>NC_072403.2:131357500-133857500 GCF_028858775.2 Pan troglodytes
CAACACACTTCACAGTATTTTTTTTCTTTTAGACCAGAATTATATTAGTATTTCTCATAGCATTAAAAAAATTCCAGTTTTGCCCACTAAAAGGTCATAGTACTTAGACAAGGAAACTGATTATATTTCTTACGTAGACAAATAGAGACACCAGGAACACTTACAGACACAGCCACAGGCTGTGAATACGTAACTCCAAATGCCTAAATAAAAATTCAACATCAAGTTAACTTCCAATTACTTGGATACTTGCTGACTTTTGGGGAGTATTACATTTAATGGAATTTTAAAATGTTGTACTAAAAAACTTTCTATTTTATAGACTGTGAGCACCATGAAAATGAGGTAAATTTTATCTGTGTGACTTCAACAAGTTACTTAATCTTTTTGTGCCTGTGTCCTAATCTTTAAAATGAAGATAACAGTAGTAGGTACTTCAGAGGCCTTAGTGAAGACTAAATGACATATATATGCCAGAAAATAGAACACAGGCACTTGACATAGACTCTTTATTGGTATGCTTGCTGCCTTGCCCAGTGGCTGACACAGAGGAGATGATCAATGATATTTGTAAGTGAATATAGACAATGACAGGCATAGAGGGAGGCACCTGGAGTGCCCCCACAGAACATGACTTAGGAGCACATTTACAAATACATTGTGTTTCCTTATTCCAACGCAGCAGATATTTTCTTCCTTTGCTACCATCTGGCTTTTAGACTGGGTAGTTGGGGAACAGAAGCAAGAAAGTGTCATGAAGTAACTTTGCAGTCTCTTCACCACTCTCAGGGCAAAGGTGTCCAGAATTTAAAGTTTATTTGGGTCTCCACCCACCTACTGATTTAGTGTCCCTCTAAGTCTTTAGTGCCCCTGTGAGAGTCCTACTAGAGTGTTAATGGGTTGAGATTGAAATAAAAATTGCTAACATTTATTATGTACCGAATGGGCCAGGCACTAGAGGAAGCATTTCACCTGTTTTATTTCATTTAGGCTTCACAACAAACAAAAGAGGCAAGCACTATTATTTAGACTACTTTATGGAAGGAGAAACAGAGAGTTAAAGAGTCTGACTGACTTGCTGAAGATCACCTAAATTTGCGATGGATGGTCTGGAACCCAGCTGGGGCTCCTGCAGTTCATATTCTTATTTAGTCGGTATTCCATGTCTGATGGCAGCCTGTGATCTTACACTCAAGGAAGTTTGGATGTCTCCCAATATTTCTCCCCAGGTTTAAGGAGTCACTAGCTGGTTGGACATTATCAGATACTGGGAGGTAGCAGTGAATATAGTTATGATCACTGTCCCCATTTCACTCAGTGTGGCTAAATGCTTTTGTTCATTGGAGAAAAAAAATGAGATGGATGAGTCTCCAAGGGAGTATTGGATTCAATTACTTTAATTTTTGTGTGTGATTTAAATGCACTTACCACAGTTTAGAAAACAGAGGATCTGAAGCTCGGAGAAATATAACAAAGCTGGCATATGGAAAATGAAATCTAGGCCTTAAATCTCTCTTAGTGCAGCATTTCTGCTTCTTCTTCTGCTCCCTATGCAAGAAAAGTAGTTATTTGTAGGAAAAGAAGAGCAAGAAACCAGGTGAATTTTATATACTGGGCTGAAACAAGGCCAGTGCCAATGCCACTATATCAAAAAAAGTTGTGGGAAAACCAATCTTAAGACTGGTTATAAATGAACAACTTGTTGCAGACAAATGCTCCTGATGGGAACAGCTTAAAAAATCCAGCTAAAATAGAAAAATCGTATGTTTTAAAGTCTTGGCTAATTGTCCGGGCAGTCAAGACTTGAAAAGCGAATCACAGAAAGAAGGGAAACTAACTAAGGTGAGCACAATATTAGAAGCTGGGCAGAAGGTGACAGCTAAGAGATAATGAGGCCAGCAGAACTTTAAGCAATTGCATAGCCATGTGAATAAAAAATTAGAATTCTGGCCAGGCATAGTTGCTCACACCTATAATCCCACTGCTTTTGGAGGTCGAGGTAGGAGGATCACTTGAGGCCAGAAATTTGAGATCAATCTGGACAACAGCAAGACTCTGTTTATAAAAAACAAACAAACAAAAATAATTAGAATTCTACTTTGCCATAATAGGCAGCGCTTAAAAAGCCAAGATCCTAGAGAGAAATGAAGTACAGAGAAGTGAGCCCAACACTTGAGACATTTACTGATGAAGATATGCAAGGCAAGAGGCTAAAAAACTAAGCAAAAAGTAACTGAATGTAAAAAGGAATTTTATGCAGCCTCGTGTGCTGGAGAGACAAAAACTGGAGTTCAGGAATTGGTAAGGAGGAAGGGCCCTAAGAAAGAACTGTAGTTATTGGGCTTATTAGATATAGACTTAAAAATAATTGAGATTAACATATTTGATTAAATAGATGACAAAAATGAAGACTTTCACTACAGAATTGAAATTGTTAAAAAGCAAGTGGAAATTCTGGATAAGAAAATATAATAACAAAATTACTTGAATTAATTAACTCAGATGGGTTTAAGTGGAAACTGAACATACTCGAAAAGGGAATTAATAAGCTGGAAAATAATCAGTACAAAATATCTAGATTGAAGAGTTAAAAGTAAAAATTATAAAAAGTAGAGAAAATTGTGTAAGAGATTTATGGGGCATGGACTAATATGTATAATTGGAGTCACAGAAGGGTAGGAGAGAGATTGGAGTAGAAGAGATTGAAGTAGATACTTCAACAGAAGAAGCATTAATGGCTGAGAATGTTCAAAACCAATGAAAGACAACATCACAAAATCAAAATGCACTTGCAACCCAAAGCAAGGTAAGTACAAAGAAATCATAGATAAATACTTAACAGAAAAACTGCCAAGAACCAAAGTGATAGATTAGATATTAGCATCTAGAAAAAACAAAAGCACAATACCTTCAAAAGAGTAATAACATGACTGACAGCTGGCTCCTTAAAAGAAATACCAGAAGCTGAAAGAAAATGTCTGCCAACTTAGAATTTTATATACAGCAGAAATATCCTTCATAATTATGATGAAATAAGAAATATTTCCAGACAAAATGAAGGAAATTATCACCAGCAGAAAATATGCAAAAGAAATACTCAGTAACTAAAGAGAGCTTTCCAGGCAGAAAGAATCTCAGCAGAAACAAAGTGAAAGCAATAACAATAGCAACAACAGCAACAGCAAAAGGAAAGGAAAAGCAACAGAAATGGTCAATACAGTCAGTTCTGTTACAGCACATTTCTAAAAATCACAAAACTATACAAAATTAATAATGAAAACCGCAGGCTTAGAGGGAAAATGAGTTTACATTTACAGCATTTAAAAATTTCATAGTTGACACGAAAATATAGACAGAAACCTAATGAAAACTAGCAAAGTTTTACACATTAAGTGGTTAAGAAACATATCAGTTCTACAGTAAATATGGCGTTTTATCTTGAAAAAAACTTTGTGTGTGTGTGAACGTGGGTATCAGAAAGTTTGCAGCTTGTGAAGTGGTAAAAGTAAGGTTATCTGAAATTTGACAAAAAGTTGTAATGGATATAGCTCATAACACACATGGTGAACTGAGGCAGCTGACAGATGTTTGAGATGAATACCTGTGTACATTTTTATATTTTATTTTGCTCAGTTAAGCTGAGCACAGTTTTTCTTTTTTTGCATTCACCTGTGTTTCTCATGGATAAAATTGAGCAAAAGCAAATGCAAAATTTACATTATACTAACGTGATTTTCTAGTATATCAATTGCATTAAAACAAATTCATGTTTTCAAAGCAAGCATTATAGAAGCACTGACTGTATGAAAGAAAACCTAAATAAATATTGGTTGTACAAAGCAATAAGAGATATGTGCATAATTAACATTTATGACAATATTGGCACAAAAGTTTGCAAGGGGGAAATGATGTTAAATTTTTTTTATGATCGTAATATGGTTTGGGAAGTGGAAATAGTACTAATTTAGTCCTAATAACTCAAAAGGCATGTAGTAATTTCTAGGGATATAAAAAGTATACCTAAGAAACTAACAGAGGACAATAAGTAGAATTATAAAATAAATACGGGTTAAATCCAAAGAAAAGCAAGAAATGAGAGAAGGGAGGAAAAACAGGTGGACTAAATAAAAAAATAGTAAAATAATAGATCCAAACTTAAATATATCAGTAACCACAGTAAATAAAAGGGATCTAAATACTCCAATCAAAAGACAGAGATTGTCAGATTATATTTAAAAAATTCTCTGTGATACTTACAAGAGACATCATGTATATATAAGTATGCACAAACCTGAAAAAAGTGAATCAAAAAATATATTAAGTGTATCAGTTTGCTATTGATACTGTAACGAACCACCAAAAACATTACTTAAAACAATATGAATGTATTATCTTACAGTTTTTTCAGGCAAAAATCTGAAATTGATCTTATGGGGCTGAAATTAAGGTATCAGTAGAGTTGCATTCGTTCTAGAGGGTAGAGGAGAGAATCTGTTCCTTGCCTTTTGCAGCCTGCATTCTTTGTCTTGTGACCCTATTCCAGCAATCATATCACTCTCACCTCTGCTTTTCTCATCATATTTCTTTCTCTGATGCTCCTAACTGGCTTATATGAAACACTGTCCTCAACAATGGCACCACACATACTTCGTTTAAATGCATGTGAATCATTTATCAAAATTGAGCATATAATATGTCATAGAGTAAGTCTCAACATTTTGAAAGATTAAAATCATTGAGAGTACAATCTTTGTGTCTGAACACATTGTAATTAAACTCAAAATCAATAATATAAAGATAACTAGAACATCCCCAAATGTTTTGGAAACAACCCATGGGTCAAGGAGGAAATAACAATGGCAATGAAAATATTTTGAATTGAATAATTTTGAAAATTAGACATATTAAAAATTGTGGAATGCAACCAAACCTGCGTTAAGAGGAAAATTTATAGCTCTAAATGCTTTACTATAAAAGAAAAAAAGCTGAAAATCAATGATATAAGTATCCATTACAAAAGTTACAAGATAACAGGAAATTAAACATGAAAAGTAGAAAGATTAAGATAATTAATGTAAAATAGGAATTAATAAAATAAAATAAGAGAAAAATTACCAAAGTCAAAATTTAGTTCTTTGAAAAATTAGTAAAATTGATAAACCCCAAGAAAGATTGATCAAGGAAAACAGAGAGTACAAATGACTACAATTAGGCATTAGAGGAAATAACTAAATTTTCCACAGACATATATTAAAATAATGATATATTGTCAATATATTTGGTAGTATAGATAAAATTAAAGCTTATAATTTACCAAAAATTATACAAAAGGTAATTAAATATAAATAGTCCTACATGTATTTATACACAAACACCTTCCCCCCATCCCCAAAATCTCCAGGTCCAGAGCCTTCATCAGTGAAATTGAAACGCTTAAAGAAATAACATCAATTTTAAGAAGCTCTTCTAGAGAATAGAATGGCAAGCAACACCTTCCAACTTACCTTTCAAAGTCAGCATAACTTTGATACTAAAATGTGAGAAAGATGTAAAAATACAGGCCAATTTCTCTCAAGGATGTAGGTGCAAAATTCTACTCAAAATGCTAGCAATTTGAACCAGTGATGTATATGCAGAGGATAATACATAAACAGTAAACTGGGTATTAACAGTAAACCGGGTATATTCCAGGTATTCCAGGTATGCAAGTTGGCTTCACATGAAAAAAATCAGTCAATGTAATAAATCACATTAATAGAATAATAACAAATCACATACTCATCTCAATAGATGCAGTAAAATATATTTGACTAAATTCAACAGTCATTTCATGATTTAAAATAAAACTAACACCACCACCCCCACCCCTCATGGAAAACTAGGACTACAGAGGAATTTCTTTAACCTGATAAATGATATCTGCAAAAAATATATAGTAAATATTCTATTTTGTGGTGAGTTATTTAAAACTCTCCTAAGACAATGCAAGGATTGCCTTACCACCTCTTCTTTTCAACACTGTACAGAGGTTTTAGCCAGAGCAATAAAGCACGAAAAAGGTGTTAGGATTGGAAAGCATGAAATACAACTGTCTTTATTCTTAGATGGCATAGAAATCTAAACATTATAGAAAATAGAAAAGAGTCTATGGTCAAACTATTCAAATAAGACAACTTAAGTGGGACTCTAGATACAAAGTGAATGTACAAATTCAATTGTATTTCTTTATACTAGCAACAAATAATTGCAAAGAAAATAATAAAAATATTGACATCAGCATCAGCAATCATCAAATACCTATAATTAAATCTAACAAAAGCTATATGAGGATTTTATACATAAATCTACAAAAACATTATTGAGAGAAATGAAAGCAGACAAATAAATGGAGAGTCATTCTATGTTTGTGGATTAGAAATTTCAATATTGTAACTATTTCAATTTTTTATAATTGGTCTATGGATTCAGTGAAAAAACAATCAAAATCCCAGCACAATATTTTTCCTGGAAATGGACAAGTTAAAATCTTAATTATGTATGGAAATTCAGAGGGCCGAAAATACTCAAAGTATTAGTCAGTTTTTCTAATTGAAGAAGAAAAAAAGCTAAGATACACACTACAAGATTTTAATATTTGCTACAACATTATAGTAATTAAGACAATGTTGTATCAGCTGGAGGATAAATAAATAGGGTAATGTAACACAGTAAGTCCAGAAATAAACCTACTAGTATGTGGTCACCTGATCACCGGATATATGATGACATTGACAGCAGTGAAGAGAGAAAAGAATGGTCATTTCAATGAATGGAATGTTTCAATTGGATATCCATGTGGAAAAAAATGAATCTCACCTGTATGTCACTTTACACACAAAAATCAAATGCAGATGGATTATATTTCTAAATGTAAAAGGTAAATCAATAAAGCTCACAGAAGACAACATAGGAGAATATATTTGTGACTTTGGAGTAGGCAGAGAGTTTATCTTAAAGAGGACACAAAAGGCATTAGTCATAAAGGGAAAGATTGATAAATTGGAATTCATTAAACTAAACAGCGCCTCTGAAAAATACACGGTTAAGAGAATGAGAAGGCGAGCCACCATGGGTAAACATACTTGGGATACATATTTAACAAAGACACATTCTCAGTATAAAACCAATTCACAATAAGAAAATGATAGACAACATAGTTAGAAATATGCATAGACTTGAACACGCATTTGAGAAAAGGATATCCAAATGGCCAATCAAGAGTGAACAAATCAATTGTAGAATATTCACAAAATGTAGTAGTATATAACATGAGAATAAAGAAATCACTACTACATGCAATAGCACTGATGAATTTCACAAACGTTGCTCAGAAGAAGTCAGACAAAATAAAATACATATTGTATGAGTCTATTTACATACTCTTCAAAAATGGGCAAAAATAATGGATGGTAATTGACATCAGAACAGTGGTTACCTTTGGGCAGCCAAACTACTGGGGAGAGAGAAGTGTGGGTAATATTTTATTTCTCAGTCTGGGTGATAGTTACATGTGTTCACTTTGTGAAAATTGAGTTAGACACAGGATTTGTTGCATTTTTCTGTACACTTGTTACACTTCAATAAAAAGAAAATTTTAAAAATGAGGTGATAGAACACTCAAGTGCAAAGTTGAACTTAGATTAGACACTGCTAATATGTTTTTGGCACAATATGGGAATTTGAATATTATCTAGATAAGAGATGACATTAAAATATCTTTTAGTTTTTTGATGTATCATGGTATTATGGTTATTAAGGAGAGTGTTCTCATTTTTAGCAGAGGTAAACTGAAGGGATTATGAGTTAAGTGTCAAGATGTTGGCAACATACTTTGAAATGGTTCAGTGAAACATATGCATACATAAATACATATATATATGTGTATACACACAGGGAAAGCAAACACAGTCAAATGCTAACAAATATTTACAACTGTCAAATTTAGGATACTTATGATCAATGTGCCAATCTTTTGACTTTTTGTATGTTTACAAATATTTATCATAGTCAATTAGGAAAGAACATTCTGAGGCTTTAGAGTTAGTGTTTGTCTCCATGTGGCTTATGTGCCTGAGGTCCTATGGCTATGTATATTAGCCAGAGTGATATGTAACGTTGTTTTGCCTGTTTCCTCCAAATCTTGATCAGCTCATTTCACATTCCCTGGAGTCAGAACACAAGGCCCAGGCCAGCTGCCCCCTCGGACTACCAGATGTCAGGCTGCCCTTTGCGGACTTCTCACTTGCCAACCTCTTACTTTTCCTTTTCTCCTCACCTTGGACACTGCCTTCCTTTTCTTCAGCCCCTTCTCATGGCACCAAGTGGTTCAACTCCATTGTTTTGGAACAAGGGAAAGAGAAACAAGAAAAATAAATATATCACCCCAATTCACTGGAGGAGTCTGGAATTGAGCAAAATTAAAACAATTTCTCTGTAGCCAGCACCACAGCAGGAGCTGGGCTCTCTGACACATGTGAAACACTCTTTCTGTGTGTAAATATTTTTAAATTGCCTTGTTAAAGAAAAGAGGAAACCCAGGCAGAGTCATACATTGCCCAGATATATCGGATCAGAAGAATGAAAGTGCAAAAGGTCAGAGACTCTATTCTGAAGAGGAGAGAATATCTCTATTATTTATAAAGGGCAGAATGAGGATTATGCGCATGAAGGAGACAGATACAGACAGGCTGCCCCTGGAAAATTAATGGAGCACTGGAAGGTGCAAGCAGAAAAAAATCCTGGCCACCTGTGAATTGGGTTAGAGAAAAGAGGAAAGGCTTTTGTACAGATATCCTGCAATATGAGGGCTAAAGGTCTCCCTATAAGTAGGTGATTGCTTATTGATCCTAATTTCCCCTATGTACACTACTGAGGAACACCAAGAAGAAAAGTTCTTCCAACAAAAGCAACGTTTTGATGTCTGTCCCTCACTCAATTTAAAAAATTTTCAAGGTGGACTTTGGAGTCAGACTACTCAGACTCTATTACTTATTTATTAATGATGTGACCTTGGACAAGTCACTTAACCTCTATCTCTAAATATTTTCTCATTTATAAAATGACAATATTATTAGTATGTACCTTATGAGCTTTCATTTAGTGTTAGTTACTATGTGTAAAAGGCTTGGAATGATGCCTGGCATAGATGAAATGCCATCTACTTGTAAACTGTGGCTATGGTAATGGTGATGATGATGATGATGAAGAGGAGGAAGAGGAAGAGCAAAGAGGAAGAGCAGCAAAAAGAGCACTGCATAGGCATTATCTTCTTTTCAACAATCTTCACTTACAAATTTCTGTTTATGAAACCATCAGTTCAGCGGCAAGACCCCAGCTCTCCAAGTTGTTGCAGACTTCTTATTTTCTCTAACACTTCCAGCACTCAATCCATTAGTTGACAATTTCTGTAGATTTGACCTTTTGTGTTTCTCCTATCTCTTACCCCATTTCATTAACAAAAATTTCACTCTAAGTTTGCTTGTTACCTGAAAAATTTGAGAGGACTTCTTGGTCTCACTGTCTCCCTAGACCTCTCCCCTCCATGATGTCTCCACTCCATGTGTTGACAGATTGGGTAACGTAAAAACCTGCTCATAACCCTGCAATGGCTGCCCATTGCCTGTCAACTAAGCATGAAACCTTTAATCCAGCATATGGAGCCTTGGGAAATCCTGATCTGCATTTCTAGACTTAGTCTTTTTATTTATTGATGTGTATGCTAAATGTTCTATTCACACTAGATTTCTCACGGTTACCTGAATCTTGGTCAATTTCAGATTGCGCTGCTTTTAGCTATATGGCCCTGGGCAATTAACCAGAGTATCAGTTTTCTCTTCTGTAAAATGGGAATAATAATAGACTTGACTTTGTAGTGTGATTATGAAGATTACAGGATTTAACACATGTTAAGGATTTAGCACAAAGCCTCATACAAATTAAGTATTCAGTAAATGTCAGTTATGATGATGATAATGATGACGATGAATGCTCTTGGTTATGCTGTTCTTTTACATACAACTTCCCTCATTTCTGTTTTCTTTTGACAAAACACATGCCATCCTTCAAGTCTTAAGTCTTTCCACAAATCCTTCCCATTTATAGTCTTTCCTTACTCCATCCAACCAGGTGTCTGCTTTCCCTCCTCTGAATCCTCCAGATGCTCCCTTTTCTTTTATAAATTAGATTCCTGTGTGACCTACAATTATTTTTGTATTTAAAATGCCTTTCTGCAGCTTATCCTCACTTTAAAACCATAATAAAAATTTCTAAACAGGCAACTAACCCTTTGAAGGTAGGGACTGCTGCTTTACTCACCTTGGTATCAGTTGCAATATCTTGTGCAGCCATATGAAAAGCCCTTATAGTGTCCTTAGTTGATAATTTAAGTTTAATGGATAAATTAACTATTAAGCTTTTTTTTTTTTTTTCTGTTTTAGACGGAGTCTTGCTCTGTCGCCATCCAGGCTGGAGTGCTCTGGGGTGGTCTCAGCTCACTACAACCTCCGCCTCCCAGGCTCAACCGATTCTCCTGCCTCAGCCTCCCGAGTAGTTGGGATTACAGGCATGTACCACCACGCCTGGCTAATTTTTTTTTTGTATTTTTAGTAGAGACAGGGTTTCACCATGTTGGCCAGTCTGGTTTCAAACTGCTAACTTCAAGTAATCTTCCCGCCTCGGCCTCCAAAAGTGCTAGGATTACAGGCGTGAGCCACTGTGCCTGGCCAATTAACTATTAAGTTTAACTGATGAGTTCACTTTGCTAGATTACCTGTCATAGCTCCCAGGAATCCTATATTTTGAGAAGATAACCATAGAATTAGGTCTTAAATACTTCCTAAAGTCTCTGACTCCTGTAGGGGACTAGCTGTCCTTAGTAAAACCATAAAATGATGGTATCCAAAATTGTTTGGAAAAAGTATTATGTTTTATATATTACTGTTAACAAATAAAGATCAAAACGATTCACATGATAATTATTGGGGGCAGGGAAGAATTCACCATAATTTTTCCAGTGTTTAGGACTATAAAATTCTTAAGTCTCATCCTATTTTTTCTTCTCCCTCTGCAGGGAACTTTGCCCAAGTTTACCGTTTTTCTCCCGTATATTCTTCTGCACCCGTTTTTCACTTGTGTGTGAGGTGGTGGTGGGAAGTTTAAGGAATGAAAAGGATGCCTTCTCGTGGGAAGACTCTCTAAACTACATTTCCTTATCTCCTTTACCCCATCTGCTCAATTCTAAGGTAGCTACTTGCCCCTAAAACCCTGCAGGAGTTTTAGCAGCAGAGAACTCCTGATTCCAGGCTTCGGAGGAAAATCAACAATTTCCTCCAGCCAAAACAGAGACTGTTTCTCTGGGAGGCTGTTACACCTGAAGACTGCACTCCCTGGAGCACCCTTCAGCAAACCAGACCACCTTAGGCAAGATTTTGAAAAACCAGACAGGTGCGATAATGAGGACTTTTTTTTTCCCCCAGATTTATGACTTTATTGATACTCTCTCTATAGACTGGCTATATAAGAATCCATGCCCCATAAGCTGAGTAAGTGAGGACAAATCTGACTTAACCTAAGGAAGTTATAGATTCAAGAACTAATGATTAGTGAGTCTTCATCTTAGGACCAAGGGATTGCTTATGCTTATTGGTCCTGCTGTAAGGCCAGGTCACAGTGTCTCTCACCTGGATCTGCTACAGTCATGATTGAAAATTGCTGACTTCCACAGGTAATAGACCCTCTTTAAAGATATCTCTCTAATGTATTTACTTTCCAGAAAGCAAAATGCCAGGCTGCTAACAGATGAGTTGTTTGTACTTTAAAAGTTTACTGTTCCAGTTAGGACATTCTTGATGGTATTTTATATTCTCTTTGCAGTGCAGCCAGCTGATTCATGCTGTATTCTGAAGGTTATGAGTCTCCCTGTGATGTTAAGAACTATATGTCTGAACCATTAAAGAAGAAGTGTATAAAATGCAATGCTGCTCAGTGGAAGTATATGAACCAGAAGTATTTCATTTTATGCCACGGCTCTGGTTACGTTTGTAGCTTTTGAGCACTGGCATGTCTTCTACTTTCTCTCACTTTTGGAGTTATAGCTGTCTTCTCTGTTGGAAAAACATAGAGCAAGGCTGTTACCAGATAAGCTTTCTGTATTTATTAGATATATTTTCAATTCAACTCAAAAATGCCTATATCTACTGAGTTACTGCTGTAAGTAAGGTTTATGGCTAGATGCCAAGAGGCCTACCAAGCTGATTAAGACATAGCTCCTGTTTTTTTTTTTTTTTGGTGGGGGAGGGAGCTTGTAAGTACACCCATAACTGAAAGGCATGGCAGAATGTGCTAGAGATTCTCAGAGGAGTACAAAAAAATAGATTCAAAAAGAAGGGAGAAACATTTGTTTAGAAGATGTGGAAAAATTGCATGAAAAAATATCTTTTGAGATGTGCACTGAAAGATGAGTAGGATTTGAAAAGACAGAGCTTGTTCAGGGTAAAGGAATTCCAGGAAAAAGGAACATCATGAATTCAGCTATAAAATCTGGGAAAGTGTGAAGTGCAATTGAAAAAGAATGGGTAGTCATGGCTGAGGCCTTGGGGGCTTATAGAGGAATAGACAGATCTTTGCCCATCTAAGCCTCCTACTCCCCTCTCTAGTGTATATGAGTTATAACCCAATCAAAGACTACATTTCCCATATTACTTTGGAATGGAGGCAGAAATGATGGGTTATTTCCAGGCCTCATGTGCCAGTTAGATATTAAATTCTGGGATAACCTTGAAAGCCTCATATTGAAGTTGATATAGCTTCTGTCAGCTTGGATGCTGAATGACTGAGCGGAGCAGAGCACTCCCTACCTTTCCTTTCCTACCTTGAGTAGGAAAAGGAAAAAAAAATCCCTTCAGTGTGTTAAGCCACTGAGATATTGAGTTTTCTTAAGGCAGCTGTTGTTTACCTTTAATGTGGCAGTTAAAAGGGAAGGATAGACTTGGCCTATGTTTTTACAACTCAGCATGATATAGTAGAAAAAACTCTAGTCTAGAAAACATGGATTTCACTTATTTATTTGTTCATTCATTCATTTGCTCATTCATTCATTCATTTGCTCATTCATTCACTCATTCATTCATTTCATATTTATTGAGATTTTACAGACTGTCAAATCTGAATGCTGGACATGTTATGATTAACAATGCATAGTTCAGGGCCCTATGGAACATACGGTAGAGTGGAAGAGAATGAAATATAACCAGGCTGTGAGGATACACTGCAATGTCTTATTTCCCAAAGTGTGGTCCTCAGACCAGCAGCATCAGCGTCACTCAGGAGCTTGTTAGAAATGCAGAATCTCAGGCCCCACTCTCAAATCAACAGAATCATAGACTGCATTTTTGACAAGATTCTAAGGTGATTTGTGGGCACATTAAAGCTTGAGAAGCCCTGGTAAAATGAGTGGTATTGTAGGGACAGGCAGGGGGCAATGAGGACTCAAAGAAAGGACACTTAGACTTGAAAGTTTCCAGAAGGCTCCCTAGACTAGACGGCAGCTAAACTGGCTTGTGAGCAGCACGTTTTGGTCATAAAGATTGTGCGAATTTGGGTAAGCCACATATGTTCAGCTTTGATTTTCTTGTCTATAAAAATAGGGATAGTATTACGAGGCTGTTCGGAGCTTCAGGACCTTCCAAGAATGTTTTGAAGCTCAAATATATGTAAAAGTAAGAGTGATTTGAATACTCAAAAACTGAATATGAATGGAAAACTTATACTTTTTCAGCGACAGTTAAAGTGTAGAAAAAATGTGTTCTTTGGCATAATAATGCATTTTAGCAGTGTTTAGTAAGAAAAAATATCTAGTATGGATTCTTTGTTTTGATTAAACACAGAACTGAAAGAAGTTTTTCCTCCTACTTATTGCAGAAGGGTGTAACATCTGAAAAATAGGTCTGGTATGTTGGTCAAATAGAGTGTCTGCTGGAGTTGGAAAATGCATTCTCTTGGGGTTTGTGCAGTCTGGACTTCAATCCTTTGTGTTCTTATATAGTGTATCCAAAATATACATAGAGACAGTGGGAAGGGACTTTCTTCTGGCTAGGGGAAACATCAATTCCTTGACACAAACAAAAATCGAATTAAGAGTTTATACTGAATTAATAGTACTGAGGAAGGTTAATGAAAAATAAACAAAGAGTAGTCATTAATTAAAAATATTAGCAATCCAGTAATATAGTCTCCATATGGAGCATCCTCACTACTAACAGGCATCTTTAGCATTTATTAGATTTCAGGCAAGGCTCTCTTTAGTAGCCTGTGTTCAGGCACGCAAAATGACCTGCTCCTTTATACTTCTGTACTTTTAAACAATCTATTTATTTATTTAGATGGAGTCTCACTCTGTCACCCAGGCTGGAGTGCAGTGGCACGATCTTGGCTTAATGCAGCCTCTGCCTCCTGGGTTCAAGCGATTCTCGTGCCTCACCCTCCCGGGTAGCAGGTGCCTGCCACCACGCCCAGCTAATTTTTGTATTTTTAGTAGAGACGGGGTTTCACCATGTTGGCCAGGCTGGTCTTGAACTCCTGACCTCAAGTTATCCACCTGCCTTGGCCTCCCAAAGTGCTGGGATTACAGGCGTGAGCCACCTCAACCAGCCCTTCTATGCTTTTGCACATGGTTTTTCCCTTTGCCTGGACTGTTCTTCCTCATCTTGATCACCTCGGCCGCCATCTCAGCCACCAGAAGACTTCCTGCAAGACTTGGTTCAGACATCACAGTTCAGACAGGATGAAGCCTTTATCAACCTTCCTCTGTAGTGCCATGCAGGCAAGAAAAGTGTATTGAATTACACTGTGTCTGTCATTCAATGTGTTTATCTCACACCTGATACTGTGACAGCCTGAGGACTGTACTGTGTCAACTCATTTCTTATCCTTAGCATCTGGCATGGTGCCCAGCACATAACAGGTCCTAAATAAATGTTTGTTGAATGAATATAAAAGTCTGGCAGCTTTAAGAATAAATAAACAAAAAACTTCGTTCTAATCCTGATGGAAGTTTAGTTACTTCTGTCTCTCAGAAGGGGAATCCTGTCAAATAGTCTAAGAATGTGTAAAAGGAGGTAGTTATTCACAGATCTTAGAGGTTTCTATCAAAACATGCTTAGATATTAATAGGTACTTAACATTAGAAATTCCTTAACCCAGAAAGGCTACTTATAGAAATTTATCCTAAGGAAATTAAGAATGTGCATAAAGACCTAGCTATAAAGATGCTCATTTTATTCTGTTTATAATACCAAAACACTATAAATGTGCTACGTAGCCAACAATTGTGTATTAGTTAAATAAATTATAGTATAAAATTAAAGCGATGATGTAAAATGTATTTACTAATTTGGAACGATATTCATGTTACAGCAAATGTAAAAAGCAGGTTACAAAATTGTGTATTCACTAAGTTGCCATTTTATTAAAAAGAAAAAGAATTTAGATACTAAGAAGGAGAAGTCTGGGAAGAGATATACATGAAAATGCTAATAGAAATTTCCCCTAGCTGTTGAAATTACGTGTCGTTTAAATTTTTATCCTTGCCTATAGTTGTTCAACATTCTCACATTAAAATGTATTGATTGGATAATCATCTTTAAATTACAAGAGAAAACATATAATCCTCTTGAAGGCTTCTAGAAAGGCCCATCGCTTTTAACATCTCCATATTCTTTCAAAAGCCTTCCTCTTTCAGTGGATTTCTAGAATACTATAGGCTGGTGAAGAAAAAGAGGATGGAATTAAGGAACAGAAGGTGTAGGACATGAATTCATTGTATCCATACTTTCCAAGATTAGCTGCTGAATGTAACCACTAGAAATTGATGTTTGGGCTGGATGAGTTGTCCTTTTGGGACACTGATAGCAGGACTTGCAGTGAAGAGGAAGATGTGAGCCAGAGGTCAAAGATATTGACAAAATGAGGTATGTGTGATGTGCTTCTTAGACATGACAGGGAGCAGAGAGAGAGAGTGAAACAGCAAAGACTCATGTTCTTTAAAAGAATGTGACGTTTTTTTTGAAGTGAGTGAGGGAGTTTGGTTCTAAAAGCAGCAATGGGGAACAAAACACTCAGCACATCTATAGATCCTGAGGTCCATGAGATGTGAGAGAACAAATGGGTACCCCTTAGAGGGTCATAGGGGGATATGGAGTACTGGGAGAGCCAGGTTTCAGTTAAGGCAGGAGGTGTTGTTGGTATTAGATCATAATAGTCTTACACTTCCAGGTCAAGTGGCAGTGGCTATCCCAGGGATTGTGGATTTCATGTGCAGCTTAGGTTAGTTATTCTTGTGGAAAACTGCCCAAGAAGAATGAGACATCGTTCCTGGCTTTAGGTAACTTCTGCCAGGTAGGAAGCATACCTACCATACATAAAAAACATAGAAAACATTTTGATGTTGAGCCATTGCAGTTGGCTGTCCGCCTTCGCTTATAAAACCAGTTCAGCTGGATCTAAGCTTTTGAACTTATCACCCTTTGAAGGCAATCCCTGCCGCTGAGTCCCTTCTACTCTCTTGGCTGCTATCCGACACAACATGCTGAAATTCCATGTCATGAAGGAGGCACCAGACTGACTCACAGTGCAGCAAGGATTTAGAGAAAACACATCAGAGTAGCAGGGAAGAGCTGGAATGGGGATGATGCATGAGATTGACTTAATCAGCTCTTAAGAGATGAATAAGTTTACTTTATGGACACTGGGAATAATGTGAGTGAGCAAAGACATAACAGTGAGGATGAGCATAATATGAATATTATAATAATTCTTTTTGTATCATTAAATTGTATTTTGTATCATAACATTTCTAATTTCCTAGCCCATTTTTTAAAATTAAGTTTATTAAGGTATAATTTACATATAATAAAATTTGCCCTTTTTAGTGTATAATTTGAGGAGTTATGCATTCAGTATCACAATCAAGATACAGAAGAGCATTGTCCAATAAACCACATTGTCCAGTAGAAATAAACCACATATGTAACTTTACATTTCTAGTGGCCACATTAACAAAGTAAAAAGAAACAAGTGAAATTTATTTTAATAATATGTTTTATTTAACCAAATATATAAAAATATATCACTATGTAATCAATATAAAAGTTATTGACATTTTACATTTTTTTCAAATCTTTGAAGTCTGATGTGTCTTTTATACTTACAGCACATCTCAATTCAGACTAGTCACATTTCAAGTGCTTAATAGCCACATGTGTCTAGTGTGTACTGTAATAGACAGTAAAGATACAGATTATTCCCATCACACCAAAACGTTCTCTTGTATCCCTTTGCAGTCAATCTGTTTTCCCCAATCCTGCTTGACTCCTTGCAACTACTGATCTGTTTCTGTCCCTGTATATATTTATCAGAGTTGGAAAAACAGACCTGAGAGAGAAAGAGAGAGAGATTTTTAAGGAATTGGTTCCTGTGGTTGTAAAGGCTGGCAAATCTGAAATCTGCAGGTCAGGCCAGCAGGTTGGAGGCTCAAGGAAGAGTTGATGCTGTAGCTCAAGTCAGAAGGCAGTCTGAAGGCAGAATTTCTTATTTTTTATGGGAACCTTAATTTTTTTTCTGAAGGCCTTTATGAGGCCCACTCATATTGTCGGGGGCAATCTGCTTTACTCAAAGTTTACTTATTTAAATTTTAATCACATCTGAAAAACACCTTCCCATCCTTTTGATTTAGCAACTCCACTTCTGGGTATATACCCAAAGGAATTGAAAAGCAGGGTCTTAAAGAGATATTTATACACCCATCTTTATAGCAGCATTATTCACAATAGCCAAAAGATGGAAGCAACTCAAGTGTTCATCAAGAGATGAATGGATAAACAAAACGCAGCATATACTGTTATTCAGCCTTAACAAAAGGAAATTCTGACATGTACTATAACACAGGTGAACCTTGAGACATCATGCTAAGTGAAATATGCTAGCCACAAAAAGACAATAGTGTATGATTTTACTTATATGCGGTAACTAGAGTAGTCAAATTCACAGAGACAGAAGGTAGAAGGTTGATTTCCAGGGTCTGGGGGAAGGGGAGTGGAGAGTTATTGTTTAATGGGTATAGAGCTGCCGTTCTGTAAGACGAAAAGATTTCTGGAGATAGGTTGTACAACAATGTGAATGAACTTAAAACTACTAAATTGTACTGTCAAAAATATTTAAGATAACAAATTTTATGTTACATGTATTTTACCACCACCACAACAAAAAACACCTTCAAAGCACATCTATACTGATATTTGATGAAAAACTAGGTACCAGGACAGGCGCGGGGGCTCACGTCTGTCATCCAAGCATTCTGGGAGGCTAAGATGGGAGAATCACTTGAGCCCAGGAGTTTGAGAACAACCTGGGCAACATAGCAAGATCTTTCTCTCTAAAAAAAATTACAACAAAAAACTGGGTACCATGGCTTAGCTGAGCAGGCACACAAAATTAACCATCATACTGTAAGTTTTCTCTTTTCTAGAATATTAGACAAATGGAATTATACAATAAGTAGCCCTCGGTGGCTGGCTTCTTTCACTTAACCTAATGCTTTTGAGATTTTTCTATGTTGTTGGAGGTATCAGGAGTTTATTCATTTTTATTACTGAGTAATATTCCATTGTATGGATATACTACAGTTTCCTTATCCATATACCAGTTGGTGGACACCTGGGTTGTTTCCAGTTTTGAGGTGTCATTAAGGCTGCTATGAGCGTTCCCTTGTAGATCTTTGTTCTAGTTCATTTTGAGCATCATTGTATCATGTAGAATGCTTGTGGCAACAAGTAACAGAAAAGCCACCTCAAATAGAATAAAAATAAAGAAATGTATTATTTTATTAACAAAATCCAAAGAAGCATGGCTAACCCCACCCCCACCTGATGGTCCTTCCTTATCCATCCTGGTAGCAGAAGACAAAGGGCATATAATCTTGGGAGTTCTGGGGCCCTGCCCACTGCCAGTCCCTCTCCACACTACTACAGCTGATGCTTTCTGGAAAGCACACCTCCTGGCAGGAGGCCAAACAGCACAAAAATAGAGCATTAAACCACCAAAGCTAAGGACCCTCATGGAGTCCATTGCACCCTCTGCCACCTCCACTGGAATAGGTGCTGGTATCCACAGCTGAGAGATCCATAGATGGTTCACATCACAGGACTCTGTGCAGACAACCCCCAGTACTAGCCCAGAGCTGGGTAGACTCGCTGGTGGATAGACCCAGAAAAGAGACAACAATCACTGCAGTTTGGCTCACAGGAAGCCACATCTATAGGAAAAGGAGGAGAGTACTGCATTAGGGGAACACCCCGTGGGACAAAAGAATCTGAACAACAGCCTTCAGACCTAGACCTTCCCTCTGACATAGGCTACGCAAATGAGAAGGAACCAGAAAACCAACCCTGATAATATGACAAAACGAGGCTCTTCTACCCACCCCAAAATCACACTAGTTCACCAGCAATGGATCCAAACCAAGAAGAAATCCCTGACTTACCTGAAAAAGAATTCAGGAGGTTAGTTACTAAGCTAATCAGGGAGGGACCAGAGAAAGGTGAAACCGAATGCAAAGAAATCCAAAAAATGATACAAGAAGTGAAGGGAGAAATATTCATGGAAATAGACAGCTTAAAAAAAAACAACTAAAAATTCAGGAAACTTTGGACACACTTTTAGAATGCAAAATGCTCTGGAAAGTCTCAGCGATAGAATTGAACAAGTAGAAGAAAGCAATTCAGAGCTCAAAGACAAGGTCTTCGAATTAACCCAGTTCAACAAAGACAAAGAAAAAAGAATAAGAAAATATGAACAAAGCCTCCAAGAGGTCTGAGATTATGTTAAACAACCAAACCTAAGAAAAATTGGTGTACCTGAGGAAGAAGAGAATTCTAAAAGCCTGGAAAACATATTTGGGGGAATAATGGAGGAAAACTTCCCTGGCCTTGCTACAGACCTAGACTTTCGAATACAAGAAGCACAAAGAACACCTGGGAAATTCATCGCAAAAAGATTTTGCCTGGGCACATCAGGTTATTCAAAGTTAAGATGAAGGAAAGAATCTTAAGAGTTGTGGGACAGAAGCACCAGGTAACCTATAAAAGAAAACCTATCAGATTAACAGCAGGTTTCTCAGCAGAAACCCGACAAGCTAGAAGGGATTGGGGACCTATCTTCAGCCTCCTCAAACAAAACAATTATCAGCCAAGAATTTTGTATCCAGAGAAACTAAGCATCATATATGATGGAAAGATACAGTCATGTTCAGACAAACAAATGCTTAGAGAATTCACCATTACCAAACTACCACTACAAGAACTGCTAAAAGAAGCTCTAAATCTCGAAGCAAATCTTGGAAACACATCAAAACAGCACCTCAAGTCAGTGTGTCAATTCCTCAGGGATCTAGAACTAGAAACACCATTTGACCCAGCCATCCTATTACTGGGTATATACCCAAAGAATTGTAAATCATGCTGCTATAAAGACACATGCACACGTATGTTTATTGCGGCACTATTCACAGTAGCAAAGACTTGGAACCAACCCAAATGTCCAACAATGATAGACTGGATTAAGAAAATGTGGCACATATACACCATGGAATACTATGCAACCATAAAAAATGATGAGTTCATGTCCTTTGTAGGGACATAGATGAAGCTGGAAACCATCATTCTCAGCAAACTATCACAAGGACAAAAAACCAAACAGTGCATGTTCTCACTCATAGGTGGGAATTGAACAATGGGAACACATGGACACAGGAAGGGGAACATCACACACTGGGGTCTGTCGTGGGGTGGGGGTAGGGGGTAGGGATAGCATTTGGAGATATACCTAATGTTAAATGACGAGTTACTGGGTGCAGCACACCAACATGGCACATATAACTAACCTGCACATTGTGCACATGTACCCTAAAACTTAAAGTATAATAAAAAAAGCATAAATCGCATAAGACCTATAAAACAAAAATACAAGTTAAAAAGCAAAAACAAAAGACAAACAAAAATCCCAAAGTACACAGGCAACAAAAAGCAGGATGAAAACAGCAAAACGAAGGTACCTCACATTTCAATACTAACATTGAATGTAAATGGCCTAAATGCTCCACTTCAAAGACACAGAACCGCAGAATGGATAGTAACTCACCAACCAACTATTTGCTGCCCTCAGGAGACTCACCTAACACAGAAGGACTCACATAAACTTAAAGTAAAGGGGCGGAAAAAGGCATTTCATGCAAATGGACACCAAAATTGAGCAGAGGTAGCTATTCTCAGAGAAAACAAACTTTAAAGCAAGTGGTTAAAAGAGACAAAGAGGGACTGTGTATAATGATAAAAGGCCTTGTCCAACAGGAAAATATCACAATCCTAAACATATATGCACCTAACACTGGAGCTCCCAAATTTATAAAACAATTAGTCATAGACCTAAGAAATGAGATAGACAGCAACACAATAATAGTGGGGGACTTCAATGCTCCACTGACAGCACTAGACAGAAAGTCAACAAAGAAACAATGGATTTAAACTATACATTGGAACAAATGGACTAAACAGATGTATACAGGACATTTCATCCAACAACTGCAGAATACACATTCTATTCAACAGTGCATGGAACTTTCTCCAAGATATTCCATATGATAGGCCTCAAAATGAGCCTCAATAAATTTAAGAAAATTGAAATTATATCAAGCCCTCTCTCAGGAGACAGTGGAAAAAAACCTGGAAATCAACTCCAAAAGGAACCTGCAAAACCATTCAAATAATGAAAATTAAATAACCTGCTCCTGAATATGAGCATTGGGTCAAAAATGAAATCAAGATAGAAATTAAAAAAATATTTGAACTGAATGACAGTAGTGACACAACCTATCAAAACCTCTGGGATACAGCAAAGGCAGTGCTAAGAGGAAAGTTCATTACCCTGAACGCCTATATTAAAAAGTCTGAAAAAGCACAAACAGACAATATAAGGTCACACTTCAAGGAACTAGAGAAACAAGAACAAACCAAACCCAAACCCAGCAGAAGAAAGGAAATAACCAAGATCAGAGCAAAACTAAATAAAATTGAAACAAAAAAATACAAAAGATAAATGAAACAAAAAGCTGGTTTCTTGAAAAGATAAATAAAATTGATAGACCATTAGCAAGATTAACCATGAAAAGAAGAGAGAAAATCCAAATAACTTCACTAAGAAATGAAACAGGAGATATTACAACTGATACCACTGAAATACAAAAGATCATTCAAAACTACTATGAACAACTTTATGCACACAAACTAGAAAACCTAGAAACCTAGAAGAGATGGATAAATTCCTGGAAAAATACAGCCCTCCTAGCTTAAATCAAGAAGAATTAGATACCCCAAACAGACCAATAACAAGCAGTGAGATTGAAATGGTAATTAAAAATTACCAACAACAAAAAAAGTCCAGGACCAGATGGATTTACAGCAAAATTCTACCAGACATTCAAAGAAGAATTGGTACCAATCCTTTTGACACTATTCCACAGGATAGAGAAAGAAGGAACCCTCCCTAATTCATTCTATGAATCCAGCATTACCCTAACACCAAAATCAGGAAAGGACATAACCAAAAAAGAAAACTACAGACAGATATCCTTGATGAACATAGATGCTAAAATTCTTAACAGCATACTAGATAAATGATTCAAACAACATATCAAGAAGATAAGCCACCATGATCAAGTGGGTTTCATACCAGGGACGCAGGGCTGGTTTAAAATATGCAAGTCAATAAATGAGATACATCACATAAACCGAATTAAAAGCAAAAATCACATGATCATCTCAATAGCTGCAGAAAAAGCATTAGACAAAATCCAGCATTCCCTTATGATTAAAACTCCCGGCAAAATCAGCATATGAGGGACATACCTTAATGTAATAAAAGCCATCTGTGACAAACCCACAGCCAATATAATACCGAATGGGGAAAAGTTGAAAGCATTCCCTCTTGAGAATGGGAACAAGACCAGGGTGCCCACTCTCACCATTCCTCTTCAACATAGTACTGGGTGTCCTAGCCAGAGCAATCAGAGATGAGAAAAAAATAAAGGACATCCAAATTGGTAAAGAGGAAGTCAAACTGTCCCTGTTTGCTGATGATATGATAGTTTACCTTGAAAACCCTAAGGACTCCTCTAGAAAGATCCTAGAACTGATAAAAGAATTCAGCAAAGTCTTGGAATACAAGATTAATGCACACAAATCAGTAGCTCTTCTCCACACCAACAGCGATGAAGCAGAGAATCAAATAAAGAACTCAATCCCTTTTACAACAGCTGCAGAAAACAAAACAAAACAAAACAAACTTCAGAATATACCTAATAAAGGAGTCGAAAGACCTCTACAAGGAAAACTACAAAACACTGCTGAAAGAAATCATAGATGACACAAACAATGGAAACACATCCCATGCTCATGGATGGGTAGAATCAATATTGTGAAAATGACCATACCGCCAAAAGCAGTCTACAAATTGAACGCAATCCCCATAAGAATACCACCATCATTCCTCACAGAATTAGAAAAAACAATTCTAAAATTAATATGGAACCAAAAAAGAGCCTGCATAGATAGGCAAAGCAAGACTAAGCAAAAAGATCAAATCTGGAGGCATCAAACTACCTAATTTCAAACTATACTATAAGGCCATAGTAACCAAAACAGTGTGGTATTGGTATAAAAATAGTCATGTAGACCAATGGAACAGAATAGAGAACCCAGAAATAAACCCAAATACTTACAGCCAACAGGTCTTTGACAAAGCAAACAAAAACATAAAGTGGGGAGAAGACACCATTTTCAACAAATGGTGCTGGGATAATTGGCAACAAATGGTGCTGGAATATAGGAGAACAAAACTGGTTCCTCATCTCTTACCTTTTACAAAAATCAACTCAAGATGGATTAACGACTTAAACCTAAGACCTGAAACTGTAAAAATTCTAGAAGATAACATTGGAAAAACCCTTCTAGACATTGGCTTATGCAAAGATTTCATGAGCAAGAACCCAAAAGCAGATGCAATAAAAACAAAGATAAATAGCTGGGACCTAATTAAACTAAAGAGCTTTTGCATGGCAAAAGGAACAATCAGCAGAGTAAACAGATAACACACTGAGTGGGAGGAAATCTTTACAATCTATACATCTGACAAAGGACTATATCCAGAATCTACAATGAACTCAAACAAGTCAGTAAGAAAAAAATCAAACAATCCCGTAAATAAGTGGGCTAAGGACATGAATAGGCAATTCTCAAAAGAAGATATACAAATGGCCAACAAACATGACAAAATGCTCAACATTACTAATGATCAGGGAAATGCAAAACAAAACCACAATGCAATACCACCTTACTCCTGCAAGAATGGCTATAATCAAAAAATAAAAAAACAGTAGATGTTGGTGTGGATGAGGTGAAGAGGGAACATTTCTACACTGCTGGTGGGAATGTAAACTAGTACAGCCACTATGGAAAACAGTGGGGCGACTCCTTAAAGAACCAAAATTAGAACTGCCATTTGATCCAGCAATCCCACTACTGGGTATCTACCCAGAGGAAAAGAAGTCATTATTTGAATAAGATACTTGCATACACATGTTTATAGCAGCACAATTCACAATTGCAAAATCATGGAACTATCCCAAATGCCCACCAACCAACAAGTGGATAAAGAAACTGTGAGATCGATCTATCATCTATCTATCTATCTATCTATCTATCTAGCTATCTATCTATCTATCTATCTCACAGTTATATATATATCTATCTCACCATATATATGTTATATAAATATCATATATATTTATATGATATATATAATATATATTTATATTTTATATATTTATATATGTGATGGAATACTACACAGATATAAAAAGTAATGTATTAACAGCATTTTCAGTGACCTGGATGAGACTGGAGACTATTATTCTAAGTGATGTAACTCAGGAATTGAAAACCAAACATTGTATGTTCTCACTGATATGTGGGAGCTAGCCTATGAGGATGCAAATGCATAAGAATGATACAGTGGACTTTGGGGACTTGGGAAGAATGGGAAGGAGTGAGGGATAAAACACTACAAATTCGGTGCAGTGTATACTTCTCAGGTGATGAGTGCACCAAAATCCCACAAATCACAACTAAATAACTACTCATGTAACCAAATACCATCTGTACCCCAATAACTTATGGAAAAAAGAACCCATTTTCTGGGGATGAGGCATGTATAATTTCCCCTAAAGCACAGAGCTGTGCAGATGAAAGTGGACACCTGAACAAAGTAGGCATTTGCCTGGAGAAAGAATAAATCTGCTCCATGCCACTTTTACACTGTTTAGATTGTTCCTGACTTATGACACACTCTTCAAAATACTTGCACATCTATTATTCCATTTGTACTAAGAGTCTAACCAAAACAAAATGAAGCTCCAATCTCATCCTTTAGAATAGATAAATGAAACTTGTATTTATTCCCCCTTCAAGACTCAGTTCTAAATTGTTTCAATCGTTTATTCAACAATAATCTGCTGAACCTCTATTCTGTGGGAGGCTTTTCAGGGCAACTGAGAGGGAATAAAATTAAGATTCTTGTTCTTATTACTTTACAATCTAGTTTGGAAGACAAATGAAAAGTGATAAGTTAAATAACCACAGAAGATAGAAACAGTGGTTCTACATAACGCTGCAAAGCTGGCACAGGTGAGGTTATGATTAATGGTTAAATGACAGTAAGTACCACAGCAGTTCAGAGGAGGACAAGATACCTGCGGGCTGGAACAAGCTGAGAAAGCTTTCCAGAAGAGGAGGGATTATAGATGGATCTTGACAGATAGGATTTGCAGAGACAAACAGGAGCAAGGGAGGGCCCCAGCTGTAGCATCAGGAACTATTTGAACAAAGTCATGGAGCAGTAAAATATTTGCTTGTATCCAGGAAGTAGGGCAGACTGTTCAAATACTGTTTTTTTTTCACCCACTCATTAGCTTAATATTTTTTGTGGCTTATTATGTCTTAGGCAACTGTTATGGGAAATAGGGATACTGTAGGAAACCAGACAGGTAAAAATTCCTGTCCTCATACAGGCTGTGTTTTAGTAGAGGAAGATAGCCACATAAATAAGGTAAATATATCTAATGTCAAATATAATTGGGAAAATAATGAAAAGGGAGAGGCAGTATGATACAGAGGGCATTGTGATTCTGGGGATATCTAGACCTGGGGGTCTGAACTGGCTTTTCTGACACATGTATGTAAAGATACAGAGAAGGGCCAGATTGGCCTCAAAAGTTTCAAGGCAGATGATGGGGGCAAGGCTGTAGAGGAGAAGATAGGGTGGGGGTCTTGCCAGGAGTATGCAGAGATCAAGGCCCCCTCTTTATTCCTGCCAATGGCGAGGGAGAGCCTAGGGAAGGCTCAGACTTACCCAGAGCTCATGAAACTCCTGAGGTTCTTCCTTACTTCTGCCATGGAGAGGAAAAGTAGAAAGGGAGTGTCTTACTCTTATGCACGGTAGGAGTTATGGCTGGAAAAAGAGGTTGGAGCCAGGTTACAGAGGGCCTTCAAAATCAGAGTGAGGAGATTAGGTGTGGCCTCAGTGAACTAGAAGATGGTTCAAGTCTTGTTGGTTTGTATGTCAGTTTGTCAGCATGATAAAAGCAGTGTGTACAATGAATCAAGTATTCCTTAAGTATCTTACAATTTGTAAAATTCCTGATGTGTTATAAAACAGAAGAAAACACAAAACGGGATAGCAAAAAATTGTGGACTATTTAAAATGTGTAAATTTCATAAATGAAGGCTTTCCTTAGGTATGAACACAATGTAATATAATTGTGCTTTTCATAAGATGTTACAAGATTTATTTTAGAAAAGTTAGTTCAAAGTGCACTTTTGATAGTAGGTTCAGTCACGGGACTGTTATTTAAAGTTGTGTGACAAGTGCCTTCTTTCAATCCTGTCAGCATGTCTCTGCAGCTGTGTGTGTAACCTCATCTGGGTGTAATAACCCTCTACTTTGGGCTAACCTTCAACTCTTGCTGATTTTCCGGTTGTTCATTGTTGGCCTTTTATCATTCTCTGTCCTCTGCTGTCAGTGTCCTTTTGACTTTTTTTTTTTTTTTTTTTTTTTTGGTTAATGACTTCTGACTAACTCCGTTGTTGTTATGACCCTCATGTTTTATCTGTATCCCAGTTTCCTGGTTCCGGCTGCCTGCCTGTTTCCCTTGACCTGCTGTCATTTACAACCTGGCATGACAGATGGCCATAGGCTAATGGCAAGGGCACCCCATCAGAGCCTTGGCTGTGCCGTCACTGAAGACGCGTGACAGGCAGCAGAGGGGAAAACATGAATAGGCAGCATGATGCTTTCCACGGCTCCGGTACAGTGCCAATTCTTGGCTGGACTGTTTGTTGCCCACCTGAATGAATCACTGTAAATGAGACTTTGCGTAAACAGAATCTCCCTTTGGGTTATACTACAAATTATTTTAATTCAGTGCATGCTTAAGTACCACAGCAGTTCAGAGGAGAACAAGATATCTGAGGGCTGGAATGAGCTGAGGAAGCTTTCAGGACCAGTTGTACACAAAGCTGCGCTGGGTACTGTGAGGGATGACACAATACAAAGATGACATGACATTGTTACTGCCCTCAAGGAGCTTACAGTCCAAGGAGGGAGATGCCCATATAGGCAGCAAATTATAAGTCAAGATGGGTAAAGTCCTGTGGCAGACATCCAAATCAAGCCTCAGGAAGCACAGGGATGAAGCCATAAACTTGACCAGGTGAAGGATACATGGAAGACTGTAGGTTGTAGCTTTAGTTTTGATGGCTGTTTGTGGGCCTTGAGAACCACATTCATGGCAGTTGTCCCTGCTAATTGTTTTGAATAGTTTAGCAGTCATTTCAGCTTTAGATAGAATCACCATAATAAAGAATTTATCTACTCTGTAGATGGAATTCAAAAGTCAGTCGTAATTATAGAAGAGGAGGAAACAATGTAAAAAGGGCAAAGAAGAAATAGCTAATTACGGTAAAACTGATATATATTAATCAATGAATGTTAATGTTGAAGGTCAAACAGTATGTAGACTATTTTAATCATTCCATTGTCAGGGACCCACTGGGCCAACTTCAATAAGCCATTTGTCATTTAACCATTTTAGGCTATAAGTTTTTCACTTGAAAACAAAAATGTCTGTTCTTTCCTCATTATATGTGGCCAAGATTGATCAGAAAAAACTCT
The DNA here is from genome assembly GCF_028858775.2 of Pan troglodytes. Taxonomy (NCBI): domain Eukaryota; kingdom Metazoa; phylum Chordata; class Mammalia; order Primates; family Hominidae; genus Pan; species Pan troglodytes. The sequence goes on from NC_072403.2 coordinate 131,385,872, forward strand.
TGAAAGTGTTTTGAAGTTACGGAAAAAGACTTTTCGGAAGTACACTATGTGAATTACTTAAATGCTCCAACTGATATTCCTAGAGCTTATTTTTAAATAACTGTATTATCAAAACAAGCCGCCTTATCTTTTTGATAAAAACAACGACAACAACCTAATGACAATTTTAACCCCATAGAAAATGTACAGGAAGATTTTCTTTGTAAAATGTAGTTAATAGCAGCTGGTTCACATTTTTCCTACCAATGTTTGCTCTGAGAAATGCTGTACATATATGAATTCATGTAGCTGGACATATGCATGTATATAAGCATCACCTGCTAGCCTGTTGTGCCACTGGAACTCCCATATACATGTATATAGAAAAATCATATCATCCTGTTTCATGTTTTGAGTCTCAATATGGACCCCAGTGTATAGAATGAGGTCTGCAGGAAATATAACTTTATTTTTCTAAAACCATAATTTCTATGTCAAGTGGGGTTAATTTATACTTATAAATACAAGCGTTCCTCCCATATCCCTCAGACTGATGACTGAGATGTAGGGGTCTCCACTCTGTCAAGATGTTGGAAAGTAGCTTGTCTAGTTCCACATGCTATCTGTCCTTTCATAGAGACATCAGAAAAGATATCTTTTATTCGTGTTTTGAATGATCCTAAGATAAAAACCAATTACCATCTTAAAATATCCCAAGGCATTAAATAATGTATTATTTTACTGCAGTTCATTCTTTTAGGTATCTCGTTAAGTATTCACCCAACTGTTCTGTACGTATGTAATATCTCTATGAAAAAAGAATGAAACTGCGGTAAATATAATCTGAGTTTCGGTTATTTTTAGATATACCTGATGGAGCCATCTTAAATCCTTTATGCAAACAGATATAGATATAAATAAATAAATAAATCATATGACTGATGAATTTGTAAATTACATTATTTATAATTTTATTTCCTCCAGGAGAATTTTAGGAAGCTAACAGAAATTAATACAGTAATATATCATTAAAAAATTCATAAGTAAGTTTATGGAAAATTGCCAGAACTGGGTTGCAAATTTGCTTCTGAGATTTTCAGTAGTCAAAGCAAAGAGGAGATCATGTTCTACTGAGGGATTCATGTGTCAACACAGTACTGTTCAGAGGTAGCACAATTTCCCCACCATTGGGGCCTCACAGAGAGGTCTCTGGTACTTCTTCATATATGGGACCTTAAGATTTTTATGGGCAATATCCTTAGTGGAATTTCTAAAAATTATCTAATACTATCAAGTGCAGTTCATGAAAGGTGATTTTCTAAGGGGCCAAAGCCATGTTTTTCAAGTCCTGAGTTCTTTGCTGGTGTGGCTTGAACCAGGAATGGTTTTTTTAAGACATCCAGAGGAGTAGAAGTCAAGTCAGCATTCAGTTGAACTGAACACTTTGATTTTGATTGAATGGAGGTCAGGGGTGTCCATCCAACAAGAACACATCCCAGCATAATGTTGGTATTTAGGAGCTCCTGTACCACTAATTGGAATCTAGTTGCTGACACACTTAGTTTAGAGTAAAAAACATTACATTATGACCTTAGAGTTGAGAGCAAAGCAGTCTTGGAGCCCAGGACAAGTAGAATGAAAAGCAAATTTGTCACCTATGTAATTTATGATGTCGCTTTCAGTTAGTGCTATTATCAGAGGGTACCATCTGGTCACTGCCTATTTTTACTGGTTATTTTTGCAGCTAAGTGCTGAGCTCACTTGTTTCTGTGTTGCTGAAAGGGGACATATACTGTAAACAAGTAAATGCCACATATTTTAAAAGGAACAAATTTAAATATATATGTAATATATATAAAATTATTACTTGATTCTAAATTCTAAATTGTGATGGCCCAAGACAAATGCCCAGGTACTCTAGTCCACTGTAGTCACATCCCAAAGTAAGCGCCTCAGAGCTTTGTGAATGTCTCCTGTTTCAGATCTGATCTCTTGTATCCTAGCCACACTCGTATCTCAGAAACCTGAGAATCAAAGTCCTTGCTGGTATATTGATTTTTATGAATTGCAAAGGTTTATTTACTGTTTGGCTCTGTATCATTTTGCAAGTTTCCTGGAAGCACAAAGTATTTATTTGACTTAGACATATATTTTTAAATTTTAACTTTCAAATATTTTAAAGTTTTTTTTTGGTAAATACAAAAAGTGCAGAGAATTATTCTTTACCATATATCCACCAATCAGCATTAACAAAGGGTGACTTTCTGTCATATTTTCTTCCATCTTTTTGTTGGGAGAAGAAGAGTTGAATTATAATTTACATACAATAAGATATATAAATCTTAAGTGTGTGGTGTGAGGGATTTTGACAATTGTATGAACCATTTAACAACCACCCAAACTAAAATATATGACAGTCTCATTAGTCCAAAAAGTTTCTTCATTCCACTTTTCAGTCTATTCCCTGCCCCTCCAGGGGCAACCACTTCTTGACTTTTCTGTCATAACAGATTATATTTTTCTGTTTTGGGACTTCATAATAAGGGAAATCATCCAAAAGATATTCTTTTGTGTCCATGTTCTTTCAGTTAGCATAATATTTTTGAGATCTACTCATGTTGGTGCATATTATAATTTACTTATTTTCATTGCTAATTAGTATTTCATTGCATTTGTCCATTTTCCTTGTTGATGTGTGACATTTAGTTTGTTTCTAGTTAAGGCTACTGTGAAGATTCTTGTACAAATAAGTCTTTTTGTGGAACTATGTTTTCGTGTTTTTTTTTGGGTGGGATGGTGATGGTGGTATAAATACTTAGGAGTGGGATTGCTGGGTCAGAGGGTAGGTGTATGTTTAACTTTATAGGAAAATGCCAAACTATTTTTTAAAGTGGCTATGGCATTTTACAGTTTCACCAGTAATATGTGGGAGTTCTAGTTGATTCACATCCTCCTCAACATTTGGTATTGTCAGTCTTTTCAATTTTAGCCATTCTAGCATTTTTAATTTGCATTTTTCTGATGACTAAAGATGTTGAGTGCCTTTTCATGTACTTATTGGACATTCGTATATCTTCTCTTTCTAAGTGACTGTTCAAGTGTTTTTTATTGCTGTTTTTCATTTCATTGTCTTTTTATTACTAAGTTGTAGGAGTTTTTTATATTCTGGATACAAGTCCTTTGTCAAACATACATATTGCAAATATTTTTCCCCAATCAGGGACTTGACATTTTCATTTTTGTCTATACCAATTTGTAAAGATGTTCTCCAATTTATTTTTCAAAAAAGAAACTTTAAAGTTTTAGCTTTTTTCAGCTTGAATTAATTTTCTCTATGGTTTCAGGGTTCTCATTTTCTTCTCTCATCTGGATGACTAGTGATCACAGAACCATTCATTGAGAAGATTTTCTTTTCCTGTTCAAATATTTTCTTTGACGTCTTCATTGAAAAATCAATAGATTGGTTTAGTGTGGTCTATTTCTGAATTCTCTATTTTGCTATATTGACCTATTTGTCTGTCCTTATGCCAATACAATTCTATCTTGATTACTGTAGCTTTTCTTTAAGTCTTGAGGTTAGGTGGTCTAAGTCCTACACCTTGTTTTTTAAAGACTGATTTGGTTATCAAGGATTATTGTATTTCTAAGTAAATTTTAGAACTGGCTTATAATATTCTATAATATAAGACAGCTTCTTGGGATTATAATTAAAATCGAATCCACAAATTAATTTTGAAAAAATTGACACTTTAATAATATTGATTCTTCCAACCTACTATCATAGTATATCTCTTTATTTAGATCTTTGAAATATTTTCTCAATTTTTAAAATCAGTGTAGATGTTATGTTTTTGATGCTATAATAAATGGAATTATTGTTTAAATTTTACATCTAATTGTTTGGTGCCAATGTACAGAAATACAACTGAATTTTTCATATTGACCTTGTATTTTATGATACTGCTAAATTCACTTAGTAGTTTCAGTAGTAGCTTTGTAGATTTCTTAGGATTTGCTGTATTACAATCATTTCATCTGAAATTAAAGATAATTTTATAAAATCCCTTTCAATCTTTTTCTGTCTTTTGTTTCTTTTATTTTGTTTACTGTAAAAATGGTAACATTCCATTATATTTGCTTCAGGTAATTTTTCTTTTTCATGGATTGTATCATATTACCTTATCCATGTTCTTCTTGTAGCTCTAAAACTCTCTTAAGATGTCCATATTTCCATTTCTGCTTGTAGATTAGTCATATTTGCATTGATAATCCATAGCATTTTAAAGTATTCATGTTAGGGAGGCTCAATGCGGAGCATTTTCATCTATGATTAATAAGAGAAAATTAAAATACACATTTTTGGGGAGGGCTATCCTTTACAGTCAGGAAATAGCAAAATTCTAAGTGGATAGTAAATTCCAAGGCAGGGAATTTAGTGCAAAATTACCTGAATAAGTGAATTGCAAATAAATCCAGAAGTGACTATTTACTACTCAGAAGTGCCAGAGTCTTTCTAAGGACATCTTGACATTGCCTAATTGTGGAGATGTAAAAGTCCTATAAATTGCAAGTCATTGATATAACAGTTTTATTTGGTTCATTTAAAATGATAAATTGATAGAAAAAATTTGTTCATGGCAGCAGATGCTCCCTCATATTACAGCAATTATAAAGAAGACCTCTTCATTCCCCCTACAAGTTACAAAATGGATCATTGCATACAAGTTCTAATCATAATTTTACCTTAAAAACTTACAATTGATTTAATTAATCAATTCATATGTGAAGTACTATTTTCTCTAAATTAACTGAGATTTCTCCTAGAAACAATAAGACCATCAAATGATAAATTGAAACTGCTTTACCAATATATAGTTCATGAAATAAATGGAAATCTATTTCATAAGAAGAAAATACTGATAAAATGCTGAAATATTATCAGATTATTACTTTTCTGAATCTATGTGCTTATCCATCCACTTACTTATCTATGATAGTTCATATTTGAAATAAAATTTATATTATATAAATACACCAAGACTCAACCTTTAAATACAATTAATTTTAGTTCTTAAAAATTAATGGGCGACAATGAAAAATTTGTGCAAGGGAAAAATGCATTCTGTATGTTAAAATCTAGTATTTATTTTCAATTAATTGATGGTCCTAAATATGTGAGGATCTGTAGCACTGGATATGCAACACATAACCTTTAGGGCAAAGGTTTTTGTCATGGATGTCACATGAGACTCATCTGTGGTGCTTCTAAATATCTTGATGTCTAAGCGACACTTCCTTCTTCCCTGTGAGATTCATGTCATTTGTCCGTATCAAGTTTTCTCCATCCTGGTCACTGGCACTACTGTATTAGTGTGCTATTGCTACATAACAGATCACCACAAAGTGAGTGGCTTAAAGCAACAATCACTTATTAGCTCACAGATTTGTAGGTCACAGTCCAGGTAGGCTTGATTAGCTTCCCTGCTCAGGGTCTCACAAGGCCAGAATGAAAGTGTGGCTGGGCTGGGCTTTTTCCTGGAGGATTGATGATGGGGGTTGGGGAGGATAACCTTCCAATCTGATTTTGTAATTAGCAGAATTTAATTCTCTGCTTGTAGGACTGAGATCCCCATCTTCTTGCTGGCTGTTGAAAGTGAGTTGACCTCATCTTCTACAGTCTATACTCAGGTCCTTCCCATGTGCCTGCCTCCTTCTTTGAGCTAGCATTGGAGAACTTCTCATGTACCAAAACCTCCCTGTGCTTCTACTCTCTGACTTCCTCTTTGCAACCAGCTGGACAAGAGTTTCAGTTTTGAAAGGGTTCATGTCATTAGGTTTGACCCATTTAGATAATCTCCCTGTTTGTAGGTCAACCGATTAGTAAGCTTAAATACATCTATAATTGCATTATGCTAGGTAATGCAACCTAATCACAGGAATAATACCGTCTTTGAGGTATGAGGACCATCTTTGAATTCTGCCTACCTTGCCCACCAACCTCCAGGCCATGTCCCCATATCAGCTAACCACTTGAGCATCAGCCTCCAAATTCCTTCACTTTGCTTAAATGATATTAATCTCTAGACCTTGTTATCATCATTGAGAAATACTGTATATCTGAAGTCTGAAAACTTGTTTTCTACTCTTGGAGAATTGTCTCCTAATTTTTAAATTATAATCCATATTGATTTTATCATGAAGTGTAGCATAAAGGAAAGGCAGAACGTTAGCAATGGGTGCAGCCAGCGATATGGGGATTGACTTTGAATTCCAGGAGGTTTGGATGGTTTAGTTCCGCAGAGAAGTAGCAGGTCATTCGCTGTGTTCAAGAGACAAGGCTTAGTGTTGATACCTAAGAGTTTGCTTGCGTGGCTAGGGCACAAAAGCTGGAGTTTTTGGCTTCAGTGATGCTGAAATAAGTCGAGTGGTCATGTTTTGGGACTGAAGGTCACTCCGGATTGAAGCTGGATCCCAACCCAGCAGGTGACAGCTTAGCAACTAAGTTCCATGTTGGGTGTGAAGGCTGTCCGGGATTAGGTGTATTGTTAGCATTGCAGGCAATTGTTTAGCATTATGGCAGGTCTCCACTCTCACTTTGGAGCTTCTGAGGAATCAGGAATTGGGGTATAGAACTGGGCAGCCACTGGAGGAGTTGGGGGAAGACTGTGGCTAAGGTGAATATGGAGGCTTGGCTTCAGACAGCAAGATTATTTTAGATCCCATGTGCTGGAAGGACAAAGTCTCTAATAATCTTCTGGGCTTGTAGTCTAGACCCAGTGACTACATCAGGCTAAGTGTGCTATCTAAACATCTAATTCCTCTAGCTGGATGGGGCTAGGAAGGGCAAGACCAACATCCTCTGGCTTTCTAGTCTCACTGAACTTCTCTCTCCACAGCCTCCTGCTTGGTCCTTTCCCCATGTGGGAATTGAGAAAAGGGTCTCCTCTTCTAGTTCATCCCACAGGGACTCAGTGGGGTGTGAGGTCCTGGATGCCTTTATCCCCTGGTCACACTGCACATGGTAAGCAAGTGGATGGATACCAAGTCAGGTCGTGGGGTGGGAAGTGCTGAAGTCAAAACACAGAAAGTGAATCCAAACCTAGGAGCCTATCAAGAGGGGTCAGCTGAGCAATGGTAGCCAGGGCACAGGGTGAAAGGAAGGGGTTAAAGAACCAGGAGAGTTAGGGCAGCAGAGAATGGGAGGCAGACTTGATGAAATGCAGGCCCCTAGGCCAATTAATTAATTAATTAATTCATTTCTCTCTCTTTCTCTGTCTCCTTCTTTTTAAATATTGTCAGTGCATTTTAATATGAGTCAGCCAGAGTAGGTAGACACATCTATATGCATCTTTTACATCATTATATTCTCCAGTGCTTAGGACAACTTTTTTGAGTACTTAATGATAATTTAAATTTACAAAAGCATAATAAGAGAGATAAAAAAGATTTTGTTCACAATCAGGGCAGAAATATCATCCTAGGCTTGTATAATAATAGGATTTTAGCACTATCTTCCTCAAAAATGATTGGCAGCTAACAGTAGGCCCAAAGTATAGTTACTATGGGTGTTACTTGCATTTCGTTTTGTGAACTTATAGTTGAGTTAAGCATTGTAAATGTACATGGTTTATTCCATTGCAAGGGGGAAATTCCTTTCAGCCTGTCCTGTTCCTGTTCTTATAGAGCTCTTGCAAGTAAAAGCTCTTCAAGTATTGTTACAGAGAAGTGCGTTAACAGAGTGTGCCCAGTTGATTGTTTCAGTGGCTCTGCTGATGTCCAGATCAGTAAACCCTCTTCCCTTTGGGGTCTGACTCTGGAGGTGCCCATGAAGTAAGAGTCACAAGACTACTGTATACCCTTTACAGCAAAACCAGATAAGGTCATGTCATGGTAATGTCATGCCACAACCCACAGGGCACCCAGTGTTCCAGAAATGCTATTAGAGAGTTTGAAGAGCTGCTCAGGTTGGGGTGGTCAATTAATGTTTTCAGAGGGCTTTGCTGTTTTTTTTCTGAGCAAGAATGTGGAAAGCTGGCAGCACCAGTGGCCTGCTGTGGCCTGAAGTTTGCTGGTAGTGTTTGCTTCACCTTTCTCACCTGGCCCAAAGTGAGAGCACAGGCCTCATTCCTACCTGGCTCTCAGCAGCACTATTGGAAACAGCTGTGTATCATCAATTCCCTAATAATTCCTGAGAGACTGATGCATTTCTGTAAGAAGCCTGATTTACATGGTGTGACTACAAATTAAAAAGATGGATTTTATTCTGGCTTGTTGAAATTATACTTTACAGACAATGTTTGAAACAACACTTATCAAATGCTCTGTGGTCTACTTACTCCCAGATATTAATCTCTGCCTGCAGTGCTGTGAGGCGCTTTTCCTCATGAAAAATTCCATTCTTGTGAATTTAGTCTATTCATGTGGAGTCAACCTTATAGGACTATTATTGCTTTCTCTTTTTTGAGAGAATAGAATAAAAAAAGAAAAGGCATTGGCAACTCATTGTGTGGCCCGGTTCATAGAAAGGGAGACAAATTATCTTTTCTTATTTTTTAAAGATATACAAAGCTGTCCTAAAATAGAACTTCGTATTACAGGTTGCAGTTATTAGGAGGTAATAGGGTTTCTACTTTCTCATGATAAAGGCTTCCTATGTTAACACCACCTACTGTATAATGTCTTGGCATGATATGCAGAATTTTCTTTGTTATGTAGTTAGTGAATGGCAGCTTTTCCCTCATGCATTCCAAGTTTTAGGCAAAGATAACTGTGAGTTCTAAGAATGTAAGCTTGCATTCTCCTTAGGAACAGTGAGCAAGGCAGTAAAAGAGATACTATTTTTAGATTTCTTGTTGATCTCTTGTTTTATTATATGCTACATGTACATTATTCGGAAAACCTTCCTAAAACATGAACATGAATAAATAATTTAATTCTTTACCATCAACCTAATATTTCTAGAAAAATGTGTGGAGGAAGAAAGGAGGCATAAGGTTCTATGGCCTTCATTCTCAATCTTCCTGGCCCCACACTCCCGACATCTATAAACTTACAACTTCGCCTAGACCCTGTTCCCCATGACTCAGAAAGACAGGGTCAATGGATGTGACCAAGGAGACAAACTTTTTGAGATTCCCAAAGCTCCCTGTACTGGGGAAGGGGAGTGAGTGCTGAGGAAAGAAAATTTGTCTCTAACACAGGGATTGATTTGAATTATGGCTGTGGGACATAGGGAGTTGTTCTTACTAATTAGTTGATAATGGTGACTTAAAATTTGCATAGGGCAAAATTCTTTCTTTTGGCAATCTCATTCTTATGAAGGAAAAGTTTTCCTCCCACCTCATATGCAAATTCTTCCTTTCTTCCCTTGAATTGTAATCTTTCTATATTAGCTATTTAGAAAATGTTTATTTGGAAAATGTTTATTGACTATTAGGACCTAGGAGTAGTGGCAAATTGTTTCCAACCAAATTGGTCCAAATCTTCATTTTGATTTGAGATCAGAGGGACAATCGAGGAGTTATTGGATTTCCATAACATCCGTAAGAATTTCAGAGTTTTTTTTTTTTTTTTTTTTTTTTTTGAGATGGAGTCTCACTCTATTGCCCAGGCTGAAGTACAGTGGCACAATCTCGGTTCACTGCAAACTTCGATTCCAGGGTTCAAGCGATTCTCCTGCCTCAGCCTCCTGAGTAGCTGGGATTACAGGAGTGCACCACCACGCCCGGCTAATATTTGTATTTTTAGTAGAGACAGGGTTTCATCATGTTGGTCAGGCTGGTCTCGAACTCCTGACCTCGTGATCCACCTATCTCAGCCACCCAAAATGCTGGGATTACAGGTGTGAGCCACTGTGCCCGGCCTTGAGAGTTTTAAGTAGTGAAAAGATTTTTTAGTTTTAAAAATTTTCAGATTCATGTTGCAAATTAGGATGGACTTAGGGAAATATTGGTGTGTTGGAAAAGTATAAAATATAGTTCTGAATGTCTTTAGTGTAGGACAGTAGAACAGTAGATCAATAAGATTCAGAAATAATAGAATAATAAACCCATTTTTACTTTTAAAATATGGGAGACATTTCACTCTGCTTGTTATATAGAATAAATTGGAGGAGAAAACATTGAGAATATCATGAAGTTTTGTGTTTTTGACTTAGGATTCTGTTTAGAATGCTGATTGTCATTCACATTTTATGCATGCAAAACAATAAGAGTTTTATAAAACTACAAAGTTTATGAGAGGATTAGGCAGGTTTTACTTTTATAGTCATAATGTGTTCAAATGCATTTGCATCAAATGGTAGATATAATTTCTCTTTGTAATTGAAGTTTAAATTCCAGCATAAATATAGTGCTTAGAAAACTATTTTATGAGCCTTTCTTTTATAAGGATCCTGCATGAAAAGAAGGTTACACAGCTGGAGATTGTTTAGAGACAATTAAGACTTATTGGCTTTTCAGCTGGTGAGAAAAAGCAGGACTCTGAGACTCTTGCCATCTTGAAATTGTTACTCAGGTGAGTTTCCTTTACAACACCAAGCTCTTTAGTATTTTTTAAAAATTATTTAGCATCAGAAACTTAAGAGATGATCCATTGGAGTTTAAGTTCATTATGAATGCAAAGTGCACATTTGACTTTAACATGATTCATCTGGGTGAATCTGAGACCCTAGCCATTTTTTCAAGACTATTGCTCACCTCTTTTCCTAAGGCAAATATTCAAGTATGCTGCTGGTTTTTAGCACTCTCTGCTTCCTATCTCTCATTCTCTGAAATGGTGCCCCACTCCCTTTAGATTTGAACATCTACCTCCTTCCCTTCTTTCTCCAGCCTAGGAAAAAGGATGCCCGATCCAAATACCCTAATAAGGAAATAATTTTGTTTGATAGCCAAAATACCTCTGATAGGGGCAAGGGTTTTACGGATGACTCTTACAAGTGAGGAGCTTTCAGAATCTGTTGGTAAAGTATGTTTCATTGAAGGGATATTTCTGGTGGCTCACAAATCGGATCTATATTTTCACAAAACCCCAGAGAATAAGATGTTTTATAGTTATACACTTTAATTTGGCTGTTGGCTTGATCCACTGCTAGAGAAACCCAAAAGTGACCCCAACACTCAGGTGCAAATAGATTACCTGAAGAAATCTATGTTTTAAGTGCTTTTATTAATGTGTCTACTAAGAAATTTGACTTGTCTTATTCTTATTAGTGTGAATATAGATATTATACAGGTAAGGATGAATCTATGTTACAGAAGTTTGATTTCCCACTTGAGATTTTTTCCCCTTATTAAATTTCTCTAAATTTTAAGGTGACAGAATGTATTTCTTGACACGTAATTCAAGGCAGGCTGAACACTAAGTTAATTAATTTGTCTTATTTTACCAGTTCTATGTGTCTATTAACTTAGTGTGGGGGGCATATATTGAACTTGTCTTTGATTTCCTGTTTCATGCAGGGATGAGAGATGGTGTCACAAATGCTTCCATCTCTACTTTGCTTCTGCTTGACATGGTTTTGTTCTCTTTGACAGACATTCAGTGGCAAAAAGTAGCATAATTATTAATTTCCCACTTGACATTGTGAACATTTCAATGCTAAGTTAGCAGGTAAAAATGTCACAATCTATTTCTATTATATCTACTCATGAACTTCAAAGGGTTCTTAGCAATTGTTCTTGAGTCAGAAGGAAGACTACTGTGACATGCAGATACCAAGTAAAATTAACTTTGTTAACAGTACTTGACCTTTCTGTAAAATACTCAATTTTCTCAGATACTTTCTTTCATGATGATAGTTAGAAAAAAAATTAACATTCATTGTCTTATATTGCTTGTGTTAACTGGAAAGAAATTACTTTAGCAACAGATGCACATCGGTCCGTCACATATTGAGAAAACTCTACTCCCTGGGGCTACAATAACTAAGCTGTAGAGGTACAAAGAAATACCAATCTGTTTTGCTGAAGTGATATATGGTGAGAGACAATTACTTCTTACAAATGCACTGCTGATTAATTGGCCTTAGAGAGTTACGTCTCAGTCATATTAACTTCAGTGTTACTGCAGTGAAGAGCATTGGCACACAGGTATGGAGAGGGAACCTAGTTTTCAGATTATCATGACCTTACAGCTCAGCCTAATAGAAATATAATGCTTACTGGATTCAAAAGGACTTTTAGTAGCCACATGAAAATTAGACACGGGGAATACATTTTTATAATGTATTTTATTTGACTCAGTATATCCAAAATATTATCATTTTGACATTTGGCATTAGTCACTTTTCCAGTGCTCAGTAGCTGCATGTGGCTAGTCATTATTCTATTGGCCAGCATAGCTCTCAGGATCTTCGAGCTATTTGAGTTGACAAATGCAAAGCCTATTCTCTAACCCAAATCTTGTGTTCATGTGGAACATATTGAAATATTATTTAGGCATTGTAAATATCATATTTTGCCTTTCATTGGCAGTTCTAGCTCTCTCTCTCTCTCTCTCTTTTTCATTAGCTGTGATCCGGATAGAAAGAAAGAGGTTTATCTGAATGCGAATGGTGTGGTGGAGACAATCCTGGGACAAGTGTTCAGACTACTGTAGTTTGTCAGGGTCATTTACTAGTGACAGGGACTATTTGAGCTAACCTCACTGCGTGTAATTTCCTTATCTAGAAAATAGAAATACTGTAATAAACTCCATCCAGCATAGTACCATGTGTAAGTAGGCATATAAAAGTACTTAAAAAATAACTGTAAGAGCTGATTAGTACAAGGTACTTTTTGGGCTAAAATTGTTTGAGACATGTTAAAATAGTTGGAGTAATTCTTTGGGGGAACCTTGACTGGAGGCTTTATGCTTGATCCTAAAGAATTCTTTCATATGAGGCTACTTTCTTCCTCTGGTTTCTGTGTCAATTTCTCCTTTAAACTTCTGGGTCAATTTTCATTCTTCTTCAAAACGTCAATTTTAATTTTTTAAAAATTCACTGTCTGCTTGGTATAGGTATTGGGCTGTGTGCTTTGTATACATCATCTCATTTAATCCTTATGACAACTCTACAGGTTTTGCTTAATTGTATGGTTGAAGATGAAGCACAGAGAGATTAAGTAACTTGCCCAACATCCCATAGATTATAAACTGCCATTTAAGCCAGGTCATCTGAATCCAGAGACTGTGTCCTTGAGCTCTAGACTGACTACTGCCCATCTTAATTGCTGATGTGCTGTGCTGCTGAACTACAGCAGGCAGGACAGGACAATATTAAGTTGATAATAATAAACTTTTGAGTGAAATTTTGTTTTACCATACTATAGTGGTTTTTCAACGCGGGGGGTGGGGGAGCATAAATAACTGTAAATGACCAAAATATCATAAAAATGACTGGAGATTTCTATAAGTTTAGTGAAGACAATCCTACAGAGAGAAAAAAGAGAATTCTCTGTGTCATTGAAACATTTAAAAGGAGAGAAATTTTCTAAGTTTTCTTTAGAGACTGGTCAAGTTACAGTCAAATTTCAGTTTTTAGAGATATGGTGAAACTGAAATTTTGATTCTTGATATATTCATGAAAAAATGTGTTTGGAGAAAGACTATGAATGTGTATAACAGATGTGAGTTTAAGATAGAGTGGTGACAAAAAGTACAAAACTTCATTCTCTATTTTTGTCTGTATGGTGTCTCTAAAATGAGAAGTAAACAAATTAACAATAATTTATTGCACACACAATCTTTTTAGGGCACGATTGGGTATAAAAATATGACAGCAATATTGTAGGTACTTGCTATCTTATTGGAGAGCTAAAGCACACCACATGGAAAGCCAGGCAATGTAAAAAGGAATAAAAGATGTGGGATGTGATTACTGGCTAACAGAAGGGTCAGGCGATACTTCCTACTGTGGTCAGGATAAGGTGAGAGCATTGAACTGGGAGTGCAATGGTAGAGCCTCTAGTGAGAGCTGGGACAGATAAGGGCCAGAGAGATGATATAGGGTTTGGAAAGTCAACAAAGATGAGAGAGTAGATCAGATACTTAAGAAGGTATGTGATTGACTTAAAAAAATTTCCTTGTGGTAAAATACACAGAACATAAAATTTATCACCTTAACCGTTGTTGATCGTAGAGTTCAGTGGTATTAAATACATTCATAATGGTGGGCAACCATCAGCACAGCTCATTTCAGTTGGTAAAAATGAAGCTGTATACCCATTAAATAGTAAGATACAGTATTGTCCTTTTGTGATTGGCTTATTTCACTTAGCATAGTGTCCTCAAGTTTCATCTTCTGTTGGAGTATTACAAATGACTTACATGTCATGATTAGAATATGGCAAGAAGGTGGGAGGAGACATAATTTGTCTGTGTGTTCATGTAAACTTTCATAACAAAAATGACTCTCAAATGGCTCCAAAATGCAGGAGAGTGAGACCATTTGCCAGATGACTGACCTCATTGAGATGAAGCTTTGATCTATCAGGATTGAATAATTTATCCTTAAGAAAATATATGTTTTAGTTACATGGAAGTGAAACTTAATTATAAACAGGATGAAGCTAGATGACCAGGAGGAAGGTCAAAAAACATCTGTGCTTGGTAAACTAGACCCTCCATAGGGTTGTGGAGTTCTTCAAGGCCGTTCTGGGACATGATAAAGTCAACTGCCTTACCAGTATTCCAAACCCTCACTGCTACAAAGATTACACTTCCTGAGATCATGTGATCTCCATTGCTGTCTTCACCTGGCACTCTTCCAATCACTGTTTTCTGGTTCGTTCCCATTGATATGTTGGTTTTAGGTGCATATACTTGTCACAAATTGAAGGCTCAATAATATAAAAGAAATGATTGCTATTGCAGATTGTAGAGAGGTAAACTTTATTTCACAAGCCCAAAGGGATAATTTACTTTTCATCTCATCCCTGTCTTTCAAAATAGAGAACCTCCAGCAAATGGTATATAAAGGAAAACAGAGCAAACAAAATAGAGAAACTTTGCAATTCATTAACTCAAGCATGAAAGCACAGAAAATAAGCAGGGCTCAACTTAGTTGGAAAAATAAGTCTGAACTTATTGCATTAAAACATGGTGTTGCACTAATCTAATGAGTTTTTGGGCAAATGAGGCATGAAACATTGCCAAAATATAAAGTCAGTAAAATATCCAAATTACTCTTTAATGTCATTATATGTTTTATTTTATTGGGAACTGGTAAAGAATAGATTATTCCTAAATATGCATTACTAGCAAAGTAAGTAGAATTATTTTATAAAGAATTTATTATTCTGATAAATTGTCAATAATGACAAGTCAAAAGCAACTGAAACTCCAACAAAAGATACACATGTGCCTAATTTAGAAGAAGGCATTAATGTAAGAACCTGCTTTTAGTTCATTCATTCATATCCTAGGAATTCAAAATAATGCTAAAAGAGATAAAACATGGTAGTATATAAGCAATTTTGAGACCAGCATGAAATGATTAATATACTTTTAAGAAAAGACATAATTATCAGACACATCCATAAGACTCATTTAGAAAGAATAAAGAAAATATCCTTATCCTAGAGTTAATTCTAGAGTTATTCTATTACATTCTGGATATGGTTGAATGCAGCATTTCCTATAGTTTGAGTGGGATTAGTGAAACGGTTTGGGTTATGTCTTCAGTAGTGAAAAATGAAAATGATTTATTCTAGAAGACCTGATTGTATTATAGTACTGTCAAATTATTAAAATATTGCCAAATTATGTACAGTTTAGTAAGAGGTGGCAGCTCATGAATTTTTTAAATCCTTATTTATACGGTTGTTTGAATCTATTTGTGTGCTATTTGTAATTATTTCTGATGATTGGTACTACTGGCTATTACATGACAAAACCTTTTTGAGAGGAAAATTAATCTTTCATCCTCCACATTATCAAAGCAAACTCGTCACTTAAAGCCATCTTAAGTGACTTCTAGTGGATTTAATTTTGTATTTATTCTGCCTAGGTTAAGCAAGACTAACTTTACAATTTTTACCTGTCCTAGCTATCTCCAGTGTGTATTGACAGTTCATTTGCTTTCGAATGGCTCTGAATGATTCTTCACAGTTGGATAGATGTGCTTATCTAGGAACAAGCAGGTTTCTTGTGTGCACTTGTTTCTGTCACCTTGTGCTGATTTAAATGCCCTTGGTGCTCTAGAATCATATTGCAGGAGAAGGGCATTAGAAAAAGAAGCTGGTGCAACAAGAAGGAGAGGATCCTGAATTTCTTTCTGACACGAATGAGAAGTTGCTCATTTGGTCTCTAGTCTACCACACCGCCAGGGGCCCAGCCAGAAACTCCATCATCATCCACAGTTCTCCATTACTCCCTCCTACAACCAGCTGGTACTTACCTAATCTTTGGTGTTCATGGTTTATCTTCATCCTTATACCAAAAATTGAGACCCTCCTCCTCCTCACTCCCTGGCCTAGCTCTGCACCTTACTTTCTTGTCAAATAGAGCTACTTGCGCTTCCCTGAATGAGTTGTATTATTTCCTTCTTCATTTCCAGAAAGAAAACTAATGCCAGTGCAACTCATGCATTCCATCTGATCACCTGGCCTTTAAAAAGTCTGGTGAGATAAAATTTCCAGTTGACCACTACCAATAAGTTATAATTAGCATACAAACAGCAATGTACTTGACCAGAAAAGAAATCTGTCTGGACTTCTTCAAAATATGCCTATGATTTTTATGGTAATGGAGCACATAATTTAATTTGCCATTGAGTCTCCATGACAAGAGATGAAATCTTTAGTCCATATCTACACTGTTTACAGCCCTTGCTGGTATCAAGGGCAAATTGCTTTGTTTTTTTATGAATAAATGTGAGAGAAATAAAATAAATCTATTCATATATAAGTAAATTTGTTTAGCTGTTAAACAAAATTAAGCAGATATATTTACTGACGCTTTTCTTATGTGTTAATATACATTGTGAACCTCCAAGAGGAAGACTTCATCAGGCAGTGTTTCCTATGCTTATGTGAGCATGCCTATCTCTTCTCAGGACACAGTCTGTGAGAGGCTGCTCTACCAAATGACGTGTGGAGGAGTTCATAATTCTGCCTACTGTGCAGTGAAATTTAAGCCCTGCCTTCCCGATCTTTAATTGGCTTAAATGTTGAATAGCCAAATTATAAATGTCAGATCAAATATCTATGAGCATATAATCAATACTAAAATACATCATTGTGCTTATCGAAGTTTTCCTGGTATAATGTGGACTTTTCTGTTCTGCTAATAAAAAGCTCCTCCTGGCCCCATGTGGTGGCACATGACTCTAATTCTAGTACTCTGGGAGGCCGAGGCAGGAGGATCGCTTGAGCCCAGGAATTTGAGACCAACTTGGACAACATGGCGAAACCCCACCTCTACAAAAAATACAAAAATTAGCCAGGTGTGGTGGCCTGTGCTCGTAGTCCCAGCTACTTGGGAGGCTGAGGTGGGAGGATTGCTTGAGCCTGGGAGATCGAAGCTGCAGTGTGCTGTGATCATGGTCACTACACTCCAGCCTGGGAGAGAGCATGAGAGCCTGTCTCAAAAAAAAAAAAAAAAAAAAAGAAAGAAAGAAAGAAAAAGTTCTTCCAAATTAACAATGTAAATCATCAGAGAAAACAAAGAAAAGCACACTCTGCCTGGATTATTGTAATGTGGCTTATTTTTTTCATTGTTTTAGGGAGAGGCAGAAATTGGGGGCCCTTCTTAGACATTTTATTAGTTAGGTCACTGCTCCTTGCCTTTGCAAATGTTCCCTTAGTCTTTAATGTTATGATTCAGGGTTCTTAGCAGAGACTCATATGTGAAAAAACCTAGGAAAAGAAAAGGAAGAGTTACTGGCTCACACAAACTGAGGAAACCAGGGAAGGGCAGGAATACAACTGGAACCAGCCCTTGAATAGAGAAAAGACTCTTCCCCCGAGTTGCTCCTGTTCTCTGCTTTTGTCTGCCTGTTGGCTGCATTTTTTTCTCTGCAGTTCTGCTGTTTCCACATGGCCTTGAATATGGCTGCCAACAGCTTATTGCCTGACATTTTCCTTGCTTTACCACCGGAGAGCTGAAGGCTCTATTTTCTTTCTTCTAATTTAGAAAACCAAGAAGGAAGATGCTGACCAGCCCATCTTGGATCACTTGCCACCTGGACCAGTCACTGTGGCCCCAAGGGTAGCACCATTTAGGAAGATGGCAGTTTCTTGTTAGAGCATCCCTCACTAGAGAGGAAAAAAGCAATGCTCTATAAGACACAGGGTATAGCTCTGGAATGTGAATAATTCCTCAAATATTAAACAGCTCCTTTGAATGTCCCTTTTTCTTTCCTGGTTAACTCCATCACTTTCCCAGATCTCACCTCAGGGTACTAGGGCCCTAGAAGCTTTTCCCAGCCTCTCACTACCCCCAGCCAAGCTGTCCGAGAACCTGAGAGCTTTTGGTGAGTGAAGGGGAAAGAAAGGACATAGGAAGGATAACAGAGCAAGCAATGTTTTCTTCATTAACATACTGAAAGTTAGTTATGTTTTGGGGAGTCTCTCCCATGGTGTTGGTGTGTATAAAACAGGAACATCTGTCCCTTAACTTTGTTGCTTGTAAAGGAATCAGTTTACCAGGGGTGATTTGTGTCTGTCTGGGATGATTTCTTAAATCTCTTCCAGTCCAGTGATTCTGGTAATTGTCCTTATGTCTGAGTCCTAGTACTTGTGACATTTAAGCTAGTTCCAAATTAGTCTTTTCTGTCCTCTTCAGGGAGAATGAAGAGGAGATGGGGGAGGAGGAATGATGCTTCTGTGTCTTTTCCTCCATCTGATGAACATTGCCAATGTGTGTCTGTCATTTAACTGAAATTTTGAGCATACTGATTCTGCTACCACTAGCATTTTGTTAGCTTACCTGATATCTGTGAGTGGATTTGATTTGTGTAATTATAATAGATTCAAAAATGGAGTTATGAACTTCATTTGGTAGGGTTTACTTCAAATACACATGTAAATCAAATAGTTTTTATGTTTTATTTCTGCTAATGTCTACAATATGAAGTGAATATTTCATAAAATTTCAGAGTGTTAGAGGTATGTAGACATTTAGAAATCACCTGAATCAATACTGTGTTTTTCCAGAGATGAGAATGCAAATGTCCAGCATGAAGACACAAGAGTTAGTTGAAAAAGTAGGTATCTTGACTCCCTCTATGCCAGAGATTTTTCTGGTTTATATCTATGACTCTTAAGTCTTAAATCAAGTAATTGGAAAGTAATTAGAAAACTTATATTTCATCAATTTTTAAATATTAGTCCATGTGGAGAAGTCTAGATCACTGGGTTCCAAATTTAGGGTGGTTAATATAGAAACAGTATTAAAAGAGGAGTTGCCCCAGGGTTTTTTCCTCTTGAAATTACTTGATTGCAAACACAGTTTTAAATCTTCTTCTTTCCCCCTTCTTCTCTCCCTTCCATTCTTCTTCTAGTGTAATGATCATTTTAAATGGTCAGTATGCATCTTGGTGTCCAGTTGCTTGGAATTAAACATATGTACCCAAGAAATGTACTTTTATTTTCAGGAAGGATATTGTTTAATTTAGGAAGAACAAATAAACTCACACAGCAAGATTTGTCAATAATAGATGAAAATCACAGAAGCCTGACATGGAAACTTCTCATTATTTATTTCAAAGTTGTAATGGATTTTTAGAAAAACAGAGCTTACATTTGCTTACATTTTTTGTAGTCTTTTATAGATGGTAAAACACTTTCATACATATACGGTCTTGTTTAATCAGAGTTGTCAGATTTACAAAAAAACAATACCCAGTTGAATTTGAATTCTAGGTACACAATGAATAATTGTTTTAGTGTAAGTGCATTTCAAATATTGCATAAGACATTGGAAAAAGTTTTCATTGTGTATTTGGCATTCAAATTTAACTGGCCATCCTGTATTTTATTTGACCACCCTGTATTTGATCCTTCTGACAATGCTGTAAAGTTGGTAGGACAATGTCCCCATTATACAGATGAATCTGAGTATCCCCCTATGTGTCAGGTCCTGGGCTATTCTTGAATACAGCATGATGCATACATTATGCATATCTTAAGGATACTACAGCCCAGTCATCAGAAAACCACTTCAGTGTGTTCCATGTAGTAATAGGGGAAAGAATACGGTCCTATAGAATCTTATAGACAAGACACCTAATCCAATATTGGCAAATCAGAAGGCTTTGTAAGGGGGACATCTATGTTGAATCCGGAATACTGAATAAGACTTAAGTACAGACAAGACTGGGTAATGAAGAAAGAAATAGGAGAAAAGTTATTATGGTATTACTTAAGGAACTGTACATTGTTCAGTATGACAGGCTGGAGGATATACTTTGACAAGTGAGGTTGAAGAGGTGAGTGAGAAGGAACTCAAGAAATGACATGCATAATGCAATTGTTCATTTTCCTCAGGGCACCAAGTACGCTTCAAGATGAGATGAAACTATCTAATTTGAGTTTTAGTGTGACTATTGTGTTGCTGTTTGAAGAATGGACTGAAAGGGGAAAGGCTAAAGAAAGATCGTTTATTTATTCAACAAATTTTTATTTAGTGCTAACTGTGAACTAGGTACAATTTGGGAGACCTGTAGTAATTCCAGTGACAACTGAACGTATTGAAAACTAAGATAATGGCTGTAGGGATGGGGAGAAGTGAATCTCTGGAGAGATACTAGGAAGTGAATCAACAGAAATTGATTATTAACAGGGCTTGGCGTGTGAGGAGGAAGAAATAAGTGAAGCCACTGGAAGCTGAATGAATGAGTGACATTGTTTGCTGATAAAGGAAAAAAATCCCACATGGGGAAGGGATGAAAATACTTTTCAATTTAGGATATACTGTTTGATGTGCCTGTGGGGCTTCCAAGGGGAGATATTAAGGAGGGCAGTTTTTATAAACATCAAACCTTGAAGGGAGATGTGGGCTGAAGATTCTTCATGATTTATGAATGATGAGTTTTTAGAGCTGGTTATTGAAATAATAGGTGAGAACAAGATCACCCAGGGAGTGTTTGGAGTCAGAAGACTGGCTGCCAGACAGAATCCCCAGGGGAAATCCACACTTAAGAAGCAAAACTAACAGAGGAAGTTAACAACAGTGCAAGAAAAGCTGCAAGAGAAACTAAACAACAATGCCTAGAAAATAGAGAAAAACCAATGAATAAGACCTGTTCAAAGATCCAGAGGTCCAGTTTGTCAAAAGCTGAGGACAGATACAGTAAGATGAGAACTTAAAAAACAAGTTCCATCTTCAACTATACAACAAAAGTTGTTATTGATCTTTGGCTTAATGAGGACTGGCTCAGGAAATAAGGTGAAGTGTACCTACAGAAAATGAAGTGATCTGTACCTACAGGTGGGGCCCGTTTGTAAACAGAGTTATGAGTTTAGGAAGATCAGAATAGACCACAACACTTGTCTAACTGTATTTCTTGGAGCATTAATACAGTGAGAAGCTTCCTTGAAAACATTTAGAGCAAAAGAAATTTGGGAAATAATACATATTGTGTTAGCATATTTAATATTCTGAGAAGTTTTGAAGCAATGAAATTCACCTAATCTTACTTATCCTAGTGTTGAGTGTAAATATAATGTATATATATAGATTATAAAGATACATTATACACACATACACACACACACACACATGCACACATAATGTCATGGAACACAGTTGGAGAAATTCTGGGCTAGAGCAAATAAGTCCGTTGATGCAAAAAAATTGAACATATTTGTTTTAAGAAATCCAGACAATACTAGGTCGGGCGCCATGGCTCCCATCTGTAATCCCAGCACTTTGGGAGGCTGAGATGGGCAGCTCACTTGAGCTCAGGGGTTCGAGACCCACCTAGGCAACATAGTGAGACTCCATCTCATTAAAAAAAAAAAATACAGGTAACACTGACGTAGCCTTTTAGCTTAAATAATATTGTGAATTATTTGAAGAGAAAATAAAAATTAACTATAATCCTACCACCCAGTTATAATAATTGCTAACACATTTCACATATATACACTTAAAAAATAAAAATGAGAACACACCATTCATTTTGTTTGGTGATCTGGATCCCCCACCCTTTTAACTCTGACCCCATGTGCCAGGGCACACTTGGAGATGCCAGACTTGCCTACTGGGGAGACTTCCGGGTTGTTAGCCATGCCATCATTACCCCTTTCTTTGGAAAGGTTTGGTTGATAACCTGATTCTTTGGTTTATAGAGCTTGGCCTTTACTGTTTTATTTTATGAGGTAATTTATACAAGTTACAACCAGGACGGATCAGAAGCATAACATATTCTGCAAAATATGAATGTCCTCTGTACTCTGTCCAGGACAATTGCGTTACAATACTTGCTATTTTGTAACATTTTTATTTAGAGAATGGCAGTGACCTGGCTGTTCATGGAGCTTGTCTATGGGATGAAACTCTGCTGGTGGAGAGAAGTGTATTCCCCCTACTAAGAATTTTGATTAAAAAAAATCTCCCCAACAGAAGAATGAGAAACACAATAAATATTTGCTCTGAATCTTGATCTTACTGTCGTGTATATTTGAAAACTAGTTTAGGCCGGCAAAGAAAAGGCCAGCATTACCTAAAACACATAAGCATCTTTTAAAGTGTCCACACAGAAACCATCATTTAAAATTTCTAGATCCATTTTAGAGAACAATTTTTAATTTAATCAATTCCTAGTTATGAGGCATTTAGGGTGTTATAATTTATCATTACTATTTATAGTACAACACCCAAATCTTTTCATACAACATACACTCAAACACATACACTCGCATGCATACCTACACACACTGACAATCTTTTCACATGGTTTATTATTATTTTTCCCCTTGGTGTTAAGTTTCAGAAGCAGGATTGATGGGTCAATGAAAATATAAACTTAAAATTTAAAATCATACGTAATGTCAAATGGCTTCCTGAAAGCCTGTACTAATCTAACTGTCTAACAGCATGGATGTTATTAAGTGTTTTAATATTTGCCAATCTAAGTAAAATCAAATATTGTTTGATTTTTATTTATTTGATTAATAATAAATTTGAACATCTTTTCACATGTCAATAAACAATATTTTTTCATTTACTTCTTTTGAAATTACCTGTACATATTTCTTAATCAGCTTTCTATTACTGTACTTGTCTTTTTCTTATTGATTTGTAAAAGCTCTTCTTATATTAAAAATATTAATCCTCTTTCCATTGTATATGCTCCAAAAAGTTTTACAGTTTTCCTTTTTATTGTAACTTTTTTTGATTATTTTCATTGTGATAGTTGAATCTATTCATCTTTCCTTTATAATCTTTGGCATTAATATTTTGCCTTATATTGACATCCCAAGTTTATATTTATAGAAATATTTACACAAATTTCTTTCTAGATTTTCATCTCTCATATTTTGACCAACCAAAATAGATAGAATGTACATTCTCAGGTCATCCTTCAGCTTCACCAGGGCAAAGTTGGTAACTGAGACATTCATTTCACTTAATACTTGGTTAAAAGAAAAGCAAAATCACGTTTTTACATCTCTTGGTCATCATTTTGGTGTAGCCAAGTCAAAGTACTCATGTTTAAAAGGATAGGTCAATTCAATTGCCAAGATGTATTGTTAGGTCAGAACGAATGGAGAAATACCTTCTTCCTAAGGGAATTTTATAATCTTTAGCATTGAGTTTGTGAAGCAATAAGTGTAATCTTCTGCCTGCCCCACCACCCCACATTTGAATTTTTCAAATGACTTTCTGTTTTCTTGAAAGCCCACAACAATAATATTTTGCACTGCTATTCTGAAGAACACTAGAAATATACATTCTATTTGCTAGGAAATGTCTGCTGAGTACCTGGAATTAGCTCATACATGTGACGACAATAGTGGACATCTATTGCTTTCGCTTGATCACTATTTCTTTGTCTCTTAGAACCAACACACTGATTTTCTTCTGGGAAATATCCTCTCCTGAACTTCATGTAGTCCTGTGGGGCTATATGTTATTAGGCACTCTTTTCTCTGCTCCATGTTTTATGATCAGAATGGCCAATTCGATCACATCTTCCTCCTTTTGGTCTTTGTGATTTTTTCAAGGACAGTCCTGTGATCCAAAACTGGGTTGATGAGTTTCCTAAAATTTGGTACGTCACTCCTTGGGGTAGAGGAAGAGAGAGTCACGTATTTTTTTGGATGACAAATTGTATTGAAATCATTAGTTGGAATTATGAAGTTGTGTTCTTTTTTTCTTTTATAAAAGAAATTGAGGTTAACATGGAAAGAAGCAGAGAAAGAGATGAGGAGTGGAGACCTGAACCTAGTCAGCCCTAAAATCAGCACTAAACTCTCAACTATTTGGTATTTATCTAATGGACTAACTCTTTCTCTTTCTTAAAAAGCTAGGTTGAATTATTATTTCTTGTAACTTGAAACTAAACGATTGTTAATACCTCAATAGAGCCACAGCCTTAGAAATGGTAAGATTATTACTGTTGGGTAGAGATTGATTGCTAGATTTTACTCTTGCTATAAATCTGGAAACAGGTATGGAATGTGAAAGAACATAAGGTTGAACAATTAGACAATCCTCTGGTTTCCTAGTAAATGGGTCCTGAGAATTATTTTTAGATTTGTCACTGGCTGACTACCTAATTCTGAAAATGACTGCATTATTAAAGAATGATATTGGAGTGATACTAGTTAATTTTGGTAAGTCACTAAACAGCACTCTCCCATAGTCCCTGCAAATGAACAGTGGCTATTTAAGCTGCACACTGTCAAACAAAGGTGTGTGATAGGGATTGATTAAATGGTTTCAAATGGCTGGAATTCCCCAGAGAATATGGCTATGTAATAGATGGTGTCATTGCCTGTGTTTAAACAGCGTGTTTAGAGGTGGGTTTTTACTGCTGTTATCATGATTGACTTGCTATTGCAGCATTCTATATAGGGCACAATAAACACAGGTGGCACTCCTCATTGCATTGCTGACTTGGGAATACCAGATAGGTGATAATATTCAAACAACAGTCTTTTAAGAACTAAGTAGGTGTTACCACTTTAAGATGTTAAATGTAGCTCTCAAAAAGAAAAATCCTTCCATTTTGTTATCTTAGTACATGATACATTGCACACTTTTAAAAAGTCATACAAAAATTTAAGTAATTGAATGGCTCGAATGACATTCATTCTTTCCTCCTTCTTTCCTTAAGAAACAGTTTGGTTGGGGTGCTGTCTGTATTCCTATTTTCAGTTTTATTCTAGTTTTTGGTACGGCTTTTTCTCCACATAAACCCATTTCCTCTTCTCACGAGATATCCATTATCATAGATATCCATTATGTCCTTCAGAAATGTAGACAATAGAGAGCTAAGAAGATGAGTTTGATGTTTGATTTTTCATTTTCCCACACCTTTTAACAAAATAACAGTATGACTTTAGTAACATTTTTCAGAAAATTCACACTCAACTTGGCAAGATGATGTTAGAAACAGAAGTGAAAGAGGAGGAGAAGAATGATGACATAAGCAAGGATATAAAGCAATCGATATAAGTGTGGCTTTATTTAAAAATTTTTATTGAACCATAAAATACAAAAATTTCAGCAGAACCAATTTATTAATTTTTACATGTGTATGTGTCCAAGTAAGCACCACACAGGTGAACATACAGAATATTTCTAGACCTTCAGAAGTCTCCCTCTTTTCCCCTCTGGTCGGTATCCACCGCAGTGATAACCACTGTTGTGATGTTTATCGTAATGAATTTGTGTTGGCCTGTTCTTAAATTTCCATAAATGGAATCATATAGCCTATGCATTTTTTTGGCTTGGCTACTTATATTCAATATTTTGTCTGAGATATTCATCATTGTTATTGAATGTAGCTGTAATTTTTGCTTTATAAAAATGTAACACAATTTACTTTTTGTAAGAATATAACACAATTAAGCAAATCTATAGAAACAGAAAATAAATTAGTTGTTGCCTGGGGCTAAGGGTGAGAAAAGGGATTAACTGTAAAGGAACATGAGGGATCTTATCAGGGTAATGAAAGTTTTCTAAAACTAGGCTACAGTGATGGTTGCACAACTTAGTAAATTTTCTAAAAATCATTGAGTTGCACATTTTAAACTGGGTGAATGGTATGGCATATAAATTATATTTCACTAAAGCTTTTTAAAAATGCCACAATTTATTTATCCATTCTACAGTTAAGGAACACTTGAATTGGTTCCGGCTTTGTGCTATTATGAATGAAGGTGCAATAAACGTACTTCAGTGTGTCTTTTGGTGAACATATGCGCTCATTTAAGTTGGAGTAAGATTGTTTGCTCAAAGTTCATTACTTTTTATAAACTTATTGTAATGCAGTATTTTATTGATTACTAAAAGTTTTACATTTGTATTGTAGTATTCATCTTTAAAAGACAAAGACAAGAATCCAAGATGATCATACTTACCGTCCAGAATTGAAAAGTGACAGCACCCTGTCATTTGCTTTAGATATTTGTCTTTCCTTTTGAAAGAAAAGAAATGTAAGCCTTGTTCATTGACATCTGGCATATAGTCAGTATTCATGAAATATTAGTGAAATAAATGTATTTAAGGTAACAGTTTTTAGATTGCAAGAGGAATGCACACTCAATGTAAGAGTCTTTTATAAACGGTATATTGAATATGCTTTTTTACTGCCTACTTTAAAAAATAATACTTAATATTTATTTTTCGTTTTCTCTGTATCAGAAAGTTCTACTAAGCACTTCGTAGACCTTATTTCATGAAAAACATATATTGTGCACACAATTATTGTAACACAATTTATGATGATTGAATGTATTTCTTTGCGCAAATTTATCATAATTTATTTTAATAATCTTCTATTCTTGAACATTGGTTTGTTTCCAAATTTTTACTTTTCTGAGTGACAAATCAAATAAATTCTTTATACATAACTTTGATTATTTCCTTAGTATAGAGCTTTGGAACTAGAACTATAAGACCAAGGAATAGATACATTTTAGAGTTGTATGGTTTGTTTTGTCAGAATAAACTTCAGAAAAGTTGTACCCTTGTAGACTCTCACCAGTAGTATAGGAGACCAGCTTAAGGCAAAGAAGTAGGTTTTGTTTCGATACAGGAAATAACATTTTCACAAAATAGCTGTCCTGAAGATATTCAGGCAGGTGTTGAGTGAACATCTGTCAAGGATGCTGGAAAGGGGAACTCACACTGGGTGGCAGTTGGTTTATAAATTTTAATGACCTTTTCTACTCTCAAATTTGTAAAAATACTATTTCCTATTCCTCATTCCTCATTGCTTAATTCTCTTAGAACAACATTTTAATAAAGACTTGTTGATCTTAATGTCAAGATTACCTTCTGTTTGCTATTTACAATTCTCATTAGGTCCAATGTTTGCATTTCCAAGTAAATAAACTGACATCTCTTTATTATTTTATTCATGACTAAACTCTTTCTAAAAGGGCATCAGCACTGTACCCATAAGAATAGTCTCATGTGAGAAACTCATTTAAAAATCATATTTTGGATCCTTGGTAAAACCACTCTTTTCTTTTTGTATTGGGAAATGAAATATACAGTGTTAATACTTGATCCCTGTGAGATTAGAGTCTCCTTGAGAAAGCATTCTCAAATGTGCACTATGAGAATAAAAATATGGACATAAAAATTAGAAAAATAATGTACTTAAGTGAACTTTGGAAGGGTTTTCCCACTATACTTTTACACTAAAGTCTTTTGAGTATATTTTAGGTTTGTGTAAGATAAAGTATTTCATTGGAGGATTGACTATTTCATAATTAAATCACCACTGAGCACAGTGGTAGTGGGTTTCATTTGGTGAAAATTATCGACATGGTATTGTGCTGCAATATCACACATGTATAAAAAGTACAACAACATAAGTTCTTTGTCTTTGAACACCGTACAATCAATATTCTATTACTACAATGCTGGTTTTGTTGCATTGTAGCTAAATTAGTGTGTCAGGTATAGAGATGCTTAAACCAGACATTCACATAATGAGGATGATGCAAGAATTCTAATCATTTTGTCACCTAATACACATTTATCTTTTTCCCTCCAGAGGTTTCAGAAATACTTCTCAATTTAAAAGTCATTAAGATATTTATAAATATCTAAGGAAGTGTGTTAATTTGTATTATTGTAGATAAAATTGTATGATAAAACTGACATTTTAGTAATAATGATTATATTCATACAGGGCCCTATTGTTAGCATCCAGTGGGTGTTATTTCTCAACTTGGTATAAATATACATCCTTAAAAGTATGGAAATGCAAGCTACTTAAAAAATATAAATGGAATATGGAAATGTTACTGAAATACTAATAATATTACATAGTGAGTCCTAAAGTGTGTCTAAAGTACAAGCTATCTGTATCCCTTTAACTGGGAACTCACTAGGAGAAAGAGAAAATATAGTGGCATATACATATGTTATGACAATATGTAACATACCACCCGAAAAATGCATAGAAGCTAACGGAAATACTTTGAGCTTAGCTTAAGCAATGCTATATCATCTTAATATTTTTATTAATATAAAATCCAAATTACTTAGAGCAAATACCATGTTGTATTGAAATATTTATTGCATTCATTTTTATTTACTAACAGGAATTAACAAGTTTAAGTGTATACGTTTCTTATAGTTTTTCCAGCATTTTCAAGCAGGTCATGCAATTTTGCCTACATTTTTTACAAGATTTAAAACATTTATATATATATTTTTCCTGATTTTAGAATAACCGTAGGAATTAAGGTTTTTTCTGTGTGTGTGCATATGTGTTTCTCAAGGACAGGACTGAGGCAAAATGACAATAACAAATATATATGTAGTTGAACAATTGCAAAGTAAGGACCGCATTTTTCTTTTTATTATCAAGCATGATGGCTTAGTGAGGCTGAATAGTGACAAATTGGTTTTAAAAGTACCCCAAAAGATGAGAGGAATTTTATCTGAATTGGATAAGGGATATTTCTTGATTAGGACAAATATTTGAAATTTCTCCATAAATGATAGACTATACACACACATACACACATTTGTCTCGGTGAACCTGCAGGTTGTTCTTTGAGAATAATTTTGGCAGGTTATGTGGACAATGGCTTGCTTTTCTCTTTACCACCTGGTTTCTTAACCCCATATCCTATTATGATCTCTCCCTCCTGATTTCTATACCTGCGTAACATTGGTTTATACATGGAGGTGTCTACACAGCCTCACAGTTGTGTGAAAACAACCTGGCATATTGCAGCACTGAGGTGAGTGCAGATGTGACTGAGCGAGTGGGTGGACCAGAGCAGGGACACACAACTGGGATGAAGACAGAAGTGATAGAAGTAATAACTGGACAACTGAGGGCCAGAAATGACTGCAGTACCAAGGCTTGGGAAGAGGTAGCAAAAAAAGTTATGAGTTATGAAAAGCTTAATTGCAAAAATGCAAAGAAATTAACATTTTAGGCACATTTGATTTTTGTGACTGAGTAAAATTCAAACCTGCTACAAAAGCAAATCACATAAAATGGAAGTTTTGTGTCTGCCAAGCTTACTCATCTTAGGGTCATCTATCATCCTAAGCAAAATATTAAGTGCACTATTCACTTAATGTCGAGAATTCATGTGAATCTTGAAAAGTCTGCATATAATATTAAGTTTCAATGGCCATATTCATTTACTTTCAATTAATAAGTGGATTTGTCTGCTTCATGATGGGTCTTTGTTTTACATTTGAAAATCTCTAGCATGGACACCTTTTCTTTTGGCAGCTTTCCAAAATATGTTCTCTTATTAGCTCCAAAGCACCCAGGAAATCATCAATGATGTCTCTAACAATCCTCTCAGAACAAAGTAAAGGACATATATCATGGTTAATATTATAAAACTCTTTTATTATGATTGACAGATAGATGATATAACCTTTAGGGGCTAAATTGTTTCTCAGATTAAAATTAAAGCAACTGATGGTTTCTTCTAAGAATAAAATAAAGATGAGTTTTACAAACATAAATAATGAATACATGAGAAAGTGAAAACGCCCTGTAATCAGGGGAGGGGTTATGTGTAGAAGGACGGTCAGAGAGATAGAGCACATGAAATTACTTGACGACATAAGACAGTGATTTTACATTTTGATAGATTGTTTCACTGTGGCAGCATTAACATGACTGCATCAAAAATAAATGTCAGAATCTCAGCATCGGGAGATTGCTGTGGGAATGCAAAAGGGCTGAACCTGCCCCATCTGAAATGTGGGTCTGTTGTTCAATGGTGATCTCCTTTAATAAAACTGAATCAGATGAATCAACAAGCCTGCTAATCAGATTATATATACTTGAGAATATGCAGTTCTGCTTTGTGGCAAAGGCATCAAAATACATAGCACAATGTATCAGCACCTTTTCACATTTTTTTTTTTTTTTGCCGGAGTGATGTCAACACAATCTCTCAAATTAACATTTTTATCTGTCAACCATTGTGGGTGAACATGGTTACCATGTCAGCATGAGTAGAGAGAGAGGGAAGAGTGAAAGAAGGGGAAAGGATAGAAGCATTTGCAGTTTGTAAGTAACTCGAGTTCAAGAAGTATTAAATCCTGGCCATTCGTGACAGCCTTATGACAACTAACATGTAATCCTACTCTGAAAAATTATTCCAACTTTCATTAACCGAGGAAGAAAGGAATAAAACCAATTAGCAAAACAGACTCCTCCACTCTAAGTGGCCTAGGCTTTATTATTTGAAACATTTAGAGCCAGACTCGTCAAAGTGCAAAACAATTCTCAGTATGAAGCAAACCTGTGCCAGTAGGGGGTGAGTAAGAAGATCAAATGGTTGGGCTTCCTCTCCTTCCTGATCTGGCTCTTGGGAGCCCTGAAGCTGTTCTGCTGTAAAATTAAATTAGTGCTTTTGGGTAGGAAAAAGGTTGGGTTAGAGTTTTTCTTTATGATAAATTACTTTAGGGGATTTGCTCTGTGAGAAAGCTTAATTATTTTTTCCATAAAAAATTCTCTCTAGCATTCTGGCTCCAGGGAGACATCTTAAAAAAGGAGGGAGACTTTGTGGAAGATCATATAGAAGGTCCCTCAAATATATGTAATGAATATGGAATAGCTGAGCAAAGAACACCCTTTTCCCTCGCAGCTAAAAAGTAAAGATTTTCTTTTTACTTAGACGAACAACTAATGATATGCCATGGTTAAAATCCTTTATTGTGCTAACTCATCACCATACCCTGTCTTTCATAGGCATATATACACAATTCAGCAGTGTCTGCATCTTTTCTCATTCTTTAAAAACCACAGGTGACAATAGTGAGGCAACGTGGTGTTGAGGAAAGGACTGGGCGCAGGTCTAGATTTTGGCATTTATTGGCTGGTGAATTAACGCGGGGGAGCAAACCTCTTGAGTCTCAGTTCTGCACGTCTAAAAATGGAGATAACGATGTTTACTTCAGAGGTCTCTTTTGTGAGGAATAAATGAGATAACGTTACGTAAGAGAGGTTGATAAACTATAAATGCAAGTTAATTATTATTGCAGGGCAGGAAATCGAAATAATGATGTAAACTTAGTTCTTTTTAGGTGGGCAGAGTTAGAAACAGTTTACAAAATAAATCC
The DNA here is from genome assembly GCF_028858775.2 of Pan troglodytes. NCBI lineage: Eukaryota > Metazoa > Chordata > Mammalia > Primates > Hominidae > Pan > Pan troglodytes. The sequence goes on from NC_072403.2 coordinate 131,417,570, forward strand.
TTGAATGGCATAGATTCCAGGGATGAAAAAACCATCTAAGAGTGCTTAAACACAATTCCAAATATTGTAAACGCCCCTCCCCACAATGATAAATATCTACTTTGCTTTTAGGATAAAAGCTAAAAGCCATCTTTTTCATTAAAACTAAACTTTAGGCAGAGACGAAATTTCAAGATTCAGGCCCAGTTTTAAAAATTCTTTTAAAAATATATGTTTAGTCCTCTTCTTCCTCCTCTCCATCCACCAAATATTGTCAGCAGATCCTGTGCCAGATACTATGTTTAGAAAAGAGTATAGGAGAAAGTACATTGAATTGGCAGCAAAATTACTTCAGTCTGAGTTTCAAATCCTTTGTTCTCCCTGTACCCTCCCTTTCCTGCCCACTTTTCCCACTCTCCCTGTCTCTTTATTGAACCAATTCTTTGCCTTCCAGGACCACCTCAAGCTCTTTGTCCTCCAGCGAAGTAATCAATGGTGACTCCAGCCCTTAGCAGTCTCTCCTTATTACACTTCTAAAACCTCTCATTTTGCACTTATCAGGTGCTCCTTGAGTGATTAGTAACAATTTATTGTGTGCTTGAGTTTGCTCCATCCATCCACCCATGCATCCACAAATACATATTTAAGCACAATTATGTGCCAGATATCAAACTAGATGATAGATGTGCAATGCAGTCATGGTACCCATGTGGATCTTAGATTCTAACTTATAGTCTCCTAAATTAGAATATTGCTCTGTGAAAATAGGGGCTGTGTCTCATTACTGAATCATAGAATTTGGAATCAAGATAAACAAGAAATGTCATCTTCTTCATCTATGTGTACCCAATTTCTATTTTAAGCCTTATTCTGCCAGGGTAGCAGAAACTAAATGTCAGTGAATTAAGAGATTTCTCCTTCTCCCCCTTCCTCCATTCTGTGGGGTTGTGTCAAAGTTCCAAAGAGTTTAACTAGAGCCAAAACTAGGGAGTAGGGTGGGAAAGGGGTGTACTTCAGGTCCCTGCTGTCATCTGGCTACATGGGCATCTGCTAAAATAGCCTTTTCCCAATCAGCAGCTTGGTCAGTTGACCTCATGCTGGGCTGGAAACATCTTTGTTCTTGGCCACATGACCCCAGAAAATCAGGTACCTTTCTTTGCTGCTTCTGCATCACTTCTGGATACAAAATGCTCATTATGTGTCTCTTCTACTACCAAGAGAGATTTGAAACTCACAGGCTGCCTATGACCCTATCTGCCTAGACGCACCAGGCAGCCATTTTTTTTTTTCTCTGCATCCTCCCTGGGATTCTATCTGGAACTTGGTGAACAGATCTCACTTTCTCTCTTTCTTTTTGTCTCTCTATCTCTTTCTCTCTCATCAATGTTATTGAAGTATTATTGATAAGCAATAAACTATATATAGTGTATTTTTCAACTTTTATTTTAGATTCAGGGAGTACATAGGAAGTTTATTTACATGGGTGAATTGCGTGTCACTGAGGTTTGGGCTATGAATGATTCCATCACCCAGGTAGCGAGCATAGTATCCAAGAGGTATTTTTTCAACATTCTCCCCCTTCTCCCACCTCCTCGAGTAGTCCCAGTGTCTATTGTTCCCATCTTTATGTCCATGTGTACGCAATGTTTAGCAGCCACTTATAAGTGAGAATATGCAGTGGTTGGTTTTCTGTTCCTACATTAATTTGCTTAGGGTAATGGCCTCCAGCTGCATCGATGTTGCTGCAAAGGACATGATTTTCTCCTATCTTATGGCTGCATAGTATTCCATGATATATATGTACCACACTTTCTTTATCCAGTCCACCATTGGTGGACATCTGCGTTGATTCCATGTCTTTGCTTTTGTGAATAATGCTGTGATGAGCATACGAGTGCAAGTGTGTTTTGGTAGAACAATTTATTTTTCTTTCATTATATACATAATATTGAGATTATTGGGTTGAATGGTAGTTCTTCTTTAAGTTCTTTTAGACATCTCTAAACTGCTTCCCACAGTGGCTGAACTAATTTACATTCCTGAAAATAGTGTATAAATGTTGCCCTTTCTCTGCAACCTCACCAACATCTGTTATTTTCTGACTTTTTAGTAATAGTCACTCATACTCATGTGAGATGGTATCTCATTGTGTTTTTATTTGCATTTCTCTAGTGATTCATGATGTTGAGCATTTAAATAATATATTTATTTGCCACATGTATGTCTTCTTTTGAGAAATGTCTAATAAACTACATATATTTAAAGGTACAATTTGATATTTTCTGATGTATGTCTATACCCTTGCAACCATCACTACAATAAAGAGAATGAACATATCCATCACCCACAAAGGTTTTCTTGTGCTCTTTTGTACTCCCTCAATATGTCCTCTTTTCCTTCTCTTCCTTTGGATCTCAGAAATCTCCTTTATTTGAACTAGTCTGAAAAGCCTGTATGGGGCCCTCTCTTTGGGAAACACCATTTTTATCTCTCCTTGGTTTTCCTCTGACTATACCTCCTTGCTCAAGAGTAGGAAAACTTGAGGGGGGCATAAAAAGAGGAAGCCTTGGTTTTATTCGTTATGTTTTCTCTCAACTCTGTGATGTATACTGTAAAAGCCTAGGTTATAGAAACACAGAAGTCAGAAAAATACTATTTATTTTTTTCCTTCTACTCTTAGATCATTTCTCTGAGGCAATCATACACCATGTTTCAGCTGCTTGCTTGACTGATTGAAGGGTGGATGATACGGTTTGGCTTTGTGTCCCAACCCAAATCTCATATTGAATTGTCATTCCCAGATGTTGAGGGAGGGACCTGATGGGAAGTGATTGAATCATGGGGGCAGTTTCCTCCATGCTATTCTCGTAATATTGAGAGAGTTCTCATGAGAGCTGATGGTTTTAAAGTGTGACATATCTGCGCTCTCTCTTGCCTTCCACCATGCCTTGCTTCCCCTTCACCTTCTGCCAAAATTGTAAGTTTCCTGAGGTCTCCACAGCCATGCAAAACTGTGAGTCAATTAAACCTCTTTCCTTTATAAATTAACCAGTCTTAGGTAGTATCTTTATAGCAGTGTGAAAACAGACTAATATAGTGGGTGAGTTAAGGAGGATAAAGGGAGACGTGAAATATTGAGGAGAGGAGACATCAGTGAATGTTTCAAAAATGTTCTTACAATATATAGCCATGAAAGATATTTTATTCTATCACACTTAAGAAACTGTACACACTAGATAAACAATAAATGACTGTTCAGTGACTGATCCCAATGACCTAGACATCCATAGGAGCTCAGCTGTGTAGGTAGTATTGTGCCCAATAGACAGTGCCACTATTGAGGTGAGAAGAATAAAGCTGGGGAAAGAGGAAAATAGCTTTGAAAAATGTACAATTTGTGTGTTTGAATTTAAGAAACTCAGCTGTCTCATCATTCTTTAAGGAGGATGATCAAATACAGTAAAATGATTGGGTTGGATAGGAAGAACTCTCAGGTACTCTTTTCTAAAATCAAACGATCCTATTATGCTAAGCATAACTGGCAAGTTCGATTATATGATCCCTCAAATTGCTAATTTCTTTTGTTTTGTTGTTATACTGAATGGATAAAGCATGTGTACATTTTAATATTTGTTGCAAGGAAATATGTTCAATCTTTCTAGAAAGTAATTTATAGTAAATATTTATTGTAGTAGTGGAGAGCTTACCACTTGAGAGGACTGGACAGAATCCTCTCTTTAGCAACAGCAGCAGTAATATTTATCAAGGGCTTTCTATCTGCCAGGCTCTGTCTTAGTTTACATGTATTAACTTATTTTTGCCTTGAAATAATCCTGGGACTTAGGCATTATTTCTTCTATTCTAGAGATGAGGAAGCTGAAGCATAAAAAGATTAGCCCAGATGACACAACTAGTCTATGATCAGACTAGAATTCAAACCAGGTAGATTCAAGCTTTTAACCACTATGCCAAATGCACATTATTATATCATTTAATACTCCTAGGACTGTGCCACATGAATTATTATTCCCTGATTTGCAGATGAAGAAATAGAGCCTCAGAGAGGATAAGTTATATACCTAAAAGCAGAAATCTCATAATTTTGGTGGATTCGGGATTCCATATAGGGTATATTTGACTTTAAAAATTCATGCACTTAATCATGAAGCTATAACATCAAGAATGGTAAAATGTTAAAGCACTTTGACCTAGCAATTTAACTTTTCTATACTGCGGGAGTAATCAGAATTTTTGGTAAATTTGAACATACAAAATATTACATACAAATTAAAATGTTTAAAGTATTCTAACTGATCATGGTTAAATAAACTATGTACATTCATATAATATTTTGGAATTATTGAAATGATATTTATAGAACATTTTTAATAATATGAAGAGTGTTCAGATTATAATGATAAATTGGAAGAAATCCAGGATATAAAATTAAATGGTTATTTTGTTGCAAATGTTTTCAAAATTGAGCAGAGAAAAAAGAATGGAAGAAAATACATCAAAATGTTAATGAATAATAAAAATATTAGAATGGTTGGGTTATGGACAATTTTAATTTTATTCAGAATTTTCCTTATCATAAAATTTTGTCTTAATAATTGAAGATCAGTGTTGAGTTTTCCGTTTTATATTTGCTTTGATATAAATTTCTCACAAAAGTGCAGTTGTTGAGAACAAATTTTTAAAAATATTTACCATTAATACTCTCCTAAGTATACCAAAAAAGCAAGTTATTTAAATTTGTCAGTACGGTATGTTTAGTAATTAAGTATAATTCTTCCTGTGAGGATCTCCTTGTGGAAGCAAATTAAATTTGGTATGTAACCTCTGCACTTTAATAACATTTGATCTACAGCTGACCAAATAGAAAGTGCAATCTCTTGTTGAGAGACAAAAGCTGAATTCTACCCTGTATCAATTATACATGTAAATTTACCTCACCAAGTCCTGCAGATGATGGGTCTTGCTTTAAACCCTAGTGATTGATGAAAGCAGACAAAACTTTCAGATTTCCTGTGTGAGTTAGAAGCATTGCCACCCTTTGTCCTGGATCCCCAGCCTAAGTTACAGAACACAGTTATAGGGAAACATCCCAAATTCCCAAACCGGCTGAATTGACTGAATTTCTGCTTACATTTTACTTTCATTTAGTGATTTTGGGTAGGTCACTTGCTTTTGAGAGTTTAGCACAAACACAAGATTTGTTTGAAGAATACTACTATGGAAAACAATATATTAGCAGAATTGGGCACTTTGAGGTTGGAATTGGGAAGAAAGTCTTTAGCACAAAGGACAAGACATAGAATAATTACTTTCTGTCCTGAATGGGCCTGGAGAGAAATATTGCTAGAGGAATGATCTGTAAGAAAGCAGAAGAAGGAGGGAGAGGGAGGCCAGAGGAAGGCCCAGTGGCACCTCTGCTATCTGTATAATTATGACATTAAATTTCAGTCAGTCTACAGCACATTTCCTAAAATTAAAACAAAGTTTTTGATGACTGTTTTCAGAAATGAATCATACGGCATCTGGGGAAGTGCCTCTAGGGGTTTTAAACAAATCCTCTATTAGTCATGAGCAATAGGCTGAGTTATAAAACCACATCTGGAGAATTACATTTCAAAAGACTCATCCTTTTACCTTTTATGTTACCAGGTGCTGAGCCAGGTGTTCTACATAAATTATCTCATTTGTTTTTTCTGACAACATAATAAGGTAAGTATTATAAATCCCATTTTATAGATGAGGGAATGAAAGCTCAAACAGTTCAACAGTTGCTCAGTGTCACTCAACTCACACTGGGATTTGACAGGTGATCTGCTCAACTCCAACGTCCTCCAATGTCCTTGCCATCCTCCTGTAGCCCTCACAGGAAGGCAGGCATGGTATTTAAAGGTGCACAGAACACGAAAGGCACGTGGCCATGAGCTCACAGAAGGTAGTGATTATATGGCCAGGAAATAGAGGACATGAAGTAAATATATGCAGTAGGATCTATTTTTAGTACTATTACATAACAAATAGGTGAAAATATTTGATAGACGTGTATGGGGATGAAGCTATCTGGAAATAATAACACAGAAGAATTTAGTAGGTTGGAAAGAAGTCCAGATTCTACCAGGTAAATAGGCAGATCTAGGAAAATTACAGATGTGGCTTAAGGACCTTATTACAGGCGTAATACCTTCTGATGGATGTAGTTTCAAGTGCATGCAGGTTTAAAATAATTTACATTCGATTACTTATGGATGGAAGTGAGTTTTGGGGAGGCAAAATGTATTTTGTTTCCTCTTGGGAGCCTTGTGCACTGTATCAAACAGCCTAAATTAAAATAATTTTAGTGGCCTGTGTGTGTTGATAAAATTACTATTTAAAGCAAATAGGCACCTTCAGTTTTTCAGAAGAGGAGGGAATTAGAGATAGAAAATCGGTAAGCTGTGACACCTGCACAGAATCCTTGTTTGAAATTCAGAAAGGGAATGAGCTACGTAAAAACTTGGTTTTTAAATTTTTTTAAAAAAGAGATGTGAGATGTTACTGCTGTAGTCTAAATGAACAGAACAGGAAACGTAATGAATTAACTAAATAATTTCCGTATAGTCTAGTTTCCAGGAATAAAAGAGACATTTAATTGGGATGTGCATAGCAAGGTGATTCAGACAGATGGGTATAGGAATGTAAGACAATGTAGACCAAAGATGACTCCTGTTTGGAGCTCCAAACTAGCTTGGCAGAGTCAGACAGGAACATTAGGGGGCTCTGAGTTAGCACCAGGTATAAATGGGAAAGTCAGTTACTTGCTACTCTTGAGAAAAGAATACTGAGGTCCTTGGGCTGTTGATGAGAAAGGCTGAGGCTGAGTATGTAGAGTTCAGATGCAGCCTACACTATTAACCTACCTTCTGGAGAATGGAATCTGGAAAGTACTTTGTGATTAGCAGCTTGTGCCAGGTGGTCCAGGCCAACAGAGGTGTATCAGTCAGAAACCACTCCAGCTAGTTAAGAGAAAGGATTAATTACAGTAATTATAATCACTAAATTGATTATAGAATCAGTGATAAAATAGTGGAAACAGAAAATTAAGCTTTCAGAGACCACTTCGAATTCATATCATGGAACTAGGTTATCAAAAGAGCTATTGCCTTTCCTATGATCAGTAAAGTTGTCATGATCAGGGAACAGCCATGATCTGGAAGACCAAGGGAAGCCATGGAGGTACAGCCTCATTTTCAGTTCCACCTTTCAGTTATTGTACAAGTGTTGGGGGAACTTAATCATATCTGGAGTCCTAGCCCAAGGCATGTACTCTGACTGCAGAAAAGTGCACAAAAGGAGGTTGCATGGGTCATGTGCCTGTTCACCACACCCAGCACAAGAAGCATTGTGTGTTTGGAGGGACATGCCTGCTGTGGGCCAGATAACTACCGGAGATGATGTTCCTTGTCTGTCACTTTTTGTTGTATTTTTTCTTGAAGGAAAATTCTCCATGCAAAACATAGACAAAAAACAAAAATAACTAAATTTTATGTTTTACAGTGTATGCAGCTAAATGATTAATTACATTTTCCTCATTTTTCTGGAAGAAAATATTTTGATATTGTGTTACTTTTAGGGAGAGTTATAGAAAGTGTAGGGCCAAGTGTATATTTTTCCTTTATAGGAATTAGTCTTCTACCCCAAATGCTATACTCCTCTTGAATAATACTGTAGATGCTGTTGTCCAAAGAGAATGTGTTCTGACCCAGGTCATGGAAACAGAGCCACTCACGAGCTGTTATTTCACTATTTTTAGTATTATTTTTTAAGACAGAGTCTCACTCTGTCACCCAGGCCGGAGTGCAGTGGCGCGATCTCGGCTCGCTGCAACCTCCGCTCCCGGGTTCAAGTGATTCTGCTGCCTCAGCCTCCTATGTAGCTGGGATTACAGGCGTGTACCACCATGCCCGGCTAATTTTTGCATTTTTATTAGAGACAGGGTTCCGCCATCTTGGCCAGGCTGGTCTGGAAGTCCTGACCTCAGATGATCCACCAGCCTTGGTCTCCCAAAGTGCTGGGATTACAGGCGTGAGCCACTGCGCCCAGCCAGCTGTGATGTTTTAGTAAAGGGAGGGGTGTTTCTGATGTAACCAGTAAGTTTCTCATTTTATATAGTTTCTACTTCTTTTCTTCCTGGAAAATTCTTAGGTACTAAGGTTGCAGGTGTTACCTGAAATATGTTTAAATGTGCAGAAAAACATGTATATTCTTTGTTTTGTTTTCTGAACCCTTGCCCATGGGGAGAAATCTTAAGTACTCCCTCATACATTTTGAGGTTAATATCTACGTTTTTAAAAATCATAATTACATATTGTTGCAAAAGATGTACTTTTGGTTATAATTACTGATATTTTAAAAGAAAACGGTTACATCACTCAAATATATCCAATAGAATCAAAGTTAGAAAAAAGGTATAAATTTAGAACAATTCTATGGAACTATCAAATGGTTTCAGATAATACTCAAAATCTCGGGTTTATCATATTTCTGTGCTCCTCTGCCCACGCCCTTGCTGAGATGTTGCTGGGTGGGTTATGTGTGTGTAGGAGGGAGAGGATTCACTCAACCTCCTGGCAGAGGGGAGGAGTCACTTCCCAGAGGACCAGTTGGTGAGAGGAGAAGAGAGAGCCTGACCCACTGCAGATATCTAACCTACTTTCCTCTGAATAGTACCAACAGTGCCAGAGACGGGAAAGTCAGGATATGGCTGGCTGTTTCACATTCTTTGCGTGTTCAAAAGAGGAAGACTTCTTTTTTTCCTCCTGTCGTATCCTTCTACCACAGAGCTCTATGCTTCATAGCTTAGCTATCATAATCTTCTCTCTTCTGGTAGTCTTCAACTTCTTTTATTTCAATAACCTCAAAATGATTTTCAAAATCTGTAAACCTCATCATACATTTTCAAGTTATTGTCTAAAATTTATCACTTTAACTTTAATAGTTACAAAGAATGTAATTTCTGGAGCATGGTAAGTATTGATATTTTTAAAGAAACCGTTAAAACGCTTTTAAAAATGTGTCCAATAGAATCTAAATATGATTGTAATTTGACCTGCTATTATCCAATTATAAAATATGAGCAAGTTCTTCCTTAACAATAATTTTACATTGTTTCTTTTTCTTCTAAAATTTTTATTTTCATTTAGTTTCTCTCCTAAGATTCTACCATACTCTTTAGGATAAAAATGCCTAATGTTTAGGGTAAAACATCCTATTGTTATAATATTATTAATATGTGTTATTATGGGCATATACTTCTATGATAACATATTTTATTTCTAATCAAATATGTAAATTGAAATTTATTTTATTTCCTGTAGCTTTAAGTCTCATTTCACTGTCTGTCTGGTTTTGGTATCGGTGTAATACTGCCCTCATAGAATGAGTTGGGAAGTGATTCCTCTTATGCTATTTTTTGGAAGTAGACCATTAGCTTTTAATAAAATTATTGAAATGACTGGATTTAAGTCTACCATTTTATTATTTGTTCTCTATCCCCTGAATTTTCTGTTTCTCAGCTATTTTCCCCCACTCCACTTCTTTCTACCATCTTTTGCATTATTTGAACATTGAATTTTTGGCTATACATCTTTGTATTATTTCTCAGTAATTGCTTTAGGTATTACAACATAAATACCTAACTTTTCATAGTCTAATATGGCTAATATTATACAACTTTATGTTAAATGTAGAAAACTTGCAACCATATAGCTCTTTAACCTGTTTGTCCTTCATGGTAAAATATCATATAACATCTCCATACATTGAAAATCCAGAGTAGAATGTTATAATTTTTGCTTTCAGCAGAACTTAAAAGAGAAAAATAGTCTTTTAAATTATACATATATTTATCATTTCTGTTGTTCTTTATTTCTAAAGAGTCCAATAATCTTGTGGTATTATTCCCCTTCAATTTGAAGAATCTTGTTCTATCATTTCTTGTAGATAATATCTGCTGTGGATAGATTTTGTTAGATTTTTTTTTTCATTTGAGAATGTCATCCTTTCTCCATTTTTGATGGACATTTTTGCAGAATATGGAATTCTGGGTTGACTTTTATTCAGCAGTTTAAAGATGTTTTCCCACTGCATTCTGGCCCCCAATTATTTCTGATGGGAAACCCAGGGTAATTAAAATCATTGTTCCACTGTGTGTCATCGGTTTTTTTCTCTAGCTACTTTCAAGATTTTTTCTTTATGTTTGGTTTCAAAATTTAGATTATAATGAATCCAGGAATGATTTTTATTTTTGAGGTTATCTTATTTGGCAGTAGTTAATAACTGTGAAGGGTCTGAGATTTTTACCTTACCTGCAAGCTAACAATTTCATGGATGCTGGTAGAAGATACAATACTCCTGGGTAAGAGACAAAGGACTTTATTATTCATGGCACTGCAGGCAGCATGAGCTTCATATACTCATTGGTTTACCTGCCTCCAAAGTCCCATAGTGTGATATGGAGTAGCCCAGGAAAACGCTGTATGCATAATAGAGTTGAATTATAGCTGAGGAAAGCCTGAAATTTGAGAGGGTACTGATAACAGATATACCCAACTTTTGCCTGAAAAAAGACATTATCTTTTATTATAATGGTCATGAAACAAATCTGCCCTGTGCCTCAGAGGGAGATACTGTCTCTGTTACTCAAGGTTATTTGCTATACAGACATGCTTGAAAATATAATCTGAAATGAAAGCTGATATAAAATGTGCATAAATGCCATAGAGAATTGTTTTCCAATAAGGACATGCTGGACTTCTTGAATCTGTTAACATATATCTTTTTCCAATACTTACTAAATTTTTGGCCATGAGTGTTTTCAAGTAATCTACCTGAATCTTTTTCTCCTCTCCTTTTGGGATTCCAATGTCCTGTATGGAGACCTTTTGATAATGTCTCATGGGTCTCTAAGGCCTGCTAATTAAAAAATATAGTTTTATCTCTTTTCTTCAGATTAGATAATGATGGCAGCTGCAGCTCCAGATGGCCTGCTGCTGCCATCATGCCAGCTGCAGCAGGGAAGCACCACCAGGGTTGAGGAATCCATGGAGCTGGAAGGGAAAAGCAACATCCCTGCCTCTTCTGAGTTGGGGTGGGAGCTCCCCAGGTGCCACAGCAGCCACCCAAATTGTGGCTGCAGACTTAGGCCTCCCACTACATGGAGCAGGAAGAAGCTCCACCCACCAGAGCACAACTGCAGCCTCCCAAATTGCTCTTGGGGGCCGGGGAAGGCACCCCTGACCTTGCAGGCTTGGAAGTGCCTGCTCCCACTGCCTGGCTTCTCCCTGCTGTCATCCCTGGCTCTGATCTTGGAGCAAAGTTGGGGCCAGGCCAGGGCACCATGAATGGCAGCAGGAGGAGATAGATTCCTGAGCAGAAGGGGGCAGGTCCCTGTTGAGGACCCACCTTCAGGCCAGGGGGAGCCTGAAGGCTGGGAGCTGGGCTACCTGTCCTACAGACCAGAGTGGGAATTTGTAGTGCCTTTTCTGGGCTGCCCATGACTGTCAATGGACCAATCAGTGTGTACTTCCTCACCACTGATGTCCATAAAAGCCTAAGGCTCAGCCAGAGCTGAATGGACAACAGGAGGACCAGTGGCAGAGAGGAGCTACTCTCTCTGCTGATAGCAGGAAATGTTGGGATGACCAACTACAGAGAGGAACTACCCACACTAGGGCCTCCTCTCTGCTGAGGTCTTCAGAGACTTGCAGAGATGTGGACTACCAACTGCAGAGAGGAGCAACTCACTACAGGGCATCCTCTCTGCTAGGAGCTAGGAAGACAATGGGATCACCTGCCTGCAGAGAGGAGCAACCCATTCCAGGGCCTCCTCTTAGCTAGGAGCTGGGAAGACAATAGGATGACCTGCCTGCAGAGAGGAGCAACCCACTCCAGGGCCTCCTCTCTGCTAGGAGTTGAACACTTGTCAGGACACCTGGCTGTGGAAAGGAGCTACCCGCTGTGGACCTCCTTTGAGCTATTCTGTTGCTCAATGAAGCTCTTCTTCAATTTGCTCACCCCCAACTTGTCGGCATACTTCATTCTTCCTGGTTGCAGGACAAGAACTCAGGACCTGCTGAATGGTGGAGCTAAAAGAGCTGTAACACAAACAGAGCTGACACATGCCCCTTGCTTGCCACATTGTAGGTGAAGAGAAGGAGAGAAGAGCTGTGGCCCCTCATGGATACCAGACCTAGGAGCTTTCCAAGCCAGGGCTGTGACTCTCTCTTTGGGATCCTGTGGTACCTGGCATGTACAAGCTTCCAGGCACCACTGCATTCCCCGGTGCCAGCTGGGAAGCTGCTTTCAGTGTACCTGGTCCAGCCACAGCCTCGCAGAGAGCTGGTGTCCATGCTGGCACGTGGGGCACCTGACCAGCTGCAGCAGCCAGTGTGTCTGTGCAGTGGCTGGACCCTGCGCTTGCTCACACACCCCTCGCTGCTGCACACCTGACTCACCCTTGGCAGGTGTGGAAGCCAGACCGGTAGTGTGAGCTGAGCACAATCTGCCAGGCTGAATGGGTGGAATGCGCCCAGTGGACCCTAGCAAAGCTTGTGCTAAGGTGCCACTGGCCAGAGGTTTCAGGCCAGAAAAGTGACACCCCAAAGATCCTTTAACAATAACTTCTATTGATTCATCTTTGAATGCACTGATTTATTTCCTCTCTTGTTTCCAAACTTCTGCTGAGCCCATCTGGTAATTTTTTAAATTTCGGATATTGTTTTTTCAGTTCCAAAATGTCCATTCGGTTATTTTTTGTAGTATGCACTCCTCTAAGAACTCTTACCTTTCGTTCTTTTTAAATGTGTTATTCTTTAACTCACAGAGCATAACTATCACAGCTGCTTTAAAGCCTTTGCCTAATAGTTCCAACATCGAGTCATCTTGGGAATGGCATCTGTTTATTGTATCTTCCCTTGAGAATTGGTCAGACTTTCCTGGTTCTTGCCATGTTGAGTAATCTTGGCTTTTATCCTGGATGATGTGAATGTTATAATGTACAGTCTCTGGATCTGGTTATAATCCTCTGGGGAATGTTGATGAATAATCCTCTGGAGAAGGCAAACAACTTGCGTTGGTTAAGATCAAGTGTTCTGTCCGATCTTTTATGGCTGTGGTTTATATCTCAGTTCAGTTCTCAAAGCATTTTCAATGCTAGTTTGAGTCTGTGCCTGACATGAAAAACTCAGATGCTAGTCTGAGATATGGGCAGTGGTTTAAATCTCAGTTTATTTCTCAAAGCCTTACTGTGCTGGTTTGGGTTTGCCCCACACATGCACAGATGAGGAGTAAGCCTGAGCCTTATATAGATTTACAGATTTAGTAGATCTCCTTTTCTAGGTCTCAATATCCTGGGATTCCCTTACACTCTCCAGCATGCAGGACTTCCAGGCAGAAATATGGGGTTCCCCTAGAAGTTTTGTGGCTGCTGCCACTGCCAAACCACTCTATGACTGGAGTTCACCCTGGATACAAAGTTGTGAGAATGAACAACAACAAAAGAAAATATTGCCCAGTTTTCTTTTATCTCTGGCATCTGCCTGATTTGTTTGCTTTTCAGAACCTTCAGTAGTTTTTTTCAGCTGTTCTCAGTTAATTGACAACAAATTTCTAGTTCTAGTTCACTAGAGGAGTGAACTTTGGTGTTTATATCTGGTGCTGGTTCTGAAACAACTCCCACCCCTTAACTATTTTAATGTGCATAATAATTTTCTCTGTAAGCTTCATCCTGAGAAGAGTTTTTGGTCAGTTATAGAAAAAATGGTGATTATATCTTTGCTTTTCTTCTCTTTTCTGATTTCTTGTCTTATCTTATATTATCCCATCTTTCCCTAAAACACACAATACCCTTATGTTTTATGCTTTCTAGTGCCTGTGATTAAAAATCTTACCTAGGCCAGTTCTCATCTCTTTCTTAGTATTTTCACCACTCTGTTAAGAATCCCATTTTCTCAGTAATCTACTTGAACTTAGTTATCAGGTGAAGCACATTTGATAATCTAATTCTCTTGAAGGTGCTGTTGTCTGATAATGGTTATCGCTGCAGTCAGTGTTCCACTGAAATACTTTAAGGTATTTTTGGAAAATGACTTTGTATCAAATCTAAAGCCTCATCTCTGATACTAGAATTTTAAATTTCAGTATCAGATAATTATAGACATACTTTCATACAGAGTAAATCAGTAGTAAAATTTTACCCATATATAAGGGCAATCATGGTTGATTATTTATATGTGACAATTCTTATATTTATATTTTATAATAAAAACATGTATGATAATTTTTAAAAACCATGCTAGTAATAAAAGTGAATATATATTTTAGTAATGGTTTAAACTTTTAACTAATAATTTTTTGGTAATTTAGTTATATTTAGTAATTTTTAAAATTCAGCAATAAAATATAGAAATTCTCTCAGGAACAGCTGGGATTATTGTTTTGTTATTACTATCATGACACCCTTTAAGACATCATTAAATACTTTTACTAAATAAAAGGAAAATGGTAAATATAATGAACTGTGAAAAACAGATAAAAGGCTTAATTATGTTTTAAAAATTCTAAAAACAACAGATTTTTCTACCTTCTCCTCAAGTCACCCAAACCTACCTGAGTGAAATTTCTAGGATGTAAATCTAATGTTACAAGTTCTCTTTTTCATATTGCCTGGAAGTAATGTATGAAAACATTGGCCAATAGCATAGCATTTAGGCAAAATAATTGATAGTCCTTAAAATTTAGGTCAGACATCATCATCTGCTTTGTAGCTTTTTCCCTGCCTTTGCTCAGAAGAATGAAGCAATTCACTGTGTATATATCAAGAAAATATTTATCATATTGTGTGCTAACAGCTTGTTTAATTGGCAGTCTCTTTCATTGGATTATGACTTCTTTGAAGTAAAAAACTCTGTCTTCCTCAATTTTGCTTCTTTAGAGTAACAGTAAATCCTCATTTAATGTCTGTCCAAAAGGAGCATGAAAAGTAGAGAAGGAAGGATGAAAAGAAGGAAAGATCATGGATAGCACCAGGGTTATTATGGTCCAAAGGAGCCAGGCATGGAACAGCCAAATATAATTCAAGTGAGTGGTAAAAAGTACAGTTTGGAAATCTAGAGCCCAGGGTCCTATGACATGGCAAGAGGAAGCCAGTTTGTTTGTGTTTGCTCTGGGTTAGGAGGTAAAGCATTCATCCAATCAACAAGAGAGGCAAGGCAAGCAAAGAGAGAATCCACCATGACATGCCATGACCAACTGGATTGAGGTCCAGGTGGTTAGAGTTCAAGGCGAGCCAGATACTTACCACAGGAAACCATAAATGTGAAGAAACTCTGCTTTCAGGGGCATATTCTGACACAGTGGTTGAGGAGAAGGTGCGATGGCTGTTGGCATCCCTTCTTTGGTACCTTCTTTAAAAACAGCTTTGGAGATTTTATTTCATCCCTAGACTTGGGTTATTTGAAAGAGTCTCTCAGGAGTCTGCTTAAAACAGCAAAGTATGTATTAAATGTCCAATGTGAGCAGACAGCTATGCAAGATGCTAGGAGCTGTGCTAAGCAAAAGCTCAACAGACAAAGCATGTGCTTTAGGGAAAAATAATATGAGGTGTGTGTGTGTGAATTCAACTAGGCTGAAATAATGTGTTTCAAGCTTGGCCTGGTAGAAATTCATGTTGTGAAAAAGTCTTAAATTATATTGGGAGAGAAAATGCAACAAAGACTTGAAAATCAATGAAGGTTTAGAGGTTAGCGTAGGTGAAGCATTTTTCCCTTGTGCTTTACACTGTTTTCTTTTATCCATCAAGACATTGGGCTAGATTCTACCATATGATAAATAGAAATTTACTAACCCCATTTGGGAAACTAGTCATTCAATCAATTCAGTTAAATAAATATTTTCAAATACCTTCATGTGTCCAGTGTTGTGGCAAATGTGGAGGAGAAAAGAGAATTATTGGCATCATCTTGCTTTTGAAAATTTATTGGCAGAGGACAAATGAAGCAGTATGAAATAACAAGAAGAAGGCTTATCACAAAGATCTTGAATGAATTTAATGAAAAGCCATGAAGAGCACCGGTATACAAAGCTACTTCTTGCTTTCTCAGATTATCTGTTGCAGGGTTAGTCAAGGACTTGGATGACCATTGCGATGACTTTTGAATTGAGTTCCCTGCTTGATTTTGCTTCTGTTCCCCAGATTCCTTTCTTTCTCTTGAGTTCCTGGACAGTGCTGGGTAATTTGATATCATTGTCATGGCTTCTGTGCTGGTAATCTGGCTATGTCTCCCCCAGTGCTGGGCCTGTGAGACAGTCCTAGGGATGGCTGGGCTTCCTACCTTCTAACTGGCAGTAGGAAAGTAACAGAGCAGTCTGTAAGCACTGAGTGGATGCCTTTGAAACAGCTGTAATGGGCACCATTAAGAAGCAAATGTTTTTTTCAGCTTATATTAGGCAGTTATAATTGACTCTGTTTCTTTGGAGGTTGAGAAAACACATCTTTTTCTGCTCTAACGTCAGCTCTTATGGCCAACCCCAGATGATCTTATCTTGGGTGATCCCAGCTGTTGGTGTTTTAATTTCTCAGTAAATGTTATCGAAGAACTTAGAATACACTTTTTAGGAATGGTGTACTAGACCTTTGATTGCAAGAAACAAAGCTAGCTGAGTGAAAGGATATTTACTTAATATATAAACATGGAAATAAGCTGGGTCTTGTGAGAATGAAGTTGGAAACTGGAAAGCTTTAGGAATGGAGACAGATAATCCCTCTGCTTCTCTCTGCATTTCTGGCTTTTGCTTCTCTCAGCACATCTGCTTTAATCCCTTGTTTCACTGTGCACTTTGGCTTTTTCTAACTTAAACATTAGTTCATACAATGGTCAGGCAGGTCACCCCAGCTCCACCTCTATGTGACCTGTCAGTGGAAGTTCTTGCTATCTGACTCTAGCTTTGTAAGTCTTAGTTCAAAATGTCAGAGAAGGAGCTTTCCTGGAGACATGTGCCCACATACTGCTCAATCACTGTGGCCATAGGAGCAGAGTCATATGGTAAATATGTGGCCACCAAGCTCATCCCTACAGCCGATGTTGTGCTATAACAAATAATATGATACCAGCTGTGCAAGAATCCCCAGACCTACCTACAGAAGTGCATAGGAGTGAGATCCAGCCTTGGAGCAATCCTTCTTGCCCAAGTCAAGTCACCTTGCTAGCTCTTCCTGAAACAGGATGACTCACTGCCTTTCTAGATCCAGAGTTTAAGAGTTCTCTCTTTGTTCAAGGGGTTCAGGGGTCTAACTGCCAAATTTCCAAGTTACCTTTTTTTATTTTCTTAAAGAATATTTATGGATATGGGTCCTCATGTATAAGGAGTTCTGGTGGCCTGCCACCTGGATATCCCAAGGTTCTCTGGATGTGCTCAGCCTGCATTGGATATCAGCGTAACCCTGGTCACATACAGTTTAATAAATTGCATGTTGTTAAAAAAGGGGAAGAGATTAATATGGCTAAGTTGATATGGGAAAATATTTTCAGTGGCAGAAAATTCCCTTCTTTGATTGTTTCTTCCCCCATAGGCTTGAAAGAAAGTCAACTCTTTGGAGCAGACCAAAATCTGTCCTGAAAATTAGGGAGTAAATTTTATTTAATTCATTCAATGAACATTTGCCGTTCCATGCATCAGACACTGTGTGAAGTCCTATGCCAATAGAGATGATGTTCCTTGATTTGTAATGGGCCTCTCTGTATGCAGGATGGGCTACACAATTTGAGGGGCCCAGAATTAAATGAAAATGCAGGGTTCCTCCTTCGAAAATTATGAAGACTCTTCAAGTTGGTGATAGAGCATTAGATTAAGGGCAGGGCCTTTCTGAGTCTGAGACCCTGTGCGTTGTGCAACTTGCATGTGCACAAAACCATCCCTGGCTGTATGAGCATGGGCGTACTTTAACTATGTTCCTCACCATGCCATGAAGAAAATAGGGGACACTTTATTTCCTTCCTATGGAGTAGATATATGAGGTAGCCCCAATTATTCCTCTCCTTCTTCAGACTGTTTGCACCATAGGCAAAGAACAACAACAGCAACAGTAACTTCACAGTTTGTAATTATTTTAAACAGTAAAACTCATTGCTTTTAATTATAATCTATCATAATTTAGTTACAATATGGAATAATGAGTAGTCATTAGTTAATTATAAATATGTATTCCCTATAGCAGTTTTCATGTTAAATCTCCCTTTTTCTTGTTATTATGTAAAACTTTCAGGTGGTATGTTTATAAGCTCCTCTGTAATAGATTTTACATACAGTTAATTTTGGTTTAGTTTGTATCCTGGATTATAATAGTCTACAAAATAGCAACTCAATACATTTTAGCTGAGAAAGACAAAATTGACCGGTTGTGTTTCAAAGGGATACAGTGATTTATAATGCCTGAATTTGCGAATTTCAAGTCTTTATTATGCTAAACCAGAGGGAAGTGGTTTATTCTGAGGGGAAAATGGCAGATTTCTACAAGCTGTATAATGTACCTTAAAATAATTTAAGTAATAAGTTTCATCTCAGGATTTTCATTAACTCAAGCAGCATGTATTATAAAACACATCAGGTTGATGTATTATAAAAATTCTGAATTTTTTTTAAGAAAGAAGGGCTTATGTAAAATATTTAGATGAAAAAGTTTCTAAAGCGAGAATAAAGTGTCTTGGGAATTATTCATAAAAATTACAATAAAATTATCCTTTGTAGCATCAATATTTGGCCTGAAATTTAATACATAATCATATTGTGAAGGTCATTTTATTTTTCAAGGCTGGACTTCTGAACTGATCTATCTTCCCTTATGTATTCTTTATCCTGCTGTGATGCTCCTGTGGACCTGGGCTCTGCTCTCTGCAGGACTGTCTCACTCTCCCATTTGCAGATGCCATCGTTTCAGGGGCAAGGAAAGGCTCCACATTAGATGCAGGCAGAAACTGAAGCTCTGGGTATTCCAGCCTGCCATCCACAGGCTTGTTTCACCCTGCTTGGTTCCCGAAGTGGTGGGAACTTGAGAAACAATACACTGAGAGTCCCTTTCCTACCATTGAGAACGATCTGTAAATCGTCTGTTAATTTGAGCTCATTGTCTGGTACATGAGAAAGATTCAGCTCTGGCTAAGCAGAGGTCTGCATCTTCCATTATTCTTGCAATCCCATTGGAAGTATGGCCAATCTGCTGTATAGATCTGCTTGATGGGCTCCTGCCTTCTGGTTCCTACTCTAGTTTTTTCCTGGGACTGGATCCTAGGCCATGGGGTTGCCTGGTACTCAACCTGATTTCCAAGTTCCTGTCAGGTTCTTCTCTCTGCTTCAAGCATTTATTAGAGAGACTTGAATATCTATCAAGTCTAATCTGACTCTGCCTGCCAGTTGACTGGACAACTCTTCCATTGACTGGACATTCTTCTGTGCTCGTTCCCCTGCCCCTTGGAATTAGATGTTGGTAATGTTGTAGCCTAACCAGACACATGCAAGCATTTGCAATGCTCCAGTGAGATTGCTGATCTCTTCCCATAGTGGCCTCACCTTATTGGTAGATTTCTCTCAGCTCCTACTCTATGCTGCTCTTAAAGGCTCCAGATTGTTACCAGGGCTTGGGCAACTATAACAGCAACCAGGAAATTGATTGAGATTAATCATTAGTTGCAGTGGCTTATCAAAGTGCCTTGGATGTGATCTGAGTTGAGTGGTTGTGACCGAATTGATCTCCTCTATTGACAAAATATAAAAAATATTCCATCTATTTGCAGAACAATTCTTGTGAGGTAACAAAGAAAAGAAAGTACCATTATATGAGCACTTAGCCTACCTTCACCCCTCCTGTGGGGTAAAAATCAAAGTGTGCCTGCTTTTCTTTTAGCCACAGAGGCTGATGATCCACAATCCTCTCTGGTTTAGTAGCTCCAAGAGACTAAGAAGTTCTAGAGTTGACATGGGCTTCTGTTCTTTTCTTTGGTGGCTCCCTGACTAAGAATTGGCTCCAGAGCTTGCTCCAGAACACTCAGGGGGAACTGAATTTCAACTCTCATTAGGCAATCCCCTGACTACTAAGGACCTACTACTCTCCTTTATCTCTCTCTTCTCCATTCTGAGCCTGCTCAGAAACAGAGATTTTCCCTGGACAAAGTTGCCTGGTAGTAAATGTAACAAAGAAGGGTCCTTTCAGCATCCACCATCTCCCCTCCGGGCCCTGGTTTTTTTGTTCCCTATACCCTCCAGGTTCCTTGTTTCATGTGAAGACCCATTTTCAGGTTCCATTTGGGAAAAAGTAGTACACTTTCATTGTAAAGTGTAAATAAATAATAGCTAGCTATTGTCTTATTTTTATTAGATATGTACATATGTATAAATGTGTATATCAAATATGATATTATCTATATGTATTGTACTTATGAACAAAAAAGACATGAATTATTTTTAATGCTAGGTGCATAAGTAAAACAATCATTTGAATGAAGTTAACAAATCAAAACCCAAATAGTGAGGATGAGGAAATTTGAAGTTGGGTGAGAAAATTTGACTGAAAACATAGGTTAAGAATACTAATGTAATTGAGAATTAATGTTCTCTCTGAGCTTTCTGATATCTGAGAGCAAAATGATGGTATGATTGGGTTCATAGATCTTATTTTGTCCTTGATCAAAGGAAACACATACGTTTAAAGGAGAGATAAAATGATAAAATATCTATAATCTCTATACTATGAGAAAAATTTAAACTCACAAATCCTCTTATGTAAGGGTTATGAATATATATTACACATTACTGAATGTTTATGAAATATATACATGGACTATACATAGTGTATATGTATGAATATACATATTTATAGAGGGTATATATATGACTATAATTTTTAAAATTTTATTAGGGAATAATTATTGAGCCCAAAAGGAGTGTGAAAGGATATTTAGGTGGTGTGCATTGTTCCTTATCTCCTCAGATCACACCACCAACACTACCCTTGGAGCCATGATTTTCTCTGCAAGAAGCAGAATGCTTCTCACCAAGTAGGAAGCACATTCCCATGATGCCCTTCTCCAGTACAGTGTCTAGGGGTTTCAGGATATGTCTAGTCCCAAAGCTGTACAAACAATTCAGTAACTTCTCAAGTTATGAGATTACCCTCTGGTGAAGTCACCTGGGCTTGAGGGTTGGTTTGGCACAGATCATTGTTAGTAGTTATTTGTCATTGGTCTTTTAGTGTATTACCTTTTTAGTGTAGATTTTATACTTCAGGTCAATCCTGGCAGCCAGATTGGCTGCTGTAATGAAGATGTGTGGATATATTTTCTATTCAGGGTTAGTGACATAACTGAATAGGCTTTCTTTGGGTTAAGAGTGACAAGTTAATCTTAGCAACTTTAAAATTATTTTCTGCTTGCTATATTAGAAGATATAAATACCTAAATGGGATTTTTTTTGTTTATTCTTATTTTTCTTCCAATACTTAAGTAAAATGCCATTAGTAGGACTGATTTTCCGTTAGAAAACATTTTAATCTGTGCACGCATATATTCTTTCTAGAAAAAGAAAAACATCCATTCATGAGAGTTCAGGGATACGTGAAAATGAAGCAAATGAGGAAAGACCCATTCACATTCCTCCAAAAGGTAATAGAATATTAATACTGAAAGGAGTATCAGCTAATACATACAGATAAAAATCAGTAGTATTCTGCCTACAGTTCTTTCATTTTAAAATAATATTTATGAAGAATTTGATAAAGATAATCAGCCATAAAGTAATGAATCAAAGTACTTAGACTTCTAGAAGTATTTGGCTTGGGGTAAATATGACTTAGCAATGGGTATTTCCTTGGTCCTGGAGAATGCCACTGTGCTCACAAATGGGAACACACAGCTCTGAAAAGCTAATCACACCTGCGATGTTGGTGGCTGTTTCTCTTAGAAATTCTTTCTGATGTCTATGTCATGTCCTCTTTCCAGATCTGCGGCTCACTGGAATCATGTTACTGGCTCCTGGTAGTCCCTGACTTTACCTGTTTGTTCCAGGAACTTGCTTTATGGCCATTTGTTCTGATGATCAGTTTGGACAACCAACCTTTATTCCTCCACCTCAGACAATATTCAACATCCTGTAATCGTCATAGCGGTAAGTAAGTACTTATTTCTTCCCTCATAGACTGCTTTATTTTAAAACCATTTTTCAGATGGGGTCTTTCTTGGACAAGCAGAGGATGCTTGGAAGCATTCCTCGCATACATTGTGTTGGGTCATTCTTATCTTCATAACATATATCAAATGTAGGCAAAATCTATAGGTGTCTAAACCTACCAGTGCTTCTTTTCATGTTTGATGCTCCCTTAAGAGGAGAATTAAATGGAGAACAGGAATATCTATCACATAATTAGGGATAAACTCTAAAGGGCAAATATTTCAGAGAGATACTAAATATGGGGTTGAATTCATCCTAGGTGTAAGTGACTGATACCTGATCTTTTCCCTAGTCATATGGGTGGTGATGAGTGGAGGCAGAAACAGACAGGTAACAAGGGAAATGAATGTGTTCAGAGGAAATCTGGGATAATGTGGAGAAAAAAATTTGGGATGGGTTGGGGAAGAGGCAGACCTGGAGACTGGGAAACTTCATAAATTTTACCTACCTCAAAATAGCCCCTGAAATCAGCTCTGCATAAAACTTAAAATAAGTTTTGGATTGCCATTCTGGTTACATGCCTCCCCTGGCCAAAATATTAATAATTGGAAGTTGATGAGACATGAAAATTTAGGTGGAAATCCCTAAAGATAAAAGTGTGTAAATGCTAATCATCATTCTACAATGCGATACAGGTACCCACTGATTCTTAATTCACGTCTCCCTCTCAGTGCCAACTTGCTTTTCCCCTGGTTTTTCTCATGTCATTAAATGGCACTTCTTTTATTCCAAGACTCAGGCTGAAAACTTTGTAGTCATCGTGATTCCTCTCTTTCCTTCAGATTATGGGGTCAGCATAAAATGCAAATTTGTTTCCATAGCTGATGGGCCCTTCAGGGTCTGGCTCCTGGTTAATCCCTGACCTTGTCTCCTTCCATCCTCCCCTTGCTCACCACACTCCAGTGCCATGGACTTTCTGCTGTTCTTGGCAGATATGTGCTCCACCTCAAGGCCTTTGCACATGCACTTCTCTCTGTGTTACTCTTTTCCTGGATATCCCTCTGGTTCACTCCAATCAGGTCTCTGCCCACATAGCATATTACAGAGGTCTTCCCTGGCTACTGTATCTTAATTAGCACCTCCCATTACTATCTGTTTATTTTGCCTTTTTTTAATTATAGCATTTACTATTACCTGACATAACATAGTATTACATGCCATGATGTTATGTATTTATACATGTATTGATGTATTGATCAATTGTGTCTCTCCCACTAAAAGGTGTTATATCAATTTTTCATATCTGTTATTTGTTTCTCTTTTGTAATCTCAAGATTTGTTGAATGAATAAGTAAATGAACAAGAGGTGATGTTTTTGGAAAGTAGCCATAATCTAGAACTATGTACATTAAAATGACTTTATGGTTCAGGCAAGGGTAAATAGCAGGCAACTACATAATTTTCAGGGTGCTAGGTGTGGAAGCCACTTACTTTTTAACCCTAGGTGCTGCCTGCTTTCCTTGGCCACCAAGTGGAGGTGTTACCATCTGGTAGGTCAGAGGTAAGAAACTATATCCTGGTGCCTCCCTGGGGAAACCCGTCCCCATGCAGAAGGAGATGACAATAAATCTAGGGAAGGTCTTTTTCAACTTCTTGAACCACAGTTTTTTTTTTTTTTATGAACTAGATTACTGTCAGGTGCTTTTCTAAGGAAACTCACATCACAAACACTTAAAAATAACAGAAGTAAACCCAGCAGTGACAGTGACTATACATTCCTGAGGAACTTGGGGGAGGAAGGAGACAAGTTTCAAGCCAGAGTTTTGTGGTGACTAAGTATCCCATAACTTTGTCTGACAACCCTCCCAAACTGTGGGGGTGGCCTATGGGGACTGCTTCCAGTCTCGGCTACTTGGTACAATGGTATGAATACATTAACAATAGACAATATAGACAAATTACGTACTTGTATAAGGTAAAACTATATGATCCTTGTAAACAGAGAAGTTTCTCTTCTTTCTCAAGTAAAAGACAGACTTGAAATAGACCAATAAGTTGATAAAATGAACCAACAAGGGTATGGTGTATAGAATTTGTGGGGCCATGAGTGGCCAGACTCTTATTGTGAAAGCATGGAAGGTGTGAATTTCGGAGACATGGAAGGGCTCAGCGACAACAGCGAAAAAATAATTAAAAAAACACAATCCAGGAAGAATACAATTGAAATTTGAGCCAGTAGCTGTTTAATTATTTATAAAGGGGTCTTTTGCAGAAAATATGGAACTGCTGTTTTCACTGCCTTGTTTTTGAAGTCCCCATGACAATTTATTCCTGTGAAACTC
Organism: Pan troglodytes; assembly: GCF_028858775.2. Classification (NCBI taxonomy): domain Eukaryota; kingdom Metazoa; phylum Chordata; class Mammalia; order Primates; family Hominidae; genus Pan; species Pan troglodytes. The sequence goes on from NC_072403.2 coordinate 131,442,097, forward strand.
ATACCCAACTTTCAGAGCAGTTCCTCGACTATGTGATGGTTGAACTTTGCAGCCTGGAATGTCCTTCATCTCCTTTTGTTATCTGTTATTTAGATTTCAAGGTAGGCACCTCCCCAACCCTTCTATAAAAACAAATGCTCTGTGTTCTTTTCTTCCATGGCGTTGTAACTTGTTTACACCATCACTGTGCCACATTGGCCCACAGTAGTGCTTTCAAGACCTGCTCCCCGATAGCCTGTGATTTTTCATCAAGGCAGTATTGCCTTATTCATTTGTCTTAGTTTGGCACAGAGTAGAATTGTTAGTGGATTTCACCTTCTCTACCAGTATTTTCATTGCTTCAGTTTTCTCTTATTATTTATTTATATATTTATTTTTAAATTTTAGATTCAAGGGGTACATGTGCAGGTTTGTTATATGGGATATATTGTATAATGCTGAAGTTTAGACTTCTATTGATGCCATCACCCAAGTAGTGAATATAGTACCTGATAGATAGTTTTTCAACGCTTGCTGCCTCTCTCCATCCTCCTTTTTGGAGTCTCCAGTGTCTATCATTCCCATTTTTGTGTCCATGTGTACTCAATGTTTAGCTCCCACTTACAAGTGAGAACTTGTGGTATTTGGTTTTCTGTTTCTGCCTGAATTCATTTAGAATGATGGCCTTCGGCTGCATCCATGTTGCTACAAAGGACATAATTTTGTTCTTTTTTATGGCTGTGTAGTAGTCCCTGGCGTATATATACCACATTTTCTTTCCAATCCGTCATTGATGGGCACCATTCTGTTGTGGGAAGTCAGGGACCCTGAATGGAGGGACCAGCTGAAGCCATGGCAGAAGAACATAAATTGTGAGGATTTCATGGACATTTATTAGTTCCCCAAATTAATAGTTTTATAATTTCTTATGCCTGTCTTTACTGTAATCTCTGAACATAAATTGTGAAGATTTCATGGACACTTATCACTTCCCCAATCAATACCCTTGTGATTTCCTATGCCTGTCTTTACTTTAATCTCTTAATCCCATCATCTTCGTAAGCTGAGGAGGATGTATGTCACCTCAAGACCCTCTGATGATTGCGTTAACTGCACAAATTGTTTGTAGAGCATGTGTGTTTGAACAATATGAAATCTGGGCACCTTGAAAAAAGAACAGGATAACAGCAATGTTCAGGGAACGAGGGAGATAACCTTAAACTCTGACTGCCGGTGAGCCGGGCGGAACAGAGCCATATTTCTCTTCTTTCAAAAGCAAATGGGAGAAATATTGCTGAATTCTTTTTCTCAGTGAGGAACATCCCTGAGAAAGAGAATGCGTCCCTGTGGGGAGGCCTCTGAAATGGCCGCTTCAGGGACAGCTGTCTTTTACGGTTGTAGCGGAGGGATGAAATAAGCCCTGGTCTCCCGTAGCGCTCCCAGGCTTATTAGGACTAGGAAATTCTCGCCTAATAAATTTTGGTCAGACCAGTTGTCTGCTCTCAAGCCCCGTCTCCTGATAAGATGTTATCAATGACAATGCATGCTTGAAACTTCATTAGCAATTTTAATTTCACCCCAGTCCTGTGGTCCTGTCATTTCTCCCTGCCTCCATTTACCTTGTGATATCTTATTACTTTGTGAACCATGTGATCTCTGTGACCCACACCCTATTCGTACACTCCCTCCCCTTTTGAAAATCACTAATAAAAACTTGCTGGTTTTACGGCTCAGGGGGCATCACAGAAACTGCCAACATGTGATGTCTCCCCTGGACACTCAGCTTTAAAATTTCTCTCTTTTGTATTCTGTCCCTTTATTTCTCAGACCGGTCGACACTTAGGGAAACTAGAAAAGAACCTACGTGAAATATCGGGGGTGAATTTCGCCCGATAGATTCCATGTCTTTGCTATTATGAATAATGCTGTGATAAATATACAAGAGCATGTGTCTTTTTGGTAAAATGTTTTATTTTCCTTTAGGTATATGCCCAATAATGGATTTCTTGGTGGTAAGGTAGTTCTATTTTCAGTTCTTTAAGAAATCTCCAAACTGCTTTCTACAGGTCACTCTCCCAATTTTAAAGTAATCCATGTCTCCACTAACATTGTGTTTGTATTTCTCCTGCTGCATTTGTCATAGTCTGTGCTGCCTTGGAACTACCTGAATTTATGTGGGACCCTCTTGAGGGCAAGAGCCAAGTCTGATCTTGTATTCTCTAACAGGCCTAGCGCAGTAGCTGGTCCTTAGTGAAGGCTCAAAAACAATTTCTACATTGTACTGAAGGAGCTATTGATGTAGTTGAAAACTTCTTTTTTTACTTAGGTAAGACATTGCCTGACTGTGATGGTTGTTAATCATTGGTTTAGGTAATATGATGTGTCATTTATTTTTTGAAGATTATGTAATTAAAAATGGAATAAGTTCATATCTTTGAAGGGGGAAGAATGGATATCATGACCTTACAACTTACTTCATTTTACATCCAAAATTTAGTAAATGTCTAATTTTAAAATGATATTTGTACTCTGCCTTAATAATTTCAAGTATGCTAACCTAAACATGCATGTGAAGTTCTATAGCAAATGGAAATTCAGAAATACCAAAGGCTATTACAACTACAAGAAGCTTGGCCACAAGAGACCATAGTACATTTAAAATAAAAATCCTATAAGATCCAAAAGATTGAATTGCTAATAGTGGAATTTCAGGCACAGAGGAGGAAAAGGGTGGATTTCATGATAAGATTTGTTCAGCCTTTCAAATCATACCATGAATGATAAGTGTCTACTCATATTCTAGGCTGGTAAGAAGACAACCAATTATGCCATCATTTCCTTACATGATTGAAAGTAATTTCTTCAGATAAAGGGACTTATGATTAAACTATAAAAATGTAGAGCAATCTATGGAGTCTTTTCTGCATCCTTGCTTGCTCTATTGTTTTACTCACAGTAAGTCACTCAGCCAACCTTATTAGATGGTTGTGTGACGGATTTTGCTCCTCTATATAAGCAAATTTAATATTTTACTCTTTCCTTCATTCAAATGTTAGATATAATATTATAGCAGAGCAGCTTTTTCTCATTGGAAGAATGTGAAATACATGTTCTATGTGTTTGGGGCCAGTGGAGAATACTCTCCTATTTCTAATAAGATAAATCGTTCATTGAAGTAAAAGAAAAGTCGAGGAAAATCTCCCTTTAGGTATTCATTTTGAAAATCTTACTGAATCAATGTGGTTAAAATTTTTCACTTTATTTTATAGATCACATAAACATACTTCCCTCTTTTCTCCAAGCCCCATTTGTCACGTACCCGTTAAGATACTATATGCATTGTTAGTGATATCTAATAGGCAATATCTAATATTTCTGTTAGTGATATCTAAGGCAATCTCTAATATTTCTGTTAGTGATATCTAAGGCAATATCTAGTATTTCTGCAGAGGAGAAACAACATTGACATTTTTTGTTAGTCCCTTCAAGTAGAAGCTTAAGAAATTTCAGTATTTGGGAATTTAATCAACCCTAAAACAGATATTCCTTGAGGCCTGTTTTATTTTAAGGGTAGTATTTTTGTTTTTGCACATAGTATATTCTAAATTAGCTGGCAGAGAAGATATTATAAAAATGGATTCATTTTGGAGTTTCACTGTGAGCTTCTTATTCTGTAGATGGCTCTGTTTATTAATCAATCCAAGTTCCATATTTTTACTATAAAAAGGATTGTGTTTCTTCAGAATTATGCTAACTTGTAACATAAATGCCTTTCTATGAGGCACCTGCCATAAAATAAAACTCCTCTAGGAAGAGCATAAGGATGGTGATGCTGAGTTATTCTGTATCTTCCAGGAAATCTCAAGAAGTATATGTTTCTCTGAAGGTCACATGCCTCATTGCTCTTGGAGAATAGGTTGACTTCAAGTTCATGTTCTTCTCTTTTACTGAAGTTGCATTTATTGGTCTTAGATTATCTGTCAAGAAGGATGGGAAGGAAAATTAAAATGCAAGCTCCAAGAGGGTACATGCTGTTTTGTTCATCATTTTCCAAGTGTCTAGCATAGCTTGAAGCATAAATAGGAATTTAATAAATGCTTATTGAATGAACGAAGATCAGTGGTTTTCAGGTTCATAATTTCATTCTTTATACAGGAGATTCTTTATGTTCATAATCTCATTCTTAATTACTTCACTAAATCACAGAGATTAAGAATAAGAGTTTTGGCATCAAGCAGGCCTGGATTAATTGTTGACTTTGGTTAAGTTACTAAATATTCCTTTAAACCTCAATCTCTTCTTCTGAAAAGGTGAAAAATAGGGTTGTGTATGTGAAGTGCTCTGAAGTATTTGGCACACAATGAATTCATGATAGATGGGCTTTATTATGAGTAGTAGATTTTACAGGACATTTGCTTGTATTTATGCATATGAAAATCTACTTCAACTAAATAAAAAGTATCTAAATAAAGTGAGAGTTTTTTTCTTTTTTTCTTACTTATTCTGTTACATAAAAATCGGCAGTCCCCGCCTGAGCTTAAACTGTATTTTATTCTTGAATTAATACTTCTCCGTGTATGTCTGGAGAACTGAGTAAGGGTCTTGTCTGGGGATTATGTATACTGTACAAAGCACAGAAGTGCTTCTTGGAAAAGGCCATTATAGCGGAAGTGAAATTTGAGACATATTGCCTTGGTCAAAGTCAAAGGCAAAAGATTAGAGTATGATTTTCCAGTTGCTCAGCCAGCTCAAGATTGAGTGCTAGATTAAAACTCTTAAATAAGAGTGAGCAAATACTACTAAAAGCCAAAAGCAAACATTAAAAACACTATCGATTTCTCAGCAAAATCTCCATTAGTCTTTTAAAACATAAGACACCTTCAGCATCATTGCTTCTAGCAGTGTCTGCAGCTGCAGAGAAGGGTATGACTTGGGGAAATGGTACCATCAGAACACAGGATGCCTGGCCAGTCTGAAATAGCAACCTCAGTGGAGATATCTTCAGCCTCCCCAGCAGCACCGTCAGCATGGCCACTCTTATTTGTGTATCACCAGTGGCATTGATGACCCAAGTATTATCATGACAGTGATATGGTGCAACAAAAGTAGGAAATGTGGGTTGCCAGCCACATGGTAACCAAGAACACTAGTTCAGATGTATTAATACTAGGAACTTGTTAGGAATGGCACCTAACAAGTTTTGTGAAATTTGTGAAAAAGTTGAGGAAAAATTAAAGTTCCTGCATGATTGTAAGTAAATTCAAATAAAATAGAGTTTTGAGATTTTTAGTGTGCCCTTAGATTTTGCCTGTAGACTGTGACGTATGGTCCACTTTGAGAGGAAATAAGTCAATGTAAATTGTGGTCAAAAAAACCTTTAGATGATCTTGACTTGTTAAATATTCAGTGTTATATAAATTTCTGTGGGTACAAAGAAAGTGCATGATTATCATCCCTGAACAAAAATTGCTTTGGAAGAAAACAAGATTAATATTTCAGAGTTTTTAAAAACTAAATTTCTCATTTTGTTCTGTGGAATCAATTATAAAATTCCTACTAGAATTACTGAATAAAAATCTGATTGTCATAATCCCTAGTTTTAGAGGGAGAAAGGGAATTATAAGTCACCTACAATTAGTGTTGCTCTATATTCTCTTTGGGATCACCTTTATTAGATGATGCTCATGAAGTACGAGTGGATTAAAATTTGTTGGTTCTGCAGGAAGTGAAAAAAGTATGACATTATGCTGCATATTCCAAAGATGAAGAAATTAGTTTATAAATTAGTTGTTTAGGAGTTTGGATGCAAACAACAGAAACTGACTATGGTTAGTAGATATAAATTTTGTTTTTCTAAAGATATAATGTAGGTCACAGAATTGATAGAAAAATCTTGATATTACTCCTATGATCCTCTTGATAGAGCATTATCCTGTATCAGTTAACTATTGCTGTGCAAAAGCCATCTAAAACTTAATGATTTAAAAAATAGGAGTTTTGTAATTGATCATGAGTTTATAAGTCAGATGGATGACTTTCTGATCTGCTCCAAACTTGGCTGACCTTGGCTAGGCTCACTCATGCATCTGTTGTCAGCAGGGGCATCTGACATGTTTAGGGGCTAACCGGCTAATGTCTGTAGTGATGGTGATAACTCAGCCATATGTCTTTCCAGTGAGCTAACTTAAGCTTTTTCTTATAGTAGCCATATACATATGTAGTTCTTATGGTAGGTGTATACATCTATATGTATGTAGCTACTGTAAGACTAGTGTGTATACACACACACATACACAGTCACACACATACACATGTATATTAACTCTTGAGATCGAGGTTCAAGATTGGCATACCATCACTTCCGCCACTTGGCCAAATTAAGTCAATGGAGAAAATAAAGTCTACCTCTTGCTGGGAGGGGCTCAAAGCTACATTGAGAATTGAATAGATAAAGATGAGGGCGACAGGGAAAGAACTGGGAACATTCTATTTAAGCCCACCTTTAGTTCCCTAATTCCAGGATCCCCAGATGACATCAAACTTGAATTCCAGAGATGAATGATCTTAATCAGGTTCAGATATGGCTCCTTAGATATAGCTCCTTTGATTCAGAGATGTATGAACTAAAAAGCAAGTTAGCTCTCTTTCCCTCAGCTAACATACAGTTGTGAGATAGGGACAGATAACTGCAAATGACACTTCCATCAAAAACAGGAAGCATGGGAGTCACTGGTTTGTAGCAGCTATGAAATCGAGCTGGAAACTTTTGCAGGTCCTCCTGTACTAGGAGCTGAGAATGCCCCTTAATTGGACATGGGTTTTTTTCCCTGGGAATATCTTCTCAGCCCACTTGTCTCTACTGCTTCTTAGAAGTGGTGGGTTGCAGTCCACTGGCTTTTCTCATTCTTTACCCTGTCATCCTTCCTTGTCCATCACCTCTTTGGCTGCTTCTGAAGAAACAGTTCACCTTTGCCAGCTAATATGATTTTTGAAACTGATTCTTTCCCATAGAAAGTTGAAGGCTAAAACCCTTTTGCAATTTGAACAATTTCAGTTCCTTTTAGTCCAAGCTGGTGGTATTTTCACATGTGTACTTCCTAAAAAATCTTCCTATGAATTGAATCAAAATCCATTCCTTCTGACAAAAGATAAGCATGCCTCTTTTGAGTTACTGCTACTTTGGGATGACTTCTGTGGAACCACAGTCTTAAGATTCCTGATGTCCTTTTGCCTATATGAGAAAACCTGTAAACCGCCTTAATTCTTTTTTAGGTTTTGACTCTTGGTTTAGTCTTTGTCCTCAGGCTGGGGACACTGGTAATGAGAAGTTCTATTTTCCAACTAGCCAAATTATGGCTCATTATATTCTCTCCAAATTCTACTTTCAAATTTGTCAGTGATTTCTTTATGTTATCTTTTTTTTCCACCTCTGTATAATATCACACACAGCTAGAACACTTTTAACATTTTTCCTGGAGATTTCTTTAGTCAAATCCAAAAGTTCACTACATACACTTTTCATCTTTCAAGTAAGGCAGGCAACTGTTCTGTCACCTGCTTCACTACCCCATAATACAGGCCACCACATTTTCATCCTCTAGTATTATTTTCTCACCATTTTTCTGACTTTTGCTAACAGTCTGCCCACTATTTTCCAGCCTCTGCTTCTTACCCAGTCTGCCCACTATTTTCCAGCCTCTGCTTCTTACCCAGTCCCCAAACCAATGGTGTCTTATGTGTTTTTAAGGCAGCATCCCATTTCAGGTATCAATTTTCTGTATTCTTTAGATATTGCTGCATAATAAATCACTCCAAAAAATAGTATGAAAAGCCCTGGCATTTTATTATTGGTCACAAGTCTATGGGTCTGCTCGGCAGTTTTGATCTTGGCTGGCCTTGCGCACATGTGCATCATTCAGTGCAATGGCTGAGTGAAAAAGGATGTCTGGAGGTTGGTTGCTGTTGGCTGATGGGGTGACTTATTATTCAGCAGATGAGTCTGGAATTATTCTCATGATGCTGGACAGAGTTTCAGGAGAGAGAAAGTAGAAACATGAAAGGCTTTTGGATGTCCAGGCTTGGAAGTGGCACACAGCCACTTTGGTCCATTCCAAGAGCCACATCGAATCATAGGGCCAAACTAGATTCAGGTGGGGAAATAGATTTTACTGCTTGATGAAAGAAACTTAAAAGTCACATTGCAGAGGCATGAATAAAGGAAAGGGTGAAGAATTTGGGCCATTTTTGACATCAATTCTGGCTCTTGGGGATCTATGGAGTCAATTCTATAAGTTGTTGGCTGATTCCTGGCTCTTCCTATCTTCTCTTGGAGGAAGTACAGCAATGCTCAGTGAATGCATTGGAGTGTGGCCGCATATGGGTTCCTTGCCTGCTGCTGATAGTAGTGGATAACTCCTAAAATACAATTTATCTCCATTGTTATAGCTAACAGCTCAGATCTTTGGGATTGGAGGACATCTTTGAAGTGCTTTGCCAACCCTACAACTTACTCCAAAAAATTATGCACCTAGCAAATTTAACCCAAGATATGGTTAGGCACAACCCCTTCAGGTGTTTTAGGGAGAATGTGGGCCAGATTTCATAGGATTACTGTTTTAGTGGTACAGTACTACCCCCTTATCTGTGATTTCACTTTCTGTGATTTCACCCACCTATGGGCAACTGCTCTCTGAAAATAGGTATGGTACAATAAGATAATTGAGAGAGAGAGAAGGAGAGACTACATTTGTGTGACTTTTATTATAATATATTGTTATAATTTTTCTAGTTTATTATTTGTTATTGTTATTAATCTCTTACTATGCCTAATTTTAAATTAAAATGTATCATAGGCATGTATGGATATAGGAAAAAGCATAGTATATATGGAGTTTGGTACTATCTGTGGTTTTAGGCATCCACTGTGGGGGTCTTAGGAAGCATTCCCGTGGATAAAGGGTTACTATTACTGTATTGTATTTTGGCATGTTAACTTAAGACTTTTTTCTTTTGTTTCTACTACTCACCTTTCTTATTTCTTTCTCCTCAGCTTTCTGTATGAGCTGGCTTCAGGGTGAGTGATTATTCAGAGCAAGAAAAGGATAAAATCGTTAGCATTTGAATTTCTGGGGAGACATTTGTACATCATCAAAAGCCATGATTCTGGCATAAACAAGAGGTTAGTCTGAACAGTTAGGCAGATTGTTGTGCCTTTGGGAATAAAGATAAATCAGTTGACCTAGGGTGGGAGTGAAGTTGAGAGAAGAGAAGAATAAAATTGGTTATTGTGAGTTCCTGGGAAAGGAATATACACCTGGCTTGTCTTTGGGGTTGAAGCCCTTTGTGTTAGCGGGGCAATAGAAATGTGAAACAAGTTTGGGGTTCTCCAAGAAGAGGGATCTATACCTTCCTCTCCAGGTTGCAATCAGGAGAAATTACAGGTCTCTCTGAAAAACCCTCGGTGTAGCATGGGGTCAGGACAGGAGTATGGCCCTAGTTGACAGAGATGTGTAATCTGATGGGTCCTATATCTCACTGTAGGGTGGGAAAGGCAGCTGGGAGTGTCTGAGGTTCCCTAGTGATGGACAAAAAAGCTGACTGACTTGCAGGCATCTTGCAGTGTTGGTCATGCCAGACACAGAACACCTGGACTGGGAGAATAGAGACCTTGAAAGGGTTCCAGATGACCACAGCAGATTGTATTACATGTCAGCTGAGATCCTGTGGTCTGAGCAGAACTATGGCACTCTCCCTTGTGAAATTAAGAAAACAGCCCCTCTCTCTGAACTATCTCTAGGAGAATTCTGTTTATCCAGATGACACTGAGTAAAATCCAGAAAAGACAGAGTTTACTTTGAACTGGAAAGATGAATGTGTCTGTTATCATCAGTAAAAAAGGAGTTTGAGAGTTAAGTATACTTATAGAAATACTTTAGTTCACTGATTCCAAGATGCACGTTTTTTCACATCTTAACATATCTGAAATTGAGATACGGCTCAAAAATCCATGGTGTATCATAGTTTAGTTGGCAGTGATTTCTCTTTCTTAATAGTACACAAAATAACACTGCATCTTACAAATGATGGTGTCTTAAATTCTATGAAATACAGTATAATGGAATTTATATCTTTGCATACTTGGGATTTGTAAATCTCACTTTTTGCCAGTGAAAATGCTAGTAATTCAAGACCTGTAGCTCAGCTATTCTTGGCATTCCTAACTCTTCTTTTATTCACAGTGACACCTTTACTTTTAGTCCCACAAGCCTAGGGAATGACAGCTTAAGGTTGTGGGGGCACCTAAGATCGAAGGAGCTGGTCACAGCTGCTTGGAGCTGAATGCCACTTGGGGCTAGGGCAGCAATGGCATAGGGGTCACAGGCCTACTTCTGATCTATCTTTAACATTTTTGCATGTTGTCAAACTTTATTGAGGGACCCTCTGAGATTCACCTGCACATGCAGTTCTTCCCCACATTGGTAATTGCCATGGAGCCTCCCCTTCACCACTATGAGGAATCCCAGGATGCTCAGATCCTTGAACAATCCCGTGAAAATCTGCCTGAAAGCCAGCATCCTGTGGGGTATGGGAGTGGAATGAAATCTTCTTAACTTTCACCATGCACCATCTTTAAAGACAGGGCCCTCCAAGACTAAATAATCTGACAGCCTTTTCATTCTTTAGAATGAATGGACTATTCTCTGGCATAGTCCACTGCTGTAACAATTCCATTGTAAAGTAAACATACAATTCATTTTTTTTCACGGCATTTACTCTACATACAAATTTCAGAACTTTGGCACCTAGTGTCATGATCTTAACATGGGCAGTGCCTGATTAACACTGGCTTGGATTCTCTTCTTAATTCCATCATTTCTCTCTGGTAATATCCCTAGAAATAATCTTTTCCAATAACACCAGAAATAAGCTTTTCCAGAAATAATCTATCTTTCTCCACAGTTCTGCATGCAAGGATGCAAAAGTATAGGTAATTCTCCGTGAGTCCATTTTCTCATACCCTCTGCATGAAATTTCCTTTAGAGATTAACCTCATAAATCCATTCCATATTGCAAATCTCAGCTTTCTGGTTCTGAACTTTATTCTCCTAGAGTGTCCATGGTGCTTTGATCATATTTTTCTCCACTACATTATTCTCCCATTGAAGAAGCATTCCTATTCCCATGACTACCCAAGCTGAATCTACCCCATTCCTTGACACCACCTTCTAATAGTGCAACTTCTATAGTGAAGTGTTCCTGGATCTGTTCTATGCTGTCACTTTATTTGGGCCTGGTCAGACACTGCTTGTATCTCAATAATCCAAGATATTGGTTCTCCCAAATATAACCCCTTTATCATACCCACAACATCTCAAAGAGAATGCAGGTATATCCATTGGCAGAAAAATAAAATTATGCCATTAGGTAATTATAAATACACAGGAAGCCTGAGGATGATGCAAGACATTACTTTTCCCATCAAGTCATCTTCAAATCCAGAGACTCTACCTCAGGTAGATGCCTAAAGTTCCTTTGTTTGTGGGAGCATGGCACCAGGTTCTTGAACTTCTCAGGGTTTCTCTCAGTGCCACTCTAGAAAGTTAATATAAGAGCCTTACCACGAAGAGCTGGAAGAAGATTTTCTTTTCTTTTCTTTCCCTTTTTTTTTTTTTTTTGTGATAGAGTCTCACCCTGTCACCCAGGCTGGAGTGCAATGCGCGATCTCGGCTCACTGCAAGCTCCGCCTCCTGGGTTCAAGCGACTCTCCTGCCCCAGCCTCCTGAGTAGCTGGGATTACAGGCATACACCACCACGCCCGGCTAATTTTTGTATTTTTAATGGAGATGGGGTTTCACCATGTTGGTCAGGCTGGTCTCGAACCCCTGACCCACGATCAGCCCACCTTGGCCTCCCAAAGTGCCAGGATTACAGGTGTGAGCCACCACGCCCAGCCAGAAGTTTTAAACCCTTCAAGTTTAAGTGAAGAATATGAAAAAAAAAAAAACTGTATTTGGAAAATGTTGACTTTATCTTCACATAACTCAATGGGCTCTTAGGCTAGCAGTCTCAGTATCTTTACTATGTTTTACCAAAGAGCTTCCCAAACCTCCTCAACATGACAAGAAGGATGTGTTCAGAAAAGGGTGATGAGAAAAGAAAATTCTATTCTAGAAAAATTAGTTTCATTTTCTTTATGATAATTATAGTTTCCCCCTTCCTCAGAAAAAAAGTTTCCAAGTCTTATAAGTTACCTTTCCTTTGTAACTTGTACTTTTTCTTCATTGATGTCTCCAAAGTAAATATGTTTGATTAGGTCATTGGGATTATATCATAAATTATCCAAGCTATAGAAAATTAGCTATGGCATTTTCCTATTACAAGAGTGCAAAAAAATTTAGTGAGTTTGAAAATAATGCTGTTTCTCCACATAGTTGAATTTTGCATAAATGTATTTTATTTTGGACCTCATAAAAGAGACTTAGCTACTGAGAAACCCAAAGTATCTTGTTCTTATAAAACTACTTCACCTATAAAGTGTGGTCTTGTAGCGTGGACTTCAAGGATAATATTACAGTAAAATTTATTTCTTCTTATTTTTTTAAGACAGAGTTTCACTCTGGCACCAGGCTGGAGTGCAGTGGTGCAATCTTGGCTCACTGCAACCTTTGCCTCCTGGATTCAAGTGATTCTTGTGTCTCAGCCTCCTGAGTAGCTGGGACTACAGGAGTGGACCACCATGCCTAGCTTAATTTTATATTTTTGATAGAGGCAGGGTTTAACCATGTTGACCAGGCTAGTCTCGAACTCCTGACCTCAAGTGATCTGCCTGCCTTGGCCTCCCAAAGTGCTGGGATGACAGGCATGAACCACCACTCCTGGCCATATTACAGTAAAATTTAGAGGCTATGTTAGCTGAAAGTAAGCAATATTTGTCTCAAATAAAATGGAAGAAAAAAGTTCTGGGATGCATATTGCTGGTGAAAGGGGATTGCTATAGTATTTCTACCAAATTTGGCAATGCATATTAAATCCTTAAATGTAGCCATAGCTCTTGACACAGCAATTCTTACCTTATGAGAATTTATCCTAAAGAAACCATTAAAAGTACACACAAAGTTTTACATATAAGGATATTCCTCACTGTATGATTTATAGCAGCTAAAATCTAGAAACAACATACATGTTTGACAAGAGGTATGGTAGATTGCAAATGGTCACAAATTCTTTGTAGTTGTCTCCCATAAAGAAGTGGAATCCATTTCCTCACCCCCTTGAATCTTAACTGACCTTGTGACTTGGTTTGACCAATAGAATGAGGCAAGAATGACATATAAATTCCAAGCACAGGCCTGAAGAGACTTTGCAGCTTCTGCTCTGTCTCTCAGAACCCTGCTACGACATGAACAAGCCAGGGCTAGCCTCCTTGAGGGTGAGAGACTTCAGGGCAAGTGAGGCCCAGCCATTTGAGCTGGCTCAGCAGGGCCCTGGCATGGGAGTAAGCCCAGCTAACATTACACGGAGCTACTGAGACATCTCAGGTGTGCTCAGCCCAAATCGCTGATCTACAGAATTGTGAGCAAATAAATAATTATCATTTTAAAGCTACTAAGTCTTAGGGTAGGTTGTTGTGCAGCAAAGACTAACTGATATGCAGAAGAATATTTTAGTTCAGTGTTTCCCACATTATGTTGTATAGCCCACTAGTATCTTATAAGATATTAATAGAAATCTTAAAATGGATTATATAAGACTAATATAATAGATATGCATTATCTAATGTAGAGATATAATAATGTGTAAGAATAGATTATATAATAATAATAAAATCATGAAAAAGGATACCATTGGTAGTCAAATAAGCATGGGAAAACTTTAAATTTACTACTGATATAGGGGTTAAGGAGAAATTATTTAGGCAGACAGTGAGGATAAATAAGTCCTTGGTAAGGTTTTCCTTTTTATGAAAAGCAGCCCCCAAGTCATTTTCTTTTATAACAAGGAGTAGCTTGTAAAATCGAGCTGCAGACATAGACAAACAAGTTCAAAGCTTGCGTGGGTGAATGCTGGCAGTTGTACCAATAGGAAAAAGCCACTTGGGACTAGGCATGTTCAAAATGGTGGCTCCATTTTCCCTTCTTTTTGCAGGCCACGTGTACAGTAAGGAACAGAAAACGTAGTGCTGCCAAGTGGAAAGCCCATTTGCATAATAATATTAGGGTGGGGTGTCCAGCCTTCCCCACACGCTATGTAAACGTCACACCTGGTCCAGCCAATCTCTGGGCCCTATGTAACTCAGACACCGCCTCCTCAAGCCTGTCTATAAAATCCGGTGCACTCTGCTGCAGGCCGGAATTCCCAGTTCGGCGTCCCTCTCTCTCGCAAGAGAGAGTCGTTCTCCTTTCTCTTTCTTTTGACTATTATATATCTGCTCTGAAACTCACTACCTACGTGTGCTCCTTCCCTAATTTTCTTGGCGCGAGATAACGAACCTCGGGTATTTACCCTAGACAAAGATGCGGCTGCACTACTCTCTTTCAGTCTGGTCATGCACATTAACGTATTATAACTCTGAGAATTTCTTCGTAAAACACTTATTAACAGTGTTTGTCAGATTTATTAAGACTGCTCTCTTTTTTTGTGTAATATCCTCTAACATCACACCAGATGGTACTGTTTCAAGGAACACTGTATGGGTGAAGCAGTTTTTGTAAACTATTATTATTTACATAATAAAATACTTGGCACCATTAACAACATTATTTTGCAGCGTTTTTAATAAAGGTAAATACTCTTACAGTATATATAACGTGACTAAATTTTGTGAAATATATTTTGTACTATATATTATATGTATTCTATACACTGAAAACAGTTTGCAAATATATTTTAATAGTAATGTACGCTGGATAGTAGAGTTATGAGTAATTTTAATTTTCATTTTAATAATCCTATCATTTCAAAATTTTCATAATTGCTATGTTCTTTAAAAAATTGTAAAAGATGATTTTTTTAAAATTACAATGGACCTTATGGACAATCTCCCAGCCACTACTGCTCCCTTCATCTCTTTACTTCATAGGCCACAAACAAAGGAGTGCACACCCTCTGCAATGTACATACCCTTAGCATTCCATGAACTATTGCTTTTAATGAGGCTCACATGCCAACAACACTCCTTATTTTCTTCTTCTTCTTTAATAACGCTAAAGTAGTTAATAATGCTAGTTAATTGGTCAGCTAAACATTGTGTGTGGGAATTTTGAAGAAATTGCAAATCATACCCTCTAGAAAATATACTGGACATCGAAATATTTTTACATAATTTGCTCTGTAATATTTAGTAATTGCAATCTCAGAATACTAAGCATATTGCACCTCTAATAGGATTTACTTTCTTTCAGCTCAGTTAATTACTTTGTTTTGTAGTTTGTTTAATCCCTGATTAATAAATTTCAAAACGCTAGATAAGCCATTCTAAAATAATGTCTGATTAACTATGCTTGTAAAATATCAGGGGGAGGGACTCCACGCACCTTCAAATCTGTGTTTCACAATGTTCACCCTTTTATTATTGTCTTCTCACATACTATATATTCAATAAGCTATTACTGAACAAAGTGTAATGTCTAAACTAATACTCTACACTATAAAATAGTATTACATATTATGCTATAATGCTGGAATTTTATGCTCCCATAAAATTGTTTTAGGAAATGATTTTTGGGTCCAAGCTTCAGGCCCTTTTTCTTCCAGCACATCTCATTTGAAAAGCAGTTTAGTTGGCATTTATTTTTCTTAAAGATCAAACATCATGAAACATGGTAGAATATTGATCACCTCCATTTACTATTTTCAGAATCCATTGTCTCTGTTGTGACAGGAAACTGTTAACACTGCATGGTTTGGTAGCTCACCAAGATTCATAGAAAGATTTTAGCAGAGGCCTCATGCAATGCACAGGATGGCATCCAGGGCACTTACAGGGAACTTCTTGGACTCCTCTCTGAACCCCAGTACGAGCTCAGATAGAGTATGACTTTTGTCAAAATTTTTATTCATTCCTAAATACAAACAATTTTGATGACTATACAAGTTTCTCAACCTTTATTCTGCCTACATGTCTATTGAATTTTACATTCATGGTCCAATTAAAAAATATTTGTAGAGCAAGTAAAACCATTCTAAAACAGTTGAGAGGAAGTAAAAACAACAAATAAAATAATAAAAAAAATCACACAGATCACATATTGGTATAATGTTTATACAAATTTTGTCTGAAACAGGACCTCAAAAGATGGCTTAGAACAAGGAAAAATGGTTACTCTCTTTATCAGAAAAATTCTAAAGGATATTTTATCTTTTTCTAGATGCCTACTCAACAAATAATATAAATTTAGACCAGAACATATTTCTACATACACTATTGAAGAAAAATCACGAATGCACATTATGTTACTTGTTTCTTAGAAATTAAAGAGATGTTGAACTTTATTAAAATTAAAACTTTTGTAGTTCAAAGGAGTTTATTAACAAGGGGAAAAGAACTTACAAAATTGGAGGAAATATTTGCAAATCATATATCTGATAAGTTACTGGTATGTGGAATATATAAAGAATTTCACAACTCAATTATAAAAGGACAAACAACCCAATTACAAAATGGGCAAAGGATCCGAATGGACATTTCTCCAAAAAGATATACAAATTACCAATAAACACATGGAAAGATGTTCAATGTTATTAGTCACCAAATAAATGAAAATCAAAACAACATGCACTACAATGGCTGTAATCGAAACGACATAATAACAAGTGATGGCAAGGATGTGAAGAAATTGGAACCTTCATACACCACTGGTGGGAATGTAAAATGGTATAGGCACTTTGGAAAACAGTCTGGCAGCTCTTCAAAAGAAGAAAAAGAAGTTGTTATAAGACCCACTAATTCTTCCCTTAGGTATGTACTCAAAGAAATAAAAAAGTCTACAAAGAAAACCTGTACACAATTGTTTATAGCGCCTTATTCATTATGGCCCCAAAATGGAAGCAGCCCAAGTGTCCTTCAACTGATGAATGGATAAATAGAACTAGTATCTCTATACAATGGAATATTATTTAGCCATAAAAGGGAATGAAGTATTGATAAATGCTACACTGTGGATGAACCTTGAAAACATTATGCTAAGTGAAGAAGCCATTCATTAAATACTGGCTTTATATAATCCCATTTATATGAAATGACTAAAATAGACAAATCTATTGAGTTAGAAAGTAGATTAGTGATTGCCTAGGGCTAGGGAGTTCAAGGGAAACAGAGAGTGACTGCTAATCTATATGGAGTTTTTTGGGGGGCATGATGAAATGTTTTAAGACTGATTGTGGTGTGCCTACTTCTGTGAATATACTAAAACCATAGAATTATGCTTTTTTTTTTTTTTTGACAGAGTCTCACTCTGTCACCCAGGCTGGAGTGCAGTGGCGCGATCTTAGCTCACTGCAATCTCCACCTCCCAGGTTCAAGCGATTCTCTGCCTAAGCCTCCCAGGTAGCTGGGATTACAGGTGCATGCCACCATGCCAGGCTTATTTTTGTATTTTTAGTAGAGACGGGGTTTTACCATGTTGGCCAGGCTGGTCTTGAATTCCTGGCCTCAAGTGATCCATCCACCTTGGATTCCCAAAGTGCTGGGATTATAGATGTGAGCCATCGTGCCCTGCCAAATTATACACTTTTAGTAAGTAAATTGCATGGTATGTGAATTATATCTCAAGAAAATTATTAAATTGTATCTCTATTAAAAATTGAAGCAAATACTTCTGGTTCTGCTGAAAAGCAGGATTTCTAGTTCCACCAAAAATTGATAGGTCCATTATTCCTCTCTTGTTCTCCTTACAACTAAATGTACTCTAGACATAATTCAAAAAGCATAGAAATACTCTGAAGAGTGGAAATAAGAAGGTGAGCAACTGAGGTACCTCAGGACTTTAGGAATGACATGGCAGTGATATAGCTGGGTTTACTTATTGCCTCCCATACATCACAGACAGAGCATCACGGAAGCCTCCAATCCAGAAATGGCAAGAGACAAAATTGGCTCCAAAAACAGCTTTTCCTTTTAGGTAAGGGATAAAAAAATGTGGTCTAACAGCAGAAAACCAATTCGGCAATTCCCACCCTACTCCAGCCAAACATCAGTGGAAAAAACATCCTGTGCCTTCTACAGTTTCAACTTTGCCATATTGGGAGTTGATTTTCCACCATCCCTTCCGCCCCTCCACCCTGAAGAAGAAGGCAGCAATTCTGATTCCCCCATGGTGTGGTGTTGGTGGGACCAAGCTGGGAGCTGTTTTTCCATCTTCTGCCCAGCAGAAACAGTCAGCAGTTATCTGATTCCCCTACTGATGGATTATTGGCAGAATGAAGGGGGGCAGCTGATCTTCTATCCTCCACCAGGGAGAAGCAGGCAGCCCTCTGATTCTCCTGCCGGGGTAGCATTGGTGAGGCTGTGGGAAGTGGATCTTGTATTTTCACCTGGTAGAAGCACATGATGCTAAGATTCACCTTGTCAGGGTAGTGTCAACAGGGTCCAGTGGCATGCTGAACATATACTCCCACTCAGCAGTGACAAGACTTAAGGCAGTGTAAGGCAAGGCTAGTGAGGCAAGGCTAGTTGACAACACTAGGCTTTAAACACCTACTATCCCATGTTAACAGAACCCGGTGGGGAACTGATCCTACATCCATGAGGTGGAAGGAGGTGGAGGCAAGTAAGGTTAGTTGGCACCTTGATTTTCCATCATCTCCTTTGATTCAGTGGAGAGCTGTTTCTGACTCCATAATGCAGGAACAAAGAGGTGTGAGTCAGTCCTCTATTCTAGTGGCAGTGGAACTCAGATTAGAGGTGATCTTACAAATCCACTCAGAGCCAACAAGGCAGTGCAAGTCAGCGGTACACTTTTGCTGTCAGGGCCCAGAGGGAAGCTGATCATACACACCTACCCATCCATTATGTTACACCTAAAAAGAGGGACTGCCTGCTGAAAAAAATGATTCAATAGCATCCAGAGTGTCATAACATAATATACAGAAAGTCCAGAGTATTATAGAAAGTTGTTATCATACCAAGAACTAGAAAAATAACAACATGAATGAAAGAAAAATCTATAGACACCAACACTGAGATTAATCATATATTAAAATTATCCAGCAAGGATTTTAAGTGGTTCATAATAAAAATATTTAAACAACCAGTTATTAATTTTTGAAACAAATGAAAAGATAGAAAATCTCAGCATAGAAATAGAAATTGTAAGAAAGAACCAAACAGAAATTTTAGAACTGACAAATATAAGAACTAGCGTAAAAGCTCTCTTGATAGCCACAGTAATACAGTGGAGATGAAAAGGACAGAATCAGTAAAATACAGATCAATAGAAATTACTCAATCTAAAAAACAGAAAGAAAACAGAATAACAACTCACTCCCCCAACCCCCCCAAAGCCCCCAGAATTTCGGAAGCTAGTGGGACAATAGCAATAAAGCAAGCATTCATTCTAAGCACATTTCCAGAAGGAGATGAGAGAGTGAACCTGAAAAATTTATTGAAGAAATAAAGGCTGAAAATCCCCCAAATTTGGCAAAAGACATAAATCTATGAAAAAAGAAGCTAAGAAAATACCAAATTAGATAAATCCCAAGAAATCTATGCCAAGCTACATCATATTTGTACTTCTGAAAACTGAAGACAAAAAGAAAAAAAAAACTTGAAAACAGCCTGAGACAAGCAACACACTACTTATATGGGAGTATCAATTTGAATGACAGTGGATTTTTCATCTGATACCATGGAGGCCAGAAGTAAGTGACATAATTTTTTTCAAGTACTAAAAGAAAATAAATATAATCCATGAATCCCATATTCAGGAAAAATATTGTCAGAAATGGAGGAGAAGCAAAGACATTCTCAGTTGAAGGCAACCTAAGAAAATTTGTTGCCAGCAAATCTAACTTTAAAAATGACTGAATAAAGTTCTTTAAATAGAAAGAAGATGGTAACAGAGTAAGATGTGAAGGTTTTAAAAGGAAAGAAGAGTATCAGAATGTGTAAAAATAAAGACGAATATAATGCAGTGATCCCCAACCTTTTTGGCACCAGGGACCGGTTTTGTGGAAGACAAATTTTCCATAGACTGGGTTAGTGGGGGATGGTTTCAGGATGAAACTGTTCTGCCTCAGCTCATCAGGCATTTGATTCTCATAAGGAGTGCACAGCCTACATCCCTTGCATGTGCAGTTCACAGTAGACTTCATGCTCCTGTGAGAACCTAATGCTGCCGCTGATCTGACATGAGGCAGAGCTCAGGAGGTAAAGCTTTCTCGCTTGCCACTCACCTCCTGCTGTGAGGCCTGGTTCCTAACAGGTGATGGAACTGGTACTGGTCTGCAGCCTGGGGGTTAGGGACCCCTGATATAATGGACTGTCCTACTTGTCATAAGTTTTTAAAATTATATTTGATAGTTGAAGAAAAAGTTATAACAGCAACTGATCTGGTATTCAATATATGTAAAGGGAACTACTTAGGACAATCATATTTGAAAAATAGAGAGGAAAAAGGACCTAAATAGAAGTTTTCTACACTTCACTTGAAATGGTAAAATGTTGTGAAAATTTATGTATGTGTATTGTAATACCTAGAGCAACTACTGAGAAAGCTCTACAAAGTGATATTCTCAAAAACTATAAATAAATCAGGATGAAATCTTAAAATATATTCAAATAATTCACTGGAAGGTAAGAGAAGAGAAACAGAGGAAACAAACAGAAAACAAATGATATAATGGTAGAATGTAAGCCCTAACATGTTAATAATGACAGATATTGACTGAGGTTGTGTCCCCTGCACATTCATATGTTGAAGCTTTAATGTTATAGTATTTGGAGGTGAAGATGTTGGGAGGTGATGAGGTCATGAATATAGAGCCCTCTGATGGGATTAATATCCTCATAAGAAAAGGAAGGGAGCTAGTTCTTTCTCTCTCTCTGTCAAGTGAAAATACAAAATAATCGGGAACTTCAAGACTTTACTCAGCAATTGATAGAAATACTACACAGAAACTCAGCAAGGATATAGAATTGTACAATAAAATCAACCAAAAGGATTTATTTAACTTATATAGAATACATCATGCAATAATAGCACAATAAACATTTTCTTCAAATGCTCTTGGAACATTTACTAAGATAGACCATATACTATGCCATAAAACAAAATTTCACATATTTAAAAGAAATGAAATTATACAGTTTGTTCTCTGGTTATAGTAAAAGCAAACTAGAAATCAGTAACAGATAACAGGAAAGTCTCTACACGTGAATAAATTAAACAACAGAATTCTAAATAATCCATGAATCAAAGAGGAAATGGCAAAGTAAATAGAAAAATAGGTAAAATTGAATGAAAGTAAAATAAAATATATCAAAATATGTGGGATGTAATAAGGCAGTGCTGATGAAAAAATTTATAGTTCTAAATGCTTACATTAGAAAAAAGGAAGGTCTGAAATGAATAATCTAAGTAGATAAATCTGAAAATTAGAAAAAGAAGAGCAAAATAAACCCAAAGCAAACAGAAAGATGAAATAACAAAGAGAAGAAATCAGTGAAATAAAAAACATGAAAACCATAGAGAAAACCAATGAAGATATTTCTAAATGACAAGAAAGACTCCAATAAAGTCAATAATTTCTAGCAAGACTGACAAAAATCCATATCAGGAATGAATAGGTGATATAATGACATGTCACACAGACACTAAAAGGATAACAAAATACTGTGAATAATGTAATACTCATAACTTTGACAACATGGAAGAAATGGATGAAAAAAATCTCAAAAACACAAACTATGAAACTTCAACCAAGATGAAATAAGCAACCTAAATGATACTATCACCATCAAAGAAATTAAATTTGTAACTAAGAACTCCTGAAAAATAATTCACCAAAAATAGTTTCACTGGTGAATTCTATCTGGCTTTTAAAAATTAACACTAATTTGGCCAGGCGTGGTGGCTCACGGCTGTAATCCCAGCACTTTGGGAGGCTGAGGTGAGTGGATCATGAGGTCAGGAGTTAAAGACCAGCTTGGCCAAAATAATGAAACCCCGTCTCTACTAAAACTACAAAAATTAGCTGGGCGTGGTGGCAAGTGCCTGTAGTCTCAGCTACTCGGGAGACTGAGGCAGGAGAATTGCTTGAACCCAGGTGGCAGAGGTTGCAGTGAGCCAAGATCGTGCCACTGCACTCCAGCCTGGGCGACAGAGTGAGACTCCGTCTCAGACAAAACAAAACAAAACAAAACACTAATTTTTTACACAATTTATTTCAGAAGATGAAATGAAAGAAAAATCTTCTCACTCATTTTATGAGGCTACTATTACCTGAATATTAAAAGCAGATAAAGACAGTATCAACCCCACCCTTCAAAAAGAAAGAAAAAAACTACAGACACAATATCTTCCATGAACTTAGACACAAAATCTTCAACAAAGTATTAGCAAATTAAATCATGTAATGTATAGGAGTAATGTCATTAAGGTCATCAAATGTTGCAGAGTGGGAAGTCCTAGACTCTTTTCCTCCACAAACACATCAATTCAACAACAATTCATGGACAAATTCCCTGTATAGGCAATTCAGAAAGTAATTGAAAGTCTCCTGCACCCTTGTCAAATGTGAAACTATACTCACCAAAGCTGATAGGGAAATTTGGGACACCCTCTTACCGGAATCCTTACCCCAGGCACACCACCATATGATTAGAAAGAGACTGCCAAACCCTCAGCTTTTCCGCAGAGAAAGAATTGGTTCATGCCTCTAGCACATTCAGGAGCTCAGAGTAGCTTGTCTTGCCAGCCACATGGGGGGAGAATAGAGATGGCTGTTTGGCCTTGTAGATTCTACAGTTCCTCCTTTCCCATCAGCACAGAGAGATCAGATGAAAAATCTCAGCTCTCAACTTCCTCCTGGGAGAGAAAGAGTTCATCCTTGTGTCCAGCGTTCTAACTTCTCTGGGGCTGCCCCAGAGAACTGGTATCTGTTTTGCCAGCCTTAGACCTCTAATGGGTGTTGTGCAGTCTAACTGCCTGGGGGAGAACAGAGACAGTGGCTTGGGTTGGTAGATGCCATAGTGCCTTCCCCTGACTCAGCACAGAGTGAGCAGACAAAAACCACAGTTATCTGCCTCTCTCTGTGGAGGAAAATAATTGGTCTCAGTGAATGATGACACAACATTTCCAAGGGCTTCTCAAAGGATTGGCCTCTGACTTGCCTGACTTGAAGTGTTGAAGGGACCTGAAGTAGTCTAGCCATGCAGGGGAAAGTTAGAGGAGAAATGGAGATTTGTGCTGGCAGTCACCATAGACCCACTTCCTGGCTTAGCACATAGCAAGTGGGCAAAAATCCCCAGCATATAGCTTCTCCCTGGGGAGGAAAAGAGTTAGGCATAGCATCCAATGATCCAACTTTTCTGGGGGCTGCCAAAAGAACTAGCTTTAGTCTCACTTGGCCTGGTGCACTGTGAGGACCCAGAATACCCTAGACACCTGGGGTGTTAGGAGAACAATGAAGCGGGTCGGACCAGCATGAAGGATTGAGAGGCTCCCAGAATCTCTGACTGGTGGGGGTCTTGTTCTCTATGAGGCCAATCTGTACAGTTTAGGAGAAAAGGTTGCTTTACCTAATGTACAGACACCAACACAGAGTGTCAAAGAAAATAAAAGTCAGGCAAAGATGTATCCAACAAAGGAACATGATAGAACTCCAGAAACAGACACTAACAAAACAGAGGTATATGATTTACTTGTCAGAGAATTCAAAATAACAGTCATAAAGGTGCTCATGGAGGTCAAGAGAACAATGCATGATAAAGCAAGCATTTCAACAAAGAGATAGGAAATATAAAAAAGTACTAACAAGAAATCATAGAGCTGAAGAACATATAACTGAACTAAAAAATTCACTATAAGTGTTCAACAGCAGACTATATGAAGCAAGAGAATCAGGGAACTCAAAAAACAGGCCACTGTAAATAATTCAATCAAAGGAGCAAAAAGAAAAAAGCAATGAAAAATTGTGAAGAAAACCTAAGGGAATATGGGACACCATCAAGTGGACCAATATACATATTATAGAAGTATCAGGAGAAGAGATAAAGGACCAGAAAGCTTATCCAAAAAAAATAATGTCTTAAGTTCTACAGATAAGTTTCCAAATCTGGGGAAAATACACAGACATCCAGATCCAAGAATTCTAAAGGACACTAAATAAAATAAATCTATACCAGGACACATAATCAAATTGTTAAAGTCAGACAAAGACAGAATTTTGAAAACAATTTTGTACCTTTATAAAGGTACAAAAGAACCTTTAAAAAGCTATCAGTGGGTTTTCCAGCAGAAACCTTGTAGTCTGGAAGTAAGAAGGATGATATATTCAAAGCACAGAAAGAACAAACTGCCAACCAAGAATACTGTATCCTACAAAACTGTCTTAAAAAATAAAGGAGAGTTAAATACTTTCCCAGGCAAAGAAAAGCTGAGGGATTTCATCATTATTAGAACTGCTTTACAAGAAATGCTACAGAGAGTTCTTAAAGTTGAAAGACAAAAACACTAAATGGTAACACAATATCATAAGCATAAAAATTGTAAAGGTAAACAATTGTAAGTATTAGACAAATACAGGACACTGTATTACTGTAATGGTGTTGAGGAAATCACTTTTAATTCTAACATAAAAGTTAAAAGACAAAAGTATTAAAATACCTATAACTAAAATATGTTAAAGATATACAATATAAATAGATGTGAATTATGACAACTATAGCATAAAGTATATGTGTGGAGGGGGACAAGCTAAAGTGTAGTGTTATTGTGTGTGACATAAATTAAGTCATTATCAGCTTTAAATGGATTTATGTCTAAGATATTTTATGTAAACCTCAAGGTAACCACATACATACACAAAAACCCATGCACACAGTTACACACACAGAAAACATAAAAGAACCAAAACATACCAATAGAAAAAACTCAACAAAATACAAAGAGAGACACCTAGAGAGGAAAAGACAAAAGAATTACAAGAAATTGTCAATTAAGAATGCTATATCCCACAAAACTGTCTTAAAAAATAAAAGAGAGTTAAACACTTTCCCAGGCAAAGAAAAGCTGAGGGAGTTCATCACTATTAGACCTCCCTCACAAGAAATCCTACAGAGAGTGCTAACAGAAAACAACAATATGACAATAGTACATTCTTCCATATAAATAATTACTTTTAATAAAAATGAATTAAACTCTATAATAACAAGACATAGAATGGCTGAGTGGATGAAAAAACAAGGCCTAACTATGTGCTGTTTGTAAGAAACTCACCTTAGATTTAAGGACATACATAGGATGAAAGTAAAGAGATGGAAAAGGATATTTCATAGAAATGGTAACCAAAAGAGAGCAGGGGTGGCTATATTGACATCAGACGAAATGGACTTTAAGACAAAAACTGCCACAAGAGATTAAAAAATGACATTATATAATGATAAAAGGGCCAATCTACCAGGAAGATATAACAATTATATATGCACCCAATATCAGAACATCTAAATATATAAAGCAGACATTGACAGCACTGAATGGAAAATAGACATCAATATAATAATAGTAGACTTCAATAACCTACCTTCCGTAATTGATAGAACATTCAGAGAGAAGATCAATAAGGAAACAGTGTAACTGAACACTATAAAACAAATGGACCTAACAGATTATACAGAACATTCTACCCAAAAGCTGAAGAATACACATTCTTCTCGAATGCACAGAGAACTTTTCCCAGGATAAATCACACATTAGGTCACAAAACAAAGCATAACAAATTTAAGAAGACTGAGATCAGATCAAGTATCTTTTCTGACCACAATAGAATGTAATAAGAAATCAATAGCAGAAAGAAAATTGGAAAATTCACAAATATGTGAAAATTAAACAACACACTCTTGTACAATCATTGGGTCAAAGAAGAAATTAAAAAAGAGTTTAGAAAATACCATAAGACAAATGACAACAAAAACACAAAATACTAAAACTTAAGCAATACAACAAAGGCAGCACTAAGAGGAAAATTTATAGTGATAAAAGCCTGCATTAAACAGGAAGGAAGATCTCAAACAACCAACCTAACTTTATGCCTCAAGAAGGAACAAACAGAAAAATAAACTAAGCCCAAAGTTAGCAGAGGGAAAAAAATAACAAAAATTACAGCAGATATTAATAAAATAGAAAATAGAGAATAATAGAAAAACAACAAATAAGTGTTGATTTTTCAAAAAATTAAACAAAACTGACAAACTTTTATTAATAGCTAGAATAACTGAAAAAGGTAAAAGACTCACATAAATAAAAAATAAAAAATGAAAGAAAAAACATTACAACTGATGCCACAAAAATAAAAAAGACCATAGAGAAAATTAAGAAAAATTGCATACTAACAAATTGGATAAATTGGAAAAAATGGATACATTTGAAAAAACATACAACCTGCCAAAACTGAATCATGAATAAATAGAAAGTGTGACCAACCTATAACTAATATGGAGATTGAATCAGTAATTAAAAACCTCCCAACAAAGAAAATCTTCAGACCAGGTAGCTTTAATGGTAAATTCTACCAAATGTTTAAAGAATTAATTCTCAAACTCTTCTAAAATTCAAGAAAAGGGAATCTCATTTTATGAAGCCAGTGTTATCCAGATACCAAAGTAAGACAAAGATACCACAAGAAAAGAAGCAATAAGCCATATTCTTGATGAGTATAGATACAAAAATTCTCAACAAAATACTAGCAAATAAAATCTAACAGCACATTAAAAGGCTCATACACCAGGACCAAGTGGAATTTACCCCTGGGATGCAAGGATTGTTCAACATGTAAAAATCAATTAATATAATATACCATGTTAATAGAGTGTTGTATAAAAAATCACATGACTGTCTTAGATGCAGAAAAAAACACTCCACAAAGTTCAACATCCTTTCAGGATTAAAAACTCTAAACAAACTAGGAATCAAAGGGAAGTTTCTAGACATTATAAGGCTATGTAAGAAAAAGTCAAAGATAACATCATACTCAGTTGTGACAAACTGAAAGCTTTTCCCCCCAAGATAAATAACAAGACAAATATGGCCAATCTCACTCCTTCTATTCAACATGGTACTGGAAGTCTTAGCCAGAGAAAATAGGCAAGAAAAAGAAAGAAAGGGCATCCAAATTGGAGAGGAAAAAGTAAAATTGTCCCTGTCTTGTTTGCAGATGACATAATGTTATATGTAGAAAACTTTAAAGCTTCCACCAAAAGAACTGTTAGAACTAATAAATTTAGTAAATTGCAGGATACAAAGTCACTCACCATCAAAAATCAGTTGTGTTTCTGTACACTAAGGATGAGTGATTGGAAAAGAAAATTAGAATAAGACTTTCATTTACAATAGCACCAAAAATAATAAATTACATAGTAATAAACTAAACTAAGTAGGCAGAAGACTTTTGTACTGAAAACTACAAAACATTGGTGAAAAAATTAAAGAAGACACAAAGAGAAAGGCATCTTGTATTCATAGATTGGAAGACTTGGTGTGGTTAAAACGTTCACACTACTAAAAGTGATCTACAGATGCAATGCAATCCCTATCAAAATCCCAAGGGCATTTTATACAGAAATAGAGACAAAGTTCTGAAATTCATATGGAATTACAAAAGATTACAAAAAGCCAAATTACTCTGTAGAAAGAAGGACAAAACTGGAGGCATCACATTTCTTGGTTTCAAACTATATTATGAAGCTCCAATAATCAAAACAGGATAATATGGGCATAAGACAGACTTCTGGACCAAAGGAACAGAATAGAGAGCGTAGAAATACATAAATGCATATAAGACCAAGTGATCTTTGACAAGGATGTCAAGAATACATTATGAGGGTCAGGCATGGTGGCTCATGCCTAGAATTCCAGCACTTTGGGAGACTGAGGTGAGAGGACTATTTGAGCCCAGGAGTTTGAGACCAACCTGGGAAACATAGTGAAACCTTTCTACAAAAAATAAAAATAATTAGCCAGGTGTGGTTGAATGTGTCTGTGGTCCCAGCTACTCGGGAAGCTGAGGTGGGAGGATCACTTGAGCCCAGGAGGTTGAGGCTTCAGTGAGCTGAGTTCATGACACTGCACTCCAGCCTAAGCAACAGAGCGAGACCCTGCCTCAAAATAACTAACTAACTAAATAAAATAAAATAATAAAAAATAAAAACAAACAATAAAAAAACACAACAAGGAAAAGAGAGTCTATTCAAAAAACGGTTTTGAGAAAACTGAATATCCACTTGCAAAAGAATGAAATTAGACCTTTATTTTACACCATAAACAAAAATCAAATCAAACTAAAGACTTAAAAGTAAGGCCTGAAATTGTAAAAGACATAGAACAAAACAGGGGAAAAGCTTTATGCATTGGTCTTGGCACTGATTTCATGAATATGACATCAAAAGCATAGGCAACAAAAGTAAAAATTGATGAGTGGGATTACATCAAACTAAAAAACCTTTTGCAGAACAAAGGAAATAATCAACAGAATGAAATAGTAATGTATGGAATGGGAGAAAATATTTGCCGACTATACCCGATTAACAAGTAATATCCAAAATATATGAGAAACTCCTAGAACTCGACAGCCAAAAAAACCCCTGGTAACTTGATTTAAAAATGGGCTAAGGACTTAAAAAGACATTTCTCCAAAGAAGACATGCAAACAGTCAGCAGGTATATGAAAAAAAATACTGTCACTAATTATCAGTGACGGCAAATCAAAACCACAATGAGATATTACCTCATACCTCTCAAGACGTATATCATCAAAAAGAAAAAGATAAGTGTTAACAAAGGTGTGAAAATTGAAACTCTTTTACATTTGGGAATGCAAAATGGTGCAGCCAATATGAAAAACAGTAGTGATTCCTAAAATATTAGAAATAGAACTACTATATAATCCAGTGATTCCACTTCTGGGCAAAAACCACTTGTACCCCCAAGGCTATTGAAATAAAAATTTGAAATATAAAAATAAAAGAGTTGAAATCAAGATCTTGAAGAGACAGTAGCATACTTCCATGCTTATGGCAGCATTATTCACAACTGCCAAGATGTGGAAACGACCTACGTGTTCATCAATGGATTAATGGATAAAGAAAATGTGGTATCTGTACATATAATAAAGTATTATTCAATCTTTAGAAAGAATAGAAATTCTGCAATATGACACTATATGAATAAATTTTGAGGTTACTATGCTAAGTGAAATAAGCCAGTCACAGAAAGACAAATAATGCATGATTCCTCTTATATGTGAGTAGAGTGGTAGTTGTCAGGGTCTGGGCAGTTACTAATCAAGGAGCATAAAATTTCAGTTAAGCAAGATGAATAAGTTCTAGAGCTCTTCTATACAACATTATACCTATAGTCAACAATACTGCATTGCACACTTAAAAATTGAAGAGGGTTGATTTCATGTTAAATGCTCTTGCCACAATAAACTGAAATTAATAAGGTAAAAACAAAATGACAAAAAATAAAAAACTCAAATCTAATAATGGATAAAACTGACTATGTATTATGAACAAGTGGGATGTATTCCAGCAGTACAAGGCTAGGTGAATATTTGAAAATCAATCAGTATAATCTACCCTATCAATAAGCTAAAAAAAGAAAAATCACATGAATACATTAATTAATGCAGAAAATGTACTTGACAATATTTGATAAGCCCTCATATTAAAAACTTTCATCATACAAGGAATGGATGGGGAACTTCCTTGTATTCATAAATGGTTTCTACAAAACACTTATAACTAACATCATACTTAATGATGAATAATGGAATGATTTCCTTCTAAGATCAAGGTGAAAGCAAGGAAGCCCACCTTCACTTCAATAAAAGCCCACCTTCACCTCAATATGACAAGAAGAAGAAATGAAAGGCATACAGATTGGAAATGAACAAATAAATTAGTTTATATTTGTAAATGATATGATTATGTATGTAGCGATGGAATCAACATAAAATCTCCTGTTAGTAAGTTTGTTCAGTAAGTTCACTGGATACAAGAGATCAACTATATTTATACATACTAATAATGGTCACGTGAAACCAAAATTAAAAATATAATACCATTTATAATCACCCAAGAGAATATGACATATTAGGTATAAACTTAACAAAGCATGTATAATATCTGTATACTGAAAATTACAAAATGCTGATGAAAGAATAAAAGGACACCTAAATAAAGGTAGAGATTATATATATCATGTTCATGGATTGGAAGACTTCACGTAGTAAAGATGTTAATTTTTCCCAAATTTATCATAGGATTAATGAGATTCCTATCAAAATCCAAGCAAGTCTTTCTGTAGATACAGATAAGGTTTTTCCAAAAGTTACGTGGAAAAGTACAGTCCCTAGTATAGCTAAATCAATCTTGAAATAGAAGAATAAATGGGAGAAATTATTCTACCCAATATTAAGGCCTACTATATAGCTACTGCAATCAAGACCACATGGTTTTTGTGAAGGGATAGACATCATTGGAAAATAATAGAGAATCCAGAACTGGATCTACACAAATACACCCAGCTGAGTTTTTGATAAAGGTACAAAGCAATTAAACGGAGAAAAGATAGATTTTTCAACAAATGGTGCCGCAGTAAGTGGACACCCACAAAAATAAACACAAAAGAAAACAAAATAAATAAAAAACCTTAACATGAACCTCACACTTTCGTGGATTTTTTTTTTCAATTTTTGTATCAAGATTGGCCTAGTCTCGCAAAATGATTTGATTTCTTCCCTTCCCTTTCCTTCTCTTTTTAGAAATTATGTAAGGCTCTTGTTGTTTCTTCCTTAAAAATTTAATATAGTTCATCAAGAATGGTGGAAGCTTGGTTTTAGGCATTGTTAGATAGGTCTTTATTTGATTTGCTCTTGATTCTTAAGACATGCTTCATTTTTGTTTCAATGGAAAGTCACTCTAACTTGGCAAAATATGAAGTCTAAAGTGTATCTCTCTCTCTCGTGGGAAGCTGCAGAAATTTCTGCTCAGCTTTTTAAAACTCTCAGCTGTTGATAACCTCCCTGGGCTCTTTGGAGTCTTGTCTCACCATGTGTTCTGGAGTCAACCAAGGATTTGAGAGAAGTTTCTACACAGTTTTTGGTATTCACTGCCATGGGTCCCTCAATTTCCAGTCTCTATCTTCCCCTAAATGTGTCTTCTGACTTCCCAGGGCAGCTTTAATTTCTTATTTGTATTTCTGTCTTGGGCTGGGAAATGCCCCTAGGAAAAGCTGAACAAATATTATCTTACCTAACCTGTTCCTTTCTCTCAAGAATTGAATCCCTTCCAGTCTTAGTCTGCTGTTGGCTGCTGCCTTTAATTACAGCAGTTTAATCTACTGTAATCTGCTGATGTGCTGCCTTTACACAGTTGTACTTTGTCCTTCTTTTATAGCTTATGATTTTCTGGGCAAGAGGATCACTCTGATAACAAGCTGTTCCACCATTACCCTTAGTGAGGACATAGTAAACTTCATTTATGGTTAACATTACACTAGAGAATTTACTGATTTTTATCTTATTATTATTGTAAACATTATTGTCAACAATTTCACTTCCATTTCTTCATTTTAATTTTGTCTTTAGAAAATGGAATTGTTGTGCTTTTATTAATAGAAGTGTTTTGGCATCATTCTTACATGGTTGCAAACTGGATGCAGATTTATTAGAGGTATTTTATCCATTCATTTTTTTCCTTACTAAAAGTTAATCCATGGGTAAGATAAAAAAAGAAACCACCAAAAATAAGAATCCCAGAACTCACAAGCATTTAATTCCTATGTCTATTAATTCACACCAGTAACTTGATGACTGTTAAATACTATTAACAGTACTTATAAATATTGCCCACCATGATCAAGAAGCTGGACGTGAAGATGTCAGCATGACAGATGATATGGGCTTTCATTTTTTTTTTGCCTTCTCACTTTGGCTTCATAATCCCATTGCTAGTCATGATTAGGGCCTTTTTGTCTTCAAGCTTCAATGAGCTGTGTTCATAAAGAAGCAGAACAATGGCAGAAGAATGAGGGGATAAATGAAGAGGCCATGGAGGAGGGAGTCTATTCTTGAACAATTATGAACTGTTCATGGGGAATGGTTGGATATATATATTAGTACTCTTGACTTTTGGCAACACATTTACTGAGAAAATAGCTCCTATTACTCTACAATGAGAGTGTCCAACATATTAACTGCTCACAGCTCCACTTCATGTTCTTTTCAAATTAATCTCCTCAAAGTCTTTCTTCAAGAATCCATTAGCAGGTCAGAAGGCCTAACATCAGTTTCATTCTCTATTATTCTTTTTCCTCCCATGGCTTTTTTTCCTCCCTTGCTTTGATTCTGTTTTTCTTCCTCCTTTTAGAGACTGTAAAATATCTCCAGGATATAATTTTTTCCTTGAAGTTAGAATCCAGAGTATTAGTAATTAGGTGCTTATGGTACTTAGTAATGACATTATTATCATTTAGTAAAATGGTTGTTTGTAAGGTAAAAAGAACATTGTTAATAACTAACATAGATTTTTCTAAGTAATCTGGGGCATTGCTAGTATAAATCTAAATATAAATATTTTAGGTGGAGGAAAATATTTGCAGGAAATTCAAATTTTCAAACCACCACTCTTTCATCAGGCTTGTAATTTTCAGTAGGTGTGTTGAAAAGTTAATGTATGTAAGACTTGCCATTATAACTTATTCAGTTTAATACTAATGAGCAGTGTTTTTATCTACTTGAAAAACGGAACAGTATTTAAGTGTTCTTAAGGAGAAACGCTGCATTTCATTGTTTGTAAAACTTATAAGGCAGATCCTTTATTAATCTCCTTACAAAGTTTCCTATCTAATATTTCTCATCTTTTAATAAATATAAATAGGACTTTGAAAACTTTGTTAGGATAAAAGAAAGCTAGATAGTCACATGGACCTGGCCAAAAGTTTTAAACCATGAATTTTGGCCTAAAGAGAGAGTATAAGTGGAAGACAAAACTCTAACCCAAACCTAGAATTATAGACTCAATAATAGACATGAATATCTATATATCCAAATAAAAAGAGTACCACCAAAGAGTCTATAGGGTAGATCCTTCACCTGTTTCTCTGTATCTTATCCTCTAGCTGCCTGGCAATGAAATAAACTTAAGTTAGATTTGGACTAAAAGACAAAATGCTTCCTCAGATAATTTTATTTGTATCTGAATATATTTGATTTCTTATCATTGCTTTATCTATTGTGAATTACTATTACACTTTTTTATATTGATGTGTACATATACAATTGTGGTATGTATCATTTTTAGAGTACTATAAATAACATAAGGACCAAGATATTGGAATGATGTAGCTGCAGCAGTGCTAAACCCATTAATTTACAATTTGATCCATTTACCTAAGTGGTTGCCTTCCTGCCTCAAAAGTCCTTGTGGATTTCTTTCAAAGCAGTACATTTGTGTGAAGAGGGCTACCCTTTCAGAGATTTTCTTTCATGAATGGTATGTGGGTAATTGCACTCTATTGCTAGACTCTCAAAGACAGCACAAAATGTTTGGTTTTCTAGCTACTAAATTTGAAGTGGTTTTTTTTTTAGATACATAGGTGAAACTTCTAGTTTTATGTAACAGTTAAAATTTGAAATTGTAATGAGGTGAAGAATTCTCCAGAAAGTCCTCACAAGAATGTCTCATGAGATAGGAGTGATACTAAGGGGAAGTGAGAAGGGATGATGTATCGGAAGAGCACAAAGTAAAGGGCACCTCCAGCGGCCCTGCAGCAGCTGGCAGGTGGAGAGTGGGTGGGAGCTGAAATCATCTTGGTCTCTTCCTGTTCTGGAAGTGATGCTCAGTGAATTAGGGAAAATGAGGAAGTGAGATGGAGAGGTAAAACACAGAAGGGCAGAGTGCTGGAAAATCTTGGTAATAACATTGAAAATTTTTCTGGATTGGTGGATGAGGCAATAGAGAATAATTGCAGTGCAAGAGAATGGAAGAGAAAAAAATGATCTTTATAACATTGCTGTGGGTTGTAAATTAAGTCTCAATTTTTATTTGATATGCAAGGAAAGACTGTGATTATTTCAAAATTACTTTTCATTGCTGTGCTGTGCTGCTTTGAATGTGACTTTGAGTTAAGCCTGAGCCACATGGGGTCCTAGATTTATTTTATTCACAAAATTCCTGGTTTCTAAGTGTGAAAAAGATACATTAAAAGCTGACTTATCTTTTAGAATAAGAGGTTCAAAACTGAGAATAGAAAGAACAATAGACTCCTTGAGTTCTAGCTCTGAGTCTTCCACCACGTGCCTGTAGGACTTACTTTGGGGAGTTTTAAACAGTTCTGGACCACGTTTTCTTAATTTGTAAAAGAAAAGATCACATGAGGCAATTGAAAGGTTAACTCTCAGCTCTGAAAGCTTGTGCTCCTTGAGTTAAAAATGTCAGCATGAGCAAATGCAATTATTGTATTGTTAATGGCTGTTAGCATGCTTATAAAACAATAATTTCAATAATAAAACATTATCCCTCAATGAGTCCTTTTTTCTAATCAGAAATTATCTATGTATTATTTAAGTATGTCTCATTTAATTTTGACAATAGTCTTACAAGGTGGAGGTTGTTATCCTCATTTTATAGTTGAGGAATGGAGACTTAGGAAATTTAAATTAGCTGAGACCAGAAGGTTTTAGCTAATTGGTACAAGAAGTGAGATTTGAAACAGGTCTGCCTGAGTCAGAAGTCAGGCTGACCAGCATCATGGGAATTTCCCAGCAATTCCCAGAACAGGGTTTCTCATGGAACTGTCACTGAGTCACCTGGAGCCCCATTGTGGCATCCAGGTTAACCTTCTCTAGCGCTGTAGCATTCGCTGAGTCAAGACCGGCTGCTGTTTCCTTCCTCCTCGAAAAAATCACTATCCATATTCAAGGTATGCCTACAGCTTCTAGTGTTCTGTGCAAGGTTAGCACCCAGCAACTCCTGGGTTCTATGTACAGAGGTGCAGAAGGGCATTCTTAAAAATGTCAGACTTTTTTTTTTAAACTTCAGGGTTAAAGCATTTTGCTTGTGTCCATTACTACTCTTGAAAGATATTATTAGGGTTTCCCTATTATGATTTGCCCAGAATCACAGTACATATCAGGAAAAACAGTTCTGAGGGTCTGAGGGTGTGAAATATATACATATATATGTAGGTATATATTTTATATATGTATGTATATATATGCATGTACGTGTGTGTATGTGTATATATATACACACACATATGTGTATATATGTGTGTGTGTATGTGTGTGTGTGTGTATATATATATATATAAAAACAGAATCCTGCCCTGTCACCAGGCTGGCGTGCAGTGACATGATCTCGGCTCACTGCAACCTCTGCGTCCTGAGTGGCTGGGATTACAGGTGTGCGTCACCATGTGCAGCTAATTTTTGTGTTTTTAGTAGAGAGAGGGTTTTGCCATCTTTACCAGGCTGGGCTTTAACTGCTGACTTCAAGTGATCTGCCTGCCTTGGCCTCCCAAACTGCTGGGACCACAGGCATGAGGAACCGCACCTGGCTTTTTTTTTTTTTTTTTTTTTTTTTTGCCAAATACGATTTAAAACCAGTCCACAGGCCAGACAGGTTGTAAATAAACTATGATGGTCATCCTTCTCTCATCTGCCCCTTCTACCCTAAGGCAAACACATTCCTCCATTCTCTAGTTACAAAACCCAAGCTCCCATGCATTTCTAGGTCCTTCCCTGATGAGAAAGGGAGAATGGTGTGTGAAGCTGTCTGCATTTATTTTAGCCAGCCAAAATGCCACCTTCCACCCAAATCAAATTTATGGAGGAAATATCTCAGCTGAGTCCTGGACACAAAGAGTTTGTTGTTTTGACATCTAAATCAGGCCATGAAAGTTTAGGGAATACATCACGGTCTTCTCCCACGTAAATTTTTATGCATAATTATGATCTTTCCACATAGAATTAATTGCTTTCTCTTCTGTAGTCTTATACTATATTTATTTATAACTCTATTATAATATGGATCCTACTTTTTTCTTGCATGACCATGATTTATGTATTTGCCTTATCTCTCCTTCCGGATTGTAAATTTCTTAAGGCCAGGTACCATATTTATAAACCTAAACTGAATATTTAAATCTTTAGAAAGATAGCTTAAATATTTATGATATGCTTCTATCATATATCTGTGAAACATCTAAAGTTAAGTTTTAAAGTTCAGAATAATGACTTTAACTTAGAATTCAAGGTTGGCTAAGATACTTTGAATTATTTCTTTATAGTAAACAGAATTTTAGGAAAGAAGATTATTAAGATATATAACATGTTCTTACCACTCAGCCAGGTCAGATCCTAACAGCAGGAGCAATTCTGTGAAATAGAAAAGAAAGGCATATTTCTTTTTCTACTGACAGATAATCTCACTCCACAAAGCCAGGATACTTTCTTATTCTGGTGCACAGAATGGTGTACCTACAGCCATTCTAGGCTTATGAAAGATGCAGTTATCATTTCTGTCTCAAATTCAGTCTCTAAAAGGATAAAGACATACAGGATAAATAACATACTTCAAGCAAAGTGAGACCATCACTTTATTAGAATATATATGTTGTTTAAAATTTTAAACTTTATTTACTTTGACTCAATCAGAGATGATTAGTCTTATTGTCATTCCAAAGCACTTTGGAGTTATTTATCCTGTTATTTGTTGTTTGGAATATGTCCTTTTCCTCTCGCTCCAGAAAAGATCAATGTATGAAGTTTTAGAAGTTTTGGCTGATAAATTCTGAAAGGTCAATAAAGTGACACTTATATTAGAGATCCTGACAATTAAGTTGTATCAGGAGTTCTCTCTCTCTCTTATCAATCATCTGTCTATCCATCCATCCATCCATCCATCCATCCATCCATCCATCCACCTACGTATCTATCCATCCTTCAATTTATGTGCATTCTTAGTCCAAGAAGCTGCCTTAGATAACCAAATAATCCTCAAATTTTGCAAGCATAGTCTTCCTCCTTTCCTTCCTTGTTCCTCCTTCCTCGCCTCTCTTCCTTCTTTCATTCAATTTTTCTGTCCTTGAGTTCCTACTTTTGGCCAGGTACTGTATACAAAGGAAATAAAAACCTTAATAATATCAAGTTTGGAGGACTTTACAGCATAGCCATGATGCAAACTGGAAAACAAGCCATTTTACAAAACAATAAGATAAGCAGCTCTCATGGTTATCTTCAAGGTAAAATGAGAACAGAGGAAAAAAAGCAGGCACGAAAAAGAGATAACATTTGAGTTGAAATTTGAAAGATGAGTGAGTAGGAGTTTTTATACAGACATTTCAGGCACAGTGAATTATATATGCCAAGATATAGAGGAGGGGTGTGAGTCAACAGGGCATGTTCGAAGTATTAGAGACATTCAGTATTGCCTATGAGGCAAATTGTGTAGGAGGCATGGGGGATGGGATGTGGAGATGGTGACCTTGGATGTCATGCTAAGCAGTTTGTTCTTTATCCCAAAGGCTCAGGGAGCCCTTGGAAGATTTTAAGCAGGGAATGATAAACTCAGATTAGCATTTTAGATGGATGGCAGGGCAAGACTGGAGGAAAGGTACAGGAAAGTAAAGTTGGCCTTTCTCCTTATATCCTTATACATCATTATATTATCTCACTCCAGGTAAGACATGTTTGAGGGACTGAATAAGGGCAGTGGTAATGAGATGGAAAGCAGGGAAAGTTAAAGAGTTGCTTAGGAAATAAAGTTAACCTAAGTCAGTGATGGGATAAGGGGGAAAGCAAGAGAGACTGTATAGTTCTTTTTAGCCCTTACTGCATTCTGTATATTTCTCATTTGAATTGTTTTATTAAACATTGAACTTTGGCATTTCATATGCTCTCAAATAATCTATTGACCAGAATAACCTATGTGCATTAGTTGAAAAAGTTTTATTTTGAGCTCTACCATCAAATCATACATGGACTTCCACTAAATTTCCAATAGTTTAGATTTGGAGTGAGAGATTTTCTTTCAGAGATCTCTGGAGTACCTCATAGGTCTGTATTCCTGGTAGACTGCGCTGAGATGACTTGCTTTTTACAAGTTTTGCCCATCAGGTGGGTGGTCTCCAGCTAGCACTCTTAAACCTTTTGAGGTAGTCTTATTTATAAGCATGTAAACTCTTTTAAAAATATCTGATTTGTCAGAGCAAACACTCCAGGAAGCCTCTTGAGTTCTTGTGGTCTTTTCAGCATACCATAAAGATGTATGTTACCTCTGGCAAGATTAGAAAACATATTGGTTAATTGTCAGATATTCCGATTTGAAACAATTAGATCTATGAGATTCCTGTAATTATTAACACAAAACTTTTTGGCAGTTTTAAAATAATTTTTTTTGAGAAAATGCTGTAGTTGGCGTGATTCCTGTTTTTAACTTGTGTTTAACATTCTCCTTTTGTTCCATCCTGAATAGTTGGAGGAGTGCATGATTGAGCCTGTCAATTTGAAATATGGTTTTTAGATTTCAGGATATGGTAGAGATATTTTTTCCTCTTTTCTTCACATGAATGCAAGAGTTAAGTAGCTATTTTGGATGATATTTTTGTTCCCATTTTGTGAGACATTCCACTCAGAATATTCAACTCTTACTCATTCCAATAATAATAATAATAACAATAATAATGCTAGCTAAAGTTTATTGAAATATAGGTATATTTTGGTGCTACATAAATTTATGTTTTATATGATTTATCTCATATAAGCTTCACAATAAGACTATGAGTTAATGTTATTATAGTCATTTACAGATGAAGAAACTGAGGCATAGAAAGTTTGAGAAATTTCTTTAATGCTAAATAGCTAATACAAACAGAGCTGGGATTTGAAACCAGTCTGTCTGACTCTAGGATCTTAATCACTTTACTATATCAGACTCTCTATATTTTTTCTTAAATGTGGGTGTATATATACATAATCTTAGAAATAAACATTTTCAAGACTGGCCATCAGATAACTTCATCTTGCACTTTGTTTCTCGTGTTTCTAGCTAGGTGTGTAATTTTATAGCATCATTGATTTGCTTAAGGTAAAATTCTATTTGTTGAAAACAGTAACAAATGAATATACATGTGATAAACAGGTAGGGTTTTCCTTAGATAAATAGATTCAAGTTTTAACTTTTACAGGGTTTGGGCAGAAGAGTTCTAAAATGTGCATTCAACTTAGTGAGAACCTTTTAACAGTGACAAGTCTGATGTTTTCAACCTATAACCACAGCTCTGTTGAAAACCTCAGGCACTTTTTCACTTCAATTGGTAGTGCATAAAATAGTTTTAAAAGTAGGTGTCTTCTGACTGGGGGAATTGCAAATATCCATTTTTATTCAAAAACTTGAATTATAGGTTATATCTTACACATATGAGAAATATGGCTTAATTAAAAAAATTTCCTGAAGTATTCAAACTCAGAAAGTAGAGAATATCACTAAAATTCAGGAACATTAGGGATGGAAACTAGTTGGAAGGAAAATTGTGAAGTAGGCAGCTTGCTCTCTTGGTTGTCAGCTTTCCCAGTGCGCACCCTCTCCTTTTTGTCTGGGACAGCAAGTGTCTTTGGGCCTCACATCCACTAAGATTGTCTTCCTGATTCTTTGTAGGTCTGGCTTCCAAATGATTGAAAATAAGGGTATTGAAAGGGTAAGATACCCTTCCAATGATATTTTTGTTTTAAAGAAATAGAGATTTTACCTAAAAGGATGAATATATAACAAATTTTAGGCAGCAACCAGGAAATAAAGGTAGTTATTTATGCTCATGGGGCCTTCTGGTCCTTCTAAAAAGCACAGCAATATTTGTCTATATGTGGAGCTGGCCCTGTCTCTTTAGCTAATTCTTCATTAGTCAAATTAGTCAACCACATTCAAATGTCCAGTGTATACAAAGGAGATCATAGCAATGGTTCATGTCCTTTAATTTCAAACTAATGTGAGATAAAGGAACTAAAGATAATAAAAATTACAATTAACGCTTGTTTAATGTGTCACAGTTTGCAGAAAACACTTTTTATATGCATCATCTGATTTCATTATTTCCACTTTATAGACAATGACTTTAGAAAGAATCTGAGCCAGTCTCAAGTCATCTGCAAACTGAGAGCTTGAACCATTGTCACAGCCTCTTACGGTTCTTGGGACATGGTAGCTAAGTAAATATTGATTTTCTTTCTTATTTCTCACTTGCTTTCTGCCTTCTTGCCCCCATTAATTGTTCCCTTCCTTTCTTCTTTAAACCTGTCAACTCATCAATTCTCCCTCCCTATGATTTATATGAAATAAAAACCATATAAATGTGTAATATCAGTAGTATCACATAAATTTTTAATAATAATTTGTCAATAAAACTGTGTGTGAAAAAATAAGTGTGTGTGTGTACATATATATACATAGATATATACATATATACATGTATATATGTATGTATGTATACATACATATATACATATATACATATGTACATATATGTATGTATATATGTGTATATATACATATGTACATATATGTATGTATATATGTGTATATATACATATGTACATATATGTATGTATATATGTGTATATATACATATATACATAGTTATATATGTATATATACACATATATACATAGTTATATATGTATATATACACATATATACATAGTTATATATGTGTATATATACTATATATGTATATACACACACATATATATATAATCCTTAGCAAATATAAGTTTGTGATGAAAATTAATGAGGGAATGTATGGTGAATGAATGAGTACATCAACCAATTAGAGCAGTGGAGAAATCTAGGCAAATCGAGAGCTTGTCAGCTCAAGAGAAGTAATAGTGTGGGCATCTGGAAGACTTTCTGGCCTCCTCCCGTCTCTTAATGCATGCCTAGTCACTGTCTAGTGAAGATCTCATTTACTTTGTCCCTTAATGAGCCATTTACTCAAAGACAGCTTTCACAAAGCCTCTAATTTAGAACTGAGTTTCTTATATGTTTTAGTTGTGGGAAGTCATAAAAATTAGGGCAACATCTGTATAATCAGAAAATTGTCATTTTTGATCTTGCTCCTTCCCTCTGCCATATGCTTCATTGTGTTGTGGAGTCTGGAAGGCAGAGGCTGATGCTGTACATGTGTTGGACGGTAGGATGGTTTCATAGCTCATGGCCTGGTAAAAGTGACCTTGTAGGTTGGTCCTTCAGCATCATCATGTTGTCTCCATGTGAGGCACGGGGAGGGAGGAAGTGATGATAGGGGGGACTGGAAGGCCCAACACTATGGCTGGGAGTTGGACAGGAGACAGGTGAGAGTGTTGTATAGAGCAGAAAGCACAAAGAGGTGTGTCAAAGTTAGGCAGGCAGGACAATCAGACGTGTCACATGAAAGCCAAGAGGACACAGCAACAGAGACAGATAAAAGTTAGAACACCTGGGTTCAAGGCTCAGCCCCCCACAGCTCGTTTCCCATATGGACTCAAGCAAGTCCTTTTGTGTGTAATAAACCTCAATTTCCTTGAAAAGAAATACAAAAGGATATCAGTATCTTTGCTTCTTATCATGAAGATGGTCTCAAAATCAGAAGAAATAATGCAATCCACACTTGTTTACCAAGACCACTTGAAATATAAAATGGGATAGATCCCAAAGGAAAACGAGGGTGTCTTACCAGTAGAATTGGAAAAAGATACTGTGCAAGCAAAAACAAAAGGTGTTCACTAGTGGAGAGGACAGTAGGGATCTCTTTGTTAGATTTTCCTTATTAATAAAATAATAATGAAAGCAGTGGGTTAGCAAGTGTTCAAAAACTGGTTCCCCTCCTCCCTAAATACATACACTCACATACAATTATATAATTATATATTTATAGTATAAAGGATATGTAGCCCCAAATTTACAAATAATAATACAAAATATAATACTCTTTATTGGAAATCTCAAGTGGCCAAGTGATTCCCATAAAATGCTTTCATTGATTTTTGTCAAATTTTTATATCCATAGCCAACTTATGACTGCAATTGATGAATGAATGTAGTTCCAACAGGTATGTTGGTTCACATTTATATTTATGTTAATGATTAAGATGAAAGCAAAACAAAAAGCTTGTATGCTTGAACTTCATTTGTCTTTTAAAGATATGAGTGAGTTCTTTGCCAAATTAGCCTTCAAATAAAGATAACAGCCTTCAAATACAGGTATACCTCAGAGATATTATGGGCTCTGTTCCAGACCACTACAATAAAGTGAGTCACACAAATTTCTGGTTTCCCAGAGAACATAAAAGTTGTGTTTATACTACTGTAGCCTATTAAGGATGCATTAGCATTATGTATAATTAACAATGTCTGTACCCTAATTTAAAAATACTTTATTGCTAAAAAATGCTAGTGATTATCTGAGACTTCAGCTAGTCATAATTTTTTTTTGTTTTTTGAGATGGAGTCTCACTTTGTTGCCCAGGCTGGAGTGCAGTGGCGCAATCTTGGCTCACTGCAACCTCTGCCTCCTGGGTTCAAGCGATTCTCCTGCCTCAGCCTCCTGAGTAGCTGGGATTACAGGCGTTTGCCACCACATCTGTCTAATTTTGTATTTGTAGTAGAGACAGTGTTTCACCATGTTGGCAGGCTGGTCTTGAACTCCTGACCTCAAGTGATCCGCCCACCTTGGCCTCCCAAAGTGCTGGTATTACAGGTGTGAGCCACCGCACTCAGCCTAGTCATAATCTTTTTGCTGGGGGAGGGTCTTGCCTTGATGCTGAAGGGCGCTGACTGATCAGGGCGATGGTTGAAGTCATTGTGGCAATTTCTTAAGATAACAATGAAGTTTGCCACATTGACTGACTTTTCCTTTCACAGAATATTTCTCTGTAGTATGCGATGCTGTTTGATAGCATTTCACCCACAGTATAACTTCTTTCAAAATTGGAGTCTATCCTGTCATACCCTGCTACTGCTCTCCATCAACTAAGTTTATGGAATATTCTAAATCCTTTGTTGTCATTTCAATGATATTCATAGCATCTGCACCAGGAGTATATTCCATCTCAAGAAACCACTTTCTTTGCTCATCCACAAGAAGAAACTTATCTGTTCAAGTTTTTTATCATGAGATTGTAGCAATTCAGTCACATATTCAGGCCTCAC
This sequence comes from Pan troglodytes, assembly GCF_028858775.2. Classification (NCBI taxonomy): domain Eukaryota; kingdom Metazoa; phylum Chordata; class Mammalia; order Primates; family Hominidae; genus Pan; species Pan troglodytes. Next base: position 131,485,475 of record NC_072403.2, read on the forward strand.
TCTTATCTCTAGTTCTGTTGTTAATTCACCACATTTGCAATTACTTCCTCCTCTGAAGCCTTCAACTACTCAAAGTCATCCAGGAGGATTAAAATCAACTTCTTTCTGAGTCCTATTAATGTTGATATTTTAACTTCCTTCCATGAATCATGAATGTTCTTAATCTAGAATGATTAATACTTTCTAGAAGGTTTTCAATTTACTTTACCCAGATCCACTGGAGGAATCACCATCTCTGGCAGCTATAGTATAATGAAATATATTTTTAAATAATAAAATTTAAAAGTTAAAATGACTCCTTGATCCATCGGCTGCAGAATGGATGTTGTTTTAGCAGGCATGAAAACAATTGTCTTATACATCTGCATCAGAGCTCTTGGGTGACTATGTGCATTGTCAATGAGCAGTAATATTTTGAAAGGAATGTTTTTTCTGAGCAGTAGTTCTCAACAGTGGGCTTAAAAGATTCAGTAAGTTATGCTGTCAACAAATTGTTATCCAGGCTTCGTTGTTCCATTTACAGAACACAAGCAGAGTATAATAGATTTAGCATAATTCTTAAAGACCTACGATTTTCAGAATGGTAAAAGAACATTAGCTTTAACTTAAAGTCACCAGTTGCACTATTCCCTAACAAGAAAGTCAGCCTTTTCTTTGAAGCTTTGAAGCCAGCCATTTTCTCTCTAGCTATGCAAGTCCTAGATAACTTCTTCTTCCAATAGAAGGCTTTGTCTACATTGAAAATCTATTGTTGAGTATAGCTACCTTCATCAATCATCTTACCTAGATCTTCTGGATGACTTGCTGCAGCTTCTACACTAGCACTTGCTGCTTCACCTTGTGCTTTTAAGTTATGGAGACAGCTTCTTTCCTTCAACTTTATGAACCATCCTCTGCTAGCTTCATACTTTTCTTCTGCCACTTCCTCACTTCTCTCAGCCTTCATAAAATTAAAGAGATCTACGACTTTGCTCTGAATTAGACTTTGGCATAAGAAACTGTTGTAGCTGGTTTAATCTTCTTTCCAGACCATTAAAACTTTCTCCGTATCATCAGTAAGGCTGTTTTGTTTTCTTATCATTCACATATTCACTAGAGTAGCAGTTTTTTTCCATTAAAAAATGTTATGGATACATAATAGTTGTACTTATGGGATACATGTGATATTTTGCTACAAGCATACATTGTGTAGTAATCAAATCTGGGTAATTGGGACATCCATTATCTTAAACATTTGTGATGAGAACATCCCAAATCTACTTTTCTAGCTATTCTAAAATATACAATACATTTATTTCTAGTTATAGTCACTCTATTGTTCATTGGAGCACTAGGTCAATTTTTTCTAACTGTATTTTTTAATCCATTAACCAGCCCCTCTTAAATCCCCTCTCCTTACTACCCTTCCCAATGTCTCATAACCACCATCGTATTCACTACCTCCATGAGATCAGTTTTTTTTTGGCTCCCACATATGACATTTGTCTCTCTCTGCCTGGCTTATTTCATTTAACATAATGTTCTCATTCTCCATTTACATCCATGTTGTTGAAATGACAAGATTTTATTCTTTTAATGGCAGAGTAATATTCCATTGTGTGTATATATCACATTTTAAAAATTCATTCATTCATTGATGGGTACTTAGGTTGATTCCATTTCTTGACTATTATGAATAGTGCTGCAATAAACCTGGGAGTGCATATATCTCTTTGATATAATGATTTCTTTTCTTTTGGGTATATACTCAGTAGGGGGATTGCTGGATCATATGATAGCTCTATTTTTAGTTTTTTTGAGGAACTTCCATACTGTTCTCCACAGCGGTTATACTAATTTACCTTTTCACTGGCAGCATGTGTGCATTCCCCTTTCTCTGCATCCTCACCAACGTTTGTCATTTTTCTGTCTTTCTGATAATAGCCATTTCAACTGGGGTGAGATGACAGCTCATTGTGATTTCAATTCACATTTCCCTGATGGTTAGTAACATTGAACATTTTTTAATATACCTGTTGGCCATTCATAAGTCTTCTTTTGAGAAATTCTATTCAGATCTTTTGCCCATTTTTAATGAGATTATTTAATTTTTTTGCAATTGAGTTGTTTAAGTCCCTTATACATTCACACTGTTAATTCCCTTCAAGAAATTTGTATTTGCAGTCACAATTTGGCTAACAGTTTGGCACAAGAAGTCTAGCTTTCAGTCTGTCTCAGTTTTTGATATGCATTTCTCACTGAGCTCAATGATTTCCAGCTTTTAATATAAATTGAGAGATGCACAACTCTTCCTTTCACTCAAACGCTTAGAGGCCATTATAGGGTTATCAACTGGCATAATTTCAGTATTGTCGTGTCTAAGGGAGTAAGGAGGCACAAGGAGAAGGAGAAGGGGAATGGCCCATTGGGGGGCCAGTCAGAACACACACAACATTTATCAATTAAGTTCACTATCTAATATGGGTGTGGTTCATGGTGCCCCCAAACAATTACAACAGCAACATCAAAGATCACTGATCACAGATCATTATAACAAAGATCACTGATTACAGATTACCATTGTTATTGTTTAATAACAATTAAAATTTTGAAATAGTGCAAGAATTACCAAAATGTGATACAGAGACACAAAATGAGTACATTTTGGAGAAATGGTGCTCATAGATGCTTGATGCAGTGTTGCTACAAACCTTTAATTTGTAAAAAATCCAATATCTACGAAGCACAATAAAGTGTAGTACAATAAAATTAAGCATGCTTGTACTGGAAAAACGTATTCTTATAATGTGATGGCTACAGAATGACATACCTTAAAGTTTAATCTGCTTTAGTAATATTTTCTATATCACTTTGTGCTGTAGACTGAATTGTGCCCCCTGAATATTTATATGTTGAAGCCCTAACCCCTGATGTAAATGCATTTGGAGATAGGGGCTATACAGAGGTAACTGAGATTAAGTTATGAGTGGGGCTGTATTACAAGACACATGAGAGCTTGCTCTCTCTCTCTCTGTGTCTCTCTCTCTCTATCATACAAGACTACCGTGAGAAGGTGCCATCTGCAAGCCAGGAAGAGAGCCCTTACCAGAAACCAAACCCTCCTGGACTTTGATCTTGGGTTTTCTAGCCTCTGGAAATGTGAGAAAATAAATTTCTGTTTTTTAAGCCACCCAGTGTATGGTCCTTTCTTTATCATTACTTTATGTAAGTAGATTAATTAATACACATTCTTAAGTCTAGTTCAGGTTTTGGCAAGTTATGATCCTCAGGACAAACCTGGCTCACCAAGGGTGAAATTCTGCCATACTAATTTATTTACATATATATGATATGTACATATATATGATATTTGATATATATATTTGATATATGGGATATATTTGATATATATTACATATATGTGATATTTACATATATTTACATATATATCTGATAACTTTTGTGAAACAATGGCAGAATTGACGAGTTGTGACAGATATTACATGGCCTTAAACACCTAAAGTATTTGCTATGTGGCCTTTTACAGAAAACATTTGCCAACCCTGGTGTAGGCAATCAAGACTTGTAAGTAGCATTTGCTGATTTCCTTGGTATAAATATTCACACTATGGCAGATTTCAAGCTGTCCATGTAATATCATTGAACAGAGTTGGGATGAGATGTGCAGTAGTAGTGTTTCCACCATAGTTAAAATAGATATAAATAACTTCAAAAGCACGTAATACTAATGTGTTCTAAAATAATTGGAAATTGATAACTTTAAGTATTTACCTTTGTTTTTAACATTATTAACTTGCAAGTTTGTATAATTTTTAATAATAGCTGTGTTTAACAAGTCGTTTGCAAAATTCCTACATAACTAACAATTGACTCTCGTGAGCCAATGTGAGCCAGTTTTAGCTCATCACAGCTCCCTTTAAATTCCAGGTAGTATTTAAATTTTCTTTTAGAGCTACATTGCAGTAGCCTTAAATCTTTATGTTTAGCATAGTCCATAACGTGGATTTTCTAAAACAGAAGAAAAAATATTAATTTAGAAATTTACTTTTGAGTGTTTTTTTAAAGGCACAAATTAGTTTCATATCTTTCTTCTAATTGTTTTCCAAACTTTCCTGATCATAAGTATCACTTGGAGTGCTTGTTAAAAAGATAAAGATGCCTGCCTGTGGAAAAGAAGGGATACAGGAAAAAAAAAAATTTCTCTTACCAGGTTACCGAAGATAAAAATAATGGCAAAACTTTAAATCAATAAAAGTATGGGAAAAACTTTGAGACTATGTACTGTTAGTGGTAAATTGGAAAAACTCTTCGAAGGAGTGCTTCAAAATGTGAAATATTCATGGATTTGATTCAACAATTTCATCTCATTAATTTTTTTTTTTACTTTAAAGAGATAATGACACAAACTTGAACTCAATGAAGTGATTTTTTTTTTTTTTTTTTGAGATGGAATCTTGCTCTGTCGCCATGCTAGAGTGCAGTGGCGCCATCTCGGCTCACTGCAACCTCCACCTCCTGGGGTCAAGTGATCCTCCTGCCTCAGCCTCCCAAGTAACTGGGACTGTAGCTAATTTTTTGTATTTGTAGTAGATATGGGGTTTCACCATATTGGCCAGGATGGTCTCGATCTCTTGACCTCATGATCCACCTGCCTCGACCTGCCAAAGTGCTGGGATTACAGGAGCAAGCCACCATGCCTGGCTGAAGTGATGTTTTAATGGAAAAAAATTGGAGCAAACTTTAATGCCAGTTCATAAGGCACATGTATACCAAAGAGCCATTCTGACAGGCAACTTACATTATAACATATACCTTTATTATAATGAAATAGAGTTTGCCTGTGGTTATTAACATTTCCAGGTAAAATCCAGGGCTGGCTACTGAACTTTTACACTGGGAAGTTTAAAGGAGCAAACTAGTTGAAAGTGAATGGTGAGGACTTCAAAGAACAATATATTTTAACCTTGATTGTTGCTTATTTAGGGTGGTTTTTGGAAGGAAATGCTTGTAGAGATCATTGGTGTTATTGATCAATTCCAAATTATCCAATACTTTCTAGGATCCAATTTTGCTAATATAAGTTTTACCATACTTTGCCTTATTTGCAGGCCTAGACCCCTCAAAAACCTCCAAAGTCAGTTAATCATACTACACTGGCCTCTTTTAAGCTAGGAATTTTATCCTTATAAATGTTTTAAATTCTAAACTGAATATGTACTATGTGTTCTCCCAAGATTGATCATATCTTTTTTAGCCCCCTTTTGTCCTGGCCTGACACTTAAGAGACAGTGATCTCTAAGTCCCTTGAGCAGACTTTTTCTATACTTATAGTGGACCCTTTTCCTCCACCAAATCATCTTATTAAGGAGAAGATTCGACCACTGATGTATTATCTACCTCATATTTTGTCTTTAAAGACTGAGTCCAAGTAGGTTAGAGGCCTGCTTCTTAGATTGGTAGTTTGGTGCCCTCGGTGCACATGGGATAAACATGCAAAGCTTTATTCTATGAAAAATGATAGTCGAATTGGTTTATATTACAACCAATAATCATTCATTACAGAGTGTATTACATATTTCTTTTGGATTTTATGGTAAACCAGGAGAATTCAAAGATATTTTGAAATTGTTGCTAATAGAACTTAGGGATCTTTCACAATTCCTAATCAACCCATCCTAACTGAGACTATAGTAGGTTCATGTTTTCACTCTTCTGTGCCATTAGGGAGTTCATGGAAGCTTTAGAAACGTATTGGGTTGGAGGCCTGATTTCTGCTTTCTAGAGTGTTACACTATCCAGCTTGCTGTTGGATTCCTTTCCTTTATACTTGGCCAGCCCGCCCATGTTGATGTATAGGCACACATGGACTTACTCCCTGATACCTTCTCATAGCCACAGAGCTTCCTTAAGATTCACCTGTCAGATCTGTTCAAGGTAGTGCTGATCCCCCATGTGAAGTGTGTTTTCATGCTTGCTTAGGGGCTTTACTGAGTTTTCAAGGCAGACATTGTCTGCACGGCTGGTGTCCTCCAGCTTTGATTAAAGTAATTCATATAATTCAAATGAACTAATGTGAACATAGGTACCCAACTCACATTATCTTCCCATTCTTGTTTCATGGATGCTAAAGAGCAACTTAAAGAGATAGGGGTTGTAGCAGTTGGAGGAACCAATAGAGGAAGCTGGCAGCATTTCTTCAGATATTCCTTCTCTGGAAACTGCTAAGTTTAGAGAGGACTTGAAGGGCACTAAAGTTCTTCCATGATTACAGATACCTGCAAGAGACTTAACCTGCCCATCTGTGACACCAGCACAGGCGACAGTCATATCCTCACTCTTATCACACCAGCAACAACTTTTTATTGATTTTTTTTCATGGTTCAGAGAGTAGAGTTTAACTGTTAGACTTATCTCTGTCTTTGTGTTGCTAGGCTATTTGGATTGGAAGTCATAGGAGCAGAAACTCTTGGTAATGTTGAAAAAAAGTTCCGTTAGCTTTCAAGTATTTCACTCAGTGGGTGAATCAAAAAATTATTTTGAATCTGAAGGTTACTCATGTAATAATTAAGATGACACATTTCAAACTCACCCTTCCTGACAAGTGTTTCTTTAAAGAGACACTGATGCCTCATAGAAAACTTGCAAGACATGACACATCAGCAGAAATTGTTTCTGTACAGAATGTTTTCCAAAGATTTTTTCCTGAGTAATCACTGGCATTTCCCCCCTTTTTTCTATAGTCTTTGCAAAACCTTCTGTTACTTCATGCTTCTTATTTTTTGTGCTGTTAGTAAAGGTTTCATTTTTTAAACAACTTCTAAAACCACAGTATAGGTAAAATTGGGTTTAAAATAAGTCAAATGCTCTGATTTGAATACTGATTAGGATAACACACACTCATCAATAAACATGGAGCCACAATGACCTCAGGAGGACAAGGAGCTTGTGATGTGCATCAGTTGTGTTTGGCAAATAGCTTTTACTTATGACTCTGAAGTCTTCTTAAATCCAGGTTCCCAAATGTAAAGGACATGAAGCTTCTACCTCAACTGCCAGCACTGCATCAGGCAAAGCTTCTATTTTTGTTAGGAAGTCAAGCAGCATAATAACAACATAGTCAGTTCTCTAGATCCTCTTTCTCGTCTTCCTACTCCAAATTGCTTTTTAGGGGTTTTAGGAGAGGTTTTCCATCCTGGACATGCACTTAGGGAGGTAATGAATCATTATTCCTAAGCCATATTCTTATTCTATTGCACAGATTTAAAAACAGAAGAAAAAATCAAAATGCACTAATTTCCTGTGAGAGGAATAGGATGGTTTCATGCAGTATGACTAGATATTGATCCTGTAATAGGCTGATGAAGGGCAGCGGCTGGGAATTCAATGCAATTGATGTGATTGCTGCAGGAAGGGTCTGTTTAGGTGCCCTGGAAAGGAGTTAGGGAGCATCTGATAGCACCAAGCGTTTCAGCCTCTGTTTGGGGAGCTCATGGGCACAGCTTTTGTAGTGTGTCCCACTGGGCTTCGGTGGCGAACAGAATATAAGTCAGCTGGAAGCTTTCCCTCATCCTGGAAGCCCAGCTCCAACAGCCTAAGGCTATGTGCCTTGGACTAGGATGGATGCCAGCCCCAGGAGGAAGAGGAGTGGGTGTGCAGGTCAGAGTGGGCAGCTCCATTCTGCCCCATTGGTAACTGGAGCCCCAGGGGGGACACTAAATTTGTGCAGAGGAAAACCTTATCTAGAAATTTGTGCCTGCTGGGTGCTGCTCTCCCACTCATGTACCCAAACCCGGCATTTCTCTCTCGCCCCTTTCCTCTTCTTCCTAGTTGGTGTTACCTCTCTCATGAAAGCTAAGACTCAGAGCAGAAATTTTCCTTGTTTGTTGCTGGAGAAACCTTCCACGATGTGATAATTTCAGTACTAATTTGAAACTGAAAAAAAATAATATGGTGGTTGGGAGGAGGTAAGGAAGAGGGCAGAAAGAGATTAAAGATTAAAAAAGAGATTAAAAAAGAGAGAAGCCACATGAAATCAGGAGAAATTCCTGAAAGCAGCAACCCTTTGAGGAATTTACAGCTCTACTGATGCCTATTTAGCCACCCATCTGAAAGATCCTGGCAGGTTAATAAGCTTTGACAACTGGCGGCTCTATCTCATTTTTTTCCACAGCTTTATGAAATACTCTACAGACCCCAGCTTATTGATAATTGATATTAATGTTGTAACAGCTGCCCTGGCTCACCTGGTGTGTTATCAAATGCTGTGTGCTCAGCCCTGCCATGTGCCATGCCCTTGAGCTGCTTCCTATTCTGCACACAGGCCTGACTAGCAGGAGCCATCCCACACCTTTTGCAGGTGTCTAGGGCAAAGCTGTCAGCACAGGTACCCTCATGTCACTTCCAAATTGGGATCCTGGTGATTCGTTCAGATTTGACACAATTTGGTAGATTTCAAGGTGTAAAATGTCCTGAAACACAGGTGCTGGGGAAAAGATGTGCTTTGTTTTAGTCCCAGGCAGCTTTTGGCTACATTCTCATGAAGGAAATAACTCATGGGAAAGTAGTTAAATGGGTTTGCCTCATTCAGAAAGGGAGAGGTGAGAATATCTTCTTTTAGCAAGTTCAGTAGGCACAGTTGGGACGCACAAAGTAATGCTTCACACTGTAAACACAGCCCTGAGAAGTACATTGACTTACTTCTAAATTTTAAGCATTCTCCAAGACTGAGTTTATGACTGAGTTCTTATGAAACAGCAAATTATATTGGATTTACTAAAAATCACTTAATAAAGAGTAGCTGTGGGGAGGAGACAGTCCTACTAGTGAATGATCTCAATATTGATTTCTGTTTGTGTTTCCTAATGGAAAATAGCTGCAGTGAAATGCAATAAACATTGATGGAGAAAGATCATTATAACTAGAGGGTGTTATGATAATAAATTAGTGATTATCCTATGATATCAACAGCAGCTGATAGAAGGTGGGCAGGCAAAGAGCAATGGCCAGTGGATTACAACTATTAGTGATCCCAGATGGGGTACCAGCAAGTTTGGAATCATCTTAATCTTTCTTGGTGACCTTTCTTTACTATGTGGCTTTTGTTATGGAAATTTGGTGCTTTGACATAGAAGTATTAAGACATTTATATGATACACAGAAGTCTGTACTGTGGTACAGTGAATAAAAGAGAATCTAGAGGCTGAAGCATACTCTGAAGGAAGATGGCAAAATGATGATATAATGCATTTGCTACTAGGGAGAGCTATGCCTCAGGAGAAATTTCTCTCCACGAATAGGCCTCTGTTCTTTCTTGCTCATGTGCTATAGTTCACTCTCTCATGGTGGAACATGAGGCAGTTCATCTCATAGTTGATTTCCTCATCTGTAGAATGGAAATAACCACATTTGCCTAACTCTTAGGGTAATTATGCAGTTCAGGTGAGGTAATAGGAGAAAATGCCTTTGAAAAATTATAAAGCCTCCTATAAATAACAGGGACTGCCTTACTCCTTTTGGCCACTATGACAAAAATATCTTAGACTAGGTAATTTATAAGCAATGGTAATTTATTGCTCTCAATTCTGGAGGCTCCCAAAGTCCAAGATCAAGTCTCCCAAATATTCAGTGTCTGGTGAGGGCCTGTTCCTCATAAATGGCACCTTCTCTGTGTCCCCACATGGCTAAGGGCAAGAAAGCTTTCTTGGACCTTTCTTATAAGGGCAGTAATCCCCTTCATGAGGGAGAGTCCTCTTGACTTAATTGCCTCCCAAAGTCCCCACCTTCCTGATACCATCACCTTGGTGATTAGGTTTCAATATATGAATTTTGGAGAGACACAAATATTCAGACCACAGCAGTGACCTGAGTTTGAAGATCTGTAATGTGTACATTACCTTGAATGTGCCCATCTGAAATGGGGTGAGGCAATATGAGAATGGGTGATGGATGTCTGTTTCCATTCTCAGCCCATAGCAAAGACAAAGAGTCATGAATAACAACATGCTGGATCCATTCACTAATCAATAGGTGAATGGTTTCCTGAAGTCTGGAGGGACTGATCATTGAAGAATGAATATAATTTTACCAGATATCTAGAGGAGGTGAGAAGGGGAAGGGCACTGGAGCACCTGTTCATATTTCTAAAAGCTTGGGGTGCTTCCTGCTATGAATAATTTCTCAAGCCTTTAGTAAAACTGACCCCTCCTACTTCTCTGTCCCATGTGTACCCTGTGTGAGATTTTTATAACAGAACTTATACCATATTTTAAAACGTACCATTTACATGTCTGAGGTGCTCTACTCAATTGAGATACTGAAAGTTGCAGAGTGTGATTTATTTTTAAATGGCTCATTTCTAGTATAATGCCTGGCATGTGGTGAGTGTCCAATATTTATTTCTTGAATAAATTCATAAATGAGGTCAAAGGCATGGGAGCCTAGAACACAAGATGTGAAGCTAGCATATTCATGAAACTGTAGTGCAGCAAGTCTAGTTTGTAGGCTACTTGGGTTGGGGAAAACAGAGTTACGAATAGGAACTCGTGGACAATCAGGTTAAAACGGGAAGATGGATCAGATTAAAAATTTATGTTTAAGGAGTTGAGGTTTAATTTTATGAACCTTAGAATCTATAAGAGTTATTAAGTAGGAGAGTAAGAAGATCAGAAAAGTCTGACAATGAGGAAGATGGATGGAAGGGAGAAAAACTAGAGGTGAAGAAACCAGTCAGGATACTATTCCAGTGGCCCTGGGAAAGATGATGGGATGATGAGTGTTTGAATGAGAGCAGTAACAGCTCTGAAGAAATAGGAAGGGAGAAGAAGGCATAGATTTGACAGCCATTTCAGGATGAAGCTGGTTAATTTCTGTAATACTTCCTCTTGATCGTCATCATACATGCCTATTGAAGCAAATTTGGTTCACACTGTGTTATGGGTTGAATTGTGTCCCCTACCCTACCCCTGCTCCCAAAGATATACTTAAGTCTTAATTCCCAGTACCTCCCAATGTGACCTTATGTGGAAACAGGGTCTTTAAGAGGTAATCAAGTTAAAATGATGTCATTAAAATGGGTCCCAATACAGTATGACTGGTGTTTATAAAAAAGGAAAATTTGAACACAGAGAAAGATATGCCCAAGGGAAGATAATGTGAAGACACATAGGGAGAAGATGGCTATTGGACTGGAGTGATGTGTCAAGGGCACATCCCTTGACAAGGGATGTCAAGGATTGCCACAAACACCAGAAGTTACAAGAGGCAAGGAAGGATTGCCATCGGAGGGAGCATGGCCCTGCCGAAACCTTGCTCTTGGACTTCTAGCCTCCAGGCTGTAAGACAAATTTTTGTTGTTTTAAGCCCCTCAGTTTTCGGTACTTTGTTACAGGAGCCCTAGGAAACTAATACATATACAATAGTATGTGAAACTAGGGAAAAAAACCTTAATACTAACTCACTGAAATAATTGCTATTAACATTTTGCTACATTTCCTTCAAATCTTTTTCAAGCCTCTATCAGGAGTAAATGAAAGTGCTCGATTTGCCACATTCTGTCTAGCACAGATCATCATATTTTGTGTTTATTTTGCTGATTTTATAGGTAAAAGTAATTTATGCCCTTTCCAACCGGGGCCTTTTGTATAAAAAATGTCAAAGTATTACAGAGGATGAAGATCCCACTTCTCATACCAGTCATTCATAATTCCATGCTTTTGTGTCAATTAATCTCAATATTTTAACACTTTCTTTCAGTTTCATGTAAATATTTTCACAATTGAGTTTGTTATATTTAAATAAATTGAATTTTACTTTTAAAAGGAAATATTAAATTATATTTACTTTCCCATGTCATGGAGACTTCAGAAACTTGCTATTCTATCATCTATTAGAATATTCTGTTAATAGATGTACCATGACATATTAAGCAATTACTTAATGGGGAGCATTCATGTTGTTCCTATAATAAATACCCTTTTACTTTACAGAAATGATCTACATTTCTGGTTATCTCCTTGGGACATTTCACAGAAGAGTGATTACCTGGTGAAAAGAAAATGAACAATGATAAGACTCTTGATACCTATTGCCACTTACTGCTTTCTGGTATTGTACCAATTTGTTCTCTCACAAGCAGTATATGAGGGAATCTATCTCGTCCAATATCATTAGATGCTTTCATTAAAAAAAAAACTTGGCTAATTTGACAGGAAATAACCACTGTATATTATTGCTCTTTTAAGTAACAATCCTTTCATTAATGGTAAGTCTGAATATTTTCCTGTATCTTATTTAGATATTTTCATTTTCACTTTTTAATTTGTTCACATTCTTTGTACTGCAATTTTAATCTTTTTCTTATCAGTTTGTTTGACTTTATTATACATTTAAGATATCAACACGGCCGGGTGCGGTGGCTCAAGCCTGTAATCCCAGCACTTTGGGAGGCCGAGGCGGGCAGATCACGAGGTCAGGAGATCGAGACCACGGTGAAACCCCATCTCTACTAAAAATAAAAAATTAGCCGGGCGTGGTGGCGGGCACCTGTAGTCCCAGCTACTCAGGAGGCTGAGGCAGGAGAATGGCGTGAACCCGGAAGGCGGAGCTTGCAGTGAGCCGAGATTGCGCCACTGCACTCCAGCCTGGGCGACAGAGCGAGACTCTGTCTCAAAAAAAAAAAAAAAAAAAAGATATCAACCCTTCGTAATATTGTTGCACATACACACACAATTTCCCTTTAATTCTTTCTTTTTTTTTTTTACACAAAGGAGTTAATGAATTTTAGAAAAAAAATTATTTTCTGTTTTTTTCCATGTATTCATGTCTCAAAGAAATGTAGTAGGGTCTCCTAGGTAACCTAAACTGGGATTCTGTTTCACTGTTTGTGGATCTTGTGAATGGTGCCATCTCATTTATGGAGCATGTGTTTATTAAAGCTGATATTTATTTTAGTTTGGGGAATTGGCTAGACAAAGAATGAGAAGGTCATCTTTGCAAGCTCATTGACTAGTCTAATAGAGAGAATGGAACACCACTGGTTTCCTCCCTGATCTTGAGCCCGAGTGGTAGTTCTAGGGAGTGAAGGGTGAGAAAGAGGATGGGGTAGATTTCTGAGAGGCACTGTGAGAACGGAGTGCCTGTAATGCTGCTTCTAGTTCAGGAAACAGCATGCAGCCTGAGGGGGGAGGAGGGCCCTGTCTTCACATGCATATGAAACCTGACATTCTCTGCTGTCTCAAAGTGTATGGCTTTAGGAAACCTGTGGGAGAGGATTCTAGGCAGCATCATTCATTTTCCGTGATTGGGCACCATCCACAGTGGCAATTATGAAGCACTTAAAGGTGGCACCATGGGCAGGCCTCACGTTCATAAGGAGACACTAATGCAGGGAAGAGCAAACCTTGAAGTTGGTTTGTGAGCACATGCGAGGCTCTCCCTTAGAAAATTATGGATACTGGGAGATCTATGTTCAGAGATTGTAAAGAGAAAAGGAACTTGGGTGATTGCACCTGCAGGTGGGTGAATCCCAGAACATTATTAACATTTAGAAAACCTTCCACAATTCAGATCAAGTTAATATTGAGAGATATTTTAAATGTGGATTGACAAGATTTAGTGACTGATTGGCCCCAACAGGTAAGAAAAGGCAGCTTCGCAGGACTGGCCATGCTGGAGTTTCTAGTTTGAGCAACTGGGTACATTCTTGCCTAAATCTTTTCTGTGGTTCCATGATATGTCCAGATAGAGGGTAAGAGAAAGGCCTTGGAACATAGTGAGTTGAGTTAGGAGAAAGATAGTACCAGAAGTACTTTTGGAAGTCATGGAATATGGTGAAAAGTTAAAGCCATGAAAATAAATTAGATCAATGATGGAGAATAACATCTATTCATGCATTCATCTTGTCTTTTATTCCATGATTCATTCTTTGGCTTTTGCAGAAAAAAGTTTAAATCTGTGAAATGCAGAGCATTTAGAAGTCTTAGTTTCATTTCTGAGAGATGTTTCAGTGGAGTGAGCAGAGAGAAGCCAGATTGTAGTGGGCTGAGAAGCAAATGAGAAAAGAGGAACCGTGGGTACAGAATTTAGGGTTTGGAAGGAAAGGGAGGAAAGAGAGAATGTTGTAGTCAAAAATGGGAAGCAGAGCCTTGAAAGTGATTTGATTTTGGATGGGAAGAAGGAAAGGAGAAGGATGTATATTTCTTAGAGTGAGCATATGTACCAGGCATTGGGCTGAATGCTTTATGTACAGCATCTCATTTAATTATCCCCTAAAATCTTGTGAGGCATGGATTATTACTCCCATTTTGTAGAAGAGAAAATTGAGGTTAGAGAGGTTGCCCATGGTCACATATCTAGAAATTAATATCATAGCTAGAAAGATCTGTTGGCTTCATACCTCTCTCAGTGGATACAGAGAAAATGAAAGTTTAAGAATAAGGTGGCTAAACATGGTCACATTTCTAGAAATTAATATCATAGCTAGAAAGATCTATTGGCTTCATACTTCTCTCAGTGGATACAGAGAAAATGAAAGTCTAAGAATAAGGTGGCTGATTGATGGAGAGAAACCCTGGAAGATGTTGAAAGGGAGGGAATCCATATATGACATTACCTTGTGAGAAAACAGCAGGAGAGAAAAAAAATAAAGATAGAGTTAAATAAGGAGGAAAGAAAGTTTAGAAGAAAGAAATCGAAGAAATTTGTAATTTGATGGCCTCTATTTTTTAGTAGGATATTATGACATCTGTTGATAGATTTTGGAAGTGATTTCAGGGGATTTGGGATAAGATTAAAAGTTTGAAACAGCTGCATGGGGCACGGGGATAGGCCACAGAGTGGGAAAAGTGATAGAACTGCAGGCTATCACCAAAGGCCCTGAAGTTGAAACATGTTTAGAATAGGTCTTATTAGCATGTGCATGTGATTATTCATCAGCTCTGTCAGATGCAAGCAAGAATAGATATTTTAGTTCCTTTAGGAAATACTCCTAATTCATTCATCAGACACTTGTTGAGTACTAGAACCTGTGTTAAATGCTAGGGATATATGCACACATGAGTCAAAGGTCTTTTGTTAGAACACTGCCTGTGAAGGAAAGTTGACTTTAAAGTTACAATATCAAGCTTTAAGGATTGTGTTAAACAACATTGCAGTGGAAGAAGCTGTCTGGGAAGTAGGGAAAGTCCTCAGAGAGGCAATTATTTAAGGTGGGCCTTGAAAGCATTCTAAGAATCTCTTATTTCTAGGCCTACTTGACTTAATTATTATCTTGGATGACTTTCTCCTTTGTCCTGCAACAATCAAAGAGTTCCAAGTGAACTATTGGTTTCTGGCCGTTCCTTAACCAGCCCAAACATGCAAGGCTCTTCCTAAGTACACTTGGCCTTAAAAAGGTGAAGACTCTCCCTTCATTGACTCCTAGCTTAGAGACCTGCATTTAGTGTTCACTAGAAAGTATGAAATAGACCAGGTAAGACCTAACTTATGATGTGGAGGGCTAAAATTAAATAAAGCACTCACTGTGTTTAGGAAAGAGGGAGAATTCACTGAATACCCCAGGGTAACCCAGGAAACTGGAACACATTTCCCTCCACTCTCCTCTGGGTATTTTGCTCCTTAACAGGAGTCATCTGCTGCCTAAAGTAAATGCTATGTGATGGCTATTTGAGAGTAAGCTGGAGCGGGAAATGTGATTTTGCCTGAATGCTGGATAGCTAACGTCCTTCAGTGATTTTTATAGCCTTCAGTCAGTACGTTCCAGGCAGAGGCTGTAGAACTGTGGACAAACATTCCTCTCTAGGGCAGACAGGCAGAAAACATTCATTCTATCTCATAATAACAAAACATCCTTAAAAGGCGGCCTTGGAATGATGGAGGGAGGCGTTGAGTTGAATAGCTATTTCTTGCTTCCCTTAAACACAGTGCTAATATTCTTCTCAAAACTTTCTATATAAAGGCTATGGTATATTTTTCTTCCCTCTTTTCTCTGAGAATGAATATTTTCTAGAATATGCTTTAATGGTGAAACAGACTTCAAGCTTCTCATTTGCATTGTTGTGCTATGTTCTTTCATAGTTTCATGAACAATAACCTCCCACTTCTCCACAGGCTGATGGGATAATTTGCTCTGCTAAGAAGATGAAAATCAAAATGTAGAGATTTTTTTTTTTAAAGAGTGTTGTTCAATGGAAAAGTTTCCAGCAGTGCAGGCAGTGAAGTTTTAGGTGTTTTAGATTATAGACTGGGATAAAAGATCTTCCAGTAAGGAAGACTATGTACATTGCATGTGATGGATTGTTTCAGACTTAAAATCTTTTAACAATACAGCTGTTTCTCCTGTGGTTTCCTGGCAGTGATACTGAGGGAAACAATATGTCTCCCAGGCTTGGTTTCAACTTTGCCTGCTATTGGAATAATGATGGCAAGGGAAGATTCCCTCTATTCTTCACTTATGATCTGGTGTTTCCTAAATTTCCTTTATGATTTACAGTCATGATGAAAAGGGAAAGTTAGACCGTGGAAGACTGCCCTTGGGAGAAGAATTTAGCTCTGAGGGTCTTGTGCTTGAGTTTCAGGATTCTGACCAACTGCCTCTTCTTGGGTGCTCCCTCTTGGTGTCAGGGTTGAGAGCTGCAACATGCAATTCTATCTGCTCACACTGTCCTCTGAAAGCTACATCACAAGGCCAGTGGGAGCATAGAGAAAAATCTGTGGAATTTTGTGATGTCCTGCTTAGAAGTATTGTCTGTGTTCATAATACTGGGTAGGTAAAAGGCTGTTCTGTTCAGCTTTTGCCTCTGAGACTAGTGCAAAACAGATAAAGGGAGACCCTTGACTTGCTCCCGTCCTTAGTGACTGGTGGTAAGAAGACACTTGCCTTCATTTCTCTAACACAGTCATTGTTAACTTTTTTCAGGGGAAGAAATTATGATTCCCCAGGGGACATTTTTATTAGTGCTCACAGGAGAGTCTAGGCAACCCTAGGAAAGCATAATGCCAAGAACCAGTAATAAGGGATTATGCTTCAGATTAACTTTGGGTGTTCAAGGTTTGTTTTGCTTGAGTGACTGACTCATGTGGTACTCTAATGGGAGCATTCTGTAATCATTACTGTTGTGCTTTCTGTAGGAAATGCCATAATCTTAACAGATGCAATTCATATTTATGGAAATGTCTGATGCTTTCTTTGAATTTCACTAAGCCCCACACTCTGTAACAGTGAAGTCAGCAGGTGAGCACAGGGCATAGCTGGCTTCTCATGCTGCAATTCTTCATTTCCAGTCCTCCCACCCCTGACTCCCTGGCAGAAATGCTGCAGTCAATTTGACACCTCAAAACACCCACTTAGAACACCAGAGGAGTAGAAGAGATGTAGATGAGACTGATGTGACAATACACATATGTCCTTCTGGAAAAAAAAGCTTCTTTAATACTTAATAACTGATTTTCTCCAGAATTCAACAAGGCTTCTGAGTGAATTAAATCTGTTGCCCAGAGATTTCAGTTAGAGTAGGCAAGGCTGTAGTAACAAATAGATTTCTGTTCTCTATTTCTCTTTCTTTGTGAAAGTTTTGAGGCTGTTATTGTTAGGTACATTAAAATTTTGTCTCTTTGATCAATTGAAATTTTTAGGTGAAATGACCCACTTTATCTCAAGAGAGCTTTGTGTCTTAGAATCTATTTTCTATTTGTATTTGTAGTTTATATAGCCAAACCATCTTTCTTTTGATTAGTTCTTATTAGACGCATCTTTCTCTTATCTTTTGTGATGTTTTCCTTTGTCGTTTAACATTCAAACTTTCTTCATTTATGTTTTAGCTGTGTCTTTCATTCAGTTTAAGATCTTCCTGATTCTTGGTAAGGTGAGTGATCTTTGACTGAAACCTGTACATTTTGGGTATTGTGAAATTCTGGGTATTATTTAAAACTTCTGTTTTAACAGGTCTTTTCTGGCAGTGTTCTGACAACGGAAGTAGGGGTGAGGTTGAGACAGCTTTGTTACTGCAGAGTGGGGAGTGAGAGTGGAATTTCAGGTTCCCCATTTGGCTTTTGTTTAACACTCAAGGATGGGTGTTCCTTGTTATTGCTGGGCAAGAGTGAGGGTTCTGGCTCCCTGTTACCCTACACTGGTACCTCCATGGCTGGGGGGTATAGGAGTGCCTTTTTACTACTCCCCACATCTAGGGAAATGGGTGATGGTGAAAATCTTGACTGTCTGCTAAGACTCACTTACACCATCCCAGTGGGGGTGGGAAAGGGTGCTTTGGTACTGTAGGTTGGGGATGGAATTCCAGGCTCCCCGTGTGGTTTCTGATGACACCACAGAGTGGGTGATTCCCTGTTTGTTGTTATCTGACACCACTCTTGCAGAGTGGGAGGCTGGAGTGCCATATTACCTTTATTATAGCCCAATAAGGGTGGAATTCTAGGCTCCCCACAAGTCCTTTGCTGGCATGGGTAGGGCCACAGTGTTTTCTGTAGTGTTTGTCTGGACTTGAACAGTTACTCTCTAAAAGTTTTCGCCCTGCTAGGCTGCTCCTTTCTTTGTCCTTTGGCTAGAGCAAGCGGTATTTTTGTTGTTGTTATTTGCACTTTTAGTGTTTTCCAATTGCTAGCTTCTTTGGCAAGAAATCTGAGATATATGAAAGAAAAAGAAAACCTAGGGAGCTCTCTATTGTGTTGTCCTGGGGTCTTGAGGTCCCTAGTTGTTCTGCCTTTTTCTTTCCACTGTATAGGATCATCTTATGCTTGTTTTATATTTAATGCCCAAACTTTTTAGTTGCACTTAGTAGGACAAGGAAGGGAAAGTAAGTCTACTCCATCTTCCTGGAAGAGAAAGTCTCCAACCTGCCTTTTATAAACAGCATTTAGCTTTTGTTTTTTCAAAATCCATTTTGAAGACGTGTGTTGTAAATGAAGCATTTAGTCCTTTTACATTTAATGTAATTACTGATGCAACTGTATATACTGTACTGTCTTATTTTGGGCTTTCTGTTTGTTGCCTCTCTTATGTGTTTCTCTTCCTCTTTGTATTTCCTAAGATTAATTTTTCTCCTTTGTTTTTCATCTACCTGTTTAGAAATTATATACTTCACTTCTATTATTTTTTGTAATGACAATATACATGCTTAACTTAACAAAAAAAGACCTTAGATGTGCTAATCCTATTCACCCTTCTCTTTGTTAATTTTTTTTTGGTGATTGTCTATTTTAATTGTCTTATTTACTGTATAACACATTGTTATTGTAGTTTCAAATAATTAATGTTTATTTGACTGTGTTCATCAGTTTCTGTGTACCTCATTTCTTCTTAGTGATCAGGCCATCCCTCTAGGATCACTTGCCTTCTTCCTGAAATGCATCCATCTATGTCTCACTCTGGACTCCAAGTAGACATATGTAATACTTTCTCATTTTAATTGTTTGTGTCTCTTAAGTTTTGTTTTCTACCACTTTATCTTTCTGTGCTACCTTTAGCCTGGGTAAATTCTTCACATCTGTCTGCCAGTTACAAGTTGTCTCTTTATCATTTATTTGCTGTTAAACCTATCCACTGTGTTTTGAAATTTCACTCATTTTATTTGGTTTCTAGAAATTATATTTGATTGGTTTTACATATGATTTTCCTAACATGCATATATTTGTTCTGGCTTAAAAAATTTTTAAACATATTAAACATAATCATTTCATGGTCTGTGTCTGTTGTCTGAATGAAGTCCTTTTGGATTTCATGTTCTTTCTGCCGGCTCTCAAGCATGGTGCCTCTTTTCCTTTTGTTTTTAGTTAATATTTGTGAGCTGATGATTTCTGTGAAATAAGGGCAATTTCTTTTGAGAAGATTTTTATTTGCTTTTGTCTGACAGCTAGGGGCAATTCCATTCCAGGTTAACTAATTTTAATTATTAATTTGAAGCTTTTCCAAACACTGAGGCAGTGTGCATTTGTTCTGTGGACATTTGCGAGGGTTTGGCTTGAGGTTCTAAATTCTCCATGAAGATTTTTCCCCCTCTATTTTGAGATAGGCAAATTTTCTTGAAGGCCTCTGGGGTTGAGGGGCAGAGTATTCTTTTTGGTTGCCTATTACACTTAAGGTTTACCTCTCTGGGGTTACAACTCCTAAAATCTCACGAGTCTAAAATTGAAGCTTAAATATACTTAGGCAAATGACCTCAGCACAAAATAAGGCTTCAGTATTCTGCTTACTTCGAGTTCTCGTTCTTAATTAGGATTTTTTTTTCCTGCTTGAGTTTTTTTTTTTCATTCTAGCCAGCTCATTGTTCCTTTTAGAATGTTTAAAAATATTTATTATAGCTAGGATGATTGGTTATTTTCAACAAAAGATTGTTCCAGATGCTTAACTCAATGTATTACAAAAACAGCAGCAAAACCATATTTGAATCTGAACTATAGGAATTATATTGGCCGTATTTGAAGTATATTTGTATTGTTCTTTTCATTGGTTTGGATTTTTCTTTATTTTTTCCGTCTTAGCTTATGTTGATCCCTTCAGTTATTTTTCTTTTTCTTTTTATTTGTCTACTTAAAGCCCACCAATTCTAATACATAAATATTCTATGTATGTATTTCTTATGTCTGGGACTATGTCATAGTACCTGAAGAGCCAAGACAGTTATTTTTGTCTCTTTGATTCCCAAAAAATCTTTGATTCAAAATATATTTGGCTAAGGAGTGTCTTCCAGAAGGTTATAATAGTATTGTTTAAATAATATTGCTAAGCCGTGATAGCATTTACTTAAAAAAGTAATACAGCATTTAAGAAGATCAAAGTAAGTTGATTTAGTCTCCTCACTCAAGGAACTCTGAAAGAGTCGATTAAAATCTTAATTTGTAAATCTATAAAATCTGTTCATATGCAAACACTAGAAATATGTAGGTTTTACTTCACTATAAGATTTTATAGAGGCATGAGATTTGTTCAACAACCTGAAGTATGAGCCACTTAAACATAACTTAGATGCTTATGTTACTAGAAACTTGATATAACTTCTGAAAGGATGGTTATTCAAAAACTCATTCATCACTTAATGCCTAAAGTTCATTCATCATGAGTACTTTATGTAATTCTTAAAAAGAAAAAATAACTTTATCAGAGATTCAAATTTCTGCAAGGCACATTGTGATATGTCCATATGGTGCATTTTGCAACTAACAAAAGAAGAAGGAAATAATATCCTAATCTGTTTCATTCATTCATCTGCTCTCTTTATGTCACTCAGGAGATTTTCAACAGAAGAGCTTCAGTGATGGTGGAAGCTGCAAAAATAATGTCCAGAATGCATTATTGGATGCAAATTTTAGAGAAGAGAGAGGAGCCTAAATATTTCTTCCTGTTTTGCTCTGCATGGCTAGGTCTATGTTCCTATCAGAAAGGGAGAGAGGTTTTCTCATAATATTTTCTATAGGAAGAAACAAAACAGGGGTTTTATTTTTTGCAGTGGAATTCTCAGGTTAAAATACTAATTTAGAGTGTTTGGGGACAAACTCTTATAGAAAACGATATAGCTCAAAATATAGTAAGGCAATTGAATGAGCATAGTTCATCTAAACTAGCATGCCCATTAGAATATAATTCAAACCACATAGGAAATTTTAAATTATCAAATAGTCACATTAAAAAAGGTGAAAATAAACAGATAAAACTAACTTTTGTACTATATAATTTTTGCCCAGTGTACACAAAATATTACTTCAGGATGTGAACAACATAAACTATTAGTGAGATATTTTACATTCTTTTTTTTTTTTGTACTGAGTCTTCAAAACGCAATGTGTATTTTACCCTTACAGCACATCTTAATACTAATATCAGAAATATTTTTCTGCATTTAGATTTCATAAAACATACAGCAGAAAAAGTAGATTTACATACCTGAGTTGTTCCAAAATTACTTAAAATTTCCCCAAAACTGAAAGCAATACCAGTTTTTTAATTTAAATCTCAATTAAAATTAAAATTAAATAAAATCAAAATTATACTAGCCACATTTGAAGCATTCAAGAGCCCCCTGAGCTAGAGGCTCCTTTATTGAACATTATAGCTCTGAGCCAGTGTCAGATCTGAGAAACGAAACCTTATTTAGTACATACAAAAGATGTTTAGACTAATGTTTTGATAATGACTTGGCAAACAATATAACTTATATAAAATTGCATAATTTATATCAAGTATATGACAATTCATGCAGCAATTTTTATGGTAATCTTGTCCTCAAGTCTAAAAGTTCTATGTCTAATTTTGGCAGGAGCATAGAGGCAGCCACTTGTTCTAGATTTGCTATTTTCAGGCTAATCAGAGTCAGAGCTCATAGCAACAACAAAGCGAAATCTATATTAGGTGTGGGGCCTGGGTCAGAACCTCGGAGGTCAGGGTCCAGGGTGGGGTGAGGCAGTGGCAAAGAAGCCACAGAGAAAAGGGGCTTGCCTTTCACCCCAGAAACACTAAGGCTCAGAATGGTGTTAACCCCTAATTTCTAACTAGCCTGCTACACTGTACTGTCAGGTCTGTGAAGCTAGCTGGTAGGCAACCCAGCAATCAGTATTGTTTATTAACAAATTGATTAATGAAACAAATAAACATATTGTACCTCCCAGGCTTCATGTTGGAGGTGACTTACCTAGAATCACCAGATAAGGTATTTTGATATTGCATCTCTGCAGATAAAATTTTGAATGACAGAAGAGAATACACATCTGCTAAAATTCCCAATTTGTTTAACCAAGGCTACATAACATAACCTCATGGAGTGGGGTTACTATATGGAGCAGCAGCAGAAGCAACATATTTTGCATAGCTTTTGCCTTGCCCCTTTTTTTACATGAGGTATACTGCAGCTGGTGATAATTTCTTCTCAGCTAAGATCTTGGCAAAGTGAAAATGAAGGTGGGTTTTTTATAAGCCACTGTTCTTTTTACTGGGGCTTATAAAACTATTTTAGAAGAATTACACTAACAATGTTGGCATTTCCATTTAAAAAATGTCTAAAAACATTAGCCAGTCATTTTCAGTTCTTGAACCAATCTAATGTCAACAAGTCCCCTTCCTTGCCAGGGCCCAGGTAACTCTGCATACATTCTGCTCTCTCAGTGAACTGGAAAGTCCATCTCCCCATAGATATGTTGCCCAATTTAGTTGATGTTGTTCCTCTCAGTAATTCCTCTTTATCCTTTGACTAGAATATGGAATGAAAATATGGGGAAAGAAGGTGGCAAAGAGCCTTAATTGACAAAGATCCCATTTCCATCACCTAGCAGAATGGGCACTCAAAATATAAAGTAAATTAAGCCATAAAAGAAAATTATTTCTCTTGAACACCTAAGATTGTTGACCTAAGATTAACCATACTTGTTACAAGTGGTAGCCTGTCCAGAATTTCTAAGAATCCTCATTGTCACCCATCTCTGAACCATAGACTTATTATAAACCTGAGTCCAAAGTCACCTAGAGGCAATGGATGTTATTCCGTGAGGGATTTCATGTGTGACAGATGAGGGGGACTTAGGGGGTCACTACAGATTTCAGTGAAAATTTTAGTATGAAATGTCCTAGATTTCCCTTTTAAAGGAATTCGTAGATATAGGAGAACTGGCAAAAAGAAGGAATGTAGAAGGTGATTTTTAAGGCTATCATGGACTCTGAATTTCTAAAATAGCTAAATCTCTTCCTGGCAAAAGAAGAATCCTTCTAGCAGTGTCAGCTAAACTGCTCCCCGCCGCCCATTGAATCTGCTGTAAGCATACCAGCCTGCATATATGGGGAGAGGCATTCATTTTATGATATGTTTTTTTCATTTCCAGAAATTATTTTTAAACGTGTTCTTCCTCCACTTAAAATAGAATTTGTAAAGCATTCACTGCCACAGGACAAAGCACCAAAACACAGAAAGGAAATTTGGGATTTTTAAAATCTAGGCTATTGAATGTCAAAAGTCAAGACTGCATAGTAGGTCCTGACCAAACAACAGATTCAGAATAATATGCATTTTATTAATAAGAACTGTTTTTCCCAACCTAAAATCTAGATACATTTTTCCAAATGAGAGGCAAGGGTAAGAGGCAAAGGTATCTGTAGGGCCATAAGACAATGTAGATTTTATTGGGTCCTTGTGAAGGGGCATCGTGTTGGCCTATCTTAAACAGTCCTGTGCATGAGATATATAATATGATGACAGTGGCTTGAACAGTGGTGGAAAAGGGTCGTATATGGACATGTTTTAACAAAATAGACAACCAAATTTGCATAAGGATTGAGCAAATGGTGTTAAAAAAAAAAAAAAGAAAGGAGTCAAGGATGACCCTAAGGTTTTTGACTTGAGTTTTAGCAAGGAATTGTTAACATTTGTGCCACAGAAGGCTGCAGGCAGAAGCAGATATTTTGTTGCTGTTGTTTTATTCTTTTGGTGAGGGAGTGAATATCAATGATTTAGTTCTAGGCAAGTTAAAAATGTGGTGGTCATGGCCGGGTGCGGTGGCTCACGCCTGTAATCCCAGCACTTTGGGAAGCCAAGGTGGGCGGATCATGAGGTCAGGTGATCGAGACCATCCTGGCTAACACGGTGAAACCCCCCGTCTCTACTAAAAAAAATACAAAAAATTGGCCAGGCATGGTGGTGGGTGCCTGTAGTCCCAGCTACTCGGGAGGCTGAGGCAGGAGAATGGCGTGAACTCGGGAGGCGGAGCTTGCAGTGAGCCGAGATTGCACCACTGCACTCCAGCCTGGGCCACAGAGTGAGACTCTGTCTCAAAATAAAAATAAAAATAAAAATAAAAATGAGGTGGTCATTAGGTATCCAAAGGGAGTTGTTGAGTAGGCAGTAGGCCAGGAGTCAACATAAAAATTTGAGAGTCACTGTCATATAGGTAGGGGGTAAAGCCCTGAGACTGGGTAAGGTAGCCAAGAAAGTGAATGTAAATAGAAAACAAAGAAGAACAAAGAAACACATCATGGGACCTTCCAAAATTCTGAGGTGTATGGAAGAAAAGGATCCAGTAAAGAGGATGGAGGAAGAGCAATCAGTGAGGTAACAGGAAAACCAGGAGTCCCCTGAGGGACATACTCACCCAACAACCCCCACACTCTAACACTTTTATGTTCTTGTGTAATCTTTATTACTTGAAAAGAAGCCATTTTATACATAGGAGGAGAAAAAAATGGAAAAATGTTGCCAGTCCTCCCTACCCTAGCCCCAAACACACTTTGCTGGTTTTCCATGAAAATACATGGATTTGTGGGCTGATTTTTTCTATATAAAACCCCCAGGTCTGATTCAGCATCTGCTCTTGGCAGATCAATCTTTCTGTTTGCTGCCTGCCTTCTCCATGAGTCACTGGTAGAATTTTTTGTGGCTTTAGGAGAGGCCTCTCATAATTCAAGTCCAAACGATGAATACCTCAATCTTTCTATATACTGGAATTGTCTCATGCTACCATTTCCAGACATTTTTACAGCTCTGCTTCTTGAACTGTTTCTCGTCATGAAGTTTCCTAAACACATCTCAAAAAAGGATCTCCCATTCTTAATGAATTTTCTGCTTCTAGAATAAACTTGATTTAGTTAAGACAGATAATGTTTCTCATTCTTTTTCCCTTGTAGTAACTTCTTGTTTAGGTACATTTGAATTCTACATATAAAGAGCACATGCTAACAAATTATTACTAAATCTATTGATTCAATATCTGAACGCAATATTTAAAAAATAAGATAGACTATTTAGAAAATAAATGAGGATTACAAGTCATGCCATTTTCTAGTATATTATGGAGGAACATTTTATCTGAATGAAAGAGTTCTTGAGCCCAATGGCTCAAGTGGATGCATCAGAAGCCTTAAAGGTAATCAAATGGATTCTGACGCTTATGAAAAGTTGACTTCTAGAGAACAGAATGCCCTTTGCTGGCTCACTGATAAGGCAAAACTAGTAACTATCAAAAGCATTCCCTGCCTGTGCAATCCTTTGTATTTCCTCCATGCCTTATTTTGACCTTTTTGCCCCTAGGAAATAATACATTTAAGAGCTAACATCATTTTACAAAAGGACAGAGCCATTTCTCTTCTTTTTATGCACAAATTCAGTTACCAATATATTTAGAACACAAATAACTGACCCTGAAAATAGAAAAAAAATCTTTAAAAATCTTTCATAGTATTAACTATTTGTGTATTACACAGAAGTGTGTCTTTCAATGCATATAGCAATGTTGTCATTCATTTGAGCTCTGGAAGGAAAGGATTATGTCTCCTTCATGCGATTTGTAAAATACCTAAGCATCGTATTTTACCTCTACTTGAATTAAAATATAACTTAGTGATGACATTATGCTTGGATACATTAATGATATTTAATACTGCATTGAATAATAATGGGTATTTACCTGTCAAATGCAGACCATGTCTCTTTGTTTGATCGCCATTTCTACACAAGTTAATAATTAGGATGATTTTTCTATCTTTTCTTTGCAGAAATTGCCTTCAAGCCTTAGCTAAATCTTTAGCTGTATCTTGTGCACTGTGACATAGTCTATGGCACTGGAGTCTGAGCGTTATAGTATTTGCCAAGCAGACACAAAGGTTAATTGAAAATCTGTAATAGCTACAATACTACACGGACAAAATCCTCATAGCTATTTTCTTCATTTATAAAGGCTTGAGCCTGTCTTACCATTAATGTCAGAAGCACAAATGATTCCTCTGAATGGGATTTTAGAGCACAGCAATCTGCAAAGAGGAAAGAGTTGATGCATGTGGATTGCTTTCCAGGAGGTATGCAATTCCTTTCATAGGCTTACTTCAAAAATGCCTTCCTTACATTTGCTTACAACAGATAAATATGTACTAATAGTGGAGAAAGAAATCAATTGTAAGACTAATGTAAGGTATAAGTAAGTCACATTTAGGTTATCTTGCAAATCATCAACTTTTAATTAGGCCTTTCAGATGATGTTCTAAGATGAATATTCAATTTTGTATGTGAGAACAAAAGGTGCCGTGACCAAAAAAATAAATAAATAAATAAAACAACGAAAAACAAAACAAAAAAACAAACAACAGAACTAAACTGAGAGCTCACAAATCTTGAGCCTTAGTGTTTTCATGATGTTTTCTCACATAATACTCGGAGAATTCACCCTCTGGGTTGAGACGGTCAATTGAGACTTGAAAGGCTCTGATTTTGAGATTGTTTGCTTACTGACATTTGATCTTGGCTAAATCACAGAACCAGTTCTGCTTTATTTTCTCATGATAAAAGAAAGATGATCCTTGACACCTACTTAGCTCATGAGATGCCATTAGAGTACCTTTGATTAATGTGTTATTGAAGAACGTTTTTGATATCTTAAAAATCTAGGAAAAAGTCTCTATTATTGTTATGTTGTTGCTATTGAGTTTTTGTGTATATAGGAAGAATTTATGTTAGGTCTATACTTGACTCTATAATTCTTTGAAAATCACATGAACTACAATATACTCTTGGTTTTATAAAGAACAACTAATGTAGAATATATGAAGTCAGGAAGAATTGCTCCTTGTGGCAGTCCATTAATTAATCAAATATTTTTCTTATCCTTCTGCTGAAATTTGAAAAGTATTTGCTTCTTTTAAAATCCCTAACTAGTTCCTGTCATCAGTTTGAATTAAAGCCTTTAACTTCACAGTAGAGAAATTGCCATGTAAATACTTTAAGTTGTAAGTTACCATCTTAAGCCAACAAGTGATTATCCTTCACAGTAGAGCTACAAATGGTGTCTTAATTAATGAATATCTTAAGTGCCTTTCCCTGTTTCTGTGACCTAAAGGAAGAAGGCCTAAATAGATGAGATAATCTCTCAGAAAAGAAAAAAGGAAAACCAAATAAAATACATCTGAGAACTAATCTCAAGTGTGCTCAAGACAGTCTCTCAGTCATTCGATTCACCTTGCAGTTTGAAACATTGTAATGCTTTTGTGCTATTACTGCCCATTTTGAGTGTTTCCTAAGATTTCCATTTCTTTTGTTACGACTTTACTGCTGAGAATTGCTTTATTCTGTGATACTGAGATTATTTTTCATTGTGCTTTTCCTTACAACTTCATAACTGTAGAATTTGTTCCCCTCAGCAGAAACTAGTTCCTTGTTATTTTCCCATCTTCACTTATTTCCAATATACTAGTCAGCCAGGCAACCAGTAAAATGAAAGGCCTGTTGGCATCATTATGTGTGAGAATTTCTATGGGAAAGATTTTCTTTCACTCACTTTTTTTTTATGGTGCCTAAGATGAGGACATGAGGCAAAAAACTCAAATTGGATTTTTAAAAATAAAAATATAGGAAAAGGCACCAGCTCACAAACACAGGAGTCTAAAATGCCATCTTCATTCTCAGAACTGAGTATAGTTCTCAGATTGAATTCAAAGGTTCTTCTTTTTGGGGTCAACTCAGCTTAGAGAACAGAAGGCACCATATGGAACAGGCTCTAAATCAATTATACCAATCAGAGTTTGTAGTGGAATGGTTTAGAAATAATAAAAATCTAGATTAACTGAGACCCAGTTAACTGGAACTTTCAATTATCCATTTTTTAGTCTGCTTTTTCTCTTTTAGAAGAATAGCTAAGAGATGATTAAACAAACTTATAAAGTTAAAAATCCTTTCTTTTGTTATAGTGGAGGAAAATAAGGCCATGGCCTAATGATTACTACCCATTTTTCTGCCTAAATTCAAAGTTCTAGCAACTATCTCTTATTAGAGATGTGTTAGAACAGGAAAACTCCTAATTTGAAGATATCAAAGATCATTATAAAGTCAGTCTACTTATCTATAATTTTACAGATGTATCTGCTATACTGTACAAAAGGGACTAGACGAGGTGCCAAGACTGGATTGAAGGTCTACCACTATCTAAGTGGCACTGGGCAAGTGACTTCCCTCCTGTATCTATCAAAGTCCTCGTCTGTAGAATAAGGTTGGTCCTATCCCTTTCAAACACTAAAATTATTTTTTGAATCTGGTAAGCACTGATCTTCAGAACGGTCACCCCACGGCACTGCCAGATTCTCAACAAAGATGAGTGATCTTTTTGATTCACAATAGTTATAATGTATCATGTGCCAGGGAAATTGCATACATCATCCTTTTTACAGAGAAAACAGCTCAGAGAGGCTAGATAACTGAACCCATGTTCACCTTGCCAGTTACAGCATCAGAATTGGGATAAGGACCCAGAACTAAGTCTTTTTCACAAAATCAATAGATACATCCCAATGACTCTGTTGAATTTGAAATACTGAAATGGGAAATAAATATGAATGTAAACTGAAGATGTGCTGAAATACCCACTAAAATCCCATGAATTTGATCTGAAGTTTAGGGATTGCAGGAAATAGGGTAATTAATTCAACATAAATCAACGATACAATATAATGTGATAGGTTTTTAATAAACATTTATTCAGTTTCAAATATACAGTTATATAGTTTGAGCATCCAAATAGGTGTTACTGCTTCTAAATTATGATTACTTGCTTCATTGTTGTTTGGAATAGTCTTAGAGGATTTTATCTAAAGCCAACAACACATTTAAAAAAATGTACCAGTCTTAATGAAAAATTCTCATCTTTTGAAGATGGCTTATATTTTGAGTTGGTGAAATGTTGATAAATCCCTTAAGAGAAAAGGCTATATCTTCCTTGTGTTATGTCTCACCATGCCTATCCTAGTGTCTTTTACTTTATAGACAGCCAGTAAACAATTTTTAAAAATTTGATTTTTTTTTTTTTACCGTACTAAAGTGTGAGAACTTTGTAAAATTCTCACTTTTAATGGATTTGTATGGCAGGGCAAGGAGAGTTGTTTAGGATAAGACATTATGTTTGTTATTTGGATTATATCCAGGAATATCTTTTTTGTCTTTTTGAGAAGGAGTCTCCCTCTGTCGCCCAGGCTGGAGTGCAGTGGCGTGATCTCGGCTCACTGCAAGCTCCGCCTCCCGGCTTCACGCCATTCTCCTGCCTCAGCCTCCCCAGTAGCTGGGACTACAAGCGCCTGCCACCACGCCCGGCTAATTTTATTTTTGTATTTTTAGTGGACACAGGGTTTCACCGTGTTAGCCAGGATGTTCTCGATCTCCTGACCTTGTGATCCGCCCACTTCGGCCTCCCAAAGTGCTGGGATTACAGGCCAATATCCAGGAATATTCTTAAACCACTGTTAGCAACTACCAAAACTGAAGTACGTTTTGTCTGATATTTGTATCTGGATCCACAAAGGCAGGTTTCAGAGGCAAGAACAAATACTTGCCCCATAGAAAATGGGTTTCCTCAGCCTAAGTATGCAACAATGGATGAACAGATTTTGCAAATGTGATTTGTATACACAATGGAATCCTATTCGGCCTTTAAAAATCAGGAAATTCTGTCATTTGCAACAACATGGATGAACTTAGAGGACATTATGTTAAGTGAAACAAGCCAGGCACAGAGACATGAATACTGTATGTTCTCACTTACGTGTGGAAGCTAAAAAAAAGTCAAACTGATAGAAGCAGAGAGTAGAACAGTGGTTCCAGGGGTGGTAGGGGCAGGGGATTGGGGAGTTGCGTGGAATATGGAATATGTAGAAAGAGGAGATACTGGTCAACAAGTACAAATTTATAGTTAGGAGCAATAAGTTCTGGGGTTCTATTGCACAACAAAATGACTATAGTTAATTAAAATGTATTGTATATTAACAAAAGAAAATGGGTTTCCTTTTTATTGGAAACATGAAAATAATACATTTACTATTTATATAGTCTTTTAGGTCACAGATGCATAGTGGGCCTTCTCATTTTCCATGTGACTCATTAGATGAAAAGCGTGCAATAAAAAATTTAAATTAAAAATGGCTGTTTATGCCAGGAGGTTAGCTCACCTTGTGAAAATCCTAAGGATGACCTGAGGATGACTTGCCTTGTAAAAGCTGCACTTGTGGGTTCTACACCTGTTATGAATAGGCAGTGACTTTGTCTATCTGTGCTCAAATGTCATTCCCAGAAACAAGCTCATGTAGGCCACAGGACACCTGAGCAATTTAGACCTAGGCCTGAGGGACAAGACATTTTCTTTGATTTTACTTGATAACAGTCACTCCCCCTTTATTTTCTCGTGGGCAAAACAAACCCAATTGTATATTTTTTATGATGGTGTTTTAAACATTTCAAATTATTTATTGCAGGTCTGAAGGATTTTAAGCAAAGGTAGAACCCTCAGAGATCCCCATGATCCTAGAAGGACAAGAAGAATTTTTAGGGACAGAGGACACTATGTTATTTGCCACTAAAGGAGAATCACATGATTATTTTGCAAACTGAAAAGTCATATGCTCATATTTTTCCTCTGGAAGAGTCCAAGCATGGGTATAAGGCTCCCATTAAGGTTAATCTTTCTGAAACGGAGCTGGAAGGGTCAGAATTGCTGTGGCAGATAGGCAGATTCTGGGTGTTATTCCTCCTGCCTGTGAATCAGCACATTCTATTATGTTTGAAGGAATCACATTTTGCTGCTCCTGCAGTCTTGCAGCATTTCCAATTAAAAGTGCCTGCTCTACTGAATAGGTTTTGTAAGTTTTCAAAAGACACTTTTGTGTTTATTTTCCTTAATTTGTGTTTTTAAGGTCTTTTTTTTAAATATATTGCCTTTAGCAAAGTAGTAATATGGAATGCTTATGTATACTGCTGCCAAAGGGCTTATAGCAGGAGTATGTGGTTTCTTACACAAATAGATATGAAACATTTGTTGGAATCTAGGAAGTTTCACCTGGACCAAAGGCTTTTTGAGGGCAGTGTTTGGAGTGAAGGCATGTAGATTGGGGTGAACGTCGATCTAAGACAGATTTTAATAAGGAATTGGAAATATTGAAGTACAATTCAGGAGAGAGTAGGAGCTGAAGCTGGAAGGAGTGAAATAAAAGGAAGCAGTAACAGATAAAGGAGAATCTGAAATGAGCAGAGTGGAACTGAAAAGGCCAAATTGTGGGGAGACTTGGGCACCTATCAGTGAATTGAGACATCTGGGGCTGACGAGATCTGACTCAGTCACTGCACTTATTTTCCCAGATGTTGGAATGGAACACAGGGACATTAAGGCATTTTCCCCAGATCATATGATTGAAGGATGATGGACCTGGGATTCAAAAGCAGGAGATCTGAAACAATTTTACTTTCACTGTAAAAAATGCATTTGGGATATGTGTCCTGCGTTATACCGTCTCTATTTTGATATGAAATTCCTCCATGATCATACTCTCATTTGTGCCCCTTACTGCCAGCAAAAAAAAACTTCATTAGCTATTTGTGTTTGATACGTCTCTTCATCTTGAAGAGAGTGTGGGTATTTTCTGCCTTCTACCTTTCCTGTGCCATGGGATGATGGCCCTCTGGTGATGATCTCACCTTATGACTCAAATTCCTGCAACTCCTTTCTAAGAGTAATTAGCCTGGGACCTTGTTCCTAAGCTCAAACCCCAGGCTTTCCCTATCTCTCTGTCTCATTGCTGCATCAGCCTACTTCTGACAAGTAGAATATATTACCAAAGGTAGCAGAGGGAGCAATAATTTGAATACCTTAAAGAGAAGGAAATAACCTTATATGCAGGCAGAGGGGACTAAATTAATATTGGGGACCAGCACTATTTCACTGAGAGATGATTTTTATTTGTTTAACAGTGTTTATGCATAAGAGTGTTATTTATAATAGTTTCCCTTAGAATACCCCTGAGTTCTCTTTCACCTTCTTAATCTATTTGTTTGATTATGTTGGCTTGGCAGGAGAAAGTGTTTGAACACAGTAATGTTCAAATATTCTTATTTGAAAAACAAGCCAGCAGAACAAACTATACCCGACTTGTGTTACTACATTCATAAATCTCCTTATTTTGAAAGTCATAATACGTTTATTACCACTGCCCCTTGATCTCACCCACTCCAAGCTTTTGCGAGAATATAAAGGTTACTATATGTTAGATACAAGAGAACGCAGTACTGTACATTTGTTTCACCAATTTATTGCCATAATATGAATAATATTAAAAGGAAATTGCTGGTCAACAATGGTGAATAGATTGCTAGAAAAACTCTTCAGTAGATAACAATTATAAACACTGAACAAAATGAACACACCACACACGCGTGCGCGCGCACACACACACACCCATTTAAAGGCATGGAGGGCAACCCTAAGCAGGCAGCAACTGAAGGTATTTCTGCCTTAAAAGAGGGCAAGTGCTTAGAGTGCAGTCCATATTTACAAGCATCTTTCTCCTGAGGACATCCCCCATTGAGTGTGGCCTGCAAAGAAGCCAGAACTCAAGGAGAAAGCTGCATTTTTCTCAGCTTGAGGTGTCAGTGGCAGAGTTTGGAAGTGCAAGAGAGACTGGTAATTAAAGAGGAAACTCCTGGAGTAAATGGAGCCCTCAAATCTTAATATAATTTCCCTAAAATACTTGGCTGAACCCTACAGAATGCTTTTAGAGGACTCCAAGCTCCAAGGAGCTCAGCAGAAAACCACAGATAGAGAGCAAAAAGGATTTATGAGGGATTTTAGCAGCTAGATGTCACAGAAAAGGTTGATGTTTGAATCCCACCAAATTAGAGCACCTTGGTAAAGTAAACCAAGCCTCCGCAAGTTCAAAGTGATAAGCCAGTAATCCCACTGCCTGTTTGAATACAAGTCAATACTCTTTACAAGACGAAAACAGAATTCAGTGTCTGAAATGTTTTATCTAAAATCTCCAATATATAATAGCAACAATAAGATATGCAAAGACATATATGATTCATTGTTGAGGGGAAAAAAAAGCAGTCCATAGAAACAGGCTCAATCATGACCAAGAATTTGGAATTAGAAGACAGGGACTTTGAAGTTGCTATTTTAAATACGATAAGGATCTAAAGAGGAGGTCATAATGGTTTAAGAGACAAGGAAATTCAAGTAGAAAAGCGTAATTGACAAAACTAACCAAATAGAAAATTAAAAACACAAAACCCACAATATCTGAAATAAAAAATTTACTGGATGGGCTTAATTGTAGAGTGGAGAGAGATAAAGAAAGGGTCACCACACTTGGAGATAGATCAGTGAAAATTATCAAATGTGAAAAACAGAGAGAAAAATTATTGAAAAATAATCCAAGGCTCTTCTAATCTGTGAGACAATATTAAACAGTCTCACATACTTGTAATTCAATTTCCGGAAAAAAAACAGAGGCTTTTCCCTAAAGGACACTCCCTTTTCTGGTTATCAGTAAGGCAGAACCCAAACTGCTACAGTCCAAGTTTGGCCAAAAACTTTAAAAATTTGTTGAAAAATATCAGTTTAGAAACAAGAATCTCAGCAATAATTTACATAGAATAAATACAAATAAAACTATATAGAGGCACATGTGGAATATTACTGAAAATAAATGAAAAAGAAAAACTCTTCAAAGCAATGAGAGATAAAAGACACATTGCCTATGGGTAAACAACTGTATGATTATGATTGGATTCTTATTAGAAACAATGGGGACTAGAAGCCAATGGAATGACATTTTTTAGGACCTTGATCAAATAGTATTTTTATTTTTAATTTTTTAATAATTTCAACTTTTATTTTAGATTTAGGGGGCACATGGGAAGGTTTGCTACATGGGTATATTGCGTAATGCTGAGGTTTGTGGTACAATTGATCTCATCACTCAAGTAATAAGCAGAGTACCTAAGAGTTAGTTGTTCAACACCCTCTACCCCCTCTAGTAGTCCCCAGTGTTTGTTGTTCCCATCTTTACGTCCACGTGTGCTCAGTGTTTAGCTTCCACTTATATATGAGAACATGCAGTATTTCATTATCTGTTCCTGCATTAATTCACTTAGGATAATGGCCTCCAGCTGCATCCATGTTGCTGCAAAGACATGATTTCATTCTTTTTTATGACTGCATAGTATTCCATGGTGCATATGTACCACATTTTCTTTATCCAATCCACCGTTGATGGGCACCTAGGTTGATTCCATGTATTTGCTATTGTAAATAGTGCTGTGATGAACATACAAGTGCATGTGTTTTTTGACAGGATGATTTATTTTCCTTTGGATATATACCCAGTAATGGGATTGCTGGGTTGAATGGTAATTATATTTTAAGTTCTTTGAGAAATCTCCAAACTGCTTTCTACAGTGGCTGAACTCATTTACAGTTCCGCCCAAAGTGTATAAGTGTTCCCTTTCCTCTGCAGCCTTGCCAGCATCTGTTGTTTTTGACTTTTTAATAGTAGACGTGGAATGGCATTTTTAATGTACCTAAAAATGTCAATTCAGAATTCTATATCCAGTAGAAACACTTGTCAAAAATGAAGATGAAATCAAGATATTTTCAGATATATGGAAGCTGGGAAAATACATTGCCAGCAGATCTGCACTATGAGAAATGCTAAAGGAATTTCACGACAGGATACAAGATGCAACTGATCTACAGGAAGAAACAGCACAACTTAATAGTATATGCAACAAAAATACAAAAGGCTGTTATTCTCTTTTTACAATAAAACTGACTGTGTAGAGCAAAACCCATTACATTGTTTTGTGGAGTTACGTATATCTTATGTATGATAACAAAACCAGGGAATCAGGGTTGGGAGGAGGAATTATAAGGTTTAAAGTTTTTTTTTCATTTTCCACGATGTGGTATAATAACTCTAGGTAGACTATGGGGAACTGGGGATACATATTGTAATCCCTCAAGCAACAATTAAAAATAATACAGAGCGTTAGGGCTAAAAATCTCACGGATAAGATAAAGGGTACTATTTAAAAAATTCTGTTAACCCAGAAGGGCAGAAAAGAAGGAACAGAGAAAAAACAAATAAGACAAAAAGAAAGCAAATAGAAAAACAGTACAGTTAAAACCAACCATGTAAATAATTACATTAAATATAAGTTGATTAAATATTTGGATTAAAAGTCAGAGATTATCAGAATGGACAAAAAACAAAACCTAATAATATGTTCTATACAAGAGACATACGTTACATCTAGAAGCATAAATAAGTTTAGTCAAAGGATAAGAAAAGATATGCCATGTCACATTAAACATATTAAGATGAGAGTGGCTATTTAAGTATATCGGACAGAGTAGACTTCAAGATAAGAAATGTTACCAGAAATAGAGAAGAACATTTTACAATAACAGATTAATTCATCAGGAAGACAAAGGAACCCTTAATGTGTATGAGTCCAATACAGCTTAAAAATGCATAAAGCAAGAATGGACAGAACTAAAGAGTGAAATTGAAAATGTCAAATTATAACTAGAGATTTTAATGTATCTAAGTAACTGATAAAACAAATAGACAAATTGTAAAATGATAAATAACATTATCAACCAACTCAACCTATTTGACACTTATAGAGCATTATATATAACAATGCAAAATAGTCATTCTTTACAATTGCAACATTCAATCAAATGTTCACTAAAATAGACCATCTTCTAGGTCATAAAACAAGCCTTAATATATTTTGAAAGATAAAAAATTATAGAATATGTTCTCTGTCCACAGAAAAATTAAATTAGCATTTCATAACAATAGATAGCTAGAAAAACCCTAAAGACTTGGAAAAAATCACTTCTAAATAAAACATGAGTCAAAATAGAAATCACAAGGGTAATTATAAAATATTTTAACCAGATGATAAGAAAAATACAATACATCAAAATTTTGAATGGAGCTAAAGAAGTTATTAAAGGGGAACTTATAGCTTTCAAAGCTTATAAAAGAAAAGAAAAAAGGCTTAAAATCAATGCTTCAAATTTCCTCTTGAAAAATATAAGAAGAAGAGCAGGTTAAACACAAAGTTCAAGAAGGAAACAATAGAGGTAAGAGTAAAATCAATGAAATAGAAAATGGAAAAATAATAGAGAAAAATCAAGAAAGTAAAAAGTTGCTTATTTGAAAACATTAATATTTATTACAGGTTAAATATCCCTTATCTGAAATGCTTGGGACCAGAACTATTTTGGATTTTTAAATATTTGCATATACATAATGAGATGTATTGGGGATGAGACCCAAATTTATTGCAGCTGAAGGGGCTGGGAAAGTCTTTTTTCCCCTGGGGATGTTGAATAAACTGTGTGTTTTGTACCTGCATTTTGACTGAGATTCATCACCTTAGGTCAGGTGTGGAATTTCCACTTGTGGCATCATGCACTCAAAAAGGTTTGGATTTTGGAGCATTTCAGAGTTCAGATTTTCAAATTAGGAATTCTCAACCTGTAAACCTCTAAATCAATGTATTAAGGAAAGAAACACATATTACCAATGGAAGTAATAAAAAAACAGGATGTCACTACAGATAGCATAGATATTAAAATATAATAAGGGAATATTATAAAGTTATGCCAATAAATTTAACAACTTAGATGAAGTAGACAAATTCTTTAAAAGCACAACATGCCAAAACCAACACAAGAAAAAAAAATCTGATAGCCCTTTAATGTTAAAGAAAAACAATGGATAATAAAATTCCCACAAAGAAAAATGCGGTTGACTCTTGAACAATACAGGTTTGAATTGTGTCAGTCCACTTGTACAAATATTTTCTTTTGCTTCTGTTACCAATGAGATAGCAATAACAACCGTTCCTCTTCCCCCTCTTCCTCAGGCTACTCAACATGAAGACAACAAAGACCTTGATGATGATCCACTTCCGCTTAATGAATAGTATATATATTTTTATTCCTTATGATTTTCTTAACAACGCTTTCTTTTCTTTATATTACTTTATTGTAAGAATACAGTAGGTAATACATATACCATATAAAAAGTGTTAATTAGCTGTTCATGTTGTTGGTAAGGCTTCCAGTCAATGGTAGGCTATTAGTAGTTAAGTTTTGGGGAGTCAAAAGTTATATGTGGATTTTCTACTGCATGAGGCAGGTGGCACCCCTAACCCCCACATTGTTTAAGAGTCAACTGTACAGGCCCAAATGTTTTCACTGCTGAGTTTTATAAAACATTTAAGAAAAAAGTAATATCAAACTTACCAAACTCTTTTGGAAAACTGAGTTGAGGACACTTCACAACTCATTTTATGAGGATACCACAACCTTGAGACTAAAACACGATAAAGATATTACCAAAAAATTATGGAACTAATATTGTGTATGGAAATTCCACAAAAGCCCTTGACAAAATATAGCAAATTGACTCAAATGATGTATAAAGAAGATCATACATGATGATCAATGAGATTTATCCCAGGAGTATAAGATTAGTTTAACATTTAAAAATCAATTAATGTAATTTACATCTTGGCCAAATAAAAAAATAAAATTGAGTATCTCAAAATACACAGAACAAAGTATTTGATCAAATTAAACATCAATTCAGGAATTAGGAATAGAAGGGAATTCTCTTAATCAAATAAAAGACATCTACACAAAACTACAACTACAGCTAACTCCATACTTAATGGAAAAACCTGAAACATTTGATTTTAAAAATTGGGAACAAGTGTAGTTTTTCTGCTCTTACCTTTTTTGCTTAACATTGTACTGGAAGTTGTAGCCAGTGCAATAAGTAAAGAAAAAAATTAACAGTATACAGATTTTAAAGGAAGTTGTAAAAATGAATCTATTCACCAATTGTCCACATAGAACACCTTACCACGAAATCTACCAGAAAAAAAAAAAAGCCAAGCCCCAAACATACAAGCAAACAAAATATCAGCAAAAACAAAATACGATTACAACTTACAAATATGTTTAGCAAGTTCTCAGGATACATGGTCAATATAAATAATAAATTGTATTTCTATATATTAACTGCAAACAATTTAAAAATTCAATTTAAAAAATTTTATTTTCTAAAGAATCAATAAAAATAAACATGTTAGGAATAAATGTAACAAAGGGATATCTAAGGCCTCTTTACGTTGAAATTTATAAAACTTTGCTGAGTGAAACTTAAGACACTTCAAATAAATAAAGGAGCCTTACCATATTCATGGATTGGAAGACTAATAGATTTAATATTATCTCTCTGAAAATCTCAGCCAACTTTTTAAATAGAAATGGACAAGTTGATTCCACAATTTATATGGAAATGACAAGAACTAAGAATAGCCAAAACAATTATGAAAAATAACAAAGTTGGAGGACTCAAAATACCGGATATTAACTCTTAATATAAGCTATTGTAATTAAGACAATATAGTACTGGAATAAAGATAGGTAAATGATCAATGTAACAGAACAGGGAGTCCAGAAATAGGTCCATAATTATACATTCAAGTGATTTTCAACAAAAGTACCAATGTAGTTTAATGGGGATGGGCCACGCTTTTATAGCCGTGGGGCTGGAGCAACTGGATACTTGTATCAAAACAAATAATCCATGATTACTGCTTCATAACCCACACAATAATTGATTTAAATTGGATCAAGGCTTAAAGGTAAAACTAAAACTATAACGGTTGTAGAAGAATACATAGACAAATATCTTCAACATCTTGTGCCAAACAAAGTTTCCTAGACAAAATAGAAGGTACTGAAGATGAAATTAAAAACTAATAAATTTTACCAAATTTTAAAAATGTTTGCTTGTCAAAATACATGCTAAGAAAGTAATGACAAGCCAGTACAATTGGGAGAAATAGTCTTAACACATATATC
This sequence comes from Pan troglodytes, assembly GCF_028858775.2. Taxonomy (NCBI): domain Eukaryota; kingdom Metazoa; phylum Chordata; class Mammalia; order Primates; family Hominidae; genus Pan; species Pan troglodytes. The sequence continues at coordinate 131,525,150 of NC_072403.2, forward strand.
TACCATCTGGACTTGTATCCAGAATATATAAAGAACTCCTAAAACTCCATAATATATAAAAAAATTAAAAATGGGTAAGAGACTGGGATAATTTACAAAAGAAGATATACCAATGGTCAATGAGGGCATGCATAGATACTCAACATCATTAGATGACAGAGAGATGCAAATTAAATAATTTCATGCCCACCAGGATGGCTAAAATAAAGAAGACTAATAATTGAAAATGTCGGCAAGGATATAAATTAACTTGAATAGTCATTCAATGTGGGAGGGAGTGTAAAATAGTACAACCACTCTGTACAACTTCTGTGCCAGTCTCTTTGAAATAAATATATGACCCAGCAATTCCAATGCTAGGTATTTACCTAAGATAAATGAAAGCCTATGTCCAAAAAAAGAATTGTACAAAAATATTTACAGTGGCTTTATTCATAAAAGTCTCAAAATAGAAACAACCCAATGTCCCTTTGAGTATGCATAAACAAATGTCACAGTAATAAAATAGAGTACTACTCAGCAATAAAAAATGCTAACTGCTATATATGCAATGACATCTCAAAAAACTTTATGTTAAGTGAAAACATCAGTATTATATGAAAGGGTACATATGATATAATTCCACTCAAATGAAGTTCAAGAAGTAGCAAAACTAAGATATAATACAAATTAGAACAAATGGTTGGTTGTGGGGATTAACTGGTAGGGAGTGCATGAGAATTTTTTGGAGTGATGAAAATGCTTTATAGTCTTGATGCAGGTGTTAGTTACACAGCTGTGTGCATTTATCAAAACTAATTTTTTGTACACTGAAGATTCATGAATTTTACGATATATAAATTTTAAAAAGAAACTCTTAGTTTCCTGTATGCTAGAACCAGCTCTAGACCTGCATTTGATTAACTAGCTATCCAATCCTTATTTGTCTGTGTCCTGTCTGATGTTTATAGATCACACTTAGCACTTTGCTGAGGGCTTTTATATGCACTGTGTGGTTTAATCATCATGGCCTCATGAAGTAGGTGTTGTAGGAGCTTTTTCCATCTGACTGTCCACACCTGTTGCCTGACTTGGCCTCTATCACCTGATCCTATTTCTTGCACTGGTTTTACTTGGTTCACTCTAATTCTAAAGTCCGCTGAGGGCCAATCAGACAAAATTTGTTTTCCTTATCAGTTCAATCACAAGGAATGTCAAACTCCTTATTTAAGGGGCTTTCTCAATTGAATGCTGACTTTCTACTGTCCAAATCACTTCATCTTGCTCTGCCTCACCTTTTCTGTTTTTAATGAGGCAGAAATGCATCCTTACTGAATGTGTGTGTTGAGGAATACGGAAACAATGGCTTTCAATGGTGGGATGAAAAATTATATGATGCCGGGTGCGGTGGCTCACGCCTGTAATCCCAGCACTTTGGGCGGCCGAGGTGGGCGGATCACGAGGTCAGGAGATCAAGATCATCCTGGCTAACACGGTGAAACCCCGTCTCTAAGAAAAATACAAAAAAATTAGCCGGGCGTGGTGGTGGGCACTCGTAGTCCCAGCTCCTCGGAAGGCTGAGGCAGGAGAATGGTGTGAACCCGGGAGGCGGAGCTTGCAGTGAGCCGAGATCGCGCCGCTATACTCCAGCCTGGGCGACAGAGTGAGACTCTGTCTCAAAAAAAAAAAAAAAGAAAAAAAAAAAAAAGAAAAAAATTATGTGACTATCTATAGAAATTTCGAATATATACTTTTATTGTTTATTAATAATAATGACTTAGTTCATGCTCTTTAACACCAAATAGCACCAAATTTGTACAACCTAAATATCTAGTAAAAAGAAAAGACTGCCTTTACTGCTATATTTGTAGAAAATTCCAAAATGACTGCATGCTTTCGAAATGGACTACAGCTTGTTGGGGTGATTTCTCTAGAAGCCAAGTTTTAGGAAATCATTAAATAAAAGAAAGAGATTATAGCTGAGCAGCAAGATAGAAGCCTTGCAGCCAGCTCCACACGAATGGCTTCTGATACATAGAGGAAAATAGCAATTTCCCATCTCATTGAGGGGGGAAACAGGCAAGTGGTATTACATTCTCCTGTGCCTAATCAAGGGACCAAAACAGGAAAAGTTATGTATTCTCATCAGGAAAGCTGTTGGGTGGTGTGGTTGATGAGGGACAGATTATGACTTTCAAAAGAGGGAAATTTACAAATGTAGTAACACAAAGGTAGTGACAGATGCAGAATCAAAGAACCGCAGGGTAGAGGGAGGCTTTTTATCTGTTGCTTATTAAAATACTGTGTGGGAAGTGAGAAACTTTTCATTCTACACCAACACATTCATCTAAGGGTATTTGTCTTTGTGATGCAAAGGAAGCAAAATCCTGTGATTCTTAAAATTTTCTACCAAAGGCCTGAACAGTAGATGAAATCACACATTTATTCAGGCATCTAAGGTGAGGGTAACAGAGGGACAGAGCAGAGCGTAAGAAAGCTTGGTGGAGGGAAAGGATAGAGTCTACAATGATCCTGTGCGAGTGGGAAAGTTTCTTGAAATCCTGTTTATCTTTAAAAAGTTACATAAATAGCAACACATTTAATATAATCCGATTATTATTAGATAATGCTTTAAATTATTCTCAAAGTTAACTTGTTACATTTGTCATGTGGATTATTTTTTGGTATCTTAGATTAGAAAACTGGATGAAGGTATTATCAATGGTCTTCATTTTCCTGCTAAGCTTTCCCATGCTTTAAGAGGACCATAAGAAGTCCACGTTGTTTCTTTTTCTACTATTTCCCTAATGTGCCCAACCTTGGACAGGTGGGGGTGATGGTTGGGAGGTGGGTGTGGTAGTGGTAAAGGTTGGAGGGCAGGCAAGCAATAGAGAGTGAGACCCAACTTCTTCCAGTTGTGGGTCCCTGACATCCATATTTTCCTTCCACTCATCAGTGCTGGCAAGTGAGCTGGTTGAGACAGCATGGAAATATAACTTTAAAATTTATTGCTTAATACTGATGTCATCCAAAATTATCGGAAGGAGCTATAGATCACCAGTCTCAGGATGCTTTCTCGAGCAACAGGCTCAAGTTAGCCTTTTATAGTATGTCATATTCCTTTTTTTTATGGCATCATTCTTTGTCTGAGACACAAATTCTTCCAAGAGTTCTCCCAGATGGCTCTTGAAGACATCATCCATAACTACATTTCATTTGCATCTATATTTATAATTCTAATGTGGGTAGCATAGGTGTGGATGCTATAGGCAGGGAAAGCAGCAACAGCACACACACAGAGAAGCTTTGCCTGAGCCTTTATGTCTATGTGATCATGTTCCATGATGATTTTGCTTCTCTTACTCTGTGATTTAAAAAATGAAAGTAATTTCACTATTCTCTCCTTTTCCTCTCTTTGTTTGGTCTTATTCCCTTGTTACGGCCTGCTTACAGATCTTCTTTCTCTCTTTCTTTCTCTGTGCTACCTCAAGGTCAGCATAATTTGAATTTTTTCCCCTGAATTTACTAAGTTAACTTCTATACTTGAACCTTGATGCTTTGTCTTTCTTGCTCTAATATATATTTTTCTTCTCTGATCAATATTTCCACACAATAGTCTTACGTGTGTTACAGCAGCAGCTATAATAATAATAATAACAATAATACTTTCTATTTGTGAACTTTGCAGGCACAGAGTACAGTACTTGTGTATATAATATTTAACAAATAAATGGATAATGATATTTAACAAATGGATAATGATAATAGCCAACACATATTGGGCATTTGTTGTATGCCAGACACTCATTACATATATTTATTTAATGTTTATAACTTTTTGAATTTACAGTAATTATTATCATAGATTGCAGATGAGGAAACAAACACAAGGAACTTAGCAATTTATAAAGGGTCAGAGTTCTCATAGCAGTAATTGTAGAGCTGGGATTTGAACATAAGTCAGTTTGATTAAATATATTTTGGGTCTGCCGCCATCAACACTAGTTCTAAGTGTATTATGATGGTGGCCATCTTGATTGTTCTCTTTTATAAGGCTTTGCTAAAATAGTCAACACTGAGTTCTGGTAATCAAGTATATTTTAATTTCCCTGTGGATTTCTCATTGTAGTATACCAATAGTCTAAAAATTAGAGCTCACTATTAGGAAACCTACTTATGTTAGTAGGCAAACAAATTATCAGTTCAGTGTTTACTTGAGTCTTCAAGTAAGAATGTATTCAGAGATTGATGATGCTATTGAATGTGCTGTCATAAAATCATTGACTTTTACACCTGAAAAGAATATTAGATAATGATGATAATAATAATAATAACAATAGTAGTAATGATAATAATACCTGTCAGGCATACCAAGTTTTCTATATTCTGGGTCTTTTGTGATGATCATTATATACATTGTTTCATTAAATTCTTAGAATGACACTATGAAGTAGGCTATCATTTTGCACTATGATGATTTTACCAGTGAGAAAATAGACTTGTTATAGTTAGATAACTTCCTAAGTGATAATTGGCCAAGCTAAGATTCAAATACTGCAGAGCTTGTGCTCTTAAACATTGTTATTTGTTACAGTTTATTATACCCACAAATTTTCACAAATGCTAAAGTTGATGTTTAGAGAAGTTACTTGGCTTTTGCAGACCCTAAAGCTAGTCAGCATCTGCATCAGTCTATTTTCACACTGTGATAAAGAACTGCCTGAGACTGGATAATTTAGAAAGAAAAGAGGTTTAATCAACTCACAGTTCTTCAGGCTTAACAGGAAGCTTGACTGGGAGGACTCAGGAAACTTACAATCATGGCAAAAGGTGATGGGGAAGCAAGCACCTTCTTCACATGGTGGTGGGAGGGAGAGAGAGAGCAAGGGGGAAAGTGCCATACACTTTTAAACCATCAGATCTTGTGAGAACTCACTATCATGAGAACAGCATGGAGGAAATCAGTCCCCCATGATCCAATCACCTCCCACCAGGTCCCTTCCCCAACATTGGGAATTACAATTCAACATGAGGTTTGGGTGGGGACATATAGCCAAACCATATCAGTGTCTACCACTGGCTTTTAGTTGAAGATTTTTCCCATTACTGGTCACATTTTCTTTCACGCCACTTTGCTTTTTCAACAAAGCTTCAACTATTACCATCTTCTTCAGTCATTCTTTCAACTAATCCAAAACTGAAGGTTAGGTTTATGCAGAGAATAAAGTATAATAGAGAATACATAGATGAATATGTCCTCTAAGATCTTATAAACTAATTATGATAGAGAAAAAAACTATATAAGCAGCTAATTATGCTTCAAAGAAAGAATTATACAATATATTAAAAATCCAAGCAGTCTTAAGTTGGACTTGGAAAAAGTATTCGGATGATGTGGAATTTGAAATGAGCCTTGAAGGAAGGGTAGGGAGTTTGAAGGTAGAGTATTCCATCCAGATAGTTATGGTTGAGAGCCAGCTAGGTGCTGTGAGAGGCACAGAGGCAGTCCAAGAAACAATCTGTCATCATGAGGACGTAAATGCTACCTGATGAGGCAAGACTTACATATGTGGCATGAAAGTGCCCAGCATAGTGTTAAAGAGCTTGTAGAAGGTCAGAGACAGATAAATATTTGAGGGCCAGAGTAGCCAGGGAAGGTCTACACGGGGAGCAGAGCCTGAATTGAACTTTGAAACCTTGAAAGATAGGCAGTACTTTTATATGAGAAGAGGGGCAGTGCAGGCAAGGGGAGGGTCCCAGGTACAGTCAGGTAAGAGTGCATGAGGGTGTTGATGGCATAGTGAGCAGACACACAATAGTGTGTGTTTGTGTGTGTATGTTTAGGTGGGTACACACAGGTGATGGCTAAAGAATAACTGTGGCAGACCAGAAGCTGGGTAAGTGATGCCAGCAGGCAGTATGACAACATGTTAGCAAGTAGAGATGGGTGACCTAGTGCAGTGTTCTGTAGACTACAAAATAATGACAGGTCCTGGAGAAGGTTATATAGCCCTGAGTGATCGCAGCTTATGCATCCGTCATGTGAGTGCTGCTGGCTGAGTGTAATCTTGTTAACATCTTCATCTTTAAATAAGATTAGGAAAAATAGTCCATGGCAATACAAGTTGTTTATTTTTAAAGGCTATCTTCATTTTTTTAATAGAGAAAAAATAATATTGTTATGTGCAAACTCTAAACATACTGGAGAAGTCGGTATCAGCTTACATTACTTTTTCATCATTATTCATTCACACGGTCTCTAATACACTTGCATGAAAATTTAAATTAGATCACTAGTGATAACGATATTTGAATTCTGGCATACAAAAGTAGTGGAGTAGGAGAGACAGCAGAGAGACAAAACTGACTTAGGTTAAGAATCTGTTATGAGGAGTGTTAGGAGCTGACAACCTCCATCTGCCACACTGTTGGGATCTGCTTCAGCATTCACTTTGAGGCTATACTCCCATGAGCTGCTCCCAGCTGATGCTTGAGCATAGAGCCTGGCAATTTCTGCCCAATATGGGGCTTCTATATGTGTGATCTTTGCACTGGTGTTTCCCATTGGGTTGGCTCAAACTTTCTCAAAGCCCTACTGTGTCTGAGATGCTTCCTAATGAGTCCCCCTTCCTCCCCTCTCTCCTTTTGCAGGTATCAGCTTTGCATCTTGGCCTGAAGGCTTTCCCTGATTACTTCTACTTCCTATCCCCCCAATCAATCTCTTGCCCTTGAATTCTTTCTTGGTATCTGTTTGCTAGAGGACCCAAACTTACCCAGCATCTTTGTGATTATATAAATCAAATAAATAGAGCTATAGTTGAGAATAGAGGTCAGCAAACTTTTCCATAAAGGGGTAGCTAGTAAATATTTTAGGCCTGGTGGGCCACACATGGTCTCAGTCATATGTTATTCTTTATTTTTTCTTACAACCTCTAAAACTGTAAAAGCCATTTTTAACTTGTGGGCTGTAAAAAACTGGCAATAGTTTGCCTACTCCTGATATAGGGTATAAGGCATTTAATTTTAAAAGTATTTGCTTATTTTCTCCATGTTTCAATTTTACTAACTATAAAATAAAGCTAGATCTGCCCACTACGCTCGCAGGGACTTTCTTTTAGCTTTATCAGTGGCAGTGAATAATTTCAATCTGGCCTTCGAGTCTGAAGAAGGAGGAGACTGAGATGTGGTAGAAATTCAGGAAGTGGAGGGGGTGCCAATGAAAATATGTGGATCTAAGGCAGGTAGTCTCTGATGAAGAGAGAAAAATCATAGAAACAGAAAAAGTGAAATCATCAGAAGCCCTTCCTTCCAAAACTTCCATAAGCCAGCCATGCATGAGAACTTTGAATAAGAGGAAAGGCAGGGCGGAGGTAGAGAATAAGAATGGATGGAGAAAGAAAGGCAAGGAGACAATGAGAAGGGCAAGAAAAGGGAGAGAAGTAGAGGCTGTTATGTTATTTTATTTTATTTTTACATAACAAAATGGTTGAGAAAATATAGAAATAAAAATATCCAACCTCTGGGAGTGGAGTAGACAACCTAAAATTTGATTGAAAGGAGTAATTGTCCAGAAGTCATATTTTTCACTGCATAAAAGTAGCTCTCTGGGAAGACAGCAGTATGTAATGGAACCCTGATTAAAGTCAATTATAATAAACCCAAGGAACATATTCTTAATAATTCAGATTTGATGTCAATGTTAGCTTTCAGAAAACTGATGCTATTTTAATGACAGCCATTAGAAGAAAAAGGGATTTAGAGCACTTAATAGAACACTGTACAGAACAGTTCTGTTCATTCCCTCCAGGAAAATGTATCAGGATGTAGGAATCTTTGTTCTCTATTAAATGTCATAGGGGAAGGAACATAGGGTGTGGTTTTAGACTAGAGGATATAAGTATGAAATCAAACCAAAGCGAGGGTCTAAATGGTATTAACTCTGAAGCAGATGCCTGTTGTGCTTAATTACACCATTTCCTTTTTCTGTGTACTTAAGTTGGGGCAATACCTCTGAGTTTTAGCTAGTGAGATGAAGGCAGAAATGTCCCTTAAAACATTTCTTTTGACCTCTCTCTCCACTACTCTCTACTTCTGCAGTGATCTTGAAGGTCAAGCATTGCAGTTGGAATAGCTACAAGTTGAAGGAGGGCAGCCCTATCAATGCCATGCTATGTCCAAATGAGAAATAAATTGAAATTAGACTAAACCAATAATATTTTGTGGTTTATTTGCTACTTTAACAGAGGCTAGCCTATAGTGACCAGCAGAGATTCTGCAGGCATGAAGCCGTGGTCAATGACTTGCTACACGCAGAGCTCAGGAAAATATTTGAATGTTACATTTGGTAAGCCAGCGTGGTTAAAGGGGGACATACAGGGCCGCAAGAATGCCTTCTGTTGAAAAGCAGATTAAGAGGGAAGCAGATGTTGCTGGAGTCATTTCAAGGTTTCAGAATTTGTTTAAAGCAGAGCCCAAAGAATGATACCTGCCCAGATGAATTCAAGCAAGCCTTTCAAGGCTATCGGAAAAGAAAGAAAATCAGACCCAATGTACCATCGATAGCAACACTGAGGCAGCATCTGAGGCCAATTGCTGGTGCTGTTGGGTTCTGATTGAGATTCTGTTTCCTATTGTTTAAAAATTAGTGAATAGGGAAGGTTTTCCTGAAGAGAAATTATTGTAGAAAATAGAGAGTGGGTAATACAGAAAAGGTAGATAGCTGTGCATTGGAGGCCTGATACAGTCAGTTACCTGCTCTGATCTTTCCTGGCCCCTGCTAAAAATTGTAATGGGTCCTCTGTCTTCTCCCTAAAGCCCCATACATGTTTACCATACTGGATTATTTCCTGTTGCCCAAATGAATCTTCCATTCTCCTAGTTTAATGGCTTCACTTATCTTGGTTTCCCTGATGGACATGCTCTTCTTTCTCACTTTTTCCTGATGAAATCCCAGCTCTTTTTCAAGGCCTAGATCAAATGCCATCTTCTACACAAAGGATTTCCTGTTGATTCTAGTCTATCATTTTCTTCCTCCATTCTCTCATAGAACCACATAACTTTCTGATACCACTTTCCTTCTACTTGTACTGTAGTTATTTGTATTTATGTCTTTTCTCTCCAACTATTTTGTAAACTTCTTGATATCATGTTGAATTTATTTTTTTGTGTGCCACATAGTACAAATGAGAATTTCTGGTCTTAGCGTGTGATACATAAATGTTTAATTCAATTGAAGATAATTGAAGAATAAAAAGAGTAATTTCTTTTGGCATTACTAGGTATGAAGACATATTAAATATGATAAATTAGCAGAATAGTGTTATAAAAAATGAAGTGAGATGAAGGGAAAAATTGGTAGCCAAACAGTTCTTAGTAAATATAAGGTGAGACAAATAATGAAATATTATAAATTAATGATGGTGGGATAGTTACTTTGATATTTCTTTAAAAAATAGGAAAAAGAAACAAAATTGGTTTAGATCTTATCTTATACTCTACCAAAACAAATTCCAGAGAGAAATACAGAAATAACAATAAAATAATCAAGCCAGAAAACATAGAAAAGATTAACATCTATTCTGTGTCTAGATTTGGAAGGACTTATAGCCTTAAAAGCACTGGAAGAAATCATAAAGAAAAAAATTGTAACAGACTTTAAAAACAAGTTCAAACAACTTTGGTACTTAAAAACAAACAATACAAACTATAATTTAAAGACAAGCTTCAACTCGGGGGTGGGGGAAAATATTTGCAAGGAATATCATTAAAAACAGAATTTATAACCCTAAAGTATAAAGAGCTTACATAAATTAGATGAACAATAGGACTACAACAGTACTTAAACTGATAATTGATAAAGAGAAAATAAAATGTTCAACCCATTAAAGAAATGCAAATTAAAAGAAAAATGAGAACCAATTTTTGACCTATAGAAAATATTAAAGATTTAATGTACTGAATTTTAATGTGGGTCAGTGAGTCATTCATTTATATAATACTAATGGAAGTGAGAATGTTCTAGAAAGCAATTTAATAATACGTATCAATAGACTAAAATATTCATAACTACTTACTGATTAATTCCACTTTTAAGGATCAATACCTAAAGAAATTTTGCACATAATGATGTTTATAAAAGTGTTATTAAGAATGGTGAATATGAGCAAAAATCTACAGTATATATTCAGCATGAGGAAAATTAGTAAATTATAACATATTTAGAGAGAAAATTTTATGTAGTCTCTGAAAATAATTTTATAAAGAGTTTTGAACGATGTGAATAATTTCTTATGATATGATATTGAACAAAAACATAAGATATAGTATACCTGTGTAAAATTTCATGCAGAGAAAAGTTTTTCAAAACATTTGTGCTGGTGTTGGCATAATACATGTATTTTTCTCTTTCATAATTTTCAGATTTTCTCAATAATCATGCAAAGATTTTTAGACAGAAAACTGTAAGCAAAATATACAAATTTTTAAGACTAATGACTTCAATACAAAACTGGGAAAGTAAGATGATAAAGGACCTACATGTACAAAATAGAATTTGAATTTCAGAGTATTTTCAAAGGCCTTTAAGAAGGTATGGCATTTAGAAGAACATTCAATTTGCATAGATTGAAGTAATTTTAATAAAGGGATCACTTATGAAACTACAAGAGATAGTTCATAATCCAAGGGCTACCAAAATGAGAAGCTGTTTCCACCCCTAGAGCTGAGGTGGCAATGAGATAGAGTGGTGACCAGAATCAGAAGAGGGTAGCTGTATGGAGAAGTTTGCCTAGCAGGGTCAACCAGTATGCAGAGATCAGAAGGGGAAGCAAGGGGCATAATGACCTCAATTTCACTTGCCTCCTACTTGCCAAGCTCCTGCAGATGCTCTCCATTGGGTGACCCCAACTGGAAGTTAGGGACCAAGGGGGCCTGTTGGTGCAGATCAGTTTCCCAAGGCACGTAGCAGAGTGGAGGGAAGAGAGGAGATCAGAATGATAAATGAAAATATGGCACAGATGCTGTGGGAAAAAAAGAAGAGCTTGTCATGAAGGATCTCATAATGCATTCTTTACAAACAAATTGTTGGTTAAAGTCAATATGAGTTGGGGAATTGATTAATTGAAGATCTTCCAATGGAAGAAGAAGCCTGATCAATAAGGTTTGTTGCATATGCTACACATAGCAAAAGATTTTTGGATACAGCTAATATTGTGGGGGAAATAAAACAGGCTATAGTAACAAACAATTTATAAACTCTCATTAAAATGAAAGCAGAATGGCAAAGACTCACCAATTTAGGGACAAAAATTTCGTGGAATAGCAAAAATGCTGTAGCTTACAGATAAATATGTGTTTGAATCAGGGAAAGAACTAAGAAGGTTAGGACAAATTGTAGTAAAGGGGATACAGAAACTGGTGAGGTGAAAATGATGGTAATTTGAAAAACTGGAATGTAGCAGAAGTTTATGTAAATTGCATACATTTTGGTATCTTTATGTAAAAAAGAACAAAAGTGGAAGTTTGGGAGGTGAAGTTTGAAGTTAAAAATCTATTATGGTTTTGTTATTTGTGATTATTTAAATCTAAATTTAATAACAAGTTTTGCAATCTCCCTGTCTGCTTTATCGAGTGTTAATGTTCAATGATACTGCATTCATTTGAAACACATTTTTCGTGAATTACTTAGGAATGTGGTCATGTTATAAAAAGCAGAATATGGTAGCTTGCCAAAGTTTTTGGATAATTGTTTTAATGGTCATAGTACAGTATCACTCTTGGCAAATAAAATGTGGCTGTTTTGGAAAGACAGCATTTCCTTCAAAGGTTAAAAATATATTGACAACCTCCGAGATTCAACAGGAACTCATCTTTAAGATAAGGCCCACATAAAAAGTTTAGATATTGCCTGATGGCAGAGAGATAAATGGTTGTCAGAAAATGAAAATGGCTCATTTTCTAAGTGTGAGTGGCAATTTTCCTATAACTCTGTCATATGGATAAAGTACATGCCTTTCTGAAGCAGCCTGGCTGAAGGGAAGGAAGGAATAGCCAGGATTAATGAGATAAATGAAAATAATATTTATTTTCTGAGGCACTCTATTAACATCTTCGAGTGGGTCTGCCAGAATCTTTCTCCCAATATCATTATATGAATGACATAGTTAAGACATTTATTAAGTTAACAGAAGTAGAGAATAGAGGTACGCTGCAGAAACATCTTTGGCAAAAATGAAGGGATCTGTTGCGACTCTGCATTTATCTGTTGCTCTTCTTTTGCCTAATTTTATCTCTGTGTGTTTGAAATGTGTTCACTGTACTTCCCTTCTATTTAGAGCTTGATAAAGGGAAGTTGAAAGGTATAATATGACATTTTTAACTCTTAAGAATAAAGATAACCTATGGCTTAGCTAAAATATTAATTTCACAGCAAAACTATTGCTTGTATCTGAGAGAGAAAGAGGAGAGGAGAGGAAGGGAGGGCAAAGGAGGGGAGGGCAAAGAAGGGGAGGAGAAGAGAGGAGAGATTTGCTAATATAAGTTGTGACCTAAAACTTAAAAAGCATTTCTAATTGGGCAGACATGGAGTATGTTTGCCTGTTTAATCTTTTTACTTGCTTGTGTATTGAAGAGTACTTTCAAATTTAGCTGAGTGTCCTCTACACATTCAGGAAAGTAATACTTACGGGAGATAGTCCTGTCAGATACATGTGTGATATATTTGTTAATATATAGTATAACACAAACTTGCATTATACTATAATTTCCCACTCACTTACCCTAAATGCTAACCCACTAATGTTAGTATGAGACCAGGCGTGAGGCAGTCTTGAACTTATATGCTACTTCCCTGTCTCAGTCATTTTATCTTGAAAGTACCCTACAACATCTACAGATATCTCATACAAAATACACCAATCAAAAGACCAACAGCATATGTGTGTACATTTTGCCTTGCCCAGTGTATCCTTTTGGATGTTTTTGGTTCAATCTTCAGATCTGCATAAGTATTGGAGGTTCTCAGGGGCCCAATAATCCCACTCTCCAGAGGCAAACTCTGTGATTAGTATTTATCTTTCCAGTCTTACTAGATGCACATTTAAATGTGTATATGTTCTATATTATGCATACCGAATTGTAATCTGCTTTTACTCATGTAATATGTGGCAAGTCAGTACCTAAAAATTATCTGATCCTTTCAAGTGGCTGCATGGTATTCTGTTGTATGGACCCACTCTAATTTATTTTAAAAATGATTGGTGAATTCTAGGTTGTTTCAGATATTAGTAATGAAATAACGACTTTATGAACCTCACAATGACACATACATTTGCATTTTTATTTATTCCATAGGATAAATCCAAAATGTGGAATTATTGAGACTACATACATTTAGATTGTTGGTGTGCTTTGCCACATTGCCATCAGAAAGCTTGTGCTATCTATATTCCGGGTATGAGAATTAATTTCTTCACACATTCGCTAGCATTGGAATCAATAGCTCTTCTTTATTTTTGCAGGAATAATAGATAAAAAGTGATTTTTTTGTTTTAATTGTTACATTTCAACTAGTAGAAAGGTTGATTAAAATTTTACTTTTTAGGCCAGGCGTTGTGGCTCATGCCTGTAATCCCAGCACTTTGGGAAGCCAAGGCAGAAAGATCACCTGAGGTCAGGAGTTCGAGAGCAGCCTGGCCAACATGGTGAAACTCGGTCTCTACTAAAAATACAAAAAAATTAGCTGGGTGTGGTGGCCAGCGTCTGTAATCCCAGCTACTCGGGAGGCTGAGGCAGGAGAATTGCTTGAACCCAAGAGGCGGAGGGTGCAGTGAGCCGAGATTGTACCACTGTACTCTAGCCTGGGCAACAGAGTGAGACTCCATCTCAAAAAAAAAAAAAAATTACTTTTTAAAAGTTAAAATCCAAGCAGTTAACAAAAAAAGAAAAAGGGGGGGTGGATTTTCTTTTTTCTTTTTTCCTAGAGTACACTCATTTTCCTCATTATTTGGGGCAGATGTTAAATGGTATCATTTTTCTCTCTCTCGTGCCACTTTACGAACCCTCGTGTTTGCCAGTGTTCCTCCTGTAATGTTGTGACCAGAGTTACTGATCCTTATTATAATCTGTGTGGACTCTTCCCTTTCTGAAAGAATGCACATCCCTTTGTGGGATTAACCGAGAAGGAAAGGTTCTCTGTCATCTGATGAGATTGATGCTAATCCTGACATGACTCACTGAGTGGAACCTATTTCTTTCTAACTTAATGGTGGTGATTTTTGCAGCTTTGAAAATAAATTCTATTTAATATTTGCCTGTGACTTAGGATTTTTTCCCCCGTGAACAATTTCCTTTGTACAGCAGCGTATATGATTATATGATTTCTGATTGTGTGAATTTCAGCTGGATCAGAGCATAAATGTCCAAACTCAATAGCCATTAAACATTGATAGTTGTTAAAACTTCTACCAGACACATTATTTCTCTGTGTGCTCAAGCATGGATTTCACAGTTTAACAGAAGACTTTTTCTGCATGTTATATTTAAGAAATCACATTGAATCTTATGAATATAGTAAAAAGAATGTGTTTAAGATTTAAAGCCTTGTGTCTTGTCATGTCAATGTTATAATAACATGTATTGGGGTAGTAAAAATGGCACTTTCTCTGGCTTTATATGAGACTGATATTATATATGTGCATGAAAGGAATTGATGAGAAATGGAACTGTGAAAAAAATTTTCATATCAGTTATACCTAAGACCATGAGAATATGATTATCTAGAATGTGAATTTTTGAGTTTTTAATCACACAGTGGTTTGTAAATTTAAGATCATAACATTAAGTAATTTTCTTCTTAGAACAAGGGTTATTTAATCTGGGAAATGAGGATAATATCATTCCCGTCCCACATATGAAACAATGTATTTATAATATAATAAATCTGTATTTGACAAGAAAGAAAATATGCATCCATTTCCTAATCCTTGTTATTACCTAAATCCTGTTTTTGCTGCTTATGTAAAATGTCAAGAATTTTATGTGGCTGTTCTTGATGCTTCATACTAATTGTCTAAGTAATCCAAGTACATAGTTTATGTGTCCAACTTCAAAAAGAGATCACCCTCTAAAGGGAGAAACATGGACATCACTGGGGAACAAAAAGCTCAGGAAAAAAATTCCTATTTTATGTTTTCATTTTGCCTTACATTCTTCTTTTCCACATTCCCAGTCTGATTTTTAATGCTGTGTCAAGTATATGTATTAAACCAATATCTGAGAGTTGACATTAAACACTTCAAAATAAAAACAATTTCTGCTTTACGGATGGTAAAATGGAATCCCTGTGAGGTTAAGTGCCTTTCTCAAGAATGTACATCTAGTAGGGAAGGAGCTGGGCCTGGAACCCAGAGCTCTTCTGTACCCAAACATTGTCCTCACCTAATCTTCCCTGCCTCCTTGGGCATTTTTTCTCATGTATCAGTGTTGTATAACCTGTGTATTTCATGAGTACTAGCTGGTATAGTAAAAAGAATGCTGCACTAAAAGTCAGAAATCTGGAGTTCTAGGTCAACATTTTTATCTTATTAGTTCTGTGATCTTAGGCTTTGATGTAAATTTTCCTGAACTTTCTGGAGAATGAGGCTGATAATAATATCTACTTTTCTTACCTATTTTGCAGGAATGATGTATGCACACAATACAAATTTTATGTATTGTGAAGCTTTCTGAGAAACTATTATTGTTCAAAATTTTCACCATGCCTCCCTATGGCAGGATTTATACTTCCTCTTTCCACTGATGTATGATTGGGCATGTGCTTTGCTCTGGCCAATAAAACATGAGCAGAATTGCTATGCTTTGTTATAAGCAGAGACTTTTGATTTCTTTTCCCTGACTCTATTTTCTTTTATTTCTGCTTGCAAACCAGGCAATTCTTTTCTGAGCTCATCTCTTTTTTGTAATTAGTTGCTAAACATAGCCAAGAGTAGCCCATACACAGTATTAAAAAGCTCCAACTGTTAAAAGACAAAACTGTAAAGGCCTTGAAGCCACATGAGCTAATTAAAACAAACAAAATGAGACAAAAGCAAGAGTATGGCCCTAAATTCCATTGTTAAAAATCTTCAAATTGACTGAGATGACACCTGCTAAATTATTTCAGCTGGGTAAAATTTCCCAGGGAGAAAAGATCATAACTCTCTGACAGAAGCCTGATATGCTAAATCTAGTGTGGAGGTGTGTTCTAAAAGGAATTGCTGCTGTGGCTCTTGTCACATAGTGTGACTTGAATCAAATAGTCAAGACATTATTATTATTATTTTGAGATGGAGTCCTGCTCTGTTGCACAGGCTGGAGTGCAGTGGCACGATCTCTGTTCACTGTAACCTCTGCCTCCCGGGTTCAAGCGATTCTCTTGCCTCATCTTCCCTCAGCCTCAGCTGGGACTACAGGTGTGTGCCACCACGCCCGGCTAATTTTTTGTATTTTTGGTAGAGACGGGGGTTTTACTGTTTAGTCAGGATGGTCTCGATCTCCTGACTTCGTGATCCACCCACCTCAGCCTCCCAAAGTGCTGGGATTACAGGCGTGAGCCACTGCGCGCGGCTGACGTTGTGTTTGTATAGGCTAGTGTGACCCCAAACCCAATTAATCCTAAGTAAAAGAGACTCAATTTTCAAAACTTAATATGACTACTGGGCCTATCGTCTTTTATGGGCAGACAACAGGATGTCAAATTTGCTCAGGTTCCAAGAAGGTCTTATGATCTAATGTCCTCCTTAGAGATAAAGGAGGATGAGGGAAAAAGAGCTCCCATAGGGCAGAACTCATGGCTATTGAGAACAATGGAATAGAGAGCTTCTCCCCCAGGTAGAAACAGAGCCTAATCAAGAAACATTTCCTACTGATTGGTCTGCTAGGGCTACCATAACAAAATACCATGGACTAGATGGCTTAAACAACAGAAATATATATTTTTCACAGTTTTGGAAGCTGGAAGTCTGAGATTAGGGTGCTAGCACAGTGATTTTCTGCTGAGGGCTCTCTTCCTGGCTTGTAGGCAGCCACCTTCTCACTGTGTATTCACCTGGCCTTTCCTTGGTGCATGTATGTGATATGTGTGTGTGTGCATGTGTGTGTGTGTGTGTGTGTATGTGTGGCAGGGTGTGGGGGTCGGTGGGGTGGTAAGAGGCAAGTTCTCTTGTGTCTCTTCTTATAAGTACACTAAAGATGATATCTCTAAGGAAGGAGGTAAGGTTAAATGAGGCCATAATGGTGGGGCCTTGATCTGATAGGAATAAAATACAACTACACTGGGCGGGGGCAGGACTTCATGATATGAATTTTGGAGGGATACAAACATTCACTTCATAATACCTACCTTCAAGTTTGGCTACTTACAGTGCTTGAGAGCAGGGTTTTAGAATTGCTGTGAAACAATGGCTGGATGCATGTTTCATTCTTCTTGTTTCTGAATAGGAGTGCTTATTATGATGGGGAGTGGGGAAGGAAGGGCTGATAACTTGACTTTTTTGTTTTGGATCTTTGGACCAAGGGAAGCTACAGATAGACCTAATGTTGAAACTCTCATAAGAGTTTGAGTCTCATGCTTTGACAAGATGATGAATCTTTGAATTGCCTCCTTATGGAGATAGGAGGGGAATTATTCTGTTTTGTACATGGACAGAAGATGTTAAATATTTGTGAACCAGAGAGTAGAACTATGATATGACATGACACAATGTGTTTTCTGTCCTCCCTGCTATGCCCCTTCTTGTGTGTCTCCCTGTGGAAAGATTATATATTCTAATCCCATTGATGTCAGATTTGGCAATAAGGCTTGTTTTGTGTGGCCAAGAAAATGTGAACAAAAGTGATTTTTGTCACTTTCAAGTGGCAACTTTAAGCTAGAGTGTGCTTCCCTGGGAGGTGAACAGCATTCTAGATAAAGGTTACTTTGTCAGTCTGAATGCTGTTAAGATAACACTGAGCAGAACCATAATAAGCATGTGGGACAGATGTGGGATAGAGAGTAAAAGTACAATGAAACAAAGCTTTTGTTGTGAGCCACTGAGATTTTCAGATTGTTTATTAGCACATTATAACCCAGCCTTGGCAAGCTGATAGCATCCTGTATGCATATAAGGAATTAATTTACATTAGGTGTATATTATATTTAATTCATGCGAAATGATCAAAGGATTAACTAGATACTCTTTTATTTAATTTGCTAGGATCTTGAGGGTAAAATTAAACTACAGAAAACCACATTTTCATATTGAGAAGTAGCCCAAAGCAGAGGTAAATAACTTATTTTGCTTCAGTGTTAGTATTATAAGATCCATTAAACTGTTTTAACACAAGTTTGGAATAACGTATTTTTTTTCCTTTTTCTTTCTTTCTTTCTTTTTTTTTTTTTTTTTTTGTGACGGAGTCTTGCTCTGTCGCCCTGGCTGGAGTGCAGTGGGATGACCTTGGCTGATTTTTGTATTTTTAGTAGAGACGGTGTTTTGCCATGTTAGCCCGGCTGGTCTCGAACTCCTGACCTCAGGTGGTCCACCCACCTTGGCCTCCTAAATTTGGAATAACATCTTAAAATGAAGAGCAGAGATTTTGGAAAATAATTAGTTCTTCCGATGAGTATGCCATGACTCTCCAGCTCCTTCACTTTATCGTGTTGGGGTATAGTGCACTATTTTGGCTTCCAGAGATGACAAACATGCTGATGCACCCAGTCCCATTTTATTGTAATAAATTTAAGATGACTTCAGCAACGTTTTCTGTGAACTGGCCAAAGCTATTAAGAGGCTAAATCTGCTTTTTCCTAATTTAAATTCAATTGACGCTCCAGTCTGAGATCTCTAGCTTATCTGGTCTTCATTAAGAGCCTGTTAAACTATGGCAAAAGCATTACATTTTGGACATTTACACCATTACATATAATATTAATTGCCCAAGTGTACTAATTAGCTGATTAGAATAACTGTTCTTTGTATATATATCATTTTACTGACTCAAGAATCTGCATTTTGACTAGCATTAGGAATGGAGAAAAAAAGATTTTTTGTGTTGTAAAGGGAAGAGTCACCCAAGCATTCCATGATCATCAATATTCTTTTGAAAGTTACCTCAACTAAAATTCTTGTAGTCACATCTTGTCTTCAATCACTCAAAAGGACTTGAGTGCTCATTAGTAAGTTTCTCCAACCAATTTTTGGTGCTGGGCATAGTGTTGAAGGAGGGAAATGTAATGAACTTACTCAGCATTGCAGATAGGATCAATTGATCTTCCAGGCAGCAAATACTTGATCAGCTCTTCTCATACTTACCCACATCTTTATGTGGAGACGTCTGAAATCAGTGAACAGCAGCAACTTAGTAAGTAAGATACCAACAGAATGAGCTATAATTATAAAGACATTCTGTCTGCCTACATTAAGACCCAGAATAATTTGTGGGCATGAGGGCTCAAGCTAATTAACAAGACTGTTTTTTATTCTTCAATAATTCTAAAGTCATATACCCTCTGTTATCAAGTGAATGCAGAATGAGATCTCAATGCAAATACTTAAGTTTGTAGATATAAAATACAAATATTTGCTTAAAGTTTATATAAGGTAAGAAAAAGAAAATTAAGATGGTTTTGTTATCAACACAGAATGATTCCAATGTATTACTTTGGTGCCCAGGACTACTAAGTGTAATGTGATCATTTGTAATAACTCACACTGGGAGATCTGAGTGGTGAGAAAGCTAAGTATTCTGGGAGTCAGACCACTGAAGTACTGCAATGAAAATATTTGAAAATAGGTGACTTCCTTTATGAAAATAGAAAATAAGGGCTATTTCTAGCATGAATAGTGTATTATCTGAAAAGTCTATGTCTTTGTTTTCTGAATATTGCCAATAGAAACGCTGATAAAACTCATGGAAATTTCCAAATATGGCCCCCAAACCTCTAATATTGTATGTTGCATACTTCCTTGTTTTGCTGTTTATTTATATTGTGCTTTATTTTCATTTTAAGCAGTTTATGCTTTCCAAATATTTGGGGAAGGTAAATCCTTATTGTCAAATCTTCCTGCAGTGTAACAGGGATAATTTAATATTCTTGTTCATATTTATTCAATACCTAGTTTTCTCTAAGTGCTTATTCAGTTTTAACAATCA
The DNA here is from genome assembly GCF_028858775.2 of Pan troglodytes. Classification (NCBI taxonomy): domain Eukaryota; kingdom Metazoa; phylum Chordata; class Mammalia; order Primates; family Hominidae; genus Pan; species Pan troglodytes. The sequence continues at coordinate 131,545,295 of NC_072403.2, forward strand.
GCTTATGTGTTGGCAACAAATTTCTATTGATCATTCACTTGAGTAATTTCTTGCACAATGGCATGGCTAAGACTTTATTTATTTTTGTGCTCATTTTCAATGTTGATATCCCTTGCTGTGTAAATAAGACCATTGTTAAGGAAGACTACAATTTTTCATAGGTGTGTGTTGAAGAAAGTTTAAGTACTTACCATTGAAAGACACCATTAAGAGATTATTAACTAAGAAACTGATAGTCTGATGTTGCTAGTATAGGATGTAGTATATATATATTTAGTAAAGGGTATATTCATATAGGATATCATAAAAGATATCCAGTATTTAATCTAGTATAGGAGTCTGAGAAAATATTGAGAAAAAGATAATCAAATATGAAGATATTTCAAAATGGTCTTAACTTGATTCATAAATAATTTAGAATATATAGTAACATTAGAAATGATTGTGTGTAACAGAGTATAAACCTTTAGATCTGAGAGTCCTCGGAAATTACTTTGTTCATCTCCTAAGTATGAGAGATGAGGGAAAATGACCCAGATGCATCCAATGCCACAGTGCAAGGGAGTGACAGATTTGAGGTTTGAATAAAGGACTCAATGACTAATTAATGCTCTTCCACTTGAAAATGACTCCTTAGGTTCTTAAAAAATGATAACTTAGTAAATTTATTAGGAAAATATCAGGGCACAATCAGTGTTTCTTTTTCTTGTCATATCAGATGAGTATTGGTTGGCATTATGACCCAGCAAAATGGTGATTGTCCTTGAACTACATTCTAAAATTTGTAGTTTCAGAGAGAATTGGTGGAAATTAATATTTAATTGTCCAAAGACAGGTGTGATTTTCTGAAGTTCTTTTTATCTGGATTAACTCATCTTTTGTTTCTATGTGTAATGTCTTTTCGTCCATTTACTGAACAAAAGGCTTGGATAAAGAATATTATCAAAATCTTTTTATTCCATTATTTGTGATATGTGGGAATGCCTATTACAATAAAATGAGTGACAGTTATTTTTCAATATAACTTGCCTATGCTGACTCCCTACTCCATTGCAATATATGTCTATGTTAGGAGAACTTGATTAATATAGTTCCTATTATTTCTCCAACTCTTTATTCATTTTACTTAGGACGAATAAGGGTAGTTTATCTGATTTGAGAATTTGGGAAAAATAAGCTCATTTCTGCATCAGTTCCACCTTTTTTTCTCTTCGGGGCTAGCTGGCCCAGGAGAAAAGGATTCTCCACCATGCCAGCCGGAGAGAGGAGAGCTTCTATTGTTTAGTGTTGCCTGTAACAAGGTGGTAAAATCTGCCTAATTCTTGGGTTTAGTTTGCAGGTTAGTCATGGTTCTTTAAACAACCTGTGTCCTCTAACTCAGTCTCATGGGTAATAAATGTATATTTTGATCTATCTTTCTTCCCTATCTAAGTTTTCAATTTGGCAAAAACGAGGGCCCTACTCAGATATCTCAACTAATGCTCCTGGCATAGACCAACAAAATCATAACTCACAAAAATATTATATCTTAAAATTAGCTTAAAAATATAGGGAGAAGTAAACTCCCATTTTCCCCCTTTTCAATCAATTATATTAGTGAACTCTTGAGTGAGTGAGCCTCTGAGGCTGGTTATATATGAAGAGACTTCACACTAGGACACCTTCTTGGTGCTGCAGTCCCTATCTGGTTCTGTATAATGAGATCCTTCATTTCCTACCTTCTGAAAGTCTATGCTGAGCCTTCTCTCTCTCTTGGGAATCTGTCAACCTTGTACATCCAGTATTGCATAGAATCCTGGCTGTCTCACACCTGCAAGCTTCTCTCTGAAAAGAAGCTCACCATTTAATTTTTATTTAGTTCTATGTCCTTGTTTCTCTCCTTCCCCTAAAACTGTGTTCTCATTGGAGTTTCTCTCTCTTTGTCTCTCTGCCTTTCTCATACATTTCTATATTTCTTCCCTCAGATCTCCACCCTTGCATATAACATACACACATGTATCTATATCTCTGTATAGTATACATTATTCTTATGTTTTGTACTATAGAAAATAATGAGTGATTTGCAGTGAATAACTCACCCACTTTGCCATGTATATCTCTATTTCTGTAGAGATATATACCTGCTATTACTCTTTAGACTCAACGGAGAAGAGTTACTGAAACTGACAGCCTAGAGAAACTGACAGCCTACCTCACTTCACCCCCAATCTTTGAAGAGGGAAGTCAGTAATACAAATGGAGAGCCCATTGCAATTTGCTAGACTGCAGTGCTCGGTGTTGAGGTATAGTTGCAAATTTGATTTTTTGAGAAGAAAATACGTGCTACTGAGAGTTTGATGAGCTTCAGTGAAGAGTCATTTTTTCTTTATCTGTTGCACCTTCTTTGTTCTGACTACAACTTTTGATATTTTATATCCTATAAATCTTCACTTGGAGTATAGTGAAAAGCAACATTTGAAATTTCTTTCTTTTGGAGCCATACTGTTAGAAAAGGAGAGATTTTACAAAAATTTAGAAAATGGTCAGTGCCTCATTTGGCGAAGCAGTATGAAGTGATACGAATTTTTTCTAGGATGCCGAAAGGCAGACCAAATTTAACAGTGTTGGAGGAATCTTGTTTATAAGGTCTTGAAATTCAGATCATCTATGGGGTCAAATTAAACTACTTAGCAAGTTTTAACTGCAACACTGGCATTACTCAGCTTCAAGGACAAGGACTAAAGTCAATTAAAGACTGAGGCAAAGTTCACTGCCAATCAACTGTGTTGAGAGGATGTCAAGTAAATTGCTCTGTGATGGGCTGAAGAAAGGCAACTTAGTGCAGGGTAACAGAGGACCTCTGCTAAGCAGACCTCAGTTCCAGTCTGTATTAGCTTCAAACATTTGAGAAGCAACTTAGATCAGGTTGATGTGAGGATAAGTGGGTGATCAAGAAAAATATCCAATTGATTGAGAGGTGAATGCAGAGCCTAAAGCCGTATGTGTCTTAACGGGGAGCAAGAGAGTTTTAAAAATTAATCTTTGGTTTCATTTAAAATATTAGTGCTAAAATATCAACAGGAAAAGAGCTATTGACTGTGTGCTGACATTTTGGGTCATAAAGGTACTGGAAGTAACACAAATATACCCTTCAAATGCTGATACAGTTGAGTGACATTTACATGGGAGAAAGACATTAAAACCATATTTTCCCCTCTCTTAAGGATATGCACCAAGGTTAGGGAATTAAATAATGGCCTTTTCTAAGGATTTTTTAATTTATAATGTCTAGTTTTGTTCCAGGGGCTTCTTGGGCATTAAGACTGATATCCAAGTTGACCCCAGGGCCTGAGGGCTTTCAGATCCTCTTTAATGATGTTAAAGCCCTCTCAGGGCAGTTTTGTGTAACCTTGTATCAACATTAACCAAAAGGGTAAGCTGAAACTGAGTCATATCTCAGAGCTGATGATGAAAAACAATAGTGGTTCCAAAACTTTGTCATATTTTTGTTAATATTAGCCAAATTACAGAACAAACATTTCCTTATGCATGTAATTATTTCCTTTCAGGACAGAGGTCACATATAGCATCCTTGGAGTTCAAATAGCTTATATATAGGTTTTGTTTGTCCTTTTCAGTTTGACAAACATTGAGAATGTTTAAAAAGTTCTCCAGACCTTCAGATTCTTTTGAAAAATGAGAAGCCCTGGCACCACTCTTGCCACTTCCCTCATGGCAATGGCTTGATGAAGTTGAGTTGTGTTGCACATCCTAGCAGAGAAGCTACTTTCCTGGGTGATACCACTCCCTACCATGTGGTCCCATGTGTTAGACCAGCTGCCTTACTTCTTTACCTGAGTGGCCTTGTAGATATTTGAATTTGTGACCATGCTTTTGACAATGTAGCACTCACGACTGCCTGGTCTATCTTCAGATTGTCTCCTGTAGACCTTTTTGTCTATCTTGCCAGTAACATCAATTTCCTATATATTTGAAAAATAAAATACTAGGACAGATGAAAAAAAATCAATCCTTATTTCCCTCACCAGCAACTGTGTCAGACTTTGCCATCTTGACCATTCTTTATTTTAAAAATTTACAGCATCTGTCATATTGGTGTGGTGGGTGGTGGTGGAGAATGTGAGAAGATTAAATAAGAAGAAATTGGTATACTGACATTCTTCTTTGTGTAATATAAGATTAGCTAAATAAGTAGAAGTTAGGAAATAGGAATATTTACTTGGTGTAAAACAGTATTCATGTTGTCCTTTGGGTTTCTGTCTTGTATTCTAACAGTGCTTTGATATGTTGGTCTTTCTCTTGAGATCTAACTAACCTATGTCACTTTGCTGCCTTTCATCTCTCTGGCAATGTGTTACATTTAATGATTAAATTTCAGTGGATATATGTGTGAACACCTTAGGCAAGCTGCTCTATAGGGAAGGAAACTCTCCTAACAGTCTTATTTTTCTTTGACTTACCAAGTAGCAAAACTCCAACTTGCTGCTCTGGTTCAGTGAGTGGAATAAATTAGGGTTAGGTATATCGGTATTGAAATTCCAGTTCTGATGGCGACCCAGTGTTAAACTGATTCCAGTTTATTGCCTGTACTACATTATTCTTATTTTTTGGTTTTTGGTTGAATTTTTAACATTCTGTTCAACCAGACATTGACCAACATGATCCTTAATGTATGGATGAGGAAGGAGTGTTAATTGCCCTTTCTTTTCATCTTAGAAACACATAAACACATACAGTGAGTATGAAAGCATCCTAATCTTATTGTCATATCTTTTAAAGAGTGCTTATACCTAATACTTCTTTACAAAAATTAACATGATTATAGAAGTTACCCCTCCCATTTAGACATTTTCTGGTCTGATTTCAAGATTTCAAATAACACCAAAACCTGAAGATGATAAGATAAAGTATACCCTCACACATTAGAAATTTGATTAGTTACTTGTTAATATTATATTTTGGAAAACAATGGTGGTATTTATTGAGTTTTACAATATGTACTGTAGGATGACTGGCAATGCAAATTGGGAGACTTGGTAGATGAAAATATCTTGATCATTTGCTTAAAACCCAAATTTACCCTACAGGGGAATAAAGCCGAAGACAGCATATTCCATGAGACATGAGTAAATCTCAGAGGAAAGCAAATAGTTTGCACAGTAAGAAACAGAATTTTTTTAAAGTACATTCCAAGGTTGGAGATGTATAAATACCTTGAACACGGAGACTAGTTTTATTCATCTGTGAATCTCCAGGGCTGAGCCCCGTGCTGATCTATGGGGAAGCACTCAGTAACTGTCAGGTGAATACCTTGAATATGGTGGTGTGGGGAATTAGGCTGCTACTAAGATTTCTAGGGACAGACAGGCCCCGTGGGAATGCTTGTCTCCCAAGGACCTACCACTAATAACAAGTGTCCTTCAGACAATGTAAAAATGATATGGAAACATGTTACCGTTGCTGTAATAAAATATGCTTGTTAATTTAAAGACCAGTTGAACTCAGTGTATTTTAAGAGACCCAGATAGAGGCAAGCCTTGAAAACTGCTGACTGAAGCAAAAACAACTAGAAACTGAAGATACAAAAATTATGTAAGAAAGAATAATGAATTGCTCGTTTTCTTTTTCTAGGATAAATTAATGCTGGAAGAACACAGAATTTTAGAGCTCTTGAATGTACGTTCTAGCATAGTGCAAATGAATGTTAGACATGACACTAAGGATAATACTGATTAAAGGCTTTGCACATCAGTGATAGAGTTCTTTATGATCTAGATTAGTGGCTTTCAAAGTTTTCTGAACACTAGGTATGTCCCCTTAGATAGATGCATATACATATAAGTGAAAAGAACATGATTATAGAGGGTTTCTCCCAAGTGGAGACATTTTTTAGATTGATTTCAACATTTCAAATAAACTCATGATCACACTCATCCAGTTGCTCTGTGATAGTTCTTTTTCCTTCTCTTTTACTATTTTAACTTAAAAATAGGTTGGTTTCAATCCATTAAATTGATTTTATGACTCACTAATAGGTTGTAAAAACCTGTTAGTGAGTCATAACTTTCATAAGTTTGAAAATCACTGTAGTAGAGCCACCAAAAGCATAAGAAACTAAGTTGATACAAATGTTTGGCTTTGTTTATTTTTTCCTTAAAGCAGTGCTTACTAAACACCTTGAGAGTACTTAGTCATTCAGCCTTCCTTGGCTTATTTAGTTAATATGTGGTAATCATTGATAAGCACACCTGTGGGAGGCAGGATTCTAAGATGACCCCCAAGATTTCCCATCCCCTCCCCCGACTGATGTTCATACTTTGCAAAAATCTCTGGAATGGTGAATTGGATTTTTACTTTGGTGGTAAAAATAAAAGATTATGTTAATGGAATAGTTGATGCTAAGATAAGGAGATTTATCTAGTGGCCTGAACAAGAAAGGAAATAAAAACTGAAGGGAATCACATAACACATTTAAAAGCAGAGAGTTTTCTCTGGCTAGTGGCAGAAGAAAAAGTCAGAGATTCAAAGCATGAGAAGAATTTGATGCTCCATTACTGACTTGAAGATGGTGGGTACCACAAGGCAAGGAACATGGGCCTTCTCTGAGAGCAGCTCTGACTGATAGCCAGCAAGGAAACAGGGACCTCAGTCTTACAAAGTCAAGGAATTAAATTCTGTCAAAAAATGAGAATAAGCTTAAAAATAGACTTTGTCTTATAACTTCAGGCAAAAAACCTTGTCTAACACATTGGTTTTAACCTTGTGAGTCCTTAGCTGTGAATCCAGTCGGGCTACATCAGAATTCTGACCTACAGAACTGTGAGCTAGTACATTTATGGTGGTATATGCTACAAGTTTGTGGTAGTTTGTTTTGAAGCAATAGAAAATTAATATACTGACAAAAGTACTTTGCCATTCTTGATCATAAAACATTCTATTTAGCACATTCTCCCTACAAGGCAAGAAAGTATTGAATACATTATAGAATATTATAAAGACCAGTATTAAACAAGGAAGATTTTCTTTATTCTTCAATCATTCTGCTTAATTGAGGGGTTGCTTTGTGAATATTTCTGTCAATAATAATTTTTTCCATTTAAAAAACATGCCTCAGAAGATTTATATGTCAAATTTATACACTAGATACTGGCCTGAGTTTATACGTGAAGATGAAATACATAAAGAGTAGAAACTTGCTTAATGTGGCAAACCTACAAAATGTTGGAACTGGCTAGATCACAGATATTGGATTAATTTATTCTTTGATGCATACACTTACTCAATACTATTTATCATAAGAAACATTGTTCTAGGTCCACAGAATATTGTGGTGGTCAAAACAGAAAAAGCACTTCTCTAATGAGGCTTATATTCATGTTTGGACATTATAAAATATTTTCTATAATATGGTTCTTTCAAGCTTTTTTAAAACTTGTGAAATATAACATGTATGTATATTTATGTATGTGTATATATAATATATATAATTATAATATAATATATAATATATAATTACTATATAATATATAGAGTTATTACATAATATATATAATTATAATATAATATATAATATATGTAATTATATTATATATGTAATTATCATATATAATATATTATATTATATATGTTATATATAATATATTATATTATATATGTTATATATAATATATTATATTATATATGTTATATATAATATTATATATAATGTTTTTGTATAATTATATAGACATATTATATAATTTATATAATTATATACACATATTATATAATTTATATAATTATATACATATTATATAATTTTTATGATTATATATACATATTATATATAAATAATATATAGTATAATTATTAGATAATATGTAATATATAATACAATATGTAATATATATTATATAATACAATATATAATATATTATATAATACAATATATAATATATTATATAATACAATATATAATATATTATATATTATATAATACAATATATAATATATTATATAATATATATAATATAATATATTATATAATACAATATATAATATATTATATTATATAATACAATATATAATATATTATATATTATATAATACAATATATAATATATAATATATTATATAATACAATATATAATATATTATATATTCTATAATACAATATATATTATATATTCTATAATACAATATATATTATATATTCTATAATACAATATATAATATATTATATAATACAATATATAATATATTATATATTATATAATACAATATATAATATATTATATATTATATAATACAATATATAATATATTATATAATACAATATATAATATATTATATAATACAATATATAATATATTATATAATACAATATATAATATATTATATATTATATAATACAATATATAATATATTATATATTGTATAATACAATATATAATATATTGTATAATACAATATATAATATATTATATAATACAATATATAATATATTGTATAATACAATATATAATATATTATATATTGTATAATACAATATATAATATATTATATATTATATAATACAATATATAATATGCAATGTAATATAATATATAATATATAATATAATATATAATATGCAATATAATATAATATATAATATAATATAACATATATAATAGTGCACAAACTAAGGATGTACAGCTTAATGCTCTATAGCAAAGAAAACCTTGAGTAAACACCAAATACAGCAAAACATGATAGATAATACTCCAGGGCCCTTCATAGACCCAGTCACAAACACTAGCAATCATCTCCCTGATGGTCACCCTTTTCTTGAATGTTTTGGCAAACTCTTCTTGGTTTTATTATCTTACTTTCCAAGCTGGCATTCCTAAATGTAATTTTTTAAAAACTTTATAAAAATAGACCATATAGTATGTATTCTTTTGTATCTGGGTCATGTCAACATGAAAAGTTTGTGAGATTTATCTATGTTACTGTGTTCATTTTCACTGCTGTGTAGCATTTATGTGAATATCACAATTTACTTGTCAATTTCATTTGCTAGGCCTTTGGGTTGTTTCCTGTTTTACTGTATGAACATTCTTATACCTGCCTTTTGTGTGTTTGTGTGCATGCATTTTTGTTATTTGCGCGGGAGGAGAATTGCTGGTCAGATGGCATGAGTTCAGCTTTAGTTGCAATTATAAACATATTTTCCCCACTAGTTTAATCAACAGATTCTAGAATGAGCCGCAATAAATTCCACTTCCTGGGGTCCATGCCTTTGTGTCATTTTCTTCCTTTCAGTGTGAGCAGAACCTGTGACTTCTAATCAATGGAATGTGGCAAATGTGAGGAAAAATCACTCTCTTGATTAGATTACTTTATATAGCAAAGGTGAGAGGATGTCACCTTCATGATTGTTATATCAGATTGTATCTGAATAGACTGGAATAAGACACTCTTGTTGGCTTTCAAGAAGTATGGTGTCATGTTTCAAGAGGGCCTATAGACATGGTCATGTGGTAAGGAACTTTGGGCAGCCTCTATGAACTCTCAAGTGATCTCTAGCTGACAGCTAGCAATAAAAGGAAACCTCAATCGGTAAGAAAATAAGTATGTTTTTCGATGAATGATGTTTCAAATCTATTAATCTTTTCCCCTTTTCCCCTTATAGTTGTTGCTTTGTGTGTTTTCATCTTCCCTGAAATAATGAATATATTATTCTATATTTATGAGTTTTGTTATTTTAGCATATAATTTATATTCATAATGTAACCATAGTTTATTTTGTGTCAAGTGTATAATGGAGGTCATCTCTTTTTTTTCTTTATGGTGTAAATATCTGATTGGCTGACAACAGACACATGAAAAAATGCTCATCATCTCTGGTCATTAGAGAAATGCAAATCGAAACCACAGTGAGATACCATCTCACACCAGTTAGAATGGTGATCATTAAAAGTCAGGAAACAACAGGTGCTGGAGAGGATGTGGAGAAATAGGAACACTTTTACACTGTTGGTGGGAGTGTAAACTAGTTCAACCATTGTGAAAGACAGTGTGGCGATTTCTCAAGGATCTAGAACTAGAAATACCATTTGACCCAGCAATCCCATTACTGGGTATATACCCAAAGGATTATAAATCATGCTACTATAAAGACACATGCACACCTATGTTTATTGCAGCACTGTTCACAATAGCAAAGACTTGGAACCAACCCAATGTCCATCATTGATAGACTGGATTAAGAAAATGTGGCACATATACACCATGGAATACTATTTAGCCATAAAAAAGGATGAGTTCATGTCCTTTGCAGGGACGTGGATGAAGCTGGAAACCATCATTCTGAGCAAACTATCACAAGGACAGAAAACCAAACACCGCATGTTCTCACTCTTAGGTGGGAATTGAACATTGAGAACACTTGGACACAGGGCGGGGAACATCACACACCAGGGCCTGTCATGGGGTGGGGAGAGGGGGGAGGGATAGCATTAAGAGAAATACCTAATGTAAATGACGAGTTAATGGGTGCAGCACACCAACATGGCACATGTATACATATGTAACAAATCTGCATGTTGTGCACATGTACCCTAGTGAGAGGTGACAGCATGCTGGCAGCCCTCGCTCACTCTTGGTGCCTCCTCGGCCTCAATGCCCACTCTGGCTGTGCTTGAGGAGCCCTTCAGCCCACCGCTGTACTGTGGGAGCCCCTCTCTGGGCTGGCTGAGGCTGGAGCTGGCTCCCTCTGCTTGCAGGGAGGTGTGGATGCAGTGGCGCGGGTGGGAACCGGGGCTGTGCGCCACGCTCGCAGAGTTTCGGGTGGGCGTGGGCGCTGTGGGCCCAGTGCTTTGTGTCTAGCTAATCTAGTGGGGACTTGGAGAACTTTTGTGTCTAGCTCAGGGATTGTAAAGGCACCAGTCAGCACCCTGTCAAAACGGACCAATCAGCTCTCTGTAAAACAGACCAATCAGCTCTCTGTAAAATGGACCAATCAGCACGATGTGGGTGGGGCCAGATAAGGGAATAAAAGCACACTGCCCGAGCCAGCAGTGGCAACCCGCTTGGTCCCATTCTTCACTGTGGAAGCTTTGTTCTTCGGCTCTTTGCAATAAATCTTGCTCTGCTCACTCTTTGGGTCTGCACTGCCTTTATGAGCTGTAACACTCACTGCGAGGGTCTGCGGCTTCATTCTTGAAGTCAGTGAGACCAAGAACCTACCAATTCCGGACACACTAGAACTTAAAGTATAATAATAAAAAACAAAAACAAAAACAAAATATCTGATTGGCTGAGCACTGCCTGCATCTATTCCCACTGTCTGCAAAGCTATTTTATTATAAATTGACTGTAAATAGATAAGTGTGTGTTAGTGGTTCCCTGCTCCATTGTCTATTGTGATATTATCTTTTCTTTGTTTTTTTTTTTTTTTTTTTGAGACAGAGTCTCACTGTGTCCAGGCTGGAGTGCAGTGGCGCAATCTCGGCTCACTGCAACCTCCGCCTCCTAGGTTCAAGCGATTCTCCTGCCTCAGTCTCCCAAGTAGCTGGGACTACAGGCGCCTGCCACCATGCCCGGCTAATTTTTGTATTTTTAGTAGAGATGGGGTTTCACTATGTTGGCCAGGTTGGTCTTGAACTACTGACCTCGTGATCCGCCTGTCTCGGCCTCCCAAAGTGCTGGGATTACAGGCATGAGCCACCGCGCCTGGCCCTGTGATACTATCTTTTCAAATATTGCTTTGCTCCATTCATTCATGTGTTTTTTCCCCTTAAATTTCAGTTGCACGGGTAGATCTTTTCATTGTCTTTTATGTCTTTTATCCTTTCTGTATGTCTGTTGTCTCTTTGCGTTTAGCTTTAAATATATTATTTGTCTTATATTTAAGTTCACTGATTCTTCAGTTCTTTCTAATCTGCAGGCACATTGATCTGTTAAGTTCTTAATTGTGGCTATTTTATTGTATTGTTTCTTGTCTAGAATTTCCACTTCTTTTTTATGTTTTCTAGTTCTTTACTGAAATTCTCAGTCTTTTATCTCTTTATGTGAAGACACGTGTTTTAAAGCCTGTGGAGGACAGTGCCTTAATCTGTAGACTGTAAAGGTGTGTTTCTCTTGTATTTTATTCCTGCTGATTTTCTACCATACACATGGCTCCACATATGTACAAGATAATTTTTATTTTGAGGCTGACATTATGTTTGTAATATTGTATGAAGAAATAATTCAATGCTTAGAATGATGACATCTTCCTTTTGAGAGAATTTGTATTTATTTCTGCCTGGAGATCTAACACTCTGAAGGTTTGGAACCACTTGCTCTCAGAGATCACCTTAATACAGTTTCAGGAACTGGTAAGATTCAAAGTTAGGCTACAGTTCTTATGAGACCTATTTCCATTACTAATTTACCTTTATTCCTAGATTCTAGCCCTTTAGAGTCAAAATCCACAGTGAGGTGAGTTCACTAAGAGATCCCACTTCATGGATCTGATCCTGGACTTCAATCACTGCTCCCTTATTCCCAAGAGACCATCCAAAGCTTTGCTCAGTCCCTTGGTCTCTCAGCTACTCCTTCTACAATCATTCAGTGCCCTCAGGGGGAAATTAGCACCAAACATAGACTCACTTTCCTGGGTCCCTGTACTTCTCCAGTTTGTGTTTTAAAAAGTTTTCGTTGGACCGGGCGCGGTGGCTCACACCTGTAGTCCCAGCACTTTGGGAGGCCGAGGCGGGTGGATCATGAGGTCAGGAGATTGAGACCATCCTGGCTAACACGATGAAACCCCGTCTCTACTAAAAAATACAAAAAATTAGCCAGGCATGGTGGCAGGCGCCTGTAGTCCCAGCTACTTGGGAGGCTGAGGCAGGAGAATGGCATGAACCGGTGAGGTGGAGCTTGCAGTGAGCCGAGATCGCGCCACTGCACTCTAGCCTGGGCGATAGAGCGAGACTTCGTCTCAAAAACAAGCAAACAAACAAACAAAACCCAAAAAGTTTTCGTTGTCTTTAATGCCTTCAAGCAGCCTTAAAAAATTTTGTCCAGTTTCTTTAGGTATTCCCAACTGGAGAGTTGGCTCAAATTACTTATCATTACCAGAATTAGATGTTTTCAAAGCTTTTAGTTTATTATTTATATCTTATTAAAATCAGTGATCATGAGAAAAACTTTTTTTTGAATAGCAGGATACATGTTGATATATGTTTTTGAGTTGAGTATCAGATTAGTCCCTTCTTGAGAATTTTTGAATTGGTTTTCCCTAGAAAAATATTATTTTTGAGATGATCTCTCTGCCAAACTAAAATAAACTATGTTGTTTACCCCACCAGTAGAACTTGTGAGCTACCTAAAGCTGTAGTCTTGACGTCCTTTTTTAGAGTATTGCATTAAGAAGAACTCTAGACAGATTGGTTGACATCCTTTTAATTACTACCCAATCACTTTGGGGATAGTAGTTGATCATTGAATTTGCATCTGCTGTATTTCCTTTGGAGATCATTCTATGTATATTATAATCTTGACATTGGGACATTAAAATTTAATTTTAATTTTTTCATAAATAAGCTCTTAATATATAACAGAAAATAATTTTATTTTGCTGAGGCATGAACTTGACTCATGTGCTCTTTGAGGCTGGTGTGGTGCTTGGGGAAAGTCAGCTGTTAGCCCGTGACTGGGCAAGCTGGCTACCTAGAACTCTCCTCTTACTTAGATATACTATGCAGATTTGTGCTTCTCTATAATGATATTTTAAAGTGTAAGGATAGTGAAAATTCCAGGAACTATCTAATCTAAATGTCAAGAGCCTAGTGTGTTTCATTTTAATTAGTAAAGAGAATGTGGTTTCCTCACTTAAGTTTTAAAATCTTACCACAGCTTTTGCAGACACACAGTTGGAATATTGGGTAGCAAAAACATCTTGAAGAAATGAGCCTGTAAACTGAAAATTGTATGAGAAACTCTATCCTAATCAGCTTTGGAAGCCAACCACATTAGGCCATTTGTAAACACATGCATCTTTATGTAGAAACATCTTGGCATTCTCTCTTTAATATATGAAAGTAAGAAGGAAATGGCTTCCTATCATTCAAAATATGCATATTGAGATTTAGAAGGCAAAATAAATTCTGATCTTGGGCACTAATAGTTAAATTCTTAAAATAGATTTTGATAAGTTAGTTAAAAAAGCTCTTTACTAGTACAGTATAGTAAAATTGTTACCAAAGTATTGAGCTGTTTAATCTAATTTTCTTCTTTCTTGTGTAATTTCTGAGTTTTTATAGAAGGTTAATAAAAATCTTAGGGAATAGGGGTTTAGGGTTCATTGAATTTTCTGATTAATTGGTGCTCAAGCTTATAATATTTTTATGTTGATGGAAATAAAAAAATTGCATCCACTTGACTAACTTAGTAAAATAAACTGAACATAATTGAATTTCCTCTTTTGACTGTGACACTTACAATAAATGATTCATAGTGGTCATTCAGAGCACCAGAGTTTCCTGTGTTGTTTAGAAAACTGAACTCAGGGGAAATAATTTCCTCAAATTGTGTGATATTAGTGTGTCTCTTGTAATTTCACTTTGTCCTTTAGACTTGTAGACCAGAGAATGTAATGGCATGCAAATAATGGTTAATAGAGATAGGACATCCATGTATTGGGAATAAAGTTATTTGCATTAATTTGGGGAGGTGAAATATTCACTTTTAAGACAAGAACAAAATAATGAAGTTAAAATATTTAATTGTGTCTAAAACATAATTTACATCATTTGGTATTAGTGTAAATTTGGTGGCATTTTTGGCTTGTTAAATGACTGATGCTTAATAGGTAATTGGAGAAGCTATGGCAGCAATTTCCTGTAATAGCTTACAAGCTGTGTCTAATTTCTCCTTGGGGGAGAATTTCAATTGTGTATTGGTCCCCAAATATGGACAAATTTGGCTGCCAGTTCTTTCTTGAATTTGATATTCACTTTTCTGGTGAGCTTGCAGTTTTCATGTGTTTATCACAATATTTTTTTCTTCAACTTTTATTTTAAGTTCTGGGGTACATGAATCACATTTATTTTTTATGTGAAGAAATAACAAAATCCTTTGATATTTTCATAGCCAGGAATTAACATCTAGGTTTTAGAAAAATTAATGGCAAACATAAAAGCAAATGTCTTTGCTAGAAGTCTCTGAGTTCAGCTTTCAGTGCTAACAATCATCAGTATCATAATTATTCAATAAAGGGCTATTGGGAGCCTGCTGTTCTGCTGTGTGTCAGGCACAAGGATGAGCAGACTTTATGGATGCATTGTGGAGCGTGGTCAACAGGGCTGTGGATCTCATGAGTTTACATTTTATAATCAATGATACCATTTCCTACATGCATACATACATACACACAGGATTTCTATATTTCAAAAGCTTTTAGCATCTTACTTGAAATACAACTTCAAGTTTTGAACTTGAAGTTTAGAAATTTGCTAAGGTTCTTCATTATGTTACTGCTGTGGTGTCCAGTGTTGTGTGTGAGTTTTCTGGTCACTCAAAAGATTACTAATTTTCCTACCCTGTGTGACACATAGGAGATATCTAAGGTGACAGTGGGGGCTTTTCTTGTTTTCTTCTTTTAGTTCAGTATAGTGGCTAAGAACACAAGTATTGGACACTGTCCTAGTTCTGTCAAATTTTGAACAAATTAGCCCTTTGGAGCCTTAGCTTCTTCACCTCTAAAATGGGTAAAATGGGGGGGTACTAAGATTTAACTCATAAGATTGTGAGAATTTATCAGTGATGACCCTTGTTGTTCTGGTGTTCTGATATTTCTTGTGCTTCTTACCAGATTACTTAGCGTCTGAACTTACCAGCTCAGGAGCTGTTTCATCAGCAGAAAAATCTGTGGTCAAAACCACTCTTCCCTGCACAATCTAATTTCGTTAACACAGAATATTTTTTAAAAAATATATTGTATTTAACAGAAGGAAAATTTTAAGGTTCAGTGAAAAACCAGCCAACCAAATGATTTCTGTTCAGGGATTCCAAAGTGGTAAAGAATGAAGGTCTTGGATATATAGATGGTAACAAGTTATAGTTATCACCCATTATATCAATTCTGCTGGTTTCCAAAACAAGAAATAGGTTGAACTATCTACCTGAAACAGTAACTGTGGAATCCTCCTGGTATTTTCAGATTGTCCACTTGAAACATATGCCTGATTCTACCCCAACCTTTTTTAATCTGCTACTCATCTTGTTTTATACCCTACATCCTATCCTGTGTATGACCTCACACATGCTTCTTTGGCCTTTGGTTTGTTTGTTTTTGCAGCTGGTGTCCCTGTCCTTGTCTTTGGCTTCCCTCCCTCCTTTTTCACTATGCGATCCTCAATTGAATACACAGCATGGGCTTTTTCAGCACTAGCCCAGGGCTTCTCAAACCTTAGGCACACAAATCACCTTGCCGTCTTGTTAAAATTAGATTCTGATTCAGTAGGTCTGGATTAGAGCCCAAGATTCTGTATTTCTAACAAGTTTCCAGGAGCTCCTGATGCCATTGTTTCTGGGACCACACTTCCACTAGCAAGGCTCACTTCAGCTAGTGTATTGGTCCTCACTATCCACTGCAACCCAGTCCTAGCCCCTAATTGTAGCCATGCTGACTAGTCACAAACTGTGCTTCTGCTTATGGGATAATCTATTGAATGTGCATCTGATGTCTATAAAAATCAAACTGAATCCACCTTATATGACTTTCAAGGGGGCAGAGGAAGGACAATCTTTGAAGTCTTAGTCTACTGTGGAACTATCAGATCATTAAAAGTTACAGCTTTTATGACTTTTTTGCAAATATAACTACAGTTCTTTAGCAACTGGCCATATATCTTAGAAATCAAATATATTACTATTCATTTGAAATATGCTAAGATAGAAGGACTAAAATTTTGTTCCTAGCCATTCTATTAGACCTGAATAATATAGTCAAGATGGAATTGCAGCTGTTGCAAGCCCACAATCATTGAAAAGATTGAGCATCTGAACCAAAAGAAACCTGTAACGCTCATGAGATTTCTGAGGATGCCTGTTTCCCTGTTGACGGTCATAGGAGGAAATGCATGCATTTGGAAATGTCATTGAAGTTGGAATCATGTTTTTGTTTTTCAAAATTACTTCAGTGAAAGAAAGAAATAATAATATTGTTTCTGGGACTGTAAAAGTTGTATTCATTGATTTTGGAGTCAACTTTATATCAGCTCAAGTTATCACAGACAATGCTAGGCTTTTGAGTGCCCGGTGTCCACTTACTTTCTCATTTAGGTAGGATGACTATTTTTGTTCCAAATTGCCATACTGCAATAAGGTAGTTTCTATGTAGATTCAGATGTTTGTTAATTAATATTTCATGAATTCACAAATATTCCATATCATTGCCCCAATTTATACCACCTTGTGGTTCAAGTTTATATGTTATAATACAACATAAGAGGACAAGTAAGTTAGGGGAAAATCTTATCTTTTTTGACCTTCACAGAAAAATTTAATATACATTTAAGAGACTGAAGTGTAACCAAGGCTTTAATTCTGCTTCACTTGTAACAGTTATTTTTCCACAAGCAGATTGCATTGTATATATATTACTGTCTGACCCAAGTTGCTGCTTCCAGGACTGTCATTTATTTGCTAGGTATTAAGTTTGCAAGAAAGCAATATAAAGCTGCTCTCAACCATCAGCTGGGGGAGAAAAAGCTATGAGTTTTACATCAGTGAATTTGGAAAGGGCAATATATTTAGTTACCTGTATGTGAGGTGATTATACAATTGCTCTATGTCTTTTTATGTAGTGATCAATTGAGAAGGCTTTAAAAGCTTATTTGAATTTATGACTGTTGCCTGGCCCTCCTCTGGCTTTATATTAAGCAAGGTAAACAGGGTGAATTCACCCATGTGGGCTCACTGTTTGACAACTTACTGGGGCTTACACTCATTGTTGCAGGCTCTGCAGTCACTCCACATGAAAATGCTCATTAACAAGATAACAAAGGCTTAGCTGTCCTCCAGGAACTTCTTCCTAATCAATGGCTTTGTGGCTGATCTCTTTAGAGCCCCACAGCCTGCAGACTAGAACATGCTCAGCAACCAGATTCCGATTCACAGGCACAGTAATTTGCAATGACATTCTGAACATGTCAGGTGAAGGGGTCAGCTTCCAGGGCTGTACACAGCTAAAAGTTATTCAACAAATTAATCTGAAGCATTGAGTTTTCTTTTTTCCTCTTATCTTATTCTAGAAAAGATATCAGACCCCAAAAAACAAATGTCTTTTATTTTACCCATGAGGAATGATATTAGTGTTTTATATAAAAAAATATATATATAGATAAGGTTGTCATTTCTGTGGCCAAAAGCAAGAAGCACTAAGCATGCTTCTGTCCATTTTCTTAAGATATAGACTGAATCAACAAAGTCTTATACAATAGGATCTTATAGCCTCTAAAGTCTAATATATAGGTCTCTATTTAGAGCCCATGGCTCAGATGTAAAATAACTATAGGAATTATAAAGTGAAGTTATAAAGCTCCCTTTGTCACTATTCTAAATAAGAGACATTCATGTAGTGTCTCTGAACTAGAAGGATAGGTTAAACCCTGCTTGAAAGTAGGTTAAAAAATCTTCTGACCAAATAAGTAAAATTTTCTGGCCTATAAGATCCATATGCATTCTAAAATCTAATCTCAAATTATTCTATCTGGAATCATTCAAATTTTTTAAAAAAATCATAAATGGTAAGTGATACTTAGCTTACTTCACATTTGAGGAAGTTATTCTATCAACAATAAGTGATTATTTTGAAATTTTATTGATTTATGTTCTATCAGTTTTTTCTTTAATGGCAGATATATATTTTTTTTCTGCAGATTTTCTCTTTCTTGTAGGGCGTAGATGACCTTGTGGCTTGATTCTAATTTGTGAGCTAGTTCCTCTTTGTGAGGATTTTTGCTGTATTTGCAATTCTGGCTTTTCTTCATAATAGCAATCAAGGCTGGTTTGGGGAAGAAGGAGAAGACCTGGGATTTCCATCAAGAACACTTATCAGGTGCTCTTTTTTTTTTTTTTACCACCTTTTCCATCCCAGAAAGATGTGTCATGAGAAGTAAAGAATTAAGAGTTTTCAACTGGCCGAAGGAGAAGGAACAGTCTCATTTACTGTGTTATATGGCATCATAAATCAGCAAGAATAATATCTGTGCGACTGTAATCTGGTATTAATTTGGACACTAAAAACTTAATGCTTTCCTGGCTAACCCACAGAAATGTTGAAGGGCAATATGGGACAATGTTACTGGGGCACTCTGAGGCCTTCTGGAGGTACATATTTGGGAATTTGGAGAGTCCCTCTGCAGATGGGTTTTGTTAGGTTTATGTATGATTACAAATGCCATCAATGAGTAATCCAGGGGCTAGGAAAATGGTGCATTGAGTGTCTTTAACAGTTCATCCTTCATTTTTTCTTAATGCTGATATCAAGTCTCTGCTCCACTCAGGTGTATAATAAATCCTGAAAACAAGAATGTTGAAATTTTTATGAAAAGTATAGGTTTACACTTTTCTTTATGGACAAATAGATTAACATTATTTGCCGAAAGAACCAAATCAACATTCCTTTCTGCCACTTCATTTATTTAGACTTGCCATGTGGGTGACTATTCCTGTCTGGATTATGTATTCTGGACTATGTACATAAGGCTCAATACAGACTTACTCTGAATATTGTCTATTCTTCTCATTGACTAAACTGATGCTATCAAGAGTGACATACTAATCCTATGAGGAAAATGTTTTGTGGAAGAAGAACTGACACTAATAGAATCTGTATAGTTTGATAAGAGTGCAAAAACATGTAAAATTAGTTTTGGCTGAGCCCGTAAGAAGAAGTTCCAAGTACCCTCACATTTCAAAGTGAGGCGCTAGACCCCCAGAAGAGGGCTTATAAAGTGGTAAGAACCATGGCTAGCCTCATCTGGGTGTGTGTGTGTGTGTGTGTGTGTATGTATATGACAGACACACATACACATACACATACACATACACAGAGACAGTTAGAGAGCACGCATCTTGAGACACAAGATGGCTACCCAGAGTCTGATCCCTGATCCATCTAGGGGAGGAAAGGGACTTTTGAGGGATATATGACACCCCACTTAGAAGGAGTTTGAGTGGAGGACTACTGCCCAAAACTATGGACTAAAGGGGAACTCCTTCCTGTCTAGAGGGAGGGTGAATACTTATGTCAGGGAACTGTAGGGGAGATATTTCCAGGGATAGAGGTGGCTGTGATTCTGAAGACTCCCTAGAAATGTCCAGGAGAGAGAGAACTTAAGGTAACTTAAGTAGGGCCAGTAGAAGACAATGCCACATGACATTGGTACCAGTCTTGGAAGATTTGTTTTCTTTATTTATTCATTTTTGTTTCCTTTCCTCCACATCCATAGGAATATCTGGAAGCTACAGCTATGGGGGGAGAATGGAAGGAATGGTTATGGGGGATGAGGAGCTAATGAACAAAGAAACAGCCTACCCGTGCCTCCCTTTCCTGTTGTAGGATTCCTGCCTGCAGCAAGTCTAAATTGGGCAGAGATATTTTAGGTGTATCTGGGAAACAGAGTAAAGGCCAAAGTGATTGAAGACATATTGGGGAAGTTAAGAATGGTGTGAGGTGGGGTGAGAGAGGTTAGTAGGGGCACATCACGTAGGGCTTCATAAGCTAGAGCAAGGCAGGGAAACATCTAAGGGTTCTAAACAAGGAAGAAATATTTATGAAATTATCTCACTGATGTAGAGAATGGATTGAAGGAAAGCAAGAATGGAAACAAGGAGACCAATTCAAAAAGATTGCAAAGTCCAGATTGAAGATAACCATGACTTGGATGAGAGTAATAGGGATAGAAATAGAGGGAAGTAGTTGGATTCTGGATATAATTTGGAAGTAGTCAGTAACCTTAATGATGCTTTGATGTGGAGGTGAGGAAAAATGTTCTCAAGGATGTGTCCTAGAATTTTGCTGGAACAACTAGGTTGATGTTGCTACCGTCCATCAGTCCACCACTGAGGAGACTGGCTTTGCTTCTACCATAACAGAGTTACAATGAAAAACTGATCAAGGTTAAAAAGAAGCTTTTCATTGGTGCTATCACCAGAACTGTAATAAAATCAACATCTGACCTCAGAGGAGTGGTAGTATTAATTCCTTCACTGGCAGCAGTTTTGGCTGCAAATGGTTACTGAATTGGTGGCAGTTAACAAAGGTATTTGTGACACTGGGACAGTAGTGTGGATTCTAACAGTGGCAGAGTCACTGGAGGAGCTCTAGTGTTAGACATCAGAAATCATATGAACATTGACATCATTTTTGATGCCTGCAAGAGTAACTGAAAGAGCAGTGTTTATGGCTGACATAAGCTATGACAGTGGTCACAAGGCAGCATAGCTACCACTTTTGATGTTGGTTACAAAACACATAAACAATAGAAACCTAAAGCAGGAAGGCAAGAAAATGATGGTAGCCAAGAGAAGTAATTACTTCTTGGTTTACATATGAAAAATTCTATGCTTTTTCCTAGAACATTTTCCAAAGGATTTATAGGATGCTTGAGTTCTCAGAGAACTAGTGGGAGAGGAATAGAAACATTTTGTTTTGTAGTTATGTACTTGAATAGCCTGCAAAATATAGATCACACACAAGTGTAGCAACTCTTAAAAGAGATAAAGTATATAAATGTGATGCTATATAAAAGCATTTGGGTATAATATAAATGGCTTAAAAATGAAAGCTATTAGGTATAAAAAATTATGGAGTGGCATCTAGAGATGTTATATGAAGTTTTGTGGGTGGGAGTGAACAAGCAATTTTGGTTGCAGTGGAGGTTTTCATTTTGAGCTGTGATTTTGGTATCTCTTCCCTTTGGAACATGAACTTTTAAAATGTCTCAACGGCTTCGGGGCACCTGGTTTTGCACTGAATTTTTGGGAGATAATTCACCATAAAATGGATGCTTGAAGCCAGATTTGGATTCGGAGCACTAGGAAATATAGCTTTAGTGGAGTCAAGGTTTCCCTAGGATGTGATTTAGTGGACTGGCCGTAAAGTTTGTTATAGTGTGGTTTCCTGGGACATATTCTCTTCCCAGCAGGGCTGTGACTCAACCTTTCAACCAACCAAATGGAGTGCGGGAAGAACAAGACTGTAAAAAAATAAACCTTTACCTGGACTTTGCAGGCATAATATTGTTATGACTAGCAGAAATTGGTCCAAAGTGCCCCCTTTCCTTTTTTGCCATTAGGTTCTTTTCTGTTTTTTTTCCCCCCTGCTTTTCCCCTATTCCTGAAGGGTATAATTTCTTTGGTGAAACAGCGTGTGTGGGATTTTGAGAAATGCTTTAGAGTGAAGTGCTATCTATCAATCCAAAACACTACCAAAAGATTTATTTGTTGCCTGCCTGCTCCTCCCACCTCTCTCACCTCTTTGCTTCCTAACACATTTTTCTTCCATTTCCGTTTTTCTTCTCTCTGCAGCAGAGAAAGGCTGCCTACAGCTTTTCCCCAGAGCCATTCAGCAGAACAGTCTTAGAGAGGAGTTAATGTCTTCAATGTCTCCCCTGACAGGCACTAGATTTTTTTTTTTTTTAAACTCTAGCATCACTGATCTCTGGCACCAAATAGCCACCACCCTTCTCCTCTGCCCCAAATAAGATATTCTTATCAATGTGATGGTGGATGGGCCAAGGGAACTGTTACCACTGTTACGAAGCCTGTTTTCACTTTTTCTTTTCTTTTTTTTTTTTCACAGAGGAGAAAGTTGCCTTGCTGCACATGTTTTTAGGAGGAATAAATAATGCTACTCACATGATTTAAGTTGGCAAAATAACTTACCTAGCAAATTTTAGCTGGTTCAGAAATGCTATTGAAGCCCAAATAGCCTAACTATAATAAGGGTGCATCTGTCTCAGTGAAAGACCATTGCATGTATTAGAAAATGAAATAATGTACAGAATCACCCTGATTTGCCCCCCCAAAATGCCCCTGCCCATTATGCATTAGTATGTAAATATCTACATCATGCTAGTCCCTTGTTGTCACATTGTTTGAACCATAGCAAAAGAACTGTCTTAAGGCTTTTGCTCAGAATAACGGAGTTCTTGTTTTTAGGTGCCATCTTGTCCAGATTCTTTATTTAGTCAATAGCGTTAGGATAGCCTCATTGATTGAAACTCTGACCTGATTATAACAATCAAAAAGTTTGGATGATTATCTAAAGCCTGTAGGAACTTAATCACATTGCTTTAGTTATGGGAATAATCCAGGTTTCCACAATCAGCTTTTCAAGCAAAATATCTGTAGATCTGGGATTGAAAAAAGACAATGTGATCCTTCTTTTTAAATAAGACCTTCCTTTTGGAACAGGCAGTGGAGAGTCTGTGTTTTAGCAGGTTTAGGCAGCATGAAATGGTGAGGTCCTTGCTGTGATCATTAGTGGTATTTCTGAATTTCTAAGAGTTAATATCAGATTGATTGTGATTGAGAATTTAAAATATCCAAATCATTTTAGCACAGCTAAGTAACTTTTTTTTTGCTTTAGGGTGTTATAAAAAACCATCTTAGAAACAATTGGATTCCATTTTAGAAGAAATGTGACTTCAAAATTCTAAAAGATTTAATTGATATTTTAACTAAGTGCTCAAGTTTTTAGTTAATGTTAATCCATCTTCTGTTGACAGGTGTGTGTCTCTAGTCTCTTTTTTATTTAAGGTCATTATTTGGCCCTGGATCTCACCCCCTCTGTCTGCCTGGGGTCACTTAGGGGCCAGCAAACTCTGGCCAGAGAGCCTGCTGGCACATTTTTTTGTCAGTAAAGTTTTATAGGAACATAGCTATACCCATTCGTTTACATACTGTTTGCTGCTTTTTTGGTTGAACAGTTGTGATAGAAACCTTGTGGTATGAATCTAAAATATTTACTATCTGGTCCTTTAAGAAAAAGTTTTCTAAGCCCTCCTTCAGTCTATAAATATACAAATATCTTTCTCATCCGCACCAACCCGTGACTCTGTATAGAGCTTCTACACCTATATAGCCTGTTTCACCTCCCTTCTATTCAAATTTCTCGAAAAGTACTCGCCACCCACTGATCTGTCTCCCACTCACTCTTCAACTCTAAACTCTTGCTTCTGCTCCTACTCTATTGTAACTGCTGTTGTTTAGATTAAAAGTGATTCCTTGATTATCAACTCCAATAGCCACATTTTTTGATCCCTTCTTCATAGTATTTGATGCCAGGATCATGGATTCTCATGTAGGACTCCCTATGCTCTTGGTTTCTGTGACAGTGTTGTTAAAGAAAAAAGTTTTCATGGCACTCATTAAAGACAAGTGTTAAAATCGGCTAAGGCTGACTATTCAGGGGGATGGCTACAATGGGGTTTTGTAGCAGGACAGAGTGATGGGACTCCAAATATGATAAGGAAAAGTGGGAATTTATAGCCAAGGAGCAGGAGCAGGATGGGTGTCAGTGGATGGAAAATTACTAAGAGGAAAACCAAAGCTAAAAGGATTCTGGCTAAACTGAGGATGATCACATACCAGCAGGATTTTTGCTAAAACTGGACGAAGCAGGTCTAGGATAGAGCCCAAAGTCGGGGTCTCCTCCAAAAGAGGACTCAGAGGAGCCCCAGTAAAGTTTGGTTAAGGAGAAACTCTCTGTTAATGTATTCTCCTGTTTCGCCTATGACTTCTGTGATATTCCACCTTGTGCTTCTTTAAGGCCACATCTCAACTGCTATGATGATTTCAGCACCCATCAGGTCTCACTTGGACAATTTAGCCAACTTCTAACTAGTTTTACCTTCCTGTCCTCTTTAAAATCTGTTCTCATATAAAGTGATCTACTTGAAACCTAACAATACTACCCTGTTTACAAAGCTTCAGTAATTACTGTCGTTTATAAGAAAACTTTAAAGCTCTTTCACAGCGGCAATGAACAAGCCAGGCCTTAGGCTGCTGCCTTACCCACCATCTCCTTCTGAGGAGAATTGTCCGAGACTACTATTTTATAACCTGGATTATATGCTAGGAAGAGCAAAACACATTGTGAATACAGAGTGGGATAGAGAATGTCAAGTGAAGTAGTTCAGTATTTCACAGGGTGCCTAAGGGTGATGGGGGTAGAAAGTATGGAAGAACTCTGAGTTGTGGACAGATCATAAGAAAACTAGTATGCTGTACTAGAGAATTTGTATTATTCAATAGGTATCCATTGAGTAATTATAAGCCAATTAGCATTGTCAGTTTTATATTTAAGAAAATCCTTTCTTAAAATGGCACAATATTTCCAGAAAGCAGTTTTTGTAATATATGTTAAGATAATGAGTGGATTATAGGTCTGTGTCTTTTTTTTTTTTAAGTAGGAGAGATTTGAACATATTTTTATACAGCTACTAAACAGGAAAAGGCTGAAATACAGGAGAAAGATGGGATAATTGGTGGAGTGATTTACCAGGGGGACAAAGGTTGAAGGATTAGCGTGGATGGAACAAGAGCTATCTCAATAAAGGAAAAAGGAAGAGTGGGAATATCTGTGATATCAGGAAGGGTAAATAAAATTGAGGCATTTCTCACGGGCCTTACTTAACTTATGAACTGGAAGCCATATGACCATCTGAGAATGATGAGAGAAATGGTGGCAGATGGTGTATAAATGAGGTGTTTGGACTAACAGTTGAGGAAAATGGGAGCTAGCGATAAATGTAGATGGGCAAAAAGATTATTTGGCAATGTTAAAGATCTTATAAGATGGGGAGTCATAAATTTATGGTGACCTCAGTAGAAAAGTCTTCTGCTAAAGTAATCAGCCAATCATAGTGGACTAGGAAAGTGGGAGGTGGCTGTTTGGTTAGACAGGTACAGGCCTGAAGTTTTGTTATGTGAAGAGGTCACAGAGGTGAAGCATATTGACAAATACCATTTTTGAAGTCCTGCATCTCAGAGTCTAAGGCTGGCTGCAGATGGAGTTTACTTTCACAGATTCAGAATTATGATTGGTACACAAAGCATCAGCCCATCATGTTAATGCTCTTCAGTGGTTCCTAATTGCTTTGCATGTTAATGCAATCTATCAGTAATCAGCTTTAATGTCCTCCAACTGTTAGCTCTCTTTTTCCTAGCAGTTGTGGATGTTTTAAAAGGGAGAATCTCAGGCAGAATTGAAATGAACTATGAAGAACACCCAGTTTATGGAGGCAGCCAGCTTGCCTAAGTCTGTATTCCTCGTTTTGTTCCTTTGAAAATATTTTCTCATTCTCAAGCTTCCTTTGTCCTCTTCTATCTCAGAACCTTTTGTTGTTCATTTATTCAGCCAATAAATATCTGAGTATTATGTATAAAACACAGTAATTAAAGTTTAGTGACATCATCTGAGCTGGAATGTTTAGTCTTAGTATTTTTGGACAGGAAAGAATTTGAGAAGTATGCTTGATTCTAACGTGTTGGGTGCTAGCAGGTCTAGCTGGGACTTTTTCAGAGCTAATGGGTAGTGCTATATGATAAGGGGCCAAAAACTCACAGAAAAAATAAGGTAACTGCATGAAACCAGCAAAGGCAAACATCTCTTACTTAGTGGGAAAAGACTCATTTGCACTTTCAGTCTCTCCTTCTCTGATACTATCTCTACTGTGTATTATAAGATATTGATGGCTAAGAAGATAGGGGTTTTAATCTATATAAAGCTTTCTTTATGTTTATTTATTTGTGCTTGACTTGAGATGGCATTTTCTTGCCTCTTCTCCCACCAGACTACTCCAGGAAGGTAATGACTGACATAGGGTACATGCTCAAATGTGTGTGTTGAATGAATGAATGAATCATGCTGACAGACATCATGAGCCTAGTAAAGTTTTCTAATCTGCAAGCCAAGACTGGGTTATGTTATAATCCAGAGAACCCAGTGAACCCTGGCTACTGATATGATTAACATAAATTTCCATAAACTCTTTTTCTATGATGTTTATTTCAGACAGGTCAATCATTTTTGCAACCTCTCATGTGATTGGTTACTGCCTTCTCTACTTTCTGTCTGAAATATCTTCCAGGCAAGTTGCATCTGAAAAACTAATCTAAAGAATACAAATTGTCACAAGTTATTTCCTGCCTACCATTACAATCACTGCCAAAGGCTTCACCCATTTCTTCATGTTTTCTGTCTCCTCATTCCACAGTGCTATCAAGTTCTGGGAGAAACAGCATTGCCCGATAATGTGTTAATTATATTTTTATGCCTTGACAAATATCTGGGACCTGATAGCGTGGTTTCTTGTATCTGCTGAAATAAGAAAACAAACAAAACAAATAATAAAGTAAACAAACAAAAATAACCAAATGCTTCTATGTGCAGGTTCTTAGAATACATAAAAGTCACTGTCTGATGCCTATATCTGTAGCTATATCATGTCTTTAGATTTTTAAAATTATCTTTTTGAGACATAGCCCATACTGTTGCCCAGGCTGGAGTGCAGTGGTGTAATCTCAGCTCACTGCAATTTCTGCTTCCCAGATTCAGGCAATTCTTATGTCCTAGCCTCCGGAGTAGCTGGGATTACAGGCATGCACCACTGTAATTTTTGTATTTTTTAGTAGAGATGGGGTCTCACCATGTTGGCCAGGCTGGTCTTGAACTCTTGGCCTCAAGTAATCTGCCTACCTCGGCCTCCCAAAGTGCTGGGATTACAGGTATGAGCCATCGCGCCTGGCCTAGAGTTTTTTTTTTTTTTTTTTTCTCTCAATAAATGTAAGTCTAGAATTCATTTACCTTCTAACTTTCCATAGTTTTTCACTAAGTGGGTATTGATAAATGTCATAGCCTGGGAAGGTAATTTTTCTTGAGAGCCTCATTTGGTTCTCATAATAAACCTATAAGTATTATCTTCATTTTGCAGGTAAGGAAGAGGTTCAGAGAGATTAAGTAAATTGATAATAGCAATGGTTGTTATTATTATCAGAGTAGCATTAAAATAGATGATAATAGAAACACCAGGCTAGGTAGGTAGTATTATCACCATTTTACAGATGAGCTAGTTTCAGTTCAGAGACAAAGTATTTTGCCCAAGGCCACTCAACTAGTACTAGATGTGACAGAGGCAAGTTTTTCAGCCTGGGTCAGTCTGACTTCAACGTGCGTGCTCTTCCAGGCTGACTGACTTGTTTAACTAAGGGCTTTTCTCTCAGCAGGGGACTGTTCAAGAGTTTGTACAGCTTCCCTGTAACAGAGAAATTACTGGATGAAATTGTATGCTGTCTTGTCCAATTATAAGACAATCAGTGTTGAGAACACCTTACAGGCTAAAAGTGAATGTTAACACTTCTGTTCTTTTACCAGTATAGTTTAGTCCTGTTCTTAGGAAAGTAAAACATGATAAGCAACAACAAATAAAAATCCTACTGCTGTTCACTGTCTTTGCCTTCTTCGTTCTTTTCTCCTTAGTTGGTGCCAAGGTAATCACCTAATACACAACCCCCAGGAGAATTATGCTGACAGGTCCTGATGTTCCACTACTGTGTTTTCATTGAAGCTGTGTAGTTACATCTTTGGTCAAATGGAGATAAGCTGTGAGAGATGCTGGATGGCATTTTTCAAAAGGGAGTGAAGATCACAGCAGCCACTTCTTGCTGACTATCAGGGGAAGGGAAAAGAAGGAAAATGAAATGAAAATGAAAAATAGTAGTTTTTTTCATATTGCCATATTAAGGTACTTTTCTAGCTGTGGTCTCTACACATTTAATCACATCCAACTAGCTGATGAAATAAAAGCTCTCCTCCCTTGGCCCCATGCTAATTATTCTTGCTAATTATTTTTTAATTATCTTTCTATCACTGCTTCTAGAGTAACTGTCATAATTTCCACCTCAGATGTTCCAGACATGACATACCTATAAATGTAGTATAAAGGATGGTGACTGGGTTGTGAATGCTTTCAAAGGAAACACAGAAGAGAAATCAAATCCAACCCCATCTTCTACCACATTAGCATGGGCGAGGCTTTCAAATTGCTTCTGTTAATTATTCATTATAGAAACACATACACACTAAACCCCTTAATTAGTTGAGGGTTCACATTACATAGTTCATATCTCCATATTTGCAGGGTGTCTGACAACATGTTGGACAAAGCAGTGCTCAAACAGCCTGTTAAATTGTCTGACCTAACCTGGGTAATTAAAACAGGAATAAGGTTGGATATTTGCCTTTGAGGTCCACCAAATAATATCTAACTCTTTTGCAGTAGAGCGAAGCCATTAGCCCTATGCTAAGCACTCAGTGTTGGGGGGGATATAAAATTATTTGGTTTCTGTTCTGTATTCTCAAGTAATTTATAATCTCAATAGAAAGGCAAAATGTACACATGTGACATTAAAAAATTTAAGGACTAAAGAAGTGGTGGACATTGTAGTGCATACCATTAGGACAAACTTTCTGTGAAGGACAATTGGATGGGAGGACATAGCCAAGCATGCAGAAGAATTTCAAGGGCTTGGTGGTGGCCACAGACATGGAGTAGTCAGTGGGAAGATGGCCTGATTGAAATGAAGACTATGTAAGAGAATACCAATAGATAAGATAAACAGCAGTACATATAAAATATAAGCTATGTAGTAATACAAATAGCAATACTTATAGCAATATGTATAGCTAATATATAGCATATATATCATATGAGGTGTTATACACGTACACAGGATATCATTGGTCAAGTTCCTTTTCGAAAGCCTGAAGTCCTGCAATACTCATAATACAGTTAGCTTTTCTTCTCTTATATGAGATTAACAAATTGTACCTAAAGTAAGTCCCATCAAGATCTGGGTGTTTGTTTCTCAGAAAGACAGATTTTTGTATTATCATCACAACTATATCACATGATAGTTATAAAGTCTCTTGCAAACTCTTTATCCAGAAATTGAGCCAGCCTGCAGTTTCATTAATGTGGCTATGAAAGATCTGGGAAGAACCTGTCCCTTAAAAACAATTCATATTGAATAATCAAGGTTGATTGGATAACCATCTCTTCCAATCATTTCTAAGACAGGTTATAAAGGTCTGTCCTCCCTACTCCATTAAAACAGGCAATGAATTGAAGTCAGAACCCTCAGTGTCTCCCCTCAAAGAGTTGGGTTATCTAGTTATGCTCAAATATATGAGAAAACAGATCATCTTTCAAGTGGAGTCTAAAACAATGCTATTATGTCTGAATGTGTTGAAATGACTGAACAGTAAAATAACACTTAGACTGGTTTTCAAATTTTTTTATGTTCCAAAAACCATTAAAAAGTCTTGTAGTTTTTTTAGAGACTGATATTCATTTAAACTGCCTCGACCCTACCCAAAATTTCAGATTATAGAGTCAGCATAGATCAATGTTCAGATTCAAGCTCTGTCATTTATCAGCCATTGGACAATTGATTTAATGCCTTTTAACCTTATTTAATCAATAAAACTTCTTGCAGAAGTCTTAGGAGAAAAGAAACTTGAGAAAATTTTGTCCTGGAAAGATCTGTCTGGTGGTATAAAGGGTATTAATCTTAGGTGCATACAAATTGGCCCTGGTTCTTAATCTAAAGGCTTCCAGAGAATTGTTTCTTAAAGCTTGGTTCATCAAATGCTAATAGTTTTTACCCATGTGAGCAATACAAAAAAATGTTCTCAAAAATAAGAAGAGTAGGAAATTCAAGGTTAAACTAAGTGAAATAGTATTCTTCATTGCTGAACTTCTCAGAGTCTTAGATTTACCTATTTGGATGTCTATGGAGTAATAGGCAGAATTTCCCCAAACTACTTGCTGATTGACCTGTTTTTTATGGAGCACATTATGGAAGTAATGATTAAATGCCCCTTTCTTGCAGACTTTTCCACTGGAGAAAGTAGAGGCAAGCAGTCTGATGGCTGCTCTGTCTGAGCCACAGTAGCTGAAATTAATGGTTCCAGCATTGGACAAGCACTTGGGCCTCTAGCAAAGGAAGGAAAGACTGATCCACACTGCTCTGCCACATTACAGTGATGGTCCTGATAGCCAAGAGAACTGATGTGAATAAAAACATAAAAATGCTTACTTTTGTGGGTTAGGCATCTAGACTTTTCATATATATGGAAAATGAACTGGAAGGTGACACCTTTACTTTTATATTTCTGCATTGAGACAAATAAGAGAAGGAATAATAATCCAAATAAATCTGGACAAAGTTAGACAAGAAAAGGAAATGAAAATTATTGAGTGTCTGTACCTGTAGGCTGGTAGTATTATAAATAAAACACACAGCATGGGTGATGGAAAAAATTATGAGATATAAAGATTTGATATATAAAAAAGGTCTTATTGCTGCAGGATAACAGAAAAATTTTAAACATTATTGTGCAATGTGTTTGCAAATAGAGTGATGAAGGACTATAAATGGGAGGATTATTGACTAATTTTCACATAAGAAGAATACATTTAAGAGAGAAAGTTAGGTTTTATGAAAGGTTTAAAAATAAAGCTGCTAGGAGTAGGTATATGTTACAGACCTCTAGGACAAAAGAGATAAGTCAAAGAAATATATGAAATGATAAGGGAGCAATGGAAGATAATAAGATTAGACTTAGTGCAGATTTCAAACTCCTTATTGTGATGTGTGATTTGTCAAACTTTTGAGACAAGGTTAAAGTGAGGGAAAAGGACATAATGGATTTTCTAAATGGTAGATCATAGGTTCTTTTAATTTGCAAAGTCACAACTGACAAGGGTTTCTCAAGCCAGTCTGGTTAGGGTGAAATTTTCAGTTCAGCTATAAATAGATTTCAAACACTGTCATATACAGGAGAAGTATAGATCAGTGCAAACTTTTATGGGGTGGCTTCTACCAAAAGAAAATATTCTTTGTACTATGCAAATGAATAGCAGTGAAAACTGCTCCAACACTTTCTGATGTTCCCCTCAACATTCAGTATTATTCCAAAGCAATATTAGCTGGGATTGGATAAAACTGGGTTACTCTGCTATTCCTGAATTCTTCATGGCAGCTGTCTCGCAGTTGAGTTCATACAATCTTAGGAAGTCCCTGCTTGAGCATCAGGGTCATGGTAAGTAAGTTTTCCTGCAGAGCCCCTGAAATGAAGGAAATAAAGGAATGAAATTAAAATAACCCTGTAAATAACTTATAAAGTAATAAATTAATCTTGGATGTCTATATGTGTGTCATTATGAGCATACTGTTGATTTTTACATACTCTTTACACAGAAAACCTTGTTTATTAACAATCCTATTCACCTAGGATTGGTCAAATCTTTCTGAATCCTAGGTAAATGGGAGCCAAATTGCAGCATGCTTCACAATGTGTTTCTTCCTCATCCTCCTTGAATTGTATTTCTGGCTTTGCTTTTTCCATAAAAGATCTAGTAATATCTTTCCATTCAAGATCTGAAAATATCTTGGCTCCGTGGCCCTGCAAGCTCCTTCTTCATTTGATTTAAGCTTTAGTATTATTGTGCAAGTGTGTCTGTCTTTCCTACTATTTTATAAGCTGCCTGTGCTAGCCTTTTGCTACTGCTAGCCTTTTGCTACTGCTAGTCCTTTTCATTTACTTCTGTTTATGCATGCACTTTCATTATACTGTGGAGTTAGAGATACCTCAATTAAGTCAGGAAAAGTTACAAGTTTTTCTTTTACCACTTTCGTTAATTTTTTTCTAGCATAGAATTATGTGCTACTTTTTTGGGGCACCAATTTGCAGTTTTAATTAGGTTACCAATTTAATAATTTTCCCCCCAAAAATTTCAGTATTTGATTGCAAACCACACATATTCTTTGGCTGCTTAATATGGGCCAAGTATTTAGTAAAGTGCAAGAAGAAAATATCTTCCCTTTCAAACAACTCATAATCTAGTGGAGGAACTAGAGGTAGGCAGCTATGTAGGACTATAGGTTGAGGGCTATCATAGAGCTTTCTATTTGGTACTATGTAAGCCTAGATGAAAATGGCAAAGCAAAAAGAAGTCAGGGAACGCTGTATAATGAAGATGAGGTTTTAGTTGAGTCTTGAAGTTATAAATTATTAGAAAGGTTCTGTTTAGACTTCAGCTCTCCTGATAGCTGTGATCTTTTAGCTGTATCGGTTATATTTTTTATTTTGTAATATGTTAAATACAAAAGACTTAAGTTTAAAGACATCAAGCCTGCACAAAAAAGGGAGGTCATATATTTGTAATAGTAGGGTTTTTCAAATTCTGTCATTTATTTTCTTTTATTTTCCAGTATAAGAAAAGATAAATGGAAAAATAAAAATATTCTTGTTCATTTTCTAGTTGATATTTTATGGTCCATTAACTCTCTTTTCATTACCCTAAACTATCTTGTCTGGGGGTTTTTTTTTTTTTTAAAGTTAAGCAACTGATCAAACTTTCACTTTAGAAAACCCCAGCTATTGGCATTCTCCACACCATAACTTCACCAGAGCAGCTTAGCAGTGTTGGAGAAAGTGTGTAGAGGGAAGCATCTACATCAATGCTTAACAGTCTGTTTTTCTGGTTGCCTCATTCTCTTACTCTTACATAAAAATGTATTCTCATTTATTTTCACATATCCAATAGCTTTTACCTTGCTCTCCTTTGGCTTCGCATATCCTAAGCAGATTATATCTACCTCACAGATAAAACTGAATGATCAGATGGGACTGGCCTCATATCAGATCCTACACATCTGAGCTGTCCGCTACAGTTCCTCTAGCCTCTGGCTTTCTTGTTTTAGAGGATCTATTTAATCCTTGCACCATGGCTTTGGAATCTATCATTCCCACATTTTCAGGAAACTTATACCATGAATTATTGTTTGTTTCTTGAATTGTTTCAACCCTTTATCACTCAACCGAATGTGTCCCATTGTTTTTATAATATACTCAGAATACCTCAATAAAAATATGTCATAACAATTACTCTCCCCTGCTTGTAGCTATTGCCCTATCTCTCTTCTGTTCTCAGACAAACTGTTAAAACAACAACAGCAGGCTGGGCGCAACAGCTCTCACCTGTAATCCCAGCACTTTGGGAGGCCGAAGCGGGTGGACCACGAGGTCAGGAGATCGAGATCATCCTGGCTCACACAAGTGAAACCCTGTCTCTACTAAAAATACAAAAAATTAGCTGGGCGTGGTGGCGCGTTCCTGTAGTCCCAGCTACTCGGGAGGCTGAGGTAAGAGAATCGCTTGAACCCGGGAGGCGGAGGTTGCAGTGAGCAGAGATCCCGCCACTGCACTCCAGCCTGGGCGACAGAGTGAGACTCCGTCTCAAACAACAACAACAACAACAACAACAACAACAACAACGACACAACAGCAGCAGCAGCAAACTTATTTATACTAGTTTTTGCTCATTCCCTCATTTCCCACTCATTAACCTACCTGATAAACTTTGGCTCTGTGTCCCCACCCAAATCTAATGTTGAATTG
This sequence comes from Pan troglodytes, assembly GCF_028858775.2. Classification (NCBI taxonomy): domain Eukaryota; kingdom Metazoa; phylum Chordata; class Mammalia; order Primates; family Hominidae; genus Pan; species Pan troglodytes. Next base: position 131,579,787 of record NC_072403.2, read on the forward strand.
TAATTCCCAATGTTGGGGGAGGGACCTGGTAGGAGGTGATTGGATCATGGGGGCAGATTTCCCCCACTTGCTGTTCTCATGATAGTGAGTGAGTTCTCCTGAAATCTGATGGTTTAAAAGTGAGTGGCACTTACCCCTTTGCTCTCTTTCTCTCCTGCCACCATGTGAAGATGTGCTTGCTTCCCTTTCGCCCTTCTGCCACAATTATAAGTTAGCTGAGGCTTCTCCAGCCATGCTTCCTATAAGGCCTGTGGAACCTTGAGCCAATGAAACCTCTTTTCTTTATAAATTACCCAGTCTCAGGTAGTTCTTTATAGCAATGTGAGAACAGACTAATATACTACCCTAATCTGGATCTGGCCCAATCACTCCATAGTGAAACAGCTTTTGGTAATGTTACCAACTTATTGCAATAGATTTTTTTTTGGTCCTTATCTCATGTAACTTCTCAGAAATATTCTATCCACCTGACAAATCTTTCCTTTTAGAAATGCTCTCCTTGGCCTCTATGACACAGCATTCTCCTGGTTCTTTCCCTAACTCTCTGGCTTTTGTTTATTTTCTCATCACAGACTTATATTCTTTCTTTAGTTGACAGAATCTGGAGTTCTTCAATGGTTAGTCCTAGACAGCTTCTTTCCTGCTATATTCTAAATGTTTGCTTCCCCACAAATTCATATGTTAAAATCCTAAACCCCAAGGTGATTGTCTTAGGAAGTAGGGTCTTTTGGGAAGTGATTAACTCACAGGATACTATTTTATTTGTGCCCTAATAAAATAGGCTGAAGGGAGCTCCTTTGCCCCTTCAACTATGTGAGGAAACAGCCAGATGGCCTTGTGTGTGAACCGGAACATGGACCTTACACAGACATTAATCTGCCAGTGCCTTAATCTTGATTTTTCCAACCTCTAGAACGTGAGAAATAAATATCTTTTATTTATAAGCCACTCAGTTCATGGTATTTTGTTATAGCAGTCCAAATGGACTATGACATCTTTTCACCTTATATTCTTTTTCCAGGCTGTTTCACTTATATCCATGACTGTTATTTTAACCTATATGCAGAAGACTCCTAAATTTTCTCTTTACTAAAAACATTACTGTCAATTCCAGATTCATATATCCAATTCTCATTTGACATCCCTCCAGGGAGCCTCAAACTCAACGTAATAAAAAATTGAATTCAATATTTACCCCCTTCTCAAAATCTGATCGTTTTCTCACAACACCAACACAATGAATGGTACCAACTTCCATTCCCTTGTTCAAGCTTGAGTTCTAAGGGCCATACTTTGACATCTCCATTCCATGGTGTATATGTACCACATTTTCTTTATCCAGCCTATCATTGATGGGTGTTTGGGTTGATTCCACGTCTTTGCTGTTGAATAGTGCTGCAGTGAACATACATGTGCATGTATTTTTATAATAGAATGATTTATATTCCTTTGGGTATATACCCAATAATGAGATTGCTGAGTCAAATGGTATTTCTGTCTAGGTCTTTGAGGAACTGCCACACTGTCTTCCCCACTGGTTGAACTAATTTACATTCTCACCAACAGTGTAAAAGCACTCTTATTTCTCCACAGCCTTGCCAGCATCTGTTGTTTCTTGACTTTTTAATAATCACTGTTCTGACTAGCGTGAGATGGTATCTCACTGTGGTTTTGATTTGCATTCCTCTAATGATTAGTGATGTTGAGCTTTTTTTCATATGTTTGTTGGCCACATAAATGTCTTCTTTTGAAAAGTGTCTGTTCATGTCCTTTGCCGTTTTTTAATGGGGTTGTTTGATTTTTTTCTTGTGAATTTGTTTAAGTTCCTTATAGATTCTGGATATTAGACCTTTATCAGATGGATAGATTGCAAAGATTTTCTCCCATTCAGTAGGGTGTCTGTTCATTCTGATGACGTCTCTTTTGCTATGCAGAAGCTCTTTAGTTTAATTAGATCCCATTTGTCAATTTTTGCTTTTGTTGTAATTGCTTTTGATGTTTCCGTCATGAAATCTTTGCCTGTGCCTATGTCCTGAATGGTATTGCCTAGACTTTCTTCTGGGGTTTTTATAGTTTGGGGTTTTACATTTATGTCTTTGATCCATCTTGAGTTAATTTTTTATGAGATGTAAGGAAGGGGTCCAGTTTCAATTTTCTGCATGTGGCTGGCCAGTTCTCCCAGCATCATTTTTTGTTTGCTTGAAAAATACAGTATTTATTATAATGACTAGAGTAGCAAGAAGAAAAAAAAACTAAGTGGAACTACATGTTTAGCAACAGAGCTGAATAATTATGAATATAAAAAAATTGCTATTTGGAGAAAATATATTATGTTCATTGCTTAGAACAATGAATGATATATATGTAGGAAATATAGAAAAGTAAAATAGGTTAAGGTAATAAGGATATAGGCAATTACATTTTTATTTTAAATTTTATATAGACTTTTATTTTTCCTTACAAACTGGGGTAGTTAGGAAATCCAATAATAGCTACTTCGCTTTTATTTAAATAGGGGATCCTTTCCCTATTGCTTGTTTTTGTCAGGTATGTTGAAGATCAGATGATTGTAGATGTGCAGTCTTATTTCTGAGTTCCCTATTCTGTTCCATTTGTCTATGTGTTTGCTTTTTTGTCAGTACCATGATGTTTTGGTTACTGTAGCCTTGTAGTATAGTTTGAAGTCCAGTAGTGTGATGCCTCCAGCTTTTGTCTTGTCCATATGAGATCTTTTTTGGTTCCATATGAATTTTTAAATAGTTTCTTCTAATTCCATGAAGAATGTAAATGGTAGTTTAATGGGAATAGCATTGAATCTATAAATTATGTTGGGCAGTATGGCCGTTTTCTTAATATTAATTCTTCCTATCTATGGGCATAGAATGTTTTTCCGTTTGTTTGTGTCCCCTCTGATTTCCTTGAATAGTGGTTTGTGGTTCTCCTTGAAGAGGTCTTTCACTTCCCTTGTTGGCTGTATTCCTAGGAATTTTATTCTCTTTGTAACAATTGAGAATGGGTGTTCATTCATGATTTGGCCCCTGCTTGCCTGTTGTTGGTGTATAGGAATGCTTGTGACTTTTGCACATTGATTTTGTATCCTGAGACTTTGCTGAAGTTGCTTATCAGCTTAAGAAGCTTTTGGGCTGAGATGAAGGGGTTTTCTAGATATAGAATTATGTCATCTGCAAACAAAGACAATTTGACTTCCTCTCTTCCTATTTGAATGCTCTTTATTTCTTTATCCTGATGGATTGCCCTGGCCAGAACTTCCAATACTATGTTGAATAGGAGTGGTGAGAGAGGGCATCCTTGTCTTATACCAGTTTTCAAGGGGAATGCTTCTAACTTTTCCACTTTCAGTATGATATTGGCTTTGGGTTTGTCAAAAATGGCTCTTAGTATTTTGAGGTGTGTTCCTTCAATACCTAGTTTACTGAAAGTTTTTAACATAAAGGGATGTTGAATTTTATCAAAGGCCTTTCTGCATCTATTGAGATAATCCTGTGGTTTTTGTCTTTAGATCTGTTTATGTGATGAATTATGTTTATTGATTTGTGTATGTTGAACTAGCCTTGCATCCCAGGGATGAAGCCAACTTGATCATGGTGGATAAGCTTTTTGATGTGTTGTTGTATCTGGTTTTCCAGTATTTTATTGAGAACATTTGCATCAATGTTCATCAGGGAAGAAAGGGTATCAGCTCTTCTTGTACTTCTGGTAGAATTCAGCTATAAATCCATCTTTTCCTGGGCTTTTTTTGGTTGGTAGACTATTTATTACTGCTTCAATTTCAGAACTTGTTATTTGTCTGTTCAGGGATTCAACTTGTTCTTGGTTGAGTCTTGGGAGGGTTTATGTGTCCAGGAATTTATCCATTTTGTCTAGATTTTCTAGTTTATTTGCAGAGCTGTTTATAGTATTCTCTGATGGTTGGTTGTATTTCTGTAGGGTCAGTGGTGATATCCCCTTTTTAATTTTTTTTTTCTTTTGAGATGGAGTTTCATTCTTGTTGCCCCAGGTGGAGTGCAATGGTGTGATCTTGGCTCACTGCAAACTCCACCTCTTGGGTTCAAGTGATTCTCCTGCCTCAGCCTCTCAAGTAGCTGGGATTACAGGCATGTGCCACTATGCCTGGCTAATTTTGTATTTCTAGTAGAGACTAGGTTTCACCATGTTGGTTAGGCTGGTCTCGAATTCCTGACCTCAGGTGATCCACCTGCCTCAGCCTCACAAAGTGCTGGGATTACAGGCATGAGCCACTGTGCCTGGCCCCCTTTATCATTTTCTATTGTGTCTATTTGGAGAATCCCCTTCTTAAAATCTTTTATGCACACCCATTTCTAATTTGTAATAAGAACTTTATTAAGATAAGTTTATGTAATATAAAATTGACCCTTCTAAAGTATATAATTCAGTGCTTTATAGAATAGTCACAGAATTTTGTAATCATCACTAGTATCTAATTTTAGAATATTTTCATCATCCCCAAAGAATCCTCCTACCCATTAATAGTCACTCTCCATTCTCTCAGCTCCCCTCAGCCCTGGACATCTACTTTTTGTCTCTATGTATTTGCCTACTCAGTACATTTCTTATAAATGAAATGATACAATTCCATTGCTTTTTGTATAAAGGCAAAACTCCCTAACTTTGGCTCTAAAACTGTACAAAGCCTGGCCCCTAATTCTGCTCAGGTCTTATCTCAAATTATGCTCTTCCATAGTGTCTGGATTCCCTTCATATTGGGCTTCTTTCCTCATTCCCCACTTTCCAGGCTTCCTCTGAGTAACAGCTTTTGCACATGTTGTTTCCTCTCTCCCTCTCTTATCATCTAGTAAACTCTGCCTCATTGTTCAACCAAAGCTCAAGTGTTCTGTTTTCAGAATAGCCTCCCCTAACTCCTCTGAGTATCTCCAATCTTCCAAGTACAGGGTCTGATAGCACCGATTACTTCTACTGTCCAGCACTGCCAGAGTTGTAATATCCATTTGCTTTTTGAATTATTCAAGCAATGTCTTTTTCCTCTGGTCCAGGCTCCATGAGATCAGGGACCACGTCACTTTTGTACACCATTGTAGCCCTAGAGTCTCACATATGGTAGTAGAAGCTGATTAATGTTTACTTAAATCAAATAAGTTTGGAATAAAAAGATTTACAGAAAATAGGTGCTGAAGTTGAGCTGATTTTAGAAAGAAGATGAAAATACAACAAGCACAGTATTTAGTAGTGGGAGGATGCAGCAAATGTTAATGGGGTTAATATTTCTGGCATCCTGGGATATACTGTTGCTTATCTTTCTGCACCTTCTTGCCTCTCCTTCCTCATCTATAAAATGAGGATTACATTTGCCTTTTTATGTCCCAGACTAATTAAAAGACTCAGATTAGTAATGTATTTGAATAAGGTTTTCAAACAAGTTATTAGAAAGTGTTCTATTGGCCAGGCATATTGGCTCATGCCTGTAATCCCAGCACTTCGGGAGGCTGAGGCAGATGGATCACAAGGTCAGGAGTTTGAGACCATCATGGCCAACACGGTGAAACCCTGTCTCTACTAAAAATACAAAAATTAGCCAGGCATCGTGGTGCATGCCTGTAGTCCCAGGTACTTGGGAAGCTGAGGCAGGAGGATTGGTTGAAACTGGAAGGCAGAGGCTGCAGTGAGCTGAGATCACTCCACTGTTTGCCATTGCACTCCAGCCTGGGTGAAAGAACAAAACTCTATCTCAAAAAAAAAAAAAAGAAAAAAAAAAGAAAATGTTCTATTAAATCACCAAGAAATGTATATTAAATAATCTGGTTATAGTGTATAAAACCAGATTATGTGAAAAAATTGGAAGAATGACAAAAATCTCCTCATTCTTGTCTGTAATATACATATTTGTTAGTTATGAAGATTAAATCTGTTTTTATGATTGAATGTGAAAGACACTTTGCAGTTTTATCAAAAAGAGGAGGAGTGATTTGATGTAAGGTAAGAAAGATGACATCTGTGACAACAGGGTTAGGTAGTAGCCAAAACCATGAAAGCTGGCAGAACTCCTTGAGAACATAGATACGATTGAATCACGAAGATGTTCAAGGTGAGTTTGCCGAGTAGGAGTGATGTAAAGTTTGTTTAGGAAGAAAAACGCAAGAGATGTCTATGGAAATGGGTGTTGCATTTGAAAATAACCATATTTTAGTTTCATATAGTTGATTAAATAAATTATACCACTTTAATTCAAGTATTTCTCTGAGTTCTGTGTATTCACTCATCAGTGGGTCATGTAGGATATTATGTGGAGACCAATCTCCTTAACACTAGACAGAAGGAAGATCTGCTTTAACACTAAATACAGTGCCTGTATATAAGTGTGTTACATACATTTATGTGTGATTTCTATAGGCTTAGCATTTGATTTGGTTATTATATATGCCGAGGAGAAAAAGATCATTTATGAATGCTTAAATTCCTAATATTAGAAAATTTTAGGAGAGATAGGGCATTAGCCATCATTGTGTTACAATCCATGGAAGGTATGGCTTTTTATGGACTCACAGCTGGTTAGAGGCAGAAGCAGACCTAGAGCACAGGTATGGTATTTCTAATCATTGTTTTTTACTACTCACACTCTTCATTCCTAAATGAAGGAGATTTTCAGCAAAGAGAAGAAAAATGGTGGAATTGCAGCAAGTAAATATTCTTGGTGGACGAGGAAGATAAGTTATCTTATTGTTCCATTCCATTTGCAGCTATCTCCATTTTTAGCTGTACCACCAGAGTTTGACTTGTTTACATTCTCACCTGCAGACCAGTGTAAAGGGGCCCATAATCTAGTTCCAGCAACATTACCCTTTCAATTTAGGGCTACCATGAGTCAGTTGAGAATGTTAACCAGGAAAGATTTGGGATAAAGGGTTGGACAATCTATAAGAGTCTTTGGCAACCTTGTTCTTCTTTAATTCCAGTAAATGTCAACATGTATTAGCTAAAGAACCAAACAAAATATTAAGAGTGTATTGACCTAATGGTAACTGAGGAATAGATTATACTGTTCAAGGACAGTCAATATACCAGGTTTTAAATATTTGATCTGCTGTTGAACCATATCAGGAGGAACTTTAAAAAAAAATCAAGCATCAAGACACTATACAGTTTCTCTATTATTTTGATGTTTACTTATATATGATTTAGTGCCAAGTGTCTTTCCTATACATTTAATGCCTGCAGTAGATGTGCTTTATACATATGTTTATTCTGGAATGAGGACTGTAAGAATCTAGTCTTTGTGAAGGGATGGGACTGAAGATACATCCATGTTTGAGGTGATGAATATCCCAGTTACCCTGATTTGATCATTACCTCTTGTATACATATAAAAAATCACATATTCCCCCCAAATATGTACAACTATGATATGTCTACCCAAAAGGTTCTGTCAACAAAAAAGAAATAGAGTTTAAAAAATAAGTTTGGAAAATTTTTGACTTTATGAAAATCCGTTGATAGCTGCAGAATGAGGGAAGCATTCAGAAGAGGATAATGGAAGAGAAGTGGTATTGCAGGAGTACACCTAAGATATGAAGGACAGAGATGATGGTAGTGTCAAATTATCTTGGTGTTTAGATTCCCATGGGCTATATTTTAAAAAGTAATATAATTTTTTTTTGAATTTTAAATGCCAATATTTATATTGCACCAGAAATTGTATCTTTGGTAACCATTTAAACTTAATATAGAAAAAAATCAGAAGTCAATCGAGTGTTTGAAGATGTACAAAATTGTTCAGAATTATTCGGAGTCATAAGGCAAATAAGCATGAAGAGCAGTTTAAATAGTTAACCTTTAATTTTTTTTTCCAGTTTTGAATTCCTGTGATTCAAGACACCTGTGTTAGCATTTATTTAAAAATACACAAAGAAATTCTTAGGAGTTGGGAAATTTGTCTTTGTTTTCTTCTTTGAACTCATATTTCCATACTTCTCTTGTAAACTTTTACCCTAATGCAATATACTTTTGTATTTCTGAAAGTATTTTATTGGTCACCTATCAGATATCTCTGCAACAAAAATATATGTAGAAATTAAAATTTAGTTATTTTTAGTTTTCCGACAATAAGGTTCTAAGTTTCTTCCATATTTAGTTTTATGAAAATTATTAGTAGTACATAATTGATCACAACAACATAATATAAATTTTGATAAATACTTATTAAAGGTAAAAAGTAAACCATACTGAAAATGAATTCCTTAATAAAAAGAACAGCCTATTCCTGGATAAATATTAATTATTATCAGGTTGAGGTGAGATTCAACATCAATTATATTCATATTTTTATATTTTATATATATGTAAGCATTGAGAAAGCTTGTTATCATAAATAAGTAGATAGAAATAGAAGGAGTTTTAGTAGAGCAATGTCATTCAATTCTTTGAACTCCTTCCAAGTTATGTGCCAAAAATCCTTCTAGTAATATATCATCAAAAATATTTTTAATTATCTGTCAGCTGACAATTCAATTAAGTTCTCTTCCATTTGGATCCTGATTTGTGAAATGATTTGTCACCCTGTTATTAGGGTTATTTTCTTGCTCAATTTATAGAAAGTATATTAAAAAGGCTTTGTTGAGATGTATTCAATAACTTTTATTAATTTTGGTACACATCTACTAACAAATGCAATAGTTTTGATTAAATGCTTTCTTTTCATGCACTTTAGATACACTATTGTCAAAATCTCAGGACTACAGGATTAATTTATGGAAAATATTTATCATTTGCCTATTTGGCAAAGCCCATCATCATTTCAAACCAATCAGCCAAATAGATTTACTGTCTGTCAGAAAAATTCTGACTTCATTTCTTAATTCAAATACAGGTATTAATATGCATCTTCATGAAACCCTCTCACATGAGAGTTCTAAGAGAGAGAGTCATGACACAGAGACCTGATAAGACTTTATTGGTAGGATGAAATAAAGCAATTTTGGAGTTGTGTAAAAGATAAGCATCTTGGGTGAAAATGTCTTAGGATGCGTAAAACAAAAGTAAAGAGATATTAGTCCTAGTCGAGGATACCTCTAGATTTCCTAGAGGCTGGGCTCCCAAGGCTGACAAAAAAGAGATAGGCACATCATAAAACCAGATACTCTTGAAGGGAGATTAGGTCTTAGAAATAAGCATGTGACAATCTGAGGGTAAAATCACTAATTATTTTAAGGAAAAAAATAAAGGAAAGAGAAACAAAGAAATCAATGACACTTTACAGGAAATGTGATTAATTCAGGTTTTAAAGGACTCAAAAGTTGGAATGAGGAGGGCCTTGTTACATGCATTGAAAAAGTGGCAGAAGTCTGGAAGAACATCAAAACAGATGAAAGTGAGCAGAGAATTGTGAAAAAGACTGCTACAGAGGCACAAGATGAGCACGTTTCACTAGGTGCTTCATCTCTTGGATGAAAGATACAACTCAATTTGACCTTTTTTCTTCTATGTTCAAAAGCAGGAAAGTTACTTTTCCAGCCGAAAAAGTAGAATTGAAGTCTAAAATATGCTAATCTCTTTTACATGAAATCATCTTAATTTTAATTAAATTATCCTATAGTTTACTGAAAGGATTTACAAACACAATTGCAGAATTTCCATCAGTAATATTTAAGAAATAATAGTTAATATGAATGGTACCACACTAAGAGACTGACAATTTTCTAAAAAATGTATCATGTCCTAAAAATTGGGTGTTGATATACTTGATGACAATATTAGAAACTTTTTAGAACTAAAAACTATAATAGTTGACTTATGACCTCTTAAAAATGCTTCTTATCTCTCTCTTTTTCTCTCTCTTAGATCAGCCAGAATCTCCAGGTATAAAACACAGGGAACCAGATATCAGCTCAAGGAAGGACGAGTTTTCTTAAAATTTACAGTGGCCCAAATTTGGACCATCAGTAATAACTGCATGTTCTCAGTGTATGTAGTGGACTGAGGCCAAAGCAGAACCACCACCACAGCCTGAAGAGTCCTTTAAGAAATTCTCTTATTGGGCGGGGTTGGGATTAAGTGATCTCAAATTTCTGTTTTAATCCTGAGTTCCTAAAATTCTACACATCTGGCTTGGATGGATGGAATAGACCAGCTTACAAAACACAGATCCATTTCACTGTCTTCTAGGTTTCACCCATTATTGGTATGAGATGGCATGAGGTCTAGAGGAGTATGGAAGCTCATGTGAGCATCCTTACTGAGGGGAGAGGACTTGCTGTCTGCACACCCTGGGCTGTGTGGTTCTCAGAATGAGCCACCTGGAAGGTCGATCCAAGTACATGAAGATTGGATTTTCTGGTGTCCAGAGTAACCTCTTCACTTTGGGTCTCTGGCAGGCCCCTATTCCCTTTATGGATTTGGAGGCCAGGACACTTTCGGAAGTGCCTGAATCATTGACAAAATCTGTCCTTTTTTTCTTGTTTTCGCTTGATGCTACTATGTCTGTCCCTGACTTCTGCTGAAAAGCTAGTTATGCATTTCATTGATCATTCCTTGTGTGGATACCTGTATTGGCTTTATTAACAATGTGTTTATGGCCTTCGGTTTCTTCCTTATGGGAAAGAGGGACTCCAACTTCTCTCAACATTTAAATATATCGACATTCTGCTGTATTCTGTCTCTCCTTCATGGTGAAAAAAAGGGGTGCTGAAGGGTTTGTAGGAATTCATTAGTTTTCCACAATAAAAATTGTTTGAAAATTGCAGGCCGTGGTAGAAGCAGGTATGGAGTTCCTTACAAGATAATTCTAAGAGGTGTGTGTGTGTGTGTGTGTGTGCATGTGCATGTTGAGATGAGTGGTTTCAGGCATCCATTGAAGTTACATTTTTATGTGTGCTACAGACGTCACAGAGCAATCTCTTAGCTTCCTTTATTTACAAACCAGGAACTTCAGCTGTTTTATTAAAGACTGGATGTGAACGCTGAGGTGCTTTGCCAACACAGACATCAAAGGGACACAAGTGCACTTTTCCCATATGTTTTCGTTAGTTTTTCCCTGCATGTCTGATATCAGTCAGAGAGAGTGCTAGAATATAATACCTCACACCTTGAAGATTAAACACCTTCTCAGCTGGTATTTCTGTTTTGACTTCATTTGCTGCCACCTTATATCATAAGCACCTTGCACCATGTCATAGACACTGTTGGTTCTGTCTATGCAATGAGATTGTGTTTTTCAAAAGCGTTTTTTTCTGCAAGTAAGTAAACTCTGCCTGGTCTTTGATGTGAGCTTAGTCACTGAATGAATAGCTTTGTTGGACAATGAGATAAGATTATAATAGAGTCTATAATAATGATGCCAATCACAGATGGCAGGAAGGCTGTTATTCTTAGACTGTTGTATTTGTAAATCATGCTAGATTTCCCATGACAATCTAAAAATGCCACCTTGTTAGTGATTGAGGTTTATATTTTAAGTTCCCAAGAAAAATATTCCAGAAAGAACTTCCTACTCTTCTTTACTGTGTAATAAATAAGTTCCAGGAAGGACTCACATCATTGCAGGAATTACCCAGGGGGCATTTTTACTTCTTCACCTGACCCTGTAACAGGCAGGCAGTTGTCACATTCACTTATATGTAAAATGATTCTTACTTGTATTGAAGGTTATATATTTATTTTCTGTAGTTTTATTTTTACCTAAATTGGAAGCACATATTCTGTTATGGGCCAGGGAGTTGGAGTATGGAAGCTCAGGGGTTAGGGCACAGGCTTATTAGGAAGAAGCAGCAAGTCTAGGGACCAATTAGAGGTGAGGCATCAGAACTTACACTTGGAGGTAGGTATTAAAAGGAAAAAAAATAAAAGAAAGTGTTTCTAAACATTCTTAACTTCTTGGATTTTGTATCTTCTTAAGGGCAAAACACTAAGGCATAGAAAAATCAGAATTCATGTTTCGTTTGTGTTATACCTTCAGAAAAGTTTTATGTTTTTATCTCAGAAAGTGGCTTCTCAAATTTTGGTTTCAAAATTTTCTGTTTACTTCCAGATCCCTTCTCTATACATCCCTGTGACTAAAAAGCAGAAGATGTGCCACTGTGTAGCTAGAATAGCAAAGGAACTGTGGAATGTTCCTCTGTAAAGAAATGACCTTTTTCAACCATGTTCCTATAGACGATGGTTTGAGTGCAGTGTCCTCTCCAGATTCAGTGTTAAAATCCTAACCTTCAAAGTGATAGAAGTAGGTGGTGGGGCCTTTGGGAGGGATTAGGTCACAGGGGCAAAGCCCTCATGATTGGGATTAGTGCCTTTATAATAGAGGCCCGAGAGAGAACTCACTACCCTTCCATTATATGAACACACAGTGAGAAGGCACTGTCTATAAACCACAAAGCAGGCTCTCATTAGACATAGAATCTGCTGGTGCCTTGATCTTATACTTCCCAGCTTCCAGAGCTATGAGAAATAAAGTTCTGTTGTTTATAAGCTATTCAGCTTATAGTATTTTGTTACAGCAGCATGAACAGACTAACACACTATGTAATAGCTGACTATGAGAATGAGAATCTAAAAGCTAGGAATGGTAGCTTTATAAACTACCACTTAAATGAGTACTAGCATTTAAAAGGAAATTTTAATGAGGTGCTAAATAAACAATCATCGAATTTAGACTTAGAAAGAATATCAGATTATTTTGCTCAATCATTGCAGTTTAAAGATAAACAAAATGAACATCAGAGAAATTGCAAATTGTGTCACAAGTTTTGTTGAACAAGTAAAATCCTGGTCTCTTGTATGTCATTCCTGGACTTTCTTGAGTATACTTGATATCTCCTGTAATGTAACTGTTCATACCCAAATCTACCTATTTTGTAATAGATATAAGATTTTTTTCAAACCAAAAAATGTCTTTAATCACAAATTGTCAGTCGTAATGAGGTAGCAACTAAAATCTAATACATGACTATTTTTCTCTATCAAAAAAAGTTCTGAAAGATTAAACTCATATAAAAGAATAGCATATTATAAGATGATTTATTTTGTATTGTAATTTTTAATTGTAAAAACGTTCACAGCTATTCTCATGTATTTTTCATTTAAAAAACTTGCAAAGTAAGTGGCTATTAGCTGTGTTTTACAGATAAGAATCCTGAAGGTCAAAATTTAAAAGATACATTTAAGATCATAGGACTAAGTGTCATGCCCAGGTCTGGGTCTTCTGACTCAAAATCCTGTGTTCCTTTCACTGCCTCGTAGTTTGCTCTTTAATGGATAATTGACCACCCTCCTTTACTTCATTGGTTATCTCTTAAATTGCATTTCATTTCCGGAAATAATAATGAGAATCATAAAACCAAACAAATTGTAGTAGGGAATTTCTAAAATAATACTGCAACCGAGGAAACACATCTAGAAAGACTAATACGGGGAAGTGTACTCTTCTGGCAACTAGGAGGGACAGAGGCGTTGACATGCTGGAGTCAGCTCACACAGGCTCGCAAGAACTGACAAAGTTTCAGCAATTTTGCTGTTAAACTTAAATTATATAAACAAATTGAACATTATGTTAAAAACAAAGGTAATAAATACTCAAGGCTTGTCCTTTCATACTACATTTTACGCTTATCTATGCTATTGGAGTTATTTACATCTATTGTGTCTGCGTGTATTATACGTATGTCTTATAACGGTGTGCTGCTCTTCTCAGTGTGGTGTGGGTAGTTTGAAATGGATCATGATGGAAATATTAATACTATAAAAGTCATGAATGCTATAAATTATTGTTTTCTTCATTATCTAGACTTTAAAATTATGGACAAAATATTAACAATATGGATTAATCTTAAAATTGTATTGTGTTTGTAGCTGTTACATTGGAAGTAGCATATAAATGTAAGAAAATATTCTTCTAGTATTTGAAAACTCATATAATTTAGCAAAGTAGTTGTACACATCATCGAAAGCTAAGTGACAATGGGAAGTGACAATGAGTGGTGAACCCAAAATAACAAAGCAGACTGACTATTGATACATGGGATAATAGTCAATGGTTATAGTTCATAGAGAAAAGGTTAAATGATTATTTAAAAGGGAATAGGGGGCTGGGCACAGTGGCTCATGCCTGTAATCTCAGCACTTTGGGAGGCCAAGGTGGGCGGATCATTTCAGCTCAGGAGTTTGAGACCAGCCTGAGCAATATGGCAAGGCCCTATCTCTTAAAAATAAAATAAAAGGGGATAGGGTATAATATTTTAAGGAGAAAACCACAAATGTGGATCTCTTTGTTATCCATATATGAATATCTGCCTCTTGTACTGAGATCAGGATATACTTATAGTGAGATCTCTGTAACTTTCTGCTTAATGCAATTTCCTGTATTAGGTGATTGCTGATTTATTTATCTGAAGTAACTCTTTCCCTGAAAGCCCTAGATTACTAATGTTGTGCTCTTTTATTTTTTAAAATTTTACTGTCAACTTACTGTCTGATTGTTTTTCTAGATATTTATGTATGTTATATGATATATAACTATTTGCAATTAAAGTATAGAAATAATTTTTATTCACATGGAACATATTTGTCATGGAATATATCTTACTGAGTTTTAAAAGTAGTTTACCAAATAATACAATAACATGTTTGTTTAAACATATGTATGCAAAGAAAAATATCTGGCATAAAAAGAATTTACCAAAAAATTAGTGTGATGATTAATCTGGGTGTTGAGTTTATGGCTTGTTTTTATTTTATTGTATTTGCTCATCTCTATGTTTCAATTTTTCTACAATGAGCATTTCATATCAATATGGAGTATTCCATACCAACATAACCAAAAATAAAACAAAATCTTCATTCTGATATTTCTGATGAAAACAATTGAGCAGAACAAATGGGATCTATCACATAAAAGTCACTCAGGAGCAATAGTGTGTGTCCTCTTGCTGCCTGGATGCCTCGCTAACCTTCTGCCTACCTGGCTGCCCTGAGTATCACAGTATCTTTGAGGAGATGATGGACTATTGCACCTCAAATCAATCAAATTCTTACCTGGATGAATTTTCTAAAAGATGGGAACAAAAATCTGAACAAAAATGGGAACATTAATCTTCCCATCCCCACAGGACTCTTCTAGAAGTTTCCAACTCTTATAATAAGCAGTCAAACAAAATAAATAAAATAAAAAGAGAATAAGAAATAACCTTGTGAAAGCTGTCAACACTTTTGTGGACGAAGTCTTTCATCTGGGCTCTTCAAGCAAATGTAACTCTAAGCTTTTTAATGATTATTCAGTATCCATGTGGTACTATCAGTGACAATGATAGGGATATAAAGTGCTCTCAGCATTACGTTTCTTATAGATAAATCTTGAAAAGTACAAGAAGTACTCATCAGATATTACCTGTGAGACACTCACACAAGTGAGAGCATAACCCAGGAATATAATCTGCCTGAGACAGCACTTAACTCCAGGTAAGAGATAAATGACATAACCAAGAATGCATATGGTTCTTGAGAAACTTTTATCATTCTCCTTTATTCGCACTTTTTTTTTTCAGAGAAAACAAGATCGCAGACTTCAAGTTTTTTTCTCATAGCTCCTATGGAGCACTCTGCAGTCAGCCATTGTGTTTATATTAATGAGAAGGTAGAGGAAGACTCTTGGGTTTATATCACTGTGAGATTATTAATTCCTTTAATATCCTTGTGATTTGCTGCATTTAGAAAATTGATAAATCATTTATGTTACACTGTTATGAAGCTTTAGGGGTAGTAGGCTAATTATTGGTCACATGCATAGGATAGCTTATTAACTGACATAAAGCCACGTATCTCAGAATGTAGGTCGTTTCCAAATGTAAGCAAATTTTATATGATTGTATAATTTTAATATAACAAATATTTTGATGACTTTTTATTGATTAGCAAAGAGGAAGTATAAATCCAAAATCATTGAAAATCTTGTCTTAGGTTTCTTTGCAGAAGTTTCTGCCCTTCTCATTCTCTTTTAATTTTTATTAATGTTTTGCTGATGAGCCAGTTGGAAATGGATTTTCAGTAGTGATGCAAGTTACTATTGAGAAGGCCAAAAGCAAGCATGGTCCATATTCTCTTCTTGTTCTTTTCCTCAGCTTACTTGCTTTGTTTTTCTGTTGCTTTCTTTGTATCTGCTTTTCTGTCTTTCTTTGATGGATTTTTGTTCTCCTCTGACTCTTCGATCCATTTATTTTTATTTTCTCAAGTGTCCCTCATGTGTACATCTTACTCTCCCTACTGCTTTTTCCCATGATGATTCTCATTCCCCGACTTCAACACCTCAAGGTGCTGTTTTCCCATTATCTCCTCCTTGCAGTGCCTAGTATCCCCCACCATCTCTCTTCTTTCTGACCTCCAAGTAATCATTTTGACACTTTTATCCCTGTGTGAATTTGAGACTCATTGGGGTTTGTCTCACATTGGCAGCAGAGGAGAGTTTTATTTAGGGCATGGGACATGAGGTGCAGTGAATGCCTCTCATCGACTGTTTAGCCGAGATCTGGCCTCTTGCGAGAACCAGGAATCAGTCAGAGTTCATGAGAGGGGAGTTTCGAGTGTAAAGGTCATGGTGATATATGAGGTCAGCTTTGGTAGGTTGGGTGATGCTGAAGGAGTGGACTATGTGCGGATTTGTAGGTCTTGGGCCCTATAGATGGGTTTTAATGCTGATGAACAAGATGCTGATTATAACAGGGCAAAGTTATAATCCCTGTCCACTCCATCATTCAATTTATGCTATATATTGTTGTCAAACTAATTCACCAAATTTGCTGCCTTAATCGCAATCTCTCGTCTCTTGAAACTTCTTCAGAAACTCCAGTTACTGTGCCACGCAACCCTCAACTCCTCAGGCATCTTAGTCAACACTAAATGAAAGCCTCAAGCATCTTAGTCAACACTAAATGAAAGCCCTGACCTCTCTCTGTGCCCCCATTTCAACTTTTCTTCCTTCTCCCACTCCCACTCTTTGCATATATTTATTTAACATTTTCTCCCAGACTCTCCTTCTTATTTTTAGAGAGACTCAGTCCAGCTTTTCCAGCAGGATGTACCTCATTTGTACAGCCCCACTCATTATCCCCAGGTTTTCAATGTCCTTGTTAAAGCTTAGCTTCAAGCTTATGTTTTTGTTACACATTTTAATCCCATTTTTTTCTCTTTAGTATATAAGCTCTGTGCATAAACTCTACACTGATTTTGCCTATGTCTAATAAACATTACCTTTTAATGAGGACATAACTTCGCTTTAAAATTTTTTTATGATTGAAACAATTGTAGTACTTCTGTGTGTAAATAACAGTACTACAGAAGACAATGATCTTAAAAGAATTTTATAATATCACGTTTAATTTTTAAGGAGTAAATATTCTTCCTACTCATGCTCCTTTTTCATAAAAAGTGTTGGGAATAATCACATTATTCTTTGGCTAGGCTTACATCCAAAGTCTTATTTTCCAGTCCTACTTTTAAGTGCCTCAAGGGAGTATCTTCAGGAGTGTTCTCTTGGTGGAATGGTACAATAGTCCTTGAGGTTTAGACCACTTGCCTCTCTCTAGGAGATGTCAGGGGCTCTTTTCATGTGTTTAAATGTCTTTTGTTTTTGTTCTGTACTATAATTTCCTGGCTCAGTTTTTGGACACTCTCTTTAAAGTCAAAATCAATGGGATATTTCAAGTACCCTAATGAATAGTTTTTAGGAAAAGCTGACGTTTTGGGCCCTTATTACACACGTAAATAGATATGTTTTCTGTAACTTCTATGTCCTTCTCATAGAGACTGAACAGCCACTGCTAAGTGTGCAGCTACCCATGTGACACTCACTGAAAACTAGCCACAGCTTGAGATCAGCCGTCTACATTTGGCCAACCAGATTCCCTCTCCTAAAATTTGAAATTGGGACACAGGGATTCTCCCTTGTCAGTATTTGAATTTATAAAGGATGTTAAGCCAGAACTGGAAGCGAGCCATTGACTCACGTGTAAATGGATAGATAAATTTGGACAACATGGAAGGAAAACAATAGAGATACAAAGCTAGAAGCAGAGATAAGACCTTGTGGTGTGATAGGTAGAGACAAGAATAGGCAAAGAGCAAGAGAGGCAAAGAGAGACAGATACACACAGAAATGGGAGAGACATATAGAGACAGACTTAGGGAGAAGGAGAGAGAGAGGAGAGATGGAGAGAGAGAGAGGAGAAAGAGAGATAGAATAGTTGCCTCAAATCCTAACAACTTCGCAGTTCTTGATTCCAACATCCCTTCCCCTACTAAGACAACAGAGGTAGAGCCCCTTCCTTGGCTGAAGCCAGGTTGAATTGGTTCTATTCCTTGTATCCAAATGATTCTACCATAAGATAAAGCCTACCCCTAATCTATGCATGTCTAACTCAGAATAGCTTGCATCATAGCTGTTCCATGTTCCTACTGTCAATTATGGTTTCATAGGTTCTGTTTCTGCAGTTAACAAGTTGTCAAAGTTGGCAGTCAGTATCATATTAAATCAGCAATGAAGACTTTTTTGTTAAATGATATTGAAACATTGTCATCAATTTTTGTAACTTGTTGGCTGGGCGCTCACGCCTGTAATCCCAGCACTTTGGGAGGCCGAGGCAGGTGGATCAGTTGGGGTCAGGAGTTCGAGATCAGCCTGGCCAAAATGGTGAAACACGTCTTTACAAAAAACACAAAAATTAGCTGGGAGTGGTAGTGCATACCTGTAATCTCAGCTACCCGGGAGGCTGAGGCATAAGAATCACTTGGACCCGGGAGGCAGAGGTTGCAGTGAGCCAAGATAGTGTCACTGCACTCCAGCTTGGGCAACAGAGTGATACCCTGTCTCCAAAATAAATAAATAAATAAAAAATAAAAGTAACTTGTAGTGCTTTATTAAATTTATTGGTTAATCAAAATAATTCACCAGTGTATAAAGAGAATTGTCTAAAAATAAGTAACATTAACAATGACAAAGACCCAAATGGTGGTCCATCAGGTTCCAAAGCATCTATGTGGGTGTGTTTTCCATTAAACTAACCTTACTAATTTGCTTTAAACCTAAGCAAATAAGCAAATTAAACAAATAATTACTTACATTGTCACACTAATTTAATATTTTAAAATATAATTTCATTGGTTTTGTCATTTTGCTATAATTTAACTTAAAAAATTGCTTAGGTATTTTCGCTGTATAAGAGCTATATATAGAAGGACTTTATACCCATTTTTATGTCAGTACATATATAAGTAATATTAGTAAAATAATTTAATATTTGTTTTTCTAATATTTTCCCTCAAAGAAGTTCCATACATTATTTGAATTTGAGAAACATTGAATTAAGAAGTTGTTTTTCTAAATGAAAGTTTATTATTTTTAATTCACTATACTTTTTCAATTTTTGGTAATATTCCCAGATTTATCCATGTGTACTTAATGTTTTCTTATCTTATGGTAGGCTTTTTTAAGGGTCAAATAAATTTAGATGAGTTTTATTTTGAGCAGTTATATATTTTCTGTCTGCATTTTTTTTCTCAGTAGATTTCAATCTCTTCTCCAAAAAGCAAGAGGTAGTTGGTCAATTTTAGTTCGAACGCTGTATTGGTGAGGCCAAGCTTGTGGTGTGAAGATAGGGAACTACGTCATTTCTCTGTGGTTTCTCACTGCCCACGGCTGCTGGCCAGAACTCCTGTGGATGCTGCACTAAGATTCATAGGAACACTGGATGCAAATAATCCATCTTAGCCTCATGTAATACAACTCACGTTGTTAAACCAAAAACATCATTTTTGCCTTTACAGCTGAGTACATCACTGGACTAAACAGAAAATGGATACAAATAGCAAAAGCAGAATAAGAAATCATCATACATAATTTAGAAAGAGGCAATACTTACTTTTAAATCCTCCCCAAGCCCCCATATAATTTTTCACTTAAGGTGTAAATTAACTTCTGGGGAAAAATACCTACAAGCTCTGAAAAAAAGTTTGAGGAGACTCAAAAATAGACGCACTTCCCTGTGGATCCTAGATAAATTTACCTTAACAGTTTGTCCCTGTACACACACACACACACGCACACGCACACACACACACACAGAGTTGACCCTTGAGCAACACAGGTTTGAACTGTATGGGTTCACTTATAATGTGGATTTTCTTTTGCCTCTGCCACCCCTCAACAAAACCAACCTCTCCTCTTCCTCCTCCTTAGCCTATTCAATGTGAAGATAATGAAGATGAAGATCTTTATGATTGATGATCTACTTCCACTTAATGAATAGTAAATATATTTTCTCTTTCCGATTTTCTTTTCTCTAGTTTACTTTAAGAATACAGATTAACACTTTAAGATTAATACTTTAAGAATACAGATTTAATACATATAAGCTACAAAATATGTGTTAATCAATTGTTTATGTTCTCAATAAGACTTCTAGTCAAGAGTATCGATAAGGCTTCTGGTCAGGTTAGGTGTTTGGGGAGTCAAAAGTTTTATGCAGAGTTTTGACTGCACAGAGGGGTTGCTGCCTCTAATTCTCACATTGTTCAAAGACCAACTGTATATATTTCAAGGAATTGGCTATGTGATTGTGGGTTGGCAAATCTGAGGGCAGGCCCTCAGGCTGGAAACTCTGGGGCAAGAATTCATGCTGCAGTCTTGAATCAGAATTTCTTCTTCTTCAGAAACATCTTAGTTTTGTTCTTAAAGCCTTTCCAGTGATTGAATGAGGCCTACTCACATTATGGAGGATACTCTCCTTTACCTAAAGTCAATGGATTGTAGATGTTAACCAGATCTACAATAGACCTCCATAGCAACATCTAGATCACTATTTGTTTGAATAACTGGACGCTATAGCCTAGCCAAGTCGACACACAAAACTAACCATCATAGTTCCTAAATCTGATCAGAATCTTCCACATGCCCACAGGTAGTAGCTCAGTTTTCCTCTTATATGCTCTCATATTCCCCAAGAAAGGAATTTATATTTGCTTCAACTTCTGTACCCAAACATTCTTCTCATCACTCAGTGTCTCTTAGCCTCCATGCTGTAGTTGTCTTTAGATCTCAGGTGCTCTCCTGAAATTCCTGACCCTCTGATAAAGATATTCTTCCAGTGGTGCTGGTGACTCCTTGTTCTATGAAATCTCCTTTCCCCACAACCTATTCTGCACTCTCTTACCTCTGCTAGAACTTTGGCAAGTTATACTTTTTACCTCGTGTGGTGACTGTAACCTTTATTCCCATAGAATTTGAACTCTTTCTGGCTTTTAATTGAGGTCGTGTAGACTCCCATCAAACATAATTATGGATGTAATAAGAGGCACGCCAGTGAATCCAGTGGATTCCCCATATAACCTCCTTGTCCCTAATCTGTAGCAGCAACACAAGCACCCTTGGCCATAGGAATAGGTCACCCCAGTAGTACTAATAGCCACCTTTCTGCCTGTCAATTCAGTGGCATAAGAGCCCCAAATTAGTAGGAGGTAGATTTAGCTTCCAAAGTAATGGAATTGTGACTTTGTTCTCAGTTAGAAGTATTATTTTCTTAGGAACTCACAATTCCAAATTTTTGAAACCCAAGGGTAAAGGAACAAGACGCAAATTCTTCAGCATAGAGATTTTAGGCTTAAAATTGAGGGGACATGCCCACTTCCACTCTTTGGTTCCTGGACCTGGTTATGGTTGAAGTGGGGGGACATTATTATATATTGGTCACTTGTTTAAATACCCCAAACCCCTCCTCCTCAGCTTGTGCCAGAGCTGAGCCTTCAATAGGCCATCTGCTTCCAAATGATGGGACATGTGATAAGACTAATGAATTCCATGAGCATGACTATTGCTGCATTTGTTTCATTACAAAGCGACTTTCTTGGTTGAGGGTGATATTTTGTGGTATAATATGTCAGTAGATAAAGCATTCATTTAGTCCCTTGATAAGGACATGTATTAGTTTCCCAGAGACACTGTAACAAAGTACTATAAATGGGGTGGTTTAAAAGAACAGAAATTTTTTCTCACACAGTTCTGGAGGCTAGTAGTCTGAAGGTCAAGTGTTGGTAAGACCATGATCTCTCAAGGGTTTAGGAGAGAATCTCTTCCATACTTCTAGCTTCTGATTTCAGTGGCAATCTTTGGAGTTCTTGATTTGCAGCTACAGAACTAAAAATCTTTGCCTCTGATGTCACGTGACACTCACCCCCCATGTCTTCATACCATCTTCTTATAAGGACACCAGTCAAATTGAATTAAGGGCCCACCCTACTCCAGTATGACTTTAACTAATTATATCTGCAATGACTGTATTTCCAAGTAAGGTCACACTCTGAGATATTGAGGATTAGGACTTTAACATATGTTTTGAGAGACATAATTCAACCCATGACAGAATGAATGTTAGAAGAAACATTGTGAACTGGGAGGCCAATCCATATCTAGGATTCCTGAGGACAAAATCTCTATTCCCAGATAGAAGGGATCCAGCAGGGAGCTGGCTGGTACCTTTGGGGAATGGTTCCATATCAGACTCATCATTGGCCTCCATAATTGACAGACTTAGCACCTAGCAATTGTGATAGCCAAAGCAGCATTGGGGAGAGAAAAATCTATGTTGCTATTATTTAAATGTTTGTGTTACTTCCAAATGCATATCTTGAAACCTAATCCCCAATGTGAAAGTATTAAGGGGTAGGCCTTTGGGAGATGATGAGGTCAGGAGGGTGGAACTCTCACAAATGAGATTAGTTCCCTTATAAAAGAGGCTTGAGGGAGCTTGTTTTCTCTTCAACATGTGAGGACACACAAGAAGGCACCACCATCAGGAAAGAGGCTCTCACCAGACACCGAATCTGCTGGCCAATTAATCTTAGACTACTCAGCCTCCAGAACTGTAAGAAATAAATTTCTGTTGTTTATAAACCACTTGCTTTATGATATTTTTTATAGCAGCCTAAATGAACTAAGACACTGATGTATAACCTGCAGGTTTACTACCACAGCCACTTAGAATGAGCACAGCATTTGCTGAGCAAGGAGGCTGAATGGCATCTACACTAAGGATCACCTCTATCAATATTAAGAGACTGTTCTGCAGTAGATGCCCTCTGGTAGGCTTTTATATATGATATGAATATTCTAATATTCCTGATACGGTTTGGCTGTGTGTCCTCACCCAAATCTCCTCTCGAATTGTATTCCCTATAATCCCCACATGTTGAGGGAGGAACCTGGTGGGAGGTGATTGGATGAGGGCAATTTCCCCTATGCTGTTCTTGTAATAGTGAGTGAGTTCTCACAAGATCTGATGGTTTTATAAGTGTTTGACAGTTCCTCCTTCCCACGATCTCTCTCTGGCTGCCATGTAAGATGTGCCTACTTCCCCTTTGGCCATGATTGTAAGTTTCCTGAGGCCTCCCCAGCCATTCTGAACTGTGAGTCAATTAAATTTCTTTCCTTTATAAATTACCCAGTCTTGGGTATTTCTTTATAGCAGTGTGAAAACAGACTAATGCAATTCCATAACCATGTGGAGAAATCTGTCCACATGTCTTGTCCCCAGAACACCTTGCCACCAATTCTTGCTTTTCCAAGTCACTAATGAAATGGACATCCCATTAGCTTTTCCCTGGAGTCATTGTGGATCCATATGGTAGACCATCTATCCCTCCACAGAAAGTGGAAAAACAAATGTACTACCTGAAATTCTGTCCACTGGGAATATTTCCATTTCAGACTAAATTTCAGACTGCTCCAAGTGGGTCTAGAGTGTAGCAGCTGTTCATTTCTGGATGGAGTCAACATCTGTCAAACAGACAGGCAATTTTTCCTCCTTGCTAATAGTCATAGATAACTTCATAGCCATGGTTTGAGGATCTGCCTACACAGCAGTAGGAGTAGATACTTTGAAGTCTGATTCTGTTCAGAGGAGTTATTTGAGTTTTCTGGACACCCTTTGTCCCTGTTAGGTATATTCCATTCTTATTTAATAATTTGATGCTGCTGCACACATCTACTTTTAGGTTTTCTTTTGATCAGATGATATCCAATTCATGATGAGCAGCTCAGGTCATATAGTCTCCTGGTTGCTGTGCTCAGGGGTTATTATTTGGTTGTACCAAGATCCAGTAGCAAATTAGGAACAGCTTTAAAGTGGAAATAGTTGTTTGCAGAACAGAGTTTGAATTTACTCCAAAATATTAGGGTCTACATTATGTTTTTCCTATAGAGGCATATTGGGGGCTCCAAAGAGTGCCTCTATTTGTGACAGAATTCAAATACCATTTAGATATGCTAGCTTATGATGTCTAATTGATGGGACAGCTTTTACCACAACCTGGACCTATTGCTATCCCTCTTTTGCTCTAGGCAACATTCAAAACTGGTATCCTTGTGGATTACTCAGGAAATGGATAACAGCAGTGTTCCCAAATGTAGCATATGCTTCCTCTAAAGTCAAAAGACATGTTAAATGAGGTGCCTCATTCTTTATGGTAGGAAGTTCAAGGTGCAGTTAACTGCATTTCAGAGGGGATATCCCACATGATCTACAACAAAGGATTCCCAGAATCTTTGAATTTGGCAGAATCCCAAATCTTCGTGGTATTTGGGCAGAATTCCAAAGCTCTGTGGGTTTTATTTTCTACTCACTAAATCACAAGTGTCTTACTAAGGCATCTAGGTGCTTGCAACTTCCTGCTTATCAGGTCTAATTAATATAATGTCTTCACTGTAATGGATGAGATGTTTTCTGAGATTTCAATGTGGTCAAGATTTCTCTGGACTATATTATGACAGAGATCAGGAGAGCTGATATAGTCATGAGATAAGACACTGACGGTATACTTTTGTTCCTACTATTTAGATAAAGATGAATTACTTCTTGTTTGTCCCTAATTCAGATAGGGAACAAAACAAAATAAATTGAAATCATTTTCTAGGTCAATAACTCATCTCAGCAGCCAGCAGCCGTATTGGTGGTACCAATATTTCAGGGTCATTCTAAATTATCCATTTGGCTTTTGTATCAGCCAAACTAAAGAGCTAAGTGAGGATGGGATAGAAATCAAATCACCATTCCTGTTTCTTTCAATCCTTGATAGTAGCACTAGTTTCTGCAATTTTTCCCCCAGGGATATGATATTGCTTTCTGTTTATTATTTGACAGGGAAAATTCCAGGGGCTCCAGTGGGCTCTTCTCAACATAATGACATCAATGGCATCAGTCAGGAAACCGATGTGAGGATGTTTCTAGTTGCTAAGTATGATTATTTCAGGTAGTCAGCCAGGAACACAGAAAATAATGACTAGGAAGGGATGTAGCCCATCAACCACTCTAAGACAGATATAGGCCAAGACTCCATTTATTTTATGACTTTGTGCCCATACTAATTAGTGCTAAATTGGGGCAATAACTAATGGCTCCTAGGTAGTATCATTACTTTTCTTTCCTAGTTCACTCTCACCTTGTTAAATGGCCATGGGTTCTCGGGGAAGGCTCGGAGGAAGAATTACAGTGTATCCTTGTGTCTACATTTCAGGGTGATTCCTTAACAGAAGCTAGCCTCCATCTCAGAAGGCTCTGGGTTTATGAACGGGGTATGAGGTCATGAACTCCTACTATAGCACTTTGATTTGATGTATTGCCTACTAGAAGAAGAAATGGTCTGATAACATAGACCAAGTAGTATTTTAGAAGGCTGACAATCTGTTTCATTTGTAAGGTCCTCCTAAAAATGTTAGCCACAATAAAAAATTCCACGTGGGCCAAAACACTTGTATTACCATTCTGTCCTTGTGGTTTGTTGGGGGTAATTGTTCCAGTCTCATGCCCAAAACTGAGCACTGCCACCTGGCCTCTAACACTTCAAGACCCCATAATTCTCATTAAGATTAGAGAGCCCAAATTTTCGCAGCATCTCTGGTCTACAGAAAGTAGTCATCACAGAACTCTTAGGAGATGTGATTGCTTAATACCAAAGTATTCTTATTGCTTTGGAGAAGGAAGTATTCTTCAGCCTTTTTGTAGCTATAGTGATGGTGTGTTGGAATAAGTTACATAGAATGGATTCACTCCAGAATGTTCACCTCCCTATGCCTTTGGATGTTCCTCTTTGTGCCAGAGTAGTCCCAGCATCTCAACCTCATTATTGTAGGTCACCATTGAGCACAGGTTTCACCAAAGTGTTAGAGCCCATCCCAGATTCTTCCACTGACAAATTATATCTAGAATCTCAAGTGAGTTTTCTCATATTAATAAATTCTTCCTGAACTAATCTCATATTTTTCTCTCCTTGATGTAACCCCTTCTGAATAAATTTCTAAACACACTTTTCCAGTTGTCAATGTCCTAACACATCTCTGGTTTAGAATGTATCGCATCCTTGAGGATACCTTGCACTTCTCCTTGCTATGTAAGCAATGAGTGATGACTGGGGTTAACCTTGAGAATGAGAATCTCCTTGCAAGGTAAGTGCTTCTGATGAAGTCACTGAAAGTAGTTTTTGCAGACAGGTTGGAGGATTGCTTCAACTTCCAAAAAAGATTCACGGGCCTTTAAGAATTTAAGTTAAGGACCCCATCTCAAGTCTCTGGGGTCCTCTTTTTCCAACTAGTGGCTCATTATAACAAGTTTCTAAGGTTACAACTGGGTCCCTGTTTGCAATGTACTAGGACCCTGAGACTTGACATGGGCTAGTAACCCTAATTTTTTCATGAACTTTTGAAGCCCACTGAATTGATATATTTACCAACATTGAAACTCTGCTCATACCATCACATCTTGGTCCTGATCATCAATTGTGTTTGTTCAGCAGATATACAAGACAAGGGATACATTTAAAGCTGATTAGTTCTCCCTCATGCTTTGAGTTGAGTATTAAAGGCACTAAGCTGATATTTTTATTTTTGTAAGCTCTTTAACAGAGTGAGAAGCAGCCTGTAATCTTTATTACTATAGTGATCAAATGACACACACATAATCTTCCAAAGCATTGCTCTCCACTGATTACTCTATACGCCCTCTCCCCAAACCCCAGCAAGGAAATCGTCTGTATATTATAAAATAATATGTGTGGAATCCACACTAGAATTTTAACCTGAGGGGCTGTTTCTTGAGGCTACTCCTGGTACCAATTAGTGCATTGCCAGGGGCCCAGCAGGAGACAGAAGGCACACTAATGGAATTCTGAGGAGAATTTAATGAATGTACTAGCTAGAGATATGTGGCATTTGGATTAGAAAACAAACAAGAGAAGCGGAGGGACCCCCCGACTGGCAACATCGAGGTGTTACCATTCCTAAACCTGAAGGGGTGGGGAACAGTTCACCAAAGCCCTGTGAGCCAAAGCCTCAGAGGAGGCGCTGCCTGGCAGGAGCTGAAATCAGAGAGAGTCACATCCAATGTAAGAATCCTAGCATTAAAGCAGGCATGAGCAAGCCAATAACTGGCCTGACCTCT
This sequence comes from Pan troglodytes, assembly GCF_028858775.2. Classification (NCBI taxonomy): domain Eukaryota; kingdom Metazoa; phylum Chordata; class Mammalia; order Primates; family Hominidae; genus Pan; species Pan troglodytes. The sequence continues at coordinate 131,607,239 of NC_072403.2, forward strand.
CTCTTCCTTCCTTCTGATTCCTTGTTAGGCTTTTCATTAGCCCATGCCATGCACTCTGTAGGGTTCAGCCTTTCAGGCATACACAGAGCACAGAGAGAATGGATCTGGGTCAGTGGAGAGTGGAGGGTGGCAAAGAGAATAATTTGCATGTTGTAGTGATGGTAGGAGCTGTCTATGCAGTAGTGGTGAATTCAAGGAGAGAGTCCTATTGCATTCGGGAATCCTTTTAGTATTGCTTCTCGTGGAGAATGTATTCTTTCAGGCTCATTGTATCTCAATAAGAAATCCCTTTCCACGCCATATCCTCCCTCGGTATGCCAGAAATTCTTTCCTGTGGGCCTCGTGGTCCCCAGGCAAATCGGGATATATGACTAGAAACTGCTTGGGTGTCTTTAAGTATTCTGACGGTGAAGGTGATTATATATGGTTGTAGCATATGAAAGCCTCCAGAGAGATCGTTGCTAGTGCACCTGAGTTCAAGCCAAGAGATCCTGTTAGAAGGTGAAGTAAAAGAAAATTAAGGTGAGCATTACTTGGAAGCAAAATTAATTTATAATATGATGTGGCAGCAGAAAAGCTGAATGTTTTTTGAAGATCTTTATGAAGAAGAATCACAGCCCTAAATATTTCTTCCCACACAATTCAGTTACAATACTTCAGATATCACATCTGACTTTGAACGTCTGAGTAACAATAAGTTGCAGACATTTGGTGGATTAGTAGAAAGGAAAAGTGTACAATTAAATAAATGAAAAAAGTGTTACTGGTGAAGAAATACCTGCCTCCAAAACAGAGCGAAATAGATTGATCTCTGTGCCCCAAATTATAAAAGGTGTAATGTGTTTAAGACACATATTAAATGGTATGATAGAGACTACAGGGAAAATATAACTTGGGCATGAGAATGACTACTGACACTCGGGTATCAGTAATACAATGTTTTTGGTAATACACAGAAAATCAGTAATGCACAGAAGAAAAACTTGTAATACATAGATGTGTGGACGGGATGTTGATTGTAAACTGTAACTTGTTTAGTCACAGGTGTGCATTCCTTTCTATGATGTATTCCTTAACTCTGTGAATGTGAAAATTCAAACTGGGCATAGACCTGCAAAATGAGGAAACAGGAAATTTTACTTTCTATTTCCCATAAGTAGAACAAATTTAGCTGTGTTTTGCTAGAGGCAAGTTTGCTGAACTTGAATAACCTTTACATTGATTGCTATAGACATCTAGATATGATTTCAAAGCATTCTCTGTCATGTTGCAGTTTTACACAGTGTAGGTTTTTGGTCATTGTGTCAATCTACATTGCTTGCCTCAGACTATCTCTATTTGAGAAGCTCTTTTAAATAGAAAATGGCCTTTACTTGAGTTACTGGATTTCACATTGCTATGCTGAGGGGGAGGGCATGCAAACTTCGAAGCTAGTTGAACAAAGTTGCAAACTTTGAAGTTAGTTGATCTTGCTTTCTTCACTTACTAGCTGTGTGACATTGGGCACATTTTTAGCTCCTGTAAGCTTTGGCTTTCTTTTCTGTAACAGGGGATGATTAACGCTTATAGTTATGTTTTTAGGATTAAGGGGGATAATATATATAAAACATCCAACACGGCTGGCATTTAGGGAGACTCAATAAATAGAAGCTGCTGAAATTCTTCTTCTTCATTGTCTTCTTTTCTCAATTAAGGAATCAATATGCTTTCCCTGTGGAGTAGAGTTGTGGTACTTCCAGGATAGGGAATGTTGGCAGGGCAGAGACTTGTCTCTGTTGCCAGAGTTAGACACCATTTACCTGAAGTAGCTTCTCCATTTCTTCTTCTCAGAATAGACTGATTCAGCACCCCCTGGAGACGTTAACTTCTTCCCTAATAAATGAAAAGTTTGAATCTGAAGTCAGGTAACATTTTGCCTTAAAGCATTGTCTTAAATGGATTTTTCTTTCCTGCTTTAAAGAAAGTTAGGAAAGATTTATTATAAATGCTCTCAGGAGGCCTTTTCCAAAATGCTTCCCCTTAAAGTGGTAGTCACAAAAATGAGCACTGAATGCTGCCTTGGAGATTTAAAAATCAACAGCAAAACCATTTTCTGCATGTCTCTTACTGAATTGGGGATGAGTTTGAATATGCTCAAAATTAACCTAAAACTTCACATTTGATTAAATTAAGATCCACATCTGAAGACATGGATAACAATTCATTTTTAATAGAAAGAACCAATTATAAAAAGAAGATATATTAGAAAGCTGATAAGCAAGCCAAATTATATTAGGTAGCTGTATAGTTACATCTTTAAGGCCAGTATCTCTTTAAGAGATAATTTCATCAGTATTTATTTAAATTACTTTATATATTACATTCGGCTGAAATAGCAATTCTGAGTTTAATTCAGATAACATAAATAAGTTTTGCTTTTATTCTTTGACATTTTATAAATCTTTGCAAATAATGTTAATTTTTTCTGGGGAATGGGGTGGGGATAAAAATGAAGAACATTAAATTTGCCTTTTCAGCTGCCTTTTTCTGTCTGTAGGCTCTGAGCGCATTTTGAATTTTTGAAGGAAGAAAAAAGCTCACAGTTTGCACACTTGCTTCATTTCTACTCCCTAACTGCTTAACAACCATTGAGAAGGATTGCTACCTATCTAGAGATCCTTCCTAAGTTGACCTTTTCTCTGAAACATAATAATAGCCTAATAGATGAGCAAATAAATGTTAGGAAATGTTAGCTCTCCTTGGTAGATGTGATCATTTATTTCCTTTTCCAGTTTTATAATATTTTATAATCAGTTAATACAGAATGGTAAACTGAGAAATATGCCGGACTTGGCATAAAAACTCCTAGATTCTATTCCTGGTAATTCAATTTATTTGACACTGTGTCTTGCACAAGTCACTTAGATTTTTCTGAACCTCAGTGTCTCTATCTATGAAATGGAAATATCAACTCCTGCCTATGATGAATGTAGTAAATTTGTTTGTCCTTAGCATCCATTTCCAGCTTCTTTGGTCTGACCTTCTTATTCTACAGAGGCTGGAGAGCTAAAAAAAAAATCCATACTTCCCAGGGTTCCTCAATGCTAAGGTTTGGAAGCAAATTGTGTCCTATCATTTAGAAGTATTTATTCAAGCTTCAGAAAGTGGGGCTAATATGGAAGTCATATTCCTGCAGCTTTTGTTTTTTTCTTCTAGAAAATAGGTTGCAAAGCTATGGGGTTTTCCTTCAATTGTGTTCCAGCATTCATCTCTAGTTAGTAAAGGTGGCAGCAGAAGCAGTGGCAGCTTTCGCATTTCCAGGCCACAGCTATAGCAAAATGTTCTTGGCTTGACAATACCAGTGATGGCCTCTTGCTTTTTATCTTCCAATTTTGGCAAAATCTGCAGTCCTCCTAGTGGTTCAGTTGTGCAGTGTTTGGGGCTTGTTCCTGGAGACCCAGCTTAGAATGTGCTCTTCCCAAACTTCTAATTATTTTGTAAACATATATTTTATTGAATTAAACCCATTTTTCTTAACATACGTAAGTGTGTATATTTATGCTTTTGAATGTTAATACTTGGTCTTATTTTAAGATGCTTTGTTAAAATGCTATATGGACATAGGAATTACACACACACACACACACACAGAACAAGATTTGCGACATTCTTTGTTTAGTAGATCTTTCTTTTCTTTTCTTTTTTTGTGATAGTGTCACTGTCACCCAGGCTGGAGTGCAGTGGCACATCGTGGTGATCACAGCTCACTGTAGCCTCAAACTCCTGGTCTCAAGCGATCCCCCTACTTCAGCCTCTTATCGTGACTAGTGGCATTTAACTGGAACATACCTTGTAATGTTTTCTGCTTACACCCTGGTAATGGGGTCAGGGCAGAGTGAATTGTGGTACAAGAGGGTGGCCTTATGCTTCTCAAGCAACTTAAGGTCTGGCTATGTAGGGGTACTTGGTCTTGGGTAATTTCCTTGCTCCTGGGCTCTATTCTTCATATCAACTGCCTTTGATTAGAATTTTCTGCAGCTCTTGTGAATTTCAAGAATCTCAAAGTCAGGGTACTGGGTTATTTCTTGCTTTCCCTTTTTTTCTTATAAGCAATGTCCTTTGGGAAACTAAGGTTAGAAGTTTGAAATTGTAAAGGATTGAGCCAATTCTTAACATCATTGGTTATTCTGAGATGCAATCCTGGTATATTTCCTGCAAGAAATCAAATTATTTAGTTGGAAAATATGATGATTCTTAAAACATAACAGGAAAGCTGTATGTGCTAAATCAGCACTCTGGGGTCTCAAAATTTCTGAGTTATGATTAGCTAATCTCATTATTACCACTCATTTAATAAAGCCACCTATAATATTTGCAACTTTGGATTTGTGGTGGGTATGGTAAGTAAATCATGATTTTTTTCCTTAACCTTGGGGAACTTAAGATTTTTAATCAGTGGACTGCTCTGCTCTGATCAAACACAATCAATTTTAAAGGAAAAGTGTTCCTAGTACTATTCTGAATTGATAAGCACTTACCAAAAAACAAATGTTAGTTTTACATTAGTAATGTATGCATATTTTATACTTCCTTATATCAAAATGATGCAAAAGAGGGTTTTGACTGCAACATACGGTAGGAATTAAATAATACCTGGTAACTGCCTTAACTGCCTGGTGGCTTTATTTTTTTATTTTTTTGTTAATTTCTTTTTATTCTTTATTTTTCTATAGGTTATTGGTGTTTGGTTACATAAGTAAGTTCTTTAGTGGTGATTTGTCAGATTTTGGTGCACCCATCACCTAAGCAGTATACACTGCACCCTATTTGTAGTATTTTATCCCTCATTCCCCTTTCACCCTTTCCCCCAAGTCCCCAAAGTCTATTGTATCATTCTTATGCCTTTGCATCCTTATAGCTTAGCTCCCACATATCAGGGAGAACATACGATGTTTGGTTTTCCATTCCTGAGTTACTTCACTTAGAATAATAGTCTCCAATCTCATCCAGGTCACTGTTAATTCCTTTTTATGGCTGAGTAGTAATCCATTATATATTTTATATATATATATATATATATATATATACACACACACACACACACACACCTACTATATATACCTACTATATATAGTATATATATACTATATATATACACACTATATATATATTTATATATATACCTACCATATATATACCTACTATAGTATATACTATATATAATATACTATATATATATGTATACTACAGTTTCTTTATTCACTCATTGATTGATGGGCATTTGGGTTGGTTCCACAACTTTGCAATTGCAAATTGTGCTGCTATAAACATGTGTGTGCAAGTCTCTTTTTCGTATAATGACTTTTCCTCTGGGTAGATACCCAGTAATGGGATTGCTGGATCAAATGGTAATTCTACTTTTAGTTCTTTAAGGAATCTCCACACTGTTTTCCATAGTGGCTGTACTAGTTTACATTCCCACCAGAGGTGTTCCCTGATCACCACATCCATACCAATATCTACTGTTTTTTGAGTTTTTGATTATGACCATTCTTGCAGGAGTGAGGTGGTATCGCACTGTGGTTTTGATTTGCATTTCCCTGATCATTAGTGATGTTGAGCATTTTTTCATATGTTTGTTGGCCATTTGTATATCTTCTTTTGAGAATTGTCTATTCATGTCCTTAGCCCACTTTTTGATGGGATTGTTTGTTTTATTCTTACTGATTTGTTTGAGTTCGTTGTAGATTCTGGTTATTAGTCCTTGGTCAGATGTATAGATTGTGAAGATTTTCTCCCATTCTGTGGGTCATCTGTTTACTCTGTGGACTGTTCCTTTTGCTGTGCAAAAGCTCTTTAGTTTAAGTCCTAGCTATTTATCATTGCTTTTGGGTTCTTGGTCATGAAATCCTTGCCTAAGTCAATGTCTAGAATGGTTTTTCCAATGTTTTTGTCTAGAATTTTTACAGTTTCAGGTCTTAGATTTAAATCCTTCATCAATCTTGAGTCGATTTTTGTATAAGGTGAGAGATGAGGATCCAGTTTCATTTTCCTACATGTGGCTAGCCAATTATCCTAGCACCATTTGTTGAGAAGGGTGTCCTTTCCCCACTTTATGTTTTTGTTTGCTTTGTCGAAGATCAGTTGGCTGTGAGTATTTGGGTTCATTTCTGGGTTCTCTATTCTGCTCCATTGGTCTATGTGCCTATATTTATACCAGTACCATGCTGTTTTGGTGACTATGGTCTTATAGTATAGTTTGCAATCAGGTAGTGTGATGCCTCCAGATTTGTTTTTTTGCTTAGTCTTGCTTTGGGTATGTGGGCTCTTTTTTGGTTCCATATGAAGTTTAGAATTGTTTTTTCTAATTCTGTGAAGAATTATGGTGGTATTCTGATGGGGACTGCATTGAATTTGTAGATTGCTTTTGGCAGTATGGTCATTTTTCACAATATTGATTCTACCCATCCGTGAGGATGGGATGTGTTTCCATTAGTTTGTGTCATCTATGAGTTCTTTCAGGAGGGTTTTAGGAGGGTTTTTTAGTTTTCCTTGTATAGGTCTTTTGCCTCCTTGGTTAAGTATTCTTAAGTTTTTTATTTTCAGCTATTGTAAAAGGGGTTGACTTCTTGATTTGATTATCTGCATGGTTGCTGTTGGTGTATAGAAGAGCTACTGATTTGTGTACATTAATCTTGTGTCTAGAAACTTTGCTGAATTCTTTTGTCACTTCTAGGAGCTTTCTGGAAGAGTCTTTAGGGTTTTCTAAGTAAATGATCGTGTTGTCAGCGAACAGTGACAGTTTGACTTCTCTTTACCAATTTGGATGCCCTTTATTTCTTTCTCTTTCCTGATTGCTCTGGCTAGGACTTCCAGTACTATGTTGAAGAGGAGTGAGAGTGAGCATCCTTGACTTGTTCCGGTTCTCAGAAGGAATGCTTTCAACTTTTCCCCATTCAGTGTTATTTTCGCTGTGGGTTTGTCATAGATGGCTTTTATTGCATTAAGGTATGTCCCCTGTATGCCGATTTTGCTGAGAGTTTTATCGTAAAGTGATGCTGGATTTTGTCAAATGCTTTTTCTGCATCTATTGAGATGATGATGTGATTTTTGTTTTTAATTCTGGTTTATGTGGTGTTTTATTGACTTGCATATGTTAAACCATCCCTGCATCCCTGGTATGAAACTCACTTGTTCATGGTGGGTTATCTTTTGATATGTTGTTGGATTTGGTTAGCTAGTATTTTGTTAAGGATTTTAGTGTCTATGTCCATCAGAGATATTGGTCTGTAGTTTTCTTTTTTGACTGTGTCTTTTCATGGTTTTGGTATTAGGGTATGCTGGCTTCGTAGAATGAATTAGGGAGGGTTTCCTCTTTATCTTGTGGAATAGTGTCAAAAGATTTGTTACCAATTCTTTGAATGTCTTGTGGACTTCTGCTGTGAATCCATCTGGTCCTGGCCTTTTCTGTTTGTAATTTTTAAATTACCATTTCAATCTCACTGCTTGTAATTGGTCTGTTCAGGGTATCCAATTCTTCCTGATTTAAGCTAGGAGGGCTGTATTCTTCCAGGAATTTATCTATCTCTTCTAGGTTTTCTAGTTTATGTCTAAAGGTGTTCATAGTAGCCTTGAATGATCCTTTGTATTTCAGTGATGACAGATGTAAATCTCCTGTTTCATTTCTTAATGAGGTTATTTGGATTTTCTCTCTTCTTTTCTTGGTTAATCTTGCTAATGCACTGTCAATTTTATTTATCTTTTCAAAGAATGAGCTTTTTGTTTCATTTATCTTTTGTATTTTTGTTTGTTTCAGTTTTATTTAGTGCTGCTCTGATCTTGGTTATTTCCTTTCATCTGCTGGGTTTGGGTTTGGTTTGTTCTTGTTTCTCTAGTTTCTTGAGATGTGACCTTAGAAGGTCAGTTTAGGTACTTAGGTACTTAGGGCTATGAGCTTTCCTCTTAGCACCACCTTTGCTGTATCCCAGAGGTTTTGATAGATTGCATCATTATTGTCATTCAGTTCGAAGAATTTTTTAATTTCCATCTTGATTTTTGTTTTTTCCCTAATGATCTTTCAGCAGCAGGTTATTTAATTTCCATGCATTTGCATGGTTTTGAGGATTCCTTTTAGAGTTGATTTACAGTTTTATTCCACTGTGTTCTGTAAGAGTGCTTGATATAATTTCAATTTTTTAAAATTTATTGAGGCAAATTTTGTGGCCAATCATATGGTCTATCTTGAAGAAACTTCCATGCACTATTGAATAAAGTGTGTATTCTGTGGTTGTTGGATAAAATGTTCTGTACATACCTGTTAAGTCCATTTGTTCCAAGGTATAGATTAAACCCATTGTTTCTTTGTTGACTTTCTGTCTTGATGACCTGTTTAGTGCTGTCAGTGGAATATTGAAGTCTGCCACTATTATTTTGTTGCTGTCTATCTCAATTTTAGGTCTATTAGTAATTATTTTATAAATTTGGGAGATCCAGTGTTAGGTGCATATATATTTACAATTGTGATATCTTCCTGTTGGACAAGGCCTTTTACCATTATATAATGTCCCCCTTTGTCTCTTTTAACTGCTGTTGCTTTAAAGTTTGCTTTGTCTGACATAAGAATAGCTAACCCTGCTCACTTTTGGTGTCCATTTGTGTGAAATCCCTTTACCCCTTTGCTTTAGGTTTATGTGAGGTTTTGTGTGCTAGGTGAGTCTCCTGAAGACAGTAGATAGTTGGTTGGTGAGTTCTTATCCATTCTGCAGTTCTGTATCTTTTAATTGAAGTATTTAAGCCATTTACATTCAATGTCAGTATTGAGATGTGAGGTACCATTCCATTTATCGTGCTATTTGTTACCTGTGTACCTCTTTTTGTTGTTGTTGTTGTTGTTTTTGCTAATTAACTTGTATTTTTGTTTTATAGGTCCTGTGTGATTTATGCTTTAAAGACGTTCTGTTTTGATGTGTTCCCAGGATTTGTTTCAAGATTTAGAGCTCCTTTTAGCAGTTCTTGTCTTGGTGGCTTGGTAGTGGCAAATTCTCTTAGCCATTTGTTTGTCTGAAAAAGACTGTATCTTTCCTTCATACATAATGCTTAGTTTTACTGGATACAAAATTCTTGGCTGATAATTATTTTGTTTGAGGAGGCTAAAAATAGAGCCCCAATCATTTCTAGCTTATAGGGTTTCTGCTGAGAATTCTGCTGTTAATCTGATAGGCTTTCCTTTGTAGGTTACCTTGTGCTTTTGTCTCAGAGCTCTTAAGATTCTCTCCTTTGTTGTAACTTTAAATAACTTGATGACAATATGCCTAGACAACGATCTCTTTGTGATTAATTTCACAGGTGTTCTTTGTGCTTCTTGTATTTGGATGTGTACGTCTCTAGCAAGGCCGGGGAACTTTTCGTCGATTATTCCCCCAAATATGTTTTCCAAAATTTTAGATTTCTCTTCATCCTCAGGAACACCGATTATTCTTAGGTTTGGTCATTTAACATAATCCCAGACTTCTTGGAGGCTTTGTTCAGATTTTCTTATTCTTTTTTCTTTGTCTGTGTTAGATTGGGTAAATTTGAAGGCCTAGTCTTCAAGCTCTGAATTTCTTTCTTCTACTTGTTCAGTTCTATTGCTGAGACTTTCCAGAGCATTTTGCATTTCTATAAGTCTGTTCAATGTTTCCTGAAGTTTTGATTGTTTTTTCTTTATGCAATTATTTACTTGAATATTTCTCCCTTTACTTCTTGTATCATTTTTTGAATTTCCTGGCATTGGACTTTGTTTTTCTCTGGTGCCTCCCCGATTATCTTAATTACTAACCTCCTGAATTCTTTTTCAGGTAAATCAGGGATTTCTTCTTGGTTTGGATCCATTGCTGGTGAGCTAGTGTGATTTTTTGGGGGTGTTTTGTCATATTACCAGAGTTGGCTTTCTGTGTGTGTGTGTGTGTGTTTTTTTTTCACATTTGGCTTGGCTCTGTCAGAGGGAAGGTCTAGGGCTGAAGGCTGTTTTTCAGATTCTTTTGCTCCATGATGTGTTCCCTTGATGTAGTGCTCTCCCACTTTTCCTATGGATGTAGCTTCCTGGGAGCTGAGCTGCAGTGATTGTTATCTCTCTTCTGGGTTGGCCAGCCAGCAAGTCTGCCAGGCTCTGTGCTGGTACTGGGAGTTGTCTGCACAGAGTCCTGTGATGTGAACTGTCTATTGGTCTCTCAGCCATGGATACCAGCACCTGATCCAGTGAAGGTGGCAGTGGGGTGAAATGGACTCTGTAAGGGTTCTTAGCTTTGGTGGTTTAATGTTCTATTTTTGTGCTAGTTGGCCTCCTGCTAGGAGGTAGCGCTTTCCAGAGAGCATCAGCTTTGCTAATATGGAGAGGAACTGGGGTTGAGCAGGGCCCTAGAACTCCCAAGAGTATATGCCCTTTGTGTTCAGCTTCCAGGGTGGGTAGGGAAGGGCCGTCAGGTGGGGGTGGGGCTAGGCATGTCTGAGCTCAGGCTCTGCTTTGGTGGGTCTTGCTATGGCTGCTGTCAGAGTTGGGGGTGAGTTTTCCAGGTCAACAGAGTTGTGTACCTAGGAGATTATTGCTGCCTTTGCTGAGTCATGCAGGTTGTCAGGGGAGTGGGGGAAAGCTGGCAGTCACAGGCTTCACCCAGCTCCCACACAATCTGAAGAGCTGGTCTCACTCCCACTGTGCCACCTCCAACAGCACAGAGTCTGTTTCCAGGCAGCAGGCAAGCAGGGCTTGAGAACTTTCCCCAGGCTACCCGCCTCCCAGCTGTGAAAGAAAAGGACTTTAGTTCTTCCCCCACCTGTGGAATCTGCAGGCTGGATTCATGCCCTCCAGCAAGTTCTGGCCAGGAGGCTTCTCACCTGGTTCAAATTGTTACAAAGTTCAGCTGGAGACTTCCTTCTCCCTGTGGCATTTTCCCCATACCTCTGGACACCCTCCTGAAGGATCCCTGTGGTGCCAGGCATGAATGGCCTGCTTGGGGACCCAACGAGTTCCCAGGACCCTTCCTGCTGCTTCTTCTACCCTTGTATTTTGCTTGGCTGTCTAAATTGACTCAGCTCCAGGTAAGGTCAGAAACTTCTGCAAACCTTCCGTTTCCCCAGTAGGGGTGTGTGTTCAGGAGCAGAGGATCTCCCTTTTCTACTTCCACAGTTTGGGCACTCACAGTATTTGGGGTGTCTCCCAGGTCATGCAGGATCACTCTGCTTCCTTCAGAGGGTCTGTGGGTCCTCTGGGGATTCATGGTTTGTTCTTGCAGTCATTCTGGAGCTAAAATTCACGATGCGAGCCTCCGCATGCCGCTCTGAGTCGGAGCTGCAATCTAGACCTGCCTCTCAATCCACCGTGATGATCTCCTTAATTGCTGCTGCTCACCTCCTGCTATGCAGCTCAGTTCCTAACAGGACACAGACTGGTACAGATCTGTGGCTTGGGGGTTGGGGACCCACAATTATGGAGGTTGAGAAGTTCCTAGGATCTGCAGACAGCAAGCTGGAGACCTGTGAGAGCCAGAGATGTAAATTCCAGTCTGAGTTCAAAGTCCTGAGAACCAGGAGAGTTGGTGGCAGTCTCAGAGAGTAGGAGAAAACTGATGTCCCAGCTTAACTGTCAGGCACAAAGAGAGCGTGAATTATTTCTTCCTCCATGTCTTTGTGCTATTTTGGGCCCCAGTGGCTTTAATATTTGGAGAAGTGAGCAGGATTTAGCTATATGAATTCTTTCTACTTTGCTAAATCAAACACATAATTGCACAAATTCAGATATAGTCTGTTTTTACTTCTAAAAAGTTTTTCAAAGCCAGGCTTAAGCCATGTATGAATAAGATAAACCTACGTCATTGAACAATCTTCTCAACCCTTTTGAAACATACATTGTTACCCATGTGAATTAGAAGATTGCCTGGACAGCTGTAAATTTAGAAAATCATGTTTTAAAATGTTTTTAGAATTTATCTATGAATGTAATAAATGTTGGGCAAGTTTGAAACATTTAACCTCTATTAATACTTAAATAATTATCATCTCCAGGCTAATTTTTATCACCATATATCTATAACTGTATATACATCTATTTTTATATTAACAATTTTATAAATGTGTGTGCAGTAGTCCTCTCTTATTCTCAGTTTTGCTTTCCTCACTTTCATTTTCTGCAGTTTCAGTTACCTGTGGTCAACTGTAGCCTGAAAACATTAAGTGGAATGTTTCAGAAATAAACAGTTCTTAAGTTTTAAATTGGATGTCATTCTGAGTAGGGTGATGACATTTAGCAGTTCTCACCTGGGACATGAATCTTCCGTTTGTCTACAGAATAGCCATAGTCGCTTAGAAGCCATCTTGTTTATCAGACCAACTGTCTGGGTATCTCAGTGCTAAATTAAATTGCTTGACATAAGGTTTGCTGGAGGAGATCCAGAATTAGACATTAATTATTTTTAGAAATTAGGCTTTGTAACTATAAAATAGTTATATTATTCAAATGTATGTACTGATTTTTTCAAAATGAGAGCATGCTATAGATGCACGTAATCTTTGCACATACATTAACATTGTCATATTTAATATACATCCAATACTTGTTCTAACTTATGAGAACTCAAACATTTTTCTTTTATAATTACTGCTTTTTATGTCATGTTTACATTTTTGCATCTATAATATAATGGTGTGTAATATAAAGTTGTATAATGTGTTACACTATATAAATATTTATCTCTATATGCCTATAGCACTTACATGGCTTTACTTTTAAATTTAATTTGTGATTCTTTTTAAATTTATTTTTGGGTAGAATAGAGCGGAACCTATCTGATTATTTTCTATATTGCTCAACAATTGTCCCAACTCCATCATTAAATTATTCTTTTCCTGTGTCAATTTAAGAAGCCATTTTTATCTTGTACCGAATTTTTATATATTTGTGTTGCTGTTCTCTCTTTTGAAGGTACCATACTTTCTTGATTATGATAAATTGAGACTATGCTTTAGAACCTGGAAGGATAAGTCCTTCCTCATTAGCCTTCCTTTTCATAGTTTTCCTGGGCACCTAGAGAACTTTAAGATAATTTTCATCAATTCACTGAAAAAATATTAGTATTCTGACTGAAATTGAATACATTCATAGCTTAATTTTGGGAAGAATTTGTCTTTATAAAGATGTGCCTTTCTCTCTCATAATATGTGTGTTTTCTACATATTCATTTTCCTTATATGTTTCTGAGTAAAATACTATAATTTTCTTCATATAGGTGATCTAATTTTCTGTGAAGTTAATTCCTTATTTTTATGTTTCTTGTTACTATTGTATGTTGCTTTAAGTTTTCTAATTTTGAAAACATTAATTTTTTGGCTTATATGTCCATTTCAATTATTTTATTTTCTATTTTTAATAGCTTCTTAGTTGGTTTCTTCATCTTTTTTGTAGGTATGTAAATATTTAGATTTTTCCTATATTTTTGTATTTTTCATTGTTCATATTGTATTTTCTTCTTTAATTGCATTGGCTATCTGATTCAGAATAATCATGTGTGCATTATTTGTGGGAAACATGATTATTATTTTTGGCATTGATGCCACTACCTGGTATTAATGGTCATGTATGCAATGTTTAAATAGGAAGTTGGCTAGAAGGGTTGTGATTGATTTTAATATATCAAGTCTTCCTATTCATGTTTTTAAGAGATTTTCCATTGGGAGTGGGTGTTAAATTTATTTAATGTCTTTTTTTCAATGTATTAAAATTATTTGAGATTTTCTTATTTAACTTAGTCATGATATTTATTTGATTAATAAATTCCCATATGTTACCTATGTATTCCTGGTATAAATACAAAGAATATTAATTTAAAAATTTACAGCTGGATTTGATTAGTTGATGTTTTATTTAGAGTTTTGATTCCTTATATTCACTATTCACATTAGGGTAGATAGATACAGATATAGGCACAGATATAAAAATAATACATATAAATATATAAATATCAATATAATGTTTTAGTATTTAGACATAGTCTAGTTGAAAGCATGGCCACCATCAGCTCTTTAGACTCATTTCTCTATTGTTAAAAACGAACTGACTTTCTTTTTTTTTAATTCCTCTGCAAAACCCTTGAATAAAGATTCTCGTTGGTCACTTTGAGACCAACTCACTGTGGTTCATTATATGCTTGTGAATTGGAAGAAGAGCAGTTCCCTATTGAAGCAAGGATGCTGGACTATACTTTATATCTTTAATCTCTGTAACAATTTAATTGAATATTAATTGAATTTAAATGCTGATTTGTTTGTAGAAAACTTGAAACAGAAGCTTTGGAAATTTCTTTTTTTAAATGCAGGACCTCTGGGGTTGGAAAGTGATGGGAAAGTGGTGGATAGAATATTTCTTTGACAATGTTCTCAGTGTATTTCATTTTTTATTTCAGTTTCAATTTATTTCTTTGACAAGTTCTCACTTTATTTCATTTTTGGGGGATTTATTCATGTTTGAATTAATCATTAAAATATATTTTTAAATTCAGTTTTGTACATATCTCATATTTTAGATGTTATACTCTTTTCATATACAATATCATATGCTCATCTTTCTCTTTTTTGCCTAGTCTTATCAGCATTTTGCTTATTATACAAGTCTTAACAAAGAAGCATTTCCTGTATTTAGTGTTAATTCTACTATTTTCTGTTCCTCACTTATTAGTTTTTCTTTTTCTTAATAATTTATTACCTTACTTTACTCAGAATAGTAAATGTATCCTCCATACTTGGGAAGAGAATGCAGACTGTAGAGTACAGTGTATAATTTGTTTTACATATAGAATACGAATGTTGATGTATATACGTATACCATATTTTGATTCTAATACATATTTTGTTTTCACATTTTAATCTCTTCAGTAAAGATTTGCCTTACAAATGATAGTTTAATTGGCAGCATGTTTACCTCTCCTAGTAGAACATAGTAAATGTACATTTATAAATAGTGACATTTTTGATTTGGCGAAACATGTATCTGTTAAATTACTTATCAGTAATACTATCATAACTCTTTAAATATAAACTTATGTTTTTATATATATACCTGATGTGTATATGTTAGTCTCTCCATAATATTATATTTTTACCAATTTTATACTCATCTAAATTTTTTTCTGAATGCAAATAGTAGTTATTTTCAGATATTTAATGTGACAGAAACTATAGCATTCATATATGCATCTGATATGGTTTGGCTGTGTCTGCACCTAAATCTCAACTTGAGTTGTATCTCCTAGAATTCCCATGTGTTGTGGGAGGGACCCAACGGGAGATAATTGAATCATGGGGGCTGGTCTTTCCCGTGGTATTCTCATGATAGTGAATAAATCTCATGAGATCTGATGGGTTTATCAGGGGTTTCCGCTGTTGCTTCTTCCTCATTTTTCTCTTGCCACTGCCATGTAAGAAGTGCCTTTTGCCTCCTGTCATGATTCTGAGGCCTCCCCAGCCATATGGAACTATAAGTCCAATTAAACCTCTTTTTGTTCCCACTTTGGGGTATGTCTTTATCAGCAGCATGAAAGCGAACTAATACAGCCTTTTAAATTTTTAGCTATGATATGGAAGAAACTCTAACCAGTTAAGAGAGAGTTCAAATTAAAATTGCAATGGATAAGGTGAATTAGTTAAAAAAATAATTAACTGCACAGCTTGAAAAAAGTCACCATATAGTCGACTAAAAATTGCTGTAAATTTAGTTGTTTAGAAAAAAATTAAATTATTTTTGAATGAAATATACATTAAAACAAAGGATAAGATAAATTGATCTAAATTCAAATTTAGTAGAAGTGTTGGAGGCAAAATTGGAAGATATGTCACCAGTTGTCATTTAGTTCACTATAACATCACTTTCTCAATACGCAAATCATGCCAGGTACTGAGCTGGGCACTGATGGGGCTGAGAGGAAAAAGACAGCTTCCATGTTCTGAAGGAATTATTGTCTAATCCTACATGGGCAGGATCTAAACAATACTGGACCATTCTTTGACTTCTATTCTTATGGATTCAATATCAAAAGATATTGAATTATTCTTAGACTTAGTTATAGAACAGTAAATTAACTAAAATAGAATGTATAGTTTCCAGGCCACTGTAACCACTCCATGTTCCACAGAGCGATCATGCAAAATAAGAAATAAATATAAAAATATAACAAACTGAAAGTATACTTACACTAGAATATAAAACTTTTTGACCAGGTGTCACAAATGGCTACTGAGAATAATACACGGTTTCAGAACTTATAAGTTAGCATTTATAGAGCATCTGCTCTTGGGAGCCCTATTCTAGACTTCTCCCCTAGTCATCCACATCTTACAACTGCCTCATCATCCACCTTTTTTCCGACCAATAACCTAGATGTCATCTTTGATTCTTCTTATTTTCTCATGGCTTTCATGCAAACCATGAATGAGTCCTACCTTCTGGCTCTACTTTCAAAATATATTCAAAATCTTGCCATTTTTAATCACCTTCACAGTTACTACCTCAATCCAAGGCACTACTACCTCCTGCCTGGTCCATTGCAATACCTCCCAACTTGTCTGTCAGCCTCCACTTTTACAATGCCCATTTCCCTCAAAGCAGCCAAAATAATAGTCTTGAAATACAAGATGGCTTACATGACATCCTTGCTCTAACTGTCTGTAAACTTCTTATTCCATAAATATAAAATTTAAATATCTTACCACAGTCTATATTGGCTGTACAGGATCTGGCCCTTTTGAACTCTATCTTATACGCATCTGTCCCTCATTCACTTAGCTCCAGCCACACCATTCTTCTGAGGTCTTCGAGCTCACAGGGCTCATCACCACCTCACAGCCATTGTACCTTTTGTTTTCTCTGCTTACAACATTCCTCCACCCAGATCTGCCAATACTTTCTTCAATACAATCAGGTATTTGCTTAAATGTTATTGGTAATTTCTTCTTAAATAGCCATCATCGTTATTTGTTTCTAACTCCTTAATCTGCTAATATGTTTTTATAACACTTTTTGCTAGCTAAAATTTTCATAGTTGTTTACTTGTTTTATCTTTACTCCAGCTCTACTCTCCACATACATATTCAATATAGCTCCATGGGGGCAGGAGACTTATTTCTCTGATTCTCTACTATATTTCTTAAATCTAGCAGAGTAACTGACACAGAGCAGGCACTCAAGAAATATTTGATGAGTGAGTGTGTGCATTGATTTGGTAAGAAAGAAGAATATGTGGTGATAAAAAGGAGTTAAGCAAAAGTCAAAATATGTGTTGTCAAGGAACTTCAGGTCTAATCAGAGGGGAAAAAAAAGACACCAGTGTAAAATAATATGAAGGACTGCAGATTGAATGCATAATACCCGAGTAAGGCAGAGCAAAGCAGGACATTTTATTATGTATATTACATGGGCCATCTGTCTCCCTCCTGTTTCTTTTGCATTTCTCCGTAATGCCTAATATGGTCTCTGCACATAAATGTTGACTATGACTAATTGATTATTTTTTAAAATATGCAAGTACAAGTAAAAAAATAATATTGAAAACAAAACTAAAGTGAAGGCTTGAAATAGCTTCAATTACCTGTGATTTAATTTTTCCATACTTAGTCACAAACAAGGATGAATATGTATTGGCTTTTGTTTAGCTGTTGGACATTCATCAAACCAGTTTTTTTTTTTTTTATGGCATGGTACCATCTTTTTAAGACACTAATAGCTAAACATAAATTTATTTAAAGTTTCAATTCCCAATGCTTTACACTTCCATGTCTGTGATTCTTATATATTTTAGGAAACTAGGTTACACAGTTTCCTTGAGAATCAACTTTGTTATAAATTGGCTATATTCTTAGGATGTAGATGAAGAACATACAATTTATTGAGTTGGTTATTGATTTAAAAAACTGTTGCTCATTGATTTGGGTAGGCTGGGGTTAAAAATGTAAATAAGATGCAGTCCCAGCTCTCAAGAAGCTTACATTGTACTGATTAATTCATCTGATGTTTTTAAACAATTGAGAATTAATGGATTCCCAACGCTGTCCCAGACATTAGGAATGTAATTGTGAAGAAGGCTGTCAAGGTCCCCACAGTCACAGTACTTAAGGTTTGGGAAATATGGTGCAAATGTCAACAAATGTGATTTTACATAAAGAGAAAGAATAGAACAGAATGAGTGCATTTAACAGAAGATGACAAATTTGAACCTTCAGGGAAAGCCTGCCCTAGGAGTGACATTGAGATTAGACTCCAAGTGTAAATCTGGGCAAAGGTGAGGGAAGGGGAGAGGAATGGGCATGCAAACAAATCCCCATAGTACAGTGCAGTTAAGGGCTTTAGTACAAGTAAGGAAGTGAGTATAGAATCTGATGGTTGCAATGAAAAAGGCAAGATAAACATTACTCTTTGGCATCAGCAAAGCTTTACCCAAGAGAAGATACTTCGGTTGCAGGAGTATGGATTTTCCAGAAGGATAAGGGAGTAAATTAGCAGTTGGAGGGAAGAGCATGTGCACCAGATGAAGATGCTAATACTGGAGGAGAAAGTGAACAAGTGGTGTGACTTAGCCTCACACAAAGTGGACTGGGGGTGTGAACGGATCTAGGGAGCCTGGCTGGTGGACTTTTGCTTTCCTATCTGCATGTCAGAGACTGTGACATTTAGAAAGATGATTAACACTTGGGAAGAGTACAAGACAGTGTTTGGCCCGCTGATCTGTCCCAAGAGCTGCCTAAGGCGAACTCATAGCATGACAAAGTGCAGTGCTGCAGACCAGGGATTTGCTCTTGCTTGGATGCCATGCTGGCTGAAAAATGCGCACAGTTGCAGGATAGAGAAATGGGCTTTATTGCTTTACACAACGCTGTCCTTGGCTCTGGACATGAAACAGAGAAGTGGGGCTAATAGGTTTCCAAAATGTTTGGGAAATGAACAAACTATGTTACATAAATGTAGATTACATTGGTGTATAAAAGTGTAGATTAGGTTGTGTTT
The DNA here is from genome assembly GCF_028858775.2 of Pan troglodytes. NCBI lineage: Eukaryota > Metazoa > Chordata > Mammalia > Primates > Hominidae > Pan > Pan troglodytes. The sequence goes on from NC_072403.2 coordinate 131,626,236, forward strand.
TTTAAAAGCATAAGAAATAAACGGGGGCCGTTAATTTTCCCTTTAAGAAAGATATTTATGAAGATGGTTAATAATCTGTTCTGGACTGCTGAAGAAGCTAGATAATCTTCAGGGGATTTTTTTCCCCACAAATCAAAAAATGTGTATGTATTATGACATCCGGTTTTACACAAATACAGAAAAAATTGAGATGAGAGAGATTCATAGCAACGAGTTGAATTCTTTAAGGCAGACTTTTTAAAAAAGGGATCTGCGTTAGAGAGGGTTCTTATTGCAGAGGACTGTGATTTTCTTTATGGTGGCCTGAGAACATGGATTTACTTGGCTGTTATATACAATTGCTGCCTTCTGTGGCTTTCTAGGCAACAACATTTTTCATATATGCAAAAAGGAGGCAATTGGATTTGTGAAATGATGTGTTGTTCTGTGTGTTGTTGTTGTTTGATTAGCTGTATGAAAGCTGCCTTCTCATGAGAAGTCTTAATTGTAATAATTCCTTGGCAGAACTTAGTGGTGCCTTTTAGGCAATGCTACTATTTAAGGCTTTGCTTCTGCCCTAGCCAAGCAGATGTATTTGTTTATATGTCTGATCTAAACGGGAAGACAAAAGGGATTCTGCTCACAGCCTTGCACTTCCTCTAATACAAATAAAAAGGGAGGAGAGATGCAAGCAACTGGGGCTCATGGAAATGAGAGTGGAAATGAAGAAAAACCATGTAGGTGTGAATCAAACTGAGGCAGCTGTGCTTTCCTTTTAAGTGCTGCAACAGCTGTGTGGGGGCTGAAATGAAGCAGAGGGAGAGCTAGCTGGGGTGCTGGTTTGGGGTGGGTGGTCTCCTCTCTGTGTGTGCCTGAGAGAGAATGGATGTATAATTGTCCTGCCTGTGCAAAGATGCTACTGACAGGGCACTTTTCAATTCAGGTGCAGCTAAGCACATAGGCATGTCACTGTTGAAAGCTGTGACTGCACAAGGACTAACAGAGGCAGAGGCTGCTTCTCTCCAAACATAGATTAAAAGCTTTGAACAGTTGGAAAAGCTTTGAAAGTGGAGGACCTGCAAATTTAGAGCATATAGAATGGAAGAAATGAGACTGAATAATGAAGTGTTCCTTTAGGCGGTAAAATGAGGGTGGTGGGACGGGGACTCCAGGGGAGGCTCACACTCCAGAGGAGTAGGCTGGGTAATAGGGGTGGGATCTATGGATAGCAGTGGAAAATGAAGAGAGCATTACACTTTTTCTTGACTAAAACACTTGAAAAAGGTGTCATGAATTAAGATTTTTATCTTCTGCTACTTCTTAATTCCTTTCCTTTATACTTAATAATGTTATACAATAATGGAAACCTTAAGCAGAAAGCCAAATCCAACAATTACAGTACCAGCAATGACTTTGTAATTTTGTCTGCTGTTTCTACTCAGTGAAAGAAAGGATGCTATTAGTTGTAATAATTCCTTCAAAATATATTTATTGTTCTTTTAGTCATAGGTTAAGAAAACAGGTACAAAATTGCACACACACACACACACACTCACACTCTTACAGAAAAAATGTACCTAGGAACTTTGTCTATCAAACTCATTTGATTCTAATTTTGGGTTCTTTATCAAATTCTGTTTGTTAAAACTCATTGTCACAGAAAATAGCTTTACCAAAGAGAATGAATAACACCAATTTTTGTGTGGCATTTCTCTCAGGGCACTGGCCCTATATGTTGAAAATGGCACTAGAAATCAACAGTGAATTGTAGAATTAGAGTCAGCTAAGTTTGTTTTTCATTTTTAATTGGTTTGTTGGTTCGCTAACATTAGGGCCAGGGATTCTCCGCTTTCATTCTAAATATTTAGTACTTATTGTGAACAGTAAGAAAGGTGGCAGTCCTCTGTGTCTCATTTGTCATTAGTCTGCAATTAAGCAGGGTCAAATGCTCAAAGATAAATACATATAACTTAGGCTTCTGAAAACTGTTTTTGAAAATGAACATATCTTGACAAGCAAAATACATGTTTGTGCATGGATTTCCATTGAATGTGTGCTGAGGTTCCTAAAATTGTATATACATTAGGGGTGTGTGTGTGTGTGTGTGTGTGCATGCGCTTAATTCTGGCAATGTTGGAAATTGAAATGGGGACTTGTTTAATTTAATATGAGGATCCTAAATACAGATTTTTAGGAGATGGTGTGAAATTGCACATTTATAAAATCCTATTTATTTCAGCAAAGAAAAATATTAACCTTATTTCTATTTTTCTTACTTAGTCTTCAGGTGAGAAAGGAGCAAAAGAATGAATAGCAGGAGGTGATAGGGTTAGGCTGTGTTAGCTTTTTGGTTTTCTGATGGGTGGGAGGGCACCAGTGCTCATCACTACAGCTCTGCCAAGGGATTGGCAGTAATATGAACCTGTATGTTTATTGAAAATAGTGTTTTTCTGAAGAGGATGTGTATTTAAAATATGCATTGCCATGGGCTCTCCAGTATTTGTTTTTAGTGTAAAGGTGCTTTCAAATATAGTAGGTGCTTTTCTGGTAAGCAAAGTATTCAAATATGTAAAGCATCTTGATCTTTGGCTAGCTGATGTGTTTACTAGCTATGTGAGTGGTTAATGTGTCAGGGGCTGTGAATAAATCAAAACTGTGTCTGGTTTCCTGTGATGGGAGCACCAGCACACTGCCTCTTTATGTGATCATTTTTATAGAGACCTCCTTATCACTTTAGAAATCTATATCTACTGATTCTTAGGCATAAGGGCAAGTTACCAGTCGCTTTAAATTGTAAAAGAAACAGTAAAAGAAACAAGGTAATTTTCCATCTTTGAGAACCTCCTGCATGCTGCTCTGTGGTAATTCCAGATGTCAGCATTTAGCACTGGGTAAAGTGGGCTTTCTCTTTTGGGATGTAAAAATATGGACAAGGAGAAGAGTAAACAGTGACTTGCACTAGGGCCTATTTTTATTTCTGAATTAAAACTGTATGGATTTTTATCACATGGAAAAGCTCTTTTCAATTTTTAAATCAAGTATTTTGAATGTTCTAAGTATGAACTGGACAGTTTGTCGAGATAGTAATAACCTGGTATACTTTGTTATATTCCTTTATTCATAGGAATATTTGTATGGTATTCCTTTATTCATAGGAATTGTCATATACAAAGATAACACTGCCTCCATGTTTCTCACTCCACCTTGAGTGGTATATTCAGGGTGAATTCAGTGGAGAGGTTTAAAATGTGGAATTTTTTTAGGCTGTCTATGAACTTGTTGATTTGATGTATTGGAAATAATAATTTAGCTCTTCATCTCAGTTCTGAACTTTTTCTATTTAGCTCAGAAAGCTGGTTCCATTTCATTTTCTTCTGTTCAACTAAGAATATAGATTTGGAAATTAACTGGGTACTCTGGGTTATTTCAAAGATCAAGAAAGAATTTTGTTTCCATTTCTCATGTGATATATACAGTTTGGAAGCAGGAAGATGATAACTGAATATGGTCATAACTAATTAAAATATTGTATTCAGGACTGGGATTAAATGTAGCTAAGGAGAAAAATACTACAGATGCTGGAAACCTGTAAGGCTTCTGAATTAGCTGAATCCCCAGTGAATCTTCATTATTGACTAGAGGTAATAGTATGGTATTCTCCTTCTTTGCAAGGCTTGAAAATTTATTGAATTGCCACTAAAAGCTTACAGAAGGTAAGGGAAACTTCCTAGAAGCAATTATGCTACATTTTGCCATTGAAGTTTTCTAAATTTTTCCCTTATGTGATAGGATTTTGAATGAAACTAAGGAAAACAAAATGTTAAAATAGACCATCATAGTCTTGTCTTGAATTAGTCCATACTCACAGGGTTTGAAAAGTGGCAGTTGAATATAGATGTCTCGGAATACAGCTTATCTGCCAAATGACAGATGGTTCAAAGCCAGAAGAGAAATGCTCCAGAAAATGTAGCCGAGGATAAGGCTGATTCTGAAGAGAACTGAGCAGCTGTTTAGTGGTTGTGCTATCACCGATCATTAGCATAGCCTCTTTTTCATTCCGCCACATTAATTTGTTATTATTTTCACTTTTGTGATGACTCAACTATGCCTTTTGTTAGAAAGGATGATATGTGCAGCAAGGTTCACTGAGTACAAATATTCTAAGACTATTATACTGAACTAAATATTTTCTTTTTGATGGAGGAGCATGAATGCTTTGTATCGCACATTAATTTAAAAAATTTTGAAAATGGATTTTTGTTGTACTTCATTATAATCTTGAGAGCATGTCATTGTGTCTTGCTATTAGAATTCAATTAAAAGAGGCTCCAGAGAAGAGAAGAACTTCATCATGTAGAGTTCATGAATTGTCATTTACGACCTTTCAAATTACCAAGTATCTAGTTTTTAATTTATTTGTTTAAGTCAACCTTATTGACATAAACGATAAAATGCACCATATTAAGTATGTGTCAATGGGTTTTGACAAATTCAGCCACCCCTGAACCCCGCTCCCATGTAAACACCACCACAATCAAGATATAGAATGTTTCCATCACCTTCAAATGTTTATGTTCCTTTCTATTTAATCAATCCCACTGGAGCCCCAAGGGATCACTGATCAGTTTCCTATACCTATATATTAGACTTGTCATTTTTTTAGAGTTTCATATTAAAGGAAATCATATAGAATGTACACTTTTGTGTGTAGCTTCTTTTGCTTAACAAAGTCTTTTTAAAGATGCACTTGGTGGTTGTGTGTTTCAATAGTTCATTCCTTTTTATTGATGCATAGTATTTCATTGTATGAATATGTCACAATTCACCTATTGAAATACATTTGCATTGTTTGGCCATTTTGAATAAAGTCATATTGAACGTTTGCTTATAGGTCTTCATATGGGCATATATTTTCATTTCTCTTGGTTGAATACCTGGAAGGGGAATTGTTGAGTTATATGGTAAATGTAAATTTAAATTTATAAAAACTGGGAAACTGTTTTCTAAAGAGGGTATACCATTTTACATTCCCTCTGGAAATATATGTATGAGATTTCCAGTTGTTCTATACTCTTGCCAAGACATGGTATTAACAGTTTTTAAAAATGTTGCCATTGTAATGGCTATATAATATTATCTTATGGTTTTAATTTGCATCACACTGATGACTAAATATGGTAAGCATATTTTCGTATGTCATACATACATATATATGTATATGTATACACACACATATGTATATCTTTTTTTGCGGAGTGTCTGTACAGATCTTCTCCCGTTTTCTTATTGGCTTTTTTGTCTCATTGAATTGTGAAAGTTCTTTTTGTATTTTTGAAACAAGTCATTTTTCAGATATATGTATTGTGAATATTTTCTCTGAGTCTGAGCCTTCCCTTTTAATTTTCTTAATAGTGTTTTTTGAAGAGCAGAAATTTTAAATTTCGATCAAGTTGAATTTATTGTTGTTGTTTTTTCTTTGATGGTATTTTGTGTTGAGATACTGATCTCAGTTAATTCTAGCACCATTTGTTCCCAGTGATCCAAAATAGAAATGTTGTCATTCTTCATTTATCTCTTCTCTTTGTAGTCTATGTTGATTGCATCTTCTGAATCTCTCCAGGCTCCATCTACTTCTCTCCCTCTACTTCTCTCCCCCCTCACCTCCATTCATCTAGTCTAGACAATCATCTTCTATTGCCTGGTTTGCTGTAATAATGCTCTTGGGTGATCATTCAAAAATATTAACCTGATGACTATACTTTCTGCTTAAAACCCAGCAGTTGATCATCTTTGTTCTTAGAACAAATTATAAACTTTTAAATATAGTCCTTAATGATCTGGACCTAACTTACACTTCCAATTTCCTCTTTTCCTACTTTCTCCCTCTAATGTACCTCTGCTTACAATGTTCAACTTTTTAACCATGCTGAACTTTGATTATTTCTTCAAAGACTCTAGCTTTTTCTCAGTTTCATGTCCTTGGTCAAGCTATAGTCTACTCACTTTTTGTGAGTCTAGCTAGGCATCCTTTCCTCTGGGGTATTTCCCCTATGCCCAAGGCTGGATTATGTGGCCCTGACAGTGCTTTCCATTTAGTGGGGGCATACATAGACAAGTAATTATGTATTTTTAAGAAAGTGAGATAAGTACTATGGATAGAACCTTGTAAAGGAATTACTGTTAGTTGGGGAGTGTATTTTATGTTTCAAGTTATTCTTTCCAATGTGAAACCTTGCAGTTTTACCTGGGTACACTCTATACACTGCACTGTGAAATCAGGACAAGGATTCTTAACGGTTTTGAACAGACATTAATCAAGGCCAGTGGGCAAAGTGGGAAGAGGCCCGTAGGGGGCAGCAGAGGACCAGATACAACGAAAGTCATCGGCGGGGGCAAGTGCTTGTGCAGGGACCTCTGTAATTAGCCAGGGGGTTAAACCCTTTGCCCTTTTATCCTCCATAGTTAATAAGGATAAAAGCTAAAGGAGTTGAGGTGTAAAAACTCACAAACACAAGTGCCTATAGAGATGTGACAAGAAACATACTTCTGTGAATGTGACCAATGAAAGACAAAAGGTGATGAAGGTCAGTGGCCAAGTTGAGAGTACATGCTCTACCTGGAGGCATGCAAGTGAATTCAAAAGCGTGCAAATGAAACAGAGCTTTGCTAGACAATCCACATGTGATATCTCTGCACATGTGCTGTGAGTTGGTTGCTCTGGGATGCTATCTGAAGAGGGTGGGAATGGCGGACCATACCAAGCCAGAAAGGAACCCCTTTTGAAGATGGAAAGGGGGCAGGAAATGTCAGCTGAGTGAGAACTAGAATCAGGACTCGAAAAAGATGGAAATGAGGATTTAGCTGAGGTCAATTATAGGGGAGTAAGTAAGGATGGTGGTCAATAGTGATGTGAGGGCTGAGGAAGAAGTGATGGAATTACTACTTATTGGGTACCTACTGTGTGTATCATCAAATACATATATGTTTGATGATACTATATATATATGTGTGTGTATATATATAGTACTATATATGTGTGTATATAGTGTATATATGTGTATATGTGTATATATAGTGTATATATATACACACATATATAGTACTATATATACACACACATATCTAACATATATAACATATATCTAACATATATAACATATATAACACATCTATAACATATATAACATATCTATAACATATATATAACATATCTATATAACATATCTATATAACATATATATATATCTTCTCTTAATTCTAATGACAACCCTTGGGAAGAATGAGTTATTTTCCTCATTTGCACATGAAAAAACTGTATCTCCTTATGCAAGTTCACACAGAACTCAGGCCTATCTAGCTCTAACTCCAAGTCTCTAAAGTAGGTGGGAGAATTGGTAAATCGAGGCTTGGTAATCAACCACAGGTTGGCAATAAGGTACTATTAGAGTTGTGGGCCAGTGCTTTTTAAGATTTAAAGTGCATCTGAATCCCCATGTAGGAATAAAGATTCTGACTTAGGAGGCATTGGACGAGGGTTGAGATTCTGTGTGTCTAATAAGCATTGGATGAGGCCTGAGATTCTGCGTGTCTAATAAGATAGATGATGTCCATGTTGCTGGCTCTGTAGATCTGTAGAAGCGAGGTTCCAGGCCAGGTTCAACTAGACCTGATATTGTTGCAATAGGTTTTATTGTACTCTCTAACTCAAAAGGCCAGAGTAGATTGAAGAAAGTAACTTTTATGGGGATGAGGGGCTTAATTGCACACAACCTAGTTTCTGAGCTGTGAGATCTTCTGTCAGAAGATCTGGATTTTAATCTGTCCTCCACTAATTCCTACCTGAGTGATTTTGAGCAAAGCAACTACCTTCTTGAAGAATTAGTTGCCTCATCTACATAATGAGAATAATAAAAGTATCTACTATGAAATGAATAGTAACACACTTTTGCAATGTTAGTATTTCGTACTGTCAAATGTGACTGATCAAGATCATGGCACAATTTTGAACATCATAATCATCATCATACTTTTATATTTACACTCTGTTGAGGATGGATATCTTGTAATATTATTAAACATATACTCTTACTTTTAAGTTTACTCTCACTTTCTAAACTTACTTTTCCTGGACAGTACTAGGTTAAGGCTCCCACTTGAAATATCTCTGGTCTAACCCAATGTCTTGAGCTTCTCCCATTTACTCTGAACTCCTCACTGCCATGTTGCCATAATTCCCTATATAAATAAATAAATATAGACATGTGCCTTGCAAATAATTCAAAGTGAGAACTAGAGAAGCCATGTCTTTGGCTGGGACTATCTTCATTTTTCTTATCTCTTGTAAAATTTAACTGTGGTATTTTGGAGATGACTCAATATTTGTGATAGAGGAGATTTTGATCTGTAAAGGATTGGAGATTGATGGTTTCCTGTGATTGACATCTTTTTGACTTCTTATACTCCCTCAAATCTCTAGATCTGGGTAGTGAACTTCATCACCTTTATATAGGGCTGTTTTTGAATTTGCATTTGAGTGACTTTTCTTGGATGCAGCTCGTTGGAGGGCCATGAAATACTGTTTATGGAGAAGGAAAATTAATATTGTGGTGACTGTATCTGGCAGATTTTTACATCTCCCCATTCATGTAATCATTTATATGAAACTTCCTTCAGTGGGCAACAACTCACAGTTGAGGGAATTTGTCTATAATAAACCACTTGGCTTATGTTACATCAAATTAGATCAGATCAATTTCCTTCATTCTTAATTCCTTCCATCACATCAGAATGCTTCTTAAATGAGATGCCTGCAAACAGATCTGGATCCTTAAGGGAATGTCAAACTGCTTTTAGGAAAGAAGATTTCCTTTTTGTGAACGATCAATTGAGGAATGGCAGAATGCAGAACTAGGTATAGGAAAATATTTGAGCAGAAAAATAAATATCTAAGATATACTATTTTAATTTGTTGCTAAGTCAATTTATATATTTTTGACTCTGAAAGCTTGTGAAGTCCTTATTTTAACTCTTAAGGAAAAGATGTTGCTGCTTCATAAAGAATATAGAGAACAATGTTAATTTATAAAAGAAATAAGAGTCTAAGTGAGCATTACAATATTGGAAGGCCTCCTGTGGGTATACCACTTTATAATACTGATTTTCCACAAGCATATATCAGCTCATATTAATGCGCATATAGATAGGTACACCATCTGTTAGGGAGTTAAATGCCAGAAAACATTTCTATGGGTTTTCTTGAATCATACTAATTCAGAGAGTGTCTATGATACTTGATAAACTTGCTGACCAAACAGGTAAGAAGAAGTTGTGTTTACCTCTTGACATAAGAGTTTTTTCCCTTTCAGACATTACTTGAAACTTTGCCATCCTGGAAATGTCTGTAGGATTTATTGCCTTACATCCCATTTTGAATTTTTATTATTTTTCCATTCATCCTAATTTTTCCATTCATCTTTCTTGTGAATGTGTGTTCTTTCTCCGTATAATTAACAGACAATAAAAGCTAAGTGATGACTATAGGGGTTGAATGGCTGGAATGATTTTTCTCTGCTCAAAGAAATGAATGTACATAATCACCTGGGTAATCAAACAAAGTAAGAGAAAGAGAAAGACCAATTTATTTTAACTTATTTTCTCCAAGATAAAATTGGATAATACAATATACTGTGGTTGGATGCATAGAGTATCAAGTTACTTAGTAGTAATTAGAATTTTTATATCAAGTGTTGACCTGCACTCTATATGGATGGTTAAAGGAGAAAGACAACGAGAAAAACTTGTAGCTCAGTAACACATGAAATCCTTAGACTAGCAGAACTGTCAAGATCATGTTAAATATAAAAACAAATTTGAATAACTTTTTCAAACAGACAACTCAAATAACTCAGGAGAGGAGACAAATATTAAAATTCTATGGCTTGGGTCATATCTCATATCATAGACAGAGTGTTTGTGTGCTTTGTACCATGGCTACAAGTCATAGGAAAATCAGCAAGAAGAGAAGAATTCTTGTGGGATGTTTGAATCAATTCATGTCATATTTTAAGCACAACTTTTCCCCCCACTGGGTGAATATATAATGTCTATTTTCATGTGCAATAATAACTCGGCTGATATTTTTGGAAATCCTTTGTTGGTTTTATTTCTCTTTGTATTTTTATTTAGTTTACTTGTTTGTTTATTTATATATTTAATTTTTGTAGAGAAAGGATCTCACTATGTTGCCCAGTCTGGTCTTAACTTTTGGCTAAAAGCAATTTTCCTGCCTCAACTTCTCAAAGCGCTAGGATTAGAGGTGTGAGACACCATGCTCAGACTATTAATTTGTTTTTAAAGACATTAGACAGACACTGGACAGGTAATGTACCAGACTCTAAATATCCCCAAAGTGTAGATTTTTCTTTTTTAAAAATTTAATATAAATAAATAAATAAATTAATATTTAAATTTGAGATTTGGGGATACATGTGCAGGTTTGTTACTTGGGTACATTGCATAATTCTGAGGTTTACGGTATGAATGATTCCTTCACCAAGGTCCTGAGCATAATACCCAATAGGTAGTTTTTCAGCCCTTGCTCCCCTCTTTCCCTTTCTACTCTAGTAGTCTCCAGTGTCTATTGTTCCCATCTTTATGTTCACATGTACCTGATGTTCAACCCCCTTATAAGTGAGAAGATGGCATTTGGTTTTCTTTTTTTTTTTTAATTATACTTTAAGTTTCAGGGTACATGTGCACAACGTGCAGGTTTGTTACATATGTATACATGTGCCATGTTGGTGTACTGCACCCATTAACTCATCATTTACATTAGGTATATCTCCTAATGCTATCCCTCCCCCCTCCCCACACCCCACAACAGGCCCCGGTGTGTGTTGTTCCCCTTCCTGTGTCCAAGTGTTCTTATTGTTTAATTCCCACCTATGAGTGAGAACATGTGGTGTTTGGTTTTTTGTCCTTGTGATAGTTTGCTGAGAATGATGGTTTCCAGCTTCATCCACATACCCACAAAGGACATGAACTCATCATTTTTTATGGCTGCATAGTATTCCATGGTGTATATGTGCCACATTTTCTTAATCCAGTCTATCATTGTTGGACATTTGGGTTGGTTCCAAGTCTTTGCTATTGTGAATAGTGCCGCAATAAACATACGTGTGCATGTGTCTTTATAGCAGCATGATTTATATTCCTTTGGGTATATACCCAGTAATGGGATGGCTGGGTCAAATGGTATTTCTTGTTCTAGATCCCTGAGGAATCGCCACACTGACTTTCACAATGTTTGAACTAGATTACAGTCCCACCAACAGTGTAAAAGTGTTCCTATTTCTCCACATTCTCTCCAGCACCTGTTGTTTCCTGACTTTTTAATGATCGCCATTCTAACTGGTGTGAGATGGTATCTCATTGTGGTTTTGATTTGCATTTCTCTGATGGCCGGTGATGATGAGCATTTTTTCATGTGTCTTTTGGCTGCATAAATGTCTTCTTTTGAGAAGTGTCTGTTCATATCCTTCACCCACATGTTGATGGGGTTGTTTTTTTCTTGTAAATTTGTTTGAGTTCTTTGTAGATTCTGGATATTAGCCCTTTGTCAGATGAGTAGATTGCAAAAATTTTCTCCCATTTTGTAGGTTGCCTGTTCACTCTGATGGTAGTTTCTTTTGCTGTGCAGAAGCTCTTTAGTTTAATTAGATCCCATTTGTCAATTTTGTCTTTTGTTGCCATTGCTTTTGGTGTTTTAGACATGAAGTCCTTGCCCATGCCTATGTCCTGAATGGTATTGCCTAGGTTTTCTTCTAGGGCTTTTATGGTTTTAGGTCTAACATTTAAGTCTTTAATCCATCTTGAATTTATTTTTGTATAAGGTATAGGGAAGGGATCCAGTTTTAGCTTTCTACATATGGCTAGCCAGTTTTCCCAGCACCATTTATTAAATAGGGAATCCTTTCCCCATTTCTTGTTTTTCTCAGGTTTGTCAAAGATCAGATGGTTGTAGATGTGTGGCATTGTTTCTGAGGGCTCTGTTCTGTTCCATTGGTCTATATCTCTGTTTTGGTACCAGTACCATGCTGTTTTGGTTACTGTAGCCTTGTAGTATAGGTTGAAGTCAGGTAGCATGATGCCTCCAGCTTTGTTCTTTTGGCTTAGGATTGACTTGGCAATGCAAGCTCTTCTTTGGTTCCATATGAACTTTAAAGTAGTTTTTTCCAATTCTGTGAAGAACATCATTGGTAGCTTGATGGGGATGGCATTGAATCTATAAATTACCTTGGGCAGTATGGCCATTTTCATGATATTGATTCTTCCTACCCATGAGCGTGGAATTTTCTTCCATTTCTTTGTATCCTCTTCTATTTCGTTGAGCAGTGGCTTGTAGTTCTCCTTGAAGAGGTCCTTCACATCCCTTGTAAGTTGGATTCCTAGGTATTTTATTCTCTTTGAAGCAATTGTGAATGGGAGTTCACTCATGATTTGGCTCTCTGTTTGTCTGTTATTGGTGTATAAGAATGCTTGTGATTTTTGCACATTGATTTTGTATCCTGAGACTTCGCTGAAGTTGCTTATCAGCTTAAGGAGATTTTGGGCTGAGACGATGGGGTTTTCTAGATATGCAATCATGTCATCTGCAAACAGGGACAATTTGACTTCCTCTTTCAATGTAATCCAGCATATAAACAGAGCTAATGACAAAAACCACATAATTATCTCAATAGATGCAGAAAAGGCCTTTGACAAAATTCAACAGCCCTTCATGCTAAAAAGTTTCAATAAATTAGGTATTGATGGGACGTATCTCAAAATAATAAGAGCTATTTATGACAAACCCACAGCCAATATCATACTGAATGGGCAAAAACTGGAAGCATTCCCTTTGAAGACTGGCACAAGACAGGGATGCCCTCTCTCACCACTCCTATTCAACATATTGTTGGAAGTTCTGGCCAGGGCAATCAGGCAGGAGAAGGAAATAAAGGGTATTCAATGAGGAAAAGAGGCATTTGGTTTTCTGCTCTTGTGTTAATTTGCTTAGAATAGTCGCCTCCAGTTGCATCTATGTTGCAGCAAAGAACATGATTTCATTCTTCTTATGGCTACGTAGCATTCCATGGTGTATATATACCACATTTTCTTTATCCAGCTAGCTGCTGGCATGGGCAACTGGGTTGATTCCATGTATTTGTTATTGTGAATCGTGCTGCAATAAACATACAAGTGCAGATGACTTTTTGATAGCATAATTTAAATTTCTTTGGATATATATCCAGTAATGGGAATGCCGACTCAAATAGTAATTTTGCTTGCATTTCTTTGATGAATCTCCCAACTGCTTTCCCCGAGGGTTTAACTAATTTGCACTCGCACCAACAGTGTACAAGTGTTCCCTTTTCTCCACAAGCTTGCCAACATCTGTTATTTTCTGACTGTTAATAATAGCGATTCCAACTGCTGTAAATGGTATGTCCTTGTGGTTTTGATTTGCATCTCTCTGATGATCAGTGACGTTGAGCATTTTTTTTATGTTTGTTGGCATTTTTATGTCTTCCTTTGAGAAGTGTCTGTTTATGTTATTTGCCCATTTTAAAAAATGGAGTTATTTGTTTTGTTGTTGATTATTTATTTAAATTCCTTATAGATTCTGGATATTAGTCCTTTATTGGATGCATAGTTTGTGAATATTTTTTCCCATTCTGTAGGTCATCTGTTTACTCTGTTAATAGTTTCTTTTGCTGTGCAGGAGCTCCTTAGTTTAATTATGTCTCAATTGTCAATTTTTGGTTCTGTTGCATTTGCTTCTGAGAGCTTAGTCATAAATTATTGGCCTAGGCCAATGTCTGGAAGAATATTTTCTAGGTTTTCTTCTCGGATTTTAATATCTTGAGGTCTTACATTTAAATCTTTAATCCATCTTGAGTTAATTTTTTTATAAGGTGAGAGGTAGGCATGTAGATTTACTCTTCCCCATATGGTTAGCCAGTTTTCTCAGCACCATTTATTGAATAGGCTATTATCTTCCCATTGTTTACTTTTGTTGATGATCAATTGATTGTAGATGTGCAGCTTTATTTTGGGGACTCTATTCTGTTCCATTGGTTGATGTGTCTATTTTTGTACCAGTAACATGCTGTTTTTGGTTACTATGGCCTTGTAGTATATTGAAGTTGAATAATATGATGCTTCCAACTGTATTCTTTTTTTTTCAGAATTGGTTGGATATTTGGGCTCTTTGTTGGTTCAATATGAATTTTAGAATAGCTTTTTCTAGTTCTGTGAAATACGATAGTGGTAGCATTGTATCTATAGATTTTCTTTGTCAGTATGGACAATTTAATGATGCTTTTCTTCCCATCCATGAGCGTGGAATGCTTTTCCACTTATTTGTGTTGTTTATGATATTTTTCAGCAGTGTTCTATAGCTCTCCTTGTAGCAAGATTTTATCTCCCTTGTTGGATGTATTCCTAGGTATTTTATTTTTTGTTGCCATTATAATGGGATTGTGTTCTTGATTTGACTCTCAACTTGATTGTTATTGGTAAACTGATTTTTGTACATTGATTTTATATCCTAAGACTTTGCTGAAGTTGTTTGTTAGGCCTAGGAGATTTTGGCAGACTCTTTAGGGTTTTCTAGGTATAGAATCAGCAAAAAGATAATTTGCCTTCCTCTTTGCCTATTTGGATGCTTTTTCTTTCTTTCTCTTGCTTGATTGCTCTGGCTAGGACTTCCAGTACTATGTTGCATAGGACTGATGAGAGTGGTGACAGTGGACATCCTTGTATTGTTCCAGTGCTAGGACTTCCAGTACTATGTTGCATAGGACTGATGAGAGTGGTGACAGTGGACATCCTTGTATTGTTCCAGTTCTTCAGGGGAATGTTTTCAACTTCCATTCCATATATTATTTGATGTTGGCTATGGTTTTGTCATAGATGATTCCTTATTTTGAGGTATATTTCTTTGATGCCTAACTTGTTGAGAGTTTTTGTCATGAAGAGATATTGAATATTATCAAACACATTTTCTGCATCTATTGAGACAATCCTATGGTTTTTGTTTCTAATTCGGTTTATGTAGTGAATAACATTTATTGATGTGTAAGTTGAACCATCCTTGCATCCCAAAAGAAAGCCCATGTGATTGCGGTGAATCAAATTTTTGATGAACTACTGGATTCAGTTTGCTAGTATTTTATTGAGGATTTTGTGTCTGTATTTATCAGGGATATTGACTTGTAGTTAACTTTTCTGGTGTATGTCTTTGCCAGATTTTGTTAAGAGGATCATACTGGTTTTGGAGAATGAGTTAGGAAACAGTTTCTCCTCCTTGATTTTTTGGAGTCGTTCCAGTGGGATTGGTACCAGCTTTGTAAGTCTACTAGAATTCAGCCATGAATCTATCTGGTCCTAGGCTCTTTTGATTGGTAGGTTTTTAATTACTGATTCAATTTTATTATTTATTATTGGTTTGTTCAGGATTTCTGTTTCTTCTTGGTTCAGTCTTGGAAGGTTGTATGTTTCCAGGAATGTATTGATTTCCTTGAGATTTTCTAGTTTGTGTGCATAGAGATGTCTCTGAGGAACTTTTGTGCTTCTGTGGGATCAGTTGTGATGTCACCTTTGTTCTTTCTGTTTGTACTCATTTGGATATTCTCTTTTTTTCCTTTGCTAATCTAACTAGTGGTTTATCAATCACATTTATCCTTTCAAAAAAGTAACTTTTTATTTTTCTGTTCCTTTATGTGTTTTTTGGAGGTCTTAATTTTATTTAGCTCTGGTCTGATTTTACTTATTTCTTTTATCCTGCTAGCTTTGGGTTGTTTGTTTTTTCTAGTTCTTTCAGATGTAAGGTTAGGTTGTTAGTTTGAGATCTTTCTGTCTTCTTGATGTAGGTGTTTAGTGCTGTAAACTTTCCTCTTAACACTTCTTTTCTATATCCCACAGGTTTTGCTATGTTGTATCTCCATTTCCATATGTTTCAAAGAATTTTTTGATTTCTGTCTTAATTTCGTTATTTACCCAACAAAAGCCATTCAGAAGCAAGTTGTTTAGTTTCCGTATGTTTGTTTGGTATTGTGAGTTCCTCATTGCGGTTTGAGAAGATGCTTGGTATGATTTTGATTATTATGAATTTATCGAGACTGCTTTATGACTGAGCATATGGTCAATCTTAAAGTACATGCCACATGCATATGAGAAAAATGTATATTCTGTGGTTGTTGGATAAAGTATTCTGTAGATGTGATTAGGTCTGATTGGTAGAATGTTGAATTTAAGCCCAGAATTTATTTTTTAGTTTTCTGCTTTGATGATCTATTTAAAGCTGTCAGTGGGATGTTGAAGTCCTACACTATTATTGTGTGGCTGTCAAAGTCTTATTTTAGATCTAGAAGTAATTGTTTCATAAATCTGGATGCTCCAATGTTTCCCTTTGTGGTTTCCTTGTCCCTTTTTTGGCTGGGTAGTGGCTGCAACACATCAGTCCAACCTCAGGCTGAAGGTGAGTTGCATTCCAGTGTTAAACTCTTGAAATGATGCCTTGGGACTGGGACCAGAGAGGGTGGGGCATCACCTAGGCAAGCAGCATGAGCAGAAAACTGTGAGGAGTGCAGGCCACTTGCATCTCAGCCTCAATAGCAGCTTGCAAGAGGGCAGCAATTACCCTCCTGGGAGTGTGCCTTTCTCCCTTCCTCTCCCTCCTTGGAGCAGTGCAGTGGCTGCAGCCCTATATCTAGGTACCCAGTATTTTAAACAATGCATTTTAAAGGAATGACAAAAACCACAGTTACTTTTGCACCAGCATAATATTTAGGATAGTTAAATCTTTTTTTGAATGAAATCCTTCATCATTATGTAATGTCCATTTGTCCCTTTTTTACTGTTGTTGGTTTAAAGTCTGTTTTACCTGATATAATAATAGCCATCCTTGCTGTTTTTTGTTTTCCCTTTGCATGACATATCTTTCTCCATCCCTTTACTTTGAGCCTATGGGTGTCATTATGTGTTAGATGTGTCTCTTGAAGACAGCAAAAGGAATGATCTTGTTTTCTTTATCCAATTTGCCACTCTATTTCTTCTTAGTGGAGCATTTAGACCATTTACATTCAAGGTTAAAATTGGTATGTGAGGTTTTATTGCTGTCATAATGTTGTTAGGTAGTTTCTCTGTAGTCTCAATTATGTAGTTTCTTTATAAGGTCAGTGGGCTATGTGCTTGCATGTGCTTTTGTGGTAGCAAGTATCATTCTTTTATTTCGGTGTTTAGAATTCTCTTAAGCCTCTCTTGTAGGACTGGTCTAGTGACGATGAATTTCTTCAGCAATTGTTTGTCTGCGAAAGACTTTCTTTCTCCTTCATTTATGAAGTTTAGATTGGTGGGATATGAAATTATTGGCTGGCATTTCATTTCATCAGTGATGCTGCAAATGGGTCCCAGACTCTTCTACCTTCTAAGGTTTCTGCTGAGAAGTCTGTTGTTTGTCTAATGGGTTTCCCTTTGTAGATAATATTACCCTTTTCTCTAGTTGCCTTTAAGATTTTTCCCTTTTGCGTTGACCTTGGATAGTCTGATGATTATCTGCCCTGGGGATCGTCTTCTTGCATAGTATCTCCCATGAGTTTTCTGGATTTCTTGTATCTGTATATTGACTTCTCTAGCAAGTTTGGGGAAATGTTCCAGAATTATATCCTCAAATATGTTTTCCAAGTTGCTTACTTTCTCTTCTTTCTTGGCAATTCCAATAAGTCACAGATTTGGTGGCTTTACATAATCTGATATTCTAGAAGTCTGTTCATTTATAAAATACTTGTTTCTGTATTTTTGTCTGTCTGGGTTGATTCAAAGGACTGTTTCTTTGAGCTCTGAGATTCTTTATTCTGCTTGGTCTAGTGTGTTATTAATGCTTTCAACTGTATTTTGAAATGTCTGCAGTGGGTGTTTCAATTCTTTATTTTATTTTATTATTTATTTATTTATTATTATACTTTAAGTTCTGGGATACATGTGCAGAATGTGCAGATTTGTTACATAGGTATAAATGTGCCATGGTGGCTTGCTGCACCCGTCAACCCATCATCTACATTAGATACTTCTCCTAATGCTATCCCTCCCTTAGCCTCCCACCCCTCAACAGAACCTGGTGTGTGATGTTCCCCTTCCTGTGTCCATGTGTTCTCATTGTTCAACTCCCTCTTTTGAGTGAGAACATGCAGTGTTTGGTTTTCTGTTCCTATGTTAGTTTGCTGAGAATGATAGTTTCCAGCTTCATCTGTGTCCTGCAAAGGACATGAACTCATCCATTTTTATGGCTGGATAGTATTCCATGGTGTATATGTGCCACATTTTCTTTATCCAGTCTATTACTGATGGGCATTTGGGTTGGTTCCAAGTCTGCTTTTGTGAATAGGGCTGCAATAAATATACATGTGCATGTGTCTTCCAGTAGAATGATTTATAATCCTTTGGGTATATACCCAGTAATGAGATTGCTGGGTCAAATTGTATTTCTGGTTCTAGATCCTTGAGGAATCACCACACTGTCTTCCACAATGGTTGAACTAATTACACTCCCACCAACAGTATAAAAGCATTCCTATTTCTCCACATCCTCTCCAGCATCTGCTGTTTCCTGACTATTTATTTATTTATTTATTTATTTATTTATTTATTTATTTGAGATGGAGTCTCGCTCTGTCACCCAGGCTGAAGTGCAGTAGCACGATCTCGGCTCACCACAAGCTCCGCTTCCCAGGTTCATGCCATTCTCCTGCCTCAGCCTGCCGAGTAGCTGGGACTACAGGGGCCCACCACCACACCCAGCTAATTTTTTTGAATTTTTAGTAGAGACGAGGTTTCACCGTGTTAGCCAGGATGGTCTTGATCTCCTGACCTCATGATCCGCCCGCCTCGGCCTCCCAAAATTCTGGGATTACAGGCACGAGCCACCGTGCCCAGACCAGTTTCCTGACTTTTTAATGATTGCCATTCTAACTGGCACAATGAGATGGTATCTCATTGTAATTTTGATTTGCATTTCTGTAATGACCAGTGATGATGAGCTTTTTTTCATATGTTTACTGGCTGCATAAATGTCTTATTTCGAGAAGTGTCTGTTCATATCCTTCATTCACTTTTTGATGGGGTTATTTTTTTCTTGTAAATTTGTTTAAGTTTCTTGTAGATTCTGGATATTAGCCCTTTGTCAGATGGATAGAATGCAAAAATTATCTCCCATTCTGTAGGTTGTCTATTCACTCTGATGATAGTTTCTTTTGCTGTGCACAAGCTCTTTAGTTTAATTAGATCCCATTTGTCAATTTTGGCTTTTGTTGCCTTTGCTTTTGGTGTTTTAGTTATGAAGTCTTTGCCCATGCCTATGTCCTGCATGGTTTAGAAAAAAAAAAAAAAGCAGTGTTTATAGGGAAATTTATAGCACTAAGTGCCCACAGGAGAAAGTGGGAAAGATCTAAAATAGACATGCTAACATCACAATTAAAAGAGAAGCAAGAGGAAACAAATTCAAAAGCTAGCAGAAGACAAGAAGTAACTAAGATCAGAGCAGAACTGAAGGAGATAGAGACATGAAAAACCCTTCAAAAACTCAATGAATCCAGGAGCTGATTTTTTGGAAAGATTAACACAATAGACCTCTAGCCAGACTAATAAAGAAGAAAAGATAGAAGAATCAAATAGACACAATAAAAAATGATAAAGGGGATATCACCACTGATCCCACAGAAATACAAACTACCATCAGAGAATACTATAAACACCTCTATGCAAATAAACTAGAAAATCTAGATGAAATGGATAAATTCCTGGACACATACACCCTCCCAAGTCTAAACCATAAATAATTTGAATCCCTGAATAGACCAATAACAAGTTCTGAAATTTAGGCAGTAATTAATAGCCTATCAACCATAAAAAGCCCAGAACCAGACAGATTCATAGCCGAATTCTACGAGAGGTAAAAAGAGGAGCTGGTACTCTTCCTTCAGAAACTATTCCAAACAATAGAAAAAGAGGGAATTCTTCCTAACTCGTTTTATGAGGCCAGCATCATCCTGATACCAAAACCTGGCAGAGACACAACAAAAAAGGAACATTTCAGGCCAATATCCCTGATGAAAATCAATGTGAAAATCCTGAATAAAATACTAGCAGACTGACTCCAGCCGCACATCAAAAAGTTTATCCCCATGATGAAGTCAGCTTCATCCCTGCGATGCAAGGCTGGTTCAACATACGCAAATCAAAAAACGTAATCCATCACATAAACAGAACCAACAACAAAAACCACATGATTATCTCAATAGATGCAGAAAAGGCCTTCGACAAAATTCAACAGCCCTTCATGCTAAAAACTCTCAATAAACGAGGTAATGATGGAACATATCTCAAAATAGTAAGAGCTATTTATGACAAACCCACAGCCAATATCATACTGAATGGGCAAAAGCTGGAAGCATTCCCTTTGAAAACCGGCACAAGACAAGGATGCCCTCTCTCACCACTCCTATTCAACATAGTATTAGAAGTTCTGGCCAGGGCAATCAGGCAAGAGAAAGAAATAAAGGGCATTCAAATAGGAAGAGAGGAAGTCAAATTGTCTCTGTTTGCAGATGACATGATTGTATATTTAGAAAACCCCATCATCTCAGCCCCAAATCTCCTTAAGCTGATAAGCAGCTTCAGCAAAGTTTCAGGATACAAAATCAATGTGCAAAAATCACAAGCATTCCTGTACACCAATAATAAACAAAGAGTCAAATCATGAGTGAACTTCCATTCACAATTGCTATAAAGAGAATAAAATACCTAGGAATCCAACTTACAAGGGATGTGAAGGACCTCTTCAAGAAGAACTACCAACCACTGCTCAGGGAAATAAGAGAGGACATGAACAAATGGAAAAACATTTCATGCTCATGGATAGGAAGAATCAATATCGTGAAAATGGCCATACTGCCCAAAGTAATTTATAGATTCAATGCTATTCTCCTCAAGCTACCTTGACTTTCTTCACAGAATTAGACCATTTCCATTCTTAAAGTTCTGTTAGGTTCTTTCTCAATATATGTCTTCTTTCAAATCTTGGATTGTTTTTCTGGCTTGTGTTGGATTTCAGCTTCCTCTTGGATCTCATTGAGTTACTTTTGAATCCATATTCTGAATTCTACAACTGTCCTTTCAGATATTTCATTCTTGTTAGGATTCATTGCTTGGGAGCTAGTGGGATCCTTTGCAGGTGATGAGTCACTCTGGCTTTTTGTATTGCTGGAGTTCTTGTGCTGGTTCCTTTTCATCTGAGACAGCTGATATCTGTAGCTGTTGTTGTTGTTGTTCTTCTTCTTGTCTTCTTCTTTGAATTTGTTATTGTTTAGATGCGGCTTCTTGATGTTCTTATTCTTTTTTCCTTTGGGGGTATGACTGCAATGTATATTGTGTACAATTAAGTGGCTTAGATTCTGGGTGCTTTTAAGGTGCCAAGGCTACTTGATTGCAAATAGTTTTGTACAGTGGCTCTCTCAGATGTTGCTTGTTGTGGTGATGTAATTTTGTTTGGCAATATCATTCAGGCTTCAGTCCAGTAGGTGTGGCTTATAAGTAAGAGCTAGCAGGTAGGACCATGGGCAGAGGCAATAGAGTATTGCAGAAACCACTCTACTGCAGCATTCATTTGCCTTCAATTGGGATGGAACAGCTGGAGAAGCCTCAGTTGGGGTGGAACAGCTGGAGAAGCCTCAGTTGTGGGCCCATCCTCTCTGGGCCCGACAAGAAGAGTCACTGCTAAGTCTATGACAGTGTACTAAGGTTGGGGTGGGGGGCAAGAGCTAACCCTCTCTATGTCTATTCCCAGGGTTTGGTGCTGCTGCCTTCAGTGGCTGGAGATATGTTCATGTTTCCTTTGACTCAAAGTGGGCTTTGATGGGTTATGCTTTCCTCTCCCTTAGGGACTGACTGTACTGAGTGTTAGATCTCCAGGGGAGTGGGTTCGCCTCCCTTCCACTCATCAGGGCTGATGGGGCACTCTCCTGCAACTGACCAAGGGAGCAGGCTGAGGCACTCAGCAGTGGCATAACCAGAGTGGTTCCAGGTTGCAAAGTTATCCCTGGCTGCGACTCTTGCCCCTCAGGAGACACCTCAGCCTCAGCTACTTTCCTCCTGCTCTGGTCTTGTGGTGGGAGAGAGCCTAATTCTGACACCTACTGCTGGGACACTCTCCACATTTACCACTCAATTCTGGCTGTGGGTGCTCTTCTTCCATTCCAGAGCAAGTGCTTCAGTCTCTGGCTTGAGAACAAAGTGCCTGCCTTGGCTACCACTGCCACGTTGCCAGACAGTGTCTCTAAACTCTCAAAATGGTGCCAACTGTGGGCTTGTGACCAGAGAGGGCAGGGCTTCTATCAGGTTGACATCGTATCATGGGCAAGAAGCTGTCGGGAGTATGGTCTACTCAAGTCTTGGTCTCACTGCAGCCCATAATAGGGCATTGGGTATTGTCCTGGGTATGCATAGAAGGCCCTGGATTCCCTGTCCCTCTGGCTAGGTGGGGGCTACAGCTGTGTCAGCCCAAATTCAGGCTGAGGGTGGGGCACAGCCTGGCATTGTACTCTCAAAATGATGCCTTGGGCCTGCATCCAGGGAGGGTGGAGCACTGCCCAGGCAAGCAGCACGGACAAGAAGCTGTGGAGAGTGCAGTTCACTGGCATCTCAGTCTCACAGCAGTCTGTTGCAAATCAGTGGGTATTGCTTATGTTAAATATGTGTATGATGGCCTGGTTTCCCCGACCCTTTTTTGGCTGGGCAGTGGCTGCAGCACATCAGTCTAAGCTCAGGCTGAAGGTGGGGTGCATTCCATTGTTAAACTCTTGAAATGATGCCTTAGGACTGGAACCAGAGGGTGTGGGGAATCATCTAGGCAAGAAGTGTGAGCAAGAAACTGTAAGGAGTGCAGGCCACTTGTATCTCAGCCTGAACGGCAGCTTGTAAGAAGGTAGCAATTACCCTCCCGGGGGTGTGCCTCCCTCCCTCCCTCTCCCTCCTTGGAGCAGTGCAGTGGTTATAGCCCTATGTGTAGGTACCCAGTATCTGGGCTCTCAAAATGGCTCCCAGCTGAGGCTGCTCCAGGCTTGGATGCCTGTGAGATTTTGTGTGGGTTCCCTTTCTGGAGCAACAGCTCTGTGCAAACTTTAGGCAGCTCTGTACAACAGGGATGAGGATCCAGTGGATAGAGGGTTTCTCCCATGACCTAGATCATTAAAGCCTGTTTTGGAGCTTTAGGGATTTCTCTCTTATTGTTCTCCCCCATCTAGGAGCCTCTCCTGGCTCCTATTCAGTCCCCAGCTGGGCAAGATGCCTTGAATCCTCTACTTAGTTACTTCTGGTACTTCCCTTCTCTTTGATGAATTCAAGCATTCTCTCCTAGATGATCTGTTCTGAATGTTTCTACTTACTATTCTAGCTCTTCTCTGTGGAGGAGACACACACCACTTGTGTCTAGTCAGCCACTTTGATCCCTTCCAAATTCAGATTTTTCTTTGTTGTGGAAGTGTCTGATAAAGCCTGGAGCCTGATAGCGTGCTTATCATATGATAGACATTCAGTTACTATTTGGTGATGATGATGGATTTTAGGTCAAATATATCTTGAGAGCTAGAGTCTTTTTGTGAACAAGAGTAATAAAAAGAACAAATTATTAAACATTTATTTTAGGCAAGATGCTAAACATTCTGTATGGATTTAAAAAAAGGCATTGTTAAACTAACCCTAGGAGACAGATATTATTTTCCCTATCTCAGAGATGGAAACAAACTAAAATGAAAAAAAGAAGAAACAGAGTTAGAGGTATTGACCAATATTTTAGTTAGAAACTGGACTGCTTGAGTCCTGCTTTGAAGCAAGATATTTTTACCCTAGAGTTCCTCCTCTTAACCAACCACTACATTATTCTGCCTTTGCCATGTGATGCTCCAAAGTTGTGCTAATAACCATCCAAGAGGTAATTTAAGGGAAGCACTGAATTCAGTAAAGAAGTCTATCATAGAAAGTACACACTTTTGGACCAATTTGGTATGGTAACAGGAAGTCTTGATTTTTATAGATGATGGCTTGTGAGATACCAGTTTAATTAGCCAACTTCCTCTTGGGTCTCAATGTACTTGTTATCTCCATCTACTCTGTGACTGACCCTGATAATTGTTTGTCTCCTGCAGCTGGCAATGCGCCTTAACGAAATAGCTATGTAGTAAGTGAGTTGCTGTCTACATGTTTTATGCCAAAAAATGAATGGAGTATGCCAAGAAGTGACAAGTGTGAGAGGGCAGATAAGTTTATTTAGCCATAATGTATATGACATGTAAAATATTAAAATATATAAATGTATATGCTTAGACTCATTATCTTTCATATTCTGTCTCTTCTTTATAAAACTGAATACGAATAGTTCTTAGAAGCCTATTGCAGAACAGGGCAATTCTTTTTTTTTTTTCCTTCAACTTTTATTTTAAGTTCCAGGATACATGTGCAGGATGTGCAGGTTTGTTACATAGGTAAACGTGTGCCATGGTGGTTTGCTGCATAGATCAACCCATCACCTAGCTATTAAGCCCAGCATCCATTAGCTATTCTTCCTGATGCTCTTCCTTTCCCCCACCCCTTGACAGACCCCAGTGTGTGTTTTTTCCCAGCATGTGTACATGTGTTCTCATTGTTCATCTCTCGCTTATAAGTGAGAACATGTGGTGTTTGGTTTTCTAGAACAGAGAAATTCTATTCTAGGGCCAAGAGGTAGCACAGGGCTCATTTCAAGATGCAGCAGAGGCTTGCTCTATTGTCTACCTGGAGCAGGGAGTAGACTTCCCAAATGCATAACTTGAAAACTCCCAGAGTTTTCTTCAACAGAGGTATTATATGACTTCCAGAAGTTAAAGACCATGCTTGTCAGCCAGGAGGTATATACCTTGAATTATTTCTTATACGTTAAAATTATTTCTCATAGGTTAAAAATATTTAGAGCTGCTATGCAGATAAATAGAATAATGCCATTTTCCTTACAAAAAAAGGTCGATAAAGTAATTATCAGAATTCTTTATTTTTAGTTTGTTTCTAGCCAAGTAGGGATCAAGCTCTTTATTTTAGAATACCTAAACAAGTATCCCCAAACTTGTATGACATTTCTGCTTTTATAGTCTGGAAATACTCCAGCAGATTTGACATTCACCAAAATTATTCCCTTCTATTTTTTCACCTAATTTATATATTTTGTTATATTTATTCCTGTACAATTAATGCTCCCTAAATTGGAAGTTTATTGTTGCAATCTTGCCTTTATTCTCTTATTTTCATTATTTTAGTTTACAAATTAGTTGCATACATGTGTTAGCAGTTTAGTTATGATTATTGTGACAAGTGTCAGAGTATTGTTGTTTTTAAAATCACTCTGAAATTTTTATCTTATCTTTTCTTAGTCAAATTTTGCATAGATGCAAAACCATCCTAACTCTAATAAGATTGAAATCAGCCATATTTTGCAGAACAATTTCAGCTTTTGTGCTGTTTTAAATTTTATTTATCTTTTATGTTACAATAATATCTGATTTTTCTAAGAGGCAGAAAAAGTGTATATATTTTTCTCCAACAGTAGTTGCCTTCCAAGCCTCTTTTTTTTTTTAACAAGTTTTCAGCATAAGTGTCAAGCTAAATCATTTTTTACTTCAGAACTCTAGTGTTCTGTATATTAGAGGTAACCTCCATTATATTATAAGCTATTCTTCAGTAACGGCTTCTCCTTCTGAAAAGGATCTATCTCTTTACTGCTTAGTGCCCACTGGTAAATTTTACTTGGTTGTGGATGAAGAACTGGGAAAACCAATTATCTCAGCCTTGCACATTTCCCCAGTCAGGGATCAGTCATGTGCTTTAATCATGGTGTCATGTAATGCCCAAGCTGTTTCTGGCTTTGCACTGAATTGCCACAAGTGTCTATCATACTTCGACTACTCTTGAAAATAGATCCACATCTCTTCAGTTTTATTGCCTGATTCATGGGCATATATTTTGCATTGGCGATAGTGTAGTGTGATGAAAGAAACATTAAAAATTCAGTGTCAGAAGGTCTGATTTCAGTGCTGGCTCTACCAATCATTAAACATTTGATGTTGGGCACATTGCTGATCCTGAGCAGTTGAGTTTCAGAAGCTTCAATGATAAAATGTGGTTTATTAAAACAACAATTTTAAAAATTTAAGGATTTTCACAATTTAAGCTTATATTTGTATATGATGAGTTTTATTACATATTTATAAGGTTATATATAATTATATGTAAATATAGTTTTAATTATATATTATAAATTATATGTTACATTTTACACATTACACATTACAGTATGTGTTATATGTTATGTATGCAAAAATATGTTTTTCCTTTTGGTTTTCTTTCAAAATGATGTGCTTTATCCCAGATGAATCAGTGTATTCATTCCTTTGTCTTTTTTAGTTTCAGACATTACTTCTTTTTTGCTCTCAAAGCATGGCAGGGGACTTCAGCAGTCTCTTGTTTAAATAGTTGCTCACCCTAGCATACTGGTTGATCTTAGAGAACATGGATTGTAATGTGTACCAATTCCCAATACTTAGGAGGCTCCCTAGACCTAGGAAGTGTTTGTTTCAGGTTCAAAATATTTCAAGGACAGTCTCTAGTCATTGTGTTTAATAGAGTCTGCAATCTAAGTCTAAATGTCATACTACTGGATGACCAAAATATCCTAGTAGCCCTAGAATGGGAAAATTAATTATGTCTAGCCTGTCAGTAAAGGTTCCACATTATAGCAAGCTCTAGTAGTTAAGTAAGATTATGTTAGTCAGTCACAGCTGGGGTAAACATAGATTCTAAGAAGAAAGAATAGTATAAGCAAATAGAGAGAGATGGAAAATTTCTATGAAGTGTTTGAGAAATGGTGAGAAGTCCAATTTTTAAATTTTTATAAATTTAAGTATATTTTATAAATTTAATATAAAGAATAATATTCTTTATAAAAAGAGGAAAAGAATAAGAAAATAGCTTAAAAGGATCAGATTGTAAAAGGTATGTTTTGGGTGTTCAAAGCTGGGTTAAATCCAAAGCATCAGGGTCAGAATTTTTTTAAATTACTCTGAGATTCTTTATTCATAATAAAAATATCATGATGATATTTTGTTTTATTTATTAATTATTTGACCCCACAGAGATAATCTTTGCATACACAAACACAAATGGTAGCAAAGATTATGATGAAGTATTAAAACTGGGAAAACTGGGCGATACATATTTGAACATAAAATTCCTCTAAAATATATTTATAAAAACCTGGTAGAGTTGATTGATAGTAGGATAAATTTTAGACCTATAGCCAACCCAACTTGGGGTTCAGCCTCATAAACTTTATTATATTTAGTTCCTCTATGCTTTCTACTATATTTAAGATGAATATTTTGGAGCTAGATGTGATATAACGATTTCAACTCCATTCCCCTCCCTCACAACAGCCTTACTGTCTACCTTGGAGACTAGAATCTGGCCCTGGTGATCATTTGTACTCACATTTGGACGTTGAATTTCACAGGTTGAGAAGTCTAAGGTGAAGTAAGAGCCTTTTAAATCTTACAGGTATTATGTAAATAAAAGTCTTTATATAATCCATGATTAGAAAAAAATTCAAGGAAGCAAAATGGAAGATGATGGAAAAACAGAGACTAGAGCTATGAGGACAAGTTAGATGTCAAGAAAATGTTGTTGAAGAATTGAATTAGAGCAATGAGGATTTGATGTAGAGTGTATGATACTTGAGTGATTGTTAGGGAGTGAGAAATTGGAGAAGTTGAAGAAAATTCTGAAGTGTCTTGCGTGGGTACCTGGTTAATGGTGATACTGTTAACTGGTAGAGAAGAAAGAACAAGCTGAAACAATATGTTGAGAAAATGAAATGGGTAAGGTGAATTAAATGGTTGAGGAAAGTGGCAAAGGTTTAGAATATCCTCTTTAGGTAAAATAACTGGTAGCAATAATAGCAAAAGGGATGAATAAAAATTATATTTAACCTCAGTAATGTCACAGCTAAGATTGACAAACAGGGATTGGCTGGGCACATTACAAGGTGTCTGGGCTACATGATTCTCTAGTGAAATGTAAGATTGGATGGCACATACCACTTAGTAACGAATGAAAGACTATTGTGAATGACAGGGTTTGCCAATGAAGCGGCTCAGATTCCAGTTCGAAGTGAAGATAATCAGAGTAACTCTGCAACATCTGCACAGTTAGAAATAGAGAAAGATGATTCAAATCATATACTCAGCAGTAGATAGAGGCATCTACTGAAAAGAAAACCTGCTGCTTTATTTCAAAAATGCATTCCCACAGACTAATACATACTTTAATGTATTGGTGCCTACACATCCTGAATATAGAATTATATTTTATGTTATTTTAATTGCACCCCTCTTTTGTATATCTTAATAGAATTAGTGAATGAATCCAGGAATATTGCATCTTTAGGAAACTAATGGTCAGTGGTGTGTTTTGATCAATATCCAATAGGGATTGAATGTGGGAAAATGATTTTATGAAAATATCCCTTTATCTTTTAGTGGCCTGTTCATTCAATTTTTATCCTAATGTTGCAGTGAGTTATTTTGCTTTTCTTATTTAACAGCTAACAGCAATGGCCACAAAACTTTTGCCTACCTCATTTGATTAGAGAATTTCAGTCGTTGGAAATAACACTCAAAATCCTAAGGAAATTGAACACTCAAACAAAGGATTTTAGCAAAGCAATTTTACTTCTGCGCAGAGGGGTGCTTCTCCTTGGCCAGTCGCCATGAGAGCACACCTGTACAAAGGGGTACAAGAACCTTTATTCCTGATGCAAGTCCTGTCCCTGTGCCCTTTCCCCATTGGGTCAGACTGCACAATCTAAACTAGTCCCAGTTGGCTAAACATTTGAACTTTCTTTAGATAAGGTGGGCACGTAAAGGAGAGAGGGGAAAGGAGAAGGCATGTTTGGAAGGAGCTAGAGAGCGTCTTCTTTCCAAATAAGGAAAGGAATGTGAGCTGGTGCTGATAACACCTGGTATTGTGGCGTGTCTAGGCATGTAACAAAGGTAGAAAGAAACAAAGAGAAGAAAAAGAGAAAAAGTGGGGTACTATGAATTAAAGAATAAAGGATTGATCCAGCTATTTGAAGAGAAACCTCATCATATCTCACAGCTTTCTCCTTCTTCTTTGTTTTTATAACTCTTTCTCTTCAAACCTTTTTAGCATAATTTGGCTCCGTTGTTCTACTTGGTCTTCTAGCAGGAAAAGCTCATTTGGATAAGGGGAAGGAGGGTGGTAAGAGGTTTTAGTGAGAGCTGTTTCAATGAGCTTTTGTATTAGTCCTTGGGCACAGGGTATGATGCAACATCCTACAAGAATAAGCAGCCTTATTCCGATGGCAAGAGAGATGAGGATTGAGGACATAAGTCTTTTCCATCTACCGAACCAATTTCCTATTAAATTTGTGAAGGGATCGTTTAGTCCAGAATTTTTGGATAGCTCATTTGATAAGGCGGTAAGACCTTGTAATGCTTTAGTTATGGTCCTGCCGGGAGCAGTATTATTAGGGATATAGGTACAGCATTGGGTCCTGATCATGACAAAAACTCTACCTTCCTTTGCTAATATCATGTCTAATGCTATGGTATTTTCCTAGGCCATTTGAAGGGTAGGCCCTAATTGTTTACCTATCCTTTTAATAGCAACTCTAGTATAATTAATACATTGTTGCCGATTGTAATAAATGTAATTTATCTAATTCACATTTTTATTTATAGTTAACCACTAGAAGAATGTGGATTCAAATCCGGCAGTTATTCAACTTTGAGCCTTAAATTCATTTGGCTCTCCTTGTGGGACTTCAATGGCATTTATATAAACATGAGAATCAAAGGACTCAACGAAGGCCTCTCTTGTTTGACGATGTTTGATTCTTATCCTTTCTGGTTGGTAAAATGCCAGGGTGAAAGGGATGGCCAATTGAATCAGAGCACAAATTCCGCTCCAGTTACTTGGCAGAGTGTCCAGTATTGGTCCACCACAATATCACCACACATCCACTCGAGGATGGCTAAGGGCAGACTGATGGGTAAGCGCTTGGAAGGGCCTAAGCTCAGTGCATCCCGTTAAGGCTCCTAGAAACGCCAAGTTCTCCTTGTCATGAGAGACACGAAGTAAATTGGCATTGGGAGATGGACGCTGGATGGCCCTCGAGGGCTGACCTGCAGGGTGTTGAACTTCAGGGAACAGCAGAAAAAGAGCTTGGCATGATTTGTTCCCTCAGGCTGAGGGGTTTTGGAAGAGAGCTACCATATGGTTCATGCCTGGTCGGCTGGAAGACCATCCAAGTGGAAAGGGGACAATCTGGGTCTCTGGTCTACTATGCGCACAAACGTAGCATTCACTTTTGTTTAAAGTGCAGACGGAATATTTAATCTATTCCAGCCAAACATTTACATCTTGATATCCTGTCTTTACAGCTATGGTTTGCCTTAAGTTTTCTACCTCCACAACCATTACCTTGGTTGGGTCATTTTGTAGATGGGAGGAGGACTTTGGACTCGCTATACTTGGGGAGAGCGTTGGGTTCCATGTGTCTCTCAGACTCTGGGTCTGAATTTCTTTATTATTAACTAGTGGTTTAACTAACTTTAGAGAGAAGGTGCCTGTAGGGTATTGTCTGGCAACGTCTGCTCCTAACCTATACCGTTCAAATATAGAGGGTTCTTGGGCCATTGTCTGGGATTATCTATAATCAGCAATAAGGGGTTACAGTGCAATGGCTTACAATTTGGTGGGGTGGGACCACGGACTAGTTGGAGTTTTTGTTTTAGTCCTTGTAACTTATTTGAAACAGGGGGCCTAGCTGCCCACCCTTTGTACTTAGTGGTCCACCAAACATCTGCATAGTCACTACAGGAACTTTTTAAAGCTCCATACTTAGTTGACTGTTTGTGGTATGGACATAGATAGTTATCAACATGGGATAGCTTCCTTTAAGCTTGCTCATCTCCACACGGGATGACTGGACAGGCATCGAACTGAAGGGTTAAATGATGGCTGGCCTGAACTACATTGACGACAAGAAGAACTTCTGTTGAGAAGAAAAAAGAAAATAAACAGTGATTATTAGGCTCTTTTTAGAGTTAGTTTGGTGGGGGTGAGCCTTGCAGTGACAGTCTATGATTCTGGAGGTGGCGGCGTCTTTTTGACTCGGGTGTGATGAATCCATCCTCTTTCAGCTGTCTGGACTGCAGTCTCAGTAGTTAGGAGCACTAGGTAGGGTCCTTCCCAATCTGGTTCGGGTTTCCTTTCCTTTCACCGTTTGATGAGGAGGACATGTTCTCCAGGCTGATGCTAATGTGCTGGAAACTCCAGGGGTGGTGCCTGTGCTAGGAGACCTTTAGTCTTAAGGAAGAGGAGGTAGAGGATAGACGAAGTATATAATTTTTGAGGAACTGATCTTTTGTTTAAAATGTAGGGATGTCAGCAGTGGAATATAAGTAGGGCAATCTGTAGAGCATATCATAAGGGGAAAGGCCAATGTCTCTCCGAGGGGCGGTCCAGATTCTTAACAAAGCAAAAGGGAAGACATTTAGTCCATGGCAATCAAGTTTCTACAACTAACTTAGTTAAGTAGTTTTTTAGAGTCTGATTCATCTGCTCTACTCTTCCTGAGGAGGATGGATGCCAAGGGATGTGGTACTCCTAATTTATATCTAATACTTAGGCTAACTTCTTAATGACATTTGCAGTGAAATGGGTTCTATTATCTGAATCAATATTTTCTATTAGTCCAAATCTGGGTACGATATTTTCAATTAATGCCTTAACTACATTATTGGCAGTTGCACTTGAGAATGGGATAGCCTCTACCTAGTGGGTAAAGTGGTCTATTATTACTAATAAGTATTTTAAATGACTAATTGGGGGCATTTCAGTATAAACAATCTGAACACTTTGAAATGGTCTCATCCCTGGATTCCTTCCTCCAAAGGGTGATTTCCTCAGAATCTGCTTATTAGTCTTTTTACATATGAGGTGACTATCCGTAACTTGTTTGGCCAGGGTGTAAATTCCTATACACCCGTAAACCTGGAGAACTGCATCGCACATTGCTTGGGGTCCTCAGTGGGTCCTTTGATGTAATTCAGACAAGACCTCCTTGATGAGAGGTTTTGACAACATCTCCTTTTGATCTAGTAATATCTATTTCCTTTCTGTGTTCTTTTTAGCTCCTATTCTTATTAACTTCCCTTTTTCAATGGGAGAGAAAATGGGGGTTGCGGTAAGAGAAGGAAGGCATGGGGTTAAAGAAAAACAAGCATTTTGGAAGAAATGGAAACTTGCTTTCCTATCTGATCTGTGAGATTATTTTCTTTACTTGTGAAAGACAAGTCCTTTTGATGCCTTGGGACATATACATTCGCTATCTCTTCTGGCAATTGGAGATTGTTGAGGACACGAACAATTAATTCTCTATGAACTAAATCTTGGCTTCTACTAATGATAAGACCTCTCTCCGTCCAAATTTTCCTAAATGTGTTTGCCACCTTAAAGGCATACTAGAGTCAGTATAGATAATTCCTTCTTGGTTTTATAAATGTTCTAAAGCTTGGCTGAGTGCAAACAATTCACACGTCTGGACAGACCAACTATTAGGCAGTCTTCCTGATTCTACTTCTTCAAGCGTTTCTCCATCAATTTCTGAAAAACTATTATGTCTTTTCCTTTCAATTAGCTGGGAGGACCTATCTATGA
This sequence comes from Pan troglodytes, assembly GCF_028858775.2. NCBI lineage: Eukaryota > Metazoa > Chordata > Mammalia > Primates > Hominidae > Pan > Pan troglodytes. The sequence goes on from NC_072403.2 coordinate 131,659,074, forward strand.
ATAAGTGCTGCCCTGTCTTGAAGGGAGTTTCTCCTAAGTCTCCTAACTTTTATATGGTAATCAATCAAATCTAAGCATGCGTGCTCTTTTTTTTAGGTTTGGATCCTCTGTTAAGAAGCCTGCTGGATTAAGTGAATTATCAGTAGTTAATATTAAATCATCTTTCTTCAGTAGGATAGAGTGACTGGGTCTAAGACCTTTGACAAGAAGGCCATGGCTGTTGACGGCCTCCATGCTCCTGGATAAGCACTCCTAGAGTTACCTTGTTATTTACATTAACAAAAAGGTGAAATGGCTTTTCTATGGAGGGTAGAGTTAGAACAGGGGCAGTTACGAGCATCTCTTTTAATTCCTCAATTTGCTGGATATCCTCAGAAGTCCACAAGAGACGATCAGGCTTCCACTGGGCAAGTTCCTCATAAAGAAGTTTACTTTTTAATGCATATGAGTCAATCCATAAATGGCAATATCTAACTAGTCCTAAAAATTTCCTGAGTTCTTGTTTAATTTGAGGCAGGGGTAGGGAAACAATTCCTTCCACTCTTTCAGGTCCTATTCTTCATTTACATGCACTGATTAGGTAACCTAAGAATTTAACTTCAGGTTCTACATACTGAAGTTTCCTTTTTGAGACCTGAAACCCCTCACATTGCAAGTGATTGAGAATGTGTGTAGAGAAGTCACCTACTTCCTTTACATCTTTACTAAATATAAGAAGATCATCCATGTACTGAAGCAGGAATATTTGCTTAGGGACTGTGACTTTCTCTAGTACTTGTTCTAGAATCTGACCATAGAGTTTGGGGGATTCTGTGAACCTTTGGGGCAAGACTGTTCATCGATATTGTTGTCTCCACCCTGAATGGGGGACTTCTTACTCAAAAGCAAATACATCTTGGCTATCCTCAGCCAAGGGGCATGCCCAGAAGGCATCCTTTAAATCTATCACTGTAAACCACAGAATTTTGCTAAGAATGGTGTAAGGGTTAGGAACAATGGGGTGAGGGGTCTGGACTATTTGATTAATAGCTCTAAGGTCTTGCACTAATCGATATGACCTATCTGATTTTGTGACAGGCAGAATTGGGGTATTGTAAGGAGACATGCAGGGTTCAAGAAGCCTATCTTTAATGAGACCTTCAATTACAGGCTTTTAGCCCTACTCTGCTCTCTAAAGGAATGGGGTATTGCTTTCTCCTTACAATTTCCTCAGGAGTTTTTAGTTTGACAAGTATTGGAGGGCAAGTGACACAGGTGAGGGGGTGGCCTGAAATGGCTGGGGAGTAAACTGAAACTGCAGCTGGAGGGACAGAAACCGGAGGAGTGGGATCAGGGACAACCAGAAGAGTGACGCAAGCAGGGGAGGGACCTGAAACGGAAATGGGAGCCGGAGGGGCGGGATCAGGGGCTGCCAGAAGAGTGACACAAACAGGGGAGGGACCTGAAATGAAAAAGGGGACCGGAGGGGTGCGACTGGGGCCACTGAACAGGGAAAGATGATCTAGAGGGTCCCAGGTGTTAGTGGGTGTGGGTTGTCTAGACATGGGGACTCTTTCCCTTCCAGAGGGGTTGGCTTCTGGCTTTCTCCTCCTGGAGTCTAAAGGGTGAAGAAGGACAGGTCCCTGCTGCCAACAGAGGGCGTAATCGATTTCTTCCTTGGAGACAGGGCTCTTATCATTAACAGGCTCGATTAAGAGCTGACAAATCTGCTCCTCATTAGACCTAAATTTTGGCCAGAAAAGTGAGGGTTTAAGATGGATTCTCAAACCCAAATAAAACAACAATATTTTATCATCTGCTGTTTTTGTTGATACCTGGTTCTCTCATTATCTTTCCAATACTTTAGCATAGGCCCCAATGGGCTATCAGAGGGACTTTCATCACTCTCTTGACTCTTTAAAGTTTTCCTGTCTTACTTGAATGTTCCTCATCTTAGGGGTTAGGGGGGGCTTCAACCTCTCCTGTTAGAGTTGTCTACACCCCTCTTTCTAGAGGCTCACTGAGGCTTTAAGAGGGGGTTCAATCTCTTGTGTTAGAGGTATCTTACCCCCTCTCTTTCTGGAGGCTTACTGAGGCTTTAAGAGGGGGTTCAACCTCTTGTGTTAGAGGTGTCTTACCCCCCCCTTTCTGGAGGCTTACTGAGGCTTTAAGAGGGGGTTCAACCTCTTGTGTTAGAGGTATCTTACCCCCCTCCTCTTTCTAGAGGCTCAACCCCTCCCGTTAGGGGTTTCCTGCATATCCTATAGCTCACCCCCCTGGAGGCTCCTTGCACTCTTCTTTTTTTTTTTGTCTACTCTGACTGTTCCTGCCCCTAGTTGATAGATGGCAGCATGAAACTGCAGAGAAGATTCACTCACTCCACACAACCATAATGCTTAGTCCCATTTACACACTGTCAACCTTCAAATTATCCCGACCACCAGGGAAATACTTTGTCGTCTTTGTGAAGTCTTCTACCTTATTCTCTGCACAAGAATTACCTGGTTTCTTATTGCTATGGTCTTGCAAGCCTCTCTTCCCTGCTTTGCTGAGAACCCAGATTTATTCATCACAACGGGTGGGCCCTGATCTGCCTCACCCCCGGGCCACCATAACTAGACAGTGGGATGAATCCCTCTTAGGTAAGGTGACCAAAGACCCCCTTCCCAAAGGAGAATATTTGCCCCACACTGGGCGCCAGAATTGTTGGAAATAACACTCAAAATCCTAAGGAAATTGAACACTCAAACAAAAGATTCTTAGCAAAGCAATTTTACTTCTGCGCAGAAGGGTGCTTCTCCTTGGCCAGTCGCCGTGAGAGCACACCTGAACAAAGGGGTATGAAAGCCTTTATTCCTGGCACAAGTCCTGCCCCTGTGCCCTTTCCCCATTGGCTGGGGTCAGGCCACACAATGTAAACTAGTCCCGGTTGGCTAAACATTTGAACTTTCTTTAGATAAGGTGGGCAGGTAAAGGAGAGAGGGGAAAGGGGAAGGGGTGTCTGCAAGGAGCTAGAGAGCTAGTCTTCTTTCCAAATAAGGAAAGGAATGTGAGCTGGTGCTGATAATGCCTGGTAGTGTTGCATATCTGGGCATGTAACAAAGGTAGAAAGAAAGAAGGAGGAGAAAAAGGGAAAAAGGGGCAGTACTATGAATTAAAGAATAAAGGATCGTTCAGGCTATTGGAGGAGAAACTTCATCATATCCCACACAGTTTTTCCCATTTTTCATTTCTATGTGTGTGTACCTAATACACAGAAGACAATCTGCTTTTAAGTAACAGATTACTTTAAATATTTTCCTACAAGTCTGTCAACTTTTTGTTTCAATAAACTTGTTTTACAATCTTAATTTTAAAATTAAGATGTAGATTTAAATTAACTGGTTACATTTTAGTGTCACCGCCCTGAAGGGCTACTGACTTCCTAGGGAGCAGAGGACAGCACACTTTGTGTTCAGCAGCAATGTGCTTTGGGTGAGGGCTCTGTCTAATTTTTCATTCAGGGCTCTCTCTGCATGTTTGAGTTTAAGACCACCTCCAACCCTGTACCCTGCAATTCTCTGTTTTTTCATTAACATTCAGGATGTGCCACTTTGTTTTCATCAAGACCAATTTGACTTGACCCATTTTAGGTAGAACTTTTCCTAAAATTTTAATAAAATTCTTTTAATGGCAAGTTGGTGGTAGAGGTGGGGTGATAGTCTCCTTTTCTCAGTTTCTAAAATGATGGCCTAAGACAAAACTTTAAGGCAATCTAGGAGGAAGTTTAAAAAAATATTATTCCTTCTCTAGGATTTATAGTCTTTGGAGAGGCTCCAGCCATCCTGTCAGTCCTTTTCTTTCCAAGAATTGCCATTGGTAAGAAGATCATCTTCCCCTAAATTAAGGGCCAAACCCACAGAAGCCTGTTATGGACCATGGAATGATCTCAAGACCGTTTCAGTTAGGTACTACTGAAAACCATATACTATTCTGGAATGATGAAACTCCGTTTTAATATCAATTGACTCATTTAATAGAAACGTTCACAGGGAATACACCAAATGGAAAAAGTTTTTACATTTCCTTTCCAATGGGATTATCAGTTTCATGTCCCAATTAAATACGTTTTCAATTTGATCATGGCTGGTCTAAGCAGGTACTTCTGACATTTGGCTACAAGGGAGTGAAGGAAAACTGTGTGTGTAATTTTTCTCCTTTGTTCTGTGTTCGCCCTTAATCTAAGGCTCTTAATCCCTTGGTGAGGGTAGAGGAAGTGCTTTTTTGAGTTAACTCTTTTCTCATGTCCAGCATCAAAGTCTTTTCTATCTCAAATATCTCTTACCAAGGATATTTGGCATCCACAATCAGCTCCCTCAGTTGGGTGGTCAAATGTTTTTCTCATCTGTGCCTATTAGGATTTGGAGTCTTTGTGCACATTTTCACTTCCACATCCACATACATGGCTATTAGGAGAGTTCAGGCGATTGCTCTGACACAGGTAAAGGACAGAAAATTCTTTATAAATTGTAAGCAAAGAGCTTAAGAATTTAATTGCATGAAGGTAGCTACACAAAAGAGGAAACACTACTATACTCAAATTTGAGGGACAAACATGCCTTACCTTCAGCTCTCTCTGAACAACTTCAATTAGTGATCAAGATGAGGTCCCCTTCTGGATTCTTTGAGATGTTCAGCTCTTCTAATGTAAGAGAATCTGAAACCCTCCAGTCCTTACTGTCTACAATGTAGAAACTGGTTATGTGACTGCCACTGACCAGATGGACATAATTCCTAATACAAAGACCGGGTGAATGGAAGGTCATTTTTCCAACTACATTGCTCCTAACAGACCCAGACTTCAGTCCTTCAGTCGTGCTGAGGTCTTGGATCAATCTATTCATGTCATAGACTTGCCTGCATATAACACATTTTTCTGTATAAGTTTATTAGAATGAATTCACCTCAATTTTTATAGAATTTTATTTTCATGTTTGGGTTACAACAGAGACAAAAGTAAAAATCTATAGGTATTAAAGATATCTGGGACTAAACTCTATCTTATATGTGTAAAGGCCTTATAATTTTTAAATAATAATAGCACATACCCTGGATTTGTGTTGTTGCTGCTTTGACTTGTGATTTTGTTTGGGATTCTGATATTTCTTCACTATAATTTTATATGTTTTGGTAAATGGATTATTTACAATTTATAATGATGAAGACAATAAGATCTTGTGTGCTCACAAGTAGCAGTAAGCTGTCTTGACTGAATTAAGAACCTTTTTATTCTGGCAAAAGTTATATAGTTCTCATTATATTTTAAATTTTACTTCTAATACTTAACTTTAAGAATCTTGAGGGTAGAATTTGTGTCTTATTCTTCTTTGTCCTCTATAGTGTTTAACATATTGTCAGCACAAACCATATCTTCTTTTCTAGATTTTCCCTCTGATTGACATTCACCATTTTTCATGGCCACATATAAATATTACTACTAAAAATATCAATAAAGAACATTTACCTAAAACTTGCTATATGTCAAGCACTACGTAAAGCCTGTTATGTGGGTTATTTCAAAACATGGTTATACACATTAATCTCTCATTTTGTGGATGAGTACTATGAGGCACAGGTGGATAAAGTAACTTTGCAAGGCTACACAGCTACTGAGAATGAGTCAGCGAATATGCCTGCCGGAACCACACTTTTCAATTACTACAGTACACTATAGTTTTACCCAATTTAGTCCAGAGTTTCTCTTATGGAGAAAAATGTTCTTTTGGGGGGATTTCTTAATGGGCTTTTTGGTTTGTCCATTTAGTCAATTTGGTTAACAAATACATGTATTGAGCATAACATGCCAGTTTGATATAGAAATAAACTAGTCAAAATGCCCCCATACCTTCAAAGAGCCTTCATTCCATGGGAAGACAGGAAATAAATAGTCACTAATAAATATGCAAGTCATCAGAGAGTGATAAGTGCTATACAGAAAAAGAAATCAAGGTGAGAAGGAATAAAATTGTTTAGGGAAAAGGGGACTATTTGATCTTTTACATAGTATGAACAAGGAAACCCTCTTTGATAAGGTGAAATTTGAGTAGAGACTTGAAAGCTGTGAAGTGAAGACCTGCAGATACCTGGAGAAAAAAGTGCGTCTGGCCGAGGGAATAATTGTGAGGAGGCAGCACGAAAAGCCTCCAGAAGGAAACAATAGGAGGTTAGGTCAGAAAGTATCAAGGAAGGGCGCAGACTATGCAAGGTCTTGAAAGGGCTTGGCTTTTACTCCAAGAAGGAGATGGAAAGTACTTGGAAGTATGTGAGCAGAGGAAAGTCATGATTTGACTTATATTTTAGAAAGATCAGTCAGGATTCTGTGTTGCTAGCAAACTAGAGAAGACAATAATGGAAGCTAGTTAGGGCGTACTAGTTAGTTGGCTACTGCAATCATCCAAGTGAGAGAGAGTGGAAGCTTAGACCAGGTGGTAGAGATGGACATGGTAAGAGGGGATCAGATTCTGGTCATTTTAAAGGTAGAGTTGCAGGATTTACTATTATTAGTGTTATGATTTATTTGTTTACTCATTAGATGTGGAATATGAAAGAAAAAGATAAATTTAGGTTTGGCTTCACGTTTTTTCTTATCAAACTAAAGAAGAGAGTTGTCATTTACTGACATAGAGAAGACAGAGAAATGAGTAGAATCAGAGAAAATCAAAAGTTGGATTAAGCCAAAATGAGTCTCAAGGAGAGTCTGGATGGGAGAGTCAGAGCACAACAGGCACTAATACTACTTTAAGATGAGAGACGGACGAAAGTGAGTTTTAAATTGATTGCTGTTTGGTTTTGTACGCTACCTCTGTAGGCATCCAGCTTCATGAGTATTTTAGGAGAAAAAAATGAGGACTATGTCCAGATAAAACTGGAGAGATTTAGTGAAATGGCTGTGAATAGTGATGAGATAGAACTAGGCAATGAAAGAAAAAGCCAGAAAAAGGAATTCATAGTTACATTTTTAAGTAGACCTAAGTAATATCTTTGGTGTTAATTTTTTTCTTAATAAATATAGATTCTTAAATTAACCTGTCTTATATGTGTATATTACTACTACAAATTTCCTTAATTTTTTAAAAAAGGAGATATAAGATATCTGTAATACTCTCATTTTAAATATGCTGCTCTATGAAATTAAATATGTATGTATGTATAGATAGCATATACATATATACATATGTTTACCTCTGAGGTAAAGATACAAAATATTTTCAGATATCAAGAAGTGTATATTTTGTACCTTTCCAATCAATTTACCTCCTCCTCTCCCAAGAGTATGTATACTGTTGGATATGGCTTCTATTGTTCAAAATGAAGTCTATCAAGAATTCATTATTTTTATCACAGTGTAGTATTCCGTTGCATGCTGATCCAATAATTATTTGTTCATTCTCCTGTTAATGGGCATTTAGGTTGTTTCCAGTTTTTGGCTCTTATGAATAATGCTCTTAGGTACTTTTTGTACATGTCTCTTGAAGGATGTATGCATTCATTTTTATTGGATATATACATAAAGGTATGTTGCCTGGGCTATGCAGTAGGCATATGATTAACTTTAGTAGGTATAGACAAAACTTTTCCAAAGTGTATTTGTACAAATTTTACTAGTTTACATAATTAGTGGCAATGTCAGAGAATTGCCATTGCTCTAGATTTTGGCCAAAGCTTAGTATTGACAAATTTTTTAAAATTCTAGTCTTTCTGTTGGGTATGTGTTTTGTCTAGATTTTAATTAATTTTCATTTCATGAATGGATAATGATGTTGAGCATCTTTTAATGCTTTTACTGATTATTTGGATATCCTTATTTGTGAGGTAGTTTTTGAAGCCTTTCCTTTTAAGAGTTGGGTTATTTAACTTTTCTTATTAATTTTTAAGTTTTTAAGTATACTGTAGACATAAACCATTTGTCACTTACACGCTTTGTGAATATATTCTTCCACTGTGTGCTTGTCTTTTTGCCCTCAATATAGATCTTTTGATGAACAATTCTTAATTTTAATGAAGTCCCTGTATAATTTTTAAATGATTAGAGTCTTTAGTTTTCTGTTTAACAAATCCTTTAATTCCAAAAGCTTTATTGTTTTCTCTTCTATATTTAAGTCATTAAGTCTTTTAGATTAATAATCTAGAATTTGTTTTTGCGTATGGCATGAGATACAGATCAGTACTCATCGTTTGAACATGGATTTACAGTGTCTCCAGCATTTTTGAAAAGATGGTTATTTCTTTGTTAAATGTCAGCAGCATCTTTATGACAAATCATATTGGTCTATTTGTCTAAGTACCAATAACACATTGTAATAATTAGCTTTATAGTAATTTATGGTAATTCTTAAAATTTGGTAACCTCCTTTAATATTGTTCTTATTTTCAAGAATATCTTGGATAGATTCTATATTTTTCATATAAATTTAAAAATCAACTTCTCAATTTCCTTAGGAAAAAATCCTGCCAGAATTTTGTTTGAGGTTATGGTTGGGATTGCACTGAATCTGTAATTCAATCTGGGGAAAACTGATATCTTTATTTAGTTTTCTTATCCATGAACATCACATACCTCTAGTTTTTCAAGAATTTATCTCAGTACTATTTGTAGTTTGAAGTGTATAATTTTGGTACATCTTTGTTAAGTTTACTTGTTGGTATTAGATGTTTTTAATGTAATATAAACGATATTTAACATTTTTTCTCAAGAAAAAATGTTTTGTTACCACTATAATAATGATTATTTTTTGTGTATTGATTTGACTACAGAGACATTTCTAAATTCACTTATCAATTTTAATTCTTTGTAGTTTCCTTTGGGGTTTTTAAATGTATAATTATGTCATCTGGGATTAAAGATGTTTTCTTCTTCCTTTCTAATATTTCTATCATTTATTTTCTTGTCTTCCTCCACTGACTAGTACTTCCAGTACAACACTGAATGGAATTAGTGATAGTAAACATGTTTTTCTTATTCCTAAACTCAGGGGATAAATGTTGAATAGATCACCATTAAATATTCTGTTAGTATAATACCTTTTATAGATATTCTATCAGATTAAAACAATTTTTATACTCAGTTGGGTAAGATTTTTTTGCTATAAATAGCACTTAAATTTTTATCAAATACTTTTTGCACCTATTTAAAATATCCTGAGTTTTTCATTCATTTAGTTAATGTGGCAAATTACATTGATAGATTTCTTAAATGTTAAACTGACCTTCTATTCCTAGAATAAACTCCCATGTTATAACGTATTCTGGGTCATAATGTCTTTTTTAAAAAATAATATATATATATATATATCACTGAATTCTATTTGCCAACATTTTGCTGAGGATTTTTGCAGTAATGTTTAGGAGACATGGTAGCCAATAATTCTTTCTTATAGTGCCCTTTTTGTGTTTTGGTGTTTAGAGTTATGCTGGCCTCATAAAACATATTAGGAATTGTTGTCTTTCCATATTCTCTGAAATAATTTAATAAGTTTAGTTCTATTTTTTTTTTCTGTTTGGTAGAATTCATCAATAAAGCCATTTAGACTGGATTTTTTTTTTGGTTTTATTTTGGTAGAATGGTTTATAGCCTTCAAATTCTCTACTTGTTTTTCTATTAGTTTTGACCATTGAAGAAAACTTATCAAATTTATGGGCATAAAGTTTAAAAAAAAATAGCCTGAAAAGCTTAGCTGATTTCCTTCCCCTACTAGAGTCTGTCTGCCTATGTAAAGCCTGATTATCTGTTTATGTTAATCTTGGCAAGTGCCTTCAGGGAAGAAATGGCAGATGAAGGTTTTTCTGTCTGAGATTTTAGTATGTTTGGTCCTTTTTGCTTCATCAGTTCTGGAATGACTATAAGAATATGATTTTTAAAATAATTTATCTTTTTAAAAAATTGCTGCAGCAGAAGAAAAAATGACCAGCCTCATCTAATACCTGTATCTTGAAATTGAAGTTCCTCAGTGTTAATTTAAATAAAACGATACACTCAAGCATATGTTTAAAGGAGAAATTATTAGTCTTTTCATTTTATCTCTTTTATGTGAGAGAAGAAATGATTGGCACTCATCCCCTGATGATTTGACAAGGAGATTCCATCAGAATTACAGATTTTGTAGTATAAATTAAATTTAAATTTCACTGTAAATTAGTTCAGCCACTGTGGAAAGCAGTGGCAGTTTCTCAAAGAACTAAAAACAGAATTACCATTTGATCCATCAATCCCATTATTGATTATATACCTAGAGGAATATAAATAGTTCTACCATAATTTACCATGAAGACACATAAAGACACATAAACACGTATGTTCACTGCAGCACTATTCAAAATAGCAAAGACATGGAATCAACCTAAATACCCAACAATGATAGACTGTATTAAAAAAATGTGGTACATATATAACATGGAATACTATGTAGCCATAAAAAAGAGCAAGATTATGTTCTTCGCAGCAACAAGGATGGAATTGGAGGCATTATCCTTAGCAAACTAATGCAGGAACAGAAAACCAAATACAACATGTTCTTAGTTATGAGTGGAAGCTAAATAATGAGAACACGTGGACACAAAGAGGAGAATAACAGACACTGGAGCCTTCTTAAAGATGGAGGATGGGAGGGAGGGAGAGGATCAGAAAAATACCTATCAGGTACTATGTTTATTAGCTGGGTGATGAAATAATCTGTATAACAAACACCTGTGACACTAGTTTACCTATATAACTACCCTTCACATGTGCCACTGAATGTAAAATAAATAAAAATAAATAATAACCATTCTGACTTGTGTGGGATGGTATCTCATATTAATACTTGTAAGAACAGTTTGTGATACCTGAAGTATTTGCTTTACTCAGTAGCTTTAAGGTACAAGAATTTAAAAAAAAACTCTTATAGAAAAAATTTTCACCAGCAATTATAAAGTCCTGTAGTTATTGTCTGCTTAGTGGAGTAGGCCGTGTATCAGTTTCATAATCTGAAGAAGGGCCTGTATTTTTCAAAAGTAAAAGCTATAACTTTATAAACTCTATGAAAAAAAAGTCATGACTGAGATGCTCCAAATTAACTTCTCCCCTCAAATTAAGGGAAGAAAATAGGAGAGGAGGATTAATAAGAAAGTCAAATATCAGAAATGTAATATTTTGCATCTGTACCATGAATACATACTCTGAAATATTGGAGAGGGATTTATTCTTAACTTTTTTTTAGTTCTGTCAATGAATCAGAAGTTTTGGATTTATTGAATAGTGGGTTTGAATAAATGCAGCAACTAATTTTAGTGAGTTTCCTTAAATGTTGAGTCTTTCACCAATTGCCACTGTCTCATTTTCTTTAGTCTCTCTAATTTGACTTCATTCCTTATTGTAAGGAGTTTTCGATATTGTCTATACAGGTCTAAAAAAAAACAAACACTTTTGTCTTCCTGAAGTAAAATGTTTGCCTCCTATATCTATGGAGTCACAGGAAATTGTTTGTGTTCACAGGTAAGCTTCCATAATACCTCACTTAATTTGCATCAGATTCTTTTAGTGGAGCACATTAACTTTCCTTTCTAAAGATTCCATTGAACTTACATTCATTCATTCATTCAAGTAGAAATGTTTGTGTAAGTGTTACATGGGCAATCATTGACTAGACTTTCCACTGGCATCAGTTCCATTTAATCCAGTATATGTATCTATTAATTAAGATCTCCCTTAAATAGTACTTAGAAGAATGCTACTAGACAAAAAGCTGCAGCAAAAGACTGTTCTGAGGCAGGATGTTGATTTCCTGCTTTACTGGTCTCTAAGGAAAAGGAGAATCCTACTTGAAATGTTGACCCATTATAAATATAAGGGTCAAAATATGTTTTGTTATAATTTGTGATTTTAAATATTGTATGTGTTGGAAGTGGGAAGGGGTGAAGTGGGGAATGAAAGTTATCAAGCTTTGAGTCCCCTTATTTCAGGGAGGATCACTCTAACTAGAATAAAATCCTTGAAGACAGGAAGAGTGTTTTAAAAACAACTATATGTCTGAGTGGTTGGGGACAAATAGTAGGAACTTACTATTTTTTTCAATTATGTATTATAATTTGTCAGTCTGCCAACTTACCCAAAGATAGTTCATATCTGCAGGGGGTGGGGAGAGATAGTTGATATGTTTTGTTTACACTCTAAAAATTTAGACATTATAAAGAGAGAAAGAATGTTTACAATATGCTCTTTAGACCTTTAAATCTTTTTTGACAACAAAGGGAAAGGCAGCCACCAAAACGAATAGCTGTGCTCGGGTGAGCAAGCACACCATGACTATGTATGGCTTCCTTCTGTGCCTTTCCTATGCGTCCTCATTGATAAATCACAAGTGATTCTTGCTCTATGTTGGTGAAAGGATGGAAAAAAAACCAATACGTATTTATTTTAAAAAGTCAATGATGAGTTTTTTTTTTTTTTTTAAGTTTAGAGATAACACTTGAGTTCATTTAAGTTTGACTCCTTTCACCTCTCTCTCTCTCTCTCTTTTTTTTTTTTTTTAGAGACCTCACTACTTTTAATACAAAGTTTTCTGCTGTCATTTTCTTGGTGTTTGAAGTTGAGGTTTCCTGACCCCTGAGACTGCTCTCCTATCAGCATTAGTCAGACGTGGCTCCCGCGGCTCTGTCATGGCACCCTGGAGTTTCCGGGACACTTGTTGCACTAGATGTATTTGTTTCCCTTTCGGGTCTCTGGCTGTGCAGAGAGGGGCAGCTCCTGTCAGAGATTTGTGACTGGATTGCCTGGGTGCTGTCACGTTTCCTGGTTACCCTGTCTAGGGATGCAGATTCAGAAGGAACTGTGCAACACTGGAACTTTTTTGGGGTGAGAAGTTGGTAGACAAACATGAATCATCAGAGGATTTAATGCATCAGAGACAAAAATAAGTAGACAATAAATAACTCTTTTTTATTTTATTTTTTTTTGAGACGGAGTCTCATTCTGTCGTCCGGGCTGGAGTGCAGTGGCGTGATCTCGGCTCACTGCAACCTCCGCCACCCAGATTCAAGGGATTCTTCTGCCTCAGCCTCCCGAGTAGCTGGGACCACAGGCGCCCACCACCATGCCCGGCTAATTTTTAAATATTTTTTTAGTAGAGACAGGCTTCACCATGTTGGCCATGCTGGTCTGGAACTCCTGACCTCGTGATCCACCCACCACGGCCTCCCAAAGTGCTGGGATTACAGGCGTAAGCCACCATGCCCAGCCGACAATAAATAACTCTTTTAGCTTCTCACCTAAGGAGCATTTACGTGACTGTATGAATTAGTAATTGGTGAAATATTTCTTGAGCACCCATATATGAGTCCGTACTCATGCTGCTATAAAGAACTGCCTGAGACTGTGGAATTTATAAAGGAAAGAGGTTTAATTGACTCACAGTTCTGCAGTGCTGGGGGTCCTCAGGAAACTTACAATCATGGCAGAAGGCAAAGGAGAAGCAGGCACCTTCTCCACAGGGCAGCAGGACGGAGTGAGTGCAAGCAGAGGAAATGCCAGACGCCTATAAAGCCATCAGATCTCATGAGACTCACTCACTATCACGAGAACAGCATGGGGGAAACTGTTCCCATGATTCAGTTACCTCCACCTGGTCCCACCCTTGACATATGGGGATTGTTACAGTTCAAGGTGAGATTTGGGTGGGAACACAGAGCCAACCGTACTAACCTAACATACACAAGATAAAGCTCTACTGAAAGATATGAAAAGAATAAGATATAAATTCTTTGCTTAAGGAACTTACAATCTTCTAGTGGAAATAAAAAGTATATGATTGATAGTATTCTGGGGTATAAACTGCTATACGAAGGGTCTATTGGAGTTTAGACAAAAAAATCATCAGGAGCATCAGTGACGTCTTTATAACCTTACAATTTCCTTGAGTTTTTTTTCCTCCATTAGATTATTCAATGGCAGTAACATGGGAGTTAAGTCAGATGGACTTGAAGAAGATAATTTTTTTTTTCACTCATGTAACTGAAAAATCCAGTGGTAGAAGAAATGGCTTGCAGGCATAACTTGATAGGGGCTCTGCCTACACTTTCTTGTAATTCTTAATTCTTTTTTTTTTTTTTGAGACGGAGTCTCACTCTGTTGCCCAGGCTGGAGTTCAGTGGCTGGATCTTGGCTCACTGCAATCTCTGCCTCCCGGGTTCATGCAATTCTCCTGCCTTGGCCTCCTGAGTAGCTGGGATTACAGGTGTATGCCAGCATGCCTGGCTAATTTTTGTATTTTTAGTAGAGATGGGGTTTCGCCATGTTGGCCAGGCTGGTCTCAAACTCCAGACCTTAGGTGACCTGCCCGCCTCAGCCTCCCAAAGTGGTAATTCTTTTATATTCTTATGAAGAATAAATAATTCAGTTATTATAAATTGAATGTGTGTGTCTCCACTTCCAGGCACACGTTAAAATTCGAACCCTTAAGATAATGGCATTGGGGATGAAACATTTGGGAGGTAAATGAATCATAAGATTGGAGTGCTCATGAATAGGGTTATTGCCCTGATAAAGACATTACAGGGAGCTCCCTCACCCCTTCCCCCAAAGTGAGGACACAGTGAGAAGTCACCATCTTTGAACAAGGAAGCAGAAAATAAGGTTTAAGTGTCCATTCTTTTTTGGTGCCCCAGGCACCAAATTTGCCAGCATGTTGATCTTGGACCTCCCAGCCACAGAACTGTGAGAAATAAATGTTTATTGTGTAAGCTACCAAGTTGATAAAAAAAAAAATTGTAATAGAATCCCAAATGGACAGAAATGACAATAAGTGAAAACACTTTACACACAAAGTAAGTAGTTAGTAAATGATAAAAAGTTTATCATCAATATTATTAGTATTATAGGTATGAATATATTTAGGGTAAAAACTTAATATTTATGGCTATCTTACTTCCTGTGCCACTGCTCAGTTAACATTTAATAAACTATTAAAATCCATGTGGTAGTGCAGAAGTTTCAAAATTTTTGAAATCATAAAAAATTTATATTTAAAAAATACTAAAAACCCTTTATTGATTTACATTGTGTTAATAATATCTACATTAAATGCATCTGCATATATTTATTATGTAGAGGATGAGTATACATATTTTCAATAACACTCTTAATAATTATGTCATAATTCTTAGGAGTCATCTTGATAATATAATAAGTAAATATTTTGATAGTAAGACTGGAGGTAAAGGTTATAGGATTTTTATTTAGTTTTTTAAGTGGTTCATGCCATAGTAAAATAAGAGAAACATCTTGAATTTCCTCCTTCTAAGTGGTAATACTTCTGATCCTGCTTGGAAATTTGGAAACTTGCTGTATTTAAGAATAATTTGGAGAGATAAGAGAGGGGAACTGGATTCTGAGATACCATCTACAAACAAACCTAGAAAGAAAGCAAATCATATCATGGTATCACTGAAAGCCTAATTCACTTATATAACATTCCATTTTAAAGTAATTTCCAATTTAAATATTTCCAATTTTAATTCGAAATAATTCAAGATCAAATGTATGATCCACCACAGCTTTGTGTTTCCGGACCAGCCATCTCCACATCTCTATTCCGAGATTTCATTTTGTGTAACTCAGGTTGGGCTAAGTGACTAACTTGTACAGCCTTTAATTCTGTGATTTGACATTCCCAATATGCCATTTAATGTATGACTTTCCCAGGATGTCATGCCATTGGTAGAGTCTTGTAAATAACTGGCATGGACTCCAGAAATTCTAGCTTCTGAAATTCTTCCATCCTTTTCCTTTCTGTTCACTTTTACTGCCATTACCTTCAATAACATCCCATCTTCCAGGCCAGGCATGGTGGCTCATGCCTATAATCGCAGAACTTTGGGAGGCTGAGGAGGGCAAATCACCTGAGGTCAGGAGTTTGAGACCAGACTGACCAACATGGTGAAACCCTGTCTCTACTAAAAATACAAAAATTAGCCAGGTGTGGTGGTGCAGTTCTGTAGTCCCGGTTACTCGGAGGCTGAGGCATGAGAATCACTGGAACCCAGGAGGAAGAGGTTGCAGTGAACGGAGACTTTGGACTATTTGCCTAATGCTGATTCTGTTAACTGCTCCTCAGCTAGTAACTGCAGTCTCGACTGGAGGTGCTAGTTCTAGTGTTGACCTAATGCAGAATCCAGGACAGCACCCAGAATCCAGGACACCAGGTGCATGGAACTGCAGCATCAATCAGGCTTTGTTCCTTTGATAAGTGATATTAATACTTATTATTGTTATAGTAGCAACAATACTTTCTATTTCTAGGCTGCTTTATAATTTATAAAGTACTTTCCCAAATATCCTTCTAAAGCACTGTGATTACATGAAAAAAAGATATTATTTTCTTTATCCTACAGGCTATAAAAACAAAATTTGAGAAGTAGGTATCCTACTCAATCAAGATAGTATAAGTTAATAAATGGTAGACTTAGGAATCCAACCTGGGTTTTAATATATATGATGTTTTAAATTTATCACTCTTCAAGTACTTATGTACATTTGCAAAGAAGCACTACTTGATTTTTGTTCCCTCTACCATGACTTAACTGGCTTCGTGTGTGTGTGTGCGTGTCTGTGTTAGTGGTGTTGAATTTAGAAAGAAAAAGTACCAATGAGACTTGTCTAGGTCATAAGTTGGAGTTAGTGGAGCTATGTGGGTTTCATTGTATAGATTTTGGAGTCTCTATCTAAATAATTTTACAGTTTAGGACATAAACCAAATGTTTAAAGCAAACAAAATTAAAGAAGAAAGAGACAGCAATGCCTACTTGCAACATGTATTTAACACATTTTACTTTCAGGAAAGTAACACTGAAAAGAGTAACTTCAGGAACAAAAATAGGGGAAAGCCCTTTTTCCAATCACAATTAATATCTAGCTGAAACACAAGGTCAAAGGAGGCAACTGCTCCAGGTCTAGAGGGGTGGGGGACTCTATTTGTCTTATCTGTATAGTCTCTTACAACTTACAAACTACTTTCCATATTTTATTTATGTACTTATTATAATCTGTCTAGCATATATTATGATATAATCTCCATGTTACAAAGTAGAAACTGAGCCCTAAATTTAGTGATTTTACCAGGGTAATATTTAATGGAACAGATTGATGCAGAGGAAAAGCTCATATTATTCCTTAAATCATCTAAATCCTAAGCCACATTCTCAGTTCTTGACCTATGAGATTTTCGAAGTTTAGGTTTCTTCTGTTTACTTTTGGAAATAGGGTTTAAGTGTCTATTCTTTATGTGAAAAAATTTTGGAGGAAGGGTGTGCTTTCTTCTGCAAACAGTTGGCTACGTGACAAAATTTTAGCCTGAAAATGATCAACTATATGCTATCATTTCTAAGAAACATCTAAAGACAAGTTGATATTATAAATAAAATTGTTCACTTGTGCCCAGTTAAACAAAATTAAGCTTATATAGGATAGATGGGAGGTAGGAGTGTATAGAATAGACGATGTAATTTAGAAAAATATTAGACATTTCCTTGATGAATTCCCAGAAAACTTTGATTTGCCTCATGTGGCCAGTACGTTTTCTTCATTCATGCTCTTTCAACCACGATGAGTTTTGAACTAGATTTGGATTGCAGTTTTTAACCTTGTTGTATTGCTCTTCTCTATTGTCAAATTGTCCTCTTTTTCAAACATTAGAAACCTATGCCCCTGTTTATAAACCTATAATATATAACACTGTTCTTTAACGTAATTTAAAATTAATTTAGGTCTCCTAATACTAAAAATTCCCAAGCAGACAAATAACTCTGTATGGGGATGAAGATTCAGAGACCTGCTCCGATGGACTCTAAAGGCTCCTGACACTTCCCAGGAGTGGGAGTAATGTTAACAGTAAAGAGGGAGAAGGGGTTAACTACAAAAATTTTTGCAATAATATAAGAAGGATTTGTTCTGTTTTTATTTTAGGGGGTGAAGAAAAGACTTTCTCAACCTTGGAAAAGTCTGTTTTCTTGACGTAGGTTTGGAAGATTTTATTGCATGCTCCCATGATTCTAGAGTACCTCAAGACATCAGTATGTTTCCTGATAGTCTTAAGTTGGAACAATATAGGGTTCTTAATGGCTGTACAAAAGTCATTTGTGCCACAGGAAACAGACATTTGGGAAGATGAGGAAAAGGGATAATTAGGTTTGAGGAAGGAAGAAAAAGGGATTTCAATAGTTTGTATTTTAGAAAGGTGTAAAACTACAATGGTGTAAAGAGCAGGATTCTGTAAGGAGGAGGATGAACCCAATGTGATAAGGAATTCAGGGCAGCAGGGAGATTGGTTTACAACATCAGGGGTTGGAGTAGAGGTTCATGAATAGCCTCCCTTTGGCCTCAGTACTTATCTCTCCTGTTGCAGTGAATGAGGAATGGATGTCATAATCAACAGTGATTAAGCAAGCTGCCCTTTTCTGTAGGCCCTGAAGCACTACCGCTTGGGCTGACCCAGGAATCTTTTCTCCTGGACTTTGTGCATGGGACCATGAGTACCTCCTCTTCAAGTAGCAGAAGTGCTGAAAGCTACTGTTTTCTATCATTATCTGCTACCATCACTCCCCTGTTCAGGGGAATGATGCTGTGTTAAACTAAGTTATTATGTAAAAGCCTTATGCTGCTGTGCTGATAATTAGGAATCCCCAACTTTATGTGGCCTAGTGTAACCAAGTAGGCTTGCTGGCATTTAGTGGTGAGATACATTTGCTTTAGGAAAAAGGCACATTTAAGGTGAATTTGGGTGCTGGCTAATATCTTTTGACAGGTAAGTTTCTTATGTGATACGTTAACTGTGTCTTTGTGAGAGGTGAAGCCGGCTGGGCTTCTGGGTCAGGTGGGGACTTGGGGAACTCCTCTGTCTAGCTAAAGGATTGTAAACACACCAATCAGTGCTCTGTGTCTAGATAAAGGTTTGTAAATGCACCAATCAGCACTCTGTAAAAATGGACCAATCAGCACTATGTAAAATGGACCAATCAGCGCTATGTAAAATGGACCAATCAGCAGGATGTGGGCGGGGCCAAATAAGGGAATAAAAGCTGGCCACCTGAGCCAGCAGTGTTAACCTGTTTGGGTCCCTTTCCTCACCGTGGTAGCTTAGTTCTTTTGCTCTTCACTCTTTGCAATAAATCTTGCTGCTGATTACTATTTGGGTCTACACTGCCTTTATGAGCAGTAATGCTCACTGCAAAGGTCTGCAGCTTCACTCCTGAAGCCAGCAAGACCACGAACCCACAGGGAGGAATGAACAACTCCGGACACGCCACCTTTAAGAGCTGTAACACTCACTGCAAAGGTCTGTGGCTTCACTCCTGAAGTCAGCAAGAAGGAAGAAATTCCAGGCACATCTGAACATCTGAAGGAACAAACTCCGGACACACCATCTTTAAGAATTGTAATACTCACTGCGAGTGTCCGTGGCTTTGTTCCTGAAGTCAGCCAGACCAAGTGCCCACCAGAAAGAACCAATTCTGGTCACATTTGCACTTGATAACCAACTCCAATTTGGGAATTACAGGGACAGTTGAAGTAACTAAAAAGTATAGGTTGGCATAATACCTAATTTCTTTAAAAATGATCTACTTAGAGCTACTCATCTCTATATAAAATAGTGTATCAGTTTTTTAGAAAGTTGAAGACAATATAAGCTTAAGCAGGTTATATTTGTTGATGGAGATGACAAGTGTATAGATGCCCATATTATAAGGCAGACTAGTAAGTATCGAAAGGAAGATGCAAGCAAAATGTCATGGAAATGCTTAGAAAAACAATAAATCAGGAAAAACTTCAGGCAGGTGGTATTATTTCAGACGAGCATTGAGAAGCAGTGATCTGAGAAGGAACTTACCATTATAAGTTGATAATAATAATTTTAAAAAACTTGGGTGTAGGAAATGGCAGAGTGGCCTAGAAGAGCAGAAAATAGTTTACTTATTCTAGAGTTGGAAATATCAGCTTTGTGTATATGTATTTACCAAATGAAGTTTGAGGCTTAATCTCTTTACATGTCTTTTATCTTTGTTTGCTTCCATGCTTAAAGACTTAGGCCTTAGGCAAGCTTAGGCCTGCCTTTAACTTGGGTAGAATAGTAAGAGGAGAACAAAAGAATCAGCGCAAATCCATCTGCACTCTGGGAAAAATAATTCGAAATACATGGGCCACTTATGATATATATTATATTACATTATTATGTATGTTACATGTTTAAAAGTAAATACTTCCAGGCTGAGCGTGGTGGCTCACGCCTGTAATCACAGCACTTTGGGAGGCTGAGGCAGGTGGATCACAAGGTGAGGAGTACAAGACCAGCCTGGCCAAGATGGTGAAACCTCGTCTCTACTAAAAATACAAAAATTAGCCGGGCTGGGTGGCAGGTGCCTGTAATCCCAGCTACTCAGGAGGCTGAGGCAGGAGAATCACTTGAACCCAGGCGGCAGAGGTTGGAGTGAGCCAAGATTGTGCCAGTGCACACTCTAGCCTGGGCGATAGGGTGAGACTCGGTCTTAAAACAAGCAAACAAACAAACAAAACTAAGTACTTCTGAACACTGCCTACAAAGTAATGATGTGGAATGTTGGGAGATGAAACAATTTGTCTCTGTCTTTCTAACTCTTCAGGTTTGGAATTCACTTGAGCATAAGGTACATATGAGAGAATATTAGGAGTTAAGATTGGAATTTATGTAGGTGAGACAAATATTGTGGAATTTGAGTGTTTTCAATAAAGCAGTAATAATCACTAAAAATTGTTTATCTTGGTTGTAATATACTTGCACATTAGGATATGCAAAGATCAATAGGAGAGAATCAATAGACTCTGAAGACTTACAGTCTCCCAAGGGAAATAAACATATAAATAATGATAATTAAAGGCAGTGTGATATATGGGAATATCAGAGAGAAATCCTTACTCTCGTTCCAGTGTGAATAAAATATTTTCTTGCTTTCATTTATTTGACCCTGCCTAGCCCTTTGGTAACTGAATGATAACATAATGGAAGTATTTTGATAGCTGAGGAACACAGTAAAAATTTTCCAGAATGGATTTGAAACTAAGAGAAACTGTAGAACTGAGACCAGTGAAGAGGTTATTGCAAAAGTCTAGGGAAGATTCTCAAATTATTTTTCAAGTAGCCATCCATGAAAAATTCCAACAAAGATCTAGGAAAAAGTGATTTTTGCAGTGTAAATGGGATGGTATCAAAGTGGTGCTACTGATGATTTAATTGAATTTTTGGTGAAGAGCTGAAGTATACAATCTGAGCTTTAATGACCTAGAATCAATTCCTCCTGAACATACATATAAAAAGGAAAAAGAGCAGCCTTCTCAGTGTGGTGTCTGGGCATCTGAATTCAACAGACTGATTGCATAGTAACAACCTAGAGAAATGAGGTTTCAAGTTCAATCTCTTTACATGTCTTTTATCTTTGATTGGTTCCATGCTTAAAGACTGATTCCCAAGCACAGGCACCTGTCATTAACGTGGGTAGCAAAAGTAAGAGAACATAAAAGCATCAGCACAAATCCATTTGCACTCTGGGAAAAATAATTCCAAGTTCATGGACCAGTTGTGTTCTATTAATTTCCAGAGGACATCCTGATGACTAGAACTCTCAGTAGAAATACTACATCTTCATTTCATATTGGGTCACAGGACCCAGAATATCAGTATAAATTTTTATTGTGTTCATCAATTGTGAAAATACCTCCATATATGTTGTCCTTCAGTTACCATGGACCAAGGAGCTGAGCAGACTCAAATAAATGAAGACAAGAAAATATTTATTTCATACCTAGATTGTAGTAGAAATTTCTCTTTGATACTTTCAATATATCATACCCTGTCTTTCATTACAGTTATGTATGTGTCTATTTCGCTTAGCAGTCTGAATCCTCCAAGTGCAGAGATTCTAACCTATTCGTCTTTGCATCCCCTGAAATATTTAGCATAGTATTTTTCAAAGCGTTGATTTTCAAGAAATGTTTGCTGATAGTGACAGAATTAAATACACACATTATTTAGTCGTCTGTTAAATTTGGCAAAGATGCGCAGATACTGTTTTCTCTCTCTAGAAGAAGTTAATATGACCAGCATGTCCTAAGAACTTTTTATGTGTTACATCATTTAATACTCACAATGATTCTGTGAGATAAGCATTATTATTATCCTAATTTTACCAATATGGAAACTGAGATATAAGGAGATTAAACGGTTTCCCTAAGAGGCTTGACATATTTAATTGCCATCACAAACAACTCTGGAAGTTCATCAGGGCAAGTATCATCTATGTATTATTGGAGAAGAAACTAAAGCTCAGAGATGAGATTTCCCCAGGGACACAGAGCTCATAACTAGAAGGGCTTGCACAAGAATCATACTCTCATGCTTCTGATTCAATTGGTTTCTTCATTTGTGATCTGGGGATAATAATACCTACATTGCTCACTTATGGGAATAATCAAAGTAAAGCACGTTATCACAAAACATATATTGAACGAATGTTTTCTTCTCAAGCATTATTATACCATGCTACATTTTTATTACATGATGACTAACATCAACAGCATCTCTCAAAACAAAAGCAAGCTTCTCTCTCAAGATATGGGATAGCATTGGGAGATATACCTAATGCTAGATGACGAGTTAGTGGGTGCAGCGCACCAGCATGGCACATGTATACATATGTAACTAACCTGCACAATGTGCACATGTACCCTAAAACTTAAAGTATAATAAAAAATAAAAAATAAAAAATAAAAAGATATGGTTTAGAATTCTGTAATAGTTCCACTTGGGTAAAGCTTTATTTTCCTTTATCATGCTATCTATATTTTTCTTCCCCTATCTGATCAAACTTAAGTATCAATGATTCCATTTGATCATTGCTTACATTGAAAATCGAAATCTAAATTGTTAAAAGAGCATTTCTAATTCCTCATACGTGTCTTGCCTTTATTATGTTCTGAACTTAACATTTATAGTAATTGGTTGTAGTTAATTTTTGCAATACTGTGATGCTTCAGCATCTATTTTGAATACAGGAGGCAGCCTCATACTGGAAGCAGAGCTCATACCGGAAGAAATGCTCAGCCACTCTTGATGCAGTTTCCAGTTTTACACCACACCTAAGTGATTCAAGCCTGTGACCAGACATAAGAACTTAAAAGACATCTCTCCCTAGGAGGCCTTCAGTTTTCCCTCCTCTTTTTTTAAACAGACCATTCAGGCATTTGCCTGTGAACTTACAGTGACTCACACCCTATTCCTCTTTATATACTGTTAGTTGCCATGGGCTTCTCTCTCTGTCTGTCTCTCTCTCTGCCTGACTCTTTATTCTTGCCTCGCATGACCTGGGGACAGAGGACTGCCCTTCTGACTCATTATCTCATTATGCCCTCCATGCTCAGGATCTCTAAGTAAAAATCTTTGAAGTTGTTTCCTATTGTGGTGGTGTAGTAAATCTGCGCCTTCCATCTGAAGAATGAGGAACTGTTTCAGGCCATTTCCCAACCTGACAACAGGGAGAACAAAAGGCCAGACCCCTAGCACCCAGAGCCAGGCATAAACTGGACATGGGTCAGACAAGAGCCACAAGGGCATCTGTCAGTATAAAGTTTCCTGTGTAAGGAAGCCCCCATGGTAGTGGTTGGACAACTAGCCGTTAGGCCATTTGCCAGGTGAAAAAGGTATCCCAAGAGAGGCATACTGTAAACACCCATGCCCAGCTCCCCTCCATTTTCCATTAGGGGAGGGTTGCTAGTCTCTCTGGTTCTGGAACCCCAATTTTACTGGGAGCTCTCAAAACGCTAATATACCTTCCATAATTAATTTTGTTGATATAGTACTCAGATAGTTTGCTTTCATTGTTTTTATACTTGGTCATCAAGTTACTAAACTCTTTAAAACTTTATTTAAACTTTATTCTAGCTTTTTCAGGTTTATCTATGAAATGTCACCAACCTTCTCTAGAGTATCATCTTTCAATCTTTGGCAACTACTGGAGACAAATCTTGAAATTCTGATGGACTTAATGGGTTTGTTGAATGTTTTTGAGACCATTGACCATAAAAAAAGCTCCAGAAATAAGTGCAAATTTTCTCTCAAAAAGGTTAATAGTACGGGCAATAGCATATTTTCTGAGAGTTATTATAAAGAGAGGATAGTGTCCTATTAATTTCGTTAATGTGTAATTGCTCAAAATTTCCTTGGCTTAATCACTCTAAGACTGCTTCTTTACTTACAAAATAAAGATGCATGCATTTATTCATTTTTCTTCAATAAATATTTGTAGAGTGTTTTATATATACCAGCCATCACACAATCATTAGATAATAATAATGAATATAACAAAAACACTATTAATAGAAATAACAACCCTTTATACAGCTTTTTATGGAATTAAATCATATGATTTATGTGGCAGTGCATAGCACAGGTACACCATATAATTTCAGATTATATTATGTGTACATTTTAATTTGCTATTAAAGGGATTTCACTCAGAGCCATTTACAATTTAAGTGAATTCTTGCCTTAGGTTTTAATTTTTTTCAGACAGGCATGGTAATTATACATACCTATGCTTCTTGAAATACAAGATACCTGTAGGTTTTAATTCAATGCATTAACTCAGTGCTTCATGCATCTTCAAAACCTGCACTGTATCAGGACCAACAGTAAATAAGCATGTTGTCAAATGCATATGCAAATCTAACTGAAAGAAAAGAAAAAAAAAACACTTTAGAAGTTTTAATTTTATTTCTTTAACTTGCTGTTCTTATTTAGTAGATCTTCAATTGTATAACTTTTACTTTAAGTGCTCCTGTAACTTTGGAGATTTTTTTTTCCATTGTTAACTACTCAGATTCCTTATCATTTAGCACATATTTTAATTTTTTCAAATTACTAAAATACTTTGACTCCTTTGAAGATTTATACAAATATTATGTATCTTATGATCTTTGGGATAATCTGTATAAGGAGTATAGTCAAAAATTTCAAATGATTTTTGGGCTGGGATCTTAAGCATAAAATATTGGACAAATATTGGCTATTCAACATCATTTGTTAGTGGTTGCTAGTTTTATGTTATTATGTACTTCAATGTGAAAGCTTGGTTAATTTTTTTTTCCTGATTTGTGTTGAAGGTACAAATAAATTACAAGGCAAATGTGGTATTTTATTAATAAAATGGAATTATTACTCAACCTTCAAAAAATGAGATTTATCCTTGTGCCATAACATGGAAAAGTGGCCATTATAGATTGTGAAGTGAAAATAATAAATTTTGGAATACTATATACAGTATTTTCCAATTTGTTTAAAATTAGGCATTAAAAATATGTGGAAGTACATATAAAACTTGTTTCTCTCTATAGAGAGAACTGAATCTGCAGTCTATGCAGGAGGCTTACTTCTGTGATTTTATTTTTTACCTTGTGTAGGCATATCTTTGTAAATTATAAGAAACTTAAAAAACATAACATGAAGCTTATAAAAAGTAAGAACCACAATAAAATATATTGTATACTTCATTAATTGATTCTTCCTTTTTTTTTTTTTTTACTTATGACTTTAGAACTAATAGATCCAATAGATTTTTGGCTCTTGGAGGTTACCTAGTCCAATTTCCAATGGCTCCCACTGAAATTGAGGTTGAGTGAGCAGCCTAAAATTATTCAGGTTAATGGCTGAGTAAGGACTGGAACCTTGGTTAGGTAGAACTTAAAATTTCAGGGTGCATGGTCCCCTACTGTCTCTCTTCCTTCTTTCAACTTCAGTTTTGATGTCTAGCTAATGTCTATTTAAGGAGATATTATGTCTAGTCATATGTTTCAGTAGAGCTCCTTTTGTAAATAAAGAAGAAAATACAACCCAGAAGACACTGCTGTACCTGCACAAAGGATGAAGAGCTGAAGAGCTTGTAGATATTGAAAGAAAGAAGTTACTTTGGAAGTTACATGGTCATTTGAGAAATTTGGAAGGTCAAGTGATGTGATATGTGATGTATGTGATATAAAATAAAAATTTACATATGAAAGTAGGGCCTAGAGAACTGTGCCAGATTCCGATTAATCGGTAAAAGTTGAGAGTGGCCTTAGCAGCTGACACTTCTGTTGGCCAACATTGTCATCATGATCGGTTGAGCTCAGTATCTTTCTTTTCCAGTTTTACCCAATTCCTATGGGCATATGAGTGCTATTTTTCGTCTGATGTTTAAAAACACACTGATGGCACATCTTCTTTCAAAATCTCTTGCCCTGAAAACTAAGAGAGAAAAGATTCATTCCTAGTGCACCTGGCCATTCTTTATCAAAAAAAATCATCCAGAAATAAATAAATTAGCTCTAAAATATAAAATTATAACCTTACACATAGATGTCATATTGTTTTAGTCTTCCTGATACCAGCAACAAGTTGAACAAATGCTTTAATTCTCATATGGTTTATTTTGGTACTGTAAAAACTACAGAAACACATGCGTGTGTATTCACTCACACACACAAACACACAAACATTGCACTATATAGAGACCATTGAGATTAAAAACACTTTGTGATTGAGTTGAAACAGTCAGAAAGACATCAGCAACAGAGGGGTCCCATCCTGTCTACTCTATCTTGGCTCTGAAGCTCCAGATATGACTGCATAGCAGCTTTCCCCACGTCACTGCTGAAGTCACAGGTTTGAGTTTCAATCTTCAAAAATGAAACAATTTCACTCAAACAAAGGATTTCTCATGAATCACCATTGCTGAATAAGATTTTGCCTTAAACTGTATTTACAATTATATTAAATTTGTAGAGACATACCAAACCTAATAAACTCCTATGGTTATACTTTCATATAACTATAAAACTAAAGAAATTTGGAAATCATAAGTAAAGAATCCTAATATGAGTACCAAACCAATAAACACTAACGCTTCATTTTAAGGTGACTGAAGCCTAAAGATGTCACTTTGTTGAAAATATTGCTGTGGTTGTAGAAGTGCATGGTGCAGATTGTCGGTGTTAAATTCAATTTAATCATGTTCTCCCACCTTGTGCTATGACATCAAATGGTGCAAATGCTAACTTTTGCATTGATTCACCTATTTTATCACTGGCCTTCAACCCAAGTAGTGCTTCTTGCTGCCACTTGGACTGTGAACACAAACACTAATGAGGGCACATGTATTATTTGGTAGCAGATTCCAGATGACTAAATGTGCTTATTTTAATTCTTTCAGGCTCCAATAGAAGTGAAAGACCCAAATTAGAGAAAAATAAGCTCGTTTATGTCTTTAATCTATCTTGAGTTAATTTTTGTACAAGGTAAGAGGTAAGGGTCAGTTTCCTTCTTCTGCATATGCTTAGCCAGTTTTCCCTGCACCATTTATTGCACAGAAAATCATTTCCTTGTTGTGCAGTTGTGCCAGTAATTAATTGATTGTAGGTGTGCAGCTTTATTTCAGTGGCCTCTATTCTATTCCATTGGCTATGTGTCTATTTTTGAATGAGTACGATGTTGTTTTGGTTACTGTAGCCTTGCAGTATAGTTTGAAGTCAAGTAATATGATACCTCTGGCATTATTCTTTTTACTTAGGATTCCCTTGGCTATTCTGGCTTCTTTTTAGTTCATATGAATCTTGGAATAGTTTTTTTTTCTAATTCTGTGAAAAATGAAGTTGGTAATTTGACAGGAATAATGTTGAGGCTGTAGTTTGCTTTAAGAAAACCTAGGAAATATTCTTCTTCATAAACTGTTGGCCTAGGCAAACAGTTTATGATGATGACCCCCAAAACAAATACAACAAAATAAAAAAAGAGTAATGGGACTTAAACTAAGGAGCTACTGCACACCAAAAGAAACTATCAACAGAATAAACAGACAACTTACAGAATGGGAGAAAATATTTGCAAACTATGGATCTGACAAAGGACTGAAAGTCAGAAAATAACGGATGGTGAGGTTGTGGAGAAAAGGGAATGCTTACACACTGTTGGTGAGAATGGAAATTGGTTTAGCCCCTGTGGAAAGCAGTTTGGAGATTTCTCAAAGAACTAAAAACAGAATTACCATTTGACTCAACAACACCATTACTGGGTATGTGCCCAAAGGAAAATAAATTGTTCTACCAAAAAACACCGGCAGTCATAGGTTCATTGCAGCACTATTTGCAATAGAAAAGACAGAATCAACCCAGGTGACCATCAGCTGCAGATTGGATAAAGAAAATGTGGTACATATACACCTTGGAAGAATATGTAGCCATAAAAAACAATGGAATCATGTCCTATGCAGCAACATGGATGCAGCTGGAAGCCATTATCCTAAGTATAATACATTAGCACAGAAACAGAAAACTAAATATTGCATGTTTTTACTTATAAGTAAGAGCTAAATGCAGACACAAAGATGGGAACAATGGACACTAGGGACTCCAAGAGAAGGGAAGGAAGTAAAGGGTTGGAAAACTACCAATCAGGTACTATGTTCACTATTTAGACAGTGGAATCATTAGAAGCCCACAACTCGGCATCACGCAATATACCCATATAACAAACCTGCACATGTACCCCCCGAATCTAAAATAAAAATATAATAGAGTAACCTCAAGATTTTGACTGTATTTGATAATTTTTCTCTAGACAAATAAATGATACAATGATCAATAGAAAATTATAGCATTTTTATGTTTTTATGCATCATTCATGTCTTAACCACTTTCAGTTAGCTGTTAAATTAATGCAAATATGAGCTTGATTTCACAACTTGTCAGAAAAGTTTTTAGCAGTTTTATATTGGATATTGAGAATTTGTCATTAACATGTTCTCCTAAACTCCATCTTCTTCCATCAATGCATATAATATATAGAATATAGTCCAGTCACTAATAATAGGACAGCAGTAGTAATTAAATATTTCAAGGTCTAGATTGTTTATGAGTTTAAATTGAAATAAAAATTGGTATACTACCCAATGTCCTCTTTGTCTACCATTTTGTATGTTTGCAGCTTGGTATCATAATGATACGAGCTACATTTGATTATTTCTAACCTTCCCTATTACTCTGAATATTTCAAGTTTGTATTATGAACAGAAACCCATTTGAGTCACTAATTTATTAACTAAATATAACTTGAATCAGTAATTTATTATCTAAATATATTAATTCCAGTTTTACCTTTACTCATATCATCACAATAACCTCTTAGTGGCTGCTTACTAATTTTTTAAAATATTATCTTATCATCTGAACAGCCAAGTGCTTAGAAATATACAGATGGACCTGATATTAAAGATGATATATACCTACCCTTTACGGTTTTGTGCATGGCAATGGAGATTATCTTCTACTTTTGGTCTTATTATTTTGATAAATAATAACATTATTTTTATTTCACATTAAGCAGTGTTACAACTATACACCTGCAGTCTGTGGCATAATACAGTTGCCTGCCTGCCTGCCTGCCTGCCTTCCTGCCTTCCTTCCTTCCTTCCTTCCTTCCTTCCTTCCTTCCTTCCTTCCTTCCTTCCCTCCTTCATTCCTTCCTTCCTTCCTTCCTTCCCTCCCTCCCTCCTTTCTTTCTCTTTCTCTCTCTCTCTTTCTCTCTCTTTCTTTCTTTTCTTTCTTTCTTTCTTTCTTTCTTTCTTTCTTTCTTTCTTTCTTTCTTTCTTTCTTTCTTTGCTTCCTTCCTCCCTCCCTCCCTCCCTTCCTTCCTTCCTTCTTTCTCTCTTTCTCTTTCTTTCTTTCTCTCTCTCTCTTTTCTTTTCTTTTCTTTTCTTTCCAAAACAGGGTCTCACTCTCTCTCCCAGGCTGGATTGCAGTTGTGTGATCATGGCTCACTGCAACCTCGACCACCCTGAGCTTACATAATCCTCCCACCTCAGCCTCCAGAGTATCTCAGACTACAGGTACATACCACCATGCCTGGCTAATTTTTTGTATTTTTCATAGAGATGAGGTTTTCCCATTTTGCCTAGGTTGGTCTTGAACTCTTAGGCTCAAGTGATCCACCCACCTCGACCTCCCAAACTGCTGGAATTACAGGCATGAGCCAATGCAACTGACCCATTTGCATTTATTTCTGTAGCCAGGTAACATAGTTGAGTAAGTCAGTTAATATGAATAAAATAAACATAAATATATAGGTTTTTCCTAAAATCTTAGTCAAGCCCAGTTTCATAGGTCATCCAGGGCACCTGACATGGGTCAAACTAATTTGTTAACTCTGGAAAATAAGTTATCATGATGAGCTCACTCTGTATAGGTAAAATATTTTTAGGAAAGATCACTTGAAGATCACTTGTAGGTACTCAAGCCTGCAAAATTGTACTTTTATAGAGGCAAACCATGGACAGTACTTTCCCTCTTTAATGGAGTCTCCTATCTTGGTAATCAATAAATGTATAAGATAATTACTAAAATAAGATTCTTGATTTTTTGTAATGTAAGTTCTTGATAAGATCCAAAATACCATGATTTTCCACTTTTAAAAGCAACTACCAGATTTAGAGGCATTCTTTTTTTTTCTTTAATTTCCTGTGCTATTATTTTCCCACCCTGAATTCTGTTTTGAAGCTCTTAGCAGCTTTTTTCCGAGTGAGAGGTTTTCACGCCCAACAGGAAACAACCACCACCAAATAAGTATATATTGTCATTTCAGTTACTTGATTCCATGTCCAGCATCTCAGGTCACCTGGGGAGAGACCTCTGGCAACCTCACATTTTGCAAAATGAACATTAGGGTGAATTTGCGATATATTTTTGTGTTTTATTAATTATATTCTTGTTTCCCCCACAATTTTGTCTTCTATTTTTGTCATGGTATCTCTCAAGTCTTCCTGTTGTATTTCTACAAGATAGCTCTTGCTCTTAATTGCACAGTCCCAGCGTGTGTGTTTGTCTGTGTCTGTTTGCATTCTTACATGCCTGCACTTTTACAAAGAGTGAGTTTTTGCCTGTCAAAGGGCTCTATGTTAACAGCTCCTTCTTGAGCCAAAGGAAAATTAGAGTTGGATTTAAGGCCTTATAATCAGAGGAGAGCCTGTGCACTTCTCCAGCTGACTTGGGTTCTATCGACTTGACCTTTGTAGGAGAAAGTTCCTGGAAAAAAAAAAATGAGATGCTGCTCTGTCTTTCACTCTCAAGTAATTGAAAGCCCCAAATGGGAATAAGGAGCTGGAGAGATATAAGGCATACATTCCCTGGACATCTAAGTGCACAATTTTCTTGTCATCACAATATATCACTGTGTACATTATGCTGACAAACTCCACATTTCTTGGTCTCTCTTCAACCTTTTTGATTGGCTATCAATAAGCAAAGGGAATGAGAAAGGCTCCCTTGAATTTCCGTAGCTACAGACAACCCTCTATTTAGATCTGGCATTGTCTTTGAAAACAAAGTGATGAATTCAAGCATTACAGTGTCTTGCATCTCAAACATTCCGGTAAGTTTCGTTCTTTGCTCTGTTCAAAGCACCCATATTTTGTGTCTATTGTTGTGCTACATTAAGGAGTCTCAGTGCGTTTTCTCTCTGCATTTCCTTCACTTGTCCGTGCCAACCTTTCTTCTGCTTCATCTTCTTTTGTTAAGCTTTGTTTTATTTCTGAGATTGAATTCTCAACCTTATAAAGACGAGGTGGCCTCACACTTATTTTTCTTTATTTTCTCTTGAGAGTGGCCACAGCAGGGCATTTTTGCTGTGCTATACTTGGCAACTGAGTTCTGTATGGCAGATGAGTTGTTTTCTAATTGCATCGTATCTAGTAGCTATCTAGTTTTGTCTTCAGTAGGAGAACTCAAAAACTATGGTTTTGAAAGTTAATTCAGGGCTATTTATTTTGAGTTATGTTGCCTTTTGCTGTGATATCTCTTGGAGACTGACGTTTTACTAAAATGTAGATTAAGTTCACACAACACATTTTATTATGTCTCTATATACAGCTAGCATTAAAGACCTGAAGCATAAGCATATGACCCAAACCCTTGCCTACAAGGGATCTTGCAATCTAG
This sequence comes from Pan troglodytes, assembly GCF_028858775.2. Lineage (NCBI taxonomy): Eukaryota > Metazoa > Chordata > Mammalia > Primates > Hominidae > Pan > Pan troglodytes. The sequence goes on from NC_072403.2 coordinate 131,691,103, forward strand.
TTGGGTGAATAAATATAAGGATTTTTTAAAATCTAAAAATACCAGTGAGGCTCTATTTTTAAAAAGGCATGATACAGGAGTGACCTCACATGTGCTAAATGCATTGTGTAAGATTAGCTCTGCCCTCATGTGATAAGTGAGACTATAGTTATGCAATTTTGATCTTATGAAACTATAATGATTATAAATTTCAGATGGCCTGTAGGAGGAGAAAAGGAGATAATTATAAGTTCATAATCAGAAAAAGCTTGGGACTAGAACTGGTCCTAGGAACTAAAGTGACTATGAAGCTGAAAAGCAGGAGAGACAAAAATAGAGATGAGAGGGTGGAGTGCGGGTGGAGGTTCTACAAGAGAAGATTAGATAGTATATCCTGGATGGAACTCAGGACCCTGGGAATAGATCCAAATCAAGTTCATCTCACCTTTAAGGGCAGCTTGCTCCGTCTATCATAAGTGCGGGAGTGGAAAGAGCATACACCAAATTGGCTTTAGAGACCTGAGTTTGTATCATGGCTCTGCTACTTCTTAGCTATGTGACCATGACCTGTGTTTTCTCAGCTGTGAAACTGGAGAAATAACTACTTTGCAGTAAAGTCATAAAGATTAGACCTCCTGATAGGATGCCAGGCACACAGAAGAGGCTAAGTGGTGGCTATAATGCATGCTGTAGCTCAGGTAGGGGAACTGGGTCATGTGTGTTGTAGAGCCTATTCTTAAAGCCAATCTTTCGCTAAGGGTTTGTGTTTTAGTATTTTGCATTTTAAGATTTTTGATTTTTCATATGTTGACCTTCTTTTCTATTGCCATTACTTTCTAAATGATGTTACAACTTAAAAAGTGGGGAAAATGTTCTTAGCTGAACTAAAGAGAAAAATAATTTGTTGTCAGAACAGGAGAGTGAAGCCATTTTAGAGGTCAGGTGTAGGGGGCAGGGGTGTGGCATCAGCTATCTGGATAAAAATGAGGAATTAAGAGAATAGCAGATAACACTAGTACACAGAGTAGTAAAGTAAGATTGGTGATGATTTTCAATCCACCTCTACTTGGGCTATTTATTCCCTTCGTCTTAATTTTTTCTTTCTGTCTGATGTTCTTTGGAAAAAATCAGAGTGTGCCAAGTTGGTCTTGCTCGTAGGGGTGCTAGAAGAAGTTACACTTACCCAATGCATTGGATATTAGATATACTCAAGATAACTGTCAGGTCAAGTGGTGTGAAGACAGGGAAGATTTTGGAGCCAGTAATCGGGAATATAATGGGGGAAGGAAGAGAAGCCAGAAAACAAAGACTAAAGTAGTGGTTCTTAACTCTGGCTGTATATTACAGCACATATGGTCCTTTGGAAAAACACTGAAGCTGGTGCCCCACATTCAGAGATTCAGATATAATCAGAGATTCAGATATAATAGGTCTGGATGAAGCTTGGGCATTGCTATTTCTCCAAATCTTTCTAGATTATTCCAAAGCACAGGCAAGACTAAAAATTAATGTAAACTAAGAGTAAGGGTCCCTAGTAGATCTTTTTCATATATGATGCGAAGCCCAGGTTCGTAAAATTAAGGGAATAAAAGCAAGTCCTTAATGTACACACACACACATACACACACACACTCAAACACACAGACACACACTTCAAGTAAAAACTAATCCTCATGCTGTTCCAGATCTTTGTAGGATGATGTGTGGATAGGCAAACTAAGAAGTAGACTTCTTTTTTCCCAAAGAAATAAGAAAATATACACTGTAGCTTTTTAATCTGGTTAAATTATTAAGTTGAAATCTTATAACTGGTAGGGAGTTACATGTAATTATACTCTATTTTGCAAAAAAACTAGCTATTTCTTCAGTCTCCATAAAAATGGACTATTGGTAGGAAGATAAAGCAAAGAATAAGGCAAAAAGTTTCTGGGACTTAGCACTCAGAAGACTGAATTAGAGAGAGACTAGGAGTCTGGGAAAGTGGGTTACATTCAACTGGGCAGACGTGGAAGAGAGTGCGAAGGGCAGACGTGGAAGAGTGCGAAAGGCATCCTCACCCAGCTGAATACACAGTATATCACAGTGTTGCTTCTAAAACCGGGGAATCAGGGAGTTGACCAGGAACAAAGCAGGGCCATCATGACTGAAGGAAGAAAAACAAATGGAAAGCTAAACTATGTAAGCATCCAGGGAGTCTGTGAGATTAAGCAGTAAGTGCTTAGAAATGTAGCAGCAATAGTAAATAATAATGCTATAGAAAGTATCATTATAGTTATTTAGATGCAAGCAGTTAAGTGAAATTAGGATGTCAGTTCCCAGCTGTTAGGACAGAGATTACAGGAAGATTCTGATGAGCCTGCACATTAAATAGTTAAAAATGCTTCAAGAAATGTAACAAAGAGGCAGTTTCAAAATATTATAGATACCAGAGAGTAAACAGTCAATGATGGTGTGATCCAAACAGAAAAAAAAAGAGGCAGCTTAAATTCAGAGTTAAAGAGCGACAGCTCAAATAGGGCCAGACTCTGTAAAAAAAAAAAAAAATGAAAAAAGAATTGACATTTGTATTTCAAGTAGTAGAAATGTATAGACTCCTATAGTAATATATTAGATACTTATGAAATGATTATAGCACTTTTGCCACTGCTTGTTTTGATTATTCATTCATTTTGAGCACCTACTATGTTCGAGGCACTGATTTATCCCTATTCTAGGCTTTGGAACTTCCCATCCTCCTTTTTTAAAATTAGAAGCAATATACTGACTTGAATATTCAGATTATCTACTCTTTTATTTTTTCAATCCAATCATTATCTATGATCTATTAGTTTTTAATGAATGTCAAAGTGTATATGTTGTTGGGTAGAGTAGTCTGTGTGTCAGGTGATCCTCCTCCCTTAGTCTTTATGCAGGTCTAGGAGTATGATATGCATTCTCCTACCAGCTATAGTTGTCTCTGAGTTTTATTTTGGCCTTTGGTAATCTTGCATATTTAGCATTTGTACTGATACCTCTACATCTCTGCCCATCTCCACCCTGCCACCCCAGTGTCTGCATGGTTTACTTCTGGTCTGAATTATGCATTGTGCATTTACCTTTCCCTTATTGTAGTTTTCTTAGCTTTGACAGATCATCTCCTACTGACCCCAATTTAAAGTCATATTACTAGTTAACTCTGGTAGAATTTAATGTTCTGTGTCTGACTGAGGCAATATATTTATTATAAAGCTGCTGATGGCATAACTTTACAGATCTTCAGGTCGTCCTTGGAACTACTTCAGCACAACTCATGACCCAAAGGAGTTAATATTGTGTGTGTGTGTGTGTGTTTTAATGCCATTGCCATAAGATGTACTTCAGCAATCGTGTTCCATGTTTTTAACTGTCTCCTTAAATGTTACTAAACAATGATGATTCTCAACTCGTAATGTTTATCTCAGAAGAAATGGCCTTTCTATAATATGGAATTCTTTGATAGAATAATGGGGACTAATGATCACAATAAATAGAAATAAATATAGCCAACATTTATTGAATGCTTACCATGTGCCAGCATGTTTTATCTCATTTAATTATCATGAAATGATATATGAAGCATATACTATTTAAGATAAGTAATGTTCCTCAGGTGATACAGCTAGTATGTAAAACTGTGTTGTAGGCACAAAAGTTAGAGAACCACTACCTAGGTATACATTCAAGTATTGCAAATGAGAGAGAAAATTATTTTTTTCAGAAGAAAATCTACATTTAATTAAAACTTGTTTGGTTTTGACACCTCCAAATGATCTCTACTTTTAATTTAAATTTAAAATAATTATTAATCTAAAAATATTAATAATTTGCTATTATCTGTACTATATGCACAATTTTATTTTATAAACTCGTTAGATAGAACCCTGGTGTAGACATTTACATATAACAAATAATCTATTGTCTTAGGAAAACATGTGTAATCTACAATGTCATGTTTTGTATATTTATTACACATTGCTTAATATTCTTAATAGAATGGAGACCCACAAACTCAACTTGAACTTTTGGAATGATGGTGTAGTTTTATATAACTCAGCAGAGTATCAGTATTTGATGGTAAAGAGCATAAAAGTAATAGGTTTAATATTTGCCATGACATTTTAATAAAATGTAGTTTTCCTGGAAATATAACTTCTTTATTAAAGTTATTTGAAATGGAGAAATATGACTTTCCTCATACATGTTGAGAACACATATTCTGCATGACTTCATGCCATGTATTGTAAACTCTCTACAAAGGTGTGTATTTGAGAATTTCCAGTTCTCAAGATTCCAGCCAGAGTATTCTGAAACTTTTCCAAAGGCTGTGACATAGTTCTTCTAAAGTGACCTTCTTTGACAGAAGCATCATTTTGTGTTTTTTTTGTTTGTTTGTTTTGGAGACTGAGTCTTGCTCTGTCGCCCAGGCTGGAGTGCAGTGGTGCAATCTTGGCTCACTGCAACCTCTGCTTCCCAGGTTCAAGCAATTCTTCTGCCTCAGCCTCCCAACTAGCTGGGATTACAGGTGCACGCTGCCACGCCCGGCCATTTTTTTTTTTTTTGTATTTTTAGTAGAGATGGGATTTCACCGTGTTGCCCAGGCTGGTTTCGCACTCCTGAGCTCAGGCAATGCACCCGCCTAGGCCTCCCAAAGTGTTAGGATTACAGGTGAGAGCCACCACGCCTGGCCAGATCATTTTAATGTTGATTAGAGTTAGGTATTTTATGTTTTACTTCTTTCAGTGATTTGAAAGCTATTGTCATAAGTATTTTTAATATAGTTGCTGCCTCCTCATCCATTTCTGGGCCTAACATAAGTTTTTGAAATCCAATCATACCCCATCACCTTTGGCCTAGTTAAAACCTCCCCTCCCTTTGTGGGTTGTTTGTGATACAGCCCTCTTGTTCCTCTTCCCACTAACTCAAAACACAGCACACCTACAGCTGCTGACCGTGATAAAAATCCAATGATCAACAACAGAGTCATGTAAATAAGTTCCCTCCCACACGTGTTTTCTTTAAAGTAGCAAATCCACAACTCTCGCAGGAAAGCCTAAGGAATAATGCCCATGGAGGACTGTAATAAAGGCGTAGTCCCACAGAGTCTCTCTCTTTCTCTGTCTCTTGACCCCCACTCGCTGGCTGAGCTCCCTGTCACCTGAACTTCCCATAGGCCTCCTGTTGGCACTCTTATCTCTGGGACATGTAAGTAATATTTTTTTATATACATTTTGATTTTCTCTCCTCGTTGTTTGTCATCTGACTGATAGAGCCAAACCTAACTTTACTCCTGTCAGGGGTCTCTTAGAGAGTGAATATCTTGGCTTATGGCTACTCTTGACAGAGAGACTTTAAGATCAAATTAGAAAGAAACCGTAACAATAAAATAACAACAGCTGCTTTTCTTTTTTTTTAGTAATTTGAGTTTTATTTATACTTTATAAGAGTCTTACAAATGATAGATTCTACGTGATTATTAAAGTACACTTAATTCGTAGTGGTCAGATGACAGACTATGAGATCAAAGAATAAAAGAAATGGCAGTAATAAGCAAATGCTAATTACACAGATTATATGGATACATCTTGGATGTCAATGAAAAATGAAAAACTATCAGGTCCATACCAATGCAATAATGACATATTTAGTAAGACTTGGAACAAGCTAGGAGACTGAGTATATTTATCTTCTTTTACTTCTGCTCCAAATTTCTTGAGCTGAAAAGAAAGATCTATAAACAAATACCAATACTTCAATACACTAATAAATAAAATAGATTCCATAGTTATATTAGATATTCTAAGGGATTCACAAAAGGCATAAATTAGCCTGAATTATAGCAAAAAAGAACAAAATGACTAAAGGTCCCTGTTGGAGGAAACTGCTCCAGAGGAAGGATTACTTTTAGGGGAATGGCCTTCTCAGAAGTGGATGCTGGAGGAATCGTAATGATAAATAGCTGTGGAATGGTGTTTACAACAGTTAGGGTTGTTGATTCTTCCTTTTTCCTATGCTTGTGCTAAACCTTAGGCACCAAAGGTATTTGCACTGAGACTAAAGCAATGAATGTTTGTATGAGATTCAGAAAGTTATGAGCAAGAGTGGATAGCCACTGAGCCGCATAAGTGAAAAGAAACTATCCCCCAGACTGAAAAAAATACCAAAACTCAAGTGCAGTAAATCATGTCCCTTTCCCAAAATCATCACAGACAGGCTACAATGAGCAGAACAGTATCCACACAAGTCCATGGGGAATCTTACATGCAAAGATGAGCAAGCACTCAGTAATCACCAAGGTTTGATTGAAACCAACAGCATGAAATGATGGCATCAAAATCAATACAGAGGGAATGAGAAACAGGGTTAGTGTAGCAAACAGGATAATATTTTACATTAAGTGTACTGAATAATTTTAGATAAATTTGGAAGGACTTTGCATCCAGAAAATTCTTGGAAATTAAATATGATAGCTGAAATGTAAAAATGCCCCCCAAATGGAATGAATTTGGTTAAAGATAGACTAGAAAATAACAAAAAGATTTTCACAGGATGCAATGCAGAAGGACAAAAGGTTTAAAAACACAGAGTAAAATTGGGACAGAAAGAATAAATTAAGATGTTCAAACATGTATTGTTAATAAATAAGGTGCAGAGAACAAAGGTAAAGAAAAAATCAAAAGAGTAATGAAAGATTGTTTCAAAGGACTGAGAAAGATACTTTTTGCTTTTGGTGAAAGGATTCACTGAGCATGCAATAAAACGAATGAAAAAAATCAGATTCTGACAAAGTGTGGCAAAATGTCAAAATATTAAGGATAAAAATAAACCCAAAAGATGTTTACAGAGAGAAAACCGGTTTCTTGCAAAGCAAGATTGCTTGCTGTTATGGTACGATGAAGGAGATTTCTAAAATAAAAAAGAAAACTATAAGCTAATGTCATTAACAATCACATACAAAACTTTAAAAAAAAACTAGTAAGTAGAATTTAGCAATATTGAAAAAGAACATTATGGCTAATAGCATATACATCTTATAAATGCAAAAATAATTCAATTTAGGAAATTTATAACAGTGATGTACTGCATTACATTTTACTGAGAAGAAAAGTTCATGGTCAGTCTGGAAAAAGTTGAAAAGAAAATAGAACACAATATTTGATGTAAATTTCTAGCAAAATAAATGCACTTAGTCTGATAAGAGATGGGCTTAAGGTAAAGTATACCTATCAGAGACTCATGGAAAATATAATTATGATATGAGGTTAGAAATAATTCCATTAAAGTTAAGAACAGAACAAATATGCCAATTATCATAACTACTATTCAATATACATTGGACTTAGTTAATGATATAAGACAAGCAAAGAAACTAAAAAATTTAGTTTCTCAAGTATCTCCCTGTATTTCTACTCAATATTTCTGTAAACTTAAAGCTTCTCTAAAAATGGTTGATTGCACCAGCACTTTGGGAAGCCAAGGTGGGTGGATCACTTGAGGTCTGGAGTTCAAGACCAGCATGGCCAACACAGTGAAACCCTGTCTCTACTAAAAATACAAAAATTAGCTGGGCGTGGTGGCACACACCTGTAATCCCAGTTACTCGGGAGGCTGAGTCAGGAGAATCACTTGAACCCAGGAGGCAGAGGTTTCAGTGAGCCGAGATCGCACCACTGCACTTCAGCCTGGGTGACAGAGAGAAACTCCTTCTCAAAAAAAAAAAAGAGGTGATTGCAAAATAAATACATTAGACATTGTTAAATGGTTATCAGAGTGTTTTTACTAATTTAAATTCCCACTGTCAGTGATTGGTATTCCCATTACTTCAAATTATTAACAACATTTGGTATTGCCAGTCTATAATTTTGGACGAATTGGTATATGTAGTGTTAGCTCATTGGGGCTTTAACTTGCATTCTCCCACTCACTGGTGACTTATAGTATTTTTCAACATTTGTTTAGTCACAAGTCAAATGTTCTTTTTATTATATGCCTATTAAAGTATCCTGCCTACTTTTAAAGTTTGCATTACTTGTATTTTTTCTTATTAATTTGTAAAAGTTCTTTATAGTGTCCTGGATACTACATTTATTGTATGTATTGCATATTATTGATTATATGTATTGCAAATATCCTGTCCTATCTTGATGCTTGTCTTTGCACTCAATGTTATAATTTGATGAACAGGAGTTTTTTTCTTAAGTGAAAGCCAGTTTATTAAGAAAGTGAAGGAATAAACAATAGTTACTCCATAGAGCAGTTAGGAGTTCTTAATTTTAAGTTTAATGTAGTCTTTTCCTTTATAATTAGTATATTTTGTGTCCTGTTTAAGAAATATTTATCTATTGCAAAGTCATAAAAATGTTCTCTAGCTTCATCACTTAGAAGTGTCACTATATTACTTGTCATATTTACATCTACAACCTACTCAGAATTAATTAATGTTAGTGGTGTAAAGAACCACCAAGTTTTTTTATATGTAAATTCAGCAACTCAACATCATTTATTGAAGGATGTGCCTTACACATTGCAGTGAGGAGCTATTTTTGCCATAAATGAAGAACTCACATCTACACTGGAAAGGTTCTGGATTGGGAACTTTTTCTGCATTTTGTTCTATTTCATTGGTATATTTATCTTTCTTTACTCCAGTACGAAAGTTCTAAATTGCTGAAGTTTTTAAATTGTTTTTCTTATTAACTAGTAGGATAAATTCTCTTACTTTATTCTTTCTTAAGATTGTCTTGGCTATTCTTTGGCCTTTGCATCTCCGTATACATTTTAGAAACAGCTTGTAATTTCCTGTAACAAATCTCTTCATATTTTGATAGGTTTTCTGTTAAATCTATAGATATATTTGAAAATATTTGACATGTTTATTATATTGAGTCATCTAATCACTGAACATGTATACTACGATTTCTAATTTATTTAGTTTTTATCAATTTCTCTTGATAAGTTTATATTTTGTGGGTGGAGATTTTGCATATCTTTTAATTTATTACTTGGAATTTTATGTTTTTTTATGTAATAAACTAGTGAACAAGTTTAGTTTTCTGTTTTTTGATATATGTGGAAAATACAAATGTAAATGTTTTATATATAGTTAAAAAGAATGTGGGTTTTGTATTCATTGAATTCAAAGTATTATACATCCAATCATTAATAATTTTTAAAGTGGTGCTGGTTATTGCACATATTAAGGTGAATCTTAAGATGATGCTAAGAAAAACAGCCTTTACAGAGGCTTACGTTTTATATTAAAAATTTGTTTTATTTATTCTTTTTTTTTTTTTTGCAAAGATATGCTTTCTTGTTTTTTGCTTTCAGAGCCTAAGGTGATGTTCTGTTCCTGCATGGGCATTAGATTCTAGCTGCAGTAGGCTGCACATGTGTAGGGTTCCAGGGAGCCAACAGATCATTATGGGGCCTGTTCATACCTTAGGGCTCTGGGTTGAAGTTCCCTCTTAATTTATGACACTTTTTTGTTGTGCTTTATTCCATTTGGTCTTGGCTATGTATTAACTTTTGTTTTTTGCATTGTATCTAGGATCCCTTCGTTTGAGGTAGGATATAGAATCGCATCCACTCTGATGTGTTGCCAGCAGTGTTCTCCATGTATGCACTTCTTTCTTTTCTTTTTTCTTTTTCTTTTCTTTTATTTAATTTTATTGACATATATTAAATGTATATATTTTGGGGTACATGTGATAATTTGATACACTGTTATTAAATCAAGGTAATTGGGATATCCATCACCTTAAATACTTATCTTTATGCTGGAGACATTCAAATTATTCTTTTCTAGGTATTATGAAATGTACAATTGATTAATGTTAACTATAGTCATCTTACCAATCTATTGAACATCTGATCTTATTTCTTCTAAGGGTATATTTGTACCCATTACTTCTCTTTTTCTTTTTAAAAGTCCACATAACATGATTTTTTTTCAGGAGTGAAAAAAAATCTTTCACAATTACAATCTTTGTTCCTATCTATGCCAAGTTCATTAAAATGCATTCTGTTGTCAACAATTTGTATTTTATTTTAATTTATTAAAATTAAAATATGAGTCTTTTGTCTAAGTATACTACATATGTAATTTAAGCTAGCTCAAAGAGAGGAGTGTCAAGTAAATCAAGTGGTGGCATTTTCCATAGTATGACTAATATTTGTGTTGTATATTTATCTGCACGTATTTTTAATGTAAAGTATTATCAGAAGAGAGGACTGAACCAATTCTTCAGGCCTATGATTTTTTTTAGCTCAGGACTTTTTCTTTGGTAGGTATGAAAATTTTTGTAGGGGCAGAAAATGATTTTGTTCTTCATAATTTCAACTTCTGAAAAGTTAGGGTTATATATCAAATATATTAGTTTTGTTCATAACCTATTATAAATTTATCATCCAAAAATTTATAGAAAGTTGTATTTTTGGGTTGTTCCACCAGTTAAAGGAATACATTTCATGAGCTTACTGCCTGCTGTGTAAATTAGCACTTTACTTTCTTTGTTTTATAACTACAGCTTTTAGGCTACCTGGGATGCCCTTTAATTCTGCTATTACAGAATTTGGTGAACAAGATTGTAGTGGATGAACATGGTTTTTAGATTCTGACCATGTGAGGAAACTGCCATATGACTGTTCAAAGAATATGATTATATTGCATTATAAGTCTATATTTAAACTGCTGAAAAAAAGGTATGATTGAAATTTTTATTTTCTGCCAGAAAACATCCAGTTTTGAAAACCAAAATAACATTAGGCAGAGCTGTTTCAACTGTGAAATGTATTTACTGAACCCAATGGCTGGGAGAAGCAGGATCAGAGAGAAGAGCTAGAAGAGGCGAATATGACATACGGTTGGAAGCAAGAGGTCCTTCGTGTAGCCTGTCAAGGTCTTCTTAAGTGGTCAAAATCTGTAATGAGAATAAGAATGATGATAGAAATACATATTTTCTTAGCATTTGATTTTTCATTGTATCTGCCCCACAAATCACCAACAATGGATCAAATTGCCCTATTTATTCCAATATCTTGAATACTGAATATTTCCTGAGAAAATACCACACTTTTGAGTATTTTATGCCACCTTAAACTGATGAACTCCAATCTTAGTTGTCCCTCAGTGCTACCCAACTTTCTTATCACTGTCCACAATAAGCTCTGCCTCCATTTCTCTCTGTAATCATGCTACTTCCTCACCCCTACTCTCAGAATATTGCTTTCTGCTTGGGGACCAGGAGCTTCTGCTCTGCTTTGTCAAGTTTTGTGTTTCCTTCCATTCTTTTCTCCTTCTGTCTGGACTCCATTTAATATGTATTTCTATTCCAATTCAAAATATCATCTGTTGGAAAGATGCCGCATGCAAATTCTAGTTACAGAGAACCATCATCTCCCTCCTGCTCTCATTTGCTTCTGCATCTAATTTAGATTCCATATTTCATTTTTAGGATTGCCTCTTATGAATACTCTCAATAACTTTTCTCCTCCTGTCTTCTCCAGTCACAGGCACTTGTAAAAGATCTAACGTAATTTGTTCCAACTCTGTCTTCTCCATGCCCTTAACAGGACAACTGAAACTTCTGGGGGAAAAAAAATCAGCAACCTGGAATAACTGGTTTTACTTTAATTACCATAAACCTGAACAACACTTAATAATGCCCAGCAATACTTTCAGGTTTCCATGATAAATCTGCTTTTCCATTCTTTGAGAGAATTATTTAAAAATGTTTCTTTTCCTCTTAACCTTCCTGAACCTTATGTACTCCCCGAAGTGTAAACTGATAGCCTTCTTCATACCTCATCAATTAAATACATGCAGATGGCAAGTGCTTCATTCTCCCATCTCTAAGTCAAACTTATCTGCATCTTCATCCATCCTCTCTCATATTTTCTTCATTTATATTTGAAAAATTGTCCTTGTTCCTATGAAGGTCCAATTCTTTCACTTGAACTCTTATGCTCTAGTATTTCCCATTTTAATTACAAACTCCCTTCTTTGACTTCACATCCTCCACTTTGCTGCTATCCTATTTTTCTGCTGTTTTCCAAGGCAAAGCTGTATACCCGAGTCCTCTTTGTATTTGCTCTTCAACCCACTCCAATTTGGCTTCTTCCCATACTGCTCCACTGCTGTAGTGTGGCAATCACAAATTGTCATATTTTGAAACCTAAAGGATAATCAACTATCTTCATCTTACTCGATTAGGGACATTTAACTCAGCTGACTGTTGTGCAAAAACTTTCCTTTTGGGGCCTCTCTGAAACTACAGTTGACCCTTGAACAATGCAAGGGTTAGGGGAACCAAGCCCTTGCGCAGTAAAAAATCCATGCGTAACTTCTGACTCCTCCAAAACCTAACTACTATACCCTGCTGCAGACCAAAAGCCTGTGCATAATATACACAGTTGATTAACACAAGTTCTGTGTGTTTTATATTTTATATACTGTATTCTTTAAAGTAAGCTATAATACAGAAAACGTTATTAAGAAAATCTTAAGGAAGAAAAATATATTTACTATTCATGAAGTGGGGTGGATCATCATAAAGGTCTTCATCCTCACCGTCTTCATGTGGTTGAGGAGGAGGAGAAAGAGAAGGGGTTGGTCTTACTGTTTCAGGGGTGGCAGAAGCAAAAGAAAATCCAAATATAAGTGGATTCACACAGTTCAAACCCATGTTGTTCAAGGGACAACTGTACTTTTACTTGAAACTACCTTCACCTGAAGCTACTTTCTAAGTTCTTCTCATCTGGCCACTTTTTTCAGTCTTTTTAATTGTATCCTCCACTTATCTTCATCTCTAAATGTTTGGTTGCTCCAGGGCCTCCATAGGCTTCCTTCTTTCTGTCCTCTCCTTAAGTGACCAAGTCTAATGTCACAATTTGAAATACAATCTATAACTAATAACTCTGACTTGTGTATCTTAAACCCTGGTTTCCATTCTGACTTGTAGACTCAAATATTCAACTACCTCTTTGACATTCTCCCTTGGATGTCAGTCATCCTAAGCTTAATTTATCCAAATGTTATTTCATATTTCCCACACTCCAAAAACAATTTCTTTATGAATTTCCCAGTTATAATTAAAGACAATATGTTTTACACAGTTTTTACACCAGAAACAGGCAACTCTTCCTTAATTCTACTCTCTAATTTATCCTCTTCATTCAACCTGTCAGCAATTCTTGTTGATGGAAACATCTACTACTTTCATGTTTATGATATTGGTGGTATCCTCCTAGATGTGCCCCCTTGTGCATATGCAACCTGTGCAATCATGCTGGTTGGTCCTTGTTGTACTCATTAAAATGTATCTCAAAATTGATTACTCCCTTACGTTTACTGCCACCATGATTTTTCACTTGGACTACTGATGTTGCATTCCAGTTGGACCTGCTATGTTTCCTTCATTTCATTTCACATGCAATTGTCAGCATGATCTTTTAAAAATATAAAGTGTGTCATATTGCATTCTTGATTAAATGGTTTAATTGATTTTGAGAATCCTTATAAACTCCCATATGATCTGACTCCTACTATCAGACCTCATCATGACCACTGTCTCTTTGCGGGTCTCTTTCCAAGTTCCTTTCCGCTTTAAATCTTCTGTTCTCTTTACCTAGAATATTATTTCCTGGGTGTCTCAACATGCCTAAATGCCTTTTCTTTTTCAATTGTGAGCCCACAAATTACTGCCTCTGAGAGGTAGTTCCTGCTCAACCAATCTAAAAAATTAGCCAGGCGTGGTGGCAGGCGCCTGTAGTCCCAGCTACTTGGGAGGCTGAGGCAGGAGAATGGCGTGAACCCGGGAGGCGGAGCTTGCAGTGAGCCGAGATCGCGCCACTGCACTCCAGCCTGGGCGACAGAGCAAGACTCCGTCTCAAAAAAGAAAGAATTACCCCCTCCTACTCACAGGCTTCTCTGCTGTAGGAAAGTGACTATTTCCTTCATAGCATTTATCACAATCTCTTATTAATGCAAACATCACAGACTTTTTTGTTTATTTACTTGTTTATCTTCTGTCATCGTGTGAGATTCATAATATGGGGAAATTATTTTGTTTACCTTCTATCCTTAGCTCCTAGGATAGTGTCTAGGATAGAGGCTTGTCAAATATTTTTTAAATCAATTATTTTGTTCAGTGGATCTATGACATTGTGCATCCGTCACAGAAGTATTATTATCTCTTTTTTAAAAATTTAGACTCAGCAAAATTAGATCACTTGTCCAAGGATATATTACTGGATCATGACTGACTCAGATTTCAGGGAGTGAAAGGCTGTTTCCCCTGGGCTGCGTTTGATAATACGATTTCCAGAATGGTTGAGGGAAATCATGTTAAGACCTTGTAGAACTATCCACTATTTGTTTGACATAAATGACTAGAGCAAAAATCAGAAAAACCGTTCCTTTGGACACATAGCACCATGAAGAAAAACATAATATCTGCTTTTGATGAAGCATAGGAGATGGTGCAGGGCATTGACAAATCACCTGGCTTATATTAGGCAGGGTATCATTTAGCTGTAGCAAGCTCTGTAAGAAAAAACCAATGAAGGAATTGGTGGGGAGGGATAGATAGATGGTGGTATAAGATAAGTGACAACTGGCTATGCCGTGAGGTCATGTAGATAGCAATAGAAAAGATAAGGCCATTTGGGGACAGTACTGGGAGGCAAGCGAACCTAAGAGGTTCTGGCAAGTACTTAATAGTAGAAAATTAGTTATCATAAGCAGGAACAACCCACAAACTTGTAAATCCAAGCAGTAAATCAGAGTTTGAGTTAAGATTTCCTTGAAGCTCTGGAGAAAGGAACTCTGGTGCCACTGAAAGCTGATTTAGAAAATAAAATGAATCAAAATTTCAAATATCAATAAGTTAAATGAATATAATGGAAACAGTAATAGACAATAGAGCTGAGACCCCCAATCCTTTGGCAGAGGGAGTTTGGCTGTTGTGAGAACCCTGATTTGCATAGGAAAGCAGATAGAGCCCCTGTTGCCAAGAGATCCTAATAAAGTATATTAGGGACACAAAATTATTCCTTCTGGCCACAGCTGTTAGAAGAAAATAGAACGTAGTGGTCTTAGTAATATCAATGCATTCATTCTCACTTTAAACAAATGTCATCTTTATGGTAAGTTTTCCTAGTAATGTTTCTTACCTATTCTGTTATTTTTGTAATTACTTTTGTGTAGTAAAACCAAAGATGATTGACAGTTACTGATTTTAGTGTCATCACCAATCAGTATTTTAGGATCTCTTGGCCACTTGATACATTCCTCTCATAGTAGCAATTTCCCAAAATCACATGTATAAAGTTCTGTAAAATCATGTATAAACTGACAGAAAACTGCAGATCATATTACTTTGTCTTCCCAAAACTCTTCCTCCCCTTTTGTTTGTTCTCCTAAAGTAGACTCTTAACTGTCTTTGCTGCCTAGGAAGGTTAATTTCATGTGTCAACTCAGTTGGCTATAATGCCCAGTTGTTTAGTCAAACACTTCAAACACTTGTCTAGATGTTGCTGTTAAGATGTTTGTAGATGTCATTAAGATTTACAATCAATTGTCTTTAAATGACAAAGATTACCCTCCATAATGTGTGTGGGTCTCATCTGATCAATTGAAGGCCTTAAGAGAAAAAACAGATTTCCTGGAGAAAAAGGAATTCTACTTCAAGACTGAAGCATAGAAATTCAGCCCGAGTTTCTAGCTTGCTAGCTTTCCTAGTGTATTTTGGACATGCCATTCCCCTTAATTGCATGAACAGATTCCTTAAAATAAATAAATGTGTGTGTGTGTGTGTGTGTGTGTGTACACACACATATATCCAATTGCCAATTGGTTTTATTTCTCTAGAGAACCCTGATTGCTATGCTACTCTTGTGCGGATATTGCTAGGCACTTATGTTCACTTGGACTTTTGTTTCAGGAATAAATGCATTACATATGTCTATAAAAGTAAATGTTTTCTCTGTTGGTTTTTAATAACTTTATTGAAGAAATTTTTTTTTTTTTTTGAGACAAAGTCTCACTCTGTCACCCAGGCTGGAGTGCAGTGGCACGATCTCGGCTCACTGCAACCTCCGCCTCCTGGGTTCAAGCAATTCCCTACCTCAGTCTCCCGAGTAGCTGGGAATACAGGCACCCGCCACCACGCCTGGCTAATTTTTGTATTTTTAGTAGAGACGGGGTTTCACCATCTTGGCCAGGCTTGTCTTGAACTCCTGACCTAGTGATCTACCTGCCTAGGCCTCCCAAAGTGCTGGGATTACAGGCGTGAGCTACCGCACCACCGGGCCAACAATTTAAACAGATAGTAACACTACAATGTATCAACCTCTTTGAGAAGCAGTCTATAGTACATTTTTGATAACTTTCTGGGATTGTAACTAATGACATTGTCTAAATTGTGCCCAAAAGTTTACATTATTTTTTTTCTTACAGCTTAATTATCCTCTATGATCCACACTAAAGTATTTTGAAGAATAACAAAGCTCTCCAAGGGTCTTAATACAGGTATAGTGCAACAAGTCACGTGTTTAATGAATACTGGATCATAATGGATAGCTCATTACTAACTGTATGGGTTTACATGGTTTTTTTACTCATATTGAAACTCACTTGCCATTTTATTTTTTCACACACACACAGAGCGTGATAGTTTTGCAAATTGTCTTTATTGGAGTGATATTTTACTATCTTCTGCAAACCAAAGAAATGTATTTATACCGTTTTATTGTGAGTACTCATGAAATTCTGATCCCTTGCGGAGCCAATAGTTTGAACTCTATTATCTGGAAGAACTACTGTTTTCTTCTCATTGATATCTCATTAAAACTCAATTGTCTTTCTATGACCAAACAATCATGTCTCTAAATTCCTGATGTGCTGAAATTACATTTTTATTGACGTGGTCTACTCAACTTTACAACCATCTTTTGAGCACCCAACAAATGTTAATTGCCTAGATAACCATTGAGTATACAGAGATAAAAAGGAACTCAGAATAAGATCAAAGTCTAGTTGTTAAATATTTTCTAAACTAAATAAATCACATTTACTTGTTTTTAACATGCTTATTTTATATCTTGAAGTAGTCAGACCTGATTTCTTGCCATGTTACTTCTCCTTTTAAGTTTATGCCTGCTTCAGCATACTCTGAATTTACATTTATTATGAATTCAATCAGCTTTCCTGGCATGAAAGTAAGATTCATTGGTCTGTGGCTCCTTGGTAGCTTCTGAAATTCTTATTGATAGAGGTATCATTAGTGTTTCAATGGGTTTTCTGCATAACAAATAGTCTGATTTAAGAAGCAAGTAAACTGATGATTTTTCAAAGGCATAAAGAAGATATTTTGTTTCCCCAATAGGGAAGGGTTGTTTATTAGTTCAGACAAACAGTTTTCACTAACACTGGTGTTAATGTTATAAAAGCCAAACAGCGTGTTTTAAGTGGCTTTCAAATATTAAAGAAAAATTTTAAAGGAAGCATTAAGTAACATGAATATATGTAATATGATACACTAACTGTAATATGCACCTGTGATTCAGACATGTAATATATTTATATATAATTTATTTACAAGGCATAATTCACCAATAGTAATAATGATTTTGACCTAAAAAATTAAATAATGGATTAAGGTAAGAAAACAATCTAGCTTGAACAAGGTTTTGTACATTAATAAAATAGAAACATAAGCAAGAAAGAGTAATAGAGAAAATACATTGTGCTTTAATGCACATAACTGAGATGTAGTGGGATGATTCTTATAATGAATGTCAAAATTAATAGGTGCAGTATGCGTGGGACAGATAAAAGAAAAGAAGGGTGGCAGTTTGTGCCAAAAACATTTACTAAGCAATTGAGAGTTCTTTAGAAATAGGCAAAAGGCGAAAATAGTTTGAATAAGCCCTTTAAGCAAAGAAAAGTAAGTGCTACCCAAAAACCTTGTATTGAATTGAATTCACATATCGGTTTTGTGGACTGGTTTTCTCAAGAGGTGTCTTTTCTGATTTCCTGCTACTTTTTGGAGCTCTGGAAAGGACTGGGTGCAATAGTCAACTGACCATCTCTTATTTTACTATTTGAAGAGAGGCCCATGTAACAGTGGAAGGATTCTCAGGCTATTTTACCATCCTGTGCAGTTTCCAGTATGTGCCCACCTTTGGTTATGTTAATCAGGTTGGGATCAAGCTGCTTCTGGCTTTCATCACTTATCTTTCAAATACTCAAATTTATTCTTCCAGCAGATTGTTCTCTCCCAAACCTTTAACTTACCTCATTGATCAGACTGTCTGCCTGCCTTAGCTCATGCACTTTTGTATGTCTGAACTATACTAAGCTTTTAATTGCACTTTTAAAAATCCTATTCTCCCTTCAAATACTCACTATCTGTATCCTCCCTTGTGAACTTCTCTGTAACCTCCATTTCCCCCAGCCATACTAACTGTTCTGTTTTCCCTGGTCTCATAAAATTAATGTCTGGATTACTCATCGGTTATTAACCTGGGTCTTAGAAAGCAGCAGGCTAAGAAAGCAGATTGGGGACCAAGAATTGAAACTGGGTATCCATAAAATATAGAGATAAAACTAGGGAAGTAAACAAAAATAAAAGAGAGAGAGAGAAAGAGAGAGGAAGTTCAAAGTATATATAAACAACCAAAAGGTCAGTAGGATTTAAAGAAGAATGTCAGTGTAGCTATCAAAAGTCCAAGGAGAGATTGTCTAAGACAATCTCAGCTTTTCATTTCTTCAATTAGCTTTAAAAAATTAGTTTCCAGTGAGTTATAGTTCATACTTTGTGTGTGTGTGTGTGTGTGTGTGTGTGTGTGTGTGTGTGTGTGTGTGTGTGACTTGTTGCATTGTACCTGTATTAAGACCCTTGGAGAGCTTTGTCATTCTTCAAAATACTTTAGTGTGGGTCACAGAGGATAATTAAGCTGTAAGAAAAAAATAAATGTAAACTTTTGGGCACAGTTTAGACAATGTCATTAGTTATAATCCCAGAAAGTTATCAAAAATGTACTATAGACTGCTTCTCAAAGAGGATGATACATTGTAGTGTTACTATCTGTTTAAGTTGTCTGCAGGGCGCAGTAGCTCACGCCTGTAATCCCAGCACTTTGGGAGGCCTTAGGCAGGTGGATCACTAGGTCAGGAGTTCAAGACAAGCCTGGCCAAGATGGTGAAACCCCATCTCTACTAAAAATACAAAAATTAGCCAGGCGTGGTGGCGGACGCCTGTATTCCCAGCTACTTGGGAGGCTGAGGTAGGAAAATAAAGAGTGTTAACTCTTTATTTAATTTAGTTTGGTTAATTAATTAATTAATTAATTTTTTATTATTATACTTTAAGTTTTAGGGTATGTGTGCACAACATGCAGGTTTGTTACATATGTATACATGTGCCATGTTGGTGTGCTGCACCCATTAACTCATCATTTAGCATTAGGTATATCTCCTAATGCTATCCCTCTCACCTCCCCCCACCCCACGACAGTCCCCGGTGTGTGATGTTCCCCTTCCTGTGTCCATGTGTTCTCATTGTTCAATTCCCACCTATGAGTGAGAACATGCAGTGTTTGGTTTTTATACTTTTTGCTGCCACAAAGCACCCAACACTAGCAGTTTACTTAGTAGGTGATCAATACATTTTTGAGTGAATGCATGAATGAGTAAATCAAGTGATTCCTCCCATATTTGCAGAAGAATGTTTAGCATTCAGGATAACTGAATGGAAAGCTTATTCAGTTCTCATTGAGAACCTAAGCTTGCTGATGTGTTTATTTGCAGGGAGATTTTTCAAAGAATCATAAACATTAGAGCTTGAATAAGATCAAGCTGTCATCAAATCCTTTCATTCTACTAATAAAGACTTGTTCAGGGCTAGTGATGGAGAAATGCATAAAAGTATCCATGACAAGCCCCCCCTTAAGTTCCTAATGAAAAATGATAATTTAACATAATCAGGGAAAGATGTTTTTATTAACTCAGATCAACAAATAGTCACAAGTACATTTTTGGTGCCCCCTAAAAAAGCATTGTGCTAGGTGCTGGGATGTGAAGGAAACATACACAAAACCCACTATCAAACAGGCAATATTATAATTCTTAAACAAGAAAGTGGTAGGCTTTATGTTTGTTTCCTAAGACATTTTAATTGAATTTCTATAGCTTCGATACTTTTTATCAGTATAAGTACCTTCAGCAAGGGTAGTTAAGTTTTGGATGACCTAACCATGGAGACTTATCATTTATATCATGGGGATATTGGATCAGGAAAGGACAGGATTTTAATTCTGCCCGTGAATATCATTCTGCATTTTCTAGATACATGCTGCTTCTAGTGTGCTGTTTAGAGAAGTGCACCTGAGCTTCTGTTTGTTTTATTTAAATGTGTGTCTTATCTGTGTCTTGTAGATCTTCCATGTGGTTTCATGCACCATGATAGTAATTTCTACTATTTCCTTCTTAGGATTCTATTCTTCACTGTTTTCTTTATTATGAAATTTTTCAAACATACAAAATGTTTTGAAATTATAATATCATCAGTCACTAATGTAAAGGTTAGAGCATTAAAAATATATTTAAATTTCTGTGTTTGCCCTCAAAGACTAATAGAAAACAAAACAGAAAAACAAGAGCTAAAGTCAACCGCTGCTAAGAACCATTGTAGTAACAAGCATCAGACATTACTGAGGCCTAATTTGTCTTTGTTACTGGGGCTATAGGAAGAATTTGTATATACCTTCTGGCTTATTTTAATCTAATTTTGTGGGATATATCTATAAGAGGTCTATTAAAAATTCAAGTATGTGAAATAGGTTTCACATAATGCTTCAGCAGTGATAGATTGATAATAGTTGTTTGGAGAGCTGTGTTAAAAAGACTCTACCCAATGACTTAGCCAGAAAGAGTATCAAGAATGACTAGTGATGTCTGTCATGGGTACAACAGGAGGAAATAAAACACTCGTACTGTGTTTGGGTGATATGTCATTGTCTAAGAGCCTCGTAAGTGGTATAGGCACTGAAGCCCAAAGTGACACACTAGAATAGTCAACATGGAAGAGGTAACATGTGAGCTGGGTCTTGAAAAAAGAGGAGGTCCTTAAATTAACTAAGAGTTGATTTAAGTGCATAGAAAGAGGATAAGCAGAGATGAAAATATGGCAATATATGTGATATTTTAGGGATTCTAAGCAGACTTTTAAAGGTAGAATAGGAAAAAAAACATGGTGAACTGTGTAAAATAGAATGGCCTTTCATCTGATTTTCTGCTTACACTCAAAGACTGAGCATGAAATAATTACATGGCAGATATTCCCATATCCCAAATTAAAATATTAGGCCACCTTAGCACGATTTGCAAATACGTTATCTCAGAACTGGTTTTGACAACCTTAATCCTCCCTCCACACATAGCCTTTACAAGAGGTTATAAAAGCTAGCAAAGAGTTGGAATTTAGAGAGTATCCCCTCATGAGGATGCAGGGGCTTGCTGCGTCCTCTCCTCTCCTCAAATGCCAGGGGCTTCAATCAGAAAGCTTGGTGTGAGACAGAGCATACCTCTGGATGGTATCATCCAAGCTGTGTCTCATTCAGACATGACTGTCTGTCCCTCCTGGAGATCCTGTAAGCTGTTTGAGGGCCACAGAGGACAAGTGTTATAAACACACCTGAGAAATGTAAAGATGAGAGGCTAAGTCTAGAGTTCCTTTCTCTGACTGTAGAAAAACATTGTATTGACTGTATTTGTTTAACTTGCATTTCCACGAATTACTAAGTATGAAGTTTGTGTAAGTATTTCCCAAGGGCCAATAATGGTCTAGATGAGCGACATCTAGCCTAGCATTCTCTTAGATCCTATCTAAGAAGCCCACGTGGGTAGGTGAAGAGACCTAGGCAGAAACAGGTGGAAGATGCACTGGAAAATTTTCAGGAGTAAAGGAAGACTGAAATAGCCATTTTGAGGAGGTGCATTCACCTCATAAATACAAATGCAGGTGATTTTTTGTGTGTGTGATGATGGGAAGAGTGGTCTCTGGAGAATGCTGCACACTCCATGTATTGGTTAGAATTCTTCATTGTAAGGTTAAGCAGACAGGAATAAATTATAAGTTATGATTTAGTTACACACCCTTGATTGTTCTAGGAAACCAGTTTTGAATAATACAAAACTAGGACCATAAAGCAGTGACGGCAAATACCCAACCTCATCACAGAAATGATTTTTGTATCAGAAAAAACTATTGCTGTCTCGCAGAGATAATTTATATTTTATAATGTTGGACCAAATGCCCGAACTTCTACCAGAACCATCCTGAAGAATCAAAGGTCTCTGCTTATGAGAAGAACCCATCTCTCCACTCATGGCTGCTACCTGCTGTTGCTTTTTCCCTGGCTAGCAAGGAACTTAAGGCATGTCTAGCATCCTACGTGCAAATTAATGGTAATGCAGCTGTTTAGTGTTCTGGTCTGGGTAGTGTAGGAAGGAAATTCAAAAAAGTTGGTGTAGGCATTGAGCAAGTGAAGTATGTGGTAGCAGTGAAGTATCTACCACATACTTCACTTGCTCAGTGCCTACACCAACGTCTTTCTTGAAGTATGTGGTAGCAGTACCTACCATATATATATATTGGTGTGAGACAGAGCATACTTCTGGATGGTATCATTCAAGCCGTGTCTCATTCAGACATGACTGTCTGTCTCTCCTGGAGATTCTGTAAGCTGTTTGTGGGCCACAGAGGACAAGTGTTATAAACACATCTGAGAAATGTAAAGATGAGAGGCTATATACCATATATATTGACATCTTTATTATTTCTAAATATGTCTATTACTAGTAATAGTCCTTGATCTGAACTCTATTTTGTTTGATAGTAATATAGTTAATTCAGCTGTTTTGTGATTAGTTTTTGCATGGTGTTTTTTTCATCATTTAGCTTTTAAAATGTGTCTTTATATTTAGAGTAATAGACTTCACCTATACATATTAATGCTAATGTACTATATACTATGTCTGTATGATCTATCTGTTTCTCCTCTCTCCCTCCTCCCTTCTGTCTCCAAATGGGCATTCTCTACATTTTATTTGGAGTCTTGGAAACTTTTATATTTAATGGAATTGGTTGAGTTTAAATCTATTATATTGTTATTTGATTTCTATTTGTCCCTTCTGTTCTTTTTCTCTTTGCTTGCACTCTCTTTTTGATGAATTTTTTATTTTTTATTTTTTAGTATTCTATTTTATCTTTACTATTGGTTTTTAGCTCTTGCTTTTGTTTTATTTTACATTTTAGGGATTGATCTAGGGTTCCAATATGTGTCTTAACTTATCACAGTCTACCTCAAATAACATTGTACTACTTACATATAACTTAAGAATCTTAAAAGAGCACAGATCCATTTCCTGCTCCTGTCCTTTAAATGGTATTATGAAAAAATTTTCTTTTACATATGTTATAAACCCTACAATATATTGTCATTATTTTTTTATTTAAAGAGTAAATTTATCTTTTTGTTTTTGAACTAATTTTAGACTAACAGAAATGTTGCAAAAAATAGTGTAGCAATTTCCTATATATTTATTTCCCAGCTTCTCCTAGTTTTAACATTCAACATGACATGGTGCAATTCTCAAGACTGCGTATGTAACATTTATATGATACTATAACTAAATGACAAATCTTATTAGAATTTTGCCAGTTTAAAAAACTGTAAAACGAGAAAGACTTTATATTAGTCAACATACCAGTCACTTCTGGTGCTTTTTATTCCCTTGTATAGTTACAAATTTCTACTTGATATTTTTTTCTGCCTGAAGAACTTCCTTTATCATTCCTTACAGTGCAAATCTGCTAGTAATAATTTTTCTCAGCATTTCTTTGTCTAAAAGATTTTTAAGATTTTTAAAATTGATTTTTAAAACGATATTTTCACTGGATATAGACTTCTAGGTTGACAGATTTTTTTTTCCTTTGAGTCCTTTTAAGATATTACTCCATTATCTTCTAGTTTTCATTTCTGAGCGTATGTGCATGAAGTATGTAATCACTCTTTCCTTGTTCCTCTTATGTACTGTGCCTTTTGCCTTTTAAGAGTTTCTTTTTATTATTGGTTTTCAGCAATTTAATTATGATGCCTGTTGGTGTGCTTTTCTTCATGTTTATTATGCTTGGGGTTTATTTAATCCCTTAAACCTGGGATGTAAAAATTTGAACATTTCAGCAATTATTTCTTCAAAACTTTTTTCCTGGCATCTCCCTCTTCCTTCTTTCCTGGGACTTCAAATTTCTAGTTATAATTTCCCCCACAGGTCACAAAAAACTCGGTTCCTTTTTTGAGTATTTATTATTTATGTTTTATTTTGAAAAGTTTTCTTCACTAGGTATTTGAATTTACTGATATTTGTTTCTGCAATATTTAATGGCTATTAATCCCATTCACTGAGTTTTTCATTTCAGAAGTTATGTTTCATATCCAGAAATTCTATGTGATTTAAAAAAGATATTCCATTTCCCTCATTATTTTATTCATGGTTTCCTTTAGATTCCATCACCTAATTTCATTGTCTTTTTTATTGCTGGATCTGAGTTTATTGACTGGTAGTTAGGAATTTCATTTTTCATATTTTTCTGCCTTTTTTATATCTAGTAATTTTACTAGATGCTGTACCTGTGAATTTTTCATTGCTATTGATGGATTTTGTTTTCTTCTTTTAAAGGGTGTTGAATTTTGTTCTGGAAGACAATGTTATATGGAAATAATTTTTTTCATTTATTTAGGTTAGTTTTGAAGATATTTAGAATATATTTGAAATAGTCTTTTATCTAAGAATTTTTCAGTCCCACTGCTAAGGTGTGGACTTCTGTATCTCTGCTTCATACTTTAGGAGTTAACTTGAACTCTATTCTGGCTGAAGGGAGCGTGAATATTTCCCAGCCTTATATGAGCTCTGGAAATTAAACCTACAGTTTCCAGTTATTGTTTTCTCAGTCTTATTTAATTTCATCATGTGTGAGCACAAATTAATATTTATCAATATACTTAAGAGCAAACCTAGGCAGATTTTTGTATCCTTTTTCCTGTATTGCTCCCTGTCTTCTGGAAATTTGCCCTACAATATAAATCTCTTTTATATTTCCAAACTCTGATCTTTGTCTCCTCAACCCAGTATGATTGTTTCATCTCCTTGTTCATAAAGTGCTTCCAGAGAGAAAGCAATTGTTTTATTCCCCTAAAAATCTCAATCCTGTATCGTAAAGACATCATACAATGTCTAAAATGTTTTCTTTTTTACCTTTATGGAAAAGCTTTATATTTCTTTATTTATGGTGGGCCATTTAGTATGGCCCCAGTCCATGATGGACAGAATAAGATGTTCATTGGATAATTTTATACAGCGGAGTAACATGACGTATCTTGCATTTTTAAAGTGTCATTCTAGCTGCTTTCTAGAGAATAGATTTTTGAAGATCAATGTGATTGTAGAGAGGTCTTCTATAAGGCTGTTACAGTTTCACAAGAGTGTGATGATGATTTTAGGATGTATTTTGCAAGAAGTGATTGGCTATATTTAGTTTGTATTTGTGAGATGGGACTGATAGTTTTTTGATGACTTGGATGAGGTGGGGGTGGTAGGAGAGGAATCAAGAGAAAAATCAAGAATGATCTCCAAGTTTTGTTATGAGCAACTGGGTGAGTAGGGATGTAAGGATAGGAGTATGTTTTAAGGGAGCAGGAGAGTCAAGACTTTTTTGTACAATTTAACTTTAGCAAGCCTGTCAGGAATCCAAATTAGATTCAGAAGTAAATTTTCTGGAAGATAAGGAGTTAACAGTTTTGGAGATTTTGATATACTGACATTCTTTGTGAGTTTTCTTTCAATAACAGCTTTATGAAGATACAATTTACATACCATAAATTCATAAAGTGCACCATTCAGTGATTTTCAGCATATTCTATTCACACAGTTGTACAACCATCACTACTATCTAATTCCAGAACATTGTTATCATTCCAAAAAGAAACCCCATATCCAATAGCAGTCACTCTGCATACAATATGTGGCTTTTTGTGTCTGACTTCTTTCAACTAGTATAATGTTTTCAAGGTTCATCCATGTTGTAAGCATAGACCAGAACTTCATTTCTTTTTATGTGTGACTGACATTCCATTGCATGAATATACCACATTTTGTTTATTCATTCATCAGTTGGTGAACATTAGGTTATTTTCATTTTTTGACTCTTATGAGTAATGCAGCTGTGAACATTTATGTACAAGTTTTTGTGTGGATAAATGTTTTCAGTTCTCTTGAGTATATACTTAAGAGTGAAATTGTCAGGTCACACGGTAACGTCGTGTGTAACTTTTCGAGGAATTGCCAAAGTGTTTTCCAAAGTGTCTGCACTATTTTACATTCCTACCAGTAATGTGTGAGGGTTCCAATTTCTCTGCATTCTCATGAATAGTTATTATCTATCTATTTGATTACAGCTATTCCCGTGGGTGTGAAGAAGTATCTTACTGTGGTATTGACTTGCATTTTACTGATGGCTAATAATGTTGAGCATCTTTCCATGGTCATGCATATTGACAATTTTTATATTTTCTTTGAAGAACTGTTTATTCAAATTCTTTGTCCAGTATTTGTATTTTTTTAAGTGGTTGAGTTGTGAGTGTTCTTAAATCTGGATATGAGTCTGTAATGAGGCATATAATTTGCAAATATTTTCTTCCATTTTTGAGGTTGTCGTTCACTTTCTTTTAAAAAAATTATTTTTTGATTAATTTTTTTTATTCCGATAGGTTTTTTGAGAACAGGTAGTGTTTGATTACATGAATAAGTTCTTTAGCCTTGATTTCTGAGACTTTGGTGCACTCATCACCTGAGCAGTGTACACTGTATCCATTGTGTAGTCTTTTATCCCTCAACCCCCTCCCACCCTTTCTCCTGAGTCCCCACAGTCCATTGTATTATTGTTATGCCTTTGCATCCTCACAGCTTAGCTCCCACTTATTAGTAAAAACATACAATGTTTTTATGAGCTACTTCACTTAGAATAATGGCCTCCAATTGCATCCAGGTTGTGGCAAATGCCATTATTTTATTCCCTTTTATGGCTGAGTAGTATTCCATGGTATATATACTACAATTTCTTTATCTACTCATTGATTGATGGGCATGTGGGCTGGTTCCATATTTTTGCAATTGTGAATTATGCTGCTATAAACATGTGTGTACAAGTATCTTTTTCGTATAATGGCTTCTTTTCCTTTGTGTAGATACCCAGTAGCGGGATTGCTGGATCAAATGGTAGTTCTACTTTTTGTTCTTTCAGTAATCTCCACACTGTTTTCCACAGTGGTTGTATTAGTTCACATTCCCACCAGCACTGTAAAAGTGTTCTCTTTTAACCACATTCACACCAACATCTATTATTTTTTGATTTTTTGATTATGGCCATTCTTGCAGGAGTAAAGTGGTATTTCACTGTGGTTTTGATTTGCATTTCCCTTATCATTAGTGATGTTGAGCATTTTTTCATATGTTTGTTGGTCATTATTATATCTTCTTTTGAGAATTGTCTATTCATGTCCTTAGCTCACTTTTTGATGCGACTTTTTTTTATTTTCTTGCTGATTTGTTTCAGTTCCTTGTAGACTCTGAATATTAATCCTTTGTCAAATGTGTAGACTGCAAAGATTTTGTCCCACTCTGTGGGTTGTCTTTTTGCTCTGCTGATTGTTTCTTATGCTGTGTAGAAGTTTTTTTTGTTTAAGTCCCATCTATTTATCTTTGTTTTTGTTACATTTGCTTTTGCGTTCTTGGCCATGAAATCTTTGCCTAAGCCAATGTCTAGAAGGATTTTTCCAATGTTATCTTTGATTCAGCTTGAGTTAATATTTGTATAAGGTGAGAGATGAGGATCCATTTTTATTGTTCTGCATGTGGCTTGCCAATTATCCCAACAACGTTTGTCGAGTATGGTGTGCTTTCCCCACTTTATGTTTTTAAGTTTATGTGAGTCCTCAGAAACACAGCAGATAAAGACATAAAGACAGCAGATACCTGGTTGGCAAATTCTTATTCATTCTGCCATTCTGTATCTTTTATGTGGAGCTTTTAGGCCATTTAGATTCAATGTTAGTATTGAGATATGAAGTACTCTTCTATTCATTGTGCTGTTTGTTGCCTGAATACCTTGTGTTTTATTCATTGTGTTACTGTTATATATGTCCTGTGAGATTTATGCTGTAAGGAGATTCTATTTTGGTATATTTTAAGGCTTTGCTTCAAGATTTCAAGCTCCTTTTAGCAGTTCTTAAAGTGAAGACTTGGTAATGGTGAATTCTCTCAGCATTTGTTTGTCTGAAAAAGACTACCTTTCATTCATTTATGAACCTTAATTTCACTGGATACAAAATTCTTGGCTAATAATTCCTTTGTTTAAGGAGGCTAAAGATAGTGCCTTTAGCCTCCTGTAGGGTTTCTGCTGAGAAATCTGCTGTTAATCTGATAGGTTTTCCTTTATAGGTCACCTGAGGCATTTGCCTCGTAGCTCTTAAGATTCTTTTCTTCATCTTGACTTTAGATAACCTGATGACTATGTACCTAGGCGATGAATCTCCCAGGTGTTCTTTGAGCTTCTTGTATTTCATTGTCTAGATTTCTAGTAAGGACAGGAAAATTTTCCTTGATTATTCCCTCAGATATGTTTTCCAAACTTTTATATTTCTCTTCTTCCCCAGGAATACCAGTTCTTCCTAGGTTTGGTCGTTTAACATAATCCCAAACTTCTTGAATGCTTTGTTCATTTTTTAATATTCTTTTTTCTTTGTCTTTGTTGGACTGGGCTAATTTGAAGGCCTTGTCTTTGAGCTCTGAAGTTCTTTCTTCCACTTGTTCTATTCTATTGCGAAGGCTTTCCAGTATATTTTGCATTTCTCTAAGTGTGTCCTTCATTTCCAGAGTTGTGATTGTTTTTCCTTTATGCTATCTATTTCACTGAAGATTTTTCCCTTCATATCTTGTTTTCCTTTTTTTTTTTTAGATGGAGTCTCTTGCTCTGTCACGAGGCTGGAATGCAGTGGTGCAATCTTGGCTCACTGCAACCTCTGCCTCCAGGGTTCTCCTGGCTCAGCCTCCTGAGTAGCTGGGATTGCAGTCGTGCGCCACCATGCCCAGCTAATTTTTGTAGTTTTAGTAGAGATGGAGTTTCACCATGTTGGCCAGGATGGTCTCGATCACCTGACCTCATGATCTGCCCACCTTGGCCTCTCAAAGTGCTGGGATTACAGGCGTGAACCATGCACCCAGCCATCTTGTATTATTATTATTTTTTATTTCATTAAGTTGGACTTCACCTTTCTCTGGTGCCTCCTTGATTAGCTTAATAATCAACCTTCTGAATTGTTTTTCTGGAAATTCAGAGATTTCTTCTTGATTTGGATCTATTGCTGGTGAACTAGTTTTGATCCTTCGGGGCTGTTAAAGAACCTTGTTTTGTCATATTACAAGAATTGTTCTTCTAGTTTCTTCCCATTTGGGTAGACCGTGTGAGAGGAAAGATCTGGGGCTCAGGTGCTGGTGTTCAGATTCTTTTGTCCCATGGGGTATTCCCTTGATGTGGTTCTCTCCCCCTTCCCCCAGGATGTGGCTTCCTGAGAGCCAAACTGCAGTGATTCTTTTTTCTCTTCTGGATCTAGCCACCCTGCAGAGCTACTAGGCTCTGGGCTGGTACTGGGGAGTGTCTGCACAGAGTCCTGTGATGTGAACTGTCTTCAGGTCTCTCAGCCATGGGTACTAGCACCTGCTCTGGTGGAGGTGGCAAGCAAGTGAAGTGGACTCTGTGAGGGTCTGTAGTTGTAGTTTTGTTTATTGCACTAGTTTTGTGTTGATTGCCTCCAACCAGGAGGTGGTGTTTTCAAGAGATCATTAGCTGTGGTAGTATAGGGAGGATCAGGTGGTGGGTGGGGCTCAAGAGCTCCCAAGAGATTATGTCCTTTGTCTTTGGCTCTCAGGGTGGGTAGAGAAAAACCATCAGGTGGGGGCAGGGTTAGGCATGTCTGAGCTCAGACTCTCCTTGGGTGGGGCTTGCTGTGGCTGCTGTGGTGGATGGGGGTGTGGTTCTTAGGCCAATGGAGTTATGTTCCCAGGGAGATTATGACTACCTCTGCTGCGTCATGCAGGTAGCCAGAAAAGTGAGGGAAAACTGGCAGTTACAGGTCTCACTCAGCTCCCGCACAGCCCAAAGGGCTGTTCTCACTCCCACCGTGGCCCTCCCTGAAACAGCACCAAGTTTGTTTCCAGACAGCGGCTGAGCAGGGCTGAGAGCTTTCCTCAGGCTACCAGCCTTCCAGCTGATAAAGCAAGCAGGGCTTCCAGGTTTCATGTCTCCCTGCCTGCCACAGCTTCTGTGCTTTGTCTGCACTCCCAATTCACCCCTTCCTCTGGGTTCTGTCCAGGAAACTTCATGCTTGGTCAAAATTGTTACAAAGTTCAGCTGGAAGTTTCCTTCTCCCTGCGTTTTTTTCCCAGTTCCTCTGGCAGCCCTCCCCAAGGACTCCTGTGAGACAAAGTCAGAAATGACTTCCCTGGGGACTGAGAGAGACAACAGGGCTCTTCTCGCTGCTTCTTCTACCCCTGTATTTTGCTCAGCTCTCTGAAGTTATCTCAGTTCCAGGTAAGGTCAAAACCCTCCTCCTGTGATCTATACCTTCAGGTTCCCCAGTGAGAGTATGTGTTCAGGGGCGGATGATCCTCCTCACACTTTCACACTTTGGGCATTCATGGTTTTTTGGCTGTCACCCAGGGCCTGAAGCAGCACTCCACTTCTTTCAAAGGGTCTGTAGATTCTCTCAGCTTTCCTTGTATGTTCCTGAGGTAGTTATTGGCACAGACGTTCATGATGTGAGTCTCCACATGCTGCTCTGTCTGGCTGAGTGGGAGCCACAAGTTAGTCTTGCCTCCTATTCATCCTCTCCCGCAATGACCTGTGAATTTTCAAGTAGAGGATAGAGTGTACTGTGTTTTCTGGTGTGTCCTCAGAACCTCATTTCTAAGAAGCGTCTTGTGGAACCAGTGTTATGTGAAATATATTTTGGAAAATTTGGCCTGGGCAAGGGGAAGCCAGTGAATGTTTTAAGGAGGGTGACATGGTCCAAAATATTTTATAGGGCCTTCTCTTGGCAGGAATATGATTTGATGAGAAAGAGGCTAGAGGCCCAGAGAACAGATGGGAGCTCATTGGCATCAGCACTTGGACATTTGAGGGTGAGGGCCCAGATGTGCGATGACAGTGGGATCAAAGTAAATATGTAGATGTGAGAGGGAGTGTGAAGAATAAGAAGTCATCAGCAAATGATAATTGTTTTCTAAACAGAGATAACCCAGATGGAAAATTTAAACAAAAGAATATGTATAGGTGCTATTTAATGAGCATTTGTTATATGACTGAATACACACACACACACGCTCCATAGGTTAAGACAAATGAATTAATTTATCCAAGATGGCATGGATAAAATTAGAATAGCAAAGGTTTGAATTTGACTAATTTCGAAGGCCAAATTAGTGCCTCTGTGCTAATCTCTTGTAAGAAGAATAAGAAAAGATTATACCAAGTGGTGTTATAATTAAGATTTGATGGGCCGTAGAGTTGAAATTTAAAAAGTGAGCAATTAAAAATACTTATCGTGAGATATACATGTAACATAAAAATCTTCTGCAATAGGAAGTAGATGAAGTAATTTAAACATGACACTTGAACCTTAAGGAATTTTGGCAGTAAAAATATATGATATATAATAAGACGTTATATGAGATATAATTAGAATATGATATAAAGTTCTATAGTATAAATTAGAGACTACAAGCATAACTAAAAGCCCTTTTCTCCCAAAATTTTACTTCTAAGAGTTGTGGCTGCTGAAATTAGACCAACTTTTGACAATAAAGTAATGAGTCAAATGAAAAATATAGAAATAACCAGCTGTGACTCACCTTAGTAGACCTGGTGTACCATAGAGGTAAAAGCAAACAATTATGATACAGGTGTCCTACACAGTGAATGTTTTTTTCTGTATTAGTTGAACAAATAATACCTTGCTAAAATATGTTAGGGACTATATAAATTACTTCATTTACATTATTTTCTGTAGGTGAAGGTGAGTATATTATGCTCATTTTACTCATGAAGAAAGTACAATTTAGAGGTTAACTCATCAAAGATCCACAACCAATTGTCTGCAGAGTTGGAATGGGACTTGGATTTGTGTGAGTTTCATGTTTGTTTACTTCACATTTGAAGAAACATTAACCTTTCTCTATACTGCTTTGTGATTTTTTAAAAAATAGTTCTTCAATGTCATATAAATATATCCAAAAGTTATCGGTTATTTCAGACTTCTTACAATTCCACTTCCTTTGTGAAACTTTTCCTGAGTTAAAAGATTCATCTTTCTTACCAAATAGTGATTATTCTCCCTGCAGGTAGAAAGCATAAATGCTAATTCATGAGCCTTGTATTTTGTATGTCTTGATTTGCTGTTTAACTACATTTACTCATCAAAGTAGTCTTAAAAAGTAATTCTCAAATGGACATTAGGATGGGGTTTAGACCATTTAAAACCTTTATAATGGGTTTTAGGATGTGTTTTAGACCATTTAAAACCTTTATAATAATGTGCAAGATGAAACAGATATGGCAAAATGGGGTTACATAGTCAGAAACAGCCTCCAGAATTAGAAAATTTGGTTCAATGATGTGATAAGGGATGGAAATTAAAAATAAATAAAGACTTTCATGGATATTATTGTAAATTAAAGTGACACAAACACTGGTAAGTGCAAACATATCTGAACATGGTATTTTCATGACAAAAGAAATATGGACAAAGAACAAGAAGATGAATTCTGTATGGATAAAAGGAGGCTTGTATATCTCAGAAATATAATTAAAAACAAGATGTTTAGAGGAAAAAAAATAACCTGGAAATGATATCATCAAAAATACCTATGGTAATAAAGAAAAACAAATTGGAAATGTGGCTGAAATGTGGTGGCACACAGGAATACTGTTATGGTTTGCACCATCTATGGAAGCATCCCATTACCAAGGAGAAGGGAGCTGTGCCTGTTCATAGTTCTGAGACACGATCACAGTTGGAATCATAAATAATACTTCTATTTGGAGGAATATTATTACCAGGAAATTATAGTCAAAATGGAAGAAATATGGAGACGTGCAATAATAGTGGTTAGGAACTGCCAGAATTGCTTCTAGAAGAGATGATTCAAAGAATTAAATAGCTTGGTATTTAACTCTTAGCAACTAGGAGTTCACGAGTGTTTAAAATCACATGGAGATTGTTAACCCTAAAGAGACAGACATGTCAATTATTAAGGGCTATAATTAAAAGCAATTTAGTAAGATTAGGAAAGAGAGAATTGAGGCAACAGTCATAAGACCCATTTGAATACTGAATGAGTGTGCCTAGGATTACATCCTAGCTTCTTAGTTTGCAATATGGGCTTCCATTATTTTGAGCATTTCTAAACATCTCATGTGTTCTTTTTTCCCGCTGTGATTCCCTTTCCTCCTTATAGTTTTTATCTCTCTCGTTTGAACCATAAGTTCTGTGTTCCTTTGTGTCAATACATTTTATGGATCTTCTGTGGATTCCTGCCCACTTAAAAATACTGGTTTTTAAAATTTATGTGGCAGCCTTGAGCTAGCATTCATTTTGCAAGCACTGAAAGCAATCTTTTCCTCACAAATTTACCTTTCTTTAATCCATGGGTATGTTATATTTTCAGGTGCTATGCAATACATTTCTGTAACCAGAATTTCTCAGTGTTCTAATAAAAGCTATAAAAAAGGTGTGACTATCAGTAACTCATTTAAAATGATTTATCACAGCATTGTGATTCAGTTAAATATTTCCTGGCAAACAAGTTTTCCTTAATGTGAACTTTAAGTGAGCTTGGCTTTGAGTTATGTATACAGTGAAAGCAGCAAAATATGAGTCATAGAAGAATGTAAATTGGGGGACAATATTTTTATATTGTGAAATAGCTACTTTCTTTAAAAGAGTGACATCACTTCTTTAAAGTTCTGTCATTTAAGTTTTATCAAGAAGTAAGTATAAGAAGAAAAAATTGAGAGATCTTTGGAAAAACAAATGCCATCTGTCCTCAGTGTTACAGAAATAGGTCTCAAAAGCAGATGAAAATGTGAGCAGTCTACACATCAGAGCTCAAGGAAGGCCAAAGTACTTTTACTGATGCCTGTGTTCATAGCTCTTAAACCCCCTTAGAAGGAATGTTCTCTTAATTAAAAATAAAAATAGTCTGTGTTCTTTACAAAGTCTGATATTATTTCCAGGATGTCTGAACAATGATGTAGGAAAATCCATCTTACAACTACAACAGAGAAATATATTTTAATTGCTCTTATGCTTTGGAAAGAATATTAAATTTGTATCTTGGGAAATTATTTCTCTTTCCTCTTTTCTTCATCCTTTCTCTTTCCCTTTCTGTGTCACTGAATACTACTAGGTGCGACATATTAAGTTGTTTATGGCCAAGTGAAATATTGCAGCCTATAAGAGTCATAAGAAAGGTGAAGGATTGGCCTTTCTTTGGTTCAGATGATAAGCCTGACACACATATGGTGCTCATGGCCTTTTCTGCGATTGGAAACAAACACTGTGTTTAATTCCTTGTTCTAGAGCTTCCTTTTGCTGCTTGTAGTAAGTACTGTAGAGATTTACCCTTTGTGTTTGGTATAAATTATCTCAAGAGAGTACTGTGTACCTCAAAGTCCTCTAGAGTCTGATTGTAGGGTAATATACAAAATGACAACCAATTGTTCCTGGTTTTACAGAAAAATTTCTTCTCTAACCTGTACAGATACTTCTTATCTCTAGATTCCTGTCCACTTCAAAAGAAACAAGTAGGTTGAACATGTGCCTTGAGACCTTTGCTCAGTATTGCTTAGTAAGAAAGCCCATAATTGTTGCTCACCTCTGACTTACCATTTTTAGTGTAAAATATGAGAAACACATTAGAAGCCTGAAAATATAGCTCTTGACCTAGCTTTATTATTTTGCTAGGGCTGTGATGCTGGGAAAGAAGAAAGGAATTAAAAGGAGCCCATTTATATTACATGTGTGCCATGATTACATATCTTTCTTAGTGAATCTCTAAGTGAAATGGAAATCTGGATTGAATAACAGCAGTAATATATATATATATATATATAAAAAGAGGAACAATTCCCAACAGTGTACTGTATTAAGGTGCTGACCCAGGACTTAGAAGCCAAAAAGTGTCAGTCCCCAGTCCTTCTCTTTTGTCAAACCAAGTTTAATATATACATTGGTTCATCATACATACACACACAAGTGTATATATGTGCACACTTGCATATGTATATTTATATTATATAATGAATTATATATAGTTTATTTAAAAATTGACAATTGTAGAAAAATCAGAAAGTTAGAAAAATGAATAGTATTGCTATAACTGAGAGACAATGGGAAAATTACTGTTAGTATCTTTCTGTTTATTTTTCAGACTTTTATTTATTGTAGTTATCATCCCATATTTTATATCTTGTTTCTTATTTAAAATTTCAAATTATAACAACCATTTCATGTGCCTCTATAAACTCTTTATAGGTATCATTTAAATATATCCTAAGAGTTCACAAAGTGGATAATTTCATAGTTTATTTAACCATTTATATTTAACCATTTCCCATATTTGGGGCATTTAATTTTTCTCTCTCTTCTCCTAGTTCTCTTTTATCTAAATTTTTTTTTGCTTTGCCCCCTTCCTTTTCTTTCTCTATTATTCTTTTTTCTTCTCATTTTAACAGGAACTCTGTATCAAAACTGAGATGTGGCTGGAGCTTTAAGATAGGTGACATTCCTTACTTAAGGGGAATATTTATATCCACTAATTTTCAATTTTGAGGGACCTCATAAAGGGTAGAAAACCATGATGGCAACAACATCCCTCCAAAAAAAAAACCACCCTTGAATCGTGTTTATATATATGTATGTATGTATATGCATATATGCACGCCTGTTTGTGTGTGAGTATGCATGTGTATTTGTGTGTACATGTGTGTTTATGTTTTTGTTGTGTAGATCTGTATGTGTGTGCAAGTGTGTATCTATGAATACATCTGTGATTTGTGTGATAGATTGGAGGTGTGGGGATGTCTAAAGCCTGCTCAACAAACTAGGCTTGAAAATGAAATGAGTATCTCTGTCAAACTGAATGTCTAATATGTATTTGCAATTCAGCTGCCTCGGCAACATGGCCTCATGGTTTTTGGATTTAATGGGACAGCTGGTGTCAACAACTTTTTCAATCCAGATGCTCTCTGATCTGTGTGCTTTGAAGGAAAGGAGAGGAAGTGCTGTGTGTTTCAACTGAAGGACTCTATTGGTAATTCTTTGATATCCAGGTAATACTCTCAAAATCTGCCATGTAACTCCACATTGACATTAGTTTCCTGGCTTCAAGAGGGGACTGAGAAGGAGCTGCAGTATTACTGGTGAGCACTGGTGATGGAAAAAGTGCAGGGCCCACCGCTCAGGACAAGGGAGGCCAGCCAAGCAATAAAGGCAGAGAAAAACCTCACAGTGACAACTCTGAGTAATCGGGAGGCAAATGCAAGCTCTACTTTTGTACTTAAACAAGTATTTTTGAAGAGCTCAGAGCTAGCATGGTTTAGGTATTTGGATTGAAATGTCAATATTAATGGGACTTCATTGATAGATTTGAGGAATATTGGGTCACCTGACTAAAACCACAGTGACCAATCTTTGTTTATCATGGTCCCCCTGCACAATATTTCTAATTGTTTTCTTAAAGCTAGATCCCCAGATGATGAGTTACCCAGTTTTTCAATTTGGGTTTGCCCCCCAAACAAACCCTAAGGCAAGTATTTGTGTGCAAGGAGTTTATTTGGAAGATCCTAGCATGCCCAAGTGAGGAATTGGAAAAACTGAAATGGAGAAAAAAGAAAAACCAATGAAAGGTGCTTTAATAAGTGGATTACTCCCATGGGCAACAGGGACTGAAACCTACTAGGGACACTTTGAGAAACCATATGCAACACACTCAGAATCAGTCTACAAAGATTGGCAAGCTGAGGCATTGATATGTTTGTTAGTATCTCCTTTCTTTGGAGGTTGCTCCAGGTTTATTAACTCCAGAAAATGGCTACTTGTGGCTGAGCAGAATGAAAAGAGAGGTGATACATTTGAGATGTAAACTTGTCAGAGGGCTGAAAATTCTATGTGACCATTACCAAAGCACACAAGTGGGATGAGGGGTAAGGGATGGAGCATTGGCAGCATCAGCTACACTGAGTTTACCACGTCTGTATTTCAATATACTGTTCTTGTGAATATGTGCCATATATTTAGGATTGTTATTCTTTTGCTTTCTTTCAACTAGGAATCACAAAGTATCTAGATATATAAGATAGACAATACCTCTAAAGCTTTTTTCAATCTCTGTGTCATAGTTCTGTTAAGCAACCAAAGCATGTGGGCCATTCTGCTTTGAAGGTCTGCTGGAATGTGTATTTCTCCTTGGAAAGAATAAATATTGAGGCACAAAGAGGCTTGAAATGTGGAAGAGGAATGTACTACCATAGCAGCCTCACTCTGAGGGTGGCCTAAATTGACTTGGCATTTTGGCTCATAGCTTTGAAAATTCCCTTTATTTCTACCCCAAATTCAAGTTGTCGGATGTCAGTACCCATTTATTTATATAGCGTTTTGTTTTCACTTTCCAGTTCTCCCTCATTCTACTTGTAATAAATCAACCTAGAAATATTTTTGACCTTTCCTGTGTCCTATCATTATTCTTTTAGTTAAGATTTTTGAAAAAAAAAATGAAAGAAGGAAAAAAAATAGTAGTTTACTGTTCTTCACCAAGCAGTCACACCTCAGCACATAAAAATCTGGCTTCCATTTCCACCACTTCCCAAGGAATGTTCTCATCATATTCAATAAACTCATAAAGCCAAGTTTAATCAGCACTTTTTGTTTTTTTCTGTTGGGAATTACTGATTGCTCTTCTGAGATCGAGACTATTATGTGCTACATAATGAACATTCTCTATTTGTACAATGTGCAGTGCTCAAATTAAAAGCTAAGTTTATCATCTCCCAAACTAGCCATACCTCCTTATCCTGCCCAAAATTTGTCCTTTGTATTAGATGTTTTGCCTTGGTGACTAGCATCACCATCTACCTACAACCTAAGTCAAAAAGTTGGAGTCATTTCAGACAATTATCCAACAGTTATTTTCACCTTTCAAGGCTACACAGTAAATCATAAAACACTATTTCTTTGACACTGGACCTATTTAATCTTGGAAATTTCTGGTTTCCTTCAAGTTCTTCCTGAACTTTTCCTGGTATTTCCAGTGAGTGTCTCATAGTTATTTCAAGAACTTGACACTCCTTTGAGATCAATCTGTTATTAGCTTCTTATTCCCCCCAGTGCAATTGAGGTTTAATAGATAAATGAAAATTATATATATTTACATGGCATAAAATGATGTTTTGATTTACATTGTTAAATGATTACCACAAGCTAACTAAGATATCCATCATCTCAGGTAGTTACCGTTTGTTGTTGTTTTTTTTGTGTGTGTGCTGAGAACATTTAAGATCTACTGCCTTAGGAAATTCCAAGTATACAATGCAGTATTATTAAGTACAGTCACTATGATTTAGATTACATCTCCAGCACTAACTCATCCTGAAAAACTGAAACTTTCTACCCTTTGACCAACATTTCTCCAATCCCCACACCCACCAGCCCCTGGCAAACACCATTCTACTCTCTGCTTTTATGAATTTGATTTTTAGATTCCACATATAAGTGGGATCATGTGATGTTTGTCTTTTTGTGCCTGGCTTATTTCTCTTAGCATAAGGTCCTCCAGATTTATCCATATTGTCGCAAATGAAAAGATTTCTTCTATCTTTAAGGCTGGATAATGTTGTTATCCAAATTCATCTGTCAATGGACAGAGGTTGATGTCATATTTTGGCTATTGTGAAGAACGCTACAATGCACATGTGAGTGCAGATATCTCTTCAATATACCAATGTTATTTTCTTCGGATATATACTTAAAAATGGGATTACTGGATCACACCATAGCTCCATTTTAATTTTTTGAAGAACCTATATACTCTTTCCCATAATGGTTGCACCAATTTACCTTACCACTAATAGTTATGCCAGTGCTCCCTTTTCTCCACTTCCTTGCCAACAGTTATTGTTCATCTTTTTGATAGTAGTCATTT
Source organism: Pan troglodytes (assembly GCF_028858775.2). Classification (NCBI taxonomy): domain Eukaryota; kingdom Metazoa; phylum Chordata; class Mammalia; order Primates; family Hominidae; genus Pan; species Pan troglodytes. The sequence continues at coordinate 131,730,470 of NC_072403.2, forward strand.
TAACAGGTGTCAGCTGATAACTCATTGTGCTTTTGATTTGCATTCCATGCTGATTAGTGACGTTAGCATTTTTTTCCATATATCTGTTAACTATTCTGTATAATGTCTTTTGAGAATATCTATTTAGGTCCTTTGCCCATTTAAAAAACTGGGTTATTTGTTTTCTTGCTATTGAGTTGAGCTTCTTAATATATTTTAGATGTTAACATCTTGCAAATATTTTTTCCCACTCTATAGGCCATTTTTTCACTCTATTGTCTCCTTTGCCATGCAAAAACTTTTTAGTTTGATGCTATCCTATTTGCCTATTTTTGCTTATATTGCCTGTGTTTTTGAAGTCATATTCAAAAAAATCATTGCACATATTAAGTAGCATAGTTTTTCACGCTGTTTTCTTTTTAGCAGATTTATAGTTTCAGGTCTTTGATTCATTTTGAGTTGATTTTTGCATATAGTGTGAGATAATGATTGAAAATCATCCTTCCAAGGGACAAGATCCGGTTTTCCCAACAACACTTAGAGAAGAGACTATCCTTTCTGCATTGTATATCCTTGGCAACTTTGTTGAAGATAAATTTACCATAAATGCATGGACTTATTTCTGGGTTCTGTTATGTTTCATTGGTCTGTAGGTCATTTTTTATGCCAATACCATACTTTTTTGATCACTATAGCTTTGTAGGATAGTTTGAAATCAAGTAGTGTGATGCACTCAGCTATGTTCTACTTGCTCAAGTTTGCATTTGGGATCTTTTATGGTTCTATATAAGTTTTAGAATCATTTTTCTATTTCTGTGAATAAAGGCACTGGAATTTATGTAGGGATTACACTGACTGGGCTTAGTATCATTGGATAAGGAGTTAACGTCTAAAATATATTAAGAAACTCGATAGCAAAAAAAAAAAACAAACAAACAAAACCCCAGTTTTTTAAAATGGGGAAAGGACCTAAATAGACACGTCTCAAAAGACATTATATAGAATAGCCAACAGATATATGAAAAAATGCTTAATATCACTAATCAGCATGGAATGCAATTAAAAATTACAGTGAGTTATCACCTCACATGTGTTAGAATGACTACTATCAAAAAGATGAAAGATAATTGTTGGCAAGGAAGTGGAGAGAAGTGAACACTGGCATACTATTGGTGATAATGTAAATTGTTGCAACCATTATGGGAAACAGTATGTAGATTCTGGAAAACAATAGAATAGAGCTATGATATGATCCAGTAGTAGTGTCTTAGTATCGTAGTAGTATGGACTTATAAAACTCCTTTTAAGGTTTCCTGTAAGGCAGGTCTGGGGGTAATAAACTACCTCAGGTTCTGTTTATCTGGAAAAGTCCTTATTTCTTGTGTATTTCTGAAAATCAGACTCACTGGGTATAAATCTTTATTGGCCATTTTTTTTCTTTCAGCACTTTGGATATATTATCCCACTCTCTCCTAGTGTACAAGGTTTCTGCTGAGTTCCCTTTTATGTGATGAATTGCTTTTCTCTTGCTGCTTTTAAAATTATTTTTCTTTGATTTCCAAGAATTTTATTACAATGTTTTTTTGATAAAGATCTTCACACATTCAGTCTATTTGGGGTTCTTTGGGCTTCATGGATCTAGGAGTTCAGTTTCCTCTCTAGATTTGGGAAGATGACATTATGTCTTTAAGTAAACTCTCTGTCCCTTTCTCCTTCACTGTTCCTTCTGAAATTTCCATAATCCATGTGCTAGTTTTCTTGATGGTGTCTCAAAGCCATAAGCCTTTCTTCAATGTTTTTCACTCATTTTTATTTTTGTTCCTCTGACTGGGTACATTAAATAACCTGTATTTGAGCTTGCTGATTCTTTCTTCTGTTTAATTGAATCTGCTGTCGAAGCCCTCTGTGGAATTTTTCAGTGCTGTCAATGTATTCTTTAGCGCCAGAATTTCTGTTAGGTTCTTCTTAATGGTTTCTGTCTCTTTTTTGAACTTCTCATTTGTTCATTTATTTATTTCCTGATTTTATTTAGTTGTCTATCTTTTGTAGCTCACTGAGAAAATAATTTTGAATTTCTTTGGCAGGCAATTTGTAGATCTTCATTTCTTTGGGATTGGTTATTGATGCTTTATTTTGTTCCTTTGGTGGTGTCATATTTCCCTGATTATTTTTGATCCTTGAATTGCCCTTTCGAAGTAGACACCTCTTCCAGTCTTTACATACTGGCTTTAACAGGAAAAGCACTTCAGCACTCAATCTGCTTAGATATTCTAGGCAGGGCATCCAGTGTAGTCCTCGGATCAGTTGTTCGTGTGTGTGGGTCTGTGAGAGCAGGCCTTAAGCCTGGGTCCACATGGGCCAACCTGACACATAGGTGGGCTTTGAACCCCAGTCTAGGGCTGCCAGCCTGGGGTTGGGGTGAACCTGGCTGGATTCTGGGTCTTTGGAAATGGATCTGGTCCTGAGTCTGTGGCAGTTGACCTGGTCCTGGCATTCACTGGGGTGGGCCTGGCATCTGGGTCAATGGGGGAACATGTGGATCCTGGGTCCATGGGGTGGGCTTAGAGCCTGGTTCCATTTGAGCCTGCCTTATCCTGTGGTTGGCTTAAAGGCTGGGCTTGTGGGTTGGCCTGATGCTAGGGTGGGCCTAGATTCTGTGTCCACAGGGGCCAGCCTGGAACCTGGGGCCACAGAGGCCAGCCTTGCACCAGGATCCACTGGGGCAAGTCTGGTGCTAGGGTCTGAGGCAAAGTTGTGTGCTCATTCTACTCCCTCCTTCACCCTACAGAGTGTATCTCTCCTCCCTCTCTGTTTCCCAGGCTTAGGGGAGGAGTGACATAGGTAATGAAAAGCTATCCTTGCTACCTTCTTCAATTCTTCATTTTTAAAAATTTCTGTCTTCCATCCAGATGCTGTAATTTCTCATCTGGATTCTTTAGCTCTTATAAAAGCATTTTTTTTGCATGAATAGTTGTTTTAAATTGATGTTTCCAAGAGAGGATAGGAGCTGAAAAATTCTGTTCCATCGTTGCCTTAGTATATTTTGAGCTGTTGTAAGAGAATGCCACAGACTGGATGATTTATAATAAACAGAATTTTTTTTGGCCCACAGTTCTGGAGGTCAGTAAGTCCAATATCAAGGTGCCAGCATCAGGTGAGTTCCTTCTTGCTCCATCATAACGTGGCATAAAGCATCATGACAAAAGGGCAAAGTGAGAGAGAGAGAGAGAGAGATAAAAGGGGACTGAATTCATTCTTTTATAAGAAAGCCATTCCCATGATAATAAATCCACTCCATGCAATAATGGCATTAATCCACTTATGAGGGCCAAGCCTCATGGCCTGATCACCTCTTAAAGGTATTACCTTTTAATACTGTTACAAATGACAATTAAATTTCAGGTGAGTTTGGGAGAGGACAAACATTCAAACCATAGTGGCTATTTTGCTGATGTCAGCTGGTGTCTTTTCCTTATATCTTCAATTGCTTCTGACATTAATAGTAAATTATGCCAGCAATATCATATTACAGAAGTCCCCCAGAGCCACTGCTACTGCCTTATAAAAATGTTCTACTTCTGATGTTCTACTACTGATGTTCTGATGTTCTACTACTTCTGATGTTCATGTTATTTGCATTAAGATGGTGGAAACCCAAAACAAAATGTACTAAGAATGCTGGTGCTTGGTGTCTAGGACACTAGAGATACCATGATTGCTGTTAAAGTTCATTATTGCCACTGCATGCCTGATGATTGCTGTATAAGCAAAGTCTTTCAAGTTATTAATTCTCTTCAAAATATTTCCTGGTTATTTATTTAATTAGACCTTTGACAGACTTAGGGGAACCTGTCTTTCAAATAAGCCCAGATACAGCTGAATCCTAGGACAAACAGAACTTAGGCTTAAGGTTGAAACTCTGCTACATTTTTTTTCCAGTAAAATACTTGAAATTTCTTTACGTGCCATACCTGAGAATCCCAACTTGGAATAATAGAAATATAAAAGTTTTTTGTCTTGGGCCACTCCACCATTTCTTCTGGGACAGACTCTCAGACACAGAGATAGGCTACAGATGTGGCACCTTCTGGTACACTAGGGAAGTAGAAGGAAATCAATACCTTGGCAGTATTTCATGTACTTCCCACAACTGGTAATGACAGATTATTTCCAGGGGGGAGAGTTTTGACTTACATCACCTATACCTCTTGTAGCCAGCAGTGAGACTTCCACTCACCACTGAGAACTTACTTGAAGAAGTAGCATGTGCAGAAGATACTATCCATGTCCTGCATCCTATACATATGGGATGACTTAGCTGCTCAGGCTAGGCTGTCAATCATTATTTTCCAATCATTTTATGCACCAGTCCGTGCTAGGTTTCCTGAGAGATCAGACACAGATTTAGAGCCTAAATGATCTTTTCTCCTCACCTTTATACTCACCAATTGGTCCAGGCATGAGGAGATTACAGTTCCTAGTGATTATTCTGTTGGATTCACTTTGTAATATGTTACACTAACTAATTGGACAGAGCCCAAATGATCTTCCTCTAGCTGGGGAATAACTGCCTATTACTGACGTTGATAATCTTCTGCCATCTCCCACAGGCATTATGGCCAGCACACTCCCTGTGAATTTGTACCACCACCCCTTATCTCATCTATGCTTCTGCTCACAGCACTGCACTGGAGCCAGGGGATGGATACCTGGCACTTGTATGTCCTATGAAGAAAGAGAGGAGGATGCATTGCTTCCCTATGTATCCTTAAGGGATAGACCAGAGGAAAAGTTAAGTAATAGATAAACAATCAATGATACCTAATTGGTTTCCCAATCAATTAGTACTTACTGTGTTGGATTTGTTCACTTTCAGCCATAGTTACACCTTGAATTTCTGTATTTCCAAAGTGAGCTCTTTTTTCCTAAGGAATTTCCTCAATTTTTTTCATGTAAGTAGGCTTCTGAGGAGTCTATTTCACTGATTTTTGTGATATATTTAATCATTCCAGGACTACAAAATTTAAGCTGAATTTAAATTATTCATAATATAACAATCTCTCTTCCTCTGTCTCTCTTTCTTTCTATATCTTTCATTACATATATGTAATAAAATATTTTCATTATATATCTGTATATCTTTTATAGAAATCTTTTCATTATATATTTCATATATATTCATGTATCTTTCATACATTATATATATTCACATATATATCTTTCATATATATTCATATATGTTTCATATATTATGCATATTCATATATATCTTTCATATTTCTATATTTTTTTTTATTACATTTCTAGTCTCACTCCTCAAGTCCTCAAGGTCAGATACTAATTCCTAGAGCATGGTGATGAAATTCCAGGCTAGATAGACCTAAGTTCAAATCATAGTTCAGCTGCTTACTAATTATGTGGGCCTTGACAAGTTACTTATCTTTTTTAAGTTGACTAATATTTAAAGTAAAGATAAGAACTTTTTTTAAGTTGACTAATATTTAAAGTAAAAATAAGAACACGACCTGACTTGTAGGGTGGTAGTGGAACTGAGTAAGCTAATGCATATAAAATCATTAAGAATAGAATCCAGCATATAATGTGTGCTTCATAAATGTTAGTTACTGTGATTGTTGTTATTTTTGCCGGGATTATAGCAGAATTGTCTTAACGGGTCTCCTAATGTTTATTTGGAGCTCTCTAGTTCATTCTCCACACTGCTGTCAGAGTAATCTTTCCAAAAATTAACTGTGATTGTGCCATTCCTCTGCCTAAAACCAATTGATTTTCATAGGTTTATCGTAATATTTAGATGCCTTAGCCTGGCATGCAGGCCCATTGTAATCTCCTGCTGTCTCTTTAGTTTTGTCTCCTACCGGTCTTTCCCAAATTTTCATTGCTCTTAGCATAAACAAATACTTAAATTTTTCTGAAAGCAGCATGCTCTTTTGTTTCTCCTGGATGTTGTGTGTATTAACTCCTATTCATAGAACACCTTTGTCCTCATTTTCCTCTGTTTAATTTCTACTCATTTTTCAAAACCCTGTAAAAGTATCACAGCCCCTAAGAAATCCTCTAATTCCCTGAATTTGACTGAGGGGACCTCATTCTCTGCTTTGCTAGGCACTTGTCCACAGTCTGTCTTAACACTTTTCATATGGTGCAATTATCTCTTTCCTATCCGTGGACCCTTTTATATTGAAAGTTCTCCAAGGACAAACAGCATGTGTTATCTTATGTCTTCAATGCTTATAAGCTGCCTTGGAAACAATAGGTACATGTTTGCTGAATAAATGCCTGGTAGAAGAAGTGAGTGTATGAATGGACAACAAAATATGAGTGGGAGGAGAGGCACAGTGATAGACAAAGGAAGGCCAAAAGCTTTCCCTTCCTAGTTGAATTCCATTTTGCACTGCTAGGAGGGTGATGTGGAACTTGGAGAAAAGCTCTTGTCAGGGCTTTTCTAGGATCTTGGGAAGTATATGAGAAAAGCAGTTTGGGATTCTCAGACATTGCTGGGATAGGTTTGTATTTGGGTTGAGCTGTGGAAAGTATTTAATGGTCTGAAATTGCCCTTTCCTCAGGCTATGGTAAATAGCTGGGTTACTTATTTGTACTCAAGAACTCCTTAGAACAAATCTCAAATATCTAATATGTTGACATTTCTGTAATTTTATTTCATTCTGTAAGCTTTGTGGGGTCATAGATTCTCTTTTTTGTCCCTATGGCAAGTAAATGACTATGATGGCCTACTACATTTTTATTTATAAAATGATAGCCACATTACATAATATAGTGGTAGTGAAGAAAAATGTGGCTAAAATTTGAACTAAATTTTTATGAAAAGAAACTTTATTTTTTATTTGTTTATTTATTTTTTTTGAGACAGAGTCTTGCTCTGTCACCCAGGCTAGAGTGCAGTGGCACCATCTCAGCTCACTGCAACCTCTGCCTCCCAGGTTCAAGCAATTCTCCTGTCTCACCTCCTGAGTAGCCAAGATTACACACATGCCACCAGGCCCAGGTAATTGTTTTTTTCTTTTGTGTTTTTAGTAGAGTCAGTGTTTCACCATGTTGGCCAGGCTGGTTTCAAACTCCCGACCTTCAGTGATCCCTGTTTTGGCCTCCCAAAGTGCTGGGATTATAGGCATGAGCTACTGTGCCTGGCCTGAAAAGAGACTTTAAATTCATATTTGTGTTAAGGTTGTTTAGATAATCCAGTATTGTTTTTCTTCCAACAAAATATTCTCATAGTGCATAGTTTATTTATAAAAGTGCAAACAAGTACTAGAGACTGTGTAATTCAGTAGGTAAAATTCTTTATCTCTATTAAGTAAATGTGGTTTTAAAGCCTTTATTAGATGCAGAATTTCCCATGGTCATATTTGACCTAATAACCACATTAAAAAAAAAAACTTTAAGACTCTCCAACAATAAAAAATAATTTTCTATATGGCAGTATTATCTGAAAGGACTTAAACTATTTTATGCCTTCACAATAAATATACTGTAGTATTTCACAGTCTCTTCTGGTGAAATTCAATTATTGGGTTTTTAATAAACTACATCATCAGTAAATTGAAAAAATGGTTTAAGGCAAAAACATTTTGAAACAACTTCATAAACATTTGAAACCATAAAATTTTAAACATTCAAAGCTTATAAATAGAATTTTACAGGAAGTCAATTTGGCTTCTTACACTTTTTAGAATGAGATATTTGTTGCTAGTCTTAATAACCATAAAAATATTTCAAATGACCTCTACTTTAAATTGGAATAATTTATGCTTATATAATGACATTAAATAATAAATCATGATGAATTCAGAGGACACTATATAGACAATTTCCAAATTACAGATGAGTTATTCTCCCAAAGTTCTTTTGTGTATTTATTGAAGGGGACTTGGGGAATGCAATAATTAAAGGAGTGGTTGAGTTCCCAGACCAACAAATAGAAGTTACTTCCAAAGGAAGTAGAGTACTAAATCTTATGACACTTAATTACCACCACCTCACCGGGAATATGCATTAAGAATTTTGGCTGGGATTTCAGGAATACATCTTATTTTGTTGCAGTAGGAGTTAGAATTATTAATTCTAAATCACAGGCTTCGCATAGCTTCAGTAACCACATGTCTTGGATTTTTTGAATTGGCTCTAGTATCATGTGATGTTAGATCAACCACTCTATAGCTTGAGCTCCACAATATAGTGACCATGTTGGTTCAACATCCCAGCTTGTGCTCAGAATATAGCAAAGAATAAGACAGACATTATCCCCACCTTCATAGACTCTTCTGTATAATGAAGGAGACACACAATTAAAATATATTTAATATGAAAAATTATTACCATTAAAACAAAATGTTATGAAGAGAATGAACAAGATACTAGGTAAGCAGAAAAGGGGAACTTACTATTGTTATGGTTTGAACAGGTCAGGAGATATGTCCATGAAGTGGAGCCAACAGGAAGGACTGGAAGGAGTTATCTAGGCCAAAAGATGGGGGGTGGAGGCCACATAGCATCATTAAAGATGCTGAATAACAAGGTGCAGTATATCAGATGAATGGAGAGATAATCAAGGTTACTGGATTACAGCAAACTAACAATGTGACAGTGGGTGAGACTGGAAAGGAAATCAGGGACCAGATGATAGAAGGCCTTTCTTGGATGCCTTACTAATGATATTGGACTGTATACAAAGGGCAATGGGAAGTCATTGGAGGGATTTAGCAGGGAAATGTCTTGATTAAATTCATAGACCATGTCAATTAATGCTGAACAGAACTGAATTGTCTGGAAAAAAGCAGCAGTAAAATCTAAAGGCAAATGCTACAGTGTGGGGAGTGCTCTCTGATTCCTTCAGGCCCCTAGCTGCCGCACAGCAGGAATTTTTGGCAGTTATGACTCTTTGCATCTACTTTGGTTGGCAGTTCTTATGTGACAGCTGGCATGGCCAGCTTCATTTGTATGTGACCATTGCCTTTTAGCTGTCTAGTTCAACCATGTACTCAAGTAGGGTGGCCAACAATTCGAGCTTTTCCAGGACTGAGGGATTTCTAAGGATGTGGAACTTTCAGAGCTAAAATCAGCATAGTGGCAGACAAAGCAGGATGGCCAGCTGACAAACAAGAATCATTTTTACCTTACCTCTTGACAAGCAAGAATCATTTTTTTTTACAGATTTTTTACAATTAGTCATTCAGCCTATTTATGTAAAATCCTGATGGTAGTAGAAAACATTATTTTTCATGATAGTTCATTCCATTATTACACTTATTTAAAAATTTATTTTTTGTTAATTATAAAATTAATTCAAACCGAGCACAGACCTTATAGGTAGAGAAGTAAGAATAATTTGAAATCAGTCCTATTCCATTTTTTCACATTTGATGAGCTCTAATTTCTGTAATTAAAATAATTTTTTGAGTCAAAATTTATTTCCTCATAGGTATAACACATTCATTGGTTTATTTCTCAGGCCATACAGAACAATGTCTCTGATATACCTGAGAGCTTCTCCCTTCAAGTATTTGACTAGAGGCATGTTGTTCTGTACTGGATCTCTGATCCTCCTCAGACCACCTTCACCTGGGAGCTTCAACCACACATAAAACAGTATATATGGTTGCTTTCTCTTATGTAGAATGTATCTGTGTTTATGCATATTAATATATACAAATATGAATATACAGTTTCAGATTTATTCTTTTTCATGTCTAAGAATAGTAACCATATAAATAGACATGTTTTAGTAGAGTCTTCAATGTTTTTTAAAATATTAAAAAATAGATTTTTTTAAAGCTTCACTCTATTGCCAAATGTATATCTTAGTTTGTCTTTTAATTGGCAGACAATGTTATAGATGTTCTAAAGATATTTTGAATGACTGTAAGTCTATAGTTTCTGACCATGTAGTAAGGTACCTGAGGTAGAATTTAGAATTACTGCCCATTTTAAGAGTGTGTACTTTAGTTTCCAGATATCAAAGTAAACACAAACTTCTTTTGTGGTTCATTCAAATGAAAACGTTTTGCACACCACGTATTCATTAAATTTCAGTTGTAAAAATAGGTCTTTAAGTTGGTTATGGTGGCTCACGCCTGTAATTCCAACACTTTTGGAGGTTAAGTGGAAGGATTGTTTGAGCTCTAGAGTTTGAGACTAGCCTAGGCAACATAATGAGACCCCATCTCTACAAAAAATTTAAAAAATTAGCCAGGTGTGGAGGTGTATGCCTGTAGTCCTAGCTACTTACGGGGCTGAGGTGGGAGGATGGCTTGAGATGGAGAAATCGAGGCTGCAGCAAGCTATGATTGTGCCATTGCACTTCAGCCTGGGTGACAGAGCAAGACTTTGTCAAAAAAAGAAGAAAATAAAGAAAAGAAAAGAAAAGAAGGTCCTTAAGACACACTGTTATGTGGAATTTGATTCCTTATTCCTTTTCTTCCTCCTGTGTGTATCACACCCTCACCTTTCATTAGCATTTTGAACACAGAACAAGGATCAGAGCAGTCTTTTACTTTTTAGCATTACATTTTAAGTGGAGGAAGATAGAGCTAGTAGTTATAATTAGGATTCTAGATTATTCACACATTTTCTCTTTCCCTTTTGCATGAAAAATTGAAGGCTACTTAAATGTTAAAAAAAAAAAAAAAAGCAGAAGGTATTATGTGAATTACTCCGGTACTGGTTTAATCATGGGTGCAAATTTCAGGTAGATAATCTAAGGCTCAATAAGCAGAATCATGACTTTGAGCCCCAGATGTTGATTTCACTTCGGAAATTAATCAGGGTTGTTTGGCTTCTCCCTTAAATAAAAATTTCCTCATAATTACTTAATATTTGAGAAAGTTTTGAGCTATTTTGTAGAAAGGTCCTTTACATTATCATTTTTTGTTCTGAAGAAATCACCAAGTTTCATAGAGATTATCTGAAGGAACTTAACATGAAATCATTGGTGAAAAAAATAGTAAAGGGAACCATCTCATGCTATCGTTGAATCTTAAAGACTGTTTACTTAAAAACAATCAATTTAAAGCCGAGTACCATGAAGCTATACATGCAAAAAATGACTTGTTTGGGATTGTATGGCTAATAGTTATGAAATTGGAACTATGACATGGGTAGGTTTTCCTAACTGCAATCTTAGTGTTCTGCTGGTTGCATTAACTACGCAGATTTCCCCGACTTTGAGCAACGTTGTCATTTAGGAATTTGACTTCATTTAGACTAGTGGTTTTTAGGGGTGGGATGGGGTGAGAATGAGGATGGAGATTATTAGAATCACCCAGAGAATTTCTTCAACATAAATTTCAATGGCCTGCTTAATCTAGGCTCCTCATTAGCAATGTCTTCCCCCACCCACCACCAGACATATACCATTTTAATACACTTTCAGGGTAGAGAAAAAAGATGTAATTTTAAAAAGCTCTCTAGGCAATTCTGATATAAACTCCCTGCCCAGGATTGAGAACATTGCTCTAGGCAAATATCATATTATCATGGACTTGGAAAAAAAAAACAATAACATAAAGCCTTGGTTTAAAGATGAGTTTCAACTTATGAAAAGAGTATGAATAGTCTAAGAAGTTTATGATTTTATATTCATACTTTTTTCCTTTTGTCACTTTTATCTATTTATAGAAGAGCACTGTTAGAAATGAAAAGTCAGAAAATCTTTAAATAATTGAATGTCAATATTTAAAAACAAATCAGCCATGATCTTCTCAGGTCAATATGCTCTTCTAAGCAGAAATTTCCATAATTCTGGGTCACAGCTAACCCACTGGGAGGCCAGGCTTCTTTTGACTACTGGGTACTTCTACGTCGCCCACTTTGTTAGAGTGTTGAGAACACTTGATCCTAAATTCCCCATCCCTTTGACTGGCGTTCTTCAGGGGCACCCTTTTAACCTTTGACTAATATTTAATGAGGAACTCAGAGTCAGAATTGTGTGCATGTTTCACACATTCCCAGCAGTACATGGGTCCTCAGCCTGTGTGGGTCATTAAAGACTCCCCTTTCAGGGCTTCTGGCTTCTCTTAACACTAAGCCTCTGAAAGCATCTGCAGCCTCACAGTCACAGCCTCAAAGCTACGGTATCCACTTCAGAATTCTGAGACCGTTTCGGCCCACTGTTTATTACCAGTACTCAAAACTCAGGTTATCTATTTTTCTCTCTTATACCCACTATTTCCTCTCCCCCAATTCATTTGCCCATTCATCTCTTCCTTTCATTAGAAATAATCTCTACGCTATTCTTAGGCTGTTGAGAAAATCCTTCTTTTTCCTCCTGTTTGCTTCAAATGGAACCTATAACACACCTCCTAGAGCAATCCCGCGTTGAGGCTGCTCATGTAGTCTCTACTAACATACGTGTATGGATCTTGGAAGTAAGAGCAGTATTCTCTTTGCTCCCCAATGCTTCCCCCCTCCTACATTCTAATGTAAGAGTTTTTTCTATTTTGATGTTTATGCTGTTAGAGCATCCATCCTATAACTTGGCTTGTCCAGATCACTTTCATATATTCATGGCGAATATTCGCTCATAGACTCTCTCTCCACTTTAATTCTTGAGACTGAACTTCTTTTATAAAGGTAAAAACTTACCAAATTCAATAAACACTTTTCTGTTTTCACTTATTTGACCTCCCTGAAGCATGTACTCTCACTTAAACACTAGGACCTTGTCTCAGGGGTCCTAGTAGGGCCCATTATACCACCTTACAGCCATGAGAAGAAATGCCTGTAAAATAAAAAAATTGTATTAAATTTTATATGAGTTCAATCCATTTTATCCTTGTAAGTATCATGTGAGGTGTTCAAGGCAGGTATTGTTGTAACCACTTTTTAAAAGAGAGAAAATGGGGTACAAAGAAAAGGAGTAGATTTTCCTGAGTTGCACTAGTAGAAGCTGACAGAATGAGGACTAGCATCTAGGTCCCCCTTCTAATGCTCCTTCCACTATGTCAAGATATTTTAGTGAAAGATTAATAAGGATATAGAAAATGCCCTAATAGATGGATTTTAAATTTAAATTCTTATTGGTATTTGTGACTCAGTAGCATATGATGGAAACAACTATTAAAGTAGAAATGCTGATGTCGATTTCCTAGATAAACTTGCTTTCAGAATATTGTTTCAGAGCTTATTTAAATGAACTTAGATTGAGTGACATGACTTTCCTTCTGTAATTTCTATGTGTTTTGGTATAAAAGAACTACTCTGTGAAACTTGCAATTAAAAGAAAGAAGAAGAATATTTTTTATGTAACCTCTGTAGCAGAAGAATCTTAATAGTGAGCAATAAAATGTTGAAATGAGATATATTTTAATTAGGTAATAATATCAAGCTTTGTTTATTAACTACTCTGAAGGTTCTAATGAGCTGTGAATTTCTGAGGGCTCTTTGGCAGGAAAATGAGAACATTTAACAATTTCTCAAACTAATCTCATTATGGAGAAGTCAGCCTTGCACATGCTTATTTAAAAATGAAGGAGAAATGGAAAACTTCTCTGGCTCCTTATACTACATCATGAATACAGCTTCCTTTGTTCTTTTATATATCTGAAAAATACTATTTGTATACCTAAAAATTAATAGGCCAAGTGTACTGTCCCAGAATGAGCATAATCAAGCTGAATTAACTTTCAGCAGGGCAGAGTTTCATAAAGATTTTCTGAGCATGAGGTCTTATCAAATCTCTTTATGTCTTCACATTACTCAGAAGAAGTGTGCTGTAGCTCAGCTGTAGTCCCCTACATCATTAGGGAGTTGTGAAAATATCCTTGTCACTGTTAGCTCTAAGATATGCAGAAACAGGAGGGGACCAGGTCACTACAAGTTGCAAAGCTAGTAGACATGATTTCAGTCCAAGTGGGTCTGGATCTGAAGCCTGTAGCCTTTTTGCTAAAAAATTGAAATTAGTATCAGTTCATCCTGATTACACTGCATTGCCGCATGATTACTAAAATTAATTATTCAAATGTAATTTCATTGGTATGTTTTTGGGGTCAACAAACTCCAAATTTTGAAAGGTAAGTAAATAGCTATTTATTCTCTTGCCATGTAGGCTGCTGAGATACACCTTTATGTAAAGATTTTTTTTTTTCTGGTGATTTATTGCTGATAGGTATGGCAATGAAAAAAAAAGAACCTTGTATTTTTGGCCTCTTCCTTCAGTTGAATGTTTATCTCTAAGAAAACTGCATGTTGCAAAATAAATATCCTATTATTTTTCAATTTAAGCCTTTTTTTTAAACTGGGAATAACACAAATTTTATTAGAAGTCAAAAAAGCTATTTAACTTGTAATCTTAGAAAAATAGTTTCACAATTTTAAGGCATATATAATAAAATAATATTTGTGATGCTGATGATTCAGATATTTTATAGGACCACACTAGTCTTAACCATTATCCTGAAAAAATGTAATAGATTCTTTGTCTTGTCATTTATTTTAAGGTGGTTTCAACTGACACAATTTACAACATTTTGCTAGAATTTTATCATTAGAAGATCATTGGAAGATAGATTTCTCATGGAATGTTTCTCTATAAATAGTTTCCAAGATTATAGAGTAAAACTTGTAACTAAATTTACCCATAAGCACACTTAATATTGTTAGCTAATCACCTGTGGGACCAGTCTAGACTGAATTTGAAGTTTCCCTCAAGCAGTGGTGGCCGTGTTATTGGCTGCTTACCTATTAGTACAAGTTGTGCTTATTAAATGTATGATTTAGATTCTGGTGAAAGATATAACTTTTCTAATTTCTTTTCTTTGGTATAGCTATCTAGAGTCTATTTGTACTGAATCAGAATTTTAAGAAGCTAAGGTAGAATAAGGAGATGTCTAACTCTATAAGCAAGCTGATGTTAAAGATGTTAATGATATACCAGTGGATTATTCACTCTCAAGGAGGCTTTACTCTCAAAGCTAGAACAACCAAATACTGTACATACAGTATGTGCCCTAGATATTATGCACTGATAGTAACATATTAACATTAATCCATTGTAGTCACTCCATATTACTCAGTTGTTTTATCAGTTTGGCTCCAGGTGTAATCCAGCTTGTGTTAAGATTAATTCTGTTAGTGTTTTTTTTCAAGGTCATATCAATAAGCATAATTTTTTAAAAGAAAGTTGTAGGCTTCTTGGACTCAAGTCTGCTATTTAGAGGAACCATAGCCAAGAATATCCTAGAAGCATGGAAAGTTTATTAAATTATTATTAGCTTTTGTTATTGTATAAAAATCAGCATGGATCAAATTATAATACTTCAGCATAGATTTCAGGATTTTTTTTCTTTACAAAGCCTAGAAAATAAGCAATTCTAAATAAGTAAGTAATAAATATTTCCAATAGGTTAGCTTACATTTGAATCTTGTATAAAATTGAATTGTTCCAATCCCTTTTATTTAACATATAGCAACTCCTCAGAGACCTAAGGACAGAAATACCATTCGACTCAGCAATTCCTCAAAGGATAAATAATTCTATTATAAAGACGTATGCATGCATATGTTCATTGCAGCACTGTTCACAATAGCAAAGACATGGAATCAACCTAAATGTCCATTAGTGATAGACTGGATAAAGAAAATATGGTATATGCACACCATAGAATACTATGCAACCATAAAAAGAATGAGATCATGCCCTTTCCAGGGACATGGGTGGAGCTGGAGGCCATTATCCTTAGCAAACTAACACAGGAACAGAAAACCAAATACTACATGTTCTCACCTAGAAGTGGTAGCTAAATGATGTAACCACATGGACACATGGAGGAGAACAACACACACTGGGGCTTTTCAGAGGGTGGAGGGTTGGAGGAGGGAAAGGTTGGAGGAGAGGATTAGGAAAAACAACTAATGGACGCTAGGCTTAATATCTGGGTGATGAAATAATCTGTACAACAAATCCCTGTGACATAAGTTTACCTATGTAACAAACCTGCACATATACTCCTGAGCTTAAAGTAAAAGTTAAAAAAAACTAAATATTTTCTAGTTTAAAAAATTAAATCATGTTTTTCCTGCCATAAACATGGCATGAGCATCACATTCTTCACCAATGATTTTGCTTTATTATTGGACACCAGTAATATGCGCAGAAAACCATTAACTTAAATAATTACAGTTGGAAAGTTAAGTTCAATATTAACAATGCTAAGTCTGAAAAGTTTGATTTTGGTGGACCTTTTTCAAGGTTTGTATCTTAAATATAAAATAACCCTGTCTCTCTGATGATTTTGTTCAGTTTCCAGTGCATGTTGCTGCTAACTCACCGTACAGAGCCCACTGGGGGGCCATGCTGCTCAAACCACATAAGGCACACTATAATACTGAATTTCTCCTATGGGTAATATGGATGACTAACACCACCTTCTCTTTTGATCCTTTCAGTTTCACTTTGAAAAATCTTCACGTACATAAAATTTGCCATAATAGTACAGTGACAACTCATGTACACTTACCTTGATTCATCAGTTGTTGACAGTTTACCATACTAGCTTTATATATTTCTTGAAAAATGTCATTTTTTCCTTTATTTCTCCCTTGTTGCCTTCCTCCTTCCCCCCTCCCTTCCTTTCTTCTTTCCTTCCTTCCTTCTTTACTATTTCTTTCTCTCATTTTTTTCTATTTATCCTATCTTATTTTTAGAACCACTTACAAAGTAGTTTCAGAAGCTTACCAAACTCATTAACTAACATACTTTAACGTGTATTTCACCTAAGAACAAACATTTCAGATCACTGATCAGACAGTTCAATGATGACCTCAGGATATTTAGGAATTTTTACTAATTGTTTCATTAATGTAGCTCCCTCCCCTCACATATTACATTTATCCATTTCTCTTTAGTATATTTTAATTTAGAATTGTTTACCAGCTGTTTTGTGTCTTTCATGGCATTGATATTTTTAAAAAGTCCAGGTTAGTTGTTTTGCAGAATATGCTTCAATTCAGATTTTTCTGTTTCTTTATCTATTCTTAAAACACCGCATGTTCTCACTTATGAGTGGGAACTGAACAATGAGAACTCATTGACACAGGAAGGGGAACAACACACATTTAGGCCTGGTTGAGGGGGGCTTGGGGGAGGGAGAGCATCAGGAAAAATAGCTAATGCATGCTGGGCTTAATACCTAGATGATGGGTTGATAGGTGCAGCAAACCACCATGGCACGTGTTTACCTATGTAACAAACCTGCACATCCTGCACATGTACCCTGGAACTTAAAATAAAATAAACCAATAAAATCCTAAAAAAAGTACGACAGTAGGCCAGGCGTGGTGGCTCAAGCCTGTCATCCCAGCACTTCAGGAGGCCGAGGCGGGCAGATCACGAGGTCAGGAGATTGAGACCATCCTGGCTAACATGGTAAAACCCCATCTCTACTAAAAATACAAAAAAATTAGCCAGGCGTGGTGGCGGGCACCTGTAGTCCCAGCTACTTGGGAGGCTGAGGCAAGAGAATGGTGTGAACCCAGGAGGCGGAGCTTACAGTGAGCCGAGATAGCACCACTGCACTCCAGCCCAGGCAACAGAGCGAGACTCCGTCTCAAAAAAAAAAAAAAAAAAAAAAGGTAAGACAGTAATACAATCTCTGCTATGATTTATGGTATGCATTTTCTACAATCTATCCAAAGCATGTAAAATGTTGGAAGTAGGAAGATTTTCAGAATTATTAGTATGAGAGCATATGTCAACTCTCTACTTTTGTCATTGACTTTGAGGAAATTTGTAGATTTTAAATGTTTTTTGAAAATATTTAGTTCATTCTCTATCACTACTTTTGGATGAGAAATGATCCCAAGTATTGATAACATCTGCTTCTCTTGGTCATAAGAACTTGGATACAGAAATATGAAAATCAGGACACTGGCCATTGTTTAAAAATAAAATGTAAATCAATTCACAATCAAACAATAATTTATTATATTATTAAAAGTATCTATGAATATTTGTTAAATGCCAGATAGATAAGCCAGAAAAATTTAAAGTACTTATTTCTAGTGATTTATAATAGGTGGGAGAAAAGACACAGACACACATACAAAGTACTCAAATAAGTATGAATAAAGAGATTAAAAAACAGGACAGATAACTTCTTATGCTGCCTAGAGAGGAATGAAGTGGGGGTAGGGCTGGAGTATCAAGACAAGCTTTATGATTGAGATGGAACTTGAGGTATGGAAGCACGTCAGTGTGGTGGTAACACACTCAAGTTTGAATTACTCAGGCTTAGGTTTGAATTCGAATATGTAATATTTGGGCTGGGCATGGTGGCTCATGTCTGCAATCCCAGCACTTCAAGAGGGTGAGGTGGGAGGATCGCTTGAGGCCAGAAGTTCGAGATCAGCCTTGGCAACATAGCTGCCCCCCAAAAATGAAAAATAAAAATATATATCTGGGTGTAGTGGTGTGCGCCTGTAGTCTCAGTTACTCAGGAGGCTGAGGCAAGAGGATCACTTGAGCCCAGGAGATTGAGGCTGCAGTAAGCTGTGAACATGTCATTTACTGCACTCCAGCCTGGGTGAAAGAGCAAGACCTGTCACAAACAAAAACAAAAACTAAAAACAAAACGACAACAACAAATGTGTCACATTTGGTAAAATACAATTTATGATTTATAGCTTACTCTTCTGTCTGTTCTCTAAATTGAAACTTAAATACCTATCTTGCAATGTTGTGAGTACTTAATGAGATAATGAACATGTGTAACCCAAATTAAGTAATAGATGGTAGCTGGAATTACTACTTAAATATGAGTGGTAGTTTGCTCCATACAGAAGTAGACACAAAAGAATAGAAAAGCGTGGCGTGAACAGTGTGCTGGAGAAAAGGGTGTCTTCCATTTGGTCGGCAAGCCTGTTAGGAGATTTCACACTACAAAATTTGGCCTTGGATTTTGTAGAATTATGTTTGCTAACCATAGAAGAGAGACTGTAATCTATCAAACTGTTGCAGAATTTTGGAAAGGAAGTGTCAATATAAGATCTATGTTTTAGAAAAATCTATCAGGGCAGTGTGATATAGTCACTGGATCTTAAGAGGCCATAGATAACTTGAATACTGTATGTGCCCATATAAAATATAAGGAGTTACAGACTTTTGAGTCATCTAATCACCATCCTGGGGCAGACATCTATGAGTCACTGGGCTTCAGGAATAAAATATTGGAATTTCTATTTATTTTTACTTCACCTTTTAAGTTTCTTTTTATATATTTAAGAATGTACATTATGCATTAGTAAAATAAAACAAGCACATCACTTATAAATAAATAAATGCACATATGTTGTGAGTACACACACTGGATTCTTTTTACCAAGAAGCAAGCAACCCAAAATATTTTGAGACTTCCACTCCAGAGGGTCTTGGAATAGTTAGAGTGCTTCTGACCTGGAAATAGGAAAACCAATTAGTATAGTGTTTCAGTAGTCCTGATACATTTTACTGAAGATTTGATCTTGGTTACTAACACTGGAATAAAGAAAGGAGATACATTTGAAAGACTGTAAAATAAATTCATAATCAGAAGCTTGCAAGCCATAATATCATCATGGATATTTTTGTTTGTCAAGGATATGAAAGGGAGTTGTCAGAGATCAGCAAAGTAATGACTGAGAATACACCAGTGATAGGCAATCCTAGGGAATAGGGATTTACTTCAAAGACAAACTCAAGTTCTTTGATGCAAGGTTGCCTAATTGGATTATGAAATTAGTTGACAAGAAAGTAAGGAAGTACAATCATGTGTATTTAGTTTTCTGTTTAGATGTAGTTCTATGTGGAAAAGGTGATTAGAGTAGAATGTTGACCTTCTTACATGAATTCAAAGGTAATAACTCAATTAAAATGATTAACATATGAGTTAGATATAAGACTGTAGGGAGGATAAGTTACATCCTTTAATGATAATAGAGACAATGGGCTAAGGTTAATTTGCGGAAATGCCCTTACATACTGTATCTGAAGGGATGAAATTTTGCTGAGCAACAAGTTGCTAAGCTGATCAAGGAACTAAAGCTTTTCTTCAAAAAAGCAAATATGAATTAAGGTACATATTTATTTCTTTTATAAAATGACAGTAATATGTAATCCCCAGTCTTGTCAGTGTAGATGTATTCCTCTTTGATTTTATCCTATTCTGTTAAACTTGGAGGGTTGACTGATTCTTCTTACAAAATAGAAGGAGTATGATTAATTGTAAATCATGATTGTATTTATTTGTTTTCTTTATACCAATGTAATTGGAGCAAATCAAGACTTAAAAGGTTATACTGTACATAACAGAGCAGAATTTTTTAGAAAATTTCTACCCATTCACTAATTAATTCAGTCAATTTTTCAATTGGTCATTTATGAAATATTTATTGTATATAATCTGTGAAATAAGAATTGTAGTATGGCTGTGAAGAGTGTCAACAAGACAGAAAAGGCTTCTTACTTTATGGAATTTAAATCTTCATGGGAAAGACAGACAATAAGTAAGCAAATATATAAATAGGATTAATTATAGATTATGATAACTAATACTGTGAAGTTTATAAACAATTGATACGGCTGAGAGTACTTGGAGGGAGGTGTGGTTTCTTTAGACAGAATGAACAGGAAAGACCTGTGAAGGCAGGTCACATTTGAGAATTGAAAGATGAGAAGGAGTTATATCTATCTCCCCATATTTCTCCTCTTTATGGAAACTGAAATACCTTCATTTGCTATTATGGTTTTCCTTCTGTCCTCCAAGCGAAAATAAATAAAACTAAAATAAAATATCCCTCTCCCAATCAACCCATGATGAATCTCTACTCAATATATAACTCTAGCTCCTTCAGATTCAGAAATCTCTGGTTACTCCTTTCTGCCTTTTTCCAGGTGTATTCTCCAGTTACTGCCATATCCTTTCCGGTATAGTTCAACTTAATGTCTCCTGCTACCCCCTATCTTTATCTTTTCCACAGTTCAGCCCAGCTTGACAAAGGGCCTAGAGCTGAATAGCTCAGTATGAAACTAAAGAGATTTCCTAAGTTGTTAGGGTGAGGGAAAAGGTGTAAGACTTAAATTTTAATAAAGTTTTTGACTGTGTTATAATTTACCCTTTATCAAAAAGGACTATAATGTATACTTTGACACCCAGCATCCCTTTTCATCTAAATCTCAATCTTTTGAAGTTCTATTCCTTCTACTGGGTTTGTGCGTTTGTGTTTCTGTTGCTTTTGCCCTTGTTCTTTCTGATTCAAACTGATTGTGCTCAGTTTCTATGCAATCAGAGAGGATAATTGATGTTTTCATTGATTACTTTTTTTCTGAGGTATTATATGCCAACAAATGTTTGACCTTGCCATTCACTGAAACAAACATAGATGTTGCTACCTCCCAAAGTTCTTAGATGACTTAGGTTTGTTAAAGTATCTTTTCCTACATCTAGGTTCTGATGTGATTCAGGGAATTAGTAGTGCTAAATGGCCAGAGATGCCATCAATCATCAATCCCTATGAATAGAATATAAGTTAGGAGACATAATCCATACACTGGCACCAGGTTGGTTCTGAAAATCTCTTTATAGCAAGTGAATAAATGTTTCTATCCGTGTCCATGAGGACCTGTTCATTTAAGGATTCTTTCTTTTTATGTTTTCTTTCCTATATCAGCTTTCCTGGCCCCCATGGCTGCCCTGACACCTCTATCCAGAAGCCTTCTATTTGCGTTTATCCCTGAGGGCTGCCACAGGAACCTACTTTTCCTCCTCTGTAGTTACATTCACTGGCCTTGAGGGTACAGGTGGCCTCTTACGATTCTGGAAAAAAGTCTTAAGTTTGAATGGAAACTTTTGGCTTTAAATATATCTTGTACTGACTTGATCCAGACATTCCTCTTTTGCAAACTCTCCTCTGGGTGATATGGTTTGGCTGTGTCCCCACCCAAATCTCATCTTGAATTGTAATCGCCATAATCCTCATGTGTCGTGGAAGGGAACTGGTGGGAGGTAATTGAATCATGGGGGTGGTTTCCCCCATGTTGTTCTTGTGATAGCGGGTGAATTCTCATGAGATCTGATTGTTTTATAAATGTCTGGCATCTCACCTGCTGACACTCACTCTCTCCCTCCTGCCACCTAGTAAAGAGGTATCTTCCCCTCTGATTGTAAGTTTCTTGAGGACCCCCCGCAGCCATGCAAAACTGTGAGTCAGTTAAACCTCTTTTCTTTTTAAATTACCCAATCTCAGATATTTCTTCATAGCAGCATGAGAATGGTCTAATACATTGGTGCAACAGTGTGATGTGCTATTAAAGACCCTGGAACTCAACACTGTGCAGAAAACTTCTTGCCCTTCTCTTACACATGTTTATAAATTGATCCTGTAAACTCCCTGTCTTGCTCTGCATTCTTTTTATGACGAACAGGCATTCAGTCATGGATATGGAAGCCTACAGCTCTGAATCCTGAAATTATTCTTAATGCAAAGCCTACATTATCTATCATTACCCCTTTTAATCTCTGTTAATTTTCAGTACCTTAGAATTGTCACTGTTGTAGTATTTCAGTAACACATTCCTTTTTCCAGCCTTGAATTTAATTTATGAAAACTACTCCAGTTTCTTCAGGGAAGAATTTTTTCAGCCCTCTGAGGTCTCCAAGCACCAGTGAATCAGATCTTAGCCTGTGGGTCCAGGAAAGGACCCTAAAACAATTCAATTGTGCCTGCCACAGACCTCTTCTTTTTTATAGAAAAGACTCAAATGTTTCAATAAATTATGTGTGTGTAGATGTGGCTTAAATACTAATTTCTATCCTGTAATCTCATGAGAGGTTTCTTAGACTTTCACAGTCTGGCAATCTCACATAGTTCTAAGGCTCTCTATTCCATTTGATATATCCAGTTACAGATCAGGCACTCTTCTAGTGTCAGAGTAATTTTTATAGTTTGCTTCTTATCTTACTGTGGTAATCCAATTATGGCTTGTACCTGCTCTGGCTTGTCTGTCAAATTCAGCAACCTGACTGTCATGATGAAAGTGGCAGTCTTGGCTCATCAGAGGTGCAGCTTTAAGTCTTTTTTTTTTTTTCATGACTTTAAAAGTCATCACAACATGTTGTGGCATTAAAAAAAAAGATGTTTGTTCTAAAGAAGCTAAAGAGAAATTCTGTATTTTGGGGGTACTCAGAGTTGGAGTAGGTAATTATATTGTATATTAGGTAGTATAATACCTAAATACTTCTTCCTCAAAGTCCCATTTCTCATCAAAGCTGCCCAAATCTCAACTTCCCTGTTTGCTTATCTTCTCTCTACCTTGCAAATAAAAATCAGAAACACACTAATCTCTTCCCTCACAACTCCTTCCTTACTGTAGCTCAGCTCCTCCAATATTGATTCTTGTTACTTATACCCCTTATTCAGTTACCACTAAAAATCTCTTTTCCATATCTCCATAAACTTTTTTTAACTTCAGTCAATTTAACCATTTTCTGATTTTCCTAATTTCCTTTCCAAGCCCGATAGCCTCCTCCTGGCTGAAGTGTGTTCAAAGGATCAAAGACAGTAGTGCCTTAGGCTGTGGATCCTTACAATTTGATCTTTTTTTGACTTTATCATATTAATACAAATTTCTTAACTCTAAAATAACTTACAAATATTTAAAAAAATGATACCGAGATACACTCAAGTCACTAATGAAAACTCTTGGCACTCAGCCCTTAATAGACTTCCTAATTTCCTTCTTAACATATGTAAAGCAGATCAAATTAAACACTCTTGACATTTAAACTCCTAAAACAAAACAAGAAGCCAATTTATACTTCACTCAGAATAAGAAAAAAAAAAGTCCCAGATGTAGCCTGTCTCCCTCCCCTTTAGCCCTGCAGCAGGGTCTTATGGATGAGACACTTCACAGGAAAAGATCAAAGCAGGCTGCTGTGTTCACTGGATGTAACACATGGTAGAGGCCAGGTTAGTGAGGTTGTCACATTCTGGTCTTAAAGGTGGCTTGAGGGTGAACCTGAGTCCAGTTGGTAACTATCCTATGTAAGAGCAGGACTCAATCTCAGCAAGCACCTCCAATATAAATACAACTCCTTCTCTGTATTATTCCTGAGATCTTATGATCTAATGATCATTTTTATAACATCAGAGATAGAAAAACGTCTTGTACAAGCCAATATGTAAGTACTTTGGCCCTCTAACTCCAGAATATTTTCTTAATCAAGATTGTCTCATTAATCCTTTATAAACCAGAAATAAAACTCTAAGCCCCCAAACTGACTAAATGGAACCCTATCTCAGCCAAGAGGATTCCCAAGAAACCTGAAAAACAAGTTCAGGCCATGACAGGAAGCAGGGATCAGACATGCCTCATTATACCCTCTCTGATTCAGAGTTTAGACACAACTGACCCACATTAACATTAAAACAGAGATTTTAAGACTGACAAACCAGACTTTTTGTAGCAGTAAGATGCCAAATTCCAACCTGACTCTAGTATAACATCACATGACAGATAAAGAAGAAAATCAGAATATTTTACTTAGAATATAGTTCTTTGCCATATTTTGAAATGGCTCTTTGCATATGTAAAGAATCTCTATTAAGATAACTAGATCCTCCCCCTTTCAGACCCTCCCAATCCTGAAGAGATTAACTAAGAGCCTGGTACCTTCTAAGGTCTGATAAGATACATTTACTATCTGTTCTCTTTGAAGCCTGCTACCTGGAAGTTTCTATATAACAAGAACCTTGGCTTGCACAACTCCCTTTATCGTCACCTCAAGAATTTCTTTCTGCTAACTTCAACTTTAGGCAAAACTTAACTCTTAACCATTTGGTAATTTGGAAATCTCTGAATTCACCTATGATCTGAAATTACTCCCCTCTCCCTGCTTAAAGATGTCCCACCTTTCCAGTCCAAACCCATGTGTACTTCACATGTATTGATTGATATGTTTCCCTAAAATGTATAAAACCAAGATGTCACCCCACCACCTCGGGCACATGTTCTCAGGATCTCTTGAGGCTGTGTCATGGGTCGTGGCCCTCACAGTTGGCTCGGAATAAATATCTTCAAACATTTTACAGAGTTTGGCTTCTTTATGGTCAACACTTCTATTATACCTATATTGATATAAGTTACCTTACTTTACTACCTCATTTAGTTTGGTTAGTACAGGACCATTGGTTGCATATTGACACAGGATATCCAAGACACAAATTTTCAGTGATTGGTTGTTTCAGGTACATTGTCATTTTTATGATTTTATATTTAGAAGAGAACGTGTTAGTGACAAAATTTATAAAAAAGATATCACACCCAAGACATATAATAGTCATACAAAGAAAGATGAACATGGTAAGGATGATTTATGTGATAAAATATATTTTAACCAAAATTAAGGTGTATCACAAATAATTAAAATCAATATTTTGAAAGACTTGTCAGATTTGGTTTTACCAGGCATAAATGTAGAACCTCAGAAAGGAAGGGAGTGAAATAGTCATGTGAACATCCACTAGTTAAGAGCTATAACACTGAATAACATTTAAAATAAACAAAACAACTATATGAAGACAGTGGAAAGCATTTTAAAAAACCCCAGAAGCTAGGAGACAGTTAAACTCATAAAACTACAACTGGAATGGGTAAGAAGTTTGAGTCTGTTGCTTCCTGACTTGAGTGTGTCATCCTCCCCCAGGGTAAAACTGTCTAAATTGGCAACAGGCTAAATGTGCCAGAGATCAAAGTTCAAAACCGGAAAAACAACTAAAAATTTATAGGAGAAATCCTGAACAGTATGAGAAGCAAGGAGACCCAAATTCTGAACATAAACTGTCCACATATTTGTCAGAAAGCTAAATAACTTAAGTATAGGGGAGCCCTCAGGAGGCATGATGGGAAATCAGCCAGAGACCAGAGATAAATATATCCTTGAAACATGGGGTGTCACAGAATCAGATCTTTGAATTTGATAATTTTCATAACTGGCTGTATTCCTGAACCATGCCCAGTTCAGTCAGCAGAAAGTTTGAAGTGTCAGCATACACAGCCCAAAGTCAACAGAGCACTTGAAAATTAAGAGATACCCTGGAAGCAAGGGAAAACAGGAAGCATAAGCCCCATATCTGCTTAAATCTTCAGCTTACTGACAAATTTTTCAGGCATGAGGTGGTCCACAGAAAGCTAGGAAAAAAACGCACCAGTGGGAAGGCATTAGAATAAAGTATCCATATTAGCAGCTGCATACTGCCAGATCCGGAGGGTGGTTGAGTGGAGCAAGTGGAGTGGAAGACTAGGGGGTGGCAACAGAGTTTGCAATTTGATTCCACACAAATTAACTGTCTACTGAAACAGAAGAGGATAATTCTTAGGAGAACATGATAAAATTTTGAGTCACTACAATATA
The DNA here is from genome assembly GCF_028858775.2 of Pan troglodytes. Taxonomy (NCBI): domain Eukaryota; kingdom Metazoa; phylum Chordata; class Mammalia; order Primates; family Hominidae; genus Pan; species Pan troglodytes. Next base: position 131,756,866 of record NC_072403.2, read on the forward strand.
TTATCTGCAGAATCTGGGTTTTCAACCAGAAATCAAGTGTCAAAAAAATAGCTATATGTGAAAAATAACCGGGAAAATAAAAGCAGTCAATATAAACTGAATCCAAAAAACCTAGATATTGGATTAGGCAGATCGAGCCTTCAAAGCATATAATTATTTTAAAAGAATTAAAAGAAAATATTTTCAAAGTACTAAATAAAAATATGACCTTAATGAACAAACAGATGGGACAGAGAAATGACAATTAACTAAAACATATAAATTAGAGTGGAAAAGTAGAATTAATGAAATTTTAAAAATGAGTTGATGGTTTCAACATCAGATTGCAGATGACATAAGAAAGAATTGGTGAGCTTGAAGATAGATCAATAGAAACTATAAAATTTAAAGAAGAAATAGAAAAATGAATAAAGAAAAATAAAGTGAATCTTAAGATCTGTGGGAAAATATGAAGTGGTCATATGAAATGGTACAACATATATATAATTTAAATCCTAAAAAGAGAGACAAGAAAGGAAAAAAAAAGCCAAAAAAAAAGGAAAAAAAAGATGCAAGACAGTTCAAATTTGATGGAAAACATTAACCTACTAATCCAAGAAGTTCAAAGAACTTCATGCAAGTTAAACACAAAAAAATAAACCCGCAGACACATCATCATCAAATTACTACAAGCAGCCAAGCATGGTGGCCCATGCCTGTAATCCCAGCACTTTGGAAGCTGAGGTGGGAAGATCACTTGAGGCCAGGAGTTCGCTACCAGCCTGGCCAACATGGCAAAACTCCACCTCTACTAAAAATACGAAAGTTAGCTGGGTGTGGTGGCACACACCTATAATCCCAGCTACTCAGGAGGCTCAGGCAAGAGAATCACTTGAACATGGAAGGCGGAGGTTGCAGTGAGCCAATATTGCACCACTGCTCTCCAGCCTTGGTGACAGAGTGTGACTCTGTCTGAAAAAGAAAAAAAATTGCTAAAAGCTAAAATAAGTAGAAAATCTTGAAAGCACCTAGAGAAAAATAACACATTAGCTATTAGGGAAAAAGGTAAGATTCATGCTTGACTTCTCATCAGATTATGAAAGCCCAAAGACATTAGAAAAGTGTATTTAAAATGCAGAAGGAAAATAAAATCAACCTATATCCAGTGAAGCTATCCTTCAAAATAAAAATGGAATAATAAATTCAGATTAAAAAGGTTAGAGAATATATTGCCATTAGATCTCTATTATGAAGAACAATGACTAAAGAAAGTTAATTCATATTTGAAGAGAAATAATACTAGATAGCAATGTGGATCTATAGGAATGACACAGTCACAGAAGACTACATACTATATGATTCACTTATGTAAATTTATATTTCTATCAATCATACAGTATGGCTGAAAAGCCATAGCTATAAAACTTAACTAATGAAAGTTAGTCAATAGCTTGTAGTGGCATGTAGTGAGCCATAGAAAGGGCAAAGACATAGTGATGGAAAGCACATCAATGAGCCAGAGTAGAGTGAGAATTGATGATAAAGGAACATGAGGAAAATGTCAGTGATAAAAATGTTGAATTTGGTGATAGTTACATAAGTGTATACATTTGTCAAAACTCATTCAATTGTGCAGTTAAAATTAGATAAGTTTAATTTTACATAAATGACAGAAAACATAGGACCTAAATCAGAAAGAGCCTTACTAGGTCACTGGCTAAAACCTGATGAGCAAGGTTCTATTATAATATGTAAATATATATATATTTAATGTATACGTATATGTAAATATTTTAGTAAGTTGAATTTTGCATTATTTATACAACATACATATATCATTAGCCATTTTTTAAATAAAGTAATATGATTTGAAATATTTATCTTGCAATATCCATTTAAACCTGAGCATAATGGTTTGCTACACAAAATTATGTTAATACCAGCTAATAGAACTTCGTTGATAGCCTATAGTAGCATTTAGTGAGGAGGATGGACTTTGGTGCTAGATACACATGGGTTTGAATCCCACTTCTCTCCTTAATTGCTGTTTTATCTTGGATAAATTATTCAACTTCTCTGAGTTTCAGTTGACTCAGTTGTTGAATAAAAATGCTACTATCTGTTTCATAGGGATGTTATAAGGACAAGATGAAAAAAGGTATGTAAATTGCTTAGTGCAGTGCCTAGCACAGAGTTTTTATGCAATAAATATTACCTATTTCATTATTTGTTGTACCAGAATATTTTAATCAATGTATAAAATAGTTTAGTTGAAGCAATGAATTACCACAATGGCTACTGGTAAATAATAAAATAATATTATGCCCCTAGAAAAATACTTATGAATAAGGGAGAACAATCAGAAACAGATTAAATAAAAATACACTGGCATTGGAAGAATGTATTTGATTCATATGAATCTTTTTATTTAGGGTCCTCAGCAATAGTTTCTATCCCTTTTCTAACAATCTACTTTCCTAAAAAGGTCTATTTAACTTTGCATCTCTCTCCCTCTCTCTTTCTCTCTCTCTCTCCCTCTCTCTCACTTTCTCTCTCTTCTATTTTCTCTCTTTTTCCTGGCATATATTCATTTCCTCCCTATATCAATTTCTTTGTTTCTCTTAGCTGCATGTTTTTCTTCATTCGCCTGAGTGTGTAGGTAAGCCTTTTCCTTTGTTGGATTTGTGGTAATTTTCTAATATATTCCCCCTCTTACAGTTCATTCTCTGATTTTTTCAAAACACTCTTCCAGAATTGTCCTAAGGTGATGTGTAAACTGTGAAAACCTCATATTCACATACACCTTACACTTCACTCTAAAGGTCAAGGTAACGTTTACCTGAGAAGAAGTGAAAATAACATCCACGTAAATGTTGGAAGGGAAAATCACCTGGCAATAAAGACTTGGTTGAGGCATCCTCTTAGGAGACAGGTCCATTGTGAAAAAAAATTAATAAAATAAAAAGTGGTCTTTGGGGATCTTGGAAAAAAGCTGGGCAACATTGGAAAGAAAATGGTTAGAGTTCAAAACAAGAAGCCTGAAGTAATAAATTCACTCACAAATGATTATAGACGAGGACTCAAGGGAGGAGAAGAATGTGCTATTCGAACACTGAAGATTGTGGATTCCATGGAACACTGGCAAAGAGTAATCAGTTTTTCATTCATGGGTGACCTGGAGATATTTACTGATGGAAAGAGTGAGTTGGATGACTTTGAGGAGAATGGTTTATCTTGAGGCTGAAAAGGGTTTAGATTTAAAGTCTTTGCAGGAAAAAAACACACTTGTACTTTCCAGCTCTCTGGCATTCAAGAGAATGAGGCAGAGCTAGATAAATGAAAAGGAGAGAGACAGAGCTCAAGAGAATGAGACAGAGCTAAATAAATGAAAAGCAGAGAGACAGAGTTCAAGAGAATGAGACAGAGCGAAATAAATGAAGAGAAAAGAGGAGAAATGAAAGTATCCTACATTTTGAAGGCTAAAGATGGATAGATAATGAATTATTAAGGAAAAACAAACCTGTATAATAGGTTTGGGCTAGATAAATAATAAGTGAAAACAAATATACATTCAGAAGATACTTTAAATTTTTTTTTAATATGCTATAGACTAATAGAGTAATGTTGGACTGAATGTGTGGTTTGTGCAGTAAAGTTTCCTCACTTTGGGGTAGTGTGTACTAACAATTGCTGACTATCTACCTCATGCCTCTTCTGACAAACTTTTAGTTTCACATCTTATTTGTCTACTGCAATATAGTACCGTCTAGAACAAAACATATTTCAATCCTATTTTTTCTTTTCCCGTTACAGTCAACCCTGTCTGAAAGAAAATGAGATTTTTACTTTTCCTAAAAGTAAAATAGACTGCTTTAGGATTAACAGCAGCCTTGCCTCTGTCTGAAACTAACTCTTGCAACTGACCTAGAGAATGTGCAGAAAACAAAAGCAAGCAAACAAACATAATACCTGCAATTGTTCAGAACAAGATCAATGAAAAATTTTAACATTTTCTTGAAGGGAAAGGATTAAATCAACATTTAAAGGCTGCTCTTTTCCTGTCTTCTCTTTTTCTACCTATCATCTTTCCTTAAGAATAGCCTAAAGCTTTCTCATACTCGAGAAAACAGATACAAGAAATTTATTTTCTTTCTCAAATCCAATAGCTTTGTCCCTCTGGTTTCTACATTTTCTGCTGTCTGTCTCTGTATTAGTATCCCCCTACTGCATTAAACCCCACCCTGGCTAGAGGATCATTTCTCATCCAAGAACAAAACACTGTTTTTACTATCTTACTTTTTGATTGATACAACCCCATCGGCTATTTCCCTCGTCTCCCATTTGTTTGTCTTCTCTTCCCCTCATCCTCCTTCAGTGTTTGAACCATTAGTCAACATTTTTCTTCATTCTACCAATTCTGAAAAAAGTGTTGTTTGAAAACTTCTTTCTCCCCTATGATTCTACTATTTTTATTAATGTTTGCATTTCAGCCCAAGATTAAACAACTCTCTAAGCACTGATAAAATATCAGAGATCTGCAGTTAGAACCAACTTATGACCTTAAGAAATACCTGCCATAATGGAAAAGAACAAGATGAGTTAAAGGAAGGTTTTAATAATAAATACAATGGGACCCACGGCCAGTTGGAGACAAAATTGCAAAGCATATAAAGTTTACCTTTCTTCTGTCCCCTCCACCATTTCCTGCCCTCAGAGTCTGTGTGTGTTCCCACACCACAAGATTCTTGTTTACCGGAGTCACCATATATGCCAGCACTTCCTGGTCTGTGTCTCTGGTTTATATATGACCCCTCTGGTTACCTCCATGAAACTCATCTCTGCAGTATAAATGGCACAGGCAAAGTGTTAGAAATTGATTGCAATCCACTTTAACAAGTTTACATTGAAATGTCAATGATGGATAGCTCAGCATAAGGTGCTAGGGATATTTTCATTTTAAAAGATGAAAACATTAGAACCTAGATAACTTTCTGATTTTCAGGTAGAATTATGGACTTAAGTTATAACTAGCCAGGAGACATGTTAGTTAGTAGGAGATAGAGGGAACTTCCTGCTCCTGAATTACACTACTACCTGTCTACTGATAAGCGAGATCAGGGATATTAAAATCCCAAATGACAACAACAACAATAAAATGTTGAGTGCCAGTGCAACACTACAGGGAGTTTATAAATAAAGCAAAAATAAACCCACAAAGACAGTTCTATTTTGGGTAGCACAGAAAGATAAGAATAGAGGCAAGATGAATATGTAAGATGCACGTATACCAAGCAGCAGGCACACATAACGTAATGATTGCTGTTTCCCAACTCTCAGAAGCCTGCCTGACTGAAAACTGATCACTCATTGCTCTCCTGGGCTTTTTCCTTTCTTAGCAGCTCTGCAGTGTTGTCCCTGTGAGTTCTGTACCAAAGTGAGGTGATGGTCTCAAGCAGGCTAAGAAAGTTTTGTTATTTTATTTCCTCCATCCCTTTCTTTTTTTCTTCCTTCTCTTCTCTGCCTTTACAAAGAAAAATGTTTAAAAAGGAGGGGTGGTGGAGGGGAGGATGTGAGGTTTTGATGAAGAATTCTGAATCTGTTTGGAAGAGGGTCATGGAAATCCTCTGACTGGGATAGGTGTGGGTACAATAAGGCTGTGCTGAGCATACTGAGCTAGTTTAATTGAGCTTGTTCAGTATTGGTGGAAACATTATTTTTTCTTTTAATTTGTTTCTGCCTTGTTAATCTATTTCTGATTTCTCCAAACTATACACATGGAGGTATGCTATCTTCCTTCTGTCCTCGGGGAAGGAAAAGGGCGTGCTGTTTGCAAGTTAAGCCTGTGCTCCTGTGTGTCATGACCGTTTTGGAGAGTCAGTTCAGGTTAGTGGTGTTTGCAAAGTTTTCTTGTCTCTGAAACCTACTCAGTGTCTCTAGAGTCTCCTGCTGAAAGAGGAAAACACCGTAACACATCATAGTGGGCTGCTTATTAGAAAACACAACTCTCCTAGCAAATGACTTTTCTATAAAGTATAATAAATCATACACTTGGTAATAAGTAGAAAGTGTTAGCCGTTGGAACGATCCTTTTCCTCTTGTCAAGATTAGGGCAATTAGATAGTCCATATGGATTTTCAAATTAAATATCTGCTCTGATTATGCTGCTTTAAAATATTTTATTTGAAGTAATAGATTGTTTGGTTATAAAGGCTGATATTTGTAGTGTACCAGGCTTCTTAAAAGAGCAAATTTTACTTCTCTATTTTTTAAATTTGTAAGTGAGTCAAAGACTTGGATTTAATTCATTATGTTCTCCCTCAAAGATCTACCCTGCCTCTACCAGTTATTATAAGTCCAACCAAATACATTATAACTCCAAATTTAACCTTTCCCTGTTAAATTTGTTTAACTTCCCTGTTAAATGTGTTTAACCTGTTTGTAAGATATTTTAGTTGCTCATGACTGTTTTATATGCATTCTATATAAACAAGGAATTAAAAATGAAATGCTTTCAGCTCATGGTACTGTGAACATTTTTACCCTACTTTTCCTTATTGAGTAACGTTTCGTACTGCTTTTACTGCATCAACATAGTTGAAATTCAGATACAGAAATACTCATACTACCAGATTTAAACTTTGATTCCACTGGGGACTTCATTAGTAGGTGTCTTCTTCAGTTCAAAGGCAGCACTTGAGAGTTTTAAGACCCTCTAGTTTACTAATTAGCTTACCCCAAGGGCTGTTTTTAACATCGCTCAAACCTTTTTAACTTTTATTGATATGGGCATTTGCACATAACTGTTTTCAGTTTAATGTGTCCAGATCTCTAGTCACATTCAGGGACAAGTACTTTAGAACAAGTTGGAAATCCTGTTTAATGATTTTTTTTGTCATATTTATGTATATTTGCTTATGAGCAAATAATTTGTTTCGACTTACCTTTTATCTGACTAAGCATATTCTCTTTGTTGCTATTCCCTTAAGCCTTTAGATTACATAAATAAACTACATAATTACATAGATTAACTACATAAAGGTAAATTCATCATGAATTGGTAAATTGTGAAGTTAATCCCACCTAGTGGGAACTAATAAAAATAGAAAACTGACATTAATCTGTATTTATCAGAAGATATTCTAGGGATTAGTGTGCTCTCATGGCGGGTAAATATGTGATTAGTTTTATAAATGCAGCTGCCTTATTCTGTTTTCTGTAAATGATTACAATAAAATGTTTTATTTAAATTATTTTATATGAAGTTATGGCCAAGTTTTATCAGGAATCAGGAAAAAGCAACTGACATTAATTTATTGTTGACATTAAATTTACACTATAATACCACATAAGATGATTTCAAACCTTCTCATCAACTCCACTGAAACCACCAGAGTCCAACTGCAATAGTGTCATAACCACTCTTGGCTCCCTATAGTCCATCCCCTCATGCCACACAACATCATCCCCACCCCCATTATTCTCAGGGCTACAGCAAATTTTTTATGAATTAAGTTTGGCTGTGTCCTTCCCTTATTTAAAATTCCTCAATATTTTCTAATTACATTTAGGAAAAAGAGCCATCATTGTTAATATATTTTTAAATCAACTTCACTTTGGCTTGAGGTTGCCTCTGTACCTTGAGTTACTATGTGGCAAACTGCAACCTAACTTAGTATTTAAACAAGGCAAAATCTAATTTAGAAGTATAACTAAATAAGTATAACCAAAATCTAATTTGAAGTATAATTTAGAAGTCAAAGAAGATCTTCCTTCTCTAATGTGTGTGTAAATATATAACATTTAATTATATGTTTCTTTGTGTAACTTAGTTTAATATTTGTCTTTCACATAATAATGCAGGCTCTATGAGGACAGAGGTCATTGTCTCTCTTATTAACTTCTGCATGTGAATACTTAGAATACTGTCACATAATTTATCAATACCTGTTTGTTGCTTCAATAAGTGAATAAAATATGGTATTGGATTTTTTGAGTTATTTTCAAATTTATTTAGTCTTCTTAGTGGTCTAGTCTTTAATGCAAAAATTAGCTTTCTTTTATAACCAAAATCTCTTCGTTATTCTATTTCACATGAAAAAAAATTCTGAGCATCCTTGGAGGGAACGTACACTAGCGAGTATTTATATGCATGACATATGGTTGGCAGAGAATACTGCATTTAACCCGTGAACTGATGAGTAATATTTGTGTTATGTTCTACATATATGACACAATAAATATGTGATACAAAAGAATCTAATCCTCAGCTGAAAAGGACATTCAGACCATGAAGTTTACTTGTCTCTTTAGACAATTCCAGGTTGTTGAAATAATGCAATTCAGTGTAGTTGTGAAATCTTTCTATGAAGAAAAACCCATGGCTTTCTTCTACAAAAGATTTTTTATATTTTTCTCTTATAAAATACTTTTATACCTAGTCTACATGTTTCTATTTAGTAGTGTTAGAATGGAGCTAATCACAAGTTTCTGAATTTATGTTCTCTCAGTTATGATGATAAAGTCATAAGATTAATTTCCTTGCATGGCTCCTTAAGTAACTTGGAAAATATTTTCTGAGGGTGGGATTTTAAAATAGTGTCTAAATGATACAAGTTGCAATAAATTGCTTTGAAAGAAAAAAATCATTTACGCATGTACGCTTACATGTTTCTTAGAAAGCACTGGTTCCAAGTTCTGTTTCAATGGAATTTCTATACATTTAATGAAATAAAATATTCTGGAATCAAAGAGCAATTCTTGATGACTAAGAATAATATTTTTTTCCAGATTTGTTAGGTTCTATGGTGTTGATCAAATTTTTTTCCAAAGCAATACATTATAAGGATATGATTGGTTACACTTTCTTATTCAAAATTCTGACTATGTGATATTGCCAGGCAGCTTCCTTTTTCACATAGATTAGTTTGATTCTACCAATCCCTTTCCGAGCAAATTGCCTATTGCATTTCATACCCATTCACTTGCCTTATGGATTGCATTTGTGGTTGATAGTCTATTAAATTACTGTGCAGATTGGATTCAGGCCAGTGGTTAAAATATTTCTATTAGACTGCAACAGCATACGTGTATCTCTTACAAATTCACATAACTTTCTCATCGTTCTCAGTGTTTGATTCTGTCCAGAGAGGTTGAATTGGGTGCGACTCAATTTCACAGGTGCACATCAGCCAGCAGTTTTTCTGAGCTGAGTGTTTGATAACAGAGAGCAGTACCCATAGTCAGTGCAGAGGTTTGTGCATCATGACCAGCTTGCTATCAAAAGAGCCTTATGTCTCACATAAGTTACATGTTGTCAATAGAGAAATTTCCCTTTACTTTAATTATTAACTCCAAGAAATGTACATTTTTATTATTTATTATGGGTATTTGTAATGTGATTATTTCATCTGTGCCTTTTGTTGACCTTTTGAAAAAGGTAGCATGTGTTTGTTCCCTACCTTATTTAGACTAAAAACATCTGTCCCTACTTCATGACAAATAGCAGTCATGCTATCATTTTAAGAATCAAGAAACAGCTATGGATCAGTTTCAAGGATCAGTTTTATTTAGAAGTGACATATTTAACTCTGTTTATGCTTGCTTTTATTTTTGATTTCCTGAAAATCGCATGCGTTTTCTGAAAATGTCTGATAGAAACAGTAAGATGACGTCTTCCTTCTGTTATTTAATTGGCAAACAATATTTGCTCTTGGGATTCCTCATGCTGTGATACTGAACTGACTCTCTTAAATTTGATCTGTAATTCTCAGGGGATTGTAGAGACGTAGTAATGAAGTATGACAAAAGTTTCTGGGTTGGTACTATCAATCACTAATTATTATTTTGAAACTTTGAGAAGGCCATGAAGTTAGTGAGAGCTTGTTATTTAGGGTGAATAATGTATCATACTTGACTCCTTCCTCATTTGGCTGTTCTTGGATTCCATTTAGCGTTTGGCCTTCCCTTCCAAGGTGTGATGGTTAATTTTATGTGTCAGCTAGACTTGTCTAAGATATGGCCAGATAGCTGGTAAAAGATTATTTCTGGGTGTGTCTGTGAGGGTGTTTTCAGAAGAGATTAGCATTTGAACCAGTGGACTGAGAAAAGAAGATCTTCCTTCTCTAATGTGTGTGCGCATCATACAATTCGTTGAGGACACTAATAGAACAAAAGGGAGAGGAAAGGAAGATTTATTTTCTCTATTCTTGGTCTGGGACATTCATCTTCTCTTGCCCTTGGACATTGGAGCTTCTGATTCTCAGGCTTTTAGACTCTGAGACTTTGCAGTCCAACTACATTAGGAAATTGTCTTAAGGCAGATGCCTTAAGGTAAATGGAAAATGAAGACATTGGTCTGAGTTTATCAGAGAAAGTATTTTGTGGCAATAGATTTTAAGCATTTTTAATAATGATCCAAGAGACTTATTTTTTCAGTTTGAGTTAGTGAAAATTCTATGATTTTCTTTCAAGGAAAGTCTAAAATTTCTTTTCCTGTGTCCCAGGGGAAGAAGAGAAGTCAGTATTAGTTTATACATATTATTTTAAAATGGGCTTTATTCAATGTACTTTATGGATCTATAATTTTGAAAAATGGCTTTCATTCCATTTTTACACCTAAAACATATTTATAAATCAGGGGATTTTTTTTTTTGTTGGTATTTCTGGAATCAAACCTAATTTATATCCATCCTAAATCAAATATATTTTATACTCAGAATGAGAATATTTGCCCTGAAATCTTACAGTACTCACTAGTCTTTTTTTAAAAAGCATATTAGTCTAGCAATCTAATTTAGGCAATGCCTGTTGAACAGAGTCAACTAACTCCAGTTTTGGTATAAAAATGCAGAATTAAGTATAAAATGAGCATACACAGTTAAAAATGGCAGGTAATATATTGTCCTGTGACCACATGTTCTTTAATGTAATCATAGTCAGGACCTTAGGCTTTTTGTAAAATGATCTAACTTTGGAGAATATACTTTATCAAGAGAAAGAAGGTGCTGTGTTTGAGAAATGAATTGTTTTTTCAGTGTCCTGAATCTGTTGTTAATACATTGAAAGGTGATCTTTCTTTAGCATTGCCTCCAGTGTAATCAACTGAGGCATGTGAATGATGAATACCCACTAATTGTCCACTTACAAGTGACAAATAGTATACACATTATAAGTCTTGGCAAGAAAATAAGTCTCATCCATTCAAATTTTACCAATGAAGATGTGTAAAGAAGAAAACAAAACCCTGTACTGAAGAAATGCTACAGCTGCAAATATTTGACTGACACTTGAATTTGCCATTTTATTTTGGTATTTCTTATCTATTAATTCAAAAATATTTATAGAGATCTATTTATTTGAGGCCCTGTCTGAGGTGATGAAGAATGCAAAAAAGATCTTTCTGATTCTATTATTTTTCTTACAGCCAATCAAGGAGTTATATGCTGTCATTTAAAGCAGCTTGAAATAATATTCTACAGATACCTAGGAATATCCTATATTAAATTTATTTCTGATTTTATTCAAATATCTAACAAATTTTTCTTTCTTATGTTCACCTTGATTTCCAAATGAAGGGGAGTTAGCAGACTTGGAAAACTGCAAGAGGAGAAGAGTAAGAGGACTCTCAAAGCATTAAGATTCTATTGAAGCAAATGTGAATGTTTATTAATTGTCACATTCTTTTGAAGCCTTGAAGCCCAGTAGCAAAAAGCATAGGTGTTGACTATGATTAAAATTTCATGGCACCATTTAACCGGATAAGAAAAGGACCTAAGGTGGGAGAGCTACACTCATGAGGTATATGGAGGAAAAAGAATAAAATCTAATATTGTTAAATGTGAATAACATCTGTTTTTAACAAAGGATGGTAATAATAATAGTGATAATAAGGACAATAATAGTAGCAGTTAATATTTTTTAAGTTCTTATGTTATCATTCTAAGTCCTTTACATGTATTATCTCAGCTAATTCATATAATAACTATATAACTACTATTAGTGTCATAATATGAACAGAGAAGCAAACTTAGGCACAAGTCAATTGAGTATCCTCCAAAGATCGTCCATTTATTAAGTGTTCTGAGACTAAATCATTCTGCCTTTGAAGGAGAAGAATGCATTTGAATGTTTCCATACCACTTCAAAAAGCAAAACTTGCTTTGAAGAATAGTTTATTCTTTCTAGAGAACCATTTACTATTACTTTGGAAAAAAACAACATGTGTTTAATACCAATAATTTGTAAGACTCTAGATTTTATGTTAGAATAATTTATAGACTGTATGCCAAGGAGCTGAACAAAGGAGATGTTAAATTTATCAATCCCCTAAAAACTGGTGACTGAATGAGGTATGATTCCTGTCTCACTTTGAGTTACATTGATCTAAGATGCCTTTTGTGCCATAAGAACTCACCACAGAGTTCTCTTCTAAAGCACAAAAGCATATCACTACAGCAAAGGTTTGATTTATGCAGGATGATGTAGAATAAAGAAAATTGCATTGAGATTTCTGTGACCTGATTTCTAATCTTGGCTCTGCTGATATGATCATGTGCAAGTCACTACGTCTCCCTAGCCCTTAGTTTAGTCATCTATAAAAGGAAGGGGTTAATTAGAGATTTCTAAGGCCTACCCCTAGCTTTAAAATGTTATGACTCCATGATTCCTTCTCTTAAACACAATAGAAGCCAGTGAAAAATCAAAAGAGGATTATCTTCCATAACTTCTCACCCTTTTAATAAGTTTGGAAATTGCATTGAGGATATCAGAACAACTAGTAGTAATGTATTTGGAATGTTTCAGTTCTGTCAGCTTTTTTTGTGAATGAATCAGGTTAAAACATTTATTTTTAACATACGGATTTACCTATAAATGCTTTCAATATGAAATCACTTAATTTAGTTGATTAACAGGAACTCACTAAAAATCAACAATTTAATCATTTGTTGTGTATCTAAGGCACAACAACATGTACTAAGTGATAAAAAGATGAATCAAGCCTGTTATAAATGCATAATAACTGCCAATTACTGGGCACTGCCAACATTCTAATTGTTTTGTAGGTATTAGGTTACAGATTCTCAACAGCATCTCTGTACCAGTCACACTGGCCTTATAGAACAAATGAGTGACCTGAGATATTAGAGCTTGTAAGAGGTGAAGGTGAGAATGGAACCCCGTCTGGCTGTAAATCTTGTGTTCTGTTTATTATAACACATTGCCTCTCCTAAATAGCTGAAGATCAGTTTTCCCTCCTTCATCATCAGGGGTCCTGAGACATCATTGATGAATTCAGCCTAATTACTGTCATGTATAATTACAGTTTTTATGGTAAAATTTAAAAGTAAATTTATCAAAACAGCCATATAAAGGTTATGATCTGAGGAGTATTATTTTAGGTTGAAGGAGAGATCAGTCAAGGAGAGTCAGTCATTCATTTCCAGACAGCTGGCTTCATGAATTCCTCCTACTCGCCTTAGTGTGAGTCCATCTGTGTCTGTTGAGATGACTGTTTTAAATCTCCCATTTTCCAGGTCAACTGTTATATCACAATCCAAAGGAAGTTGTCTGACTCCATAATGTGACTTAGCAGAGAGCATCATGAAATATTCTGTGAGACACATATGGTTTGAAGGTTGTAGGATGAATATCACTGTGAGATTTTGGATCCAATGATATTGAAAAAAACCTGTTTTTCTCAATTCCATGTGTTTTCAAAGATTAGAACAAGAATGTTTGGTTTCCAAGCTGGCTATAAAAAAGTGATTGCCTGATGTTCTCCAACTTAACCAAATCATGCAACAAAAATGAAAAAGCCCAGAAGTAAAACAATTTCATAAATTGCACCTATGGGGAAATTTGTACCTAAAGGAAAGGACTCAATTCTCCTTACTTAAATTAGCTGTTAATGCAACCTTAATAAACATCTTTCCCACTGATATCACTGAGGAGGCTGCTTGAATACAGATCAGAAACAAAGCACTGCTTTCTTATTATTTCCTTCAAAATAGTAATGAAATTAAATAAACTCACCAGTTTTGTTTGTTTGTTTCTATTGGGAAAATACATTTTTTGAATAATACTGTTACAGTTCAGTTTCAGAAAGGAAGCAATCATTTTGTTTAGAATTATCATAAATCTATGCTAGTTGCATAGGATATTCTCAATTTTGGTCAAAATGGAGTCCTCAAGCCATTTAACTGACACTGTCGGCTGTTACAGGAGGGGAACTACTTGAGCAAAAGGCCCAGTGGATTTGAGCCAAGTTCCAGAAGAGCAATGAGAATATCATACCCTCTCAGGAGGTGAGAGCCATTCAGAGGAAGGCTAAAAACTTAGGCTGCCCAGCTCCTTTTCTGATACAGGATATAGTCTTGGAAAAACCTGCGTTCTCTGTTAATATTCTGATTCTCTATTTAATATGTAGTTTTTGAACTTCGAATCCTGATTAAACTAGTAAATCTGTTAATGAAAGGCTACGGGATATACAGCATCCTGGTACATTTGTTACAAAAAAAAATGCTTTGAAAGAAAAAATTGTTACCAGCTAGAAAAGCATATAAACAGTCTATAAACCATTATGAAAGTTACCTCCCTTAGCCCTTTCAGGAGTAATTTCTACGCCTGCTCAACCTCTTCACACTGTTAGGCTAAGAGAACACAATGTATATCATCATCGTGTTCACTCAGAGATGAATCATGTAAAATTGAGCAGGTTGCTGAGTGGGTCAGGACATGATGCATTTCTTTTAGGCCTGTTGCTTTATTTCCTTCAGAGCCTTTTTATTTGAACAAATTGCTGCTCTGTAAGGTGGATTTAAGGAATTAAGATGATTGAAGCTGCATAATCAGACTAAGGACAGATTTAAGGAAATTACCTTTTCTTCTTGCTGAAGTCTAGATTAATGAGGAAAGACACACTATTCCCATTACATTATTAGAATACCTAGGCAGATCCTTATCCTGGTTTCTGTATTCCAATTTCAAGCTTGCTTCGCCTTTTAAAACTCCCTTAGCCATTTTAACTTTTCATATTCAAAAGATAACCCCAAAAGTTACTTCACAAATAATTAGGGATATTCAATGAGAAGATTCTCAGCTACCTATAGCCACCATATCCTAAAGCTCCTTTCATTTGGCCTCAAGAGTGAGGTGCACTTCCAACCAAATCCTATTCTCCTGCCTCCTCCAGGACTCTGCTCTGCCATCTGCCCTCTTTCTGTTTTGGATCTTCTTTCTCTCCTCTAGTTCCAGCCTCTCTTTCTGCACTGGCTTTCTCCTTCAGCGTGCGCAGATGATTCATATGATACAGTCACATGTTCCAGAGCCACATCCAGAGACAAAACAAAAGAAAAACAAAAGGAAAGCTTTTTTCTTTGACTCTGGATCTGCCTCTAGCTATACTTTATTTCTCTTTTCTTTTTCTAAACCAAGCAGTTTGGATGAATTGCCTGAACATGCTGCCTCATTTTTATATGGTTGTTAACTTCATTAAGCTATAATGCAGCATGGTGCATAGATCTTAAGTATGCAGTTTGATGGGATTTGACTAATTTATACACTTAAATAACCACTACTCCATTCAAGATATAAAGCATTTCCATCATCCCTGGAAGTTTCCTCGTGCCCCTTTTCAGTAAATCTTTGGCCTGCTTTTCTCCGCACTTGTCTGATTTCTATACAGGTACATTATATATTCCCTGTCTTTTTTTTTGTCTTCAAGTTTTTCCAACAACCTCGAACTTAGAAACTTTTCATAAACACAGTGCAAAAAAACGTTTTCACGAACCATTTAAAATTGCCAACCTGTTACCCCCTCAAATCTGAATATTTTAGTGTGTTTTTCCTCCAGCAAAGACGTTTTCCTACTGGACCACAAAGCAGTTATCAGAATCCGGACATTAGCACTGAAGCAACACTAACAACTAATTCTCAGGATCCGATTAATTTTCACCCATAAATGTCCCTCATTGCAAGAGGAACCAGTTCAGAATCACACACTGCATTCAGTTATAGGTCTTGTTAGCCTCCTTTAATCTGGAACCAGTCCTCAGTGTTTCCAGACTTTCCTTACAGTGGCATCTTTGAAAAGTACAGGTCAAATATTTTATAAATTGTTTTGCAAATTTATTTGGCATTTTCTCATGAGTAGATTCAAATTACACATTATAGGTAAGACAATCCCAGGAGTGATATTGTGTTCTGCTCATTGCATCCTGTCAGGTGGCTTATGACATTAATTTGTCCCTTTATTAATAACGCTCACAATGATCACTTAATTAAGATGCCACCTTTCAGGCTTTTCCACTGTAAATTACTCTTGGTCCCTTTGCAATTAGTAAATATTTCATGGGGGTGGTAATTTAAATCTATGTAAATATCTCATTTCTTACCAAATTTTTAGATTACGTGTGTTTGTCTGTTCTTGCACTACTATGAAGAAATACCTGAGTCTGTGTAATTTATAAGGAAAAAAAGTTTAATTGGCTCACGGTTCCACAGGCTATACAGGAAGCATGATGCTGGTGTCTGCTCAGCTTCTGGGGAGAACTCAGGAAACTTACAATCATGGCAGAAGGCAAAGAGGAAGCAAGTGCATCTTACATGGCTGGAGCAAGATCGTGAGAGAGTGGGGAGGTGCTGCACACTTTTAAACAACCAAATCTCGTTGTTTTGCCACAACACCATCAAGGAGAATGATGTTAAACCATGAGAAACCACCCCTAGACCCACCAGGCCCTACCTCCAACACTGGGGATTACAGTTTGACAGGAGATTTGGGTGGGGTCACAGATCCAAGCCATATCATTACATATTTCTTTATTTCTATTTGTATAAACTCTGGTTTTCTATTCTATTAAATAAGTTAAAATCCATTACTATTATTGTCTATTCTGATACTCAAATTGGCAAAGATTTGACCAGGGCCAGCTCCTTTGTGCTGGCTTCTTTGTCCTCTTGACATATCTTTACTCTTTGATACTTATTTTATGGCATAACGGAAGATTCAGACTCAACTCTTAGTTTTTTTGCCCCATGCCTGGAATCAAACATTTCTACTAGGAACCTTGGTTCTTTTAAAAGGAAAATGTTTTTTAGTATGCAAAATCTGGTTACACTCATGACTATGTATGCAACACTGCTTCCAGGCTCTCTCAATGGATAGGACTAGGGAATATATGCAAGTTCACAAACACACACACACACACACACACACACTCACTTGCATCTGTATTTATAACTCTCTCCATATATACTGGAAACCATAAGTTCACACTGAAATTTCCAATTCCAATCTAACACCACAGAGTTCATTCTAGTTTTCTCTGTTTCTAGATTTGTAACTCCTTTCTCTGACAGTGAAAAACAGGCTCCCATTATTCTAAATATTTTTACTTATTTGATGAATTTTCCTGTATGTAACTGATCTCATTCCTGCCACTGCCCTCTTCCCCCAAGAATATCCTTTTGCTATGGTATAGCAAAGATTATGTGCTGGAAACTTAATGCCCAATGCAATAGTGTTGAGAGGTGGGATGTTTATGAGGTGATTAAGTCCTGAGGGCTCTTCCCTCAAGAATGAATTAATGCTGATACAATGAGAATGGGTTCTTGAGAAGAAGGATGAGTCTCGTCTCCTTCCTCTCGTTCTTTCCCTCTGTTGTCTTTCTATCGTCTGCTGTGGGATGACACAGCATGAAGGCCCTCCCCATATGCCAGTGCCATGCTCTTGGACTTTCCAGTCTTCAGAATTTTAAGCCAAATAAACTTATACTGTTTATAAATTATTCAGTGTGTGGCATTCTGTTATATCAACAGAAAATGAATGAAGATACCTCCTTAACACCACTCACACTCTGATAAATCTGTGCCAGGCTACCACTACCATGTGCTTTTCACCACAATAGGGCTCTGAGATCCCATGCAAGGCACTTCCTCCACCAGCAGGGTCCCCTTCTTACCTCAGCTTGACCTCCTTTATCCTGTGCTGGCTGCTGTCACCCTTCCTGAGTGGATACTTTCCTTCTTTTGCCTGTACCCTGACACTTTGTGCTGGGCCTCCGTGCTGGGGTAGAACACTTCTTCTCTTTGCCTGGGCCCACTAAACCCATGATCAGCCATCTTCCCTAATTCCTGACATGGATGTTCTCTTTCCCTTTCTTGACCTTGACACTCTGAACCTCGGTGTTCCTCACGCCCTTAGTGTACTGTAGCTGTCTTCCCATCACTATCCTCACCCCACAGAGGCTCTGACACACTGCACTAGCCCATTGCAGTCTAACCCCACCCAATCCTGAGGCTGATGCCTTTCTTGCTTGACCCTAATGAGAAGATTTTGGATTAAGTTGTTCAGAAAGGGAAAGGAAAGGAAGGGAACTGTTATTGACAAAGTTGTTCTCCCCTCTTCCACACACACACCCCCAGTTTATATGTTGAAGCCGTAACCCCCAATGTGACTGTATGGAGATAGGGCCTTTGAAAAGGTAATGAAGGTTAAATAAGGCCATAAGGGTGGGCCCTAATCCAATAGGACTGGTGTCCTTATAGAACAGGAAGAGACATTAGGGAAGTTCATTTAGAGAAAAAAAGGCCATGTGAAGGCACAGTGAGAAGGTGGCCTTCTGTAAGCCAAGGAGAGAGGCCTCAGGAGAAACCAAGTCTGTAGACATCTTGACCTTGGACTCCCAGCATCCAGACTGTGAGAAATAAATTTATGTTGTTCAAGTCACTCAGTCTGTGGCATTTTGTTATGGCAGCCCTAGTGGATTAATATACGAAGATAAAAGAAAGAGCTGCTTCTATTTTTTACTTTATATTGCAAGCTAATTCAGTCCTCGTGATGGTATTGGATCTACTTTTGTTAAGGTCATGGAGAATTTTCAAATCTAAGTGAAATATTTTAAATCTCCAGTTAGGAAGAACTATAGCATTGAGCACTGTTGATTACTCCTTCCTTCTTAAATCCATGACCATATTGATCAAATAGAGCTTGTCATTTTGGTATCAAATATACTAGTTCTTCAAGAAGCACATACTAGCTCCACCACTTCTGTCTAATATGAAACCACCACTTGCACTTTTGGCTTCCCAGATTAGGGAGATTATTTTTAACTGGTTAAATTAGTTCTGGTTATTAGGCGTTAAATATGGGCATTAGCGGCATTAAAAAAGAGGTATCTAGGATCCCATAAGAAAGATTTGTGGCTCATACTACTTATTTTCATCTTGCCTTGTAATCAGTCCCCACAAATCCGCATAATTTTTCTTGCATGCAAGGCATCTTCTTATGAAATGAGACCGTATTTGTGACTTTCAAAATTCTTCCACATTCTCTCTGATAGTGTACATGTGCAAACAATGGGAAATGCTCTCATGTCTGTGGTTGGCTTTGTAGTGGCCACTGGCAGGGAAGCCAGGAAGTTACTGCTGCAAACAGAAATAGGCTCTTAATTACTTATGGAACTTAAATAAGTAAGACTTAGCAGCAGCTCTCTTTAAAACTGCCTAATTAGGTGTACTGGTCTGTCTGCTGGCAAATTAGGAGGCCCCATGTGTTATTCCTAGGCTGCAGTTTTGAAGACACATGGGTCTCAGGCCAATGCCTGGTAGGAAAATGCTTTTATCTCTTTCAGAACAAAGCAATATTCCACAGAATGTCAGCCCAGTTCATCTTACTGGTATTGTCCGTGGATGTTTTCATGTACATGTTTCATGTACATGTACATTTATTGAGTCAAATAAACCTCAATATATATTTTTTTATTATACCTACTTTCTTTCTTAAAATCTCTAGCTCAATTAATGTCAGCAATTTATCCAGCTGTACAAATTTTGGAATCCTTTTCTCTCTCTTCTTCCACATCCAGTCCATAACTATGTCTCACTGACTTTGCTCTGTAATGTATCTCCTCTCAGTCAACTGCTCTCTGCACCCACTGTTAGCAGCTTTAGTTCAGAGCTCCATGCTTTCACTGTTGGACTACTAAAATGCCTTACTAGCTGTTTTCTTAGAGGAGATCTCATAGTCTAGTAGGAAAGAGTTATTATCCAGATATTTGATTTGTTGTATATATATATTTTGTTGGAGGTGGAAGATAACCCTTGTCAACTCCATAATCCAATCAATATCTTCCACCATCCCTGCAACATCACAACATAACATTTAGACACCCAAGCATACAAAAATACGAATGTTGAAAACCTGTTACCTAAATTGCTTTGTTTTGTGATAACCTAAGAACTTTTTTTTTCATCAAGATAGAATCTAAAAATACAAAATACCGTATTATAAACAGTACTGCTACTGCTACCAAGTTCAGGTATTTATTCGCCCACAATATGCCACCTCTACTCCCTAACCCCCTACCCCCCACAGTGGCTCATCTGAACTTTATATAGACTGCATAGAATAATAGTATATGCTTTGAAGGGATTTTCATAGAGCAGGGTTATCTGCATTTTGGTGTCTTCTGGCATGGATTTGAGTGTCTTTACCTTTTGGTCAGGCACGTCTATGCTTAGGTCTCTGCCTTCCTTTCTGCTGGATGAATATTAGCACAGATGTGAAATCTGGAGAGGACTGAGGCATGCATTAAAGGTGAATAAAAGTAGTCATGAGTTCTGAGTAAGAAGAGACGATCAAGCAAAAAGAGCTCTCTGAAGATTAAATGAGGTTATACATATATGGAGAGAGATCTGTGTTCAGTGCTTGACTCATAGTAGAAAGTCAGTGTTAAGAGAATTGGTGAGTAGATGTTAGAGGTGTCAAGGATTGCCTTGAATGTTGGATGGTTTGTGAGTCTGGCAGGGTTGACAAGACGTGATACCTTGGGCTGGCTTAAGGGACTGTCATTGTGCAGTCATGCATTCTTTGTGTCTAGCAGTGTTTAATTCATATTATATTCTGGTTAAATATGTTTGCATATTTAAATTGTTTATTGGATGTATGGGAAATTTACTAATTATTTGGCATTATTTTTTCATTGACTGGATGTTAGGTATGCTGTTGATTTTTTTAGAAGGCAATGTATTAATATATCTTTACTATCTCTTTGATATGATAATTTCCTAGTATGGACAGAAAACTATGAACCATGCACTGTTATTCCCACCTGAGAGATATGCCCTTTTGGTATGACAATGATCATAGTGGATCTTTGGCCTGTTTTCAGATTTTCCATATCAGGTGTTTATTTTCACCTGCAGTCAGCCTTAGGATTTAACTAAGTTTCCAAGGTACCTGTAGCATTGTTATTCCTGGCAGCCTAAAACACTCATACTTTTGCTCCCTTTCCCAGTATATTTTGGCAAGTGTTGAAGAGCAGCACGGAAAGAAGAGTTTGGGCCCCTTTTTTGATCTAGATGAAATGGAGGCATTGTTGTCAAAGGCCCTACAACTTGTTCATATGCACCTATCACTTTATGACACTTAAACCCTAAGGCAAGGAAGAAAGTAGCTTCCCTGCAGATTTCTCAGCATCTGAGCAGATGGGTGTGATCTTAAGCAGCCAACATTGCCCATATGTTCCTAATGTTGAAAGGAGGATTCTGAGCCAAGAATGACTGCAAAAGCCTGTCTCATCATACCTTCTCTCTCAGGTGGCAGCAATAAATATGGTCCCCAGTAGGATTAATTAAATAAAATGGAAAGCGCTGTTGAACATTATGGGATGAAATGGAAGATACTGTATGGAAGGAAGTCCAATGGTGATTTGATCTCAGTGGGAAATGTTGGAGAAAATTCCTAACAAAATTTTCATTAGGACATCATCAAATTGGTCAGCATGTGTTTGCAACTATGAGTTAGTTAGTACAGAAGCTGTAAGCCATAAAAAACACATGTGACCAAGCTTTAGGCCTACAGAAGCAGATATTAAATACAATGTTTGTTAAATATCAGCTTTTTTTTCTGGTACATTATGAAGTGTACTCAATATTAAAAGACGCTTACTATACCTGAAGATTTTTTTTCCCTAGAATGTTTCAAATAGTAATTTCTTTCTGTAGCTCTCAGTGACTCTATATGCTTATCAAATAGCACAGACTAGAACCCAGTCTCTCCTTTTGAAAGTTATGATCTATGATGACATACTTTTGTGTATTACTACACCATTGAATATCTGTGGAGGTAGAACACACCACTAGGCTTTCTTTGATAGTAATTTTTTTTTTTTTTTTTGAGACAGAGTTTTGTTCTTGTTGCCCAGGCTGGAGTGCAATGGCGTGGTCTTGGCTCACTGCAACCTTCACCTCCCAGCTTTAAGCAATTCTCCTGCCTCAGCCTCCTGAGTAGCTGGGATTACAGGCACCCACCACCACACCCAGCTAATTTTTTTTTTTGTCTTTTTAGTAGAGATGGGGTTTCACCATGTTGGCCAGGCCAGTCTCGAATTCCCAACCTCAGGTGATCCAACTGCCTCAGCCTCCCAAAGTGCTAGGATTATAGGCACGAACCACTGCGCCCTGCTGATAGTAACATTTTTACACATTAGTTGAGTAAGAATAAAATTCTTTTTCATAGGGGCAAAAAATAAAGTGTTTGTTAATAATTATAATATTCCCACAGGAGAAACATAATGCAGAGAGGTTTATTTCAATTTCAATTGTAAAAATTAGAAACATAATCATTACAAAGTAAAATTTATTTCTTATATTTATCTGGATATATTCATATAAATGTATAGTTTAAATAAATTTTTGTTTTCTAAATGTAACATGCTACCAATGTTGTTGATGCTGTGTTTCAATTAGTCTTAAGCAAATAGATACTCTGGCTTCTCTTATATAGGGAAAAGAAAAAATTGAATGACAGGTCCCAGTTTTTCAAAAAATTGGTTTCCTCTATAAAATATAAAATTAAGTGCTAGTTAAATATGAATATTAGTACTTATGGACTATACATACAGTGAGTCAAATATTGCAGCTGTACATAACACTGAACCATAGCCATTACTATCAATTTTCTCCTCTGTATTGCAAAGAAGCTGGCCAAGAGTTTGAGGCTCACTCGGTTCAACAAAAATACTTAATGAGGGGTTTCCTGCTGCTGGATAAGAAGGTACCACTTTCTGTTTATCCCAGAGCACCTCAGATGATTAGTACTCAAGATCATAGAAGTCTAAATGAGTACAACTTAATGTGAAGTTTTGTTCATATCTAGATCAGAGTTTGGAGAAGGTGGAAAGATACTGGGTGCTGTGATTTGAATTTTTCCCCAAAATTCAGGTACTTAAATTTAATCACCACTGTAACAGTATTAAGATGTGAGACAATAAGATTAAGTCAGGAAGGTATTCGATTAAGAGGGGATTAGGGCCCTTATAGAAGGACTTGAAGGAGCAGGTTCATTCCCTTTCCTTACTTCCAGCATGTGAGGACATAGCACTCATCCCCTCCAGAGCATGCAACAACAGGGTACCATCTTGGAAGCAGAGAACAACACCAGACACTGAACCATTCATTCAGTTCCTAGATCTTAGACTTCCCAGCCTCCAGAACTGTGAAAAATACATTTCTATTACTTATAGATTACTCAGTTTGAGGTAATTTGTTATAGCAGCACCATTAGACTATGAAAGAAATTGATACCAAGAGTGGGATGTTGCTATAACAAATACCTGAAAAGGTAGAAGTGGCATTGGAACTGGATAATGGATAGAGGCTAGACTACAAAGGGTTATTCTGCTGAGGGCTCAGAATCATAGAGGTAGGAAAAGCATGAATCTTCTTAGGGATTACTTAGGTGATTGTGATCAGAATGTTGATAGAAATATGGATGATAAAGGGCAATTCTGATGAGGTCTTAAATGGAAGTGAGGGACAAGGTATTGGAACTAGAGGAAAGGCCATCCTTGTTATAAAGTGACAAAGAACTTGGATAAATTGTGTTTATGTACTTGTGTTTTGTAAAAGATGGAATTTAAGAGCAATGAACTAAGATTTTGCAGAAGAAATTTGTGCAAAGTGTTCAGGGTGCTGCACAGATTCTCTTGACTGCTTATAGTAGACTGTGAAAAGGGAGAAATGTATTCAGGATGAAATTAATAACCAAAAAGGAAGCAGAACTGAAGTAGCTGGAAAATTCTCAGCCTGGCCAGGTTGTAAAGAATGAAATGCTATGTTTAGAATAAAACACCAAAAGTATAGCCAAGTGACTGATAAGATTAGTATGGATAGAAGGAAGCCAGATGCTATTCATCAGAACAATGGAAGAATGACCCTGAAGGCATTAGGGAGATTTTCAAGGCTGTTATTCCTATTGCAGGCCCAGAGTGCTTATGTCCTTGAGGGCAGAATGGTTTCAAGAGGTGGGCCCAGCGTGCCTGTAGAAACTTGGTTCTCACTGCTCAGGGCTGTTTCAAGTTTCTGTTTCATATAAACTGGCTGGGTGATCCTTGGCTGCCTCAGCTATGGCTCATGCAGGCCCACGTGTGGCTTGGACTGGCCCTCTAAAGGGCACAAGTAGTAAGCATTGGCAGTGTCTGTGTGGTAGTAATTCTGCAAGTGTGCAGAGTACAAGAGCTGTGAGGGTATGGCTATCTCCACCTAGACTTCAAATGATTCCATAGAGAGACTTGGGGCACAGGCAGAGAATGGCTACACATGTATGGTTGCCACAGAGAGCCCCTACTAGGTCATTGCCAAGCAGAGCAGTGAAGTTGGAGCCACCACAGAGAGGCCCTGCTAGGGCAATGGTTAGTGGAACTGTAGACCCAGGGCCACCTCCCAGACCTCAGATCTATAGAGGCAGCAGCATGCAATACCAGTCTGGGAGAGCCTGAAAACACCTGACTCCAATGCCTGAGAACTGCTGTGTGGTTTATGCCCAGTGAAGACATGGGGGCAGAGCTCTCTGGAGCTTTGGGGACCCAACACTGACCCCTTTGTATCCAGAAATAGGACATGGAGAAAAAATTATTCTCATGCCTCAAGATTTAATGTTGTTTACCTTGTCGGGTTTTGGACTTGGGACATGTTACTCCTTTTTTCTTTTCTATTTCTCCTTTTCAGAATGGGAATATTTATCCCATGCTTGTCCCACCACTGTATTTTGAAAGCACATATTTTTGTTTTCTTCAGGCTCACAGCTGGAGGGCAATTTGCCTCAGGATGAATCATACCTTGAGTATTACCCATATCTAATTTAGATTATATATAGATAAGACTTGGACTTAGACTTTAAAGTTAATGTTGGAAAGAGTTTAGATTTTTGGGGCTACTGAGATGGGATACATGTATTTTGCCTGTGAAAAAGACATAAATTTTGGGAATGAGGGGGCAGAATTCTATGATCTGAATCTCCTTCAAAATTCATGTGTTCAAACTTAATCACCAATATATTAGGTTGGTGCAAAGGCGATTGTGGTTTTTGCCATTAAAAAATCACAATCGCCTTTGCACCAACCTAATAGATTATTAAGCAGTGGCGCCTTTGGGAGGTGATTAAATTCAAAGAGTGGAGTCATTATGTACTGATTTAGAGCTCTTATAAAAGGGCTTGAGGAAGTGTTCCTTTCTGTTCCGTTCACCATGTGAGGACAGCATTTGTCAGCCCAGAGGATGTAGCAATAAGGTGTCATTTTGGAAGCAGAGTAACCCTCACCAGACACCAAACCTGTCAGTGCCTTAATCTTGGTTTTCTCAGCCTCCAGAGCTGTAAGAAATAAATACCTATTATTTATTAACTACCTAACTTTAGGTTTTTTTTATTTTGTTACTGTGGCACAAATGGACTAAGACACAACTAGGCTCTGCATCTTTCTCTGGTATTTGCTGGATACATGCTCCTGAATTTCCATTCTTAATCTTTAAAATGAGGGACAGTGGCTGGGTGTGGTGGCTCACCTCTGTAATCCTAGCACTTTGTGAGGTCAAGGTAGATGGATCATTTGAGGCTAGGAGTTCAAGACCAGCCTGGCCAACATGCTGAAACCCTCTCTCTACTAAAAATACAAAAATTAGCCAGGTGTGGTGGCAGGCACCTGTAATCCCAGCTACTTGGGAGGCTGAGGCAGAAGAATCACTTGAACCTGGGAGGCGGTGGTTGCAGTGAGCTGAGATTGCACCACTGCACTCCAGCCTGGGCAACAAAATGAGACTCCATCTCAAAACAAACAAACAAAAAACAAAATAAAATAAAATAAAATAATAAAATAAGAGACAGCAATATCAACTCTGCCTAGTGAAAAGTTGTTGAGAGAGTATAAGTCTGAAAGTTTTTTGTGAATTCTGAAGTGTGGCCTCATTGTCATACACATTGTTGTTATGTGACATAGTAAGCAGTTGGGCATGACTTTCAAGTTTCTATCTGGGGTAGCATCTTTGATGCCCTACATTATTTGCTTGGAAGCTCATTACATTAGCCTTCTTATAACATTGTATGAATGGCTGTGATGAATACATTGAACTATACCTATAAAACCACTTACATGCTGATCTGCTAATTTGGTTCAAGCTACACTGATATTTCTGATAACCTTTATGGTACAGCAACACTTCCAAGCCCTTTTGTCAACTTGGTTAACCATCTCAGCTTTGAATAGTTAAATAAATATATGTGTGGGCAGAAGGATTTAAAGGTTGCAGTGGCCTTTAAAGGTCACTTCTAGGCCAGGTCCAAGAGTTGCAAAAGTAACTTCGTGTTTGGTAAGTGAAGTAAAATCTTAATAGTGAGGTAAAATGAACATAAAGTTTCCTAGTATTAATACTTTGTGTTTGGAACTGCGTGCTCATTTGCTTCAGCATTTATCTGATTGCACAGGTGCAATGCTTTCTGTGTCAGCAGGACTGAGGTAAGGGGAGTATGCACTTAGGTGCTTTGGTTATGCCATTTATGCACAAGGTTTTATTAATTCCATTTCATATAAACCTGATTTTGTTCTCTCTCTGTTTTTCTTTCTCTCCATCTCACACATACATATACTCTTTCACATAGTATATTCTATGCACTTTAACTATAGAAAGGTCATTAGATTTGTATGCTCAGAAATTCACTCAGCTTGGTTGAAATGGGTAAAATAGGATTGACTACCAGTGCTAGTGAACGACCAAATTAGCTTTTGCTATCTCCATCTTTTACTCTGTAAATCATCTACAATTTACATTAAAAGTGTTACATTTGTCCTGGAAAGTTCATTCCATAAATCAGTGTTACCACCTGATTGGTCAAACAAAATAATATAAAATGTCTACTTAATTTGGGCATATATGAATAAATGGAGGAGAGAATGATAAGGATGATGGAAACAGGTAAAAAAGAAGAAAAAACAAAAAATGAGAAAGTAAAGATTGAAAGAGAATACAGAGAGAATGAAAAGGGCATTGAGCAGGAAGATAGATTGTAATTAGAGAAGTGAGAGATGAAGGGGAGGACTCAGAGCCTTTCCCCCTTCTTTCTAGTTTGGTACGGCCAGTGACCCTAAACTGTTCCAAATGGCATCGTGATATTCTCCTTTTCTTTCTTTCTTTCTTTTTTTTTTTTTTGAGATGGAGTCCTGCTGTGCCACCCAGGCTGGAGTGCAGTGGTGCAATCTCAGCTCACTGCAAGCTCCGCCTCCCGGATTCATGCCATTTTCCTGCCTCAGCCTCCCGAGTAGCTGGGACTACAGGCGCCCGCCACCACGCCCAGCTAATTTTTGGTATTTTTAGTAGAGACGGGGTTTCGCTGTGTTAGCCAGGATGGTCTCGATCTCCTGACCTCATGATCCGCCCACCTCTGCCTCCCAAAGTGCTGGGATTACAGGCGTGAGCCACCGCTCCCGGCCGATATTCTCCTTTTCATGAATCCTTGTCCATGTCCTCAGAAGTTCTACCTTAGGCATAGCCTTATTCATGTCTTCCTCATTCCACTGTGGCTTAGGGATTCCTCCGTCCTGCCGTCACTTCCTGTCATCCCACCTAAGGAGAATGAAGCCTGTATTACTCTGCTTAGGCTGTCATTACAAAATACTATTGACTGGGTGGTTTAAGCAGCAGAAATTTAGTTTTGCAGAGTTTTGGAGGCTAGAAGTCCCAGATCAAGATGCCAGATGATTCAGTTCCTTGGGAGGTCTCTTTTCCTGGATTACAGATAGCTACCTTTTTGCTCTATCCTCACACAGCCTTTCTTTTCTGTTCATTGTGGTGGAGGGGTATCTCTCTGTCTCTCCTCCCTCCTCTTCCTCCTCCTCCTCCTTCTCCTCCTTCTCTTCCTCCTCCTTCTCCTCCTCCTCCTTCTCCTCCTCCTCCTCCAGTTTTATTAGATTGAGACCTCACTTTATGACCATATTTAACCTCAATTATCTCCTAAAAGTCCTACCTCCAAATATAGTCACATTAAAGTTTAGAGCTTCAACATCTGAATTTGGGGACAGCGTGTACAATTAAGTCCACAGCAAAGCCTCTTTCTGTGTTGCCACAGAAAAAGGGGAGACCCACATTCTACCATCACAGAAATCAGAAATAGGTCACAAAAATACTCTGCTGTCTTTTAACTTTTCCATTTCCTACAAGCACAGTTCATTGTTTAAAATATGCATCTTCAAACCTTCAAGCAAGACACAGTCACAGTGTGTCTTCCAAGATATGGAGATTTATTAATACATGAAAATAACTCAAAATGTCAAATAAAAGTGCCTTGAAATCTAGGTCCTTTTATGTAGCTGATGTTTAGACAGCTTCTTCCGTTACTGGAGCCCACTTGGTTGCTGGCCACTCATCCTTGTCCACTCCAGTAGCTTTCCTGTGACTGAGTATGTGCTTGAGTGCTTCTCATTACAAGCAAGCCACTCTGATGTTTATGTTCATTGCTGGCCTGGCCTCTGACTCTTCTTTTCCTAAAATATTAAGATTTGCTACTTCTCCCTTCCTTCCTAGGGATCCTATCTGGCATCAACAAATCTTTGAGGCACTTTTTTCCAGATTTAGGTACTTTCCTAATATAAGCAACATATCTACTTTTTAAAAGTTATTTATCAAATTTTGAAATTTCAGAAGTTTCAGGTATTTATTTATTTTTGTAAACAGTTGGCACATTTCCTAACTTGGTTTATAGTTCTCAGATCCCCTAAATGGCAATTAAGTTTCTGATATTCCTTTCCAGAAGCAAACACACACTATTAATAAAACAGAGTATGTGTTTGTTTATATGTCCTATTGCCTCTATCCTCAGAAGTTGGAGACTTCTGAAGATACAGGCAATAGCATATATAAACACACACAAAAAAGCCAGGACATCTCCTGTGTTGGTATTGTGTATTATTATTATCTATATATTCTTTAGTTGGTATTATCTATATATTATTTAGATGGGTTTCAGTCAGTGAATAAGGTTCCTACTGGATGCCCAAAACGTCAGCGGGCATTCAGATGAAGGCCCAAATTCTGGCATATTTGTTGCCTTTTGCTTTAGCCATTCACATAGCTCCTAGTGGAAAAACCTAGGTCTATAGTTGTGATTTCTGAGACTCCGTGTAGGAGCTGCAGGAAGTCTGAATGGAAGGCTGAGTTGTGAAAACACTCAGGCCCAGGGCTGAGATTTCTCATCAGCAGGTATACCAAGAATCCAGCCTGGTGCTTTTCAGCCCTCAGCAAAATGCCTGCATTCCTTTAATCCTAGTGATGACATATGAGTAATCACTCATTAACACCAAGAACATTTGCTGTTTCTCTGTTGGCACTGTGAGGGCGACAACTAACAGGCTTTTCTCCCTTGATATAAGAACCCATGAAGAAATGCAGAATAGTCAATTAAGTTGCCATTAAAAAGAAATCATTCTTTGTGGTAATCTTTGCAAAGGTTTCCTATATCTGTCTAGAAAGTTTAGGTTTGAAAGCACTTGGAAGGTCAAGAAAACAATTAGTACATGTTGAGTTTGAGTGTGTGTGTGTGTGTGTGTGTGTGTGTTCTGAGACAAGGTCTTGCTCTGTTGCCCAGGCTGGAGTGTAGTGCCGTGATCATAGCTCACTGCAGCCTTGAACTCCTGGGCTCAAGTGATCCTCTCATCTCAATTTCCCAAATATCTGGGACTCACAAGGGCACACAACAGCACCCAGCTTATTATTATAATTTGTAACTCTTTTTTTTGTAGACACGAGGTTCTTGCTTTATTGCCCAGGCTGGTCTCGAACTCCTGTCCTCAAGTGCTCATGCACTCCTTCTGAGTTGGCCTCCCAAAGTGTTGGGATTACAGGTGTCACTGGGCCCATGTTAATTGTTTATTGTTTGTCCAACACATGAAGTATGCAATATATTTTCCATATGAATGTAATGACATACACACGATTGAGGTTTAAAATCCATTCTTTCTGTTTATGCACATATGATTTAAAAAATATTTCTCCCTTGTGACAAAGGGCATAAGATACATACGTGGAGGTCAGTCTAAAGCAAGGAACAGACATTTATAATCTGTATGGAAACTTAACTAATGGTTATAGCATTCAAAAATGATGACCCACTTTTCCAGATAATCATCTCAATCTCAAATTAAGGAAAGAAATCCTGTTCTGATACTGTTCTTCACTTGAATGTGTTTCTTGTCAAAGTGTCAGAGGTTTTATTTCTTTTCTCTTTATGGCCTTAGCCAGGATACAGTACTGATATGAGGCATTTGTTTTAATAACCTGGTAAAAGTTAATGCACTGTATAATAGACTCTGAATGGGTTTGTCTTGAGCAGTCCTCATTCACTTGCAGATAGGACATGTGATTTGCAGAGACAGTACTGAAAGGAACTGTGTTGAGTTGAGATCTGATGGTGTCTTTTTAGCCACAGTCACAGCAATGTTTTCTGTTTTAACTTTTCTCAAGTGGCAGTAGCCACTGAAAGTATTAGAGAGAGAGAGACGTGGTGACATTTCAAATTTTAGTTGTCATATTTCGCCGTTGGTGAACCTTACTTTTTTGCAAAATATACTTATCTCCTCTTTCCTAAGGGTTAACCGCAGAAGATTCTAAATTGATTCAACTCTCTACTCCCAACCTCTCAGGTACAGTCTAATTTACACACTACATTACAGCATTTCTCATTTCATCCTCTTTGGTAGGACATTCTGAGGGAAATTGTTGAGTAAGGCCTATTATCCTTTTTACCATTCTATCTATCACTGGTCATTCCACCCTCCCAATAACCCCTGCTACCACAGGGTTATTGCTACACCCCTACACCCCTACCACATGCTAGTTTCTCAGGGAATGCTCTTCCCTAGAACTTCTGGATTCTTCTCCTTTCTCGGTAAATGACCCCTGTTTCCTTGATTCCAGGCCCTGTCCACAGCTGCATGGCAGCAATAGGCTTAATCAAAGAGAGCAACTTCAGTTAATGGAGAACCAAGCTGATTTTTTTCCCTCTCCTGGGTGATCTGCTGCGTTTAATGCCTTGACTCAGTAAAAAGCACTTGTCTCAGAAGGCCCCTGTGGAATGTAGAAATTAGAGCTGGTAGGAAAGGTATTTTTCTTTCCCATAGGCCTAATTAGTTTCTACAAATACTACTCAATAGAGAGAGATCAGAAGGAGGCAAGCCAGCCCCCACAGTGAGGACTGAGACGTTTTCTGCTGCTGGATGAGGGGATAACACTAAAGATTGTATGATTGCCAATGTTGCTGCACCATTTTCTTTCTCCAAAAACTTTTACACACTTAAAAAATATTGAAACAGCTTAGAACATGTTTTATTATTATTTTGGTTGGGGGAAGAAAGAGATAGGTATAGGAATTTTATTGAACTGTGTAATTTAAAATTATAGTTTTTTATGTTAATAAAAATAATGACGGATTTAGTTTATATAAAGCATGTAATGAAATCTGTTAACTGTTAAATTTTACTGTTAAATTTTCACTTTCAGTTCCTTCCTCTCCTATACACACACACATATATACACACATGAGAAAAAAAAAACATTTCACAGAATAAACAGGACTCTTACAATATAATCAGAAAACTTCCCACCCTTCCCCCCTCCCCCGTACTTCCACACCAGGTTATTCAAAATCCTGTGGTCCTGAGTAAAATCTTTAGCAGACTTTCTGTCAATTCTTAGATAATAAGAAGTATTCACAAGAAAATTTATCTCAAGGCAATTAGTTTCATAACTGAAATGTCATGTCGTATTTTCTTTTTTGACTGTAACCTCTTTCCTTCTGTAATTCGGACTTGGTTCCCATGGGAAATCTTCATTGGGAAAGATGAGGAAGGCAATTTTGCATCTCTTTCTTCATTTTGCTCTCCAGTCCTCTCACCCTCCTCTGAGATTAGCAACCTCATCCATATGATGTCCTTTTCATGGCTGTCACAGAGGTCCTGGTGTAAGCTCAAGGGCACAAATGTTTTTCAATCTCTGATGCTTCAGATCTATTAACATCCCACTGGCCAAAGGAAAAGAAAACAAAGCCAATGAGGCAGAAGATCTTTCAATGGAAGTAAGGGTAGCTGGGGGGACAGTAAATAGTTCTGAAAAGTAATTCCGTATACTATCACTGGGTAGCTCCTCCCCTTCAGCCTGAGCTTCACAATGAAATTAGGTGGAGCAGAACTGACCGAGGAGCCAACTTCACCTGGTCCACAGCTTAAGACAGAACTGTCCAGCTGACCCCAAACTGACCTCTAGCTGGCCTGCAGATGTGTGAGAACAATTGCTTATTTTGTGTGCTACTGATTTTGTAGTTACTTGTTATGCAACAATAGATGCCTGATAATGGCAAGACCCACAGCAACCCAGGCCAACTCATTCTCCTATGACCCAGATCTGGTTTACAGGAAATATATACCTTTGCCCCACTCTGGGATTGTTGTTATGTCTCAAATACAGCCCTCTACTCTATGCTGATAAACTGCTTTGGCCAGTTTTAGACTCATTATAATTATTCAGGTGCAAATCTGTGCCTTGAATTTCTCAGTCACACATCAAGCTTTCTGAGTGGTCTTCCTGAGAACATCCTCATAAAAGGCTTGAGGAGAAGGGGAAGAACCTTCTACCAGTCCCTATGCTGGAGGACAGTTCAATAAAACTCCTACACTGCTGCTAGTTGTTCTTGGGACTCAGATGAAATGAGTACACATCTGAGGTTCAAAAAACTGATATTGGTCACTCCTTTTGCACCTCTGTGACTGCCTTGAGAATGTGGGACTATTTGCTATTTATGGTTTTGAAACTTTAGTCAGAACTGATACAGAACGATTCCCATTTTCTATCCTGTTACACATACAAAAAAATCACATGTGCATGCACATACATAATGAGATCATGGTTTACAGATTGTTTTGCAGCTGACTTTTCATTTAATATGTTATGGGTATTTTCTGCCATTAAAAATTTATACTGCACACAGCCAGGTGCGGTGGCTCACACCTGTAATCCCAGCACTTTGGGAGGCCAAGGCGGATGGGTCACCTGAGAGTTCAAGACCAGCCTGGCCAACATGGTGAAACTCTGTCTTTACTCAAAATACAAAAATTAGCTGGGCATGGCACCTGTAGTCCCTCCTCCTTGGGAGGCTGAGGCAGAAAAATCGCTTGAACCTGGGAAGTGGAGGTTGCAGTGAGCCGAGATTGCGCCACTGCACTCCAGTTTGGGTGACAGAGTGAGACCCCATATAAAAAAAAATTATACTACATCATTTTTAATTAGTTCACAATTTATCATACAGTATCCTGTTCTGCACTTGGGTCATTTTTTCTCTTGTTTTTTTTTTTTCTATTATATTATACACTGTAATAAACATACTATAACTTCACAGAAATTCTTAGTGCCATATATCCAGTGGACTAAAGCTTAAATTTAATTCTTACCATATCTTGTCTCTATTTCCATGTACTTTATTCATAACAGCTTTGGTATTTAAAATTTTTCTGTCTTTACCTTTCTATGTATAGAGATTATGATTTTAACTTTTCTTACATATTTGCTATCAGTGAGAATAGAGCTTGTTTTATAGTCTAGTGTCTTATTTTCCTTAAGTCAAGCCAATTGAGAGTAAATTAAAAACAATAAGTGTTTTCACAATGTGCTATATTTTAATGAAGCAATCACTTTCTTAGATATATCCATTAATCAGGTGTCTAGTGGGTACACAGCATTGTTCTTGGTGCAGAAGAGAATAAAGAATAATTCTGTTACTGTCTGTAGCACTAAAGGTCTAACTTCTTAGCCGACAATATAGATACACACAAAAATAAATAAATAGTAAGATAATTATACAAGAAGTATATAATGGAACCGTATGAGGTACTAACATTCATTTAAGTTATCACTGTGGCTGAGGTACTATGATATATATATAGTGTGACCTCTAATTCAGATTAGAGATTTGAATCATTGTTTTGCCATTTATAAAATGGGTGACCTCTTTCAGGAGCCTTATATTTTTAAGGTTCAGGAATTTTGTCATTAAGAAGGGGCTAACAGTGCCATCCTAAAAGACTTGTGAATTTGACATGTTGTGCCTTGAAGTATAGGAACAAAATATATTGAGGCAATTATAATTATATTTGAGCAGAGTTAGAAAACCAAATCAGATTTGTAAGACCACACCAAATTGTTATTCGATATTATTGAGGTAGTTCAATGTCCTCAAACTTATGTGTACAAAGTAGCCTTGTAAGTATAAAAAAAATTCTTCACTCACTAGGACTAATTTTGTGTTCCATATACATAAATCTTATGCTATCACGATTTTGGTGTTTTTTCTCAAGGTGAGCATATATAAACAAGAATCAAGGCTTTTTTTCAGAAATAGTTTACACAATATCTTATGAATAAATAAAATTTTTCATAATATTCTGAAGTTCATTACTTAAAAATAAATCACCCCATCTTAATGGGTACCAGTGTACACCTACACCATGTGGTTTCAGTCTATTTACAAGTTATAGAAAGAGTGATAAACATAACATCTCCCTAAATATATGCAGAGATATTGACCTCAACTGTCAGGCAATAGACATGAAATTGTTTTCAGTATCCCATGTGTGAGCCTGAATAATTTCATACAGTGTCTATAATAGATTGTAAACTTTTATATTTCAGCACTTTGAAAAATTTTTGCATAATTATAGAATTGAGTTTTGCTAGACCATCATATTGTAGAGCGCTCTTTTATTCCAATTGTTGAGACTGATGTAAAGAAATTGAGTTAGCAAACTTGTTTTCATGAAGCTGAAACTTTCAGGCTCATTAATCATGTAGTGGTGTTTTGTGTTTTTTTTCCCAAGGTGAATGACACTAAATAGGGTAATTATTATAAAGACCCTTATTCATGTAGGATTTTTTGTTTGTTTATTTCTAATATGCGTATTATGATATTTAGCAAAGATTTTAACCACAGGAGGGATGGGTAGTCACTTTTGTCATTTTCCAGACTGTTTCCTGGACAGCGAGAGCACAAAGGAAATGCACTTACCTTTATATATTCATGACATTTCATCCATTGACTTTCACACAGTTTCAAATGAGATTTAGAACATTCCACTCACTACATTCAACCTGAGGTCAACACACTGGGACTTAAGAGAATTTTGTTATTTTGTAACCATTTTATCTCCATACCTCTATATACTGTACTGACCTTTTATAATAAATGAATATGACAAAAGTGCAGTTGGCTGAAATCTACCAATTACCTCTTCATCTACAATGATGATCTCCTGTGTTCATGATTTGTTAACTTGGGAGTTTAGAAAATGATGTGAATTGATACTCCTTTGCATATAATTCTGTATGTATGTTGTTGTGGAGGTGGAGAAAGCAATTAAATACTATTACAGTCTATGCTAGTTGTGATGCAGTGGAAATGTGTTAGTCTGATTTGATTTTTAGACTTTAGGAAGGCATTTCTACAAATTCAGAGAAAATTATGATTTTATGTTTCAAAAGCTTGAACAGGATTTTTTCTTTTATTTCCAGAGTTTATTCTTTTAAAACATTTTTTAAAAATTGTAGATTCCCTGGGTACTTGTGCAGGTTTGTTACATGGGTGTATTGTGTAATGCTGAAGTTTGTGCCTCTAATGATCCTGTCACTCCAGTAGTGAATATAGTACTCGATAAGTAGTTTTATAAGCCTTGCCTCTCTCTCTCCCTTCCCTCTTTTGGAATCCCCAGTACTAATTGTTTCCATCTTTATGTCTGTGTACCCAATGTTTAGCTTCCACTTATAAGTGAGAACAAGCAGTATTTGGTTTTCTGTTTCTGTGTTAATATGCTTAGAATAATGGCCTCCAGCTACATCCATGTTGTTGCAAAGGACATTATTTTGTTCTTTTTTATGGCTGCATGTATTCC
The DNA here is from genome assembly GCF_028858775.2 of Pan troglodytes. Classification (NCBI taxonomy): domain Eukaryota; kingdom Metazoa; phylum Chordata; class Mammalia; order Primates; family Hominidae; genus Pan; species Pan troglodytes. Next base: position 131,793,099 of record NC_072403.2, read on the forward strand.
ATGGTGTGTATGTACCACACTTTCTTTATCTAATCTATCATCGATAGGCACCTGGGTTGATACCACGAGTTTGCTATCGTGAATAGGGCTGTGATAAACATGTAAGTGCAGGTGTGTTTTTGGTAGAAAGATGTATTTCCCATTGGGTATATACTCAGTAATGGGATTGCTGGGTCGAATGGTAATTCTGTCTTTAGTTTTTTTGAGAAATCTCCAAACTGCTTTCTACAAAAGCAGAATTCATTTGCATTTCCACCAGTGTATAAGTGTTCCTTTTTCTCTGCAACTTCTCCAACATTTGCTATTTTTTGACTTCTTAGTAATATCCATTCGACTGATATCTCATTGTGGTTTTGAATTGCATCTCTCTGATGATCAGTGATGCTGAGCATTTTTTTTACATTTTTTGGCCACTTGTATGTCTTCTTTCTAGAAGTGTCTTGAACATTGATTTTTCTGTTTAGATTTAGAAGAGAAAGGCAGGCCTAGGCATGATGTTTGGGGCTAGATGTGAAAAATGTTTTTTAAAAATGAAATACAGTAAATAAGTCTCATTTATTTGCCTGCAGCATTTCTCTGTTGGAGAGAATAAGCCTTACACTCAAAAGGCTAGAAAATTTTTTGATAATAGAGAAATGAAGTCAAGTTATTGAGGAGAAGGCAAATGTGCAAATGACTGCTGTAAATGACTTTGACTTGTCTTAACTAGATTAATTGCATTCTAGTGTCCTGAAGGAACTTATAGATGAAAAACAAACATAAAAGATGAAAAAATTATAGAGCAAGATACAAGGAATGGAAGATTGGACATCAGAAACTTATTCATACTTTCAAATGAAGTAAAAAATATATATCTATAAACATTAGATATATGGCTATAATCATAGAATATAACGTTATAATATAAACAGATATAAACATTAGAGAACATATAAACATTAGAGAATGGCTATAATCATAGAAAAGTTTCTAGAATGAATAATTAAAAGGATGAATTATGAGTACTTAGTACAAGTTGCTGTGATCAATGGGAGGAGCCAAAATGAGTTTATATATGGCATATTGTGGCAGATATTGTAGTTTGGCTTATAATAACCTTTTTTTACCATCTCACTTCTTGTTGTTCTATATCACAGAGGCTCGGAAGTTAAATATATTATTTTTAGCCTCCTTTACAACTCAGGGTGGACATTTCACACATTTCTGACCTATGAGATACAGGTAAAATTTGTTGCCACTGCTCTTCTGCCCTTTATCTTTCTTATTTCTTATTGCTGAGATAAGATGTAAGAATTGGAGGTATACTATCTATCTTTGATCATGCAGTTATAAATCATCAAGCTAAGGATGAATGTAATTTAACAAATCTATACTGATAGTAATAAAACTCTGGGATGTAGTTTCAGATACTATAACTGAAAATGTATACAATGGAGAGATATGGCTTAAGAGAAGTACACTGGAAAATACCTAATTTTTAGTTGATAGTAAACTTAATTCAAAGCAACATATGGTGTGAATTTACCTACAAAATTATAGTTCATGCTCTCGCTACACTAAATGTAATCGTTTTACATTCCACAATTATCTGACCATTTCTAGACCAAGCTAAAGGGCAGTGGAAGATGTCATGATGGCCTGAAACTATGACTGACGATAACTGATTATTTAGCTTATGGAAGAGGAGATTTAGGGAGCATGTGACTGTGGAGTTTAAATGTTAAAAGGTCATAATTCAGAAGGGGAAGTAGACTTAATTTTAATGGCTCTAAAGTATAGAACTATGACTGGAGGCTAGAATTTATGAGACATTTTACCATAGGTTAGTAAAAGTTGAAATAAACTAGGTAAGCAAGTAGTTTATAATTTCTTAAAATATGCAAGTAGAAGTTGGATGTCCACTTGAAACAGATGTCGTAAGAATATTGTATTTGATAGGGTTTGAAATATATAGCTTCTAAGGTCCTTATCAATTATTGGATCCTTATCAGTTATATGCCTCGATGGTTTTATAACACTGATCTCCGAACCCTAAAGAGCAATATTTGGTTTTGTAGGTGTTTACAATTAATCACATTTGTAGATGTGGTAATGGTTCTAGCAGTCAATAAACCTACTTCAGTATATACATATTTGTTTTAGCTTAAAATTTTGGCTGACATGGTAAGTTGATTCCCACTGTTTATGTTTTACCATTTTCCAAAATAAAAGATTACACATTTAAAGCTATTGGGAAAAAAGTTAACTGTTTGAGCTGTTAAGTTTGTTGCATGACTGTACCTTAAAGGCCAAGATTATATAATGTAATTTATACTAAATAGAAAAGCAAAAGGAAACACTTTTGGCAATAATATGTACCTTTGAATACTTCATCAGTGGTCTTAATGGTGCATCAGTTAAGAAAGAGACTGGATAGATGAGGTGAGGCTGAAAGTCTCAGAACAACTTTAGTAGATACCCTAGATTGACTCTTTAAATTCAATTCTGTCCTCATTAGAGTGGGAAAGATTGAAAAGCTGAAGGCTGCATTTCCCAGATTCCACTGTGTCAGGGATTCTGGAGGCAAAATATTCTCACCACTTAGATTCATCTGTGTGATTATCAGAGAGTGGAAAGGAACCAAAGGGCATCTTTTGATCTGCATTTAACTGTTTTCCCTGGCAGATATGGTTATGGAATCAGTGGGTTTCCTGCAGCAATATTTAGGGCCCATTCTATGGACTCCTAGGAGTCCTGTGGCAGGGGCATGCCAGTGCAGCTAATGATTCCATCTAGCTCCAGAAGCATCCCCAGGGTTAGTAACTCTGTATAATTTTTGTGAGTTATTCCTGGAGGCTTAGGCTTTGATTTGCTGCTTCAACCGTTCTAATATTTTGAGAGTTCTTAATTCTGTTTATAATCTTTTCCTGCTGAACATATCTGGAATGTTTTCTGCATTGGACCATGATGATTATTCATAACTGAATACAAAATAAAAATGACTAGGCAGTAGTTGTGGTGCTTCCTGGCATGTTATAAATGATTCAGCTACACTAAGATTTCCACAACTGTGTCCTGACTACATCATGGTACATCATCTTTACCTCAGAACCTTGGCACATGTTCCCCCTGGGTCTAAAATATGATATTCCAAGTTCTTAGCTCGACCATCTCCATGTTATCTTTTAAGTCTCAGCTAAAGTATTCCTCAATATAGACTCAACTTTGACTTTGACCTCTAACCCTTACCTCTAATTTCTGGGATCTCCTAGTGTCCCACACTGCCCACTTCTTGCCTTGATCATAGGACCCCTGTCTTGCTACACAAAGGCTTGTCTTTGCCCCCACACTGAGCTTTTTGAGTGTCAGTGCTAAATCTTTTATCTTTAGACCTAGCACAGTATCAGACAAATTGAAAACAGTTTATAATGTTCATTACATGAATTTATGCATAATTAATGCACAGCTGAGTGGAATATAAAAAAGACACAATAATATTCATGATTTTGAACTCCTTTGCACAGTTGATGCTCAAATGTTTTAGAAATCTTGAGGAAATGTATGTTGCAATATTTAAGAAAGAAGAATCATAATGTTCGCAACTTCAAATGATTCAGATGAAAATATATAACAAATATGGTAGAATAACAAAAATTATATCTAGGTAAAGGTCTCATGGGTGTTTATGGTGTTATTCCACTTTTCTTCATATTTGGAAATTTCTGTAATAAATTGAGACAATATGAAAATATAACAAAGGAAAAATATGAATATATGTGTGTTTATATATCACACACACAGACATACATATGTACACAAACTTTCTCCAACAAATTTGATAAAACCTACATGCAATATTCATAAGATTTGTGTTTTGGGGTGTGTGTGTGCACGTGTGTGTGCGCATGTGTGTATATGTGGTGGAAAGGAATGTTAAATAAAACTCAGAAAAACTCAGGTGAAGGACATAAAGGAGTTTTGTTACAAAGGGAATTTTTAAAATAAACATATGTAAATGCAATCAAAAAATCATTATTCTATGTTACATTTTGCTGCGGGAAGTCAGGGACCCCGAATGGAGGGACCAGCTGAAGCCATGGCAGAAGAATGTGGATTGTGAAGACTTCATGGACATTTATTAGTTCCCCAAATTAATACTTTTATAATTTCTAATGCCTGTCTTTACTGCAACCTCTGAACATAAATTGTGAAGATTTCATGGACACTCATCACTTCCCCAATCAATACCCTTGTGATTTCCTATGCCTGTCTTTAATCTCTTAATCCTGTCACCTTTGTAAACTGAGGAGGATGTATGTCGCCTCAGGACCCTGTGATGATTGCATTAACTGCACAAATTGTTTGTAGAGCATGTGTGTTTGAACAATATGAAATCTGGGCACCTTGAAAAAAGAACAGGATAACAGCAATGTTCAGGGAACAAGAGAGATAACCTTAAACTCTGACTGCCGGTGAGCTGGGCGGAACAGAGCCATATTTCTCTTCTTTCACAAGCAAATGGGAGAAATATTGCTGAATTCTTTTTCTCAGCAAGGAACATCCCTGAGAAAGAGAATGCGTCCCTGAGAGTAGGCCTCTGAAATGGCCACTTCAGGGGCGGCCATCTTTTATGGTTGCAGCTGTAGGGATGAAATAAGCCCCAGTCTCCCATAGTGCTCCCAGGCTTATTAGGACGAGGAAATTCCCGCCTAATAAATTTTGGTGAGACCATTGTTGCTCTCAAACCCTGTGTCCTGATAAGACGTTATCAATGACAATGCATGCTCGAAACTCCATTAGCAATTTTAATTTCGCCCCAGTCCTGTGGTCCTGTGATCTCGCCCTGCCTCCATTTGCCTTGTGATATTCTATTACCTTGTGAAGCACGTGATCTCTGTGACCCACACCCTATTCATACACTCCCTCCCCTTTTGAAAATCACTAATAAAAACTTGCTGGTTTTGCGGCTCAGGGGGCATCATGGAACCTGCCGACATGTGATGTCTTCCCAGGACACCCAGCTTTAAAATTTCTCTCTTTTGAACTCTGTCCCTTTATTTCTCAGACTGGCCGACACTTAGGGAAAATAGAAAAGAACCCACGTGAAATATCGGGGGTGAATTTCACCCGATATCTGGCTGAATTTCCCCCGATAACATTTGTTGTAGATGCTCATCACAATGCAGAATGAAGGTTGTGTATTGGCCACAGTCTAACCAAATGTCTGCAAAGCTCTTTTAAATCTATTTGAAACATGTAAGTTATCTAAAACTTACATATTTGGCCTTCTGAAAAGCCCAGTGATCTGGAAACTCATATTCATGTGAGGATGAAGTGCCTAGGGATGTGTAGTGGTTGTTACCTTGACATAGTGACATGTTGTCAGTTCAGCATCCCTTCAGTCCAGTTCTCTCTTCTCACTCCAGCTTCTCTCAAACTCAGACCAAGTATCTGTTGCCCTTTCATCATAGTGTGTGTGACTGTTGATTGTTTTTCCCTTGTACTCTGTAAAAGATGGGGAGGTGAAGTGTGGGAAACCAGGCAGTTGGAGAGGGCCACATGAAATATAGGGAAATATATTTTGGTGGAAATGAATGATATCCTTATGTGTTTAATATGCAAAAGTGTCTTTTAAAAAATACCACCTGGACAATACAATTCATTCAAATTGTCTGCCTGACTTTTGCAGGGATTTGAATTGACAATCCTAGAAAAAGAGAGAAAAAAATCCTTTTCAATAACAAATGTTACATGTTCTATTCCATATTGTTATTTAAAGGCTAAAGTAAAGATGAACGTATTATGTGACAGACACTATTTGAAATGCTTTAGATGTTTTCAGTCAGTCCTCATGGCAACTCAAGAATCTAAGAATGGTTACTAGCTTTATTTTAGAGTGGAGGAAACTAAGCCATCGAGTATAGTATTTTGGTGGTTAAGTAAATCACCCAAGGCTCACCATTCCAAGTTAAAGGAAAGATTCAGTTCCTTTGATCATAGAGGCTATGCTCTAAATCACTATGCTATAGAATGCATGCTTACAATAGAATTTCTCTTTACTTCTCTCTTTTTTTTGCAAACTCCGCCTTCTGGGTTCAAGTGATTCCCCTGTCTTAGCCTCCCGAGTAGGTGGGACTACAGGCATGTGCCACCATGCCCAGCTAATTTTTGTATTTTTAGAGAGACAGAGTTTCACCATGTTGGCCAGGATGGTCTCAATCTCTTGACCTCGTGATCCACCCGCCTCGGCCTCTGAAAGTGCTGGGACCACAAGTGTGAGGCACTGCACCCAGCCGCTCGCTTTAATTTTCTAACTAAAATATATTTTAAAAGAGTACAGTACCTCCTAGGGCACTTCTAATGCACTGACAGTTTCTGGACTTAGAGCCTAAAGATACACAGAAATTTGTCTGAATACCAGACCTTGCAGTTAGAAGAATTGACTATTCTATGATTGAATTATCTGATCCAAAATTAGTATTCATTCCTGTCTGTTTAAAGAATTAGTAATCATTAAGTAATTTGTGCCCCTGAGGGAAAAAGGCTATACTCTAAAGAAAAAAGCTATACTCTAAAGAAAAAGCAGTCCCCCAAATATCTTATGGGTATTTCCCTTCTTCGAAATGAAGCCTTGAACAAAATGTTTATCAATTCTCACTCCATCTTTCCCATATATCCAAATGTGTTTGATTGGAAAGTGAACATCAGAATTTTTTGAACAGAGCTGTTTTAACTTGTGGAATTCTAGGGCAAACTTCACTCTGTTTACTCAATCCTCTTTCATAAAGATGCTTTTTTGGAGAAGAAGAAAATATTTCCTTACATTGTCTGATCAAGCTTTTTAATTGGTGCCCATGAAGTAAATTCTCATGACAACTCTCATCATTTGAGAATAAAATAGACCCTTCTACCTCTGCTAATTTAGAAACTGCTATTACCACCATATTTCTAGAAATATTTTCTTTTCCACCAGATAGGAAATTACATGTCAATTTTAAAATACCAGCGTACATATTTTTAGTCAAATCTAGCTTTACATGACACTTCATTGAAGTAAGAAATGTAAGACAAAAAGAGGCTTATATCTCCTTTGCATGTCAAGTATGAAATCATTACTTGAATCATTTCAGATGAAAATCACCCCATGGCAGACACAATTAAAACAATAGCACTTAATTCATAAGTTTCACACCATTTATTTGAGAGAAAAGATTGTGGAAAGAGAGAGTCAGACATTGGACATTTTAATGACATGTATTGCCAAGAGCCGAAATATCATAGCAGTGAGGGAATTATATTTTCGAGGCTACAGAGTAAAGTCTATAATATCAATTATACTCCCAATGAGCGGAAGTTAGGTTATGCTAAATTTTAAAGCCAGTGACCTGTCCTAGATTTTCCTAAAATTGCTTTCCATTGTATAATATCGCTACATTCATATTGCACAGAATTTTATATTTAACAAATGAAGTATTACGTCCAAGGCTAGATGTTGGATATTCAGTTCTCACAAGCATTGCAGTGTAGTCACTGTGTATACTACATTTTTAGACTAGGTGTTACTTGAAGTTTCAGACTGCAGCAGGGAAGTTAAAATTCAGGAGCTTTCTTAGTAGAAATAAAGGTAATTCATCCCTGTTGTGAATAGCAAGGTTTTTTTCTTTCTTTTAGAGGGAGTAAAGATATACCTCATTTAATTGCGCTTCACTTTATTGCACTTTGCTGATACTGTGTTTTTTTACAAATTGAAGGTTTGTGGCAACCCTGCATAAAGCAAGTCTATCGGGGCCATTTTTCCAACAGCATATGTTTACTTTCTGTTTCTGTGTCATGTTTTGGTAAGTGTTGCAATATTTCAAACTTTTCTTATTATTTATCTGTTATGGTGATCTGTGATCAGTGATCTTTGATGTTACTATTGTAATTGTTCTGGGGCACCTTGAACTATACCCATATGAGACAATGAACTTAATTGATAAATATGCATGTTCTGACTGTTCCACCTGCCAGCCATTTTCCTGTCTCTCTCCCTCTCCTCAGGCCTCAATACTCCCTAAAACACAACAATATTGAAATTGGGCCAATTAATAATCCTACAATGGCCTCGAAGTGTTCAAGTGAAAGGAAGAGTCACATATCTTTCATGTTAAATCAAAAGCTAGAAATGATTAAGATTAGTGAAGAAGTCATGTCAAAAGTTGAGATAGGCTGAAAGATAGGCCTCTTGTGCAAACAGTTAGCCAACACTATGTATGCAAAGAAAAAGTTCTTAAAGAAAATTAAAAGTGCTTCTCCAATGATAAGAAAACAAAACTTAAGCCTTACTGCTGAGATGGAGAAAGTTTTAGTGGTCTGAGTAGAAAATCAAAACAGCCACAATATTCCCTTAACCTAAAGCCTAATCCATAGCAATGCTGTAGCTCTCTTCAATTTTATGAAGACTGAGGGAGGTGAGGAAGCTGCAGAAGAAAAGTTGGGAATTAACAGAGGTTGGTTCATGAGGTTTAAGGACAGAAGCCATCTTCATAACCTAAAAGTTCAAGTGAAGCAGCAAATGCTGATGGAGTTGCTGCAGCAAGTTATCCAGAATATCTGGCTAAGATCATTGATGAAGATGGCTATGCTAAACAACAGATTTGCAATGTACACAAAAGAACCTTCTTTTGGAAGAAGATGACATCTAGAATTTTCATAGCTAAAGAGAAGTCAATGTCTGGCTTCAAAGTTTCAAAGTACAGCCTGATTCTTTTGTTAGGGGTTAATGCAGCTGGTAACTTGAAGTTGAAGACCATGCTCATTTTCCATTCCAAAAATCCTAGGCCCCTCAAGAATTATGCTAAATCCACTCTGCCTGTGCTCTATAAATGGAACAAAGTCCGGATGGTTGTTCCTCTGTTGATACCATGGTTTAATGAATACTTTAATCCCACTGTTGAGAATTACTCCTCAGAAAAAATACTCCTTTCAAAATATTACTGCTCATTGATAATGTTCTTGGTCACCCAAGAGCTCTAATGGAGATGTACAAGTAGATTAATGCTTTTATCATGCCTGCTGACATAATATTATTCTGCAGCCCATGGATCAACAAGTAATTTCAACTTACAAGTATTATTTAAGAAATGCATTTCTGGTGGCAGGCACCTGTAGTCCAGCTACTTGGGAGGCTGAGGCCGGAGAATGGCATGAACCCAGGAGGCGGAGCTTGCAGTGAGCCGAGACCGCGTCACTGCACTCCAACCTGGGTGACAGAGCGAGACTCTGTCTGGAAAAAAAAAAAAAAAAAGAAGTGCATTTCATAAGGCTTTATATACCTGTCACAGATAGTGATTCCTCTAATAGATCTAGGCAAAATAAATTGAAAATCTTCTGAAACGCATTCACCATTCTAGATGCCATTAAGAACATTTGTGATACATGAGAGGATACCAAAATACCAATATTGACAGAAGTTTAGAAGTTGATTCCAACCCACATGAATGACTTTGAGGGGTCATTCCTTCAATGAAGGAAGTACCTTTGAAGGGTACTTCCTTTGGTGGTACCTTGAAAGGTACTTCCTTCTGTGAAGGAAGTAACTGCAGATGTAATGGAAATAGCAAGAGAACTAGAATTAGAAGTGGAGGCTCGAGATAAGCCTGAATTGCTGCAATCTCATGATCTAACTTGAATGGATGGGGGGTTGCTTCTTATAAATGAGCAAATAAAGTGGTTTATTGAGATGGAATCTACTCCTGACAAATATTCTGTGGATTGTTGAAATGATAACAAAGAATTTAAAATATTCATTAAACTTACTTGATAAAGCAGTGGCAGAGTTTAAGAGAATTGACTCCAATTTTGACAAAAAGTTGTACTGTCTAAAATGTTATCAAACAATATTACATACTGCAGAAGAATCTTTTGTAAAAAAGGGTCAATTGATGCAGTAAACTTCATGGTCTTATTTTAAGAAATTGCCACAGCTAGTCCAACCTTCAGCAACCACCACCTCGATCAGTCAGCAGCCATCAACACTGAGGCAAAACCCTCCACCAGCAAAAAGATTATGACTTGCTGAGGGCACAGATTATAGTATTTTTTTTTTTTTAGCAATAATGTATTTGAAATTAAGGTATGTATACTGTTTTTTTAGACATAAGGCTATTGCACACTCAGTATACTACAGTATGGCGTTAATATAACTTTTATAGGCACTGGGAAACAAAAACATTTGTATGACTTTGTTTATTGTGATATTCACTTTATTGTGGTGGTCTGCAACTGGACCTCCAATATCTCAAAGGTATGCTTGTATTCAATATTCAATGTCAGTTTTTTCTGGAAGGGGGAGGCACATTTTAAATGCTGCAGTACATTTATTAATTTAGAATCTGCTATGAAATATTTTTATGATTAATATATGTAATCACAATTTTGGGATATATTACTGTTTTTAAAGAACAAATTTTAAGTGTCAAATATTTTTCCCAGGCTTGAACATTTATATTGGTACACAGAAATAATTCACTAGTATCTCAGTATGTCATTAAGAACAACTGAAAGGAAAGACTGTTTTGGCCCCCATCCCTGTTGACTTAGTTATTGATATAGCAAAATATCTCATTATCGAGTATTCATGTCCAGCACTGCAAAGATTACCTTTTCTTTGAACCTCCTCCTGCTTTTGCTTCTGTTTCTTCATCAACTATTCCTATTCCCTTTTCCTGACCCATATATTCCAATTAATTGCTAAATCTAGACCATTCTCTCTCCTATCATCTTGTTTCCTTAGTTCAGGACTGAGGTATCTCTCATCTAGACCACTGCCACAGTAGGTGGTTCTTATTCCTTTGATTATAGAAGGATGGCATGGAAATAATAAGATTCATAGGAATAAAGAAATACATGTTCCCCATTACAGTAAATGACATGTAATTCTAGGACTTGAGATATCTTTAAGGATCATATAGAAGGAAAACCCAGCAAAACACAGGGGGAATAAGTGTATGCTTTTGAGAGAAGCATAAGCCAGATTCACCTTCCTGTTCTGCTACTTCCTATGTAATTTTTAGCCATTTATTTACATTTTGTCAGTCTTGGTTTTCCTGTTTTTAAGGTATAATAAAACTTATAAATAGTAGTCATGTCATTTAAGTAAAAATAATTGATAAGATATCCATACAATAGGTCTCCAGGAGAAAGGAGGTCTACCATTCTTAAAAAAATCACCCCTTTTCCATATTATGTTCTGAAATATATATATATCCACTCATAGCAAACAAACAAACAAACCCAAAACACAACTCATACAAATATTTATATCGTTTTTTAACAAGTATTCTAAGGAACAGCTTGCATCTTATCATTCTCGTGTTAAAATATGCTTATCATATATAAATAAACAATATACTTCCTCAGGAGAGCAGCTTCAAATTCAGAATTTGGTAACTGATTTGAGAGTTTTTCCTGCTGTCTAACCTGTATTCCTTATGTTTCAATATCAACCATATTTCTTTTGCTTCATATTTCTTAAGAATGAAGCAAGTACTGAAGTGCAGGTTTCCCTGAACTAGAATTAATTTATCTTCTGTATTTGCTTTCTCCTTCAGGAGTTATTTTGTGATGACTGAGCAAAACATTATTTTATGGTCTTGCAACATTTGCATTCGTTAGCACTCCATTATAGATAAATATAGTCTTTGCCTCTAAAGTGAAGTAAATGAAAAATAATGTAAGCTCCCATGATGGATCAGGTCAAGGCCTTAATCTAAGTTTCCTTCAGCAACTTGCCTTCTATACTGTAAAATTTCTTGTGGCATGGTAAAATGTTTCATATTTCATGATTTTTGGTATCTCCAAAATCCCTATATCCTAGGGTGCTACATCATTGAAACTCGCAGTTGCTTGTTGTTTAGATTTTTTTTCTTTTTTTTTTTTTTTTAGTAGGAGTCTCACTCTTTCACCCAGGCTGGAGTGCAGTGGTGCGATCTCGGCTCACTGCAAGCTCCGCCTCCCGGGTTCACGCCATTCTCCTGCCTCAGCCTCCCGAGTAGCTGGGACTACAGGCGCCCGCCACCACGCCCAGCTAATTTTTTTTTTTGTATTTTTAGTAGAGACAGAGTTTCATCGTGTTAGCCAGGATGGTCACGATCTCCTGACCTCGTGATCCGCCCACCTTGGCTTCCCAAAGTGCTGGGATTACAGGCGTGAGCCACCGCGTCTGGCCTAGATTTTTTTTCTTTTAATTTGTTGGGTGAGTTAAAGAAAAGTAAGATGAGCTACACACTTGCCTTTTAGTATGATTAATCCAAATAAATTTCCCATGTCTTTTAATTCCTTAGAGGTCTAGTTTGTGCTTTTGGAATTTACATCCTGTGGCTTTTTTCTTTTGGCATATTCTTTTGGTATTCTTTCTTGAGAAGTATCAGATCTTTCCAGGTCCCCTTTTGCATTTGGATAAGATCTCTGCAGAAATCTAAGTCTCTAGAAAGAAGATTAATAGAAAAGAACACAGTCATAATGTAATCTCAGCTGGTGGGGAGGAGAAGGATTGTTTTTTCTTTCCTTTGTATTGGTCAAGAACTAACTAGTATGCAAGCTGGTGTTGAAACGGTAGTATACTACCGAAATGATTTTCAAAATGAGAATTTCCGTTTGTTCAATTCTTTTTCCTCGTTTCTATGTGTGTCTTCTGTTGTCTTTTATTTAATTTAACCTTGGTTCTTTATTAAGAAAACAATCATCACTAGGGAAAGCATGCATGCTCATTTCACATCTTTTAGTGCTTGAAAAACATTAACATATCCATTTCTCTTCTAAATAGAACCTTCTGAAATAACTTGGGCAGAATTTGTGTGAATGGAAACTCCTTTGTTTTAATTACACAACCAGTGCAAAAGAAGTTCTAACATGTTCTTTTATAATTCTTTGCATCCTGTATAAGAACACACATCCTATACAGACACTCTCATTTTTCAATTACAAGAGGATAATAGTTCCCTTTTCAAATTTCATTGGTCTCTTGATTCTTTCTTCACCGTAAATTTCTTTCAGTTTATTTTGACAAAAGATTTATTAATTCTCACCTTTTTATTGATATCATTCTTCACAATCCTACTACTGACTATTGTTATCTTAAAGCCTGTGACCCTTCCAATTCTAATTAAGAAAATTAAACATGTTTTATCAGCTCGAGCTATTCCAAGAAAGTTACAGAATGATTCAGTTTTACAAATCTTTTCTCACAGCCACATACATATAGGTTGAGAGTCCTGATGATCAAGCACAGACTGGGCTCTCTGGGGGCTCAGAATCCAGTGGAATAGATAGACCAGTAAATTGGCAATTAAAATGTATGCTGGTAAGAAGGGTTAGGGCATCCCTGTTTCCTCCTCGTAGCTGCACTCATGCTGGGACCAATCATCACCCACCCCTGGGCCTTATTTTTAGGACAACTTTTCCTTTTATTTATTGCCTTCTTCATACTGAGCCTTCCAAAGTTTATGGGAGCTGAGGAGACTCATGTTGATATCTGATGAATTCTCGGGGAACTGAGGCATGTCTTATTCTCAGTACTTAGTATAGTACCTGGCACAGAGTAAGCTCTCAGTAGAAGTTTGTTTACTGAATCACTGGATCTTGACAGCATTAGTAATGAATAGCTGCATTCAGAGAAGCCTCTAGGCCAAACTCTTAGCAGGATAGTATTCGGTTGGCTCCTCTATTTTTCTTTCTGTCATCACACACTCTGACTTTTTATGTAACAGGTATAGTGTGATAGAATCTAGTCATCTGGGACTTCCCAATTCCTACCTATCCCACTGACCTTCATCTTTTTTTTTTTTTTTTTCAGATGTGACTTCTCAGGTTGTGTCTATTTGAATCTTTTATTCAGAGACCTTCAGAGATATTCTGGCAAATACTTATATTTTGATAGTTAACTGTAGTACTTAGCCCATTAATTTAAAATTTTCAGGCAATATATTTTTCAGGGCTAATAGAAGATATATATTTAAGTATTTAAACTCTAAAAGACAACCTCTGCAGCATTATTACCATCAACTCAATATTTAACATTTACTGAATGTATTCTGTTTGGTAAAACTATATCAACTGTGTGACATTCATTACCTTGTATATTCTTCACAATATTTCTATAAGAAAAGTGAAGCTCCAAGAGATTATAACACATGTTCCAGTTAACATGGACAGAAAGTGTTAGAGGTGGAATTGGAACATATGTTACCTGACTAAAGATTCTGCATGCACCACTACTATGTTATGTCACCAGACCCCACTCATCCACCTTGCCTACTCTTCTGGGTATGCTATGGTAGCACTTTCTCTAATTTTTTATAATTTTAAAGCAAATCAGTTGTGTTTCCAATTGACTGGCTTGACCTTCAGCAGTAGTTCTTACTGAAAATATGTATGCCATTAAAGTAATTCACAAAGCTCTTGGGCATTTTTGGACATAAGCACTTGCATGCCTTTTGGTAGAATATCATTTCTTTATTAAAATTCTATTAAGATGACAGAGAAAAAAAAGTAAGTTAGTTACACTCATCTTGGCAATGACTTATCCTGAGAGAAAGCTCAGCATGTTAGGTCTCCAGATGCTTTATGAAATTGAAAGAAAAAAAATAGCCCTCATTGATCTTCTTACTGTAAGATATCAGATTTAGTATAAAGCTTTCCTTCCTTCTTTATGACAATTGGCAAGAACTATCTGTATCCTACTTTACTGTTTACATAGCTTTACACAACTGGAATTAGAGTCAAGATTTATAGGCAGAAAAAGTGACAACTCTTATAGATAACTATTCCTCTATCCCTCCAACAAAGCAGCAAGGGTATAGAAATTGAAATTGAAACATACTCGAGTCCTTTAGGAGGCCTGTGCTTTAAGTCTCAAGAGACACTAAAGGATTTCTGAAGCAGGGAAGCCATTTTGTAAATCTGATGTTTCTATTAGTTGTGATTTTCTTTAAATAGTCTCCCGTTTAATTTTCTCTCTTCTGCATGAGCAGTAATTCAGTGACAACTTTTTCAATCCACATAGGTATATTTAGGCATGCTGAGGAATAAAGCTGCTTTTGGCTCATAGCGTAGGCTTCTATCCAGTGCCCCGAACTGCTTTCAGAATTTACTTTTCCATTAATAAGTCCTTTCACATCATGGAAACCATGCAGGGGGTTTGTAGAGAGAGTTTTTTTTTTTTTTTTAATGAAAGAGTCTGAGTCTAGCATAGCTATGAAGGACTAGATAAACGAACTGAAACCAGTAGCTACATGAGACATTTGGTAAAGTAAATCAACACAGCGGGGATTCCCTCTTCTCAATTGATCTCAAACTTATTTGAGAATTTTTTCTTTTATCCATCAACATTTTTTCAAATATATTCTTCAACGTTGCTCTCTGTTTGTAGTAGAAAGCCTGTCTTCTGTTAAGTGTGTTTATTTTCACTGTATCCTCTGTGTTTTCAAGAGAAGGTTGGAGAGAAGCAAGGCAGAGGCATATTGAGAAAAAGTCTCCAGATCAATTTTGAGTGAAAAATAAGGATAAAATGAGAATGAAGAAATCCAAGGTTTTTCCTAGTTTGTTTCTTACTTTCATTCATTAATTCATTCATCCTGGTCAGTCAGTGAGTCAGTCAGTCAACAGATATTTATTTGGTGCCTACTATGTGTCAGGAACTCTTGAAGACACTGAGGGGGCAGATAAAGAAGGCAAGACTGGCCACCGTCCCTGGAAAGCTTAAAGTTGTGCCTTTATTGCTAACTGTCTGGATGCTTTTAAAAAAGTAAGTTAATCTCTCTCGACTTCAGTTTCCTCATATGTAAATGAGATGGCTTATTAGATGACCTGATTCTAGGATTCCAGAGCTTAATTAGCTATTACACCCTGATATGACCAACTCAAATCTAAAATTTGAATAAAATAAAAAGGAATTTCTGTTCCCACAATATCCTCTCATTCCCAGCCCTTACACTTCCAAGGAGAGTTTAAAATGTTTGATACTAATGTATTCAGGTTTTACTACAGGGATACTTTCACATATTTAACTTAAATTCCACATTTTTTATGTTCTATTTTTTCACTGGCTGGTCAACATTATTTGCTTAAGGCTTAGGAGTAGGAGTAGCAATAACTTCCTTTTGAAAAGGAATTTTTGTCACTGTAAGCCACAATAAAGAGAGGTAACATGTCTCGATCACCTACCCTGTGCCAGGCCTGCAGCTTGGCATTTATAACCAATCTTCCACTTAATCCTAATGGTAAAATAATTAGCTGAAATCCTTTAACAAACAAGGGATGAAACCAGTATTTGAGCCCAGGTCCTGTATTTCTAGAGCCAGCATTTTTAACCATTATTGTATATTCAAGTGGGGAAAGAGACTCAGAGGAGGTGATATTTTGGGAATGAGTGACCAACTATTCTGGTGTGCCAAGGACTGTGCTGGTATTAGTATGGGAGGACTTGCATACTGGGAAAGCCCAAGCAAGCTGGGGAGAAAGAGTCCTTAGTTATTAGATTGGTGCAAAACTGATTTTGGTTTTTGTCATTACTTTTAATGTTTAGAATGGAAATAACTGAACACATTTAAGAATATCCATCCTCTGAGGCTTAGAAAAATTTTAATGACTACTTTACAGAAATGTGTTTTGCATTGTGATATTTTGAAATAAAATTTTTCATTTTAATGATAAAGAGGCATAAATCACCCTTATATAGTTTAAATAAATAATGTACTTTGTTTTATAACAGCAAAATTTCAGGAGGTAATAAAATGGTAAAATCAAAAAAATTCTCCTATACTCGTCTCAAAGTCTCCATTTAAGACTCTAAAAAGCCATCTTAAAAATAATTTTTAAAGTAAAATTTTCAAAGAGAATAATGATATCAGAACACTGGAGAAATGTAACCAGAATATAAAAAAATTAAATATATTCAAAGGAAATTGAATAAAAAATAGTAACTCAAGAAAGAGAAAAAATAAATTTCAAATAGAGATGTATTAATCATGGCTCAGTTTGCATGATGCTGAACATCTGAACAGTATTTGAGAATTTTTGTCAAATATTTAAATGAATAATTAGCACATAAAGTTATGCTTTTGAAAATTGCTTTGAAGCTATCAGTTTTATAGTAATGCTTGGCATTTTCAAGTTTTAGTCTTTAATTTAAACATTTTTTAAAATCAACTTTTACTTTAGATACAGTGAGTACACGTGCAGGTTTGTTACATGGGGATATTGAGTGATGCTGAGATTTGGGATATGAATGATCCCATTACCCAGGTAGTGAGGATAATACCTGATAGGCAGTTTTTCAGCCCTGGTCTGCTTCCTTCCCTCTCCCCTCTTTCCAAGTTAGATTCTCTTGTCTAATTGCTCTTGCTAGGAACTACGATGCTGTATTGAATAAAGTGGTAAATGTTGACATCCTTGTCTTATTCCAGATCTTGGTAAGAAGACTTTCCATTTCTCCCCATTCAGTATGATATTAGTTGCAATCTTGATATATTTGGCTTGTATCTGGTTTTTTTAATGCTCAATTTGTTGAGGGTTTTTATTATAAAACAGTGTTGAATTTTATTAAATGCTTTTTCAGCATCTATTTGAATGATTGTATGGTGTTTGTCCTTGATTATGTTGATGTGATGTATCATGTTTATTGGGTATTTTGAACCATCCTTGCATTTCTGTGATGAATCCCACATGATCTTGGTGAATTATCTTTTTAAAGTGTTTTTGAGTTGTATTTTCTAGTATTTTGTTGGGTATTTTTGCATTTATGTTCATCAGGCATGTAAGCTAGTAGTTTTCTTTTTCTGTGTCTTTGGTATTGCTATCAGGGTAATGCTGGCCTTATAGAATGAGTTTGGAAGTATTCCTTCCTCTTCAATTTCCTTTTGAAGAGTTCGATTATAATTGACATTCATTCTTTAAATGTTTAATAGAATTCAGCAGTGAATCCATCAAGTCCTGGGCTTCTCTTTAGTGGGAGACATTTTATTATTGCTTCAATCTCACTACTTATTACTGATTTGTTCAAGTTTTCTATTTCTTCATGGTTCAATCTTGGTAGGTTGTAAATGTCCAGGAATGTAACCATTTCTTCTCGATTTTTAAATTTATTGGTGCACAGTGGTTCATAATATTCTCTACAATATTTTGTACTTCCGTGATATCAGCTGTAATGTTTTCTTTTTAGATCTGATTTTATTTATATGCGTATTCTCTCTTTTTTTCTTAGCGTAGCTAAAGGTTTGTCAATTTTGTGTTTTTTAAAAAGCAAATATTTTTTGTTGATGTTTTGTATTTTTTTGTTTCAATTTCTTCTCTGCCTTTTATTATTTCTTTCCCTCTATTAGGTTTGGGTTTAGTCTGTTCTTGTTTTTGTAGTTCCTTTAGGTTCATCATTCAGTTTTTATTTGGAGTGTTTCTATTTTTTTACTGTAGGCATTTATTGTTATAAACTTCTCTTTTAGTACTGCTTTTGCTGTATGCCATAAATTCTGCTATGGTGTGTTTCCATTTTTATTGGTTTCAAGACATTTTCCATTTTCTTCTTAATTATTTCATTGATCCATTGGTCATTCAGCAGCATGTTGTTTAATTTCCATGTATTTGTACAATTTCCAAAGTTTATTTCCTTACTTATTTTTGGTATTATTTCATTATGGTCAGAAATAATACTTAATATAGTTTTGACTTTTAAAAATTTGTTGAGACATGTTTTGTGGCCTCATTTATGGCCTATTCTGAAGAATATTCCATGTACTAACAATAAATGTTTATTCTTCAGCAGTTAGATGAAATCTGTAAATATCTGTTAGGTCCATTTTGTCTAGAGTGTAGTTTAACTCCACTATTTCTTTGTTGATTTTCTACCTGGATGTTCTGTCGATTGCTGAAAGTGAGTTATTGAAGTCCTCTACTATTCTTATATTGCAGCCCTGCTCTCTCTTTAGATCTATTCATATTTGTTTTATATATTTGAATGCCTCAGTGTTAGGTACATATAGATTTACTATTGCTATATCTCTTTCCTCATTGACCCATTCATCATTATAGATAATAACCTTATTTGTCTCCTTTTACAGTTTCTAACCAAAAATTCATTTTATCTAATAGAAGTATAACTACTATTGTTTATTTTGTTTTCTTGGTTTCTCTGCATGGAATATCTTTTTCCATCCCTTTCAGTTTATGTGTGACTTTATAAGTAAAGTAAGTTCCTTGTAGGCAGCATACATGTGAGTCCCTTTTTTATTTATTTAGCCACACTGTCTTTCAAGTGGAGATTTAGCCCATTTACATGTAGTGTTATTATTGATAGGTAAAGACTTATACTGCCATTTTATTACTTGTTTTCTAGTTGTTTTGTAACTTCTCACTTCTTTTCTTCCTATCTTACTGTCTTCATTTGGGATTAAGATATTTTCTTGGTGGTATATTTTAATTCCTTCATTTGTATTTCTAGTGTATCTATTCTTGGTTTGTGCTTTGTGGTTACTATGAGCTTAAAAAACATCATATAGTTATAAAACACATTTAAAACTGAAGCAAACTTAACTTTTATTGCATAAAAATGAAACAAATAACCTCTCCCCCAAAATTTTGTACAAATTAATTGCCTTCTTCCTTCACATTTTGAATTTTTGATGTCATGATTTTCATTTTTTAAATTGCCTATCTCTTATCAAATTGTTTTAGTTTTTAGTATTGCTAATAGTTTTGTCTTTTAGTCTTCTTACTAAACTTATAGGTGATTGAAACACCATGATTACAATATTCATATGATAATCATGTTAGTAATTTTTTCTTTCAGTTGGAAGAACTCCCTTTAGCATTTACTGTATGACAGGTCTGGCTGTGATAAATTTCCTCAGCTTTTGTTTGACTTGGAGAGTGTTTTTTTCTCTCCTTCATTTCTGAAGAATAGCTTTTCTGAGTAGCACATTATTCTTGGTTGGCATTTTCTTCCCTTCATTAATCTTTGTAAATCATCTCACTCCCTCTTGGCCTGTAAGATTTCTGCTGAGAAGTCTGCTTCCAGCTGTATTTGCTCTTTCTTATATATTATTTAATTCTTTCCTCTGCTTCTTTCTATAGCCTGTCTTTATCTTTGACCATTGAGAGTTTGATTATAATATTTAATAAGAATATTAAATGTTTTTATTTGGGTTGAATATAATTGGTGATCTTTTAACTTCCTGTACCTGGAGAGATTATCTATATCTCTCTCCAGGTTTAGAAAGTTTTTTGTTATTATTTCTTTGGATAAGCTTTGTACTCTTTTGCCTCACTCAGTTTTTTCTTTAACTCCAATAACCCAAATATTAGCCATATAGGGTTTCATAGATCCCATAAACTTTGCTTATTCCTTTGCATTCTTTTTTAAAAAAAACTTTTTCTCTTCTGTCTGTATTTTCAAATAGTCTCCTTTAAACTCACTGATTCTTTCTTCTATTTGATTTATTCTGCCATTGATGATCTCTATTGTATTTTTCATTTCATTTACGGTATTTTTCTGCTCCAGAATTTCTGTTTTATTTTTTAAAAATCATTTCTCTCTGCTAAATTTCTCTGTTAAATGTTTGAATTGGTTCTCTGTGCTCTCTTGAAGTTTGCTCGGCTTCCTTAAGACACATATTTTTAATTATTTTTCTAAGAGATTATACATCTCCATTACTTTAGGGTTGATCTCTGGTATCTTATTTTGTTTGCCTGAAGAGGTTGTATTTCTGATCTTCCTGATGCTTGTGAAAGTGCAACAATGTCCACTCATTGAAGGATTAGGTATTTATTTTGGTCTTCAGAGTCTGGCTTTGTTTTTACTTTTTCTTCTTCAAAGGGTTTTCCAGAGATTCTAAAGCAACTGACCATTGTGTTCCCTGAGCCTGTGACCACTGCAGCCATATTAGCACTAGAGGATATTCTAATCAGGCTTGCTGTGAGTCTCATGAAGATACCAAGGTTGTAATGGCTTCCTTGTCTTCATGAACATGGGGAAAACCCAAGGAGGGTACTATGTGGGAATGCTGGCCAGAAACTTCAGCTCAGAAATCTATCCTGATGGTCCACATAGACATGCCTCACAGAATGTCTCTGCACAGATAGGATGGGTTCCCAACAGCAGTGAGAGGGGCTAGAGCTAAGACTGGGCCCCCTTGGGATATGTGGTGGGAAAGAGGCTGGAGAGCCTGGTCTTAGCTCAGTGAATTTCATGTTGTCCTGCAAGTTCCTGCACAGATCGGATAGTTACAAACTGTAGAAAAGGGATGAGAGCTGTTACTGAGCTACATTGGGATATTCTGTGGGATGGAGGTTGGTGGACCTGTCACATTGTTTCAGATGGGCTTGTGTCTTCCAACAGACTTCCACACAGACATGTTAGTTCCCCAACTGCAGCAGTAGTGGCTAAAGTTGAGACTGGACTCCCCTAGAATCTGCTGTGAGACAGAGGCTGGAGAGCTTGATCTTAGTCCAGAGGTGTATGTTCTTGGACAGATAAGATAGTTCCTTAACTGTGGCAGGAGAGTCCAGAGCTGAGACAGGCCCACTCAGGATTTGTTGAGGGAAAAAAGCTGGATAGATTGTTCTTGTTAGCTCAGGCTGGCATGTGTCTCCCAGCAGGTCTCAGCACAAATGGGAAAGCTTCCCAACTGTAGTGGGAAGGGTTGGAGCTGAGACTTGCACCCCCAAGATCCACCGTGGGGCTGAGGCTGGAAAGCCTGGTCTTGTTGGCTCAGAGGGTTTTACATCTCCCCACAAGATCCTGCAGAGCCAGAATAGTTCCCTGATTGCAGCAGGACGTACCAGAACTGGGACTGGTCTCCCTTGAGATCTGCTGTAGAATGGAGGCCGAAGAACTTGATCATTGGCTAAGAGGAGTGTACTTCTCCCAGCAATACACTGAAGGCTCCTAAAGAGAGAATTTTGACTGCAGATGGATGCAGAATTCTTGTCATGGGGGATATGAATGGGTCACCTTTTATTCTGCTATTTTGGTGACATCACTCCCTGGATCTCTTTTCTATTTACGCTAAGTCTGTTGGTGATCTCTTCCAGTTCCATTGCTTATAAATTAACTCTATGCTGTATCAGGGGAACCAGCCCCCAATATTTCAATGTAGGTTCTTTCTATTTTCCACAAGTGTCAGCCAGCTGAGAAATAAAGAGAAAGAGTACAAAGAGAGGAATTTTACACCTGGGCCTCTGGGGGTGACATCACGTATCGGTAGGACCGTGATGCCCCCCTGAGCCACAAAACCAACAGGTTTTTATTAAGGGTTTCAAAAGGGGAGGGGGTGCAAGAAGAGGGTGGAGGTCACAAGATCACATGCTTCAAAGGGCAAAAAGGAGAACAAAGATCACAAGGCAAAGGGCAAAAGCAAAGATCACAAGACAAAGGGCAAAAGAAGAGTTACTGATAAGGGTCTATGTTCAGCAGTGCAGGTATTGTCTTGATAAACATCTTAAACAACAGAAAACAGGATTCAAGAGCAGAGAACTGGTCTGACCTCAAATTTGCGAGGGTGGAATTTCCCAATCCTAGTAAGCCTGAGGGTACTGCAGGAGACCAGGGTGTATTTCAGTCCTTATCTCAACCACATAAGACAGACACTCCCAGAGCGGCCATTTATAGACCTCCCCCCAGGAATGGATTCCTTCCCCAGGTTATTAATTATTAATATTCCTTGCTGGGAAAAGAATTTAGCAATATCTTTCCTACTTGCACATCCATTTATAGGATCTCTGAAAGAAGAAAAACATGGCTCTAGTTTGCTCAACCCGACAGGCAGTCAGACCTTATGGTTGTCTTCCCTTGTTCCCTGAAAATGCTGTTATTTTGTTCTTTTTCAAGGTGCACTGATTTCATATTGTTCAAATGCACATGTTTTATAATCAGTTTGTACAGTTAACACAATAGTGGTCCTGAGGTGATATACCTCCTCAGTTTAGGAAGATAACAGGATTAAGAGATTAAAGACAGGCATAAAAATTATAAAAGTATTAATTTTGGGAACTGATAAATGTCCATATTAAAATGAAATCTTCACAATTTATATTCAGAGATTGAAGTAAAGGCAGGTGTAAGAAATTATAAAAGTATTATTTGGAAACTGATAAATATCCATGCAATCTTCACAATTTATGTTCCTCTGCTGCGGCTCCAGCCGGTCTCTCCGATCAGGGTCCCCGACTTCCTGCAACAATGCTGAATACACCCACATTTCTTTTTCAAGCCTGAATTTATTTCCTGACCCCAGTCTCATGTATTCAACTCCTTAAATAACATCTCTACTTGGATATCTTTAAAAGTTTCTTAAATCTAATACATCCAAAACTGGGCCCAGACTGCCATCCCCTAATTTTTCTTCTCCTACAGGGCTGTTCTCTACCACCTAGGGATTGGCAATTTCATCCTTCTAGTTCCTTAGGCCAGATACCTTAGAGTCATGCTTGACCTCTTTCTGTTCCCTGCATCTACATCATCTCTGTCAGCAAATCTTGGCAGTTCACCGTTGCCGTATAACCACTCATGACAGACTTCTTTGCTATCAAACCCTAGTCTAATACCAATATTTCTCATTTGAATTATTGCAATACCTCCCTAACTAGCCTCCATTCTTACTCTTGGTGATGGCAAACAAAATTATGTTTTAAAGAGATGTGAGAGCCTGTCACTTTCATGTTCAAATCCCTTCTCATACTGAGAAAAAGCCAAGAGTATTACAGCAGCCTATTATCACACACAGTCTGAATTTTTTCATTCTTCTTTTCTCTGTTTTTATCTCCTACAACTCTTCCCCAGGCTCCCTGTCCTTGAACTGCCTAGGTCAAGCTCCTACCTCAGGACCTGTGCACTTGCTTTACTCTGGGCTTGAAATGGTCTTCTCAAAGACATCTGCACAACTCCTTCTCTTTTTTCTTTAGTTTCTTATATCAAAGTTACATTCTTGATGTGGCCTTTCCTGACAACTTTATTTATCATTATGCTTATGTACTTCCTCAGCACCAGCACTGCCTACCTTCTCTGCTTTATTTTTATTTATTTTATTTATGTTGTACCCATAGTCTAAACTGGACCATCAATATCAGCACTATAATTTTATTAACAATGGCAGTGTTATCCAAAGTCATAGGATGGTGGATGTAATCTGAGAAGATGTTGACATTTAAGTAGGGTCCTGTTCTGTCTTTAGCAATTAGTCCAGTTCATCATCATATCATATGACCAAAATATTTCCCAGAATAAGGCCACTACAGTTTGCAGGCCTCCATTTGATACTGTCAAATTCTCAAAACAGGAATGGTCTCAGCAATATATGGCTTCACCTTTTCAGGCTTCTGGTATAATTGAGCTAAGAGACCATATCATGTCTTACTCTGAGTCTCTTTCAAGGCATTAATGTTATATTCAGTTTCCTTCATTGCATAATCCATTTATTCATTTATGTACCTTCAACTACTATTCCTCCTTCTCTTAAAGTCAGATTTTACCCTATTGGAAGGTACATTAGGATCAGCTACTGTGCTGGACTGCAGGCAGCAATACTAGTGTAGTAAGTGCCTCTCTGTCAGCCCACTCCCATCCATATAGGGCAGACTGGGTACAGAATATGTGGGCTATCTTACCCACTAAGACATACAGCTGTGTTCACCATCAACTCTAGTTTTTCCAGATGGGGTGAGTACGGTTCACCCCATCAGGACCTTGGGAACTGTGACACTAAGGTTTAAAGCTATATTTGCACTTTCTTGCTTCCAGCAAGGATCATTCCAGCTCCGGCACTTACCATTGAAGTTTAAGCTTTGGGACCACTGCATTAGGTTAAAAAAACAAGGTAATATGGAGATTTAAAAAGTTGAGGTGATATGGGGAAAATTGTATAGTTATGTCAGCATTCTCCCTTGCCCCCTGTTCCTTGGGTCCAACATAAAAGTGGAAGAATCTGTCCAATGGGGTCTCTCCCTTGCTTCCCTCCCCATGTTGAATGTAAGCACACATTAGTGAAGATGTGTAAACCAGTCCTTCATTCCTGAAACAACCCATGTTTCAATTGTTCTTTCTAATTCATTGTCAAACCATTCTTCCAAGGATGTCATTTCTCTGCCCATTATTGTTGCCAATGTAAATTGTATTTTGTAGTCTGTAAAAATGTGACTTGGTGGTCCAAACTGGTGCAATATCTTCTGTTCTGGCTCTTTTGTAGTACTCTCAATATTTGCATCTACTAGCAGGTAAGCAAATCTTAGTCCAGAGTAAGTGTCTCTTCTTATTAGGACACATTTGTAGCCTCATGGAGCTAATGATATCAGTCTAACTTTCCAGTTAATTGCAAGGCCTTATTCCTCCCAGGGAGTCTTCCCCATAGCCATCTACAGTCTCTGTATCACTTGTTGCTAAACAGAACAGTTATTCTTGGCATTTTACACATTAGAGTGCAATTCTAATGCAAATTCTACAAAAAGAATATGTCTAGATTCAGTCCATCTCTGCGTTGTTGTGGTACCTCCATTATTCCCTCTCATTTCATGGACCCAGGTGGCCACCTCAGTCAAGCACAACAGGAAATCTGTTAATCATTTCTGACCACCTTTCCATTCTGGAAGGGGGCTCCTTTGATGGGCATCAACATGGCTTAATGTAATGAACACCTCAAATTACATAGTGATGTCTACAGGGCCATGCACCATATTGGTATCACTTTAATAGGCTATTTTTTCATTGGCCTGTTACCTGACCCTATGGCCAGACTTTGGACAAAACAAAAATGTAGGGGCAAACCGCTCAATTCATCCCATCAAGCTTATTTTTTCTACCTTCTTCTATCAGAATTATAACCTTCCAAACAGGATGTTGTCCATTTACCTTGAGACTGCCATCTCTAAACCAAGAAGTTCCTTTTTTGGTCAGCCAAGAGCTATTTGTGGTCACCAGTCAAGTAGCAATAGGATCTGGTTACCATTCAGGTGGTTCCACAGTCTTAGGAAAAAAGACGCTCTCTGCTTGTTAGTACCTTCTTGTGTTGTTCTAGTAGCATTTTCTTATATAATTCATTTCATTTGTCTTTTAGAACTCTTCTGGAATTTGCCCTTCTTATTAGAACATTTATCTGACACCACTCAATATATTTTAGGCATTCAGTCTTCAAAATTATTTTTTGCCTTTCATCTACAGGGCAGTGTCAATCAAAGGCCAATATTTAGCTACTAATTGCCTCTTACATTGACATTTTCTGGCCTGAAATCCCAGTAGTTGTGGCTAGGTGCTGCTAATAGGATTTTGCAGTAGTCACCATCTATGTTTTCCTTAGACTACTGTACAGATAATTTGCTGGTATCAGCATTCCAACTTCTATTCTATGCTGTTTAAAATTAATGACTTGTATGGGCTCTGAAAATCTTATTGGCTCTTATTTAGTACAGCCATGCATCACTCAAAGACAGAAATATATTTTGAAAACGTTTTGTTGGGAGATTTTATCCTTATTTAAACATCTTAGAGTGTACTCACACAAAACTAGATGATATAGCCTACCACACACCTAGGCTATATGGTCTAGTGTATTGTTCCAAGGTTGTGACCATGTACAGCATGTTACTCTATTGAATACTGCAGGCAATTGTAATACAATGCTAATAATTTGTGTATCTAATTACATCTAAACATAAAAAGTTACAATAAAAATGTGGTATAAAAGATAAAAAATGGTACAACTGTATAGGGCACTTGGTGGCATGAATGGAGTTTGCAGGACAAGGAGGTGCTCTGGATGAGTCAGTGAGTGAGTGATGAGTGGATGGGAAGGCCTAGGACATTACCATATACTGCTATAGACTTTATAAACACTGTATACATAGGCAACACTAAATTTATTTTAAAATATTTTATTTGTTCAATAATACATTAACCTTAGATTACTATAACTTTTTAGCTTAATAAATTTAAATTTTTCGAATTTTATGACTCTTGTAATAGCTTAAAACATATTGTACTACTGTAAAAGTTATATTCTTTATGTTTTATTCTATAAACTTTTCTCTATTTTTACATTTTTATTTATTTTTACTTTTTACACTTTTTTGTTGTTGTTACAAGTTAGACATGTAGCCTCGGCCTACAGAGGGTCAGGATCATTGATATCACCATCTTCCATCTCCACTTCTTGTCCCACTGGAAGCTCTCGTGGGACACACATGGAGCTCTCGTCTCCTATGATAACAATGCCTTCTTCTAAAATACCTCCTGAAGAGCCTGCCTGAGGCTGTTAGAAAGTTTACTTTTTTTTTAATAAGTAGAAGAAGTATACTCTAAAATAATGATAAAATGTATATTATAGTAAATCCTAGGAAATAAGAATTTTTCAGCTTCACTAAAATCTTACGGGACTATTGCCATATAGGTAGTCCATTGTTACCTGAAACATTGTTATGTGACCCATAACTGTATATTCAATTAATATGGCCTGAAGGGTGAATTTATGTGCATTCTGTTTTGTGATACTGGGTATGGAACATGTTCCCCTGTCAGATATAATATATTTATTTCTGTAATCACCCCAAGCTTATGATATATTCAGGTAGAGGAGATGCTACCACTTCACATAAAGTCTGCTCAAATATTCCAATATTCATTCAATTTTTCTCCATAATATCTCAACCCTTGCATTTCTATATTCTCTAAATTCAATTGTAGCCCCTGGTAGTGCTTCAACAATGGGTTTAGTATCTCAGTGCATGGGGGTCCCATGTCAAGTAGTCCCAGAAACATGTTTTCTCTATACCCTCAGCATTTTACCCACTCATCTACACAAAGCGTTGAGTCTCCAGTAGGGGACTCAATCTTTGCAGTGATGAGATTTCTTCTGGGATCATCACCTAGATAATTCAAAGTCCTTGTTTCTTAAATTCATCCAAACTAGGTGAATAAAAGGCTTTTTTTTGGTGGACCAACAGGGGCTCCCACTTGTCAATCCATCCTCTGAGCGTGGTTGGTCTGAGCGTGGGGGCCAACAGGGGCTCTTACTGGTCAATCCAACCCCTGAGTGTGCTGCATTAAGATCTTTGTTTTCACCCCATCAATGTCTACTTTATTCAACTCATTTAAAAATAACTGCTTAAAGATTTTCATCCTACTGGGATGAGTTCCTTAACTCTCCCCTATCTCTTTCCTCTATGTTTTGCCCTCATGCATGCTTGATTTATTTACCCCATTTTAAAATAACTGTTTAATTATTTCCACTCTGGTGGATTGAATTCCTTGATTCTCCTTTTTGCTTTTTCCTATTATCTTGGGACTCAGTCTAAACCTTCTTCATTATTTGTTGTTTCAGCATAACTTTTCATTTTGGAAATGGCTCTGAAGCTAGCAGTTCTGCCTCAGGCCAGCCAGAATCTAAACTTGATCTAGTATCAGGTTCTCCTCCAAAACATTGCTATAGTGGGTGCTCTGAGACTAGAGGCCATAGTTCCTAGGCGCTAGGAAAAGGAGCAAATGGGGGAAAATATAGAAGAAAATATTAAAAGGACATACAGTGAGGAAATAATATAAAAACAGAGTTGTAATGTGTAAATAATCAGAACTCAAAAGCATTAACAATATAATACACAGACATTAAGAAACGCTGACCGTCTGTTCTCTATAGCATATATGCAAGAAATTAAAGGACAACAATAAAGCCTAAAACATTGAGATACTGGCCCACAAGTTCCTGGCAAACAATACTTGTCAGCTTTCTGTGTAAAAAAAATGTGTCTTCAGTGCTGAATGCAAATTGAATAATGTATTTGTTTTCAATTATACTGTTTGTTTAGATATTAGGTTAAGTGCAAGGTTGAAGATAAGATACAACTAGATGATTCTTGAGCAAAATTTTTTTTGTTTTGTTTCAAGTTTCAGATTAGGAAGATATTGATTATATGGAATATCAGGAAACTTAACTGGCTAGAGTGAATTTTCTGTCATTGTATTATATACTGTGTTGAATATACAACAGCATAAAAAATGTTGTCGTAAGTCCTAAATGATTAATTCTTAGCTATTTCTTAAATACGAGTTTTTGGTAACTGCTAATTTTTTCTGCTTTATTGTGATATGAGACAAATACAAATTATATATATTTAAAGTGTAAAACATAATGATGTGATATATGTGTGTGTCGTGAAGTGATTAATCAAGTTAATGAACATATCTATCACCTCACATCATTAACACTTGTGTGTTTGTGTGTAGTGAGAATACTTAAGATCTAATCTGTAGTTCCTGCTAATTTTTAAAAATTAGGTAAGATTTAAAAAATCTAGAGAATAATATAAACCATTGCATACACCACAGGTATCTTCAGAAAAGAGAGCATTTTCTAGGGTTTCTGCATATGACTGTATAGGTCATGGTATATTTACTTGTGAGGGTGGTATTTGTACAGACTACCATGAGGTGGCTCCCCTGAAGTTGCACACCAGGCTGACACATTTGTAATGTCTGCTACAGAATTTTTAAAAGAAATAGAACATACAATTGAAGCACTTATTTTTACCTTTCCTTAACCCTATTCCTCCTAAAAATAGAAAAATAAGTCTAAGGTTCATGCATATTTTTCCTCATAGTATTTTTACATTTTTAAAATGCTTGTTTTTAAAAGAAAAAAAGATAATGAGTAGAAGGAATTGAAATCCTTCTATTAATAGTGTTTGTCACTCTTATTAGCAAATGGTTGTAATTAAAGCATTATATCCTACCTACTTTAAGAGCAAATTTAACAGAAAAATATCTAGGACAAATTTTCCCAAGCGTGGTTACTAATGCACGAGCACTATTTGGATAACTTGTTCTAAATGTAGAATTCCAGACTGTACTCCCTGTGCCCATATCCTAAAACCTAATGCCAGAGAAGCTCTTCAGGTGATTCTCACATTCAGTAAACTTAAGGAACTCATGATCTAAGATGAAATAGTCATGTGACTGTAGGCTATCTAATTTCATACCTACAACTAAAAGCCCTTATTATGGTTTGAATATGTGATAAGTATATCCATAATGATAATTAGTAGCAGCTAAAACATGTAAACGATGTTAGTCTGTTTTATGCCCAAGGAAGTTTATCTTTTATTGAAAGATAATTTTATGCACTACTAAAAAAAACCCTACCAATTAAGTCAGAAAAAATTGCTTTCTTATCACTTAAATTTGTATATTGATTGAAATAGCTCTTATTGACTTGAAATAGAAAACATGCAACCTGTTCTCATGATCTGAATCCTTTAGAAGCTTTATTATTTATAGCATAATTTTGAGTCATGTTGATTCTAGCAGAATTTTTTTATTTGATAAGACTTCAGCCTCATATTTGCATCAGTTGAATCACATGCCACTGGAAGAAGTTATGCAGCTCCTGTTCAAAGTTAGAAGTTTCTCACAAATCAATGTTTGATGACTTAATAATCACATGACTGTTCAACACATGAATCACATGACTTAGTCACTCCAAATTCTCAGGGCTTTGAGATGGCTTTCAATTATTTGGGTGATTTGCCAGTATTTTTCTTGCAATAGTGGTACGTGATACTAAGTAGATTTCTTGCAAAAGTAGCCTTAATTCTCCATTGTTTTCTTTTTTCTTTCTTTCTTTCTTTTTTTTTTTTTTTCAAGATGGAGTCTAGCTCTGTAGCCCAGGCTGGAGTGCAGTGGTGCAATCTCGGCTCACTACAAACTCTGCCTCCTGGCTTCAAGCGATTCTCCTGCCTCAGCCTCCTGAGTAGCTGGGATTACAGGTGCCTGACATCACGCCCAGCTAATTTTTGTATTTTTAGTAGAGACAGGGTTTCACTATGTTGGCCAGGCTGGTCTCGAACTCCTGACCTCGTGATCTGCCCACCTCAGCCTCCCAAAGTGCTGGGATTACAAGCATGAGCCACCGTGCCCGGCCAATTCTCCATTGCTTTCTAAATGCATACTACTTACAGTGTGACATTTCAGCCCCTTCTATCAAGGGAAGGGGCCTGCTTCACCACCCCTTGTGTCTGCATTGGCCTTGTCACTTGCTTGAACTAAAAAAAAATGTGGTAGAAGTAGCAGTGTACCAATTTGGAGCCTAGTCCTCAAGAGAAGTTGGACATGTTTCTTTAGTCATTTTAAACATCTCCTGTCGTGTGAACAAGCCCAGCCTAGCCTGCTGGAAGAGGAGAGACTGTGTGGACCAGAGCATTTCATTCCTCCAATGAAGTATGAAACTTGAAGTATTTACTTCAAGTTGATGCTCTGACTGTTTTGTTTCTGAGCATTTCTGTGTAAAATGACATTTCATTTTGAAGCAGAATCAGAATGTAATCTCTGTGAAACTAATTAAATTCCACACATGAACTAGCTAGCAATAGTACCTATACTCAAAGTGGTAACAATATAAACAGTTGTGATAAGTTTGTACATATAAGGCAATGAGTATATCATGGCTGGCCCCTGCCTAATAGTGCTTTTAAGATGCTTCAGATATCAGAGATTAATACTAAGTGTGCCCACTTCTTGCACATGCACCCTCTGTTGTAGGATAGTTTGTTCCATTACACTAAATTAACATATTGAGGAGTTAATTAATTTTCATTTAATACACATGTAATCTCTAATCTGACCTGCATTACAACATTTTGCCAATTCATTTTGACTTTTAATTCTTATATTTTTGAGCACGCAGAATATTTAAGGATATATAAAAATTAAAAAGCATATATATTCTCCTTTCTTGCTTTCCCATTTTTTTAATGTTAGAAAGTCTTCTATTCAGAAATTTAATAAATATTTACTTCTATTTTAAAAATATTTGTTTATAAGTTAATACACATAATACATAATAATTAGAAAATTTGTGGAATGTAGAAAAATCACAAAAGAGAAAATATAATCATTCAGAATCTCACTCTAGAACTATTAATATTTATAATTATTTTAACCTTCTTGGTTTATATATATATTCTTTATATTATCAACGTTTGTGAATAATTAATCACATTCTTATCTCCCTTTGAGTTTGGAACAAATTGCGAAATAATCTAAGAATTTGAAAAATGAAAGTTATGTTATCAGGTCTGTTGTTGAAAACTTTGTAGACTGTAGCTGGACTTCTGACCAGCATCGAACTATTTATGATTTAATCTTATACATAAATTTTTTAACCTAATTGCAGGCAGAGCACAGATGAAATGTCTCATGGAGGGTAGGACCAGAGACAGGCCTGAAAAGACAAAAAGGAAGATCCCTTTTCTAAAAACCCACCAGATTAACGACTTAGAGGAATGGGGTAGATAGCAGAAAGAAGTGATAAAACTACTTCAAAAAGAAGAGAAGTTTATATTCAGTGAATCCTGGAAAAAAATCTGGAAGATCATGACACCAGTTTCTGTTATAAAGATTGTGCACGCTCTTGTGAAATCTCTTCCCCTACCCATTTCAGAGTCTATTAAAAACATTTCCTAATTTTAAGCTCTTACTCAATAGCTTAAACTGCTTATTATGGCAATATATGGCTATCCCACAGTATGCTTAAATAATTACCAAATGTTGGACATTAAGTTTGTTTCCAAGATTTTGTTAATATCAATTAGAGTGTGCTAAATATACTTGAAGAAAAGTCCTTGCATGTGTAATATCATATATATATGCAATATATATAAAATTGAATATATAATCATATATATTTATGTAGTTTTTAGAAATATGTTCCTGAGGTGCTATTCAACTCTGTTTCTTATGTGAACTGCCATTTTTTTTATGTTAAGGAAGTCTAACAGTTCAAAACACTTTGAGGATGTCACTCTTTCTGATACCAACATAACATATATTTCCAGTTTGATAGATAATTCATCATATATTAATTTTGATTTTCTTTTACTTTTGCTTTGAAATAGAGCTGAATATTTTTTCTGTTCATTTGCTATTTGAGTTTCTTTTATAAATGTCAGGTTATATCTTTTGTTTACTTTTTTATTGGTGTTTTTATTATTCATTTGAAAGAATTCTTCACATATAAAATTTAGTAACTCTTTGAATGTATGTTTCAATACGTAATGGTATTTTGAAGTACAGAAGTTCTAACTCAATATTTTTTATTCTCATTGTTCTGTATCTTTATGGTTCTTACTTTTGGTGTCAAACTAGAAAGAACTTTCCTCTTTTAGATAAAATAATTTTTTTTCTAAACTGTTTTTGGTTCTCATAGATTTTATTTTGGTACTTTAACTCTTAAAAGTTACTAGAAAACTTTTGAGAGAAAAAGTTAACAATTTGACCCATTTCCCCCTATTCATCAAAAGTATACTTTAAAACATTATTTATGTTATGTTAACTAATCCTCAATAATTTTGAATACCACATTTTATCACATTTTAAATAATTGTTAGCTTAAACTGCTTATATTGTTATAACTGGATTTTCTGTGCTCTTTCATTGACTTGTGTATCTATTTATAATATTTATAGTTATTTATACTGAATACCAAAATTTTGGTAAGTGTCTAATTTTCCTACTACTCATTACTTTCATTAAAAATATATTTCCTTCACTGAATTACCAATGATTTTTTAAAATCTAAAGACACATAATCACATCATTAATCTGGAAGTTTGATTTGAGTTGCATTACATGTAAATAAGTGTGGAGAAGAAGAGGAATTTCATATAAATAGAATCATACACTACCTGCCTTTTGTGTATGGCTTCTTTCATTTAGCATAATGTTTTCAAGGTTCATCCACATTGCAGCATTTATTGGTACTTCATATCCTCTTATGGTTGAATTCATTTTCTATTGTTTATGTGTACCACATTTTGTTTATCTGTTCACCCATTGATAGAAATTCGGTTCATTTCCACCTTCTGGCTATTTTGAATATTGCTGCCATGAACATTCATATACAAATGTCTGTTTGAGTACTTGTTTTCCACTCACTGTATTGTAACTGAAGTCCTCCCCTACTCTAGGTTCATAAACATAATGGCAGATAAGATATTCCAGTATACTTACAGTATGTAGAGTTTTGCTCTATGTACATCTTTAATCTGAAATTTATTTTCCCTGTGTGATGATAAAGGGATTATATTTTTATTTTTAAAGAAATTAATAGGCAAGTACCTCAACCTTGTTATTGAACAGTGTCCTTTTCTACTGAAACAAAATCTGTTTCTATTTCCATCTTATACTGTGGTTTAGGGTTCTATTCTACTCTACCAACTTTTTCCCTTCTTATTCAAAACTGTTATCCTATTTTCTTCACCTATTGGGATAATCACAGATATTTAATGGACATGCTGAACTTTATTTTGGCGACAGTGTTGTGAAAAATTAGTCTACATGGTTCCCCAAATGTTCAAAGAACTATACAGTCTCTTGGTTTCTGTCAATTTCAGATTGATCTTTGTAATTTAAGCACCAGATTGTGATTAAAATAATTTTCCTTTTTTTTTTTTTTTCCTTGAGACAGAGTCTTGCTTTGTTGCCCAGGCTGGCTGGGGATTGCAGTGGCGTGATCTTGGCTCACTGCGACCTCTGCCTCCCAGGTTCAAGCAATTCTCCTGCCTCAGCCACCTTGAGTAGCTGGGACTACCGGTGCAGGAAACCATGCCAGGCTAATTTTTGTATTTTTAGTAGAGATGGGGTTTCACCATGTTGGTCAGGATGGTCTCGATCTCCTGAACTCGTGATCCACCCGCCTCGGCCTCCCAAAGTGCTGGGATTACAGGCGTGAGCCACCGCACCCGGCCAATTTTCCATTTTACATTCAACCCTTACACAATAATTTCTTAGTAAAGAATCCTTACCAAATTCTTTTTAAAAAATCATTTCAACTTTTATTTGAGATGGGCACCTAGGTTGATTCCATGTGTTTGCTATTGTGAATAGTCCTGCGATGAACACAGGCATACGTGTGTCTTTTTGGTAGAATGATTTATTTTTGGGGATATATACCCAGTAATGGGATTGCTGGGTCAGATGTTAGTTCTGTTTTAAGTTCTTTGAGGAATTTCCAGACTGCTTTCCACAGTGGCTGAACTAATTTACACTCCCACCAGCATTCCCTTTTCTCTGCAGACTCTTCAGCACTTGTTGTTTTTTGACTTTCTGGTAATAGCCATTCTGACTGATGTGAGATGGCATCTCATTGTGGTTTTGACTTGTATTTTTCTGATGATTAGTAATGTTGAATATTTTTTCATAAGCTTGTTAACTGTTGGTATGTCTTCTTTTGAGGAGTGTCTGTTTATATCTTTTGCCCACTTTTTAATGGAGCTATTTGTTGTTGTTGTTGTTGTTGTTTGCTTCTTAAATTACTTAAGTTCCTTATAGATGCTGGATATTAGACCTTTGTCAGATGCATAGTTTGTGAATATTTTCTCCCATCCTGTAGGTTGTTTGTTTAATCTGTTGCTAGTTTATTTTGCTGTGCAGAAGCTTTTTGGTTTAATTAGCTATCACTTGTCAGTTTTTATTTTTGTTCCAATTGCTTTTGAGAATGAAGTCATAATTTATTTCCCGATGTTGATATCCAGAATGGTGTTTCTTAGGTTTTCCTCTAGGATTCTTATAGTTTGAAGTTTTGTGCTTAAATCTTTAATCTATCTTGAGTTAATTTTTGTGTACAGTGAAAGGTAGGGGTCCAGTTCCATTTTTCTGCATGTAGATAGCAAGCTATCACAATGGCATTTATTATATAGGACCCATTTCCCCCATTGCTTATTTTTCTTGACTTTTTCAAAGATAAGATGGCTGTAGTTGTGTGGCTTTATTTTTGGGTTCTCTATTCTGTTCCTTTAGTCTATGTGTCTGTTTTTGTACCAGTATCATGCAGTTTTGATTACTGTAGCCTTACAGTATAGTTTCAAGTTGGGTAATGTGATGGCTCCAGCTTTCCTCTTTTTGCTTAGGATTACTTTGACTATTCAAGTTATTTTTTGGTTCCATATGAATTTTAGAATAGCTTTCCTAATTCTGTGTTAAAGGATGTTAGTAGTTTTATAGGAATAACATTGAATCTGTAGAGAACTTTGGGCAGTATTGCCATTTTAGTGATACTGATTCTTCCATGAACATGGAATGAATTCCCTGAATGTTGGCTTGTCTGGAAAATTATTTCTCCTTTGCCTTATGCAGCTCAGTTTTGTGGGATATGTAATTATTTTTTGGAATTTCTTTTCTTTGAGAATGCTTAAAATAGGCTCCTATCCTCTTCTAGCTTGTAAGTTTTCTGCTGAGGAGCCTGCTGTTAGCTTTGTGAAGTTCCCTTTTTATGTGATCTGATCTTTTTCTCCAGCTGCCTTTAAGATTTTTTTCATTAATATTGACCTTGAATATCTGGCTACTATATACCTTGGTCATGTTTATTTTGCATAACATCTAACAGGTGTGCTCTGGATTTCTTGTATGTGGATGTCTACTCTTTTGCAAGATTAGGGAGATTTTCTTGAGCTACTCTTTTGCAAGATTAGGGAGATTTTCTTGAGCTATTCCTTCCAATATGTTATTCAGGTTGTTACTTTTTTCTCTCTCTCAGAAATGCCAAGAATTCATAGGCTTTGTTGCTTATGCAATCCCATATTTCTTTAAGACTTTGTTAATTTTTGTATGACTGGAATAGTTCAAAAGACTGGTCTTCAAGTTCTAAAATTCTTTTTCTTGGTCCAGTGTATTGATAAAGCTTCCAATTATATTTTGAAATCCCTGAAGTAACTTTTTTTCAATTCCAGAAACTCTGATTGATTTCTTTTTAAGATGTATATCTCTTTCTTCATTTTCTGGATTGATTTAGAGGTTTCTTTGTGTTGATTCTCAACATTATCTTGGATCTTGTTTAGCTTCCTTGCAATCCATGCTTTGAATTCTTTATCTGTCATTTCTCAGTTTCCATTTTCATTAGGGACCATTGTGGAGAGTCAATGTGATGCTTCAGTGTTGTCACTACATTCTCATTTTTCATGGTGCCAGAATTCTTGCCCTGGTTCCTTCTTATCTGGAGATCCTGGCACTTCTAATTTTTGTAATTATTTTCATGTGGGCAGAATTCAATCTTTCTCTCTCTGTCCTTTAGACAAGTTTCTGCTGTGTCACCCAGGCTGGAATGCAGTGATGTGATTATGCCTTACTATAGCCTCCACATCTTGGGCTCAACTGGTCCTCCCACCCCAGCTTCCCTAGTAGCTGAGACTACAGGTATACACCACCATGCCTGCCTATTTTTTGGTGGGGGAGCAGGGGAGAGGCAAAATTTTACTTTTTCCCAGGCTGGTCTTGAACTCCTGGGCTCAAGAGATTCTCCAACCTCAGCCTCACAAAGTGCTCAGATTACAGGTGTGAGCCACTTTATAATGTCATTTTTTTCTTTCCCTTTCCCTTTCCCCTTCTTCCTAGTGAGTGTGAAAGTAGCAAATGTTAGGTTGGGTATTTTGGCTTTGCTTCTACAGCCCTATGCACTTCTGTCAGCAGGTTTTATACTGGGCTGTGTTCTTTGACTTACAAACCAGTAGATGGTGCATATGGGTAACAGCCAGCTGTGGATAACCTGGCTGGGTATATAATTCATCCTTGTTTACTGGAAGATGCTCTCTGTTGTCCCAAGCAATGGGCTGACCATGGAGTTCACAGTGGTCTGAGCTCCCTGCTAAATCCCGGGCAGCAGGGGGCAGAATGGTTAGAGACAGACTGGGCAGGCCCACCTATAGTTCCCCTGATGGCAGGCACAAGCACTAACGCCAGGGGAGAATCCAGTGAGTGGTCACCCAGCACCCAGAGGTATGCCTAGGTGTGTGGCTAGGAAGCCACACAATCTCAGGAAGCAGGCTGCAGCAATTAGCAATGACACATGCAGACCGGTTCCAGGCATCAAACTGGTCCTGGCTGCAAGTCTCATCTCCCAAAAGAAATTTCAAGCATAGCAACTCTTCTCCCACACTGAGGAGAGCACAGTTCCAGTACCTACTGCTGACGTACTTTACATAATTCTGGCTGTGGAAGCCTCTATGCTTCTCCAGAACAAGTGCTCCAATCTCTGCTCCAAGGCAAAAATGCCTGCACAGCTATGCTTCCGAGTTGCCATAACTTTGTATGCACCTGGATTTAAAATGCGATCCTGCTCTCAGTCCCAGGTCTGGGAAATTGCCTGTAACTTCTTTCTCTCTCAGAGCCTCCAAGCCTTTCCCCAAGTTAGGTCTGGAGTTTGGGAGAAATAAAGTGCTCTCTCTTGGCCTGGGTTGTTGGATCCACAGTGGGAAGGTGAGTCACAGAGGGAGGCTCTCTGCCTCTCACATACTCGAACTTTACTAACTTTTATGAGCCACACACCATACAAAGGAGGATCTAGGGTGTCCTTCACGATTCTGATAGGTTTCCATCTTCCTTCTTGAATTAAAGCTCAGAGAGTTGACCTCTGTGCACTGTCTTGCTATTTCCAAGTGGCTGAGGCATGCTAAAAAACTCTGATTTGCCATCTTGGGAAAAACAAAACAAATCAAAAGAGAAGAAAAACAAAGAGACTTTACTAATTTTTGCATCAGTTTTGTATAACCCAAATTATTTTCTTGTTTGAAAATGTCCACTGTTTTTTGCTTTTAAAATTAATCAATTTGTGGTAACGTTTCTTTTTTCTTTTCTTTTTTTTTTTGTTTTTTGAGACAGAGCCTTGCTCTGTCATCTAGGCTGGAGTGCAGTGGCACAATCTCAGCTCACCGCAACCTCTGCCTCGCGGGTGCAAGCAATTCTCCTGCCTCAGCCTCCCAAGTAGCTGGGACTACAGGTGCCCACCACTACGCCCGGCTAATTTTTCGTATTTTTAGTAGA
Source organism: Pan troglodytes (assembly GCF_028858775.2). Taxonomy (NCBI): domain Eukaryota; kingdom Metazoa; phylum Chordata; class Mammalia; order Primates; family Hominidae; genus Pan; species Pan troglodytes. Next base: position 131,831,893 of record NC_072403.2, read on the forward strand.
GACGGGGTTTCACCATGTTGGCCAGGATGGTCTTGATCTCCTGACCACGATCCGCCTGCCTCAGCCTCCCAAAGTGCTGGGATTACAGGCGTGAGCCACCTCACCTGGCCAATTTGTGGTAATGTTTGTTAACCCACTTATCTGAAAATAATGCTTCTTCTGAATTCTTGCTTAAAATTGTTTCTGTTAAAATTTTACGCTTTTATTCTTTGTCTTCTTGTTTCCAGTGTTGCCAATGACAACACTGTGGTCCATCTGATTATAATTTTTTGCATGTAATCTTTTATCCTCCAATTTTCTCTGGAAGCTGTTTAGTATTTTGTCTACATGTTTGTTCTGTTTTTTAATGTAGAATTTGTTTTTGCTATTATTTTTCTTACTTTGCTTCTAAAATGCAGGCCCTTTTGGATATAAATCATATGTTTTTGATATCCGTGAAATTTTCCTTTTTGTTTCCTTGAACATTCCTTTTCCCATATTATCTGTATTCTCTCCTTTTGTAAATCTTATCAGGTGGATGCTGTAACTTTTAGAGCATCACAAAGTGGTTACTAACAGCCTAAACACCTCTTGCAGACATAGCTTTCCTAGCCTGTACAATGTTTTGAAAATAATTATTCAGATATATTAAAATTGGTAGATTTTATCTAAAAATATAGATTGCTTACTTTTTTTGCAAAGTGTAAGAGCTGGTAAACTGAACTTGCATTTATGAATGAAAACAATTGTCAAAAAGTAAGTAGTTGCTTTTGCTTTTAGATGGGATATACGTGCTCCAGATTGCCACTGTCCTTTGTGTGCCCTTTGGTCTTCCTGACCCTAAACCCAAGTGTCGGTTGCTATGCATCATCGTGCTTGTGCTATTTTTTTTTCCAGTTGGAGACAGACATCCTTCAATTGTGTATCTTTCAAAGTGTTCCCAAGAAAGAGAAAAAGCACAATTTGTTTCCAAAAAGAACAATTATTTCTTAAAACTATTTTTTTTACATATTTATACTGTTAACAAAATGTTGGAAGGTGCCTATACACACACACACACACACACAAAAAAAAAAACAAAGCTTATCATGAATCTATGGAAAGATTCGTGATAAAAATCTTAATGAACTAAAATATGAACTAAAATTTCCACAGGCTTAATTTTTGAATGCATATAAAATAAGTTATGTTGTTATGTTACTATGAATTCGTTACAAAATTGCCCAGATGGCATTTTTATTACAGATGGTAGTTTTATAAAAGAGTATCCATTGGAGGCAATAGAAATTATATGTCCTCAACAGAAACAAACATTGAAAATGTAAGTAACACTGGAGATATGGCTAAGAATTTACAGGCTGTGCTGGGAGAAAAAAATAAGCCATTTGTGGCATTGTGTTTTGTAGCTGATGATAACACAGCTATAAATAATGCCAACTGTTTATTTATTTATTTTTATATTTATTTATTTATTTATTTATTTATTTATTTATTTATTCGAGACGGAGTCTCACTCTGTCACTCAGGCTGGAGTGCAATGACGTGGTCCTGGCGTACTGCAGCCTCTGCCTCCTGGTTCAAGTGATTCTCCTGCCTCAGTCTCCCAAGTAGCTGGGACTACAGGCTCATGCCACCACACCTGGCTAATTTTTGTATTTTTAGTAGAGCCGGGGTTTTGCCATGTTGGCCAGGCTGGTCTCAAACTCCTGACCTCATGATCTGCCCGCCTTGGCCTCCCAAAGTGCTGGGATTACAGGCATGAGCCACCATGCCTGGCCAATGCCAACCATTTAAATGTATCTACTTATCATCACTGACATTTTTTGTATGTTTAAATAATATTTGGAGATGCTAGCCATGACAGGCCCCAAATTACTTAATTTTTAGCGTTGAGAAAACTTTAAAGCAAATTGATCAAAATTAACTAGTGTATTTATAGATAATACTTAACTGGTGATCAATGTTAGACTTTTTTAAAAAGATAACATTTTGCAGATATGGAATTTATGTTTTTACATTACATTATTTTCCAAAAATAGTTTTGTCAAAAAAAGTTTGAGAACAGAACATATAATAAACTGAAATTCTTCTTAAAATTTTAAAAGTCTTTATATTTCAGAGTAAATCCAAGTCCTTCCCATGACTTACACACAACAAAGTCAATGCCATTCAGCCCCCACCCCCAACAGACTACTTTGACCTCATCTTGTAATGCTCTCTCCTTTGCTTTATCCATTTTGGACATTTTACGGGCCAGATGTACAACAGCTCTGTGCCTTAGAGCCATTGTACTTGCTCTTCCCTCTGCTTTCAAAATTCTCTCACAAAGAGTTGAAGGACTGGATCCTTCACTCCATTTGGATATTTCCCAGTTTATTTCTCAGTGGTGTCTTCTCTAGCCAGTGTATTTAACACAGAATCCCCCATCCCTGCCACCTGCTAAACTACACCTTATATTGATTTTCTGCTTTTCTTTCTCTTCACAGCTATACATCTTATTGTCCATATAATTTATTTTCTGCTCCCATCCTCCCAACACACTCAAACCCACATATATGCTTGGAAAGTAAATTCCATGAGGACAGGGCATATTGTTTTTGTATTCTGTTTCATTTGTTTGTTTGTTTTATTTTCAATCCCAGAGTTTAGAAAAGTGTCTCTAACATCAAAGGTTCTCAATAACTATTTGTTGGATGACTAAATGAACCAAGTGAATTTGGTATGTTTTTAGATCTAAAACCTTAGTCTGCTCAAGGTTTTGCTGAGCTGACGAGACACACAATAAGAAATTATTTAGCTTGGCAAGGATATAGAGTTAAAGAAAATTTTATGCTATTGAAAGAAATCAACATATTCATATCATCCACAGCAAAATTCTTACCCCAGATCACCCAGCAAATGTTGAATTACGTAACTGACCTTTTGGTTGACATTATCCCACATAGTTAAAATATTCTTCCAAATATAATTTCTCTGCAAGTGTGTGCACATGCATTCATATAAGTGTATAAATCAATTTGATTGCCCTGGCAAATAAACATACAGTCATGTGTCACTTATGGTGCAGATACATTTGGAGAAATCTATCATTAGGTGATTTTGTCCTTGTACAAACATTATAGAGTGTTACTTACATACACCTAGAAGGTGTAGCCTACTACACGTCTAGACTATATGGTATAGCCCATGGCTTCTAGGCTATAAACCTGTACAGCATGTTACTGTACTGAATACTGTAGGCAATTGTAACACAATGGTAAGTATTTGTATATCTAAAAACATCTAACCATAAAAAGGAACAGTAAAAATGTGGTATAAAAGATAAAAAATGATACATCTGTATAGGGCACTTACCATGAAGGGTACTTGCAGGACAGGAAGTTGGTTTGGGTGACTGAGTGATGTGTGAACATGAAGGCCAAGGACATTACTATACATGAGTGTAGACTTTATAAACACTGTACATTTAGGCTATATTAAATTAATTCAAAATATTTTTTTCTTTAAAATAAATTAATCTTAGCTTATTGTACTCTTTCACTTTATAAACTTTTATTTTTTAAACTCTTTTGTAATACCATTTGGCTTAAAATATAAATACATTTATACAGTTGTACAAAAAGGTATTCCTTATATTTTATTCTATAAGCTTTTCTCATTTTTAACTTTTTTTTTTACACTTCTTTTGTTAAAAACTGAGGTAAAAACACACACATTAGATTCTACACAGGGTCAGGATCATCAATATCACTGTCTTCCACATCCACCTCTTGTCCCCCTGGAAGGTCTCCAGGAGCAAGAACATGCATGGGGCTGTCATCTCCTATGATAACGGTGCCTTCTTCTGAAATGTCTCCTGAAGGACCTGCGTGAGGCTGTTTTATACTTAAATTTTTATAACAAGATGAAGCAGTATGCTCCAAAATAATGATAAAAAGTTTAGTAAATACGGAAACCAATAACAATCATTTGTTATCATTATCAAGTATTATGTACTGTACATAACCATACATGTTATACTTTTATACAACTGGCAGCACATAGGTTTGTTTAGACCAGCATCACTATGAACATGCAAATAATGTGTTGCCCTACATTATTATAACTACTACATTACTAGATGATAGGAATTTTTCAGCTCCGTTATAATCTTATGGGAATACCACTGTATGTGTGATCTGTTGTTGACTTGAAATAATGTTATGTGGTATGTGCCCTTATATGGGAAACTCATTTGGCTCATTTTTCTATGCTGACATTTTTTTCTTAAATGAACATGATTTCCTAAAATATTTTTCCCGTAGTGTACTGTAAATACTGAATTCAAAAATGTGTTTCTGATATAAACCATTACGTAGTGGAACTATTATTGAGTTTGCCTTTCTCCATCAAACCTGATAGTGGCAACAAAGATTTAGGAAAAGATGTTATTGAATTACAGTGCATATGGTAATGTAAAACAAATATGACAACAACAGAATACCAGCATTTTACCAATATCTTAGAATTACTTTCAGATATTGCAAAGATTCTGTTCAAGTTTTTGATAATGAATGATATGAAATATTGCTCCTAGGTAAGAGTATAAGCCCAAATTCTCTATTACATATGTATTTTCCAAAAACCAAAATTCATTATCGAAATTTTGGGGCAGAGGAAAATATTCCGGCTCTCCTGTTCTGTACAGAGGGAGTAACACAGTACAAAAATATATATTAATGTATATTTAATGTCTGTGTTTTCAATGACAGGTTTAATTAGTAACTTAAGTCCTATATGCTTCTGTTATGAAACATACTTACAAATAAGATAGCCCATTTTATTTTATTTTATTTTATTACTTCCTAATTGCTAAAGGCATTAAGGCTAGCTTCCCTAAGCTGAGGTGTGGGGAGTGTGCATTGGACTGAATCTTCCTAAATTACATAACGTGGAGAGCTTTTGCTGTGGGGACAAATGACTCTTTGAGACTTTCTAGTTGTTCGCAAAAAGATTCTGTGATTTCACTGGAGAAAAACTCTACAGGTTTTCTTTTTGGTTGTTTTTTTGTTTTCTTTTGTTTTGCTTTCAAAATTTTCCCTGTATGGTTGAAAGAGATGAAATTCTGTGCACAGGGGATCCTTTTTATTTTGTGCAAGTTTTTTCTTTTTGTACTTTGTTTTTTAGCTTCTTGACACTGTTCTTTGACTTCATTTTTTTCCCTGCCTTTCTGATAGGTTTAAAGTTATATTATCCTATTTTAAGTCTAGTCATTTGATTTTTATCTATTTTTCTCATCCTCTTTACTCTTAATTTTTTAAATAAATTGATTTGGAGATATCTGGAAAGATACAATTATACTTGACATATTTGTTTAAAGTAACTATTTTTCTAAGTGACTTTTAACAAATCATTTGATACTTAAGATAAAAATTCTCATTCCTTTATATATTAAACTTTAACATATACCTTACATTTGTTTCCTATTATAATTGATTTCATCATTCATCTGAATTTTTATCACATAAAATATCATTAAATCTTCTAAATATATGGAATATTTGACAATGGTGTTTATTATTTTATTCTTAAATTAGTTTCATAGCCATTTTAATGTATTCATTCTTCCTTATGGTATTTTAAATCACTTGATCAATTTGAGAATATCTCCTTCGAGATTTTGCTGGAAATTTCATTGTCCATATATTAGGAAAAAATTCTGCTATTATAATATTTATATTTCACTTTAGAACTATATACTTTTCTTTTATTTACATTTTCTTTCATTCCACAGTAAAGAGTTCACGGCATTCTTTAAGCAACTCTTACACATTTCTAATTGTTAGCCTGATTTAATTCCATACATATAAATTATATATGTGTATATATATACACACACACACACACACACACATTTTCCTTAAAATGTAAAATGTAAAAATTTGCCAAGATACTTCCATTTTCTTTTTCTTTTTTAATTATACTTTAAGTTCTAGGGTACATGCGCACAATGTGCAGGTTTGTTACATATGTATACATGTGCCATGTTGGTGTGCTGCACCCATTAACTTGTCATTTACATTAGGTATATCTCCTAATGCTATTCCTCCCCCTTCCCCCCACCCCACGATAGGCCCTGGTGGGTGATGTTCCCCTTCCTGTGTCCAAGTGTTCATGTATTTTAGATCTTATGAACCATTTTCGAGCTGCATGTTTAGTTCTTTTCATGTTTTTAAATTGTGATAGATTTTATTTCCCATAAATTTGCTTATAGATTTAGCTTAATTTATTGGGATTTTTTTTTTTCTGCTAGAATCTCTATATTTGAAAAAGAAAAAATTCTTCTCCTTTCTCTATATCTGTTAAATCTTCTTAGCATTGCCACATCTTTGTTCTTTTATTTTTTTTCTTCTGAAATTTGAAAGAACATTGATGCTGGTCATTTTGTGACATTAAAAAATTAAAAGTTAATTTTCTGGGTAATGCCTGATCTTTAAATTCTTTTTACAGTAGGTTTTAATTAACCTACTAGATTTTCATGATCTTAAAATTATTTTTTATCTTGCTATTTTATTTTACCTTTCACATTAGCTAACTGCCTTCATCTGGACTACTTATAATGTTTTAATATTGGCTTATAATTGCATTTATTTCTGACTTGTTTGAAGACTGGAGGCAGATATTTGAAAAATATTCATTTCTTATGCTAGATTATTTTCAAGAGATTAGTTCTCATCTGGAATAATAATGCTACTTTTTTTTGCACTACACTCTTTAATAGTTTCCAGACTAGTTTAATTATTCATATGTGGAAGAAGATAAGTGTTATATCGAGCATTTGTTAAAAATAGGTTGCTATAATTGTTTTTAGAGCCTCTTCATGTACTTGGGTGATGATAGACTCTTACTATGGCAAAGTGAATTTAGATGTGTATAGCGTATAGTTCAGTGTAAAGATGTGTATACTGTATAGTTCAGTTTCTGGTAACTGTAGGCTTTCATATTACATTGTTCTCCTGAAGTAATAATTTTTTTCTCTTTCTTGCTTACATTTAAAAAAGTTTCTGAGAATTAATTCTCAAGAAAGGCAAGCAGAGTTTTTTATTTCTCTCTAGATGTGGAACCAGATTAAAGCAAATTTTGCGGTGCAAAATTGAAGGGATGCCAAAAAACAGGAATCGAGACAAATATTTATAGGTAAATGTAAATATGTAAATAACATATATATGTAAATACATTGAATTATGTTTATGTGGTACAATATATTTTAAAATATTTTAAAAATTAAATTGTCAAGTAATGGCCATGTCTGACTCCTGCTTTTACAAATAACATTTTATTAGAACAAGAACTGGGATTAGGGTGTGGCAGGTGAGTCAGGGTCATAAAATGAGGGTCACATCCTGGCTTTATTTACAATTTTGATATTCTTCTCATCATGAATTTTTTGCATTTAAAAAATATTACTAAAATATTCTCTCTTTATTACTGAGCTTTATGTGCCCCCCCTTAAATTTTGTGCTCAGGGTGAGTGCCTAATTCACCTAACCCTTGTTCCAGCTCCACTCTTAAGAATTTTATTCCTAATACATATATCTGGGTTCTGCCTTCAGCTGCATATTTAAATAAAGCTATCCAGCAGATCCTATCACTTCTTCCCATTCCTCTCTCCAGTCCCACCCCCACCCCAACCCCATCTCCACTGAGAATGGCTGAATAAAATAATTTTCATTCTTGAGAAGCTACAAAGTGTTTAGTTCTTCTACAGGAACTCCATGAAGTGTTTTCTTGGTTTCTTCTCATAAGGTGCACATTCTTTTAGTGAGCACTGCCATATGCTATATTAATTTCTCTGTTTCTGCCTGATGCATGAGCAAATATCTAAATCATATAAAAGGGAAACTGATAGAGTAGCTATGTATATTAGTCTGTTTGGACTTCTATAAGAACATAACAGACTGGGTGGCCTGAGATGGCTTAAATGACTGTTAAGCAATAGACATTTATTTCTCACAGTTATAGAGGCTAAGAAGTCCTACATAAACTTGCCAGCTGATTCAGTTCCAGCTGAGGGCCCTCTTCCTGGCTCACAGATAGCTGCCTTCTTGCTGTGTTCTCACATGGCTGAGAGAAAGCTCTGGTTTCTCTTCCTTTTCTTATAAGGTCACTAATCCCACCATGGGGGCCCCACCCTCATGACCTCATCTAAAACTAATTACTTCCCACAGGTCCCATCTCCAAATGCCATTATATTGGGGTCAGGGCTTAAATATGTACATTTTGGGAGGACACAATTCACATTAGTATGTGACTGGTGGCTTTAAAATGTGATTCTTAGAGTCTAGCCTGGTGATGATTATGGAATAAACTTTATTTTCGGTGTATACCCTAAACATTTAAGATAGACGGAGATTGTCCTAGTTTTTCCTTGCCTCCTGATTATTTCATTCCTTTTTATTAGGGGAAAACTCTGCAACCTGGCTTGGCTACTTAATCTAACGTTATAAGTACTAGTTAGTTGAGTTTACTTCTTTGGCAAAAGGTTGACTGGTATTCTTACTCAAAGGTGCTATTGCAGCATTTGACTTTTGTTGGTTAAATCTTCAGAGAAAATGTATCAGAATCTGGCACGTGTCACCTTGTTGCCACTTTTACCTGAAAGGATAATTTTTATCTATTTATTATATGTTACTTCCCAGAGCTATTCATTTGCTTACTCTCTTTCTTCTTTCATGGCACATATGGAAAGTTTTGACTATGTATCTCAAATTTCAGTCTTAATTACTTAATGGATGTTTTGGTCAATTTCTTGACAATGAAGGATTAGAGGATCTTAAGAGTATCACTCAATTTTAACATTAGTTTACCATTACAGTCTTCTTTCTATGTATTATTACTATTGCAAGTGAGGATCTCAATCATATCATAATTTTCATATTTGTAAAAGTGGAAACAGTTATAATGAAGAATATTGTCTGATCTCTAGTGATAGCGCAACATTTTTCCACCTGTGTGACCTAGAGTAACCCACTGAGCCACTTTCACCCTCAGGTTATGCAAATGTGTGTTGAGGATGCTCTCATTGCTCTATATGCCAAATAATGTTTGATGGTTTCATAGTGAAACAACAGGACTTCCAATTCGAAATAATTTTTGGAATATAGTTTTTAATACACTACCATTCCCAACTTCTCAAAAAATGGTTTTTGAAGATGTATTAAAAGATAAAATTTCTAAATAGCATAAAACTTAAAGGTAATATAATTGCTAAGGAAAAGATAACATAATTAGGAAATACATTTTTGGATTGAGAAAATCATTCCCAAACTTTAGTTCAATCTTACTTCCTATTTCAGAAAAAGTAGACTAAAACTTTCAGTCTCCTACAAAATCAGTCCCCCGATTCAAAGATGCATAAATTCTACAAAATTGAAAAAAAAAAGTGTCATTATTGACCCTTTGTATATTGATCTGTGTGGTGTCATACTATTTCTATCTGTTATTCTCCATCATATTTTTATTTTACAGACTTTAGTGAGTTTAGATGAGTTTTAGTTTCATAGCAAAATTGCAAAGAAGAAATAGAGATTTCCCATATCCTCCTTACCTTCACACATGCACAGTCTCCCTTATTATCAACATCCCCCACCAGAATGGCACATTTTTTACATTTTAGGGACCTACACTGACACATCATGATCACCCGAAGTCCATAATTTACATCAGGTTCACTCTTGGTGTTGTACACTCTATGGTTTTGGACAAATGTATAATTAATTGTATTATAATGTATAAATTTATGGGCTCTGACAAATGTACAATAACATGTATCCATTATTATAATGTACAGAATAATTTCACTGCCATAAAACATTTTTTATGCTTCATCTACTCATTCCTTCATTGCTCATAATCTCTGGCAACCATTGATCTTTTTATTGTCTCCATAGTTTTGCCTTTTCCAGAATGTTTTATAGTTGGAATCCTACAATATGTGGCTTTTCATATTAGCTTCTTTTGCTTAGTAACATGCATTGAAGTTTCCTCTAAAAGTCTTTTCAGGGTTTGATAGCTCATTTCTTTTTAGTGCTGAATAATATTCCATTGTCATGGAGTAACACAGTTTATTTATCCATTCACCCACTAAAGGACATCTTGGTTAGCAATTATGAATAAAGCTGATATAAACATCGATGTGCAGGTTTCTGTGTGGACATAAGGTGGATATCAAGTAGTGCGAGTGTTGAATTGTATGGTAAGAGTATGTTTAGTCTTGTAAGAAACTGCCAAACTGCTTTCCGGCACCACCGTACAATTTTGCATTCCCACCAGCAATGCATAAAGGTTCCTGTTACTCCACATCCTTGCCAGAATTTTGTGTCACTGTTCTGAATTTTTGTTATTCTAATAGGTGTGTAGTGGTTTGCATCATATTTTAATACTTAAGCAGGAACTGAAGCGCCCAGGAAACCGTAGACTGGAAGAAATAACAGATTTACAGGGGTTCAATAAATTGAGGAAACTATAATTTCACAAGTGAAGTGTTACAAATGAACAGCAAAAAATTTCACAGCAATACTTATTTTGAATAACAGCATAAACGATCTTATCTAATATAACTGGACCCACTAATTAGTTTGCAATTTTTTTGTTTGCATAAAACAGTAAAGGTACATAGACATAAATTGTAATTTAAATATTTCATTGTAATTAATTATAAAATAAAACACATACATAAATATACATTTAATAAGATTAAATTTTCTCTTGTTTAAAAGACAAATGATTTTCACATCATAGGTCCTTCACTTATTTATCATAATATTAGTGACTGCAGATTTAATCATTTCTAAATGTAACAATAAAATATGTGGAGGACATCTTCGACTTCTAAAAATTCAATTTTTAAAATTCTGGACTTGATTGTGCTTTCATTATAATAATCAATATACCAAGCTTTTCTTGGAAAAGTGATTTTATGCTAATGCCACAGTATAAACAATGTCTTTGCTGGAGAAGAATTTTGATTACGTTCAGATCTAGATATTGGTCTTAAATTTATCTTTCCCAAAACATAAGTCAAACTTCTGTCTAAGTTATTTCTTTAAGTATTCTAACATTTCTTCAGTTAGGCTGCATGAGGGGTTATAAATAAGTCCTTTATTTTGCTTTCTTTATAATCCTCAAAATTGGTCTGGAAGCCATATTATCTAGGTTTAAAGTTTTTTCAGTTAACAATTCCATTGTGTTTTTATTTATCATGCATTTTCAGAAAAATGAAACTTTAAATCAGAGTCAATTCATGTAAGTTTTTATGACTCTTAATATACTTGTATAGAATAATTTGTATCTTATTACATTTTATAATTTTTTGAATAGCCAATAATAAGAGGCAACAGCTTTTGAAGTCCAGTTGTATTGTCCTAGGCAACTAGTGTGGTTTTTTCATTAATGTTTTTCCTATCTTCTTATGTATGTTCTACTTTTTGCGGGGACCAAATTATATATATAACTTGGAGCTATTTTATTAATATAGCAGAGATGCTCTGAAGTCAATATTTTCTTGGTAAAATTTTAAAATAATATTATAAATTTTGAGCAACAGGTTTATTAGTGGATAATTTGGCCACTGTCATGCTCAGTATATAAATATTGTAAGGATTTTTCTCCCTAAATTCAAACCATCTATCATTTGCTGTAATTTTTTTGTGTTTCAAGTCTTTTCATGGAGGAAAGAAGCCTTTCTTAATATTGGTCTTCAAAGTAGAACTTAACTTCTTTTTTTTTTTCATAAACCACCCCATAACACAACCTTTAGCATTTCCAATTTTATTTCCTTTTTGGGGGAATGATTACTTTGAAGTCAGAATTTTCGACTGCAGAGATGTTTTTTCCCGGTGATTTTGTAGTTGAGCACCCATATCTAATTCAGTAGCAAGAAGAATAGTCTTTAAAGAAAAATATCTCTACAGGAAACTAAAAGAAGAACATCTAGAAAAATATAGCTATGTAACTGTTAAAATGAGCTTTTGCTCATTATTAAGTTAGCTAACTTCCTTAATGGTATTTAAGAAGATATACCATTTAGATATTAAGAACATAAATCCTAAGAACAAAAATAACTTGGAGAAAGGGTCAAGTGCTCATATAAAGTGAAGCTCAATTTGAAAAAATAGTTGGAAACAAACAAAAAAACCATAGTAGTAAAGGCAGTCAATATGAAACCTAAGACTCTCAAAAAGTTGGAATGTGAATATAGAAGATGCATTTGTGAAATGTTCCTGAAAAAGAATGTGGAAAGAAGATTAGCTATATGATAAACAGAAGAGAGATACTATATTGACAATAACTTTTTCTGAAAGCAGAGACCAGCACAGATGAAACAGATGGGATAATTTAATACATATTGAGTGGAAATATTCTGAACTAAAGAATAAAATGCTATGTATGCAAATTGAAAAGTTTACAACTATATACTAGGAAAAATCAATGTCAAGTCCCAAAATGGAGATTCTACATTACAGTGGACCAAGCAAATATTACATGATACCAACAAAGGCAGAAGAAAAACCCCATCTCTAGACTTCTTCATTATTAGAAGATGTTTTGAAACATGAGATTAAGGAGAGGGATTAAAATTGGCCAGCTAAGAAAACTTCCTATAAATCTATAGTAATTTAAAAATCATGGAAGAAAATCAGCACCAAAGTCTATTAACCCATTCACATAAATACATGCATTTAGTAAACAATAAATATGATCTCTTAAATCACTAGAAAAGATGTTGGAATAACTGATTAACCAAAATGAGTACTAGAAGAAAACATAATTTATAATTTCATAAACTTGGATTATGGAAGGATTTGAAGTTACAAATAATTCCACAAGAAACTATAAAAAGCTATATAATCTACTATGTTAAATATAGTAAAACTTCCTAGAAGGTAAAAGAAAATATAAAGAAACAACTAAAAATATAGTACATATGCCAAGCAAAAAGGCAATAATGAAAATTACATATAAATCAATATGTAAAAGACAAATGCTCTAATAGAGAAAGACGAAAGGATATGAACAGTCAGTATACATCTATATTAAGTCAAAACATGTAAAAATTTCAATCTCATTGCTAAATATATAAAACTAAAAATTATAGCTTAGGATTTTGTTGACATCAGCAACATGGTGGTATAGGAGGCCCTGGGCTTCACTCCCCCACACAGAAAGATCAGCTAGCTACTATCCACGGACAAAAATACGTTGGTGAAAACCCTCAAATGTGGGAAGAAGCCTGAGTGGCCTGCATGTTCCACAGAACTGAATAAAAATTAACACAGAAAGGATGGACATATGCTCTTGCTTTGACCATATTGCCCCTTCCCCTACCTCAAGTTGGCACAGCACCACAAAGAAGATTCCTTAGGGCCCACAGTTTCTACAGTGGGAAAAGAGGAACAGGAAGGTGGACTTCCAGCTTCCCTAGAATTCCATGATGCTTCACAGCTTACTCTGTTGTCGTCTCACAAGGAATGTAGGAATGCAGGGCTAGACTGACTAGTGGGGGTGGGGATGGGGCGGTTAGACAGAAACAAAGCAAGAAGGCAGAGCCTATAGTGACCCTTGCACAGATTTTGGTGATAGCTCCTTATCCCTGCCAGTGGTGATGCATGATCACAGGTACCAGCTAACAGCATACCTCCCCAACAAAGCTGAGCTAGCTGTTTCCAGCAGAGGTGGGAAGAGTTAATTGCCTTGCATCCCTAGATGACCAGCTTCCAGGCCCAGCCTCAGACACTAACCTAGAGAGCCCTGCTCAGGGAAGGAGAAGACCCCAGAGTGAACTTTCACAAAAAGAAGGCAGAACACCTAGGCCAATGGAACGGGACAGAAAACCTAAAAATGAACCCACGCATCTATGGTCAATTGATTTTCAACAGAGGAGCTATGAATATACAGAGAGAAAGGATTTTTTTTTTCAATAAATAGTGTTGGGAAAACTGGATATTCATATGCAAAATAATAAAATTGGACCCTTATCTCACACCATATGCAAAAATCAACTCAAAATGTATTTAAGACTGGAATATGATATCTAAAACTGTAAAACTGTTAGAAGGAAACATAGGAGAAAATCTACACAACAATGGCCTGGGCAATGAATTTTAGATGTGATCCCAAAAGTGCAAGCAACAAAATTAAAAAATAGACAAATGAGATTACATCAAAATTGAAAGCTTCACTACACAACAAAAGAAACAATTAACAGAATGAAGAGATAACCTATGGATTTAGGAAAATATAATTGTAAGCCGTATATGTCTGATAAGAGATTAAATCCAAAATAAATAAGGAGCTCAAATATCTCTAGAAAAAGAAAACCAATAATCCAGTTAAGAAATGACCTGACATAAGAAGAGACCTGAACAGACATTTCTCAAAGAAGAAATATGAATGGCTAACAGATACATGAAAAAATGGTCAATATCACTAATCATTAGAGAGATGCAAATTAAAGCCACAATAAGATATTGCCTCATACCTGTTAGAATGGCTATTATCAAAAAGACAGTAAGAAAACAAATGTTGGTGAGGATGTAGAGAAAAGGAAACACTTTACACTGTTAGTGGAAATGTAAATTAATACAGTAATTATGGAAAACAGCATGGAGCTTCCTCAAAAAACTAAAAAAAAAAAAAAAATTCTATATGATCCTACAATCCCACTTCTAGATATTTAACCAAAAGATTTGAAATCAGTATGTCAGAGATATCTGCACTCTCATGTTCATTGAAGCAGTATTCACAATAGCTAAGTTATAGATTCAACCTAATTGTCTGTCAACAGATGAATGGATAAAGAAAATGTGAGGTATATTAACAATGAAAGGTTATTCAGCCTTTAAAAAAAAAGAAATTCTATTACTTGGGACAACATGGATGGAATGGGGGAGCATTATCCTAAATGAAATAAGCCGAACACAGAAAGACAGATACCACATGTTCTCACTTATATGTGGAATCTAAAACATTTAAATTCACAGAAGCAGAGAGTGGTATGGTAGGAATATTATCAGAGGCTGGGGAAAGAGAGGGAATGGAGAGATAGTATGAGTACAAAGCCTAAATTAGGAGGGATAAGTTTGATTATTTTTTTGAGATCTGTTGCAGAGAGTGATGAATATAGCTAAAATTAGTACTATACATTTTAATATCTCTAAGAGTAAATTAGAAATGTTCTCATCACAAAAAATGTAAAATATTTGAGGTGATTCATATATTAATTGGTTTGATTAAATCATTCCACATGGTATTAAAAATCATAACATCACTTTGTACTCCTTAAATGTCTAAAACTATAATGTAATACATAATTTTAAAAAACAAACAAAAAACACAATGGTTTCCACTTTCTGCCTATATGGAAGTACCCAATGTTTCTGAGGCTTTTTGCCAGTATGAACTTTTATACTTTCTTTGGATCTTTGAATGAGCACAAAATTTTTGGATGATTGGTAGTAAGTGTTATTAGATTTACAAGTACACTTTGGCCCAGTGAATCTAATTCCAGGAATTTGCTTTAAGGAAACATTTTAATAAGAGTATAATGTTACATATTTAAGAGTATTTATTGTAGCATTGCTAGAGATAGCAATCTATATAGTTCTGTAGTTCTAGTTAAATATACCATGAGATTACCTTCAAGTGAAATATTATCCAACTATTTAAAATGTAAATTTGAATGTAAGTTTTTTGATATGGGAAGATGATTACAAGACAACTTTTAATGTAACAAAAAATGTGCAAATCTCTATAAAATTTAACTTCATTTTTGAACAGTATTATATGTGTCTAAATGCATAGAAAAACTTACAAAGTAAAAACAGTAGCATTTTCAGTAAAATTTTACTTTTAATTTTTACTTTTATATTTTTTCATATTGCTTCCATATTTTTCTACTGAAATATGCATTTTTTTGAACACGTATTATTTGTACAACCAAAAAATTGAAAGGATTTTCAAAATGTTAAATTATAAGACAAATGTGAATGGATCATAACATTCACATGGGAAAGGTTTTTCCCAAATTTAGGATGTAACTCTAGAATTGAGCAGCAATAGCTGTGACATTTTCAGAAGCTCAGAAATCTGAGCTGGCCCCCAATAAAGAACACCATCTGGCTATGGCTTTGTTAGAGGTTTTCTTTTCGATTACATTTTCTGTCATTTTTGCATAAAAATGCTTCTCTCAGTGCATTTCAAGCACGTGTTTGGAAGGTTCTATGTTGGGTTGCATTCAGCCCATTTAGCCGTATTGTGCAGGCATTTAGTAGTAAGCTTTAGGCACTTAGGCAGGTGTGTTTTTGACTTAAATACTAAAAGAGATGAGGTGATATGAACAGGGCAGGCAGCTTGATTGTCATGACCTAAGGCCTGGAACACATCCCTGGAAACAGACAGAATACTGCTGAACATGAGGAAGTGTCTTTTTTACTCTCTTTCTTTGGCTAGCTGATTGCCTGTGTGAATGTGCAATCAGATATTTCAATTCCTATTCTGCAGGTCTGGTTTGGCTTTTGTAAGACAGCTTTAAGATATAATATTTTGGCCATATATGTCTGAATTCATTGCTGAGCTAACAATATATAAATGTGGGGTTTTTTTCTTTCAGCATTTGACATTTCGCATTACTCATTAAGAGAACTGATATAAGGCAGAGGTCGTTTATAATAGCGGAAAACAATTTCTGCTATTATAAAGAGCAGAATTTCTGCCAAAATTCTAGTAAGACTGCCACCCATTTTGAAATAGGAAAGCATTCATTTTACAGCACACAAGTAAGTGATGAATATATGCAGGACTTTTCCACACCAAAATGCTTTATGTGGAAGCTGTTACTTTGAAATTCAGCTGCTATGAGACTTTCCTCCACTTTTTGGATTGAACGAATATGACACACTTTCACAGAATTCACTCTAGGAATGTTAATAGTCTTTCTATGTGACCATTATGTGCTTTCTAATGCTTTTCTGTAACAATGTCATCAGGAACCTCTATTTTCCTACCTTACATATTTCAGTCAGTAGTGCAACAATCTATTGCTCAAAAGTTGTCATAATAACTTCCTACATTAGTATCCTGGTTAAGCTTTTATACAAGCATCAATAATTACTACAGCTAAGGCCAAATACTTGCTGATTGACACGATGGTATTTAATTAGAGTCAACTGGGTCAGCAGGGTACTTAATAGCGCCAGTTACCCACCATCATCATCCTTATGCTTGGAATGAGAAAAAAAAGTGATTCGAAAGAGAGAAGTAAGGGGTAGTTTAAGGGGAATCTGGCAGAAATCTTAAAAAATACATTTTGAAAAGGAATTTGAAGGCAGCACATTTTGCTCAGATTCGTCATAGTCAAAGAGTCAAAGAGTTTTTATGGAAAACCTTCAAGTGGAATGGGCATTTGTGCGGTGTGGTGTTCTACTTTGCGTTAGATGTTGTGGCCTTTGTAAATCCATTACTGGCATCAAATGGCAGAAAAATGTCTGTCTCACATTGTGTAGAGGAAAAATTATTAGTGAAACATTTTGATATTACTTTAGGGTGCATTTGCAAGAGGAAAGCAAATAATCTTAGTTTTAGTTGTGCTTTATTGAGCAGAGCAGAGGGTGAAATCATTGGCATGGTGGTTTACTGGGCTTACGGGAAAAAGGGAAAATGTGTTGCAGGGGTAGCATAGGCAGTACATTTGTCATCACTCTTTCTTCCTATTTCCCGCTAACAACTATTCAGAAGCAAAGATAATAGAAATGGAATTGGGACCTTGAAAGATGACTAACTGTAGAACTCACAGTTTATGTCCAATGGAAATCACAGGACTTGGTAGGCCTGCTTGCAAATTGTGAGGCTACTTCTAAGCATGGTGGAATGAAATAGGCAGGAAAGGTGACACTGGCTACAATTTAAGGTTTTCTCTAGTTATGCCTACACATATGGTGTGGTTGATTCCATGGCAAATTTACAGGTAGTATTTTATTATGATTTTCTAGAATTCATATTTTTAAAATACCTCTTTTTATTCTCCATCCAAACACCTCTTTTTGATTTAGTTGCCCTGCTATTTATGTACAAGAAACAACTGACAAGAGACATGGAAAGCTGTCATTTTGGAGTACAGAAATGGGATGTTAATAGAGTCTTCTTTCCTGTCATTTTATTTGTTTCTTAATTAAATGTGTGCGTATGTGCACATGTGTGTATAGATATATGATTGCTTTGTAATTCAAAGGTAAGAGTGTGAAGGGCAAAAATACTTTTATTCTTCTAGATTTCATCTGGGCATGCGTATTTTTATACAACAAATGCCCACAAAAGTCTAACAAACTTAGTGTCTTCAAACAAAACACGTTTATTATGTCCCGATTCTGTAGGTCTGTAGTCCTGGAATGACAAGACTGGGTCCTCTGCCCAGAGTCTCACAAGGCTGAAATTAAACAGCTGGTAAAGCCGTATTCTTTTTTGGAGCTCAGGGTTCTCTTCCACATTCATGTGGGTTTGGCAGAATTTAGTTCCTTGCAGTTGTAGGGTTGTAGGTTCCCACTGTTCTTGTTGGCTGTTGGCCAGGGGCTGCTTTCAGCTCCTAGAAGCCACACAATTCCCTAATCTTTGGCCTCTCCACATCACAGGACTTCTTGTCTTCAAGGCCAACAGGAAAATCTCATTCATGCTTTCAATGGCTCCATTTTTAAAGGTTCCTGTCTGATTAAGTCAGGCCAACCTAGATAATAGTATTTTGATAAAATCAGAATCAAATGGTTTGCTGCCTTACTCTGCAAAATCTCTTTGCCATATTATATGTCGCAATCATGCCCATTCTCAACAGGAGGAAATTACACAGAATGTGTATACCAGGGGGATGTGAATCTTAGGAGCCACCTTAGAATTCTGCCTATTATAGCATGGTTTTGAAAACTCCACAAAAATCTAGGATGGGAAGACTAGAGAAGGAGCTGTGAGTCTGTATGTCCAGATTTAGTGGATTTTATTAAAATAAATGAACACCAAAAAGAAAGCTTTGTGGTCCAAGTAATTTTTTGACGGGTTGTCAGTGAGAAATGTACAATTCATGAAAACAGACAGAAATTTCAGGATTAGATAGGAAGCAAAAGCAATCAATCAAACAAACAAAATATATTCTAGAGTTGCTTAAAACAATATATTCAATCCACCCTGGCATAAAAAACCTGCTATATTTTAAAATGGTTATCTTTTTACTTTTTTCATTTTAAACCATCAGACATTATTTGATTAATAACTATAATGACCAGCTTGTTCTCTTTTTAAACATATCATGATAAACTTATCACATGATATCTTGTATTCACAGGGAAGACAAACATTTTAATGATAGTGTTGAAAAGATTAGACATACATACCCAAAAATGACATTGCCCAATTTGTATTTCAAGTAACTTGTCTATACAGAAAAGATGGGAACAGAGGTGGGGTGGGAGCTATATGAAAGGAGGAATTGCCAAATTTAATTGATTTTTTTCTCTTCTTGTATGTAGAGCAAGTTGGCATTCACTTAATAATTATACTTTCTTCTTTCAACAGTAAGTCACCTTGCAGTCCATTATTCTGTAGTTTAAATAATTCCAATTCAATTAAATTCCCCCTGTAAAGCCTGTTGTCCAACTATTTAATAGCTTTCATTTCTTCTCCTCTAAATTTATGTTTTTCTAGATGACTTTAAAACATTAGAATGTCAGCATTACGGTATAGTCTATTAGACATATGGAAGTTTTGTAATGCCTTGATAATTATGAATTGTAGATTACATATGTATTCTTATTGTTAATCTAAAAATGAAAAGGTAGGCCTTGGATAAGAATATGACCACTTAATCTCACTTTTTCATTTTTGAATTTCCACTGGAAATATCTCGAGGCATATAATTGAATACATGTCTAGTAGGAAGGTCATTTCACATACTGTGGAAGAAGTAGCTGAGAAATTACCTTGGAATTATTCACTGCATTAGTGAGAGACTCTTGATGTTAAAGTGGTCTTCTGGGATCTCTTCAAGTCACTGTATTATTCTTTATTTCATGAGATCCTGCTAGATTACTTAATAAACATCATTACTTTTGTGCACTCAAAGATTTATGGAAAATGTTAATGCAGATTCCAAAATTGAGAGATATATTCACAGAGAGTAGCTAATGTACAGATAGTTTATGGTACCACTGAATTGAAACATTCACTAATTCATTTTCTTTTTAAAAAAAGCCTACATTGCATGGTTTTTGACATTACTCTACATGGTTATTAGTATGTTTGCATGATGGATATTAGGTTCCATTAAGAAACAATGCTCTGTCTACATTAAAATTTTTTTAAAAAGTAGCATGAAGCCAACTTGTGTTTCAAATCAAGAATAAGACACTCAGAAATAAATTTATGTATAAATTATATCGCAAATAAGAGAATAACCATTGGCTGAATGTTTATAATGGTATGAGGAATGCAGATCTGAAAATAACAGTTTTTTTGGCAGGTATGAAGTATCCCAAGCTAAGTAAGAAAAGAAATCCAAAATGAGTCTAATTGTACTTTGTGTGAGCAGAGATTGACAGACTAGCTTCACCTAGATTCTAAAATGTGATAAATAAAAACCCTTGATGAAAGGCTTAGTCAGGGACTAGTGGAAAAGCCCTGCTGCAGAATTTGAGTTTTAATGACAAATACATAATGTAGAGTTGAATAAAAGGGTTTTTATCTGGCCATGTCTTAATTTAGGAGGCTGTCTTTTTCATGCAAGAGCCAAATTACATTGAAAATGGCCCAGTAAAGCATCTTTGTTGGCAAGGTAAAAAATCCTACAATACATTCCTCTTAAATGATTTTGAGGTGATAGTCACCTTTTAAGGATAAATAGTGTTTGCGTGCAAGGTAAAAAGCGATGGTAAGAGAAAAGACTTCCAGGTGTAGAAACCAAGGATTTTACTTCTCCCAAATGGGAGAAAAATATTTATGATTGTTCTGCAAATAGACACAGAAGTTGCATCTCACTTTTTCATAACACTAACTTGAGGAATATAGAGTAGTTTTTAAGTTTTATGTATATAAACATTAGACTTCTGAAATCATCGTGGACTTATTTAGCCCTTTAATATCTATTGATTGCTTGCATGTAAAAGAAACTATAGCAGATCATTTATTTAAGATAAATTTCAGGTACTTAGCTTTAATTTGACATACTTACTTAGAATATAGTTAGGCATACTTAGAACATACTTACTGTGAATATAACACTTACTGGGTTTGTTGACAAAAGAGCTCACAGAATATGTCTCATTCAGTAAACACCAAGATGCTGAAGAGAGTAGAAAATAAAACCAAAAGTGAAATAAATTTGGAAATGTAGTGACGCTGGAGAACTGTGCTTATGAAATATTACATGGAGAACATTTCCATAGAGATACCAATTTTGAAATGCATTGTGTTTTCATTAATTGTTCAATATGTACACTGTAATTTCCTGTTGGTGTGAGTAGTACATAATATGGAATTTTTAATTTCTAAATGCAATTATCAATGACTACTGTATCATATCATGTTATGAAAATGTTATAAGTTCACTTATGATGTACCAATATTCTTCTTATATGTACAGAATGCTGAAAAGCTTCAAAAATAATACGTGTAAAAGAATTGTTTACTTGTTAAAATAAGAGGCAAAGCCATAAACTTGCAATAGATAAGGAGATGATAAATATTAAATAATAATTGGGGGAGCAAAAAAGAGTTTAGATCGGAAGGTGTTTGGCATCCTAAGTGAACAATTTTTCACAAGGGGGTCATTTTTGAAATTCCTTAGCTGCCTTTAGTTCACCCAAGCAGAGAATCTGCATGAATGTGAACTTTGAAACAACATAACATTTTAAAAGTTATATAATAAATTTTTAAAAATTTATTTTACTTAACATTATATTATGAAATGATACTCTGTAGTTTATATTACTGTACTGTGGATCTTTATTATAAGGACTTGTGTCTTCTGATTTTTGTATATCCTTACAACTAACAGGAAAATAGCTTGTACATGGTAATGATACGGGAGCAGGGAAGGGAAGTGCTGGGTAGAGAATGGCAGATCCCTGGTGAGGGCTCCATCCCCGGGCCTATGCTCAAGGACCTACATAAGGACAGGCATTTCTGTTTTCTTGCCCAAATGTTGCATTTCCCAAGACCGCCCTGGCCCACCACGCACCCCCATTGTGTGCCTATAAGAACCCCAAGACCCTAGTGGGCACGCACACAAGTGGCTGGACGTCAAGAGGAACACACCAGCGGAAGGAGACACAAGTGGGTGGATATTGAGAGAAATGCACCTCGTAAGAGCACACCGACAGATGCTGGTTGGCAGGCAGGCAGGCAATTGACTAGCGGAAGAACGTGGAGTTTGGCTGGGGCCGTGGGAAGAGAGCCCAGCCGTTGAGCAGCCGGACTCCAGGGGAAAACCACCTTCCTATTCCATCTCCTTTCTGGCTCCCTCATCTGCTGAGAGGCACTTCCGCTCAGTAAAACCTTGCACTCATTCCGCAAGCCCATGTGTGATTCGATTCTTCCAGTATACCAACGCAAGAAACCCTGGGATACAGAAAGCCCTCTGTCCTTGTGGTAAGGCAGGGGGTCTAATTGAGCTGACTAACCCAAACAGCCTAAAGAGTGCAAAACTAAAAGAGCGCCCTGTAACACACGCCCTCTGGGGCTCAGGAGCTGTAAACATTCACCCCTAGATGCTACCATGGGGTCTGAGCCCCACACCCTGCTTGTCTGCATGCGCCCCCTAGGGGTTTGAGCAGTGTGGCATTGAGGAAGCCACACCCCCGTCGCATGCCCTGCAAGAAGGACAAGGGAACTTTTCTCCATTTCAGTAACATTTAAGTAAACAAATTGATTAAATAAAACGTTGCTTTTCATAGTAGGTCCACAGTTATATATTTATTTATTTTATTATTATTATTTTTTTGAGCCAGGGCCTCACTCTGCCAGCAGGGTGGCGCGTGGTGCCCAATCTTGGCTCACTGCAGCCTCAAACTCCTGTGCTCAGGTGATCCTCCCACCTCAACCTCCCATGTAGCTGGGATCACAGGCATGTGCCACCACACTGGGCTAATTTTTTGTATACATAGGGTTTTGTCATGTTGCCCAGGCTAGTCTTGAACTCTCCCACCTAGGCCTCCCAACATGCTGGGACTACAGACGTGAGCCACTGTGCCCAGCCAAATGCTACATTTAAAAACAAATACAACTGAGTTGTGGTGGCTCACTCCTGAAATTCCAGAACTTTGGGAGGCAGAAGTGGGCTGATGGCTTGAGGCCAGGAGTTCCAGACCAGCCTGGGCATCATGATGAAACCCCATGTCTACCAAAAGATACAAAAATTAGCCAGGCTTGGTGGTGCGTGGCTGTGGTCCCAGCTACTCAGCAAGAGGATTGCATGAACCTAGGAGGTAAAGGGATCACATGAACCTAGGAGGTAAAGGGTGCAGTAAGCTGAGATTGCACCACTGCTCTCCAGCCTGGGTAACAGAATGAGACCCTATTTCAAAAACTAAACTAAACAAACAAAAAACAAGTACAAGGCTTTTTGGAGGAATGACTGGGCAGTTAATATACAAGATGAGACTTGAGCATCTTATACTGTCAGAAAGTAAGAAAGTAAAAAACAGCAAACCAATAATTAGGTGGATATGCTAAAAGAATGCAAGAACTAACAGAAAGAGCTCCAAATGGCCAAAGCGGGAACAATTTCAGCGAAAAATGATTAGTATTGGGTTAAAGGCCCAAATACAAGATAAATATCCATGAGGTCATATGAATATAGATAAGTGATTAAATAAACAAGTAAATGAGAGAGAAGAGACAAATCCCTCTTACAGAAAAATTTCAAATAGTTTATGTAGATACTTTGCCCTCAGGAAGGGAGTGTATAATTCCTTGATTTTTAAGTGTGGGCTGTACATTGTGACTTCCTTCCAAAAAGTACAGTGTTTGAAAATGAAGAAAAATAAGAGTAATTTTACAGTGCAGGAACTTGACAAACCCAATTTCAGCCAAGTGATTAAGATCAACAACCACGCTGAAAAGTCATATTGACAGCATGTACCCTTGTTATTATGGGATAAAAATGGTAATTTGCTAATGTGGTCTTTCCTACAAAACCTGTAACCCCAGTCTAATCATGAGTAAAATATCAGACAAATATCAATTGAGAGACATTTTATAAAATGCTTGACCAGTAATCCTCAAAGCTGTCAAGGTCACCGACAGTAAAGTCTGAGAAACTGCCACAACCAAGAGAAGTGTAAAGAGGCATGATGACTAAATGTAATAAGGTATCTCAGATGCAATCCTGGAGCAGAAAAAAAGACATGATATTGATCTATGTGGTACATTTGAGGTTTGACTGCAAGAGGGATATTAGGCTCCATTAAAATAAAGCACTCTATCTACCTAAGTAGATGCCTAAGTATGTAGGTAACAACACAGCAACAAGCAAAAATTATATATAGCTAGGATCACTGTATTGACAAAACCTGGCAAAGATACTTCATACAAAAACTACTGAAACCAATTTCCTTCATAAATATAGATGCAATAATTTGTATTAAAATACTAGCGTATCAAAAAATACAAAAAAGGATAATGTATTATGACCAAGTAATGTTTATTCCAGGAATGCAAAGTTGGTTCAACATTCAAATTTCTAATTCAAAATTCTAGTCAATTTAATTCACCACATCAAAGACTAAACAAAGTGACATAATCATTTCAATGGAGGCAGAACATATATTGGACAGATTTCAACATTTATCTATAATAAAACCTCTTAACAATATATGAATAACAATGTATTTTTTAAACTTGATCAAACTAACCTAACCAACATCATACTAAATGCTGAAAGTTGGATACTTTTTCCCAAAGTTCAAAACCCAGGCAATAATGTTCAATCTTATCAGGTGTAGTGAACATTTTACTGTAAGTTCCAGCCAGTGCAATAAGGTAAGGCAAGAAAATAAATAAATTAAATATAGATTGGAGATAACGTGATAATGAAGACTATCTGAAGCAATCTATAATAAAAGGTACTAGAACTAATATGAGTTTGGTTACGTCATATTTTTGTGATTAATGTTTAAAAATCGATATTATTTACTGTATATAAATAGAAATTAAAATTGTGTCATTTACAATAAGATTGATAAGAAAGAAATACTTAGAGATGAACATAAACATGTTTAATACTGTACACTGAAACTACAAAATATTGCTAACAGAAAATTAAAGAAAACAAAATAGAGAGATATTCCATATTTATGGATTGGAACACTCAAAACTAATAAGATGCAAATTGTCTTCCAAATTGATCCATAGATTTAAGCCATTCCTAGTAAAAATGCCAGCAGACTATTTTGTTAGAAATAGACAAGCTGAATTTACATGAAAATGCAAATAACCTAACATAGCCAAACCAACTTGGAAAAGAAGAACGTGTTTGGAAAACTTTCACAACCTGACTACAAGACTAACTGTAACATGCATGATTTTTCTGTAAAGATAGACGTACACATCAATGAAATAGAATAAAGTTCAGGAAAAAGGCCAACAAACAAATGGTAATTGATTTTGGCCAAAATGCCATGGTGATATACTAGGAAAAAGGTAGTCTTTTCCGCTGGGCGCAGTGGCTCACGCCTGTAATCCCAGCATTTTGGGAGGCCGAGGCGGGTGGATCACAAGGTCACAAGATGGAGACCATCCTGACTAACACGGTGAAATCCCGTCTTTACTAGGGGTGCAAGGGATTATCTGGGCATGGTGGTGGGCACCTGTGGTCCCAGCTGCTTGGGAGGCTGAGGCAGGAGAATCGCCTGAACCCAGGAGGCAGAGCTTGTGGTGAGCTGAGATCATGCCACTACACTCCAACCTGGGCGACAGAGCGAGACTCTGTCTCAAAAAAAAAAAAAAAAAAAAAAAAAAGTAGTCTTTTCAAGAAATGATGCTATAATACTTGAAACTCTGTTTATGATAAAAACAATTTTTTCACTTTTACCTCACTCCATATATAAAAGTCATCTTGAAATGAATCAGAGATGTAAACATAAGAGCTAATATTACAAAATCTCTTGGGGAAAAAACGAGCAAATCGTTGTGATTTTTTTGGAGGGAATGATTTTTTAATATACGGCACAGAAACATAAACCATAAACAAAAATAGTTAAATTGAAAGTCATTGAACTTAAAAAAAACTTTTCTTCTAAAGTCATGGCTAGAATAATGAACCTGTAATCGCAGACTGGAAAAATATACTTGCATCACATTTATTTTATGAAGTACTTGTATCTGAAATATAAAGTGTATGATAACTTATTAAGAAAAAGACAATGCAATTAAAAAGTCAATATTTTTAAACAGACTCTTCATAAGAGATTATCAAGTGGAAAATCAGTAGATAAAAATGTGCTTAGCATCATTATTCACTGAGGAAATGTAAATAAGTCACACTGAGGTAACATAGATCCCTACTATACTAACCCAGTTTAAAAGACTGACAAGAATAGGTGTTAGTGAGATAGTGGGACAAGTGGAACTCTGAAATATTCCTCATATAAATGCAAAATGGTTCAGCTGCTTTGGAAATAGGTTGGCAGGTTCCTATAGAGCTAACCAGACACTTTTCATATAATCTAGTCAATCTACTCTTGGTTATATATTCAAGGAAATAGAAAACATATCCACACAAAGACTGAAACTGCACAAATTTTTTATAGCAGTTTTATCCATAATATCAAAAACCTGGACACAACTGAAATGCCCATCAACTGATAAATGCAGAAATATTTACTGTATAGTGGGCATACAGTAAATAGAGATGCCAGGCTGTGTATTACAATTTCATTATTCTAACCATGACTTTAGAAGAAAAGTTTTTTTTTAAGTTGAATGAGTTCCAATTTATCTATTTCTGTTTATGGTTTGTGCTTCTGTTCCCTATATAAAAATATACCAAAATATATATGATAAAAAACTGTTCGGCATTTAGAAGGAACAAATTACTGATACACATGACAGCATGGATGAATCTCAAAAACTTTATGCTAAGTAAAATAATCCAATAATAATAGACTATATACTGTATGAGTCCAATTATATGAAATTTTAGAAAGGGTAAACCATTAAAACAGAAAGGAAATCAGTTGTTGCCAGGGTCCAGGGTTAATGGGTAAGGGATTGATGCAAATAGATGTAAGGAATATTCTGGAGGTCAGAGCATTTTAATATTTTTATTTGTCAAAATTTTTACAATTGATTCTTCAAGTAAGTAAATTATATGGAAACTATACCTCCTTAAACTGACTAAAGTGTAATTGAGACACCCACATGCAAGAAACTGAATGTACACATAGAACTCCCATTTTTTGCAAAAAATAATTTAAAATGAATCATAGACCTAAATATATAATGAAAAATTAAAAACTAGAAAATCTAGATGATTTGAGTATAGCAATGGCTTTTTGAATGCAATATCAAAGATATGATTTATGAAATAAATAATGGATAATTTGGGCTTCATTAAAATTAAAAAATTCTGCTCTTCAAAAGACAGTCAAAGGAATGAGAAGACAAGCCAGAGACTGAGGAAAAAAATTGCAAAAAATATATCTGATAAAACACTGTTATCCAAAATAGGCAAAGAACTCTTAAAGCTCAACAGTATCAAAACAAACTATTAATACCTGATTTAAAAATGAGCAAAAAATTTGAACAGACACCTCATCAAAGATGACTTAGAGATGACAAATAAGCATATGAATAGATGTTCAACATCACATTTTATTAGGAAATTCCAAATTAAAGCAACAATAAGATGCTACTGCCTACCTATTAGAATGATCAAAATTGAAAACACTGAGGAGAACAAATGCTGACAAGGATGTAGGGCAACAAGAAGTCTCATTTACTGCTGTTGGAAATCCAAAATGATACAGCCGCTTCGGAAGGGAGATCGGCAGTTTCGTACAAGACTAAACATAGTCTTAACATATGATCTAGCAATCATGATCCCTGGTATTTACCCAAAGGAGTTGAAAATTTGTGTTCACACAAAAACCTGCACATGGATATTTACAGGAGCTTTATTCATAATTGCCAAAGCTTGAAAGCAACCAAGATGTCCTTCAGTAGGTGAATGAATAAATACACTGTGTTACATCCTGAAAAGGAAATATTATTCAGTAATAATATTACTAAAAAGCAATAAGCTATGAAGCAATGAAAAGACATGGAGGAGCCTTAAATGCATATAACTAAGCAAAAGAAGGTAATATGAAATACCTACATATTGTATGATTCCAACTATATAACATTCTGGAAAATGCAAAACGACAGATACAATAAAAAGATCAGTGGTTACTAGGGATTAGGGGTGATGGACGGATGAATAGGTGGAGCACATAATTTTTTTATGGCCGTGAAACTATTGTGTGTATTATAATTATGGATACATGTCATTATGCATTTTTCAAAACTCATAAATTGTATAACACCAAAAATAAGCCCTAATGTAAACTATGGATTTTGGGTAACAACATATTCATGTAGGCTCATCAGTTGTAACATATGTACCACTCTGGTGGTGGATGTTGATAGCCAGGGAGGTTAAATATGTGTGGGAACAGGGAGTGTATGGGAATTTTCTATACTGCCTACTTAATTTTTCTATGTAATAAAAACTGCTCTAAAAATAAAGTCTATTAAGATAAGAAAATATATAATAGATTAAAAAAACTAGCAAAGTAACTTAGGCTTTATAATATTTTTGGAAATAAAATATATGTCAATGATATCAAGAATGATACAAAGTGAGAGATGAAAATGAGAGATGTACCCTCATAAGGGTCTTTCAGTATGTATGAAGTAATATAATGTTACTTTAGGGCAGACTGTGATAGTTAAAGGGGCAAGTTGTAATGCTAAAGCAACCATTTAAAAAAATAAAGATGTATTTTAAATACCAAGTAGTAGAGAAAAAAATGAAATATATAGCATAGGCAGTTAATCTATGAAAACTTAGTAAAAGAGGAAAAGAAAAAAAACTACAGCAGAAATTGAGATCAAATGGCAAGATTGTAGATTTAATGCAAACACATGCACACACATAAACACACATATTAACATATGTATGTGTGTGTGTATATATATGCATATATACAGAAGTATAAAGGGCTAGGTAAAATATTTTAGAACCCAAAACACTAACCATAAAAAAGGTAATATAGAGTTCATTAAAATTAAAATCTCTATTTTTTAAAAGGAAAGGACATGAACAGACATTTTTCAAAAGAAGACATACACGAGGCCAACAATCATATGAAAAAATCCTCAACATCACTGATCATTAGAGAAATGCAAATCAAAACCACAATGAGATATATCTCACACTAGTCAGAATGGCTGTTATTAAAAAGTCAAAAATAATTGATGCTGGTGAGATTGCAGAGAAAAAGAAACACTTATACACCGTTGGCAAGAGTGGAGATTAGTTCAACTATTGTGGAAGACAATGTGGCCATTCCTCAAACACCTAAAGATAGAAATACCATTTGATCCAGCAATCCCATTACTGGGTATATACCCAAAGGAATATAAATCATTCTATTATAAAGACACGTGCATGTGTATGTTCACTGAAGCACTATTCACAATAGCAAAGACATGGAATCAACCTAAATGCCCATCAATGATAGATTGGATAAACAAAGTGTTGTACATATACACCATGGAATACTATGCAGCCATAAAAAATGAGATCATGTCTGCTGGGACGTGGTTGGACCTAGAGGCTATTACACTTAGCAAACTAACACAGGAACAGAAAATCAAATACCGCATCTTCTCACTTGTAAGTGGGAGCTAAATGATGAGAACACATGGACACGTAGGAACGACAGAAACTGGGGCCTATAGGAGGGTGGAGGGTGAAAGGAGGAAGAAGATCAGGAAAAATAACTAATAGGTACTAGGCTTAATACCTGGGTGATGAAATAATCTGTCCAACAAAACCCCATGACACACATTTACCTATGTAACGAACCTGCACAGATACCCCTGTATATTTTATTTTAAGATAACTTAAAAAAAAAGTTAAAAAACAAATTAGGCTACAGTATGAGAAAATACTTGCAACATTTTTTTGACAAAGATTTTGTATGTGGTACATATAGATAACTCTTATAAATCAACCCGTTTTAATGAGGTTTGCCATTGTAACAAATGATGCCCATATTTCAATGGTTTAACACATTTTAAGTTAGTTTCTTGCTCATCTACTGTATCAGATACAGTCAATTCTCCAGAGAAACATAACCAATAGGAACTTGTATACATATATATGAATTTTTTAAATAAGGAATTGGCTCATGCAAATATGAAGGCTGAGAAGTCCCAAGATGTGTAGTTGGCAAGCTGTAGACCCAGGAATAGCATAATTCCAGTTTGAGTCTGAAGGTATGAGACCCAGGAGAGTGAATAATGCAGTTGCAGTCTGAAGCCCTACAGGCTTGAAACCCAGGAAGAGCTGATGCTTCGGTTCATGTCTAACAGCAGGGAAATGCCTGTGATCCACATAAAGGCAGTCAAGCAGGAGGAATTCCCTCTTACTCCTGAGAAAGTCAGTCTTTTTGTTCCATTCAGATGTTCAACTGATAGGATGAGGCCCACCCTCATTAGGGATGGCAATGTGCATTACTCAGTCTATGAATTCAGGTGTTAATCTCATTCAGACACACCCTCGCAGACACACCCAGAGCAATGTTTGACCGAATGTCTGGGCACCCCATGG
Source organism: Pan troglodytes (assembly GCF_028858775.2). Lineage (NCBI taxonomy): Eukaryota > Metazoa > Chordata > Mammalia > Primates > Hominidae > Pan > Pan troglodytes. The sequence continues at coordinate 131,862,764 of NC_072403.2, forward strand.
CCTTTTGCCCAGTTAAATTGACATATAAAACTAGACATTATGCACAGCCACAGCAGCTCTACTTCTGTGTGTCCTTCTATTCTGGGTTCCAGGCTAAAGGCGCAGGCCCTTTCCAAGATTTACTACTGCTAAGGCAGAGAGAAAAGGCAAGAGAATCAGAAAAACCATACCATCGCTGATAAAGTCTTTGCTCAGAAATTGAATACTGGCTACTCTTCCCACATTTTATTTGCTAAAACAAATCACATGACTACGCTGATGTAAATAGGTGGGAAAATAAAATTAAACCACAGAAATATACTACTAGTCACATGAAAATAAGTGCACATAATCTTCCTAAGGGAGGCAGCATAATTGGGAACTATAATTCATTCCATTACATTATCTTCAAGGACTAAGATTAAACTGTCCTATAATTTTCAGATTTAAAATAAAATCACCTTAACAGCCAGCAATCTTTATCCACTTTATTAATTTGGCAAAGACCTGAAATAATAAAAAGTACAATAAAATTGTCAAAAATCATTTATTGACAAAAAATCATGGCAACATCATTTTGAACATACAATAGAATCAACAGATGCAAAATATGGTTCTTGAAATATTCTTTGTTGTAATTTTTATATGATTCATTAATACTAAGTGAATGAAACATTGTACTACTTAGTTCTTTTACCACAATTGACACCTAGAAATGTCCTCCATTGGAAAATGTTACATGAGATCCACTTCTAAGGCATGTTGATTGAGTTAGCTTTGCATTTTAATATGTGAAGAGACAAGCTTTTTGTTTTCTTTCATTACTTTTCCCTTTTTTTTCTTTAGAGCAATGGAGTTCTTCAAACACTCAGACACACACACACACCACACAGTTTTAGTAAGGTATGGTGTTGCATAACTTCAAATTTAAGTTTCCAGTATCTTTTCCCCCTAAGTATGGCCCTGTGACTATGGAATGCAAGTAGAATAAATATGTACTATTGTCAACATACAGCCTTAAAATGAATGCTGATTTGCTTCTCTGTTTCTGCCTCCTTATTATCTAGAAAATGAAGATTATACTAGCCAAAGACATTAGACCTAGAAAGAAAAGGTGAGAAAGGCTCTTAATAAGGATGTCAGGGTCTTTATCCATGACCTGAGTTTCTGGATGTTCTTATGGAGCAGACTTGCCTTCCTAACCTGGACTGCTCTCTCCCTCTGGATTATTTTGTGAGAGAGTGAAGAAAAAAAAATACTATCTAACTTGAGCTTCTGTATTTTTGAGTTTCTTTTACAGCAGCTTAGCCTATGCCTAAGAAATACGTAGACAGATGTAGACTCCAGAGTTATGTGAGACTTAAAACTGGTTAAGTGAATAAAATCTACCAAATGGTCAAGACTAGTATCAGTAGGTCTTGGCAATTGGCTGTTTATCTAACCTCTCCTACTAGATTTATTGGCTCTATATGCCTCTTAGTGGCCTCTGAGACGTCTAACCCAGGTCATAAAGTAATTATCCCAAACAGATTTAATCAAATACTCTCAAAATGAATAATTTTTTAAAGTCAAAGTTTAGATTCTTTAATTATAAAAGAGAAACTTGAGTTAATTCCTTCACCTTTTAGTCAAGACATGGGCAGTTCAGTTTGATCACATTTGACTCTTGACCCAAAACCTAATTTTCCTAGACTTTCTCATTATTGTGCATGTGTTATATTAGTTATTATTACTATGGGACCCTAGAGAAGTGGTTGAATGCATAGGGGTTCCTTAAAATAAGAAACATTCACTTGTTTGATTTCACAAGGCTCAGGGAATCTGATTTTGTGATTTCCTGGGAAATGTCATCCATGATTTTTGAACAAAGCCAGTGTCCCAGCAATTCATTTTCTACCTTCCATGAAGATTAAACAATAGGAATTTCTGCCTTTGAATTATTAGAATTATTTGAATTATTTGTTTGTTATGCTAATTCTTCAGTATTTCTATAAACCCATTTATCAGTATATTGAAACCTCTTTCCCTTTTCTAACAACAGTAGGATTATTTTTAAGAATATTTGGGTCATATTTGGTTTCAAGAGAAAATATATTTGCTTTTCTCTCCAAACCAAGGGCTGCTATTGTCATCAACACAATGTAACATTGAAGCCGTATCTCAGGTAAGACTCCTAAGAGAGAATTTAAAACCGGGGAAGGAGGAAAAAAAAGGAAAATGAAAGTGGTGTTTCATCATTTCCAAAGTTTCTTTGACCTTTGAGGGAAATGAATGGCACTGAAAGAAGTCGTAATGAACACTGGCTCCAGTGTTGTGACATTTCTATTACCTCATTGTTTGATAATTTCTTTCTACCCTGGTCAAATGATGTCTATAGTTTGCTTTTTCCATTTTTTACCTTATGATTTATCCAGTGTGATTGAAGACTCAGTCTGTTTACTGTAACTGTATTTTTATTATCCTTGTCTAAGGATGGCTTTATGATTATGAGTTCCCTCTGAGTCTGCTCTAAATTCTTTGTTGCTAGCATTCTACAGCATTACTTTAAGTCATAATGTCTTACAGTACACTGCTGAATATATTGTTGTACAAACAGTGCAGGAATTTATTTCTTTCTCTCCTCAGATTTTAATTCAGCAATCAACTGTCTTGGTGAGGAGTTTACTCAGTACAGGGCACAAAGGAGATAAGATCCCATAGTCAAATATGGCTGGTGAGAAACTTTCACGGAAACAGAAATATTACACATTCATAGCTTCTCTGCACAGTAAACTCCCAGAATTTTCATTTGTTTTGTAAATGTAAAGATAAACATGAAGGCTATCTTAAAATATATTGCACCATGGATACCATAATGGGATGTGAATATGGAGCTGTCAAGTTATGCTTATAAATAATGCTATTTCCTAGACAATTTTATTTTAGAGATTTGTACATATTTTTTCCTGAGTAAATATGTGGATTAGGCCAAGATATGTCAATATGTCAATAAAAGTGCTGCAGAAATGTCTTATGGATACGAATACATTATCTGATAAAAATTCATATGTAGCTGTTTGCTCATGGCTGAAGATATAGATAGGCCAAAGATCATTGAAGAGGAAACAAATCCTATGCATTTGGGTTCTTCAGCAGACTGTTCACATACCTAATACACCAAAACAGCACATAATAGTTTTTTTCTTAATCCACAATTGTGTTTATGATGAGCAAGAAGTATAATGGCATTGCAGAGATAATTTTGACCTCAGCAGAACTGTGGTGTAAACCTATTTGTCATTTTGCTGGTACCGGGAAGAGTGTTCATTACCTCTCCCTGTCTTAAGTATATCTACAAAATTGGCATGTGCAGATAACTATTCCAAACAAGAATATCCTCATTCCTACACTTTGCTGGGAAGCTGCCTAGTACAGTCCTTAAGAACATATCCTCCGAGGTCATACAGCTTATTAGGATTTAAATACTGGCTTTGCCAAATTTTCTGGCTATATGAGCTTAGGATTATTTTCAGAACAGAACAGGGATGATAATGGTACCTGCCTCACAAGTGTTGTAGTGATTCAAGAGATAAAATGTATTATGCATTTGGCACATATTGAAGGAGGAATGATGGTGCCTAGATTATGGTTGCTGTTGCCAGTGATGTTACATCTATAGTAGAGCAATACATTCCGGCTTCCCTTACACTATTGTATACATCCAGACCTGTTTTAAATACCATTGGCAGAATATTATCACTTTCTTTTTACATTTGGGAGTATTTGCTGTGCATATATCTAGTGTGGGCTCTCTCTGTTGGTTGGCCAAGAGACTGGTGGCCCTGTATTTATAAACCTTGAGGCCCATTTACCTTTCAGAATTGTTAGAATTAGGCATTAATGATTCACTGACTGAAAAGAAAAGAGAAAAAAGATTACTTTCTGAATCTTAGAAAAGGGCAATCCCACTTAGTACGCATTATGTATCTAGGCATAGAGGAGGTGTTATTGTAAATAGTGAATATAACTGGATTTCCTACATCTAATTTGAAAATGGAATCTTTCAAACTATAATGTTGAATCAAAGCATTGTGCAGATTACTGAAATAAGCTATTAAAAATACCATAAAATGAAAAGAACAAGTAATATGAAAAATTAAAATAATTGCTTATTTCATTTGTATATTTTAAAAAGTGCAGAGCCTCCAAAGCAAGCAGAAAAGTCAGCCTCAGCAAGGACAAAATTAACTTCATAATAAGGTTTCATTTTTCACATCAGGCTGAAAGCTTCCAAATAAATCTAAGAAGAGTTTAAACTGTGATTTTATAACTATCAGAAGAAGTGGATAAAGTTACTTGAGAAAGCGTCTAGCTGGGATATTGGAGAGAAGCAGATTAATAATGTATGCTAACTGCTTTGTACTTAATTAGTGAGAAAACTGAAGTTTCAAGTTACTCTTATCTCATGAGAACATTGCTTTATCTAAACATAAGATGGTGTCAGTGCTTTACATTGTCAAAAATGTAGATACTTATCCACTTTTAGAAAAAAATTGTCTAGGTAATACATGCACAGTGTATGAAATTTAAAATGTGCTAAAAAGTATACAGTGCAATTCATATCTCTTCATAAGTCCATCTACTCATTTCCTCCCAAAGGAAAACTGGTCTTAATTTTGCTCTATCTCGTTGAATACATTTTAGCTCTTCCTCTGGCATGATACCAGGCCATGGGTCCAAGACTTGTGGTTTCAGCTGTGCGATATTTGAAACTGGAATCAAGATTTTCTATCTCAACAACCAACATTGGGAAGTAGAGACCCTCCCCTGACATGACAGAGTTGTGTAAGACTTGCAGTTAACCAGAACAGATTGCCTTTTTACAGGGATATACTGTAGCCAATTGTCAGAGAAGCTTGGGTTTTCCAACTTCTTGGGAGGCCAACCTGCAAAGTATCAATCTTGAATCTTATCTCTCAGTCTTTGCTGTGAAATAAAAATTTTTAATATAATGCCTCTCATTCCATTTTCCATCTAGTGAGCTGCCAGTAACTATATCTTAAGCCTGAACTCAAATACCATGAACTGTACTTGACTTGTGATCAACTCAATATTAGGAATTATCCCTTCAAATATATTATTTTGGTAAATCATAGATTATATCTATCATATTATTTTCCATATATACTACCTACATCTACTTACACTTTATTAATTACACTGATCTGTCTATATACACTCCCTTGGTGATCTCATCCAGTTTCATGACTTTAAATTCCATCTAATATTATGCTTGATTAATCCATTTCAAAATGAGAATTACCTCTCTGATTCTGAAATTTGACTTACCCAGCTGGATTTTATCAGTGGAGGAGAGCTTTGTTGGCGCTCCAAAGTAAACTCTAGAGGTCGCTATTTTTGCAAGTACATCAAGGACTTACTGTCTCTTTTTGAAGAAAATAATTTTTTCTGCTGGTATCATATTTGGGGTTAATGAATTCTTTCCACTTAATTATTTCAATAGATGTCATTATATTTATTTTTAAATCATCTTATTGATTTACAAACCATTCCTTTGTATTATGTTGACCTTAGATATAACATTCACGCATTCATGGATTCTGTGACATCTACCCCAATGTTTGTTTTCTAAATGTAAGGATTCAGATCTTTCCATTTTCTTCTTATAAGATATACTGACTATTTTCCAGTCTCGTTCATCATCTACATGTCTTTATTAATCTTTATATAAGTTTTTTTTTCCATCTTGGAATGTAGTAGAGTTTCTTTGCCAGGCATAGGCTTTTGTTTTAATGATAAAAAAAGATAAAATATGTTTCCCTTCGGTTTGTATGATTGTTTTAATAATATCTAACAATTTGTACTTTTACTGGATCCAGCTGATTCCAGGAGAAAGATATATAACAAAGCTTCCTCAATAATTTCTTCTATTATATATATATGTGTACATATATATATATGTGTACATATATATGTGTACATATATATATATATATATATACATATGTTGATGAAAACATGTGTGGCACATATACAGTCATGTTCCTCATATGATGTTTTGGCCAACCATGGACCACATATATGACTGTGGTCTCATAAGATTATAGTACCATATTTTTACTGAACCTCTTTTATGTTTAGATATGTTTAGATACATAAATACTACTATGTGGCAATTGCCTGCAGTATTCAATACAGTAACATGCTGTATGGGTTTGTAGCCTAGGAGCAATAGGCTATACCATATAGCCCAGGTATGTAGTAAGTGAACTCATCTAGGTTTGTGTAAGTACACTATGATGTTCACACAATGATGACATCATTTAACAATGTATTTATCAGAACATATCCCCATCATTAAAGAATGCATGGCTTTGTAAGTATACATTCATAAATATATGTGTGTATATATGTATGCTATGTATATCAGCTTCTTTGAGATATACTTCCTATACCATAATTAATCCACCTAAAATGTACAATTCTATGGTTTCTAGTATATTCACAGAGTTGTGCAACCATCACCAAAGTCAAATTTAAGAAAAATGGAGAACTCTTTAGAAGTCATTCCCCATTTTTTCTTAACCCCCAACTCCAAGTCCTAGGCAACCACAAATCTTCTTGCATCTCTAATTATTTCCCTATTCCAGACATTTCCTAAAAGTGAAATCATACAATATATAGTCTTTTGTGACTACCTTATTTCATTAACATAATGTTTGTAAGTTTCATTTATGTCTTAGTATGTACCATACTTCATACATTGTTATTGCTGAATAAAATTTCATTGTATGAATATGCCACACTTTGTTTGTCCATTCTCTGTTGATAAACCTTAGGTTTGTTTCCACATTTTCGATATTATGAATACCACTTTTATGAATATTCATGTACAATTTTTGTGGGAACATAAATTTTTATTCCTCTTTGGAATATACCTAGAAGTGAAATCTTGAGGTCATATGGTAACTCTGCGTATAACCTTTTGAAAAATTGTCAGACTATTTTCCAAAGTGGCTGCACTATGTTACATTCCCATCAATAATGAGTATATGAGGATTCAAATTTCTCCACATTCTTTTCCACACTTTTTTATGTCCACACATAATTTTTTATTATCTCTTTGTTTTGATAAAAGCCATCCTAGTGGGTATGCAGTGACATCTTATTATGGTTTTGACTTATTGGATTGGTGCAAAGACATTGCGGTTTTTGCCATTGAAAGTGGCCGATGATGTTGAACATCTTTTCATGTGCTTATCGGTCATTAGTATATCTTCCTTTGGGAAATGTCTATTTAAATACTTTTCCTATTTTAAAATGTGTTTATTTTTCTTTTTATTATTGAGTTTGAGATTTCTTCATACATTCTAGATATAATAATATTTATTTAAATTTTCTAAATACAAGTTTCTTATCTGATACATGACTTGAGAACATTTTTTCCATTTTGTGTGTTGTCTTTTTATTTTCCTGATGCTATCCTTTGAAACACAGTTTTTAATTTTGAGAAGTCCAATTTATTTACTTTTTCATTTGTCACTTTTGGGTGTTTTATTAAGGTTTATGACTAACTAAAGGCCATAAAGATTTGCTCACATATACATACATATTTTAAGATTTCTTTACTTTTAGCTCTTGTGTTTAGGTCTAAAATTTATTTTGAGTTAATTTTTGTAGGTGATATGAGGAAGAGGTCCAATTTTATTTTATTTGTATCTTTTTTTTTTTTTTCTTAATTAAGATGGCGTTTTGCTCTGTCACCTAGGCTGGAGTGCAGTGGCGTGATCTCAGCTCACTGCAACCTCCACCTCCAAGGTTCAAGTGATTCTCCTACCTCATCCTCTGGAGTAGCTGGGATTACAGGTGCGTGCCACTGCACCCGGCTAATTTTGTATTTTAAGTAGAGATGGGGTTTCACCATATTGGCCAGGCTGGTCTGGAACTCCTGACCTCCGGTGATCTGCCTGCCTTGGCCTCCAAAGTGCTGGGATTACAGGCATCAGCCAGTGCACCTGGCCTTTTTTGGTATCTTAATATGCAGTTGTCCCAGCACCATTTGTTGAAAAGCCTATTACCACTCCTCCGCTACCCCTCACTGAATTTTCTGGGGACTTGTTGAACATGAATTTACCATAAATTTGAGTGTTTGCTTCTGAACTCTAATTCTGTTGAATTGACCTATATGTTTGTCTTTACATGTTACTTAGTGTAGCTTTGTAGTAAGTTTTAAAATGGGGAAAATGTAAATTGTCAAACTTTGTTCCTTTTTTTCGGTATTACTTTGGCGTTTCATGATCCTTTGAAATTTCATACGAATTTTTATGATCAGTTTTTCATTTCTGCAAGATCACCATTTGGATTTTGATAGGAATTGTATTGAATTTATATATCAATTTGGAAGGTAATGTCATCTTAATAATATTGGTAATGTCGTCTTAATAATATGTCCTGATCCATAAACATGGGATTTCTTTCTTTTTATTTAGGTCTCCTTTAATTTATTTCCGCAATATTCTGTAGTTTTCAAAGTATATGTCTTGCACTTCTTTTGCTAAATTGATTTTTAAGTATATTTTTATGTTACTTTAAATTGTATTGTTTCTTGAATTTCATTTTTGGTGGGTACAATTAATTAATGTACATTGCTCTATACCCTGCAAAATTGCTGAATTTGTTTATCTCTAAAAATAGCTTTTAAATGGCTTCATTAGGATATTCTTTATATAAGATCGTGTTACCTGAGAATAAAAATAGATTTACTTCTTCCCTTCCTGGTTAGATGATTTTTATTTTGTTTTCTTGAATAATTGCCCTGGCTAGAACCTCTAGCACAGTGCTGAGTAGAACTAACGAGAGCAGGCATCCTTGTTTCTGATCTTAGGGGACCAGCATTCAGTTTTTCACTATTGTGTATGGCATTCATGTGGGTTTTTGTAGATGCCTTTATCAGATAGAAGAAGTTATTTTCTATTGACTAATTTGATGTGGATTTTTATCATTAAATGATGTTGGATTTTATAAAATACTTTTGTTTGTATCTATTGAGATAATTATTTGGCTTTTGTCCTTTATTCTATTGATATGACATATCAATAAATATATAATCTTTTATTATGTGCATATATTATAATTATTAAATATTCATGATGGATTAAACATTTTTCAATAATAAATTCCTATTTTTCCTCTAGTATCTTTTTTGTTTGAAGTTTATTTTGTCTGACATTAGAATAGCCATTTTAGCTTTCATAAAGTTTTCGGTTGCAGGATATATTTTTCTCTTTCCTTTTATGTTCAATCTGTTTGTATCTTTGATTCTACAGTGTGTCTCCTGTAAGATAGCATAGTCAAATTCCATCTTTTTTTTTTTTTTTTGAGACAGTCTCGCTTTGACGCCCAGGCTAGAGTGCAGTGGTGCGATCTCGGCTCACTGCAACATCCGCCTACCAGGTTCAAGCGATTCTCCTATCTCAGCCTCCCGAGTAGCTGGGATTACAGGCACATGCCGCCACACCTGGCTAATTTTTTGTTTTAGTAGAGACGAGGTTTCACCATGTACCCCAGGCTGGTCTCGAACTCCTGAGCTCAGGCAATCCACCCACCTCCACCTCCCAAAGTGCTAGGATAACAGGCGAGAGCCACTGTGCCCGGCCAAATCCCATTTTTTTTAATATCCAGTCTGACAGTCTCTGCTTTGGATTGGGTTGTTTAATCCACTAAAATGTAATTTTATTATCAATAGAGTTGAATTTATCTCCACCCATTACTCTTTGTTTTCTATATATCTCATTTTATTTTTCTTCTACTACTCATTCTTTATTTTTTTTTGCATTGTGAATATTTTCTAGTGTAATGTTTTAATTAAGAATTTTCCCAACTTTTTGAGTAATTATTATTATTATTATTTTTTTTTTTTTTTTTTTTTGAGACGGAGTCTCACTCTGTCGCCCAGGCTGGAGTGCAGTGGTGCAGTCTTGGCTCACTGCAAGCTCCGCCTCCTGGGTTTACGCCATTCTCTTGCCTCACCCTCCCAAGTAGCTGGGACTACAGGCGCCTGCCACCTCGCCCGGCTAATTTTTTGTATTTTTAGTAGAGACAGGGTTTCACCGTGTTAGCCAGGATGGTCTTGATCTCCTGACCTCGTGATCTGCCCGCCTCGACTTCTCAAAGTGCTGGATTACAGGCGTGAGCCACTGCGCCTGGCCATTTTTGAGTAATTATTATTATTGGTTGCTTTAAGATTTACCTTATATCTTTTAATTTAATTGAATCTACTTAAGATATATGCTAATTTAATTCCAGTAATATATAGAAACATTACTCTTATATAGCTGTATTTCTTCTTACCTTGTTTTGCGCTATTATAGTTACATATATTACATACATATTTTTTCACAAACAAAGCATGATATTGTTATAACTATTACTTTATATAATTTATATGTTTATGTTCTGTGAGTCTTTACAGTGAAAAATTGAAACTGAGTGTACTTTTGAGAATCCCCCTATATTAGTTTGCTAGGGATGCCATAATAAAATATCACAGACTGAGTTGTTTAAACAAATGAAATCTATTTTCTCACAGTTCTGGAAGCTGGAAGTTCAAGATCAAGGTGACAAAGGTGTTTTCTCTCCTGAGGCTTCTCTCCTTGGCTTGCAGATGGCCATCTTCTTGCTGTGTCTCACACAGCCTTTTCTCTCTGATTGTACTTCCCTGGTGTCTCTTCCTTTTCATATAAGGGCACCAGTCATATTGGATTAGGAACCCCTATGACCTCATTTAACCTTAATTGCCTCCATAAAGGACCTATCTCCAAAGACAGTCACATTGGTGGTTAGGACTACAACATATAAATTTTGGAGGAGCACGGTTCAGTCCATAACACCCCAAACTTAGTGTCATAAGTGAGGATAGTCTTGTGTAAACTCTTCTTTTTAACTTTAGGCTTAGACCCTAACTCTTTGCAGAAGGGGTCAGAGGTTTGGGGAAGATTTGACAGCCTGGCAGACTGTGCCCTTAATCTTGTAGTTTGGTTAATTCCCAGGTTGTATCAAGTCCAGCTATTAGGCTACTCTAATTGCTGGCTGATTGCTCTATTCTTTCTGATAATGCCTTGGGGCATAGATTGCTTTGTAGTCTGATCAAATTAAATTTGGGCTCCTTTGCAGGGGTAGTTTTTGAGGTCAGTCTTTGTGTTTTGTTCTAATCCAAGGAGGGCTCTTCTTAGTTATCTCTTTTCCTGGTTTTCTTTAGTAAACTATTGGCCTACAGTTAAGTTTATTGCTTTCATGTGGCTGCCGTCTTTCTCCTAATTGCTTACCACCAAAATCTCCATAGGGCACCTTAGACTTAAACTTCTCCACACTTTGTTCCAAGTAAACTTAGTTACTTTGGAGAGAACTTAGAGTTCTTTGTTTTTATGGCCTGCCTCTACCCCTGGGCAAAATCTCTGAGTCACTATTTCAGAGCTGGGGGTGGGGAAAAAGGCTCACTGCTTTGGGAGTGACACTTCTGCTTTATGACAGAGGCATTAGTTCCTAGTCTTCTTGGCTGCATCTCTCTGTGTGGATCTTCTATTCTGCAAGTAAGTTGAGCAAGAACAGTCAGAGCTCCAGTATTCTCAGTGTGCTGTGCCTGGAGAAGACCCCTCACTCCACAAGTGGGGACTGTGTTGAAGAACGGAACCCTCAATTTCTCAGATAAACTTAGCTGAATTTATTCTCCACAACAGTAGAGGTTGGGATAATATGGGGCAGGCGGGTGGTGGGGAGGGCAAGGAAGTGCTGGGTAAAGAAAGGCGCAGTCCATGGCCAGGGTTCCACCCTCGGGCCTGTGCCCACAGACCTAAGTGAGGACAGGCACTCCTTTTTTCACACCCAAATGTGGCATTTTCCCAGACCACTCTGGCCCACCACACCCTCCATCCTGTTTCTATGCAAACCCCAAGACCCTAGTGGACACACATGGGTGGCTGGATGTCAAGAAGAACAGAAGAGTGGAAGAGCACACCGACAGGCACCAGCAGATGCCAACAGGCCATTCACAGTGAGAGGACATCAAATTTGGCTGGGGGTGGTAGGAGGAGAGTCCGGTGCTGGGCGGCCTGACTCCAGGGGAAGATCACCTTCCCACTCCATCCCCCTTCTGACCTCCGCATCCACCTCGCTGAGAGCTACCGCCATTCATTAAAACTTTGCACCCATCCTCCAAGCCCACATGTGATCTGATTTTTCTGGTACACCAAGGCAAAAACCTGGTATACAGAAAGCCCTCTGTCCTTCTGATAAGACAGAGGGTCTAATTGAGCTGATTAACATAAGCCACCTGCAGACGGCAAAACTGAAAGAGCACTGTCTAACACACGCCCACTGGGGCTTCTGGAGCTGTGAACATTCACCCCTAGATGCTCCTGTGCGTTCAGAGCCTGAAAACGCTCCCCATGACCTGCCAGTCTGCATGCTCCCTCTAGGGGTTTGAGCAGAGGGGCACTGAAGAAGTGAGTCACACCCCTGTCACAAGCCCTATGGGGGGATAAAGGAATTCCTCCCGTTTCAGTGAGAGAGATAAGCAATGCTGGTAGTGTGCCCCTTTCTGGTGGCACTGTAGTAGTTTTGGCTGAGGGCTGGTGAGAGAGTGAACTCCATCTTCTTGGCCATACCAACCCAGAGCGGAACTTGCATCATGCTGAGGTTGTATTGGCAGGAAGGAGTAGGTCATGGCTTCACTGCTGCAGACTCTTGATGTTCTTGTTCACATTTAGTCAATTTTCTTGAATAAATGATTTTGTATTTGCTATTTTCCCTTAGAATAATTTCTAGTCTTTAAATGATTGCTATAATTGTTCTTTTGTTGTTGTTATTTTTATTTTGAATGATTTTTCAACAGTTACGATTGTTTTGCTGAGGAGTGGGTCTGTGGAGCTCCTCACACAGCTATTTCAGAATGTAAGGATATTGGTACTTTAGGCTTCAGGGCAACCTGGCAGGTATGTGCTGGGTGGTGAGATTTGACCTGTCATTTCTAGCTCATGTTATTTTTATCCCAGTGTCTAAGCAAATATTATCAGTTTCTGTGGATGTCCTAAGAAAAAGCTTAGGGAGAACTGAATTATGACTATTCCCAAATATCTTTCAGGTGTTGTAAATGATATTGGAGAAACATTTATTTTTTCAGCTATTGCTAGTATTTGCATTCCTTATATAACTCAAAATTCTATCATTTGGGATTTACTTGTCTTTTTGTGTTGCTCTTTTCCATAACATTTAATTTAAATTGCTTTGTCCTTAATCCCTCATATTGGAAAAATCATAGTCTTTTCCTTCCATCATCCTGATGTCCTTGAAATGCCTGGAAGTCTATCTAAACTTTTCTAATAGATTCCATTTTTTATTTCAGTTTTTTTTTTTGCTTCAACTGATTTTCTTTCTTCTTATTTTAATTTTTTCTTCTGTCTATTGTTTATACTGCTTTTCCTATTTTGGAGATTGTTCTTATTTTTCATCACATTATTTTTAACCCAAAGCTATTAATGTGTGTGTTACATTAGAAAATGTCTCCTTCCTGCCACCAAGATATCCACATTCTAACTACTGGCACCTATGGATGTGTTACCTTACATGGTAAAAGCCACTTTTCATAAGTCATTAAATTAAGAAGCTGGGGATGAGGAAAATATGTTAGGTTATCAGGGTGGGTCCAGTGTAATCACAAGAGTCCTGGTAAGAGAGACGGAATGATTAGAATTTGTAGTAGGAAAGGCAATATGACGATGGAAGCAGAGATTGGGATAATGCAACTACAAGTGAAAGAATGCAGCCGGACGTGGTGGCTCACACCTGTAATACCAGCACTTAGGAGGCCAAGGAGGAGGAATCACATGCAGTCAGGAGTTCGAGACCATGCTGGCCAACAAGGTGAAACCCTGTCTGTACTAAAAATACAAAAAATTAGCCGGGTGTGGTGGCGCACACCTGTAATCCCAGCTATTCAATAGGCTGAGGCAGGAGAATTGCTTGAACCTGGGAGGTGGACATTGCAGTGAGGTGAGATAGCGCCATTGCACTCCAGACTGACCAAGAAGAGTGAAACTCTGTCTAAAAAAAAAAAAAAAGAAAAGAAAAGAAAAGAGAAGAAAGAATGCCAGTAGCCTCTAGAAAAAGTAGAAGCAAGAACAAATCTTTCCCTAGAACTTCCAGAAAAAGGTAGCCTTGCTGACAACCATGATTTGAGCCCCACAACACTTGTATCAGACATTTGACTTCCATAACTATAAGACAATAATTTGTGTTTTTTAATCCACTAAATTTGTGGTAATTTGTTAGAACAGCAAAAAGAAAATGTAGCGCGGTAGATTTTCCTGCTGGTCTGAGTTATGGGTCTTTGGAGCATCTCATAGTTCAGGCAGCAATGTACATTTGAATGTCATTAGACATCTCTTTCCTCAAGTTGATTGCTGTCCCCCCAAAATATTGACATCCTTGCTCTAAGACCTTCTACTTGATACTTTCCAGGCTTTACTTTATTTTGAGAGACTTTTCTATCCATGCCTCATTCTTTTTCTAGTTCTTCTCCTAACTACTAGAGGAAATGCCTAAAGTCTTGATAATTTTTAATTCAGACTTATTTAGCAATGTATTTGAAATACAATCCACTTACATTGTGGATTCTAAGCCAACAGTAGCCGTCCACCATTAAGATTATATTTATCCCCTCACAGGTAAAGGCACAGATGCCTTCTTAATTTTTTACTGCAAAGATCAAGCTTTTATTTCCAATAAAATATAAATAAATTACTATTTCCTTTCTGTTATTAAAACTCACTTGCCTCATTTCTGCTCACTTTTTCAGATGTCTAATGTCTTTTTTTCTTTTTTTTTTCTTTTTTTTGAGACGGAGTCTTGCTCTGTCACCCAAGCTAGAGTACAGTGGCACAATCTTGGCTAACTGCAACCTCTGCCTCCCAGGTCCAAGTGCTTCTCCTGCCTCAGCCTCCTGAGTAGCTGGAACCACAGGCGCCCACCACCATGTCCAGCAAATTTTTGTATTTTTAGTGGAGACAAGGTTTCACCATATTGGCCAAGCTGGTCTCGAACTTCTGACCTTGTGATCCACCCACCTCGGCCTCCCAAAGTGCTGGGATTACAGGCGTGAGCCACCGCACCCGGCCTGTCTAATGTCTTTTTCACAATCTATTTTGTAAGATTTTTAGTGTGAGTTTATTCAATGAGAATTTTAATCATTCATATTTTATTCTTTATCTTTAAACCTTGGTAGTCTATGCATCATTCTAATAATCCTTTTACATTAACAGGCACAATTTTTATAAAAAATTATAGTTTAATTATTCAATTAAAATTATTTATTAATTTTGAACTTATACTATGTACACACCCTTGTATAAGTGGTTTACCCACGTCATATCATTTAATGGTCAAAAAATAATTTATTAGGTAGATATCATTTTTTCCCATTTTATTGGTGGGTAAAATATCAGCTTTTCTAAAATAGAATAATTTTTCTCCATAATGCTTCTATTATATAATTTTTAGGCCATAATTAATATATTTATTACCTTTTGGTTCTAAAGAAGATGAGAAAAACAAATATACATTAATCATTATGTCCTATTTCTCTTTTATTTCATCTTCTACCTCAAGTCTTTTAAATTTTATTTAACAATTGTAATTGCCTGAGGCAGCTTGAAATATGTAAAATAAACAATGTGAATATGTAAACTAATACAAATTTGCTTCAGTTTTCTGGGTGGAGTAAATTTTTCTTTCAAGAAAGATACTTATTCCAACTGAATTTACTCTGTAGAGTACTTCAGTAGTGATTAGGAAAGCCTCTGAAGTTTTCCTACCTCAAATATAATATAAAATAACAAATATAATCCCTAGAAGTGCTGCAGGCCAAGTAATAGGAATACATTTCTAACGTTAATTTGAGGTAAGACAAAACACAAGTGTACATGAATTCCCAAAGCCTAGTTATAGGTATTAGTTACTTAATGTTTTCAAAAAAGTTAATGGCATAGAAACAAATTTTTTTTACTCTGAAGGCTGCTAATGGTTACAATTAGATTTTGCAATAGACGGGTGGAGCAAAGAGATGAAATCATTTGTGTGTGTGTGTGTGTGTGTGCACGCTCATATTAGCATTGTGAATTTTTAAGCAGGCAAATGCCTATTATTCTCTTAACTAAATGCTTCTTCACAGAGAGAAAATGTATAGATATACCGTTCACATTGATTAAACGAAGGTCAACAAATTCTAGAAAATAACACAGAAAAATGAAAACACAGTAGGAATCAAATACAGGGAAAAAGTAATAATGTTTAATTTATTGATAAAAATATGGCCTATAAATCTGAAAATTTTCTATTTGAATTTCTATTAAATACATAATTTTAAGATTATAACCCAATAATTAATTTTTCTTGGTAATACTGACTAGCTTTATTAAATTGAAATTTGTCCTTGAGAAATTGGTCTAGGTCATGCGTGTTCTTTATCTTAATATATCACTGCCAGGGATCTACAGTTAGCCTTAACTTTATATCCATTTGTCATTTGTTATCAGTGCCAAAACACTACATAATTTTTTAAAAAGATAGCATCGACTTTGGTGGAGGTCTGTGTATTCTTGAAGCTTCCAGTTAATTAATTAATAAGAGCAACTGTGACCCTTTAGATGATGTTCAAATTTTATCATCTTCTGTTCTGGATGAGAATGTGGCACTATGGCTGCCATCAATGGAAGTCTCAGGACAGTGGACAGGAGCTGGGATAAAAGGTTATGTGTTGTGGTAGCTGATGAGAAAGAGTCGATTAAACATTCTTGGGCAACAAAGGCATCATATGCACGGAAAGAATTTCAGTTTTACTACCCTGCTTTATTTGTTCTACAAGATTTAAAGATCCCCTTCTATCTGGAAAACTTTCATGACTCCTCCTATCTAATTTATTATTCTTTCTCTTCTTTTATAATGTGTTGAGTTTATGGTGATCTTAGCACTTAATGTAGAATACCATAACTGTGATTTTACTTGTGTGATTATCTCCTTAGACTGTGAGCTCCCTAAGGAATAGGATTGTGTTGGATTCTTTTTGAATCTGAATGTCTCAAATGGTACCTAGCCCCTATAAGACATTTAAACTATTTTTAGATGAATAAATAAATAGACGAACTAAAAGTGAAAACTTTCAATTTCTGTGCTATTTGGGCTTGCATGTGTAACTAAATTTTTAATAAAGAAAAATAAAACAGGTAAATTAGAGGTTATTTTCAAAACTCTTCAGAAGAGTCACTGAATCAACTTGGAAGCCAGAATGTTTCCAGATAATATTATAATAGAAATGCAACTTTGGGGAAAGATAGAATATAGGGAATGGCTCACCCTTGATATATTAATAAGCACTTTGGATTCATGATGCCACTTAAAGTACGCTTAGAATACTCATTTTATTAATAGCTGCTATGGTTTTCATGCGTGTGCCTTTCCAAAATTCAAATGTTGGAATGTAGTGCTGTAGACCACTAGAACTTACTACTTCTAGCTTTAATTTTACATCTGTTAACTAAGCTCTCCCTACCTCCCTACCCTTTGCAGCCTCTAGCAACCACCATTCTACTCTCTACCACTATGTGATCAAATTTTAGCTTCCACATATGAGTAAGAACATGTGGTATTCATCTTCCCATGCCTGGCTTATTCCCCTTAACACAATGTTTTCCAATCTCATCTGTTTTGCCAAGGATGACAGAATTTTATTCTTTTTATGGCAGAATATTATTTTGACATAAAAGTGAATGAAATACTGATATACACCACATTGTGGATGAACCTCCTAAATATTATGCTAATAAAGGAAGTTATACATAAATGATCCCCTATTATATGATTGAGCAAAGGACTAATTTGCTCAAGCGAACTGTAGGCTAGAGAACTAACAAGAGAAAATGAGAGAAAAGCCACAATGAGGTACCATTTCATACCCACTAGGAAGAATATAATAAAAAAAAAGGTGGGGGGATAACAAGTGTTGATGAAAATGTGGAAAAATTAGAACCCTCATATATTGCTGGTGGAAATGGTTCAATCTCTGTGGAAAACAGTTTTGTGGTTCCTCAAGAAGTTAAAAATAGAATTCCCATATAACTCTGCAATTCCATCCCTAGGCACAAACCAAAAAGAATTTTGAAAACGAGTATTCAAACAAGTATATGTACACACCTGTGCATAGCAGAATAAGCCATAATAGCCAAAAGGTGAAAACGGCCAAAATTTCCATCAACAGATGAATACATAAACAAATTATGGCACTGCATATACATACAATGGAATATTATTTTGATATAAAAGTGAATGAAATACTGATATACCCACACTGTGGATGAACCCCCCAAATATTATGCCAAAGAAGGAAGTTAGACACAAAATGTCCCATGTATATGATTCCATTCATAAAATACTCACAATAGATCGTTCCATATAGACATTGTAGACTGGTGTTTTCTAGGGAATAAGGGAAGTGGGGAATGAGAAGAAACTGCTTAGTGGGTAAGGGGTTACTTTACAGTGATAGAAATGCTTTGGAACTGAAGTTGGTTGCAGAGCCTTGAGAGTGTACTAAATGCACTGAATTATTCTCTCTAAAATGGTTTGTTTTGTGCTTATGTGAATTTTACCTCAACATTTATTTTTTAAAAATATTGATAGATATTTATTTATATATTTATGCAAATGAGTTTAAGAAGTGGGGTGGTAGCACACAGAATTTGGATAAGATCTCAAACTTAATTTTAAGAGTAAATAGATTTCTTTTATAACTAAGTTTCTTAATCATAGGAATGATAAATGTAGGATTTGAAAGTAAGGTTAAACTGCTCTAAATATGAACAGCAATGCCAAAGACAGTTTGTTTTAATTATAATAACAATAACAATAATAACAAACAACTGGAAAATGCATCTTCAAAGGTTCAATTCCACTAACAATGACCAAAACAATAACATGTTCAATCCTCTGTATCTGCTTTACATTGCTTTGGAAAGGGCTTCAAGTTTTCACTTTCCTTTTAAGAAATACTGTTGAATTGCTTGACTAAAATAAAAATGATGTTTTTCTATAAAAGAAATAACTTTCTTGCTGCTTTTTTCTAAATTTACTTCATATACAATCTTAGAAATAACATATCTTATCCTAATCTGCCAGCCCCCTCTTCATTATACAGCTATCACCATAATAACCCTCAAGGAATGATTTAACTTCATAATTATAAGGACTCAAAGAATGATTAGAACAATGTTTTCCTTCTCTCTCATTTCCTCTTGTTAATTTTCTAGCCTGCAATCCGCCTTTCTTTTAATGTTCACTGTCGGGGCCCAATAATGCCCTCTGGTAGAAGCAGGATGAGGAGTTTACTCATGCTGCAGAATGATGAATGTTTCTTCACAGCAGTGGGATGCACAAGCATATTGAATTGATTGTTGGCTTGCTTTCCCCATTTCCTTTTAAAATTTGTTGTTTAAAAATCTGTAATGACAAATATTAATTTTGACTTTTTGGAAAATATCAATAGCTATTTTCAGAGTTCATCTGTAGAGCAATAGTGACTGGGCATACTTTACACGTATCTTCCATTTCACATATCTTCCATTTATATAATTGAATGTAAATGTACATTGTGGTTTTATGGACATGTAAATTCATTGACATTTTATCCCAGAGATTGAATTTAAAACAGTGGATTTTGTATGTGTCTGCTTTTCTCCCCCACTACTGGTCCTACTTAATTGGGGAGAAACTTTTGATTCTGGAAGATTGGAAAATAAATTAAGGTGCAAATAAGGATGCAATTGAGGAGGAAATGTAAATACATTATAAAGATGGGGTCAAATCACGCTAAAGAAAATTGAGATTTTAAAGTGGCTAAGATGAGAAAATACAATCTATTAAATAAATGCTTTTTGAAAAGTTAGTTATTGATTTGTATCAAAAATAATGTTAAACCCCAACTTAACCCTATACCAAAAATTGAAGATGCTCAAGTGTCTTAAATATAGAAAAGATATGACAGTGCTTGATTGGAATATGAGAAAATAGTTTTATAATGATAGACATATAGGCTTATTACTTAATTTTTAGAACTGTAAACTTTGGATTTGGCAATATAAAATTTTAAATCAGTATAGTAAAATATAAAAGATGGAATATAAGATGCAGGTTTGGAATAAATATCTGTAGAATATTTATTAAATAAATAAATTATCATTCATTATATATGAATTCCTTTCTATACAAAATCCCCAAACAATGTAAGAGCAAAGCATACAGAGCATCTTAATGAAAAATTTATGGTAGGCCACACAAATGGCCAATAAGTACCTGAAAAATGCTCAGACTCATTGAAAATGAGTGAAAAAGAAATTGTTTTACATCAATCAATACTATTTGTTACATATTATATTGGAAAAATTAAAGGATGGATGATATTTAGTATTGAACATGAATGGAAATTAAGACAGGAAAATAAACAAATCATTTTTTGAGGTCTACTTATGCATAACTAAATTTCAAATAGACTTAACCTTTTATTAGAAATTCCTTTCAAAGTATTCAAACAAAAGAAAAGGTTGTACACCATGTGCCCAACTATGATCTGTAAAAGAGTATCAGGGTAACACATTTTAAGAGAATTTTTTTTTTTTTTCAATAAAGATGGTGTCTCACTATTGTCACCCAGGCTGGAGTGCAATGGCACAATCTCAGCTCACTGCAACCTCTGCCTCCTGGTTTCAAGTGAAACTCCTGCCTCAGCCTCCTGAGTAGTTGGGATTACAAGTGCCTGTCACTACGCCTGGCTAATTTCTGTATTTTTAATAGAGATGGGGTTTCACCAAGTTGGCCAGGCTGGTCTCCAACTTCTGATCTCAAGTGATCCTCCCGCCTCACCCTCCCAAATGCTGGGATTAGAGATATGAGCCACTGCACCTGGGCAAGAGAAATTTTTAAAAGCCATGAACATGTTCATCTGTAGAAGAATGTTTGATTGAACCATGGTACATCTGCATTAGGGAATATCCTGTGCCCTTTACAAAAAATGAAGTAGATTTGTGATAATGTGGCAGTATATTCATGAATTTTTGTTCCGTGAAGAAATATATATAGATTTTAATTTGTAAAAGATATTTATAGTATGATTTTTTTTGTTTAAAAAATCCATATGATGGTGTATATAGAATATGTACTAAACTGCATAGAGAAAAGGCCTGGATGGTTATTCAAATATTTTATCTGATGAACAGAAAAGAATGTATTGAGGAATAGTGAAGCTGACATTTAAATTTTACCTCATACACTCTGAGATTGTTGGATGTTAATGGAATTGTAATAATTTTAAATATGACAAGTGGAGAGGAGAAATACAAGAGATATGTTTGAGTTTTACTTGTGTTTGATTTTTAAATTGAGATTTTAGATTTTTCATAAATTAGGTGTTCTAGGACAAACTCTCCTAAACATTTAGTTGGCCTTAATAGCTATAGCAATTAAAATGAAATCACTTTTCAAATTAACCTTTCGATGACATTACAGATTGAAATAAGATGAGTTTATTCTAACAAGGCTTTAAGGCATGTCCTTTGCATATGTGTTTCTACGAGAAAGCTCAAAATTGCAAGGTGTCTAAATCAGAATGGCCATGAGGGAATATGGACCTACACATCTTCTGAAATGTTGGAGAAATTATAAAAACCAAACAGAAATTACTCACCTTGTGAAAAAGTAATCTTCACGTGTTACAGATTTCCTTGGATCTTGAAAATAACTTTATTGCATTTCACCTTGCCTGAACTTGTAACTCACAACACATTCTTTTTTTTTTTTTTTGAATGCTATGAAAACTACTCACTCTAATGTTAAAGCAAATCTTTGGTATCTGTACATGGTTTTCATTTATGTGTTTTTGCTAACAAGTAGACCATAATAAGGGATTTGTCATTTTGGCTGCCTTTTCTAGCCTTTAATATGAAATAGCATATATTCAAAATAATTTTTAGTGAAATAATTTAATTATACTCAAGTTATAAAATGTGCTTTCCTAATGTTATATGAACAGGGACTTTAAATATATTTTTAAATAGTTTACAATCATTGTTTTGAAATGAGTGTTTAAAAAAGTATGCTTAATCCTTGCCTTTTATTTTCCTTATAATTAGTTGATTGCTATTTTTTTAAAATCTTAACTACTGAATTTCACAATAAAAATATAACAATCTTTAAAACTTATAGACAATACTAGTGTGTCTCAGCAGAATAGAAACGTATCTGAATATGTTATAAATTCTCTACTGAAGGGGCCACTTAAATAAAACATTTTATTCATGCATTTATTCATTTTATTCATACTGTTTTCTTCATATGTTTATCTTGGTGAATCAGAATAAATAAGAGAGAAGAGACTGATTTATTACAGAGAACCGTCCAAAGATGATGTTGTCTTTTTTTTTTACTGGTACAAAAGTCAAGTAGGCATGATACTATTCTTTAATCAGTTACTTGGGCATATTGTCATGTGTTTTGTAGATGGAATAGTTTGTTAAAACATAGAAGTTATAGAGATATCCTCCTTATTCTTCCCACTTTTCACTCTTTTTGTTTTTCCTAATCTTTAGAACTCTTTTTCAAAAAATTTAGACAATTCTAAATTAGTTACTGTTACTAAAGAATTTCCCTGACGTTAAAGGAAATGTTCATTTATGCACCTAAAAGTTATAATGTATGATAATCTGGTTTGGGCAGAATTATAGGCATTTGACATCCCTTTAGTTTTTGTGAATCTTTCTAGAATAATATGAATGCAACAGCTTTTCTGATAATGCTCCTATCTACAATAGATGTTATTTTATAGCAGATTATATTTAGTTTATCTATTGCAAATATAGCCTATCTTAGATAGATTGCACTGTGCTGTTGTGAGTTTCTCCCTGTGCTATTCCAGCTGTCTTCTTGAATTTCTGAAATATTAATAACCAGCATTTGGCATAAGGTAATTTACATGAAAAAACACATTGTATGAATTGTATGATTTTCACTCCTTCCATGTTATGCCACTCAACCTATATGGTTATGGCCTGCTTTTCTGAATTGAAGAGTAATTGCAAAGTGGTTATAAGGTCATTTTGTAAATAAGATACAAGGCATTGGTAATGTGCATATTCCGACTTCAATTCGATATCTTTCGGTAAACTTGTAGCCTCAGTGTTGACATATTAATAGGGAACGTGTTGATATGGTTCTCTTTCAAGCTCTAGTTTGATGATTAGCTATTACTTATGACTTAGAAAAACCTGTGTAAAACAAACAAACAACAATAGAAGAAACTATATTGTGGCATGTTTTTAAGTAAAAGTTAATAGAGTCAAAGTAAGGAATATTACATATGTGGCATTTTATGCAAGTAGGAAACAGTCTCATTGGGACTTCCAAAACATTAAAGAGAAAAAAATCACAGCTTTGCAAAATACTCTGTATTTATATCACTTTTCAGAGGCCTAATGAAACATTTTACATATTATATAGTGTACTCTTTAAGGGAATTACAAAAATTGCTACTTTTTTAAAAAAAAGATGTTCCACTAAAAGAAGATATTAAAAATGATTTCAGATGATGTAGGACTCCTGGCTGGGCAGATGGATTCTACCAGATAGTTTTTGATGAAAATATGGTCAATATTAAGAATAAATTTTCAGATATGTTAGGAATTTGTATAAGCTAGATTGCTCCATATGGATAGATTTATATTATAAAGTTTAAGAAGAATTACCAATTGCAGTCAGGTAAACTAAACTTTAGAAACATTAAACAATTTCAAAATTTTAGTCCAAGCTCATTAAATGATTCCTGCACCTTTTCTAGTGCCCTTTACTAATAATGACAAAGGGGGCAATCATTTATTTTGCCAGTGACTGGGGCCTTGAAACAATTGAGTCCATGCTAATAAGCTAGGAACCTTATTTCTCTAACCATGGAACAAAACACATGTATAGAGGGTAAATTTATTCCTGTTATCATGACTTCCCAGTTAAATCCCAGCTCCAGTATCTGCACAGTTAATGTTAACTCAAAACTGTTTTTATTACTTAGCCACCAATGTGGTCATCATTTTCCAATCTCGAATGAATGTTTTCACCTCACCTTGAAATATAAATATTATTATATGTAATATAAATATATCAAACATATTGGGTGCATTAGTGACTAAGAAAGTTTTCCTTCTTTTTTTTTTTAACAAGTAAACTTAAACGTGTTTATCTGGTGGATTGTATTTGTGAGTGTATGTAGAACATATGTGGCTTGAACACGTGTTATTTCCTTTCTCCTAATCTATTTGAAGTATGCAACATCATCCTAAAGAGAGTTTCTATGAAGGCAAAGTTAATCTGAATTTTAACTTTTCTCTCCATGACTTTGATCCTTATAGCACAATTGACTTCAACAGTAGTTTCGAGATAAACTTACAGTGTTAAAACCCTTCTTGATGGTGACCCTATCAAATCTCTTGCAGTTTCTCAGGGCTCCTGTGCTTTCTCCGGCTCTTCACACTTTGCATATTATATTTCCTGTGTCTGAATTACCCTTTTCATATGGTTAACTCTCACTCATCTTTTAATACTCTGCTTTTAGCATTATATTAATAAATTCCCCAACTACTTTAAATGGATCTTCTGTGGGAGGTAATAGCAGGCTTCTTCCACAGCACTGAGTTACATTTTCCTATGATTTAAGGGAAGGACCATACCTTTTTTTTTTTTTTTTTTTTTTTTTGAGTCCTGGACACTTAGGAAGAGCTCGGGTAGATAATTGTAATTTAATTAATTACTTGATTATCCATTAACATAGCAAATATTTACGCACTATTTAGATCTGTGGTTTAAATATTTGCAATTGAAGTTTATATACACATATAAATAGCCCTTTTCACTCAACTGCTGCTGCAAATCAGAAAGCATGGGATATTCTCATGCATGGAATTCATAAGTTTATTTTAGTCAAAGAAATTTAACGTAAGCCATTTTCTTATTATAATTTTTCCATAATCGCAAGATTTATATATTTTTTGTAGCTGCAGAATGATACAATAGTACTTAATCATTCATATTATTGCTATCTTACGGTATAGGATTTAGGGGATTATCTGTGAAACTTCATATACATTAATTCACTGGCATCAAATACTGAATACTAACTTGGCTTATTTCCCTATCATTTCTTCCCACTTCACAGTAGGCCCAGTCAGGTGGTTGCTACATTAACTTCTCCACAAAACTGCCTTTCAAATAAATCTCTCTTAATATTGTCCTTACATATAATTCTTTATTTTTTATGTATTGATTTGAAGTAATTTTGTTTATCACATTTTCTTGCATCTGGCATTTATTAAAATTGTTTTGAGAATATATTAAATGTCAGGTATAGTTCCAGGCACTTGGAATATGACAGTGAACTGCCACACTTTCCTTGCCTTCAAGAATCTTAGCATTTCAGGAGGAAGACCAAATGAGTCCAGGAAAGTTTTTGTCCTTACCCTGTTTACCTCCTTCCAACTGTTTGCAAACCAAAACTTTTGATTTGCATGTAAGAAAATGAACATTTCTGGTTTGTTCTCAAATCTGCAGCTACAGGGGTGTTCTTCTCCATTTCATCCAGAGTATCTGCTTGGCCTCCACCATGTCTGACGTCTATTTTACTTATTTTCAGTTCAGCTCTTTATTTCATTGAAAAATGACATTGAACCATACATTGTACCTCTTCTCTGATAGTCTATTCAGGAAAGTTATATTGTTGTTGGCCAACGGAATCAGCGTTAAACAATTCACACCATTTTAAAAAATATTTTAAGTTGATAGAAGGGAAGAAAAGTAGCTCTAAACTAATGAAAATCTAAATTGTTCTGTAATAAATGAATTGATGAGAACTGATCCTATTTGGGATAACAAGATTATTGAATTTTAAATTAGGGGAAGCTAATGAATAAATTAATTATTTGACATGACAACTAACTTCTGGTTCTTTCACAATTCAGGAAAATGTCTCTCATCATATAACTTGGCTTCCTTTGTTTATGGGAAAGTTCTGTGTCCCAAATTCCATTCTATGACTTAGGGAATGTTTGAGATCCCCTCTGGTAGTTCAAATTGTGTTTCAATGGCACAACAAGGTAGTAAAACATCTTGTCTTGTAAATCATTGCAAAATTTGTGGCTAATGGTCACAGAAGGGGAAAGATATCTTTGAAGTATTGCAAATCAGATTCTCACAGTGTTCAAAATGAATCCTAAGATTATGAAACCATAGCACTACATCAAACTTGAATAAGGAAATAAAATATTTATTGAAAAATAGGAAAACCTACTCACTTTAACTGAGAAGAGGTCTTTGTGTCATTTTTTCTCCTTCATCTTTTTCTTCTTTATTCCATAATTCCTACTGACTTATTCTGGCTTGGTTTCAGAATGAATAGAGGAGAATAATAAAGAAAGTATGGTTTACTTCATCTTTTCCAGTGTTGCTATTGCAAACCAGAGCCAGAAATGATATTCCTTCTTGCTCAATTTTCAAAAACAAATCATAACATTATAGAAATTATTATATAAATGCTTATATCTTATAAGGAACTTATTTAATCCTTACAAGAGTCCCATGAATGATCACATTTTACAGATGAGAAAATTGAGGACTAGAGCACATTGTAATTTTTCCAAGATCAAAGCTATAATTGTAACTATGAATTTACTAGTTGCAGGCTTTTACATTTCTGGTTTCATAAAGGGGATTATACTCAATAAACATAGCTACTTAATGCCCAACTACAAAAATTCAGAGGTTAGAGGTTTTCATGTTGTTGCAAAGTATTAGACACTATGTGCTGTGACAGTCTCAAGCAGAGCAATATTCCAAAGAACTCTCAGTTTCAGAGCAGAGAGGCACACATTGATTTTACGGCAAGGCAGAACAGACTATGCCAAAATATAGAAGTCATAGTCATTTATGAGAAAGGCACTTAGGAAAGTTTATGGGCTCAAGTGAGGCTTCCTGGGGACAGTGACACCAGAGCTAGGTTTTGAGGGATGGGTAGGTAGTGATGAGAAGAACATGGATTGGATCAAAGAAGTGAAAGGTGACATCCAGTGACGCTACAATGCTGTTGTCACTTCTAATCTTATAATGAGTGCAAGGTCAAGGCAATCACAAGAGAACAGATAGAAACTGCCATGTTTGGTTTTGCTTTGGATTGACTGGAGAAGGCAAGGTTAATTAAATGGGGAACATACTTTTCTTTTTTTTCTTCTTCTTTTTTTTTTTTTTGCCTGATCCAACCCTTTGACTCTTAAAATATCCAATGATATCCAATGATGAAATATCCAATGATTATTGTAGAGGTGAACACTCTTCCCTTGAGGAAATAGCCTCACTGTTGATAGCTTTAGTCAAAATCACATAATTTCACTCTGCGAAGGAATATAATGCAGGGTTTACAGGTCAGACTTAAAAAACCAGAATGCTTGGATTGAAATCCTGACTTTAACTATTGTCTTTTAGCAAGAATCTTTACCTCTTTTTGCCTCTGTGTTCTCATTTATAAAATGGGCATACTACTTAATGCCTAGACATAGAATTTTGTATTTATGGAATGAGAGAAACATGAAAAGTACAATGTCTAGTACATTGTCAGCACTCAATAAATATTAGCTTATTTGCTATTCAGTTGCAAAACTACATGGGACTCAACTCAAATATTCAAGCAAATAGAATCTTTATCTAAACTGGGACATGAAAAGTCTTGGAAACACAGATGCATTAGCTTGAATTTGGATATGGCTTATTTGGAGATTAATGTAAATCCAAAGAAAAATGTTCAAGAGAGTATGGGCAACTCACATTCTATCTGGATGTTAATAGTTAGCATTCCAACATTGGATATGGCAGGATGGTAGAGTTGTTCAGGCTATAGCAGAACATGTCAGAACAATGTTTGTGTAATAACCAAGGGTAGTAGTGGTGGTTGGCAGGGATGGGCATAAATTTAACGGGACCCTAACAGGAATAATAAGAATATAGGGAAGCCTCTTCTAGGATATTAACTACATCAAGTCTCAGTGGGAACCAGAGCCAAATCAGATACAAAAGCATCATGCTATACTATTGACTGTGAAGTCACTAAAGCATATAGAAGTTTTCAGCCTAATGAACACAAGGGTATACATTGTACCATGAGGTCCATGAAACTCAGAACCTAACAGGATAAATGAAAAATGAATATCTTGGATTGGCTTGCTCACTCCAGGTATACCAGTTGCCTTGGGTAAGAAATATACCTTCTAATTCTCTGTTATCTCAAATATAACACAAGCTTAGTAATATGTATTTTACAAGGTTGCTGTAAGTATGAGAAAAGATAATGTATTAAAAATGATGCAAATTTTGAAGCATAGTAACACAAATTTTGTTGTGGTTATTGTGTTATTTTTATTCCTTTGTATCTCTTGAGGGTTCATTCTTATTCTACATGTCTCTTCAGAGGAGAATCTTGTGAAGATTTTCTATGTTCTAAAGTGTTTTTTTCTTAATATATCTGGGAACCCTCTTGCTTTTAACCTTACTTTACATACATTTTATTTACTCCAGCAGAATGTTTTTAACCCTCCAAACATCTTCTCTTACTTGGGAACTGTCCTCTCTAATGTAGATTATGTAGCTATTTGAGAAGTATTTATAAGCTTCAGTGTGAGTTAGAAGCACTGTTAGGGCAGTGTGCTTGTGTTGGGGAAAAAAATTAAAAGCTGGGGACTGACTACTTATTTTTCAATTGGAATTGCAATGTCAGAATCACTGTGGTAAGAGTTTGTTTTGCCTTAACTGAATGAAGTCACCTATTCATATTCACCTATTTATATTTACTAAGGTAATTAATTTTCATTTATTTCAACTCAGAAGACCTTCCATTCTTTTAAGCTCAGCAAAAGGTTTAAATTTACTTTGGATCCTGCTGTAATTAGAAAATTTATCTTTGAATAATAAGCAATATACTAATCATGGAAGACTTTATTCTTACAGGATAATCATTTCATGACCTCCAAGTTGAAAGCTCACTTAAGCTAAAAGCATTGATGGTAAATTTTTATTTAGTTGTTTTCCTCTGTGTAAATACTTCACAACTAACATCCTTTGGTGGATGGCTTTATTAATGTACAAAACTGGTTCAGACTCTTGATTAAATTCTACTGACCTGAGGATAAAAATAAACCATTGTCTTTCCATGAACCACATTTACCTATTTATTCAGCGGCACTCACACTTTTTTAACATTCTATGGAGTATTATTTGTAAGCTAAACATCATGTTATAAAATGTAGCCTTTACTTTTCATTATTGTCTGAATTCTTATCTGGAAAAATTGAGCATTCTCATCTGATCTATGCATATAAAGTCATGACCAATAAATGTGAAGGAAGAAATGTGCATGGTTGACATGTTAGCACCCTCAAAATACAAAGAATTATATTGAAACAGCAGCCTTTGACCTTTTCCCCCAATGATATACATATTTTATTTTTGGATACATATCCCCAACTTGCTTTCCCAAAAAGCAGCTTTAATTCACACTCTCACCAGCAGATTTTATTGTGCTGGTTTCCACAGATTTTTTTGAGCAGTGGGTGTGCTCAGTCTTTAAAACCTTTTCAAATCTGAGTTATAAACGATAAATCTCAATGTTGCATTTATTTGTTTTTAAAGCAAATATTATGAATGAGACTATGTATTTACCACCATGTTTATTCATTAATAAGTTTTCTTACACTGTGATTTCCTTACTTATAACTTTTGCCTATTTTTCTTTTGGGGTGTTAGTCTCTTACCTATCTTTTTTATTAGGCCATTTCTACACTTTAATAGGTAATTGT
The DNA here is from genome assembly GCF_028858775.2 of Pan troglodytes. Lineage (NCBI taxonomy): Eukaryota > Metazoa > Chordata > Mammalia > Primates > Hominidae > Pan > Pan troglodytes. The sequence continues at coordinate 131,892,715 of NC_072403.2, forward strand.
GTTTCATAACTTATTACATGTTCAGCAGGATTTCACTTTTAAAGCAAAAGATCTGGCTAGGTATGTGATGGTTAGGTTCTTTCAGAGTTGTGAGTTCTTTACAAAAGAACATTCTCAAAATTCTGGCTTGGGACATTTGAAATATTTTTTTCCCATATGCAACATAGCAACATATGGTTACATGGTCTCTCATTGATCAGGAATTTTAAGTACTGTGACAGGTTTTTGATTCTTTGATTTGTTTTTTAGTTTTTGGTTTTTTTAAGTGCAGGTATACACAAGTGGATAATTTATAATTTTTGGTTAATGAAAGAGTCTCATCATTGGTTCACACATACTCTGTTTTTGTTTAAGTAGAGATTTATTTACTTATTTATTGTTAAAAATGCACTGAGCAATGATGAAGTCACTCCTATAAATGAAAACTAGAACTTGACAATTATCTCTAATTTTCTCCCTCCATTCCATTCACCTGCCTCTGGCTACTCAAGGCAATCAGCACTCTAAATACACTACTTCTCGTTTTTATATAGTCATTTACCAATATACATCCTTAAATGTATATTCTTTGGTTGTAGTTATGTTTAAAAAAAACTTTAGACAAATTAAATATAACAGAATCTATTAGAGCAAAGAACAACCCATGAATTGAACAGTACTGAGAACCAGAAGAGGTTTAGAGAGCTCTGCTCAGCAATATGAGGAGTGCGCTTTAACAGGCCAAATACAGACGCAAATTACAGAAACCACCTGATTAGCTGCAAGTAGGCATCTGGCCTTTTGAGTGTGGTATAACGAGCTGGTTGCTTGTGATTGGATGAAACATAGCTGCTTGTGATTGGATGAAACTTGGCTGTTTGTTATACTTCTAAATTAGGTTTCAGTTTCTTTATGGTTTGGCTGTGTTCCCACTCAAATCTCATCTCAAATTGTTATCTCCATAATTCCCACCTGTGGAGGGAGGGACCTTGTGGGAGGTGATTGGATCCTGGGGAGTGGTTTCCCCGAAGCTGTTCTCGTGATAGTGAGTTCTCACGACATCTGATGGTTTTATAAACAGCAGTCCCCGACGGGCTTTTCTGTTTCCTACCGCGTTGTGAAGGAGATTCTTGCTGCTTCTTCGCTTTCTGCCATGATTGCAAGTTTCCTCCGGCCTCCCCAGCCATGTGGAACTGTGAGTAAATTAAACCTCTTTCCTTTATAAATTACCCAGTCTCAGGTAGTATCTTTACAGCAGTGTGAGAATGGACGGATACAATTAGGTTGCAGTTTTCTACATAGGGGCTCAAGGGGTGTAGGCCGACTCAGGCCAAATTTGATTTAACAGTTGCTTGTAACTTTATGAAATATTATCGTTATACTATATGTAATACTTAGGGGAATGTGTTTTTTACTTACCTTTTGTTTTAAAGATTCATTTAATTTTTTTGTGTCTAGGTAATTTAAAAAATCAGTCTTTTATAGTGACAAGAGTATTCTGTTCTTCCAAATGTTACTCACTTTGATACTGAGATTTAAAAAAAAAACAGCAGTCATTATAAGTTCAGAGAATCACTGACAGGATGTCATCACAATAAGAACTGCTTTTTTATTTGGTCGTAGTGATTTTACTTGTTTCCTCAAACTCATGAGAGTAGCCTTTATTTTGCTTATTATTAGTTTTATTCAAATAAAAGAGCTGGCTAAAATTGAGAGACTAAAATAAAGAATAATTTTCCCAACCAACTCTTTTAATCATGCTGCCCAGAAACCCCTCTCTGTTTATGTAGACTGCATTCCTACTTCACACAAGCAAGGTTATAATTATTAGAAACACCTTTATAGTGTTAAACTTACGTAATTAGCCTTACACTAGGCATATTTTTTCTCACATTTACTTTAAGCAAACTATGTTTTAAAAATCTATTAAAATCTGACACATATGGGACTTTGAGTCCGTTTATTTGCTTAATTTAATTGGTTCTAATTAGGAAGTGAGCACCAATTAGAGAGGTATTAATTGATTGTGAGACATCTGTATCTCAGAAGTAGAAGTATAACTATAGTGCTGATTATCTTTTTTTCATCCTTCCCATGACAGCCATAATACCAAGTTTTCTAATGAGAAATAATCTTAATAATCACATAGTCCAGTGGTTTTCAATTCTTCCTGTATATTAGAAATACTGGGGAGTCGTTACCCTGCCAGAATTATATTTATAATAATCAGAAACTGGAACAATGCAAATTACTATCAATAAGTTAATAATTCTGTGATATAATAAAGTGGACTATTACCCACCAATGAAAATCAGCATATTGAGTAAGAGAAGCTAGACACAATAAAATACATACTGTATGACTCCCTTTATACAAAGGTCTAGAGTAGGTCAAATTAACCTATTATGGGAGGAATGAGAAGATTAGCTGTTTGGGGGCAAGAGAAGGGAGTATTAACTGTTTAAAAGCAAAGGGGAATTTTCAGAGAAGATAATATTCCAAGTATTTTCTAACATTTTATTATGAAAACTTTCAAATACACAGCAAAGCTGAGGGAATTTTACAGTAAATATCCATGCCCAAGATTCTACCATTAACATTCTACTATGATCCTTTTGTTACAAAAGTATCCATTTATCCATAAATTTATCCATCCTTTGATGCATCAATTATTTTTGTGTATCTCAAAGTAACTATATTAACTATATTAATATAGTTACCATTTGTTTACCATTTATTACCATTTAGTACCATCAGCAATCAGCATGCATATCATTAACTAGAGTTCAATACTTTAGTTTTTATCCTTTTGAGTAATATTTACATGCAACGAAATGCCTGAATGTTGTTTATATTTACAGAGTTTCGACAAATGAATACACCTGTGTAATCCAAACTCCCATGAATATATACAACATTCCTATTATCACAGAAAATTTCTTTATGCTCTTTCTTGGTATTGGCACTGTCAATACCCCCAGAGGCAATCATCGTTCTGGCTTGTTTGCACAATAGATTATTTTGCTTGTTCTATAATTTCATACTTATGTAATAATACAATATAAAATTGTTTGTGTCAAGCTGCTTTTATCTTCTTGAGATTAATTCATGTTGATATGTGCATTTGCAATCTATTTCTTTTTAATGTTGAGAAATAGACCATTGCATGAATATATCAGCATTTATATATACTCCTATTCATGGACACTTGAAATGTTTCACGTTTGTGCTGCTATAAATACAGCTTCTTTGATCATTTTTGTACAAGTCTTTTTTTGTGAATGTATGTTTTAATTTTTATTGGAAAAATATCTATAAGTAGGAGTGTTGGTCACATCACTGGCACATGTTTAATTTTATAAGAAACTGGCAGACTTATTTTCAAAAAATTTGTCTTTTAAAATCTTTCCACTAACAATGTGTGTGAGTTTCAGTTGCCCAAGAATCCCCAGAATATGTAGTTTTATCAGTCTTTTTAACTTTGTGTATTCTGTTGGGAATGTAGTGGCATTTCGTCGTGATTATAATTTTCATTTCCCTAGTAATAATTTGAGTACTTTTTTTTCCGTGTGATCATTGGTTGTTTGTATATCTTTATCCGTTTTGTTAATTTTTTTACTGGATTATTAATCTTTTTTATTCAGTTGTAGAAATATTTTACATATTACACAATTGCTTTTTTGGATGTATGTTATGGAATATTTTCTCCCTGTTACTTAATTATTCATTTAATATCATTTTATGACCAGACATTTTTAATGAGTTTATCAATTTTTTACTTTCATAGTTATTGTTTTCTGTGCATTTCTAAGAAATGTTTATATATTTCTGATTCGTGAAAATATTCTTTAAGGTTTTATTCTAAAAGCCTTATGTATTAGGTTTAGAACTATAGTCTATCTTGCAATAATTTTCTGTGTGATGTGAGGTAGGAGTCAAGGTTCATTTTCTTCACATGGGTATACTGTTTTCTCTGCATCATTTGTGGAAATTCTCTTTTCTCGTTGGATAACTTTGGTGACTTTAAAAAAATCAAATGACAATAGAAATATTCTATTTCTAGAGTTTCTAAGTCTTGGAATCAGGTAATACAAATTTTCCAATATCGTTATTTAACATTGCTTTTGATATTCTGTATCTAAATTTTGATATATTTCGTAAAAATATTTGAATATGTACAGAATCATAGTATCAATGAAGAGAGATAAATTGACTTCTTTTCCTGTTTGGATGCCTTTTATTTCTTTATCTTGCCTGATTGCTCTGGCTAGGACTTCCAATACTATGTTGAATAGCAGTGGTAAGAGTAGGCATTATTGTCTTGTTAGAGTTCTTAAGGAGAATGCTTCAGGCTTATGTTAAGTATGATGTTGGTTGTGGGTTTGTCATAGATGACTCTTATTATGAAGGTCTAATATCCAGAATCCACAGGGAACCTAAACAATTCAACAAGCAAAACATAACTATTGAAAAGTGGGCAACACACATGAACAGACACTTAAAAGAAGACATATAAATGGCCAACAAACATATGAAAAAATACTTAACATTATTAATCAGAGGAATGCAAAACGAAACCACAACGATAAAAAGCCAAAAATAGGCCAGGCACAGTGGCTCACGCCTGTAATCCCAGCACTTTGGGAGGCTGAGACGGGCGGATCACGAGGTCAGGAGATCGAGACCATCCTGGCTAACACAGTGAAACCCGTCTCTACTAAAAAAAAAAAAAAAAAAAAAAAAAATTAGCCAGTCGTGGTGGTGGGCGCCTGTAGTCCCAGCTACTTGGGAGGCTGAGGCAGGAGAATGGCATGAACCTGGGAGGCGGAGCTTGCAGTGAGCCGAGATCGCGACAGTGCGCTACAGCCTGGGCGACAGAGGCAGACTCGTCTCAAAAAAAAAAAAAAAAAAGCCAAAAATAACAGATGTTGATGAAGATGAAGAGTAAAGGGAACGTTTATTTCTGATGGGACTGTATGCTTTTGTAGTTGTTCTCTGGTTATTTAGGGAATGTAAATTAGTTCAGCCACTGTTGGAAGCAGTTTGGAGATTTCTCAAAGGGCTTGAAATAGAACTACAATTCGACCCAGAAATCCCATTAGTGGGTATATACCAAAAGGAACATTGTTCTACCAAAGATATACCTGCACGTGTATGTTCAACCCAGCACTATTCACAATAGCAAAGACGAGGTATCAACCCAGTTGACCATTAATTGGTCGTTAATATTAGTTGATTGAATAAGGAAAATGTGATATATATGTATATATCTCACATATAATATATACACCGTGTATATATGTGATATATATATCATTGTGATAAGTGTGATCTATATATATCACACACATATATATGTATTTATGTGTGTGTGTATATATTACCATGGAATACTACACAGCTATAAAAAAAATCATGTCCCTTTGCAGCAACATGGATGCAACCAGAGGCCATTATTCTAAATGACTTGATTCAGGAACAAAAAACCAAATATCACATATTTTCACTCATAAGTAGGAAGTAAGCATTAGATGCACATGGACATAAAGATGGGAATAATAGACACTGGGGACAAGTAGAGATAGGAGAGAAGGAGGCAGGCAAGGGATGAAAAACTACCGATCGCGTAGTATACTCACTACATAGGTAATGGGATCATTTGTATCACAAATCCTAGCATTACGCAATATATCCATGTAACAAACCTGCATATGTACCCCCTGAATTTAAAATAACAGATGACATTTTATGTTAAAGTTTGTCAATTATTTCAAATTTTTTTGGGGGATTGCATTGAATCTGCAGATTACTTTTTGCAGAATTGATATCTTAACCATATTGAAACTTCCAATCAATCCACATATTTAGCTTTTAAATTTCATTTATCAAAATTTGTAGTGTTTGGAATATAGGTATTGCGCATCATTTGTTACCCTTGTTGTTAAGCATGTTTTTTGGAACCTATTGTAAATCAATTTATTTTAAAATTTTATTCTGCAATTTCTGCTGGCAGTATATATAAAAATACAATGACTTCTGTATATTAATATTGTACCCTGTGGCATTACTTAATTTATGTATGCTTAGTAGTTTTTATACTACACAGGAATTTTACATACAAAATTATGTGCCAATAGACGGTTTCATTTATTTTAGATTTCTAACTTTTATTTTCTCTCTGTTTCTTATTTCAATGGCTTTTACCTACAGCGTGATATTGAGTAGGAGGGGTAAGAATGAGCATCCTTGTTTTTTTACCAATTATTGTGGGAAAGTATTCAATAGTTTACCTTCATATGTGATGCCAGCTGTTTTCTCTAAATGTTCTTTACCAATTTGCTGATAATTTTAAAATTATAAATCGGTATTGATTGTTTTATATATAATCTTTGCATCTTTTGAATTAATCATATGGTTTTTCTCCTTTATTCCTTTGTAATAATGATTTGCATTAATAGATTTTTGAATGCTATACCAATCTTGCATTCCTGGCACATCCACTAACTTTTCCTCATTATCTATCTGTTTATATATTGCTGACTTTCATTTGCTTGTATTTTAGTAATAGTTTTCTTGTTTCTATTCATGAGGGACATGAGTACATATTACAATTTTTATATTTTTGTCAAGTTTTGTAGTAGGATTATGCAAGCTTTATAATAAATGGGAATTATATCCTCTCAATTTCTAAAATAATATGTATCAGATTGCTGTTTTTTTTTCTTAAGTATCTGATAACATTTACAAGTGAAGTGATCTGTGCCTTGGGTTTTCTTTGTGGAAAGGTTCTTCATATTCTATCTCTTCCTGTCTGTCTGTCTCTCTGTCATTCTTTGTATATATCTATCTACGCATATACACATGTAATTATAAAGGGCCATTCTGATAGACTGTTTTATATTGTGCTACTTTTTCTTGGTAAGTTGTACTTTTCAAGGAATTTGTTCATCTTATCTATGTTGTTAAATACATTGGCATACATTGTGTTATATCACAATGATAACATCTACATTGATAAACCCTGTTGTATTTCTGATGTTGGTATCTTGTACTTTTCTCCTTTATTAATCAATATCTCAAAATATTTCTTCATTATCTTCAGCTTTTCTATTAGCCAGATTTTGGCTTTGATAATTTTCTTGATTGTTTATTTTATATTTGATTTTCTGCTCACTTATTTATTCTTTCCTTTAAGTAACTTGCACTTACTTTAGTCTTTTTCTTTTTTAGCTTCTTAAGGTGAAACCTTAGATCATTGAGTTCAGAGTTTTCTTGTTTTGAAATACAAGCATTAAAGCTGAAAATTTCCCTTGAAACATTTCTTTAGCTGTATAACACAAGTTTTTATATGTCTATTATTCAGTTTGAAACATTTTCTAATTTCCATTGGGTTTTTTCTTTCACATGTAAATTATTTAGAGGCATATTTAATTTTTCAATATTTTGTGGTTTGTGGATGTATTACTGTTATTGATTTCTAAATGTAATTACATATTGAATAACCTTACTGTGACTACTGTAACAAATTATGACAAACTCGATATCTTAAAACAACACAAATATGTAACAATACTCTGGGTATCATCCATCTTGGGGGAAAATTCCTCTTCTATGGACTTCCGAAAGTGGAAGACAAGTTATCTGCCTCCAAGATACAATGGTTAGAGAGACATGGGATAACAATTGTAGGAATTACTGTTCCTAAAGGGAGAAAACGGAAGAAAGGAATAATCAGTTTCGAGAAATTTTGAAATCTAACTAGACAAATTCCATTATGTTTCAAAGCCTAGGATTAACTCTCTGTCGTTTGAGACTCCATGCCTAAGCCCAAGATTCTGCCCTTGAAGGTGTTCTTCCTTTTTCTGGAAAGAGAGTGCATATTTGCAGCTGAGTAGTTTTATCAGCCTGTTTCCTGTCTGTAAAATTTTGGGAGACCAACAACTATTTTATTTTGCCTCCATCTCAGTCCAAGCTAGTAATGTTTCTGGTGACATAACATTATCATTTAGGTATATGATCTGTCTTTAACATAGCATGTACACCTGGAAGAAATGTGTGTTCTGCAGTTATCTGGTTTAGTGGTCTATAAATATCAATTAGATTAAATAAGATAATCAAAGTTGTTGATTATCTTATTTAGATCATCTGTATCTAATTTGCATCTGCATCTAATATGTATCATTTGTATTTCTAGTCTTAGTTTGTTTTTGTGGGTACATAGTAGGTGTATATATTTATGGATGTTTTATGCAGACATGCAATGTAAAATAATTAAATCAGGGACAATGGGGGTATCCATCCCCTCAAGCTTCTATCCTTTGTATTAAGAACAATTCAATTATATCCTTTTAGTTATTTAAAAATGTACGATTATTTCTGACTATAGTCACCCTGTTGTGCTATCAAATAGTAGGTATTATTCTTTCTAACTATTTTTGTACCCATTAACCATCCCCAACACTGGCCCAGCCACCCACTATGCCTCCCAGCCTCTGGCAACCATCCTTCTACTCCCTATGCCCATGAATTCAATTGTTTTGATATTTAATTCCCACACATAAGTGAGAAAATATGATGTTTGTCTTTCTGTGCCTGGCTTATTTCACTTAACACAATGATCTCCGGTTCCATCCATGTTGAAAATAACAGGATCTCATTCTTCTTATGACTGAATAGTACTCGTTGTGTTTATGTACCACATTTTCTTTATCCATTCATCTGTTCAGAGACACTTAGGTTGCTTCCAAATCTTAGCTATTGTAAATACTGCTGCAACAAACATAGGAGTGCAGGTACCTCTTCAATATACTGATTTCCTTTCTTTTGTGTATATACCCAGCAGTGGGATTGCTGGATCATATGGTAGCCCTATTTTTAGTTTCTTGAGGAACCTCCAGACTTTTCTCTGTAGTAGTTACACAAATTTACATTCCCGCTAATAGTGTACAAGGGTTCCCTTTTCTCCACATCCTTGACAACATTTATTGCCTGTCTTCTGGATATAAGCCATTTTAACTGTGGTGAAATATTTCTCATTGTAGTTTTAATTTGCATTTCTCTGATCAATGATGTTCAGCACTTTTTCATATGCCTGTTTGCCACTTGTATGTGTTTTGAAAAATGTCTATTCAAGGCTTTGCTTATTGATCAGATTATTGGATTTTTTTCTTGTAGAGTTTCTTGAGATCTTTATATATTCTGGTTATTAATCCCTTGTCAGGGGTAGTTTGCAAATATTTTCTTCCATTCTGTGAGTTGACTCACTTTGTTGATTGTATTCTTTGCTGTGCAGAAGCTTTTTAACTTGATGTGATCCCATTTGTCTATTTTTGTTTTGGTTGCCTATGCTTCTGGGACATTGTTCAAGAATTTTTTGCCCAGACCAATGTCTTGGAGATTTTTGCCAATGTTTACTGGTAGTTTATACTTTGAAGTTTTAGATTTAAGTCTTTAATCAACTTTGATTTTATTTTTGTACATGGCAAAAGATAGGGGTCTAGTTTTATTCTTCTGCATATGGATATCCAGTTTTCCCAGCACTGTTTATTGAAGAGACTGTCTTTTACCCAGTGTATGTTATTGGCACATTTGTGGTAACTCTCTAGATAAAGAAAAGCTGAGCACATTCATCACCATCAGATCAGTTGTACAAGAAATGATAAAGGGAATTCCATAAGCTGAAAGAAAATTAGCAACATGAAAAAATATGAAAGTATAACAATGACTGGTAAAACTAAGAAGTCAAATTCAAAATACTATAATAATGTAATGGTATATAAACTTTAATTCTTAGTATGAATGTTAAAAGACAAAGCTACTAAAAATAATAGCTGGCTGTAATAATTTTTAAGGGATACACAATAGAAGAACATATAAATTGTGATGTCAAACATAAGATGTGACAGTAAAAAGTTTTAATGCAATCAAAGTCAAGTTATCAATTTAAATTAGCCTGTTTTAAATATACAATATTTTATGTAAACATCATGCTAACCACAAAACAAAAGCCTATAGTAAATACGCAAAAATAAAAGGTAAGGAATCGAAGCATATCACTAGAGAAAATTACCTAATCCAAAAGGAAGCCATCAAGAAAAAGTAAAAAAGGATCTATACAACATTTAGAAAACAATTAAAAAATGACAGTAGTAAACTATAATTACCTTGAGTGTAAATGGATTAAATTCTCCAATAAAAAGTAGATAAATAGATATAAAAAAGTCCCAACTCTATACTACTTATAAAATTCTCGCCTCACCTTTAATCACACACATAGACTGAAAGTGAAGGAATGAAAAAAGATTTCATGCAAATGGAAACCAAAAGAGCAGAAATATCTATACTAGATAAGGTAGACTACATCAAAAATTGTAAAAGACAAAGAAGGTCACTCTATAAAAATGAGGTCAACTTATCAAGAGGACATAACAATTCTAAATACAAATGTACTCAACATCACAGCTCCTAAATATATAAAGCAAATATTAATATATATGAATGGAGAAAATACAAGGAAACTTCACTATCCAACTTCCAAAAATGGTTATTCTTCAGAAAGAAAATCTACAGGAAAACATCAGACTGAAACTACACTTTAAGGGGACCAAAGAGATATATAGATATCAGCTACCTATATACCTGTTCGGTCTCTTTAAAGTGTAGTTTAACTGATTTTTTAATGGATATATACATATCAATGGAGACATATATAACTTATGGATATAGAACATTTCATCCAACATTAGCAGAATACATGTTCTTAAGGGCACATGAAACATTCTTCGGGATAGATTGCAGGGTAGGCCACAAAACAGGCCTTAACAAATTAAAAAATATTAAAATTATACTACATATCTTTTTTGACCACAATGGTATGATACTATAAATAATTTTTAAAATTTCATAAAATTTCCAAATAAATGGAAATTTAAAAGTCGTGATCTTTAACAATGAACGATTCAAAGAGAAAATTAAAAGGGAAATTAAAAAATATCTTGAGACAGTGAACACACAACATGCCAAAACTTATGGGATTCAGCAAAAGGAGTTCTTTTAAGGTAGAAGTTTATATCAATAAATACCTATGTCAGAAAAAGAACATTATTAACAACTTAACATTATTTCTCAAATTACTAGAAAAATGAACACACTAAGACCAAAGTCAGTAAAAGAAAGAAAATAATAAAAATCTGAGCAAAAATAAAAAAATAGACTTGAAAACATTAGAAAAGATTGCTGAAACCAAGAGTTGCTATTTTGAAAAAATAAAATCAACAAACCTTTAGCTAGACTAAGAAAAATGAGAAAACTTATGGGCAGGGACTTCATGTCTAAAACACCAAAAGCAATGGCAACAAAAGCCAAAGTTGACAAATGGGATCTATTAAAACTAAAGAGCTTCTGCATAGCAAAAGAAATTGCCGACAGAGTGAACAGGTAACCTACAGAATGGGAGAAAATTTTTGCAATCTACTCATCTGACAAAGGGCTAATATCCAGAATCTATAAAGAACTCAAATTTACAAGAAAAAACAAACAACCCCATCAAAAAGTGGGCAAAGGATATGAACAGACACTTCTCAAAAGAAGACATTTATGCAGCAAAAAGACACATGAAAAAATGCTCATCATCACTGGCCATCAGAGAAATGCAAATCAAAACCACAATGAGATACGATCTCACACCAGTTAGAATGGCGATCATTAAAAAGTCAGGAAACAATAGGTGCTGGAGAGGATGTGGAGAAATAGGAACACTTTTACACTGTTGGTGGGACTGTAAACTAGTTCAACCATTGTGGAAGACAGTGTGGCGATTCCTCAGGGATCTAGAACGAGAAATACCATTTGACCCAGCCATCCCATTACTGGGTATATACCCAAAGGAATATAAATCATGCTGCTATAAAGACACATGCACACGTATGTTTATTGTGGCACTACTCACAACAGCAAAGACTTGGAACCAACCCAAATGTCCAACAATGATAGACTGGATTAAGAAAATGTGGCACATATACACCGTGGAATACTATGCAGCCATAAAAAATGATGAGTTCATGTCCTTTGTAGGGACATGGATGAAGCTGGAAACCATCATTCTCAGCAAACTCATCACAAGGACAAAATACCAAACACCACATGTTCTCACTCATAGGTGGGAATTGAACAATGAGAACACTTGGACACAGGAAGGGGAACATCACACATTGGGGCCTGTTGTGGGATAGAGGGAGCAGGGAGGGATAGCATTAGGAGATATACCTAATGTAAATGAGGAGTTAATGGGTGCAGCACACCAACATGACACATGTATACATATGTAACAAACCTGCACATTGTGCACATGTACCCTAGAACTTAAAGTGTAATAAAAAATATATATATGTAAAGAAAAATGAGAAAACTTAAAAATCAGAAATGAAGGTGGAGACATTACAATTGATACCACAGAAATACAAAAGATCCTAAGATTATTAGAAACAATTATATACCAACAAACTGTATAACCTAGAAGTAATGTGTAACTTTCTAGACACAAATATCCTACCAAGACGGAATCATGAAAGAGTAAACCTGAACAGACCAATAATACATAAAGACATTGAATCAACAAAGTTTTCCATCAAAGAAAACCCTAAGGCATGATGGCTTCGTTAATGAACTCTACCAAAGATTGAAAGAAGAATTAATGCCAAGCCTTCTCAAATGCTTCTGATCATTAAAGATGAGGAATGTATTAGTCAATTTTCACACTGTTGATAAAGACATACCTGAGACTGGGAAGAAAAATAGCTTTAACGGAGTCACAGTTCCAAGTGGCTGGGGAGGCATCAGAATCATAGTGGAAGGCAAAAGGCACTTCTTACATGGCAGCAGCAAGAGAAAATGAGACAGAAGTGAAAGTGGAAATCCCTTGTAAAACCATCAGATCTCGTGAGACTTATTCACTACCATGAGACAAGATGGGAGAAACCACCCCGGTGATTCAACTATCTCCCACCAGTTTCCTCCCACAACACATGGGAATTATGGGGGCTATATTCAAGATATTTGGATGGGGACAAAGAGACAAACCATATTGTTCTACCCCTAGCCCCTGCCAAATCTCATGTCCTCACATTTTAAAACCAATCATGCTTTCTCAACAGGTGCCCCAAAGTCTTAAAACTCTTTTCACCATTAACTCAAAAAGTCCACAGTCCAAAGTCTTATCCAAAATAAGGCAAGTCCCTTCCACCTATGAGCCTGTAAAATCAAAAGGAAGTTAATTACATCCTAGATACAATGGGGTTACAGGCATTGGGTAAATACAGCAATTCCAAATGGAAGAAATTGTCCAAAACAAAGGGGCTACAGGCCTCATGCAAGTCCAAAATCCAGCAAGGCAGTCAAATCTTAAAGCTCCAAAATGACCTCCTTTGACTCCATGTCTCGCATCTGGGTCACACTGATACAAGAGGTGGGTTCCCATGGTCTTGGGCAGCTTCGCCCCTGTGCCTTTGCAGGGTACAGCTTCCTTCCCAGCTGCTTTCACTGGCAGGTGTTGAGTGTCTGTGGCTTTTCCAGGCACATGATGCAAGCTGTCGGTAGCACTACCATTCTGGAGCTTGGAGGATGGTGCACTCTTCTCACAGCTCCACTAGACAGCGCCCCAGTGGGGATTCTGTGTGGGGGTGCCCACCCCATATTTCCCTCCTGCACTGCGCTAGCAGAGGTTCTTTATGAGAGTCCCACCCCTGCAGCAAACTTCTGCATGGACATCCAGGCGTTTCTGTACATCTTCTGAAATCTAGGCAGAGGTTCGCAAACCTTAATTTTTGACTTTTGCGCTTGCTCAGGACCAACACCACATGGAAGCTGCCAAGGCTTGGGGTTTGCACCCTCTGAAGTCATGGTCTAAGCTGTGTCTTGGACCCTTTTAGTCATGGATGGAGCATCTGGGACACATGGCACCAAGTCCCTAGACTGCACATAGCAGTGGGACCTTGGGCCTGGCCCATGACACCATTTTTTTTCCCTAGGCCGCTGGGTCTGTAATGGGGGTGGTTGCCCTGAAGGTCTGCCATGTCCTGGATAAATTTTCCCCATTGTCTTGGTGATTAACATGCAGCTCCTTGTTACTTACGTAAATTTCTGTAGCCAGGTTGAATTTCCTCTCAGAAAATGGGATTTTCTTTTCTATCACATTGTCAGGCTGCAAATTTTTTTGAACTTTTATGCTCTGTTTCCCTTTTAAAACTGAATGCCTTTAACAGCACCCAAGTCATATTTTGAATGCTTTGCTGCTTAGAAATTTATTTTACCAGACACCCTAAATCATCTCGCTCAAGTTTAAAATTCCACAAATCTCTAGGGCAGGGGCAAAATGCTGCCATTCTCTTTGCTAAAACATAGCAAGAGTCACATTTGCTCCAGTTCCCAACAAGTTCCTCATCTCCATCTGAGACCATCTCAGCCTGATTTCGTTGTCCATATCATTATCAGCATTTTGGTGAAAGCCATTTATCAAGTCTCTAGGAAGTTCCAAACTTTCCCACATTTTTCTGACTTCTGAGCCCTCCAAACTGTTCCAAACTCTGCCTGTTACCCAATTCCAAAGTTGCTTCCACATTTTCAGCAGCACCACATTTCTGGTGCCAATTTACTGTATTAGTCCACTTTCATGCTGCTGATAAAGACATACCTGAGACTGGGAAGAAAAATAGGTTTAATGGACTCACAGTTCCATGTGGCTGGGAAGGCCTCACAATCATAGTGGAAGGTAAAAGGCACTTCTTACGTGGCAGCAGCAAGAGAGATTGAGACAGAAGCAAATGAGGAAACCCTTTTTAAAACAATCAGATCTTGTGAGACTTATTCACTAGGACAAGAACAGTATGGGGGAACCGCCCCCCACCATGATTCAATTATCCCCCGACCTGGTCCCTCTCACAATATATGGGAATTATGGGAGTACAACTCAAGATGAGATTTGGGTGGGGACACAGAACAAGACCATATAAAGGAAATAATTTTAAAATCATTTTATGAGGCCAACATTACCCTGATACCAAAGTCAGATATGTATAAGAAGAGAATATTACAGGCCAATGTTCCTCATGAATATAGATGCAAAAGTCCTCAACAAAATACTAGCAAAACAAATTTAAAAGCACATTAAAAAATCGTTCACTATGATAAAGTGGTATTTATCCCAGAAATGCAAGGATAATTCAACATACACAAATCTAATTTACCACATTAAGTGAATGCAGGATAAAAACTATATGATTATCTCAATCAATAGATGCAGAAAAAGCATTGACAAAATTGAACACTCTTGATAAAAACTCTCAACCAATGAGGTGTAAAAGGAATTTATCTTAGCACAATATTGATCACATAAGACAAACCCACAGCTTACATCACACTGAACAGTAAAATATTGAAAGCTTTTCCTTTAAGATTGGGAATAAGACAGGGGTGCCCACTCCTGCCACATCTATTCAACATTGTACTGTACATCAATGTACAATGTACTCAACATTGTACTGTACATCCTAGACAGATAAATTTGGCAAGAGAAAGAAGCAAAAGGAATCTAAATTGGAAAAGAAGGTAAATTGTTTCTGTTTGCAGATGACGTGTTTTTGTATATAGAAAACCCTAAAGATTTCACCAAAAAACTGTTAGAACTAATAAATGAAGTTAGTAAATTTGCAGGATACTAAGTGAATGTACAAAAATCATTAGCATTTCTATATAATAATAAACCATCCAAGAAATAAATCAAGAAAACTCTTGCATTTAAAATGACATCCAAATATAAAATAAAATGCTTAGGAATAAGTTTGACCAAGGAGGTAAAAACTTGTACGTGGAAAACTATAAAACATTGAAAGAAACTGAAGAAGAAAAGTAAATGGAAAGATATTGTGTGTTCATAGACAAGAAGAATTAATAGTTAAAATGTTTATATTACCCAAGTAATTTAAAAATTCCATGCAATCCATATCAAAATTTCAATGACATATTCCACAAAAAAGGAAAAACAATTTTAAAATTTATATGGAACTACAAATGACTGCTAATAGCCAAAGCAATCCTGAACAAGAACAAATTTGAAGGCCTCACACTACCAGATGTCAAAATATACTACAAAGCTATAATAATCAAAACAATCCCGTGCTGACATAAAAACAAACACATAGACTAATGGAATAGACTAGATAGCCCAGAACTAAAACCACACATTTACATTCCATTTCTTTTTGACAAAGAAGCCGATAACACACAATAGGGAAAGGAGTCTCTTCAATAAATGGTGTTAGGAAAACTGAAAATCCACATGCAAAAAATAAAATCAGACCCTCATTCCACACTATATCCAAAAATCTACTCAAAATAGATTAAAGATTTAAATGTGAGACTAAAAAGTCTAAAACTACTACAAGTAAACGTACGGGAAAAGCTCTATGACATTGTGCCAGGCTATAATTTTTTGGCTATGACCCCAAAGCATAAGTGACAAAAGCAAGAATAGACAAGTGAGATTTCATCAAACTGAAAAAAACGTTTGCACAGAAAAGGAAACAAAGTGAAGAGAAAACCTATAGAGTGCAAGAAACTATTTGCTAAGAACACATCTGATAAGAGGTTAATATTCAGAAGATGTAAGGAACTCAACTGAATAGCAGGAAAACAACCCAATTAAAAATAGGCAGAGGATCTCTGAGTAAACATTTCTGAAAAGACATACAAATGTTCAACAGATTTATGAAAAATGCTCCATATCACAAATCATTGGGGAAATTCAAATTAAAATCACAATAACATATAACCTAATACCTTCTGGGATGGCAATTACAAAAAATACAAAAAGGTAACACTTGGTGAAGATATAGAGTAAAGGCAACTCTTTCACACTGTTGGGAATATGAATTAGTAGAGCCATTATGAAAGACAATATAAAGTTTCTCCAAAAAAAACCCCTAAAAACAAGAACTACCATATGATCCAGCAATTTCACTTCTGAGTATGTTCACAAAGAAAATGAAATTGCTATGTCAAATAGATACCTGTATGCCTGTGTTCATTGCAGCATTAGCCACAATAGCCATCATACGGAATCAACCTAAGTGTCCATCAACAGGTGAATAGTTAAAGAAAATGTAGTGTATATATACACAATGAAATACTATTCAGCCTAAAAGAAAAGAAAATTCTGTCATTTGTGACAACATGGATGAACCTGTAGGACATTTTATTAGAAATAAGCCATGTACAGAAAGACAAATACTTCATGATCTCACTTATGTGTAGAATCTAAAAATTTGAAATCATAAAAATAGTAGAATGGTGTTTACTAGGGTCTGCTGAGGGTGAGGTGGATGTAGGCAGATTTTGGTCAAAAAATACAAAGTTTTAGGAAGAATAATTTCAATAGATCCATTGTACAACATGGGAACTATAGTTAATAACTATTATATCTTTAGAAAATCAATAAGAATAAATTATAAGTGTTCTCACCACAAAAAATAAGTATGTGAGGTAATGTTAATTAGCTTGATTTAGCTGTTCTACAAGGCAAATATATTTCAAATGCTATAAATATATTTTATTTGTTAAATACATTTAAAAGTGTTTTTAAAGAAGAGATGTAATATGGTACTGTGGTTGGCTTTACTGTGAATCACATTTACAAAGATATATTATAAATTTTTTTGGTTTAATTAAAAATAGTGATATAATACTTTGAGAGGCTGGGTAGGGACGGTTGAGTTGTAAGACTGTTTAATCCTTATCCATCCCTATTTTATTTACTAAAGTAATTAAAAAGTATATACCTGATTATATTAATGAGCAATGCAAATACTTTTTAAAACTGTAGTGCTAATTAAAATAATTTGAGTCAAAAGTGGTTTCTGAGTAAAGAGACAAAAGGTTTGGACAAGTGGGAGCAGTAAATTTTTTTTAATGTAACCTGTTTAGTACTATTTCATTTTTAAATCATGTACATTTATTCAATAAGTGAAGTGTGTATTTCTGAACACATATATATACAGTTATTCCTTGAACATAGGTTTGAACTATGTGAGTCCACTCATACATAGATTTGTTTTCTGCCTGTGCCACCTCCCCTCAGATTACTCAACATGAAGACCACTAGTTTGAAGACCTTTGTAATGATCCACTTCGACTTAATGAATAGTAAATGTATTTTCTCTTATCATTTTCTTTCTTCAGCTTACTTTTTTGTAAGAATACAACAAATAATGCATATAACATAAAATATTTGTTAATCAACTTTGTTATTGGTAAGGCTTCTATTCAACAGTAACCAACTGTTAAGGTTTTGGGAAGTCAAAAGTTACATGCAAATTTTCAACTGTGCAGGGGTCTGCATCTCTAATCCCTGTTTTGTTCAAGGGTCCACTGTACATACATACATATACACATATAGATGTATATATGTATGTTTGTGAATACTAAAATATATATGAAAAATGCATCTGTGGGTTTGAATGAAATTACCCAAGGTGTGGTATAAAAACAGAATTTTATTTTGCTGTGAAGAACTCTTTAATTAGATCCCATTTGTCAATTTTTGCTTTTTGTTGTAATTGCTTTTGGCAATTTCAACATAAAATCATTGCACATGTCTATGTCCTGAATGGTATTGCTTAGATTTTCTTCTAGGGTTTTTATAGTTTTGGGTTTTACATTCAAGTCTTTAATTTCTTGAGTTAATTCTTGTATAAGGTGTAAGGAAAGGTTTAGTTTCAATTTTCTGCATATGGCTAACCAGTTCTTCCAGCACCATTTATTAAATAGGGAATCCTTTCCCCCCTTGCTTGTTTTTGTCAGGTTTGTCAAGGATCAGATGGTTGTAGATGTCCGGTTTTATTTCTGAGCTCTCTATTTTGTTTCATTGGTCTATGTGCCTATTTTTGTATCAGTACAATGTTGTTTTGGTTCCTCTAGCCTTGTAGTAGAGTTTGAAGTTGGGTAGTGTGATGCATCTAGCTTTGTTCTTTTGCTTAGGATTGTACTGGCTATATGAGCTCTTTTTTGATTCCATATGAATTTTTAAATAGTTTCTTCTAATTCTATGAAGAATGCCAATGGTAGTTTAATGAGAATAGCATTGAATCTATACATTTCTTTGGGCAGTATGGACATTTTCATGATGTTGATTCTTCCTATGAAGCATGGAATGTTTTCCATCTGTTTGTGTATTCTCTGATTTCCTTGACCAGTGGTTTGTAGTTCTTGAAGAGGTTCTTCACTTTCCTTGTTGCTGTATTCCTAGGTATTTTATTCTCTTTGTGGCAATTGTGAATGGGAGTCATTCATGATTTGGCTCTCTGCTTGTCTGTTTTTGGTGTATAGGAATGCTTGTGATTTCTGTATATTGATTTTGCACAGCAAAATAAATTATCAGAGGAAACAGACAACCTATAGAATGGGAGAAAGTTTTTGAAATCTATCCATCTGACAAAGGTCTAATATCCAGAATGTACAAGGAACTTAAGCAAATTTACAAGAGAAAACAAATCAACCCCATTAAAAAGTGGGCAAAGGACATTAACAGACACTTCTCAAAAGCAGACATACATGCGGCCAAGAAACATATGACAAAAAGCTCAACATCACTGATCATTAGAGAAATGCAAATCAAAACCACAGTGAGATGCCATGTCACACAGTCAGAATGGCAATTATTAAAAAGTCAAGAAACAACAGATGCTGGCAAGGTTGCAGAGAAATAGGAACACTTTTACAGTGTTGGTGGGAATGTAAATTAGTTCAACCATTGTGGAAGACAGTGTAGTGATTCCTCAAAGATTTAGAACTGGAAATACCATCTGATCCAGCAATCACATTGTTGGGTGTATACCCAAATGAATGTAAATCATTCTATTGTAAATATACAAGCACATATATGTTCATTGCAGCACTATTCACAATAGCAAAGACATGAAATCAACCCAAAGGCCCATCAATGATAGACTGCATAAAGAAAATGTGGCACATATACACCATGGAATACTGTACAGCCATAAAAAGGAACAGGATCATGTTCTTTGCAGGGACATGGATGAAGCTAGAAGCCATTATCCTCAGAAAACTAAAGCAGGAACAGAAAACCAAACACTGCATGTTCCCAATAGGTGGGAGCTGAATAAGTACACATGGACACAGGGAGGGGAACAACACACACTGGGGCTTGTGTGGGGAGTGCATCAGGAAAAATAGCTAATTCATGCCAGGCTTAATACCTAGGAGGTGAGTGATAGGTGCAGCAAACCACCATGGCACACATTTACCTATGTAACGAACCTGCACATCCTGCACATGTACCGTGGAACTTAAAAGTAAAAACAAACAAAATCCACAGAGAAAAATGTCTTTCATTATAATCTCAAAGGATTACTTGACTCCTCCAAACAAATAAACTAGTGATTTGTGACAGTAGGTGCAAGTTAACATCCTTTGGCCAAATCTATCCTTCAGATATGTTTTCTTTGGTTACAAAGTGTTTTAAGAGTTTTGCATTTATATTCATTTTGTCTGACAATGCATTGTTCAATTTAGCACAGCCCTTCACACTTTCTAGCTTTCAACATCTGGCTTACTTTACACAAGAAAGTTCCCTGCCTCATTCCAGAGGCATTTGATTTGTAATTCCTGGGCAAGTGAATACTATGGGGATGGGGAGACAAGGAAATGTCCATAGGAACCTGGGGACAGGGTAAAGGAGATAAAAGTTTCAAAACAGAGTAGATAATTCAATGGTAAAATTAGGCAACTAAAACTCATAATTGGAATTATCACAGACTCTAAGCTAGGTTAGCCACCTTTTTACTTTCAGTGCTAACCCCTGCTAATCTTTTGGGGGTGTTAGCTGATGCTATATATCAAATCCAGTTGAGCTCATTAAATATAATTACACATAGAGAACATTTACCGCAGTCATGCAAATTATAAAGATATACACACACCTGTGTTCTATAAATGATTTGTTTTATCTATAATATGGTGAAATTATGGTACATTGTAATGAAGAAATGCAAGGCTTTCCCTAATACTTTAGTCTCAGTTTTCGAACTAAAAAACCACTCTAGCTCTATCATACTTTTAATGTAATACTGTCAGTGATGTTGTATTTTAATATTTGCCACCTAGATAAATGAAAATGGCTACAAATTATTATTTTAAATTGTCACAGATGTTTTCTGATTTATCTTTGGAGAAAGTTAATTTTTGTTTTTGGAAAAATTATTGTCTTTATTATGCAGAATTACAGCCAAAATTCTTTTCTAAAATGGAAGCATTTAAATTAGTGAGGAGATAGATCACTTTGCATAATATATATTGTTATCTTCTTTCTTGCCGGGGTTTTATTTTAACAGATTATATCTAATTGGAAAAATCTGAGCCAGATCCTGGAGGAGTCAGTGAGCAGGAGAAGGGCCTAAGCTGTACAAATGAGGAGCCAGGTCAACAGCCAATAGAAATGCCAGATAGCAACAACTTGTGTAAGGCCACAGACCATGGATAGGCAATACACAGCTTTTTGGCTTATTTTTGTCAGTGTAACACATTGCTACCATGCCATGTGTGTGTGTGTGTGTGTGTGTGTGTACACGTGTATATATGTGTGTATATATGTGTATGTGTGCGTGTATATATATACACACATATATACACAAACATATATGCACATATATAAATTGCTACAATGCCATATATATGCATATAAGTGTATATGTATACACACATGTTTACTTAAAGTAATTAAGACAGGGATATACATTCTTGGTGAAAACCCTACAAGTATGCGTCTAGTAATTTCAGACTAGTTAACTTAGACCAATTTGTAAGATAAAATTTTGTTTTGAGAGTAAAATATGATTTTTCTTTTCTTGCAAAGTGTCGAAGCAAAGACTATGGATTGGAAATGCTCCACTCTTTGCTTAGAAGAGCAACCCATATAGGGTTTTGGGTGCTTGAGTTATGGAAAATTAGAGGCTATGTTCATTTTCATTTGTTCTTATGAGGAAAAATAAAGGGGAGAATTTTGAGACTGGATTTTTAGCAAGATGTGTCTGTGGCTAAAAGTTTATCGAGATGGTACTTGAATGGATAAGAGAATTTCACTGGGCATGGGGCAACTTTCTAGGGGCCTTAACAAACCATTTGTTCAGGGATTCACAAGACTGAAGTCAAGATATCAGCCAGCTATATGCTCATCTGGACACAACTAGAGAAAGGACACTTCCAAGCTCCCTCAAGTTGGCATTATTCAGTTTCTTGTTTTTGTTGTACTAATGTCCCTGTTTTCTTTGTGGCTGTCAGAGACTGCTGTCAACTCCTAGGAGATGCCCTTAGGGCCCTTGTCACATGGTCTTTCTACAGGCAGTTCACAGTGTGGAAACTGGCTTCTTCAAGGCCAGCAAGAGAAAATTTCTTGTGCTGAATTTCTTTCTTCAGGAAGAACCTAGTCTCTTTTAATGGTTCATCTAATGATTTCGTGCCCACCCAGGATAATCTGTCTTCTGAGTGGCTGAAAATCAACTAATTTGGAACCTATGGCCTTCTAACTGACAAGTCAGTCTAACTTAGTAAGTCAAAAGAAAAAAATGGTTAATGAAATACAATGAACAATACAACTTTTTTGTTCTAACCCTTCAAAATACTTTTAAAAATAATATAAAGAGTATTTCTACTATAGCTATCACTCAAGTGTTACAGTGGGATATAATAATTATCATGCTAATCAATTTACTTCTAAAAGGGGGAACATTCCACTTAAACTTGAATTGAATGGCAACATACTTATACATTGTATTTATGCAATGTAAAAATTAAAGCCACTACTTAATGGTTACTAATCAGTGACCAATAAAATAGTATTCAGGGCAAAGAAACTGAATTGAGTAAAAACATATGACCGTTAGTGACTCAAAAAGATAATATTCATCAGTTACGTAACCATGTTGTATTAGTGTGTTCTCTCATTGCTATAAGAAAATACCTGGCCAGGCGCGGTGGCTCACGCTTGTAATCCCAGCGCTTTGGGAGGCCAAGGTGGGCAGATCACTTGAGGATATTAGTTCAAGACCAGCCTGGGCAACATGGTGAAACCCCATCTCTACTAAAAATACAAAAAATTAGTTGGGCGTGGTGGTGGCCACCTCTAATCCCAGCTACTCAGGAGGCTGAGGCAGGAAAATCCCAGGAGATGGAGGTTGCCGTCAGCTGAGATCATGTCATTGCAATCCAGCCTGGGCAACAAGAGTGAAACTGTCTCAATTAAAAAAAAAAATACCTGAGACTGGGCAGTTTATAAAGAGAGGTTTAATTGGCTCATGATTCTGCAGGCTATACAGGAAGCATAGTGGCTTCTGCTTCTGGGGAGGCCTCATGAAGCTTCCAATCATGGCAGAGGGTGAAGTGGGAGCAAGGCAACTTACATGGTGGAAACAGGAGGAAGGGCAGGGAGGTGCTACACACTTTTGAAAAACTAGATTTTGCAAGAACTCACTATCATGAGAAGGGCACCAAGGGGATGGTGCTAAACCATTCATGAAGGATCTGCCCCCATCATCGAACCACCCCCCACTAGGCCCCACCTGCAACCTTAGGGATTACAATTACTGTGAGATTTGGTGGGGATCCAGACCCAAACCATATCACATGTACGTAATAAATGCAGAGGCGAATGTTAGGGTAAGGAGCATGTATAATTTTGCCTTGCCTGTCTCAACAGTTGAGACATTTTTGAAAGTGTTTCTAACCTTGACGCTATTTTATAAAGATATATTTTCTTTTCTAGATTTCAATTTTTTCTTTTATTTCCTTGAGTATACTTTATTCCTCAAACTCCGTAACAATTGCTATGTTCCAGGATTCCAGTCTCTGATTTTCCCTTTTGCCTTCAACTGTTTTACTGGCAATTCCACCTATTTCTACATCTCCATTTGCCCAATCAATTACTCATTATCTCACCAATTCACCTCTTCACCAGATCTGCTCGTGTCATGAGGCACTGTAAGCTTTGAGACCCACACTACTGGGGGCACTCAACCAGATTTAGTGCATATGTGAGATTAAATGACAAAGAGGAATTGAGCTTGCAGATAGAGTTAAAATTACTAATCAAATGAAATGACCTTAATATAGGGATACTATTCTGGATTATGTGGGTGGGCCCAATGTAAACACAAGGGGCTTTAAGGTATAAGAGGAAGATGAAGGAAGAGAGATAAATTGATACAGAGAACTATAGAGAAGGAATCAGAGCAAGATGGCTGGATAGGAGCCTGCAGCTATCATCTCCCCAACGAGAACACCAAATCAAACAACTATCTACACAAGAAAGCACCTTCATGAGAACCACAAATCAGCTTGGGTACCAAGTTGGTTACAGTGGAACAGAGCAACAAGAAGGCTTCTGGGGTCCCTGATTCCAGGCCCTGGCTCCTGGATGGCAGTTTTGCACTTACCCTGAGCCAGAGGGGAGCCTACTGTCCTGAAAGGAGAGGCTTGAGACTGGCCACATTCACCAAAGCAGATTGAAGACCCTTTAGGCCTTGAGTGAACATCAGTGGTGGCTCCTGAATGACAAATGAGTCAATGAAGAAATTAAGAAATTAATTTATTGAAACAAATGAAAATATAAACATGACTTACTGATACCTATGTAATATAGTGAAAGCATCAGTAAGAGGAAAGTTTATAGCAATAAGCACCTACATCAAAAGAGCAGAAAAACGTCAAATAAACAGAGTAATGCTGCATATTACACAACTTAAATAGCAAGAGCAAACTAAACCCAAAATTAATATAGCAAAAAATATAATGAAGATCAGAGCAGAAATAAATGAAATTGAAATAAAAAAACACTTAAATGAAAAGTGGTTACTTTGAAAAGATAAAATTGACAAACCTTTAGCTTGACTAAGAAAAAAAGAGAACTAAATAAAATCAAAGATGAAAAAGGAGGGATTACAATTGATTCCACAGAAATTCAAAGGATCATTAGTGACTATGAGCAACTATTTGCCAATACATTGGAAAACCTAGAAGAAATGGATAAATTCTTAGACACATACAGCTTACCAAAAGTGAACTCTCATACACTGCTGGTGGGAATGTAAATTAGTAAAACCATTATGGAGAAGAGTTTGGAGGTTCTTAAAAAAAACTAAGATCCGTATGATCCAGCAATCCCACTACTAAGTATACACTCAAAAGAAAGGAAATCATTATATTGAAGAGATAACTGCACTCCCATGTTTATTGCAGCACTATTCACAATAGCCAAGATTTGGGAGGAAGCTAAGTGTTCATCAGCAGATGAGTGGATAAAGAAAATGTGGTACATGTACATAGTGTAGTACTATTCGGCCATAAAAAAGAATGAGATCCTGTCATATGCAACAACATGGATAGAACTGGAGGTCCTTATATTAAGTGAAATAAGCCAGGTACAGCAATACAAACCTCACATGTTCTCACTTATTTGTGGGAGTTAAAAAATTCTAAGCAATTGAAATCATGGAGATGAAGAGTAGAATGATGATTACTATAGGCTGGGAAGGGTAGTGAGGAGATGGGAAGGTAGGGGACAGTTGGAATGGTTAATGGGTACAAAAATATAGTTAGAAAGAATAAGATCTAGCATTTGATAGCACAACAGAATGACTACAGTCAACAATAATTTGTTGTGCATTTTAAAATGATGAAAAGATTATTGCATTTTTTGTAACACGAAGAAAGGATAAATGCTTGAGGTAATGGATACCACATTTATGATGTGATTATTACACATTGTATGCCTGTACCGAAATATGTACCCCATAAATATATACAGTTACTCTGTACCCACAAAAATTAAAAAAATAAAAAATAAAGTTAGATTGTGATGATGGTGTCACAACCACGTGGATATACAAAACACAAGGAATCATATAGTTGAATGTGTGAATTATATGGTATATAACTGATAATAAAGCTCTTTTAAAAAATCTTTTGATAAAATAGAGCTATAGTGAGACTCAATGTTGTGGGCTTTGAAGAAGGAAGGTGCGTCTATGTGCTAAGGAATGTACTCAGTCTCCAGAAGCTAGAAAAGTCAAGGAAAGATTCTTTACTAGAGTCTCCAGGAGGCAACCTAGTCTGCTGATACCTTGACTTTAGCCCAGTGATACTTGTGCTAGACTTCTGAAAAACAAAACTGTAAGATAGTTGTGTTGTTTTAAGCTACTAAGTTCATGGTCGTTTATTATGGCACAATAGAAGACTAATAAACTCCCCTTGCAGTTCTGCCCTTTTTGCTCCCATTGATCCTTCCTGGCTCTGGCCAACGTTGGTTTCTCTTCCATGTTTCCCTCCAGTTATTCTTCCAGTTATTGTCTACAATTATTGCTTCCAGTTATTCTTGTCTACAATCAGCAAACTTACCTTCTCTAATTCTTTTCTTTATTTCATCTCCTTATTTTAAATGATTCTGAATTACCAATGCTTGGGTTAAACCAAAGACTAATTACTGACTATATAAGCTTTTTACAACAATTCTTTCATGTGACTGAATATGCATCCAGATTTCAGAATAACTGCTCTGTCTGAAAACTGGGTCTCCCCTCAATACTATTTTTAAAGTCTTCTTCCTTTGGAAGCTCTTTCTGAAGTAACAGGAGCTGTTAATATTTTGGTAATTAAGTATTGCTGCTTCCAAAACATTTTAAAAAATAATTTATTCAGTGAAGCTGATGCCAGTATGCTTTATGTCTTTTTTTCCTCTTTCCTCTTTTGCTGTCTTCTATTTCTAGGTCCTTACCTAAATTAATTTCAATTTTGAAACCTATAATTTTCTTTTCATTCTAACTCCTGGCATAATTCTAAGATACTTCAATATCACCACCTGAGGAATATATTATTCTCCCTTTTTTAATCAAGGCTGCCAGGGAATGATTCTCAAACAGGGAAGGGAAGAGTATGTCGAGATTAATCATTGTAGACATTGCTTCGTGGTCCTCTGGGCAGCCAAAGTGGTGGAAAAAAATGATTGTTCTGTATATTTGATCACCATTTCCTTCCTATCAATTATGTGCTCTTTATCTTTTGCCATGATTTTGTTATTTCACCCTTCATCCTGAAAACAGTATGTTCTTTAGATCACTGGCATTCCCTGTTCCATAGACCACGTGTGTGTTCTCAGAGGGTTCAGTAACTCATGGAGTGGCATTACATTTTATTTCATCTAAAGTTTCTTTTTTGGTGTAGTCAAAGGCATATTCTACATTTCTATAGGAGCTGCCGTTCAGATTCAGAGAAGCGATTGCCCAAGTTGAGGTAAGATTCAGCAATTCCAGGGGAAAGCAGGTCAGGGAAGAGGGACATAGTCCATAGGTTTCTGAGCACTGTTGCTGCACATGTTGGTTTAACAACATGCAACCTCCAAAGTCTCATTCATGGTCAGCTGGGTCAATAGTTGCTGCAATGAAAATCTTCCATCTCTATTATTTCCAGATTTTTCTCCATTTACCTAAAGAAATTTTCCATTAGTTCACAAAGGTGGCCAGCTTTTCTGGATATGACTTAAACATACTTTGACAATCCAAATTTTAAAAAAATGCTCTTGACCTCTCAGCTTTCTTTACGTGTGGCTCCATGCTTGCCATCTCTTTTTAGGCTAGGCTTTCCATCTATCCTCCATTTCTATTCATTTATTTTAAAGATATTTAAATAATTTGTCATAATACAGAACTGTTGTGTCAGCCTGGGGCTTGTGTTCTTAACTGACATCTTTTTATTTATTCAACTTTGCTCTGTATCTTAAGAACAAGAAAGTGTTTTTGTTTGTGGTATGTGGATGACACTTTGTTTATGCAAGAGTTTCCTAATTGTGAAAGCTTTCTCTTCTCATTTAATTTTTTGTTTTATTGTGACAAGGCTTGGACACCTTCTATTACTGGGACATCATTTTCTCAGAATTCCAAGGAACATTAACTGAGAAGATAATGTAACACAAAAAATGATCTTTTAAAAATATATTAGATAAAGATTGAAAAACTAGTCATAGATTGTTCAGTCATCCAGGGCTGTACAGATATGAGACCAATGTGAAACTATAAGGTGATTGTATGAATTAGTAAAACAGTACACTGACCTTGAGGGTTAAGTCAAAAGGAGTGTAAAGGAGATGGATAAATCTCAACCACACAAAGATTTTGAGCCAAGCCATACTAATTAAAATAGTTGCTACTAGAGAGAATATGAAACACTGTATGAGACATATGGAGTGAGCAGTTTCTCCATGAAATTAACTGAAAGCTCTTTGGTGAGAAAAGCTGATTCTAGATATGTAAAGCTGTTTTGCAGATGTTATATTAAAATTCTAGCATCCCCATTTGAGCAGCTGCTAACTTGCCTTTGACATAATAAATGCAGTCCTTCAAAACTTATATTCAACTTATAGGTGCTGCTGACAAGTACAATTACCCACAAGTTGTTAGTATTCTTAGTTCCCATAAATGGGCATTGACAGTGTTGCAAGTTAGTTTTGCAGTGTTTCAGACCCGGAGATATTATGTTTGGTGTGCAAAATTTATATTGAATGCTTTGCAAGTGAATTTGCTAAGCGTTAGTTCCATGCCATGAAACTCACCAGGTTTCCATGCAACACAGAAGTATAAAGAAATTATTAATGTATTGGCCAACAATAATAAAGATTAACAACAACAAACAACAAAAAAACAATGAGTTCACTAAGAAGATCAGGTAATAGGAAATATTAACACAATTATAATTTACAGATATTTTCTTTCTTATGTTTATCTTTTAAACTTATTATTATTATCGTTTCCTTCAGTACACACTAGTTTGGTGAGACTTGGAGAAAGGCCAGGAATAAGCCCCAATTCAAGAAACAATTCCAGGATTAACAGATACGTGGATAATAGAGAATTGACAAAAGATCATGCCTATTTTACCATTGAGAAACTGGTTGGTTAACTTGGGTTGCAAACTGAAAACAGATTTATACTAAAATGGCAGGTGTCTCCAGATCTTAAATGCAGATCTCTATCTCTGAGCTAATCTGCCTCTAATCTTCAGTGGCATTCCTCTGAATTTTTCTCCCTCAAATAATCTATACATTATTAAATTTTGTTTATACTGCCATTTTAAGAAACACATTTTAAAACTTTAAACATGGGGAATTTTTTCTTTCTTTTTTTATTATACTTTAAGTTGTAGGGTACATGTGCACATTGTACAGGTTTGTTACATATGTATCCATGTGCCATGTTGGTGTGCTGCGCCCATTAACTCATCACTTACATTAGGTATATCTCCTAATGCTATCCCTCCCCCATCTCCCCACCCCACAATTTACAGATATTTTCAAGGAAAATATCATGTTTTCTCCCTATAGTTAGTATTTTTTACTTACAATCCTGACATATGTAACATAGTTGTTAAGAAACATGTTCACACCCAGGTTAACATTTACTATTCTGTTATTTTCTAATTATATTTGTCTTTTCCTACAACTTCTCATATTAATGAATTAAGAAAACAAATTTCTATCTGTAGCAATTACATAAATTTCCTGTAAATAAGTGCTAGTAAAAAGTAAAAACAAAAATAGGGAAAATCATGGAATAATAAAGTAACTGTCTTGTGGATACCAGATTTTCATTAAGCCTATTTCAGCAAAAAGGGACTACTAATGGGGTTTTTTCATGGTTGTAAAATATTTAGTCAACATTGAGGAAAATACTCTTCCAAAACTAGGTTTTCTTATATCCTAGATATACTACTCTTTTGTTTGAGATACAACATTAAAGAAAAACAAAACAAAAAACTTATAAGCAGTTTTAGGAGGGATAATTGGTATTCAAGGATAATACGAAATTGGCCTATTTGATCTGCCAAGTAGGCCAAGTGAATCAAGTGAATTGCCCATATTACTACCCAACATGGGTCAAGTGAGAGCTTGCTTTATTGTTTTCTGTATGTGGTTCTCAATATAATGTTTCTGACTGTAGCAGCTTTGAGGACAATATAATTATCTCATCCTTTGGGAGATAGTGCCTACAAGAAAAAGTGTAATCCAGATATGTGAGTACTATATATATATATATTTTTTTCTTTTGCAATTACCTGTGGAAGCATTTGTTTTAGAAAAAAAGAGCTCACCAGGAGCTCATGAATTTAGATTTTTAATATCTAATGTTGAAAGTTCTTTAATAATTTCGTTTACCTGGTATCTACATGTATTGGCATCTAAACTGACTTAAACATTTTTAGGTCCATATTTATTAAGGGAAGCTCACAGTGTAGATAGTACTGAGATTAATATAGTCCTTTAAAATGCTGTCATAGGAAGATATTACAGAAAATAAGCACATACCATTTCATGCTCTTTAAACAGGCACAATTTTAGGGGTATGTGTGTGTATATATATATATGTATATACATATATATATATGTATATATATATATATATGTATATATATATATATATATATATGTATATACATATATATATATATATATATATATGACTTATGCTAAGCTCCATGAATACAGGTACTTTGCCCTTGTGCTCACCACTGAATACTTAGAGCTTATAGAACTTGACAAATTTAGATTTTCTGACATGGCATTGGTTTTCATTGAATTTTTAGGAAATGCATTCACCATCTCAAGACTTTTTGTCATGCGTTTTGGAAACTCCGTCCAGCATAAATACAAATTAACATTTCACTGAAGTATTTGTTTTATTGTCTGAATTAGACTCTGCCACAAGGAAAGCCTTTTATTTGAAGATGCTCCTAAAGGAGTGGATGGTTTTCCTGTTTGTGGTAGTTAATATTTAGTGTCAACTTGATTGAAGAATGCAAAGTATTGTTCCTGGGTGTGTCTGTGAAGGTGTTGCCAAAGGAGATTAACACTTGAGTCAGTGGACTGGGAGAAGAAGACCCACTCTCAATCTGGGTGGGCACCATCTAATCAGCTGCCAGTGTGGCTAAAATAAAAGCAGACAGAGGAACATGGAAGGACTAGACTTGCTGAGTCCTCCAGTCTTCATCTTTCTTCTGTGCTGGATGCTTCCTGCCCTAAAACACTGGACCCCAAGTTCTTCAGCTTTTGGACTCTTGGACTTACACCACTGATTTTCCAAGGGCTCTTGGGTCTGTGGCCACAGATTGAGGGCTGCACCATTGCCTTCCCTACTTTTGAGGTTTTGGGACTTGGACTGGCTTCCTTGCTCCTCAGCTTGCAGACAGCCTATTGTGGGACTTCACTTTGTGATTGTGTGAGTCAGTACTCCTTAATAAACTCCCATTCATACATACATCTATACTATTAGTTCTGTCTCTCTAAAGAACCTTGACTAATACACCATTTTAGGGACTGCTGGGTATCACTCTGATAATGCTTATTCTCAGCTCTTATTACTATATAAAGCTCATTACGCACATATTCGTTTTCATGTAAATCTTTTTTTTTGCAGTTATGCCATGTGATTATAAAAAATGCCTCCTCTAAGAAATATTATCTAGTTATTATCTACTATTTACCAGTGCTTCATCCCAACACCTGTCATGATTTATGGGACTTCTATAGCTATGAAGATTAATCTTGTAACTTTCATGCCACATATCCCTAACTTTCAATTTTTTTTTTTTTTTTTTTTTTTTTTGAGATGGAGTTTTGCTCTTGTTGCCCAGGCTGGAGTGCAATGGCGCGATCTCGGCTCACTGCAACCTCCACCTCCCAGGTTCAAGCGATTCTCCTGCCTCAGCCTCCCGAGTAGCTGGAATTACAGGCACCTGCCACCACACCCAGCTAATTTTTGTGTTTTTAGTAGAGATGGGGTTTCACCATATTGTCCAGGCTGGTCTTGAACTCCTGACCTTAGGTGATCTGCCCTCCTCGGCCTCCCAAAGTGCTAGGGTTACATGCATGAGCCACCGTGCCTGGCCTTAACTTTTTCAACTTTAACAAACTTCACTTCCACAAAATTCTGCCTCCTGTGTTCATGTTTACGTGCCAGTCTTTGACACCATCCAGGATTTCATCGATTTTTGAAATTATAAACTATAGCACTCATAGAACTTCTTACATAGTGTAGAGGTTGTAATTTTCTAATTACTCAATTAAATTACTATAAAATCTCAGAAAGGATGAAAATTCATAATGATACTAAAAACAAAGACTGGTGGAGGTAATCAAAGACACAGATGAAAGGAGAGGGAATGTATCATGAAGTTAAAACTGGAGTGAGAACACCCTACCCATACTTTCCACTTAGCAAGCCTAGCTTTTATCTTATGAAGAAAATGCCAACTGCTAAAAGGCAAAAAGACACATTACACTTTTTCACATGTGAGCAGATAGAAGTAGAAATGAGTAGGCCTATTATTTCCAGAAGGATCTGTGTGTTTTAATTCTGAATACCATTAAAAATAGAAAACAGATATTTTATACCATTTTTCCTGTTTACAGCAGCATTTATGTCCAAAAGTTTGTCCTTCTTGAATCTTATATTCATTGTCTTTAATGATG
Source organism: Pan troglodytes (assembly GCF_028858775.2). Classification (NCBI taxonomy): domain Eukaryota; kingdom Metazoa; phylum Chordata; class Mammalia; order Primates; family Hominidae; genus Pan; species Pan troglodytes. The sequence continues at coordinate 131,925,266 of NC_072403.2, forward strand.
CAGAATGTTTTCCTTTTTGGCTGTACATGTACTCTGTTTTTCATTTTTGAGCATGTGGAAATCTAAGACTGTTTTCACCATAAAGAGAGGGTGCCTTTTTTTCATTCCTTTTACTATCTGTGCTGGAATTTTCCTCTACTCTTAACCACTTGAAGTACTAATTGATGTGTAAAGTGTCTAACCCCATTTCTGGAATACAGCTTCTTGTGTATACTAAGTAAGCCTCTTTATATGATATGGCACCTCCTTAACTTCTCCCTGGTATGAATAGATTGTTTTTTCCATAAGAGTGTTAAGCAGTCTGAATTTGCTATTTTATGTTTTATAATGTGCTTACTAGAAGGAACAGTAAAATTACCACCCCTAACTACACTATTCAACTCCTGTAACTTTTACCATTTGACTTGAGTCTTCATCCACATGAAAGGACTGAGAATTGCAGTCCTAAAAAAGTTAATGAAAAGAATGGGGGTATGAACTTGCTCTAGCTGTGCTAGAAATCACTTTTACACAGTCTCTGCTCTCCCCTCAGGCAGTCAGTGGTCCAGGTCTGTGAAGCAATAAGAGTATAACATAACGGTTAATGGTACAGGCTTCTGAGTATGATTATTGTGCTATTGCATATGAGTCCTAATAGAACTAGTGACCTAATTACTTGATTTATGAACTTGCCTGAGTCTCTGAATCCATTAGACCTTTTCATTGCCTAATGCATGAAATGTCTATGATAATATACATAAGAATATAAGATAGTGTATGTATTGCACTTTGGCCATTAGGCCAAGGATGTACACTTGACCTGTGGTGGGATTATAAGAATCTTCGAGAATATTAGACTTAGTTATCAATGACATGGTAGTTTTTCTCCACTGTGGCAAGAACTGTAACATGGAAACTATGGTATAATCGTACCATAATTTGTATGTAATGCATACAAAAATACAATTAGAGAAAAGAGAGAAGATCTAGGGTTCAAAAAATCAGTAGAATGACTACAGTAAATAATAATCTATTATACATTTCAAAATAGCTTGTAGAGAATAATTTGAGTGTTTTCACTGTAAAGATAAATGTGTAAGGTGGTGGATATTCCCAACTACCCTGTTTATTAAACATTATATAAATGTATCAAAATATTACATGAATTCCCCAAATTTGCACAATAACTATTATATATCAATACAAAAGAATAGGTTAAGATAGTTGATGATGACAGATCTCAAAATAGTGATAACCTCTGGGGAAGTACTAACTGGGAATGAGCACAAGGTAACATTCTTGAGTTCTAGAAATGTTCTATACCTTAACTTGTAGTTGTTTCATGGGTTTGTGTATGTGTGCAAATAAAATGACATTGAGTTGTACACTTGATATAAACTATATTATTTTTATCTACTTAAAAAGAGAATAATCAGATGTGCAGAGCGAAGACAACATAAGAGACTGAAAAAGCATCTTGACAGTTTTCTAGGTCCTGGCTCCAGTCACCCTGTGATCCCTGGCAGATCCCCATCTTTGGGTTCTGTGAGATAGATGTGTTTTTTAATGACAAATTTATCCTAGTTCTATTACAATTATATGTGGAAAACTAGCTCCAATTTGCTTCTATCCCTTGAGAACAATCCATGGTAACTAACACATCTATCTTTTTTGTGCATCTGAGTTCTAGACACACAATTCTTTTTATATTACCCTGTGTTCTTGTATTCCTCTGAATATTTGCTTGCAATGCAAAATGAACAACCAAAGAGTACTATCTAATGCTCTTTATTCATTTATATACTCATTGAAATTGTATTTCCTTTGTTGTTTAGATGAACTAGCTCACTCATGAAGTCTTCCTCACCCATGAAGTTTTCCCTAGTTCCTCAGTTGAATTAACTGCCCTTCCGCTATGTACCCATGGACGTATGTACCTACTCTGTGGAAGTTATTTAATTTTGTGTCACATTGTAATTACTTAGACTTGCTAGTTTCTGACTCCTTGAAGGACAGGACCATTTATTTTTATTCACTTTGATGTTCCCTTTGAACCTAATACATTTGCATATAATATGTATTCAATAAAACATATATGCGAATGATTATATAAGAAAATCCATTGGCACAACCCTTTAATCATCACTTTCATCACATCTAGTCAGAGTTAGTTGAAGCCTAACTATATTTTGTGTGTGTGCGTGTGTGTGTGCACACAATAGTATATCACAGAAGAGCAAGTAAATATCTGTAGTTGAGTGATGAGGAAAAAAGCAAGTTAAAAATCAAAGCAGCAAGTTTCATTCAAGCAACTGTAAGTGGTATTCCAGGAACATAAAGCATAAAGTTTGATGAGGGTAGTAATGATAGATGAGGAGGGCAAAATAGCCATGAGCCAGGTAAAAGGGGGCCTTTTATAACGCAGTAAAGAGAAAACAAATTGCCAAATTTATGGAATGTAAATTAAGTCATTTGCAGGTATATTTACTTTTCCAGGTCACTGAAAGAACATTGAGTGAATGTGGCTGTAATTTTAAAGATAATGCCTTAATGGCCAGAAAGACTAATTTGGTTCTGTGGCATCTAGATAAGGTGATCTACTTTTAGTAGCACAGATTGATTCAAAATTAAAGAGGCTTTTAAACACTCTGAATTAATTGCTTTAATTTTTTATGTCTGAGTATAGATGTGCTATATCCACTGTTGAATTTCAGTCCCTGGTCATCATCCTCTGGGCCCGAACCCTAAGTTCAAAGGTACTCAACTGGACAGAAAGAACTATTTTTCATGTAATGCATAATTATGATAATTATGTAAATGTATGCGTTCCTAAAAGTTTAGTAAGCTGCAAAATAAGACAGGATTATGCAATGGCAAGTTTATTTACTTGTCTTTCTACTTTATTAATCTTTCTTATCTAAATGAAAATATACAGAGAAAATTGCTGCTCCTTGTTTCTCCTCAAAGTTGTGTTGAAAGCAAACTTTTCATTAGAAATGCTGAAGTTATTTTATTTCTCATTGAGGATAATGAATACAGAACTTAAACGGTTACTGCATAGTGTAAAATAAGAATAACTTAGCATAATATAAAGTTTTGTCATTTTTGTGACTTCTGGGCCATTGATATTAAGATATTACTGCTGAAACAGTGACTCTGCCTTGGAGCTAAAGGACCTGGGTTCATGACTGAAGAGGTTGGAAGGTCAGAATAGTCTATTATATATAGTTTTTTTCCTGTTTACTTCTCAGGAAACTTTTTAAACTTTAAATGGTCTGTCAAACATGTATATTTTGTGATCATCACATTTAAAATGTGTAAGATAATACATCCATAGAGTACATTTTATAGTTGATCCCTAAAGTAAATTTTACATATCAACTAATAGTATGACAAATAATACAGACAACTATATAGATATCTGTAAATATATGCATATTTATAAAATATTTATAAATTCATAAAAATTATATATATACACATTCCAGACAGAAACCCATGAAAATTCTGAGATTTCAGTATTTTGAATACATCTATAGTATCATCAATATCACTATATTTTATGAACTTTTTCTATTTTCTATATCATGAATTAAAAAAGTGTTATTTCTCATTTTGACGTAGCTTGTCAAGCAAGAGGTAAGATTCAGCTGTTTTATAAAACCAGGTACACATTAATTAATGAAATTTGAAATTTATTTCTATACAGTCTTAAATAAAGATTGCATGTATGTCAAAAGTGTTGCCTACATTTGTATGTGTATTTGTGTGTTTGGGGGCTTTTTCTTTTTTTTTTGCAGGTGGTAGAAAACTGACTCAAAATAGCTTAAGAAAAAAGTGAGACTGCATAGGCTAAGGGCAGGGATACAGGTGTGATGCATGGATGTCTGGGCCCAGAGATTTTAGTGCCTTCTGGGAGCTCTGTGGTTAATATTTTATTTTATCTGAGTGTTGAAGTCATTTTTCATTACTGCCAAGGATTTCCTTTACTTGGCATGAAGCAAAACCTGCCAAAATGTCAGATACTCAAACATCAGAATGCTCACTGTCTTATAGAAACATGGTGTCTCTGGTCCAAGTTAAAAGTTTATCTTGGAAAGGGAAATCATCAGAGTTGAGTAAGGAAAGCATAAGCTACCTAGGCAATCAATATAGAAAGAAGTTTAATTTAGGAAGGTAGAGGTTTATAAAACCTTTGCAATTCAGGAAAAAAATTAGAAAACCGAATTTTAGGAAATTTAGAAGAGCCAGAATCATAGAAAATCTATTACCTGTGATTTCTGCTTCCTGTAAGCACTCAATTGGATTCTTCTCAGAAAGATGTCCAGAAATTACTGGCAAAAATCTATGTCTGCTCTCTCTCAATACCAATGCACCTACATGTGGCTGTCTCCAGGTAATAACAATGCATCTTTGCCTTCTACTCTCTGAATAATTTGCAAATATCCCTCTTTGTCAAAATACAACTGAGGTTCTACTGGCAAGGGGATTTAGAAATTGCAGTTTTCAGGTTTTGTGCCCCTGTAATACAGAAAATTTAGAATGGTGGGGCATTATTGAATATCAGCAAACAATCTCAAGCACAAGCCTTATCTTTCAATATTTGGCATCTAAAAACACAGTTCCTATAATATTTTCAACTAAAATATATTAGTGATAACAAGATGTAAATACTCCTTGTATAGAAAAAGATAAATTCCACCTTCTTCCCAAAGTGTGGAGACACAATGCCTTTTGTTCTCCCTGATTAATTCCTGGATGATTTTGACTTCTTATTCAGTCACAATCACTCTTTGGTCTCATGTAAATTGATGACAATTTAAATGTTAACCATAACCAGTTTATGTTAAAATAAATATGAGAGGAAGGTGAGAGTGAAAATAAAATCAGTTAATGTATTTAGAAATAATCTATATGACAAGTTACAGAATAAAATATATGCATAGTTTTTCATTACTGTATTAGTCCATTCTCATGCTGCTGTAAAGAACTGCCCAAGATGGGGTAATTTGTAAAGGAAAGCTGTTTAATTGACTTACCCTTCCACATTGTTGGAGAGACCTCAAGAAACCTACAATCATGGCGGAAGGCAAAAGAGAAACAGGCACCTTCTTCACAGGGCGGCAGGACAGAGTGAATACAAGCAGGGGAAATGCCACATGCTTATAAAACCATTCTTTCTCATGAGACTCACTCACTATCACGAGAACAGCCCAGGGGAAACTACCCCCAAGATTCAATTACCTCCACCTGGTCCCACCCTTGACATGTGAGGATTATGGGGATTACAATTCAAGATGAGATTTCGGGTGGGGACACAGCCAAACATGTCACTCCTGTTTCTGAAACGAGGCATAAGACTATAGTTGGTATTTATAATATCCTTCCTCTAATAAACATTTCTTCTTCCCTTTGCCCTTAGCTAGAAACTAAGCTGGTTGTGGTGGTTTATCTTGATAAGGTAACTCAAAATTCATTTCTAAAATATCTGATCAACTAGAAGTCTTTCTTCTACATCACACTGAAGAAATTCTGGTATATCAGCTTACTTTAATAATGTACCACTGGCAATACATTAACCAACCAAGCAAATTGTGAATGCTATTCTCAGCTGCTCAAGCATATCTATTACATTCTGACTCTCTAGGAAATGTTCTTTCTCATAACTAATAAATTTGGACAAATTCAATATTCTACCTCCTTGATCTAATACCTTTAAAATCCGTCTCTTCACAAGGTTTCTGTAAATAGGTATTGAAAAATCTTTCAATTTATGCACCTCCTCCTGGGACATACTTAAACTTGCCCTCTTGAGTTGGCTAGAATTTGACTCTATAGTTAAGAGGAATTAGCTTCCTTATGAGGCAGTTCACTCAGATGAGATAATTATAGGCTCCTCAGAAGGTGAAGTCAGTGAAAGAAAGCATACTTATTATGTCAGGGCAGTCTCAGTAAGATTTTAGACTGTAAAGTGTTCATATTAATGAGAATCTGATCAACTGTTTTAATTTCAACACTGAGGGAACCATTCTTTCTTAATTAATGTCTCAACATTAATGATACATGCTTAATGAGGCTGTGAATTTAGCCTACATTGTAATTCAGCAACTCACAGGATCAACTTTTGTGTCTGGTTTTCAGAAACACTTGCCTGCTACTACATGAGGAAAGTGATTATTTCAGGGCAGTCTTAGGAACTCTCTGGTTGTCAGGCCATACCTTCACCTGAGAACTTCAGCTCTAGACTTAAATTTCTTCTACAAACTTTCCATTACAGTGTGACTCAGCAATCCTGTATCTACAATCCTTATTTTCATTATTTCCGTCATAATGTTCTATTGCAGCAGTCTTTCAACACCATTTTAATTACCAGTTTATATCAAACAATGGCCAGTCTAAATTTAAACTTTTGTTTTTGCCACCACATACCAATGTTTCACATCTACTGATAATGAGGTCATTGCTACTTTCAAATCTAACTAGGTCAGATAACTAGCCCCAGATTCTTATATCTATAGTTGTTTCTTTCAAATAATTTCTGGTAGCAAGTGTTGATTGGGTTGGGCTCAGTTTTGAAACTAAAGTCATTTTAGTTATATAGAATGAAATGATGTTTAGTACAGGGTGTAAGAAGCTTCTAGACAGTTTGTAGCCTTGGAAGCAAATGTGAGGAAGACCATTTAAAAAAAATTTGGTTGTTTTTAGGTAATAGAAAAATTGTCAGCAATGGTCATAGCTTCCATCAACAATGAAGCTATTACTTCTCAAGAGACACCCAAAACCTTCAAAAGAAAGAAAGAAAAAAAAGAACACTATCCATTTCTGTTTATTGCTGCCAATTTTTTTTTTTTTTTGGTCTTCTATCTTCCACAAATAGTCCTAGTGCTTCTCCTGGTGAAATATATCGGGACTCTAGTCACAGGAGAGTCTAGGAAAGTGTAGCTTCAAGCTTTTACATTCTTGTGAGCCAAAGATGATCTACGAAAGATGAAGATAGTACTGAGTATTAACAAGCAATATGCAGAGTATCAGAAATGTTCTATTTTTCCTTGTACCTATAAAAATGACATAGAAGACATCATTATTGATAGAACATTGAAAGCCTTAGCTCTAAGTTCAACAACAACAAAAAGATGCAAGCAATCATCATGCCCATTCATCATTTTACTAAGTTCTAGCTAGAAAACAAAGCAAGAAAAAATATCAATTTTTTGCCTGCAAAAAAGGAAAGGAAGAAACTTATGCATGCTTTAATAGACTATATGTGTCTGTAAATAATACAAAATAATTTATAGTTAAATGCTTAAAATTCTTTTAGTGCTTAGCAAGGTAGAGGATACAAAACAAATATACAAGAATCAATAACATTTTCTTAAATTCACAAGAAAGTAGCTTAAGATATTGAAGATACTATTTATAAGACTATCAAACTACAAAGTAGATAGGAAAAAATCTAGCAAAATATTTAAGATATTTTTGAAAACTTTAGGGCATTATTGAAAGATATTACAGGATATCTATGCAAATTATGCATGACTTAAAACTATGATTGTATATATATATTTGGATTTGTGTCTAATATTTTATTTACAATTTTTGTATTGATATCTAAAAGTGAGATTTGTTTTAGATGTTGGCATCAATGTCTTGAGATTCATAAAATTAAGTCCTCTTTTTTTCTATATTCTCTAACAATTTAAATGGAACTAGAATCTATTTCTTCAAATTTCTCAGAAAAATTCTTTTTAAACCATGGAATGCTAGCAAATGTAAAGGCAAACTCAAACACCTGCAGGGGTTAGACAAAGAATCAACATGCACCTTAATTTGAGATTAAGGAAGTATTTTCAACATAACATAGGCCAACTTAAAGGTGTATGGGCTTGATGTAGCCTATGGGCAGCCACTGTAGAACCCTATACAATAAGCCTTTTTTAAAAAAAATTATTTTACCTTAAGTTCTGTGATACATGTGCAGAACAAAGAAGAGTTTTATGTAACACACAAAATGGACAGAGGCTTAGTATCCAAAAATTATGAAAACTATTACAAATCCATAAGAAAAAATATAAAGTATAATAGAAAATCAGGCAAAAGAGATGAACAGGCACTATCCAAAATAAGATATCCAATGGCTAAATGTAAGAAAAAAATTTAGTACTATTAACAAGGTGAATACAAACAAAATAAAAATGAGCTGCCATTATACAAACTCCAGATTTTTTTTTTTGTAAAACAACAATAAACCTAACATTAGCAAGAGTTGACAAATATGTAAAGCAAGTTGAATACAAATATACTGCTGAGTGGAGTGTAAATAGGAACCACCACTTTGGAAAAAGCGTGTGCTTTTACTTTCTAGAGTTGAAGAAGCACGTGCACTATAATCCAAAGACTGCATTTCAGTTAAAGTACCCTGGAGAACTCTCATACCTATGCAGAAAGACACGGGTAAGATGTTGAGAGCTATGCTGTGATGTTTTAGTTCCCACATATATTTTATAAGTATTATTTTTATCTACTCAGTATCTCATAAAAATATTCTTTAAAAATTCTTGGGGGCTATCTTTCGTTGTGCTTTCTTCAGATCAGTGATAGTGGTTAGAAAATAAGATGAGTTTTATTCACATCAAGATTGGAAGGAACACTTTCTAGACTAGTGAGTGTTGTTCTAAAGCATACGATTAAGGCAGAAAAAAAAGAATAGAAATGAAACTACCCTTACTTTACAATGAAATGGTAAAAGTTAGAAGTGAGTGCAGAAGAAAGAATCGTGGAAACATAAAATAGTCCATAAATGAGGAATATCAATATGCATATGATAATGATCCACACCAAGTATGTCAAACTGTGGTATTAATTCTATACCACACCACCTATGTAATTAATTTGTATACCTGACTGAAACTCTTGAGAAGGATATTGAGATGTGTAGTTCCTCAGCACAAAAGATGCTGTTGAATTCTTAATATCATCTATGGATTCAGTAGGATAGAATGATGGCAAAAGTGCTTCACAAATTTGTCTGTATATTATTTATATACTTGCTTAAAATTATCCAAAATTTTTACAAAAGCATTCTCTAAGCCACTTTAAATTGAAAAACTACATAATTGCACAATTTACAGAATTCATGAAAGTAATTCAATTACTGAGGAATAATACAACAGTTCTAAGGCAACCATTCTCTTGAAATCCTGATAGGTATATACAATTTGATGTATTGTACTATGGCTTTTAAGATAATAGATGCAACAGGGAGTTGCACAGGGTTCTACCTTACATTGATACTCAATATAGGCTGAAGGCATTAGACCAAGAGCAAATCAATAAAAGTGATTTTTGCCTGCAAACAATACCATAGGTTCAGGTACCCATCTCTCTGTTGATTTATAGTTCGAATCAGAAATAAAATTATGTTTTATTAATATTATTCACTAAATATTGCTTTTCTCACTTTACAGTTTTAAGAATTTGAAATGTATTTTATGAATACAAAGAATTTATCTCAGACACTTGAAAAGGGGTGGGGGTTAGGTTTATATACCCTTGAAAGTTGAGGAGTTGCTGGTCTTTTACCTTAACATGGAAGTAAATTGGTAGTCTAAATGCAAGTTGGGACAAAATTATTCTTAAACATTGATTTTATTGTGCTCCAGTGTACAGATGTATGAGTAATGGAGCCCCTAGAAATCAACTTAATGTAGGATTACACACTATGATTTTTTCCTTTAAAAATATGACTGACTTTGCTTATCGTCATCAAATAAGCATTTTCTTTAAAGAAACAAGACAGGTGGGGGCCTGTGAAGTCTTTTCCTATTTATCAAACTCCTATACCTTTCTTAGACTTTTACTTATCTTTTAAAATTATTATAAATGTACTTTATTTTTGGAACAGTTTTAGATAAACAGAAAATTCAGCAAACAATACAGAGTTTCTATATATACCCCCACATATAGTTTCGCCGTATTAACATCTTACGTTACCATGGTGCATTTGGTACAATTAATGAATTAATATGAGCCCATTATTTTCAACTAAAGTTCATGATTCATTCAGATTTCCTTAGTTTTGATGTTCTGTCCTTTTTCTGCTAAGGGGTTCTATCCATGATACCACGATGCAGTTGATAATTATGGCTCCTTAGATTCCTCTTGCTTGTGACAGTTTCTTTGTTTTTGGTGACTTAACAGATTTGAGAATTACTGATCAAGTTTATTACAGGAGTGAAATTTGTCTGATGCTTATTCTCATTGTTAAGCTGATGTCGTGGGCTTTTGAGATTACCAAGGTAAGGTGCCATTTTCAAACATTATACATGACTTCTAATGTTGACCACACTGTACCTTTTCTAAGGAAGGCACTACATACAACCTATACTTAAGAAGTGATGAATTATGCTCCTCTTTTAAGGGTGGAGTATCTAAATAATTAATTTGAGGTTTTTCTGCATGGGATATTTGCCTCTTCTCCCTCATTTATTAATATAGTGAGTCAGTCATTGATATTAGCATGGACTCATGAACATTTATTTTATACTTTGGGTTCTAATTCAATGCTGTTTTATTTTGTTGCTCATTTTTTTTCAGCTTCCATTTGAGCTTTTTCAGTTGAATTCTATACTACTTTGATAAGCCCTCATCACTTTTCTAAGGCTCACTACCTTCTGGAATTAAATGATGCTCCAGGCTCATCTTGTGTATTCCTTGTCCCAATCTCAGAATCAGCTATTTCTCCAAAGAGCCATGATTATTTTCATTAGAGAATAATATTAGAAACCAAGATTTGGGAGCTAGATGTGCTCCTTATTACTGGGTGTCATTTCTTTTATGCCCACTTATCTGCCAGAGCAAAAATGTGAATATACTAGTATACTAACCCTTGTATACACACAGAGAGATATATGTGTGTTTAAATATATTTATTTATATAGCCATTTGTATCTATAATAAATAAAACATTAAATCTCATTGATGTCCAAAACTTTAATTCATTACCACATGAATCATTCTAGCCTCCTCTGTTTGCTTACCTGTATAGTCCCATTCCAACAGTGAGAAACCTGGTTCCTACCATCTGCTGATCATTTACTTGTTTAATTACACTATAAATTTATAGAAGCATCAGAATTGTTATGCCAAACTCCCATAAGAAATACTTTTATCAACTAGAATACTGTGCTTATGTGGAATTCCTTTTACTTTTAGTCTATAGATTCCATTAATTTCAAAGTTACTTAGATTATTATCTTATTCCTTATCCCCTTCAGTGAGGTTTTTAAATACATTTTTAATATAGTTAGACTCTCTTGTCACAATCTGCATATTTTTCCTTAGAGCACTCATCTTCCTAAATGAACATAAAAATACACTTTGTGCTATAAACGTCTATAGGTTTTGACAGATGCAAAATGTCATGTATTCACCATATCAGTATCATACAGAATGTTTCACTGCCCTAAAAATTCTGTGTATTCACTTCCCCATCATCCTGAAAACCTGGCAAATGATTATATTTTTGCTCTTTCTAGAAATTTGCCTTTTTCAAGATGTCATATAATTGTAATCATAAAGGATATTGTCTCCTCAGACTGATTTCTGTCACTTAGCAATGTGCTTTCAGGATTTCTCTATGTCTTTTTTGTGGCTTCATAGCTCATCTTATCACTAAATAATATTTCATTGTGTAAATATACCACAGTTGTTTATCCAGTCACCTATTTAAAGACACCTTAGTTGCTTTCAGTTTTTGGTGACTATGAACAAGCAGTTATAAACAATTTCTGGAGGTTTTGTGTAGATATAATTTTTCAACTCAGGTAAATTCCTAGAAGAGTGATTATTGGATCATATGGTAGGACTATGTCTAGCTTATGCCAAACTATCTTCCAAAGTGGCTGTATCATTTTAATTCCTACCAGCAATGAGTGAGATTCCTGTTGCTCCACATCCTCATCATATCTAAGTGTAGTTTTGATGTTTGTTTGTCCCAGTGGATTGTGTTTCATGGTGTCTTTCAGTATGCTTTGTAATTTTTTGTTGAAAGATGAGCATAATGTATCATGCCTTGGAAGGTGAACAAACCTTTAGTGTGAGGATTTAAATTAATCGGCTAGGCACTGTGCTGAGTGATTGTTTGCTGTAGCTGTAGATGACAGAAGCTTTGGGTTTTTCAGATGTCCTGTCTTTTTTTTTTTTTTTTTTTTTAACACTTTTTAGTTTTCTTAAGTAGTCTTTCTTAAACAGTCTGTGTTTTGTATCTCTATCAACTATAATCCACTGCTTTTATAGAGGAACTTTGTTGATGTAGTGGCAAGATACAGGGTAAAGGAACATTCTATAACATTATAATTAAATCTCAGTCTTTTGATGAGCCTGAGCTCCTGGGCTCTGACTTTCAGAAGTATTTTGTAGTGTGTCCCCATCCCATCAGGTGAGTCAAGGAGCTAGAAGGACCTGGATTTGGCTGATTGCCCTTTCCTTAAGTTATATAAGGCTCTGGTGGAGTTATTTCTTTTCAACAGCAGGACTGTTTTGGGGGATGTTCTGGGAAATTTTGAAATGGTTACATTACTCTTTCTTCTGCTGGAAACAGGAGGATATTTTTCTCAGATCCTTACCGTGATAACCTGTTAGTTTCCTAGAGGTAAAACTCATGAATGCATTGCATCCCCTTTAAGGACTGAGCCCCTACGAGTTTCTTGCTCTCAAGCTCCTCATTTCTTAACCTCCAGCAATTCACTAACATTGCCATTTCAGTGTTCCTACCTGTCAATTATTCTATGGGCTTCTGCTTCAAGTTAAGTTGATCTTGGCTCTAATTTTCTATATTTGCCTATCTCTTCAGATTTTGGGGTGGCACTTTTCCCTGTTATTTCAATTCTCTGATCTGATGGGTTTAATAAAAGTCATTGATTTTCAGTTTGTTCAACCTTTTTTTTTTTCTTGTAAAAGATGGAAGTTACAAATTCCAAGCTTTTTATTTGTTGGAACTGAAACCAGAAGTCTTCTGCTTAATTTCCTTTGATAGCATCATGTCACAATGCCACTTCTAGCTATGCATACTGTCAAAATTAGAGATTTGTTAGTAAATGAGAAAGGAAAGGTTAACATTGGGTAGGCAACTAACTAATAGAGATAAATTTTTTTCTTTTTTTCTTTTTTTTTTTTTTTTGTTGAGATAGAGTCTTGCTTTGTCACCAGGCTGCAGTGCAGTGGTGCAATCTTGGCTGACTGCAACCTCCGACTCCCTAGTTCAGGTGATTCTCCTGCCTCAGCCTCCCAAGTAGCTGGGATTACAGGCACACGCCATCACGCCCAGCTAATTTTTGTATTTTTAGTAGAGACGGGGTTTCACTGTGTTGGCCAGGATGGTCTCAATCTCCTGACCTCGTGATCCGCCTGCCTTGGCCTCCCAAAGTGCAGGGATTACAGGCGCGAGCCACTGTGCCCGGCCATAGCGATAATTTCATTTACTAAAAGTAAAATAGCTTCAAAGAGAGAAAGTTTTCATTCTGTTAAGTTATGCTATCTTCTAAAGGGAAAGTTCTTTAAAGTTGATTCTTAATGCGAAATATTTGAGTTTGATTCAGTTTCTTACAATTATGAAATTATATTTTCTCTACTAGCTCAAATCTTAGTTATGACATTTAAAATTCACATTAATATTATTTTAATTGAGAGTTCTGACAACTTTGAAAAATGTCTGATAATATTGGTTAAAAAATTGAAAACAGAAGAATACTATATATACCAACAATGATGAATAGTTATCAAAATAACTAATTTTGTATTGAACTTTATTGGTGTGCATTTTTAGATTCATACGCTAAGTGAGTCATCCACACCTTGTTTAGAATCACATCTATTACTGTTTGTTGGGTAAGATATTAATTTATTTAGTTTTTCTCTAACTACTTTAGTGATCTTACCACATCTGTTTCTTCCTTTATAACCGAGGAAGCTACAGATAAACAGAATATAAACCTAGGCTAAGGTTTAAGGTAAGCAACATTTTATAGTTTTTAAAACAATATATTTAACCTTCTCTTTCTAAATAGCAAATAGAAAGCTAACCCCAAGAGTCATCACTTTGAATCAGCCTGAGAAGTTTCATTTTGCAATGGAAGAAATTAAACAGTTTTGAAAGCTTATTCTCTTTTGGTTTCTAAGTGCTAACGCGTGTTAGTACATTTATTATACAAACCACTGATAGAGATATTGTTATTTAAAAATGGAGGGAAAAATGATTGGAACTTGACTATGTCTACACAACTAATCAGTGACAGAATATAAATTCAATTTTTCTTTTCCAGAGTCGCTTCTCTCAAGCTCCTCATTGTAATAATTTCTATCTATAAATATGTCTAAGATTTTAAAAAGAAATAATTGTTGAATTTTCAGTTGAAATTTTGGCATGTATTAAACAAAGATGATCACATACATTTCATTTTTAATCTGCTCATTTATTAAAAGGTATTATGCTCCAACAAAGTGTAAACATGTATTAAGCATTGGTGAGTCAACTCTGTATGAGAGAGCAAGGGTACTGTCCTCATGAGTAAAGTTCAATGAGATAGAAATTGATATTAGTTGAATTAATGCACAACAAATACTTGCAAAGTAAAATAAAATTATTATAAATTTTCCACAAAAACTGAATGAGAGAAAATCATGGTGGTGTAAAAAAAATACAGATGGTAAATTAATATTTGCATGGCCAATATGTACAAACTCAGTTATAACATGAACATGTTTGGAGGATCTAATGTAAAGCGTGGGTGGTGATGGGTGTGTTAATTAATTTGTGATAATTATTACATAATATGTATATCAAATCAGCACATGGTACACCTTGAATACATTCAATCTGTGCTAATTAAATATTTTAAAATAAAAAGGAAAAAGTATACATATATAAATTAAAAGATTTTCATGGAATGGTGAAACTCATGGAAGACTTCTTCAAGGAACTAACGTTAGAAGATGAATAATGGGTAGAAGACAACTTTATTTAAAAGAAAGGATATATGTGAAGACTGTGTCCAGAAATAAACATAACTAGGGAACAGACAGCAGGCCACAGTGATACTTGGGTATAGTGAGAAGGGCAATGGATGCTTGTGAGTTCTTTTAATATCCAGTTTTTAAATTCTTTGCAATGACTAATTCAACAGTATCCTGTATTACCTAATGTAATTAAACCAGATATTAGAAACATAAGAGTTAGAAAGCAGGAAGCAAAACCATTTGCAGGCAATATATTAGTACAGTATGCTTAAAATGTTTACAGAATCAGTGATAAAATTAACTCAAACAAGAGAATTAAATAAGGGTATAGATTATAAACTTAGTATGAAGAATGAATAGCCTTCCTATACACAAACAATAACCAGAAAATGCAATGTTCAAATAGCTCTGTTTAATATAGGAAAAAAATCCTAGAATACATATGAATAAACTTAAGAAAAACTATTTAAAATCAATAAGGGAAAATGTTAAAACATGCTTGAAAGCCACAGACATACACTTGAACAATTCTAAAGGCATCCCTTGTTCTTAGACATGATGACCCAACATCATATAGATTTCAATTCTCCCTAAATATTAAATATTTCATGCTATTCCACAAAAATTATCTATTAAATTTCTGTGCGGAAACTGTAGTTGATACCTCACTTCATATGGTAAAATATTCAGAAATCAGTAAAATACTGAAAATAAAACCCGTAACTGGGAAATTGCACAAATTCAGAATTAAAACTGCTATGTGTAGGTACATGAATAGAAAGATAGTCCAGTAGAAATACCCTTAAATATTTATTAGATTGTAAAGAGACATCTCAAATCACTGGGGCATCTTTTTAATAAATATTGTTGTTGGCTTACTGATTGAATATCCATTGGAATAAAAATTTGATTAACCTCTTACAAGAAATATTTCCAAATGGATTAGAGATCTACATGTAATAACACTATGTAAGTACTAGAAGAAGACAGAAGTGAATTATTCTATAACATAAAGGACAAGGTTTTTAAACTATGGCTCAAAACCTAGATGCAATCAAAGAAAAGACAGACAAATTCAACTACACACACACACACACACACACGCATGGCAAAACAAAACAAGCAAAATCACAATCAAATGGTAAACTGAGAGAAAAAAATTGCAACATATATTGCAAGTGGCTAAAATCTCTGTGATATAAAAAAGTTGAGAAAAAGGAGACTATAGCCCACCAGGAAAAATAAGTAAAAAAATAAAAACATACAGTTCATTTAATAACAGAAAAAAATTGCTTTAAACATTTAAAAGTGCTTCCCACTCATAAGACAGAAACTCAACTAACAGTTTAGTAAATATTAAAACTCCTAACAATTTATTCTTTTGACTGAGCTGAGTAGACATTCTATAGCATTGCTGTTGGGAATGTAAATTGATAACAAATTATTGCAATCCTTATGTAGGAGTATTTTCCAACCTCAAAAATGAAATGTTTACATGTGCTTATATTTTAGATCAGCAAGCCCACCTCGTGAAATTTAACCTGAAGATATAATTCCAACAATTATACACATACACGAAAATACACACGTACATAGTTATTCATTGCAACATTATTTGTATTTGTGAAGAAGAGCAAAGAAATAAAAACAATAGAAGGCAAAATGATCAGGGAAAGTGACAACAATGTATAAAATATATCAATACAATTATGTAATGTCAATAGTGATGAAGTAGTGTTAACTGTCAGAGAAAGTTGAGAGACTGAACATACAAACAGACAATGTCTGGATCATGCAGAACTCTGACCTACAATCTGCAACAACCTTCCAAGGACACCAACCTCTTTATCTACAATAAACAACCCAGGAAACCAGCCTTATAAGTCAGACTTGAAGGCAGACTACCATTTCTAGTGACAATTCAGGAAACTAAGAAATTCTTAGTTTTGAACAATCAGTTCAAAATGGCCAGGACTTGATTAATAACTAACAACTTCACTATTTTTTGTTCCCAGTTCCAACTGAAGACAAATCAGATAAAGCCAAATATGCATCCCTAATTAATCACATAAGATATCCCACTTCTGGTTAGCTTGCCTAAAATATCCCTGGGCCAACACCCTTCAATCAGCGTTTACTTCAAGTCTTTCCTCTTTCCCAGTACAAAGCTTTTTCACTCCTCTGCCTGTTTTGGAATCTCTGCCAAAATGCAAGTGATGGTGTCTGGCTGCTATAGAATAAATAATCTTTGTTTTTCTCATTTGACTAGTCTTTATTTCCACAGTGCTAAAACCCATGCATTAAATATTGGGAGTTGTTATACCAGAAAATAAACTAGAAGTATTAGTTACTTCAGAACATGAAAGAGTGTAGGATAGGGTAAAATTGAATATGTAATTGAGGATTTCAATCTTCAAATTCCTCCCTTAAGCATTCATACAGAAAACAAGATTGATAGAAAACACTGAGATTTAATAGTGAAATAACCAATATTCTTTTCTAGCTCTGTTTCTGGAACACCAGCAACTAGGCTTATACTACTCAGCTAGAAAGATTGCTGTATTATGGATTGGAATCCAACAACCTCAAAAGAAAAAGTTCAGAATATGAAAACTTTGAGATCCATAACTGCCAAGCCTCTATGCAATCAGCCTACAGTAAAGCTTTGAGTTGGGCAAGCACTGTTTCTACAACCAGAACATCCAAGCAAAATTTTAGTGCCACTGTCTCAAAGATGAATGGACAAGTATCGCCAGCAATTTGAGGAAGGTTTTCAACATGAAATATGGATACAAACATACAAAAAACTAAAACGAATTCACAGGCAGAAGAATCCACAGAAAAAAACAACTAACAACAATCTAGGTAATAACTTCCGAGAAATAAAAGCTATTACACATGTGAAACAAGAGCAAGATATTTTAAAAAATGCATGTTCTTGGCAATAAAAGAAATATGTTAGTAGAAATAAACATTGCAATATATAGAGTCTTTTTTTTTTCAAGACGGCTGACTAGGAACATTGGATGCTAGTTCTCAGAATGAAAATCAAAGTTGAACGTGAATGATCATGATCTGAATAGAAGGCTGAGGTGAGAGAGACAGGAGCTGTCAGAGAGCCCATGGGAATAAAGCTGGGGTGCAGAAAAGGAAAGCAGCAAGAGTCTGGCAGAGATTAATCCCTGATCAACTCAGAGTCCCAAGGGAAGGGTATATGAGGGATATGTCTCTGCTTTCCTCTGCCCTGCCACAAACTACTGGCTGCCAAATTGTCAGTGAGCCCATCTGCCATTGCAAATCCAGGCAAGCTGTTGGTGGCGATTTGGGAACTTCTCAAGAAAAGAGCACTGGGTGGCCAGCTCCTACAGGGGTACCCCATGCCTGAACTGAGATGACAGGTGCCATACTGGTCGTGCATCCATTGTGGGCCACTGGCCTCACTGGGTTACCTTAGCCCTTGCATCACAACATCATCAAATCCTCCACAAACATACCACAGACCTGCTCTGACTTGGCAATTACAGGGGACTGGCATGTGCCTGGGTATCTGTGGAATCCCCAGAGATCTAGTCTTTGGCAGGGGTCACCACATGGGAAGGAAGGAGAGCAGCCTGCTAAAGCCCCACCTTGGGACAAAGGAAATGCAGGTGCAGTGCTAATTGCTGAAGTCAGTGGTGTGGGTGGTCAGAAACAAACCTGGAAAAGGAGTAATCTCCCGCACCCCCTATCCACTGTTGTGGATGCAACAGAGGATTTCTCTGCTGGGGGCTGGCACGAGTGCACTTTCCAGTACCTTTCATGGTGGCTGAAACCTTGTTGAAAGTGAGACCACATCACCTGGGCTTGCACAAAGGGCGAGACCCATCTTCCCCTCCCTAGAAGAGTGGCAGTGTCCCAGCAATGGAGGGCAAAGAAGCCACAGGCTCTGGAGCTGGTAGGAGGTAGCAGGGATGTTGTTCTGCCAGGAGCCCTTTGTGGCAGCTACTAGAGGAGCATTTCTGTACATCTTAGTTGCTTGCATTGCAGCTGGGAGCCAAAAGACACTGTCGATAGAAACTGAAGATTGTGGAACCCGCCTGCAATGAGGGCATGATAGGGAAGTGGATCACGTTCCTACCTGCCTAGGACAAGGAGCTGGTACAGGGACTCTGCACCCCGCCCCCATCCCTCAACCCCCATCAGGTAAGTGCCTTCAGTCATCATCAGTCTACCCAAAGGCTAGTTGGCGCTTTCTCTTAAGCGCCTCCTACTGGACTGGAGACTGAACTGCACCACCAAGTGAAAATCTTGCTGTCAGAAGGGGTTAGTGCTAGTGTTTGAGAGAAGCTTCCTGAGATCTCCTCACTCCTAGCCCTACAGAAGATAGTGTGTTGGCTCATATGCCCAATACACCGTGATAGCAAGCAGCATTTGAAAAAGCCACTGAACCAAACTAAACTTCATAAGCAAATGAGAAATCGTCTTTTCCAGACAAGACTATAA
Source organism: Pan troglodytes (assembly GCF_028858775.2). Lineage (NCBI taxonomy): Eukaryota > Metazoa > Chordata > Mammalia > Primates > Hominidae > Pan > Pan troglodytes. Next base: position 131,944,739 of record NC_072403.2, read on the forward strand.
AGAGTCTTGTTTAAAACAGACTTTAAACCAACAACGCTGAAAATGGAAAAGAATGCATTACATAATGATAGAGGATTCAATTCACCCAGAAGACTTAACTATCATTAATATATGTGCACCCACCATTGAAGTACCCAGGTTCATAAAACAAGTACTTCTAGACCTTTAAAAATACTTAGCCATACGATAATGGTAGAGACCTCAACACCCTACTGGCAACATTAGACAGATCATTGAGGCAGAAAATTAACAAATTCTGGGCTTAAATTTTATGCTTGACCAATTAGATCTAATAGACATCTACAAAATACTCCACCCATCAACTATAGAATGTACAGTCTTTTCATCTTCACATGGAGCATTCTCTTAGATCGACCACATGCTTGGCCATAGAGTAGTTTCAATAAATTTCAAAAAAATTGAAATCATACCAGCTGTACTCTTGAACCACAGTGGGGTAAAAATAGAAATCTGTAGCAAAAGGATGTCTCAAAACCTCACAATTACAGTGAAAGTAAACAACTTGTTCCTAATTGATTCTTAGGTAAACAACAAAATTAAGGCAGAATAAAAACTCTTTGAAATAAATGAAAACAGAGACATAACATACCAAAAGTTCTGGGATGCAGCAAAAGCAGTGTTATGAGGAAAGTTTATAGCGTTAATCATACCTCTAAAAGTTAGAAAAATCTCAGTAAATGACCTAATATTGAACTTAGAGGAACTAGGAAAACAGAAACAAACTAATTCCAAAGCTAGCAGAAGAAAGAAATAACTATAATCAGAGCAGAACTGAATAAAATTGAGAACAAAAAATTCATGCAAAGAATCAACCAAACCGTAAGTTGGCTCTTTTAAATGGTAATATCAATAGACTGATAGCTAAATTAAAGAAAACAAGATCAAAACAACCACATTTAGAAACAACAGTGACATAAGCAACCCACAGAAATACAAAATATCTCCAGAGACTGTTATGAACACTTCTATGCACACAAACTAGAAACTCTACAGAAAATGAATAAATTCCTGGAAACATACAACCTCCAAATATTTAATCAGAAAGAAATTGGAATCCTGAACAGACCAATATTGATTGCTGAAACTGAATCAGTAACAAAAAACATACCAAACCAAAAAAGCTCCAGGCAAGATAGATTCACAGCCAAATCCTATCAGACATACTAAAAAGAGTGGATACCAATTATACTAAAATAATACCAATAATCAAGGCAGATGGACTCCTCCCAAATTCATTCTGTGAAGCCAGTATCACCCTGATACCAAAACCTGGTAAAGACACAGCGAAAAAAGAAAACTACAGGCCAATATCCTTGATGAACATAGATGTAAAAATCCTCAACAAAATACCAGAAAACAAAATCCAGCAGCACATCAAAAAGTAAATTCACCATGATCAAGTAGCCTTCATTATTGAGATGCAAAATGGTTCAACATATGCAAATCAATAAATGTGATTTACTACCTAAACAGAATTAAAAACAAAAACCATATCATCATCTCAATTGATGTGGAAAAGGCTTTCAGTAAAATGCAACATTGCTTCTTGATAAAAATCCTGAACAAACTAGGAATCAAAGGAACATACCACAAAATAATAAGTCATCTATGGCAAATTCAGAGCCAACATCATACTGAATGGGCAAAGCTGGAAGCATTCTCCTTGAGAACTGTAACACGATAAGGATGACCAGTCTTGTCAGTCCTATTCAGCATGGTACTGGAAGTTTTAGCTAGCAACCAGGCAAGTGAAAAAAAATAAAAGGCATCCATTAGAAAAAGAAGAAGTCAAACTGTCTCTTTTTGCTGATGATATAATTCTGTTACCTAGAAAACTCCACAGACCCTGCAAAAAGACTCCTGAAACTGATAAAATACCTCAGTAAAGTTTCAGGATACAAATCAAAGAACAAAAATTCGCATTTTATACAATATTATTGTTCAAGCTAAGAGCCAAATCAAGAATGTAATCCCATTTACAATAGCCACAAAATATTAAAAATGCCTAGGAAAATATTTACCCAAGAAGGAAAGACCTCTACCGGGAGAACTACAAAACACTGATGAAATAAAGTGTAGATGATGCAACCAAATGAAAAAAAAATCTCATGCTCATGGATGGAATAATGAATATTGTTAAAATGACTATATGGCCCAAAGCAATCTATAGATTCAATGCAATTCCTATCAAATTAACAAAGTCATTTTTTCACAGAATTAGATAATTCAATTCTAAAATATATATGGAACAACAACAAAAAAAGAGGCCCAAGTAGTCCAGAGCATCCTAAGCAAAATTAAGAACCTGGAGGCATCACATTACCTCACTTCAAACTATACTACAAGGCTATAGTAACCAAAACAGCATGGTGACGGTGGAAAAATAGACATATAGTCATATGTTTGGCTATGTCCCCACCAAAATCTCATCTTGAATTATAATCCCCATAATCTCCATGTGTCAAGGGAGGGAACCGGTGGGAGGTGATTGGATCATGGGAGGCGGTTTTCTCCGTACTGTTCTTGTGGTAGTGGTATAGTGAGTGAGTTCTCATGAAATCTGGTGGTGTTATAAAACAGTTTTCCCTGCTCTTGTTAGCTCTCTTTCCTGCCACCATGTGAAGAAAGTCTTTCCTTCCCCTTTGCCTTCTGCCATGATTTTAAATTTCCTGACACATCCCTAGCCATGCAGAACTGTGAGTCAATTAAACCTCTTTTCTTTATAAATTACCCATTCTCAGGCAGTTCTTTATAGCAGTGTAAAAAGGGACTAATTCACGTACATCAATGGAACAAAACAGAACCCATTATGAAAGCCACATACCTACAACCTACTGACCTTTGACAAAGCTGACAAAGACAAACAATGGGGAAAAGACACTCTATTCAAATGGTGCTGGGGAAATTGGATAGATATATGCAGAACAATGAAACTGGACACATACCCCTCAAAATATGTAAAAATTTTTCAAGATGAATTAAAGATTTAAATGTAAGACTTGAAACTATAAAAATCCTAGAAGAAAGCCTTGGTAAAACTCTTCTGGATGTTGGCCTAGGCAAAAAATTTATAACTAAGACCTCAAAAGCAATTGCAACAGAAATAAAAATAGACAAATAAGAAGTAAAGAGCTTCTGCATAGTCAAATAAACTATCAACACAGTAGACAATTGTATTAGTCCACTTGTATTGCCATAAATGAATACCTGAGGCTGGGTAATTTATAAGTAAAAGAGGTTTATTTGGCTCACGGTTCTGCAGGCTGTACAGGCATGGCACCAGCATATACTTCTGGTGAGGCCTCAGGAAGCTTTTGGTGAAGCTTCCTGGTGATAGAAAGTGAAGAGGGGGCGGGCATGCCACATGGTGACAGACGGGGCAAGAGAGAGAGCAGGGAGGTCCCAGACTCTTTTTTCACAATCATATCTCATGGTAACTCATTATCACAGAGAGAGGGCACCACGCTATTATGAGAGATCCACCCCCGTGACCCAAACAACTCCCACTAGGCCCCACCTTCAACACTGGGTCACATTTCAACATGAAATTTGGAAGGGAAAAACATTCAAACTATATCAACAACCTACAGGACGGGAGAAAACATTTGCAAACCATGCATCCAATAAAGGACTAATATCCAGAGTCTGTAAGGAACTTAAGCAATCAACAAGCAAAAAACAACCACATTAAAAAATGGGCAAAGACGAGTGCAGTGGCTCACGCCTGTAATCCCAGAACTTTGGGAGGCTGAGGTGGGCGGATCACAGGGTCGTCAAGAGATCGAGACCATCCTGGCCAACATGGTGAAACCCCGGCTCTACTAAAAATACAAAAATTAGCTGGGTGTGGTGGCGGGTGCCTGTAGTCCCAGCTACTCGGGAGGCTGAGGCAGGAGAATTGCTTGAACCCAGGAGGTGGAGGTTGTAGTGAGCTAAGATGGTGCCATTGCACCCCAGCCTGGCGACAGAGCAAGACTCCGTCTCAAAAAAAAAAAAAAAAAAAAAAAAAAAAGGCAAACACTTCCAGACACTTCTCAAAAAGATAGATACAAGTGACCCACAAAATGCTCAACATTCAGTATCAGAAGAAAATATAAATTAAAACCACAATGAGATACCATCGCATACCAATCAGAATAAGTATTACTAAAAATGTGAAACGTAATAGATATTGGTGAAGATATGGAGAAGAGAATGCTCATATATTATTGGTGGGAATGTAAATTAGTTTAACCCCTTTGGAAAGCAGTATGGAGATTTCTCAAGAAACTAAAAACAGAACTACCATTTGACCCAACAGTCTGACTACTGGGTATTTACCCAAAGGAAAAGAAATCATTTTATCTAAAAGACACCTGCCCTCACATGTTTATTGCAGCACAGTTCACAATAACAAGGTCATGGAATCAACCTAAGTGTCCAATAGTAGTAGATTGGATAAAGAAACTGTAGTACATATACAACATGTAATACTATGCAGCCATAAAATATGAAATCATGTCCTTCGCAGGAACATGGATGGAGCCGGAAGCCATTATCCTAAATGAAGTCACTCAGAAACAGAAAATCAAATACAGCATAGTCTCACTTATAAGTAGGAGCTAAACGATGGGTACACATGGGACATTCTGAAAATAGTAGACTTTGGCGACTCCAAAAGGTAGGGGTGTAGGATAAGGGAAAAATTGCCTGTTGTGCATAATGTTCACTATTTGGGTGATGGTTCACCAGGAACCCAAACCTCACCATTACACAGTATATACTCCTTTACAGAAACCTACATATGTGCCCTCTGAATCTAAAATAAAATAACATAAAGAATGTTTAGGTTTTAGACTGAAGAACATATTTCAGATAGCAACTACAACTTAATTGGAAGTACTGTTTAACTGATTGTATTAGTCCATTCTCATGCTGCTAATACAGACATACATGAGATTGGATAATTTATAAAGGAAGTTTAATGGACTCTCAATTCCACATGGCTGGGAAAACCTCACAATCATGGTGGAAGACGAAGGTAGAGCAAAGGGAATTCTTACATGGCGGTGGGCAAGAGAGCATGTGCAAGGGAACTCCCCTTCATAGAACCATGAGCTCCACCGGGCACGGTGTCCCACGTCTGTAATCCCAGCAGTTTGGGAGGCCGAAGCGGGCAGATCACGAGGTCAGGAGATGCAGACCATCCTGGCTAACACGGCGAAACTCCGTCTCCACTAAAAATACAAAAACAAAATTGGCTGGGCATGGTGGCGGGCGCCTGTAGTCCCAGCTACTCGGGAGGCTGAGGTGGGAGAATGGCGTGAACCCAGGAGGTGGAGCTTGCAGCGAGCTGAGATCGCGCCACTGCACTTCAGCCTGGGCAACAGAGTGAGACTCCATCTCAAAACAAAACAAACAAACAAAAACCCATGAGCTATTGTGAGGCTTATTCACTGTCACGAGAACAGCAAAGGAAAAATCTGTTCCCATGATTCAATTACTTCCCACTAGGTTCCTTCCACAAAATATGGGGATTATTATAATTCAAGGTGAGATTTGGGGGGGGACATAGGGCCAAACCATATCATTGATGCAACACCTGAATAATGTGAGTTACAGAATGTTAGAATGATTGAAATAATACAAGAAGTGTTCTCCAAACTAAAGGATTTTGGATTGAAAGTACCCATGTAGAACCCTACACAGTGATATCATAAAAAATATACCACGGTGTATATTGTGACTTTTTTAGATTTTAGGAACAATGAAAAGTACCTAATATTCAGAGAGAGAGCGAGAGAGAGAGAGGAAAATGAGAAGCAGGAAGCAAACAAGTTGCATACAAATATTTGGAAATGAAAATGACAACACCATTGGAATCTAGACGATAGTGGGGCAAAACCTGCAATGTTATGAGGGTAAAACATTATAATATTATACCAAGGCAAATTATTAATCAAGTGTTTGGAGAAAATAAATACTTTGTCAGATATGCAAAGTCTCAAAAAAATTAACTCCTGGTCACTTTTCCTCAGGAAGTACCAGAGTATGGGCCTTGTTCATGGATAGAAAAAGGTAGAATATTGTTAAAAATATTCTTCTTCTTAACTAAAATGCGGTAAATATTTACTTTCAAATCCTTATGATATATTTCATGGAACTTCAGAAGCTAATCCTTAAATAAATGGAACGTGTAAATAGACAAAATCTCTCAGATAAAAAATTGAGAGGGTATGCTATAACAAATATAAAAATTTGTCATAATGAAAGATGATTTAAATACTACAACATTGCTATAGAAATATATAAGCAAGCCAATGGAATGATGTAGATATCTCAGGAACAGGGCTCTATATATATTGAACTTAGAATATGATAAATCTTGCATTAGGTGTTAGTAGGAAAAATGGCGCAGGTGACACAGAGAACGTCAAAATTCTTTGCTTGCATATCCCCTCAAGTACATTTTAAAAATATAACCTCTGTATCATTCTCATTTAGAAAACTTGTAACTTCTATATACTTAAATATTGAGAGCTTAATAACTATGCCAGATTATTATATACTGCAGCAAGTTTGTAAAATATGCCCAATGGGATGTAAATATCTACAAATGATGTCTAGCAGCATCCATTTAGTACATTCATGAACATGCTCTTTTAACATTCTAAAATGTTACATCTTCCAGTTTTTGAAATAACATTTCTATTCCACTTTCCTTGCAGAATTTTCTCCAAATTTAATACATTTTATGCTTAAAAGTTACATATTTATTTTTCTTCAGTGAAATACATATAATATTGACATTTTAACATGTTTTATTTATGATGTTACAAATCTAAGTGTTCAAATATTCTCTAGATTTTAACTCACTTTTATTAACTTCTCATTGAAATATTACACAAGTCCATGTGTAAATATTCACAAATAATAAATGTATATTGGAAACATTTTCCCATTATGAAATCATGTTCACAGATCAAGAAAGTGAATGTGATCAGCAATCAAAAAATATCTCTCTCCCTCTTAATGCTTCTCCTAAAAATGACATTATTCTGATTCCTAATATTTAAGATTAGCTTTGCCAACTTTTGCCTTCATATAAATGGAATCATATGTTACTAATAAGTGCTTAGGGCCAGGTACGGTGGCGGTGGCTCATACCTGTAATCCCAGCACTTTGGGAGGCTGAGGTGGGCGGATCACTTGAGGTCAGGAGTTTGAGAGCAGACTGGCCAACATGGTGAAACCTCATCTTTACTCAAAATACAAAAATTAGCCTGGCGTGTTGGCGCACGCCTGTAGTCAGCTACTGGGGAGGCTGAGGCAGGAAAATAGCTTGAACCTGGGAGGCAGAGGTTGCAGTGAACTGAGATAGTGCCACTGCACTCCAGCCGGGGCGACAGAGTGAGACTCTGTCTCAAAAAAATAAAAAAATTTAAAAAGTGCTTATTGCTGCTTGGCTTCTTTTGCTCGATATTGTGCTTGTGAGAGACGTTCCCATTGTTGCATGTAGCAACTGGCCATTTTTTCTCAATGCTATGCTTGACTATGTGCCTGTAGCATGATTGAGTTATCTGCTCTTCCTCTGCTTTGCTCCCTCTATTAAGGTGTAGCCCTCTAGGGTTTCCAATGGAGTTAATGAGGTCTTTATCAGGGTACCTCTCTTTGATGGGCCTTGAACTCCAAGTTTTGTCTTCTTGGCACTATAAAATGCAGAAAATATCCATTCGATTACCAGGAGTTTTGCCTAGCTTTTTATCTTTTATCCTGTGCAGTTCAAGAATAAGGCAATTGCCCTAAGGTAAAAGCCAATATAATGTTAAGTTTCTTTTTCTGTGCCACATTTCTGAAAAGAATATAACTGCTTGACCACCCCTCTTTTCTCCAAGTTCCAACTGTTGTTGTATCCATAGTTTTTATTTTCCTTTTCCTCCAGCTCTATAAAATTGATAAAATGCCTGCTAATTTCTCAGCATGTATTAGTGGTGGTTCCTAGTGGGACTATCTTTAAAGACATATAACAAGAATAAGTAAGTGGCCTGAGGGAAGAAGAACCTGCAGAATTTGCACACTTCCCTGTACCCTTTCTCCTCAGGATATTGACTCCTTGAGTGCTGTTTCCTTTGGGACCTCTCTATTATCTTCTAATAATTTTGTTGTGGTGGTGATGGCTCTTTGTTTTTTGCATTTTATCTAGCTATTCCAGTGCTTCTCAGCGGTAGATTTGACTATTACAATTACTTTATCATTGCCCTGTAGATAATTTTACTATCATTTAAGTAAACTTTTTATTAAAGCATAACATCCAAATAGAAAATTCCAAAAATACAGCCAGATAGACCCACGTATTTTTTAAAGTGAACATATCCTTGTACTAAGAACCCACATTTTCAAAAACATAATAATATACTAACACCCGTGTCCCTGCTCAAATAACTCTCTACAACCACCCAAAGGTATCTATTCTAACTTCTAACACCCTAAATTCATTTTCATTGTTGTTGACCATCATAAATAAGAAACATCCATGAACTTTTCTTTTGTGATAGTCTCACTTTGCTTAACATTGTTTTTCAGACACTTGTGGTATTTTTGACAATGTTGACATCCCTTATTTTGTTAAGGTGGTGAATTGATTGATTTACCAGTTATACCACCTCTGCATTCCTAGAATAACACTTGGTTATTATATTTGGCCATAATATGTTATCTAGTAGTGATTTTCTGATATTGTTTTAATAATTTTGTATCTATGATAATGAGCATTTTTTGTATTCATGCTTAATGTAATATTTCATATTTCAAATTTCATTTTTTTTGTTTATGTATACATTTTACTACGTGTTTTCTATTTGAACTGCCTCTATTATATTCTTTTCATTAGTTCTTTCCTTTTTCATGAGTCATATATACTTATTGCATTTTCTCCTTTATTAAAGTTTAGTTTTACATTATTTTCCTACTTGTTTAATGACTACCATAGGATTTACAACACATATCTGTGTGGTTTATTATCATTTGAAAAAATGAACACCTTTTTTTCTCTCCCCCAATAATAGGGACTTTAAAACAATTTATTATCATCCATGTACCTCACTATTGCCTTTTGTTTTATTGTTTTGTGCATTTTAATTCTATGTATGTATGAAATACCACAAGAAAATAGTATTATAATTTTCTCTCTCTCATACACACACTCCCACATGCTCACCAGTTCTCCTGCTCTTTATAGCTTCTTTCTTTTCCGTGTTTCCATCTGAAATTATTCTCAACCTACTGAAAGAATACTATTTGATCTTTTTTAAGGCACATCTAGTGGTGATGAATTCTTTCAGGTTTTATTTGTTTGAAAATATTTTTATTTTCTAAGTTGGTAATAATTTTTCAGCATATGTCTTGATTCTGTTGAGATGCTGTTATCTGTATATTTCAACTTTTGTAGTTCTATTGAGTATAATGTAGCTTTATTCTTTAGACACTTTTAAGATTTTCTCTGGTGTTGAGGTTCAGCCATTTTACTGAAGTAACTAGGTTTGGTTTCTTTTGTGTGTTTTTTTTTTCCTTAGGGTTTTCAGAGCATCTTGAATATATGTGCTATTATTTTTCATCAACTCTTTCCATTGAATTCTCTTCCTTCTTTTTTCTTTGGCTCTTCTAAAACTTCATCTGAATATGAAATCTTTTTACCATGTCCCTTATGACCCTTGTTCTTTTATATAATTTTCATTTTCTTCTCTATGCTTTAGTTCACTTACTTTCTCTTGGCTTATTTATATTGTTCACCAATCCTGTTTCCTATGATTTCAAATCTCTTATTATGCACATTGGTTTTTTATTTCTGTTATTGAATTTTGAAGTCTAGATTTCCCATTTGATTCTTTTTCTTTCAGTTATAATTTTTAGGTAAAAATTCTTCATCTTTTAATATATTCTTTCATCTTTTATTAAAATCTAAATCATAATTATTTTAAAGTCCTGTGAACATACTCCAATAACTGAATCACATGTAGGTTGTCTTCTACTTTCTATTTTCTTGGTGTTTTCAGTTATATTTTCCTATCTTTTGACAAGTATGTTTGTTGATTGAATCATGGGCATTGCGTGTAAAGATTTTAGGTGTTCTTGATGATATGTCCTTCCTTCAAATAAAATTTGCCTTTTCCTCTGGTAGGAATATAAAATGGGTGTCATTAATCTGATCAGAAACTTAGCTGAGTCAAATTGTTTTTGCAGATTTACTATTACTCCATCTACCTCTGGTTTCCTCCCATTTTAAAACAAAATACCCAAGTGTGTAATTGAGAGACCAGTTCTCATGGGCATTCATCCTATTGGTATGACTTGAACTAAAATTCTTTTCTGTTTAACACATCAAAACAGTAAAATCTCAACTGTACTCATGTAACTTTTCTTCTTAGCTTTTTTCTTCCTTACTTATGCAGCTTCTGAATCCTTCATACATCTCCATTAAAAAACCTGTTTCATTCAAACTCAGTTCTCTGGCCATTGCTTCCTGTTAAGACCTGATGTCTTAAGTCTCTAGTTTTGTTCCTCAACTCCTGAAAAACCACAAAAGCTCTTCTGATTTCTCTGTCCTCAGCAGTGTTCCTCTGTCCAGGAAATACTAAGGTTTTCAGCCTCTTGTCTTGCATCTAGTAGGAGAAAATACCAAAGGGAAAATGCAACTGCCCTATGTCAGCTCATTTCTTCCCAGCTCTTCCTTCTCTAGAATGTGACTCTTTTATTCCTGATTGCTTCATTAGTTATCTGATAACTTCAGACAAATGTTTATTACTATTATTGTTGTTGTTGTTGTTTAACATACTTTGTCTAGTTCTTAGATGGAACATTGGTCTTTTGCAGGCTACTTCATCATACCTGAAGGTGGATATCTAACTTCATATTTCGTAGGGTAACTATGATGGGTGTAAAATTATAAGCTTTTATAAGGGTATAAAATTATAGCTTTATAAGCTATTTTATTTAAACACTTTAAAGATAACATTCCAATTTCTGCAGGAACCCATTGTTTCTGTGGAAAATCATCTGTAATTCTAATTTTTACTTGCTAAATTTGAAGGTAACCATTCTTTATTTCTCTGCTTTCTTTCAAAGCAGTTCACCAAAGTGAAACCAAATAATCTCTTCTTACATCAAATTGACTATAACTATAGGCACACAGTCACACTAATCTGTAGATGAGGATAACACATAGTTTTTAAGATAGTTTTATTGCATTTCTCTTCTTTATTCTACACAGTGAGAGTGGATTTTAATATATAAAGATTTATTTCTTATTCAAAATATCATTAAATAAATAAATGCTTATAAAGTTGAGAGGGGAAAAGAGAAAATTAAAGAAATATATTAATTTTTTGAGGTGAATACTATAATATACCATATGTTTATATAAAAAAGTTGTTAAATGAATTATTTTAAAAATAAAATTCCACAATATTAAGTGATTTTTCAACAGAGAAATAATCCATAGCATGAATGCATCTATAGTATACAATATATACATATACATATATATTTACAATTTTACTACTATATGGTAAAAATGAAGATTGAGGAAGCAGAGAGAAGAATTATGAGAATCTGATTTTTTTTTTCTGTGCATATATCAGCACTGTGACAGTGGAGATGAAGTGCAGTAGATGGGACTGAAATATATTGGGAGGTTTTATCTGCAGCAGTGCTTTTCAAAATATCTGTGATGCGGGACCATTTTAAAAAAATCATCAATCATTTAAGGCAGTATTTTTTAAGATAAAAGTAAATTACTAAGAAAGGAAATGACAAAGAAAGCAAAAAATATAATCTCATTTTTTATTATTAGGTTCAACCGACATAAAATCATTTTGTTAAATGCTATAGACATTTTTAAATATTTGCTATGTATTTCTCTTCTTTTCTCAACCAAAATTGCTACCAAATATTTTGTGGACCACACATTTAGTAGCGCTGATCTAGAGTATGTGAAGAATGAAATAGAAAAGGACATATTACTTTTAGGCTGTTACTTCTGTACTAATATTAACACAATTCTATGTTAGTACTTCTATAGTATTGGTATTGGCTTTATAGCTTGAACAACTGAATGAGTGTTTTAAGCATTTATTAATATTGATAAGGCTTCAAAATAATTATTTTGACAAGCAACAAATTCAGTTTAGTATGTAGCACATTAGGTTTGAAATGCTCTTGAGCATTCAAGATTAATATTTTATGTAGACACTTACCTTGTAAATCTCTCCCAGTTTCTTCGAAGCTGAGATTATGTGGGATTTTATTTCTTCTTTTAATAATTTTGAATAGTATACGTTTAAAGTCATTGTATAACTGAAAATATTATTGTGTATTTCTCCTGCTTGAAAGTGAACCTTTTTAAATTTCTAATTTCAATTTTTGTTGGTACATAGTAGGTGTATATGTGAAGTACATGAGATATTTTGATACAGGTGTACAAGATGAAATAAGCACAACATAGAGAATGGAGTAGCCATTCCCTCAAGCACTTATCCTTCGAATTACAAACAATCCAATTATACTTATTTAGTTATTTAAAAATATACAATTAAATTATTATTGACTATAGTCACCCTGTTGTGCTATCAAATAGTAGGTCTTATTCCTTTTTTCTAAATATATTTTGTACCCATTAACCATTCCCACCTCCTCCCACCCCCCAACTACCCTTCCTAGCCTCTCTGTCTCCATGAGTCTGATTGTTTTAAAATTTAAATCCCACAAATATGTGAGAACATGTGATATTTGTCTTTCTATGCCTGGCTTATTTCACTTAGCATAATTACCTTCAGTTTCATCTATGTTGTTGCAAAGACAGGATCTCATTCTTTTTTAATGTCTGAATAGTACTCCATTGTGTATATGTACTACATTTTCCTTTTCCATTCATCTGTTGATGGACATTTAGGTAGCTTTCAAATTTTGGCTATTGTGAACAGTGCTGCAACAAACATGGGAAAGAAGGTATCTCTTTGATATACTAAGTTTCTTTTGTTTGGGTATATACCCATCAGAGGGATTGCTGAATGATATAGTAGCTCAATTTTTATTTTTTTGAGGAATCTCCAAACCGTTTTCTATAGTGATTTTACTAATTTACATTCCCACCAATACTGTACAAGGGTTCTCTTTTCTCCACATCCTCTCCAGCTATTATGAGTGGGGTTACTATTTAAATTTCTTTTTCAGATTGTTGACTGTTGGCATATAGAAAGGCTACTTATTTTTGTATGTTGACTTTGTATCCTGCAACTTTACTGAATTTGTTTATCAGTTCCCATAGTTTTCTGGTGGAGTCTTTAGGTTTTTCCAAATATAAGAACATATCATCTGCAAACAAGGAGAGTTTAACTTCTTCCTTTTCAATTTGGATGTCCTTATTTCTTACTCTTGTCCTTTTGCTCTCACTAGGACTTCCAGTACTATGTTGAATAACAGTGCTGGAAGTGTGAATGCTTGTGGTATTCCAAATCTTAGAGGAAAGTCTTTAAGATTTTTCCCATTCGGTATGATACTAGCTGTGGGTTGTCATATATGGCTTTTATAATGTTGAGGTATGTTCCTTCTATTCCCGGTTTTTTGACCATTTTTTTTTTCATGAAGGGATGTTGAATTTTATCAATGCTTTTTCAGCATCAATTGAAATGATAGTAATGTTTTTGTCTTTCATTCATTTCATTCTGTTAATATGATGTATCATATTCTGTTAATATGATGTATCATATTCTGTTAATATGATGTATCACACTGATTGATTCGTATATGTTGGGCCATCCTTGCCTCCCAGGGATAAATCCAATTTGGTCATGATGAATGATCTTTTTTTAAATATATATATAACTTTTATTTTAGGTTTGGGGGTACACATGCAGGTTTGTTTTGTAGGTAAACTGTGTGTCACGAGGGTTTGTGATCTTGTTTTGTCAAAAGTTAGGTTAAAATTAATTGTGTTTTCAAGCTCTTGCTCATTTTCTTTTAAAATCCAGTATGGTCATTTCAGCACCAAATTTATACTTGTTTCTTTGTAAACATAGTCTTTAGTTTTCTACATATCTCTTAAAGATTTTGTAACTTTTAAATTTTCTTTTGCTTTTCTAAAGCTTTATGAGAATGTGGATAAGTATTCCTGTTTACTAAAATTTATTCCGCATAGCAATCGGAGAGCACTTACAATTTATTCAGTTTTAGAATATGTTCTTTAGGTGAGCGACGCAGAAGACGGGTGATTTCTGCATTTCCATCTGAGGTACCGGGTTCATCTCACTAGGGAGTGCCAGACAGTGGGCGCAGGTCAGTGGGTGCGCGCACCGTGCGCGAGCCGAAGCAGGGCGAGGCATTGCCTCACCTGGGAAGCGCAAGGGGTCAGGGAGTTCCCTTTCCGAGTCAAAGAAAGGGGTGACGGAGGCACCTGGAAAATCGGGTCACTCCCACCCGAATATTGCGCTTTTCAGACCGGCTTAAAAAACGGCGCACCACGAGACTATATCCCGCACCTGGCTCGGAGGGTCCTACGCCCAGGGAATCTCGCTGATTGCTAGCACAGCAGTCTGAGATCAAACCGCAAGGCGGCAGCGAGGCTGGGGGAGGGGCGCCCGCCATTGCCCAGGCTTGCTTAGGTAAACAAAGCAGCCCGGAAGCTCGAACTGGGTGGAGCCCACCACAGCTCAAGGAGGCCTGCCTGCCTCTGTAGGCTCCACCTCTGGGGGCAGGGCACAGACAAACAAAAAGACAGCAGTAACCTCTGCAGACTTAAATGTCCCTGTCTGACAGCTTTGAAGAGAGCAGTGGTTCTCCCAGCACGCAGCTGGAGATCTGAGAACGGGCAGACTGCCTCCTCAAGTGGGTCCCTGACCCCTGACCCCCGAGCAGCCTAACTGGGAGGTACCCCCCAGCAGGGGCACACTGACACCTCACACGGCAGGGTATTCCAACAGACCTGCAGCTGAGGGTCCTGTCTGTTAGAAGGAAAACTAACAAACAGAAAGGACATCCACACCAAAAACCCATCTGTACATCACCATCATCAAAGACCAAAAGTAGATAAAACCACAAAGATGGGGAAAAAACAGAACAGAAAAACTGGAAACTCTAAAACGCAGAGCGCCTCTCCTCCTCCAAAGGAATGCAGTTCCTCACCAGCAACGGAACAAAGCTGGATGGAGAATGATTTTGACGAGCTGAGAGAAGAAGGCTTCAGACGATCAAATTACTCTGAGCTACGGGAGGATATTCAAACCAAAGGCAAAGAAGTTGAAAACTTTGAAAAAAATTTAGACGAATGTATAACTAGAATAACCAATACAGAGAAGTGCTTAAAGGAGCTGATGGAGCTGAAAACCAAGGCTCGAGAACTACGTGAAGAATGCAGAAGCCTCAGGAGCCGATGCGATCAACTGGAAGAAAGGGTATCAGCAATGGAAGATGAAATGAATGAAATGAAGCGAGAAGGGAAGTTTAGAGAAAATGAATAAAAAGAAATGAGCAAAGCCTCCAAGAAATATGGGACTATGTGAAAAGACCAAATCTACGTCTGATTGGTGTACCTGAAAGTGATGCGGAGAATGGAGCCAAGTTGGAAAACACTCTGCAGGATATTATCCAGGAGAACTTCCCCAATCTAGCAAGGCAGGCCAACGTTCAGATTCAGGAAATACAGAGAACGCCACAAAGATACTCCTCGAGAAGAGCAACTCCAAGACACATAATTGTAGATTCACCAAAGTTGAAATGAAGGAAAAAATGTTAAGGGCAGCCAGAGAGAAAGGTCGGGTTACCCTCAAAGGGAAGCCCATCAGACTAACAGCGGATCTCTCAGCAGAAACCCTACAAGCCAGAAGAGAGTGGGGGCCAATATTCAACATTCTTAAAGAAAAGAATTTTCAACCCAGAATTTCATATCCAGCCAAACTAAGCTTCATAAGTGAAGGAGAAATAAAATACTTTAGAGACAAGCAAATGCTGAGAGATTTTGTCACCACCAGGCCTGCCCTAAAAGAGCTCCTGAAGGAAGCGCTAAACATGGAAAGGAACAACCGGTACCAGCCGCTGCAAAATCATGCCAAAATGTAAAGACCATCGAGACTAGGAAGAAACTGCATCAACTAACGAGCAAACTCACCAGCTAACATCATAATGACACGATCAAATTCACACATAACAATATTAACTTTAAATGTAAATGGACTAAATTCTCCAATTAAAAGACACAGACTGGCAAGTTGGATAAAGAGTCAAGACCCATCAGTGTGCTGTATTCAGGAAACCCATCTCACGTGCAGAGACACACATAGGCTCAAAATAAAAGGATGGACGAAGATCTACCAAGCAAATGGAAAACAAAAAAAGGCAGGGGTTGCAATCCTAGTCTCTGATAAAACAGACTTTAAACCAACAAAGATCAAAAGAGACAAAGAAGGCCATTACATAATGGTAAAGGGATCAATTGAACAAGAGGAGCTAACTATCCTAAATATATATGCACCCAATACAGGAGCACCCAGATTCATAAAGCAAGTCCTGAGTGACCTACAAAGAGACTTAGACTCCCACACATTAATAATGGGAGACTTTAACACCCCACTGTCAACATTAGACAGATCAACGAGACAGAAGGTCAACAAGGATACCCAGGAATTGAACTCAGCTCTGCACCAAGCTGACCTAATAGACATCTACAGAACTCTCCACCCCAAATCAACAGAATATACATTTTTTTCAGCACCACACCACACCTATTCCAAAATTGACCACATACTTGGAAGTAAAGCTCTCCTCAGCAAATGTAAAAGAACAGAAATTGTAACAAACTATCTCTCAGACCACAGTGCAATCAAACTAGAACTCAGGATTAAGAATCTCACTCAAAGCCACTCAACTACATGGAAACTGAACAACCTGCTCCTGAATGACTACTGGGTACATAACGAAATGAAGGCAGAAATAAAGATGTTCTTTGAAACCAACGAGAAAAAAGACACAACATACCAGAATCTCTGGGACACATTCAAAGCAGTGTGTAGAGGGAAATTTATAGCACTAAATGCCCACAAGAGAAAGCAGGAAAGATCAAAAATTGACACCCTAACATCACAATTAAAAGAACTAGAAAAGCAAGAGCAAACACATTCAAAAGCGAGCAGAAGGCAAGAAATAACTAAAATCCGAGCAGAACTGAAGGAAATAGAGACACAAAAAACCCTTCAAAAAATTAATGAATCCAGGAGCTGGTTTTTTGAAAGGATCAACAAAATTGATAGACCGCTAGCAAGACTAATAAAGAAAAAAAGAGAGAAGAATCAAATAGACGCAATAAAAAATGATAAAGGGGATATCACCACCGATCCCACAGAAATACAAACTACCATCAGAGAATACTACAAACACCTCTATGCAAATAAACTAGAAAATCTAGAAGAAATGGATACATTCCTCGACACATACACTCTCCCAAGACTAAACCAGGAAGAAGTTGAATCTCTGAATAGACCAATAACAGGAGCTGAAATTGTGGTAATAATCAATAGTTTACCAACCAAAAAGAGTCCAGGACCAGATGGATTCACAGCCGAATTCTACCAGAGGTACAAGGAGGAACTGGTACCATTCCTTCTGAAACTATTCCAATCAATAGAAAAAGAGGGAATCCTCCCTAACTCATTTTATGAGGCCAGCATCATTCTGATACCAAAGCCGGGCAGAGACACAACCAAAAAAGAGAATTTTAGACCAATATCCTTGATGAACATTGATGCAAAAATCCTCAATAAAATACTGGCAAACCGAATCCAGCAGCACATCAAAAAGCTTATCCACCATGATCAAGTGGGCTTCATCCCTGGGATGCAAGGCTGGTTCAATATACGCAAATCAATAAATGTAATCCAGCATATAAACAGAGCCAAAGACAAAAACCACATGATTATCTCAATAGATGCAGAAAAAGCCTTTGACAAAATTCAACAACCCTTCATGCTAAAAACTCTCAATAAATTAGGTATTGATGGGACGTATCTCAAAATAATAAGAGCTATCTATGACAAACCCACAGCCAATATCATACTGAATGGGCAAAAACTGGAAGCATTCCCTTTGAAAACTGGCACAAGACAGGGATGCCCTCTCTCACCGCTCCTATTCAACATAGTGTTGGAAGTTCTGGCCAGGGCAATCAGGCAGGAGAAGGAAATAAAGGGTATTCAATTAGGAAAAGAGGAAGTCAAATTGTCCCTGTTTGCAGACGACATGATTGGATTGTTTATCTAGAAAACCCCATCGTCTCAGCCCAAAATCTCCTTAAGCTGATAAGCAACTTCAGCAAAGTCTCAGGATACAAAATCAATGTACAAAAATCACAAGCATTCCTATACACCAACAACAGACAAACAGAGAGCCAAATCATGAGTGAACTCCCATTCACAATTGCTTCAAAGAGAATAAAATACCTAGGAATCCAACTTACAAGGGATGTGAAGGACCTCTTCAAGGAGAACTACAAACCACTGCTCAAGGAAATAAAAGAGGATACAAACAAATGGAAGAACATTCCATGCTCATGGGTAGGAAGAATCAATATCGTGAAAATGGCCATACTGCCCAAGGTAATTTACAGATTCAATGCCATCCCCATCAAGCTACCAATGACTTTCTTCACAGAATTGGAAAAAACTACTTTAAAGTTCATATGGAACCAAAAAAGAGCCCGCATCGCCAAGTCAATCCTAAGCCAAAAGAACAAAGCTGGAGGCATCACACTACCTGACTTCAAACTATACTACAAGGCTACAGTAACCCAAACAGCATGGTACTGGTACCAAAACAGAGATATAGATCAATGGAACAGAACAGAGCCCTCAGAAATAACGCCACTTACCTACAACTATCTGATCTTTGACAAACCTGAGAAAAACAAGCAATGGGGAAAGGATTCCCTATTTAATAAATGGTGCTGGGAAAACTGGCTAGCCATATGTAGAAAGCTGAAACTGGATCCCTTCCTTACACCTTATACAAAAATCAATTCAAGATGGATTAAAGATTTAAACGTTAGACCTAAAATCATAAAAACCCTAGAAGAAAACCTAGGCATTACCATTCAGGACATAGGCGTGGGCAAGGATTTCATGTCCAAAACACCAAAAGCAATGGCAACAAAAGACAAAATTGACAAATGGGATCTAATTAAACTAAAGAGCTTCTTCACAGCAAAAGAAACTACCATCAGAGTGAACAGGCAACCTACAACATGGGAGAAAATTTTCGCAACCTACTCATCTGACAAAGGGCTAATATCCAGAATCTACAATGAACTCAAACAAATTTACAAGAAAAAAACAAACAACCCCATCAAAAAGTGGGCGAGGGACATGAACAGACACTTCTCAAAAGAAGACATTTATGCAGCCAAAAAACACATGAAAAAATGCTCATCATCACTGGCCATCAGAGAAATGCAAATCAAAACCACTATGAGATATCATCTCACACCAGTTAGAATGGCAATCATTCAAAAGTCAGGAAACAACAGGTGCTGGAGAGGATGTGGAGAAATAGGAACACTTTTACACTGTTGGTGGGACTGTAAACTAGTTCAACCATTGTGGAAGTCAGTGTGGCGATTCCTCAGGGATCTAGAACTAGAAATACCATTTGACCCAGCCATCCCATTACTGGGTATATACCCAAATGACTATAAATCATGCTGCTATAAAGACACATGCACACGTATGTTTATTGCGGCATTATTCACAATAGCAAAGACTTGGAACCAACCCAAATATCCAACAATGATAGACTGGATTAAGAAAATGTGGCACATATACACCATGGAATACTATGCAGCCATAAAAAATGATGAGTTCATGTCCTTTGTAGGGACATGGATGAAACTGGAAACCATCATTCTCAGTAAACTATCGCAAGAACAAAAAACCAAACACCGCATATTCTCACTCATAGGTGGGAATTGAACAATGAGATCACATGGACACAGGAAGGGGAATATCACATTCTGGGGACTGTGGTGGGGAAGGGGGAGGGGGGAGGGATAGCATTGGGAGATATACCTAATGCTAGATGACGAGTTAGTGGGTGCAGTGCACCAGCATGGCACATGTATACATATGTAACTAACCTGCACAATGTGCACATGTACCCTAAAACTTAAAGTATAAAAAAAAAAAAGTATATGTTCTTTATTTCTGTGGTTATTTTCCCCACCAAACTCCAAACTCTCTGCTTACTCTTTTTGAGAAAGTATTGGAAAT
The DNA here is from genome assembly GCF_028858775.2 of Pan troglodytes. Taxonomy (NCBI): domain Eukaryota; kingdom Metazoa; phylum Chordata; class Mammalia; order Primates; family Hominidae; genus Pan; species Pan troglodytes. The sequence goes on from NC_072403.2 coordinate 131,965,039, forward strand.
ATTGAATTTTATTTCATGTACTTGAATCTTTATTCATCTTGATACCTTTAAGATAGAAATGAATCTCTTTTTTTGATCTTCTGGCTCCATAATTGGCTCTTCATCAATATTCACTCAGCAAATCAATCCCTACATCGCTTTTACTTATATCTCAGTAATCAAAAGTTGTCTTTAAAAATATATCTGTTTAGTTATATTTTATGCATGTACATTTTTCTGCATTTTCTCTCAGGATAATGACTGTATTTGTTCTAATGGTGGGATGTTAATTCTTGTTGAATTTGTTGCCTCACTGTCTTGGTAGTTTTAGTTTTCTCGTCACCTTTTATTTGAGAAAACCCATTTGGCCTTTTAAAAAATAAATATATAGCCTACCTTAATGAATAACAACCAGCCATCTTGCTTCTCCTACTCCATTGTAAATTTTACTTCTTTGATTTGTTGATAGGTATTACTGTTAAACTCAAGTATGTTGGGAGAATAAGAGGATTTACTGATCTAAGTGTTGTCAATTTAATACTAAATTAATTATCCAGGTAAATGTCAAAGGAATTCCAACTACTTGTGTCAGTAATGCTATGATTCAACACTATATTCTTTTCTGTACAATACACACTTAGTCTTTGTAGTGCAAATAAACTTATTGTCCATCATTAGTATTTTTTTTCTATTTTTGTTGATTTTTCTCTAATCATTTTTGTTGTCTGAAGCTTGTCTTCTAGCGCATTCTTCAAAAAATATTCATGGGAACAACATTTCCTACTTTCTTTCATATTGATAACACTTCATCTGTGACCTTTACTTTTGAAGATCTGTTGGTAAATCTAATATCTTTAGTTCATATTTTCTTTACATGGATGTCTTAGATATTTCACTACACATTCCACTAGCCTAAATAATTGAAGTTTCAAAGTCTGATGATGTGTTTTGCTGTCCCATACTATGTCCTTTGAGTGGGTATTTTTTTTTTTTGCTTGACTCAAGATCTTTTATTTAATGTCTATTAATTTTATGAGAATATGTTTCAGTGTAGATAATCCAGTTAATTTTCTAAAGGAACATGATATTTCCTTCCAATAAGTCATTTTAATTATTTCTGCTTAATTAAGAATGTTTCCTAGAACTATAATTTTTAGTAGCTTTTCCTCTACTCTTGCTTTGATTTTCTTCATTAAAGACCCCTATTAAGTACATGATGGATCTTCTTTGTCATCTGAATGCTTCATTTTTCCTTTGTATGTCTTTCTGAAATTATTTTCTTCCTTTTTTTAAAGGGATTATTAAGGTATAATCACATAGAAGAACAAATATATCATAGATGTAAAACTAGATAAATTGTCATGATCTGAACATACCTATGTATCTCACACACAGGTCAAAAAATAGAACGCTAACACTACCATAGAAGTCGTTTCCTACCTTTTTTACATCTCTATTGCCCCAAAGAGCTAACTGCTGTCATGACTGATAACAACTTGGTTGTGTCTCTTCTGAGTTTTTCATAAATAGAATCTCTACATAGACACCGAGGCCATTTTCTTTTTTTTTTAAGTGTTTTATGACGTAAAATTTTAAATTATATCCTGGCATGTCAGCACCTTCAGGATCTTTACTATTTATATCATTACCAAAACTATGCTTTTTTTCTCTATCTTGTTTGTTCTCCACTTGAAGTTTTATTTGTGTTGAGGTCCACTATAAAAAATACCCTGAATGTATGTTTTTAAATAGATTGTAAAATAATCGATACAATTTGTATTATTTGAATTAGTTTAGTTGTTTCAAATTGTAAGTATAATGAAGGGGATTTTTTTCTGATATGAAATAAAATTAACTTATTCTTCCTAACAATACCTCTTATGATATAGAGTTTGTTGTATGTATGAGTTTGAAATCTCAGATAAAACTAAATATGATCTCATTGTAGTTGAATAATGAAACTTGTTTTTGGAAGATGTAATTAATGAAACCATTATTAACATAATGTTATAAATTGATATTAGATAAAATATCAATTTATAACATCAGCTAAGAAACCTGTTTATGTTTAACACCAAACAACAATTACCATAAAACCTGTGGAAATTTTTTTCACTTCTTTTTGATAAGATTTAATATAATAGTTTTCTCTTACCTTATGAGTTATGACATGTGAAAATATTTTATGAATGGCAAATATTTATACAAATATTAAGTATTATGGCTACATTTATACTATAATGAATTATGAATTGATTTTATATAGGTAAGCTAAATAAAATTAGCTGATGTGTATTTCTAAGTGAAAATTTTCCTTACTGGAAAATTAAATTTTCAAGTATAATTTCCCTATATGTAACACATTCAATACAAATTAGCGTATGTTTAAGGAGTTGTCTAATAAAAATTCAGTTTTTATTCCTTCACAGCTAATGAGGACTGCAAGCCTGAGTAATAAGTTGACAATGTATGTTCATTCAACAAACGTTTTTGGACAGTTTCCCCATTACAAGAATTATTTTAGAAATTCAAACAGAAAAAAGACATAGCTTGCAATTTAGTTTTGGAAGGATATATATGGACATGGTAGGAACAGTAATGACCATGCTACTATGAGCATTTCATTAGGCTAGGATTCTTATATCGTTTAATTCTTGCAATCATCTATGATGAAAAGTTTAAGTATTTTATTGGTGAAGAAACTGATGCTCAGACAGTTTTTTGACTAACCCAAAGTTTGACATACAGTAAGCACAAACTGAAGTTGGAATTTGTGCTTTTCTTTTTTTAATCCTCGAGTTCTTTATATCACATCCCACATTTGTTGGCAGATAAATTTTAGTGTACTTATGTGAGAGTGTTTTCTAAATATATAATTAATTACAAGTTGGGAGTTGTTTTTTTTTAAGTTCCAAGGTTAACTGATAACCTTTAAGAACCACCATGCATTGGGACTCAGAGAAAATGTTAGTCTGTCTGCATTTTCATAGAATTAGTATGGTTAATAAATCCTGGCAAATCATTCATAAGTGATTAAGTTACAATGCAGTATTTGACAGCATTATGATTTTGTTTTTAGTTACCTATTTCCATTCTGTATTAAAATGTGCTAGTGCATTTTTAAAGAACAATACATTTTCCTATTTCTGCTTATACATGAGCATTTTATAGCCAAATCAAATAACTCCCACTATTTCTAATGGCAATGTTAGGACTTAAATGATGAGAATCATTTGTTAGATTAAAGTGAATTTACTTCAGATTCCAATTATTTCTAGTGGTCGTAAATCTTTCAGTTTACCTTAAGGGCTCAAGAAACTCCTTCAATGTTTTTGTAAAGGAAAATTGTGCCTTAATGGGAAATGTTATTCTAGATGGGATCCTGCAGCAATCATGATGTGCTATCATTACAGAGATTGATTCTGCTGGAAAGATATAATTCCTAAAGTATCTTTGATGTAACCTTATGTTCCACGTTACAAAAGGAGATAAATTAGCCTTTCTAAGCCGTGACAAATATATGATCATCTGAAATCCAAGATTAAGTCTAAATAGGTTAAAAACAGAAAATACTAGCATATTAAGATCTCTTCTTACAGTTTAAAATTGTGGCATAGTGTCCAAACATATGGATACTTCTTAGTCCATTATCAGAGTCAAAACTATGAAATAGGAGGCCTCCAGATATTATCTTATTAATTTGCCTTTTTATAGGGGAATTATTTTATTTTTCAGATATCTTAATTTTTTAGAACCGAAGCCCACATTTTTAAAGAAAAATATATAACTATGTTTCTCAAGAGTAATGTATGGATGCCATTTAAATAAAAGCTACTCTATTCTGAGAGTTTTTAAATTATTTTTATTGTAATATTTTTAAATTTATAAAAACATAGGCTGTAAATTCTTACAGCTATAAACTATACAACCAAAGGCAAATTTGTAAATTGAATACAAGAAAAACAAAAAACCATTCTAATCAAAAGCATTAATTTTATGTAATGCCATTTGCTGAAATTGCATTGTTGCTCAGTGTTCCTTAGGTACCAATGCTATTGCACAGGTCCTTGTGAGCTTAACATGTCTATATTACCTCACAAGATCTGAAAAGTGAATTATTCTACCATTTTCCCCTAGTTGAACTACTGTAAGACATTTACTTATACATTGTGTTCTGATATAATTTGGTCTTTACATAGCAGTGATGAATATGGTATACACATAATTCTGTTTTTATTTCTATTATTTTACTACAATTAAAGTCATCATTTGGCACCAAAAAATATAAGCAAAAACATAGTAGTAGGCATTGAAACTGAATAGCAAGTAATGAGTATTATCCAAATTGTTTTAAAATTATTTATTTACTTATATTTAATTCACAATAATTGTATATATTTGTGGGCATGATGTTATGTTTTGATCTACATACATTGTAGAAAGAGTCAATCAAACTAATATATCTATCACCTCACCAACATTATTTCTTTGTGGTGAAAATGTTAAAAATACAAATATTTTAAAATTAAATTTGGCTTTTCTAGTAGTTTATTGTTATTATAATAATAAAACAAACAAACAAACAATAAAACCAAGAGATGCTGACCTAGGTTAACAGGCATGGAAGAGTAGAGATGACATATCAAACAACTTATCAGCCTAAGGGAACTAGTGTATTTCAAATGAATTTAAGAGACATGACCCTCTAATCATCTTGGCAATATATCTCTGGTCCTCCATGATTAATTCTGAGGTTCCTTCTGGATTAATTAATATCTTAATTTTCAGAATATTTCTGTACTCTTTAAGCTGCAAACATCAGGCACATCAACTGTGTATATGCTATCCTTGAAATTTATACTCTAAAAAGCAATTCCAGGTATCAATACAATGGGGGAATTTAATCGTCCTTCCTAGGTGGGTTATTTTAATTTCCACAAAATGTATGCTTTATCTGTACATTTTGGAAGCTATATGTATTACAAATATCTTCTATCAGTTCATGATTCTTTGTCAATTTCTTTGTGGTATCTTTTGAAAAATATACTTTTAAATTTAAAATTATTTAAATTTAAATTTTTCATTTACAAAATTTTAGTCAATTTGACCAATTGTGTGTGTGTGTCCTATTTAATGTATCCTTCCCTACTTCCTGTTCAAAAATTTTTTTTACATTTATGACAGATTAAAGATTTATTTCCACATTTAAGTTCTTAATCCATTTGTAAATAATTTTTATTTGAGGAATCTGTTATGGGCTGAATTGTTGCCCCACAAAATTTATATGTTGAAACCTTAACCACCATTACCTCAGAATATGATTATCTTTGGAGATAAGGTTTTCAAAGAGGTAATTAATTTAAGATCATTAGGGTGGGTCCTAATCCAATATGACCAGTGACCTTAAAAAAAGAGGACATTCAGATAGAAACATCAGGGATGAGCACACACAAGGGAAAGACCATGCCAGGACACTGTGAGAAGGTGACCACCTGCTAGCTAAGGGGAGGGGTTTCAGAAGAAACCAAACCTGCTGACACCTCAGTTTGGTCTTTTAGCTTTCCAAATTCTGAAAAATAAATTTCTGCTGTTTAAGCCTCACAGTCTGTGGTATTTCATTAAGCAGCTATGGCAAACTAATAGACTATCACATTTTGTTTTCCACAAATGCAAGCAACCATTACAGGGGCATTTTTTAGTCTCTTCTCTTCCCACTGCTCTGCAGTACAACTTCTGTTCATGTATCAAGTTTGCATTTACGCGTGGATCTTTTTTTTAGGATCTCTATTCCATTTGGTTACTCAGTCTGGCCCATTCTACACTATTGTATCTACTGCAGCTTGAAAATATAACTTGATAGAGCAAATACACTTACATATCATTACCTTAATCACCATGATTCCTTTTAAATTTAATATTTTTTTGAATTCATAGCCCAAGGTCTTAGTAAGGCAAGGAAAACAACAGGTAAGACTCTCAAGAACTACAAATAGTGAAGTGCCAAGAAAGAACAAATAAATTTGAGAAGAAAAGTCAAAGTAATTGAAATGTTAGAAATGGAAACTATAATGGATTAAATTATTTTAAAAACCTCATTGGGTGGCTTAAACAATGAAAATACAGGTGAATGGACATGTGGTAAGCTGTTAGATGTATCTAAAGTAATTCAACATGCCACACAGAAAGATGGAAAAATTTATATGAAAGAAATGGTAAGAGCTACATGAGAGAATATTAAAGTTTAACAGGTGTCATAGAATCACAGACAGAGAAACAGAAAATGGGTGCCTAATATTTGAAAGAAAATTGCTACAAGTTTTTCGTAGATAAGATATAAATTCACAGGTCCAGGATTTGTTAGATATCACTAGAAGCGCTAAGAAAAATCAATCTGAGCCCAAACATGTTAGAGTATAAATATAGAACACAAAGGTAGAAAGAAAATGAAAATCTTTTATGCAGTCAGAAGAAAGGGGAAAAAAAAGAATGACAATTAGACAATAATAGAATTCTCAATTGCAGCAATAGAGGGCAGAAGAAAAATCTTCAAATTGTTGAGAAAAAAGTTATTAACAATCTACCTTTAGATTCCTACATATAGTACCTTTCAAGAAAAATTATGAATAAAAATGTCACCAAAACGGCCAGCACAAAGGTAATCCTTTAGGATACATTTCAAAAAGAAGAAAAATAATCTGAGATTAAAGCTCTGTGTTACCAGAAAGAATGATCAGCAAATCATATGATAAATGGGTATGTGAGCAGCTGACTATGTGATCTTCCTCTGTAGGAGTCCTGCAGCCCTAAATTTGGTGAGCTTTCCTCCAGACAAGTTTGCTGCTGCTTCTGCCTGTCTCCAGCGGCACCTACTGTCTGGAAACAGCCTCAGGACTCTTCAACTTTGTGCCTCAATAAAGGCATCTGGTTTCAATCAGTGCTCAGACACACCTGAGGGCAGCTTTGCCTGTGGCACCCACCCACAGGGAACCACAGTCTTCCCATTTGCCTCTTGCTCCTGGCTTCCAGCTTTGTTCCTAGGGTAGCATGTTTGTTTTGTTTTCTTTGAGTGTGTCTGTGTGTTTGAGGGGCATATTTATGTCGGGGTGGGTGGGGCGTGATGTGGTGTTATGATTACCTAAGGGTCTTCCTCTACTCTCATGTGGGCTAAAACTGGATGTTCTGCCCGTATGTGTACTAGGGGGGCACCAAGAGCATCTGATTGGCCATGATGCTGGTCGCAGCCATTTAATACTTTCTTATCCTCTATAGATGACAAATGCAGCTTTTGTAGCTGTGAAGATACAATATATCTGAGGCAAAGCAGGGTTGACTTGTTTTGTTTCATAGAAGTAGGGACATTTCATTCTCCTCATTTTTAAATGTCATGAAAATCTTTGCAAACATAAAAAACCTTGCAAACAACAATATGTAACAGAAACAAAAACAATGACCAACAGTAGTTTAGAAAGTTATAAAGAAACAGAGGCTTTTTTTTGTCTTAATAACAATTCTCAAGGACTGCTAATTACCTCTTACATTGTTTTCCTGATTTCTTTGACCTGAATTTTGTTGTAGCATTTATTGCTAGAGTAAAGCAATGTTTTTTGCCCCTCCATCTATTCCATTTACTTTAGTTTATTACTTGCCGTTTTTAGTTATTAGATTGGAAGGGTCTGCTTAGTTCACATGTGTCTGTCTCTTTATATCTTTATCCATCTGGCAGTGGTAACTTAAAAGATTTTGAACTTTGGAACCTTATTAGAAGAGATATACTAAATATTTATATGCAGAAATACTCTAAAAAAGTTTAATTCATTATGACACATGTAGTTAATAAATAATAATTTCTAAAATTCTCTTCCTATATTTTTAGAATAATAATAATAAAACTGCTGTTTTGCTTTCCCCATTTAGAATGACTGCTCCCACGTAGAACTCCAGGTGGCCTTGTCCCTGTGGCATGTTAATTATTATGTAAGAATTGCTATGTTACATTTCTCCAAAAGAAAGTTATGGTCTGAGGACCATAAATGAGCGCACTAGGGTCTAAGATATTCCAGGAACTTTACAACTTGTCCTCTTATTTTTGATTTAGAAGGTCAGTTTTATGTATTCTGGGATCACCAGTGAACTAAGTTCTTTTGATTTTTTTTCATAAGTTTTGCTGATTTGTGTATATTTATTTGACGTTGTATTCTCCAGTATGGAAATATTTTCCTAATATCAGTATATATTTATTTTTGTGTGAGAACTACTGAAATGTGATAAATATAAATCATTGCTTTTTGTGGGACTATCTTATTTTACCAAAGTAACTAGCTATAGTAATTTCATCTGCAGCAAGTCAGAATTTTGTTTATATGAACTTGCTTGCTAAAGGCTACGAGAGTGGCCTAGAATAGCTTTTGCTATTATACTTACCATGAATACTGTAGCATGAGCCTTTCTGCCAAATTTCTTGTCTTTTAGAAGCATTGGTTAAGAAGCTTTGGTGAGGAGTGGCTTTACTGTTTTCATATTGTAAGTCATATGAATCACTCTCCTGTTTACAAATTATGAAGTATATGAAGTACAAAAGCTCATTAATACAAGTGTTTTGTTTTGTTTTGGTTTATATTGCCATTTATGATTGGATTTTCTAAAGAAATTTTAGGTTTGCAGCAAAATTGATCAGAAAGGGTTCCTGTTTACCTGCCGCTGTCATACATACACAACCCCCAACTATCAACATCTCCCACCAGAGTGGTACATGTGTTGTAAATGATAAACATACACTGACGCATCATCATCTCCCAAAGTTTGTAGTTTACATTAGGATTTATTGTTTTAGCAGTGTACATTCTGTGGCTTTGGACAAATGTATAATGAATAATATCATAGAGAGTATTTTCACTGCCCTAAAAATCCTCTATGCTCTGCCTATTGAGTCTCTTCCCACCCCAAGTCCCTGGCAATCATTGATCTTTTTACTGTTTCATTGTTTTGTCTTTTCCAGAATGTCATACATTTAGAATTACAGCACTTAGCCTTTTCAGATTTTCTTCTTGCACTTAGTATTATTTATTTAAGTTTCCTTTATGCTTTCTCATAGACATTTCTTTTTGGAAGTGAATAAATAGTATTTCATTGTCTGGGTGTATAAGGTTTTTTGGTCCATTTACCTACTGAAAAACATCTCTGTTACTTCTAAGCTGCAGCAATTGAATGAATGAGGCTGCTATAAATATCCAAGTGTAGGTTTTTGTGCAGACATAAGCTTTCAACTCCTTTGGAGAGTGATTGTTGGATTATGTGGACAGAGTACGTTCAGTTTGTGAAAAACTGACAAATTGTCTGCAAAGTGGTTGTACAATTTTATATTCACATCAGCAGTGAATTTGCCTGTTGCTCCACATCCTCACCAGCGTTTGATGTCAACAGTGTCCCAGATTTTGGCCACTATAATAGATGTATAGTATTATCTCATCATTCTTAATTTGAGTCCCTGATAACAAATGATGTGGAGTATCTTCACATGCTTATTTTCCATCAGTGTATCACTTTTGTAAAGTGTCTATTTAGGTCTTATGCACATGAAAATAATCAGGTTTTTCATTTTCTTATTGTTGAGTTTTAAAAGATTGTCGTATGTTTTGAGTGACAGTCCTTTGAGTGACAGATGTGTCTTTGCAATATTTTATCCCTGTCTGTGGCTTATCTTCTCATTCTCTTGAATATGTCATTTGCAAAGAAGTTTTTAATTTTAATAAAGTCCAGGTTATCAATCATGTTTTCCAATGGGTCATGCTTTTAGTCAGTATCTAAAAAGTCATCTTCATAACCAAGTTCTTTCATATGTTTTCCTATGCAATTTTCCAGTTTTATAGTTTTACATTTTACATTTAAGTCTATGATCCATTTTTAATTCATTTGTGTGACAAGTAAAAAGTCAGTCTATATATGTATGTGTATATGTGTGTGTATATATATATACATAGCATATATATATACACACACAGCATATATATATATATATATATATATATAGCATATGGATGTCTAGTTGTTCCAGAAACATTTGTTGAAAAGACTATTTTTTTCTCCATTGTATTGCCTTTGCTTCCTTGTCAAGGATTAATTGACTATATGTGGTTCTAGTTCTAGGCTGTCTATTCTGTAAATTGTTCTATTTGCCAATTCTTTTGTCAATACTACACCATCTTGGTTATTGTAGCTTTACCGTTAGTCTTAAGGTCAACTAGTGTCAGTCCTCCGACTTTGCTGTTCTCTTCACTGTTGTGTTGGCTATTCTGAGTCTTTTGCCTCTCCACACAAATTTTAGAATGCATTTGTTAATATCCACAAAATAACTTGGGATTTTGTTTGAGATTGCATTGATCTATAAATTATAAAGGAATGACATTTTGACAATATTGCATCTTCCTATCCATGAACATGGAATATCTCTCCATTCTTCTTTGATTTCTTTCATTAGAGGTTTGTTGTTTTTATCATTCAGATCTAATGCATGTTTTGTCATATCAGATTTATATTAAATATTTCATTTTAGGAGTTGTTAATGTAAATGGTATTGTGTTTTTAATTTTTAACCCATTGGTATATTGCTGGTCTGTAGGAAAGTGATTGATGTTTATATATTAATCTCATTTCTCATAACTTTAATCACCTGTTAGTCTTAGAAGATTTTTATTGATTTTTTTCAGATATGCTGTATAGATGACCATGTCATCTTGGAGCAACTATAGCTTTATTTCTTCCTTTCCAATGTGTTAATTTTTATATCCTTTTATTTTCTTATTGCATCAGGTAGGACTCCCAATACAACGTTGAAAAGCAGTAATGAAGAGAGATCTTCTTCCTTATTACTAATCCTGGCAAGAAAACTTCTAGTGTCTCACCACTAAGCATTTTGTTAGCTGTAGTTTTTTTTTTTTTTTTTAATCAAGTTAAGGAAGTTTCCCTCTATTCCTAATTTGTTCACTGTTATTATTTTTTTTATCCTGAATGGATGTTGAATTTTGTCAAATGCTTTTTCTGGATCACTTGAAAACATTATGTGATTTTTCTTTTTCTTTTTTTATAGAGACAGAGTCTTGCTCTGTCACCCAGGCTGGAGTGCATTGGCACGATCTTGGCTCGCTGCAACATCCATCTCCTGGGTTCAAATGATTCTCCTGCCTCAGCCTCCCCAGCAGCTGGGATTACAGGCACCTGCCACGAGCCTGGATTTTTTTTTCTTTTTTTTCTTTTTTATTTTCAGTAGAGACAGGGTTTTATCATGTTGGCCAGGATGGCCTCAAACTCTTAACCTTAAGTGATCTGCCCACCTTGGCCTCCCAAAGTGCTGTGATTACAGGCATGAGCCACTGTATCTGGCCTGATGTTTCTTCTTTAGTGTGTTGATTACAATAGTTGATTTTGGAATATTCAATCAAACTTGCATGTATGAGATAAATCTCCACTTGGTTGTGGTGTGTAATTCTTTGAATATATTATTAGATTTTATTTGCTAATATATGGTTGAGGATTTTTGCATCTATGAGAGATATTAGTCTATAATTTTTATCTTTTTTTTTCTTCTATGTTTTTGTCTGGTTTTAGTATTGGGGTAATGCCAGCTTCATAGAATGAATTAGGAAGTATTCCTTCTGCTTCTGCTTCTATATTCTGGAAGAGATTAGTGTCCATGGGACATGAGATTAATGTCCATGGGATTTTTACTGATGCCCCCTCTTTCCTTTGTCTCTCTTTTTTCCTCAGTTAGCCTTGCTAGAGGCTTAGTGATTTTATTGATCTTGTCAAAGAACTAGTTTTTGGTTTTGTTAATTTTCTCTATCAATTTTCTGTTTTCAGTTTCATTAACTTATCCTTTATTTGTTGTTATTTCTCTTCTCTTCTTACTTTGGACTTTATTTGCTATCCTTTTTCTAGTTGCCTAAGGTGAAAGCTTAGATTATTGATTTTAGATCTTTCTTCTTTTCTAATGAATGCATTCAATGTGATAAATTTCTAAGCACTGGTTTTGTGGCAGTTTGTGTTACTTTTGGCGGACTATCCTTGAGGAATATTACCTTGATTCTAAAAAGTTCATTTGCAAAGTTAAGCCTATTTTTCAGCAGTTGCAGATTTGCATGTCTATACTTATGTGATAACTACTGCTAGAAACAGTGATAACAATCACGTTGAGTTACAAATTAAGAAAATAGTTTAAGACATGTCTAACATGATGATTCAGCTTATACTAACACTTGCAAATTAAACAAGATTATACTGTAGATGCTACTGTCAATTGCTAATTTTTTCACAGGAGTTCTTGTTTGTTTGCTGGCTATGGAACCAGATCAAAGTGGATTTCTGCTACTCTTAAGAGTTATACAGTCCAAACATGCAAGGGTAAGGGTATTTATGTATAAATGTGCTTCTCTGATTTTTATGAAGTTTCAGAAGAATCCTTTCTCGAGCATTCTGACATCACCTACTGAAGTGACACCATTTTTTTATGGAAGAGTGGTGTGTCTACGCCAAATTTTATAAAATACATTCTCACCTTCTTAAAATCATACGGAAGAGGAAGTGAGCATAGCCTGGCGGGGAACAGGGACAGCTTCTGCTTTTCTCCTTTAACACATACTCCTGGTGTGTGATTGCATCAATATTATTTTTTAAAGGCAAAATGTTGGCATAAAGGTTTAAAGAATCACCTGGGGAGTCTGTGAAAATACTGTTTTTTTTTTTTTTTTCCGGCCCAGCTCCAGGTCAATTAAATGAAAATCTCTATGGGTGAGGACTTAGGAGTCATTACATACAAACTCCAGAGTAATTCTAAAGTGCAGTTAGTTGAAGAGCACTTCATTATAAGAATTAGTATAAAAGTAGCAGTCTGTTTAAAACTCAGTTGAAATTCTTGGTTAGTTTTTTGAGATGCTTATAAAGATTATTAAAAGTTTGGACATATTTATATGCTGCTTTCCTACCAATCGATGACATAGGTCTCCCCAATTTTTTCCTGTCCTGCCCTCAAACTTACTCCACCTGATGTAAGAAACTGACTCTGCTTCTCCAAAAAAAAAAATAGTATATGATCCAAGGAATATTCTGGTTCGTATAGTGCTGTGGGTCTTTTGAGTTCTTTTGGCTTGTAACCTTAAGTGATTTAATGTGAAGTTAACACATTAGTCTGTCCAGGGTAAATGGAAGTAAAATGGAAGTAGTGCTTATTGGTTGCAAGTGTAATTACTAATGAGCACAGGTAAATCTGGCAGAGATTGAAAAACACATTTTTATTCTCTAACTTATAAAATTATCCTAAAGTTACTTGGAGTCTTTCTTTGTACAGAATTTACTACTGTTAATTTCATATATGCTGGGTATGTCTCATATTGTTTCCTATCACAGCAAGTAATGTGTAATGTCTATTTAAGGTGACAATATAAAAATATGAGGAAAGTAAGTCTCACAAGCATAGCAGATCTTGGCATGAAAATTATAACATCTTCATTGACAAGAGATGTGACTGACTAGTCAAAGAGGATGCCAATTTTAATATGAAACGAAATGAAATGAAAGTCTAAAAGAAAGTATAAAGGACATAATATATAGATGAGGTTTTATCTCATTAAGAAATGTCTATCTTTTATTCTTAGCAAAAGAGATGATTGTTCTACTGGGCCTATTTTGAATTATTGATTTTATTCATTACAGGTTTTCTTGTGTTTATCTTTCACCCTCAATTAAGGTTTAAGCCTCTGAAAAAGTCTTCAAAGCTTATTGCTGTTGTTTGAGAACATTTTCCCCCAGGTATATTTTCTTTACTTTGAAACATTTTTTTTCTATGACTTCTGAATATAAAGCAAAAGTAAATGGGCACACAAGAGAAAATATGAATACTGGACTAATTATATACCTGTGTATTTTGTGAAGTTGACACTATTCAATAACCTAAAACCTAATGAACTTTTCCCATGATTGAAACTTTCAATTATTCACTCATGGTTACATTGGTACTTAAACATTTCAGTTATTGCCACAGCTTATTAGAATGTAAATGAAGACCAAAGATTGAATTAGCAAATCAGGACCTGATTAAGTCAGGATTAGTTTACACAGATTTTCTTGCAGATGTCAGTTTCTCCTCTCAGGCACTAACGATATACATCACATCAAAGCAACTCTATTACTCACGAAATCTTCATCTGGGCTTTTAGCAGTACTAGATGTGCGTGTACATGGATTCATAATACGGACAGTTCTGCCAGTTGCTACTAGTCAACAAGAGATTCAAAGTTTGTATAAATAATGTTCCTGGAATAAAGGCTTGTTAATGTTTTATTGCAGTTTCATTGTTTCTAACACTTCTCATTAGTACTGTCACATTTGCTTCCCAGAATAAACTCGCCACACTGCAGTTCACCAAACTGGGGTTGTATGACTATATTGGAGAGAACTTAATGAATTGGTCAAGCTCTTTCAGATGACTAGCCTAGGTTAATTAACTTTTCCAAGTAAAACAAACATTTAAAACTAAAAACAGTATTTTTAATTAGTATCTTTGTATCTTTTCTTTTTTTTATCATACTTTAAGTTCTAGGGTGCATGTGCACAACGTGCAGGTTTGTTACATATGTATACATGTGCCATGTTGGTGTGCTGCACCCATTAACTCGTCATCTACATTAGGTATATCTCCTAATGCTATCCCTTCCCCCTGCCCCCTCCCCATGACAGGCCCCAGTGTGTGGTGTTCCCCACCCTGTGTCCAAGTGTTCTCATTGTTGAATTTCCACCTATGAGTGAGAACATGTGGTGTTTGGTTTTCTGTCCTTGCGATAGTTTGCTCAGAATGATGGTTTCCAGCTTCATCCATGTCCCTACAAAGGACATGAACTCATCCTTTTTTATGGCTGCATAGTGTTCCATGATGTATATGTGCCACATTTTCTTAATCCAGTCTATCATTGTTGGACCTTTGGGTTGGTTCCAAGTCTTTGCTATTGTGAATAGTGCCGCAGTAAACATACGTGTGCATGTGTCTTTATAGCAGCATGATTTATAATTCTTTGGGTATATACCCAGTAATGGGATGGCTGGGTCAAATGGTGTTTCTAGTTCTAGATCCTTGAGGAATCGCCACACTGTCTTCCACAATGGTTGAACTAGTTTATAGTCCCACCAACAGTGAAAAAGTGTTCCTGTTTCTCCACATCCTCTCCAGCACCGGTTGTTTCCTGACTTTTTAATGATTGCCATTCTAACTGGTGTGAGATGGTATCTCATTGTGGTTTTGATTTGCATTTCTCTGATGGCCAGTGATGATGAGCATTTTTTCATGTGTCTCTTGGCTGCATAAATGTCTTCTTTTGAGAAGTGTCTGTTCATATCCTTCGCCCAATTTTTGATGGGATTGTTTGTTTTTTTCTTGTAAATTTGTTTAAGTTCTTTGTAGATTCTGGATATTAGCCCTTTGTCAGATGGGTAGATCACCGATCCCACAGAGATACAAACTACCATCAGAGAATACTATAAACACCTCTATGCAAATAAACTAGAAAATCTAGAAGAAATGGATAAATTTCTGGACACATATACCCTCCCAAGACTAAACCAGGAAGAAGTTGAATCCCTGTATAGACCATTAACAGGCTCTGAAATTGAGGCAATAATTAATAGCCTACCAACCAAAAAAACGTCCAGGACCAGATGGATTCACAGCCAAATTCTACTAGAGGTATAAAGAGGAGCTGATACCATTCCTTCTGAAACTATTCCAATCAATAGAGAAAGAGGAAATCCTCCCTAACTCATTTTATGAGGCCAGCATCATCCTGATACCAAAGCTTGGCAGAGACACAACAAAAAAGAGAATTTTAGACCAATATCCCTGATGAACATCAACGCAAAAATCCTGAATAAAATACTGGCAAACCGAATCCAGCAGCACATCAAAAAGCTTATCCACCATGATTAAGCTGGCTTCATCCCTGGGATGCAAGGCTGGTTCAACATACGCAAATCAATAAACGTAATCCATCATATAAACAGAACCAAAGACAAAAACCACATGATTATCTCAATAGATGCAAAAAAGGCCTTCGGCAAAATTCAACAGCTCTTCATGCTAAAACCTCTCAATAAATTAGGTATTGATGGGACATATCTCAAAATAATAAGAGCTATTTATGACAGACCTACAGCCAATATCATACTGAATGGGCAAAAACTGGAAGCATTCCCTTTGAAAACTGGCACAAGACAGGCATGCCCTCTCTCACCACTCCTATTCAACACAGTGTTGGAAGTGCTGGCCATGGCAATTAGGACTGTTTGAAGATTTTATGGTGTGTAACTCTTCTTGCTTCAATCTCTCAATATGAGTATTTTCTTTATATTACTTCAGGTGTTAAATTGGTAATTAATTTTCAATTGACCTTACAGACATAATGTTTGACATAGAAATGGACTCAACTAAATATTGATTTTTAATGATTTCATGAATTGTTAGAAATAACATAAAGGAATAATCCCTCCTCTTATTCTGAATCAATAAAACCTTTGTTGACAGCTGCTTCATAGCCTTGATTGAGAATCACTGGCCTGTTTACACTGGCTGGGTCTATGAAGAGTCTTACCCTGGGTTTGAAGGGAGGGAGGTAACTTGGGCTATATCCTAGATCTTTTGAAGAGAAAAGGATGCATTTCTCAAAAAACTAGAGGAATTGATATAGGACTTGAGCTTTATAAATTGGGATGGTAGGAAGAAAATAATTTAGGTTATACATTATATCACCAAAAAATATTTTGCTCCTACTTATCCCAATTGGAGAGTTTTTTTTTTAGTGGGTTGAAGATCATTCATTTATAGTTTCCTCATTTTCAAAATTTGACACCTTAGCCTTAAGATAATATGAACACATAAGAATTAAATATTTAAAAAGTGATAAAGCTAGAATTTGACCCTAGATGATGAAATGTAAGAGCTGCTGTCATGCATATACTTGTTTTAAGCATATACCAGTCGTAATCTGCTCCAGTATTTACATTTACCCAAATGTATCTATTTTTTAAATTTAAATTAATTCTTGTGATATTTCTTGGTAAAACACAGAAACGAGTGAGAAAAAAGGTAAATAAGTCTAATTTTTAAGAAACAAGATAAACATTAACATTTTCTATTTTCTTTTAGTCTCTAGTCTACATTCTATATGTAGTTAAAATAACATAATAATTTTCTAACATGCATTGTTAATAAACATGATTTCAAAAACATTTGTATATTACTGAAAACCTACATAAATAACTTCTATGTTAATAAGATATTCTGCTTACCTAAAACAGTATCAATACTTGTTCATCAAAAAATACAAAACACAATAAACAGCAAAACTAATGTGGCACTTACATTGTGCCAGGTAGAATAATAAGAGTTTCACTTGTGTTAGCTAAACTGTAATAAAAACTCTAAGCTTTTAGCTACTGTAACGTAATATTTCTAGATAGTATAAATACATGAATTTATAACAAGTTAAAAGCTTTCACTTCCCAGAAATAAATTCTCTTGTTTATATCATGTATAGTATTCAACATAGTATATCTATATATGTATACATATATATATATAGAGAGAGAGATGAAATAAATGGATTTAATTAACTCCCATTTGTTGATGTATAGGTAGTTTCTATTATATAATGAATGCTGTGATGAAAAAACTTGTGGCTTAACATATTTCGGATTTCATATTTGTGTCTGTGTCTCTCAATGTGGGATGTGCATTTGAGGAAATACAAGGGTGTGCCAAGATGCTCTCAGAGACATGGAATACACGTTACATTTTTGTGAAGTTTAACTTACTCAAAGGTCTAGTTAAAAATGCTGAATTTTTTAAAACGTATCTATTCAACTCAAAAAGTTTTTACTGAGTGCCTATTATATCCCAAGAAGTTTTTAGAAGTCAAGTGAACCAGACATATTTTATGCATCCCTCAAACTCTCTTGGCTTCAAGTGACTCCTGAGTTTCCTTCTTACTTTTTTTTTCTGTTATATGCCGTCTATTCTATGTAATTATAGTCTGAAATAATTTGACATTTCTTTCCAAATGCATACAAAGAAAATAAATTTAATACCTTTATATTATTGTTTGCAATCTCGTATTATAAGGTAAAAATTCTAGAAAGAAAGGCACAATGTGCTATTAAGAAATAGGAAATCTGTCTAGCAGGAAATACAGCTGTGTTAAACCTAGAGCACAATCAGAGAGAATAGGGTATGTCACTCCTTCTGTAATGTCACACAGTGAGAGGTGCTGGTCAGCTGCATTAAACATGCTACAATGTTAGATTCATCTGTACATCTAAAGAGGTCAAAGCAGCTATCTTCATAAATTGTTGAAATTGTCACTGTGCAAACAGTATTTTTAAAAATTTGATTACAGAAAATTAAATGGTGATACTCCTGAATGCATTTAAATCATGTCACAGTTATACTTAATCAAATGTTATTTACAAACACCATTAAATGATGTTTCATTCCGTTTCTCAACTCAGCGAGTTCTCAGATATAAAATTACAAAATTTTCTAGTTTGTGTTTTTGATACTATTCTAATTAGTTTCTACATTTTTAACTGAGGTATAAAATACATACAATAATGAGAACACATAAGTGTAGAGCTCAATATTTCAAAAACTGAAAACAAACATATAATGGGCATTCATATCACGAAACAGAACGTTCTTCAATTTGAACTCAAGCAAAAGTGCCCCATGCCTACAAAATCCTTCCTTGTCATGAATCTATAAAAAAACCATTCCCAGGGTTCAGAGAGGAAATAGCTGCCTATGCTTCAAGGGCTCCACATTCTGGCATTTTGGACTGTCAGGTCGAAGTTATTTTTCAGTCCTCTGATGCTTATTAAAATATATTTACCTAGGAATTTTCTAGTTGTTGGCATTGGGACTGTTAGCATGTGGTAAACTGCTATATTCTATTTGGTGTAATAAACTCTCATTCTTCATTGTCTTTAAAGACAGCACTCCAATTACAACTTACTGTTTCATAATAAGGAGCTGGCAAAATCAATCTAACAGTTGTCAGATAGTCAAATATTGGCTTTATTACTGGGTAATTGGAGTGAGACTAGATAAATGTTGTATATCTTTGGAAATAAAAGTGTAAGAAATAACTGCATGAGTCTACTACATTATATAGATGTTTAAAATAAAATCAGGAATATTTCAAAGAAAAATAATTTTAATTGATAAATATTTTGGCTTAAGTAGAAGTACAAAAGCCCCAATAAAAAGGGGAACATTCTATAGGCTGTCTGTTTACTCTGTTGATAGTTTCTTTTACTTTGCAAAAGTTCTTTAGTTTAATTAGGGCCCTCTTTTCAATTTTTGCTTTTGTTGCAATTGCTTTTGAGGACTTACTCATAAATTCTTTGCCGAGAATAATATCAAGAAGGGTACTTCCTAGATATTCCTCTGGATTTTTATAGTTTGAGATCTTACATTTAAATCTATCATCTATCTTGTGTTAATTTTTGTGTGTGGTGAAAGGTAAGGGTCTATTTTTATTCTTCTGCATAGGTCTGGCTAGTTATTCCAGCACCATTTATTCAAAAATTATGCATCTGACAAAGGTCTAATATCCATAATCTGTAAGAAACTTAAATCAACAAGCAAAACACAAATAACCACATTAAAAAATGGGCTAAGGGCATGAACAGGCACTTCTCAAAAGAAGACATACAAGTGGCCACAAAAATATGACAAAAAATGCTCATAATTACTGGTCATCAGAGAAATGCAAATCAAAACCAACCACAAGGAGATACCATCTCACACCAGTCAGAATAGTTATTATTAAAACATCCAAAAGCAACAGTTGCTGGTGAGGATGCAGAGAAAATGGAATGCTTATACACTGTTGGTGGGAATGTAAATTAGTTCAGCAACTATGGAAAGTGGTTTGGAGATTTCTCAAAGACCTTAAAACAGAACTACCATTCAATACAGCAATCCTATTACTGGGTATGTACCCAAAGGAAAATAGATCATTATGCCAAAAAGATACATGCACTCATGTCTTACACGATCACAGCATTATTCATAATAGCAAAGACATGGAATCAACCTAAGTGTTGATCAGTGGTGGAATGGATACAGAAAATATACACCAAGGAGTACTACATGGCTCTAAAAAAAGAATAAAATCATGTCCTTTGCTGTGACATGGATGGAACTGGAGGCCATAATCCCAAGCAAATTAACACAGGAACAGAAAATCAAATGCTCTCACTTACAAGTGGGAATGAAACATTGAGCACCCATGGGTACAAACATGGGAACAGTGGACACTGGGACTTCTAGTGGGTGGGAGGCAGAGAGAGAGCAGATGGGTCCAAAAATTACCTATTTGGCATTATGCTCACTACCTGGTTGCAATACACCCATCTAATAAACCTGCATATATACACCTGGCATCTAAAATTAAGTTGAAATTTAAAAAGTAAATAAGAAGGGTAGCAAAAAAGACAAATGCATGAATTTCTCTCTCTTTCCAATTACTGTATATAGACAGGCTTCCATGATAGGTGAACATATTAGGGGAATCCATATAGTAAGTGTGTTCAAGCTGTTTTGAACTAAGAAGTAAAATTACACTGAAAAATAAAATATATGCACCTAAAAAACAGATTTTAGTCATCAAAAAATCTGTGTTTGAACATCTAGTTGAAAGAATTACAATAATTTGTATTCTCAGTGTGTAGCTGGATGATAGAGAAGATGCTAATATTTTGGCAAATTAATTAGTTTTATCTTCTAAATGTATACTTATGTTTGTAAGCACTCAGTGATACTTTTATTTAAAAAATGGCTTTTGTAAGCAAGACACTGATTAGCAAAACATAAGAAGTATAAAAATTCAAAGATTTTTCAAGCACAGCATTAGCAGTTAATTTTGGAATTAAAGCGTTATCTACAACATGCAAGAATATTGTATTGAATAGATAAGTTTTTGATCAGAATTTAAAAATCAGAATGTGTGTGTTGTGTGTGTTGTATGTTATATTACAGATCATTTGGTGATTCTTTAGAGCTTATTGTACCTCCTAACAAGCTAAAGTAGCATTTGGTTTAGCTTGATATGTCTCTGTTTTTTTTTTTGTTTTTGTTTTTTTCTTAAGAAGATAGCATTAGGAGAAATACCTAATGTAAATGACGAGTTGATGGGTGCAGCAAACCAACATGGCACATGCATACCTATGTAACAAACCTGCACGTAGTGCACATGTACCCTAGAACTTAAAGTATAAAAAAAAAGAATATCACAGATATGAGTAAAAATAAGAAACTGAGGCCAGACATGTTTGATTGATTTACCATGGAAACCTGCAAATAAACTCTCTAAAGAGAATAAATTCTATCCAAAACATAGGATAGGGTAATGGGGGGAGGGTGTCATTTGGAGGTAAGAAAGACTTTGGGATCTTGCAAAAGAGATCATGTTTGGGGAAGAGTTGTGCTATATTTAAAAGGAATAATAAAAATAGAATTGTTGTGCATTTTCCTGAGAATACTGACAGGAATTCTCTGGTTCTTTGTGAAAGGGAATATTTTTTAAATGGCTTTTCATTTAATTTTTTGTTCCAGAGTACTGTGAAAATACTAGTGGCACCTACTGCTAAAATTCTTAAAACAGCAAATATCACACTTTTTTTTCATGGCAGCCAGAGTTTTATACAAAAGTAAACAACTCAACGAATCAAACCTGATGGGCTTTGGAACACACTTGCAAAGTCAGAGCCATTCATCAGAGACTGCTTTGTGATCAGAATCAGAAACTATTAGGGACTTACTAGAAAAACAGAGTTAGGCAGGACTATATGCTTTCTCTAAAATGAGAAAAATCAATTTTCAAAAAATATTCCCCATGAAATTACAAACTATAGATCAATTTTATTCACATTCATAAACACTTCAATTCTTAAGATGTTAAGAGTACTTTCTAGATGAAGATATTAAGCAGTTGTCAAATAAGCTTTTATAAGTAAAATCATTGCCCTGCTACCCTGGCTGAAGTGAGTCATTGAAGGTTTGGCTATCAGAAACAAGTATTTAAAATTTCTGGAACCACTGATATGGATTCTTTGCCACTAGGATCTGGAGAAACCAACTGGAATATTATGCTTATGTCAGAAAAAAAGTGGATTTGGGTTCTTGTTCTAAAAGATAAGAAAACATTTCATGTATGGATTGGGACAATCATATAGAAGGCTGATGGTATTAGTTATTTCTGTACTATCAAAACCAAAACTTGTGTTTGTGTTTTGATTGTGGGCTGCATCACTGCTGTAGAAAGTACATAAAGCTGGTTGGAGTGTTTCTCAGAAAATTATATTGAGTTTAGGAAAGCATTCTAGAAGAAAAACAGAAATGAGTTGGGCGTGGTGGCTCACGCCTCTAATCCCAGCACTTTGGGAGGCTGAAGCGGGTGGATCACCTGAGGTCAGGAACTCTAGACTGGCCTCACCAATATGGTGAAACCCCGTCTCTACTGAAAATGCAAAAATTAGCTGGGCATGGTGGCACATGCCTGTAATTCCAGCTACTCAGGCAGCTGAGACAGGAGAATGGCTTGAACCCAGGAGGCGGAGGTTGTGGTGAGCAGAGATTGTGCCACTGCACTCCATCCTGGTGACAGGGCGAAACTATCTCAAAAAAAAAAAAAAAAAAAAAAAAAAAGGAAAAAAGAAAAAAGAAAGAAAAAGAAAATTGCTTGTCACATAATTCAGAATGATATATAATTCAGATTTGAAGGAATTCAGTAGTCCACCAACAAGGATAATAGAATGAGTCTTGGCACACCAAAAGCCCTACAAGGTCAGCAGGGTGGAGGAGGCCACTGAAGACATAACTGTCTACCCTAATGGTCTTTGGTTACCTAGAGCCTGGGATGTTAATGTTAACATAGGCATTGAACCAATGTAAGGTGGATATTAATAACCGAGAAGATAAAATAACACCAGAATATTTGAAGAACTATAGCTGTAATGGAATTGCCCACTAAAAATTTTACTGAAGAGAAGAAGGAGTGCTTTTTTTGTGGATTTGGATTTCAAATTCACACCACCTGCTTGGTGTGGGTAATTCCAAGCTGAGAAATTAATTGAAAATTGTGTTTTGGCACACGACAGAAGCTAACACAAATCTTTCAAAAAGAATATATCCTCAACATGATGCTCAAAAAATTTCCATATTAAAAAAGCCAGCTTAAAAATGCCACTTTTGGCCGGGCGCGGTGGCTCACGCCTGTAATCCCAGCACTTTGGGAGGCCGAGATGGACGGATCACGAGGTCAGGAGATCGAGACCATCCTGGCTAAAACGGTGAAACCCCGTCTCTACTAAAAATACAAAAAATAATTAGCCGGGCGTGGTGTGGGGCGCCTGTAGTTCCAGATACTCTGGAGGCTGAGGCAGGAGAATGGCGTGAACCCGGGAGGCGGAGCTTGCAGTGAGCCGAGATCGCGCCACTGCACTCCAGCCTGGGCGACAAAACAAAACAAAACAAAACAAAAATCCACTTTTGGCTACCATGAAACAGCTTGTATGAGACTAAACCCCAGTTGTCTGAAAGTACCAGAGAACATACAAGGTAGCAGGATTTGAGTACAAAGAATCTCAAAGGAAAATGCATGGTAGAGAAAATAACATTTTCTGCCACTTTTCAACTTTGATGTATTCACTAATTACAATATGGTGCTGCTCCAACTGACTGAGCCAAAAGAGGCACCTCAGCTTCCGCTAGCCTCACTGTCTCACTGTCCTAGAGAGACAAACATTGGAAGGTAGCACTTCTTAGGCAGGCAACAATTGACAAAAGCACTGGGAAAAAGGAAACTTGAGAGAAGAGAGCTGACATTCTACAGTGCTCTTCCTCTCTCAAAGCACTTGCTGAAGGTTGTAACAAGAGGATAAAAGACTAAGCAGTTAGTCAGTTTTATTGAGCTGGAGACACACACAAAAATATCACTTAGGGATCACCAAGAGGGAGGCCTAGTATAAACACTTGGCTTGCAGTTGAGATCCCAGAAAGGCTTTCAGTTGAGATATTCAATGAGTAATGTATATTATAAATAGATCAGCCCTCACAGAGATGGATACGTGGCCTAATAACTTCAGTCTCTGATTGAAACAAGAAGAATTGCTCCTATTCTAACTGCCTGGCAAAACAAATGAATCGTTTCTTAAGGAGAATCACATGTAGGTCATCTACCTTACTTTATATGTAATAGCCAGCATGAAAAAAAAATCAAGACAGAAATAAATACCTATAAATGAAGACAAAAAGACAGGAGACACAAACCCATATGTGATTCTGATCCTAAAGCAATTCAACATAAAATTATAAATAATTTTGTAAATTATGTTCTAGAGAATAGATGGCAAGTTGGAGAATTTCACCAGAAGCTTAAATCTGTATCTATAAAAAATACAAATTCTGAAACTGAAATACAGAATACTTTATGTTAATCATTCAAAATATAGTATTAATATTACCAGATTAGACACAGCAGAGAAGAGGTGGGACTTGAAAATATGGACTAAAGCAAAAAGTGATTAAAAATATATGAATTCTATAGACATGGGGAAAATATTCAAAATATGTATAATTAGAACTACAGATGAGGCAGAGAAAGACTATATGGCAGAAGCTGTATTTGAGAAATTACTAACCAATGAATTCCCAAGAGTTAAAATATTATGAAGCCACAAAATTAGAAAGTTTTGCAAACCTAAAACAAGTCCAGTGAAACCCACATCTGGACAAGCAAGGGTAAGATTTTGTAAACCAAATATAAAATTTTATAAACAGCAAAGAAAATGTAATATTAATTTTAAAGATGCAATAATAATTTGATAGCTACAATTTTAACAGAAAAAGTAAAAAATCTTTGATATTATTTTTTGTTTTTATTGTGATAAAATACATATAAAATTCATCATTTTAACCATTTTAAAGTGT
Organism: Pan troglodytes; assembly: GCF_028858775.2. Taxonomy (NCBI): domain Eukaryota; kingdom Metazoa; phylum Chordata; class Mammalia; order Primates; family Hominidae; genus Pan; species Pan troglodytes. The sequence goes on from NC_072403.2 coordinate 131,990,042, forward strand.
ACAATTCAGTGGTATTTAGTACATTCACAGCTACCACCACTATTTAGCTCCAGAACATTTTTATCAACCCAAAAGGAAACTCTCTACCCATTAAGCAGTCACTTCTTATTTTCCTACACCCTGGCAAACACTTATCTGCTTTCTGTGTCTATGGATTTGCCTATTAGGGATATTTTATAGGACAGAATCATACAATATATGGCCTTTTATGTGTGGTTTCTTTCACTTAGAATAATGTTTCCAAAGTTCGGCCATGTTGTGGCATGTATCAAAGGTTCCTTTTTATGGTCAAATACTATTCAGTTGGTACTGAAAGAGCAAACAGAAAGTAACTGGCAAGGTATAATTCTATATGCAATAGAATTGTCCTGTAAGAATAAACCAAAAGATTTTTTTTCAAACAAACAGGAACCAAGAGAATTTTTCACAAGCATACTCCCATTAATAGAGATACAGATAAATATTGTCCAGATAAATTTGTGTTCTGCATTGCATGGGGAAACGCATTTGAAAACTATAAAAAACAAAATAGTAAAACAGATTAATAAATATACATTAATACTTATTGATTAAAATTAATATTATAAATAATATTTTTGGAGTTTAAAATAAACATAAAATTAAATGTCAAAATAACCAAAATGGCATAGAATAGTAAATGCAGTTACAGTGATCTAAGATCTGGTATTTACAGAAAAATGGTAAAAGTGATCATTTGTATTAGATTGTGATACATTGAACATACATAATATAATCACTATGATAACCCTTAAAATAATAAAAGGAAATTTTTAAATAGAAAATTAACATGGAGAAAAGAGAGAATATGAAAAGGTACTTGCTTAATCTAAAAGCAAACAAGAAAGGGAACAAGGCTAAGTGAATGAATGAATGAATGAACAGATTAAAGGAATAGAAAAAAGGGGCAAATATAAATAGTAAATGATAAAATTGAAAACAAATATTATATTTTAAAAATTTGAATATATACAGAAACCAAGTCATCTTATTAAAAAATGATAGTTGGGTCCAGGCACGGTTGCTCACACCTGTAATCCCAACACTTTGGGAGCCCAAGGTGGGTGGATTACCTGAGGTCAGGAGTTCGAGGCCAGCCTGGTCAACGTGGTGAAACCCTGTCTCAAAATACAAAAATTATTTTGAGACCAGGCATGGTGGCATATGCCTGTAATTCCAGCTACTTGGGAGGCTGAGGCAGGATAATTGCTTGAGCCTAGGAGACGGAGGTTGCAATGAGCTGAGATCGTGCCACTGCACTCCAGCCTGGCCATCAGAGTGAGACACTGCCTCCAAAAAAAAAAAAAAAAAAAAAAAGATAGTTGGAATGGATGAAATATAATTCATCCATATACTGATTATATTAACAGTAAGCAACACAACTTAAATAGGATAGAGAAATACTGAAAATAAAAGGATACAAAAAGTATACCATAAAAACACTAACCAATAGAACATGAAAGTCACTATCCATATTAATATCCAAGTCCATATTTAGTAAAATGGACTATTACACATTTCATAATAGACATCTCATAGGAATCCACTAGGAAGGTGTAACATAGATTCAGAAGAGATGAATAAAAACATATCAAATATTAAAGAAGAAATAGCAATTCCACATTCATGGTAGAAGAATTTAAACTACTGTCTTACTAGCTCAAAGTAAAGGACAAATAAAAAACAAGAACACAGACTACCCCCCAAAAAACAAAAAAATAAATATTTTGACTATGGTGATTAACAAATTCAAATATGTATGTATATGAATGCTTATGTATATGTATGTATAGATTTAGTAAATGTAAAGAGACTACTCCAATGAAAAAATATAGATACATATTTTGTATGTATATCTAGAATAATCAGTAGATAGGTGTAGAGGTAGGTAGATATAGATAGATATCACTGTTCATAAACATACATATAGATTATGTAGATTTTTTCAGAGACCAAGAGAATTTGGTTTCTGTGCATGCATTTGCTTTCTGTGCATATGTATACATGCATAGACATTGCGGAGGAAAAGTTAAATATTAAAATTGAACTCAATTGAACGTGGACACAAACAATGGTCACCAAGTCCCAGAACAGGTTGTGTGAGCCCCTTGAGGTGTTCATCCAGTGCCGTTTTGGAGAAATCTCTATTTCAATCTATTCCTATACATTAGTTATTGAAAAACAATAGACACTTACAAAAACAAGTTGACCTTTTTGTGTTCCTTGAGCCCAGTCGTGAACAGACCTCGTGACTGGGCCTCATGCCAAACAACTTGTTACAAAAAGAGCTAGGGTCCCAGACTGCGCTGAAGCTTCATGAGACCTTTCCTCATCTGTGCACGGATGGGTGGCCAACTCTGGAGCCCAGGCTCTTGCTTCCCAGTCTGGTGGTGAATCCTCCATAGTCTGGTGAGTGTTAAGTATCTTTTCCCTTCTCCCCTTCCCATTGCAATTTGCTTATTGTATCAATCTGTTTATTATATCATTTTCTTATTGTTATATCATTTGCTTATTATATCTGCATTGCCATTTGCATGGGATAAAGATTGTTTACCCCTAAGGTATTTTGTGTGTGTCTTTTCTTCTCCCCTCGCACATTTTCCATACAGAACAGACATGTATACATATATATAGGTATAGATAGATATAGGTTCATATATAGATATGGGTATCTCCACTCACTGAATTCAATTCTTTACAAGCACACATTTAATATTTATAAAAATTAATCATATGCTTGCCACATAAGCAAGATTAAATCCCAAAGCATTTAAATAATATAGCGTATGATGTCTGAATATACTAAAAGCTAAAAATAAATAACAGTATGACAACTAGAAAACCCAAAAGTATTTGCAAATTACCCAGTATAATTATAAACAACCTGTAGGTCAAAGTAGAATGCACAATGGAAATTAGAAAATGAATCCTGCTGAATAACAATACAAATATGGCACAACAGCATATGATGAGTGCCTCCAAAGAAGTGCTTATAATAAAATTCAGAGTATTAAACACTATAAAAAGAGTGGCTGAAAAAAATGGATTATTTACACGTTTCAAAAGTTGGAAATAGTATTCACTTAGGATGTTTGACACAACTATTATAGAAAACAAAAGAGTAAGTCCAGTGCAAGTATTGTATTAAGAATGTATTCCCACATGTTATAATAATAAAAGAAGCAGAAGCAAAAATTATAGAAAGTCTAAGAAACAAACTATGACAAATTTGACCATATGAACATATATAGACTCCTGCAAGAGTAGGGGTATGGGTAGAGATAAGATTTTGGGTTCTAATGGAAGTCACAACAAATTTCAAAGCATTGAAATTTTAAAAAGTCTGTTCTCAATTTAGAGAGGAAATATTTTAAAAATCAATAACCAAAAGAAAACTAGAAAATTTCAAACTACTTGGAAATGAAGCAGTACAATTCTCAACAGTACATGGCTCAAAGGAAAAACAACAATGGGAATCAGAAAATATTATTTACTTTAGGATATGGAAAATATATCCAAACTTGTAGAATGTTGCTAAAACAGTGCTTAGCTTTACTTAGCCTTAAGTTTCTATATTAAAAAATAAGAAAAGCTGAAAATTAGTGATCTCTCACTAATTGGTTCACTAATTATCAAGCTGATAATTATCAAGATGCTAGAACAAAAGGAAAGCATAAAATATGAAGAAAGTAGATGGAAGTGAAGAGTAAAGATAAAAACAGAAATCAATGAAATAAACAAATGGACAACAGAGAAAACAAGCTAAAATTTAATCCTTTAAAGGATTAACAAAATCAATAAATAACTGAAAGCCTAAAAAAAGAATATACAAATAACTGGTTTCAGGATAAAAATGTAATACCAGTACAGATATTATAGAGATTAGAAAGAAAATACAGAAAAATATTATGATCTATTTATACCAATAAATTTGGTTAGATTAAATGGGCACAATTCTTGCAAAACATAACGTATGGAAACTACACGAAAAGAAAAACACAATCTAAATATTCCAATGGCAGTTAAAGAAATTTAATTTGTGATTTAAACCCTTCCCACCAAGATAACTCCAGGTCAAGGTGGCTTTTGCTTTTATATCTTACAAATATTTGAGGAAAATTGATATAAATATATAAAGTATTTTAGAGAGTTGAAAAATAAGACTCATTACTCAACTTTCAGGATTATTTTGGTCTCAAAACCTGGCAAGGGTAGGCCGGGCGCGGTGGCTCAAGCCTGTAATCCCAGCACTTTGAGAGGCCGAGGCAGGCGGATCACGAGGTCAGGAGATTGAGACCATCCTGGCTAACACGGTGAAACCCCATCTCTACTAAAAATACAAAAACATTACCGGGCGTGGTGGCGGGCGCCTGTAGTCCCAGCTACTCGGGAGGCTGAGGCAGGAGAATGGCATGAACCCGGGAGGCGGAGCTTGCGGTGAGCCGAGATCGCGTCACTGCACTCCAGCCTGAGCGACACAGCGAGACTCCCATCTCAAAAAAAAAAAAAAAAAGAAAAAAAGAAACAAAACAAAACAAAACCTGGCAAGGGTCTTACCAGTGGGGAAAATTATACACCAAGATCTATTTCACATGCATGCAAAAATGTTAAACAATATGTCAAGAATTTAAGCAACAAGCTTGCTTGCTCAGTAAGTCTAGGATATGAGGAAGAGTTTGTTATTTGGAAACACTCTCTTGAGATTTAAAAGGTAATGGCTGACAAGATTTTCAGGAGATGGTACGACCTTGCCATGAGAATGGTTCCTAGAAGAATAGAAAAAGCAATGATCCGTGGTAAGTGATGTCAAAATGCCGTCACTGCTGAAGATGACTTTGAAGGAAGGGATTAAAAGGCTCTGTAAAGTGAGCAGGAATGGATATACTATGTCTATTATGAAGTATTCCAAAGGAAGGACCTGGGGATATGCCAGTTACCAAGGCCATAAGGAATACATTGGTGAGAAGCACCAGAATCCAGGTCTGCTCTGTAGATCAGAGTGGACAGTGGAAAGGCCATTGTTGATCTATGAGCACTGACAAGGATGATGGAACCCCAAAGCAATAAGAAGTAGTGACTGTCCAACACCAGATGGATGTGATTTTATTGTGTGGTGAATTCAGAGTGGCAACCAAAGGGCCTCAGATAATTCTGGAGATGGTTAATTGAATAAAGTGTTTCTATGGGTAAAACAGATAGGCAACCAACAAGGGAATCACTGAACATTTACAATGATAAGAAATGAAAGGTGGATGATCCAGAGGCTGAAGGCAGTCGGCACAATACAAAGTTATGCTACTTGGGAGGCTGAGGTGGGAAAATTCCTTAGGCCGAGTTCAAGGCCAGCCTGGGCAACATAATGAGACCCCCCCATCTATATTAATAATAATGATAAATATAAGAATCATGAGCCTTTGACTAATTTCCAATCCCTGACCCCAGTGTCTCAACAGGATTCGGATATCTAGGAAGAAGGACTCTAAGGTTTCATCTTTCCCAAAACAGATTTACATCCTAGACCTGGGTAACCATACACTGGGGAAAGGGAGATACCTAATTATTTTGGGTACTTTTTGACATAGGGACAAAGGTGACATTGAATCCTGGAGGTGTGAAGCATTATCGTAGCCTCCTTGGTAGAACACTGGCATATAGGTCTAGGTAATAAAAAGAAAACTGGTCAAGGCCCATCTCATAGTGGATTCACTGTCTCTGTGGTATCTAAGACCAATTATATTGATTAATACAATAAATATCTTCATTTTCACATTATATTATCATCTTTGTGAACTCATGTGCCTTGGAATTAGTCCACTAACAGTATCAAGTAAATTTTGGCACACAAACTTCATCACAGATTAAAAAAAAATATTGTCTCATATCATTTTAGCAGAACAGGGTATTCTGGGCTCTTGTTGCAAAATATTGCATCATGTTAAAGACTAAGTGAGAATATCACATTTCTTATTTTTTTTGTCTACAGAAATATATTTATTGAGTTTTTAAGAGACATTCTAAAATTTATAAGAATAAAAGGGTCAAGAGTAGTTGAAATTTTCCCTTAGAAGAGTATCAATATAGGTATATATATGTCCTACGCATTATCAATTTATTACTATTATAATATTTAGTCACATACCCATACTATGCAATGCAATTTTCTACATTTTTTGCATATATAAACAAATTTGGTCTTGTTAAATATTCAAATTACCTTTTGTAGAAATTAAGTACCATGTCTACAGTCACACTGCTGACAGTGCAGAGCCAACAATTCAATCCACAATACTTGGTTGCTCTTAACTATTGTCTATATTGAAAAATTAAGTTAGTGCTAAGGGTAGATAAATAAAACAGTGGAACAAAATATCACAAAACACAAATACACATATCAATTGGAACTGCAGATCAATTCTGAAAGAATTAATTACATAAATTATATTGAAACTATTATTCATATAAAAGAAAATATAATTTTATTTCTTGAAATCATATATTAAAACCTACTCCAGGTACATTAAGAATTAAATGTAAAAAATAAAAGAAATATTTAGAAGATAATATAAAAACTATCTTTATGGCTTGGGGTAAATAAATATTTATTAAACAATAAAGTAGGGCAAATTATAAAGCAAATGCCTATTGTAACTATAGTACATTAAAATTAAAAATGATTTATATAATGTTACCATAAAGTAGCAAAATAATTCAAGAACAAGGAATAACAATGATTATGTTTGAAAATATAATTTATACTTTATAAAGACATAAATCAAACATTTAAAACTATTTAATATAAAAATAAACCAAATATATGAACAGGTATTTTGCTAAAGAGCAAACAACTGGCAAATGTGTATAAACATGCTCAATCTTCTTAATAATTAGAAAAACACATATTTAAGCCACAATGAAATATTTAGTCCCATTAGACTGGAAATTATTTTAAGTCTTATTGTACAGGAGTTCAGAAGGACATAATGTCAGGTGTTTTGATCAATGATAATATTCATAGGTTGCAAATGAGAAAGAAAATGGCTACAAACTGTTTTGAAAACCCCATTTGATATTATCATGTAAAACTGAATGTGCACATCCTAGGAGTATTTTGAATTCAGCTCCTAGAAGTGTACTTTAATGAATGTCTTGTGTATGTGCACCATATGATATATAAAATAATCTTCATATCATCATTGTAATAATACGAAATTGAAAATTATCTCAATATTAAGAACAAAATGAAAAAGTCAATTGTATAATTATAAAATATAAAATATATAAAATATAAAAAGTGGAAAAAGAATGAACTAATATATTAAGATATAAAAGAAAGTTTTAAAAGAATACACACAAAGTGATATTAAACCTGTATAATGTAGAAACATAGAAAATTATAATACATATTTTAGAAATGTATAAAATATAGTAAATTATGAAGGAATAATTGCAGTGTTTATTTCTTAAGCTCTGTGGTGGATAAACGAGTATTCTATATGTCTGTTTGTATGTCTAAACTATATAAGTATATTTAAAAATACGTTTGAAACAAGAGTGGTTAACTTTCTTAAGGTTCCTAACAAGCTGTTATGCTAAAATTGAATCCCAAACAGCCTTACTTCTTACTGTAAGTTATTTGCTTTGTTTTGCTTTGTGAAAAATGTGTTTTTTAAGACAATTTTTAGAGTAGTTTTCATTTTGAAGCAAAATTATGGAGATTTCCCATATAACTCTGCCGCCATATATGCAACATGTTTTAGCCCTCCCCATTATCAACATCCTCCATCAGAGTGATACACCTGATATAGCTGATGTACCTACAATGACAGACACATCATTAATACCAAAAGTAAGTCCATTGCTCACATTACAGTTCATTCTCAGTGTTGTACATTCTATGGTTTTTGACAAATATATAATGAATAATATCATAAAAACTTTTTTACTGCCTTAAAATCTGCTTGCTTTGCCAATTCATGCCTCCCCCAACTCCTGGCAAACAATTTTTTTTTTTTACCTGCTCCATAATTTTACCTTTTCTGGAATGTTGTATAGTTGGAATCATAAAATATGTAGCCTTTTCTGATTGGCTACTTTCACTTAGTGATATGCATTTCATGTCTTTCCAAGATTTTTCGTGGCTTGGTGGCTCATTTCCTTTTAGCCTTGAGGAATATTCTGTTGTCTGGATTTACCACAGTATATTTATTCATTCACCCACTGAAGGGCATCTTGGTTGCTTCCAAGTTTTATCAACTATAAATAAAGTTGCTATAAACATCCATGTACAGGCTTTTTCGTGGATTTAAGTTTTCAACTCTTGGGTAAATTCCATGAGTGTGACTGCTGAATTGTATGGTACGTTTAGTTTTGCACAAAACTGCCAAACTGTCTTCCAAAGTGGTTGTACCATTTTGCATTCCCATCAATAGTAAATGACAGTTCCTGTTATTTCACATCCATGCCAGAATTTGGTGTTGCTTTTGTTCGACATTTTGACCATTCTAATAGGTATGTAGTAGTATCTCATTGTTCTAATTTGCATTTCCCTGATTATATGTGTCTTCGTCTGTTTTGGCTGCTATAACAAAATACCTTATAAGTAAATAATTATTTAATTGTAAATAATTCACAGTTCTGGAGGCTGGGAAGTCCAAGATCAAGGTGTTGACAGATTTAGTATCTAGTGAAGCCTCATACTTTGCTTCATAGAGGTTCCTCTTGCTGCATCTTCATATGCAGAAAGCACGAAAGACTCCTTAAAGCCTCTTTCATAAGGGTACTAATCTCATTTATGACCACAAAGCCCTCATGACCTAATAACATCCTAAAGGCTTTACCTCTCAATACTGCCACAATGGGGATTAGATTAAACCTAGGTATTCTGGAGGGACGGAAACATTCAGACTATAGTAACATATGATATGGAGCATCTTTTCATATGCTTATTTTCCATCTGTATATCTTCTTTAGTGAGGTGCCTGTGAAGGTCTTTTACATTTTTAAATCAGTTTTTGTTATTACTGACTTTTAACAGTTCTTTGTATGTTTGGATAACAACTCTTTTTTAGATATGCCTTTGCAAATATTTTCTCCCAGATGGTAGCTTGTCTTCTCATTATCCTGACCTTGTCTTTTGCAGAGTAGAAGTTTTTAATTTTAATGAAGCAGCTTATTAATGATTTCTTTCCTGGACTGTACCTTTGGTGTTGTATATGAAACATCATGGCCATACTCAAGGTCATATAGTTTTTCTCCTACATCAGTTTCTAGGCTGACCACTGTGTTCAGCCACTATAATACAGTATTTCTTAAACTGTTAGATATCGCCTGTACCATAAATCTAATCAGAACAATGGGGATACAAAAGATTATTATAGCACTACTTGATGAGCATTATAAAACAATTACTTGGATAAAACCTAATAGACCGGATTACTGAAACTAACTGTTAATTTTTTAAGAAGAACTCCTCTCTACCACATACCAAACCAAGGAAATGAAAGAATGGGAAAGACAAAAGAAGGAAGAAAGAAGAAAAGAAAGAGACAGAGAGGAGAGAAATGGAGGGAGTAGAAGGCAAAGGGGAAAAGGAAGTAAGGAGAGCAGAAGAGAAGAGAAATGTCTCAATTTTGATCAAGTAAATAGAAACACAATCATTAGGAATGAAATAATGACATAATGACAGATTCAAATAACTAAAAGATAATGTATACAATGCGTCAATAACCTCAAAAATCTAATAATTATTAACGTTTCAAAAGACATGTTTACAAAACTAATTCCAGAGATATGTGAACTAACAAATAATAGGATAACAGAAAAAAATTGATCTGTTTTCTTTTTTCCCCCTCTAGTCCCACATAAAACATAATAACCAAGGCTTAGATTGTTGTAAAACAAATTCTCAGAAACCTTCTAGGACCTACACTTTTTTTTTGACAATTAACTTGACTAGTGCATAGAAAATAACAAAACCTACTGAATGTATTTTATGGGTTTATTGTATTCCACAAAATCAAGCTAGGATATACTTTTACTAATAAATATATATGCCAGAAACTAATAGACTGTCAGCAAGCTAAGTGCATTATATTAATATACATCATTACTGTGCCTTTTTTAAAAGAATGCAAGAATAATCTGACTTTAAGAAGTCTATCAATAGTCAGATACTCTCCTTCTATATTGTCTCTCCCATATTCCACCTAAAAGATTCTAGAAGTATTCCTCCAGCCTGAAAATTGTTAGAGGGAGATTGAAGAAAGAACATTTGTTTCTTGTTCACTTTAGGATGAGTGGGTTGAACAACCTGTTTACTCACATGCCATTCCTGAGAATTGGTCACATGACTCCATCTAGTTTCCCAAGTGTAAAAGGAACTGGGAAGTATAGTTATAAGTGGGAAGCCACTTCTTAGCAAGCCTCTACTCCAGGATAGGGGCCCACACATTCATTTTCTGATGAAATTGTAGTCATCTCTACTATATCAAACACCAAAAATAAGCTCCAAGGACTTGAAACTAATTGGTGTAATCTGTACTCTTGGCCATGGTGGTTTCAAAGATAGGCAAGTGATTTAAATTGCTCTAATCAGTTTTAATCTTAGGACTTGGACTGGCAATGCCTGGATGCAGATTCTCTCTTAACTGCTAAATAGGATCTTGAGAGAATATAGCCTTGGGTGCTACTAACAGCCTCATGTGACCACAAGCGTAAACCATGTCCGAAAATGGAGCCAAGCCAAATCAAGGAGAAAAATCAAGAGCTACATCCTGATCTTAAATCCTTTTTAAGCCCTGAATCAAGCCTCATTTCAGAACACCTGATTAGGCCTAGTGTGTTTAATTAGGTGAGCTAAATTTTTGCTTGTTTGTTTGGTTGAATGTTTGCTTATTTGCAGCTAAACATGTACTTATATAAAAATTTATAACAGTTCAATAATGTGACCAGTTAGCCTATAGCTTTAGAGAAAACAGTAAATGATTTGTAATAACAGTGGGAAAACAAAATCCTACTAACATTTTTAACATATATTTTCAATTGACAAACTGTAGTTTCAAATATTTATGGAGTACAATGAGATGTTATATATGTATTCAGTGTGGAATGCATAAATCAAACTAACATATAACTCATCTCATATAGTTGTCAATTTTGTGATAAACACACTTGAAATTACTCTCATAGCAATTTTAAGATATACATTATTATTAACTATAGTCAGCAGGCTGTGCAATAAATCTCAAAACCATTCCTCCTAACTGAAACTTTGTACCCCTTAACCAACATCTCCCCTATTAACATTGACAACAAAATCTATTAACAAGGAATGATCAAAACCTATATGAAATATATTAAAATATACATTGTAAGGCATGGATTACACTTTTAATAAAATTATTTTTCAGTAACTTTGGAAGATCTGAGTCATAAATTGATATGGTTGAGAATCTTTGTTTTGAAGTATATTTCTTCAACGTTTCCCCCAATTTTATACATTATTGGTTTTTCTCCTTTATGAGAATAATTTCATTTTTTATGTTTTCCTAGCAAATGATCCACTTTATGGAGGTTTTCAAATGCTTGAGCACGGAGCCTCACTTAGTATTCTTTCATAATTATTGTTCCATGATATCTTTTCATAACTGCAACAATAGCTTTTGTTTTTAATGTTTTGTACTTTTGTTTCTCCATCCTTCCTGATTAGTTATATTACATTTTTATAAAATTATTTTTTCCCTCTGTGACCTCTCTTTAACTTAGAGGAAGCAGAGGCTAATTGGGTTACAGAATATTAATTGTTTATTGATGTTATGATGCTCAAACTAATTAACATATACCTCATATTGCTTTTAGCATAGAAGTCTGGCGTTAGCTTTGGTCAAGCCTAAATCAGAGAGAAAAGACTTTTTTTTTTTTTTAAAATAAAAAACCTTTTTATTTATGTAAAGAGTAACCTATCATTTTACTACCCCTTCCCAATTCTACCCTCCCTACTTAGGAAAACTAACATCCCCCAATCTTTGCCTTTAAGTGTAGATCTTTTCTGACAGAATATGATATGCAGCATTATCCCAATACATTTTTTCCCAGAAATATTGACAATCTCAATAATATTTACAGTTAATTTATAACATCTCAATGTCTAGCATGCATGTACCAAAAACATAAGAAGTATAGATTTTATATTCCAAATGGAAGAGACAAGAGTGTTATCATGAATGCCACAGGAAAAAAAAAAAGGAAAGAAGGAAAGCAGAGAAGAAGGAAGAAAGGGAAGAAAGAAGACAGGGAATGAGGCAAGAATGCAGGAAATAAGGCAGTCTTTTAAAGCAATCCTTAAATTAAAGAATAAACCCTTAGACATGAAGCTTCCTGAAGATTATAGTTCAAACACACATGTGAAGGGAAGAAAATCAGCTTAAATATTTCCAGTTCAACTGTATTCACTTCAATTATATTTGACAATTAGGTCACCTTTATGTTAACAATAAGTGTCTCACGTTAAACTTTATTAGCATTTGGGTATGCACATCGGTAATACAATATTCAAATAACCACCATACAAATCAGAGCAGATGCTGGCCATTAACAATTGGTAGATTGTGCTGGTGTACACTGGATGAAAAATCAACCGAAGTGTTCATTGCCAACATGAGAAAGCAACAACAACAAAACTACTAAGCTCCAAGTGTAATTGTTTTTATGTTTTCTAAATGAGTGTTTTTATATTTATCTATATTTTTCTGTTTTCCTATGATCATTCTGTAAACATTTATGAGTTTATTTGATTAGACAGACTCAATGTTTTATTTAACTGTCTGTTTTATTGTATAGTCTTTGTATAATAATAAGGCATTTAAAGCTTTTCCTTCTGATTATAAATTAAACGTCATGTTTGAAATTGTTATTATAATTTTGTTTTCCCTTAGCTGGCCATGAAATTCAATGCTTTCATCCTTTCTGATCCAAGTTTTACTTAAAAAGATTAGCTTCAATTATTTAGAAATATTTTTAACTGTCTTTACTTGGGGAAGTGTTATTTCTTCCTATTTTATGTCACTAGCATCAAGAAAAACATCTTGTACATTTTGATTTTTGAGATTTTATTTTCATTCTATAATAATTATTTTAATACTCCATATGCATCTGGGGAGTGCAATGTGATATGAAAATATTGTAGGTTGTCTCAAATGTATCCTTTCTTCCTTTTTTCCTTATGTACAGTACATAAAAACTGTTCGTAGTTTTGAGTGCAGCTCGGGATGTGTCACGTCACAGACTCCGTTATATCTTGGAGTGGTCATGTGAACCATTTCCGAGAAGTGAGCAGAAACTGTGACTGAGTTGGAGTCCTGGTGCTGACAGTAACTGCTACTTGATGGGATTTGGACAGCCAAAAATAAGACTTCCTGGGTGTGAGATGAGTGAGCTTTATATTTCTTCAAGCTACTGTCTGTATAGAACAACAATTTGATTCTCCTTATCAAGAGCTGGCAAATCTTTTCTATAAAGTAGAATAGTAGATAGTAAGCATTTTAGGTTTTGATGTGATATCTGTTACAACTGTTCAAATCTGTAAACAAATGAGTTTGAGTATACATAACCGAAAATTTATTTACAAAAATAGACGGGGGCCAGATTTGATCCACTGGCCATAGTTTGACAGTCAATTTCTCTGTATTGTGATGATTCTTTCTCTTTTTTGTCTATCTGTTTTCAATTTTATCTGTCAAATACTAAGGAAGATGAGGTACATTCTCCCAGTATTAGTGTTTTCTTTTGATTTTTTTCAATTTCTGTGTGTTTAATTTATCACTATAAATTTTCACAAGTTGGAACTCATTATAAATGTTTTTATTATAATATCCAATGAACAATCAAAAAATGGAATTAAAACATTTTCACTTAAAATAGCATCAAAAAGAATAAAATACTTAGGAATTAAATTAATCAAGTAGATGAAAGAATTGTATACTGAAAGCTATGAAATATTGCTGAAAGTAATTAAGGAATACATACATAAATGGAAAGCCACCCCCGTTCACGAATGGAAAGATTTAATATTGTTAAGATATCAATACTACCCAAATCAATCTATAGATTGAATGCAATCCCTGTTGAAATCCCAATAACTTTTTATGCAGCATTAGAAAAGTCCATCTTAAAATTTATATAGCATCTCAACAAACTTTAAATAGCCAAAACAATCCTGGAGAAGAACAAATTTGTGGATCTCATTTTTTTAAATTTCAAAACTTATTACAAAGGTACAGTAATCAAAACAGTGTGGTGCTAGAATAAAGACAGGCATATGAAGTACTATAATAGAGAGCCCAGTAATAAACCCTCACATATATGGTCAAATTATTTTTGAGAAGGGTATCAAGACTTTCAATGGAGAAAGGAAAGTTTTGGGTTTTTTTGTCCCAACAAATGGTGCTGGGAAAATTAGATAACCACATGCAAATGAAGGAAATTGGATCTGTACTTTACAACATATACAAATATTAACTCAAAATGAATCACAGATCTAAATGTATGAGCTAAAATTCTAAAAATCTTAAGAGAAAATGAAAAGGAAAACCTTTATGACACTGGGTGTAGCAATGATTTCTTGGGTATGTCACCAAAAGCATAGGCAACAAAAGAAAAAATAGACAAATTGGACTTCATCCAAATTAAAACTTTTGTTCATGAAAGGACACTATCAACAGAATAAAAAGGTAACCCACAAAATGGGAGAAAATATTTGCAAATTACCTATTTAATAAGGAATTAAGATCTAGAACATACAGAGAACTCCTAAATTTCAGTGAAAATAAAACAATTTAAAAATGAATATTTGAACTATGCAAAGAACTTGCATAGACATATTTTCAAAGAAGATAAATGGCCAATAAGTGTATAAAAATAGATACTTAATATCAACTTAATATCACTAATAATTAAGGAATTGCAAGTCAAAACCACAATGACATACCACCTTATTTCCGTTAGGATGGCTAGTAACAAAAAAGAAAACAATAAACAAAAACCAAGTGTTGACATGGATGTAGAGAAATTGGAACCCTTTTGCATTGCTGATGGGAATTTAAAATAGTACTACTGTTATGGAAAATAGTATGGTGGCTCCTCAAAAAATTAAACATGGAATTACCATTTGATCCAGCAATTCCACTTCTGAGGATATACCCAAAATAATTGAAAGGAGGAACTTGAAATATCTGGATACTATTTTTATCAGTATTCAGCATTTTTATCAGTATCAGCATTTTTCATAATCAAAAAATAAAAACAACTCATAAATCTAGCAGCATTTGAATGGATGAACAAAATGTAGTATATAACTACAATGGAATATTATTCAGCATTAAAAAAGGATGAAATTCTGATACATGCTTTAAGACATTATAGTCTGTAAAATAAGCCAGATACAAAAAGACAAATACTCTTTGATTCCACTATATGATGTATCTAGTGTAATAAAATTCATAGAGATGGAAAGTAACCCCTGGTTACGAAGGGCCAGGGGGAGAGGAGATTGGGGAGTTATTGCTTATTTGGTAGTTTTAATATGGGGTAAAAAAGTTTTGCAGATTATTAGTGGTAATGGCTGCACAACAATGTGAATAATAGTTAATTCCTCTGAACTGAACACTTAAAAATGGGTAGAATGATAAATTTTGTTATGTATATTACCACAATAAATTAACTTAAAAGTGATTTCTGTAGACCATTTACTAAATATTGCATTAAATTTTATTTTTACTGTTACATTTCCCTACTCTCTTTATCCTTTTGCTATTTTCCTATCTTTTTATCTTAACCGTTTTATGTCAGGTAATTTTATGTTTTCTTTGGAAAAACACATACTTGAATTTTATTGTTTGGTTTTATTTTAAATTATTTTTCTTTTGTTAATAAATTTTATTGAGGTATAAATTAAAAACAATAAAATGTCCAAAATTCAATAAGATTTGACAAATACATGTCCCCCATGCAACCATCAATCCAATTAATTTACAGAACATATCTATCACACCTGAAATTTCCCATATGGCCTTTGCAGTTCTTCTAAATTCGCAGTGAATTACTAATTGGATTTTTATCACCATATCATCTTTTTGCCTATTTAGATCTTAACATAAATGAAATAATATAGTATGTACTCTCTTGTGCCTGGTTTCTTTTGTTGAATTCATTGATAAGTGTAACAGTTGTTTATTAATTTTTAGTAAGAAGAGGCACAACATTGCATGAATATACCATAGTATGTTAATCTTCTCACCTGTTGATGATATTTGGTTTCTAGATTTTACTCTTATCAGTAAAGTTTCTAGGAATATTTGCATAATAGCCCATTGGGGACATATAATTTCATTTCACTTAAGTGAATACTCAGAAGTAACATGGTGAAATGGTATGTTATGTGTATGTTTACCTCTGTAAGAAATTTCCAAAATGCTTAAAAAATTTACATTGGTACCTATCATATATAGGAATTCCAATAGCTCCACTCCCTTAGCAAAAACTGGTTGTTATTCTCAGTCTCCTTTAATATTTAATATTCTGAGAGTGTAAAGTAGTAATAATATAATATACTTTAACTTACCACACTCTACTTTCAAACAGTATTAGTGCATTTTAATTATAGTGTAAGAAACTTACAACCATGTCCATTTCTTTCCTACCATTTTTTTGTGTTATTGTTGTCTTAATTTTCACTCCTATATGTGTTATAAACCCAATACATGGTTCTATTTGTGAACAGAGTCAATATTATCTTTCACTTGTAAACTGTTTTATTTAGAGTATAATTGGCCAACAATAAATGACACAAGTAAATCTTATAATGAGTTTTGGCATGTATAAACTAAGAAATTTTCTTTCACTTTTGCATTCGTTCTTGTAAATCCTGTTGATCTTCCCATTTCTATATAGATCTAGAATTTCATCTGGTGTCACACTCTTTCTTCTTGAAGCATTTTCTTTAATATTTTATAGTGCATAGCTGTTGGCAATGAATTCTCACTTTGTGAGAAAAACTTTTTATTTACTAATCTTTTTTTCTTCTTATTTTTTTTAAGACAGATTCTCCCTCTGTCACCCAGGCTGGAGGGCAGTTGCATGATCACAGTTCACTGTAGCCTCCACCTCCTGAGTAGCTAGGACTGCAGGCATGTGACACCACACCCACCTAATTTTTGTATTTTTTGTAGAGATGGGGATTCACCATGGTGCACAGGCTGGTCTTGAACTTCTGGGCTCAAGCTATCTTCTTCTTCTTTTTTTTTTTTTTGATAGAGTCTCGCTCTGTCACCCAACAGGCTGGGGTGCAGTGGTGCAATCTCAGCTCACTGCAACCTCCGCCTCCTAGGTTCAAGCAGTTCTTCCTGCCTTAGCCTCCTGAGTACCAAGCTATCTTCTTTCCTTG
The DNA here is from genome assembly GCF_028858775.2 of Pan troglodytes. Taxonomy (NCBI): domain Eukaryota; kingdom Metazoa; phylum Chordata; class Mammalia; order Primates; family Hominidae; genus Pan; species Pan troglodytes. Next base: position 132,007,497 of record NC_072403.2, read on the forward strand.
CCTTCCCAAAGTGCTGGATTACAGGTGTGAGCCACCATACTTGGCCTGCATCCTTTTTTTTTTTTTAAATGTCACTGGGGCTACAATTTTGTGTCAATTCATTTTGTATGTGTGGCCTTTAAAGACGTCACTCCATTGTTTTCTAGCTTGTAATATTTCTTTTTTAAATTAATTTTTTATTTCAATAGTTTTTGGAGTATGGATGGTATTTGGTTACACAGATAAGTTCTTTAGCACTGATTTCTGAGATTTTGGCTTGTAGTATTTCTAATGATTAATCTGGTACAACTATCATATTTGTTTCTCTCAATGTCTTGCAGTGTTTTGTTTTGTTTCTCCTGCCTCTAAACTGCCTTCGAGATGGACTTTTTATTTTTGCCTTTCTCTAGTTTGACCATGATGTGTTTGTGTGTACATGTGCGTCCTTTTTTTGTACTTTTCCTGTTTGGGTTTTTCCAACCTACTTGGACATGTCGTTTGTTGTATTTCATTAATTTTGGAAAATTCTAGACCATTCCTTTTAAAATGTTTCTTCTGCCCATTCTGTTTCTATTTTTCCTGAAAAAAAGCAATTACATGTATATGCAGATTCACACTGTTTTCAGCTCTTGGGAGCTCTGCTCTGGTTCTTCCTTCCCCACCCTGGCTCTCAACACACATACTTTTTTCTTCTTTGTATTTCATTTTGGATACTTTTTGTTCACTTCTTCTCACTTTCAGGGATTACGGATTCTTTCCTCACCTATATCCAAACTTTCCCTGGGTCCACCAAAGGAACCCTATCTATGATATTTTATTTATTTTTTTATTTCTAGCATTTCCATTTGACTTTTTTATATACTTACATCTCTGAGTCTATTAATTCATCTCTTGTTAATGGTTGGGTTATTTTCTTCCTTTATTGTGTCTCATGATTTTTTAAAAATTGAATGCCAGAAACTATGGGAGACACTTGAAAAAAGATAAATAAAATCACTACCAGAAATGGGCATGAATCTTCTTTTGTTTATTATGTGGAATTGAGTCAATTTAGTCATAACTCGAGCTGGTTTGGGTTTTTGTTGTTACACTCTCTAGTTGACCACAGGAAATATTTCTAGTGTTAACCTGCTGTTACTTTGTGCTTAGAGTGGGGCATGAGATGATGGTGTTCTTTTTGCTTTTGGCTTTTTCAGGCTTATCTTTCAGCAGCCTTTGCACACCTGTGACGTGAGGACATTTCTCTCTATGCAGTGCCCCTCTCCCAGTGGTAGACTGCTGTTATTTACTAGGAAGGTACTTCTTTCATACTAAATACAGAGGAAGGTTCCAGTTTCTTGTTTCAGTTTCAGCCTTATGCAGGCCTTGTATCCCTGGCCTTGGAGATAGTTCTTTATCAGATTTTTTTTTCCTCCCATTTGTGGGAGCCCAACTCTCACATGTATTCTTGAGGCTTAGGAGGTAAAAGATCATTTATCCCTTCTCTTCTATCTCACCTAATGCAAAATTTTTATTGATGCAATATTAGGAGCCACAAAGAATTTTCCGCCCATCTCCATGTGCAGAGAGTTCTTGCTTGTTCTTGTACTCCAGAAGCAGCAGATCTCTACTTGTGTCCTGGAAGTAGGAGGTTTCCCTCTTCCCTTCTTCAAAGGAAGAAGGCTTCTGCTTCTACTTCTCCCAAGAAGCAATGACTTTTTTTTACTGGGTCTTGTGCTGGAGTAAGAGAATTTACCATTCCTTCTCCATTTGCCTAGTATAAAAGGTCTTATTCCAGGAAATAAAATTTAGATGGAAATATGATAAAGTACCTGCCTTCCAAGATCTTTCATTTTAGTTGAGGAGACAGATGAACAGTGACATAATATCACATATCCTATCACATATTAAGAAAATGAAATTTTTAAGAAAGGCTTAGGCAGGATAAGGGGTTAGAGAATGATGGAATAGAGGGCTAATTCTCTTTTTGATTGTGTGGTACAGGCAAAGTTTGTCAGAAAGAGTGACTTTTGAAAAAAGACTTGGATTAAAACCAGTGTAAAAGTTGGACTTAAATCAAGAGTGTCAAGGAAAGTTTTGTTTCTCCAGGGTAAATGGCACAGACTATATATTTTTAGAATATTGATATATCAGGAAGTTCAAGACGAAAATCTCCGTGGCTTTTGATCATTTTAGGTGATCTCTGTAGCCTCACCACCTGCATCTCTGAGGATTACCTTCTCTTTTCTTTATCTTATATCTAACAACAAAAAAACCTCTGAATCATCCAATAGCAATTTAATATTATTAAAAATATAAAGATGACAAAAGTATATCTTAGTTTAAATTTGCTCAGAGTTGCATAAGGTCTTTTAGAACGCTCCAAATCAACTCTGATTCTCACAGTGGCGTTGAAATGCAAATTATATTCTTAACTATTGACAAAAGGCCAATATAGAGTACACACAGAATAAGCTATAGCATGGTTTTTGTTAAGAGTAAAAGCCAAAGTCAATACCAGCTTCAGCAATGGTATACACACGAGATGAGCAATTATGCACACATAAAAATCAAGATATCAAATAATATTTTGATATGTGTCAGAAAAATTCCCTACCAGAACCAAGAATGACTCTCAGCAAGCAGAGGGCAAAGCAAACCATTCCATGTTGATAGATAGTCAAAGATTTATTCAGCAGGATATTTCATAAGAGGCAATCTTGGGCAGCAGTAAGGTGAGGTAAATCTCTGCATTTGCAATGCATACCTGACTAGTCTTTTATACCATGAAAAGAAAAGGGAAAGAAGAGAAAGAATAAAAAGTGTGTTAAGCCATCTGGTTGGTTTCTTAATCTATTTACTTTCTACTGAAAGGAACTGTTTGTGTCCCCCACAATCTGGTCAACATTCCTAAGGATGCGGTGGGACTGTTCTTCCCCACATCAGTTACCTTGGTGCTTGTATGTTTTCTCCAGTCACTGTGTCCTATGACTGACTTCCTGCTAGGTACCCAGAATACATTTTCACAAAAATATAATAAAAGGAATATGAGAAATTGACATTGGAAATAGACTAATACTAGGTGTCTAATAGTTTAAAAATATGTCCATTTTCTGCTTAGCTAAATTTGGGCAGAAAAATGATACTCTATCCCAAAGTTGTATGGTTATGCTTATTTATTAGAAAACTGTATTTTCTGATTCTGAATCTGCAAATAATTTTTTTTTTACTTTACATATGTTGTTTTTAAGGAACCTTCAGTTCTTTGTAGAATATGTTTGTTTTACCAATTAACTAAGTACATGCATTAATATTTTTTAAATAGTTCATGTGTCTGTCCTCCACTTGTATAATTAAAACATTTTTGCACAAATAAAAACATATGTGTACATATAGATCTATATATGTGATGAAATCATATATAATGAAAACGTTTCCTGAACTTTATTCAATAAAACACATGATAATAAAAATTAGTCTGCAAAAAGGAGTTCTCTAGTCAAATATATTTGGGAAATCTTAGTTTAAATAACATTAAAAATATTTTTTTAGGCTCATTGTGGAACTCAATGAGGCAACCAATTTTGCATTTCCTACAAATAATTTATCACAGATTTTTGTTTTTCTTACAGAACTTTACAAACATCTCAGTAATATCATTTGCAAAACTTAACTAGTCAAATATTAATAATTACTCGTAGAATTATGCACTAATGTAATATACAATATAACAAATATTTTAAATATAATAACACTTAATACAGTAGCTATTTCAATATAGTTCCACTATTTTCTAACGTTACTCTATCTTCCACATTCTACATAATAACCTAGAAAGTTGATGCTACCAACATTACTATAAATTTTTGGCATTTCTAAATGCTGTTCAATGTAAGACTTCTCAGCTATTACTTTGTAGACTCTTCAGCAAAATACAGATGACACAGGAAGATTTATTAGAATTAGATCTCATTCTTCAGCAGCAATCAGTTGCTATGTGTAGTCCAAGGAGGCAGAGGCCACCCATAGCAAGTCTACCACCCCAGAACTGCTAATAAACTATTGGATATCATCTAATTTCTGCAACCAAGATCTAAAGCCCACAGAGGGGAGACCTAATATGGAATATTCCTTTCAGAAAGCTATTTTATTTGGTCTTATTACTAGAATTAGTTACAACTCTGAAGAAATACAATCCAAATAGGACAAACTGAATTATTCAATGTCACTTAATTATCAAGAGGTTGATCCTGGAAAAGATTTAGAAAGAGCTCTGGGCTCTTACACTATTCCGCTTTGAAGCATTGATAGAACTGTTTTCTTACCTTTGTAAGACTTCTTGATTTTAGAATTCTCAAAAGGAAATAGAGTAGAAACCCCTGTAGATCAGGTTTTCTGACCTTGTTCTTTTTATATATATAATTTCAACTTTTATTTTAGACTCGGGCTACATGTACTGGGTATACTGCATGATGGAGGTTTGGGGTACAAGTTATTCCATCACCCAGTGTGATGATGGTTGAATGTCAACTTGATTGGGTTGAAGGAAACAAAGTATTGTTCTTGGGTGTGTCTGTGAGGATGTTACCAAAGGAGATTAACATTTGAGTCAGTGGACTGAGAGAGGCAGGCCCACCATCTAATCAGTTGCTAGCATGGCTGGGATAAAAGCAGGCAGAGGGACGTGGAAGGACTAGACTGGCTGAGTCTTCTGGCCTTCATCTTTCTCCCATGCTGGATGCTTCCTGCCCTCAAATATCAGACTCCAAGTTCTTCAGCTTTTGGACTCTGGATTTATAGTGGTTTGCCAGGGGCTCTAGGGCCTTCGGCCACAGACTGAGGGCTGCACTGTCAGCTTCCCTACTTTTGAGGTTTTGGGACTTCGACTGGCTTCCTTGTTCCTCAGCTTGCAGACAGCCTATTGTGGGACTTCATCTTGTGATTGTGTGAGTCAGTACTCCTTAATAAACTCCCTTTCATATATACATCTATCCTAGTAGTCTTGTTCCTCTAGAGATCCCTAATATACCCAGGTACTGAGCATAGTACCGAATAGGTAGTTTTTCAGCTCTTCCTTCACTTCCCTACTGCCAAGTAGTCCCCATGTCTATTGTTCTCATCTTTATGTGCATGTGTATCCAATGCTTAGCTCCCACTTGCAAATAAGAACATGTGGTATTTTTTTTTCTATTCCTGTGTTAATTTGCTTAGAATATTGTCCTCCATCTGCATCTATGTGGCTGCAAAGGGCATAATTTTATTTTTTTCTGGCTATGTAATATTCCATGGTATATATTTACCACATTTTCTTTATCCAGTCCACCGTTAATGGGCATCTAGTTTGACATATCTTTGCTATTGTGAATACCTAGTAATGGAATTGCTAGGTTGAATGGTAGTTTTAAGCTTTTTTTTTTTTTTTGAGACATCTCCAAGCTTTCCACAGTGGCTGGCATAATTTACATTCCCATGAACCATGAATAAGCATTCCCTTTTCTCTGCAACCCCACCAGCATCTGTTATTTTTTGACTTTTTAACAATAGTGATTCTGACCAGTGTGAGGTGGTATTTCATTGTGGTTTTGATTTGCATTTCTCTGATTATTAGTGAATGCTGAGCATTTTTTCATGTTTGTTGGCTGCTTGTTTGTCCTCTTTAGAGACCCACTTTTTAATAGGATTATTTGTTTTTTTGCTTGTTGATTTTTTAACTTTTTTATAGACTCTAGATATGCACCTTTGTCAGATATATAGTTTGCAAATATTTTTCCCCATTCTGTAGGTTGTCCGTTTACTCTGTTGATAGTTTCTTTCAGTATGCAGAAGCTTTTTAGTTTAATTAGATACCAGTTGTCAATATTTTTTTTAATTGCAATTACTTTTGAGGACTTAGTCATAAATTATTTCCCAAGGCCATTGTCCAGAATGGTATTTCCTAGGTTTTCCTCTAGTTTAAGGTCTTACATTTAAATCTTTAATCCATCTTGAGTTCTTGAGTTGATTTTTGTATATGGTGAAAGGTGGGGATCCAGTTTCATTCTTCTGCATATGGATAGTCAGCCATCCTAGCACCATTTATTGAATAGGGAGTCCTTTCCCTGTTGCTTATTTTTGTCAACTTTGTCAAAGATTGATGGCTGTAGGTGTGTGGCTTTATATCTGCTTTCTCTATTCTGTTTTATTGGTTTGTGTGTCTATTTTTGTACCAGTACCATGCTGCTTTGGTTATTGTAGGTTAATTGTATATAGTTTAAAGTTGGGTAATTTGATGCCTCCAACTTTGTTCTTTTTGCTTAGAATTGCATTGTCTATTTGGATTCTATTTCGAATCCATATGAATTTTAGACTATTTTTTAATTCTGTAAAAAATGACACTGGTAGTTTGATAGGAATAGTGTTAAATCTGTAGATTTCTTTGGTCAGTATGGCCATTTTCATGGTATTACCTTTTCCAGTGCAAAAGCATGGGATGTTTTTCCATTCATTTGTATCATTTATGATTTCTTTCAGCAGTGTTTTGTAATTATTGTGGAGATCTTTCATCGTGGTTAGATGTATTCCTAGGTATCTTATTTTGTGGCAATTATAAATGAGATTGCATTCTTAATTTGGCTCTCAGCTTGGACATTATTGGTGTATAGCAATGCTACTAATTTTTGTAATTTGGTTTATATCCTGAAACTTTACTGACATTGTTTATCAGTTCCAGGAGCCTTTTGATGGAATCTTTGGGGATTACTAGGTATAGAATCATATAATCAATGAAGAGAGATAATTTGACTTCTTCTTTTTCTATTTGGATTCCTTTTATTTTTTTCTCTTCCCTGATGGCTCTGGCAAGGACTTCCAGTACTATGTTGGATAGGAGTGGTGAGAGTGCACATTCTTGTCCTTGTTCTTGTTCTTAAGGGGAATGCTTACAGCTTTACCCATGCAGTTTGATGTTAGTTGTGGGTTGTCATAGATGGCTCTTAATATTTTGAGATGTGTTCCTTCGATGCCTTGTATGTTGAGGGTTTTTATCATGAAGGGATGTTGGATTTTATTAAAAGGTTCTCCCATGACTATTGAGATGATTTTTATTTTTAATTCTGTTTATGTGTGTCATCCTGTTTTGATCATCAACTCTTCATTTCATTGATGAGAGAGGGCTTCCTGCCCGAGGGTTATGAGGAGAGCTTAACAGTGACACCTGATCCTGGACAAATGAAACAGACCATAGTTTATTAGTCACTTATAGTCACAGCTCAGGAGATGAGAACACTCACTATGCAGGGCCACACAATGGATACTCTCAGGGAAAAAAGTGAACAATAGGAGGATTTAGGAGGCAGATTTTGTAGTATCAAGAGGCCAAGGTGTCCCCTGGGCCCTGCAGAAGGATGTTATTGTTTCCTGTGAATAATTCTACAGGCTACCAATGAACCCACTACACAGGACTAAGCAGGAATTACAATTCACAAGGAGAAATTTCTTTTAGCTAAGGGATCTCATTTACCAAAGCAGAGAGGAGGGTAATGTGGTTAATTTATTAAAACCTCTCTCAATTTTATCAGATGTCAAGGCAACAGATAATATTAATTTTAGGCCTTATACCACTTGCTCTTGGCATTATTATCATGTAGGGTTTGGATAAACCTTTGCGATGGTGGCTCCCATGTGCATTGTAGGATGTTTTCCTGAAGCCCTGGCCCCTAGCCATTTGATGCCAGTAGCCACTTCCCCCACCATCTCCAGATGCGACCATCAAAAATATCTCCCAGCATTGTACCAAGAGACAAAAGCATCCACAGTTGAGAACCATGCCAGACAAGCAGAATTGCATGCCCTCATCTACAAATGTGGATGGGATCTCTATAGGACACCTATGATTCCATTTGAAAATCATGTGAGTCTTAGTTACTATAGGAGCATGAAGTACTCATTAGGATTGTTGAGGAAAATATAATCTCTTTATTTGTGTCATTTGTTCCCTTCCCTTCAGACTTTTTTCCTCTGCATATTTGGTCTTTCATGAGTGAATCTATTGATTTATTAAATCTTTTTAGAGTATTTATATAGGTACTTTGAATACAATGACAAGTAAAAATGATCTTGACCCACATGCAGTTTAGATTTTAGTAAGGGATGAAGATAAGTTAAAAGGAAATAACAGAAAATTAGTATAAGCACTATGGAACAAAAGGAGAGAGTCAGCTGCCAACTACTGGTTTTGGAATTTTCCAATAAGAAACAACTACTCTGAAACCTAAAGGATTATTAGAGTTTACAAAATAAGGAGACAAACATAAGAGTGTTATGTGTGGAGGGAGACCCAGATGCTAGAAATTACATTGCACATCCAAAAGATTGAAAGTTAAATGCATTTCATTTTACAGTGTAAACCTCAACAGATGATTCTAGGTAGGTAAGTTGGGGCCAAATGATGAAGGGACTTGTAGATAATGATAAGGTGATTCCACTTTATATGAAAAAATGAGCTTATTTTGAAAGATAAAGAAGTAAATTTATAGCTTATAATACTTTCTTGAGTTTAGCATGGAGAATGGATTGAGAAAAGAAAACGTGGGGGCAGGCAGACTTGTAAAAAAGATATATGTTTTTATTGTTTTGTTGTTTATTTCAGTTATATAAGTGGGAAACACGTAAGTTACTGTCAATAGAGGGAAATAAAAATTGGTGGGTTTACCAACTTAGTACTAAGAATTTACAGAATTTAGTGGTATATAGAATGAGTTAAGGGGCCGAGTGAAGTTATTTTTAAAGTGATATGAAAGTTTTTGCATCAGCAACTGAGTAGAAAGACAACTATCGTTGAGATTGGCAACTCAGACATAGGTTTTAGTGGCAAAAGGATAGGGCAGTCTTGAAGATAATGAATTTGAAGTGTGTATATGTCAACTCAAGTGGAATTATCAAGTTAGCATTCTACCTATGGATATAGGCAGGAGAACTGGTGATGTGCTATAGATGTGGATGTAACTTGCTTATAATATTCATTGAAACTCTAATGATGAATGAGATTATCCAAGAGGAGTGGGGAAAATACAGGAATCTAATACAGGTCTTGAGGAACAGTGTCATTAAAGACACAGGCAGAAGAAAAGGAGTCTGCAAAGTAGCATGTGAAAAACAGCAACATAGGTTAGAGCAAGCCCTAGAGTTGATTGTCACAGGAGGCGATATTTAAGGAAGTCCTAGTAATAAATGTTAAAAGCTTCTGAAAGAAAAGAAAGTATAATGAAAGATTGATACTTGCCTTCTTGATTTAGTACCCAAAATGAGTTAATAAATACATAAAAATATATTTCAAAGGTACTTAAGGAAAAAAAACACCAAGCATTGTGTGAGAACAAAATAATAAGAAAAGAAAACTCAAATTATGACTAGGAAGATAATCTGAATGATAAGGGAGTGAAAAGCAGAAAAGGCATTCAAGATACTTTATTGAAGAAATTGACACAAATAAAATTTGTTGTGCAAATGAGAAAAATATGATTTTAGAAGCCTGAGAAGATCAGGAGGCAGTTTTGAAGTTGGCTTTGGAAGCTTCAATTTTTTTCATCATGCTATAAACTTTTGCTACTGTGTCTTTTTTTTTTTTTTTTTTTTTTGAGACAGAGTCTTGCTCTGTCGCCCAGGCTGGATTGCAGTGGCGCTATCTCGGCTCAATGCAAGCTCCACCTCCCGGGTTCACACCATTATCCTGCCTCAGCCTCCCGAGTAGCTGGGACTACAGGCATCCGCCACCACACCTGGCTAATTTTTTGTGTTTTTAGTAGAGACGGGGTTTCACTGTGTTAGTCAGGATGGTCTCAATCTCCTGACCTTGTGATCCACCCACCTCGGCCTCCCAAAGTGCTGGGATTACAGGCATGAGCCACCGCACCTGGCCGCTACTGTGTCATTTTCTAAAGCATCCTATGCCAAAGTGTAGAGAAGAAGCATTGGTTTAATCAAGTGGTACATTTTAAAAACTGAGTGGAATAATAGAAAATGAAGAAATGGAGCCTATGATATTTTGCCTGGTGTGGACTAGATATCTTAGTTGACTGAGATGAAAAATATGGATTAGAAGAGACTGATATACAGAGGAGAATTAGGAGTGTCCTTGTTGATAAAAGAATAAATGCAGTGAGAATCAGAAGAGAAAGAGGAGTCTTTTTGGCAAAAGGGTGAGTTTATATTTAGCATTTAAATAGAGCTGTTCAAGGAGATGACAGAGTGGAGTGTGTTGCAATTGGATGGGGAGGCTAAAGTGGAGTGGACTTCCAGGTCACTCAAGTGCTACTAAACTAAGAGACTAACATGGCTGTTGAGTTATGCTTACTTCTATTTTCTATGAATAGATTAACATTCTAACTGAACTTACTTCTGAAGAATTTCATCTTAAAATTGCCATTTACTTCTTTCAAAGCTTAATGAAAAAGTGGAGTAAACTCATTACCTCTATTTCATCATCAGTCACTTCATCTGACGGGGTATTGATAACTTCTTGTTTTCAATTTCTATCTTCTTCAGGGATATTTCTACAACATCTGAAGGCATTGATTTTACCTGGTTAGATATTATCTTCTCAAATTTACTGCACGGCAACGTGCACTCTCAATTCTCTTCCATCTCTCATGATTATTTCCACGTCTCCTCTTTGGCAGCTTTCCTTAAGACATATCTGTCTAAATGTACAAGATTTACTGACCAATAGTTTTGTCTGTTTCATTGGTTCACAAAGCTTCAACAAATGTCATTTTCATGGACATTACTGTCAAATCTATTTTTTAATAAGAATTTTAAAAAAATAGTTTGAAAAGTATAATCTTATAGAGACTTATTATGACAAAATAGCTGATATTCATTTATTCATTTCCAAATTCAAATTGCTAATTAATTGCTGGACATTTCAAGTAAGTATATGATCTCTTGGCTCCTCAAATCCAACATAAGAAAAACAAACTTTTACTTCTTTTTAAATCAAACTTCATCTTCCCTATTTAGTAAACACTTTCACAATTATTTTTTAATACAATAAACAATAATTTATTGGCTCACAGTTCTGGGGGCTGGGAAGTCCAAGATCAAGATGCCAACATCTTGCAAGGGTCTTCTTGCTGTGTCATCATGTGGTGGAAGGTGAGAGGGTAAGCGGGAGTGAATCCACTTTTTCAAGCCCTTTTTATGATGGCATTAATCCATTCATGAGGGCTCTGCCTTTGTGACTTAATTACCTCCTTAAGGCCCTACCTTCCAACATTATAACATTGGGTGGGTTAGGTTTCAACCTGTGAATTTTGGAGGGGACACACACATTCAAACCATAGCACTGAGGTATCAGAAAATGAACTATTTGAATGTTGAAATTACCAAGAATTGTGACAGGATTAGAGATGGAGAGAAACGAGTACAATTTACCAGTAGAAAGTATTAGAAGACAAATAAACATATACAGCAAATGACCCATTTGTACATAGGAATCATTTCATATATATGAATTCATAATTTAAGATGATTGTTCAAATTTGTGTGGAAAGGACGGGATACACTGTAAATGATATTGGAACAACTCTATTCACTGGGAAAATAATACAATTTTACTCATTCCTCATGCTATCTACAAGAGTAACTTTTAAAGTGACTAAATTCTCATAATATTGAGATGCAGAAAGTTTTCCCAAGTCTGAGATTACAAGAAATGGTAATAGTTAATATTTATTGCACCATGTCCTATGGTGGTTACCATTCTAAGAACTTGGTTTTTAATTTACCTTTTTTTATAAGTTCAGGGGTACATGTGTAGATTTGTTATATAGGTAAAGTTTGTCATGAGGGTTTGTTGTATAGATTATTTCATCATCCAGGTATTAAGCCTAGTACCCATTAATTATGTTTTCTGATCCTCTCCTCCTCCCAGCCTCTACCCTCAAGAAGGCCCCAGTGTCTGTTGTTGCTCTCTACATGTTCATGTGTTCTCGTCACTCAGCTCCCACTTATAAGTGAGAATATGGGATATTTGTTTTCTTTTTTTTTTTTTCCTGTTCCTGCATTAGTTTGCTAAGGATAATGGCCTCCAGCTACTTTCATGTTCCCACAAAGGACATGATCGTGTTCTTTATTTTGGCTGCATAGTATTCTGTGGTGTATATGTACCACATTTTCTTTATTCAGTCTGCTATCGATGGGCATTTAGGTTGATTCTGTGTCTTTGCTATTGTGAAGAGCACTGCAATGAACATGTGCATGCATGTGTCTTTATGGTAGAATGATTTATGTTCCTTTGGGCATATACCTAGTCATGGGATTGCTGGGGTGAATGATAGTTCTGTTTTCAGCTCTTTGAGGGATCCACCATACTATCTTCCATAATGGTTAATATACTTTATACTCCTACCAACATTGTATAAGCATTCCTTTTTCTCCACAACCTCACCAGCATCTATTATTTGTTGACTTTTTAATAGTAGCCATTCTGACTTTTGTGAGATGATATTTCATTGTGGTTTTGATTTGCATTTCCCTAATGATCAGTGGTGTTGAGCTATTTTTCATGTAATTGTTGCCTACATGTACAACCCCATTAAAAAGTGGGCAAAAGACATGAACAGACACTTTTCAAAACAACACAATTATTTCACTCATTTGAACTGTAAGACCTCTACTTTAGTCATAACCCAAATCTCTAGCCTGCTTTTTTGTTATTGTTGCAGTTGGAATCTGGTGCCCTTTATAAACTTCAGTATGCTCTGTGACTCCTGTCTTTATTGCTCCTACATCCTTTTACTCTTGCTATTTTGTCAACCTAGAATAACTTGTTCATTCTTCTCTGCCTGGTGAAATTCTACCCATTCCAATAGGTACTGGTTCAGATATATCCTTTACTCCATAATCATTAGAGGAATAACCATGAAGCATACATATTATGTTCTCTATTTTTCTTTTTTAATATCCAACTTCATACACTCATTCTGCAGATACTAAACCTGTTTGAAAATCTCTCATCAAAAGACTGTGTTTTCTAATTAAGTATTGAATGAATATTTTATACATTTATTATTTAATGAATCTCTTTGCCTTATTGGTATTTTTTCTATAAATCCATGAATGTCTTTTGATTTAGCATCTGCCTTTAAACTTATACTTTCGTACTTCATTTTTGGAGGATTTATAAATTATTAAATATACTTTTTGAAAATGAAAATGGCATCTCATTGAGAGTCTTACTGAAGACCTAGTAAAATCAATAGCTTTTTACTTTCAGGAGGCCTGCATTATTGTTGTCGAGTTCAAAATCATCTTTCAAAATCAAGAATTGACATCAGTTCATTACCCACGGGTGAGTACACACATACACACACATGCACACACACACCATATTTACACATAGGTGCTGAGAATCTGTTCAGTGATATATTTGCAAATAATCTTCAAAAATATGATTTTCATATTTGTGTGGACCTATTTATGCATTTCCTCATTCCTCATATCAATTAACCTATTAACCAAGAATTACAAGAATATAGAAAGGAAGAATGAGACAGTGACAGTGTTTGTTCCTAAACAGAGACTGTTAGAAAATTCAATATGATAAGAAAATAAATGATAAGGCAAAGCCTACTACCTGATTTCCAGGTTTAATTCGCATTTACTGTTTTACCAATTCTGGAAATAAGGAATATGGTTATTTTTATTACTATCTGTGCTTATGTAGTAACCAGCCTCCATCAAAGAAAATGTGAAATGTAGTAGAAAAAAGAAAGTAGCAAAAGTTTAAAAATAGCTTAATTTCACAGTAATTCAAGTAATCATACTATGCTATGCCATTAGTGAAGAAATGAGATTTCCTCTGGAAATCTCTTCTCCAGTCCCAGGCCTTTTGCTTTATATTAGATTCTAGCAAAGCCACAAAATATTTATCTATATTATATTTTATGACATTTTATGTTAAGAAATATAATAAAGTGTTTCATCATTTATACACATTTCTTTATTCATAATTTCACTTTTCGTGTTCTACTGACTGAAGTAGCTATAACATTTTTTTTCTGAATGTACAGACTGCTGAGGCCTAGATTAAAAACCTATATTTAGTTAGTTTGTTTGCATTTCATTTCCTGTATCTGTGAGAAAATGAATGCTTAAATGACTTTTAGCATGGTTGCTTAAGTATTTGTTCCTTTTCCTGTTGTGGTGGCCAAGAGTCTTATTAAATTTTGTTTTAAGGTGGATACTTTAAGTGGCCTTTCTTTGTATAAACTGCAAAACTGGCAATTTTAAGGAACATTTAAAGGTAGATACAGTTAAAATAAAACATTTATTTGCATTGCTCTTGGAGATAAGAATGAAAAACATTTAAAACAAGAAAGAGATCTTTTTTTAGGATTTTTATTTTTGAAATGTATTATGAGAAAATTTTGAATAAACTATGTTAAATTTAATTAGCTACAGTAATGTAGGATTAAATACAATAAAATTTTTTATTACTTTTTACTGTATTGTTTCTTATAAGTTTTTATTTTTCTCAACAAGATATATTCTCTTTCACTTTAAAGAGAACTCTAATAATACTAATTAAACCCTAGTATAAATTCTGGTATTGAAATTATGCTTGTTTGTAATTATTAAAAGGGCTTTAAGATAACAGTTTTTGGGAAAAGGGGCTTAAGACAACAGGCTCTTTGGGTTTATTATTATTTATAGCAGTTGACTAAAAAATAAGTAGTGATATTATTAGTAGTAATACTACTATTAGTATTATAATAGTAGTAATACTATTAGTAGTATAATAGTAGTAATACTATTAGTAGTATAATAGTAGTAATACTATTAGTAGTATAATAGTAGTAATACTATTAGTAGTATAATAGTAGTAATACTATTAGTAGTATAATAGTAGTAATACTATTAGTAGTAATACCACTATTAGTATTATAATAGTAGTAATACTAAAATCAAGTCATAGACTCTAAAATGGACATGCATCTTTTCATTAATATTGCAAGACAGTAGCAAAAGTTGTCAAAGAGCTGAGTACAGATAGGTTCCAAAAACTGACAGTGAAACAAAACCATTTAGTCATTCATCACTGATTTCAGTGTACAGATACAAGGCAAACGTTGAAATGCCTAGGTATATCTAATAAAGAGTCACCGAGTCATCAAAAATCACTACAAGGCAGTTTGAGAAAAAATGGCAGCATGAAGGCAAACATTCTGTTTACTACCATTCTTAAAACTATCTAAAACAACCAAAAAATAAAAATCAAGGAAAAGTATGTTAATAAAGCAGAGAAAGTAAAAATTCGAAACCAAAAATATGAAGAAAAATAATTCATACCATAAATTTGAATATATGTGAAGTACAATGTTGACAGCATATATGCAAATCAATAAACCTCAGGTGGATGTACATTTTCCTAGAAGTAGTAAAGTAACTGTCACATCTTTAAGGTTCCACCTACCAATCTGAATTACAGTGAGCATATCTAACGGTGAGGGCCTACCATGGAAAAAGCGTGTGTGTGTGTGTGTGTGTGTGTGTGTGTGTGTGTGTGTGCGCGCGCGCACGCGCATACACACATAACATAATGTTATGTTAGACATAGCATTATGTCTAAGCAGATCCAGATATGCATGAACATATTGGAGAGACACTGGACTCATGCCAAAATTGAATTTTGATTTTTCATAGCCTATGTATATGACAGAGATTATTGTGGCGAGATGGCATAAAAGAAGGAGAAGCAGCAATTGCAAGATTATCACAGCTGAATTCCTTCAGTAATTGCCACTAACTTGCTGAAATTAAGGAGAGACGTCCTTTCAGGGCAATAATCTTCTGGGGAAGAGATGTTTTATCGAAAACATGAAATTAAAATATTCTCTAGTTCTCTCTTTTCATTATTTTCCCTCTTGAGTTGAGTGATTTTCAAAGGTTAATACTAAAAACAAATAAACCATCATGGAACTAGAGAACATAAACTTAAGCAAATGAAAAGGAATGTAGCAAAATGTAGATAAATAATATTGCAAAAGGAGTGGCCTAAAGAATCTTCTGAGGGTAGACAAACAATGCTTCATAGTTTCAAAGAAATTACAGAATGTTACACATAAAATGAATTAAAGGAGAGATATTAAGAAAAGATATAAAGAGGGAATATGAATTTAAAGAAGTGATCATTAAAAGAAATAACTACAAAAGAAATAGAAAACATTTAAGAGATGAGAGACATAATAAAAATAACAAAATGTAGACTCAACAGGAAAGAAAATAGAGTCAAGTAAGGATACAATGGCTATGCTCGGTAAAATCACACAAAAAATGAAAAACAATTTCATTAAAATGATTTGAAAGATGATAGATATTATAGAGAGACTAAGGAGATCCAACATAAACATAATTGGGAACATTAAGAAAAGAAAAATCACAAATATACGCTCACCAAATAAAAATACATAATAGAATAAAATCTTTCAGGCATAGAGATTTTAATGTAAATATTTTAAAGGTATATAGTCAAGAAAAATAAATTGCTAGAAAACTATCACTCAGGAATAACCTTTTAAAATTTCTGAAATTCAATGGGAAGAATAATTCAATAGGCCCTTAGACAAATAAATAAAATCATCTCTATGGGAAAAATGTCAGCCTGCCTTATATTTCTCTATAATGATATTTAAGCATGGAAGGTGTTGAAAAACTGTATAGTAAATTTTTTGTCAACTTACGCATGACCCAGTGATTTTCTATGTTTTATCTTTCATACATCTTGAAATGTGTAAAAACTCATAGAGCTCATAGCTCATTCTGAAAAGGAAATCTTGAAGATAAATTTTAGAAATCCCAGAAAATAATCAAAATTAAGTATTCAACAAAGGAAAGCTATTGTAGAAGGACAAATAGACAACAGAAGATTATCTTTTAATACAGAAATAGGTGGAACAACTGTATGTGTTATAATTAATGAGGATATTGTGAAATATAAACTTGACAATAAAACAGTAAAGAAAAAATGCTAAAGTAAAACGAAGCAAACACAAAAAATCCTAGAGAGAAGAGAGGTGAGGAGTGGAGGTGTACTTTTCCTATTCTTCACCTTTTTTTTCAGAGAGTAAATAGCTGCCTTTCTTGCTTTGAAATATCTATCATCTTTCAGATCATTTTAATGAAATTGTTGGTTTCCATTTTTTGTGTGTGTGATTTCACCAGACATAGCCGTTGTATCCTTACTTGACTCTATTTTCTTTCCTCTTGAGTCTACATTTTGTTCTTTTTATTATGTCTCTCATCTCTTAAATGTTTTCTTTCTATTTCTTTTGTAGTTATTTTTTCTTTTAATGAACACTTCTTTAAATTCATACTCTGCCTTTATATCTTTTCTTAATATCTCTCCTTTAACTCATTTTATGTGTATCATTCTGTCATTTATTTGAAACTATGAAGCACTGTTTGTCTACTCTCAGAAGATTCTTTAGGCCACTCCTTTTGCAATATTATTTATCTACCTTTTTCTATATTCCTTTTCATTTGCTTAAGTTTATGTTCTCTGGTTCCAGGATGCTTTATTCATTATTAAATATCTTAAACAAGATATTTGAAAAACAAAATATACTATACTCTGCACAATAGCCCAATTCTTAATCTCTTCTATGTCTTTTCAAAGAAAGCTATAAAAGCAAAAATAACAAATAAAACCACACAGCCACAGCCTCCATACATATTTTCTTATTACTAGTAAACAGAGAACATCATATCCTTGAAATACAGATAAGTAGAATAATCAAAACCAATTCCAAAAGAACTCCCATTGCAAAGAACAAAGAGTGGAGGTTTAAGGCATTCTGTGACACAGAGAGGAGAGGAAGAAAGGACCTAGCAGAAGCACAGATGAAATCACCCCCAGAATAAAGAGAAAGTGCAGATAAATGCCACATTACTAAACGCAGATCAGCAAGTGGTAGTTCACAGCTTTGACTAGAAGGAAAGGACTAGAAGCTATGTATAATAAGGGGTATCCATCTCTGGAAAACATGGTTTCTTAGGTAGAAGTAGGTATGTAGTGAAGTGCTGGTAGTCCTTGGAGACATTGTAGGGGAGAGAAAGAAGAAATGAGGGGAAAACCAAAGATCCTAAGAAATTAAAGAAAAAAACTATGCCTTCTCTTCTTTTTCAAGTAGAAAAAAATGCAGTTATGTTATACCTAAATGTTGTATTAAATGCTTTACTCTGAAAAGAGATAACAAGCCATTTTTCAAGTGCCCGTGATATTTGCACAATAACTAATTCTATACTTAGAGTTCACATATAAGAGAGAAATGAAGATTCCAAATATATCTAAATAGTGAAAATACGTAGATAACTTCATCCAATTGTAGCTCAGTAGCAATAGATATTAATGAACTAAGAAAAAAATGTGCTCTTTTAACTGGAAATAAGAAATGTTCTCCTTCAATGCTTGGCCAAAAAATGAGTTTATAATGTAAACTTCAAAATATCTAGAAAATATCAAATATCCTATCATATATAGTTACTCTCCCTTGGTTTGTCTTCCGTTTTCCTTGTGAAAATGCATGGAAAGAGTTTACAACTCTAGTTATTTCCCCAATTCTGTTTTAATTCATTTAAAGGAGAGTGCTGGTCCTCTTTACCAATACCTATTGTTCAAAAGACATATGCTGGTATGCATCTACTCCAAAGAATGAAGTAGAATTCTAGGTGCTGACATGCAAAGTTCTCCAAGAGATATTTTCAGTGTTATATGTCATATAATCCTTGTGTAGGTTTTTAAATGGTGTATCTCCAGGGAGACACATATACTAGGGCAGTGGTCTCCAACCATTTTGGAGCCAGGGACTGGTTTTGTGGGAGATAATTTTTCCACAGACCTGGGGTTGGAGGTGGCTTTGGGAGGATTCAAGCATATTGCATTTATTGTGCACTTTTTTTCTATTATTATTATGTTGTAATATATGATGAAATAATTATACAACTGACCGTAATGTAGAATCAATGGGAGACCTGAGCTTGTTTTCCTGCAACTAGATGATCCCATCTGGGTGTGATGGGAGACAGTGACAGATATCAGGCATCAGATTCTCATAAGGAGCACACGACCTAGATCCCTCGCCCGCACAGTTCACCATAGGGTTCATGCTCCTATGAGCATCTAATGCTGCTGCTGATCTGACAAGAGTTGGGCAGTATTGTAAGCCATGGGGAGCAGCTGTAAATACAGATGAAGATTTGCTCACTAGCATGCCACTCACCTCCTGCTGGGTGGCCCTGTTCCTAACAGGCCACGTGGGTTGGGGACCTGTACTAGGGTATGCACACTTTTTGCAAGGAATAATAGAAATATGATGTTAACTATTAAGGATGAATGGAATAGATAAAACATTTTTACTTTATATTTTACTACATTTTCTACCATTTTAATTTCTAAACCATGAATAATAAACTTTTATTTAAAAATAAAACAAGAGGTGTATGTGAATAGTGGGCTTATTGACCACTTTTTTTTCTTTTTAACAGTACTTTACATTAGTAATATGCCTTTACAAAAAACAAATGTAAGTTAAGAGATAATGCCAAAGTGGGCACTATATGTAAAATGAGGAGGCCTACGCACAAAAAAAAAAAAAGAAAGGAAATTTAACATCAAAATTACTTAAAATATCAATGCAAAATCTTAGGTTATTATTAAGCAGAATATTTCATATACCATGAACAAGTGAGATTAATCATGGGACTTAAAGATGGTTTACTATTTATGAATCTATGGTATAATTCAACATATCAAAAAAATAAAAGACAGGTCATTAGTATAAGTGACAATAATGCTTTGTTAAACTTCACCTTTTTTTTACAGTAAATAAAACTATATAATAAAGATATTTACACAATTCCTTATCATACCAAACTAACTTTATCTCAATCCCAGAGTGACATCATGCAAAAGAGAAAACTTACAGTAACACTCAATTAAAATAAATAAAGATAGCTATGTCTATTATTGCCAATATCAAAAAACATTTATTTGAAACTCTTAGCCATCAGGAAAAATAAGAAAATAAATTAGAGTTATAAAAATTAGAACTAAGGTTGAAAATTACCACTTTATTCAGACGATATGACCTGGAACACAACATCAGATCTAGTGGAAAAACTGCCTGAACACTAAACAGTATCATGAAGATGTCTAGATAAAAAGTAATAAGTAATCCATCAATTTCATACATACAAAAGCCACTGAAAATATATAATGAAAGAGGAAACCCATTTAAAGTAGCAACAACTAATAAAATACCTAGGGCTAACACTAACAATGGCGAAATACTTATACAAAGGTAACTTTAAAGTATTTGTAAGGGACATAAAAATGTCTTGATGAAATGTAATAGTATGCTTTCCTTTGGGAAGACTTGAAGTATAAAGATGTCACTTCTTTTTAAAATAATCTATTAATTTAGGGCAATCTCAATAAAAAGTACCTACAGGATATTCTTTGGTGAAGTTAATACTCATGTAGGTAATAAACTAGCAAATGTGTCCAGGAGAATTTTGAAAAAGAAAGCAACAAGAAGGAACTTATTCTATTAGATATGAAAACAACTTACAATGCATGTCCTGGTACTCGTTAATGAATAAGATGAACAAGCAATGGCATGCAAACAATTGAATAAAGCTACAAAGTAAAACTTGAAATATTATATGTGTGGCATACTAATTAGTAAAAAAAAATCTGAATTATTGAGGAAATTCTATTGTAACATTACAGTCATATTGCAAAAGTAAAGTTGGATCTATTCCTCAGTTCTTAAAAGTTATTAAATTTAAATGGAAATGATACTTAAAAATAACATTAAAACAAAATATCTTAGAAATTTCTTTAGACATTATAAATGTCCAACTCATGAAACAAGTATATAAAGATTATCTACAGATAAATAATACCCATAAGCCAACATGAAAAAGACTAAACACAGTACTAAGAAATTGGGAAAAGACAGACAGTTCACTAAAAGGATATAAAAGGGCCCTAAAGCATATGAAAATATGTTCAACCTCTTTTATAATATGAGAAAGACAGGAAAGATAAACTTTTGCTGATATACAGTTTATCACCTATCAGATGGTTAAAGATAAATGTCTAATCATTTTTATTGAAAAATATCTTATGGATGTGTAAATTGGTATAACATGTATGGAGGGCAATTGAGAATACCCATCAACATTATACATGATAGATATCCTTTGGCCAGCAACTCCAATTTCCAGGAATTTATCCTGTGGATTCAGTCACACTTATAAGCAATGAGGTATGTGGTTAATGAGTACAACACTGTTAGCAATTGCAAAAGATTATAAAGGATGTCATGTTCATGTTTGAAGACAACTGGCTACATTGTGATACATCCATAGGTTGCCAATTCAGCCAGGAACACAAAAACTAAGTAGAAATTCTTTATCAATATTGAATGTTCTCTAAGATATATTTTAAGTGGAAATATATGCAAAACAATGGTACTTTTCATACATGAAAATAAAAATATATACACATGTATACATATGTATACCAAATATATGTATGTATATATGTATACAAAATGATTTCTGGGATGATATACAAGACATTGATAATGTTACCTGAGGAGAGGGTCTGGTAATTGAGAATTAGAGGTAGGAGAGAAAGATTTCACTTTATCACATTTTGAATTTTTTTGTATTTTAAGCCATATCAAATATTTTCTGTTCAAAAATAAACTCTAAGCATTTTAATTTAGAAAGATTAAAAGTCAAAAATTATCATAGATTTCATTCTTGAATATTATAAATAAAAATTAATTATAAAAGTTTATAGAACAATAACAATAAGCCTGAAGAAATAAAAACCATTCTCCTTAATGACTAATAAATCATGAAAAGATCAAATGTGCAATTAGAGGCTTAAGAAAATCATGGCAATATACACATCACACATCAAAACAAATGAGATCCCATTAAAACTATATGAAAATTAAAACCATAAATTTTAATAAAAGGAGAAAGACAATAGCTGAACTTTATTTGTTTATAACTCAAGAAATTATAACTATAACCAAATTGAGGGAAAAAGAAAAACCTGGAATAGCAGACACTTATTAATGAATTGTATAATTTAAATTATTAATAGATTCATGATGAACTCAAACACTGGCTTCTGATGCACTGAGGTAACCTCTGGTAAATGTAGTCAATAGCAATAGAAAATGAAATAACATTGTATATGAGGAAGTGGGGGAAAGAGACATAGGGATAATTATAATATATTTAAAATCTATATGCTCATATACTATTACCTATAAAATACAATGAATGTAGAATCTTACCTGACTTCTTTTTCTTTTACCAGCACCCAAAACACAGAAGTGTAACAAAAAGATACGAGAAAAGTAAAAAAAAAAAAAAAAACAAAAAACAGTAAACGCTCTCTGGAATAAGAGAAATTGTTGATTCAAGAAGAAATGCTGACTATGTTATTTATACTGAATTTATTACAACCTAAGAATTACCCATGTAACAAGATAATGAAAAAAATAAGATACAAAGTAGGGAAAAATATTTAAAATTGCTAAAATTTTTACTCTGTATCAGGTACTGTCCTGTCTTAATAACCAGTTTAATCTCTCTCAACAATCATTTTATATAGGTCCAAATTTACAAATGAGGAAATTAATGAAGCAAGACACTGAACAATGTGTCTAAGAGTACACACAGAGTACATTGCTATGTCAGGATTCAGACCTAATCTGTGTGGTTGTAGATCTGAGATTCTTAACCACCGTGCCATCCTCTCTACCAAGAAATTCTCAAAGCATTGACCAACCCCACTTCGGAACCAATGAGTCCAGTAACACAGAAACAAAGGACTCTAGCAAAGTAACCACAAAGTAATTTCATAAAAATCAGTAGAAGACTGATTTAGCCTGAAATAACTCATGGTGGTAGTAATCTACACCATGAAAAACAGCTACTTTTAAAACATTCATTATTATATCACTGAATAGAACTAATGATATACTGTTAACATGTTGACACATGATAAAATTGGCATCAGTTGGGGAAGAAGCTGTACAGTGATCCCTATCTTACGGTGACAATTGTCTCAATACCAAACTATGTTCTATATAGTACAATATTTTTATAGAAGAATATCTGAAGGGAAATATATGGTCATGAATCACCTAACAGGAATATAGTTTGAGAAATGCACTGTTAGTAGATTTTGTCCTTTTGTGTACGTCATAGAGTGTACTTTCACAAACCTAGATGGTATAGTCTCCGACATACTTAGGCTCAACAATATAGCCTATTGCTTCTAAGCTACAAACCTGTACAGCATGTTACTATACTGAATACTGTAGGCATTTGTAACAGAGTGATACTTGTGTACCTTAACGTATATAAACATACAAAGGGTGCAGTAAAAATATATTTCTATTATAATCTTATGACAACATCACTGTATAAGTAGTGCATCATTGACTGAAATGTCATTATGCAATGCATAACTGCATATTCTTATGGTAGGTTTATAAATAGATGTTAATTGTGTTTTTAAAATTTTTTCATTTAACAACATCTTGCCTATGGGCATGGTTTTATTTTCTTTTATCAGAATTCTGTCATTTTTGTATCCTATTGCGTGGCTAATTATTTTTTTCTTAACATCATTTTTATGCCAAAAGCTCTAATACCTCGGCTTTTTATAGTCTATCCTAGAGCCTAGGGTTAAACCTGACATCAATTATCACTATCTCTTATTTCTTGGACTCAAATTGATTCTTATCTAGTCTTTCCCAGACACTGGCATTTGTGTAATTCTTCTTGATGCTTGAATTTTTATTATTTTTTTCTTCCTTGAGACAGAGTCTTGCTCTGTTGCCCATGCTGGAGTACTGTGGCACAATCATGGCTCACGGCAGCCTCAACCTCCCAGGCTCAAACAGTTCTACCACCTCAGCCTCCCAAGTAGCTGGGACTACAGTTGTGGGCCCACCACCACACCCAGATACTTTTTAAAAATTTTTTGATATTTAGAGATATGTTGCCCATTCTGGTCTTGAACTCCTGAGCTCAAGTGATCCTCCCATCTCAGCGTCCCAAAATTCAGCTGGAATTGTAGGTGTAAACCACTGCTCCTGGGCTGTACTTGATATTTTGATAGATGTATATGACAGAACAAATGCTTAATTCTTTTCTTTAGTATCCTTGGTAAATACTAATTAAAATTAAACCTGTTGACTTTGAAGTAGAAGGGTACTCACTAGTTTCTGGGAGCAAGTTTCATCTTTGAATGGCTATGGCTTTTAGAAAAACTTCATATTATTTGTGTTAAAATTAGGCACCCTATAAATCTGTTGACTTAATGCTAGTACCTGGAGCTACAAAGAAAAAGTTAATCCTTTCTTCATACCCTGTGGCGCACATCACAAACTCTACCTGCAGCAACACCTTTGCAATGTAACTTTGTAACTCCTCCTATTAATATCAATCCGGAATTGATGGGAGAAGTGAAAATAGTAGGATTGCTATGGAATAGGGGATTTATTAAATAAAATTGGACCAAAGGCCACTGTGGGAGCTGGTTAAATAATGTTATGTGTCTTAGTTTGTCTTCCATTGCTATAACACATATCACAAACTGGGTAATTTATAAAGAAAATGAATTTATTTCCTATAGTTCTAGAGGCTGCCAAGTCCAAGGTTGAGGGCCATATTTTGTGAGGGCTTTTGTGCCACATCATAACATGGCAGAGGGCATCACATGATGACAGGGCAAGAGTGTGCCAGCTCAAGTCTCTCTTCCTCTTCTTAAAAAGCCACTAGTCCTATCATGGGGGACGCACCTGATGAGCTTATCAAATACTAATTACCTCTCAAATTCCCCACCCTTAAATGCCATCAACATATGAATTTGGGGATTAAGTTTTTAACAGGTGAAATTTAGGGGACACATTCAACCCATAGCGGTATGTATACCAGTTGCTTTTGTGCCTACTACCAGGCAGTTAGGAAGATGGGCTTGTATTGTGGGAGAAGGAGGACAAACTTGGAAACTATGAGGGCTAACTTGGAACCCACAAGTGCAAACTGGAAGCAACATTGCCTCTCATTACCTCCAAGCATCAAATATGATGAAATAGGTAACCTATAGGAGAAGTTGGCACCCTCCATTAGGAAGCTAAATACCTTCTCTAGGAGTGGGATAAGCTGAAGGAGGAAATTGTTGGGAAGAAAAGGACTGTTGTGTCTCTCAAATTTCTGTACATTTTGTGAGATGAGGTAGATGACTTTAGTTCCAGACTCTTTTCTCAAGAATGTGTGTATAACGAACTGCCTTGGAAAATATAGTTTCTCCTTTCAGGGCAAAGATCATATTTGTTTGCTGATTAATATAATGAAAATACTGTTTTCCTCTGTGCATAGGTTGAGAAGGTTTGCTTGTGGCTCCTTTAACATCTTAGGCCTTTTTAAGCACCGTGTTTCTCAGTTTCAGTGTACAGTATAAACCTGGACCACTCCAGGCTGACCGTGTGGGTTTTGGAAAATAAGGAGAACCAGTACAAACATGAAGTTTATGCTGATTGTTGTGTCCTAAATAATAAAGTCCTTTGATTCTGATCCAAGAGTTTTGTATCTTCTGCCAGCTTCCATGAAATTGTAGCAGGATAATATGTTAGATTGCAAGGTGAGTAAAATCTGAGATCTTTCACAGTTTTTGACAGAGATTCATAGAACCTGACAGAGATTCATAGAACCTGGAGGAGATGTAAGCCTGGCTATGGCTTCACAGGTAGTTCGACAGGTAAGCCAGCAGATCTGTAACAATTTGCATTTGCTACAATGCTGCAAAAGTGCCTGTCTTACACCCACATTCCTAATATTAACATGGCTGCTGCTTCACTTTCAACTTCTAGGTTCCATGCAAATTTCTCTAGTAGCCAATTTTGCCCAGATCCATGCAGGAAAGAGAATTCTAGGATACACGGTTTCAGTTTAGATAAATCAGTGGAATACGCAGCCACTGTTTATTTCTTTACCCATTCAATCTGGGCTGTGTGGTGTAAGGCCTGAAAGTAACATGCAATTAATTAAGTGGTTTCTTGATATCTTTGAGTCTCACATGGACCCAACACCCTACCACGAGTTCCCCAATCTTTGCCAGATATACCTTCCACCAAATAGGCAAGCCTCCCATCTAAACAGTTCCTTTATCAGCCAGACCAGGTTCACTCTACCTGGTTCTCAACCTAATGGGCTTCACCTTCCTTCTAGCTTACAAAATTACTCAAACAAGCCAGTTACATTCTCCCATGGGAACCAGAAGGTACTTTGGGGGGGTTCAGTCAGGATGGTGGGAGAAATTGTAAAATTACAGGAATAGAAAGAAGGAAACCTTCTTGGAAGGCTGGGGAGTTTTGCATAACTTCAGATAGTTTGGCTGAAAGCAGCCAGATTTTCTTTTCAGGAGCCAGAGAGCTTAGGGCGCAGATAGAAAGGAATGTAGAGTAGTTTACCTAAATAGCTTGTTTACTCATGTGGTCCTAAAATCAACCTTCATTCAAGGGCAAGATGGCCCTGTCCCAGGTCGGGGTGACCAGATTAATTACCCACAGGTGTGTTGACTCAAGCCTTTGTCAATTAAATCTATACTGAATAAATGCGAGCTTTGCTGGCTGATCTGGGCCATGGCTGCTATTCTTTACAACACCTTCCTTGGTGTCCGTGAGGGGCCCGGACCCTAAGCCAGACTGACAAGCAGAATATCTGTGCCAATGTACGCTATTTGTCTGTCATTGGGTCAGGGTCTGTGGGATGGACCCCTGCAGCACTCCTATGAATGTTGCTGTCCACAGACTCGTCTGGTTCCCTCTGACCCAGAGAGCAGCTCCCATGTGTCCCTATGTGTAACGTGGTTTCCTCTTCCCCTAGGCTGTAAGTATATATGATCACTAAACTGCCATCAAGGTCATCTATCAAGACTCAGATGTTGTGTGTTTAGCAATAACCTAGGACAGGAATTCCTTCTTCATTGACTGCTTGAAGAGGGGGTAAATAACACAGACTGAACTTGAGACTTGTTTTGGCTTAGGTGATTCAGTGGAAGTGATGCTGTGGTTCTGAGCCTAACCTTGAGAGTCTGCTATGATTTGAATGTATGTCTCTCCAAAATTCATATGTTGAAAGTTAAACACAAAGGTGATGGTGTTAGAAGGTGGGGCTTTGGGATGTCATTAGGCCATAGGGCTGTATGCTCATTTGAATGGGATTAATGCTACTATAAAAGAGGAGGAGGGAACTAGCTATCCTCTCTTGTCCTTTTTGTCCTTCCACCAGGTGAGGACACAGGGTTCAAAGTGCCATTTCAGTAGCAACAACCAGACCCTCACCAGCCACCAAAGCTGCTGGCTCTTTGATCTTGAACATTCCAGCCTCCAGAACACTGAGAAATAAATTTCTGTTATTTATAAATTATCCAGTCTGTGGTATTTTGTTACAGAGGCAGGGACAGATTCAGACAAGGTCATTCATGTTTCCTCTTCTCTCTCAAAACACTTTTGAGCCTAGTCTAGCCAGCTAGATAACAAGGGATACATGGCCCAGGTGCCCAGTCCACCACTGTTTTCCCAGCTCCAAACAAGCAAACACCAAGAAGCACAGTTCCCTCCTGACTACAGATTCAAGAGAGAGGCCAGCTGAGATTGGAACAATTAATCTGATGAGCCTAGCCTAAATTGCAGACTCCAATAATTATTACCTAAATGAATGGTCATTGTTTGAAAGCATTCATTTTTCTACTGGTTTGTTACACAGCAGTAGGAAACTGACAGTCTACAATGTATTTTAAAAAGAAAAGTTACAAGTTTTTTTATGTCTCCAGAGTAACAAACGTAACATTCTAATATCAGGATGTATGTTGTAGAAAGAGCATGGGAGTTGCAGTCAGGAGAACTAGATTGTAGATCAGGCATTACCACTTACTAACTGTAGAATTTGTCAAATATATATTCCTTTAGAGCTTCAACTTTATAAACCTCTAAAGGGTTATATATCTGACAAATCCTACACAGTGAATTAAAGCATCAATCATACACAATGATATAAAGCATTAATACAATGCTTTATATTATTGAGTTTAGTGATAACATATAAGGTCTACTGCTCACTTCTTCCTATTGTAGGCACCCACAAAAATGCTTTTGTCTTAATATCAATTCTCTGTCACGCTCACTGGCCTGTGGATTATGAAATGGAGCTTCTGTGTTTCAAAACCAGGAAGGTCATTTTCCCATATCCATTCTTTGTATCTCCTTCATGATTTCTCAGAGTACACTAACATGCCACAGTTATTGAATTTGTCCATTTTCTTAGACTCTAAGCAAATCATTTTTCTTGACTAAGATGTATGGATTCTTTTATTACATTCTTCTCTCTAGTATTTGGTTTCAGTTTTCTGTGACCCAATTTTGTTCTAGTATTTGCAAGATTTTATGATCACTTCTGATAAAGGTAGTAGAAGCAGATTACCAAGGAGTCTAACAACTATTTTACCCGAGAAGCCACTAACAGCTCCCCTTAAACATACAGAACTGGAAGATCCTCCATGTTGTACTTGTCTCCAACTTTTGAGGTCTACCTTGTGGTCTTTAGAGGTAAAAACTTTGAAATATTTCTTTTTATGTATTCGATATGCTTCTCTGTCTTCATCACTTTATATACGTATTACTTTTTTTCTGCTTCTTTGGAGAATTTTCGTCTGTTATATCTTCATTGCTTCACTTAGTTTTCACTGATGGCTTCTCCACAGGTCAAAATTGTCATATATCTTCGTGGTCTAGGTTATTTTTCCTTCTCTCATATTATTCCATTTCAAATGAAGTCTTACTGATTCAAATTATCTTCCACCTACTAGCATATCTTATTTATTTGTTTTTATTTATTTTTTAATATTTAGGCTCATTTCATCTTCTCTGATAAAAAGTACTAACAATGGAATACTTTGGAAATTTCTAAAGCTTATTAGGATCTTCTTTAAATGGATAAGGCAATAGCCTCAAAAATGTAACAGATTTTATTAAAGTTTATATGGCTTGTAGATGCTAAATAGCAATTTAATTTACCTTTTATAACAGGTGTAGGTTATCTTAGAAGAAGCATTGTTACCACTGATTTCCAACTATACAGGCTACAATCCCTCATATACTTAGCTATTCAGATAGACTAGAATGTAAATAAATGTACTCAAATACTTTGAGAAATCTTGAATGTGTGGGTTAATCTGCCTTCATTATATCTGCATGTAAAGATTACTTCTCGTTGAGATTTCAAATTAACATAAAACTTTTGTATCCCTCAGGAATTACTACTTTGACAAACTGCCTGTTTCTTCTCAGGCTTATTTTTTAATACACATAAATTTGAAAATTGAAATTAATACTACTCTTCATGTAATCTCACTCAGTTCCACAATCACATGGCTATTACCAAACACATACAACAAATTATCACCAATTAATGCCAACTGGCAATAAAGTTCAGAATCCAAATAATGCAGAAAAGATAGAATTGTTAGGAGAATTTTTAAAATAACATTTTCCCTCTACATTTGTATGCATTTTTTTCCTAACTATAAAAATATTAACTTTATTGGTTAGGATCATTAGTGCCTATTTAAGTAAAATGTTTTTGGTTAAAACAGAAAAGTCAAATCACAGTTAAATACAGCAGGCTAAATAAAGTTAAATTAGAAATTTATACAAAGTCTATATAGCACCCTTTATGTAATGATTACCAGATTTAAATATGTTATTAGGAGGAAAAATTTCAGATTGCAAGATGCCCCCTCCAGATTTTTTCCTCTACTCCCCCTATGCAAAAAAGTAAATAAACCACCAGGGAGTACCTACACTATAAAATTAAATCTGTAAATCTTTATGTTAGGTATCAATGTTCAACATAAAATCTATTCAGAATCATACCTGAGTTAATACTTTTGCCACGTATATTGCCTCAATACTAAGAATACTGCATACTGTTGGATTTTTAATTTAGCTAAAGTTTTATAAAGACAAAATATTTTAAACCTAGAAGGCATACTAGGGACCAACAGGTCCAAACCTCTCATACTGTGAATAAAGAAAATAGACACAAAATGTATTAAGTAATTTCCCAAAGGTCACACATACAGTTATGGATAGAACCTAACTTCCTTACATTTAAGTCTATGTTATTTTTAACTTAATTGATTAATTAAAATTAAATTCACAACACATTAAATCTTTTTTCTTTAGTAGTCAAGATAACAGTTTCCAAAAGTTTAAACACTATATATTTGAACTTTTAAGATTCAATATTGTTTGTGACAAATCAAGAATATATTTTACTTATTTTATTTAAGTCCTTATTTGATAAAATCTCTTGAAAGCTCAGTTGAGATATTTTACAGGTGGAAATTATGTTGGTAATTGATTTCATTAATACTTTCAAATACTTATGTTTGGAGAATTATAGGGTATAGTCATGATAGGAAGAATGTGAATCTGTTAAAATGATTTGTTCAGATGGTCAACAGACTACATTTAGTTAGCTCTAACATGTAAGGCAAGCCTTGAGAAATAGGAAAATTATAGGTTTGTGCACCTCGGTCCTCTTTCTGATAGAGAATGAACATAAAAATAATGTTACATATGGTTATTTCTGTGAATACAGTGATAGGCATAGTTTTTGAGATTGGTTATGATATTCAGAAATATTTATAATATTCATCCATCTCAAACTTTATAATACTAAGTGATAATATTGATCCTGTGTTAATTAAGGCTGGCATAGAAATATTTCTCTGGCCATATTTAGGCTCTGACATCTTTAGGGAGCAAAGAAAAGTAGATTTAATCAAGATGAACTTTTTAAAGATGGTATGATGAATTAAGAAAAAAAATCAATAACCCAAGTACCAAGGATATATTGTTCAGATGGTCTCCAACTTACGTCGATTTAGGATTTTTTTTTTTTAACTTTACCATGGCGTAAAAGCAATACACATTCAGTAAAAACCATACTTTGAGTACCCATACAACCACTTTGGTTTTTACTGTCAGTGGAATACTTAATAAATTACATGGGACTCAAAACTTATTTGTACATATACATCAAATTAAACAGTTTACTATAAAATAGGCTTTGTGTTAGATTATTTTGCCCAAATACAGGCTAATGTAAGTGCTCTGAGCACATTTAAGCTAGACTAGGCTAAGCTATAAAGTTCAGTAGGTTAGGTATATTAAATTCATTTTTGGCTTATGATATTTTCCATTTACAGTGAGTTGATGAGGACATAATCATAAGTCAAGGAGCATCTGCAGTTGGAGAGATGATATCCTGTATTTGAAAGAATAGAATGTATGCTTGGAAAATTGAAAAAGCTCACTACATTTTGAAAATCAAATGCGGCTTCAGTAATTAGTACAGAAAATGAGAGGCAAGTGCTTTTTGCTGAATTATTCATTTTTCCCCCATAAGTACACTGGTACTAAATATGCACTGGTACAACCAGTGAATAATTATCTCACTAAAATTGAGACCAGCAATCCCAAGAGGACCCACAGACCCTCCTGCTCCTGCTCCTGCAGGACCCAGTAGACCTCCCCCACTGAAACTGTGAGTATCCCAACTGCGGAAGTGGAAAAGGGAGACCGTCCTCTCCCGAACACACACCCCCAGTGGAGACGCTGAAGGTCTGTTTGAGGGAGAAGTTTCTGACTTTACCAGGAGCTGAGTGAAATACAGAGAGCCAAGTGAAATACACAGGTAGGAGAAACAGCAGAAAGGCTCTGGGAGCTCGCTGGGTCCCCAAGCAGCCCATTCCTGCCTGGCACCACAGGGATCCAACCAGAGAGGAGCAGGGGGTAAAACTACACAGGAAGATGCAAATCTCTAGCTGAACTTTGTAACAATTTGAACCAAGTGAGAAGCCTCCGGGCTAGAACTCAGGGCAGGGTGCAAATCCAACCCTTTCCTTTCACAGCTGGGAGGTGGATAGCCTAGGGCAGGTTTTCAAGCCCTTATTGCTTGGAAATGGTCTGGGGCTGTTGTCAGGGACATTGAGGGAGACAGATCAGCCCTTTGGTTTGCATGGATGCTGGGTGAGGCCAGTGACTGCTGGCTTTCCCCCACTTCCCTGACAACCTGCATGACTCAGCAGAGGCAGCATTAGTCCTCCTAGGTACACACCTCCAGTGACGTGGGAATTTCAACCCCATGCCCCACAGCAACTGCAGCAAGACCTGCCCAAGGGGAGTCTGAGCTCAGACACTCCTAGCCCCACTCCCACCTGATGGTCCTTCCCTACCCACGCTGGTAGTAGAAGACAAAGGACATATAATCTTGGGAGTTCTAGGGCCCTGCCCACCACCGGCTCCTCACCATAATACCACAGCTGATGCTTTCTGGAAAGCGCCACCTCCTGGCAGGAGGTCAAATAGCACAAAAGTAGAACATTAAACCACCAAAGTTAAGAACCCTCACAGAGTCCATTGCACCCCCCACCACCTCCACCCTCCACCACCTCCACTCAGTCATGGTATCCATGACTGAGAGACCTATAGATGGTTCACCAGAGCCAGATAGATTCACTGGGTGGCTAGACCCAAAAGAGAGACAACAAGCACTGCAGTTCAGCTCATAAGAAGCCATATCCATAGGGAAAGAGAGAGAGTACTACATAAAGAGAACATCCTGTGAGACAAAAGAATCTGAACAACAGCCTTCAGACCTAGACCTTCCCTCTGTCAGAGCCTACCCAAATGAGAAGGAACCAGAAAACCAACCCTGGTAATATGACAAAACAAGGCTCTTCAACACCCTGCAAAATATCACACTAGTTCACCAGCAATGAATCCAAACCAAGAAGAAATTCCTGATTTACCTGAAAAAGAATGCAGGAGGTTAGTTATTAAGCTAATCAGGGAGGGACCAAAGAAATAATTCAGGAGGACAGTTATTAAGCTAATTAGGTAGAGACCTTTCCAATGCAAGGAAATCCAAAAAATTATACAAGAAGTGAAGGGAGAAATAGTCAAGGAAATAGATAGCTTAAAGAAAAACAATAAAAAATTCAGGAAACTTTGGCCACACTTTTAGCAATGCAAAATGCTCTAGAAAGTCTCAGCAATAGAATTTAACAAGTAGAAGAAAAAATGCAGCGCTCAAAGACAAGGTCTTCAAATTAACCCAATTCAACAAAGACAAGGTAAAAATAATAAGAAAATATGAACAAAGCCTCCAAGAAGTCTGGGATTATGTTAAACAATCAAACCTAGGAATAATCAGTATTCCTCAGACAGAAGAGGATTCTAAAGCTTGGAAAACATATTTGGAAGAATAACTGAGGAAAACCTCCCCAGTGTTGCTATAGACCTAGACATCCAAATACAAGAAGCATAAAGAACACCCTGGAAATTCATCACAAGAAGATCTTTGCCTAGGCACGTTGTCACCAGGTTATCCAAAGTTAAAATGAAGGAAAGAATCTTAAAAGCTGTGGGACAGAAGCACCAGGTAACCTATAAAGGAAAACCTATCAGATTAACAGCAGATTTCTCAACAGAAACCTTACAAGCTAGAAGAGACTGGGGCCCTATCTTTAGCCTCCTCAAACAAAACACTTATCAACCAAGAATTTTGTATTCAGCAAAACTAAGAATTATATATGAAGGAAAGATATAGTCTTTTACAGACAAACAAATGCTGAGAGAATTAGCCATTACCAAGCCACCACTAGAAGAACTGCTAAAAGGAGCTTTAAATCTAGAAATAGATCCTGTAAACACATCAAAACAGAACCTCTTTAAAGCATAAATCACATAGGACATATAAAACAAAAATACAAACAAAAAACAAAAGCCCAAACAAAAAAGAAAACAAAACAAAAATAAAGTACACAGGCAACAAAGAGCACCATGAATGGAATGGTACCTCACATTTCACTATGAACATTGAATGTAAATGGCCTAAATGCTCCATTTAAAAGATACAGATCCACAGAATGGATAAGACCTCACCAACCAATTATCTGCTGCCTTCAGGAGACTTGCCTAGCACATAAGGACTCACATAAACTTAAAATAAAGGGGAGGAAAAAAGCATTTCATGCATATGTACATTAAAATGATTAGGAGTACCTATTCTTATGTCAGACAAAACAAACTTTAAAGCAACAGCAGTTAAAAGAGACAAAGAGGGACATTATAATGATAAAAGGCCTTGTCCAACAGGAAAATATCAGAGTTCTAAACATATATGCACCTCACAGTGGAGCTCCTAAGTGAAACGATTACTAATAGACCTAAGAAATGAGATAGACAGCAATACAATAATAGTGGGGACTTTGATACTCCACTGACAGCACTAGACAGGTCATCAAAACAGAAAGTCAACAAAGAACAATGGATTTAAACTATACTTTGGAACAAATGGACTTAACAGTTCTATATGGAACATTTCATCCAACAACTGCAGAATATACATTCTATTAAACAGCACATGGAACTTTCTCCAAGCTAGACCATATGAGAAGCTATAAAATGAGCCTCAATAAATTTAAGAAAATTGAAATTATATCAAGCACTCTCTCAAACCACAGTGGAATAAAACCAAAATTAAAGGGAATCTTGAAAACCATGCAAATACATGGAAATTAAATAACATACTCCTCAATAAGCATTGGGTCAAAAATGAAATCAAGATGGAAATTAAAAAATTCTTCAGACTGAATGACAATAATGACACAACCTATTAAAACCTCTGGGATACAGCAAAGGCAGTGCTAAGAGGAAGGTTCATAGCCCTAAACACCTACATCAAAAAGGCTGAAAGAGCACAAACAGACAATCTAAGGTCACACCTCCAGTAACAAGAGAAACAAGAACAAAGGAAACCCAAACCCAGCAGAAGAAAGGAAATAACCAAGGTCAGATCAGAACTAAATAAAATTGAAACCCAGAAGAAGAAAGAAAATAACCAAGATCAGAACAGAATTAAATGAAATTGAAACAAAAACTATACAAAACATAAATGAAACAAAAAGCTGGTTCTTTGAAAAGGAAAATAAAACTGATAGACTATTGGCAAGATTAACCAAGAAAAGAAGAGAGAAAATCCAAATATTCTCACGAAGAAATGAAACAGGAGATATTACAACTGACACCACCAAAATACAAAAGGTCATTCAGGGCTTCTGTGACCACCTTTATGCACATAAACTAGAAAACCTAAAAGAGATGGATAAATTCCTGGAAAAATACAACCCTCCTAGCTTAAATTAGGAAGAATTAGATACCCCGAACAGACCAATAACAAGCAGCGAGACTGAAATGGTAAATGTCCAGGACCAGACGGATTCACAGCAGAATTCCACCAGACATTCAAAGAATTAGTACCAATCCTTTTGACACTAACCCACAATATAGAGAAAGAAGGAACCCTCCCTACTTCATCTGATGAAGCCAGCATTACCCTCATACCAAAACCAGGAAAGGACATAACCAAAAAATAAAACTACAGACTGATATCCTTGATGAACATAGATGCTAAAATCCTTAACAAAATATTTGCTAACTGAATCCAACAACATGACAAAAAGATAATACACCATGATCCAGTGGGTTTCATACCAGGGATGCAGGGGATGGTTTAACATACGCAAGTCAATAAATGTGATATAACAAATGAACAATCAAAAGTCACATGATTGTCTCAATAGATGCAGAAAAAGCATCTGACAAAATCCAGCATCACTTTATGATGAAAACTCTCAGCAAATCGGCATACAAGGGACATACCTTAATGTAATAAAGCTGTCTGTGACAAACCCACTCTCACCACTCCTCTTCAACATAGCAGTGGAAGTCCTAGCCAGAATAATCAGACAAGAGAAGAAAGAAAAGGAAAGGAGAAAGAAAAGGAGAGGAAAGGAATCCAAATCGGTAAAGAGGAAGTCAAACTGTCTCTGTTTGTTGATGATATGATTGTTTACTTTAAAAACCCTAAGGACTCCTCCAGAAAGCTCCTAGAACTGATAAAAAGAATTTGGCAAATTTTTCGGATACAAGATTAATGTACACAGATCAGTAGGTCTTCTATACACCAACGGCAACCAAGCGGAGAATTGAATCAAGAACTCAACCCCTTTTACAATAGCTGAAGAAAAAAAAACCCAAAAAACTTAAGAATATACCTAACCAAGGAGGCAAAAGACCTCTACAAGGAAGACTAAAAACCCTCGTGAAATAACTCGTAGATGACACAAACAAATAGAAACACATCTCATGCTCATGGATGGATAGAATCAATATTGTGAAAATGACCATACTGCCAAAGCAATCTACAAATTCAATGCAATCACCATCAAAATACCACCATCATTCTTCACAGAACTAGAAAAAACAGTTCTAAAATTCATATGGAACCAAAAAAGAGCCTGCATTGTCAAAGAAAGACTAAGTAAAAAGAACAAATCTGGAGGCATGACACTACCTGATTTCAAACTATACTATGAGGCCAAAGTCACCAAAACAGCCAGGTACTAGTACAAAAATAGGTACATAGACCAATCGAACAGAATAGAGAACCCAGAAATTAACCCAAATAATTACAGCCAACTGATCTTCGACAAAGCAAACGAAAACATAAAGTGGGGAAAGGACACCCTTTTCAACAAATGGTGCTGGGACAATCGGCTAGCCACATGTAGGAGAATGAAACTGCATCCTCATGTCTCACCTTATACAAAAATAAACTCAAGATGGATTACAAATTTAAACTAATACCTGAAGCTATTAAAAATTCTAGAAGATAACTTTGGAAATACCTTTCTAGACATTAGCTTAGGCAAGGATTTCATGACCAAGAACCCAAAAGCAAATGCAATAAAAACAAAGATAAATAGCTGGGACCTAATTAAACTAAAGAGCTTTTGCACGGCAAAAGGAACAGTCAGCAGAGTAAACAGACAACCACAGAGTGAGAGAAAATCTTCACAATCTATGTATCTGACAAAGGACTAATATCCAGAATCTACAACAAACTCAGACAAATCAGTAAGAAAAAAATCGAACGATCCTATCAAAAAGTGGGCTAAGGACATGAATAGACAGTTCTGAAAAGAAGATATACAAATGGCCAACAAACATATGAAAAAGGGCTCAATATCACTAATGCTCAGGGCAATGCAAATC
The DNA here is from genome assembly GCF_028858775.2 of Pan troglodytes. Lineage (NCBI taxonomy): Eukaryota > Metazoa > Chordata > Mammalia > Primates > Hominidae > Pan > Pan troglodytes. Next base: position 132,044,720 of record NC_072403.2, read on the forward strand.
AGAACCACAGTGTGATACCACCTCACTCTGTAAGTATAGCCATGATCAAAAAATAAAAAGTAGATGCTGAGGTGGATGTGGTGAACAGGGAACACTTCTACACTGCTGTGAGAATGTAAACTAGTACAGCCACTATGGAAAACAGTGGGGAGATTCCTTAAAGAACTAAAAGTAGAATTACCATTTGATCCAGCAATCCCACTACTGGGTATCTACCCAGAGGAAAAGAAGTCATTATTTGTAAAAGATACTTGCACAAGCATGTTTATAGCAGCACAATTCACAATTACAAAATTGTGGAACCAACCTAAATGCTCATCAATCAACAAGTGGATAAAGAAACTGTGACATATATATCACACACACACACTATATATATATATATATATATATGTATATCTCTCTCACATCATATACTACTCAGCCACAAAAAGGAATGAATTAACAGCATTTGCAGTGACCTGGATGAGATTGGAGACTATTATTCTAAGTGAAGTAACTTAGGAATGGAAAACCAAACATCTTGTGTTCTCACTTACATGTGGGAGCTAAGCTATGAGGATGCAAAGGCATAAGAATGATGCAGTGGACATTGGGGATTTAGGGGGAAGAGTGTGATGGTGGTGAGGGATAGAAGACTACAAATATGGTGCAGTGTATACTGCTAGGGTGATGGGTGCACAAAAATCTTACAAATCACTACTAAAGAACTTACCCATGCCATCAAAGAACACCTGTACCCCAATAACTTATGGAAAAATAAATAAATATTAAATAAAATTGAAATTATTTTAATATGATATATGAATTAGTATAATTGAAATATAAAATAGATATGTTTATTCAGTGCAATTGTTGTCATAGGAACAAGCAAGAAGACTTACATAATTAATGCATACTTTGCCTGTGAATGAATAATTCGTACAGAATTTATTTCAATATGTATTTCATTAATATATCAGAAAAAATCAATGGAAAACTAAGAACAGGCTATTTAGTTTTTTCTTGAGGATTTGACCTTGTACTTATTAAATGAAAAAATCAAATTCTTCTATACCAACAAGAACTACAAATGTCTTCCAGTATTGATCTTCAGCAATTATAATTTTTAAACAGTAAACAGATACATATCAAATATTTATACAGATGCCAGAAGGAGAAAAGGCAGGAGTTTTTTTTTTTCTCCACACACTCTACAAAAACTTAGCAGTTTACATCTTAAGCCAATAGCCCTGTATTTTCTATACATAAAGATTTATTTAGAAACTTGAATAAGAATGCCACCATTATATTCATACCTAATCAGTGTTGATCATAAATAAATTATTTTTGTAATCTAATTTATAGGCATGTGTTGGAGATATTGTGGGTCCAATACCAAAATAAAGCAAATATTGCAATAAAATGAGTGACAACAAATTTTTTGTTTTCTCATGCATATAAAAGTTATCTTTATACTATAGTCTATTGAGTGTGCAAAAGGATTCTGTCTTAAAAACAATCTATATACCTTAATTAAATATATTTTATTGCAAAAAATCCTAACGATCATCTGAGCCTTCAGGAAGTCCTAATTTTTTGCTGATAAAGGGTCTTCGATGTTGATGGCTGCTGACTAATCAGGGTGGTGGCTGCTGAAGATTAGGATGGCTGTGGCAAATTCTTAAAATAAGACAACAATGAAGTTTACTTCAGTGACTGACTCTGCCTTTCATGAAAGATTTCTCTGCAGTATGAGTGTGAGAAGCTATTTGATAGCATTTCAGCCACAGTAGAATTTCTTTCAAAGTTGGAGTCAATTTTCTCAAATCCTGATACGGCTTTATTAGCTAAGTTAATGCAATGTTCTAAATCCTTTGTTGTCTTTTCAACAATGTTCATGGCATCTTCACCAGTAGTAGATTCCATCTCAAAAAACCACTTTGCTTATCCATAAGAAGCTACTTGTCATCCATTCAACTTTTACCACGAGATTGAAGCAATTCAGCTAAATTCTCAGGGTCTACTTCTAAATCTATTTCTCTTGCTATTTCTACCACATCTGCAGTTACTTTGTCAACTGAAGTCTTAAACCCCTCAAAGTCATCCATGAGGGTGGGAATAAACTTCTAAACTCCTGTTAATATCGATATGTTGACCATCTACCATCAATCCCAAATGTTTTCAATGACATCTGGAATGGTGAATCATTTCTAATTTACTTTGCCCAAATCCATGAGAGGAACCACTATCTATGGCAGCTATACCCTGATGAAATGCATTTCTTAAAGAATAAGACTTGCAAGTCAAAGATCAGATGGTTGTAGATATGTGGCATTATTTCTGAGGGCTCTGTTCTGTTCCATTGATCTGTATCTCTGTTTGGGTACCAGTACCATGCTGTTTTGGTTATTGTAGCCTTGTAGTATAGTTTGAAGTCAGGTAGCGTGATGCCTCTGGCTTTGTTCTTTTGGCTTAGGATTGACTTGGTGATGCGGGCTCTTTTTTGGTTCCATATGAACTTTAAAGTAGTTTTATCCAATTCTGTGAAGAAAGTCATTGGTAGCTTGATGGGGATGGCATTGAATCTATAAATTACCTTGGACAGTATGGCCATTTTCACGATATTGATTCTTCCTACCCATGAGCATGGAATGTTCTTCCATTTGTTTGTATCCTCTTTTATTTCATTGAGCAGTGGTTTGTAGTTCTCCTTGAAGAGGTCCTTCACATCCCTTGTAAGTTGGATTCCTAGGTATTTTATTCTCTTTGAAGCAATTGTGACTGGGAGTTCACTCATGATTTGGCTCTCTGTCTGTTATTGGTGTATAAGAGTGCTTGTGATTTTTGCACGTTGATTTTGTATCCTGAGACTTTGCTGAAGTTGCCTATCAGCTTAAGGAGATTTTGGGCTGAGATGATGGGGTGTTCTAGATATACAATCATGTCATCTGCAAACAGGGACAATTTGACTTCCTCTTTTCCTAATTGAGTACCCTTTATTTCTTTCTCCTGCCTGATTGCCCTGGCCAGAACTTCCAACACTGTGTTGAATAGGAGTGGTGAGAGAGGGCATCCCTGTCTTGTGCCAGTTTTCAAAGGGAATGCTTCCAGTTTTTGCCCATTCAGTATGATATTGGCTGTGGGTTTGTCATAGATCGCTCTTATTATTTTGAGATACGTCCCATCAATACCTAGTTTATTGAGAGTTTTTAGCATGAAGGGTTGTTGAATTTTGTCAAAGGCCTTTTCTGCATCTATTGAGATAATCATGTGGTTTTTGTCTTTGGTTCTGTTTATATGCTGGATTACATTTATTGATTTTTTGTACGTTGAACCAGCCTTGCATCCCAGGGATGAAGCCCACTTGATCATGGTGGATAAGCTTTTTGATGTGCTGCTGGATTCGGTTTGCCAGTATTTTATTGAGGATTTTTGCATCAATGTTCATCAAGGATATTGGTCTAAAATTCTCTTTTTTTGTTGTGTCTCTGCCAGGCTTTGGTATCAGGATGATGCTGGCCTCATAAAATGAGTTAGGGTGGATTCCCTCTTTTTCTATTGATTGGAATAGTTTCAGAAGGAATGGTACCAGCTCCTCCTTGTACCTCTGGTAGAATTTGGCTGTGAATCCATCTGGTCCTGGACTTTTTTTGGTTGGTAAGCTATTGATTATTTCCACAATTTCAGATCCTGTTATTGGTCTATTCAGAGATTCAACTTCTTCCTGGTTTAGTCTTGGGAGGGTGTGTGTGTCAAGGAATTTATCCATTTCTTCTAGATTTTCTAGTTTATTTGCGTAGAGGTGTTTGTGCTAGCTTTATCGCTTATTATCACAATGACACTGAGTAAGCCACTTAAGTTCTCGGAAAATTGCTATGATGTGTAAAATGGACATAATTTATACTTGCCCCAACCTATTTCCCTGGATTGTTATTAAGAATAAAATGATAATGGATGCAAAAGACTTTTGCAAGTTATGAAATATTATACAGATGGGATATATTGTATTACATTTACTTATGTATTAGACATACTGATACATTTTAAATGATTCCAGTTCATCCTTTTTTTGAATTTCAGTTAAATACACATTCTAACATCTCACTCAGGAAAAAGACTATTGTTTTCTTTGATAATAAACTGAAATATGTAACCAAAAAAAAAAAGACTTGCAAGTCAAAATGACTCCTTAAATCCATGGACTGCAGAATGAATGTTATACTAGCAGGCATGAAAACAGCATTAACTTCCTTGTACAGCTCTATCAGTACTCTTGGGTGACTAAAGGCATTTCGGTGAGTAGTAATATTTTGAAAGAAGTATTTTTTTTTTCTGAGTAGTAGGTTTAAATAGTGGGCTTAAAATATGAAGTAAACTGTGCTGTAAACAGATGTGCTTTTATCTAGGCATTCTTGTTTCATTTATGGAACACAGGCAGAGTAGATTTAGCATAATTCTTCAGGACCCTTGAATTTTATAGTAGGAATGGTAAATGAACATTGGCTTCAACTTAGTCACCATTTGCATTAGCCCTAATGAGAGAGTCATCCTGTCCTTTGAAGCTTTGAATCAAGGCATGGTCTTTTCCTTTCTAGCTATGAAAGTGCTAGATAGCATCTCCTTCCAATAGAAGGCTATTTTGTCTACACTGAAAGCCGGTTGTTTAAAGTACCCAGTTTCATCAATTATCTTAACTAGATCTATGGATAATTTGCTGCAGTGTCTAGATCAGCACTTGCTGCTTCACCTTGCACTTCTATGTTATGGAGATGGCTTCTTTCTTTAAAGCTCCTGAACCAACCTCCGCTGTCTTTCAACTTTTCTTCTGAAGCTTCTTCACCTCTCTCAGTCTTTATAACACTGAAGAGTTAGGGCCTTGCTCTAGATTAAACTTTGGCTTAAGGAAATGCTGTGGCTGTTTTGATCCTGTATCCAGACCGCTCCAATGTTCTCCGTATCTCTGTTTGGCTTTGTTATCATTCGTCAACAGAGTAGCACTTTTTAAATTTCTTTCAATAACTTTTCCTTTGCATTCACAACTTGGCTGTGTGGTGCAAGAGGCCTAGTTTCCAACATATTTCATCTTTCCACTTGCTTCCTTACTAAGCTTAATCATTTCTAGCTTTTGATTTAAAGTGAGAAACATGAGACTCTTCCTTTCACTTAAAAACTTGGAGGCTATTTTAGGATTATTGATTAGCCTAATGTCAATATTATTGTGGCTTAGGGTATATATGTGGCCTAAAGAGAGGGAGAGAAATGGGGAACAGCCAGTCAGTGGAGCAGTAAGAACACACACAATATGTATCAATGAAGTTCAATGTCTTATATGGGACAGTCCCTGGCACCCAAAGCAATTACAATGGTAACATCAAGGATCACTGATCACAGATCACCATAACATATATAATAATGATGGTAATACTAATATTTGAAATATTGCAGTAATCATGGAAATGTGGCACAAAGACAAGACATGAACACATGCTGTTTTAAAAAATGGTGCTGATAAACTTGCCTGATGTAGGGTTGCCACAAATCTTCTATTAGTAAAAATCACTATATATATATGAATGCAATAAAGTGAAGTATAAAAAAAATGAGGTGTGGCTGTATTCACATCAAATTACAGAAGCTACCTATGTCTTGAAGTGGAAATGAGCCATTGAGTGAAGGTTAAAAATGCCTGAGTCTTACTAATGCAAGAAAAATTTAAGTGGAAGAGAGCAAAGTATGAATATATGTACACACATGCTCTTAGTCTTAGTTTTAAGTATCCACATATAAAGTTGATGTGTTTCTAGAAGGAATTTTGTATTCTTTTGAAAATTCTTTAATATTTTTGTTCATTTGTTCCTCTTAGTATTTTATTGTTTAAAATGTTTAATGAGAGGTATATTTATCTATTTGCCTTATCCATTTTAAGTTATTAGAATGCTATTCTTCATATAGATAATGTATATGGAAATATTTGAAGGAAATGGAGCCATTTTAAAGACCAAATTGTTAATAGAATGCTGCTTTTAGATCTCTTGTTCAGAAAAAGAAAAAAAATACTCATTTTTTTTCTGCCTTCCTTTTTGTCTTTCCTTGCTTTTAGTCTTACTTGCTTTGAATAAATACATTAGGATTTTGATATATGTTAGAAGCATATGAGGCCCTCTTCATCTTCAGTTAATGCTACCAATAGTCACAAGCAAAAATGGTGGGTTTAATTCCATACATATATTTGAATTCTTTCAATTCTTGGGAAATTTCTTCAGCAAAATACACTGTTTTTCTGCTCTCTCTGGGCTTTAGGTGAGCCTGGTCACAAAAACAGTTCTGAAAAATACCTTGAACCTTCTTGAAATGAGTGTCTGGGAAGCATCTTCTCTCTTTTCTACCTTTTCATTGTTAGAAATTAGTAGTAATTAGCATCAGTTAGGCGAGGAGCTCAACCTTCAGCAGTCAGTTGCACAGATATCAACATTATGACAGCATTTTAAAACATTCTATTTTCATCTTCTTCTTTCCTTCATTGGTCTGTTTCCTCTGATTTCCTGATTATATTGGGGACTTTTGCCTGGAAACCAAGTTTTTGACCCTAAGAAATATATAATATTAAAAACTTTTTATGCTTTTTCATGAAAGAATGGAATGTGTTGTCAGGAAAATTAATTATTGTTTATATCTCTAGGGAGCTTAGTAATGCCTTTTATCAGTTCAAATAATTATAAAATTCAGAAATAACCTGTGATGTTATCTTTCTGCCTCTTGAGAGTTCAGTATAAATGTGCTCCCTCTGGCTGCTCCTACAATAGCAGCAAAAGTGGTTGTTTTGATGTTATTGTGTCTCCTACCAAATTATCATAATTCTTCTTGTTTGAGTAGCATATATTTTATCTTAACAAACCTCAACATAGTATTTCAGTGAAATATTTTCCATGTATAGAGAGTCAACACTAAGTCTGTTGGTAAGCAGCTTCTGAATACAGTTATACTTTCTCTAATGGTAAAATATCCAGGGAAAATAGGTAAGAGAGTTGGAAGATGTTCAAGGCAATGAAAATACCTTCACAGATGGTACTGCAGAATGGAAATATGAAAAAGGAAGGTGTTTGGCTTCAAAGACCTAGAGTCTCTTGTTTTTCTTTTTTTCCTGCCTGTCTAAGCTCAGAATGAAGGTATTGTGACTGTCCTCTGTGTTGAAGTTTTTATTTTTATTTTACCTGAAGTTCTGGGATAAATGTGCAGAACGTGCAGGTTTGTTACACAGGTATACATGTTCCATGGTTGTTTGATGCATCTATCAACCTGTCATCTAGGGTTTAAGCCCTGCATGCATTAGGTATTTGTTGTAGCGCTCTCCCTCCCCTGGCACGCCAACTCTGCACAGGCCCTGGTGTGTGATGTTCCCCTCTGTGTCCATGTGTTATCATTAATCAGCTCCCACTTATGAGTGAGAATATGTGGTGTTTGGTTTTCTGTTCCTGTGTTAGTTTGCTGAGGATGATGGCTTCCAGTTTTGTCCGTTTCCCTGCAAAGGACATGATGTCATTCTTTTTTATGGCTGCACAGCATTTCATAGTGTATTTGTGCCACATTTTCTTTATCCAGTCTATCATTGATGGGCATTTGGGTGGGTTCCTTGTCTTTGCTATTGTAAATAGTGCTGTAGTAAATATACATGTGCAGGTGTCTTTATAATAGAATGATTTATGTTTTTGGGGTATATACCCAGTAATGGGATTGCTGGGTCAAGTGGTATTTCTGGTTCTAGATCTTTGAGGAATCACCGCACTGTCTTCCACAATGGTTGAACTAATTTACATTCCCACCAACAGTGTAAAAGTGTTCCTATTTCTCCACAGCCTCACCAGCAGATATGCAAAGCATATGAACAGACAGTTCTCAAAAGAAGACATTTATGCGGCCAACAAATATATGAAAAAAGTCATCACTGATCATTAGAGGAATGCACATCAAAACCAAAATGAGTTACTATCTCATGCCAGTCAGAACGATGATTATTAAAAAGTCAAGAAACAGTAGATCCTGCTGTGTTGAAATTTCTAAGAGAGAATTGATATTTTATCTCTTACAAAATTCAGAACTAATTTAGGAGTAGATGTATAATTCAGGCACACCTTTATTAGTAATACAAAGATTGAAGAGTATTACTTTATATGTGTGAACAATATAGCTTACCGATCATTCACCCCAGAAGAAAAGATTTACCTACCCAGTTACTGACTATCCTGGACAATTCCAGCCCTCCTGCCCCATTCTTCATGGAGCAGAACCCACTCCCCTAAACTTATACCTTATAGCTGAATAGAATATGCCTTCACTGAAAGCAGACAGGTTAAAATGATGAAAATAATAAATAATAACTATGACAGTGATGGTGATGATGTTGAGGAGAAGGGTGCACTGGAAGAGGAGGAAGAGATAGAGATTAAAAGAAAGGAAGGGACTGAGCACCTTTTTCTCAAACCCTCCATTTACAAACCTATCCATATAGATGTCACTTTCTCTCACTTGGAAAGGAGTTGGAAGGAGAGTGGAAAGATTCCAGGAAAGTTAATCTAGTGAAAGTCTTTCATCTGTAAATGTGAGGTCAGGGAGAAAGGAAATGGCCATCCAGCCTTCTGGATTAGTCTATTTATAATTATATCACATAACCAATAGATAGTAAACTGAATTATTACAGCTCATGAAAATTTCCCTAGGTATTCTCAGGGGATTTCATATTGAAATAGAATGTATAGTTCTATACCAGTATATTAAGATCATAACAAATTACAAAATCTGAATTTAAAATTTCATAATCATACCGTAAAAAAAGACAGAAAATTTTTCTCAAATTTATCAAGTGATAAAATGGAGCTATCCTCTAGGGTCAAATAAAATCACATAAGAAGATAGTGCCTTGTACAGTTACTCATTACTTTCCAAAATTTAATCTTCAGCTTTGCAGATGCACAAAGTAATTAAAATTTTGATATCCCCAAAGTAGTTACCCTCTTAGGAACTGCATTTTTGTGGCCAAATTTACAAGAGACTGGTATGTAAACAATCCCAGATCTAAGAGAAATCGTATATCTACAAAGCATTTTGGAATATTAGTAGTCACCGATTATTGGTGGGATGCTTTTTTTTTTTTCAATTTCCTCATTTAAAGAAATGATCCCATTTCATGAATTCTTTGTAAGAAGATTATGTATTTAAACATTTACTTTGTTACCTAGTTTATAGCAATTAACTCATTATATGTTAATTACTATTTAGAGCTACTTAACATTTGTTAACCAATTAATATATGACAAACAGAGCTTTAGATATATTTATTCATTCAATCCCCACAACAATCCTGAGACACTAATGGTATTACTGGTCTCGATTATGTATGCAGGAATTAAATCACAAGTTTAATATCCCAGAGTCACACATTTGGTATATCGTATCTAGATTCAACCACACTCAGGCATCTGATTTCACCAGTCAATGTAAATAGCAAAATTAGAATTATATGCCGAATATATGATTCAAAAAAGGGGAGTGAAATAATCTTTAAGACTCTAGATTATTATTTTTTAAGCCCTTAACACATTTTATACCAATTTACTGCATCTAACATAAATCTATCAAGATTGGATACTTCTATCCACTGGTATGGCATCCTCTCCCCATGCCACCAGAGTCAAGATACAATAACTAATTATTAACTGATTTCTTAGTTTCTTTAAAAAATATGTTTTTTTTTTACTAATCTAGTGTCTATTCAGGTAATATGCAAAACAATTGATTACATTTAGCTTATTTAAAAGCACATTATAATTTTCCAGTAGATATATTTAATCAATGTATTGGGAGTTTGAGAAGAAGGAACAACTACTCAGTATAATATATCTCTCTCTCTATATATATAGATATATATTTCTGAATATGAATTTTATTCGGTAAGTTAGAATTTAACTTAAATCTGAGCTGTAATAATAATATTTAAAAATTTTTTTTGAGAGTTGCAACTTTTATTTTTATGTATAATTGCTTTATGTCAGCTAAAATTTAATAAAGACTAGATACTTAATATAAATAATCATAAGATAATAAAGAATTATATGACTCATAATTCAGATCATCTCTCCTAAAATTTTAGCTCTACCACTTGACTAATTAGTTTGATTAAAGTACTTAAAATCGCCAGGTCTGCTTTTCCTACTCTGTAAAACAGCAACTTATTAGTATTATATTAAGAGGGTTATTTCAGGTAATGTATATGTAGATTCTTTATTAGTAAATATTTGTGTAGATATAATATATATAATAATTATACAAATTATTAAATGGAGAATTTTCCTTGTCTTATAATTCTTAAAATCATAATTTATATATAATTTTCAAATTTTAAGTAGATAATATCCTTTCATTAAAGAAATCCAAAGCATTTATTAAATCTCAAACTATGTATAATAAGGAACATATTCAAGGTAGTTAGACATTTTACACTTTTTATAAACCAATATTTTTATTTAATTAATCCTAGTTTTAGTCAATAACTGTTTAATGGAGAACAGCCAGTTTAATGAACTACATAAAATTCCTACTTTAAAAACCAGTTTAATATCTACTCTCTAGAGTTTAGAGTAAGGAAAGGAGAGAAAAATAAATTTATTGATGATAATGATGAGGAGACAAACAACATATGGGTTCTGCTTTGTTCTCTCCTAAATGGAAAAAATAAATATGATTGTTAAAATAAACAAACAAAAAACAAAGACCCTTTTGGGAGAACAGAATTTTATCCCCAATATTTTCTCAATAGCTTTTATAGAAAATAAAGGTACCTGTAATCCTACCTGCATTGCAAATACAACATAATGGTTTGTAGTATTTTAATAATTTTCAGTTATTTATTTTTATTATATATTGCATTATTTTATTTTTTATTAAATTCTATTATGTATTCAGATTTTTAATATGAAAGCTTTATTTTTTCCTATATTTTGGTTATATGTCATTTCTACTGTATCATTCCTAGTTCAGTGTAAAAGGCAGAAATCTTTTAAGCTGAAAAGATTAAATACAGGGAATGTTATCTTAGAAAAATTACTGGGAAGGGTGGCTATGTGGGAGTGAAGTAACTGCAGGCAGCCATAGAAACTAGTGGGGCTAAAACATTCCTCAGCGCCTAACTCCACTGTTGCTTACATAGCTACACATGAATCTGGTGAGTAGACTTTGGAAAGCTGCAATATCCTCTTGCTATGTGGTAGGTTTTCACCTACCTGTAGAAAAATTGGAGCAGGCAAGAGAAAGAACTTCCCTTTAAAATCTTACATGAATATTCAGTTGCATTATGAAATTCACTTCCAGAACTGTGGCAGCAGAGCCTGGAAAATAGGGCTTTACGCTTCTAGACTTTACAATACAGTAGAGGAAGGTGATAGGGCAAGTAATCCACAGAAGATGCCACACATGCTTTCAATATTCTACATGTTATAGAGCTTCAAAGGAAAGCCAGAAATTTCCAATGGAGTAATGTGCATAATTACCTCTGTTAGGGATGTCTTAAAATAAATTACTAGATCTCGAGTTTTAATTCTTTTCTGCAACTTGCATGATTGATATGATTTACCTGTGTGACATATTCCAATAACAGAACTAAAATTATTACTTGATTTAATGCAAAATATCTGCTTTCCTTTGTTTTTGTTTTTCACTGAGGACAGTATGTCAGAATGTAAGGATGAAGAATATCATTAGCTATTTCATCTTTAATCTGGTTACATCTGTGAAAAAAATCATTCATAAATGTAGTAACAGTTGATTATTAACAAAATATTTATACATTTTGACTAATAATAAAATATATCTTACATAATGCAGGACTGATCAATTAGCAAAAAACTCAGGACCAGATGGACTTTTGATACTACTAAACACTGAATTACTATGATTCTCAATGTAGTCTAATATTTTGAAATTGGTCTCCAAAAGTCATCCTCAAAAGATGGACCAAAGACTATAGGATATTCTTCAAATGTATTCAAAGCTACAAGTTATTTCTTTGTTTCTTATGGCCAAATAGCAAGCCATTTTTTTTTGGCTTCATTCTATATGCATGTAAGAGCTATTTATTGACTTACAAAATTTATGTGAGTTACTGTAATCTTCTAATGTGTGGAGGATCTGCTCCTTTTTAGACTCCTGAACTCTGCGCCTTGTAGAGCTCAGATGGCAAGTAACATCTAAAAGCATTATAGGGAAAAGATACACGTAAATATACCATATGTATGGTAAGAGAAATAAGCCAAACACAGAAAGAAAAATGTTGCATATGCTCACTCATATGTGGGAATTGAAATATGTATCTTATGAAGATAAAGAACAGATTGGTAGTTATCAGAAGCCAGAAAGGAAGCGATGAAGAGAAGTTGATTTATGAGTGCAAATATACAGTTTGATAGAAGAAATAAAACCTAGTGTTTAAAAGATCAGTAGAGTAACAATAGTTTACAAGAATTAATTGCATATTTCAAAATAGCTAGAGTGGAAGAATTCAAATGCTTCTGGCATAAGGAAAAAAATGAATAATTAAGTTGACAGATATCCCAAGTACACTGATTTGATCTTTACAAGTTATATAAATATTAAATTATCGCAAGTATCCCAAAACTATATACATCATTATGCATCAATAACTGTTTTTAAAAAGCTCCAAAATATAGAAACTATCAATTTCCACCTCTCCTGATCCAGATCCATTCTTTCTCATGGAAAAGCAACTTGAGTCATAGTATAAAAACTGAGTAATGTATTTTCAAAAATTAACCTAGAATGATATTTTTGCAAAAAGTTAATTTAAAAATATTCCAAGAAAAAAATGTCTGTGGATAAATAAGTGTGGTGTATTCTGATTTGAACAATTTAAGCAAATTTATCGACTGTGGACCACATAAGTATTTAATATGCTAATAAGAATTATAAACCTCTATGAGGCCCTTATTGTATCTGGCATGTATGTAGCATTTTCCAAATGTGTTTCATCTTGTGACCTCTCTAAAAAATTTCTATCAATATATCAAAAGACTAATACCCAATTAGAAGTAATTTCTGGAAATATTGAAGAAAAATCTCAATGCTTACACCTACCTCTTCTCCTCTTCACTGTCACCTTTCTTATATCCATTAACACACATTCATATATATACATGTTAATTTATGGTCACTGATTATATTATAAAAGTTTTTTTTTCAGTTAAGTTTTTATACATGTGTTTTCTGCAGTTGTCATCCTCCATCTCTTCCTCTTGCAATCTTTCTGGTCTATATTCAAGAAGATTTTTCATAAATACTTAGTATTGTGGAAACATAAATCTGTTTCTTTTTCTTTCTATGCATCTTGATATACATCCATATAATTCACATTTTTTGCTTAACTTTAAAATATACAACCTTCCTCATGTAATGATTCCTGGATTAAATGATTTTTACGTCTCTCAGTGGTGATACTAGGTAAGCTAGTGATATTTTCAGCTTCTACATATTTTCTTGCCTGATAAAGTTATCGTATTGATATAAACAACTCCCAGATAACTCTACAAGTTACAAGAAATGATATACCTATATTTCTCCTACAGTTTTCTATAGTGATCCGAGAATCTTCAAGCTTAGATTTGTCAGTAAAAATGATGTTTTACTTGGCTTTGCTTTTGCAATTTAATTCTGGATTTACTGGTTGCTAAGATAGTTAACATTTGAGATAACCTTTATGTATTGTGAATTCAGATTCTTTTTATCCCTGCTCATTGGTTACCTCAGCTGAAGAGCCCAAGATATTCCATCTGTCATTAAAAATGATCTTGGCTAAGAATCACACTCATAAAGATATAAATTACTGATATATTGTGAAAGGGTCTTACATTGCATTATCTTGCCTAAAAGCCTCACACGACCACCTGTGTCATTTTCCTTGGAATTTTAACAGCGGGGTATTAACAATGAAATAGCAAAAGAAGTAACATAATAAATTTCATTTTTAAGGGGACTTTACTCATTCCTGACCATTGAAAGGATAATTTTAGAACACTGGGATAGTATGCAAAAACAGCAATCACATAATTTTTGTAACTAACTCTGGGATTAAAGGGGAAGCGTGAAAACAATTATGTATTGTTAAACATTTATAGGAACATTGTGACCTGACCAAGAACAAAGAAGTTCCCAACCTCCTCAGACCCTCGCTTGCCCAGATGTCTGCAGTCCTTGGTCACCTCTTGATACCAACCCTCTACTCTTCCTCATATCCTTTCCCATAAAAACCCTCTGGCTACTTTAGAATGCTAGTTCACCATCTTCCCAGTTTTGCTGGCTTTCTTAATAAACCTGCTTTTTCTACCACTGACCTCATCTCTTGTGTTTGGCTTGCCAGTGGTGAGCAGTTGAACCTGGGCTCAGTTACAGAAGGTTTCAAATCTTAGGAAATAAACTCTAATTTGAAAATTTCAATACATTTCACCATGCATGCTACAGGTATTTGCAAGTAGAATTTTCATTTCCTTGCATTGCAATACATTTTTTTTTCAGGAGAAATGAAGCTTTCTGAATATTTTAAATGAGTCTGAGAATTATTCATAATTAGCTATGTTTTAAATGCTGCATTAGATTATCAAAGGACCTTTGTTAGATAATTCAGACTCCACTTCATTTTCAGAATGTCTGTGACCTTTAGAATGACTCACTGGGTAGGTACGAATTGATATGTCAATGGGTGGCCTGACCTACCTGACATAACTCTTTTTAAGAAAAAGACATGAAAACACGTGCAGATACATCACACACAATTACATAAAAGTAGTGAGTGTACCATATCTTTCAGGCAGAGAGGCATTGCGAAGTGATAAGACTTTTTTTTCTTATTTTACTTTTCTTTATCAGCATCAACTACTTGCCTTTTCCTTTGCTCTATGTGGAACTTGTGCACAATTGAGAACAGAAGTAAGGACAGAGCATAAGACGAAAAATGAGTAGAATACTATTTTAAACAAACAACTTCGTTGAGGTATAATTTACATGCAATTAACTACATAGGTTTAGAATGTACAATATGAAAGTTTTGACCTGTGTATGCAATCTTGATACCATCTCCACAACTGAGATACTAAGTATATTCACCACCCCAGACTTTCCTCATTTCCATTGTAATTCATCTCTCCTGCTTTTTTCCTTGACTTATTTCCAAGAAAACCATTGGTTAGATTCCTATTAGTTTTGTAGAGTTTAATTTCAGTAGAATAATGCAGTATGTACTCCTTTTTTATTTAGCAATAGTTATGTTAATAATATTTCATTGTATTTGTGTATCAATATTTCATTTTTTTGTTGCTGAGTAGTGTTCCACTTAATGGATATACTCACGTGCTTATCCATTCACCTATTGAACAACACTTAAGTGTTTTCCAGATTTAGGCTACTGAAAATAAACCTACAAACATTTGATGAAAACGAACAAGTTTATTTTACGCTTTTGCTTAGGTAAATCGAAGATACAGAATGGCTAGATCATATGGTAGGTATATGTTTAACCTTTCAATGAAGTGTCAAATTGTTTCCAAGGTATTTGTACAATTTTACATCACTACCAGTAGTGTGAGAAAATTCCAGTTCCTCCACATCCGTGCCATCACCCAGTATATGCAATGTTATTTTAGCCATTCTAATAGGTGTTTAGTGTTATCTCATTTTAGTTTTAATTTGTATTTCTCTAAAGGCTAACAACGTTGAGCATCCTTCTTTGTGCTTATTCACCATCTGCATATCTTCTTTAATGAAGTGTCTATTCAAAGACTTTGCCCACTTCTAAGCTTGTTATTTACCCAAGTAATTATCATTTCCAATGCTCTTTATTCCTTTAAGTAAATCCATATTTCTATATGGTATCATCTTCCATCTGTCTGAAGGACTTCCGTGAATAGTTCTGGTAGTGAAAGTATGATGGCGATTATTTGTGGTTAGTATGTCTGAAAAGGATTTATTTTGCTTATGTTTTTGAAAGATGTTTTTGCTGAGTATAATATTTTATTTGTGCAGGTTTTGCTTTTTCTTTCATATTTTAAAGATGTTCTGTCTCCTCACTTCTTTGTTTCTGACATAAAATCTACTATCATCTTAATTTTGTTTTTCTGTATGTAATATTTTGTTGTTGTTGTTCTCTGGATACTTTTCTCTTTTTATCAATGGCTCTGAGCAATTTTACTATGACTTGTCCTGTTATAGTTTTCTTTATGTTTCCTGTGCTTGAACTTCTTGAATATAACAGGTTCCTTGATCCCCTTGGTTCGGTAGGTTAATAATTTTAATCATGTTTCAAGATTGAGTGTCATTTCTTCTAATTTTTTTTATCTTCTCCTTTCTCTCCTCTATTATAGGGACCCTAACATACCTACATACATATATATATATATATGTATATATGGAAGCTTGAAATTGTCTCCATGTTTACTGATGTTATTCCACTTTTTGAGGTTATTTTCTTTCATTTTGGATATTTTACTGCTACTTCAAGTTCATTGACATTTTCTTTTTGCAATGTCTAATTTGATGTTAACACCATCCAGTTCACTTTTTTTTTTTTTTTTTTTTTTAGCTTGGGCATCTCTAGACGTTCATTTCAGGCCTTTTTCATATATTCAATGTCTTTAACTTTTTGAACATATGGAACCTAGTTAAAATATTTGTTTAAATAAACTTGTCTTTAAATTCTAACATCTGTGTGAGGTCTGGTTTAGTTTTGATTATTTTTTTCTTCTCATTGTGTTGTATTTTCCTGCACATTTGCAAACTTGGTAATATTTAGCTAGATGGCAAACATTGTTAATTTTAACTTTTTGTTTGCTGGATATTTTTTGTATCTTTATAAATATTGTTGATCTTTGTTCTGGGACACTGTTAAGTTGCTTGGAAATAATTTGTCCTTGTGAACCTTGTTTTGAAGATTTGTTGGGGTTGTTCAGAGCATCTTGTAATATAGGAGTAATTATTCCCCACTCTTGTGGCACAAGCCTTCTATTCTACTAGATAACCCTGAATTATGAGATTTTCAATCTATCTTGTGAGAACAGGTGCTGTTTCTGGTCCTATGTACATTGGGCATTGTTTGCTTGAATCCTCCCATAAGGTTCTTCCTCTGGCCTCTGGAAATTTCCTCACATGCATAGTCTGAATATACTCTGCTGAATATTCAAGCATACCTCAGCAGCTCTCCAGAGCTTTATTTCAGTGCTGCTCTTTTCTCTCCAGTACTCTGTTCAGCAAAATGTAAATACCTTGTTCTCCCCTGATCCTCACCTGAGTCTCCACAGGAAGTCTGCCATACTTCTGGGTTTTCCCATGTTGCACTATGGCCTAGAAACATTCTCAAGGCCATAAGTTGAGACAACCATAGGAATCATCTTGTTTGTTTCTCACACCATAGTAATTATTCTCCTTCATTGCCTGATATGCAATCTCTTGAAAGCCATTGTTTTATATAATGTGTCTGATGTTTGATTATTTCAGGCAGGAGGGAAATTTAGGCCATGTTACTCCATCTTGGCTACAAACTAAAGTCTGAGTAGATCTTTAAAATTTTAGTTATACATTTATTTCAACTTTTAAAAATTACATATGTTTATGCAATATAATGATTCATTTAGTCCTAAACTTCTACTTTCAATGTTTTATTATTTAAATTCCTACATGTCATGCTTATTTTATTATAAATTATTTCGTACAAGGAAATGGTGGATTTACTAGGGTAACAGAAATACATTATACTATAGTTCAAACAGTTCATGGTTTTTTGGGCATATAATTAATACTTATTTTTTCTTAGTATGTTGAAAAATAATTTTTTCATGATAGACTGGTCATGATTGCAACAATGCTGCCATGTATCAAAAAGTTAATATTTACTTATATAGGTTTTACATTCCTGTGGCCACTGAGATACATTATCTCCAGGACTATCAAAGTTTTAGCATTCAACTTCAGTAGAACTTATCAAATGAGTCTGGTTTCCTGGTAGTTAAGTCAGAGTTTCTTTTTCTTTCCAAAATGCATCTATTAGGTGTTCTATTGAAAAGGAAGTCAGAATCACCTTGCAAATAGAAAACATTAGAGTTTCTGTACCACAGTAGTATATACTTATAAAGTATTTTATAAACAATATATCATCCTGTTGTAGGGATAGATGAAAAGAATCTGAGTCTTTGTTAAATGTTTGATTCTTCATTAGATGTTGTATATTTGTTTGCTCTTGTGGAAAGTACAGATTCTCCCATACACTTTTGTTAAACTTAAATATTTTATGCACAAAGTAGTGTGAGATCAGTACGTAGGAAGGGTTATGTCGAGTAAATTTGTTCCACTAATTACATGAATATTAAAAACATTTAGGAGAATAGGTCAAGCTTAAAAATCAGTTACATTTCAACTGAATATTACAATAAGGTATAACATAGTAAAATATTTAGTGCCTAACACTTTTTCCATTATGATTTTTTTGTTATTATTACATAGATTTTGCATAGATGAGTGCTGCATGGATATTTTGAAACCCATAGTTACAGTTACAAAGCTATTTGGCAATAGGACAAGCTCTACTATGGGGAAATTGCGTACAAATAAGTTGAAGCATAACTAAGTACTTTTTAACTTTCCTTGGTGGCTTGTGCTTAAACATACATATATAGTGTGTGTAAATATATATATATATATATATATACACACACACATACACACACACATACATATAAACATACATATATATATGTATATATAGTGGGAGAACTCATTTTACTATGTAAAACTTTAATTCACATAATCCAGCTCATATTTCTCAAATACTACATTCTGCTTTATAAGTGATACTAAGTAATTGTCTATTATTTATCATTTATTGAATATCAGCATAGTCTAAATATTAAGGAAATGTAAAATTATATACAGTTTTTTCTACTTAGAGATTAGGATTGCCTACAAAGAGTTACTAAGTTGAATGCTAGTTTCACTTCAAAATTAATGAATATAAAGATAAGACATTTGGAGAAAGAAAGAAAAATATTTAGGCCAGAAAATGAATTACTAAAGAAGTTTTCCTGACACTCATAAGTTGGAATCTGATTCATTAGAATTCTTTTCGTTCTGGGATAAATCAGAGAGTAAGATAAGTATTCAAATGGTGTTATATGTTCCCATCCTCACCTATTGATCTGGGTCGTCTTGCTAATCAGGATAATATGCTTGACTTTTGCTGTGTGCAGTTTTACAGTTTATCACATTTTGAGAACTATCATATGAAAAGAATGTACTATCTAAAATATTTCTCATCTGATAAGGAGAATTGTAGCTTTTGACTCAACATTTTTCAAGAAAAATAGCAATAAGCACAATAAAAGATGTTACTGCTTTTCACCATAATGAGCGGATATTCTATGTTACTTGTCAATACTGGTGAGTTAAATTTCTCCTTTTAAATAACTGAGGTATCAGTTTAGAGAATAGATTATGTTCATCTTTTATTATGGAAACTTAACTAATCCTGTACTACAGTGCTTCAAGTAAATACACATGTGATGGTAGATATGGAGTGGTGCATATTTAATCCCATTAGTATTTATTTCTAGTTCATTTCATATAGCAAAAGCAATATATGATAGAAAAAATAATAAAACATAGAACAACGTTAGCTGAATCATGTATGATCAAAGGTCTTTTATTTAAAGTCATGCTCATTATGTTATCACACCTTTGAAATATTTACCAGGTTTTATCTTTCAGTAATTATATCCTGTTGCTTTTAAATATTAAAGAACACTGAAAGAAATGCAAGAGTCTAAGAGTCAAGCATCAAAATTCACTTTATAACAGAGGATTGAATTAATTCTGGTGGAGAAATCAGAAAAACAAAAACAGGAAGTGTGTGATATTTAAAATATGTTGTCAATTAATGACATTGAGTAATATCAGCAATTTTTTCATGAAGTAAGTTTAAAAAATAGATATATGTCATATATGTTAATTATCAATCTCATACTGCTTTCCAATCTATATAAATTAGCCAGTTTCATCTACAAAGAGAGCAAAAAATTTGGGTCTGTCTCAATGAAACCAGTTTTCAGATATAAATCTTAAACAAATCACAGTAAAAAATCTTATATTCAACAAAATTAGAAAGTTGTTTCCACTCGATGTATGATTTCTTTATCCCTGATTTATAGGTGTATCTGTCCAGGGTCCAGTCAAGCAAACAGAAATTATACTAGTTCTTTCGATAGAGGGAATTTAATAAAGAAAATTGTTTACATGGGTACTGGAGCATTTAATGAGCAAAAATGAACCTCTGAGGTTACTGCAAGGTAGCATCAGAAAGCAGGTAAACTCCCTTAGGGATGGAGTAAAGAGGAAGATGCTCCTACAGCATCTAAGTAGGAGTCTCCAAAGCTGGAGCTCAGATGTTGGAGGTAAGATGCTTCCAGGCTGGTGTCACCTCTGAAAGACCCTCATAATATTCAGTCTGCGTATGCCAGGGCAATTTGGTGTCTAGAAACAACTGCTACCTCCAGGGGAAAATATCATTGCTAGAGTGATGATGAAAAGCAATATCACCCTAAAACCTTGGCTGGGAGGGGGTCCCTCTAAGTCCTACTCTCAACGCTTGGGCCCAACGTGGGCTGGCAGGAACATCTTGGTCATATTGCAGGAGCCTCATCCAGGACCTCTGAGTTCTGGTCTCTATTTTCCAGTTTGTTCTCTCTGATCATATACTCTAGGTATAGGCTCAACTGGTTGTCTTATGGTACTAAGAGACTTGAGCCTATGAGTTGCCCTGAGCCTGAGATAGGGGAAGGGCATTCTAGTGAGAGGAGCAGATTCTTCTCACTGGCTGCTGTGGCCTTTCTTTCAAATGATCACATAAGATTACGCTGCCAGGATGGTGCTGATTTGGGCAGTTTCTCACTCAAGTAAGACATAGGGTGACTTCAGGGCTCTAGGCTATCAGAGGTCTGTTGCCAGGCTCTGGGCTTGAGTCACATGTGTGGTTTATGTATCAGACCTTGCCTGTCTTTGTTTTGATCACAGTGCCTTCTCTAGTGGGGGTGGCTACAGGCATTCTTCACCCTGTGCACTCTTCACTTCTGGCATCCAGGGTAGACACCCTAACTCATCCACAGTATTCATGCTACATTTTGAGCACTTTCATGAGGCCATGCCTTTCTCTGCAAAGGGCTTTGTCAGTGCTTGACACTGACAAAAATTCATTAAGATTGCTGTTTTCTCTCGCCTGTGGTAAATGGGGTACTGTCCTGTTCTGAGTCAGTCTTGAGCCATGCTGGAGAGGAACAAGTATTCTTTAGCAAAAGGGACTGCTCTTTTCTCTTCCTTTATTTTTTCTATTGTGATCAACGTGTGTGAAGGGGTTTAGTCAACTTTGAAAGAGATCATATTATTGGAATGTGTTGATTATGACCTTTCAAGTTCAACAGAAAAAGTGGTTTGAACATGTGTCATTCCACCTTGACAGTATTGAAATTCTGAAAAGTGAATTAAACATGACTAGAAAATAAATTACTGTTTACATGTTTCTGCATGATTTAAGTAACACATGCTTTTGTGCTCATAGTCAATGAAGCATAGTAATAATTTTGAGAGAATCCTTGGAAACTAATATTCTCATGTAGCCCAATAGATGATCCAACATCATGAATAAAGATATAACCAGCACTAAATAAATATTAGAAAACTGTAAAAGCACAAATCTGCTTGTTTCAAGACAAGCAGATTTCAAACAGCTTTGGCGTTCTGAATAATAACAGAGTTGCTAATTTTTATTTTCAGAATGGGATGTAAAAAAGTAGCTAAAAATGGCATATTTGATAATAGAATAGGAGATTTGTGTGTTTCAATTGATGTAAATTTATCTCAAGAAGTACATAATAATAATGGGAATAGTAACTGATTGAGGTGCTGTGGAGTGGAGGGAAGGACAGTTGATATAAAATAATTAATAGGATATTAATATTTATGGAGGGTGTGTAATGGGTGATAGTTGTATTTTACATTTGAATTTTTATGGTGAAATTGCTAAAAGATTAATAATTTAAAAAATAGACAAATGCAAAACAATAACATGACAAAAATGCAAATGCACATCATAGCTAAATAATATTTAGGCATGCAAAGATGGCTCTCAATATTTAGAAATCCAGCTGTACAATTCATCGTTTTGTTAGAGGTAATTAGAAAAATAAATTGTGTGATGATGTCCCTTAAATGGATAAAAGCATGGGGTCAGATTCAAGAACACTACCAGAAGTTTGAGGTTGAGAATGATGATTAATATGGTCAGAGAGGACAGTTTTTTTGAGCAGGTATTAGGGTAGAGAAGCATGGTGAGTGGATCTGAAAGGCTAAAAAGAAAGCACTCCGAGAATAAATTTTCTAAAGTTCTCAAATAAAAAATTGATCTGTTTAAACATTATATCTCAAATAAGGTCACATTTAATAACTTGCCTTTCCTTAAGAAATTGTCCGTCTCTCCCATGCTATAGGTTGCCTGCTCAATCTGATGATAGTTTCTTTTGCTATACAGAAGCTCTTCAGTTTAATTAGATCTCATTTGTCAATTTGGCTTTTGTTGCAATTGCTTTTGGCGTTTTTGTCATGAAGTCTTTTTCCATGCCTATGTGCTGAATGGTATTGCATAGGCTTTCTTCTAGGGTTTTTATGGTTTTGGGTTTTACATTAAAGTCTTTAATCAACCTGGAGTTAATTTTCATATAAGGTGTGAGGAAGGGGCCCAGTTTCAGTTTTCTGCATATGGCTAGCCAGTTTTCCCAACACCATTTTCTGAATAGGAGATCCTTTCCCCATTGCTTGTTTTCGTCAGGTTTGTCAAAGATCAGATGATTGTAGATGTGTGGTGTTATTTCTGAGGTCTCTGTTCTGCTCCACTGGTCTATATGTCTGTTTTGGTACCAGTACCGTGCTGTTTTGGTTACTGTTAGCCTTGCAGTATAGTTTGAAGTCAAGTAGCATGATGTCTCCAGCTTTGTTCTTTCTGCTTAGGATTGTCTTGCATATACGGGGTCTTCTCTGATTCCATATGAAATTTAAAATAGTTTTTTCTAATTATGTGAAAAATGTCAATGGTATGGTGGGAATAGCATTGAATCTATAAGTTACTTTGGGCTGTATGGCCATTTTCACAATATTGATTCTTCCTATCCATGAGGATGGAATGTTTTTCCATTTGTTTGTGTCCTCTCTTATTTCCTTGAGCAGTGGTTTGTAGTTCTCCTTGAAGAGGTCCTTTCACATCTCTTGTTAGCTGTATTCCTAGGTATTTTATTCTCTTTGTAGCAATTGTAAATGGGAGTTCACTCATGATTTGGCTTTCTGCTTGTCTATTGTTGCAGTAAAGGAATGGTTGTCATTTTTACACATTAGTTTTGTATCCTGAGACTTCGCTGAAGTTGCTTATTTGTTCAAGAAGTTTTTGGGCTGATATGAGGGGGTTTTCTAAATATAAAATCATGTCATTTGCAAACAGAGACAGCTTGACTTCCTCTCTTCCTATTTGAATATGCTTTATTTCTTTCTCTTGCCTGATTTCCCTGGCCAGAACTTCCAATACTATGTTGAATAGGAGTGGTGAGAGGGGACTTCCTTGCTTGTACCAGTTTTCAAAGGAAAATGGGCAAAGGGTATGAACAGACACTTCTCAAAAGAAGACATTTACATGGCCGATAAACATATGAAAAAAAGCTCAACATCACTGATCATCAGAGAAATGCAAATCAAAATCACAATCAGATACCATCTCATGCCAATCAGAATGGCGATTATTAAAGTCAGGAAACAATAGATGCTGGAGAGGATGTGGAGAAATAGGAACACTTTTACACTGTTAGTGAAAATGTAAATTAGTTCAACCATTGTGGAAGACAGTATGGTGATTCCTTAGGGATCTAGAACCAGAAATACCATTTGACCCAGCAATCCCATTACTGAGTATACACCCAAAGGAATATAAATAATTCTACTATGAAAACACATGCACACACACGTTTATTGCAGCACTATTTAAAATAGCAAACACATGGAACCAATCCAAATGCCCATCAATGAGAGACTGGATAAAGAAAATGTGGTATATATACACCATGGAACACTATGCAGCCATAAAAAGGAAAAAGATCATGTCCTTTGAAGGGACATGGATGAAGCTGGGAGCCATCATCCTCATCAAACTAACCCAGGAAAAGAAAACCAAACACAACATGTTCTCACTCATAAGTGGGAGTTGAACACTGAGAACACATGGACACAAAGAGAGGAACACCACACACCAGGGCCTGTTGGGGGGTGGGGGGTGAGGTGAGAGAACTTAGAGGATGGGTCAATAGGTGCAGCAAACCACCATGGCACACGTATACCTATGTAAACAACCTGTATGTTCCTCATGTGTATCCTGTTTTAATTTTTTTAGGAGAAATAAAAAAAGAGAAATTGTCCATCTCTTCTACATTTTCAAAAATATTTCATTAGAGGTCAGCAAAGTAGTCTCATCATTTAAAAAATAATTATTTTATTTTAATGGCTATTTGCCTCTTATTTCTTATTTCCTATAATTGTACATTCTTCTCGTTCCCTTAGATTTTCTAGTTGTTTTCTATTTTATTGTTTTCAAAAACTGAATAATTTATTAATTAAATCTATTTTCTAATTTATATCTCATAATTTATGATTTTATATTTATTATTTTCTTTATTATATTTTCTTTTTATTTCCTTTATATTCTTGTTCATAATTTTTTTGAGTTAGAGATTTTAGTTATTTTTTATTATTTTATTTTTAACTGATGAAAGTGTGTAGTGCAATGAATTTACAGCTTATCTCCCCTTTAATTGCATTTTATAAATTCTAATATATAACATGCTTGTTGTTAATTTCTATTTCATTTTTACCCAAGAGATATCCAATAAGTGGTCTATAAATTTCTAGGTGGAAGGACTATTCTGTTTTTGTTTTTTTGAGTAAATTCCAGTTTTACTTCAGTGTGATCAAAGAGTCTTGTTTGTAATTCTTTCTCCAATAAAGTGCTAATCAAAAGTATTCAGGAATAGTTTGACTTGTTCTCAGACTCAGATGAAAATAATATTTTCATAAAATTAATTCTCATGAAAAGATATTTGCTGTTTTCCAGATTTGGTGGCCAATAAAAATATGCATTTTATAAAAATTTATTTTAGAAATACATTCATTGCTAATTCAATTCTGGCTATAATCGGAAATTATAGTGAGTCCTTTAAACATACACATATGCAGGGTTTATTTCATATTTACATATTCAAAATCTCTGAGGTGAGACTTAGGCAATAATATTTTAAAAACTCAGTATGCTATTTTTGTTGAAGAAAAGCTGCATTTTTGTGGGTAGTTTCCCCATTTTATACAGCTTTCTAGATCATTCAATTCATTGATGTGTGGTAAATATCAAGAAAATATTTGTTCATAGTTACCCAATTATTTAGTATTTTTTGATTAACTATATTAATACAAAAAGAAGTTTAAATTTATGTCAAATTAAGTGACATAATTAAGGAGAGAAAAGATTTCAGGTGTAATGTTCCTGACACAAAGAAAATATAAATGTTTGAGGTGATAGATATCCCAAAGACCTTGATTTGATCATTACATATTTTATACATGTATCCAAATATTAGATGTACTACCCAAAATATGTGTAACTATGATATATCAATTAAAATATTTAAAAATTTGAAAATCTAATCAGGACATGGAAACTCATACTGAAGGAGATTTGTTAGATATGACTCAGATCTTTTTAATAGTACTAATTGGCTATTTTCCTTTCACAAATCAGAGAGGAGCAAAATATTTTTGGTGAGTCATTCAGTATTACTAATCTCATATCATCTAACTTAGCAAAAGCTATTTATAACAAGCACCATATGAAAACGGGCAAACATGAGATATTGTATGTTGATGCTCTTCATTCTTTGCAAATATTAAAACTGTGTTTTATGCATAATTTCAACAGTCTGGGAGAAGATAAGCATATGAATTAAATATTTAATTGCCTTTAGTAGAAAACCAGTTTCATATTATACATTTCTTGGTAAAAATTGCAGCATATATTTTTATATCTCTTTGTTGGTGTCATAGCCCACAGTGTCACCACCCCAAAGCGTTTCCTTTATCAGTAAAGAAGCATCTGTAAGAAGGAAAAAAGAACATACAGAATTATATTCATACACAAACAAGCTGACCAAGTGGTCTTATTTAGCTAAAATGTGAAGAAAACAGAAATAATTTTTCAGACTTTTCACATTTATTGGGATAAATAATGAAAGCCTGGAATACTAGCAGTTGTGCTCATAATTATTTCTTATTCCCTGTTGGTTTTCTCTTTTTTCTTCACTGAGTGCACATTTTTATGATTAAAAGAAAAGTATTACCATAGAAAATGAATACCGTATGGTGCTAGTGATGGTAGTGGATAATTTGAAAGAAGTAATATGATACAAAAATAATAAACTCACTTTTGAGAGAGTTACTTTTATAACAAGGCATTTTGGAAGCCATATTCTGAAAAAGAGAACAAGACAAAATCCATGTCTACTAATATGACTGGTTTATGAGTACAAGGCCTAGAGTTCCAGATAGATGTGGGTTTTGTTCCAGGAAAGCATCTATTAAAAATAAAAGATCTGACATGTGTGTATATGCGCACATACACACATACACACATACACACACATGCACACACCATTTTTTAATGATACTCCCCCAATTAAGGATTAAAAGCCTTCTGTTTAAACATGTATCATCCTAGATTGTTATGTTAGATACATCAAGTTAGGAACCGTGTTCAGCATGTTCACACTGCACATGGCAGATACACATTTGATCAGTCAGTGAATGAGTTAGTATCCATGACCAGAAAAACATGAGCTCTTTTTCCACCTTGTTTTCACAAAGCAATTAGATAAACCCAATAAGAAAGAACACAATATCAAAAAATATATTTGAGATAAAGGGAAATAGAATGAGCTACCTAAGGGCAGGATCCTCTAAAGATAATAAAGGCCCAGAAGTGAAAAATGATAATCCTGAACAGTCAAGGAGCAACATAAAGCCTGAACGCTGGAGAAGTGGTTTTCATGGCAAGATAGAGGGATACTAAGGTCTCTGTAGTATATGTAGAACATCTGTAGAATAGATGTTTTTCAAATGAATTTTGCCAGGACCATCCTGGGCTATCAATATTTGCCTAGAAGCTATTTTAATCAGGTTAGGTAAGAAAGATCGTGTGAACAAAGGCTGATATGACCACTCCAAAAATTCTACTCATTCTGAAAGGTGTGGATCATTTCACGGAGAAATGTAAGCATTTATTTATTTAGGAAAATCTAAAAGCTAGTCAACCAAACTTCAGGATAGTTTTATCTTGGAAAAAAAAACAACAACAACAAGATATGGTATTTACTTGTTAGTTTTATAGCTCTAGAAGTTAGATTTAATCACTGTTTCCAGAAAAGATCATATTCAGTTTGTCTGATTTATTCTAACCAATTTATAAGAGAATAGCATCATCAAGAAATTGATAATTTATTCATTAATGTGATAAAAATAACTTACAAAGAGACTTAAAATAAATACTCTAGTAAGTGCATTTTTCCTTCTATGGCTTGAAAAAAATCAAATTATAACCAGATTTTGCTTGGCATAAAGAGATGTTATCCAACATCTTAATTAAGCCTCTTTCCAGACCACGGCAAAGCGAAATGCACTATTCTATCACTAAAATGGAACATACCTAATATGAAAATGTTTCAGTGCTCCTGTAAAAAGACCTGCCTCCTCTAATATGGAGATGTAGGCAATATAAAGAAGTGTTTTCATTTATTTTCCAAAATACTTTTCTCCTCACATACCGTGAGAATTAGAGCTGTTGCCATTGGTCTAGTTAATTGTGCTGATCCAAAAAGGACAATAAAACTGCTATCTACCTAAGAGGGCTAATGGTTATAGACTACACTAAGCCTCTAAGTTAAACTCCAAAGCTTCCAGGAAGACTAAAGATCTATCTCCCTAGATATCTACATGTAAAGGGATAAAGCCTAGTCCTTGGAGACATATCTGTATTATGACAGTGAGGCTTATCTGGCTCCCATTATGTATTTATACTTTCAAAGAGTTAAGAGTAAGAGCCTAGTGTCTTTAACATCACATAAAAGAACAGAGGCTTATCTCCATTCTTACAGGGGAAGAGGAGATAGAACCCACCTCTTGCCCACATAAAAGCACAGAAAATTCATTGTTCTCCATTTCATCCCTAGTCTAGGGAGTGTAATCCATCACTCATGTAGGCAGTTTTTAACCAGATCTTATAGCCTTGCCTACAGTTCTAGTTTTGTGTGTGGGTAGGTGCAGGGTGGATGCTAATCATGTTACTCTGGCTGTTTAGATCTAATTGTATCAAGAAAGAGCTTCTGCGCCAGGTGCAGTGGCTTATGCCTGTAATCCCAGCACTTTGGGAGGCTGAGGTGGGCGGATCACTTGAGGCCAGGTGTTCAAGATCAGCCTGGCCAACATGGCAAAACCCCATATCTACTAAAAATACAAAAAATTAGCCAGGTGTGGTGGTGCACGCCTGTAATCCCAGGTACTTGGGAGACTGAGGCAGGAGAATCGCTTGAACCCGAGAGGTGGAGGTTGCAGTGAGCCAAGATGGTGCCACTGCACTCCAGCCTAGGTGACAGAGAGTGACTCTGTCTAAAAAAAAAAAAAAAAAAAAAAGGAAAGAAAGAAAAAGAGCGTCTTCACAGCAAAATAAACTATCAACAGAGTAAACAGACAACCTATACAATGGGAAAAATATTTGCAAACTACATATCTGACAAAGTTCTAATATCCTGCACCTATAAGAAACTCAAACAAATTTACAGAAAAAAACAACCCTATTAAAAAGTGGCAAAGAACATAAACAGATAATTTTTGAAAGAAGACATCCATGTAGCCAACAAGCATATGAAAAACTCAACATCACTGATTATTTGAGAAATGCAAATCAAAACCACAATGAGTTACCATCTCACACCAGTCAGAATAGCTATTATTAAAAAGTCAAAAAATAACAGATGCTAGAGAGGTTGTGGAGAAAAAGGAACACTTATACACTGTTGGTGGAAGTGTAAATTAGTTCAACCATTGTGGAAAGCAGTGTGGTGAGTCCTCAAAGAGCTAAAACAGAACTACCATTCAACACAGCAATCTCATTACTGGGTATATACTCAGAGGAATATAAACCATTCTACCAGAAAGACACATACAGGCAAATGTTCACTGCAGCACTATTCACAAGAGCAAATATATGGAATCAACCTAAATGTCCACTGATTCCAGATTGGATAAAGAAAATGGGATAACTATATACCATGGAATGCTATGCAGCTATAAAAAGAATGAGATCATGTCTTTTGTAGGAACATGAATGGAGCTGGAGGCCATTATGCTTAGCAAACTAATGCAGGAACAGAAAACCAAATGCTGCATGTTCTCACTTATAAGTGGGAGCTAAATGATGAGAACTCATGGGTGCAAAATGGGGAACAATAGATACTGGGGACTAGTTGAGGGTAGAGGGTTGAGGGAGGAAGAGGAGTAGAAAGAATAATTATTGGGTACTAGGCTTAGCACCTGAGTGACGAAATAATCTGTATACCAAATCCCCGTGACACGAGTTTGCCTGTATAACAAACTTGCACATGTACCCCTGAACCTAATATAAAAGTGAAAAGAAAGCAAGAGTTCATGTCTCATGTTTTCAGTACAGATACACACACACACACGGTAACATGTCAGACTACTCATAGTTCATTTTTTTAGTGACAAGAAAAATTGTACATATTTTTGGCATACAAAATGTGTGTGTATATATGTGTATATATATATGGGTGTTTGTATATATATACACATAAATATGGTAGAATAATAAAATCAAGCTCACATACTTATTTTTTTGGGGGGCGAGAACATTTAAAATTTACTCTCTCAGAAATTTTTAAGCATACAATATATTATTAAGTATAGTCACCATGCTGTAAAATAGATCTTCAGATCTATTCCTCCTGTCTAACTGAAACTTCTCACCCTTTGCCCAATATCTCCTGGTTTTCTAAACACTTCTACTAGCAGTGAACAGGGTTCCCTTTTCTCCACATTGTTTCCAACACATCTTTTGTCTTTTTGATACAGCCATTCTATCTCATTGTGGTTTTGATTTACATTTCCCTGATGATGAGTGATTTTGAGCATTTTGTAATATACCTATTGGCCATTTATATGTCTTTTTTGAAGAAGTATCCTCAGGCCATTTGCCCATTTCCCAATCACATTTTTTTTTATTATTGAGTTATTTAAGTTTCTTACATATTTTAAATATTAACTTTTATCAGATGAGTGGTTTGCCAATATTTTCTCCCATTCCACAGGTTGTCTTTTCACTGTGTTAATTCTTTTGCTGTGCAGAATCTTTTTAGTTTGAAGCAATTTTATTTGTCTATTTCTGGTTTTGTTTCTTATGCCTTTGAGGTTGTATCAAAAAATTATTTGCCAAGACCAACCTCAAGTACATTTTACGCAGGTTTTAATTTAGCAATTTTACAGTTTCAGGTCTTACATTTAAATCTATAATCCATTTTCAGTTGATTTTTATGCATGGGATAAGATAAAGGTGCAATTTAATTTTTGTGCCTGTGGAGAGCAAGGTTTTTTTTCAATTTTGGAAGAACTTTACCTATTGTGTGTTCTTGGCACCTTTGTCAAATATCAGTTTGTCCAGAAATGTGTGGATTTATTTCTGGACTCTCCATTTTGTTCTGTTGATTATACATTTATTTTTATGCCAGTACCACACATTTTTTTATTACTGTAGCTTTGGAATAGGTTTTGATATTAGAGAGTTTGATATCTCCAGCTGTGTTATTTTTACATGGGATTGCTTTGGTTGTTCAGGGTCTTTGGTGGTTCCATACAAATTTTAAGATTATTTATTCTATGTCTGTGAAAAATTTTAGTGGGAATTAGGAGTTTTAGTAGGAATTGTATTGAATCTGTATATTACTTGGGTAGCCTGACTATCTTAACAAGATTAATTCTTCCAATCCATTGACACAATATATCCTCCATTTATTTTTGCCCTCATCAATGTTCTGTTGTTTTCAGTGTACAGATATTTCACCTACTTGGTTAAAATTATTCCTAAGTATTTTATTCTTTTTGATGCTGTTGTAAATGGCACTATTTTCTTAAATTTTTATGGATAGTTCATTGTTAATGTGTAGAAATGCTACTGATTTTTATGTTAATTTTTTATGCTACAACTTAACTGAATTTGTTTCTTAGATCTATCAGTTTCTCTCCTTTTTTTTTTTTTTTTTGCTGGAGTCTTTAAAGTTTGCTATATATAAAATCATGTCAGCTGCAGAGACAAATTTACTTATTCCTTTCCAATTTTGGATATCTTTTATTTATTTTTGTTTCCTATTGCTTTGGCTAGGACTTCCAATTCTGTGTTGAATAAGAGTGGCTAGAGTAGGCACCACTATCTTTCTCCTGATATTAGAGGAAATGATTTCAACTTTTTGCCATTGAGTATGATGTTATCTGTGGGCTTGTGATATATGGTAATTATTGGGTTGAGGTACATTCTATAATAGATTTGTTGGGAATTTTTATATTCAATTTTATAAAATGATTTTTCTGCATCTATTGAGATAATTATATGATTTTTGTCCTTCAAAAATGGTAATGTGTTCTATCACATTTACTGATTATCATATGTGGAATTATTCTTACATCCCAGGAATAAATCCCACTTGATTGCTAAGTGATCCTTAAATTTTGTATTGTTTGCTAGCATTTTGTTGAAGCTTTTTGTATCTATATTCTTCAAGGCTATTTGCTTGTAATTTTCTTTTCTTGTAGCATTTTTTAATGACTTTGGTATCAACGTAATGCTGGTCTCATAAAATGAGGTTAAAAGTATCCCCCTCTTTCCTCTTTATTTTTTTTTTGGAAGAGATTGAGAAAAATTGATATTTTAGTTCTTCTTTACATGGTTGATAGAATTGAGCAGTGAAGGCAACAGAATTTGGGCTTTTCTTTAATGGGATTTCTTCTATTACTAATTCAGTCTCCTTATTCATGATTTGTCAGTTCAGATTTCCATCCTTCCTGGTCCAGTCTTAGTAGATTGTTTGTGTCTAGGAATGTATACATTTCTTCCAGATTATCATATTATTGGCATATGAGTACTTTTAGTAGTAACTTGTTATCCTTTATCTTCTGTTGTGTCAGTTGTAGTGTCTTCTCTTTCATTTATAATTTTATTTGAATCTTCTTTCCTTTTGTCTTAATTGAGCTAAAGGTTTGTTGTTTTTGTTTGCTTCTTTAAAAAAATCTCAGTTAATCAGGATTATTATTTTCCAGTCTCCATTTTATTTATTTCTTCTCTGTGTTATTTCCCTCCTTCTACTAACTTTGACTGAGTTTGTTCTTCCTTCTCTAGTTCCTTGAAGTGTCACATTGTGTTGTTTATTTGAGATCTTTCATATTTTATAATGTAGGCATTTATCATTATAAATTTCTCTCCTAGAACTGCTTTTGCCACATCCCATATGTTTTGACATGTTGTGTTTTATTTTGTTTTGTCTCAAGATACTTAAAAATTGGTTTTATTGATTGATTCATTGGTTGTTCAGAAGCATGTTAATTTCCATGTACTTGTGAATTTTCTAAAATTCTTCTTGATGTTGATTTCTAGTTTTATAACACTGTAGTTAGAAAAGATACATGATATGACTTTAGTCTCTTTAAATTGTTAAGACTTGTTTTGTGGTCTAACATATGACCTATATGTGATCTGGAGAATGTTCTGTGTGGGCTTGAGAAGAATGTCTATTCAGATGCAGTTAGATGGAATGTTCTATATATGTCTGTTAGATCCATTTTTGCTAAAGTGTAATTCAAGTTCAATGTCTCCTTACTGATTTTCTGTCTGTATAATCTATTCATTTTTGAGACTGGAGTATTGAAGTACGCTACCATTATTTTATTGTAATCTATCTCTATCTTCAGATCTACTAATATTTCTTTACATATTTAGTTTTTCCAATGATGAATGCATACATATTTACAATTGTTATATCTTCTCATTTAATTGACACTTTTATTATCTAATGACCTTCCTTGTCACTTTTTACAGTTTTTGATTTAAAGTCTAATTTTATCTGATAGAAAAATAGGTATCTCTACTTTCTTTTGGTTTCTATTTTCATGAAAAATCATTTTCCATCCCTTCCCTTTCATTGTGAATATCGTCAATGTGGAAGTGGGTATCTTTTACAACATCTTTTTATTTTTACTTTTTAAAAAATTTTCAGTTATTATGGGTACATAATAGCTATATTGCAGTGAGTCTCTTATAGGCAACACACAATTGAGTCTTATGTTGTCATTTTATATGTCTTCATAATGTTAATTATCTCCTTTTGTGTCAGCTTGAAGACTCACCTCAACATTTCTTGTAAGGTAGGTCTAGTGGTGATGAGCTCCTTTAGCATTTGCTTCTCTATGAAAGTTTCTTTTTGCCTTCACTTCTGAAGGAAAGCTTTGATGAGTAAATTATTTTTGGCTAGAAGCTTTTCTTTTGCTTTCTGCACATTGAATATATCATTCCACTCCTTCTTGGCCTAGTTTCTGTTGAGAAATCCATTGTCTTATGAACATTCTCTGGTATGTTAGGATCTTAGTTGTTTTTTGTTTCTGTTGTTGTTGTTGTTGTTGTTGTTGCTGCTGCTGCTGCTTTCAATAATCTCTTGTTTTGATTTTTGACAGTTTGGCTACAATATGTCTTGATGTCATTTTCCCTGGATTGAGTATCTTTGGAGACTTTTCAGCTTCTTGTATTTGGTTGTTTATATTTTCTTCAGATTTAGAAATTTTTGAGCCATTATTTTTTAAATCAGATTTTTGTTCCTTTCTTTCTCTTCTCCTTGTAATTCTATAATAAGTAATTTAGCTATCTTGATGTTTTACTGTAAATCCCATAAGATTTCTTCATGACTTTTTCAGTCTATTTTTCCTACTAACTGCATATTTTTAAATAACTGTGTTTGAGTTCAAAGGTTCTTTATCTTCCTCGATCAATTCTGCTGTTGATGATGTGCTCTATTGCATTTTTAAATTTCATTCATTGTTTACTTTAACTCCTGAATTTCTGTTTGGTTCTTTATTATTATTTCAGTTTTTCTGTAAATGTCTTGTTTTGGTCATGTATTATTTTATGATTTTGTTCAGTTGTTTTTCTGTGTTCTTTTGAAGTTTGCTGAGCTCCCATAAAATAATTACTTTTAATTATCTGTCATGTAATTTATAGATCTCCATTTATTTGGGGCTTGTTACTGTGAAATTATTATGTTCTTTGGGTGGTGTTATGTTTCCCTATTTTAAAAAATATTTCTTGTTGCTTTGCATTGATGTCCACACATTTGATGGAGCAGTCACCATTTTAAGACTTTATGAACTGGTTTCAATAGGAAAAGTCCTTCCTCTATGGGTGGGTGTGGGGGTGCTAGCAAGGTAGTTTGTAATACTTCTGGCTCTGTGGGCATAGGAGTATCGTTTACATTGAGCTCTGTCAGCTGAGGTCTGTGTCGGCAAAACTTGTAGGGATTTTATGCAGCCAAGGATGTGGATGATTACAGTGGCAACCATAGCTTTGGGGTCTTTGGTGGAAAAGGCTGCTAGGGCCCTTCCAATCTGTTTATCCCACCTGAAAAGTCACGGCCAAGGGGATCCCTCTTGGTGCTGGCTCTGGCTGGAGGGCTTTCTTGTGGTAATGGCCATGGGGTCTGGTTTGCAATGCCCATGGAGCTGCCACAGAGCTGGAGTCTGAAACATGGACATACATAAAGAAACCAAGGCTCTAGGGTTGGGGCAGAGGTAACACCAATGTCACAAACACAGACACCCTCACTGTCACATTGGGAATGGTGTATGAGGCATGGGTGCTTGTGGGACAGCCAGGGATTTGGGGTCTGGAGTCCAGGCATGAGCAGAGCTGCAGCATTTCAAAGGCCAAAGATGCAAAGTAGCCTATAGTGACACTGGCTCCAGTGTCTGAGGCATGGGTGTACACAGTGCAGCCACAGAGTTAGGATCTAGAGCATGGGAATGTAAGGAGCTACAGCAACTTTAGGATCTAGGGAGTGGACTAGCTTGCTGTACTGGTAGCTCAAATGTCAGAGAAATGGGTGCTCATGGAACAGCTGTGGAGCTACAGTCAGAAGTTAGGGGACATGAGAGCAACCATGGTTCTAAGGTCCAGTGTGCAGCTAGCCCACAGCCACAGTGGTTCTGATGTTTGAGGCCTTCATGTTCCCGGCATGGCCATAAAGTACAAGTCTGGAACACAAGCAAGCATAGAGTGGCTAAAGAGGTGAGATTTGGTGTATGGGCACATGTGGGGTGACTATGGCACTAAGGGCATGGGCATGCATGATGGTGGGAAGGGTAACAGCTCCAGTCCCAGGAAGATACAATAGCAACTTCTTTTTGCAGTATGTTCCAGAGGGAATAGAACAGGGATGACTGTTGGTTACCTCAATGGCAAAAATTGTCAATGTCATTTGCAAAGCAAGCTGATGAGGATTGTGGTGGCACCCACCCTGTGGCTGATACTAATAGCCATAATATTTCTTCTTTATTTCTAGCCATCTCCAGGCACCTCAGATGTACCAAACTTTGTAGCAATACCTTTTATTCAGTTATTCTTTTTCTTTTTTATATATGCTGCACCATGTTGCTGCATGTGCTTACATGCACACTTGAGCCCTCCCAAAGCTGTTTTCATTGGTGGATAACTATCAATTTTTTTTATTTTTTTTTTATTTTTTTTTGTGGAGACGGAGAGTAGAAGGCTTGCATTTCCTACTTTACTCTCTTATTGGTGCCATCTCATTTACAGTACTTGACAAAACATTTTCATGAGCCAAAGACAATTCTCTAAACATTTACTGGATTTATTTGTATCATAGTTACCCTAGCTCTACCTGGTTCTTTTGTTGATATATTTAATTTTGAGTAGTAGCCATTTTCAGGAGGGAAGTTTGAACAAATATTTATAAACAAAAATTCAAGTGATAATTTAATATAAATATATTCAGAACTCTAGAAGTAAGCTACATACATTAGGTTAGTTCAAAAACCGCAATTCCTTTTTCACCAACATAATACAATGTGCTGAGATGAGTATCAGATAATAGGAACATCAAATGAAGTCTATCTGGTACTAGAGAGTGAGTTGTGAATGTTGTAAAGGACCCAAACTGGAAGTGGAGATAGCTGAGATATGGGATCACAGAACATGTTTAAATAAGGTCTCTACATATTTATATAGGTGGATTGGCTAGATTTAAGACAGCATAGCCTGGAGGTGAAAGGCATCTGTTCAGAGGCTATTAGTAGAGCCCTAATGAGAAATAATGAAGTTCTCTATTACGGCCAATAACAGTACTTAGAAACCAGAATGTGAATTAGAAATGCAACTACTTTCTGAATGCACTTAACAGAAGTAGTTTCTTGTGCAAAATTAGAATATAAGTTTACATTTTAATAAGGAAAAAACTGGAATCTCTGTATCTGGCTATTTCATTTGCATTTTACACTATTAACTACATAAATTGCAGTTACATTTACTTGCCCTCTCTTCAAGTTGTCCTAAATACTTCTTAGACATATAAGAGATATGTAAATTGAATGAGTCAAGGAAAAAATGAATTAATTAAACAATTATTATACAATTACATTTCTATATGTATGCTAAATATTAGATGAAAGCTTTTAAATCATTAAATACTGTCATGAAATAGATCTGTTTAATCTAGAAGCATCTTAATTTTATTTAGACACTTTGGTATAAGCAACTATTAACATTAGATAACATTTAATATATAATAAATTGTGTTTAAAAATTTAGTGATTTTTCAGGTATTTCTGGCTATCTTTATAAGAATGGAATCTCCTTGAGAACAGAAACTTTATCTTATTCACTACTGTATCTTTGAATGCTAGAGCAATTTTACATCTCTTTCAATAAATCTTGAATAAATGAATAAGGATGAGCTCTCTAGAAATGTCACATCCTGAAAGCTCTTACTTTTGAATATTAATAAACATATAAAAGCAAGTAAGTAACTTCTGTATTAGGAATAGGAATAAAAGGCACAATTTTAGAAGGTTCACAAAGAGTATTAATGAATGAAGAAGTTCTTATATTAGTTAACATTTTCCAGAGAAACAGAACCAATAAGATGTATGTTTGTGTGTGTGTGTGTGTATGTGTGTGTG
The DNA here is from genome assembly GCF_028858775.2 of Pan troglodytes. NCBI lineage: Eukaryota > Metazoa > Chordata > Mammalia > Primates > Hominidae > Pan > Pan troglodytes. Next base: position 132,082,169 of record NC_072403.2, read on the forward strand.
TACAGAGAGAGATTTTAAGGAATTGGCTCATGTGATTGTAGGGCTGGTAGTTCCAAAATCTTCTTAGCAGGCCTGCAGGCTGGAGACCTGAAGAAGAATTGATGATGCAATTTTGAATCCAAAAGCAGTCTGGAGGCAGAATTTCTTCTTGTTTGTGGAAACTCAGTCTTTGAAGATCTTCAATTGACTAGATGAGGCTTACCCACATTATGGAAGATAATATTTTCTACTCAAAGTCTACTGCTTTAAAAGGCTGGCCAGGATGGTTGACTAGAGATAGCTAGTGTGCTCCAGTCTCATGGAGAGCAATACAAGGGATGAGTAAATACAGCACCTTCAACTGGAACATCCAGGTACAGTCATTAAGAATCATCAATAAAACAACTCAACCCATGAAGAATGGAGTAAAGCAAAACAAGATGACTCCCCACATGGGAGCAACATGGAGCCAGGAGAGCCTCCCCCATTCAGGAAAGCAGGGAGTGAGTGAGTGACCCTGGCCACCCACACTTCTCCCACGGATCTTTGCAACCCTCGGGTCAGGAGATCTCCTTGTGAACCCACTCCACCAGGGCTTTCAGTCAGACACACAGAGCTACATGGGCACTCAACAGGGCAGCTGCTCAGGCACACATGGAGCCCCAAGAGATTTAGAAATCTGGGATTCCCAGCAAAGGCAGCTACAACTCTGGCAAAGCAGGAGGTTAGAAACCTGTACATACTCTTAGGAAAGGAGCTGAATCCAGGTGGCTAAGCAAGAGGTTAAAACCCCGTACATACTCCTAGGAAAGGACTTGAATCCAGGTGACTGAGTAGCAATCATCTGCAAGCTCCATTTCCATGGCATTTCACAGGGTAAAACCTACTGGTTTGGAACTCCAGTCAACCACCAGTAGCAGTCTTACACCTCCCTGAGACAGAGCTCCCAGAAGAAGGGGTGGTCTACCATCTTTGCTGTTTTGCAGCCTTAGACATTATTGCTTTCATTGCAACCACACTATGGCTTGATCCATCACAATCAAGTAGGCTTTAAGGCTGGGATACAAGGTTGTTTCAACATACGCAAATCAGTAAAAGTGATTCACCACATAAACAGAACTAAAGACAAAAAAACCACATGATCATCTCAATAGATGCAGAAAAGGGTTTTGATAAAATTCAACATCCCTTCATGTTAAACACTCTCAATGAACTAGGTATTGAAAAGGTATACATCAAAAAAATAAGAGCCATCTATGACAAACCCACAGCCAACATCATACTAATTGGGCAAGAGCTGGAAACATTCCCCTTGAAAACCAGCCCAAGACAAGAATGCTCTCTTTCACTACTCCTATTTAATACAGTATTGGAAGTCTTGGCCGGAGCAATCAGACGAGAAAGAAATAAAGGAAATCCAAATAGGAAGAGAGAAAGTCAGACTATCTTTGTTTGCAGATAACATGATTTTATATCTAGAAAACCCTATAATCTTGGCCCAAAAGCTCCTTCAGCCAATAATCAACTTTAAGTTTCAGGATACAAAGTCAATGTACAAAAATCGCTATCATTCCTATACAACAACAACAGCCAAGCCAAGAGCCAAATCAGGAACACAATCCCATTCACAATAGGCGCAAAAGGAATAAAATACCTAGGAATATAGCTAACCAGGGAAGTGAAAGACCTCTGTAATGAGAATTACAAAACACAGCTGAAAGAAATCAGGGATGATACAAACAAATGGAAAAATATTCCATGCTCATGGATAAGAATAATCAATATCATTAAAATGGCCATATTTCCCAAAGCAATTTACAGATTTAGTGCTATTCCTGTCAAACTACTAATGACATTCTTCACAGAATTAGGAAGAAAACTATTTTAAAGTCAATATGAAACAAACAAACAAAAAGCCTGAATAGCCAAAGAAGTCCTAAGCAAAAATAAGAAAGCTGGAAGCATCAATTTCCAGGTGAAAGCTAGAAGCTACCCAACTTCAAACTATACTAGAGGGCTACAGTAACCAAAAGAGCATGATAATAAAACAGACACATAAACACATAAACCAATGGAACAGAACAGAAAGCCCAGAAATAAGGTCGCACACCTGCAACTATCTGATATTAGATAAAGCTGACAAAAACAAGCAATGGGGAAAGGATTCCCTATTTAATAAATGGTGCTGGGATAGCTGGCTAGCCATATGCACAAGACTGAAACTGGACCCCTTCCTTACAGTATATAGAAACATTAACTCAAGGTGGATTAAAGACTTAATTGTAAAACTTAAAACTATAAAAACCCTAGAAGATAACCTAGGCAATATCATTCTGGACATAGGACCTAGCAAAGATTTCATGACAATGACAAAAGCAATCACAAGAAAAGCAAAACTTGAACAAATGGGATCTAATTAAACTTAAGAGGTTCTGCACAGTAAAGAAAACTGTCAACAGATTAAACAATACACAGAATGAGAGAAAACATTTGCAAACTATGCCTCTGACAAAGGTCTAATATCCAGCATCTACAAGGAACTTATATATATGTGTGTGTGTGTGTGTGTGTATATATATATATATAATATACATAACAATTCCATTAAAAAGTGAGCAAAGAACATGAACAGACACTTCTCAAAAGAAGACATGTATATAGCTTACATATAAAGCATATGAAAAACCCTCAATATCACTAATAATTAGCGAAATGAAAATCAAAAGTACAATAAGATACCATCTCACACTAGTCAGAATGGCTGTTATTAAAAAGTCAAAAATAACAGAGGTTGGGCTGGGCACGGTGGCTCATGCCTGTAATCCCAGCACTTTGGGAAGATCACTTGAGGCAAGGAGTTCGAGACCAACCTGGCCAACATGCAAAACTACATTTCTACTAAAAATAAAAATAATAATAAAAAAAAATTAGCTGAGCATGGTGGTGTGTGCCTGTAGTCCCAGCTACTTGGGAGGCTGAACCTGAGAGGTGGAGGTTGCAGAGCTGAGATCAGGCCACTGCACTTCAGCTTGGGTGACAGAGATCTGTCTCAAAAATAAATGAAATAAAAATAAAATAAATGAAATAAAAATAAAATGAAATGAAAATAACAGAGGCTGGCATGTTTGGAGAGAAAAAGGAACACTTATACAGGGTTAGGAGTATAAATTAATTCAACCATTATGGTGATTCCTCAAAGAGCTAAAAGCAAAACTAACATTTGACCCAGAAATTCCATTGCTTGTTATATACCCAAAGGATTAAAAATTATTCTATCATAAAGACACATGCACATATATGTTCATTGCAGCACTATTTACAACAGCAAAGACATGGAATCAACCTAAATGCCCTCTGATGGCAGATTGGAAAAAGAAAATGTGGTACATACACACCATGCAATACTATGCAACCATAAGAAAGAATATCATGTTATTTACAAGAACTTAGTTAAATCTGGAGGCCATTATCCTTAGCAAACTAATGCAGAAACAGAAAATGAAATACCACATGTTCTCACTTATAAGTGGGAACTAAATGATGAGAGCACATGAACACAAAAAGGGGAACAACAGACACTAAAGCCTACTTGAGGGTGGAGGGTGGGAGGAGGTAGAGGATCAGAAAAAATAACTATTTGGTACTAGGCTTACTACCTGGCTGACTAAATAATCTGTACACCAAACCTGTGAGTCACAAGTTTACCTATATAACAAACCTGCACATGTACCCTGAACCTAAAATAAAAGTTTAAAAAATTAAAATATGAATTTCAAAAGAAATTATATAAATAGAGCAGACAATCCTCTGTAGATCTGGAACCATCTGATGGCTGCTACGTATATGAAATTGCCTGAATCATATTTGCTTTACTTAGACATAAAATCAGTGTTAATTACAATTTAAAATACCTTCACAGCAATGTCTAGACTAGTATTTGACCAAATAACTTGCCACAATAGTCTAGCCAAGTGACATGTAAGATTAACCATCATCACAGCTCTCCATGGCAAATAAAAGAATTTCTTTTAGTAGTATCTGGTTGAGTGGAGTACATATTATGAGCACAGTATAAATGCATGAATATAGCATTACAGATACTTAGACACTGTAAGAGATTGAAGTTATTTTTTGTTGTGATACCAAAAATATTTCATAGTGCTTTTTCATACACATAGAAGAAACTACAGAATCATTAAAATTTTGTAATTAAATTACTTGTAGAGGTGAATTGATATGTTTTTATGAGTACAGCATAATTGACAGTTTTTAAATTTTACTTCCTTATAATTCAATCCTTTTCTTGGTTCACTTTTTAAAAAATTCTTACCTATTGTTTGAAATTCTTTCAAGTGATGATTTACCCTGTCTGTTGAACTCTGTGGCAGTTTTGCATATGGTGGCTCTTCAGTGTGCTTTTCAATAATTATTAGCATAGGAATTAAAATGACAATTGGGCTGGAAGGAAAATATTGATGGCCATCATTCGCATTTCAGACACAACTGTTGAAGGTACAATCTTTAAACTGAAACTTCATCCCTAAGGCTAGAAAATATGAGATTATTCTTTTAATTCTCACCAAGGATATAGTTTATTTTCTCATCAGCTCATGGATCTTTGCTCTGCCACAAGCTCTGTAAGTATATCAGTGATTAAGTGAAACAGCCAATGATAAAAGTATAGCATTGACTGCTGGAGGCCATTGCTATTTCCCTCCGCCTCCCCCTTGGACTACAACATTGAGCTATTGATTCATTATTAATAGCTTTTTAGCCTCAAAGCAAACTTTTACTGTTACATTGCTGTATTCTGAAGATGGCAAAAACAAAAGAAGTCATCCTTCAGATCAGCATGTTTTCCTTCTTGTAAAAGTTCCCAAAATGTATTCATAGCAGTGTCTTGCTCAGAGTTCCAGCACTTTGTATTCTCCAGGAAGATTTATTCAGGCTAAATTATGAGATGATATTCAGCCAGTGCATTTTCTACCATTTCCTGCAAATGTCCATCATGGCATTCTCAAATGAATTTGCTTGGTACAAAAGTGGCAATTGATTGTGAATAAGTTTTACTTTTTCTAGCAAGCTCTTCATTGAGTATAATTACACGGTCTAGGGACAAATATTTTGAAATATATTGATATTCAGTTTTTCTCCTATTCTTATCAGATGGACATATAGTAAGAAATCTGTTCCAAAAGGATTCATAAATACCGAATAAGAGTGCCTGTGAGGATTGCTTACAGCTATAAATGGTTTATAGAGACAAGATTTAAAATTCATTGGATCTCTGTTAAAAATAATATTGTTAATGTGTTGGATAGATCAAAGGTTTGAGCTATCATGAGGCAGAGTGTTTCACCTCTAGCTCAGTGATATGATTCTCTTTCAAACCGTCCTTAATTTAAAGACCGAGAAGTGAGTTTTCTCTCTGTACACTTCCAAGTAAAAAAGCAATGTTAGTAAATACAAGTAAAAAATAAAAAATAAAAATTTATGCTCCAAATTCTCTCTCTCTCTCTCTCTCACACACACACACACACACATCTTTAATTAGATTATTATTTATAATCTAAGAAAAAATAAATAAAAGAAAAATAAAGGACTTTGCTTGTTATGGCATAATGTCATCCAATAAAGTAACTGAATAATTTTACCAGGAAATTGTGTTCTTTTTGAGGTTTGCAAGTGTTTTTCCATCCAAAATATCTGCATAAAAGTTTTCATGTATTTCCTATTTATCTAAAATATAATAAGCAAAGAAAATATAGTTTCCTTTTAGTATTGCTCTAATATCTGTCCCAATTGTTCTTATTTTCTGAGTGCATCCTAACCTTTTTGTCTGTAAGTTCATTGTAATTCTCATGGCTCTTAGCATATAGCATTACAAATTTCTCAACAACCTGCTTAGTTCCACTCTGTGCATTGTGTTTATTTCAAATCATATAAATTGGTATCAATTCTGTTATTAAAAACATTGAAGGAATAAGACCTTGCTTTTTATAAATTTCTTCATTTATCTCAGTATTTAATGACCTTTGCAAAGAGAAGGAGGTTTTAATTTATTTTGAGCCTAAATCCTAACTTTGTGATTTAAGCTTAGTTTATTTCTTATAATAAATATTTATATATATATGATGATTATAGTCAGTCTCCTTACTGCCCAAGTTAGAGACAGCCTCAATTTTGTAAAATGCCTTTTTTTTAAAAAACAAATTTTAGCACCATCTGTGGTTTAAGTCCCTTTATTTCAGTTCCAGCTGCATACATGCAATTCTACTCACTAGCTATGTCAAATTTTGTCTTCTTAGATGATCAATCAGTTATACTTCCTTCATTCTATATTAAAGTAGTATAGCCCTTTCATTTTTACTAAGTAATGCTTGTTATAATATTTCCAAGTGGCTCCAACTATCCTGAGCTAGCTAGAGAAAATAACATATTTTGAAATATAATCACTTCTAAAGCCTTGTTAGGTGTTGGTCAAGATAAAAAACCATTAACTTGTCTTCAAAATTTCCATGTGTAGCCATGAATACAAAAGAGAATTTACATTTTAAAAATGTAGACTTTCAGAAAACAAACCAAACTTTAAGGGATAATTTTGATTTGTCTTTGAAGTGTGACAAAACAGAAAAATGACTAATAAAAACCAAGAAATGAGATACTTTGAAGAAGGACATAGTAAATCATGAAATTCTGCAGAGACAGGAATACAGAGGCAGAAGAAAGATTACTTATTCTGTTATAAGAAAATCGTGGGTAATATTAGTGTAATTTCATTAAAGTGGCATGTAAGTTAAATAAAGTTTGTGTAGGAGGAAGAAAGAAGCGGCCGGGTGCGGTGGCTCACGCCTGTAATCCCAGCACTTTGGGAGGCCGAGACGGGCGGATCACGAGGTCAGGAGATCGAGACCATCCTGGCGAACACTGTGAAACCCCGTCTCTACTAAAAATATAAAAAATTAGCCGGGCGTGGTAGCGGGCGCCTGTAGTCCCAGCTACTCGGGAGGCTGAGGCAGGAGAATGGCGTGAACCCGGAAGGCGGAGGTTGCAGTGAGCCGAGATCGCGCTACTGCACTCCAGCCTGGGTGACAGAGCGAGACTCCATCTCAAAAAAAAAAAAAAAAAAAAAAAAAGAAAAGAAAGAAGCATGTGAAAACATGGCCAGCACGGTGGCTCACAACTCTAATCCCAGAACTTTGGGAGGCTGAGATGGGTGGATCACCTGTTGTCAGGAGTTGAGACCACCCTGACCAACATAGCGAAATCCCATCTCTACTAAAAATACAAAATTAGCCAGGCATGCATAATCCAAGCTACTTGGGAAACTGGGGCAGGAGAATCACTTGAACCCGGGAGGCGGAAGTTGCAGTGAGCTGAGAGCGCATCAATGCCCTCCAGCCTGGGTAACAAGAGCAAAACTCCATCTCAAATAAATAAATAAATAAATAGATAGAAAGAAGCATGGAAAAACAAAGTTGAATGCTGAAATCATCTTAGCCCCCAGAAATGTCAACATGCTATCAGTAAGATGCAAACATGTTTCTGATTTTTAGTGAGGCCCCGGATGAAGTTAAGCAGTATGAGTTTGTATTAAATTCAATAGACAAAATTAAAAAAATGTATCTGATAATGTTTAGGAGACTGAATTTAGAGGGGGAGAACATGAAGAAGAGTGTTGAATTAGCAAATAAGGAGACAAAGTTTTATAGAGCAAGGAGCCTTATAAGGCACATATTTATTTATTTATTGAATCTTATGACTAAGGGCTTGGAGGAATGAGGGACTCACAGTCTTGCTGATGAGGCAGAGGGAGTCATGGGGAAAGGAGATAGATGGGTGCAGTCCCAGAGAAGAACTACAGTATTATAGACATTGAAGACAGTATATTTACAACCAAGCTAGGGGTGGAGGAGTGACAGTGAAGTAGAGTGGAGACGGAAAGCACTAGGGCTTTCTCCCTTCTCAGCAGGAGAAATTTCTCTCTTTCTGATAGAGATTACTATCTCCATCTGTGCTTTGTATAACTCAGGCAAACTGCCTCAATCCATCATCCCTCCTCCTCCTCAAGCTCTGGGCTATTTTCCTGTGGCTTCTTTAGCAGATAAGCATATACACCAGTTAAAAACACTTCTATCATGGAAGGAAGAAAGGAAACAAAAAGGAAATGTGATGGTCAACTTTATGTGTCAACTTGGAAAATGTTTTTGAATGAAATTTACATTTATATCAGTGAACTTTCAGTAAGCAAGTGGCCCTCCATAACATGTGTGGACCTCATGCAATCTGTTGAAGGCCTGAATCTAATAAAAAGACCCACCTCCCAAACAAGAAGAAATTGTCCAGCAGATTGCTTTCAGATTAGAATTGTACCATGGGCTCCTCTGGGTCTCAAGCCTGGCATCCCACACTACATTTGGACTTCCCAGTCTCCATAATCATTTCTATAATCATGTGAGTCAGTCTATATATACACACACACATATTGTGAAAGTTGTCAAATTAAAATAGAGTCAGTTGTGTCAAATCCTGGCAAAACAGAGCTGGCAAAGGCCATGAAGGGAGGGCTCTCATGCACAATTTGCCTGATAACAGAAACTATCAAAAGAAATTTTTCCAAACCACAGCTTACTGCATGAGTCACACAAAGACAGATAGCAGCACAAGGACAGCTAGCTGCTTATACAAAAACATTTGCCTGACACACTGTCTCACAAGCCCAATCCTATGAAACAGCCTGCTGTAGCTAAGATTACAAGTTTTATCTAGCAACTGCCACCACTCACCAATCACAGCTTGCCAGCTCCCAAAAGACATTCTGACACCAGTAAGCTTATCTTTTCCCAGTGAAATCCTGTTTATCCTTTGTTCTCCAGACATACTGGAGACCACCCTGATCTGTATGTGTGTCCTGAATTGCAATCCTATTTCTAGTATGTTATTCCCAAATAAAAGAAAAAAAACTTTTTACTTAGAGATTTGTCTCTCTATATTTTATGTTGACTCTGTGTGTGTGTGTGTGTGTCTGTGTGTGTGTGTGTGTGTCCTATTGGTTCTGTATCTCTGGAGAACCCTTACTAATTCAGGAAGGAAGAAAGGAAATAATCTAGCGTGGAACTCCAGTTTCAATTTCTGTATTAGTTAGGTCAAGGAATACTAGTTCTTATATGAAAACAAATACATGATCAAGGAGTTCTGTGACTTAATATAACATGTATTTCTCAATAAAAATCTAATGTAGTTATTCTTGGTAGCATGATTCTTTGGGAATTTTTCCTTTTATCAAATACTCCAGGATTCAAGCTGTTCCAATTTAGGATGCTACCTTAAATACCTCTCTCATAGAGGCCTGTATCCAGCTGAATTTGAGGAAATAGCAAGAAAGTGAAGGAGATTTTGAGATATTTTAGAGAACATCTAGAAATGCTATACATTATTTCTGTTCATAGTCCATTGGTCAGAAATAATCACTTGGCCATACATAAAATCAAGATGAGCTTTTTACTCTTTTCACATACCCAGTACGTAATAAATTATTACTTAAACACATCAGATACTTATGCCACAGTAGTCATAATTTTTAGTGAAAGAAATATATATGAAGTATATTATTATTGCTTGTTAATACCATTCTCAGGTAGGGCATATTTATATTTTTATACAGTTTTTCTGTTTTCTTTAGAATTAGTCATTTTGCTTTTGTGTTTTTTCTGTATTACTCTTATTAACTAATTTCCAATCTCTAAAGTAAATATAAATCTTAAGATAATCAAACATATCACATTCCATTAATTTCATTTTCTTGAAGATATTTCTCCTATATAAAAATTCTCACTCATAATCTTGACTATTTACTTCCTTTTTGTCACCTATAGTTTTCATTCTAGGGCCTTTTTTGATTGTGATCAGTATTATCTCTTTTCCTGCTCTTTCCCTTTTTTTTTCTCCTGTTAATTTTTGTTGTCATTTTGTCCTTTTACTGTATTCACTTGAGCTTCAATACACATGTTCAATCAACAGTCTTAAAACACAAGCTAACTATATTACATTTACCTCCTGAAATTTCTTTACCCTTCATTTAGACATGCTGAATTCTTTGTAGTTCTAAACTTGTCATGTTATGTCATTCCTTCCTGACATTTGCAATACTGATCTCTCCAGCAAAATCAATCTTTGAATATTTGAAAGTTGGAGTGTAATTATTAGCTCCCTCTCTTCTATTTGACAAAATATTTTCCATTAAAAATCATGAAATGAGATGATCAATTTTAATGGCCAGAAAAGAAAGAAAACAAAACAAAATACCACAATCTTCTTGAAGGTTGTTTACATAATCATGCTAGTAAAAAACAGAGAGAAAAAACACACTAAAATAATTCTATAGTATGATAAAATAACTGATTAATAATTTTGATTAAATTAATATATATTTTAAATGGGGATTATATTTATATATTGGCTTGTTGATGTCTTAATAGCATTATTCTTCCTATTTTGAAACCTTAATCCCTACAAGTTTGTCATAGATTTCATCACAGTTTATCTTCTTTGCAAAAGGTACAAGGAACTAAGCATACTTCTTTTTGTATTTTTTAGCAAAAGGCTTCTAAAAAGCCTATGCAGAATTTTTGAAGCATGATCTGTGAATATGATGGAATATGACTCTCATGAATAGGTAACTAATCTCTTAACTTTGAGTTAATCAAAATGAAGCTGAATGTGGGTGGTCCTGACCTAATCAGATGAGCCTTTAATAAAAGAAGCATCGTTGAGGCATTCTGCTGGCCTGGAATATGCAGCCTTCATAATGTCTACAGCTGAAAGGAAATTGAATTTGGTAATAATCTTTTGAGCTTGGAAGAAAAGCCCGAACTCCAGATGAGATTACAGCCTAGCTGACATCTTGATTTCAGCCTGTGACACCCTGAGCAGAGAGTTCAATTATGCTGTTCCCATTCTTCTAATTCTACTCCCACAAAATCTCTGAGATTATAAATGAATGCTGTTTAATTTTAATTTTTGTTTTTCAATCTGGGGTACATGTGCAGGATGTGCAGGTTTGTTACATAGGTAAATGTGTGCAATGGTGGTTTGCTGCACCTATTAACCCATCACCTAGGTACAAAAACAGACACATAGACCAATGAAACAGAATAGAGAACTCAGAAATAAGATTGCATATCTAAAACTATCTGATCTTTGACAAACCTGACAAAAACAAGCAATGGAGAAAAAATTCTGTATTTAATATATGGTGCTGGGAGAACTGACTATTCATTTGGAGAAAATTGAAACTGGATCCCTTCCTTACACTTCATACAAAAATTAACTCAAGAGGGATTAAAGGCTTAAATGTAAACTCCCAAACTATCAAAACTCTAGAAGAAAATCTAGGCAATACCATTCAGAACATAGGCGTGGGCAAAGGTTTCATGATGAAATCGCCAAAAGCAATTGCAACAAAAGCAAAAATTGACACATGGGTTATAATTAAACTAAAGAGCTTCTGCACAGCCAAAAAAAGAAAAAATCTACCATCAGAGTGAACAGGAGACCTATAGAATGGGAGAAAGGTTTTACAATCTATCCTCTTACAAAGGTCTAATACGCAGAGTCTACAAGGAACTCAAACAAATTTACAAGAAAAAAAAACATTAAAAAATACGCAAAGGTCATGAACAGACACTTCTCAAAAGAAGACATTCATGCAGCCAACAAACATATGAATGTTGTTTTAAGCCACTGAGTTGGTAGTAATTTGTTATGCGGCCATAGAAAACTAAAAATAACCAAAAAATAGTAAAACTGCAGGCCCTAATCCTAATGGATATAGACACAAAATTCTCAAAAATATTAGCAAATGAAATCCATGAATATATGAAAATAATACATCATTCCCAAATTGGGCTTATACTGAGAATAAGATGGTCTTATATTTAAAATATAAATCAATACAATCTACTATATTAACTGCAAAGGAGGAAAAGATATATGCTAATATCAATTTATACAGAAGATCATATGACAGAATTCAACCCCCATTTATAGTAAAAAGTCCCCCAGCTAGTCTAGATGGGAGTTACTCAACATGATAAAGGGCAGCTAGGGTAGACTTACAGGTAACAGCAACATTAATGGTAAAATAATGATTATTTTCCTCTAAGATCTGTGAGAAGGGAAGAATGTCTTCTCTCTTCACTCTTAAACAACCTAACATTGATAAGTCAGTGCAAAAAAGAAGTAAAACAAACAAAAGGTATACCAATTGAAAGGGAAAAATACAATTTTTCTTCCTCACACTGACATAAATCATTTCTGGAAAACTGCGAAGAACCTACAATGAAAGGAAAAAGATAGCCCTTCTAAAATATTAGCTAGAATATAATTTCAGTGCACATATTTCAATAAAATGTCAATATAGTAAAAATACAAATGGAATTTGAAATTTCAAAATTATACCATTTACAAGAACTCTTCAAAATTAAATACTGAGGCATAAATCTAACGTAATGTAACTCCATCTCAAAGAGATATCCATACTCTTACATTTATTGAAGCAGTATTCATAATAGCCAAGATATGAAAACAACCTAAGTGTCTATTGTTAGATGAATGAATAAAAGAAGTGTGTCTATGTATTTACAATAAAATATTATTCAACCATAAAAAAGAAAGAAATCCTGCCATTTGCAACAACATGGATAAAGCTGGAGGACATTATGCTAAGTGATATAACTCAGGCACAGACAGCTGAATACCATCGAACGATCCCACTTCTGTGTATATATCCAAAGGAAATGAAGTCAGTATCTCAAAAATAATTCCACATGATCTCATTTATAAGTGGAATCTAAAAAAGTCAAACTTCTAAAAGCAGAAAGCAAAATGGTGGTTGTCAGTGGCTCAGGATGGGGGGAATGGGAAGATACTGATCAAAGGATGAAAACTGTCAGTTATAAGATGAGTAAGTTCTGGAGATCTTATGTACAGCATAGTGACTATAGTTAATAATTCCATATTGTTTGAAATTTACTAAGAGTATACATCTTAATTGTTCACACTACACACATACACAAACATGGATAAATGTAGAAACTGTGTGGCAATTAACGTGTCAATCTGATTGTGGTAATTATTTCACAAAGTATACACATAGCAAAGTAGCACGTGTACACTTTGAATATATATAACTTTTATTTGTCAATTATACCTCAATAAAGCTAGGAAAAAGGAAATAATCCAACTAAAACATGGAAAAAAATACCTTAGATGATTCACCAAAAATAATATATGGATACAAAATAAAAACATGAAAATAATTTTCTATATCATGAGTCTCTTAGGAAATGTAAATTATTAACACCACAATGACACATTATTACACAACCATTAGAATGACTAATATGAAAATCAGAGACAATATTGAGTACTAGAAAGCATGTGGAACACCTGGAACTCTCATACATTGCTGGTGGAAATGCAAAATGATACAACTGTTATGAAAACAGAGAGCAGCTTCTTTTAAAATTAACATACACTTTCCTATGGCCCAGAAATACAACTGCCAGACATTTAGGGAAATGAGAATTTATGTCAAAAAAATCCCTACTCTGGATGTCTATAAAATTTTTGTTAATAATTACCAAAAACTGGGGGAAGAAAAGTAACTTCTAAGTACAAGTGGACGAATAACTTGTGGTATATCCACATACTTAAATTCTACTCAGCAATTAAATGGAGCAACTTATTTATATATGCAAATACTTGGATGTATCACCTAGGTATTGTATTGAATGAAAGAAATAGACACAAAGGTTATATACTATATGGTTTAATCTGTATGATGTTCTCCAAAAGGCAATGCTTAATATCCATTGTAAATATTTGCCACTTTTTAGGGGTGGGTAGAGGCTATGAACGCAAATGAATTACCTGAGAAAATTGTGGTGATTGTGCTTTTTTGTATTTTATTTGTGGTAGTGGCTATATGAATCTGACAACTCTAAAAGCTAGCGTGATTTCTTTTTTTTTTTTTTCTTTGTCGCCCAGGCTGGAGTGCAGTGGCGCGATCTCGGCTCACTGCAAGCTCTGTCTCCCGGGTTCATGCCATTCTCCTGCCTCAGCCTCCCGAGTAGCTGGGACTACAGGCGTCCGCCACCACGCTTGGATAATTTTTTTGTATTTTTAGTAGAGACGGGGTTTCACCGTGCTAGCCAGGATGGTCTCGATCTCCTGACCTCGTGATCCGCCTGCCTCGGCCTCGCAAAGTGCTGGGATTACAGGCTTGAGTCACCGCGCCCGGCCAAAGCTAGTGTGATTTCTTACCTCCAAATGACCACACTAGCTCCCCGGCAAGTTTTTATTTGGCTGTTCTCTGTCAGACTGAAGAGGCTGAAATGACAAACACAGAATTCCAAATCTGGATAGCAAAGGAGGTCAGTGACATAATAGAAGACTGAAATTCAATCCAAGAAAAGCAGTAAAATGGTCCAAGATTAGAAAGAAGACAAAGCCATTTTAAGAAAGAACCGGCCAGGCGCAGTGGCTCATGCCTTCCAGCACTTTGAGAGGCCGAGGAAGGTGGATCACCTGAGGTCAGGAGTTCAAGACCAGCCTGACCAATATGGTGAAACCTCATCTCTACTAACAATACAAAAATTAGCCAGGTGTGATGGTGGGTGCCTGTAATCCCAGCTGTTTGGGAGGCTGAGGCAGGAGGATTGCTTGAACCTGGGAAGCGAAGGTTGCGATGAGCCAAGATTGCGCCACTGCACTCCAGCCTGGGTGACAGAGTGAGACTCCATTTCAAAAAAAAAAACAAAACAACAACAAAAAAAAATACTAAACTTCTGGAAATAAAAAATTCACTACAGGAATTTCGGAATGCAATTGGAAGCACTAATAACAGAATAGACCAAGCTGAAGAGAGAATCTCAGAGCTCAAAGACCACTCCTTTGAATCAACACAGGAAGACAAAAATAAAGTAAAAAGAATTGAATGAAATGAACTCCAAGAAATATGGGATTGCCTAAAGAGAGAGCAACTGTAACTCATTGGCATTCTAGAAAGAGATGGACAGACAGCAGGCAACTTGAAAACATATTCGGTATATTGTCTTGAAAATTTCCCCAACCTTGCTAGAGAGGTCCACATGCAAATTCAAGAAATTCAGAGAACCCCTGCAAGAACTATACAAGACAACTATCTTAAAGACACATAGTCATCAGATTCTCCAAAGTAACTGTGAAACAAAAAATCTTAAAGGCAGCTGGAGAGAAGGGGCAGGTCACGTACAAAGGGAACCCTATGAGGGTAATAGCAGAACTTTCAGGAGAAACCTTACAAGCCAGAAGGGATTGGGGGCCTATATTTTGCATCCTTATAGGAAATAAATTCAAAACAAGAATTTCATATCCAGCCAAACTAAGCTTCATCAGTGAAGGAGAAATAAAATCCTTTTCAGACAATCATATGCTAAGGGAATTCATTACCACAAGATCTGCCTTACAAGAGGTCCTTAAGAAAGTGCTAAACATAAAAATGAGAGACCATTACCTGCCATCAAAAATACACACTTAAATATATAGCCCACTAGCACTATAAAGCAATTCTACAATCAAGTCTACGTAACAACCAGCTATGACAGTATCAAGTTCTCACATATTAATACTAACCTTGAATGTAAATGAGCTAAATGCCCCACT
Organism: Pan troglodytes; assembly: GCF_028858775.2. Taxonomy (NCBI): domain Eukaryota; kingdom Metazoa; phylum Chordata; class Mammalia; order Primates; family Hominidae; genus Pan; species Pan troglodytes. The sequence goes on from NC_072403.2 coordinate 132,097,853, forward strand.
TAAAAGACAAACAGTGAGAAGTTTGATAAAGAAGCAAGGCCCAACTGTATGCTGTCTTCACAAGATCTGCCTCACATACAGTGACACCCAGATGCTCAAAGTAAAGGGTGAGAAATGATCTATCAATCTAATACAAGACAACAAAGAGCAGGGGTTGCTATTCTTACTTCAGACAAAACAGACTTTAAAGCAATAAGGATTTAAAAGGAAAATGAGATGGTATCTCATTGTGGTTTTGATTTGCATTTCTCTGATGGCCAGTGATGATGAGCATTTTTTCATGTGTCTTTTGGCTGCATAAATGTCTTCTTTTGAGAAGTGTCTGTTCATATTCTTCGCTTAGTTGTTGATGGGGTTGTTTGCTTTTTTTCTTGTAAATTTGTGGAGTTCATCGTAGATTCTGGATATTAGCCCTTTGTCAGATGAGTAGATTGCAAAAATTTTCTCCCATTCTGTAGGTTGCCTGTTCACTCTGATGGTAGTTTCTTTTGCTGTGCAGAAGCTCTTTAGTTTAATTAGATCCCATTTGTCAATTTTGGCTTTTGTTGCCATTGCTTTTGGTGTTTTAGACATGAAGCCCTTGCCCATGCCTATGTCCTGAATGGTATTGCCTAAGTTTTCTTCTAGGGTTTTTATGGTTTTACATCTAACATGTAAGTCTTTAACCCATCTTGAATTAATTTTTGTATAAGGTGTAAGGAAGGGATCCAGTTTCAGTTTTCTACATATGCCTAGCCAGTTTTCCCAGCACCATTTATTAAATAGGGAATCGTTTCCCCATTTCTTGTTTTTGTCAGGTGTGTCAAAGATCAGATGGTTGTAGATACGTGGCATTATTTCTGAGGGCTCTGTTCTGTTCCATAGGTCTATAAATGAAAGGCATTACATATTGATAAAGGTCTTAATTCAACAAGAAGGCTTAGCTATCCAAAATGTATATGCACCCAACACTGGAACACCCAGTTTCATAAAGCAAGTTTTTAGAGACTTATGAAGAGATTAAGACAACCACATACTAAGAGTGGGACCACATTATTCAACACCCCACTGACAGTGTTAGACATATCAAGGCGAAAAACAAAGATAGGGAACTAAACTCCACACTTAATCAAATGGACCTAACAGACATCTAAAGAGTACTTCACCCAACAACAACAGAATACACATTTTCCTCATCTGTACATAACACATACTCTCGGATCAACCATATGATTTGCCCTAAAACAACTGTAAACAAATTTTAAAAAATCATACCAACCACACTCTCAGTCTACAGCATAATAAATATGAAAATCAATATAAGAAGTTTTCTCAAAACCATACAATTACATGGAAATTAAACAACCTGCTCCTGAGTAACATTTTAGGGAATGACATGAAGGTATAAATCAAATAATTATTTGAAAATAATGAAAACAGAGATACAACCTACCAGAATCTCTGGGACACAGCTAAAGCAGTATTAAGTGGAAAGTTTACAGCACTATATGTTTGCATCAGGAATTTAGAAAGATCTCAAATTAACAGCCTAACCTTACACCTAGAGGAACTAGAAAAACAAGAGGAAATCAACCCCAAAGTTAGTAGAAGAAAGGAAATAACCCAAATCCGAGCTGAAATTGAATAAAATTGAGATGTGAAAATTCACACAAAAAATCAATGTAACAAGAAGTTGGTTTATTGAAAGGAGGAATAAGATTGATAGAATGTTAGCTAGACTAATAAAGAAAAAAGAATATCCAAATAAACACAGTCAGAAGTGACAAAGGTATCATAACCACTGATCCCACAGAAATACCAAGATCCTTGGAAACTATTATGAACACCTCTATGCACACAAACTCGAAAACCTAGAAGAAATCAATAAATCCTTGGAGACATACAACCTCCCAAGATTGAACCAGGAAGAAATTAAAATCCTGAACAGACCAGTAACAAGTTCTGAAGTTGAATCAGCAATTAAAAACCTACCAACCAAAAAAGCCCTGGACCAGACAGATTCATAGCCAAATTCTACCCGAGGTATGAAGAAGAGCTGGTGCCAATCCTACTGAAATTATTCCACAAAATTGAGGAGGAAGGATTCCTCACTAACTCATTCTATGAGGCCAGCATCATTCTGACACCAAAACCTGGCAGACACACACACAGAAATTTCAGGCCGATATCCCTGATAAACATGGATGCAAAAATCCTCAGCAAAATATTAGCAAACTGAACAGAGCAGCACATCAAAAAGCTAATCCACCATGATCAAGTAGGTTTTATTCTTGAGAATCAAGGTTGGTTCAACCTACACAAATCAATAAATGTGATTCATCAAATAAACAGTACTAAAAATACTATATGATAATCTCAATAAATGCAGAAAAAACTTTGAAAATACTCAACATCTCTGTGCTAAAAATCCTCAACAAACTAGGCATCAAAAGAACGTAACTCAAAATGGTAAGAGCCATTTATGACAAACCCACAGCCAACATCATATTAAACGGGCAAAAGCTAGAACCATTCCCTTTCAGAACTGGAAAAAGACAAGGATGTCCCTTCTCACTAGTCCTATTCAACATTGTACTGGAAGTTCTAGCCAGAGCAATCAGGCAATGGTAAGAAATAAAATATATCCAAATAGGAAGAGAGGAAGTCAAACCATCTGTCTTCACAGAAGATATAATTCTATACTGAGAAAACCGCATAATCTCTGCCCCAAAATTCCTAGATCTGATAAACAACTTCAGTAAAGTTTCAGGTATAAAATCAGTGTCAAAAAATTAAGAGGATTTCTATATACCAATAATGTCTGACAGCCAAATCAAGAACACAGTCCGACCTATAATATCCACAAAAGGAGTAAAGTACTTAGTAATACAGCTAACCAATGTACAAGTTTGATAAAGAAGCAAGGCCCAACGGTGTGCTGTCTTAATAAGACCTATCTCACAGGCAATGACACCCAGATGCTCAAAGTAAAGGGGTGGGGAAAGATCTGTCAATCTAAGAGAAAACAACAGAGTAGGAGTTGCTATTCTCGTTTCAGACAAAACAGACTTTAAAGCAAGTACGATTTGAAAGGAAAGTGAAAGGCATTACATATTGATGAAGAGCTCAATTCAACAAGAAGACTTAATTATCCAAAATATATATGCACCTGACACTGGATTCATAAAACAGGTTTTTAGAGACTTATGAAGAGATTTAGACAACCACACACTTTTGTTTTGTATAGTGCTGAAAGAAATCAGAGACAACACAAACAAACTGAAAAACATTCTGTGATAATGGATAGGAAGAATCAGTATTATTAAAATGGCCATACTGCCCAAAGAAATTTATAGATTCAATGCTCTTGCTATCAAACTACTCATATATTTTTTCACAGCATTAGATAAAACTATTACAAAATTTATATGAAACCAAAAAATAGCCCAGATATTCAAAGCACTCCTACACAAAAGGAACAAAGCCAGAGGCATCACACCACCCAACTTCAAACTATACTACAAGCCTACAGTAACAAAAACAGCATAGTACTGGTAGAAAAACAGACACATAGGCCTATGGAATAGGCCTATAGAGAAATGAGAAATAAAGTTGCACACCTACAACCATCTGTTCTTTGACAAAGTTGACAATAAGAAGCAATGGGGAAAGGACTTTCTGTTTAAAAAATGGTGTTGGAATAAGTGTTTAGCCATAGGCAGAAGATTGAAACCCCTTCTTTCAGTATATGCAAAAATTAACTCAAGACAGATTAATGACTTAAGTGTAAGACCTAGAACTAAAAAACCCTAGAAGAAAATCTAGGGTTTTCAGGAAATTTCATTTCTAGAAATATTCCAGACATAGACCTTGGGAAAGATTTTATGGCAAAGTATTCAAAAGCAATTGCAACAAAAAAATGGAGAAGTGGGGCTTAATTCAACTAAAGATCTTCTGCACAGCAGAAGAAACCATCAACAGAGTAAACAGACAACCTACAGAATTAGACAAAATATTCACAAACTGTGCTCCAACAAAGGTCTAATATCCAGAATCTACAAGGAACTTAAACACCAACAATGAAACAGCAAAATATCACATTACAAATTAGACAAAGGCCATGAACAGATACTTCTCAAAAGAAGACATACCCATGGCTAATAAGCATATGGAAAAATGCTCAACAGCACTAGTCATTAGAGAAATGCAAATCAAAACCACATTGACTTACCATCTCAAACAATCAGAATGGCTATTATTAAAAAGTCAAAAAATGACATGTTGGTGAGGTTGTGGAAAAAACGAAACAAAACACCTGTACACTGCTTGGGGGAATGGAAGTTATTCCAGCCACTTGTGGAAAGCAGTCTGAAGATTTCTCAAAGAACTTAAAACACAGCTACCATTCAGCCCAGCAATACTCCCTGGGTATACATCCAAAGGAATACAAATGCACGTGCACTTGTATGTTCAACACAACATTATTCGCATTAGCAAAGACACGGAATCAACCTAGATGACCATCAACAGTGGACTGAATAAAGAAAATATGGTACATATGCACCATGGAATACTATGCAGCCATAAAAAGAAATAAAATCGTGTCCTTTGCAGTAATGTAGATATAGCTGATGGCCATGATTCTAAGTGAATTAATGCAGGAACAGAAAACCAAATATTGCATGTTTTCACTTGTAAGGGGGAGTTAAACACTGTAAATGCAGACATAAAGAAGAGACAAATAGACACTGGAGCCTACTACAGGCTGGAAAGTGATGATTGAAAAACCACCAATCGGTACTATGCTCGCTACCTGGGTGATGAAATGGTTTGTACACCAAACCCCAGTGACACACAATTTAAACACCTAACAAACCTGCACATGTACCTCCTGAACCTAAAATAAAAGTTGAAAAGGAAAAAATCAAGACTATACACCCAAATATCTATATAATTTATATTTAATACAAATATGTAGACTTTTTAATATGTTTAACTTCCACAGGCAGTATAGCCACATTATCATCAACTTTTTCTACTTGATTGATTGAACTATATTTTTATATATTTTAATATAAAAAATTCCTTCACATGAAAGTGTGTCAAAAATTTCCAAAATTGCTAATATATTTATTAAAATTCCTAAAGATTTGTTTACACTAAAACAAACAAAAAAGGCTGAAAGATGCCGAACATGGATGTAATTTTCTATAGCAAACTTATGATAAGGCCGGGCATGGTGGCTTATGCCTGTAATTCCAGCACTTTGGGAGGCCAAGGCAGGCGGATCCCCTAAGGTCAGGAATTTGAGACCAGCCTGACCAACATGGCGAAGCCCTGTTTTCACAAAAAATACAAAAATTAGCTGGGCATGGTGGCACACGCCTGTAATTCCAGCTACTCAGGAGGCTGAGACAGGAGAATCGCTTGAACCCGGGAGGTGGAGGTTGCAGTGAGCCGAGATCGTGCCATTGCACTCCAGCCTGGGCAACAAGAACGAGACTCTATCTCAAAAAAAAAAAAAAAAAAAAGAAAAGAAAAGAAAGAAAAGAAAACCCATGATAAAAAAACCAAGTCATTCAAACATTGACAATTTAATTTGTGCTGATAATGTAAAAGCAGTGTCTTTTGTCATTTGTCCTGGCATTTGAAAATGACAGGATAGAAGTAATTCAGCTTCTGTTGCTTCATCTTACATTCACTGTGCTATTGTTGCTTATTTCAAACCTACTGTTTAAATGCAGAAATATAAAGTACTGCCTAGGTGGAAGACAAAAATGTCACCAGAACAAAGCTCCATACTACTACAAATTCTTGAAACCAACCTATGTACCTGAGCACTAAATAACTAGGGGTTCTTTAAATTAACTTCTGTGTGAAGTATAATATTTATTTTAAAAATATCTAACAAAAATTGCATTATGTAGCATAACATGTATTGTGCAACTGCAACAATAGTTTAGAACATAAACATTATAGATAGATATGTTCATATAGATAGATAATATGTATATGTTCAAAACTATTATTTAGATAGTTTGATTTAGAACAACATATCTATTGTTTAGGTAGTTTGGAACATAGATAATAGTTTAGAACACTAATATATTTTTATATCAGTGATAAAAATTATATTGTGATAATAAAAATGACTAATTTTGAGTATTATTATTATTTTTTAATTATCTATGAAGAAATGCATCACCTTATTGCCTGCTCCTGCCAGCCAACTCCGACTGCCCAGCCCTTGATACTCCAGGGCCACTTGATGAAATGTTCCAAGCACCTGCCCTCTTTCTTTCTGTTTTAATCTACCTAACTCCTACTGGTCCTAAAACTTTTTTATCTTTCTCTTCTCCATATTTCCTAATTCTCCTCCCTTTCTTCCTTCTATGGCATTGTAGCATGTTCTTATATATTTAATTTAGTATTTTTCAGGTTGTGACACCTTAAGTATCTTCACAATCAAACATGGTTATCATAGTTTAGGATCCTCCAAGAGCAACTCTTGAGACAAAAATTCTAGTGCAAATAAGTTGTTAGGAAAGATTCCAGATAAATCTGGTAGGCAAATGGTGAAGGATAGCAGACACTATCTGTATCCTACTAAGCATCCTCAAATCTTCTCATTTCAATTTGCGTGTTCGATTTACAGAGACCAGTATCTGCATCTCCATGCATAAGGATTTTCCCCAATACGTAGCCCACTCTGCTTGTGCAATTGGCAGGCTAGAAGTACCAGGGAATTAAATATACCACCCCAAAAGCCCTCAATTAATACTTTATGGTTATTGCTATATAATCTCAGATTATCTCTTCTCTTGGTTGACACAACTCTGAGGCATGCTTTTGCCCTTTGCCCTTTCCCCTAGAGTGAAGCAATCCTGTGGTTTCTAGATTAGTAACGCGCACTTCGAGCTTGGTTTCTTCTCTGTAGCACCTACCCATTTCCCTTCTAATGTTTCCTGCATCTCCCAAATACTGTGCCTCTGCTTCTGGAGGGTCATAAAATAAGACAGGAAGAGAGAAAGTAAGAGAAAACTGTCATTCAAAGGAATGCTGTAAAGCAAGTTACCAATATAAAGCAAGTTACCACTAGGGAATTATGGGAGACAATGGGGAATAGGAGCCTCAGAATTATTTTACACAAAAGAAAAGGGAGCCTCTATACTGATATACAGACACCCACCAGTCACTGGTTAAGTGATGATGATCTTAGAATGTTTGTATTCTCTGGCGAGTCTGGCCTGCTGTGGACAAAGTAGAGAATGAGATTGCTACTAGAGAAAACTCTCAGAAAGGTAAATGTAGGTGCTGACTTTTGTAAGCCAGGCCAGTCTGCCTACAGAATGGGGAAGAAAGGTTAGTTTCTTCCACACTGGGATCCTCAAGAAGGTTACTGTATTTTATTTGTTTTTCCTCCAAAGGGTTTATCACCATGCCCGACACAAAGAAGATATGAAGGTTTTTTCTAAACCACATAATTGAGAGGATAAAGCAACTATATGGTTAAGAAATCATAGAAACATTCAATACAAGTACTTTAGGATAACTGTGAAATGGAGTTTATGAGGAAATCTGAGCAAAATGTTGAGCTTCCTGAGTGAGGCATTTTCTGGAGCTTCAATATCAAATTATATAAAATGAGCTCTGCCAGTGTGAAAGATAGTTTAGACCTCTGAAAATCATTCTCTCTTCTAGTTGAAGAAAACCAAAGGGGTAAAGTGAGGAAGAACACACAATATCTAGGAAACATCTCACTTTCTAAAAATCACAATGTGAATGGTTCATTTTTTCAAAAATCACATGGAAAATGAAAAACATTTCTTAGAAAATAGAATGAGTTTCCAAAAGATACAGAGGAATATAGAATATAAGTGTGTCAGAAAATAATAATGAGATAGTTTCACTTCTAGGGGAATAATTATCCAAATTATAAATGAGTCTCAATATATTTCAGAAAAATATTCTGAAAAGTATATGACAAACATTTAACCCATTTTAGGACTGGTGTGGTGAGGCTGCAGCATTTCTATATTCATTCTTCTGATCTCAGGCCACTTCACTGATTAAACTTTCTTCAAGAAAGAAAAATTTCTCTACTTTCTTGGTCAATAACTATTTACTAAGTCTTTTGAGGGAACAGGCAAATCAACTTTAATGTAAAGAGAAGCTTGTTCCATCTTTGGAAAAGGGCAAATAAAGATGATGGAATCATTGTCAAGCTTCTTATGGCTGCTAATGATAATGTCAGAAGTTCTTAATATGAACAGCGTATTAAATTTTCAATATGCCATTGAGTGTGTTAGATGTAACATAAATTATCATGCCAACTTTATCTCATTTAAAGTTCTTTGACACCAATGCTCAATGACAAAGTACGTCTCACTATGAACCAAACTGATCTATTTTGTTTACCCTTGATTTTTAAAATTCTTCATCTTGGTTTTGTCAGGCTTGTTTTTGCCATCTGTCTGTTACTTGAAAGACTTTGGTAGCTGTAAGGTCATCATCTTCTCACAGATATTCCTGGACTGACATGCACTGCTCACAAGCTGAAGCACTGTCTTCTTCAGGGATCCAGGTAGAGTGGCAGATTTATTACCTGTTCCCTGGAGGAGTCTGCTTCAAAGTGGAAATGAACTTGGGAGCTCAAAATGTCCAGCACACCAAAAACATTTGCCTTACACTGACAACAGCAATAAAGTATTTTCTCCTTTTAACAAAAACATCAGGAAAATGTAGCATTTGCATTACAGTAACACATTCCCTGAAATATCTCTTCATCAGACAGACTTGCTTTCTCTGTCATTTGCCCATCTTTGTAATTGCTGTGTCTGAATTTTTTTTTCCTATGAACTTAGCAGTTACATTAAATGAAAAAAGAGTTGACATTTACTCCCACAATGCTTTTTCAAAGACTGATGACTAACAGCATGGAAGAAATATGTACTTTATCATGATTGTTTCAAGGAAGAATTCCAATATGATATTTCATTAGTTTTCATAGTGTAATTATGATGATTACAGTTACAGCTCTGTTCAAGTGTTGCTTCTGGTGCTGTTTCTTCTGACAGAATTTTCCTAAAGTACACTCCTTAGGTCTCTGTGTTTGTAGAAGAGGATGAAGCATGAATGGTGACCTTTATACTCTGTCAGATAGTGTCCTGGTTCTCACCAAGTTTCGTGTTTTTTAGCTTTGAGTCTTCAAACCAAAATATCACTGAAAGATTTTTTTCCCCCGACTGAAGTCCACTAACCATCACAACTCTAAATACTGTAAAAAAAAAAAAAAAAAATCAGTGCCTTACCTTATAGTTTTACTTTATTGAGCCAGCAAAGCTAAGCATTTTTTTTTTAATTTTTACTGAGAATTTTGTCTTCCCTTTTGAATGCAAATGAAAGTAAATCAAAATCTCCATAGAAATACAATAAAATTATTAGCTGGTGATTGTCTTTGATTTATGAGAGAAAATGAGTGTGTGTGAGCATGTGTGTGCGTGCATGCAAGTAAAAATGCACACTTTTTTTAAAAAGTGAGAGATATAGGTATATCCTACAAGCAAAGAAATTAGAAAGTGATGACCTTAAAGCTAAATGGATTCAGTGGCCTTCCCAATAAACAATGTAAGTGAAATGAATTTATGAGTCTCAGCAGATTCCTGAGGTCCTGTAGCAATGGAAACAAAAGTCATCTCTGAGTTGACAAATATGGGTCCCCTTGACTGGGGGGATTATTTAACATACCACCTAGCCCTTTCCTTATAAATACCTCTGAATGTGCAGAGTACTTGTCAGTAGTGACTGAAAAAGGAGCACAAGCAACAATGGAGATAAATATTTTTCTCAGGGCACTATTTCCTATGATTTCCCAGAAACCCCTTTAAGTTTAAAAATGAAAAAAAAAATCTATGTCAGAAGACTCGTTTACAAAAAGAAGACAGATCTCAATCGGTTACCTCAGTTATTCTCAATTACTTTCATTGCAATTATTAAGCTATGGTTGACTATGAGCAATCCCAAATGTAATTTGTTCTATATCCTAGGATTTAGATTATATCACAATAAAGAAGAGTTTCTAAGACTATGTAGAGAATGGCAGAATAACTACATCCGCTATAGTTAAAAAAAATGAAATGTATAAATGATTATCCAGTCAGATTTCGATTGTGTAACCAGCCACTACCAACAGCTACTGGGCTGAATTCTTTATGTATTAATTTTTTAGGGCTGCCACATAAATTACCACAAATCAAAAGGCTTAAACAACAAAAATTTGTTTTCTCATATTTCTGGAGGCTAGAAGTGTGCAATCTAGGTGTCAGCAGAACCATGCCCTTTATGAAGACTTTAGGGTCCTTCCTTGCCTCTTATTATCTGCTAGTAGCCAGGAATCCTCAGCCTTTCTTGGCTTGTAAATGCATTACTTACCTCTGTCTTCATAGGATTCTCCTCTATGTCTTCACATAACCTTCCCTGTGTGTATGTCTCTGTGTCCAAATTAACTTGATTTCATAAGGGCACCAGTCATTGGATTTAGGGTCCACCTTTAATCCAGTATGTTCTCATTTTAACTTGATTACGTCTGTTTTCGGCAAAACACTATTTTCAAAGAAGTTCTCATTCTGAGGTTCAAGTAGAATGAATTTTGAGGTGGCACTGTTCAAACCAGTGCATGAGCTAAGTAGGAGGAAACAGTAAAGCTACTAATAATTTATTTTGTTTCAAAAGACACATTGGGAATTCTGTCCTCTGTAAGAAATCAAGGGCATACGATGTTCACAAAAGCAGCAGAAAGACAGGAAGGCTTTTATATTCTACTATATTTCATTTTCTTGGAGGCAATGTAAAGCCATCAAATGGTTTCTAATCAGGGAAGACAGTTATTGATGCTTATTTTAGTAAATTTATTCTCTTCGAACATAATAGTAAAAAAGTAGAGGCAGCAAGTTTGGAAAATTTATTGAAGGCCTTCATGCTAAAAGAAAAGAGAGGGCAGTACTTCAAGGAAAATAGAAGCTCAGGGGTAGATATACTCATTAGCAAGATAATTTGAACATTTATCCTCTGCAGTATATATCCTAGAGAGGAGAAATTTGAAAATAAGTGAGAGAAAGTGAATAGGCAATATAAGAACAAAGATACACATGGTTGGCTTACACTATAAAGCAAACAACTCTTTTTTTTAATCAGAATGAAGACAATGTCAGAGGTTAATGCAGATGCAAATTTTTATAGGTAAAAGCTGGAGAAATTGAGAGAATTATGCCTTTATGAAACAGGAAGCAAGGCTGAGTGCGTAAGTGCCTTGTTTGATGTGAGCTAGCCAGACAAAAATGAACAAAGTAGACACAACTCTTGCCAATTTAAGAATTTACAAGTTTGCAGAGATACAATTATAATATAGGTAATTTTGAAAAGTAAGGTATGTCACAGAAATACATAGCAAGAAGGTAAAATTCAGTTTGAGATAGTCAATGAAGCAGAATTTAAACTGAGACCTAAAGAAAGTATAAGAATAACTATCAAAGCAGTATATGGTATAGGAAAGAGTATTCTAAGATAGGAAACAGCATGACCAAACCCAGGAGAAAATTTATATGGCAGTTTCAAGGAATTGAAAGAAACTAAGTGTGGCTGATTTGCTAACTCTAAGAGATGTATTGAGATATATTGAGAAATAATGCTAAAGTAGAAAATAAGCAGACCAGACCATGGACCAGAAAATTAGTGGACCAGAAAGTGTTAGCAGCTAGTTTAAGTTTAGACTTTATTTTAAGGAGAGATGATAAGCCATTTAAATGTTTTATGTGGGAACATAAGACTGTAAGATTAACATATTAAAGGGTGGCTGTTGGTGCTTGTATAAAATGTATTAAAGGAGATCAAAAATGAAGTGGGAGGGAACAGTTTGGAGTCTACAGCAATAATCCATGTGAAAGATACTGGTAGATGTAGCCAGAATAGTAGACATGAATATAAGAATAGATAAGTTTTAGGTACATTTTAGGTACAATGATTTATTTAAGAAATATTTAGGATTAACTTAGGAATTATTTAGAATATTTAGAACAATAGGTAAGTGAGGCAAAAGAGAATGATGAATCAGATCTCACACTCAGAATTCTGATTTGCACAGTGGATTGATGCTGGAGCCATGCACTGATACATGAAGTTGGAAAGATTATAAACACTACATGAGAAATGTGGCATTTAGGATATATGAGAAATATTCACATGGAGTTTTCCTAAACTCTAGATGAGTGCTATAGGCTGGAGTTAGTATTTTGGCAATTATCTAGAACATGGAAACTTATGTAATGGAAGGGCAGGAAAGAATTTGTAGAGTGATGAGGAAAAGAAGCTAAGAACTGAACCCTGTTAAGTTAAATATTTAAAGCAGAGTAGGTGAAGAATAGAAAGCAAATACATGGAGAAAGATCAAAGTAGCTGAAAGTCTTAGAATGTGTGATTTAATAGCAATAAAAATAGACTTCTTCAAAAACAGGCATGTGCTTAGCTCAAAGGTTAAGTAACATAATCCATGAGAAATGTACATTTGGATTTTGATACGAAAAAGGAATTAGATGTCAATGGGGGATAGACTAAAAGAATGTAAAAGTTGAGAAAGTACAGGTAGGCAATTGTTTGAAAAAGTTTGGCACTATAGATTATTTCTTTCTATAGATTCATATATATTTGTTTCAGATGATATCTTTATCATGTATCTATTAGCTAGATGAAGCTGTTATGAAATAATGTTTTTGAATTTCATATAGTACTTGTATTCATCCTATTTTATTACACTAATTTATCAATTCTAATTTCTTTCACTTTTCTAGGTATATATCATGCCATCTAAAAATAATGATTGTATAGTCTTATTAATTCTAATATTTGCTCTTCTTAGTTTCATTTGATAAAGTGCTTCATTGATCATGACTTCAAAAACAATATGAAATCAAAATGAGGAATGGTTTATCCAAGATGGCTGGCTCATGGGCTGATTGATTGTCTAATCTTTGAGGAAAGGAAATTATTGAGTGTCCTAATTATAGTCACAAGGCTTTAAGCCTTTGACATATATAGTTTTTCCCATTTGAGGCACTGTCTAGTTACTGACTCACTGCATCAAGAAGTCAGTGACAATCTGTTCTACCCAGAGACTTAATAATCTGGACACTGTCTTGAGATAACATTTTTTCTTTACTTACTGAAAAATTGTTTTTTTTATTAATTTTCTAAATCATTTAATTTTTTTGAAAAAAATTTAATACTATGGAAGAGTTGACAATAGTCATTCCCTTCTCCATACATCTTCAGCCCTCTTCTCTTCTAGATAAGAGTTAATTTCAATAACTGAAAATCAAATCACATCTATAAGCATTGTTTACTACAGAGCCAATTAGTTTTTTTAAATTATGTTTTCTTCTTCAAACTTTTTATATCACAATACCTGTTTCACATAAACAAAATGATTCAGGGTAAGTGAATTATTTTCACTTGAGCTCCATACTTAGCTCAAAACCTTGCCACTTGGCTTTTTTCATATGACAACCTCAACATTTTTCTCCTAGAGTTAATTATTTATTGTTTTTGATGCTGATGGAATTTAATGATTATTTTTATTCTCTATTTGATTTATCTGTTTTAGAATATTTATTATTTTCTTCCTTCTACTGGCTAAGGGTTCAGTTGACTCATCTTTTGCTAACTATTTAAAGTGTACAATTAGTTTATTCGAGATGTTATTTTTAATGTAGGCATACACAGCTATACATTTCCCTCTCACTACTACTTTCAATGAATCCTATGTATTTTAGTGTGTTTCATTTTATTATAATTCATCTAAAAGTATTTTTAAATTTTCCTTGTGATTTCTTCTTTGACCTATTGGGTTTTTAGAGTGTGTTGTTTAATTTCTACATATCTGTGAGTTTTCCAGTTTTCCTTATGTCATTGATTTCTAGCTTCATTCCATTGTTGCCTGAAAACATTCTGTGTATGATTTCAATATTTCTGAATTTTTTAAGAATTGTTTTGTGCCTGAACATATAGTCTATTCTGGAAAATGTTCCATCTGCTCTTGAGAACAATGTGTCTTCTGCTGTTGTTAGGTGTAGTATTCTGTACATACCTGCTAGGTTCAATTGGCTGATAGTGTTGCTCAAGTCCTCATTTTCTTATTAATCTTTTGATTTGTCATTCTATCCATTATTAAAAGTGCACTATTGTTTGATGGTACCTACTTACATTGAAAAAAAAACCCCTGTGATATTGATGTCTCCAACTATTATTGAAGAACTGTCTGTTTATCTTTCCATACATTTTGAGGGATCTATTGTTAGGTCTCTACTGGTGACTCTATTTAAATACAATTTGTCAGAAGACCCTTTCCTAAACAAATAACTCCTTATTCTCTGTCTCCCTGCTACTCAAAGTGTGATAAACAGTCCAGCATTTGTATATCCCTGGGAAGCTATCAGAGATAAGGATCTCAATCTTCACTTTGGACCTACTGAATCAGAGTCTACATCTTAACAAGACCCATAGATGACTTTTGTCAAAATTCAAGTTTGAGTAGTTTTTTTTTTCTATCCCCTGTTTTTATCTTTTTAAATAGTACATATGGCTTCCTCATATTTTTGTATTAACTTGTAATTTGGTTCGTCAATTGTCTTCCTCTATAACAACATAAGCTCATTGGGAACAGAGCTTCCTTCGTTGTGTTCCTTTCCAAATCACAATATGTAGAGCAGTCTGGTCCACAGTAGGTGCTTAATAATAATTGTTGCATAACTGGAAGAAAGAATGAATGAGTTAAAACATCTCTTTAATGAGTAAAAAGTTCAAATGATCTTCCATTGCCCTTAGAATGTAAGTCTTAAATCTTCTGGTATCTTCTCCTGTCACACTCCTTTTCTCATTATTTCCCAAACACACTGGACTTTTTGAGTCCTTGAATATATCATAATCTTATGTACCTCAGGTCCTTTGGGAGTGATGATCCATCCTCCTAGTGTACTCACTTCTCCCCTCTTTATAGAACTTATTCCTGTCCCTTATTTAGCTTCAAACAGCTTTTTTTGATCAGATCAAACAAGAGTATGCTATCTGTCTATGTTTCCCTGAATTTCTTCACTGCAGATTTTATCTCAATTAAATTTGTTTTAATGTTGCATCTCCAGCTCCAATAGAGAAAAGATGTACTTGCTTAATTACTAATGTAATAATATTTACTAGGCTAAGAATATATCTTTTATTATACTTTTAAAATTAGAGCTATACTTGGTTTATATTTGATCATATATTTTCTGTAACTATTGAGGAATATGTTTATTTTTATTGGTGTGATGAATAATATTTAGAAATTGTTTTCTTTATTTTGAAGTATCCTCTTTTCAGAGTAAATTCTATTTGAATATGATGTACCATCAAACATTTGCTTAATGACAAGGGTATATTCTGAGAAATGTGCCATTAGGTGATTTCCTTACTGTGCAAACATCATAGAGTGCACTTACACAAAACTAGATGGTGCAGACTACTACACACTTAGGCTATATGGTATAGACTATTGCCCTGAGGCTACAAACATGTTTACATTACTACTTTACTGAATACTATAGGTAACTGTAACACACTGGTAAGAATTTGTGTACCTAAACCTAGAAAAAATATAGTACAAATTTGGTATTATCATCTTATGGAACCACTACTATATATATGGTCTGTTGATGACTGAAATGTTGTTATGGAGCACATGACTATATTATAATGTGATTATTAATTATGTTTTCCATTATAAACAACAATTCTAAATTATATTAGCATGACTTGTTTTCTCATGTTGTTTTCTGTATAAAAATATTTTTTATTTCTCTAAGTAGCAAACACTTATACATGTACGTGTTCTTCCTTCAAATGAATTGTGAAGATACAAATTGTATCTTTTCTTCCAACACCTCCTACTATTTAGCTAAATAGATTTTTAAACATATTTTCCATTACTGATGGGGCAAGTAGTTCATTGTTTATTATTACACAAGTTGAGTTCAAGGAAACTCAGTTTACATTCCAGCTCCAAAACTAATAAGCAGTGTGATCATGAGTGATTACTTAATTGTTCTAAACTTCTGTTTCCATTTCTGAAAATAATACCTATTGTGTTATATTGTTTTGTAAAACTTCCATGAAATAATACATGTTTGTTGGTTAGAATTTCTTGACAGAGTGAGTAAGCCTTCAATAAATGGGGTGTTGTTATTTAGCGGTGTACCTCAATGGGAAATATTTATGAATTTTTCTAAAACTCTTTTGAGAATGCTCTACTTGCACTGCCAAGTCAAACAGAATAATCTGTACTTTCTTATTTCATATAGATCATGATGAACCATGGCTAAGTCAAATAAGCTTTCCAAGTACCTGATTAATATTTTCCTGTGCTCCTTACAAATTTAGACCTCAAATATGAGTAAATCTAAGCATGGTCCTTGGTTAAAAAACAAATGACAGAAAAACACTACACATATGCATTGTAAAACCATGCCTACTTTTGCTTTACTTAGGAGAATGGAAATGTGGAGAAATGTGCTGAAGATGGAATATGGAAAATGTCTCATTTTATCTGGTTCTTATTTCTTCCTTAATTTCACTCAACTCAAGGATGATGATTATTTGATTATCCTTTCAAGTGTTGATTAGAAAATTTCATCTAGTTTTCATTAAATGAGACTGAAGGATAAAATGACATAGTTTCATGTGCATCATATAAGTAAATTGTGAGTCTAAGTTATTTGAAATAATTTATAAAATGCTTTTAATGCACTTAGTGTATATTATATAGTTCAGTGATGCTGCCTTTGTTCTTGCTTCCTTTCCTAATTGGATTAGTACAGATACTGCAGGCAACTCTTGAGTGAAAGGGATCAAGGGTATCTATTTCCAAATTTTCTGATCAATTGGTCAAAGTATCTTTTCATGTTGCATATCATTTCAGTGCTCTGCTATTCTTCTAAGAGTTTCCCTTCTCCATCTTGCTATAAATATTGGAATTTTCATCATTTTTTCCTTTCTTTTTGGTAGTTTTCTCCCAAAAGACTAAGCAACTTAGAGTTAGGGATGCAATACAAATCAGGAAAGGGCAAGACAGGTGTTATGAACTGTAACATTGTGCACCAGGAATTGTAAGTTTTCTCTGGGAGAGAGAGGGATTCATTTTTGACATAATGTATCTGATACAAATTGACAATAGAAATGAGTGAAATACTCAGGAATCACTAATGCTTGACTGTTCTCCTGCCCAACTGTGAATAATAATTTATTCCTTGGATAGGTGTTTATTCCCTGAATAAGTGAGAGCTTGACCTGATTTAGCAGGAAATCCCATCCTAGTGAGGAGAATCTAGAAATAATTTGCTCTTCTCTCACTGACTCTTTGGTGTACTGAAGGTTAGGATATTGTCAAAGGTAAACCCACAGAATGTCTTGGTGAGCAGTGTGTCCAAAAACCTACCTCAATCTCTGGTTTCACTTGTATAGATTATGATGCTTCAGCCACATGAACAATAATCCTTGCTTCAAGTTGCCTTAAATAAGAAAGCTATTTATTATCTCATGTATCAGAAAATCAAGAGGTAGGATGGTTTGGAGGTTTATTTAATTCAGTCACTGTTATCCACAAGGATCCAGATTATTTTTATCTCTCCACTCTGCTGGCCTCAACGTTGGTTTTATCATCAGGCATAAAGCAATACTTTCAGATATCCTATCCAGATACAAACATCAGAAAATAGAAGATATAGTATCTCTTAATGAGGATATCACTTTTAATAACTTAAAATATTCTTAGAATCTACTCCAGCAGTCTCCCTCTCATACATCTACTGGTGAGAACTGGGTCATATACCCATTTTTTAAATCAAGAGTTAGCAAGAGGAATGGGATTATATTAGAACAATCATGCCCATCGATTGGTCTAATGCTTATTGAATGGTGCTAACCATGCGCCCTTGGACTTAGTGAGTACATATTGGGTAATTCCTAATGAGTGCAAAGTCTTCTATCCTAGATAGTTTTTTCTAAACTTGGTAGACGCCCTCTTACTTGCTATGTCAGGAATAATCTTTCCAGACCCATTCCATCAGTAAGGACCTTCACGGCCCTTTTCATGAAACTAAAAGGGAGTGAGAATAAGAGAACTGTGTGATGAGAGGAAAAAAAATATTGAAATAGAAAGTAATTTATTACTGCCTTTTTGAGTGTTTTGTATATATTTGGAACAATTAGGAAAACTAGTCAACTTTTGCTCCCATTGTGTTTGCTGCTACTTTATGGAAAGGTGAGCAAATGTATGTACATTGATGGATTTTTAAAAAAAATATAAAAGATCATTGAAATGGAATGTTATGATTTCATAAACAGGCATCCAATTATATAGTAATATTTTAAATAGCATGATGACTTATTTAAAAATATTTCTTTGGAATGAATAATAATTCTCTGTAATGCTATCCAAAATATATTTTATGTTATAGCAAAATATTATGTTGCTTTTAAAATACACCAAATTCTGGCTGGGTGCAGTGGCTCACACCTGTAATCCCAACATTTTTGGAGGCCGAGGTGGGTGGATCACCTGAGGTCAGGAGTTTGAGACCAGCCTGACCAATATGGTGAAACCCTATCTCTACTAAAAATACAAAAATTATCTGGCATGGTGACATGCACCTGTAGTCCCAGCTACCCAGGAGGCTGAGACAGGAGAATTGCTTGAACCCAGGAGGCGGAAGTTGTAGTGAGCTTAGATCACACCACTTCACTCCAGCCTGGGCGAGACAGTGAGACTCTGTCTCAAAAAAAAAAAAAAAAAAAAAAAATACACCAAATTCTTTCCATTAGTCCCATCTTAAATACAAGTAAGGCTGGGCGTAATGGCTCATGCCTGTAATCCCAGCACTTTGTGAGGCCAAGGTGGGAGGATCACCTGAGGTCAGGGGTCCTAGAGCAGCCTGGCCAACATGGTGAAACCCCGTCTCTACTAAAAATACAAAAATTAGCTGGATGTCGTGATGTGCACCTGTAGTCCCAGCTACTTGGGAGGCTGAGGCAGGAGAATTGCTTGAATCCAGGAAGCGGAGGTTGCAGTAACCCCTGATCGCACCATTGTACTCCAGCCTGAGCAACAGAGCAAGACTCTGTCTTAAAAAACAAAACAAAACAACAACAAAATACAAGTAAGCTCTTTTAAACTTTTAACATTTAATTATGTCTTGTAGTTGGGTTTCATAGAAATATTATAAATTTTTTTGGTTACTATATTTCATGAAGTGTTTGGATAATTATCTGGAGGAATTTTCATTCTTTTGTCACTTAAAGGATGATGGAAAATTGTTTAATATTTTAGCAATGTCATTAGAGTGTTTATATTTTTTCATTATCATAAGGATGTCTCAAGGGGTAAGTTATTTTTAAGAGTACTGTAGAGGTGGGAATTTTTAAGATCTGGATGAATCTTTGCTTCAAGTAGCTTACAGATTGCTACTAAAACATTTATATGTATTTTATATGAGCAATAGATATCATAATTTTGGAGGCTAATAAGGTAGATGGAAATAATATGTGAGGAAAGCTATAATCATTTCTGATGAATTAGACTTAAAAAGAATTCTAAAGTACACTTAAGACTCTGAAGAGAGCTAATCTTACAAAGGAAGATGGACAGATCACGTATGGTTTAAAAGGGTATGATGCTATTAAAATTAATAAGAGAATTTAGCAATATCTCAGAATACAAAGGAAATATATAAAAATCAGGTGTATTCTCTATTTTAGAAACAAGCAATCAGAAAATAAATTTTAAACCATTATTTCAAAAATATCTATGAAAACAAGGAATGCTTAGTTATGTTTTTAAAAAATATATGCAAAAGATCTACACATAGGAAATTACAATACATATCTGAGAAAATTTAAAGAAGACCTACATAAGTTGAAATATATACTATATTCATGGATTATATATTAAATATAAATAAATTGAAATATATACTATATTCATGGAAAGTTTGATGTTATTTAAGTGTAATTTCCTTCTAATTCATCTAGAAATAAAATACAATCTCAAAGACCCAGAAGACTTTTGTGGAAATTAACATACTGATTCTGAAGTTCATAATAGAAGTATGAAATGTTTCTAGAATAGCAAAAACAATTTTGAAAAGATAAAAAAGTCAAAATTAGAGAATTTATGCTACCAAACTTCAAAGTATAAAGCTACAGTAATCAAGACACCATGGTACTGGCATAAGTCTGAACATATTAATAAATGAAACAGAATATAAAGACCAGAAAGAGACATTGAGAGACAATCAGTTTTTGAAAAGCCAGGAGAGTACTTTATGAAGAAAAAAATAACCTTTTCAACAAATGGTATATGAACAACTCCATATACATGTAAAAGATAATGACTATATCACACCATACATAAAAATTAAAATTAACTATAAACGTGGCATATACATAAACTGTATCTTTTTTTTTTTTTTTTTTTTTTTTTGACATGGAGTCTCACTTTGTTGTCCAGGCTGGAGTGCAATGGCATGATCTCGGCTCACTGCAACCTCTGCCTCCCAGGTTCAAGCAATTCTCCTGCCTCAGCCTCCTGAGTAGTTGGCACTATAGGTGTGCGCCACCATGCCTGGATAATTTTTTAATTTTTAGTAGAGACAGGGTTTCACCATGTTGGTCAGACTGGTCTCAAACTCTGACCTCAGGTGATTCTCCCACCTTGGCCTTCTAAAGTTCTGGGATTACAGGCATGAGCCTCCACACCAGGCCATAAACTGTATCTTTAATAAAGCATAGGCCTAAACTAAAACTTCTTGAAAAATATATAGAATTTTTTTTTTTTAGCTAGGGATAGGAAAAGGGTGTTCACACAGAGTTAAAATATAAATAAATATTTAATAAAGCATAGGCCTAAACTAAAACTTCTTGAAAAATATGTAGGAGACATTATTTTTTAGCTAGGAATAGGAAAAGGGTGTGTATACAGAACTGAAATATAAATACAGATATTAAATACAAAATATAAAATATAAAACCTAAACTTAAAAAATGGACAAATTGATAAAAGAGACCTTAGCAAAATTAAAATATTTCTTCTGTAAAATATATGTTGGGGAGGGGCTTCAAGATGGCTGATTAGAGGCATCTGCTACTTGTCTCCCCCACAAAGAACCAAAACAGCAATTAGATAATAACACTTTGAATATATCCTCTAAGGGAACACTAAAATTCAACAGAGAAGTGAAAGGGAAAAACCTAAGGGAAGGAAGGAGAGGGAAGTGAGAGAGCTTGCTAAACCAAGATCAACTGCAAGCCTAGAGATGCTCCCCAATGTGGCTAAAGGGAAGGTGACGGATCCTTAGAGCTCCATAATCCCAATGAAGAATCCTGCAATCCTATCCACAGGAAAGCCCTTCAACCTTCATGGGCCTTGAGACTAACATAAGGAGCTGTCTGGAGACTGCATGATGAAATTGCTCCAGAGAGGGAGATCACACTGGGCCGCACACACTCATGAGTTTCAGGCAGCTACTGTATAGTGCCATTTTGTAAGCCCATCCCACACCTGACTGCATCAGGCCCTGGGCTCAACAGTCCTTGCATGTTCTCATTCCTAGAGCCCCACCGACTTCCTACACTTACAGCCACCACCACAGCTGGCTGCTGTCACCCTGGTTGAAACATGAGACATTGGCAGCAACCCAGCTGCCCCAATGTATTAGTCTGTTCTCACACTGCTATGAAGACATACCTGGACTGGGTAATTTATTAAAATCAAATAGGTTTAATTGACTCACAGTTCCCCATGGCTGTGGAAACCTCAGGAAAATTACAATGATGGTAGAAGGGGAAGCAGGCATGTCTTACATGGTGACAGACAAGAGGGAGCATGTGTGTAAGTGCAGGAAAAACTACGATTTACAAAACCATCAGATCTCATGAGAATTCACTCACTATCACAAGAACAGCATGGGGGAGTTTGCCCCCATAATCCAATCACTTCCCTCCCTTGACACTTGGGGATTATAAGTCCCTCCCGTAACATGTAGGGGTTAAAATTTGATATGAGATTTGGGTGGGGACACAGTCAAACTATATTATTTCACCCCTGGTCCCTCCCAAATCTCATGTCCTTTATATATTTCAAAACCAATCATGCCTTCCCAACAATCCCCCAAAGTCTTTACTCATTCCAGCATTAACTTGAAAGTCCAAGACCAAAGTCTCATCTGAAACAAGGCAAGTCCCTTTTACCTAGGAGCCTGTAAATTAAAAAACAAGTGAACTACTTCCAAGATACAATGGAGGTAAAGGCATTGGATAATTGTTCCCATTCTAAATGGGAGAAATTGGCCAAAACAAAGGGGCTACAGGCCCAATGCAGGTTCAAAATCCAGCAGGGCAGTTACTAAATCTTAAAGCTCCAAAATAATCTCCTTTGACTCCATGTGTCACATCCAGGTAACACTGATGCAAGAGGTGGGCTCCCATGGCCTCAGGCAGCTCTGCTCCTGTGGCTTCGCAGGGTAATCCCTGCACCCTCATGTTGAGTGTCTGAAGCTTTTCTAGGCACATGGTGCAAGCTATTGGTGGATCTACCATTCTGGGGTCAGGAGGATGGTGGCCCTCTTCTCACAGCTCCACTAGGCAGTGCTCCAGTGGGGACTCTGTGTAGGGGCTCCAACCCCGCATTTCCCTTCCACACTGCTCTAGCAGAGGTTCTCTGTGAGGGTCCCACCCTGCAGCAGACCTCTGCCTGGACATCTGGGCATTTCCATACATACTCTGAAATCTAGGCAGACTTTCCCAAACCTCAATTCTTGTCCTCTGTGCACCCACAGGCCCAATACCACATGGAAGTGGCCAAGGCTTGGGGCTTGCACCCTCTGAAGCAACAGCCTGAGCTGTAGGTCAGCCTCTTTTAGCCACAGCTGGGATACAGAGCACCAAGTTCTGAGGTTGCACAGAACAGCAGTGGGGCCGTAGGCACAGCCCAGGAAACCATTTTTTTCCTCCTAGGCCTCCAGGTCTGTGATGGGAGGGGCTGCTGTGAAGGTCTCTGACATGCCCTGAGGACATTTTCCCCATTGTCTTGTGGATTAACATTTGGCTCTTCTTATTTACGCAAACTTATGCAGTGGGTTTGAATTCTTTCCAGGAAATGGGTTTTTCTTTTCTACTATATTGTCAGGCTGCAAATTTTCCAAACTTTTATGCTCCGCTTCTTGTTTAAACATAAGTTCTAATTTCAGATCATCTCTCTCAAGTTAACAGTTGCACAGATCTCAAGGGCAGGGGCACAATGACACCACTCTCTTTGCTAAAGCATAGCAAGAGTGACCTTTACTCCTGTTTCCAGTAAGTTCCTCCTCTTCATCTGAGACCACCTCTGCCTGCACTTCATTGTCCATATCATTATCAGAAGTTTGGTGAAAACCATTTGACAAGTCTTTAGGAAGTTTCAAACTTTCCCACATCTTCCTGCCTTCTTTTGAGCCCTCCAAACGATTCCAGCCTCTACCTGTTACCCAGTTCCAAAGTTGCTTCCACATTTTCAAGTATTCTTATAGCAGTGTCCCACTCCCAGTACCAATTTACTGTATTAGCCTGTTCTCACACTGCTGTAAAGATATATCCAAGACTGTGTAATTTATAAAGAAAAGAGGTTTAATTGACTCTCAGTTCCTCATGGCTGGAGAGGCCTCGGGAAACCTAGAATCATGGCAGAAGTAGAAGCAGGCATGTCTTACATTGTGGCAGGCAAGAGAGAGCACAGGTGTGACTACAGGAAAAACTTCCATTTATAAAACCACTAGATCTTTTAAGAATTTGCTCAGTCTCACAGAAACAGCATGGGGGAAACCACCCTGATAATCTAATCACTTGCCTTGCTTGACATGTGGGGATTATATGCCCCTCCCTCAACATGTAGGGGTTAAAATTTGCAATGAGATTTGGGTGGTGACACAGAGTCAAACCATATCACCTAAGCAGTGAAACTGCCACATTTTTATAAGCACTCAAGGACAGGCTGCACTATCCACAGTTGTGATTGGGGTCAAAATATATGCTCTCCAACTGCCTACCTAGAGCTGGTGCCACTGAAGGTAACCCTGCCCTCCCCAGCAGCTCTTGTACCCAACTTGAGCATTCTGCTGGGGGTCTTGGGATCACCCTGTGACTGCCAACCACAGCCAGCACCTGCATGAACCATGGGGAGGTGGGGCTGAGAACAGGACTGACCATCCTACCTCACTTCCTTCAGTGATTAATATACCATCCAGTGCCCTGGGGATCTTCCAGCCCCTTATACTACTTACTGTTGGCACCTGAGCACTACTACTGGGGACCTGAAGTTGGGTTGAGTTGACCTGCCCCTACCACTTCAGCAGGTACCCACCTACACCCACTACCTGTGGGCCTGGAGACTTTCCTGATTATCCCATCACAGCCATCACTTTCCTGATTATCCCATGATCACCAACAACCATCACTGAAATGGTGCTGACCATTGCACACCCAGAGGTTTGTCTCACCAATTTTACAGAAATCACCCAGGCCACATCCACTGCCAGGGGATAGCAGACCTGCCTAACTATCTGGCCCACCACTATCACTGCCAGCAATTAAACAAGCTGTATCCTGGAAGCCCAAGAATCAGTATATTTAGATCTGCTAATAGTGGTGTAAACCACCTTGGGCCCCAAAAGCAGGCATATGTGGCCCTCTGCTGCCACCACTGGTCCCTGAGGACTGGCTCACCTGGTATCCCTATTCCCACAAAACTTCACCGTAGCCTCCACTAACAGCAGCACCTTACATCATTGAGGAAATCACAGACACCACTGACATAATACTGTTTACAGTCAAATAAATCATATAGAGACCACACTCTATACACATCCAGAATCAAAGCCAAAGTGCCCTACTCAATTAACACCATAGATACATCTTCAGGAAAAAGCTCTCCCCTATGATAGCACATTAAAAAAGTGGAAGAAGCAACTGTTACACTACATGCATAGATATCAATGTAAGAATACAAGAAAAATTAAAAGCATGGAAATGTAACACCTTCAAAAGAACGAAATAATTTTCCAACAACAGATTCCAAAAATAAAGAAATTTTTGAAACCACAGAAAAAGAATTCAGAAAAATGATATTTTAAAAGTTCAGTGAAATACAAGAGAGCACAGATGAATAAGACCAATAGATCAGAAAAACAGTTCAGTATATGAATGAGAAATTTACCAAAGATATATATATATATATATAGATTATATAGATATATACAGATATAACAGAACCAATAAAAAATTCTGAAACTGAAGCAGTCATTTAAGAAAATACAAAATGCCTCTGAAAGCTTTCAAAAATAGACTAGATCAAGTGGAAGGAATTTCAGAATGTGAAGATATGTCTTTTGAAGTAACCCATTCAGACCAAAATAAAGAAATAGAATACAGCAAAGCCTACATGACATGTAGGACATAATATGGTTTGGCTCTATGTCCCCACCAAAATCTCATCTCAAATTTTAATTCCCATCTATCAAGGGAAGGATTTGGTGGGAGGTGATTGGACCATGAGGGTGCTTTCCCCCATGCTGTTCCCATGATAGTGAGTGAGTTCTCACAGAGCTGATGGTTTAAAAGTGTTCGGCTATTCCCCTGGCTGTCTCTCCTGCTGCCTTGTAAAGAAGGTGCTTGCTTCTCCTTCACCTTCTGCCATAATTGTTAGTTTCTTTAGGCCTACCCAGCCATGTGGAACTTTGAGTCAATTAAACCTCTTTCCTTTATAAATCACCCAGTCTTGGGTAGTTCTTTATATCAGTGTGAAAATAGACTAATACAGGACACCATAAAGCAACTAAATATTTGATTTTTCAGTCTCCCAGAAGGTGAAGAGAAAACAAGGATTGACAACTATTTAAGAAAGTAATAACTGAAAACCTCCCAAATCTAGGAAGAGCTTTAGACATCCAGATACAGCAAGCTCATAGATCTCCAAAGAGATACAATTCAAAAGGTTTTCTCCACAGCATATGATAGTCAAACTGTCAAAGATAAAAACCAAATGATAAATCATAAACATAGCAAGAGGAAACATCTAATAATCTATAAAGGAAACTTCATCTGATGAACAATAGACTTCTCAGCAGAAAGTTTACAGACCAAAAGAAAATAGAACAATATATTAAAAGTGCTACAGTCAAAACAAAAATCTGTTAGCCAAGAATACTCTCTGCAGCAAAATTATGCTTTATAAATGAAATATAAAGTATTTTTTAGACAAGCAAATGCTAAGGGAATTCATTACCTCTAGACTGCCCCTACAAGAAATGCTTAAGAGAGTCCTAAATCTGGAAGTGAAATGATAATATCTACTATTATTAAAAATACACAAATCTATAAAACCTACTGGTAGTGCAAACACACTAATATTACCACTACAGAAAACCAACAAACCACAATGATAAACAATATTAGAGAAAAAAAAGGGGAAATACAAAACAACCGGAAACCAATTAATTAAATTACAGGAATAAGCCCTCACATATTAATAATAACCATGAGCTAATAGTAATCAAAACAGTATGGTATTCGTATAAAAAGACACAGAGACCAATGGCATAGAATAGTGACTCCAGAAATCACATATTTAGAGACAATTGATTTTGGACAAAACCACCTAGAACATACATTGGGGAAAGAACCCCCTTCTCAATAAATGGTGCTGGGAAAACTGGATAACCATACACAGAAAAATAAAACTGTAATCCTATCTCCCACCATATGCAAAAGTCAAGATGAATTAAAGACTTTAACACAAAATCTGAAACGTAAAACTACTGGAAGAAAACAGGTAAACTCTTTAGGACATCAGCCTAAGCAAAGATTTAATGGCTAAAACCTCAAAGGTACAGGAAATAAAACAAAAACTAGACCAATAGGACTGTATTAAACTAAAAAAAAACTTCTCCGCAGCAAAATAAACAACCAATAGATCGAAGGAACAACCTCTTGAATAGGAGGAAATATTTCCAAATTATTCATCTAACAAGGGACTAATATCCAGGACATACAAATAATGCAAACAACTAAAGGGTGACAAAACAACAACAAATAATGCCATTACAAAATGGGCAAAGGATATGAATAGACATTTCTCAAAAGAAGACCTACAAATGGACAATAAATATACTTAAAATTACTCAACATTTCAAATCATCAGGAAATGCAAATTAAACCCACAATACAACATTATCCCAGTTAGAATGGCTATTATTAAAAAGACAAAAAATAACAGATGCTGGCAAGGATGTAGATAAAAAAAATCCCTATACGCTGTCGGGGGGAATGTAAATTAGAACACTATAAAAAATAGTATGGAGATTCTCAAAAAACTAAAAATAGAACTATCATACAATCCAGCAATCCTCTACAGAGAAATTATCCCAATGAAAAGAAGTAAGTATATTAAAGAGATACTTGGTTCAAGATGGCTAACCGGAGACATCTGACACCCATCCTCTCCAGAAAGAAGAACAAATTTTATGAATAGATAATCATACCTCAAATAGGACATCCAGTAGAGAACATGTGAGTCCAACAGAGAACTCACAGGAAAAAACCTGTGGCACAGAAGAAGAAAGAAAGAAGTGGTTAGTTCCCATTTAGAGGTTGAGATTTCCTCCCTTTCAAGAGGTTGTTCCTTCAATCTATTGGTTGTTTCTTTTGCTGTGGAGAAGTTTTCTTTAGTTTAATATAGTCCTGTTTGTCTATGTTTTTGTTTCATTTCCTGTGCTTTTGAGGTCTTACCCATTAAATCTTTGCTTAGGCTGATGTCCTAAAGAGTTTCCCTGTTTTCTTCCAGTAGTTTTAACATCAGCTGGAAGCCCTAAGGGGCTTGTTTTTGTGGGAAAAGGGTAAGCGAGAGAACTTCAGTGGTTCACATTTTCAATGCGAACTGTCGTGATCCAAACCATGGAAAAGCATCTCTAGCCCAACAAACCCTGACAGTAATGTGGATAATGATTTGAAGACCCAGTGAGAGCACTGCAGAAGACAGGGAACTCATGCGGGGTCACAAAACACAACCCTCTCTCCCCATGGCACCAAGACCTGAGAGGCTGTGCCAGTGTGATACTTGGGAGTACAGCCATCATAGGACTACATCCAGCCCTGGGAACCACTATCCCCATATCTCCACATCTTGGAAGCTCCCACTGGTATTCCTCACTGTCCACCCAGAAGGCTGCCGCAGCTCAATGCTGGCTAGATCCAAAGGTGCTGCAGGGACTCCACTACTGTAGCCCACAGGGATTACTACTCTCTGGGGAAAGGATGGTGCATCATAACAAAAAAGGCAGCCCCTGAGACATAAAAAAAAAAAAAAAAAAAAAAGCACATGCTTCCCAGTTCCTGAAAGCTCCCCATCCAGGCCTGTTTGAAGTGTCCATACCCCAGCAGTGCCACAAAACACCACTCTCTCTGGTGGCACAAACTCTGTGCTTGGCTTTGAAAACAGAGGGGAAAACCCCCTCTGAGTGGAGAAGCAAACTGTGTGCTCAGGCTTCCATATAGAGTGTGATCTCTCCTACCCATCTGCATGCCCACTACTGCTGTCACTGTAGGCTAGGGCAAGTGAGCTGGAGGGCTGCCTTTTTGAGGTTGTGAGTGGAGATTGAGACTTACTGGTCATTGGCCTTATTATCCAGGCTCAGGTGCAAAAGAGCAGGGTTCTTCCCACACTTTTCTCTGTGCTGTGACACTGCTGCTGCAGAGCACAAAAGATCTGAGAGTAGTGCATCTGCATCTGTGTGGGGCAACTCTGTTCTACAGCCACCAACAACACCAATTCACCCTGCTTGGGACCCAGAGGGTTGTCCCACCACTGCTACTGCCACCATGCCCATAATGCCAGCTTCCAAGAAACCGAAGAAGCTTCTGAGCCACCTGGCACACTGTGAAAACCACCAGCCCAAGAACTGGCCTACTGGTAACTGTCAACCCAGGTGCCTACCTACACTACCTTGGGGCACAAAGATAGGCATGCTCAATCCACCACTGCCAATACTGGGGCCTAAAGACTGGCCCATCTGACATCCAAGTCCCCAGCACAACTTCACCACAGCCTCCACTAATATCCCTACCCTTACTGTCCAATGAATCAGAACACTAACACTATTTTTAGCCAAAGAAATCACATAGACACATGAGTGCATGCACCCTGAATTATAGTCAAAGTCCCTCACCTAACCAACATCACAGATACATACACAGAAAAAATTCCTCTCTACAAAAGTAAATTCAAGATCAGGAAGAAATGACTATTACACCAGACATGGAGATTTCAATGTAAAAACATAGAAAACATAACAAAGCAAGAAAATATGACACCTACAAAGGAATACAATAATTCTCCAGCAACACGTCTTAATCAAATAATTTTTTGAAATCCTAGAATTCAAATAATTCAAAATATTGATTTTTAAAATGCTCAGAGATAAAAGAGAATCCTGAAAAACAATACCAAAAAAAGCAGAAAGCAATTCAGAATATGAATGAGAGATTTACCAAACAGATAGATACTTTTTAAAAAGAACCAAATAGAAATTCTGGAAATGAACAATTTATTGAGGGAAATACAAAATACATTGGAAATCTTCAACAACAGACTAGAATATACAGAATAAAGAATCTCATAACATGTAGATAGTTCATTTGAAATGAATATAGTCAGACAAAAATAAAGAGAAAAATTAAAAAGAATGAGCAACATCTTTGTGACATTTGGGACAACATAAAACAGTTGAATATTGTTTTATATTAAGGCATATGAAATATGAAACAGGCATATGAAAAGTTACTCAAATTATTGACATTCCCAAAGGCAAGGAGACTAAGAAATGTATAGAAAATCTATATAACAAAATAATAGATGGAAATTTCCTACATCTGGAAATAAATTTAGACATTTCTATATAGGGACCTTAGCAATCCTCAGGCAGATATGCTGCAAAAATGTTTTCCCCATGGCACATTATAGTCAGAATGTCTAAATTCAAAAATAAAGAGCAAATTCTAAAAACAACAAAGGTGTCTACCTATAAAGGAAACCTTATCAGACGAACAATAGATTTTTCAGTAGCTATTTTACAGACCAGAAGAGAATGGGATGATATATTTCAAGTGCTGAAAGAAAAAAAAATAAAAACCCACCTGTCAGACAAGAATACTGTATCCAGCAAAGATACACTTTAGAGAAATAAAGTCTTTCCCAGAAAAGCAAATGCTAAGGGAATTCTTTACCACTAGACCAATCCTACAAGAAATGAACAAGGGAGTCTTAATCCTGGGAACTAAAGAATGACAATTACCATCTCTATTAGTCTGTTTTGAATTTCTATAAGAAAATATCTCAGACTGAGTAATTTATAAAGAAAAGATGTTAATTTGACTAATCGTTCTGAAGATTGTACAAGATATACAGTGCTGGCATTTGCTCTGGAGAGGGCCTCAGGAAACCTAGATCACAGCAGAAGGCAAAGGGGGAGTGAGTGTGTCACAATGCATGACAGGAAGCAAGAGAGAAGAGAGGAAGACATCGCACTCTTTTCAACAACCAGTTCTCACATGAATTAATAGAATGAAAACTCATTACCATGAAGAGGGCAACAAATATTCATGAAGAAGAAGAATCCATTCCCATCACCCAAACCCCTCCCACTAGACCTCACCTCCAACACTGGGGATTATATTTTAACATTAGCTTTGGAGGGCAAAGGCATCCAAACTATATCAACATCATGAAAACATAGGAAAGTATAAAATTCACTGGCAAAGGAATTACAAAAAGGAGGAAGGGACAAGACTCAAATGGAACCACTACAGAAATCCACCAAACTAAAATGAAAATCAGTGAGAAAAAGAAAGAAACAATATATACAATAACCCGAACTATGACAGGAACAAAGCCTCACATATCAATAATAACCTTGAACATGAATGGATTAAATTATGCACTCAAAAGATACAGAATTGTTGAATGGATTTTAAAAATTACAAAAAAAAAAATCATGATTCAAATATTTGCTGCTTACAAGAAATTCACCTTACCTGTAAAGACATATAAACTGAAAGTAAAGAGATGCACAAGCACAGGCAACCAAGGCAAAAATGGACAAATGGGATCACATCCAGTTAAACTGTTTCTGTACAACAAAGAAAACAATCCACAAGGTGAAGGGACAACCCACAGAATGAGAGAAAATGTTTGCAAACTGCCCATCTGACAAGGGATTAATAACCAGAATGCATAAGGAGTTCACATAACTGTATAGGAAACAATCTAATCTGATGAAAAAATTGGCAAAATATTTGACTAGCCATTTGTCAAAAGGAGACATACCAAGGGCAAGCAGGCATATGAAAAGCTGCTCAGCAACATTGATCATCAGAAAACTTCAAATCAAAACTACAACGAGATATTATCACATCACAGTTAATGTGGATTTTATCCAAAAGACAAGAAATAACAAATGGTGGAGAGGATGTGGAGAAAAGGAACACTTGTACCCTGTTGGCGGGAATGTAAATTAGTACAGTCACTATAGAGAGCAGTTTGGAACTTCCTCAAAAAACTAAAAATAGGGCTAGCATATGTTCCAGCAATCCCACTCCTAGTTACATACCCAAAAGAAAGAAAATAAGCATATGGATGAGATATCTGCACTCCCATGTTTATTGCAGCACTATTCACAATGGTCAAGATTTGAAAGCAATCTAAGTGACTATCAACAAATGAATTAATAAAGAAAATATGGTACATAGACACAAGGGAGTACTCTTCAGCCATAAAAAAGAATGAGATACTATCATGTGTAATAACATAGATGGAACTAGAGGCCATTAATTGCAATACACCAGGCACAGAAAGACAAACTTTGCATTTTTTCACTTACTTGTGGGAGGTAAAAAACAAAACAAAACAAAAAACACTAAATTTTTATAAAACTCTAGAATGGACAAATTTAACTAATTAGGAGTATGGTGGCTACCTAGGACAAAAAATGCAGAGGATTAGGGTAGAGCAAAAGAAACAAGAAGAGATTTTGCCTATTCTGATATGATTCAGGGTTTCTTATCAGGCAAATATTATCTGCCAGACTCATCGTTTAGGATGAGAAGTCTCATTCTCAGGAAGTCTCTGATACATTAATTAATCTGCTATATAAGCTTTCTAGACATATCATAGATGAGTTTTAATTTCAGCAGTGAATGCACATTTAGTTCAAATTGGTAGAACAGCGATCTACCTACCTAATAGCATTTTAATTAAAGGAAACATCCCAGGATAGCTTGAGCATTAGAGTGCAAGGAAGCTTATCACATAGTAGGGAGACAAATTCCAGTGAAAAAAAGACTATGAGCAAAGAAATTTGTATTATACAAAGGACAGTGTTAGCACATAGACGCTATTTACTCTATTAAAGGAAGTAAACTGTTATTGCAACCACATTCACATTTTAATACTCAAACCTGACATTCATTGATACTGTAACATAAATTTATGTCATAAAAATGAAAGTTCTTGAAACGTTGCAGTTTATATGTGAAGAGTAACTTCTGTCTTAATCTCTATGATATGATTTCTATTGTTTATGTCTATAGTTGATATTAGTAGATTTTCTTGGATAGAATTTACAGTAGATTCTTGAATGCATAAAATCATTAGAATAACTCTACCTGGAATAACCTGAAATCACATGTCTGCAATAAGATATTCAAATAAATAAAAGTTATATTTAAATTCACAAATGCAAATCTATGTAAACAATATTAATATATCACAGGATTTCTGTAGTAAGTACCAAATAAAACTTTTTCTGCCACAATGTACCTTCTAAACCTTTTCTCTGGTACCCCAAATTCGATAAAAGTGCATGTATCTCCTCATTTTCTTTCTGAAATTTCTTTATTGTCTAATTTTATCCTTATTGTCAATATTATTACCTTACCATTTTGCTAATTTTGATTTAAGCCACCTTTTATTTTCTAATTTCTATTGTTTTAGTTTCATATATATTAACTTTCCTCTTTATCTTATTATCAGTAAAGCACTCATTATGATATTCTTACCTTCACATAATTAGCTCTCAAAATTCCCCTTGTCTGGCCATTTCTAGCTATTGCTTGCCCTTAACTCTATTCACAGTTATTTTGTATGTTCATTGTTTTGACCCAATTATTTTTCTTCCTGAAATTCTATCAATGGCAAATTGTTGTCATTTAAATTAAGTGCAATCTTTTGTCGGTAAATGTAAAGAAACTTCTGCACTCTAATACTTTATATCCTATGCCATATTTAACTTTTAAAAAATAAATCCTGCTTCATACACAACTCACCATGAAGCTCCTTTTGAAGGCGAGCACTCATGAGCTGTCTCCTCATCCATCTGTGTCTCCTCCTTTGGGAAGTCATTCCTCATTAGGGCTAATTCCTCATAACATAGACACAGTAAATGGACAGTGCTGATTTGGTCTGTTCAGACTTTGGCTTTCCTTGGCAGCCCTGACAGAAATTCAAACTTTAAGCAGCCTGAGAAAAGCATAAGCAGCAATTTGCAGTTCAATCTGGAAGTAGATTAGAGATTGCTGGAAAAAAAAACAAAACTCCTTCTTTAAGACTTGCTCATATTAAGACAAAAAGATTAGGTCACTTATAAACTTTTGGTTCTGATTTTTTTTTCAGTGTATATTCAATCTTAAAGGCAATGGCCTGATTAATTGGGTATGGCTTTCTTTTTTCTATTTGTCCCCTTTTTCACCCTATAGCCGTTTCTCATCTTTATTCAACAAAACATGGACTAAAAATGTGGCTTTTGTACTGTGCCTAGATGTATTCCTGTTTCACTTCCTAAGGAGTGGAAGAATTTTGAAAGCATTTGATGTACTTTCCTTTCTCTTCCTGTCATAAATGCAATCATACCCATTATGAACTAAATATTTGTGTCCCTCTAAAATTCATGTGTTGAACCCCAACCCCATGTGTGAGGTAATTAAGGTTAAATGAGATCATAAGGGTGGATCCCTGATCAGATATCATTAGTGTTTTCACAAGATGAGACACCCAAAGAGATCATGTGAGGACATTGCCAGTAGGCAGCCAGCCATGTGCAAGCCAGGAAGAGAGCCCTCACCAGAAAGGGACCATACTGGCACCCTTATCTTAAACTTCCAGCCTCTGGAAGTGTGAGAAAATAAATATCTGTTGTTGAGGTCGCCCATTCTGTGTTATAATGGCAGCCCAGTCAGATTAAGACAGCACCTAAATTCCTGTTGGTTATTTTCAAAAGCGTAATATTTGGTCAGGACCTGACATACCTAACTTTACTCAGTCATTCTGCAGTCTGTCCTTATAAAAGGTTCATATATCCATCCATCCATACATATATATATATATATATCTCACAACCAGAAAAACTAAGGACATTTAAGTTTCAAAACCCATCAGTCTCTTGATTACTTGGGCTTGGCCACAGAGAGTTTTCATTCAGCTATTCAGCCTTGTCCATGGGCAGACCTCAGTGATCTACAACATTAAGGTATGCTAAGCAGAGCCAAAGATCCACAGAATTCCTGGCTTTACCACATAGGTGGCAAGGCATCTTACTGCACAGATGACAAAGCGAGGGAAAGAAACTTAAAGGAAAAGAATAATAAACTAAGGGAGAGAAAAAGATGCTATCTGGTGAGGGTAAAACTTTGATAATAGTCATACTGACTGGAGTTACACTTGAACCCTAGGCAACTCAGCAACTTGATTCAGCCTACTCCTTTGGAAACATTCTTCTATCAGAAAGTCCTGGGCATTTTTGAAACCTTGTTATACACATACTCTTCTGGTTGCCTACCACTTTCTGGAAATTCTTTGTAGATAGGTAAGAATTAGCAAGTGAAAAATGAATTGGCCAAGGTCTATGCATCCTTGATTTATCAGAAATTAACATAGTTAATTTTGTTATCAAGAAACACCCATAGAGGTTCTCAATGGGTGTTTATTCATAATAAAACTTACATTGTTTACACACAAAGAGGTATAAGTAGATCATCTTATTG
This sequence comes from Pan troglodytes, assembly GCF_028858775.2. Lineage (NCBI taxonomy): Eukaryota > Metazoa > Chordata > Mammalia > Primates > Hominidae > Pan > Pan troglodytes. The sequence continues at coordinate 132,133,025 of NC_072403.2, forward strand.
TGACAAAGTTTAGAGATATTGAATTCAGTCCATGTTAGATTGATGAGAAATTTTTGTACAGGGCAATAGAGTGCAACTAACTTTGTATAAGAGAGTGCCCAGAAAACATTAATGACATTTGAATACATTTTCATAGATTTCCTGCATGTTTTTCTATTTGTAAGAAAATTGATCTCCATCAATTCTACTCAGTGTCCCTGTGGATTTAATCTTAGTGAATGTTCTCCTTTTATAAAGTGTTAGTATATCTTGTTTTCCTGTATGACATAGGCTAGAGAGAAAAAAGAACTCTATGAAAAATCTCTTGGGAAAAAATACTCTGAAAACATAAATATTTAGAGAAATGTATATCTTTTAGAAAGATATTACACATAATTTATCATAAAGGTAAGAGATTTTTTAACTGGCAAGGTTTTTTATGCATTCCCTCTTGTAACACAAATTCTAATTGAAAATTTATGTAGTTTAAGTTTGAACAAGTTATACAACTGCTTTTTTATTCAAGATATTTTAATAGCTTGCTCACAATATAGAAATAAACAGTACACCATTGTACCTCAACAATAAAGAATTTTAAGAGAGTACAAAATAAATATGCAACAAAATTAAATTATAAAAACTTATTGACTCTAGGAATGTTCACAATAATTCATCAATATTGCTGGAATGTAGAAATGCAAGTCATGAAATGTCTCAATTTTAGTGTTATTATCTCAGGTTTATCATTGTTGCTGGTAAATAGTTACATAAAAATAAATTTTATCTAGGAATACAAAGAAAATTAGAATACATTTTGGCACAAATTTCCACAGGGAAAAAAGAAAGCAATATAACAGTCTTAATTCAAATTCAAAGAAGGTTGGAATTGATATAAGTTTCCAAGTTTTCTCCAGCAAGCATCACTTCTGGACTGGGAGTATGGAAGAGAACAAGGTAAAGACTATTAAAATGTTTAATTATAATTCACTGGGTTAAGTGTTCATTATTCAAGGAAAACTGAAAACCATCACTTATGCTGCATTTTCTTCTTTCATCTTCCTGGCTTGCATATAAACTTAGTCTTGGAATAGTGTAAGTGAAGCCAGCTCTGAATGTTCACTCTCTATTTAATATGATCACTCAGAAATTAGGAAATGTTTTCATGTGTCATTTCATTACTAGATGAGATGGAAAATTAATTTAGAAACAACAAAAATGAATAAAAAGTTGGATCTATAACTATTTTATTGTATAAGTTAATTTTTTTAAAGATTAATTTCTTCTTGAATAAACTTTCATAATATATTAGCGTGGCAAACATTTTTATCTGTCTTGTATCCAGTGTTATTAGGAGACATTTTTCTGTTATGATTCTTTGTCAATTTGTAATTATATAATTATATAAAACTTGTTAAATGATTTTTGTCACAAGTTTAGTAAAGCAAAGAATGCAAAAAATATACTTTATTTTTGTAATAGCCTTATGTAGTGTCTGGGTGAATTTCATTTTGTTAATAAGATTTTACAAGGAAAATTAGTTCAAAGAGGACAGACTAAGTGGCAAATATGACATACAAGAATAAACATTGTTAATTGAACTTGTCACTTGAAAATGGTAGCCATATAAATTTACTTATTCTGTAATGCATCATAAGTTGTGTGTGATCATATTGACAAAAGATATTTTCTGTAAGTAGAAAAGAGTTGAAGGCCCATAGTCTACAGTAAAGTGGATTAGATAAACATTAATTTGTTTTGACAAGAAATATTATATTGCATCAGAGCAGCTCTACAGAAGGTATATTGCTGTTTACATTGAGACTGCCTCTCATAATTAGGTGGTGATGAATGTGTCAATAATAACCAAGTGAAACTAAGGACACATTATCAAATACATATGTCTAAGATCGCAATATCTTAGTCAAATGGCATCTCATGGGTATAACTCATCAAATACAAATGATAAAATGTCAAAGAACTAAATATCCATAACATAAATATCCCCAAATTTTCCTGACTGAACAAATTTCTTTAGAAGTGTAATACACTCTTGATTTTCTTCTTTTGCTTGTTTTTGATTTGCTAATCAAATCATGTTTTCCTTTCAATAATGAACACACTGAATGTACACTTAACACAGGAATCTAAGACAACTTTTTTTTCCCAACATCTCCTATAGCCCCATTCCCCCACCCACAACCCAAATAAGCAATTCCAAGAATTGCATTTCGCCATGAGGGAAATGGCCCAGGAAATACACTTTTCGAAACCTTCAAGTGTCACTGAAAATTAGAGAAGGGAGTATTTGTAAGTAATTTAAAAAAAACTTTCTGCTCCTCATTGTAATCTGAATAAAGACACAGGCCTAACTAAAAAACTATTCAATTCTGAGACAACCAGCATTCTCAGAAGTGAGTAGAAAAAATTGTGTCAAGATCACACTAACCACCATTTAAAGGATATAGGGCTAGAAAGAAATGTGAGCCATGAGCCTCATGATGAGCCTTAAACCTGGAATCGCTTTCCTATCGCAGGTTGGAAAAGTTGACAGCAACTTCACTGAGGAACCCTAGGGTTTTTGCAGCAACTATAATAACAGAAGACTTGGAAGTTCTACAGGATTTCTCCCTTAGCGGTAGCAGTGGGCAGACCTCTATTGTAGCACCTGTATAAAACACAGACAAGATAAAAAACACACACATAAGAAAAGTTTCAGGTTCAATATACCTTCATATTGCACTGGATGTTCTATAAAACTCAATCTAAGAGGTAAGCTTGCATAAAACATCATCCAGATTAACATAAGAGAAAAGAATTTTAAAAGCACAGAGATGAACAGTGAAGGTGAACAATGTTTGTAGAACAACGTGAAGCCTGAATAGGTCTTCCTCATTTAAATATTGGAAGTACCGTACCGTAGTTAAGAGTATAATTCTGCAGATAAGTTATGCTCAAAATCTGGATCTTCCACTTACTAGCTGTGTAATTATTGGGAACAAATTTCATTTTATTTTTGCCTCTGTTTCTTTACATATTAATATCATCATGTCTTTCTTTTCTATTTGTCAAAAAACAAAAGAAAACAAACAAAAGAAGCCCTAAAAACCCACATTGCCTTCTTCTAGGGTTTTTATGGTTTTAGGTCTTACATTAAAGTCTTTAATCCATCTCGAGTTAATTTTTGTATTAGATGTAAGGAAGGGGTCCAGTTTCAGTTTTCTGCATATGGCTAGCCAGTTATCCCAACACCATTTATTAAATAGGGAATCCTCTCCTCATTTCTTGTTTTTATCAGGTTTGTCAAAGATCAGATTGTTGTAGATGTGTGGTGTTATTTCTGAGGCCTCTGTTCTGTTCTATTGGTCTATAGATCTGTTTTGGTACCAGTACCATGCTCTTTTGGTTACTGTAGCCTTGTAGTATAGTTTGAAGTCAGGTAGTGTGATGCCTCCAGCTTTATTCTTTTTGCTTAGGATTGTCTTGTCTATATAGGCTCTTTTGTTGGTTCCATGTGAAATTCAAAGTAGCTTTTTCTAATTCTGTGAAGAAAGTCAATGGAAGCTTGATGGGGATAGCATTGAATTTATAAATTGCTTGGGGCAGTATGGCCGTTTTCACGATACTGATTCTTCCTAGCCATGAGCATGGAATGTTTTTCCATTTGTTTGTGTCCTCTCTTATTTCCTTGAGCAGTGGTTTATAGTTCTCCTTGAAGAGGTCCTTCAGATCACTTGTAAGTTGTATTCCTAGGTATTTTATTCTCTTTGTACCAATTGTGAATGGGAGTTGATTCATGATTTGGCTCTTTGTTTGTCTATTATTGGTGTATAAGAATGCTTGTGATTTTTGCACATTGATTTTGTATTTAGAGATTTTGCTGAAGTTGCTTATCAGCTTAAGGAGATTTTGGGCTAAGATGATGAGCAATAGTGTCATCTGCATACCATTCAGGACATAGACATGGGCAAAGACTTCATGACTAAAACACCAAAAGCAATGTCAAAAGCCAAAATTGACAAATGGGATCTAATTAAACTAAAAAGCTTCTGCAGACCAAAATAAACTATCATTAGAGTGAACAGGCAACCTACAGAATGGGAGAAAATTTTTGCTATCTGACCTTCTGACAAAGGGCTAATATCCAGAATCTACAAGAAACTTAAACAAATTTACAAGAATAAAACAACTCCATCAAAAAGCAGGTGAAATATATGAACAGACACTTCTCAAAAGAAGACATTTATGCAGCCAACAAACATATCACAAAAATCTCACCATCACTGGTCATTAGAGGAATGCAAATCAAAACCACGATGAGATACCATCTCACAACAATTAGAATGGCGATCATTAGAAAGTCAGGAAACAACAGATGCTGGCGAGGGTACGGAGAAATAGGAATGCTTTTACACTGTTGGTGGGAGTGTAAATTAGTTCAACCATTATTGAAGACAGTGTGGTGATTCCCCTAGGATCTAGAACCAGAAATACCAGATGACCCAGTAATCCCATTACTGGATGTATACCCAAAGGATTGTAAATCATTCCAATATAAAGACATATGCACACATATGCTTATTGCAGCACCATTCACAATAGCAAAGACTGGGAACCAACCCAAATGTCCATCAATGATAGACTGGATAAAGAAAATGTGGCACATATACACCATGGAATACTATGCAGCCATAAAAAAGATGATCTCATGTCCTTTGCAGGGACATGGATGAAGCTGGAAACCATCATTCTCAGCAAACTAACACAGGAACAGAAAACTAAACACCACACGTTCTCACTCATAAGTGGGAGCTGAACAATAAGAATACGTGGACACAGGGATGAAACCTCACATACTGGGGCCTGTCAGGGGCTGGGGGACTAGAAGAGGGATAGCATTAGGATAAATACCTAAGGTAGAGGACAGGTTGTTGGGTGCAACAAACCGCCATGGCAAGTGTATACCTATGTAACAAACCTGCATGTTCTGCACATATAACCCAGAACCTAAAGTATAACTTTAAAAGCCCACATTGTCCATCCTTCATCTGCAACTGAACTATATTTTGTTCCATTTGTTACCTAGCTCCTACTCCTAAAATGATTGCATTTTGTTCTGTGGAATGTGTGGCCCATCAAAACCAGGATCCCTGTTTCTCCAACTCTTCTAAAGGTGATCTTCATCACAAATGGCATCAACAGAAAACACCACTTGAAACATAGGGGAAAAAGTGGCCCCACTTCCTTCATTGGCTATTTTCCTTTTCTTGTTGTTGGATCCTTTATGCAATAAAATATATTGTAAAAGTTATATCTATTAACTCTGTTCAATTCCTCTTCTACCACTTATGAATCCATTTTAATCTGATTTTCACTGTATCATTCTATTCAGGCTGTTCTTGTCAAAGTTATCAATGACTCAGTATTACTAATTATAATGTTTGATTATCAGTTCACATCTTATTTAATCAATAAGACACATTTTAAACAATTTATCACTCCTTTCTTCTTGACATATTTTGTTTTTCGGTTGGCTCTTGAGACACCATACCCTATTTCCTAAACACACATTTTGTTCCTTCTTTAATTTCATTCAGGTTTCTGCTTTTATTCCTGAGTCTTCTTATATTTTCTATAAACACATACCATCTTGGTAATTTCATCTGGTATCACGGCTTTAAATATCATCTATATGCCTAAACTCCAGAAATTCTAACTTCTGAAACCCAAATTAATATGTACAACTTTTAATTCAACAATACCCCTTAGATGGCCTGGATACCTATAACTCAAAAGGACCAGATCTAAAATTTGCATCCCTTCCAATTCTTCTTACCTTACAACCTTCCTCAGCAATTGATGGCCACTCTATCGTTCTGTCTTCTTAGCACAAAATACTCATGGGCTTCATTGACTCTGTTTTTCTCAAAATACAGATCTCATTCATACACCATAGAGCTAATCCATTAATTAATTAATCATTAATTAATGATATTGGCCATACCATCAAAATATATTCAAAGTTCTATTACTTCTCAATATCTACCATGCTATCATGTCAATTCAAGTCATTATCTGGATTATTGAATTAGTTGACTAGTCTCACTTTGTGAAGTAGGAAGAAAAGTGATATCAACCTGACATCTACTCTTAACACTGTGGCCAATATGCTGCTTTAAACAAATAAATCACATCATGTCACTCTTCAGTAAAGCCCCTGGATTGACTCTCAATTTCTTTCAGAGTAAATGTCATTGTCTTGATAATGGCCTAAGTGGCTTCATATTATTCTGGCTGTGTTTCCTCTTGGACCTTATCTCATACTACTCACCTCCTGCCATATATCTTAAATTGTTAGTAGGAAATAGTAACTTACAAAATTTGGTTGATTATAATCTCAATGGGGAGAGTGAGGGAATTTGGAAGTGGCCAGCAAAAAAAAAAAAAAAATGTCTAATGTACATATTCTATGACCAAGCAATACTTGTAAATAGCCTTCTTCCAAATGATTGCCATGGCTAACTAAAGAATTCCTGATAGCTTGATTTGTAGAGATCTCTGGATAACCTACCTAACTCCAATTATATGTATTAAGCTCATAAATTTTCTTGGATGAGGCTGTGTTTATCTGGGAGTTGAGACATATTGATGAAATCATGTTTATATTTGAGTGAACTCTAAACTGTACCTTGGCATGCATATTATGTACTGTGAAAATGAGATCTATGCATTACTTTTGCCAAAGTTGGCCTTTGGCATGTATTTATATAGGCCATACATAGAGAATTCACCTAGCTTTATGTCTGAAAAGAAAGCTTGACGTGGAGGTTTGGAGCTATGCTTATAATAGTTCAAGTGTAGTCATCGTTTTCATACTGTTATCCCATAAACTGTATACCTACTGGCTAGATACAAATTCCTGGACACCTGCATCTCTCCTAAAGAACACTGTTTATCTCCTTGCAGTTAATTTTGAATGTGCTTTCTTCCTTAGAGTCTTTAAATAAATAAACATATTTGACGTACACAGACAGTTTCAGGGCCCAGATTTTCTTTTAGTCCTTTTCTACTATTTACATTTCTCACAATAATTTTCATAAAGAAGGGACTTATGCCAAAATACCAATTTTCTTTTAGTAATTTTCCTCAGGGAATGAAATAGGATAATGAAGAGAAAGGAGATGATATTGTGGAGACTGGTTTAAATGTATCTGTTTAAAAAAAAGGCTAAATTTAGACAAATTATAAGAAAAAATCTATCAGCAGTTTAGGAAGATGATGATTATAAACAACCAATTGGGTGAAGAAAGTTAAAATAAAAAGAAAGGTAAAGGTTTTATGGTGGCTTTGTATGGTATAATGTATTTTTTATTAAATACATCTGACAAGAGATTAATAACCAGAATATGCAAGGAACTCAAACAACTCAATAGCCTAAAAACAAACAATCCAGTTAGAAGATGGGCAAAATATCTGAATAGACATTTTTCAAAAGAAAACACACAAATGGCCAACAAGTATATGAAAACAGTCTTCAATATCCCTAATCATCAGGGAAATGCAAATTGAAACCACAATGAGATATCATATCACCACAGTTAGAATGGCTATTATCCAAAAGACTGTAAATGAATGCTGGCAAGGATGTGAGAAAAAGGAAAATACTTGTACACTGCTGTTGGGAATGTAAATTAGTACAGCCACTATGGAAAACAGCATGGAGGGTTCTCAAAAAACTAAAAATAGAACGACAATATGATGCAGAAATTCCACTGCTGAGCATGTATCCAAAATAAAGAAAATCAGTATATTGAAGAAATATTTGCACTCCCATGTTTATTACAACACTATTCACAATAGCCAAGATATGGAATTAATCTAAGTGCGCATCAACAGATGAGTGGATTTTAAAAATGTGGTATATACATATTATTCAGCAATAAAAAAATGAAACCCTGTCATTTGCAACAACATGAATAGAACTGGAGGACATGATGTTAAGTAAAATAAGCCAGGCAAAGAAAGACAAATACCACATGTTCTTAAACATATGTGGGAGCTGAGAAAAATGATCTCACAGAGGTAGAAAGTAGAATGATGGTTACCAGAGGTTTGGAAGGGGGTAGGGGGAAGGATAGAAAAAGAGAAGTTGTTTAATGGCCAAAACAATACCGTTGTATAGAAGGAATTAAGTTTTAGCATTTAATAACAAAATAGGGTGATTATACTCAACAGTAATTTATTATATATTTCAAATAGCTAGCAAATAATGTTCCCAAGACAAATAAATGATAATTGAGGTAATGGATAAGCCAATTACCCTGAGTTGATCATTACACATTGTATGCATATATCAATATAGCAAATTTAATCTGTAAATATGTAAAACTATTAGGTATCAATTGATAAAGTTTTATGGTGGATAAAACTTTTTTGATGTACTGTATTGTTTATTAAATGTTAGCTATTAAATATAATCTGTTTATACTAAAATATTAGTAACACATTAATAATATATTGAAACTGTTTCACTCTCCTTAAGGGCATGAAACAGACTGAGAAAACTGATCAGTTCTTACAGATACTCTGCTTTCCAGTGTCCTCTACAGATATATCCCAAGAGTATAATGAGAAGTGAAGTTCCCCCCAGAAGGCAGAAGCAAAACTATGGAGAACAATCGACTAGACAATTACTCCCAAACCATGGAGAGTCATTTCTCTCCTGGCTCCAATACTTAAGTGATCAAAAACCAGATAGGTTATTTTTTTTATATACAATGAATGGGTTGGAGCTTTTTAATACAAGATTCTCAGTCTGATGTGACATTAAATGCATAGTTTGTTAAATCAGACTGGTTAGTGAGGGAGGTGCAGGACACAATTCTTTTCATTATTGCAATTAAGTTGGGAACTCATCATGTTTAACATCAAGGATAAAACTTTCTCAAATATTCCACTACAGAAAAATAGAAAATGCTTTTGGAGGTAGTGTGAGTGTTACAACTGAGGGTATTTTTTGAATCAATAAATGATAATGTTGAAAGATTGTGAGGGCTAAACTCATGCCTTTTATTCAGTCTTTGAAATAATCATTGCAAAAATCCCTGCTCATGTATTACAGTGACAACATTCTGAATTAACCAAGGATAGTTGTTGTTGTTGTTGTTGTTTGTGTGTGTATGTGTGTTTGATTGTCTATTTGCTGGTTTAGGTTTCCCTGAGTAGAACCAAATAACAGATAAATATTGTTCTCACATTATGTTCAAAGAAAAATAAACAAAAATAAAGATATTTAAAGGAGTAAGGCAATGGGCTGCTTGTTGTCTTAAACACAGAAGATGGACCAGGATTTAGGAAGGTTATAATGATTATCATTTTTATACATATGTGAAGTTTGAGCATCTAAATAATGGTATAAAAGAGGTGACTGAATATAGATATGAGGTTTCAGTTGAGATCCTTAACCTCAGAAATAGTTTTGGAATAAATCATTACAGAAATAATAATTCAGGACATAGAAATAAATAAGATCCCTCAAGGAACCTGGATTTAAAAAAGAAGAGAAGAGGCTGAGTGCAGTGGCTCACGCCTGTAATCTCAGCACTTTGGGAGGCTGAGGCGGGCAGATCACTTTAGGTCATGAGTTCAAGACCACCCTGGCCAAGATGGTAAAGCCCCGTCTCTACTAAAAATATAGAAATAAGCTGGGCATGGTGGCACATGCCTGTAATCCCAGCTTCTCAGGAGGCTGAGGCAGGAGAATTGCTTGAACACAGAGGGCAGAGGTTGCAATGAGCCCAGATTGCACCACTGCACTCCAGCCTGGGCGACAGTGTGACACGTCTCAATAAAAAAACCAAAACCAAACAAACAAAAAGCCCAACCAAAAAAAGCCCAAGACCAGAGAGATTCACAGCTGAATTCTATCAGAGCTGGTAACATTCCTTCTGAAACTATTACAAGCAATATAAAAAGACGGTCTCCTCCCTAACTCATTATATGAGGCCAGCATCATCCTGATTCCCAAACCTGGCATAGACACAATGACAAAAAAAGAAAATTTCAGGCCAGTATCCCTGATGAACATCAATGTGAGAATCCTCAATAAAATATTGGCAAACCAAATCCAGCAGCACATAAAAAGCTTATCCACCATAATCAAGTCAGCTTCATCACTGGGATGCAAAGCTGGTTCAACATATGCAAGTTAATCAACGTAATCCATCACATAAACAGAACCAATGACAAAAACCACATGATTATCTAAATAGATGCAGAAAGGCCTTTCGATAAAATTCAACACCCCTTTACGCTAAAAACACTCAATAAACTAGGTATTAGTTTATCTCAAAATAATAAGAGCTATTTATGACAAACTCACAGCCAATATCATACTGAATGGGCAAAAGCTGGAAGCATTTCCTTTGAAAACCGGCACAAGAAAGGATGCCCTCTCTCACCACTCCTATTCAATATAGTATTGGAAGTTCTGGCCAGAGCAATCAGGCAAGAGAAATAAATAAAGGGTATTCAAATAGGAAGAGAGGAAGTCAAATCATCTCTGTTTGCAGGTGACAGGATTGTATATTTAGAAAACCCTATCATCTCAGCCCAAAAACTCCTTAAGCTGATAAGCAACTACAGTAAAGTCTCAGGAGACAAAATCAGTGTGCAAAAATCACAAGCATTCCTATATACTAATAATAGACAAACAGAGAGCCAAATCATGAGTGAACTTCCATTCACAATTACTACAAAGAGAATATAATACCTAGGAATACAACTTACAAGGTACGTGAAAGACCTCTTCAAGGAGAACTACAAACTATTCTCAAGGAAATAGGACGCAAACAAATGGAAAAACATTTCATGCTCATGGAGAGAAAGAATCAATGTCTTGAAAATGGACATTCTGCCCAAAGTAATTTATAGATTCAATGCTATTCCCATCAAGCTATCATTGACTTTCTTTACTGAACTAGAAAAAACTACTTTAAATTTCATATAGAACCGAAAAAGAGCCTGTATAGCCAAGACAATCTTAAGCAAAAAGAACAAAGCTGGAGGGATCATGCTACCTGACTCTATACTACAAGTGTACAGTAACCAAAGCAACATGGTACTGGTACCAAAACAGATATATAGACCAATAGAACAGAACAACAGCCTCAGAAATAACACAACACATCTACAACCATCTGATCTATGACAAACCTGACAAAAACAAGCAATGGGAAAGGATTCCCTATTTAATAAATGGTGCTGGGAAAACTGGCTAGGCATATGCAGAAAACATCAACTGGACCTCTTTTTTACACCTTATACAAAAATTAACTTGAGATGGATTAAAGACCTAAACATAAAACCTAAAACCATAAAACCCTAGAGGAAACTTAGGCAAAACCATTCATGACATAGGCATGGGCAAAGACTTCATGACTAAATCACCAAAGGCAATTGCAACAAAAGCCAAAATTGACAGGTGGGATATAATTAAACCAAAGAGCTTCTGCTCAGCAAAAGAAACTATCATCAGAGTGAACAGGCATCCTACAGAATGGGAGAAAATTTTTAAAATCTTATCTATCCAACAAAGGTCTAATATCCAGAATCTACAAGGAACTTAAATAAATTTATAAGAAAAAAAACAACCCCATCAAAAAGTGGGTGAAAGATATGAACAGACACCTCTCAAAAGAAGACATTTATGTGGCCAACAAATGAAGAAAAGTTCAGCATCACTGGTTATTAGAGAAATGCAAATCAAAACCACAATGAGATACCATCTCACACCAGTTAGAATGGCAATCATTGAAAAGTCAGGAAACAACCGATGCTGGTGAGGATGCAGAGAAATAGGAATACTTTACACTGTTGGTGGGATTGTATATCAGTTTAACCATTGTGGAAGACAGTGTGGTGATTCCTCAAGTAACTAGAACCAGAAATACCATTTGACCCAGCAATCCCATTACTGGGTATATACTCAAAGGATTATAAATCTATGCTATACTACTATAAAGACACATGCTCATGTATGTTTATTGCAGCACTATTCACAATAGCAAAGACTTGGAACCAACCCAAATGCTCATCATTGAAATACTGGATAAAGAAAATATGGGACATATACACCATGGAATACAATGCAGCCATAAAAAAGGATGAGTTCATGTCCTTTGCAGGGACATGGAAGAAGCAGGAAAGCATCATCCTCAGTAAACTAACACAGGAACAGAAAACCAAACACTGCATGTTCTCACTCATAAGTAGGAGTTGAACAATGAGAACATCATGGATACAGGGAGGGGAATATCACACACGGGTGCCTGTCAGGAAGTGGAGGGCAGGGGGCGGGAGAGCATTAGGACAAATACCTCATGCATGCGGGGCTTAAAACCTAGATGATGGGCTGATAGGTGCAGCAAACCACCATGACACACGTATACCTATGCAACCAACACATGTGCACATTGAGCACATGTATGCCAGAACTTAAAATAGTTTTTAAAAAAGTGAGAGAGAATCCAAAAAAAGGAGAATCAGAAACGTCATTATTTGAGTGATAGCCTGATATTAGAGAAGCCAGCAAAATACTTTGAGAACTGGACGTCAGAGTGTGCTGTCATAGAAACCAAGGAGATAGAATTTAAAGAAAAAAGAAGAATTGAAGAATTAACAATTTGAAATATCACAGATAGTTAAAGGAAAATGAAACTGTGAGTGATCCATTATATTTAATATCAAAGAGGTCCTGGGTGAAACTGATGAAGGCAATTTTCTTGAAGTGGTGGAGACTGATGCCAGACTATGAAAGGTGGAGAAATTATCAGTAGTTCAAGAATGGAGAAAGCGATTGTAGATTTTTTTTTAAATATTGCTTTAAAAATAATATTGTCAGGTATTGGTAGTTGACCAGATGAAAGTGATTGTAGGCTTTTAATAACAATATTTCAAGAGAACGGAAAAGTAAAAAAAAAAAAAAAAAGAAGAAAACATAGATTCAAATAATGCCATCTTTTAACCTTTATTCTTTCACACCGGGTAAACTTGAATATATTTAAATATTGATGGAAAGGGCATATGGAGAAGAAGGAAATGATGAGACTCGATATGTATTAAAGTATACTTATTCCTTTAATAAGTATCCATATGGGATACTTTATTCAAAAACGGCATTCATTTGGGTGGACAGAATTAGCACACAGTGCAAGCAGAACATTAAACTACAATTACCAGAATAGGCATAAATGCAGGTTTACTGGCAGGATATTGAGAGAGTTCTCTTCTCTAAATATTTTATCTGTATATAGTACAGGTGAGGTATTTATGAAGAACAGCAGCAGTTGGATTAATGTTTGGGGAAAGCGAATCTCACAACAGACAATTTGGAGTAGGAATGAAAGACATGGAAATCAAGGAGGGATTTTCTGGCATCATGGAGGGCTCACTTTAGTTTAATGGGCGAGAATATTAGTGACAATAATGTGATGGCATGACTATCTCCAATAGTGTTCAGCAGCTTGGATAGGTCCTGGGAAAATTTGGATAGATCTAAGGTAGTGGCTTTGTCAGACAAGTGAGACAGGAAGTTCATGGGGGAACAGTTAGGTGATTTTGGGCAGAGAGTGGTTTAAATGGTGGCCCAGTTCACATAAGTGAATAAATTGAAGACAAAGAGTTTTATTCTGTAGAAAGCAAGCAGAGAAAAGGAATAGAGATCCTGCTACTTAGAAGAAGACAAAGACGAAGATGAAGATGAACAAAGAGGAGGAGATGGGGGAGGGAAACAAGAAGAAGTGAAAAACAAAAGTCAGTTGTAGTGAAAGCAAATGGACAAGAAATATGAAGGGAGAACTGATGTAGAGAGAGTGCACAATGTCTGAATTTAACATTTTTCAGGTGGCTCAGAGATTTAGCCATTGGTGAGGGTAACAAAAGTGCTGTGTGGAAGAACAGTGTCCTGCAAATGAGACAGTAATGAACTGCGACTGTAAAGTACCATGTTCCCCTGGACTATTTATGTGTCGCAGGGAAGATAAAGGCAAGCCAGAAAACTGGCGAAACCAAAAGTTAGAAGTGCGGCGGCTGATGTCTGGAACTGGGAGTCAGACAACAACTGCTTAGGATGGGATTAGAATGTTCTTTGAAAGCATCAGAAGACCCCTGGCTTAGACTAAGCAAAAAGAGAATTATAAGGACATAGAAATGTCATCTCTAATGAGAAATCAAAGCTATAGTGAGAGACTTAAAAAGGACCAGGAACTAGAAATGATCATGTCATTTGGAATTGCCTCCATACCTTTCATACCCTCCTCTTTGTGTGTCTTCTTTAATTCTCTCCATGAAGGCTGTGTTTCTCTAATGTTTTTATCTAGCAAGAGTTGACAACTTAATATCACCTATAATCAATAAATTAGTCCTAAACAAAGGGGGGCACTGTGTGACATAGAAATCTCTCTTTAAAAGAACTCTGAAATTTTTTGAATTCGAAGCCAAGTTTGAAATAAAATTGTTTTTAATTTCCAGTGGAAAGAGTAAGAAGAGTTGAAACAAAGGGATTAGTATGCTACTAAAGCTGTGGGGGCCCTGGGAGCATTTGCGATATCGTGTGAGGTGACAATGAAATGAGAGCACTACAAACATACTGAATGTGGAAGAAATACACCTTTATAGAAGGGTTTATGTGCAAATTCCGCCAGATGGCAAAGGGCTATTTCAAGGAAACTTGTCTGTAGTTGGCCTCAGATTCAAGCAGGAAATAGGTCACTTCTCTAAGAATTCTTAGCAAAAGCTCTACTGGCCTCACAGACATGTATACACTTCCTGTATTATACAGCAAATTCAAACTAATAGTTAAAATAGTTACGGATTGTTATCTTACTAGGCAGCTGCATGAAGTAAAAACCCATTCTCCCTAGAGAAACAGATTTTAGTACTCTTAGAATTCCTACAGATGAAGTGCAACTTAACATGGAGTCAGGATAAAACGTACAAGAAAAAGTAATGCCCCATGAGGAAGAGTCACCAGTAACTCCCTCAAATAGCAGATTCAGATTTACAATGACTTCATATATTAAAATTTTCAGACATATAATGCAGTGATTTTTTTAAAATAGAAGAAAGTAGAAACAGAAAATGACTGGCTTTCCAAGATGGTTAACATGATTGAAAAAAGAACAATTTCTAGAAACAGTAAATGCAATCACCAAAGTTAAAAACCCACACAATAGGTTAACACAGAATACACACTATTATGCGGGAAAACTTGTGAACTGCAAAATAAATCTGAAGAAATTACTGCTAAGCCAATTCAGAGAGACAATGAAATTAAAAAATATATGAAAGACATGTTAATACATATGAGAGGCAAAATGAAAACATCTAATTTGTCCTGCAAAAATATTTTAATAGGAGAGCAAAGATGGAGGACTCACCCAACCTGATTTCAAAACTTATTATAAAAACACAGTAAATAAGACAGTTTGATAATCAAAAAAAGACCGATATTGAAATCAATGGAAAATAATAAAAGTAAGAAAAAGATGAACACACATATAGATCATTTATTTTCAAACATGTTGTAAACATTGTTCTATGAAGAATGGTCTCTACAACAAATTAAACCAGACAATTGTATCAAAAAAAAGAACTTCATACGTCATGTAATATAAAAAATGAAATAAAAATATAAATGAATAAAAACAGAGTTAAACTTAAAACTCTAAATCTTCTTGCAGAATAAATTGTTGTTACCTTGGGTTAGGCCAAAAACAAATCACTAAAGAAAAAAATTATAATCGTACTTTGTCAAAATTAACAACTTCAGTTTTTCAACTTCAGTTTTTCAATCTAAGTGTTTCACTTAACAGATTGAAAAGACAAGATACAGATCAGGGGAGAATATTTGCAAATCATGTATCTGATAAAAGACTGGTATATGAAATATATAAGAGTTCTCTAAAGTCAATAGTAAGAAAACACAACATAATAAAAAGAATGGGAGAAAAGATCTGAAGAGATACTCCAACAAATAAGATATATAGATTATAAATAAACACATGAAAAGGCACAAAGACCACAAAAAGATGCCACTATATGCTTCAGAAAATGGCAAAAACATAATGCAAACTGATAATACTAATTATTGGAAAGGATCTGGAGCAACAGAAATTTTCACACATTGCTAATTAGATTGCAAAATTGTGCAACTACTTTATAAGCAGTTTGGCCTTTTCTTTGAAAGTTAAGTGTACATTTACTATATGACTAAAAAATACAGCTTCTGTGTATTTACCCAAGTGAAAACAAAACATATTAGCACAAATCCTGATATGAACATTTTAATCAAAAAGTATACATAATGTCCTTCAATTGGTGAATGGATAAACAAATTGTGATATATTTACATACTGGGATATTGTTCAGTAATAAAAAATAGTACTAAATACTGTTACATGACAACATGGATGACCCTTCAATGCATTATGCTAAGTCAAAGTATTAATCGCCAGACTCAAAAGGCTGCATACTATAGATTACATGACATTCATTAAAGGCAAAAATGAAGATCAATGACTGCCAGCGGTTGGAGGTTTGGGAAAGTTAAACTATGAATAGGCACAGAATTGAGGAGGGTTAATAGAGCTATTTTATACTTTGATTAAGGTGATGGTTACACAAGTGTGGGCATTTGTTAAATTCACAGAACTCTTCACTAAAATGGCTGAATTTTACTGTATTTAAATGATATCTTAATAAATGAAAAACAATTGATAATTTTTATAGTATTTAGGTTTAAGTACACTACAATGTCATGGTTTTTCAACCATTTGACCTATAAAAATGGCAATTTTATATGGTTAAACCTAAAACACTTTAAAAATTTTAATGCAGTTAGATCATACTTTGAGAAGAAATTGTAGTCCATAATGGACTCTTTAATAAAAGAAAGACTAAAACTTCAATAATTAAACTTCTTATTTAATAAATTAGGTTAAAATATGAATAAATCATTGAGTGCCAATATGGATAAATTTGATATCTCAAAATAACTACTCAACTAAAAACACATTTAAAATATGAAAAAAAGTTGCCTGTATTCTATGGGGACTTTGTGGGAGAAAATATATGTGTCAAGTGAAATTCATAATATATGATTTTCTTAAATATATAAATAAGTTCAGCAAATCATGAGAGAAATTTAAACAAGTAGAAAATGGTATACAATTGCGAACTGACAATTTATAGAGATAGAATCATAAATGGGCAATAAAGCATGAAATCCTTTTCTTGATATGAAATAAGTAAGTACAACTGAAAACTACAGGAATTTTCCTTCTGGATATGACAGAATGTCTTGTAGAAGATCAACACTTCTGTCACAAACAGAATTTTAAAAATCCTTTGAAGTCACAGAAGAGCTGCTGAGGCAGCCCTGGCTTGATAAGAAAGGATCCTTGAGAAAATGCAAGTGTGTGTGTGTGTGTGTGTGTGTGTGTGCGTGCGCTTGTGAATGTGGGTGTGGTGCGTGAAGCATGACATATTGCCATCACTTTTGCCCTTGGATCATTTGATGATTTTAATTATGGTAGGGCATAAAACTGAGAAGTTAAGCAAAAGGCAGTGGAGCTTTTTGCAATCTATGTGAATAGAGACATAAAAATTAGAGTTTGGGTCCATGAAAGCAGCTAAGAGATTTAGGTCCAAGATCCCAGGGAGAAGGGAAGTGTGAAGATATTGAAAGTCTCAGATGATTCAGAGTGTCTTTTTTTTTTTTTTCCAGTTATGCAGCGTAAGCTTAGGTGCTAACATGAATCACCAACTATTTAAAAAAAAAAAAACCTTTTAAGAACAGAATAATTTTCAAAATAAAATACTGAAAATTATAAAATAATAATCTAGAGAACTAGCTGTGAGGATAAGTTATCTCTGTAGGTCACATTATACTGTGGTTAAAAGAGCTGATAATATATTTAATGTGTCCTTAAGATAGAAAGTTATTTAAACAATTTTATTAACTAAGCTATAAACAAGGAACTATTAAAAATTTATATTTTGCTAAAACTAAATATTTTAGTAAGTGCAAGTCATTACTAACTTCTTTAATTAAAAAAAGGTTTTTCATGGATTTCAACTTACCCTAAAATAGAAGAAACACTAACAAAGGCTATTTGGCAGGCATTTCTTTTTACTGAGACAGAGATAAAAACTAACATGAATAAATGGTCTATGATGTTCCAGACACTGCTTGACGAATATTAAGGCTATCATTACTACGATATTTGGATGAGGGACTTGGCATTACCATCACAATTATCAACAAATCAGTTTTCTTTTCATTTGAGCACAAAATTAAACCATGTGTCCTAGCCCTTTTGCATCTAGCTGATGCCAAATGAATAGGTATCCCCCCAAAAATTTAAGGTAAGTGATCTAGATCAATTGCATTTCAGAACAATGGAGAGCAAATATGCCTGCCTTCTTTATCCTCTCTTTTTGCCCTTCTTTATTCTTGATAATGGTAGGAAAACCTTAAAGCCACGTATAAATAAATGTCCAATGGAAGCTGGCCCTCTGAATGAGTACGAAGACATAATGTTCCCACCTGCTCCATAGCTCCATAGCTACTTTACTTTCTTCTTTCTTCTCTCTCTCTCTCTCTCTCACACACACACACACACACACACACACACACAGAATCAACCTTCAATGGATGCTTATGGAATTAAGAGATAAATTTTATTTCTAAATAAAAGTAACTGAATCTCTGGGCTTTATCTAGCAGCTAGGATTGTTTACCCTAACTAACAGAAGGAAAATAAAGTTCTGAGAAGCTAGGTTACAGAAACTTGAGTTATCTTAATCATTGGGTTATTGGATTATATTCTTTGTGGTCAGTTAGGTAATTATTATCTATAGAACTGATGACTTCTTATTGAGAAATGCTTGTAGAGAAGAATCCTTGATAATATTTCTTGTTATATAAAAAGCTCATTAATCAATGCTTCATTTTCATGTGTAAATTCCACTAACAACGAGGAAAGGGGCAATTATTAAAGTGTTAGAAATTATTAAAGGTCTATTCATAAAGTATTTTCAAAATGTCACTTAGATAAATCCTGCACATAATGAATAAAGCACAAATATCTTTCTTCATCTAAATGTGATTGACCTTTACAATGGCAACAGAAATTCTGAGACAAGTATTGTAAGGCTAATTTTAAGTAACTATAAGATTATGCAACATTTGCATAAAATGATATTTTTGTATTAGATTCACATGTATGACCTCATTAGTTTTGCATTTCAGGTCATTGATGCATTATTTTATATATGTTTAAAAATATTCCTTGTTTAATGAACTGTAAAGTGATGAATCTTTGCTAAACCGAAACCTGGAAGATAAGAAAATTAATTTCATTTTCTTCTTCTATATTATGCATTTAAGGCTGTCCAATGTCACCCAAAGCTCTACTGTAAAAATCAAAACTCAGGAGGTCACATATATGTTCAATAAAAACCTGGGATTTTAAAATTTAAATCTATTGACACATGCTTTTGCAGAATTTTTAATAATTATAAAAGAGGCTTTTTTTCTGAAATTGTGAAAAATTTGTAGTATTTTTATTTTGCTTTATATTTCTTTATAATGTTGATTGGAAAACAGTTTTTCTATAGATGATTTTCTGCAGGTTACTCTCTAACCAAGTTGCTGGGAAAATTCAGAGAGCTTGCATTTAATTCCCAAGGCAAGCTTTATGCTACGATTTCTAGTTTTAACAAGGTTAGACTGGAAAGAACAGACATAGCCCTTAAGGAAATCTAAATCTGTTTCTCGTTTAAATGTCCAGAAATGAACATAATTATTTACAGAGAGGGAAAGTGATATACATTTTTTCCTAGCAGAATATTAAATCACTGTTTGGATAATTGTAGTCTTGGAGAGTAAGATACTTGAAGCTGAAGCCCAAAGTCCTATGAATAAGAGATGTCAGTTGGAGACTACTTCCAAACTTGTTCCCTCATAATGACAAGTTGGCTTCATGAAACTCCAAGAATTATCCCCTTGGGGTAAGGGGTTGGGTAACCAGAAATTGAAAAACAAGTACAATAGTTCCTTCTCTCCATTTTTTAAATTATTAAAGATTTACAAGAATGCTTGTAACAGATATATCCCACAGTACTAATTAGTAAAAATCTTGTCACCTGTCCAATCCTAACTTAATCACCAGTAATTAGAGTAGGATTAATATTACATGACTGGCTTAGATTAATAAATGTTTATCCCTGAGGTTTGGAAGTTGCCAATCTCTCTTGAAGTTTACAGATTCCTAAAGCCAAATGCAAGTGTGATCCATTAAGGAATACAAGGAATGATTGTAATGCAGCAAGCAGCATTGCCCACCACAATATGTAATCAATATTGTCTGAATAGATAATCTGGCATTTTTGAAGGATGCCACGATTTTGTATATTATCGTTTCTTGGTTAGTTTAGGTTTTCTTTACTTTTTTAAAGAGCAATTAAGTATTCAAAAGAGGCTTTTGAATTGGATTATAGTTGATATTATCTGAATGAAGCATTTGATTTCTCATTGAATTGATATAGGAGTAGCCTAATTCAAACCAATTAATTAGATGCGGCTTCTTCCCCCTGCATTTTACTCATCAACAAATAGAATAATTCTTTAAAATTGTTATGTAATTATAATATTTATACTAGTATAATTTATACTAGTATAATTCTACATATATACTAGTATAATATACTAGTACAATTATACTAGTATAATTCTTTAAAATTATGTTAGAGATAAATGTATATAATGAATATCATACATATGTCTTCAATTGACCTAATGATAGTTTTGCATCCAGAAAAATGGTAATCTCGTTAGAGAGTGCCTCGGCTTGGTTCAGTTACTAGACCCTGGCAATCAATAGAGTTGTAGCAGAGACTGCTAGTTGCAGTTTCAATACTCATTCTCTCTTTTTTTCTTAGAAGCAAAAATGAAAGAAAAAAGAAACAGGAATAAAAGGAAGGAAGAATGAAGAGAACAATACAAAAGCTCAGTTAAGGTCTACATATCCCTGCCTATATTGCAGCTAACTATTCACAACTGCCCATGTAAAAAGGTTCTGGCTGATGGTACAAGCAAAAATGATTTGGGGGAATAACAGAGAACCCCTCAAATAGGGACAAAAAGGCTTTGGAATGGCTTTTTTTTAAAGCTTTTATTTTATCACTCTTATCAAACACACATCAGAAAGCATATCAACAGTGCATCTTATGGTAAGTCAGTTTACAACAAAGCTGAACAAGGCAATTGTGTTTACAGAAAAAGTCTTCAGCAAAAAAGTATGCAATATAGTCAACTGAAATGCATTGTTCATACTTTTTAATGAGAACTTTGAAGGCCGAAGTGGAGAAGGGTTCCATGTGAACAGCAGTTGAACGTGTGTCAGTCAGTCTTGAGAGAAGGGCCAGCGCCATTCCAATGGAATGGCTTTTTAAACAAGTCTTTATTCTGCTTTTTGGTAGTCAATGTATATGTGGTAGTTGGAACTGCCTCTGCTGTCTTAGACTGTGGGGGTTTGTGAAGATAAATGACAAAGACGTGGAGCATAAAGATAAATGGGACACATCTGCAATGACACAGATGAAACTGCAGGGCATTATATTAAATGAAATAAGCCAGGCACAGAAAGACAAACACCACACAGTCTCATTCACATCTGGAATCTAAGCAAAATGTTAATTTCACAGAACTAAAGAGCAGAATGGTGATTACCAGGGGCTGGGGCAGCTAGGGCTGTGGGGGAGTTGGGGAGATGTTAGTTAAAGAGTACAAAATTTCAGTTAAATATAAGGAATACATATTGTATTCCTATTGTACCACATGGTGGCTATAGTTAATAACAATATATTGTATCCTTGAAAAATGCTAAAGGAGTGAAGGAGCGTTCTCACCACAAAATTGATAACCAGGGAAGGTAATGCACATATTCATTGGCTAAATTTAGTCATCTCATAATGTAAGTATACTTCCAAACATCACATTGCACATGATAAACACATAGAATTGTACCTGTCAATTAAAAGTTTTAAAACAATGTAAGAGATAAATGGAACCCAATAACAGTGGACCCTACATGAGCCCCAGCCTGCCCATATGAAGACATTTTTTATGTAGAACACATAAGCAAACAGATATCTTTTTAGTTATTTCTTGTCTCTAGTCATAATAGATAAATGCACTTCTTAGCTATGTTTCCTGAATCCATAGGAACATACCATGGAACAGATAATTATTATATTAATAATAATAGCAATAATGACAAAAATAAACATTGCTGTGAATCACTTTACCAAGAAATACAATTAATAAACCTTCATTTTACAAGTTCATGGGAGGGAAATAAAACCCTATAGGCCATGTATAACTGGCATTTGAAAACACTTTAGAACTTGGATATCTATGATGTGGTTTTTTTAAATTTTATTATTATTATACTTTAAGTTTCAGGGTACATGTGCACAATGTGCAGGTTTGTTACATACGTATACATGTGCCATGTTGGTGTGCTGCACCCATTAACTCGTCATTTAGCATTAGGTATATCTCCAAATGCTGTCCCTCCCCCCTCCCCCCACCCCATAACAGTGCCCGGAGTGTGATGTTCCCCTCTTGTGTCCATGTGTTCTCATTGTTCAGTTCCCACCTATGAGTGAGAACATGTGGTGTTTGGTTTTTTGACCTTGCGATAGTTTGCTGAGAATGATGGTTTCCAGCTTCATCCATGTCCCTACAAAGGACATGAACTCATCCTTTTTTATGGCTGCATAGTATTCCATGGTGTATATGTGCCACATTGTCTTAATTCAGTCTATCGTTGTTGGACATTTGGGTTGGTTCCAAGTCTTTGCTATTGTGAATAGTACTGCAATAAACATATGTGTGCATGTGTCTTTATAGCAGCATGATTTATAATCCTTTGGGTATATACCCAGTAATGGGATGGCTGGGTTAAATGGTATTTCTAGTTCTAGATCCCTGAGGAATCGCCACACTGACTTCCACAATGGTTGAACTAGTTTACAGTCCCACCAACAGTGTAAAAGTGTTCCTATTTCTCCACATCCTCTCCAGCACCTGTTGTTTCCTGACTTTTTAATGATCGCCATTCTAACTGGTGTGAAATGGTATCTCATTGTGATTTTGATTTGCATTTCTCTGATGGCCAGTGATGATGAGCATTTTTTCATGTGTTTTTTGGCTGCATAAATGTCTTCTTTTGAGAAGTGTCTGTTCATGTCCCTCGCCCACTTGTTGATGGGGTTGTTTGTTTTTTTCTTGTAAATTTGTTGGAGTTCATTGTAGATTCTGGATATTAGCCCTTTGTCAGATGAGTAGGTTGCGAAAATTTTCTCCCGTTTTGTAGGTTGCCCGTTCACTCTGATGGTGGTTTCTTTTGCTGTGCAGAAGCTCTTTAATTAGATCCCATTTGTCAATTTTGGCTTTTGTTGCCATTGCTTTTGGTGTGTTAGACATGAAGTCCTTGCCCATGCCTATGTCCTGAATGGTATTGCCTAAATTTTCTTCTAGGGTTTTTATGGTTTTAGGTCTAACATGCAAGTCTTAATCCATCTTGAATTAATTTTTTGTATAAGGTGTAAGGAAGGGATCCAGTTTCAGCTTTCTACATATGGCTAGCCAGTTTTCCCAGCACCATTTATCAAATAGGGAATCCTTTCCCCATTGCTTGTTTTTGTCAGGTTTGTCAAAGATCAGATAGTCGTAGATATGTGGCATTATTTCTGAGGGCTCTGTTCTGTTCCATTGATCTATATCTCTGTTTTGGTACCAGTACCATGCTGTTTTGGTTACTGTAGCCTTGTAGTATAGTTTGAAGTGAGGTGGCGTGATGCCTCCAGCTTTGTTCTTTTGGCTTAGGATTGACTTGGTGATGCGGGCTCGTTTTTGGTTCCATATGAACTTTAAAGTAGTTTTTTCCAATTCTGTGAAGAAAGTCATTGGAAGTCATTGGTAGCTTGATGGGGATGGCTTTGAATCTATAAATTACCTTGGGCAGTATGGCCATTTCCATGATACTGATTCTTCCTGCCCATGAGCATGGAATGTTCTTCCATTTGTCTGTATCCTCTTTTATTTCATTGAGCAGTGGTTTGTAGTTCTCCTTGAAGAGGTCCTTCACATCCCTTGTAAGTTGGATTCCTAGGTATTTTATTCTCTTTGAAGCAATTGTGAATGGGAGTTCACTCATGATTTGGCTCTCTGTTTGTCTGTTATTGGTGTATAAGAATGCTTGTGATTTTTGCACATTGATTTTGTATCCTGAGACTTTGCTGAAGTTGCTTATCAGCTTAAGGAGATTTTGGGCGGAGACAGTGGGGTTTTCTAAATATACAATCTTGTCATCTGCAAACAGGGACAATTTGACTTCCTCTTTTCCTAATTGAATACCCTTTATTTCCTTCTCCTGCCTAATTGCCATGGCCAGAACTTTCAACACTATGTTGAATAGGAGTGGTGAGAGAGGGCATCCCTGTCTTGTGCCAGTTTTCAAAGGGAATGCTTCCAGTTTTTGCCCATTCAGTACGATATTGGCTGTGGGTTTGTCATAGATAGCTCTTATTATTTTGAGATACGTCCCATCAATACCTAATTTATTGAGAGTTGTTAGCATGAAGCGTTGTTGAATTTTGTCAAAGGCCTTTTCTGCATCTATTGAGATAATCATGTGGTTTTTGTCATTGGTTCTGTTTATATGCTGGATTACATTTATTGATTTGCGTATGTTGAACCAGCCTTGCATCCCAGGGATGAAGCCCACTTGATCATGGTGGATAAGCTTTTGGATGTGCTGCTGGATTCGGTTTGCCAGTATTTTATTGGGGATATTTGCATCAATATTCATCAAGGATATTGGTCTAAAATTCTCTTTTTTGGTTGTGTCTCTGCCCGGCTTTGGTATCAGGATGATGCTGGCCTCATAAAATGAGTTATGGAGGATTCCCTCTTTTTTTATTGATTGGAATAGTTTCAGAAGGAATGGTACCAGCTCCTCCTTGTACCTCTGGTAGAATTCGGCTGTGAATCCATCTGGTGCTGGACTTTTTTTGGTTGGTAAGCTATTGATTATTTCCACAATTTCAGATCCTGTTATTGGTCTATTCAGAGATTCAGCTTCTTCCTGGTTTAGTCTTAGGAGGGTGTATGTGTCAAGGAATTTATCCATTTCTTCTAGATTTTCTAGTTTATTTGCATGGAGATGTTTGTAGTATTCTCTGATGGTAGTTTGTATTTCTGTGGGATTGGTGGTGATATCCCCTTTATCATTTTTTATTGCATGTGTTTGATTCTTCTCTCTTTTCTTCTTTATTAGTCTTGCTAGTGGTCTATCAATTTTGTTTATCTTTTCAAAAATCCAGCTCCTGGATTCATTAATTTTTTGAAGGGTTTTTTGTGTCTCTATTTCCTTTAGTTCTGCTCTGATTTTAGTTATTTCTAGCCTTCTGCTAGCTTTTGAATGTGTTTGCTCTTGCTTTTCTAGTTCTTTTAATTGTGATGTTAGAGTGTCAATTTTGGATCTTTCCTACTTTCTCTTGTGGGCATTTAGTGCTATAAATTTCCCTCTACACACTGCTGTGAATGTGTCCCAGAGATTCTGGTACATTGTGTCTTTATTCTCGTTGGTGTCAAAGAACGTCTTTATTTCTGCCTTCATTTCGTTATGTACCCAGTAGTCATTCAGATGCAGGTTGTTCAGTTTCCATGTAGTTGAGTGGTTTTGAGTGAGTTTCTTAATCCTGAGTTCTAGTTTGATTGCACTGTGGTCTGAGACACAGTTTGTTATCATTTCTGTTCTTTTACATTTGCTGAGGACTGCTTTACTTGCAACTATGTGGTCAATTTTGGGATAGGTGTGGTATGGTGCTGAAAAAAATGTATAATCTGTTGATTTGGGGTGGAGAGTTCTGTAGATGTCTATTAGGTCCGCTTGGTGCAGAGCTGAGTTCAATTCCTGGGTATCCTTGTTAACTTTCTGTCTTGTTCATCTGTCTAATGTTGACAGTGGGGTGTTAAAGTCTCCCATTATTATTGTGTGGAAGTCTAAGTCTCTTTGTAGGTCACTCAGGACTTGCTTTATGAATGTGGGTGCTCCTGTATCGGGTGCATATATATTTAGGATAGTTAGCTCTTCTTGTTGAATTGATCCCTTTAACAGTATGTAATGGCCTTCTTTGTCTCTTTTGATATTTGTTGGCTTAAAGTGTTTTATCGGAGAGTAGGATTGCAACCCCTGCCTTTTTTTGTTTTCCATTTGCTTGGTAGATCTTCCTCCATCCCTTTATTTTGAGCCTATGTGTGTCTCTGCACGTGAGATGGGTTTCCTGAATACAACACACTGATGGGTCTTGACTCTTTATCCAATTTGCCAGTCTGTGTCTTTTAATTGGAGCATTTAGCCTATTTACATTTAAAGTTAATATTCTTATGTGTGAATTTGGTCCTGTCATGATGTTATCTGGTTATTTTGCTCATTAGTTGATGCAGTTTCTTCCTAGCCTTTATGGTCTTTGCATTTTGGCATGTTTTTGCAGTGGCTGGTACCGGTTGTTCCTTTCCATGTTTAGTGCTTCCTTCAGGAACTCTTTTAGCGCAGGCCTGGTGGTGGCGAAATCTCTCACCATTTGCTTGTCTGTAAAGGATTTTACTTCTCCTTCACTTATGAAGCTTAGTTTGGCTGAATATGAAATTCTGGGTTGAAAATTCTTTAAGAATGTTGAATATTGGCCCCCACTCTCTTCTGGCTTGTAAGGTTTCTGCTGAGAGAGCTGCTGTTAGTCTGATGGGCTTCCCTTTGTGGGTAACCCGACCTTTCTCTCTGGCTGCCCTTAACATTTTTTCCTTCATTTCAACTTTGGTGAATCTGACAATTCTGTGTCTTGGAGTTGCTCTTCTTGAGTAGTATCTTTCTGGCATTCTCTGTATATCCTGAATGTGAATGGTGGCCTCCCTTGCTAGATTGGGGAAGTTCTCCTGGATAATATCCTGCAGAGTGTTTTCCAGCTTGGTTCCCTTCTGCCCGTCACTTTCAGGTACACCAATCAGACATAGATTTGGTCTTTTCACATAGTCCCATATTTCTTGGAGGCTTTGTTAATTTCTTTTTATTCTTTTTTCTCTAAACTTCCCTTTTCGCTTCATTTCATTCATTTCGTCTTCCATCACTGATACCCTTTCTTCCAGTTGATCGCATCGGCTCCTGAGGCTTCTGCATTCTTCACGTAGTTCTCGAGCCTTGGCTTTCAGCTCCATCAGCTCCTTTAAGGACTTCTCTGCATTTGTTATTCTAGGTATCCATTCATCTAATTTTTTTTCAAAGTTTTTAACTTCTTTTCCATTGGTTTGAATTTCCTCCCGTAGCTCGGAGTAGTTGGATCATCTGAAGCCTTCTTCTCTCAACTCGTCAAAGTCATTCTCCATCCAGCTTTGTTCCATTGCTGGTGAGGAGCTGCATTCCTTTCGTGGAGGAGAGGCACTCTGCTTTTTAGAGTTTCCAGTTTTTCTGCTCTGTTTTTTCCCCATCTTTGTGGTTTTATCTACTTTTGGTCTTTGATGATGGTGACGTACAGGTGAGTTTTTGGTGTGGATGTCCTTTCTGTTTGTTAGTTTTCCTTCTAACAGACAAGACCCTCAGTTGCAGGTCTGTTGGAGTTTGCTAGAGGTCCACTCCAAACCCTGTTTGCCTGGGTATCAACAGCGGTGGCTGCAGAAGAGTGGTGGCTGTAGAACAGCGGATATTGGTGAACTGCAAATGCTGCTGCCTGTTCGTTCCTCTGGAAGTTTTGTCTCAGAGGAGTACCTGGCTGTGTGAGGTGTCAGTCTTCCCCTACTGGGGGATGCCTCCCAGTTAGGCTACTCGGGGTTCAGGGACCCACTTGAGGAGGCAGTCTGACCGTTCTCAGATCTCCAGCTGCCTGCTGGGAGAACCACTACTCTCTTCAAAGCTGTCAGACAGGGACATTTAAGTCTGCAGAGGTTACTGCTGTCTTTTTTTGTTTGTCTGTGCCCTGCCCCCAGAGGTGGAGCCTACAGAGGCAGGAAGGCCTCCTTGAGCTGTGGTGGGCTCCACCCAGTTTGAGCTTCCTGGCTGCTTTGTTTACCTAATCAAGCCTGGGCGATGGTGGGCGCCCCTCCCCCAGCCTCGCTGTGGCCTTGCAGTTTGATCCCAGACTGCTGTGCTAGCAATCAGCGAGACTCCGTGGGCATAGGACCCTCCGAGCCAGGTGCAGGATATAATCTCCTGGTGTGCCATTTTTTAAACCCGTTGGAAAAGCTCAGTATTAGGGTGGGAGTGACTCGATTTTCCAGGTGCTATCTGTCACCCCTTTCTTTGAGTAGGAAAGGGAACTCCCTGACCCCTTGCACTTCCCGAGTGAGGCAATGCCTTGCCCTGCTTCAGCTCGTGCAGGGTGTGCTGCACCCATTGCCCTGCACCCCCTGTCTGGCACTCCCTAGTGAGATGCACCTGGTACCTCAGATGGAAATGCAGAAATCACCCATCTTCTGTGTCACTCATGCTGGGAGCTGTAGATGGGAGCTGTTCCTATTTGGTCATCTTGGCTCCAACCCCCCCCGATGTTTTTAATTATTTTTTTTGGAACTACTCCAAGTTCTAAAGTCTTTTCAAATGCCAGTTATATGTGACCTACAGGGATTTATTTGCCTCCCATGTATTTGTAAAATGAAAGATTATTAATTGTATGTTTTGGTAAAGTAACTCCCAGAAATGTTTACTTTTTTATGTAATGTGGTATATAATGTAGTGTAATGTGGAATATAAAAAAATCTGATATATAAGTTGATAATTATTCTCACAGTACTTCAAAAAATTTAAGATCTAATTGCTCTAAAATTCTCTATAAATAATGTTATTTTAACACCTCATATTCACTTTATATTTTATTGTTTGAATGTTACATATATTTGTATAATGTTTCTAATTAACTATTAAAGAAGAGGTCTAGTATTTTGTATGTTTTAGTGATCCTCACAACTTACTGTAATGCCACATATACCTTTTCAACAATGTGATAGCTCTATTTCTTGTTATTAGAAGTTTGCATTGATAATAATAGCCTAAGTTCCCCATTATGGAACATTTGTATATGGTGAAAGTTTGGCTCTTATGCATTATGTGAAAAAGGAGAACTTTGCTCATAAATATTTGATCATTGCTTTGCTTATTTCTTTAGAATATATTTTTAAGCAAATAATTGGTTCAAGATACATAAATTATTTTAATATTATTAATGCATAGTGTCAAATTGTTTTCCAGACATTTGTATCATTTAAAATATAGTTACAATAATCAAAAACAGGAGCATAGACTTTAAAAATTGAACTAAAGATAGACCAATGCCAGAATTTCAATCAGGACAATGGATAAGAGGGTAATACATACATGAGACAGATAGAAATAGTATTGTAAAGGCTTTGAAAACCAGGTAAATCCTAGAACCACAACCCATGGGAAGCTGCTTAGAACTTACTTTCTAATACCAATCTAGTTGATTACTTGATAAAGGAAAAATATCATTGTTCTCTAGATGATTCAAACATGACCTAGAGTCTAGTTATATAAAATTAAAACTATTCAGGATATAATTTAAAATTACATATGTATAAATAAGAAAATCCCAACTTGCATCAGAAAAAATAAGTAACAGAAGCATATACCAATATGATGTAGATGTGAGAATTATCTGGCAAAGGTTTTAACTCACATCTAAAAATGCACCAGCATGCACAATTACAAACATTCTTGGGTAAATGAATATATGAAAGACTTAGCAAAGAAATAGAAGATATAAATAGCGTTTTTAAAAATATAAAAGGAAAATTCTTAATAGCTGAATAACTGAATAGCAGAATTGAGATTTAAAAACAAAGGCAGTGAATTTGAAGATAAATAAAGAGAAATTATGAAACCTGAAAAACAGAGAGAAAAAAGAAAGAGCACAATTTGGGACCTGTGGGAATTTAACAAAATATCTAACATTCATGACAGTAGAATACCATAAAGAGAGGAAAAAAGACTGCAATGTCAAAAAAAAAAAAAGTTTTGAAGAATTGTTTGTAAACTTCCCAATTTGGTGAAAGACATAAGACATACAGATTCAAGAATCTAACTGAACCCCAAACAAAATACATTCAAAGAAATCTATGCTCTGGTACATGATAATAAAACTGGTGAAACATTTTCAAGATGGCATTTAAAAGCAGCCAGAAGGAAATGATGCATCAACTATAGGGAAAAAAATGTTTGAAGGACAGTTGATTTCTTATCAGAAATCCCAGAGAATAGAAGGAAGTGGCAAAATATTTTTAAAGTGCTTGATATGGTTTGGCTATGTCTCCACCCAAATCTCATCTTGAATGATTGTAACTTCCATAATTCCCACATGTTGTGGATGGGACCTGGTGGGAGATAACTGAATTATGGGGGCAGTTTCAACCATAGTGTTCTCTTAGTAATGAATAAGTCTCATGACATCTGATGGTTTTATAAAGGGAAACCCCTTTCACTTGGTTCTCTTCCTTTCTTTTCTGCTGCCATGTAAGACATGCCTTTCAGCTTCTGCCATGATTGTGAGGCCTCCCCAGCCACGTGGAACTGTGAGTCCAGTAAATCTCTTTTTCTTTATAAATTACCCGTCTCAGGTATGTCTTTATCAGCAGCATGAAAACGGGCTAATACAATTCTTAAAGACAATCTGTCAACCCAGAAATTACAGACATTGTTAGAATGGAGTAACAGAACAAAACAATCATGGCTATCTACAAGAAACTCACTTTGAATATATTAATAGATAGCATAAAAGAAAGTTCTCAAATTACTGATCTAAACTTTTTCTGATCCCCAAACAAATATGAGAAAATAATACTAGAGATTAATATCCATTATAATAAACACAGAGGCAAAATTTTTAACAAAATATTAGCAAATCAAACCTAATCATATATAAATGTATATTATAACAGGACCAGCCTGGGTTTATCTAAGAATGCAAATTTGATTGAATAATTTAAAATCAATGCATATTATTCACAAATTAAATATTACAATTTTTTTGAAATACATGATCATTTCAATAGGTACAGGAAAGGTACTTGACAATGTTCGACTAATCTGATAAGAAAAAAACATAATAAATTTAAAAATAAAGGGATAAAAATCAAAATTGATTTAAAAATAAAAATCATAATAAATTAAAAATACATCCTAAAAATTCAAAAATAAAGGAGATAAACTGTTTTCAGTCTCTCTCCTGATTGTGGTGGTGGTGACTCTTATTGTTTTTCAGTGATCTAGAACTACATCAATAAAAGATATTCATTTCACTTATTTTATATCTCAATTAAAAATATAAAAATAAAGCTATAAAACCACATACACATATATACATAAAATATTGACTTATGTTTTAACTTTAAAGTTATAAATAACAATTCTTATAATTAACATTCCATGTTTCACATGTCCTATTTGAACTTAAATGTATAATAATTTGAAAATCTATGTTCACCCTGATGAGGAAATCAGTTCTGTTATTATGTAGTACTGACCTTTTCATGATGCCAGATCCCCTTAATGTCTAAAATTACCCAAATTTATTTTTTCATTGATACTCTAGCCTTCCTGCTCACAATATTTCTGTTATATAAAATTTTCAAGTTTCATGGACTTTAATCATGGAAATAACTTAAGAGTGTATTCTTAGAAAGAGAATAATTGTCCTAAGGTAAAAGGTAATATAGCAAATATGGCAGTAGATGCATTTTTGGTATGACAACTTTTTTCAAAGTAGGGTATTTTCTTAGTGTGTTTTCTGCTGCTATAATGGAATACCACAGGCTGAGTAATTTATTTAAAAGGGACATTTATTTCTCACAGTTCTGGGGGTTGGGAAGTCCAAGAGCATGGCACTGGCATCTGGTGAGTGTGACCCTATCATGGAAGGCAGAAGGCAGATGCAAGCAAATAAGTCATAGAGAAAATGGGGACCAAATTTTCCCTGTTTACGAGGAGCCCACTCTTGCAATAACTAACCACTCCTGAGATAATGGTATTGAATAATTCATGAGGGCAGATCCCCCATGCTCTAATCACCTCTTAAAGATTCCACCTACCAACACTGTGACTATAGCTATTACATTTCCCACACATGAATCTTGAGGGATGTATTCAAACCATAGCATTACCTCCTTGCCCTCCAGATTTATATCTTTTTCACAATGCAAAACACAATCATTCTATCATAATATTTTCATAAGTCTTAACTTGTTCGACCATCAACTCAAAATCCAAAGTCTAGAGCCTCATCTAGATTTGATCTGGGTGAAACTCAAAGCATAATTTGTAATGAGGCAGATTCCTCCAATGGTGAGTCCAAAAAATCAAATCAAAGTACCTACTTTCAAAATACAATGGTGGGACAGGCATAGGATAGACATTCTGAAAAGGGAGAAATGGGCAACAAGAAAAGGACAACCATCCCCAAGTAAGTCCAAAATCCAAAAGGAAAAACAACATTAAGTTTTAAAGCTGGGGAATTATCTCCTTTAACTTCCTGTCCCACAACCTAGGCACACTGGGCAGAATGGGCTCCCAATGCCTCAGACTGCCCCACTCCTGTGGTTTTCCTGGGCTCAGTTCATGCTTCAGCTCTCTCGGGTTGGAGTTACATACTGGCTCTGGGTTCCTAGGGGCTGTCTCACTGCCACAGCTTCACTAGGCATTGCCCTACTGGGGAATCTCTCTGGAAACTTCAAATCCACATTTTCACTAGGCATTAACCTAGTAGGGTCTCTCTGCATTGGCTTTGCTCCCATGGCTCTGGTTTGGCTGGCAGTTCTGAAGGTTGGGATTCTAAAGCATGATACCAGCATCTAGCAAGGGTCATCTCATGGTAGAAGGTATAATGCAGTAGTAGGCATGTGAGAGAGGGAAACTGAGGGCTAGACCTCCCCCTTTCATCAGTTTCCTACTCCCACAATAACCAACTTACTCCTGTGTGTTCATAACATTAATCTGTCCTGAATACAGATTCCATATTACCTAATTACCTCTTAAAGTTCCCATCTTCCAATACTTACTACGTCAATTAGAATGCTGCAACACATGAACTTTAGGGGATATACGAAAACCATAGCAGTTTTGCTAATCGGATATTTTATCTCTAGTGATCCATCCAAGAGTAAAACTACTCCAAAGTACTGATATTCCAAAGTTTAGAACTGAGCTCATTAGGAGTCAATGCATTTATTGATTTTATCTCTAAACAATTTGGCAATGGAAGAGTACAAAATAACTCTAGGGCAGACAGCCAAAAAATAGCAGCAGATCCCTCTTATATAGAAGACACATTCTTTGTCTTATAATCCAAACAACGCTCTAAAATGTTATTAAGTTGGGCTTAATGTTTTGTGTTTAATGTTGTGGTTGATGTCACAGGGTTTTAAAAATACATTAGTTTTTCAAGCTCCTTTTTTGGTTTATTAGACTCTATTATTCAATTCTGGGCCCCCTCTCTCTCATTCCTCTCTTCCATTTTTTTTCTCTATGATTTTCTTAAAATACTCTTAATTACCGAAAATGTATCATTTTTTCTTGGGCCATTTACTATGTTAACCCCTAGTCAGAAACCTGACTAGGAACAGAAGAAAAGGCTTAGTGGGATATATGAAGAGAGTTTTAAGACGATAATTTATAGAGGAGTAGGCAACAAAAATGAAAAGAGTTTAAAGCCTCTGGGACCAAGCAACAGTGGGAAATTATCATCATGTTTTGGCCTAAATGGACAAGGGAAGGGACCCTTGCTGGAACCCAGTGAAGGCTATTTCCTTGAGAATGAGGCCCAGACAGAAGCTATGGCTCTAGTAGAAGAATGCAGAACCTACTGAATTGTGGACTGAATGGCAGGAAACAAAGGAAATCAATACCAAGCCACTATCTTTTTTTGCCAGACTCCATTTAATTGAACTCAAATGGAAACTCTAGGAAACAGTTTCTCTCATTCGAAGAGAAAGACAGCGAAGGATAGAGAATACACCTAGAGGTTCAAACGAAGACTATATACTACAATATAGCAACCACTCTATACCTTTGGTTGAAAAAAAAAACTGTGTTCTCAAAATAGAAAAATACAAATCTTCAGTAGTTTTGTCTTGAGTTTCCACAGTTTTCCATGAATAGTGTTATCAAGTGATACGGTTTGGCTCTGTGTTCTCACCCAAATCTCATCTTAATTGTAATCCTGATATGCCAAGGGGGGACCTGCAATCCCCACATGTCGAGGGAAGGAGGTAATTGGATCATGGGGATGGTTTCTCCCATGCTGTTTTCATAATAATGAGTGAGTTCTTTTGAGTTCTGTTGGTTTTATAAGTGTTTGACAGTTCCTCTTTCACATGCTCTCTTCTGCCACCTTGTGAAGAAGGTGCCTGCTTTCCCTTCTGCATTGATTATAAGTTTCCTGAGGCCTCCCCAGCCATGTGGAACTGTTAGTCAATTAAATCTCTTTCCTTTATAAATTACCCAGTCTTGGGTATTTTTTTTATAGCAGTGTGAAAATGGGCTAATACATCAAGCATGGGAATACTACGTGTCAATGCAGTCAACACTGATTCTGACACACCTCCTCCTTGCCCCCATTTTGTATTATAAGTTTTAATTAGGATCACTGACTCACTTCTCTTTGATTCAGTGATATTTAGATAACAAAATTGCCAGGTGACTCAATTTTCATTTCATTGAAACCAACTGTTTGCCCTGTAGAAGCACTTATCTCTTAGTCCTACAAGTTTCGAGTATATTGTCCCTAGAGTTGTAAGAAAATAAAGTCCTTAAGTGTGTTATTATTATTGGCTATAAATGTGAAGGGGCCCAATATACTTCTACCCTTTTTGTTGGTGTACCTGCGTAATCTGGCTATGTGGGAAATGGCAATATATATTGACCATTGATTTAAGGCTTAATATGTACCCTGTAGCACAGCACTTCAGCCTTTTAGAATGTTTTCTCCCAGTGTACTTTGTGAATGAGTCCTTACCATTATGCCTCATCATTCTATGGGAACTGGCACATGGTAAACAATTGAATACTTCGAGTATTAACCCATAGATGTACCTCTTTCATATAAAATATATCCTTTAGTCAAAGACAATATTGTGTGATAGACTAGGTACTCTGTAAGTCCAAAATAGTGATAATAGCATGAGCACTGAGTCACAAAAGGAAAATTCATATTCTAGTAACATATGTATTTCCTTGAGTACAACCCCTACCCCCTCCAACCTACCAAGATAGAAACCATTCTATGTAATCAGCTTGCCATCACCAACCTGCACCTGGTGGCATGCTGCCTCCCTTCCATCCAGGAAATAGTGTCATACGGGCCTTAGTGTTAGCCCCTTGTAGGCATACAGATGATCCTTACACTCTGTGTCCATTCGAAAATGTTTATCCTCATACCTCTCTTCCAAACTGCCTTGCCAACAATCTTCTAATTTTGTTTTAGTCGAGATCCTGACCAATGTAGAACATTTTCTGAACTGTGTTATTGAATGGACACAACCAGGTACATACTCTTAACTTCACAAGACAAGATGATGTAATCTCTAGTCTTTCTTTCTTCTCTTCTCTTCCTCCATTCTTATGGCCTAAATATATATCTCCACTCAGGTTTCCAAAGCAACAAAACTTTGTGGAAACTTGACAAAATATCTATTTATTATATCTGAAACTATTCTCATATGAATAGGAAAATTATCTTCTCACTCTATTTTACAGTGCAAAAACATGATTGAATGATCGAGATAAAATGTTAGTCACAATTTCATGATGTGTTTTACCCAGAATCTGCCTGACATTAATTGCAGTATTTCTTTGTCATGCAGCTACATCTGCTGTATTCTGATCTCATCATAGCAGTGGATGAAGTGTGGCAAAATTTGTTTGTGTTTAGCTGATTAAAAATTGCTACAAAGATTCAGGCAATATGAGCTGTACACATTGATTTATGAATTTATCTACACATAGAAAAATATAACATTTGCTGTGTAAACCCTTAAGGGTTAGGAACCAGAATTTTTGTGGGTGAACACTAATGCATAACTATTGCCTGTGGAAAGTTGCTAAATAAAACGTTTACCAAATTACACTCACAAAGATGAATACACTTTTGCTTTTCTTTTCAGCCAATTATAATCTTTCAGTGATGAAATTGGAAACTATTTGAAATGAACTTTTCTATTATATAACATAGTCAATAAATTTGCATGAGGATTAGAAATATGTTAATATTTCTTTACATTTGCTCTTCCTTAATGTAAACATGAACTTACTAATTATATAAATTTTATTGAAGAATTAAATAATCTCGTTAGTTGTTTCCTTGCTTCTAAAAATATAGTTACATTAATGAGACATCAAAACTCTCATTTGAGATTTGAAACCTGGCGTTTTATTTTGTCAGCAGGGAAAGGAGGAGGTACACTTCCTCCTTTTCATCTGTAAGCATGGATTAGAAATCTTGTAATTTTAAACAGCTCAGAATGTAAAGTTTTGGCATAGTCATCTAATTTTTTTACGAGACATTGCCTCTGGTTAACAGCAGTAAAATGTTAATTTAGTCTTTGATAGGACATATTTGCATTATAACTCAGAACAGTTTTGGTATATGCTAATTCTGAAATAAAAATGCTCTGATTAATGACTGAATCAATATAAAAACTACTAAATGTCTGAAATGGCAAAGCTGATCAAAGGTGCCATAATAGTATGGCAATGCATAGTGTAAATGAATTCCCAGTGTTATATGTTAAGTGATTTCAGGGACTTATAAATAAAACATCTAATTGATAATATCTAAAAGCATGCACAGTATGCTATCTTCCATGAAATTACCTGCTTGTACACATTTTTGAACTATGCCAATGAATATTTTGAAATTTATTTTTCTAATATGCTTACTTTATTTTGCAGGTGATAAGTAAACCTGATGAGAAACATCAATTTTTTTCAGTGTTTGCTGGTTAGGTTCATATAACGAATTTTAAAAATAGATTGTTATAATAAGAAAATAAGGATAACAGTAAAATAAATTTCTCCTACCTTAAGTCTGTGGATATGCTAAGCATGATCTGTTTTTATTGCTATTAAATTCTTGCATTGTAAGTGTAGGAAGGCACTGATAGCCTACATATCTAGTTTTTAAAAAAAATTTAAATAAATGTACAGCTCACACTTACATTTACTATATTTTCCTTATATTGTGTTATGCTTCAGTTTCATAATCCTCATTCATGATTATTTCATGGTCATTCAGAGTATACTTTAACTCTAGCTGATTTCCTGAAACATTGTGATCATCAATGGTTGCTAGCTTTATTTACTTAAATTCTACTGATAGAATTTAACCTTAAATAAATTCTTCTACTGATAGAAGTCTGAACCTTAAATAAAACACTTTAACACTGGATATTTTTGCATGAGGTAAATGTTTCTATAACATTGAATATGTCATGTTCCTGGCCCACCCACTCTTTTTTAGAGATTTCTATTGAGTTATACATTTATGTTTAGTGGTTATCTCCACATCAGCCACTATATTCAATTTTATAATGTTATAGTAAGCTTCACAAGCACTCTTGGTAAGGATATTCTAGTATAAAGTATTATGCAATCTGTTTGTCGATTGGCTTCACTGTCAGAGACAGTTAGAATCTCATTCCTCTTGTCAGCATCCTCACTAAGAATAATTTATCTGAGGACAAAATGATAACTGCATGTGCTCAAATTATCAGAGGGCATGACAAATAAATGACATATGTAATTTGTGAAAGTTGAACTAACTAATGAGCTATGAACAGGACCTAAAGGTCTATATATGCATTTTTTTGTAGTATCTGGGCTTATAGCATTAATAAAGTTTTACTTCAATTTACTTAGCATATTTTTCTGAATAACTCAAAGTGATTTTAAATTTGTTCACTACCTGACTTTTTACTCATTTCTACCCTTCTCAGAACATAAATTGGTGATAAAACATCTAATAGAATCATATATTCTATGTATTATAATACATAGAGCTCTCATTTTTCTTCTAAATATATTTTTATATGATTTATTGTATATATGACTATCTTGTTTTTAATTTTAAATAGAACCATTGAAGACCGGAAGAGTGAAGCATCATGACTGTACATTTTGTAGGATTATTATTTTTAATTACTCAGTGTTTACTCTGTTTATAAAGATTATCTTTTTTTCATATTATAAATTGCTTCAATTTTACAATCCTTCTAAAAACATTATGTCCAAAATTTTAACTTGCGACTTAGCACAATGGCAAAATTTTCACATTTGCATCTGTTATCACTGTTTCCTAAGCAGTAACCAGAAGTAGCAACTAATAGGACAACTGAATGAAGCACAAAGAAAATGCATGTCTTCAGCAGGAAAGCTGACAGCAAAAACAATGTGAGTTGTCTCACAGAGCAGCTACATCTGCATCAAAAGAGGCTTAGACACTTTCTGATATTGAAGGGATAAACAGAGAAATATTCCCTAACCACAGACTGCTCTCTCATTGTCGACCAGACTTAGGCCAAAAGGATCAAATTTATGGGAAATAAGCTATTAAAAATATCTGGCATTGATTCTGGAAACACCCTTACTAAATTCTTGATAAGTATGTTTGGAAAGAGAGGGAATATTGAAGATGAGGTGATGTCACTTGTGTCATTCCCTATGTTGGTACCAACCCAGAAATGCCTTACAGATGTCTCTTGCCAACTTGAAAGAGGCTGGTTCTCTACACTTGTTAAAATATAACACATGGTAGTTGTTTGAAGTCATGGAAGCTTATTTAGCAGAACAATGAGTAGTACTGGCTGCCAATCTCATGAGCATATTTAATGGAGAGAATAATCTTGAATTAAATAGCTGTGTATTTTTGCACTACTTTATTTGGTTCCATATGGAAAGAAAACATATGGGCTGAGAAGTAGCCAGGAGTTGCGTCATGTACAAGTGTACATACATTTCAAAACCCTGCATGAAATAATTTCAAACTAAGTCTCAGTGTCATAGCATTCAAGGGTATGGAAATATCAAGGGCCATCTAAATGTTTCCAGACATTCTGTGACAAGCTATATTCTTGTTTAAATCTAAGTAAACTTCAAGAATTTTAATACACTCTCATATGCCTATTAACATTTAAAAGCTACAGTGGAATAAAAGTTTAAAAAACAAAAAACAAAATTGGACCTAAATGACAAGCCTGAAATTAGAAACTTATTGCCTTGTCTCTCCTAAGTTGCAATATGTGTTATGGGAGACAGCTGCAAATCTCTGAGCCAGCTATGACTATGACCTTTTCACTGTCTCTCATTTGAAGTTATGGTTGTGTGGTAAATGTTTTATGGACTTCAAATCAGACTACTGATTGATGTGTGTGGATGCATTCCATTTCTGTCTTATCTTGTGATACAATTAGGACTAAAGTACCAAAGGAGGCCGAGAGGAGGGTGATGGCTTAGGGACCTAAACAGACTCGTCCCCTGAGGCAGTTAAAGGGCTGGAGAGCAGACCCAAGTTAGCACTGAGGGTACTCCATGGTGCTGACAGAATAGCATATGAATGTTGTCAGGGTGGAAGTTGGCAGATGGTATTGGCAAATCTGTTAAGAGTTGAGTGTGGGACACCGAGAAGCAAATTAGCAGGCAGAGCCCTGCATGAAAAATTGTGGGAGATGTAACACTAGATTATAGAAGCAGGTAAACAGGCCTCTCAAAGGTAGTCTGTTAGGAGATACCAAGACCTCATTCTTATTTTGGATTCAAAGGAAATATTTTACATGTGGTAGGGATCCTGGCAACACAAAGACCAGGTTCTAGATCTTCATGCCTTTTATCCAAGACAGAAATTTATACACAAGGAAATAAAACAGTAATCTAAAGCCAAAGCTGAATTAATTACCTGACAAGATGACTTTATGGTAATGGCAGTTATCAATTATGCCTTATGTTAAACATGATCCCTTTTGATAAACATAGTCCCTTAATGAAACAGAACTATGTGAGAGGAAATTGGAAAAATTGGAAGAATTTTATAAAGGTCTCAACATTTCCTCAGCTGCAAAATGGATATAATAAAGCTTCCCCAACTTACCTTACGTAATTGTGAGAATTTCAAAAACTTAATGCATTCTACGTATGATT
This sequence comes from Pan troglodytes, assembly GCF_028858775.2. Taxonomy (NCBI): domain Eukaryota; kingdom Metazoa; phylum Chordata; class Mammalia; order Primates; family Hominidae; genus Pan; species Pan troglodytes. The sequence continues at coordinate 132,173,320 of NC_072403.2, forward strand.
CTTTACTCACATTTTCTTGTGGTAAAGGCTGCTAGATGTTCATCAATGTCTTTTTTTCTCTTCTTTTAATCTTATTAGTATGTTGGGTTTCTATCCCTGCTCTGCACTTACGTGTGTTGGCAATAGATCTAGTGAAGAAGTGATAAGAGCCACTTGTGGACCAAGAATTTAAGAAACAGGTATTCCTCCTCTAAGTTCTGTTCCTTTCTCTTAGATGCATGTGGATGGTAACCAGAGTCTAAAGGATAGCGGGTGGAAGGAAGGAGGCTACATCCTTAAATCAGTATATGTAAACGATCCATACAGCATACACATCCACACTAGACCGTGGATAGGGGAGCAAGAAAGAAACTTCTACTTTTCCTAATGCATGTTTGGATTTGTTAGAGTGATTTCAGCACGTCTACTTTAATAAGCCTCTGGATATTTCAGACTCAAATGTTAGTAAAATTTTCTGTCATTGCCTTTATATCTATTTTTCTAAAGTGCAGTATCTTCTATCTTCACAGTTCACTACACCAGCTTTCTCTTCCCTAAATTGCAGCCCTTTGCTGCTCAATCTCATAATCTGCTGTTTTTTTACATGCTACAGATTATTGATATATTACATATTATTTTGTTTTGTATTTTTTTACCTGTTTATTTTGTGTGTTTTATTGGTATGTATTATTTATATGAATTAAAAAACAAACTTTAACCTACCAAGTAAAATATTCATTTGGCATCAAGTATTTATTCATAGAAACTATATATAAAAATAAATATAGAAATTTATATTAATCTATTTATATAAATCTATCTCAAAGAAGATAAATGTTAACATGGATGAGGGTTTTGGTGAACTGAAATTTACCAAGTGTGGCTATGACTTCTGTCTTTTTCCCCAGTAGTAGATTTAATGCATTTTCAAATAATATACCTCTTTTACTGTCCTTATAAATAAAAATATAAATATGCAAATAAAAATATTTCTAATTTGTTATTCTCCATGACCGATTCACATTTACACAAAATATTTTATTTAGTTTTCCTGCGCAATCATTTAAAATTTGCCTTTACCAACTATCAAGCTCACATCTCTAATCCTAGCACTTTGGGAGTCTGAGGCGGGCAGATCACAAGGTCAGGAGATCGAGACCATCCTGACTAACACGGTGAAACCCTGTTTCTACTAAAAATACAAAAAAAAAAAAAAAAATTAGCCAGGCATGGTGGCATGTATCTGTAGTCCCAGCTACTCAGGAGGCTGAGGCAGGAGAATCGCTTGAACCCGGGAGGCGGAGGTTGCAGTGAGCTGAGATCGCACCACTGCACTCCAGCCTGGGTGACAGAGTGAGACTCCATCTCAAAAAAAAAAAAAAAAATCCGTTTTCTACAAAAACCTACTGTTTCTATCATGGTTTAGGAAGTGGAATGCTAATTATTGCTTATAAGTGTTTTACATCACAAGCATCTCTTTCAGTTTCCCTCTGTACGAAGCTGGGAAAGCCTCCACTTAGAAAATTGTTCAACTTGGAGAGTACATATCCTATAACCTGACGATAAGCTATAGAAAAAATATCTTTTCATGATTCAAAATAAGAAATATGGTGTTGGATAGAGACATAAGTTGTCAAAAACCTGCCATATCTCTAATCAGAGACATTTAAAAGTGACATGTGAGACAGATGTCCAAATGACAGTATGATGATTCACCTTGATAGGTCTCTAATCTTACTCTCTCCAGTATATATCCTAAAGCCTATGTAACTTGACTATATTTCTTTAACTGCTAGGAGATGTGCTTCCACAGAAATGTAATGTAATTGTATATCCATGAATTTTATTGGCAATTGATACAAGAAATGGCCACATAAAGCCAATTTTTATTCTTTATGTAACTGCTCCAGAGGATATTGAAAAACATTCTTTACACAGAAATCAATACCATAAATTCACTTAGCATTTAGAAAAAAAGCATTTTCCTCCCAAAGATAATGAGACCTGGATAGTTCATATTTCTAGTTCTTGGTTGCCAGTATTCTCAGGGTACATTATTTCTAAATTATGAAAACATGACATATATCCAAAATTCTGATTCAGTGTTTTTCTTTGTATTGTTAATATTGTTTTACTTATGATATAGGATTATTGTAACTTTAAATGATTTTGTTTTTGTTTATTATGTATTATTCAAATTTATAGTATAGATTTCAAATGATAAGTAATATTTTGAATATGTTAGAAATATTAACTAATGGATTAGAATATAGCAAGGCATTTATATATAATATATATTTACATAGATACAGATAGAAATAAAAACAATTATATATATAGTCATGCATTGCATAAAAATTGGAATACATTCTGTGAAATGTGGTATTGGGCAACTTTTTCATTGTGCAAAAATCAGAGTGTACTTATATAAACCTGAATAATCCAGCCTACTACACACTTAGGCTATTGCTCCTAGGCTACAAACATGCACAGCACGTTACTGTACTAAATGATGTAGGCAATTGCAATGCAATCGTATTTGTATGTCTAAACACAGAAAAGATATAGTAAAAATATGGTATAAAAGATGAAAAAATGGTACATCTGTTGTATTAGTCAGGGTTCTCTAGAGGGACAGAACTAATAGGGTAGATATAAACATAGAAAGGGACAACTGACTGTATTAGTAAATTTTTATGCTGCTGATAAAGACATACCTGAGACTGGGCAATTTACAAAAGAAAGAAGTTTAATGGACTTACAGTTCCACGTGGCTGGGAAGGCCTCACAATCATGGCAGAAGGGGAAAGACACGTATCACATGGTGGCAGATAAGAGAAGAGAGCTTTGGAAGGAAAACTCCAGTTTTTAAAACCGTCAAATATTGTGAGACGTATTCACTGTCATGAGAACAGCATGGGAAAAACTCACCCCCATAACTCAATTACTACCCACCAGCTTCCTCCCATGACACATGGAAATTGTGGGAGTTATAATTCAAGATGAGATTTGGGTGGGACACAGCCAAACTATATCACATGTGTATAGCACTTACCATGAAATGAGCTTGCAGGACTGGAAGTTGCTCTAAGTAAGTCAGTGAGTGAGTGGTGAATAAACGTGAAACCCTAGGACATCACTGTGCACCACTGTAGATTTTATAAACTTAGGCTATACTAAATTTATTAAAAATACTTTTTTCTTCCATAATATATTAACCTTAGCTTACTATAACCTTAACTTACTATAATAGTTTAAAATTTTAAAACTATTTTCCTCTTTTGTAATAACAGCTTAAAACACACATTTTATAGCTGTACAAAAATATTTTTATATTCTTATTCTGCAAGCTTTTTTCTATTCTTATTTTTTTAACTTTTTGAAAAATTTCATTAAAAACTAAGACACAAATACACATCTTATCCTAGGCCTACACAGGATCAGGATCATTAAATCACTGTCTTCCACCTCCATTATCTTGTCCCACTGGAAGGTCTTCGGAGGCAACAACAAGCATGCAGCTGGCATCTCTTGTGATAACAATGCCTTCCTCTGGATTAACTACTGAAGGACCTTCCTGTAGTTATGGTTAACTTTTTAAAAAATAGATATAAGAAGTATACTCTAAAATAGCAATAAAAAGTAACTCTAATAAATACATAAATCAATAACATAGTCTTTATCATTATCAAGTATTATGAACTGTACATAATTGTTTGTGTTATGCTTTTATATGACTGGCAGCTCAGTAGGTTTGTTTACACCAGCATCACCAAAACATATGAATCATGTTTTGCAATACTGCCTCAGAGGGCTATAACATCACTAGGTGATAGGAATTTTTTAACTCCATTATAATCTTATGGAACCGTCATCATATATGTAGTCTGTGGTTGACCAAAATGTCATTATGTGGCATGACTGTAATAGTGTTCACAAAAGTAGGTTTATAAAATACAATTTTATTTTTAGCATTATTCATATAACATTAACACAAGATAATTTTTAATTCATTTCTGCTGATTTCATCACACCTTATCTCATGAATGAATCATTTTTAATGTACCAATTTCCAAATCGTTGGCTATTTTTCCTTCTTCAATGTTGTGTTACATGAAATGTGGTAATGAACATCACCATCCATCAATTTTTTATGCTAGATTATTTCTTTAGACATATTTTTATAGGTAAAACTACAGGGCCAAAAACTTTAAATGCTTTGAACTTCTTGAAACACAATACAAATTTAATTTATATAAAATTATATATTCATATTGTAAGGGTTAATATATGAGACGTATCACTTCATATTTTCTACAACTTTGCTTATTACAATTTTTAAAACTTCTAGTTTGATAGTTGAAAAATACTTCACTGATCTTTTCAATAATATTTTGTCAACTACTAGTGACATTTCACATGCTTTCTGGTGTTGCTGGTGATCTTTTATCTCCTTATGTGAATCCTTATGCACTTTCTGCCATTTTCATTTGAGTTTCACTCTTATGCTTTTTTATTTAAAAAAATTTATATATTAGTGAAAATAATCTTCTTTCTTATCTACTACAAATATTTCCAAGTCTGTGATTTATATCAAAATGTATACTTTATTTTTGGTGCAACAATGTTTACATATTTAACTATATTAGTTATATTTATTCTATTTTCAGCTCAACAATTTCCTCTGCCTTGAAGCCTTTTTCCAGCATACCTCAGCTTACAATGATTTTTCATATGTGATTGAATTCACTATAAGCATTTTCCCTTATTCAGTGGTTAATTGCAGACTGCTTTTAAATGTTTCACATTTTATACATATTCACATTTGTCATTTTATTTATACTTTGATTTTGCCACTAAATATTGAATTTTATTTAGTATATAAATTATTTATATTTTATTTTATTATTATGTTTCACCCCTTTCACAGTGAATAGCACACGACCTTGCCCATGCAGTTATTTAGTAGGAATTTCTTACAGATTTCTTAATTTTTTGCATATAGTAGGTGAAACAGATATTTTATACACAGTTTTCTTTTTAAAACTCTTGATTATTTTTATATAATCCGTGGATGGCATTATCTAGTTCAGTGGCTTTCTATACAAATATACCTGTAGCTGTACTTTACTTTAATCCATTAGGGATGCTATGCTTTAGGAATGGTTTAGTAATATCCTTAAACATGCCTTACCTTGACTAGGCTATTACTTGAGCAATAAAAGAAGAACGGACTTTGCCAAAATAAAATATTGAGTGTAAACTGTATCCCAGGTAAGATGAAATAAGTATTAATAATGAAACTTGGGCTTATAATTTAAATCCTCTAGGGCATTTTGTGAATGTGCATGATTAATTCTGTTTATGAAATTTTGTTGCTTTTTACTGAAAACAAAATTTGAAACTTTCAAGGTTCAGTAACTAAACCTTGAGGGTAATAACATATGCAGTCTGTGCTTACTGTGCAATAGTATAATTTTATTTTTTAAGATCTCTATTTTCTTCTAGGGTATTTTTTGATTGAGATATCTCTCTCCCTGCTAGAGTTGCAGGTGGAATTACCTTCCTGCTAAAGAAAACCTAGCTCTTTACAACTGGCTCTTTGTTGAAACTAAGTAAAGAAATTTAACGATTAAAAATAAATAATAAATTTGAAAGAACAAAATTAAGATTGTCACCAGTAAGATTATGTTTACAGAGACTCTCCAGTCCTAATAAATAATATTAGATAAGACTCTAATAACTTTGACCAGTATTCTTCCTGATTAAATTTGAAGTGAATCACCTAAATTTTTAATGTTTAATGACTCTGTATTAATTCTCTTCATTCCTGGGAAAAGTAGGAGGATAAGGGTAAACATTTAAAATTGTACACAAATAAAAAAATGGACAAAGTTGTTTTTAAAAGTGGAACTCCTATCCTCAAAGAGCATATTTTAATTACCAAAACAAGTTCTAGTATTTGATATTACAGTAGGAAAATTACTGTAACAAAACATGTGTTAACAATACATGTGTTACCTTGCCTTGGCCTTACAGTACAGTAGGGAAATTATAGCTAACAACCATTTATTATATATTTCAAAGTATCTTGAAAAGAAGAAGTATAATGTTCTCAACACAAATAAATAATAAATGCTTGAGGTTATGTATATCCCAATTTCCCTTATTTCACCATCACACATTGTATACAGGTATCAAAATAGCACGTGTATCCCCAAAACATATACATTAGATATCAATTAAAAAGTAAACAGTTGTACTGCTATGAGATTAGAAAGACAGTCTGCTAAGGTTTTGTTTGTTTTTATTTTTTCCCTAGGGTTTGGGTAGAAAATATGCAAAGCCTAATGGTGATCTTTAAAGGTTACCTGTAATGTCGCAGAATAACTCCAAGTTGAAAAAGAAAGCTTAAGTAATAGCCTGGAAAATAGTTCATATAATTTATCAATATAGATTAAAAAGATTTGTCATAATTTGTTTCCTATCATTCACCCTCTACTTCTTTCATCCTAAAAGCACACAAATGATTTTCAGAAGCCTATGCTCCTACAATATAATGCATGCGTCATTGAATCTGATATTATAATTGGTTCTTGAGTGGGTCTCAGTTATCAAAACCAATTGTAATCAAATCCCATATTCTTGGCCAATGATTACTTAAAGAAATTAGATGAAAACAAAGCAACAACTCATTGGTTCTCATGAGCACATCACATTACTGGCTCAATGACATTGTACAAAATGACATTCATTTTATCTCTTGGGGTTCTAGTTGTTGATGGCAGTAATCTTGTTTTTTCTTGGAGACAGAGTGAGAACGTTCAGAAGTGAATGGAACCAAGAGAATCAAGAGACATAAAGTCAGGGCTGTGTTTTCCCTGTTCCTTCTGTGGATTTGTCTATGATGTAAAATGATTGCATTAGTCAGGGTTCTCCAGAGAAACACAACCAGTAGAAGATGTGAGAATGAGATAAATTATTTTAAAAATTGGCTCATGCAATTGTGGAGGCTGGCAAGCCACCCAGCGAAAAGTTGATATTGCAGTCTTGATCCTAAAGGCAGTGTAGAGGCAAAATTTCTGATGTCCTCCTAGGGACGTGAGTCTTTTGTTTTAAGGTCTTCAACTGACTGAATGAGGCCCACCCACATTATGAAGGGTAATCTGCCTTACTCAAAGTATGCTGACTTAAAAGTTAATTACATGTAAAAAATACTTTCATAGGAACATCTCAACCAGGATTTGACCAAATAACTAGGTACTAAAGCCTAGCCAAGTTGACACATAAAATTAACCATCACAATGATCTTCTTAGTTTGAAGCCACTTTGAGTTGAGATTTCTGATATTTCCAAAAGCCTCCTAACTAATATGAAAAAGCAGGAGAGAAACTTGACAGCAAACAAGAGTAAAAATGGATAAATAAATATGAGACACAAAAGGAATGAGTTGACTGATGATTTGCAGTCTGTTTCAATATCCCTTGTATTATATTTCTGTGGAATTCATAAGACTGTAGATTTTCTTCCAATTTTTGTACAAGTGTAGAAATTTCTATTATATGAAAACATTAGAAAAACAAAATTACCTTGTTTCGTATCCAGATATGTAGTTCTATCAATTTAGTAAGGAAACTCATTCAATTGATTCTGATATTTAATTCTCATATTAATACATCTTATAAATTTTATATGGCTTGACCTGGGTGGAAGATAGACATAGGCAAGAACGATTATGTTGTTATTTAATCCACTAGACTCTTGTTCTGTACATTTCTTTTGTTCAGCATTAACTTTTTAAAATATGCATACTTTATAGGAGAACAATAATCCTGACTCTGTTTCTGGGAAAATCCTTCCAGCAGAATGTAATGCTACATGATGATTGAAATCTTGTCTATAATGAAATAGTTGGATCATGTCCTTATGAACCTATGATCTCAGAATAAGGGTAACAGAATAAGATGATTCACTGTTTCACATGTAAATCTGTGAATATGAAGTCTAAATAATGACTCCATTTATGAAAGGAAGAGAGATATCCTCAAATATTTTAGTGGTCAGAAACTAAAATAACCATGTTCTTAAAAAAATTAATTAAAGGCGTTCCTCAGCTAACAATAAGATAAATCAAAATAAAAAAGCCAAAGAGAAATGTTGTTATCCAAAAGCTACCAGGGAAAATTAATATTGGTTAAACACAAAACTATATAAATAATTATAATACAAAATTAAAGTTGGATGTATTGAAAGAGATATCAATTTTTGAATAATATGATAAAATTTTAAAATAATTTTAGACTTTATTGTCAGTAATATCTTCCCTATACATGCAGTCATAACGTGCTATGGAAGCTGGGCTTTTTATATGATCTACATAATTTAAGAAATAGTTTCCAATATATAAACATATACATTTGTCCCCGATTTTTCAATCACTGAATCAATTTATTTGTATTCCTATTATAAATTTATCTCTTTTCCAGAAAATATTTTTATTCCTACTGTAATTTCTCTCTTTCCCATTAACTATAACACATATGTTAGGATCTTTTTTTAAACATCATGACATTTTTGTTTCAAAATTTCATAAACCTATCAATCAAAAAAGTTACAACTTTTAATGATATCAAATAGAATACCATTATATAGACTATTGTATAGTCCACTCTTATGTACTTCTTTTATAAGTTCTTGATCCATAACATAACTATTTCTGGACAAAATAAAGAGAGTGTTTATATAAGCAATAGCAGCAGGAATGGAATTTTCCATGCAAGATTTCCTAGGATTTCCCATGTTGTTCATAAAATCTGATGAATTATACTTTTAAACTTATAATTCTCATATAAAACTATTAGAAGCTCCTATACCCTACTTATGCTCTTTCTTCAAAAAAGTGGAGGTATAAATTAAGTTTCCTATTGTAATGGGTACTCAAAGACTCTTTCTGTCAACCAGGGTCTTCTTGTGTTTACACAGGAAGGACAAAAGTTTCCTATGATAGGTCACATACAATAAAAGGCCTTATTCAAGTTTGACATAACAGGTCAAAGTAAAAATATGGCAGGTCCTTCTGCGGGTATATTTTTATATTAAATCAACTTAATTTTTCCTGGAAAATTGTAATTAAGAAATCTAAATAACCCTTTTAATTCCTTTTGTAAGTAAAATGATATTGGCAAAGCAAAGACAATCATAGGCCAATTACCATCATTTAGCGTTTCCTGAGCTAAATATTGACAGATAAGAGGATCTTGCTTGTAACAGAGGCCTTTGTTTAATATGCAAATTTCAATATAAATTTCCCACACGTACTGACTACTTAATTTTATGTACCTATTCATTATCAGAATTATATTTAATTATTAAATATGATTAATCTTCTTTTTGCAGTTGAAGTAATTTGACAGTAAGTGACTTTTCCTGGATAAAACATCAATTTACAAAGATGTACAATTAGATTTTGGTACACCTAGGGTAATCAATTCAAGAATTTTTAGTTTCAAAGACTTTTTGTGTGTTTACTGAAGTGCTAGGAATCTTATAAAATTTTAGACTTCTAATGCTACTAAGCCAGAAGTTTAAAAACTTGGTCTATAGGTCTATAGGTAGCTTTACTATACAAAGGGACAAACATTTGCAGTCAACACAGGGTAGTACTTATGTAGTCTGATCAGTTTTAAAATAGGCAGAATAAAAAGTATGTAAGTAAGTGGTATTGAAGAAAACATCATAATGCCCAAATTTCCTTTTGGTTAAAACATTACCTTAGTAATTTCCATTAAAAGCAGCCATATCAAGTCCGAGGAATGATTCAGATCAATTCTCTCAGCATGGAGATTAAAGATTTTAATTACTCAACTCTTCTTTCCTATCATCTGGCTAATATATATAATGAGTCAAATGGGGAATTAAATATTATTATTGGTAGTTCGATAATCCCAGAAGAATGGAACCTCCCTATTGGCTGAATGGGAATATAGAGTTCAAAGTAAGGAACTACCTCTAATCTAGGTTTTGGAATTAACCTATAGAGAGAGCTGAGCCTACAAAGTGGATTCTAGGTTTACATGTGCATCTTATATGCCTTAGAAACCCAATCACTAGCAACACAGATAGTACAAGAATGATAGTTAGTGAAAGACTTCATTGTTATAAAGAATGAAAACTGCATCTCAGAAAATATCATACTCTCCCCAATCAAATTAGATTAGCTGTTTAAGGGGAAGGTCTGGGTAATTAGATACAGAGACAAACCATTAGACTTCATTCTAATATTCCCTATATTCTCAGTGGCAATCTCCATTCTAGCCTATGGAAACATCTTAAAAACCTTAAAATAATAATAACAAGAACAACACTAGTATTGTTGTTCTTGTTATTATTTTGTGTACCTATTAAGCAACTTATAATCACATAAACTGCAGTTTTCAAAGGAATGTCCTGAGATATAAAATTGGCTGCCTATACATGTGAAAACAGAACAAAAGTCCAGCCTAAAAAAAAAGTGAAACTCTTTCCATCTCTACTCTTTATCACTTAAAATTGAGTAAGATAATTGAAGTCAACAGTAGTTAGTGTAACGAGCAAAGCTGACAATGCACAAGTTAAGCAAGTTATGTAGTAAAGAAATTTGAAAAGTTTACTCAGGACTCAGAAAACTAGGCTAAGATTTGAAAATGAGACAGAAGCTAATAGAAAAAAAAAAACGGATTTTTTGAAAATGAAACTGAGAATATGGAACATAATTATCTGTTGAATTAATTACAGGATATCCACAGCTCTATGCACATTGACACAATGTTGAAATTAAAATTCAACAGAAATTATCCTATAAGCATTTATATTGAAAAAAATCTAGAAATAAACAGCTATCAGATTTTCTACTCAGACAATAAATATTAGAAGAAAATGAGTTTCTGCTCCAAGAAATGTATATCCAGATAAATTTCCATTTATGAAAGCAAGAGAAAGATATCCTCAAATATTTTGGTAGTCAGAAACTAAAATAACCATATCCTTAAAAATTATTAATTAAAGTCTTTCCTCAGCTAACAATAAGGTAAATCAAATAAGAAAGCCAAAGAAAAATTTTGTTATCCAAAAGCTACCAGGGAAAATTAATATTGGTTAAACACAAAACTATATAAATAACTATAATATAAAATTAAAGTTGGATGTATTGAAAGAAAATATACTAATTTTTAAATAATAATTTCATAAAAACTTGTTTTTTTGTGAACACAATTTTATCTCATTTTTACATTGGCGAATAATACTGTGTGTGGTTACCATGGACAACATATTGTTTTGAAGTGTGTATATACATTGTGGAATGACGAACTCCAGCTAATTAGCATATGCATTACCTCACATAATTATCATTTTTGTAGTAAGAATACATTACATCTGCTCTCTCAGCATTTTTAAGAATACAATATATTTTTTACTATGGTCACAAGATATCTATTTTATGGTTGTAAAATATTGTACTCTAAAGCCCAAGTGCATACATCTATTTTACAGTTGTAAAATAGATGTCTTGAGCTTATTCTTCCTATCTAATGAAGTTTTGTAGCCATTGACTAACATATCTTCAACCACCCATATCACACACACAACCTCACCAGCCCCTGGTAACCTCTAGTCAGCTTTTCTTCTACAAGATCAACTATTTTAGATTTCATATGTGAGTGAGATGATGCAGTATTTGTCTTTCCTTGCATGGTTTATTTTAATTAACATAATGTCCTTCAGGTTCATTTATGTTGTCACAAATAACAGGATTTTCCTTCTTTTTGTGGCTGAATAGTATTCCATGGTGTTTATGTACCACATTTTCTCTAGCCATTGATCCACTAATGGACACTTAGATTAATCCCATATCTGGTTATTGCAAATAATGCTGCAATAAACATGGGAGTGCAGATACCCTTTCAGCATACTGAATTCTCTTTCTTCAATATATATACTCCATAGTGAGATTGCAGAATGTGGTAGTTCTATTTTAAAAATTTTGAGGAACCTCCATACCATTTTTCATAATGGCTGTACTAATTTACCTTCCCACCAACAGTATACTACGGTTGACTATTTTTCTTTATTTCTTATTAATTTATTTATTTATTATACTTTAAGTCTTGGGGTACATGTGCAGAATGTGGAGATTTGTTACATCGGTATACACGTGCCATGGTGTTTTGCTGCATCCATTAACCCATCATCTACATTAGATATTTCTCCGAATGCTATCCCTCCCCTAGACCCTCACACCCAATAGGCCCTGGCATGTGAGGTTCCCCTCCCTGTGTCCATGTGTTCTCATTGTTCAGCTCTCACTTATGAGTGAGAACATGAGGTGTTTGGTTTTCTGTTCTTGTGTTAGTTTACTGAGAAATGATGGTTTCCATCTTCATCCATGCCCCTGCAAAGGGCATGAACTCATCCTTTTTTATGGCTGTATAGTATTCTATGGTGTATATGTGCCACATTTTCTTTATCCAGTCTATCACTGATGGACATTTGGGTTGGTTCCAAGTCTTTGCTACTGTGAACAGTGCCACAATAAACATACGTGTGCATATGTCTTTATAGTAGAATGATTTATAATCCTTTGGGTATATACCCAGTAATGGGATTGCTGGGTCAAATGGTATTTCTGGTTCTAGATCCTTGAGAAATTGCCCTACTGTCTTCCACAATGACGTTCTTGTTTTTAGAGTTTTCAGCCTTTTTGGACTGGTTTCTCCCCATCTTCATGGATTTATCTACCTTTGGTCTTTGATGTTGGTAACCTTCGGATGGGGTCTCTAAGTGGACCTTCTTTTTGTTGATGTCGCTACTATTCTTTTCTGTTTGTTTGTTTTCCTTCTAACAGTCAGGCCCCTCTTCTGCAGGTCTGCTGGAGTTTGCTGGAGGTCCACTCCAGACCCTGTTTGCCTGGGTATCAACAGCAGAGGCTGCAGAACAGCAAAGATTGCTGACTGTTCCTTCCACTGGAAGATTCGTCTCAGAGGGGCACCTGCCAGATGCCAGTGAGAGCTCTCCTGTATGAAGTGTCTGTTGGCCCATACTGGGAGGTGTCTCCCAGTCAGGATACATGGGGGTCAGGGTCCCACTTGATGAGGCAGCCTGTCCCTTATCAGAGCTCGAACGCTGTGCTGGAAGATCCGCTGTTCTCTTAAGAGCTGTCAGGCAGGGGTGCTTAAGTCTGCTGAAGCTGTGCCCATAGCCACTCCTTCCCCCAGGTACTCTGTCCCAGTGAGATTGGGGTTTCATCTAGAAGTCCCTGACAGGGGCTGCTGCCTTTTTTCAGAGATGCCCTGCCTAAAGAAGCAGTCTGTCCACAGTGGCCTTGCTGAGCTGCGGTGGGCTCTACCCAGTTCGAATTTCCAGGCGGCTTTGTTTACACTGTCTGGGTAAAACTGTCTACTAAAGCCTCAGCAATGGCAGATGCCTCTCCCCCAACCAAGCTCCAGCGTCTCGGGTTGACCTCATTCTGCTGTGCTAGCAGTGAGAATTTCAAGGCAGTGGATATTAGCTTGCTAGGCTCTGTGGGAGTGGGACCCGCTGAGCCAGGCACAGAAGGGAATCTCCTGGTTTGCCTGTTGCCAAGACCATAGGAAAAGCTCAGTATCAGGGCTCAAGTGCGCTGTTCCTCTCAGTAGTCTCTCACAGATTCCCTTGGCTAGGAACGGGAAATTCCTTGACCCCTTGTGCTTCTTGGGTGAGGTGACACCCCACCATGCTTGGGCTTGCCCTCGGTGGGCCACCACTCACTCTCCAACCAGTCCCAATGAGATGAACCGGGTACCTCAGTTGGAAAGGCAGAAATCACCCGCCTTCTGTGTTGATCTTGCTGGAAGCTGCAGACCGGAGCTGTTCCTATTTGGCCATCTTGCCAACAAATTGTGTTTCCTTTTTTCTACATCCTCACCAACCCTTGTTACTTTTTTTAAATTATTATTTTTGATGATAGAAATCCTAGAAAGTGTTAGGTAATATCTTATAGTGGTCTTAATTTGCATTTCCCTGATGATTAGCAAGGCTGAGCCTTTTTTCCTATACCTCTTGGCCATTCGTAAGTCTTCTTTTAAGAAATGTCTGTTTAGAGGTTATTTGCTCATTTTAAAATTGGGTTATTTGCTTCTTTGTTATTGAGTTGTTTGAGTGCCTCATATATTTTAAATATTAACTCCTTATCATATGCATTTTTGGCAAATATTTTCTTGCATTCTGTAGGTTGTCTCTTTACTCTGTTGATTGCTTCCTTAGCTGTGCAGAAGTTGTTGGTTGATTATTTTTTCAGTTTGATGAAATCTCTCTTGTCCATTCTTGCTTTTGTCGTTTATGTATTATACAAAAACTCAGTGCCCAGACCGATGTCATTAAGCTTTCCCCCTGTGTTCTCCTAGTAGTTTAACAGGTTCATAAGGCTTTAATCCACTTTGAGTTGTTATTTTGAATATGTTATAAGAGTCTACATTTTGGGGGGGCAGGTGGATATCTAGTTTCCCAACACCATTTATTAAAGAGACTGTTCTTTCCCCCATTGTGTGTTCTTGGCACCTTCATTAAAAATCCATTAGCTATATATTCATGGATTTATTCCTGGGCTCTGTATTCTGTTTCATTGGTCTATGGGTCCATTTTTATGCCAGTATCATGCTGTCTTGGTTATCATGGCTTTGTAGTATATGCTGAAGTTGGGTATTGTGCTGGCTCCAGCTTTGTTCTCTTTGCTCAAAATTTATTTGGATATTAAGGGCTATTGAGGTTCCACATGAATTTTAGGACTTTTTTTCTATTTTTGTGAAGAATATCATTGACATTTTGATAGGTATTGCATGGAATCTGTAGATCTCTTTGGCACTATAGACATTTTAACAATATTAATTATTCCAATTAATAAATAAAAAATACAGTTTCATTTATTTGTGTTTCTTCCATTTCTTTTAACAATGTTTTATAGTTTTAGAGTAGAGATCTTTTACCTCCTTGGTTTAATTTTTTCCTAAGATTTTTTCTTTTGTAACTATTGTAAATGGCATTGTTTTCTTGATTTCTTTTTTATGTTACATTTTTTCTTTATTTTTTGAGACAGGGTCTCTCTCTGTCACTCAGGCTGGAGTGCAGTGACACAGTCATAGCTCACTGCAGCTTTGATCTCTCAGGTTCAAGTGATCTTTTCACCTCAGCCTCCCAAATATTTTGGACTACAAGCACACACTACCATGCCAAAATAATTTTTTAAAAAATTTTTAGTAGAGATGAGGTCTTGCTATGTTGACCAGGCTGGTCTCAAATTCTTTAGCTCAAGTGATCCTCCTGCACTGGCCTCGCACTGTGTTGGGATAATAGGTGTGAGCCACCATACTGGTCCTTCATTCCTTTTTTAGATAATTTTTTGTTGTTGTTGTATAGAAATGTTACTCATTTTTGTATTGTGTATCCTCCAAATTTACTAAATTTTCAAATAAGTTTTTATAATTTTTTGGTATAGTCTTTAGGGTTTTCTATGTATAATACCATGTCATCTGCAAACAGGAACAATTTAACTTCTTTCTTTCCAATTTAGATGCCTTTTATTACTTTCTCTTTCCTAATTGCTCTGGCTAGCACTTCCACTATTATATTGAATAGAAGTGGCAAGAGTGGGCATTCTTGTCTAGCTCCAGATCTTAGCGAAAAAGCTTTCAAATTTCTCCGTTGTCATATATGACTTTATTATGTTTAGGAACATTTCTTCCCTACATAATTTGTTGAGAGTTTTTATTATAAAGAATGTTAAATTTTGTCAAATTTTGTTGTGCACTTATTGAAATGATTATATGCTATTGTTTTTTTTTCTTTAGTCTGTTAATGTGATATATCACATTTATTGATTTACATGTTTTAACTATCTTTGCATCTCTGGAATGAATCCCACTTGTTCATGATAAATGATCTTTTTAATGTGCTGCTGAATTTGGTTTGTTCATATTTTGTTGAGGATTTTTTTGTTTATCAGGGATTTTGGCCTGTAGCTTTCTTTTTCTGTTGTATCCTTATATTGTTTTAATATAAGGATAATGATATCCTCATAAAATGAGTTTGGTAGTATTCCCTCCTCTTCAATTTTCTGGAAGTTTGAAGAAAATTGGTTTTAGTTTTTCTTTGAATGTTTGGTAGAGTTCAGCAATGAAGCTATCAGGTCCTGGACTTTATTATTAATTCAATCTTCTTACTCATTATTGGTTTGTTAGTGTATTCTATTTCTTCACAATTTAGTCTCAATAGATTGTATGTATCCAGGAATTTATTCATTTCTTCTAGGTTATCCCATTTTTTTGCATATAATTGTTTATAATAGTCAATTATGATCATTAGTATTTCTGTTGTATCAGTTGTAGTGTCTACTTTTTAATTTCTCATTTTATATATTTAAATCTTCTCTACTTTGTCTAGCTAAAAGATTCTCAATTTTATTGGTTTTTTTCAAGAAACTCTTTTTAGTTGATCTCTTCCATTGTTTTTCTAGTCTCTATTAATTTATTTCTTCTTGGATCTTTATTATTTCTTTCCTTTCACTAACTGTGGGCTTATTTTTTTCTTATTTCAAAAGTTCTTTTAGGTGAAATGTCAGGTTATTCCTCTGAGGTAGATCTTTTTGATAAAGCCATTTATTGCTAGAACCTTCCCTCTTAGAACTGCTTTTGCTGTATTCCATTAAGTTTTGGTTTGTTGTGTTTCTGTATTTCTTTGTCTCCAGATTTTTAAAATTTCCTTTTAAATTTCGTCATTGACCTATTTGTTTTTTAGAAGCATGCTATTTAATTTTCATGTATTTGTGAATTTTCCCATGTTCCTCCTGTTACTTATTGTTTTATATTATTGTGGCCAAAAGTATATTTGATATAATTAAATTTTCTTAATTTCATTTATATCTGCTTTGTGGCCTAAATTGTGATCAATCTATCCCGGAAAACGTTTTATGTGCAGTTGAGAAGTATGTGTATTCTGTACCTGTTGGATGGAATTCTGTATATGTCTGTTAGGTCCATTTGATCTACAATGTAGTTTAATTTTGCTCTTTATTGATTTTTTGTCTGGATGATCTGTTCATTGCTGAAAGTGAAGTATTAACACCCCCTACTATTATTGTATCACAGTCTACTCTCTCTTTAGTTTTTAATATTTGTTTTATATACTTAGGTGCTTCAATTTTGGGTGGATCTATATTTACAATCATTATATTCTCATTGTTGATATAACTTTCAATATGTAATAACCTTTTTTCTCTTTTTAGAGTTTTGAACTCTATTTCATCTTGAATGAATATAGCTACTCCTTGTTTTTTTTTTTTGGTTTCCGTTATCACATAATATCATTTTTTATTCCTTTAATTTCAGTCTATGTATGTCCTTAAAGCTAAAGTGAGTCTCTTTTAGGCTGCAAATATTTGGGTCTTGTTTTTGTTTTTGTTTACTTAAAATCTATTAAGTCACACTGTATCTTTTGATTGGAGAATTAAATCTGTTTACATTATAGGTAATTATTAATAGGTTAAAAACTTACTATTGCCATTTTGTTAATTTCTTTCAAGTTGTTTTGTAGAACCTTTCTCTACTGTTGTCTTATTTTGTGGCTTTGTTAGTGGTATATTTTGATTCCTTGCTTTTTTAGTTTCTGTGCATCTACTATGGTTGTGATTATGATGAGGCTTACAAAATATATGTAATATTTATAACAGACTATTTTAAGCTGAGAATGATATAATTCAGATTACAAAAACAAAACAAATAAACAAAAAAACCTCTACACTACTCCTCCCTGCATATTTTGAAACTTTGATGACACGATTTACATCTTTTTATATTGCATGTCTCTTAAGTTATTTTAGCTATTATTTCTATTATTTTTGACTTTTAACCTTTCTATTAAGGATGTAGTGATTTATACTTCATCATTACAGTATTATGGTATTCTGAATTTGATTATGTACATACATTTTGGGCAACTTCTTCTATTTTTTTTTCTCTAACTGGTATCAATCATTTCAAGCTGCTGTAATGTTAAACAATTGCCACTTAACTGTTTTTGGCAAACATCCTGGGGATAGAGTTTTTGCCACTGAGTAAGCTCTGAATCAGGTTGAATAACAATAAGCCCTATGAATGGGGTCATCCTCAGTTTGCTGTGGATGAAGTTTTTGAGGGCCTATAAACTTGGTCTACCCCTTTTAGTGGCTTCTAAGTCACAAGGTTTTACAGGTGCCATGGTTGCAAGTGTGCTGTTTTTCAAGAGTACTGTGGAGCTGGGGAGTGAGATGAGAATAGGGAAAGTTAAATGCCACAAAGCTCAATGTTTTTACCAAGATTCAGAAGCATTTCTTGAAGAAATACTGCTTAAATTGTTGCAAGTCTTTAATTTAATTTCCATGCTTTTAAAAAAGGCAATGTTGTCAAATGTTGTTTATTTTCTTTTTGCTTTTATGGAGGAATGGATTTTCAAAGGTCTTTACCACCACAGAAGAGGCATATATCAAAAATTTGAAACTTAGATTAAAATAAACAATTGCTATAAAAATACACTTAGCAAAACTGTCTCTAGATGACTTGAGAAACATCTATAATATTATATTTTTAGGAAATTTAGACAGTGGTTAGTAATATTTCCATGAAGAATATACAGGTGCAGTGGCTTCACTGGTGAATTGCTATAAACATCCAGCTTAAAAAAATTAGGAAAAGAGGAATTCCAAGGTTATGCAAATCTTTTAGAATAGAAAAGCAGGATTACTCACATAGTTTTATGAAGTTACCATAAAACATATAGTTACACCTGGCAGAGACAACACTGAGAGAAAAATTAAGTCTGGTCTTGCAACTGAACATACATGCAAGAATCCTAAACTATTCCAGGTAATAGAAATTGATGTCAAATTAATTGTAATTAATTTGATGAGAAATTTAATAAGAAAAACTTTCCATAAGTGTTGAAAATAAAATATATATATGTAATTATTTTCACATATGCAGAGAAAAGCCACTTAATAAAATTTAACATCCATTCAAGATTAAAAAAAACTCATGGTAAACTAATATAGGGGACTTCTTTATTCTGTTAAAGCTTATCTGCAATAAAACCTGCAGCAAGCATTATTTTCGATACGCTTTATAAATATTTTCCTAGAGATATAAAACAAGGCAAAGTTTCTCTTGATGCCTACTGGCATTTTATTAAATGGCATGGCCAATATATGAGGCCAGAAAAATTAATATAATGTATATGGATTGGAAAAGAAGGAATACAATCTGTCATTATTTGGAGATTATATGACTGTGTACATAGAAAACAGCTAATAAATCATTAAAACTAAGAAGAGCTTAAAAATCAATACAGAACTTATTTGTAGTTCCATATGTCTCAGCAACAATAACAGCTACAAAACCCTCAAAATTTCATTAGCATAAAACTACTATTTACCTAAAAATATATCTAATACCAGATTTGCAAGCTCTGTACAGGGAAAAATGTAAACCTTTACTGGGAGTAATTTAAAATGTGTGTCAGTAAATGGATATATTGATGTGCTGTAGACTTTATGTTATATATATGTTATATATTATGTTTTTCATATATATATATATATAATCTTTACCCTAACTGATGTACACAGTACAATGTCAACTGATATCTAATGATTTGTGCATGTGAAAATTGACAAGCTGGACTCTTAAATCTGTAGGAAAATGCAAATGTCAAGAATATTCAGGATATTCCTAGAGTATTCCCAGAGAAGTATAAGAAAAATGGGACAACTCACTTCACTGGAAAACAAGAAATTCTATTGTCTATGGAAAATATAGTTAATATTTTGGCTTATGGATTGACAATTCAATAAAAGAGAAGATATCTCAGAAACAGACCTACACACTTTGGATACTTGCATACAAGAGAGGTTTTGTAGATCCACGGGAAAAGGACATCTGTTTCAATATATGGTGCTGGGACAATTAGATATCATACAGAAGAAAATAGAATAGACATACAAAAATAAGAAAAAAACAAATCTATAACATTTGCAAATATATTTACAAAAGAGGAGCCAAATAAACTTTGCAGAAATAAAATTTAATTCCATTAGTCATGACTAAAATAAGGTTTAAGATCACAATGACTTAAAATTGTGAACATTAAAGAAAGGTAGCATTTAACATTCTGACAAAACCAACTGGTGACAAGTATGTGGAGCAACAGAAATTCTAATATACTGTTATTCAGAATCTACATTTTACAACCAACTGCCATTGTCTGGTAAAAAACAAAACAAAACTTGATCCAGAATTCTGCTAAGTGCACTCATAAATTCTCCAGAATACCTGGCCCCAAAATGCACATAACTACACAACTTGTAAGACCTCTGAATTAGAAATAACTCAAAATTTCATCAACATTACATGGCAATATGGTGGAGTAATCATTCAGTAGGATAGTATAGGAAATGAATAAACAGCAATGCATTAACATTGTTGCATTTTACAAGCATAATGTCAAGTTTAAAAGAAATGTGTCAGAAATGACATATACTAAAATGTTCAATTTATATACCGTTTTTGGTAAAACTGACCTGGTGCAGTGGCTCACACCTGTAATCCCAGCACTTTGGGAGGCCGAGGCAGGTGGATCACCTGAGGTCAGGAGTTCGAGACCAGCCTGACCAATATGATGAAACCTCATCTCTACTAAAAATACAAAAATTATCCAGGTGTGGTTGCATGCGCCTGTAACCCCAGCTACTTGGGAGGCTGAGACAGGAGAATCGCTTGAACCCTGGAGGCAGAGGTTGCAGTGAGCCGAGATCGCGCCATTGCACTCTAGCCTGGGCAAGAAGAGCGAAACTTCATCCCTAAATAAATAAATCAAACAAATTTTTAAAAAGTTGGCAAAATTTATGGCTTAAGAAAGCAGTTATCATGGTAAAACTGTTTTGAAATATTAGTAATAATTATAGCATGGGATAGTGGTTACCTGTAGGGAGGGGCTGGAGGTGGTTGTGAAAAGGAAGGGACACAAAGAGGGTTTGGGGATAGCTTCCATTGTTTTATTTATGACAAATTGGGTGGTTACATGGAAGGTCACTTAATAAGTGTTTGTTAATCCATACATAGATATTTTATGCAAGTACATTTTCTCTGTATACGTTGCATTTCTCAATAAAGTTGTTAAAAATGAAGCATAAAACAAGTTTGAAAAATTAGCTGATTCTTGCAATCAAGCTATAATAATATGAAAGTGTGTATAATCTTACTTCATGAAGGGAAAGCATGATACATAGTTAGAGTAGTTCATTCAAGACACTTAATAATAAAATATATATGCTTTGGAATAAGTTTTATTTCCACTATTTTCTATATTGGTAGCTGCTCCCTGATTCTATGTCATCTTCTGTGCTCTTTTCCCTGCACTTTGGACTCAGAAATCCTAGCTTGCTCCACCTTGCTGGTTTTTGGCTTCCCAGCTTTTTTCACCTGTAGAGTGGCGATTTCAAACTTCATCACTTTCCACTCTCTAATCAACCTCTGTCATTTTTTTTTTCTGCTTTCAAGCCTTTCCAGTGATCCTTGAAATGCTTTTCTTTGGCTTTTTTACCCTCTCCACTTATTGTTCTCATTTTGCTTTCTTTTCAATTCCAAATACTTGGAGTGTATATTCTTTTCCTGCTATTTCCATTTAGTTTGTCCTGGGCTCACACTAAATTGGTTTTGTCTGAGGCCACACATGTGATAGTGTCCAGTGACCTCTTCAAACGCATCTCCCATCCCTCTTCTCTTCCAAACTGCATTCATGTTTGTACTGCAAACAGCACAGCTAGTCATCCTCCCATTTTCAGCCTTTCTCTCCAGGTTCAGTATTGATTCGGCATTAATTTTGACCTATTTTTGTAATTTCTTTAGTAACTCTTCCTCTATACTTTCTAATTAAAATGAGAAACCCACCAGTTTATATCTTTAAATATCAGCTTTCTTCATTATACTTACTCTCTTAGTTAATTTACCTTTGGATTTTATCAGTTGTGTATAATTGATCTATGTATTACCTATTCTCCATTAAATTTGTAGGTAACATATTCTTCTTGTACATCTGCAAGAAAAATATTTTGCATTTGGTATTTGCTTCTTTTATACTCTATACGGAAGCAGTCACTGAATTTTCCACTTCTTATTTTACGACAGTAAAACTGACTAAAACTATGAAATGGCTAAGTGGGGTTGTATCAATCAGGGTTAAAAATAATCTTCTTAAATTAGCCAGAGAGTAAACGATGTGCTGCAGCAACCAAAAACCTACAAATGTCAGTACCTTACAATAACAAAGGCTTAATTCTTGCTCACATGCTACGTATTTATAATGGATTGGCTTAGGGCTTGCTCCATGTTGTCTTTAGTCCAGAACTAATTTGACAGAAAAAAATCTCTGGAATATTAATATTCTTAGAACACGGAAAGAAAAATAACACAATGAACACTATGCTGATTTTCAAAGCAACATTTCTGAAAGGAATTTTACCCTCAGTCACTTTTTATTGGCCAGAGCATGTCACATTGACTTCTATGAACCAAGCAGTTAACAATTCAAACTAATATAACAAAGTAATCTAAAATAAAAATAACTTAGAGAAAAGAGGACTTGTCCACGGTATTAGTCCGTTTTCACAATGTATTAGCCCATAACTGTATTACTCACAGTTCCAGCCACGTGGAACTGTGGGTAAACTAAAGCTCTTTCCCAAGGAAAAAGGTTTCCCAAGGAAAGAGGTTTACTTTACCCACAGTTCCTCGTGGCTTCCGAGGCCTAAGGTAACTTACAATCATGGCGGAAGGCAAAGGGGAAGCAAGCTTGGATATTTTCACATGGCGGCAGGAGAAAAAAGTGAGGGGCCAAGGGTAAAGAGCCCCTAATAAAACCATCAGATCTCAGGAGAATTCAGTCACTATCACGAGACCAGAATGAGGGAAACAGCCCCCGTGATCCAATCACCTACTACCAGGTCTCTCCCTAGACACTTGGGGATTATGGGGATTACAATACGAGATGATATTTGGGTGGGGACATAAAGCCTAACCATATCACCCACATAAGAGTTTCAAGCTAAGCAATCCATGTATGTGAGATGGCTGTGTTACCTATGATTAATTAGGTTCCAGGTTGATTCCGTTTGTTGCCCAACAAAAGCATTGCCATCATATGCATGACTGAAGCTGAATCACTACACCCAGATTCCGAACAGTGAAAAGAGGAAAGTGAGCTTGGACAAACACATTCTTATGACCCAGTTCTGTATATCATCCATTTTCTGTCTATTCACACTTCATTGGTATGAAAGTAGTCACAAAATTATCATGACAAATATTGAGATTGTGATTCAGGTTGCATTGTTTCTATATATATATCTTGGTAGAGATGATGAATTTATAATATTGGTCTTCTCAGCCATCAGTATGGCATGTCTCTCCATTTATGTATCTGTATTTCAAACCACACTCAATAATGTTTGGCTATGCCTAACTGCCACAGATGCTGAGAAGTGCCACTTCCCTGTCTTGGAAGAAGAGAATAAATGTTCAGGGCATTATTGGTTATTTAATAATGAAATCAGGACAAATTGAACATAAGCTTTATTTCACTGGAATGTATAACTTCAGGATCCATACTTTCTTATATTGAGTTTTCAACATCATGTAACAAGGAACGTGAGTGTTTTAAAGTGTATATAAACTTAAGACATCATATCTAGCTCATCATTTTAATTTCTGTATCAGAAGCTCTTTTCATTAAATATAATAAATTCTTCAGTATATATACCTTTACTATTTTTTAAAAATGTGCTTATTTTTCTAAGTAAAAAGTAAAGTAAACATATATATTTAATTATGTTCACTCTTTTCCAAATTGTGTACATTGTTTCAACAGTTTGATAAAATAATTTATAATAAAAATATTGAATTTCATTAAAACTGAATATTAAATGTGATTACATCACTCTTTTTTACTTTTTTAAAAAAGAAGAATTTCAAATTTCTAAGTAGCTATGATGACTTAAAGTGCTGTTTTTCCCTTTGCTATTTTTGCTAATTTCCTCATTATTCTCATAATTTTTAAAACTCTTATACTTTATATTTTATATCCTAATTTCCTGTACACTTGAAGTAACTGCTCCTTTTGGGATCCCAATGCTCCTTTCATCCTTACCATTAGATATAATCTAAGTTACCTTATTAGTCTTTAAGATATCTCAATGTTATTATTAACATGTTTATTATTTTTTTCTTTGAGCCTTTTAAGCAAAGGCTTTGATATTTTATTTGAGTTAATTTTTCATTTTATCTACACCTACTAATCTAGAAATTTCAGGGTGTTTTTCTAAATTACCATATAAATTCACAGTATAAACTACTAATTTTTTTTAGCTTGGTCCTATCACTAAAAATAAAAGATGTAACAATCAATTAATAAAATGAAACCGCTTAACCTTCCACCACATTTTTTTAATTATTAGTGACAAATGTTCCACAAAGTATTTTGATCCACACATTACTATGGCCTATTGACAGTTTCAGAGAATGCAGTGTTGCCTGTGTAATAATATTGTAAGCTAGAATACAAATCAGCATAAACAGATTTAGACTTTATCACAAATGTACTTAGTTACATATTAATTCCAAAAGCCACTCTTCTACCCATGGCTCTGTAAAAGATGAAAATGAAAGAAAATAATATCTGAAACCTTTTGTCTCTGATATACTCATTTATCCAGGAAGAAAATTGCAAAGCGATAACATTAAGGCAGTTTTCCTATATTTAACAAGAAATAAAAGGTCAATTGAAAGTAATAAACCTTTGTGATTTTCTAATCTAATTGCCATCAATGCACAAATTATTCTGAAAGAGAAAATGATTTAATAAGGGTTTCCATTTGGCTTAGAAGAGACAAAGGAACTTGTCAAGAAGTGTTGGAACAGTTCTCATGATGGATATTTTTGAGAGTACTCTCATTATGTAAACCAATATAAATATACTGTTGCTCTGTAGACGCATGTAAATGCTGGAAAGTTCAGATTCACAGATGCTGTCTTCCCTGAAAAAAGCAGTTAATTTCAGGAGTAATTAATAACTTTTTGACCTCTATAGGAGGCTTGAAAAAAGGATAAAATGGAGATTATAAAGAGAAATAGAAGATATACTATTATCTGCTGGACCCCGTTTTTTATTAGATCAAATATACAAGGAAGCCGGACTTCAAAGAAATATATTAAACACTGAATGCTAACATATTAACAGGATACAAATGGTCAGTAATTACTTTCTCCCCCCTCAATCCTCTTTAGGTGAATTTCTTGAGAAATATTAAAAGGATCTTACTAATTCTGAAATAAGCTAGTAATATAGCATGCCTGAGGCCTTATCTCATGTGAATTGAAAATATGTGTCATATTTTAAGTAAACAGTCACAATTTAGAAAAAACCTTTCTACTGAAAATGAGTTTAAATGTTGGTGGCAAAGATACTAAGAATCAAGCATAGATACCAATGACATTTTCACTTAAAGGTAGTAAAATTTTATAATCATTTTAATTATGTTTTTAGCACAACTAATGAGCAATTTGGCTTATTTTTGGGACACTCTGGAGGAAAACTATGGAACAATGACAAAAATTAAAACATATTTCCACCCCATGGTATATGATTTTACAGCATTTTACAGTTAATTCACAGTTTATCTCCCTAGCTAAACCATTTCTTGTCCCTTTTAGAGAAATAGATTTTCTATTCAATTGTTACAGTGCCATATCAATGTCATGCTCATCATGTGAGTATTTCATGTTCTCTTTCTTGTTTGAATCAATGGATCAGTGGCCTCTGACTTTTGAACCAAGTCCAGACTGACCCAAACTCCAAAATGTAATCAGCAGTTTATTTTGAAGATGTCAAGAATAGTACACAAAATAGACATTGGAATTATTATTTTCTATAATAGATGACCCAATATATCATCCATATATGATCAGATTTGTTTCTATGTAATTTATTTGTTTTAGGAGATTTGGGGGAGAGGGTTTAGATTCCTTAGAATTTTCTACATAATTAAACTATCATGTCAGTTGCTAATAAAGGCTGTTTCATTTTTCAGGGTATAAAGCCTTAATGTCTGATTTTCATTATCCTCTATCTCCATAATTCCCAACAGAAAAAAATGAAGGGTTTGAGATTAAGTTGTTCCAGATTCCTATTAGAGTCACAATTTTGAAGTTGTTGATCCTCTGTATTGTATTTCCTATTATATTGTCTTGTATTTCATTCACTTATGTTCTTACATTTCTTTTTCTATCCTTCGATATTCCTTTAGGTCTATTATTATTTTTTAAATTTCTTCAGATGGTTAATTAGTCCATCAATTTCTAATGGTTTTCTTCTCTAATGTAATTATTCAGTCTATACTGTAAGCCTCATATAACTTCATCTCAAAACCACATATAGTATTTTATTACTTTTGAGTTTTAAATATTTCCAAATTTCCCTTATGTTTTCTAAAAATGGGTATGAATATTAAAATGAATTTCCTAATTTCCAAAACAGATATTATTTAAATTTATTTTTATTTATAAAATTATTACATTATGATGAAATAGCATTACAAGATTTAAATTTTCACGGTTCCTAGAAGTTTCCTCAATGGTATTTAATTTATTTATTTCATGTAATAATTTGAATTTGCTTATAATACTTGAATTCTGCAGTTGTATTTTTTTATATATGTTCCTTAGGTTCTTTGCTAATTATGTTACTAAAAAACCTATATTTCATTCTAAAAATTTTTTAACTTAAGGTGGTATGTATTAGTCTCATCCAGTAATACACCCTTCTATCATGATACTCGCACTATTATTACATCTATACATATGTGTGTATACCACTTTCAGATATACTCTACATTATTATGTATGCAGTAACTTAAAATTATACTAAATTCCTAGATAATTGAACTTTTATAGTTACAAAGTAACCCTTTTAAAACTCCATTTTTAAACAATGTCTATTTTATTTGGTGGTTAGACTTAGTTTCCTAGGTATAAAATCTGTACAAATATGTTCAACTTTTCTTCATATATGGTTTGACAGGTACATTTTTACACATAGATGTCACTTTTTTCAAAGTCCAGTCTGACAATGATTAATTTTATATATAATAGACTACAGTTATTTTTATTGTTATATCATTATATTCATTACTATTTGTCTTGATTGATGTTTCTTTTTTCCTAATTTCTTGATTGCTTTTGGATTCCATGTGTATGTTGTCTTTTTGTTTTTGAAATTTATTCTATTATTTTGAAATGCATACATTCTTCTTGAATTTCTTAGTGATTACCATATACCTTAGCACACTTTATCTCCCTTCACCGCTTGCCAATTTCTATGTTATTGTTGTCTTAAATTTTAACTTTAGCTATTTTTTTCCTGTGTAAACTCCATATGTCATTAGTTTTTGGTGTTTTATACTGTTGAATATTCCAGAACTTTCATTTGTTTTCATTAGCAATAATATACAGATTCTTGTTGGTACTTTAACCTTAAAACTTACCAGGAATAGAAGCCTCTTATCCTCTCTTTATTTTTAGCTTAAATATATGTGATGTATAACAATTTAAATGGTACAAGAAAATGTATAACAATCACAACAACAAATAAAATTCCAGCAGTCCTATGCCTAAATTCTTTCCAGCTCTCAATTCTACTTCCAGAGACATAAGTCTTTAAATATTTAAGATTGTTTTGGTAAGCCCCTTAACGTTTTAAACTTCATTTTTCATTTTTTAAGGAAGAACAGCATCTGCACTCTTATGTTTTCTAAAATATGGTTTCTACATTTCTGTTTCATCACAGAATTATTGAGTTCATCTTTCGCTTGGTGACATCTCTTCTATTCTCTGATTTTTGGGATTGATATAGCTGTATTATTTTCCTAGTTTAGTTTCCCAGGAAATTAGGTGCATCTTTTATTTCTCTTTTTAGCTTTGTTTTCCTCTCTCAGTTTATGTTGTTACCATTCTCTGTATGTTTTCACTGGATTTCAGGCAAAGATAGTATCATTTGCAAGTCAAAAAAATGTATATATCACAGAACAATTTGTTAGACTTAGAATAGTTCTGTAAGGGTTAACATGACAGAGGTTAGGCAAAGATTAGTGAGAAAGGAAGCTGAAGAGACTGTCAGAAACCAGACTATGAAAAGTCTTAGGTGTCATACTTTGGGTCAGATAATGTAACAATGGAAAATAAAATTATTTAGCAGTGGAAAGGCAATGAAGGATTCTAGATACTCAAAATCTTATTTGCATCATTTAGAAACAGCTCAGCAGCTCGAGTTTAGAATGGAAGGGAGCGGGTGGAAACAACCACCAAAAAGAAAAGTTTACAGCAATCAAAGGGAGGGATTGTTAAGAAGTGAACTGTGGCTGTGAGGATAAAGGAAAACAGATTTGTTAGGATGAGTGAGTTATATAAAAAGTTTTGAGTAGAAGTTGGTGATTAATTAAACGTAAGAGGTGAAAGAGAAGTCAAAGATTATTGTAAGCCACGGGTCAGAAAACTTTTTTTTCTGTGAATGTCCACACTTTGCTGGTTTAAGCAACTAAGAGAATTATAGTGACATCACCTGAGATGGACACAAAAAGAACATGTTTGAATAGGAAGATAATGAGTTCAGCTTTGGATATAACCAATCCAAATGACTAATATTTTTAGCTTCAACATTCTAGTTCTAAACTTCAATGTGGGTCCAAAAGAGAATGTCTGTTTATGGCAAAAAGTGCTATGCTCCACACACATGCCTAGACTTTGATTGCTATTATAGAGCTTAAACTTCGTAATAATTATAGAAACATTACAAATTGGTTCTATTCTAAGGAAACAAAATACAAAAGCATTTATTTTGTTGGTAATTAATTGCATGACAGTAGAATTTTTCAAATATTCCTTTAAATAACAACAGACAGAATGGCAGGCCCTTCTGAATATTTTACTTGGTCTGCAATGTTTTGTTTTACTTTAAAAAAATCAAATTCAAATTCAAATATGAAACTATCAAATTCAAATTTATATTTAATCAATCACATGAAGAATTTTTGACAAGTGGAAGCAAAATAACTAAAAATGTAATACATAAAATGAAAAGCCTACTTTACATTAAAAAATAACTAAGACAGTAAAAGTAATTTTTAGAATGTTGAAAATAATGTCATTCAGAACAAGGTGAAGCATACTGTAACTTTTAAAATCAGAAAACTCTAAGTTTTATATATTACAAAGTCGATCATCAACCAAAGGTCATTTCCTTATTTCTACTGTACTTCTGATTCCGTGGCCCTGGTGTTAAAAGTATTAATTTTTATATATCAGTCCTCTTCTGTATTTTTTTTTTTTTTGAGATGGAGTCTCACTCCGTTGCCCAGGCTAGAGTGCAGTGGCACAATCTCGGCTCACTGCAACCTCCGCCTCCTGGGTTCAAGCAATTCTCCTGTCTCAGCCTCCTGAGTAGCTGGTACTACAGGCGCCCGTCACCACGTCCGGCTAATTTTTGTATTTTTAGTAGAGGTGGGGTTTCAACTTGTTGGTCAGGCTGGTCTTGAACTCCTGACCTCAGGTGATCCACCCTCCTCGGCTTCCCAAAGTGCTGGGATTACAGGCGTGAGCCACTGCACCCGGCCCCTCCTCTATTTTTTAGTGCCAAAGAAATATGTTCGGTCTTCCAAGCAACTAGCCTTGTAGTTGTTTTTCATATCTGTCATACTGAATATTCATGTTTGATTTGTCTTATGTCATTCTAATAATTTCTAATTAATTTACTTTTTATATAGGTAATACATTTACAGAGTTCAGTATCTGAATATAGGTTCCACATCCACTGTATGGCAGCTTTATTTTCTAAATAGTCTTCTCACTAGAAAACAACTAGATCTTAGGAAACATACATATTTTTTATTTTTTTCCTAAACTTTCAGAAAATAAAAGACTACTCCAGCCTCCTTTCCCCCACAATGTAACTAAAACTGGAACTCAAGAGCTGTAAGCAGTGAGCAGTGAGAAAGTGGTGGATGGTGGTATAATTTGGGCAAAGTCAATGGTGGTATTGCTATTGGGAGGCTATGCCCTGGGACTGTGGCATGGTAAATTGAACTTGATACTCCTTCCTTAACCGAGATTAAAAAGATGGGGAGGTAAATCAAACAAAGATTCACATAAAAGGAAAATATCACCTATTGTGTCCTTATAATACATAACATTTTTTAATTGAATGAATAAAATAAAATTGATTTTGGGGTGCAAATCTATGTTTTGTTTTTAATGCTATTAAAATATCTGAAAGAAAAATTTACACTGGATTATAGATCTTATTGATAGGCAATCTTTACTCCAGTAACTTCTTTTGATTACTAATTTATTTATTTATTTATTTATTTTTGAGAGGGAGTCTCTCTCTGTCGCCCAGGCTGGAGTGCAGTGGCGTGATCTCAGCTCACTGCAAGCTCTGCCTCCCGGGTTCATGCCATTATCCTGCCTCAGCCTCCCGAGTAGCTGGGACTACAGGTGCCCACCACCACATCCGGCTAATTTTGTTTTTGTGTTTTTAGTAGAGACGGGGTTTCACCGTTTTAGCCAGGATGGTCTGGATCTCCTGACCTCGTGATCCGCCCGCCCCGGCCTCCCAAAGTGCTGGGATTACAGGTGTGAGCCACCGTGCCCGGCCTGATTACTAATTTTTAAAGGTTTTTCCTGTTCTGGAAATGAAATATGGGAGAATCACATTTTCCTCTGAGTAAAAAAAGCAATTTCAACTACTGTCTCTTCATCAATTCTAAATAGCAAAACAGTAAGTATAATGTTGAGTACCATAAATCTCTACTCTTCCTTTAAAAAAAATTGTACAGATTTAGACATATGTGATGTGTGTGTGTGCGTGTATGTGTGTGTGTGCATACCACTCATACATACTCAGCCATGAAAAAGCAATCGTGTCTTTTGCAGCAATATAGATGAAACTGGAGGCCAATATCTTAAGTGAAATAACTCTGAAACAGAAAATCAAATACTGCCTGTTCTCACACGTGGGCCATTACATAATGTGTACACATGGATATAGATATCCCATATATAACACGTATATATATGTGTGTGTATATATATATCTATATATATCACATATATATGTGTGTGTGTATATATATCTATATATATCACATATGTGTGTGTATATATATATCACATATATATGTGTGTATATATATACATATATCTCACGTGTGTGTGTGTGTATATATATACATATATCTCTGTGTGTGTGTGTATACCCGGATTTAAAAATGTTATACATATTTATATATATGTGTGTATATATATATGTATATATGTATATATATCACATTTTCTTTATCCAATCCTCCATTGATGGACACTTAGGTTGAGCCCATATCTTTGCTATTATGAGTAGTTCTGTGATAAACCTACAAGTGCAGGGATCTTTTATACACAATGATTTATTTTCCTTTAGATAGATACCCAGTAGGGGGATTGCTGGATTGAACAGTAGTTCTATTTTTGTTCTTTGAGCAATCTCTGTACTGTTTTCTATAGAGGTTGTACTAATTTATGTTCCTACCAAGTGGACAAATGTTCCCTTTTCTGCACATTCTTGACAACATCTGTTGTTTTTTGATTTTTTAAAAATAGCCATTCTGACTGGTGTGCAATGGTATCTTGTTATGGTTTTAATTTGCATTTCTCTGGCATCATTAATACTGAGCACTTTTTAATATGCTTTTTGGCCATTTTGTGTCTTATTTTGAAAAATATTTGTTCATGTCCTTTGACTACTTTTAGTGGAGTTATTTGTTGTTTTTTTTGTTCTTGTTGTTGAGTCGTTTTACTTCTTTATAGATCCTGGATATCACTTGTCAGATGCATAGTTTTCAAATATTTTCTCCCATTCTGCAGGTTGTTTGTTCACTCTGTTATTTCTTTTGCTGTGCAGAAGCTTTTTAGTTTAATCAAGCCCTGTTTGTGTATTTTTGTTTTAGTTACATTTGCTTTTGAGGTCTTAGTAGTCGTGATCTCTTCGCCTAGGCCAATGTGCAGAAAAGTTTTTCTTAGGTTTTATTCTAGTATTTTTATAGCTTCAGGTTTTATGTTTAGATATTTAATCCATCTTGAGGTAGTTTTTCTATATGGTGACAGATAAAGGTCCAGTATTATTGTTCTGCATGTGGCAATCTAATTTTCCCAGTACCATTTATTGAATAAGGTGTTCTTTCCTCAGTGTAGGTTTTGGTTGACTTTGTCAAAGATGAGTTGGCTGCAGGTATGTGGCTTTACTTCTGGGGTCCCTATTCTATTCCATTGATATATGCATTTATTTTTATACCAGTATCATGCTGTTTTGCCTCTTTCTTTTTGAGATTTTAGTTGTTCTTCATTTAACATGTCAGACTGGAAAAAAGTACTGCACAGAACCAGCTCTTTATTCATCCTGTCACACTATCAATCTATTCTTTGGTTTACAGTTTTACCCAACAAAGTAAGATAAATTATTCTGAAAATACACAATTTACAGACATTAACAATTTGATTGCTTTGAATTACTTAATCAAAATTCTCCAGACGATTCATTATCCATAAAGGAATACTTTCACTATCCTCAGCATTATTTTGTAGAATTTTTGCTTTAAATGTAAACTGACAAACTGCTTTGTAGTTTCAGATGTTCTGGAATTGTGTGAATTGGGAAAGCGTAGGTGTACATGTGAATTATAATGGTGTCATATAACATGCACACTTTCAACTTTTTAGTTATTTTTCATAAAATATGAATGTTTATCCCATGGCTGTTTAGTTTGACCAAAATCATCCTTCTATCTAAATCACAATATAAACACATTTCTACCAACCATTTTAAATTATTTTTTAACTTGCCATATTTTTTCTATAAATATGTGAGCTTAAGAAATACCATGAAATCATAGTACTAGATTTCTTTGTTAGACAATATAAAACAGATCTTGACCTTTTCATGGCAAAATTTATATCATATAATTTTACACCTCTTGTGCCTGAATAACAATACATTATTAAAGAGTTTTTAATAAATGAATGGATAAATGAATAAATGTTTCAACAGAAGGCCTGAGATTATTGAATTAATTTTATCAACATGTATTTATTTAAAGCTATCATCTTGCCCTTATTACTAAATAATAGTATGGAGTAAATACAGACTTACTTAATGGCTAATTGGAAAGAACTTATTGTATGTAGATATATGTTCATTTGTTTCACATTTTATTATTTTAAATACCCATAAATTGAAATTAGGAAAACTAACTTCGTTTTATTTTTATACAGCCTTCATAATGATGAATGAATTTTAAATAATACATCATCTATTTATTTACATATGGATTGCAAAAATGTATTAACGAACATATCTTAGGTTTTTAAGAAAAAAATTCATGTGGGGTAAAGGTAAATTGATACATTCACACAAACAGGCAATTGTTGAATATTTCACGTATATTATGCTATTAGCTATGTACTAAATATCAAAATGATTTAAAAAATGATGTGGGGTTTTGTAGAAGGAATCAACATGTTTGGATTTATTTCTCATGGGAGGTTTTAGACAGGGCTGAGATGAGAAATACAGAAAAATAACATTATTTTAAGGAAATGTTTTGATGTTGCTGAGTTTGAAGTATTGTTGATCATTTAAGTAAAGCATCTATTCTAATGATTAGACACTGTTTAGTTTTATATGTCTGTTTGGTTAGGCTGCATTCTCCGGTTATTTGATCCAACACTAATCTAGGTGTTTCTAGGAAGGTATTTGGTTGAGGTGATTAAAGTCCTGATTGTCCAACACAAGCTAGGTGGGAGTGATTGAATCAGTTGAAATGCCTTAAGAGTAAAACTAAAGCTTTTTCTGAAAATGAAGTACAACTATGGACATCAGAGTCAACTTATGCCCAAGAGTTACAGCCTGTCCTTCCTGATAGCCTGCCCTGCAGATTTCATACTTGCCAAATAAACCCCACAATTGCATAAGCCAATTCCTTGTAATCTCCTGTATATCCCTGGATGAACTTTGATTGTTACCGGGACTTTAGAATCAAAATCCCTGATTCAAATTCATACTTCACCACACATTAGCTAATTTCAAACAAACTAATTAAACTCTCAAGTCTTGGTTCCTCATTTGTTAAATATTAACAGTAACAGTAACAGTATCTGTTTCTTGGGTTGTTGTGAGGATTAATTGAGATAATCCATATTGTATTAGTCCATTCTCAGGCTGCTATAGAGAACTGCCTGAGAATGGGTAATTTACAAAGGAAAGCGTTTTAATTGACTCACAGTTCCACATTGCTGGAAAGGCCTCAGGAAACTCACAATCATGATGGAAGGCAAAGGAGAAGCATGCACCTTCTTTATAAGGCAGCAGGATGGAGAAGGAGTGAGTGCAAGCAGGGGAAATGCCAGACACTTATACAACCATCAGATCTCGTAAGACTCACTCACTATCATGAGAACAGCATGAGGGAGCCACACCCATGATGCAGTTGCCTCTACCTCGTCCTTCCCTTGACACGTGGGGATTATGGGGATGACAATTCAAGGTGAGATTTGGGTGAAGACACAGAGCTGAGCCATATTACATATCAAAGCTTATTGCATAAGGTAGTGTTTAGCACAAAGTATGTACTTAATGTTAGCTGCCATTTTCTTAAAATATTATTACTTAAAAGAAGATCTACAAAAGAAGACAAATGATTGAAACTCAGGAGAGACATCTAGATATGGCTGAACTTAGGGACCTTCAACATATAGAGTGGAAGATGACCCATAGTTTGTATAGGTTCATTCAACTATCAATTGAAGAATGCATAGGTGATACCCAAGAGTAAACAAGATTAATGAGTATATCTATTCACTCTACATGGAAGCCTAAATTCCATTTTATAATCTCCACTCATAAATATTTGTTAGTATCTTAGTTGAAACCGTAGAAAATATGATTACCACATTGTATGTAATAGAAAATAATGTAGTTTGCCTTGTGTTTAACACAACTTAAAACTGCCAGCATCTGCTTTATTCCTCAGTGCTTTGTTTCTGGAACCACAGATCTCTCTTCCCTACCAGTGTCCCTAATAAACTATTTGTCTTGAATACACATTTCCCAGGGTCAGTTTCTGCAGAGACAAATACTATGAGAGGGCATTTGAAATTTGGTTAAGAGATCAAAGGTATTTGTTGCTCTTACTTTTGGGTGATTTAGAAAAAAAATAAAAATACTTTAAAAAGGTGAACATAGCTTCTCTACTATTTCATAGATAAACACAATAATACTGTCATTCACTTTATATAACCAAAGTGTAAGTTAAAATATTTGATTCTGGTGTTCTTATATATAATTTAGGGGAGTAGGTTGCTATCTGCCATTTATATCTTTGGATTGCTCTTCTGTTTGGTAAACTTTCACAATCAGTAGTAAGGGTATTCCCACTCTCATCTGAGACAGAAAGGAAAATTCCACAAAAAAGTACTGAAAGCAATCTGAGGGTTGAGGAAATACAGAAAAGTTACTGAGTCAAATATGATGATATGAAGAAACAAGCACTTGTTAGTATGACTGATAAACTATCACCTTAGAAATTCAGTAGAAGGTAATTGTCTCCATTATTTTCCAAGATAGAAACCAAATTTAAAAAGTCAAGTTTAACAAATTTTGAGTTACAAGTAAAAAAAGCTAAACAATCTTGTGAAATATTTTCCCAGGAAAATGCATTAGGCTTTAACGACTGCACACTGTGTAATGGAAAGCATTCAAATTTACCTAAGAAAAACGTTTTGTAATGACTTTATTTTTTTTTTTATAAACCTGTGAAATGATCATGTAAAAATTTCAAAGAGATACTCCCGGGTATGATGTTAAGAGGCAATTTTAGCACCTATTATAGAACTTCACAGTGTAATATAACCTGTTGTGCCTTACTGCTTAATCACATAATGGCATTTATAAATTGTTCACACTGCTTTGCAAAAATGTCTTGCCATAACACTGTTATGGCAACATGTATTTTTATTGTTATTTTTATGACATGAGAAAACATATCCAAGCACTCAGGAAACATCCTATGTGAGTAGCCATAACAGAATCACCAAGCAAAGCAAGAACTTTGTGAACAAAGAGTATATGTAATCATAAGTATTATTTTTTCATTAAAACATTGCTATTATAAAATGTGCCTATTTTTAAGCTTTTCAAAGACTCAGTTACAGAAACATTATTATTGAAGCAAGGACAGTGAGACTACTGTCACATTTTGTATATTTTCAAACAGGGAAATAAATTGATAATAATTTTCTATATCTCAGACAAATAGCAATTATTTATCATATTCTGTTATTGAAATCTATAAAATATTACAAAATATTTATACTAAATTGCTTATATTTTGATGTTATGTATACCTTATATCCCTGGTGACAATAAAATGAAGTTATAGATAAATTCCTAAAACGCTTAAGCAATAAAATATAAGTTTGTTATATGGTAATATAAAATCTTTTATGATTTTATTTATAGGAATAGTGACATGGATCTGGAGGAGCCTATATATGGAAAAAAATGTATTGAATTAATTGCCAAACATTTGTGTTTTAGTTTTAAAAGCACATTACCATGAAAATCATAATTCCAAAGAAATTTCTGTCATTACAGTTTCAAAAGAACCCAACTAAATTGTAAAAAGTGCCTTTCATGAATCTAATCTTAAGTAGTTATCCTTCACAGGCATATCTGTGTATTCAAAGGTGGTGAGAGGGTTTTCTTTTTTATTATTATTATTATTATACTTTAAGTTTTAGGGTACATGTGCACAATGTGCAGGTTAGTTACATATGTATACAGGTGCCATGCTGGTGTGCTGCACCCATTAACTCGTCATTTAGCATTAGGTATATCTCCTAATGCTATCCCTCCCCCCTCCCCCCACCCCACAACAGTCCCCAGAGTGTGATGTTCCCCTTCCTGTGTCCATGTGTTCTCATTGTTCCATTCCCACCTATGAGTGAGAATATGCGGTGTTTGGTTTTTTGTTTTTGCAATAGTTTACTGAGAATGATGATTTCCAATTTCATCCATGTCCCTACAAAAGACATGAACTCATCATTTTTAATGGCTGCATAGTATTCCATGGTGTATATGTGCCACATTTTCTTAATCCAGTCTATCATTGTTGGACATTTGGGTTGGTTCCAAGTCTTCGCTATTGTGAATAGTGCCACAATAAACATACGTGTGCATGTGTCTTTATAGCAGCATGATTTATAGTCCTTTGGGTATATACCCAGTAATGGGATGGCTGGGTCAAATGGTATTTCTAGTTCTAGATCCCTGAGGAATGGCCACACTGACTTCCACAATGGTTGAACTAGTTTACAGTCCCACCAACAGTGTAAAAGTGTTCCTATTTCTCCACATCCTCTCCAGCACCTGTTGTTTCCTGACTTTTTAATGATTGCCACTCTAACTGGTGTGAGATGGTATCTCATTGTGGTTTTGATTTGCATTTCTCTGATGGCCAGTGATGGTGAGCATTTTTTCATGTGTTTTTTGTCTGCATAAATGTCTTCTTTTGAGAAGTGTCTGTTGATATCCTTTGCCCACTTTTTGATGGGGTTGTTTTTTTCTTGTAAATTTGTTGGAGTTCATTGTAGATTCTGGATATTAGCCCTTTGTCAGATGAGTAGGTTGCGAAAATTTTCTCCCATTTTGTAGGTTGCCTGTTTACTCAGATGGTAGTTTCTTTTGCTGTGCAGAAGCTCTTTAGTTTAATTAGATCCCATTTGTCAATTTTGGCTTCTGTTGCCATTGCTTTTGGTGTTTTAGACATGAAGTCCTTGCCCATGCCTGTGTCCTGAATGGTAATGCCTAGGTTTTCTTCTAGGGTTTTTATGGTTTTAGGTCTAACGTTTAAGTCTTTAATCCATCTTGAATTAATTTTTGTATAAGGTGTAAGGAAGGAATCCAGTTTCAGCTTTCTACATATGGCTAGCCAGTTTTCCCAGCACCATTTATTAAATAGGGAATCTTTTGTCCAATTTCATTGGCTAAACCTCTTAGCCTTATATAAAATAGCAATAGTGATGAAATGCCAGATAGTACTCCAGAAGGCTGAATCAGGAGAACTAGGTAGAAGAGATGAGAATGCATGTTTTCATTTAATATAAACTAGTAAAATTTAAGCACTGGAACTCTTTAACAAAGTGTTATTGGAAGTATTCATGCTAAGTCAAATAGAGCCAGAAAAAAATAAATGATAAATCCTTAAAGTTGGTTTCTAACTGTGATGAACTCTATTTAGTTAAAACTGCAACTTTTCAGTTTTTTATTGCTTCATCTGAAAATCTGAAACAGTTATACCTTCCAGTTCTAACATTCTAAAATACCTCCCAATCTCAAATATAATACAGTTCCATGTTAAGAACATAAAAATTTAGACTGAAGAAGTTTTTATATGCCTTGCACAGTAGCCATTATTTCGAGAAAAGGCTGATGGGGGACTTTGGTTCCTTCCTGGTAGTCTTGTGATATTTCTCTTTAATCTCAACAATGACATGCTGTCATGCGATTTTGACATAGTGCTGTACCATTCCCATATGATACACTAACTGGACTTAGGAAAAAATCATATTGATAAATATAAACTATGGTCTGGTTATATTCATAATAAATCATTTGGAGAAGGGTCTGTATTTGGTACACTTTCTAATATTGCCCCAATTGAATGTTTGTCCATTAATAGCATTCCCTGTTTAAAAGCATTTTGTTTCAGCCTTTTAGTAATATTGGACCATTGTCTTCTAATGTCCATTGTTGCTAATTTGAAGAATACTGCTGGTTTTTTCCAGTGTCTCTGGGGTGATTTTTAAAAATATTTTCCTAGAAAATTTTTAGCCTTTATCTTAGTTCATTTTGTGTTACTGTAAGAAAATACCACATACAGGGTAACTTATGAAGAAAAGAAATTTATTTCTCACACAGTTCTGGAGGCTGGGAAGTTCAATATCAAGGGGCTGGCATCTGGTGAGAGCCTTTTTGTGGCATCATCCCGTGGCAGAAGGCAGAAGGGCAGGTGAGGAAGGAAATGAGAGTTACAGAAGCTAAACTCACTTTATTATCTCTTTATGCTAACAGTATATGAGATGATATCAGTGTTTTACTGTGGAGTTTCTGATTGCCTTTCTTTTTTCTTGTTAGGTGAATAAAGGCAAACCTACTTCCCAATATTCTGAGCGTTTTTTTCAATAACTGGAAACTAATTTGTTGTCTTACTGAACATACAGATTTTCATTTTAATTTGAACAGTTGGCTTTGTATGTACTATGTTCTCTTCTATAACTTTTTGTTTCTTCTGGAGACGCCTATGTTTTTTCTTTTTTAAAAAATATTTTCCTTCTTTATAAAATTTATAAGTTTTCTCAGTCTCCCCCTTGTATTTGCCATTCCACAGAAAAGCCTTTATTTCCTAGAAAACTTTTCTTTTGGATTTTTCTTACTTTCTTTTCCAAAGTAAAATAAGTGTAATTTTTTGTTCCTTTTACATGGCTACTGTCCTGGGACTTTCCTTTGACATTCACCTAGGTTGAATCCATTAATTATCTGATTACAAATCTAAATCAGGGGTTTCCCCATATAAATTATTAATAAAGGTTAAATAGGAAGTACACTTTCAAGTTCTTGTGTGCCTGAAAATTATCTTTATCTTAATGCTTGATGCAAAGTTTGCCTGAATATGAAATTTTAGGTTTAAATTATGCTCCTTATAAATTTCAAAGTAATAAAGGAACAGAGAAATAAAATTATGCAGCTACTTTTTTGTGGGGAATTTGGCAGTTATGATAATGGTGCAAGACACAGATCAATCAGTTAATGACCATGTAGAGGGCAAGTACAAAGATTCAGAGAAAGAAGCAGACATTTGACAGCCCCATAGAGCTCAAGAGACCAAAATGATAAACTTCAGGGATTAGGATTCTGATGAGAAGACTGTAACAGAGAAATGAGTACATCAATCTGTTAATTTTATTCCCAAAACATTGGCTAAATTCTTAAGGATTATGAATCCTTATTATTGATTTTCTCAGCAGCTCCATAATGCCTTCAAACAAATGCATTTTTATCTGGATTGTCTACTTCTATTTTGATCTGGATTTTTTAAAAACTTGTTTTGGCAGCAGCATTGATTTTTTGCAAACTACTCTGTCATACTTGAAAGTGGTACCCTTGAGATCATAGACTTTTTTATATTGGTTACAGATCTACTAGATTCTCATGTTGTTTACAGAGATTTTTTTTACATTGATTCTTGGTAGTTATCCAAACATATAATAATAACTCATAATCATGCCTCTCTCTTAACAACTGTAATGCATCTAATCCTTTCTGTTGTCCAATTTCATTGGCTAAGCCTCTTAGCCTTATATAAAATAGCAATAGTGATGATAATCATTCTTGTTTTTTTTTTTCTGACAATAGCAGGAAAGCCTCTAGTGTATCCCTATTAAGTAAGGTGCAAATTTATAGGGGATGAGGAATACATACATACACATATGTGTACATGACGATATCATGCTTAGGAAACACTTATCAAATTCTAATTTATTGACTACTTACAACATGAATATGTTTTGAGTCCTATAACATAATCCTTTTGCATCAATGAAGTTAATGACATGACTTCTCTACATAGATTAATTAAGATGGTGCTATAGATTGAATTGTATTCCCCTTGAATTTATATATTGAAGTTCTAACCCCTAATATCTCAGAATATGACATTATTTGGAGATAGGGCTTTGACAGAGGTAATCATTAGAGTGGGCCCTAAACCAATATGACTGGTGTCATTATAAAATGGGGATGTTTGGTAACAGGCACGCATGCAGGAAAAGTGCCACAAAAATATGAAGATATCCATCTATAAGCCGAGGAGAAAGATCTGAAACAGATTCTGTCCTCACAGCCCTCAGAAGGAACCAATCCTACTGACATCTTGATTTTAAACTCATAGACTTCAGACCTGCGAGACAGTAGATTTCCATTGTTTAAGCCACTCAATTAGTAGTACTTTGTCATGGCAGTTTACCAAACCAATACAGATGGTAAGGACATTGGCAAAAATGGAGGACTAAAGACTTCTAACAATTCTCTTCACCATAGAAGCAATGAGAAAACTAACAAAAATTTTCAAAATTAACTTTTCTAAAAAACTTTAGATATTAATAGAGGATTATAGCACTCTATTCAAGAATATTGGCTGAATCTCAGTAACAACAGTGAAATTTGTGGCTTTTAACTTGGACTATTCCTATCCCTCTGTTAGCTCTTAAGTAGCCTTGAAAATAAACATCTTGCAATCACAGAGAAAACTAGAAGCCTGGTATCCAATGGAGACAGCAGAAAGGGATTGGAGTGCCTTCGAGGTCTCATTCCCCCAAAATATAATTATTTGACCTATCAGGTAGTTCCCTGAAAGACTCCATTTGCAGAGCTGTCTTAAGCCCCTTTTGCCCTTGGGGATCTTGTCAAAAACAACTGGAGCCAATTTTTTCACTCTGTGACTGCCTGAAGTGGCAGATAAGAGTTGGGGCAAACAAAAAGCAACACCAAGAGCTTAAAATGAAAACTGAGGAATGAGATTTTTATGGAGGCTTTGAAAATGTTGACATACTCCTGGGAATCTAGACAGACACAGCAAAATGTGAGAAAATCCTAAGTCTGTATCTCTGGCTGAACTTGAGGCTTTCTTCATGCAGAAAGTGAAACCTAAAAAAGTTTTCAACCGTGTAACTTAACACAGTGTTAAAGATGTACTCCAGAATGCACTCAGTGCTCTGCAACAAAGACTAGGAGATCTATTTTTGTACATAGGCTTTTAAATAAATCTCTGTATAAGGAGTAGATTATTAATAAGCTAACCAAGAAGAGATTTCAGTGGCCACATAATTAAAGAACACTGACTTCACAGATTTAGGTTAGAAAAGTCATAAAGTAAACAGTAACAATAACAAAGAAAACATAAACCAAAAACCCTGAGGGTTGTAGGGAATCCAATATTCAATAATTACCAAAATATACTATTTTAAATATCTGGTTTTCAACAAAAACTATAAAACATGTAAAAAAAAAAAAAAACTATAAGTGTGTTTCCTACATAGGGAAAAACTGAAAAACTGCTCCTAAAGAATCTCAGCCATTAGAACTACTAGGCAAAGATTTTCAATCTGCGACTTTAAATATATCCATATAATGAAAGCAATTCATATACAAAGAACGAAAGGAAAGTATAAGAATAATATCTCACCAAATAGAGAATGTCAATAAAAACACGGAACCTTTTAAAAGAAGCAAACAGAAATTTGGACATTGAAAATTACAATAATGAAATGGAAAAATTCATTAGAAGGTTTCAATGGCAAATTTTAGAAAGCTGGAGAACTTAACAATATGTCAGTTGAGATTATCCAGCCTAAGAAACAGAAAGAAGAAAATCAAGAAATCAAGAAAAAAATCAGGAAAGAATGAAGAAAATCAAGAAGTCTCTGAAACCTGTGGGATATTATCAAGCATACCAATATATGGATATTGGTAGTTCAGAAGGACAGAAGAGAAAGAAGCAGAAAGAATATGCAAAGAAATAATGGCTGAAAACTTCACAATTTTGATAAAACAAAACAAAAACCACTAGTCTACACATCCCAGAGGCTCAATAAACCCAAGTACTATAATTTGTAGATATCTATGCCAAGGTACATTATAATAAAACTCTCTAAAGCCAAAGACACAGATAGTCTTGAAAGCAGCAAGATAGAAGTGGCTTATCACAAACAAGGGATTCTGAATAATATTATCAGCTGATTTCTCATCAGAAAGCATAGAAGACAGAGGGAATTTTTAAAAAGACTTTTAATTAAAAAATTTAAATCCAGCAAAACTATCCTTTAAAAATGAAGGAGGAAACAAAGAATTCATTACTACCGAACTTGTCATACAAGAAACACTAAAGAAAGCTCTTCAGACTGAAATGAAAGGATGCTGGCAAGTAACTAGAATTTAAATGCAGAAATAAAGGGCACTGAGGAAGGTAACTAAATAAGTAAATATAAAAATAAATATATATTTTTGTTTTTAATTAGTTTGAAATAAAAAATATATTTTGTGTAATACTATGCAGGCATAAAAAAGAATGAGATCACGTCTTTTACAACGACACGGGGGATTAGGAGTAATGGAGGCCATTATCCTCAGCAAGCTAATGCAAGAACAGAAAAACAAATACTGCGTGTTCCCACTTATAAGTGAAAGTTATATGATGAGAACACATGGACACATAGAGGGGAACAACACACACTGGGGCCTGTCAGAGAGTGGGAGGAGGGAGAGGGTCAGGAAAAAAAAAAACTAATGGATACTAGACTTAATACTTGGGTGATCAAATAATCTGTACAACAAACCCTCAAGATACACATTTACCTATATAACATGACTGTACATTTTATACATGTATCCCTGAACTTAAAATGTTAAATATATACATGTATATGTATATATATAGGTTGTAATATAAAAAGTTTTCAATTATTTTTATCCTATTCGAATTAAAAGACAGTTGCATAAAGCAATAGTTATAAATCTGTGTGAATAGGTACACAATGCATTAGAATGCAAATTGTATAATAGCACCAAGGGTGGGGGATGGAAAGAATTTATACAGAAATAATTCTGTATAAAATTTAATTTGGTATTAATCTGAACTAGATTATGTTAAATTAAGATATTAATTGTAATCCGCAAGGAAACCACTAATTTTTTTTACTCTCCACCTATAGTAAAAGAAGCAACAAGGGAATTACAACAGTATTTTAGAAAATATCTAACCATGATAATAAATTTTATTAATCAATTTTTTAACATTGATGCATTTCTGGAGTAAATTCCACATGTTCATGCTACTGGATCCTTCTTACCACAATTTTACCTGAGATTTTTACATCAACATTCATAAGTGACACTGATGCGAGTGTGTTTTTATGATTGTGAAATAATATCACAAAATAACTTGAAAGCTTTTTTTTCAATTATCTGTAATATCTTGGCTAGCACTGACATTTTCTGATCTTTGACAGGTTTTTAGAAATCCCCTCTG
The DNA here is from genome assembly GCF_028858775.2 of Pan troglodytes. Classification (NCBI taxonomy): domain Eukaryota; kingdom Metazoa; phylum Chordata; class Mammalia; order Primates; family Hominidae; genus Pan; species Pan troglodytes. The sequence goes on from NC_072403.2 coordinate 132,217,607, forward strand.
CAACCATATTGTTTTCATGTTTTTCCTTTTCTAAACTCAATTTTTTAAAAATTTCTATTTATAATTTAGTGTATTTAAACTTTCTGTCTCTATTGAGATCATGTATTAGTCTGTACTCACGCTGCTAATAAAGACAAACTTGAGACTGGATTATTTATAAAGGAAAGATGTTTAATTGACTCAAGTTCAACATGGCTGGGGAGGCCTCAGGAAACTTACAATCATGGCAAAAGAAGAAACAAACACATCCTTCTGCACATGAGGACAGCAAGGAGAAGTGCCAAGTGACAGGGGGAAAAACCCCTTATAAAGCTATCAGATCTCGTAAGAACTCACTATCAGGAGAACAGCAGTATGGCGGATAACCACTCCCATGATTCAATTATCTCCCACCAGATCCCTCCCAGGACAGGTGGAGATTATGGGAACTACAACTCAAGAAAAGATTTGGCTGGGCACAGTGGCTCACGCCTGTAATCCCCAGTACTTTGGGAGGTTGAGGCGGTGGATCACCTGAGGTCAGGAGTTCAAGACTAGCCTGGCCAAGATGGTGAAACCCCGTCTCTACTAAAAATACAAAAATTAGCTGGGCATAGTGGCGGGCACCTGTAATCCTACTCAGGAGGCTGAAGCAGAGAATCACTTGAACCCAGGAGTCGGAAGGTTGCAGTGAACCGAGATCATGCCACTGCACTCCAGCCTGGATGACAGAGTGAGACTCTGTCTCAAAAAAAAAAAAAAAAAAAAAAGATTTGGGTGGGGACACAGCCAATCCATATCAGATCATTTCTGATAAACTATAATTTTTCTAGAAAAACATGTATTCTAAATATGGTTCAAATATATTTGCATAACCTTCAATGACTAGTGCTGGGAATACTTTTTGCAACATAGCACCACTGCTTTGGAATGCAATTTGACATTATTTTCTAAAGCTTAACATGCATGTGTACTGTGAACCAGCACTTCCACTCCTAGATATATATCCAACAGAACTGCATATATTACATATATGCACTAAAATATGTTGATTACTTGTCTTATGGTCCATAGAAATATGAAACAATGATGAAAGTGTGTTACTTTGAGAGATGCAGATGCCAAAATGCAAGGGTGAAGAAAAAGAAAAATAAAGCAAGGATAATGTAAAACATTGTAAGATGATGATTTACCTTGTAAGTTACCTTCTCATGCTGGTTAGTGAAGAATTTTATGGTTAACTGCTTCCAGTTGGCAGATAGGAATATTGAAGTGGAAATGCAAAAAGAAAATTTGTCTCAGGGTAGTCCAGGATGTGGAGGAAGGAAGATGAATTCTCCAACCTCTTGTTTTTCCATTGGTCAATTCCTGGCCTGTGGCCAGAGGTAACTCATTCTTGGCTCTCCTGTTTTGTCTTCTGATTTTATTTGGTGCCTATTCAGGATGCCAGATCCCAAACTCTGTGATTTGGTGTTTCATTTAAGAGTAGAGTAGTTAGAGGCCAGGCATGGTGGCTCACGCCTGTAATCCCAGCACTTTGGGAGGCCGAGGTGGGTTGATAACCTGAGGTCAGAAGTTCGAAACCAGCCTGGCCAGCACGGTGAAACCCCAACTCTACTAAAAATACAAAACTAACTGCATGTGGTGGCACAAGCCTGTAATCCCAGCTACTTGGGAGGCTGAGGCGGGAGAATCACTTGAACCTGGGAGGTGGAGGTTGCAGTAAGCCTAGATCACACCATTGCACTCCAGTCTGGGCAACAAGAGCAAAACTCCATCAAAAAAAAAAAAAAAAAAAAGTAGTTAGAGAAGCCCAAAACCCCAGGCCCAATAACCATTTGGTCCAGAATGATAATACATTTCAAAAGGAATCCACATAGCTGAGGAAATCTGAGTAAGCACCTAGGTTGTTTTGTGAGTCCAGTGTCAAGTACAAGAATGTTTATTGCTGTATTATATACAATAGCCTTAAATTGTAAATAATCCATATTACCACCAGTAGCATTATGAATAAATGGTGGTATTAAATGTAAAATGAGTTAAATTACTGCTACATGTAATGGAGTGAATCATTTCATTTTAAAATTTTGAGTAAAAGAAAGCACATGTGCAAATGTATAAATAATGTTATTTACATAAACATTTTAAAATTAGGCAAATTGATCTATAGTGTTAGAATGGTGCTTACCTTTAGAAAGTTGTGGTAGGGGAGGGTTGTTGAAAATGGGACATAAAAAGGACTATTGAACGAGTGCCAGTACTGTTTCTTGACCTAGGTGATGGTCAAATATGTTCATGTCATCAAGTTGTACACATAGAACTTTTGCACTTCTGAATATATATCAATAGAAAGTAGTTTAAAAATACAGATCCTTCTTAACTTACTATGGGGTTACATTCCAATAAATCCATCGTAAGTTGAAAATAGTTGAAAATAGTTGAAAATCCAAAACTGGATTCCTCATAACAAGGACTCTCACTATGTGGCTGGCCAAAGGCAGAAGTTTGCTGCTTTGTCTCATGATATATGTGTCTGTGTGTGTATGTGTGCATATTACATGGTAGTTTATTTTGTTTAGTTGTTCAAACATCATGCTTTAGAGTCTTTTTTTATTTTTTAATCTTTAATAATTCCTATTCCTGGTTCCTTTCTTTTCTATATCTTTTCTGTTTTATAACTCATGTTTTAAAATAAAATTTTGTTTGTTATTCATTCTTTCGTTTTTGGTTGTACTATTCTCTAGGTTTATGTGTTCTTTCAATTTTATAAAATTAAATGATATAAACATGTAATGCTATAGGCTTTTCTTTCCATAGACTTACAGATTCTGATGTCATGTTTTCAGCCATCAATCTGTTTCAAAAATTCTTCAGCTTACATATGTTTCCCCTTTGACCCAAGTAATATTGAATAGTATTTTTCTAATTTCTCATCAGAGAATCTTTTTAAACAAGATATTAATTTCTAATGGTACGGCACTGTGGTCAGCCATGCTGCCAGATTAACTATGTTATTTTAATTTATTGAGCTTTATCTTGTGTCCTCAGATTTGATGAGTTTCCATGAATGCTATATATGCATTGTTTTATTATACATGCTCTATTTTCAGAAATCAAAGTTTAAAGGGTAACTATCATATGTACTTCATGTATTTTATTACTTAGTTAGCTATGTTATGAGGTAAGTTGGGACCATTAATCTTCCTTTAAATGAGTGGCATTTGGGGTGCCACATTTAAAACTTATATATATGACCGGGAGTGGTGGCTCATGCCTGTAATCCCAACATTTTGGGAGGCTGAGGCGGGCAGATCACCTGAGGCCAGGAGTTCAAAACTGGCCTGGCCAACATGGTGAAACCCCATCTGCACTAAAAATACCAAAATTTAACTGGGCCTGGTGTTGGGCACCTGTAATCCCAGCTACTTGGAAGGCTGAGGCAGAAGAAATGCTTGAACCTGGGAGGCAGATACTGCAGTGAGCTGAGATTATGCCATTAGACTCCAGCCTGGGCAACAAGAGCGAAACTCCATCTCAAAAAAAAAAAAAAAAACTTATATATATGCATATACATACACACATTTGGGTACTTAAGTATATTTTAATTACTGAGTATCATTTCATTATATCAGTGTAATAAATGCACCACAGGGTTTTTCAAAATTCATGTTCTGTTGATAGATATTTAGGTTACTTCAAGTGTTTTGGCTATTATAAGCAAAATTGTTATAAATATTATTGTACAAGTTATTTTTTAATAGTTTACATTTCTTTTGGACAAATATCTAGGAATTCAAATGTTTAGTAACATGGTAATTTTATGCTTTTTCTTCCTAAAATATTGCCAAAGTGTTTTCCGAAGTTGCCGTACCATTTTACCATTGACCAGCAATGTATGTTAGTTTCTCTATATCCTTGTCAACACTTGGTATTGTTGATCATTTCGATTTAAGTCATCCTAACTGCATTGAATTTTTAATTTCCACTCTCCCCATTATAAATGAATATATTTTCATATGTTTGTAATTATTATAAATGAAGTGTTGGTTCCAGTACTTTATCCATTCTTCCTGGCTTATTTGTGTTTTTATTATTGATTTGTAGGAGCTTTTAATAAATCTATATGCAATCTTTTGCAAGTTATATGTACTACAAAGCTGTTCGCTCTCTGTTTTCCTTGCTATTGCATTTTGTTGTGTCTTTTGTTGAAAAGCAGCTTTTTTATTTTAATAAAGTCATTATAAATTTTTCTTTTATAATTTATAATCTTTTCATCTACTAAAAAATTTGCCTATTCCCAAAACAGGAACATCTTTTCCCATGTCCTCTAGATGTTCTTTTTTTAATTTTTACTTTTTACGTGTAGGTCTATAATTCATCTTTATTAACTGATGTGTATGTCTAGAGTTAGAAATTGAGTTTATTTATTGTTTCTATTATTAACACAGTTGCTAGCATCATTTGCTGAAAATACTTTCTTTTCCCCGTTGAATTGCCTTGGCATCATCATCAAAAATCAGTATACTTTCTATATTTCCTATTTTCTTCCACTAGTTGATTTTTCTATTCTTTCAGAAATATCGCATCCTCTTGAGTAAGATGGTCTTATCATAAGCTTTAAGATCAGTAGTGTTAATTCTCCAACTTTATTCTTATATTTTAAAATTTTTGTCTTCAAATTTCCATAAAATGTTAAGCATTGACTGTCAAGTTTTATACAAAAAGTCAATCCTTAAATGTGATATATATTAATTAAGTCTTTATTTCTCTCAGCAAGATTTTTACTTTTCATTATAGTGGTCTAATACCTCTTTTGTCAAATTTGTGCTTAAGTATTTTATTTTTTGATGTTACTGCAAATGGTATTTTCATATCAACTTTATTAAGCTATAATTTACTATAATATAGCATATATTTTGCTATAATATAGCAAAATCCATACATTTTAAGTTTATAGTTCAATTCATTTAGAAAAATATTCATGTCCATATAACCATGCTGCAGTTAAGATATAAAACTTTTCACTTTGTTTTTTCAGAATCTCTTTAATTCTTTTTAAAGTCAATCCCCATACCTTCCTCCCCAGGCACACTTGAATCTTATTTCTATCATTAGTTTTATCTGATGTAGAACTTCACATATGGAATCATATAGTACTCATTCCTCTGTTTATACCTATTATGTTTATCATATGCTTTTGAAAAAATAATCATCCATGGTTTGATGTATCAGTATTTCATTAAAAAATATTATTATTTCATTTTTGTTGCCTGGACCATGACATTAAAGATTCCTTTCTGTATTTACTCTGCCCACTATACCTGAGTTATGTTTCTTATACCCAGGTTTTTTCTCTGCTTACCTTCACACCAGCTAAATGTAGCAAAGAGGCATCACCTCCAGCCATGTTATATAATCTGCTGAGCTGTGGTTTTTTATTTATGGCTTTTTTACTGGCACTGTTTTTCAACAGAGATAGCAGATTTCACTTGTTTATCTGCAAAATAAAAATGAATTTAAGCACAGTTTCTTCTATCCAGAATCCCCCTTATTTAGCGCCCACCTTAATCCCTCTGAATTAGGCTTATTTGCTGCGTCTTGACTCACTTCTACACATTTCTCTCAAAACTGCATGTATTTATGAAGTTTTGATCTGGACTTTAGTATTTTTATTAATGTGGCCAATTTTGCACCATAGTGTGAATAACCTTCTTTACATTTCTGTGATCATGAATACATCTTTATCTTCTGTCCTGTGTTATAAGATTTTCTACATATTTGTATTTTTTTATACAACTTGAATTGTGGTTTTGCATGGGTCAAGTGAGATTACCCTGAGAACCTTTTTGCTACATTTTTGAGGTTCATGATTATACTCTCACCCACACACAGTATGCACACACATACACATACATTTATTTACATCCAGTATACATATTATTTTCAAAATATGTGTTCCTTGAATGACTGTACCTTAACTGAAAACAATAATCTGAAAATTTTCAAGCTATGCATTGAAAGAGGGAATACTTCAGTAGGCATATATTAGAAAGGCATAACAGTCCTTGATCTCAAGGAGTCTGTACTCTAGTAGGAGAGACATATGTATGAACAAGTGGCCACAATATAATGCATTGAGTTTTATGACTAATGCATGTCCAAGAGGATATGGAAACACATGAAGGAGGAATCCTTGATAAATTGGTGTGAGATTTAAAGGCAGGTCAGGCAAGATTCTCTTGAAGAAGTGACAACTAAATTCTCCAGACTAAAAGGAAAATACAAAACTATTAGTTACTGTTAGCGCTCTTTGAAAAGATGTGAAATAAAGAGTGAGAGAGACTGGTTGATTGAGGGGAATACCACATTTAATTATTCACATAAAGGTAAAATATAGTTGATATAGGAATGCTATGTAAAGTAGCATCCAGAACTTGTAGAATTTAAATTTGACTCATGGGAAAACGCTTTCTGAAATTTGAGCTGCATAAACAGTCAAGCAAACAACATATAAATATGTGTAAATGAGGAGTGTTGCTAACAATGTGTTTGTTCACCTTACATTCTAATGTCACACTACTAGTACTTCATAACAAATCAATGCTAACAGTTAATTGCGTACTTTCCAATGTGTTTTGCATCCAGCTATAATAATAATAACTTAAGTTTTTTAGTCATATTGAAAATGAAACAGAATGAATAGCCTCAATGTGCTGTTTTTAAAGGGGATGTTAGTTTTAAAAATGAGAATAGGTCTCATAATATGTTAGCTTCCTGTAGTGATATGTTGCTATCCGCCTATTTTCTGGAGCTGTATTTTCAGAAAATAGTAGTACACACATAGAACTACTGTTGGGAACTGATAATAACTGAGTTTTCTTACTTAAATCCACTAGTCTGGAGAACTTTCCAGAAAAAAAAAAGTTACTCAAGAGTCTTGTTTGGAGATGATTTTTACTGTTTATTTAGAAGAACAGAAATGTATGAAATTAAATATATGGTTATCCATTAATTTAGTCTTTCTTTCAAGTGAAGCGTGGAATCAAACATAAAATAAAAGAGAAGTATCCAGAGATAAGTCAAGGATGATGTCAAAGAATGGTTTCCCTGCTACAGACTGAATGACTGAGTTCCCCCCAAATTTATATGTTAAAACATAATCCCAATATGATGATATTAAGAGGTAGGGCCTTTGAAAGGTGATTAGATCATGAGGGTGGAGACCTTGTGATAGGGCTTAGTGCCCTTATAAAAGAGACCTCAAAGGATGTCCTTAGCCCTTTCATCATGTGAAATGACAGCAAGAAGATAGATGTTTATGTACCAGGAAATGGGCTCTCACAAGATACCATATCTGCTGGCACCTGATTTTAGACTTCTCAACTTCCAGAACTGTAAGAAGTAAATTTCTGTTGTTTATAAGCCACCCAGTCTATGATATTTTTGTTATAGGAGCTCAAATGGACTAAGATGATTCCATTTCACATTTAGCTTAGATTTAGACCTGCACTGAAAGAAGATAAGAAAAGACTAATCTGAGCAAATATTTCTAAACCCTTTGAGCTTTCCCAGGGCTAATGCAGTACTGGTAGGTGGGGTGTATACTTTGGGCTAGTTTATCTCTCTAAGAGGGTCACATTAGGGCACTTCTTGTCCTTTCTGAATAAGTTAATAGTGTCCCTGACAGACATTTGCCACTCTGATGTCAGCAGTAGTCTATTCTCTGCTTCAAATTGCAGAAGAGTCCTCTTTTGTAGTTGACTCATTTTGTTTAGCCTAGTAACTCTTAAAATCTGTAAGACTGTCTTCTTAAATTGAAATTTGCTCTCATTTGGAAATTGGCTTTAATTTTCAAATTGATATCTCCTTTTCCTTTGTATATATCCAAAAGCTACATTGTGTTATATTCAACTTTTTGCATCAACTGATGTTTTAATATTTAGGTTTAACATAGTCTTTCTTTTCTTTGGGTCTACTACTTTTTTGGTTTGCTTTATTTTTTTAAAAAAAACCTATTCATCATTCTGAATTCAAGCATTCTCTTGAGTCTGAAAAACAGTTTGGCCTTTATGGGTATTTTTCATGAACAAATATCTGGCAGCTTGATGCTATCCCATTTCCAAATGATTGCTTTCTTAATAGGCACTTTGAACACAAAAAAAGAATAGTATTTAGATGTCTGTTTTTGCTACTAAAAGTGGCAGTAAACTGTTTAATATCCTTCTTCTAAAGAGAAAAGCTTGTCTTTTATGTTTTTAAAGATCTTTTCTATTTAAATATAAATAGAAGCTTTCTTTGAAAATCATTTTCAGTTCATTAATCCTTAAATTGTGCTATATCTAATGTGAGAAAGTTACATATGAGGTGACTTACCTAGATATATTTCTCCAGCTTTTTCTAAGAGTTGTCGTCAATGGTTCAAGTGGTAAATTTAAGGAGATAGCAGTATCTCTAAACATGGTAATTTAACAGTCAATATACTATCATATAAAGCATAAAAGCAGTAAAAGTACAACTTCTCCTTCTGGGAAAAGGGGATTACCAGAAACTGGATTTACTTTCTTGCCTAAAACAACAAGAAGAAACAAAAGTTGTGTGGGATAATGGTTTGTATGTTAGGGAGCAAAAAAACAGTGATCCATGGGAGAAAAGAAATCAAAAGCTGTGCTTTATGATTGTCTCAGCTTATTTTTTGAATAAATTTCCAAGCCGCAAAGTAGAGAGGAAGAATCTAGCTGAATTCTGGCAAACTCCTTAGGTTGAGAAGACCAAACTCAAAGCCTGAAGAGACCAAAGCAACTTCAGTTGTTACTGCAAAGTTCAAAAGAAATTAAATTGCACCGAGAGTTCTAGAGATTTATACGGGGTCCCTTCTGCATTACATCTTTAGCAGTGTGCTGATCAGGTTATGCATGTGAGGAAACTACATATGGCAAGGAAAGGAATGACATGCCATGGTTGGTGAAAGAATGTGCAAAGCTCAAATATGGTCAGTCAAAACTACCAGACAGACTGGAAAACTCTTAATTCATGGAGAATTAAATAGAGCACAGAGAAGGATTTGCCTTGATAATTTGAAAAAAAAATAGTCAAGGACTAAAGGCTACTTTAGTCTCAATTGGAAAATCCCAATTAAAGCCAAGACCTGAAATGCTCAAACCATTTGCAGGTAATCCCACACCAGAACAAAGCACAATATTTATAGAAATATGAAAATATTCAACACCCAACCAAGAAAATTCAAAATGTCTAGCTCCCAGTAAAAATTTCCAGATGTGTAGAGCAGCCAGGAAACTATCATCCCATACTAAGAAGAAAAATCAGTCAATTAGAACAGATGTGGAACTGACAAAGATGTTAGAATTAGCAGACAAGTACTTTTATGTTTTTTTGTAACTTTTTATAAGTTAAATAAGCTAGAAGAAAGATTGAAAATATAAAGTGGAAATGTTAACCACACAAACAAATGAACTCAGAAGCCCGCAAGAATCTAGACATAGACTTTATGCTCCACAAAAGTAACTCAAAGTGGGTCAGTTATTAAACATAAATTTAAAATACAAAAACTGCAATATGCAGAAGATAACATAGGGAAAAATCTAGGTGACTTTGGGTTTGATAATGACATTTCAGATACAACACTAAAAATACAACCTATAAAAAAACTGGTAAATTGGATTTCACCCAAATAAACACTTGGCTCTGTGAAGAACATTGTCATGGAAATGAGAAGAGAAGTCACAGACCTGGAAAAATATTCGCAAAATACATATCTGATAACTGTTATTCAAAATACAGTCATGTGTCAGTTAATAATGGAGACATATTCTTAGAAATGTATTGCTAGGCAATTTTATCATTGAGCATCATAGAGTGTAGTTACACAAACCTAGATGATATAGCCTACTACACACCTTGGATGTATGATATAGCTTATTGATCCTAGGCTACAAATTTGTACACTATGTTACTGTAATAACTACGGTAGGCAATTCTAACATGACAATAATTATTTATGTATCTTAACATATCTAAACATAGACAAAGCACAGTAAAATATGATATTATAATCTTATGGGGACCAAAGACAAACCATATAATTTTACAGTTGTTACGTGGTACATGACTGCATACGAAGGAGTAACTCAACAGGTAAACAATTATTGGACAACTAAGCTCAGCAATAAGAAAATAAACAACTCAAAACATGGACAAAAGACCCAAGAACAGATAGATATATTACCAATAATTATATTAATATGAGAAATAAACATATGAAAAGATTTTCATCATCACATATCATTAGGAAATTGAAAATTAATAAGATATGAGTACATACCTATTAGAATGCAAAAAATCAAAACACTCATAATACTAAATACTAGGAGGATGAAGAGCAGCAGGAACTCTCATTCATTGTTGGTGAGAATTCACAATGGTACAGACACTTGTCAAGACAATTCAGCAGTTTTTACAAAACTAATCATACTCTTACCAAGTGATTTACCAATTGTTTTCCTTGATATTTACCCAAATGAGTTGAAAACTTATGTCCATACAAAATTTGCACATATTTTTATAGCAGCTGTATTTATAATAGCCAAAAGTTGGAAACAACCAAGATGTCCTTCAATAGGTGAAAGAATAAAGTGCTGCATCCATAAAATTGGAAATTATTACATGCTAAAAAGAAATGAGTTAACTAGCCAGGGAAAAGATATGACGGAAACATAAATGCAAATTAATAAGTGAAAGAAGTCAATCTGAAGGGGCTATATACCATATCAATCCAATGTAAAGACATTCTGGGAAAGGAGAAACTATGGAGACAGTAAAACGATCAGTGGTTGCCGGAAGTTCAGGGGGAGAGAAGGAAGGATGAATGAATGGAGCACAAGGGGGAGTTAGGGCAGATAAATTATGTTATATGATGCTATAATGGTAAGTACTTGCCAGCAAACATCTATTCATATCCATAGAATGAATAGCACAGTAAATAAATAAACTCTAAGGTGAATGTTAGACTTTGGTTGATAATGATGTGTCAATGTTGGTTCATCAGTTCTAAAAATTGTACCACACTACTGTGGGACGTTGATGGTAACAGATCTTTGTGTAGAAAAGGAAAGGGTATCTGGGAATGCTCTGTAATTTTCTCTCATTTTTTTTTTCTGTGACCCTAAAGTTTCTCTGGAAAATAGAGTCCATTAATTTAAAAAAACAATCAAACCTCTAGAGATAAAGATTACAGTATCTGAGGTAAAAATACATTGGCTGGTATTAAAGGGATTTTATACATGACAGGATAAGAGGTTATTGAACTAGAACATAGAGCAATAGGACTAAAATGAAGCACACTGAGAAAAAAAAAGAACACAGCTTCAGTTATCTGTGGGAAAATTCATCTGCAAAGTCTGAGGTGAGGTGGAGGAAGAAAAATAGATATAAGAATAACTTGTTTTCAAATTTGATGAATATGATAAACCTACAGATGTCAGAAGTTCAACAAACCCTAGGTATAAGAAATATTTTAAAAGGACACCATTACATCACAATATGACTGCTCAAAACTAACGATTAAAAATATATTCGAAGAAGTGATAAAAGTAATAACATTATGTACACAGGAACAAAAATAAAAATGATAGAAGATTTCTCAGTAATCTGCAGGTAAGAAGACAATAGAGCAATATTGTTAAAGTATTGGAAAAAATACTGTCAGCCAAGAATTCTACACATAGATGAAATATCTTTTAAAAACAAAAGCAAAATAATTTTTTTAGGTATATAATGGCAAAAGAATTAATCATAGACATATTTACATTGTAAGAAATGATTTTTAAAGATTCTTTAATCAAAAGAAATATACCACATGAAGTATAGATGTACGTAAGGAATAAAAAAACTGGAAATGGAGACTACATAAGTAAATATATAATATATATTTTAATTACTTAATTCTCCAAAGGTGAATAGACTTTTTAAATAAAAATAATGATTTATGTGGTATATAACACAGAAGTAAATAGTGATATATATAATGAGAATTACATAAGGCTCAGGAGGGAAAAAAATGGAAGTATACTACTGTCAACTCCTTGTACTATATATAAAATGATGTAATATTGCTGAAGGTAGGCAATGGTAAGTCAATGACGTGCATTTTAAACTCTAAAGGAAAACATATAATAAAACAGTATAAATTTAATAGGAAATAAATTGGATTGAAATATAGTCAGTTAATACAAAAGCATGCAAAACCATAGGAAAAGAAGGAGATAATACAAAAATAGAAAGTCAGAAAACAAACAACATCTTGGTACATTTAACCCTAACCATATCAATAGTCTCACAAAAAGAGAATATCAGATTGTATTTTAAAAAGTAACATCCAACATACGTTGTCTGCAATAGCTTCTTTTAAATATAAAGGCAGTAATAGGTTATAAGTCAAAGGATGGAAGAGATAAGCTGTGATAAAACTAATTATTTGAAAACTATGTTGTCTGTATTAATAACAGAGAAAGTTGATTTCAGAGTAAATAACATGTCTATGGCTCACGATGATCATTTCATAATGATCAAGTGTTCAATTTTTTTTTTTTTTTTGAGACATAGTCTCGCTCTCTTGCCCAGGCTAGAGTGCAGTGGTGCGATCTCAGCTCACTGCAAGCTCCGCCTCCTGGGTTCACGCCATTCTCCTGCCTCAGCTTCCCGAGTAGCTGGGACTACAGGCGCCTGCCACCACGCCCGGCTAATTTTTTTTGTATTTATTAGTAGAGACAGGGTTTCACCGTGTTAGCCAGGATGGTCTCGATCTCCTGACCTCGTGATCCGACCGCCTCGGCCTCCCAAAGTGCTGAGTGTTCATTTTTTTAAGAAAATACAATTCTAAGTGTTTATACATCTAATAACAGAATTTCAAAATAAATGAGGCAAAAATTGATAGAATGTCAGAGAAAAATAGGCAAATACACAAATATAGTATACAATTTCAATTCCCTCTCTCAAAAACTGATATAATAAATATTAAAAATATTTTAAAAATTAATTAGAATATTTAAGACTTAAAAAAGCAACTGTCACACAACTTGACCTAAGTAACATTTTAACATTCCGCAAAATAGGAGATTTTCATTCTTTTCATGTTCCAAATATAATATAATATATAAACAATATTCTGATCCATGAAACAAGTTTTAGTAAATTTTAAAAGATTTAAGTAATATACTGCATGTTTTCTAATCACTTAAATTACACATAAATAACAAAAAACTTTCTGAAAAATTTCTGCATTTTTGGAAACTACATACTATACTCCTAAATTACCCATGGATCAAGTAAGATATAAAAAGGGGAAGTAGAAGATATTTTAAGCTGACTAAAAATGAAAGCACATGTATTGAAAAGAAAAAGAAGTCTCGAAACAATGATGTCAATGTCCATCTTATTAAACTATAAAAAGGAGAGCCAGCTGAATCCAAAGCATGCAAAAGGAAAAAAATGATCAAAATCAGAGTGGAAATCAGTGATGTAGGTAACAGAAAAACAATAGAGAAAATCAATGAAGCCAAAACTCATTCTTAGAGCATATTAATAATATTGACAAATCTATAGTAATACTAGGGAAAAAAGAGAGAAGACATAAATTGTAATATCCAATAATCAGAGGTATGGCATCCATACAGATTCTACAAATGATAAAAGGATAATCATGGAATAAGGCAACTTTATGTCGATATATTTAACAAGTCACATTAAATAGACAATTTTTTTTGAAAGAGAAGCACTAAAACTCACTACAGGAAAATAATATAATCTTAATAGTTCTATATTGATTTTTCAAATTTAAATTTATAATATTTCTACAAAGAAACCTCCAGGACCATATGGCTTCACTAATAAATTCTAACAAATATTTAAGGAAGAAATAATACCAATTTTTCAAATACAAACTCTTCCAGAAAATTGAGAAAGAAAGACTACTTCTATATTCATCCTATGGAGTTAACATCTTGATACCAAAACCAGAAATTACAGTTAAAAAAAACTGTAACTATGTATAATTACAAAATTTCTCAAAAGATTTAGCAAATCAAATTTAACAATATATAAAATGGTAGTACAATATTATTAAGTTGAGCTTATCTCAAGAATGTAAACTTTTTTTGACATTTAAAATGGTGACGTTTATATCACCACATATATGTGTATAAAGAAAACAAAACATGCTGTGTACCTTAAATGTATACAATAGAAGCAAAACAGTAACATTTATGAAAATAAAAACACTGAAATTTGAAAATATGTGACAGTTTTAAAGCCCACTAATGAAGTGTCACAAAGGTGTTACAAATAGAATATTTTAAATATATTCAAGCTTGATTTTCACCTACTTTGGAGCATAAATAAAGTCAGGGATCTGAAACATTGCAAACATACATCATTCCACAGATTTTGGTTTGGTGCTTCTTTTTTAAAAAAAATTATTTATTTTTATTTCAATAGGTTTTTGAGGAACAGGTGGTGTTTGGTTACATGAAAACGTTTTTTAGTGGTGATTTCTGGGATTTTGGTGCACTCATCACCCGAGCAGTGTAGACTGTACCCAATGTGTAGTCTTTTATCCCTTGCCACCTTCCACCCTTTCCCTGGAGTACCCAAAGTCTATTGTATTGTTTTTATGCCTTTGTGTCCTCATAGCTTAGCTCCCACAGATGAGTGAGAACATACAATGTTTGGTTTTCCATTCTTGAGTTAATTCACTTGGAATAATAGTCTCCAATTCCATCCAGGTTGCTGCGAATGCCATAATTTCATTTCTTTTTTATGGCCGAGTGGTATTCCATGGTGTGTGTGTGTATATATCACATTTTCTTTATCCATTCATTGATGGATGGGCATTTAGACTGGTTCTATATATTTGAAATTGCAAATTGTACTTCTATAAACATGAATGTGCAAGTATCTTTTTCGTATAATGATTTCTTTTGCTATAAGTAGATACCTAGTACTGGGATTGCTGGATCAAATCATAGATGGATTTTTAGTTCTTTAAGGAATCTCCACTATGTTTTCTATAGTGGTTGTACTAGTCTACATTCCCACTGACTGTGAAAGTGTTCCCTTTTCACTGCATCCACAACAACATCTATTGAAAGTCAATCAATATAATTTATCATGTTAACAAACTAAAATATAAAAGTCATGTAATTATTTCCATAGATATAGAACATATCTTTTGACATCATCTAACATGCATTTCTAGTTTTTTAATAAAGCAACTATGCAAACCATGAGTAAAAATAAATAATTCAACTTAATAAAGAGCATTTTTACTTAGTGTTGAAAGATTAAATCCTTCTCCCAATAAGCAGGCATAGGACAAGAATGCTTGCTGACAATACAATTATTTAACATGTTATGGAGGTACTAGCTAATTTAATACAGCAAGTAAAGAAAATAAAAAGATTCTGGATTAAATAGGATGAAGTATTAATCCTCCTTTCCAGTGATGACATAATTTCTCCATAGAAAATATGATAAAAAATTTTAAAGCTACTAGAACTAACCAGTCTGTCTGGCAATGTTGCAGGACACAAGATTTATACATATTAAACATAATGAAAATCAATGTAATACACCATATCAATGGAATAAAGGACAATTCATGCAATCATCTCAATAGATAAAGAAAAATGTTTGGCGAAATCTAAGATATTTTCATGATTAAACACTAGAGAAAGAAGGCAACTCCTTCAATCAGATAAAGAACATTTACAAAAACCTTCAACTAACATTATATTTAATCATAAAAGAATAAAAGTTTTCCCCCTTAGAACAGGAGCAAGACAAGGCTGTCCTCTCTGTCTACTTTGATAAAATTTTGTAATAATGTTCTAGCCTAAACAATTAGGCTCTAATAAAAATAAGAGCCATTCAGATAGTAAAAGGAGAAGTAAAATTCTCTCTATTTTCAGATGACATAATTTCATTTACATAAAATTCTAAATAACACACAACACACACTATTAGACATATAACCATTAGCGCTAATAAACTAATTCAGCAAGTTTGCAGGATACAAGTTCAATATACAAAAATCAACTATACCTCCAAACACTAGCAGTGAACAATCTAAAAATAAAACTAAAGAACCAATTCCATTTACAATAGTATCAAGCAAAATAAAATATTTAGGAATAAATTTAAAAGGAGAAGTTCAAGACGTGTACTGAAAACTACAAAATAGTAATTAAAATAATTAAAGAAGACCTTAATAAATGAAAAACAATCTCAGGTTAAAGGCTCAATATTGTTAATATGTGGCAATACTCCTCAAATTTTTCTATACATTCAACCTAATCTCTATCAATATCCCAGGTGAATATTTTGCAGAAATGGAAAAACTAATACTAACTTTCATATGGAAATGTACGAGACCCAAAACAGCCAAAGCAGTGTTGAAAAATGACAAGTTTGAAGGACTCATAGTTTCTAATTTTGAAATTTACTAAAAACTTCCACTAATCAAGACAGTGTGGTACTGACTTAATTATAGGCATATAGATTAATAGAATGATATGGGAACTCCAGAAACAGACAAATTTATTTACTGTCAATTGATTTTTAGAATGGTGCCAAAATGGGAAAAGAATATTGCTTTCAACAAACGATACTGAAATCTCTAGATACCCATATGTAAAATGAAGTAGTAACCCTTCACACCGTATACAAGAATTAACTAAAAATAGCATAAAGACCTCAATGTGAGTTGAAAGTATAAAACTTTTGGAAGAAAATATAAGTGTAAATCTTTGAGACCTTGGATTAGGCAATGGTTTATTAAATATGACACCTAAAACACAGAAACAAACAAAAAATAGATAAGTTTGACCTCATTAAAATTAAAAATATTTGTGCCTCAAAGGATACTATAATAAAAGTGAAAAGTTGTTTCATTCAGAGAATTCAAGAAAATATTTGCAAATCATATGTCTGATTAGTCTATTATATGTAGTATATAAAGAACTCAAATTAACACTAAAAATACAAATAATCCAATTAATAAACAAGAAAATAATTTGAATAGACATTTCTCCAAAGAAGGAATAACTGTATAAAGGGCCAATAAGCACAAGAAATGATGCACAAAGTCATTAGTCATTAGGGAAATACCAGTAAAAATGACAATAATATGCCATTTCACACCTATTAGGATGGCTGTAAATTTTTAAAGTAAATAATAACACATTATTGTGGTTGTGGAGAAAATGGAACCCTCAAATATATACATATATACGTATATACGTATACATACATATATACGTATATACGTATGCATACGTATATATTATATATATATATATTTTTACTGGTTGGAATGTAAAATGATGAAACCACTTTTAAATATACTTCAGCAGTTCCTCAAAAAAGTTAAACTTTGAGTTATAAGACCCAGCAATTCCTCTTATAGAACTAAAAACGTTTCACACAAAAATATGTAGATGAATTTTCATAGCATCATTTTCAACAATAGCCAAAAATGTGGAAACAACCAAAAAGCACATCAATGGATAAATGAATAGGCAAAATTTAGAATATCCAGACAATGGAATATTATTTAACCATACAAGGAATAAAGTACTGAAACATGCTACCACATGGATAAGCCTTGACAACATTATTTTTATGGTTTAAATGTCTGTCGGCCTCAAAGTTCAAAAATCATTTGTAAATTTAATCCCCAAGCAACAGTATTAAGATTTGGAGCTGTTAGTAGGTGATTAGGCCACAAGGAGTCTACCCTCATAGCTAACATTAGTGCCTTATAAAGGGCTGGTCCAGGAAACTAACTAGGCTCTTTTTGCTTTTTATCCCTTCTGCCATGTGAGGACATAGCATTCATCCCTTTTGGAGGATGTAGCAACAAGGTACCAACTGGAAAGTAAACATTAGGCTTTCACCTGCCACCAAACCTGCCAGAGCCTTCATCTTGGAATTCCTAGCTTCTAGAGCTGCAAGAAATACATGGATATTGTTTATAAATTACTCAGTCTCAATTACTTTCTTATAGCAGCACAAAGGAACTAAGAAAATTATACTAAGTAAAAGAAGTGAGACACAAAAGATCACGTTGTATGTCTCCAGACTTGGGTCTATAGAGACAGAAATTACATTAGTGGTTGCCAAGGCTGAGGGAATGTGTGGAGGGAGGATGACTGCCAATGGATGCAGGGTTTATCAATTGTATTTAACAAACTACTGGAAGTTAAACTCGACAGCAGCATCACATATAAAATAATCAGAATAAATCTGATGAATTTCAAGACCTGTATATAAAAAACTAAAAACAGATTGCTGGGAAATTTAAAGTAGCTCTAAATTAATGGAGTGATATGCCCTGTTAATGGGTTGGAAAAAATAATCTCACTAGGATGTCAATTCACTTCAAATTTATCTATAGTTTCAAAGCAATTCAAACCAAAACTGCAGAAGATTTTTCATTAAGAAATTGTAAACATGATTTCAAAATTTATATGAAAATGCATAGAACCAAAAATGACTAATATAACTGTAAAAATAAGAACAATATTGCAAGAATATTACCTGATTTCAAACTTTATTATAAAGTAACAATCATCAAAACAATGTGGTATTATTGTCAATAATTGTTAGAAACAAAATACTTAATAAATCACTGAAATTTTTTCAGAAATTACCAAAAATTAAGTAAGTCCAAACATTATACATCAGCAGAGAGAGGTCATTCTCCCCAGCCCACTTATAACTTTAAATTGTATAATTTAAAACCAATGTGAGATTGTTTGAGTAGGAGTAAGAACTTTTTTTACGAAAAGTATCAATACAGAAATTGATAAATTGGCAAGCAATACAGTCATGTGTCAGCTTAATTTTGAATTAAATACAAATATTTTTCAAAAAAGTTCTAAAGGAGTTTTGTGATTATATTTTATAAATGTTGATCCAGTTGATCACTTGTACTTTACAGGTGTCCCCAACCCCTGGGCTGTGGACTGGTACCAGTCCCCAGACTGTTAGGAACCAGGCCACACAGAAGGTGAGCTGCGGGTGAGCAAGCATTACTGCCTGTGCTCTGCCTCCTGTCAGATAAGCTGGGCATTACATTCTCATAAAAGCGAGAACCCTGTTGTGAACAGCACAGTGAGGGATCTAGATTGTGGGCTCCTTATGAGAATCTAATGCCTGATGATCTGAGATGGAACAGTTTCATCCCAAAACCATGTCTCATCCCATCCAATCCCATCACTGTCCCTGGAAAAATTGTCTTCCACAAAATAGGTCCCTGGTGCAAAAAGGTTTGGGACTGCTTCTATAGAACATGTGTCTTATGTTTCTTTCAGGTAAATGCATGCTGCCTTCTTTATTTTCTGTAATTCAAACTTTGTTTACTGTTACACTTTTCATATGTTATTATTATTTGTTTCCTGATTAGTTTGTCATAAATGAAAGCAGATATGAAACATTCTCATTCATTTTATAATCGATAGACCTTACAAGTAGGTGAATCAATTATAAACACTGTGAGTTGGTCTAAATTTCATAGATTCTTACAGGGTCAGTATCTTCTTGGAAAATCAGATTTCCTTCACAAAATGTAGATGAATCACTCTCTAATAAATATTTAAGGAATTGCAGCAGTACAGTGTTGTCATTAAATTGCTATTTGTGAGTGACACTTTTGAAATCTGTGATTATTCATGTAATTTTGAAACATTAAAGACTCTAATGTCAGCAAAAATAACTACAGAATTTTTGCAGAGTAGGAGTGCTACATACTGAAATAAGCATTTACATGATATGATTTTAGACTAGTTACATAAATGCAATTCCAAATGTCCTTTTAATATATGCAAGGCATCTTTCTGGAAACTACCAGAAAACATTGATCACAAAGATAATGCTTTCTAATTACATGATCCAAGTGTTGTCATAGGCTAACTCACTTGATTCTCTGTACAACCATTAGCAACTGTAATCTCCATTACAGATGCGAAAGCTAAGGAATAGAAAGATTAAGTAACTTTTCCAGGTTTAAACAACAGGTGTACTATGATTATATAAGAAAATAAAAGCAGCCTGACTCTCAGGTAGGTTACTTTTCTAGTAACTCTCTTCAGATATGACTGGAAATGGCATAAGTGATTACCGCCTCAAAACCTGTATATCTGTAACATGTATAACCTATTTTTTTTTTAGCTTGAGATATAAACAGAGTGTCTTCTCCATTTAAACTGGAAGTAATCACAACTCTGAAGCCATAGCTGCCAAGTTAACAGGAAGTCCATATTTACCTACCTTCCCTCCCATCAGCTTTCTTGTGTCTCTAAGATTGCCCAGAAAGATTTATTTATGTCTTAGAATTTGTCTCACTTGTCCTTGCTCTCTGCTGCTGTATCAAGAACTCAGAGAACTCTGCAACCCCTAGCCTGCTGGAATGGTTGTTCCTGGGCTACTATTGTCTATCCATAAACTGGATATTTACATGCCTGCACCTTATACAACAACATTATGATTTCATATTGAAACACAAGGGATAAAACATCTTGCTGATTGTGGACCCAGGAAATCTGAGACAGGTCTTAGTTAATTTAGAAAGTTATTTTGAAAGTTTATTTCTAAATTAAAGTTTAATAAAATTTAAACTTTAATTTAGAAAGTTTATTTTGCCAAGGTTGAGGATGCATGCCCATGATACAGCCTCAGGAAATCCTGACAATATGTACCCAAGGTGATCATAGCACAGTTTAGTTTATACCCAAACTGTTTGTTTAAACAGACATGAGACATCAATCAATATATGTAAGAAGTACATTGGTTCGGTCTGGAAAGGCGGGAGATCTCGAAGCAAAAGCAGGAAGACTGGAAGCTGGAAGCAGGGAGGGGGCCTCCTGGTCACAGATAGGTGAGAGGCAAACTGTTGCATTCTTTTGAGTTTCTGATTAGCCTTTCCGAATGAGGCAATCAGATATGCATTTATCTCAGTGAACAGAGGGATAACTTGCAACAGAATGGGAGGCAGGTTTGCCGTATGCCTTTCCCAGTTGAATTTTCCCTTTAGTGATTTTGGAGGCCCAAGATATTTTCTTTTCATATGATCTATACTGTGCATGACTAAAGAGAAGCAAGAAAAGTAAAGGAGAAAGTCCCAAGAAAACCACAGTTATAACCTTAATCCTGCTTTAACTACTGTAACTTGCTAGGTGAAATGCATTTAAAGTTTCACTACTATAGGGCTCTGAAGCAGCCACTTGTCCCTGTCATCACGGAGACTTGATCTCCAACATTGCTGCAGCTAGAGTCTTGCAGTTGTGACTTGATGAAACCTGGACATTCTGTGAAGATATCCACCAATCTGTCTTCTCCTCTGGGTAAAACGCAGTGACCAAGTCATAACCTCCACTTCTGAGCCAGACAATCAAAATGGTCATCAGTGAAGGATAGAGAAGGGGTACAGAAAGCAAAATTATTTTCTTTTGATGTTTTACTTTGAAATAAATATAAATTCAAAGAAAGTTACAAAAATAGTATAGGAGTTCCGTATATCTTCACCTAATTTTCCCCAGTGTGACACATTATGTCGTTGCAGTACAACATCAATACCAAGAAATTGACATTGGTATATGATGATTAACTAGGCTACAGATCTTACTCACTTTTCACCATTTTTAACCTGCATTTGTGTGTGTATGTTTCTATGCAATTTCATCCCATTCATAGATTCACTTATTTCATGTATAGATTTATATCCCATAGGTAGATTTGTTATTTATATCAATGATTTTTTAGGTCTAGAACCAGTGCATTCTGTTCATTCCTATCTATAGTATACAAGCTACCCCGCTAGTACACATGATAAAATGTTTTATAAGTATCTCATTGCCAAGCCCTGCTCTTGAACTTAACAGTCCTGGTATAATAATTTGGAACACAATGAAGAGGTTGAGTTTCCAGTTCCTTTTTCAAAAGAGAAGCCTTCTCTTTTATGGAAATCAGAAATAGAAACCCATAGATGGTGAGAAGATGAGCTTTGTCCAATTCAGTCAGGTAGCTTCTGCCCACTGTGGCTCCTGGACATATCAGAGGAACTTGTTCCCTCTATACTTCAGTTAGAGTACAGTCAGAATGCCATACATATCCAATAGTACATGGGACATTTCTGTTTGGATGTCCTAAATCGCTTCCAGCTCTTCATTCACCAAACTATACTTCTCAACTTTGTTTTTCAGCTTCCATTTTTTCAAGTATTTCCAATTTGTGAAAAATGCCATTATAAAGTTAATCAGATACCTTGACAGATCTTGGCTTTTTTTCATCGGCATCTGCCTCCTCCAAATTTATTACCAAATTATGGCAACTGTATATCTTCCCCATCTACTGCCTTACTCACACTCTCTCAGCCATGGCCATATTTAGGCCCTTACATTTTTTGTTTTTGTTTTTGTTTTTGTTTTGACTGAATGATATCATTTGTTTTTTAGTTGGTCTTTCTGTTTCCACAATGACTTAATGTATCTCTTATATTCTACTCTAATGCCGGAATAAATTTCAATAATATACAGTGTATTAAATGCTAGTCGTTACATTCACCATGGCTATAAGATGCAGTAAAAATTCCTTAGGATTATATTAATTTTTCTTTATAATTTTGCCAAATCTATCTTTCTAGTCTCATTTTCTTCAAGTTCTCTTCTTGTAGTTGAGGCTCCTGTGAATATAAAGCTACCAGATATTCATTGAGTCCAAAATCTTCTCTTGCATCTTCATGCCTTTGAAAATAGTCTCTCAGTTCTTGGTTGTGCTTAAATATCAGTACTTGCTTTCTTCAATCACAGACTCCTATTCATCTTTCAGAAGAACTCCTCTTCTCCAAAAAGCATTCTTTTGTTAGCACTCCACCCAGCAAGGTACCTGAAATACATTAGAAGGTACGATACTACAATATACTTTTCAGCTTCCACTCTGAACTGGAAGACACTGACTATGAGAACTGTTACTTACTTTTATATTCTGAGCATTTTGGATATTATAATTTTCATGAATATTTGTTAAATTTTTAAAAAGTTATAAATAAGATTTATAAAACTAAAATTAGTAGAATGGTATTACTGGAAGTTACCTGAGAAATCATTTTGCTTATAGTTTTAATTTTATGGATTATAAAATTGAGACCTAGAGAGATCTCCAACAAAGACAAGTGTTATGGACTGAATTGTGTCCCACAAGATATGTATTGATGTTCTAACCTCAAAGAAGGTCCCATTGTGATATACGTACCAGATACATATCATGTATATATGTATGTGTGTGTGTAAGCATATATACACACTATAATTACTCTCTATATACATAATATATAAACATACATATATAATGCATGCATACATATACACACAATACATACATATGTTTGCATTACATATGTATGTATCTGGTACATATACACACTATATATGTATGTATGCATTTTATATGTATGTGCATATATATTCTGTATATAGAGAAGAATGTATAGTGTATATATGCTTACATACACATATATACATCTGATATGTATCTGGTACGTATATCACAATGTGACCTTCGAGGTTAGGACACCAATACATATCTTGTAGGATATTGTGTGTATATGCATGTATGCATTATACATGTATGTGTGTGTGTGTGTGTGTGTATATAGTGTGTGTGTGTGTATATATATATACATATATATATATCAGAATGTGAACTTATTTGGAAATATGGTCATTGTAGATGTGATAAGTTAATTTATAATGAGGTTATAGTAGAATAGGGTGGCCTCTTAATCCAGTATGCATAGTGTCAGAAGAGAAGACTCATGGACACATGATGGGAGAATAATTCATGATGAGAGCAGAAATTGAAGTGCTGCAGCTTCAAGCCAAAGAATGGCAAAGATTTCCAGCAAACCACCAGAGGCTAGAAGACAGAAGGGAGGATTCTCCTCTATAGGTTTTACAAGCAGCATATCTTTGATGACATCTTTATTCTGGACTTCTAGCTTCCAGAATTTGCCTATGATCCAGGTCCCTAACAACCTGTTTCTTATTTTTTTGTTCTGTCCTAATAACAAAACGGGATTTTTTTTCTAAAAAGTAAATTTAATTTTATAGACACTTTGACATACCTGGTGATAAAACATATGTTACCTTTATTTTTTACAGATATCAGAATTTTGTTTTAACGTACACTGGCCCTTTTAATAGAGTTATCCTGTCTGTGTTATATTGCTTTCTCTGAGGAAACACGTCTGTATTTGGCTATTAAAGCCAACAACCTGAAAAAAAATATGTTATTTGGCTTTGTGTGTGTAATGGATCCTGTGATGGTTAATTTTATATATCATCCTGGCTAGCCTATGGTGCCCAGTGTTTGGTCAAATCCAAGTCTAGTTGTTGCTGTAAAGATATTTTTAGATGTGATTAATATTTACACACAGTAGAATCTGAGTAAAGCAGAAGCAGATTATTCTTCATAATGTGTATATATTTACATGCATAGCAGACATGGGTATATGTGTATGTGTATATATGTGCACACACACAACATATATAGTATAGAAATATACATAGTGTTTCACTGGAGAACCATGAATAATGCAGAACCCAAGTGATAAGTTCATATTCTTCAAATGCAGAGTAAGAAAGAGAGCTGGGACCTGGTAGGAGTGATGCTAGCATAGCCATGAGACAAAACCGTAAAAGAACAGAAACGTAGGGTATCCTCAAAGAGCAGAATATCTGAATTCAATAGCTTTCTGGGGGTGGTTTTACTGATCCTCATTAGGATCTCACACAAATCTCTAACCTGAGGGATGTATAAAATGTGTGGTGAGAAAAGGTTTGAAAGTATGATCAAATGAGATGAAAGCAAGAGTTTTAAACATAACGTGGCATCCTACAGTAGTCAATTAATTACTATATAATATATATTTGGGAGAACACTTGGGGCTATGAAGGTCAATATGGGTAGTGTTTTATTTGATCTTTTTCCATCTTTATAATGTGAGTAATTTTGTTTGAAGTTGGGAAAATGTCAAGAAGTAGTTATTTTACAGAAAAAGATACAGGCCCACATTTAATGTAATTGAATGTAATTCTGTCACCTGTGCTTATTATAATAAATAATACTATTTATTTTCTTTTATATTTTGTTCCATTGAACTGTAAAATATTATTCCACACACTCACATAAGCACACACACACACACACACAGTTGTAGGCTCCACAATGGCAAAATGGTAAAGGAATCCCTATACTGACGAAGTTTAGAATATACCAGGAGAAGTAAGACCCTGGAGGGACAAAGATCATGACCTTAGAAATATCTGAAAATTTTCAGATGTGATACATATCATTTTTTATCAGCAAGGCTGTTCTTTACCTCCATCACTACCTCCTTTGCTTCTGTAGTTCTTAACCCATGCCTCTTCACCATAGAACGTATCACATTGTTTACGGATAATGTTTCCAAGAGTGTTTACCTATTGACTTTACCTCCTACTTGACCATCAACTCTGTAAAGGCAACACTGTAGGACATCAATAGCTCTTACTCATCTGTGTGCTGTCTCCCTTCCTAGCTCCCAAGGGGTTGTCTAAAGTGATTGTACTGCTAGTGAGCAAAAGCATAAATTGAAGAGTTAATGAATTCCAGAACAAAGGAATGTCTGCAGTCAAGGAAAAATGTAAAGAATGTATGGTTAAAAGAGCATTTCTCAGTTTAAAATATGGCAATGATTAAAAGATATTAAGGGCAGCCATTTAGTAGGTGGACTGATTCCATTGTGCCATGTTGTAGAATGGCTTTCAAAACTATCTTACCATTGAGTCTCTGCAATGAATAGGTGAGTAACATGAGCCATTGGCTAAAACACTTTCCTGACTCTCTCATCTCCCATCTTTTCTCATATAAATACTATGGAGATAACAATATTTCTAAGGTCATGATCTTTGTCCCTCCAGAATGTCATCCTCTTTTTTTTTTTTTTTTCTGAGATGGAGTCTTGCCCTGTTGCCTAGGCTGGAGTGCAGGGGCATGATTTCAGCTCACTGCAACCTCTGCCTCCCAGGTTCAAGCGATTCTCCTGCCTCAGCCTCCCAAGTAGATGGGATTGCATGTGCATGCCAGCACACCTAGCTAATTTTTGTATTTTTATTAGAGACGGGGTTTCACCATGTTGGCCATGCTGGTCTCGAACTCTTGACCTCAAGTTATCCACCCACCTTAGCTTCCCAAAGTGCTGGGATTACAGGTGTGAGCCACTGCACCTGGCCTGTCATCCTCTTAAATAAGCCCAAATACTACTGTATTAGTCTATTCTCACACTGCTATAAAGAAATGCCTGTAATTGGGTAATTTATAAAGAAAAGAGGTTTTTTTCTTTCTTTATAAATACCCACATCCACATAAATAGTTGCCTCACAGTTCCACAGGCTGTACAGGAAGCATGATGCTGGCCATCTGCTTGGCTTCTGGGGAGGCCTCAGGAAACTTACAATGATGGCAGAAGGCAAAGGGGAGGCAGACATGTCTTACATGGCTGGATGAAGAGCAAGAGGAGGGAGAGAGGGGAGGTGCCACACACTTCTAAACAACCAGATCTCATGAGAACTCTATCATGAGACAGCACTAGGAGGATGGTGTTAAACTATTAGAAACTGCCCCCATGATCCAATCACTTCCCACCAGGCCCCAGCTCCAACACTGAGAATTAAAATATGACATGAGATTTGGGTGGGGACACTAGATCCAAACATATCAACTACAGAAGGAGAGTATATAGGTTTTTAAATTTTTCACTTAGTTTCTGTACATTGTTACTGAATCACATATTAAGCCACAAATGCACTTGTTTTGGTGCATAGTCCATTTGTTCTTTAAGCTATATACATGAGAAAAAGTAAAAACTGTGAGGTTGAAGAAATATGGAATAATTGCTTTTGTTATTCTAAGCCAAATAGAATTTTTGCAAAATTATGTCTTAATTTGACCATCTGAAAAGCTGAAATACAATAAATAATTATTAAACTTGTATAATACATTTAAAGCCACAACATGCAGGGTCCTTACCAAAGAAAATAGAAAAGTAAAGTAACTAATATTAACATTTACCTCCATTTTCCTCCTCCACTGTGACAGAAAATCTATTTTAGCATGGTTATACCAAAAGAGCTATAGAATCTAACAAAATAAGTTATTGAATCCCCAGGGGAAAAAATCTTATGAGACTATACACAGATAATTATCCAGTGACTAAAGTTTATTCAATAAGATGCTGGTTTCTCTTCCCTAAGGCACAGATAAAATATACTAACATTTACAAACTGAGTCCAAAAATGTTAAACATTAAGTTTCTTAGAAAATACAGCTAGCTAGCTAGCTAGCTAGATATACATACATACCTACATACATACATAGACTACACACAAAAAAAATAGCTTCTGAAATGCAATCTGTATTCAATTATTCTGTCCATTTGATTTTTGTAACTGAGAACCACATGGGAGAAAATACTGAAATGAGAAGTATCATGGAGTAATGGGGAAAGAGGTGATTTGTAGTTATATAGACACCAATGCCTGTCTCAAACCCATTTCTGCTCTTTTACAACTGTGTGACCACTTAAGGCACTCATTCCCACTTCACTAATGTGAGACATAAAAAAGAAACATATAAAAGTAAGAACACTTAGCATTAGGATTTAGACATTCAATTTTAGGTCTTCGCTTCTAATTATAGTGTTTTTATTTTTCAATCAATATTATGAGCAGTTGAAGTTTTCTCTACTCTAACCCACACCCACATAAATAATCTAAGATATGGTAAGAGGATTGAAGACATAAGGAAAGAGATTTAATAAACAATTTCTGATATTGGATAGTTGACAACTTTCAAGCAGCACTTTCCCCTTCACTTCTGTCCCACATCTGGACAAACTGGATAAGAAGTTATTGGTGCTCCCTTCTTTGGCAATATAGAGAAGCTCAAACCATGTAAACTCAGTCATGTTTGTGGGAACCCTCACCTAACCATGATACAACCCTAAGCTATTGCCCCTTTTTATTTTCTTTCTCTTTCAAGCCATTTTGGGACCAGCCTGAGAGCATACTCTGCTCTACCCAGAAAGCTCAGTAAGTAATTAATAGACCTCTGATACCTTCTTTGTTTGTGTATGATATCATCAGTCCCAACATTTAAACTATATTATGGGTAGAAGGGCTCATGCCACAGCAATTGACACAATGAGCAGGGTGTCTGCTGTGTGACCACCACCACCACTGGAAGTCTTTCTTCCTCAGCTTTGGCTTTCTAACTGGCTCTGCTGCCTGATGGTTAGCCTGTGCTTTGAGATGTCACCTGTTGACAAACTTATAGCTTTTTCTGTACTGCATTTTCTGAGTTTTATCGAACCTCTGTTACAGATTTGGTCAACTTGTGTCAAAAGTTTCAAACACTTGTGAATAGAAATATGCAATTGGGGCTTTCTTTAAAGTGGCATTGGGTTGCATGTCTCACTCCACACCTATCTGTGTATTTTACACTGAATCATTAATCTCAATTCTAACATAAGCTCTGCCTGACACTATGCTCAGTAGAACAACTCTTACCCTGTAACTGCTGGTTTTGTGTATCATACCTAGCATTGACTCCAATCTATTGAGTTTCAAGGGCAAGACTAATACCCTGTGAAACATATGGGATGAACGGGTGGTAGCTTGTGTGGAGGAAGGGTAGCCATCTCATGACATGCAGTGGTCACACTCCTAAGGGTAGAGGGCTCACTAGGACCCTACAAAATGTCTTTGCTGATGGTACTACCTATATCTATATTGCAACAAAGATCTAGATCCTCATCATTACAGGGAAAAACCCACAAGCTTGATTTAAACTTAGGATCCTTAAACCCAGTGAAGTAACAATTGCCATGGAAAGGTCCCTAATCTTGATGATACTAATTTGTGACTCTGGAGGAAGAAACTTGTAAATATGAACAAGGAAATTAGGACTATCCACCCAGAGTATATCCAGTAACAAGAAAGAGAAAGAGAGAAAGAAAGAAACAAAGAAAGAAAGAAAGAAGAGAAAGAAAGAAAAAAGAAAAGAAAGAAAGGAGAAAGAAAGAAAGAAAAAAGAAAGGAAGGAAGGAAAGAGAGAGAGAAAAAGAAGAAAAAAAGAAGAGAGAGAAAGAAAAAAGAAAGGAAAGAAAGAAAAAGAGAGAAAGAAGAGAGAAAGAGAAAAAGAAAGAAGAAAGAAAGAAAAAAAGAAAAAGGAGGAAAGAAAAAGAAAGGAAGAAAGAAGAAAAAAGGAAGGGAGGGAGGGAGGAAGGAAGGAGGGGAGGAAGGAAGGAAAAACAAACCCTGGACACTAGGTGAGGAAAAAACAAACAAAATGTCTAAAAAAAGTTTCCATAATTTGACCCAATTACATATTGTATATTTACTAAAATAATTCTATAATAAAAAGATAAAAAGGCACTAAGTAGATTTTGCACCCGTGAAAGGATGATAATATCTTGTGACTGTGATGCCAAACTCACTATGCCAAAGAAAAAAGTCAAGCTTGGAAACTGTCATGCGAAAAACTGCCTTTCCCTTTGTTCCAAACAGATAGCTGCAAAATAAAAAGCCACATATCTCCCCAGGTGGCCTCCCTCAACCTGAGGATGTAAATTAACAACTGGTGCAGGAAAAGACTACAAATCATCCCTCTGCTCACTGCAACACAAATGCATATTTGACTTCTTCCTCTATTTTCTGTTAACTTTTCACACTTTGGAAACAGTGTGGGCTACAGATCTTTCGGTGACTTGACAGCAAGACCTTTTTCCCAAGTGCTTTCTTAACCTTGGCAAAATAAATTTCTAAATTGGTTAATTGGTTGAGACCTGTCTCAGGCACTTTTTTGGTTTACACACCTCTACAATATAAGTTCTGTTTTTTTTGTTTTGTTTTGTTTTTGTTTTTTTAAATAGGCAGTCTTGCTCTGTCACTCAGGCTGGAGTGCAGTGGTGCGATCTTGGCTCACTGCAGCCTCCACCTCCCAGGTTCAAGTGGTTCTCTGTTGCCTCAGCCTCTCGAGTAGGTGGGATTACAGACCCCTGCCACCACACCTTGCTAACTTTTGTATTTTTAATAGAGATAGGGTTTTGCCATGTTGGCCAGGCTGGTCTTGAACTCCTAACCTCAGGTGATCCACCCACCTCAGCCTCCCAAAGTGCTAGGATTACAGGCATGAACCCCTGTGCCCAGTCCTCTACAATATAAGTTCTGAATCAACATTAACATCTACTGAGATGTACCAACTAGCAGACCTCCATGGCCTTAATCAATACAGCGTCTCAAATTACATTTATGCCTGGGAATCTCTCTAAATATAAATAAGGTACCCCTTATACTTTTAGATTAATTGCCGAATATAAAATAAAAGACAAATAGTTATGCTTCACTTTATCCTCTGAGCTTTGCTTTGCCTAACTTTCCTATTCTCATACCCTGAAATATCCTTAGTGAGCGTGGGTGCTCTCAAGTAATTAATAAGCAATAAAAATTAAGTCATTGGCACTTAAAAGTGACTTGACAAAACAGATCAAGTGTCCCTGCCCCTTCACACCAGTTAAAATAGTTAACCTATTCTCGTAAATTCCTCTCATGTCTCTTGGAGCCAGCCATAATTACCAATTTGTTTATGATATTCTGATGCAAGAAACTTTCTTCCTTAACCCCGTGTTATATGTTATTACAGCAGCAATTGCTGGACATATACTGGGCTTTCCTGAATACAGAGGCTCTGATATCCTGAGCCTATGATTCCCTGTACTGAATTGCTCATTTGCTTTTGTTGGAGAAACAGCATCCCACAAGGAGTACAGGTGGCCACCCAGGCCTTTATGCTGTAACAGAAATTGTAGCTACAGAACACCTATAGCACTTCTGGCATTTCCCACCTGAAGGAGGTAATGGTCCCCCCAAACTCAGTCCTTTGCCAGATGCCATGATGCCAGAAATACTGGAAACAGAGCAATTCTACCTTGAATAGGGGCTGGGGAAAATGAGGCTGAGACCTGCTGGGCTGCATTCCCAGGAGGTTAAAACATTCTTAGTCACAGGATGAGATGGGAGGTCTGCACAAGATGTAGGTTACAGAGACCCTGCTGATAAAACAGGATGTGGTAAAGAAGCCAGCCAAAACCCACAAAAACCAAGATGGCAACACATGTGACCTCAGCAAAACCAAGATGGTGACACAAGTTGTCCTCACTGCTCATTATATGCTAATTATAGTGCATTAGCATGCTAAAAGACACTCCCACCAATGCCATGACAGTTTACAAATGCCATGGCAGTGTCAGGAAGTTACACTATATAGTCTAAAAAGGAAAGGAACCCTCATTTCTGGGGAATCCCTGCCCCTTTCACAGAAAGCTTACATACAGGGCACTCCTGGATGGTGACAGGATAGCCCTAGAGATACACATTGTCACCCATCTATAAGCTACTTTTAAGCTAATTTTTAGTCTCTTTGACTACTGTGTTTGAGTGATGGAAATGTTTTCTTTGGTATGTTCCCAGACTCTGGGATGTTTGGGTTCTCAGGGATACCTGCTCCTCATCTGGGCACCATGGCCTTGACTCATTTCCCAGCATTCAGTGTTCAAGCAGCTGTTGCATATTCCTAAGTAATCTGGTGGGGTACTTGTCAGATTACAACATGAAGCTCGGGATTTTCCCAGGAGATGCTGTCTTTTTTTCTCTTCGTGGTGGTCTATAGCATTACAATATGTTTGATAAGAAAAAAATGGACTTTCCAGAAAGAAAATATTCTAAGCCTTTGACAAATTTTGAGTATACAGATCTTTTCTGTTGTAAAGTTACATGTTCAATAAAATTAAGAGTTTAGATTTCCAAGAATTGACATAATTGTGGTCTCTGATTTAACAGATATTTGCTTAGTTTACAAGATTTTCTCATATTATTTTTTAATTTTTTCACTTGTTTACATTTTATTCTCCCATCTATGCATCGATTTTCTAACAAAAATAGTGATATATTAAAGGGATCAGTTTCTTCCTTTATAATACCTCATTTATGTTTGTAATTCCAGAATCTCACATACTGCAAATATTGTATAGAGTTGCTTACTGATTTATATGTATCTTTTTTTAGATTATCATGCCAATGTGAGGGACTGGGGAGATACCTCCTTAGTCTGTGAAATAATTTCTCTATTCATTCTGAAAGTTATCTTCCCCTATTAGATCCCTTAAGTTTTCAATAACTACTTCCATTCCTAGACCTGGAATCAGAATTCTTTAATTTAATTATGTGTAGAAATCAATTGACACCACAACTTCTTATAAAATAGAACTCATGTATTTCCTGTTATAAGAAAAATAAAGAATTTGTACAAAATTATTTTTGGATCTCACTGAAACAGTCCTAAGCCCTTGGGAATACAGCCAAGATAGTTATCTTGGAGATTAAAATGCACCAAAGCAAGCCCCATCTTCCTGACTGAAGTACAGCTGGCCCAGAGGCTGACTCAGATTGAGCCAAACGGTATTAATTAATTTTGAGCTTTTCTGTGCCAGATGATCTCTAAAGTCACATTGTATTCTGAGATTTTGTTTTGAACAAGCTATCTTTTACTTGTCATTAATAATACTTTCAAAGTACTCTGATACTATTAAAATATTATTTGTAAAAAATGTCTTAGCTTGCATTGTTTCTAAAGATGACTATTCATTTGGATTTTGTTCTGATATCTAGTATCACTGACAATAATATTTAGCATCTAAAATAATTAGAAGCTCAATGCAGTCACTTTTGCAATTGAGTGCAATCTTAACATGAAGTTTAAATCAACCCCAGCCTTGATGTGGTGGCTCATGCGTGTAATACCAGCACTTTGGGAGGCCGATAAGAGTGGATTGCTTGAGCCCAGGAGTTCAAGATCAGCCTGGGAAACATAGCGAGACCTTTACTACACATACACACACACACACACACACACACACACAGACAGACACACAAATTAGCTGAGTATAGTGGTACACACTTGTAGTCCCAGCAATTCAGGAGGCTGAGGCAGGAGGACTGCTTGAACCCAGTAAGCTGAGGTTGAAATGCACCATAATCATGCCACCCGGCTTGGGGAACGAAATGAGACCCTGTCTCAAAAAATAAATAAACAAAAATAAATCAACCCTAGCCTTTCCTCTAAGGAATTTACCTGTTGACAATTTTAATATAGAGATATATTTGTGTATTGTTTGCACTTACTACAATAGTTAGTATGAGTGAAAAATTCTTCTTCTCCTTACCTTTGCTTTCCTTTATAATCCTTTCTCCACATGCCTTCAAATTTAGGTTCTGAGCTTTTATCATTTTGTTCTTTAATATTAACTGACAGGGTATGAACTTTCAAGTGCTGCTTGTATTTCCCCATGTTTACAGCATAATTATAATTTTGTAT
Source organism: Pan troglodytes (assembly GCF_028858775.2). NCBI lineage: Eukaryota > Metazoa > Chordata > Mammalia > Primates > Hominidae > Pan > Pan troglodytes. The sequence goes on from NC_072403.2 coordinate 132,251,123, forward strand.
TATAAATATTATATCTATATAATATCTTAAACCCTCTCATCTAAGATAATTTTAGGTATAAATGAGAAAAGTTGATTGCAAGTAAGATGGCAGAATAGGAAAACCTGAACCCTTCTTCTGCCCACATAGTGATTCAATAATAAATCATGGACAATTTCCTTTTGTGAGGAAATACAGAAACTAGTTGAGAGGCTTCTGCACCTCAGGCAAACAAAAAACTAGACATATCAACACCAGTAGGAAAATCTGAGACACCATCTCTCCAGAATCTCCATGCCCAGCATAACACTAAATCAGGAAAAATGCTCCGCAAGCCTCTTAGCTTCTCCTTGGGGAGGGAAAGAGTTGGAACAAACATTTGTCACCCCAACTTTTCTGGGGGCTTTCCAGAGCACTGACTTTTGTTTTGACATTCATGGAGCACTGGTGGGATCCAAAATACTTTAGCCACCTGGAAGACAACAGATACAGCAGTTTCAGATAGCAGTTGCCACAGTCCTTTCCTCCAGCAAGCACAGAACAAGTGGATAAAAAAAAAAAAAATCTCAGTTCTTATATCTGGGTATGCAAAGAGTTGGTTTGTGCATCCAGTGCCCCACATTTTCTGGAAGCTACCCAAAGGACTGGCTTCTGTCTTGGAGTGCTAATGGGACCTGACATAATTTAGCCACCTAAGGGCTAATGAGAACAGAGATAGCAATTTGAGCTCACAGTCACTACAGCCCTCTTCTTGGCTCAGTACAGTACAAGCAGATTAACAACTTAAACCCCCACCTTCTCTCTGGGGAGGCAAAGAGTTGAACTGAATGCTTAAATGCCCACATTTTTGAGTTGTTCAAAGGACTGAATTATTTCCTGCTTGCCTCAGAGTGCAAATGGAACCAGGCCACCTAGTCTAGCCACCTGGCAGGCAGTGAGAACAAGAACAATGATTTGAGCTAGTATGCAACTAGTCACCATAGCTTCTCCTTCCAAGCTCAACACAGACAGAAAACAAGTAAAACAAAAACAAATAACAAACAAACAAGAAAAGATCCCAGCTTCTCTCTGGAAGGAGAAAGATGTGGACAAAGCATCTAAAGATCCAACTTTTCTGCAGGCTTCCCAAAGAATTGGTTTCAGTCACACTTACCTGGGCACACTTGTTGCAGGAAGTCAGGGAACCCGAACGGAGGGACCGGATGAAGCCATGGCAGAAGAACATAAATTGTGAAGATTTCATGGACATTTGTTAGTTCCCCAAATTAATACTTTTATAATTTCTTACACCTGTCTTTACTGCACTCTCTGAACATAAGTTATGAAGATTTCATGGACATTTATCACTTCCCCAGTAAATACTCTTATAATTTCCTATGCCTGTCTTTAATCTCTTAATTCCATCATCTTCGTAAGCTGAGGATGTATGTTGCCTCAGGACACTGTGATGATTGCATTAACTGCACAAATTGTTCACAAAGCATGTGTGTTTGAACAATATGAAATCTGGGCACCTTGAAGAAAGAACAGGATAACAGCAATGTTCAGGGAACAAGGGAGATAACCATTAGGTCTGACTGCCTGGGAGCCGGGCAGGACATAGTCATATTTCTCTTATTGCCGAAAATGGGTAAGAGAAATATTGCTGAATTCTTTCCCTGGTAAAGAATATTAATAATTAACAGACCTGAGAAAAGAATGCATTCCCAGGGGGAGGCCTCTAAAATGGCCACTTTGGGAGTGTCTGCCTTATGCAATTGTAGATAGGGATGAAACATGCTATGGTCTCCTGCAGTGCCCCCAGGCTTGCTAGGATTAGGAAATTCCAGCCTGGCAAATTTTAGTCAGACTGGTTCTCGGCTCTTGAACCCTGTTTCCTGTTAAGATGTTTATCAATGACAATGCATGCACAGTGGGACATGAAACTTCATCAGCAATTCTAGTTTCGCCCTAGCCTTGTGACCTTGCCCCGCCCATTTGCCTTGTGATATTTTATTGCCTTTGAAGCATGTGATCTCTGTGACCCACACCCTATTCGTACACTCCCTCCCCTTTGAAAATTGCTAGTAAAAACTTGCTGGTTCTGCAGCTCAGGGGGTATACACATTGATGAACCTGGCATACTATAGATGTCTGGGGGACACTAAAAATAAAGGAAGTAGGTTGGACTATAACAAAGGTTTAAGAGGTCCCAAGAATCTTTCCAAACTGATTAGTAAAAGCCTATTGCATGAGGCCATTTTGTGAAGAGAGATGTCTGCTTTGTCTAATAGGCAGACACCAACAGAGAGAATCAAGAAAAATTTTTAAAAATGGGAAATATGGCCAGGCATGGTGGCTTACACCTGTAATCTCAGCACTTTAGGAGGCCAAGGCGGGTGGATCACGAGGTTGAGAGATCGAGACCATCCTGGCCAACAAAGTGAAACCCCATCTCTACTAAAATACAAAAAAAAAAAAAAAAAAAAAAAAATTAGCTGGGCATGGCAGCATGTGCCTGTAATCCCAGCTACTTGGCAGGCTGAGATAGGAGAATCGCTTGAACCCAGGAGGCGGAGGTTGCAGTGAGCCGAGATCAAGCCACTGCACTCCAGCCTGGGTGACAGAATGAGACTCTATCTCAAAAAAAAAAAAAAAAAAAAAAAAAGCTGAGAAATATGTTCCAAACAAAGAAACAAGATAAATCTCCAGAAACTGATTCTAATCAAACAGAGACATAATTTATCTGACAAAGAATTCAAATAACCCTCATAGTCTCACTGAGATCAGGAGAACAATACATTAACAAAGTAAGAATATTGATAAAGAGAAATATTAAAAAGTACCAAACAGAAAATATGGAGCTAAAGAACACAATAACTAAACTAAATATTTCACTACAGGAGTTCAACAGCAGACTAGATCAAGCAGAAGAAGGATAGGCAAACTCAAAGACAGGTCACAAAAAAATTATTTAGTCAGAAGGACAAAAAGATTCAAAGGAGTAAAGAAAGCATAAGGGACTTATGGGGCACCATCCAGCAGGTCACTACATGCATTTTGGGAGTCCCATAGGGAGAATAAAATCAGGAGCAGAAAATTTATTCAAAGAAATAATGGCTGAAAACTTCCTAAATCTGTGAAGGAGATGAATATACAGATTCCAGAAACTCAAATTTCCCAAAATAAGATAAACCCAAAGAAATCCACACTAAGGGAAATTATAATCAAATTGTTAAAAGTCAAAGACAGGGAGTATTTTGAAGGCAGCAGAGGAAAAGCAACTTATGACATAGTGTAACCCTCAGAAAACTATTAGAGGATTTTTTAAGTGGAATGATATATTCAAAGTGCCGAAAGACAAAAATTGCCAATCAAGAATACTATACCTAAAACAACAACAAAAACCCTAAACCTGGCAAAACTATCCTTCAAAAAATTAAAGAGAGATAGGAATTTTCTAGACAAACAAAAGCTGAGGAAGTTCATCACAACTAGACCTGCTTTACCAGAAATGCAAAAGAGTGTTCTTCAATGGGAAGTAAAACAGCCCTAAATAGCAGTACGATAGCCTAAGAAAGTATAAAGCTCAATGGTAAATGCAATATATAAATAATAACAATACTATATTACTGTGATTGTGATGGTAAGTCACTTTAAATTTTATCATAAAAATTAAAAGGCAAAAGTATTAATTATAACTGAAAATATGTTAATGGATACAAGTATAAACAGATGTACATTGTGACGTCAACAGCAATAAATGTAGAGTGGGGGAGAAGTAAAAGTGTAATTTTTGCATGGGATTGAACTTGGTTCTTATCAGTTTAAAACAGACTGTTAGAAAATATTTATTTACTTATTTATGTATTTATTGAGATGGAGTTTTGCTCTTGTCACCCAGGCTGGAGTGCAATGGCATGATCTCAGCTCACTGCAACCTCCGCCTCCTGGGTTCAAGTGATTCTCCTACCTCAACCTCCTGGGTAGCTGGGATTACAGGTGCCCACCATCACGCTTGGCTAATTTTTTTTGTATTTTTAGTAGAGACAGGGGTTCACCATGTTGGCCAGGCTGTCCTCGAATGCCTGACCTCAGGTGATCCACCTGCCTCTGCCTCCCAGAGTGCTGGGATTACAGGCGTGAGTCACCACACCTGGGCCAAAAGATATTTTATGTTGGTCCTGTAGTAATCACACACACACACACACACACACACACACACACACACACACACACAATACCTACATAGGTTATATAAAACAGGAAAGAAAGAAACCCAGTTATAGCAATACAAAATAATCAATGAAACACAAAGAAAGAGAGTAAGACAGAAAAAGAGGGACAAGAGAAATACAAGACAGAAATCAATTTACAAAACAGCCATAGTATTAACAAATTATTTCCAATAAATAATATCTTTAAATGTAAATGGATGAAAGTCCCCATTCAAAAGGCACAAAGAGGCTAAATAAAATTTTTTAAAAGATCCGTATATTTGCCAGTCTGTGTCTTTTAATTGGGGCATTTGGCCCATTTACATTTAAGGTTAACATTGCTATGTGTGAATTTGATCCTATAATTATGATGCTAGCTGGTTATTTTTCCTGTTATTTGATGCAGTTTCTTCATAGCATTGATGGGCTTTACAATTTGGCATGTTTTCACAGTGGCTCGTACCGGTCATTCCTTTCTTTGTTTAGTGCTTCCTTCAGGAGCTCTTGTAAGGCATGCCTGGTGGTAACAAAATCTCTCACCATTTGCTTGTCTGTAAAAGATTTTATTTCTCCTTCACTTATGAAGCTTAGTTTGGCTGGATATGAAATTCTGGGTTGAAAATTCTTTTCTTTTTTTTTTTTTTTTTTTTTTTTTTTTTTTGAGACGGAGTCTCGCTCTGTCGCCCAGGCTGGAGTGCAGTGGCGCGATCTCGGCTCACTGCAAGCTCCGCCTCCCGGGTTCACGCCATTCTCCTGCCTCAGCCTCCCGAGTAGCTGGGACTACAGGCGCCCGCTACCACGCCCGGCTAATTTTTTGTATTTTTAGTAGAGACGGGGTTTCACCGTGTTAGCCAGGATGGTCTCGATCTCCTGACCTCGTGATCCACCCGCCTCGGCCTCCCAAAGTGCTGGGATTACAGGCGTGAGCCACCGCGCCCGGCCCGAAAATTCTTTTCTTTAAGAATGTTGAATATTGACCCCCACTCTCTTCTGGCTTGTAGGGTTTCTGCTGAGAGATCTGCTGTTAGTCTGATGGGCTTCTCTTTGTGGGTTACCCAACTTTCTCTCTGGCTGCCCTTAACATTTTTTCCTTCATTTCAACCTTGGTGAATCTGACGATTCTGTGTCTTGGGGTTACTCTTCTCAAGGAGTATCTTTGTGGTGTTCTGTGTATTTCCTGAATTTGAATGTTGGCCTGTCTTGCTAGGTTGGGGAAGTTCTTCTGGATAATAACCCACAGAGTGTTTTCCAACTTGGTTCCATTCTCCCCATCAGTTTCAGGTACATCAATCAAACATAGATTTGGTCTTTTCACTTAGTCCAATATTTCTTGGAGGCTTTGTTCATTCATTTTCACTCTTTTTTCTCTAATCTTTTCCTCTCACCTTATTTCATTAAGTTGACCTTCAATCTCTAACATCTTTTCTTCCACCTGATCGATTCTGCTATTGATAGCTGTGTATGCTTCAAGAAGTTCCCATGCTGTGTTTTTCAGCTCCATCCTGTCATTTATGTTCTTCTCTAAACTGGTTATTCTAGTTAGCAATTCGTCTAACCTTTTTTCAAGGTTTTTAGCTTCCTTGCATTGGGTTAGAACATGGTCCCTTAGCTCAGGGGAGTTTGTTATTACCCACCTTCTGAAGCCTACTTCTGTCAATTCGTCAAACTCATTCTCTGTCCGTTTTGGTTCCCTTGCTGGTGAGGAATTGTGATCCTTTGGAGGAGAAGAGGCATTCTGGTGTTTGGAATTTTCAGCCTTTTTGCACTGGTTTCTCCCCATCTTCATGGATTTATCTACCTATGGTCTTTGATGTCGGTAACCTTCGGATGGGGTCTCTGAGTGGATGTGCTATTCCTTTCTGTTTGTGAGTTTTCCTTCTAACAGTCAGGACCTTCTGCTGCAGGCGTGGTGGAGTGTGCTGAAGGTCCACTCCTGACACTGTTTGCCTGGGTATCACCAGTGGAGGCTACAAAACAGCAATGATTGCTGCCTGTTTTTTTCTCTGGAAGCTTCGTCCCAGAGGGGCACCTGACAGATGCCAGCCAGAGCTCTCCTGTATGAGGTGTCTGTGGGCCCCTACTGGGAGGTGTCTCCCAGTTAGGATACACAAGGGTCAGGGACCCACTTGAGGAGGCAATCTGACCCTCATCAAAGCTTGAACGCTGTGCTGGGAGGTCCACTGCTCTCTTCAGAGCCATCAGGCAGGGACTTTTAAGTCTGCCGAAGCTGCGTCCACAGCCGCCTCTTCCCTTAGGTGCTCTGTCCCAAGGAGATGGGGGTTTTATCTATAAGTCCCTGACTGGGGCTGCTGCCTTTTTTTTCAGAGATGCCATGCCTAGAGAGGACGAATCTAGAGAGGCAGTCTGGCCACAGCAGCCTTGCTGAGCTATGGTGGGCTCTGCCCAGTTCAAACTTCCTGGCAGCTTTGTTTACTCTGTGAGGGTAAAACTGCCTACTCAAGCCTCAGCAATGGCGGATGCCCCTCCCCCCTCAAAGCTAGAGCATCCTAAGTCAACCTCAGGCTGTTTTGTTCGCAGCAAGAATTTAAAGCCAGTGGATCTTAGTTTGCTGGGCTCCAAGGGGGTGGGCCCGGCCAAGCCAAACCACTGGCTCCCTGGGAGTGAACAGTTCTGTCTCCCTGGCATTCCAGGAGACACTGAGGTATGGAAAAAAAAAAAATTCCTGGAACTGGTTCTGTGTCTGCCGAAATGGCTGCTCAGTCTTGTGCAGGGAACCCAGGGCCCTGGTGGCATAGGCACTGGAGGGAATCTCCTAGTCTGCAGGGTGCAGAGTCAAGACCCTTCAGTGTGTTGTGTTCGGGAGACCCATCTCATGGGCAAAGACACACAAGGCTCAAAATAAAGGGATGAAGGAATATTTACTAAGCAAGTGGAAAGCAAAAAAAAAAAAAAAAAAAAAAAAAGGTGGGAGTTGCAATCCTGGTCTCTGATAAAACAGACTTTAAACCAATAAAGATTAAAAGAGACAAAGAAGGGCATTACATAATGGTAAAGGGAGAATTGCAACAAGAAGAGCTAACTATCCTAAATATGTATGCACCCAATACAGGAGCACCCAGATTCACAGAGCAAGTTCTTTGAGACCTACAAAGAGACTCAGACTCCCACACAATAATAGTGGGAGATTTTAACACCCCACTGCCAATATTAGACAGATCAACAATACAGAAGGTTAACCAAGATACCCAGGACTTGAACTCAGCTCCACACCAAGAGGACCTAATAGACATCTACAGACCTCTCCACCCCAGATCAACAGAATATACATTCTTCTCAGCACCTCATCACACTTATTCTAAAATTGACCACATAATTGGAAGTAAAACACTCCTCAGCAAATGCAAAAGAACAGAAATCATAACAAACAGTCTCTCAGTGTAATTAAATTAGAACTCAGGATTAAGAAACTCATTCAAAACTGCACAACTACATGGAAACTGAACAACCTGCTCCTGAAAGACTACTGGGTACATAACAAAATGAAGGCAGAAATAATGTTCTTTGAGTCCAATGAGAACAAAGACACAATGTACCAGAATCTCTGGGACACATTTAAAGCAGTGTGTAGAGGGAAATTTCTAGCACTAAATGCCCACAAGAGAAAGCAGGAAACATCTAAAATCGACACCCTAACATCACAATTAAAGGAACTAGAGAAGCAAGAGCAAATACATTCAAAAGCTAGCAGAAGACAAGAAATAACTAAGATCAGAGCAGAACTGAAGGAGATAGAGACACGAAAAACCCTTCAAAAAATCAGTGAATCCAGGAGCTGTTTTTTTGAAAAGATCAACAAACTAGACTGCAAACCAGACTAATAAAGAAGAAAAGAGAGAAGAACCAAATAGATGCAAAAAAAAAACAAAAAAATGGTAAGAGGTATTTCACCACTGACCCACAGAAATACAAACTACCATCAGAGAATACTATGAACACCTCTACGTAAATAAACTAGAAAATCTAGAAGAAATCCAGAAAACTACCATCGGAGAATAGTATAAACACCTCTTCTAGAAAATCTAGAAGAAATGGATAAATTTCTGGACTCATACACCCTCCCAAGTCTAAACCAAGAAGAAGTCAAATAACTGAATAGACCAATAACAAATTCTGAAATTGAGGCAATAATTAATACCCTACCAACCAAAAAATGTCCAGGACCAGGTGGATTCACAGCTGAATTCTACCAGAGGTACAAAGAGGAGCTGGTACCATTCCTTCTGAAACTATTCCAAAAAATAGAGAAAGAGGGAATCCTCCCTAACTCATATTATGAGGCCAGCATCTTGATACCAAAACCTGGGATAGACATACAAAAAAAGAAAATTTCAGGCCAATATCCCTGATGAACATCAATGTGAAAATCCTCAATAAAATACTGGCAAATCGAATCCAGCAGCACATCAAAAAGCTTATCTACCACGATCAAGTCGGTATCATCCCTGGGATACAAGGCTGGTTCAACATACACAAATGAAAAATGTAATCCATCACATAAACAGAACCAGTGACAAAAACCACATGATTATCTCAATAGATGCAGAAAAGACATTTGACAAAATTCAGCACTACTTCATGCTAAAAAATCTCAATAAACTAGGTATCAATGGAATGTATCTCAAAATAATAAGAGCTATTTATGACACACCCACAGCCCATATCATACTGAATGAGCAAAAGCTGGAAGCATGCCCTTTGAAAACTGGCACAAGACAAGGATGTCCTCTCTCACCGTTCCTATTAAACATAGTATGGAAGTTCTGGCCAGGGGAATCAGGCAAGAGAAAGCAATAAAGGGTATTCAAATATGAACAGAGGAAGTCAAATTGTCTCTGTTTGCAGATGACATTATTGTATATTTAGAAAACCCCACCATCTCAGCCCAAAATCTCCTTAAGCTGATAAGCAACTTGAGCAAAGTCTCAGGATACAAAATCAATGTGCAAAAATCACAAGCATTCCTATACACCAGTAACAGATAAACAGAAAGCCAAATCAAGAGTGGACTCCCATTCACAGTTGCTACTAAAAGAATAAAATACCTAGGAATACAGCTTACAAGGGATGTGATGCCAGCTAGAATGACAATCATTAAAAAATCAGGAAACAACAGATGCTGGGGAGGATGAGGAGAAATAGCAATGCTTTTACATTGTTGGTGGGAGTGTAAATTAATTCAACCATTGTGGAAGACAGTGCAGCAATTCCTCTAGGATCTAGACCTAGAAATATTGTTTGACCCAGCAATCCCTTTACTGGCTATATACCCAAAGGATTATAAATCGTTCTACTTTAAAGACACATGCATGCGTATGTTTATTGTGGCACTATTCACAATAGCAAAGACTTGGAACCAACCCAAATGTCCACCAGTGATAGACTGGATAAAGAAAATGTGGCACATATACACCATGAAATACTATGCAAACATAAAAAATGGATGAGTTTATGTCATTTGCAGGGACATGGATGAAGCTGGAAACCATCATTCTCAGCAAACAAAAGAACAGAAAACCAAACACTGCATTCTCACTCATAAGTGGGAGCTAATGAGAACACATGGACACAGGGAGGGGAACATCACACACCAGGGCCTGTTGGTGGGTGGGGGGCTAGGGGAGGGATAGCATTAGGAGAAATATCTAATGTAGGTGACAGGTTGATGGGTGCAGCAAACCACCATGGCACATGTATACCTATGTAACAAAATTGCACGTTCTGCAAATGTACCCCAGAACTTAAAGTATAATAAAATAAACATACAAATACTTGCTGCCTACAAGAAACTCACTTTAGATTTAAGGACACACCTGGTGAAAGAAGTGGTTAAGATATCCTTGATAAATGGTAACCAAAAGACAGCAGGGATAACTATATTACATCAAACATAATAGAATTTAAGTAAAAAATTATCACAAGAACCTCTTTAGTTTAGTTAGATCCTATTTGTAAATTTTGGCTTTTGTTGCAATTGCTTTTGGTGTTTTCATCATGAAGACATTGCCCATGTCCTGAATGGTATTGCCTAGGTTTTCTTACAGGGTTTTTATGGTTTTGGGTTTTATATTTAAGTCTTTAATCCATCTTGAGTTAATTTTTATGTAAAGTATAGGGAAGGGACCCAGTTTCAGTTTTCTGCCTATGGCTAGCCAGTTTTCCCACCCCCACTTATTAAATAGGAGATCCTTTCCCCATTGCTTGTTTTTGTCAGGTTGGTTGAAGATCAGATGGTTGTAGATGTATGATGTTATTTCTGAGACCTCTGTTCTGTTCCATTGGTCTATATGTCTGTTTTGGTACTAGTACCAGGCTGTTTTGGTTGCTGTAGCCTTGCAGTATAGTTTGAAGTCAGGTAGTGTGATGCTTCCAGCTTTGTTCTTTTTCCTTAGGATTGTCTTGACTATGCGGGCTCTTTTTTGGTTCCATATGAAATTTAAAGTTTTTTTTTCTATTTATGTGAAGAACATCAATAGTAGTTTGATGGGAATAGAATGAACTCTGTAAATTACTTTGAGCAATATAACCATTTTCATGATACTGATTCTTCCTATCCATGAGCATGGAATGTTTCTTCATTTGTTTGTTTCCTCTCTTATTTCTGGGAGCGGTGGTTTGTAGTTCTCCTTGAAGAGGTTCTTCACATCCTTGTAAGCTGTATTCCTAAGTATTTTATTCTCTTTGTACCAATTGTGAATGGGAGTTCATTCATGATTTGGCTTTCTGCTTCTCTATTGCTTGTGTATAGGAATGCTTGTGATTTTTACACATTGATTTTGTATCCTGAAACTTTGCTGAAGTTGCTTATCAGCTTATGGAGTTTTTGGGATGAGATGATGGGATTTTCTAAATACAGAATTATGTTATCTGCAGAGACAATTTGACTTACCCTCTTCCTGTTTGAATACCCTTTGTTTCTGCACAGCAAAAGAAACTAGCATTAGAGTGAACAGGCAACCTGTAGAATGAGAGAACATTTTTGCAGTCTACCCATCTGACAAAGGTCTAATATACAGAATTTAGAAGGAACTTAAAGAAGTTTACAAGAAAAAAACAACCCCATCAAAAATTGGACAAGGGATATGAACAGATGCTTCTCTTTTTATGTGGCCAACAAACATATGGAAAAAAACTCATCATCATTGATCATTAGAGAAATGCAAATCAAAACCTCAATGAGACATCATCTCATGCCAGTTAGAATGGTGATTATTAGAAAGTCAGAAACAATAGATGCTGGCAAGGCTGTGGAGAAATAGGAATGCTTTTACACTGTTGGTGGGAGTGTAAATTAATTCAATCATTGTGGAATACAATGTGGCGATTCCTTAAAGATCTAGAACCAGAAATACCATGTGACCTGACAATCCCAATACTGGGTATACACCCAAAGGAATAAAAATCTTTCTACTATAAAAACACATGCACACGTATGTTTATTGCAGCACTATTTACAATAGTAAAGACATGGAACCAACTGAAATGCCCATCAGTGATAGACTGGATAAAGAAAATGTGGCACATATACACCATGGAATACTGTGCTGCCATAAACAAGGATGAGTTCATGTCCTTTGCAGGGACATGGGTGAAGCTAGAAGCCATAAACCTCAGCAAACTAATCCAGGAACAGAAAACCAAACACCGCATGTTCTCACTCATAAGGGGAGTTGGACAACAAGAACACATGGACACAGGGAGGGGAACAACACACAGTGGAGCCTGTTGGGGAGGAGGGGGCAAGGGGAGGGAGAGCATTTGGACAAATACCTAATGCATGTGGGGCCTAAAACCTAGAAGATGCGTTGACGGTGCAGCAAGCGGCCATGGCACATGTATACCTATGTAACCTACGCATTGTGTAAAAAAAAAAAAAAAAAATTATCACAAGAGAAAAAGAAAGTCATTATATAATAGTAAAAGGATCAATTCATCAAGAAATGTAGCAAATTGTTAATATATATGTGCCTAATTTCCGAGCACATAAGGCAAACATTGACATAAGTAAAGGGAGAAATAGCAACTCAATAACATTAAGGAAATTTAATACACTACTTTCAATAATGGATAGAAAAAAAACAGACAATGAATCAAACTTGAACAATATAAATCAAATTGACTTACTAGACTTACACAGAACATTTTGCCAAACAGAAACTAAGTATACATTCTCAAGTGCAAACAACGTTTTCCAAGATAGATAACATAATAGATAACAAAAGATGTCTGAACAAAATTAAGAAGATTGAATCATATGAAGTATATTTTCTCCCCAACATTGAATGAAACTTTAAATAAATAGCAGAAGAAAAATTTAATGATTTACAAGTATGTTGCAATTAAATAACACACTTTTGAACAACCAGTGATCAAAAAAGAACTTAAAGAGAAATTAGATATTATCTTGAGGCCCAAAAAATAATGAAACAACATACCAATACTTATCAGATACAGCAAAAGCAGTACTAAGGGGTAAGTTAATAGTGATAAATTCCTACAGTAAAAAAGGAAGGTCTCAAATAAACAACCTAATACCTTCAGAAACTAGAAAAAAGAATAACAAATTAAGCCCAAATTAGCAAAAGGAATGAAGCAAGGAAGATTAGAAGATAAATAAATAAAATAGGAAATAGATAAACAGTTGAAAAAAGCAATAAAACTAAGAGGTAGTTTTTTGAAAAGTTAAAGAAAATTGACAAACCATAAGCTAGCCTAAGAAAAAAAAGTACTCAAATACATAAAATCAGAACTGAAAGAGGAGACATTACAAATGATACCACAGAAGTAAAAAGAATCATGAGTGCTATAAGCAATTATATGCCAACAAATTGGATAAATTAGAAAGAATAATAAATTCTAGAAGCATACAAACTACCAACAAAATCATAAAGAAATAAAAAAAATCTAAACAGATCTATGCTGAGTAAGAAGATTGAATGAGTAATTAAAAACCTTTTAACAACAACAACAAAAAAAGCCCAGGAACATTTGGCTTCTCTCATGAATTCTACCAAAGTTTTAAAGAAGAATTAACAACAATGCTTTCTAAACTCTTCCAAAAAATTTAAGAGGAGAAAAAAATTTCAGAACTCATTTATGAGATGGGCATTATCCTAATGCCAAAGCCAGACAAAGATACTACAACAAAATAAAATTAAAAGCCAATGTTCCTGTAATCCCAGCACTTTGGGAGGCAGAGGCGGGCGGATCATGAGGTCAGGAGATCGAGACCATCTTGGCTAACACAGTGAAACCCCGTCTCTACTAAAAATACAAAAAATTAGCTGGGCGTGGTGGCGGGCGCCTGTAGTCCCAGCTACTCGGGAGGCTGAGGCAGGAGAATGGCGTGAACCCGGGAGGCGGAGCTTGCAGTGAGCCGAGACTGCGCCACTGCACTCCAGCCTGGGCGACAGAGCGAGACTCCGTCTCAAAAAAAAAAAAAAAAAAAAAAAAAAAAAAAGCCAATGTTCCTGGTGAATATAATTGCAAATGTCCTTAATAAAATACCACCAGACCAAATCAGCAGCACATTAAAAGGATCATTCACTATGATCTGGTGAGAATTCTTGGAATGCAAGAATGGTTGAACATATGAAAATCAATTAATGTGATATACCACATTAACATAATAAAGGATAAAAGTTACAAATTCATCTCGATAGATGAGGAAAAGCAGTGTGACAAAGGTAAGCATCTTTTTATTAGAAGAAAAACTTCCCATAAACTATAAATGAAAGCAAATTGCTTCAAGATGATAAAGGCAATATATGAAGGCAACACAGCTAGCATCATTAAACGCTGAAAAAGGGCCCAAAACTGTTAGAGGTCTCACACTTCTTGATTTAAAAACATATTACAGATTATAAAACTATAGTAATTAAAACAGTATGATACTGGCATAAAGACACACATATAGTCCAGTGGAACAGAATACAGAGCCTAAAAACAAATTTATGCAAATACAGTCAACTGATTTTTGCAAGGGTATCATGAATACAGAATGGGAAAAGGATAGTCTCTTCAATACATGATGCGGGAAAACTGGATATCCATATCCAAAAATAATTAAATAGGACCCTTATATACAAAAAACAGATTAACAAATTTAAATATAATACCTGAAATTGTAAAATTCCTAGAAGAAAACATAGGGGTAAAGTTTCATGACATCAGTCTTGGCAATGATTTCATAGATATGATGCCAAAAGCAAAGGCAACAAAATAAAAAAATAGAGAAGTGGGACTTCCCTGAACTAAAAACTTGTATACAGCAAAGGAAACAATCAACATAATTAAAAGGCTACCGATGGAATGGGAGAAAATATTTGCAAACCATATGTCTGAGTTAATGTCCAAAATTTATAAGAAACTCCTACAACTTGATGTCAAATAAACCTAACGACCCAATTATAAATAGACTAAAATCTTGAATAGACATTTCTCCAAAGCAGACATACAAATGGCCAACAGGTACTTGAAAAGAAACTCAATGTCATGAATCAAAAAAGAAATTCAAATTAAAACCACAATGAGATATCATCCCATTGTTGATTGTTCAGATGGCTAATATTATAAAATGAAAAGACAAGTGAGGATGTGGAGTAATTGTAACTCTTCTACGCTGTTGTATGAGAATACAAAATGATGCAACTGCTATGGAAAACAGTATTGAGGTTCCTCAAAAAATTAAAAATAGAATAACCATATGATCCAGCAATCCTACTTTTGTGCATTTATGCACAATAATTGAAATCAGAATCTCTAAGACATATTTGGACTCCTGTGGTTTTTCTGAGGCACTATTCACAATAGCCAAGATCTAGAAACAATCTAAATGTTTATCAATAGATGAACAGGTAAAGAAAATGTGATTTGCACAAGCAATGTGATGTTACTCAGCCTTAAAAAGAAAAAGGAGTATTCAGTTACATGAGTGAGTTTTGAAGACATGCTTACTGAAATTAACCAACCACAGGGACAAATACCATATGATTCAACTTATGTGAAGTATCTAAAATTTAAAAAAGTCATAGAATCAGAGAGTGGAATGGTGGCTTTCAAGGGCTAGCGGGAGGGGAAAACAGGGATTTGCTAATCAATAAGCATAAATTTTTAGAGACTCAGGATGAGTAAGTTATGGAGATCTGCTGTGCCACATTGTGCCTATAGTTAACAGTACTATAGCGTACAACTTAAACATTTCCTAAGAGGATAGATACCATGTTGAGTGTTCTTATCACAGCCAAACAAATAAAAATAAAATAAAAAATGAGAAAAGTTTTAATAATGCCCAATATTTACTTTCTCCCTCAATCTTTACCTTCCCTTAAACATTTCATTAAAAAAGTAAACCTCCTCACAGTATCTCAATCACAGGATAAGTCAGAATACATTGTAATTGAGGCTTATCTCCCCTACCGGACAATATATGGGATAGAGACCATGTCCGTTTTCTTCATAATTTTATCTCAGATGTCTTGTATAGGCCATTATTCCATACGAAGGAATTCTCTACTTAACCAGTAAACAGATTCTGGGATTTAAAAAAATAACTCATTTAATCTACAACCCACTGCATTCTGTTTTTCTTGTGCATAATTCCTTTAAAACTATTCTTGCCATGGCCATTTTTCTAAATTCCATGGAAATTTTAAAGGCTCTAATTTACCTGACTATATTATAATAGTTTTAAACTGCTTGACCACACCTGTCTGGAAATTGTCAATTCCTTAATTTA
Organism: Pan troglodytes; assembly: GCF_028858775.2. Taxonomy (NCBI): domain Eukaryota; kingdom Metazoa; phylum Chordata; class Mammalia; order Primates; family Hominidae; genus Pan; species Pan troglodytes. Next base: position 132,267,053 of record NC_072403.2, read on the forward strand.
CATAAAAATACTGATTTTTCTTCTCTCATTTTTTAGTAATCTTGTATCTCTTTCTCCTCTTCCTTTGAACATGCTAATTATCTTGATATTTTATAGAGTTCCATTTTCAATCCTTCTGTCATTTAATCTCACCTAAAGTATTCCAAAATTTTGAAAGCCATCTACAATGTGAGAAACTTCAGTATAATAATTGTCAGCTTTTCCAAAACCATATAACCTGTTCCCCACTGGATATCCCCATATGAACTTCAAGTTCATTACATACAAAAATAAGCCGATTATCTACCAATCACCTCCTTCTTCACTCTAAGTCTGCTTTAATTCTTTATTCCCTGTACCAGTTTTTGGTCCAGCCTTCCAGCCTGCTGTCAACACCATTAAATAGGAAACCATCATTCAGTTCTCTTTTTTATTCAAGTAATCAGTTATCAAATCCTGTTGGCTCTGTTTATACTTCTTTATTTGCCTAACTCTTTTTCACTTTTTCCACAACTTTAGAAGTTGCCGTCTTCAGTTTTCACTGAAATTATCAAAATAACTTCCTGTACCCCAAATACTTACTTCCTTCAACCTATTATTTACATTGCTGCCAAAGTAAATATATCTACAATATATGATTAAATCATTCCCTATTAAAAATCCTTTAGCTGTTTTTCATTGCCTTTAATAAAAAGGATAACTCACTTAACGAAACTCTCATACTCCTCTCTAAATTAGCATCTTGTTCCCCATTCGTTTCCAATCACCTCTAATTTCCTTTTGGCCACAGTGCCAGACATATTAGGTTGGTGCAAAAGTAACTGTGGTTTTTGCCATGGAAAGTAAACCACAGGTGCTTTTGCGCCAACCTAGTAGAAACTATTCTAAGTCCCACCAGTATACTAGATCTCTCTCTCCTCAAGTTGTTGCATGTGCTTCCTCCTTCCACTTGGACAACTATCTCTGAGATTTCAATCACCATCTCTTTCCTGAAGTTTACTCTAAACTTGCTCTGTCTTCAAAGTTCACCTTTGGGGAACCCTGTATATATTCTATTAACATTCACTGTAGTTCTATCATAGAAATTGTTATCCTGTATTAAGTTCCTCTCTTTTCCTCACCCTTTGCAATATTGCATTATATTGAAACCACGTCAAAGTAAAATTACTTTGTCATTTCTGAAGCACAATTTTGACACAATGCAATTCCTTTATTAGAGACCTCGTTCTTTTTTCTTTTTATAGTCAAGGTCTCATTCTGTCACCCAGGCTGGGGTGCAGTGGCCTGATCATAACTCATTGAAGCCTCAAACTCCTGGGCTCAAGCAATCCTCCTGCCTCAATCTCCCAAATAGCTAGGACCACAGGAGCACACTACCATGCCCAGCTTGTTACTGATTTGGAGTGACTGAAACCAGAATAATAATTCCACCAGAAATTCTCTTTCAGGAGGTACATTTTGGTTTTCAATATTAGTATTGTATGTAAATGTCTGTAGATTTTATTGTTAAAAATTCACTATTTTTTTCCATGTGGGTTTTTGCTTTTAAAAAGTGCTGTCTATGGATGTAGATAGTTTATAGGAATTTGTTAAGTTTTTCAGACTAGTTATGGTTTATTTTTATACACATGGTGATCATTCACTAAATGACCTCCTTTTCTCTGAAAGTGTTCATGCTCTTGCATATATATATCTCTCTTACACTTTACCTGGAAGTTATATTTAAACTAATAAATTATGTGCTGTGAAATTCATTCAACTGGTTTGAGAAAACTAGGAAACTCTTAACAATGTTTTAATTGTTTCCACTGGGTGTATTTGTCTATAATGGAAAAGCTAAAGAACTCAAACCTTACTGTGTTTCCTTACTATGTGGTGGAAAACAATTTTGAAAGTTAAACACAAGGTTAGGAATACAACAGAGAGACAGAGGTTGAGCTTTTGATTCAGAAAAGGGAATTCATGACATTCTAAAATTGTGATTCATCAAATTTGAAATTTCTTTCATCTCCCCTTTGTGTATAGGCTCAACAATACTACTATCTGGGGACATAATACAATATTATATGATACTAAGTACCTAAAAATACAGAACATAAAATTATAATAATTTTGTATAAATATTTGAGAGTTATTTGAAAAAATGTCATTATTTTGAAATTCATTGTTGTAATTAGCACCATCTTAATATGTGTCTTACTTTTGGGAATGATTCATAAACTATAATATTTAAATAATGTTTCCACTGATATTCTTAGCAATTTTTATTTTAGATTGATTGGACTGAACTCTTTGGAATGGATTTACATTTCTATTTATTAATATACTATACATATGTTCCTTTTGTAAACAGTCAAATGGAGTAGGAATAGATATTTCTGACATAAAGCTGACTGAGCCAAAAGTTAAAATGAAACTGATATGTTGAAATAAAACCGGTTCTATATTCATTTTTCTGCCTACTGGAAAATTGGGATATCTGATATAATGCAGAGAATTAGGGATTTCAGTTTCCGAAAAAGATGTAAACATCTTTTGATGTTGTTGTTATATAGAATTTTGACACTGGGGCATTGCAATCTGCAGAGTTAGTATTGGACAATGTGTGCCACATTAGATGTGTTAATTTCATGCAGGATGTAGTATTAGTATCATTACATTGCCTTCGTAAAGAATGTCACTCATTATTTCACTTAATGGTTATGCCCTGAAAACTCCGAAGGCCCTGGTGGATATTTTCATTAAGGTGACATCTAGGGACAGTTAATGAGAATGGCTTGAGAAAGTTGGTTTCCTTTTAGGTAATGTATGAAAAGTAAAAACCAGAGGAAAATAAGGTATTTATCTAAGTGACTTTGTTTATTCAAGGGTTTAATTGTGGTTCTTATTGCAACTTACCTTAGACTTTCCCTATGTGTTTACCAGGTTCCAAGAGACATTATTTATCCTTTAGCAGAATCTTTATATCCTGAAGTTTCATTTTAAAGATTATTTTCTGTTTTTATTTTATTTTGTGGTTTACCCACAGCCTTGCCGCCTTCCATGTTAAAGTCTTGTATTCATTTATTCCTCCTTGAAATTAAATCTATCAATTTCTAGGCCATATGCTCTGGATAACTCATTTTGATGGGTGCTCGAAATTGTAAATGTTAACCACAGTAGAAAAAGAAATTTTAACGTGTACAAGCAAATGTTCTCGAACATCAGCAGTAAAAAAAATCCCAACTAAAAACTCCTACCAAAGACAATTTGATCATAAACCTCTCAAGCAGAAAATTAGCAATCACTGTAGAAACAATTCCTCAGGAAGGTATTCAACTTTCAAATAACCCTGAAATAAAGCAACCCAATGACCTTTGCTTTCCAAAGATGAAACCTTACTCCTCCCTTCATATCAGGATCCTCTAGAAAGCAAGCCTTGGGTAAAACAGGAAGAGAGTCACCGGGAGGTGTGAGCCTTCTGTAATGCATGGAAGGTAAAAATACGTGCTCCTTCTTTACTGAACATTAAAGAGGATTCAATTAGTTCCAAAGCCTTTGGGAAATGGTACAGGTTTGAATGGTATAAGTTGTATCAAGATCATAAAGACAGACACCAGGGCTCATTAAGCACTCAGCGAATGGAAGTATGCCCCTAGCTTTTTATACAATTCAACACAACTGGTCCTAGTCTGGAATCATTAGAAATATAATCAAGAAACAGCGGTGAATTTTTTGTTGTGTTTCTTTCAGTTTACTTTTAAAGATTATCCTTAGCATTTTAGACATTTGGTAGGTGTAGTATGTCCCTAAGTCTCTGCTCCTTTAACACTATATGCTTATGTCATATGCATACATTATACTCATGCATAAAAATATATTCAGACTCCACTGTTTCTTCTTTTACTCCAACATGAATTCTAGATGATTACATTTGAATGTATGCGTGTATATATATATTTTTCAGCTGCTAATAACTTCTACAATAAATATGAATTTGAATTTAGAAAAGACATTGGGAATTATAGAAAATGTACTGTGACATTTACCTTAAACCATCATGACAAAACTCACTTCCCACAAGTCACTAAGATAACCATATCATAATTGAAAAATAAAACATAACCTAAACATTTAAATGTGAAAATATACCTGCCCCATAATAAACAAATCAGAAAGCATATAAATATGTATTCTGGAGGGAAAATCCAAGTCCTGTTTTCTTACATCTATGATATACTCAATTATAAAATGTTGTTTATCTTGTTTGTCTTTCCTAACCTACTATTATCATGAAAAGGAGATTTCAGATTACAATATTTTAAAGGCAACAACATGTAGGAAATTGTACTAAGAACCAAAGACAACCACAAAAATTGAAATGTACTTAAGAACTCAAAGCTATAGTATGTATACGTGGACAAAAAGATCCATTCACCTCACAACTGTAAATCTCATCAATTAGAGGGCAGAAAGGAAACAGGCAAATGTAGAGGGTGGAAGGAGCCACTGACCTAGGTTGGAGTTCTAGGCTTCCCAGTGCTTTCTGAACGTGATTCTCTAGGATCCTCAGTTCATCTCTTTCATCTCTAAAGGTTTATAAATATAAGTGATTATGAGCTTGATTCTTCAGAATTTTTTTTTTTTTTTGAGATGGAGTCTCGCTGTCGCCCATGCTGGAGTTCAGTGGTGCCATCTCTGTTCAGTGATGCCATCTCTGCTCACTGCAATCTCTGCCTCCAGGGTTGAAGCAATTCTCCTGCCTCAGCCTCCGAGTAACTGGGATTACAGGGGCCCGCCCCCATGCCCGGCTAATTTTTGTATTTTTAGTAGAGACGGGTTTCACCATGTTGGTCAGGCTGGTCTTGAACTCCTGACCTCAGGTGATTCGCCAGCCTTGGCCTCCCAAAGTGCTGAAATTACAGGCATTAGCCACTGCGCCCGGCCCAGAAAATATTTAGCATATGTATACTGTCTTGTTTGAGGAAACAGTATCATGTTATGTGAAAGAGATTTTTTTAAAAACTCCATTAAAAATGTGTAAAAAAGAAGTTAGCATTAGTGATTAAAGTGCATTAGTTCCAATTATTCGAAAACTTTTACGTATGTATAATAATTTTTTAAAACAGTGAGCAATTTCGAAGCCGCCACTGCATTTCAACCAGAATTTAAAAGAGATTTTATTACTTTAAGTGTAAAAGTATATATTACTAATGCCTACTCAAGCACTGAATATAAAATATAACATGTTTTATTTTTAAAAATTAGGTTATTGTATCTAGTTAGATATGTACTCTATCAATCCCAATTCCCTCAGGAATTTGAACAAAATAGCATTAGACTGAAAATGCTAACCAAGAATGCATCTGCAGCAATAGAACGTATAAGGTGACAATAAATTTTCTAGAAAGCTGTGCAGGTTATAAAAGAACAGTTTCATTGATTGATTCATCAGAATTTAGGTATGTTAGGTATGCAATTTTCATGATAAAATGTTAGTGTGCAATTCAGGAACAGAAGTGGTTGCCAATTTGAAATACGTTTCTTATTGAAAAATCCACTGAACAGATGTTTGATCACCAATAAATCCTGCCATTTATATCGTGTTTTTATTATGTTCTGTTTGTGTTTATCTGAGGCAGGAGTAATAAGCCAATTGGCAGAATAAGACACTTGGGTTCTGCCCTTGGCTTTACCTTTAATTGTCTTGATGGCTCCTTGCAATTGAGTGGGTTGCATTAGAGGTTTTGACTTATGACTGTTAGACACTCCCAGTCTCTGAAATAGTACTTGTTTATGAAGAATATGTTGGAAAACATGGCTAGCAGAATTATCTAGGGTGATTTCTTTCTACCAATGAATGTTCCTGATTTTCTTCCTGTCTGAATTTGCCCTTTCCCAACATAGCCATTTCTCCAATCACTTCTGATTCTCAATTATCTAGGACAACTTCACACTTAGACTGTGATTTCTTCTCTGGGTCTTCCCACCCAATCAAACTTCAGTAATTCCCTTTGGCTCCAGTTTCCTTGTAATTCACATCTCTAATTCTTTTGTCTCCTATGTATTATATTTATATTTTTTCTTTGCTTTTATTCTTAAGTACTTTTAATCCAAGTACTTAAGGGTTTGACAGATTCAGCATCGTGTTAAGGTGACACAATACTTCTACTACTACTATAATGTATCAAATAAATGCCCTTGTAGGAAGAAATCAGTCAATTTACTTTATATTGTTTTATTCAGGTAGTTACCACTTTCAACCACTAGGTGGAGAGACCTTTACAGAGTGATTTGAAGTGTACTGAGAGCGCCACCTCTCAAAAATTCTAAGCCATGTAATTCCTGTATGTCATTAAGGAATGCTCCTATATTCAAAGGGACATAACCTATATTCAAAGGGACCTCATAGAAGGGAGGTCTGCTATTTTTTCAGTTATGAATTTATTGCAGTGAGCCCTTTGGAGTTTTCAAATGTGGGAAAGAGTTCAGAACTACAATTTACATGATAAGACAGAAAATAAGGGAACATTTGAAAAGTTACTAATCAGGGAATTGCTGAGGGAGGCCAACCCACCTACACAGGCACTGCAAGTCGGATTTTGTAAAGCCAGAGGACAGCATGAGAATAAAGGAAACAACAATAACAACAGATGGCAATTGAAAAGTGATACAGTTGAAATATGTGGGGGGGCTCTGTGTCTCATTTCAGAATCTTTATAACTTAAACTTCATACCAATTTTTGTGAAAAATAATTATAGATCTACATTTTTTTCCCTTTCAAATTGGGTGGTAAACATTGCAGGGCACATTTTGATATACAAGAGTCAACTAGTAATTGATACTGCTTTTGGTGGAGGAAGATGAGACTCCAAGCTGCTTTTGAAGAAAGGTTCTACCCTTTCTTGCCTTAATTTCTGTGCGCGAGTGGAAGGTTGTACATGCTTAGAAGAAGACTAAACTTTTAGATTTGCATAATGTAGCTACAAGTCTGACAGACTCATTCTGGGTTTCAGGACATTTGAATCTCCATTTTTTATAGTAATTCTGTATTTCTGCCTTCTATTTAAAAGAGCAAGTTGGAACTAGCTCCTATGTGGCTTCTGTCAAAGGTGCAGTGATACTGGGAGGAAATTCTTATGCTTATATAACTTATATGACTCATATATAACCTTGGATCAAAATACATCTTACAAAGTATAACTTAATATTTTAGTGCAACATGAAACTACTTAGAATGAAATCAGTGTTGAAATCCAGTTTATATCAGGCTAGATTATGCTGAGATAATTTTAAAAACCTCCCAATCTCAGACTTTAAACTACTCAGATTTTATTTCTTATTCATGCTTTATGCCCATTATGAGTCTCCAGTTTTCTGCATTATTCTAACCCTCATACACAGGCTAAGAAATGGGTACCATACTGAGCATGGTCATTGAACCATGACGGAAAGAAAAGAAAGCTCTAGAGGACCCACACAGGCAATTAAGTAACACAGAGCACTCACATTTAACAACCATTAACTAAAGTATTCACATGACTGGATGACCACAGTGAGCAAAGAAGTGCTGTCATCACTCATGTCTAGAATAAGAATTAAAAATATTCAGGGAGTAGAAATATAGCCACCACAAATCTAAATTGCTTAAAACATATATATATATATATATATATATATATATATATATATATATATATATATATATAATAGTAATTACATGGTCATTTAGGCCACATTTGCTATATGCATAATACTAAGAATATTTTTTACATGAATTAGAATCTACTATATACGATACACATGAGGATTTTATTTTAAATATCAAGAAAACTTTCAGTTTTGTTTTCCATATCCAGAGATTTATTTCCTATCTAGTGTGGTTCAGTGTATAATTGATACGGTTTCCCTTTTTGCCATGGCTGCCAGGAAACAAGATACATTTGAAACTCAATCATAGCAATTTTGTTGAGCTTTAGAATGGTAAGTTTTCTTATGTTGTTTTGCATTCCCTAGTGTATAATTTCTATTTGTATTTTTAATATAAATATTTACTTATTCTGCTATTTGTTGTCAAAAGCGTGACATTTTTGTAGAAAAAAAACACAAGCAAAAACCAAACCAATCCAAATGGAAACATAAAAGTTTTGAAAAACCCTTCTAAATAACTATGAAATAAATGAAGAAATCAAAACTAAACTCAGAAACTATTAAAAAAGGAATGATAACAAAAACACAGCATAATACATACCAACATGTATATGAATAACAAAATTTGCAGAAGAAAATATCATGGCATTAAGTGCATAGCATAGCAATTTCCTTTAACAATTGATTATAAATGGACAAAAATAAAGGATAGATAATAATAAAATAAAAATACGTAAATATATGAAATAATAAATGCAAAAAAAGCTGGTTATTTTTTAAAGATAAATAGATCAAATATATCTGGAAATTCTAAAAAAAAATTACAGAAAAGCAAATGAGAAACACTGACAATGAGAAAAGGCAATGGAAACAAGGAGAAATAATATAATTAGAAGAGGATATTTAGGATAAATATTAGGCTAAACATTTGAAACAATAGATCAGATGAATCTGTGCTAGAAAAATATGTCATGATAATTTGGCTCTACAGAAACCATAATTTCTTAATCTGAATAATGTAAATGCTCTTTACTTGTCCTGAACTTCTAAAGTCAATTCTAAAGTCAATAGAATCCACCAATATCTCTAGGATTTTATTCCAAATCCCTCTCACATATTGTACAATTTTGATTTATCCCCGTAAAGCATAAGAGCTATGTCAAGACTATTACCCGTCCATAGATTTGATGATATTAATACATGGGAATCTGGGGCAAAAGTAACAATTAAGTTTGTTTATTTAATCTTAATGGGTTGAGAGAAAATATAGTAATATTTATAACCAAAAATATATTAGTAGTCAGAACCACAAAAAAATGCTTCTAAAAATCAATATGAGCAAAGGGTATTAATAATTTATAAATAAATAAAGATATAAAATAAAAGATAATTCCTAAACATACTCATAATGATGGCGTACAAATTAAAATACAGATACAGTATTCCTTATTGCTCTTCAAAATGTAAAATATTAAGTACATTGATGAGTATTTCAACTGTAAAGCTCTTATGAAAAACAAAATGTAAACATGCAGGGATTTTACTTTGTGCTTCCATTTCCAGGAATCTATACTACCAGAATAATCACATGTGTTCAATTATGATCACTGAAGCATTGCTTGTAATATTGAATGATTGGAAAAATCCCAAATTCATCATCAACAAATAATTGATTAAATTCATCATGGTTCATTTACCCCTCATATTACTAGAATCATCTGAAAATAACAAGTAGGTAGATATACATGCATTAGCACATAAAAATTTTTAAGAGAGTATAAAGAAAAAATGTCAAGTGCAATAAAACCCACATAGAATAATACATATATTTTAAAATATATAGATATACATGAACATATATGCTTTTATACATGAAATTATGTATGTAGAAATCCATCTATCTATCTATCTACACATATATATGAAAACATATGCATGTAAATATATGGTGGCATAAATGCAAATGTATGCTTCTAAAAATATATAAAGGAAAGAAGACATCTTAAAATGTTGACAGTGGTTATTGCTGAGGAAGAAAATGAAAACAGAGACTGAGGACAGGGCAGGAAACATTTTTCTATTTATCTTTACCCTTTGGCTAAATCTTTTCAAAGCATGTTTATGTAGCTTTTATTTAACTATTAAAATAAATGTTTTAAAAATATATATTTTTTATATATATTAACTATCCACAACAGTTTCAATTTTATTTTTTTAAATCCATAGATCGGCCGGGCACGGTGGCTCACGCCTGTAATCCCAGCACTTTGGGAGGCCGAGGAGGGCGGATCATGTCAGGAGATCAAGACCATCCTGGCTAACACGGTGAAACCCTGTCTCTACTAAAAATTAAAAAAAATTAACCGGGAGTGGTGGCAGATGCCTGTAGTCTCAGCTACTCGGGAGACTGAGGCGGGAGAATGGCGTGAACCCGGGAGGTGGAGTTGGCAGTGAGCTGAGATCCAGCCACTGCCCTCTAGCCTGGGCGACAGAGCAAGACTCCCTCTCAAATAACATAACATAACATAACATAACATAACATAACATAACATAACATAAATAAAATAAATAAAATAAAATAAATAAAATATCCATAGATCAACAATCATTTGTAAACTACATTGCTCTTTTTAATAAACAGATGAGAAACATACCTAGGCCCTGTAGCTTAACTCATAGGTCCCAGGGAGGGTAACATTTGACTCTCTTCCCCTAAGCCTTGAGGAGTTGAGCAGATAATTCAGTGTCCGTCTTCTCACCTGTTCCACCCAGAGCTGGTCTCTCATGAGTGTGCTAGAGCCAGGCAATCATCTTTGCCACAGTCTCTCTCACATGCACCACACACCCCAGAGTAGGACTTGCAGAATGATGTCACGCTAAGGATCATGGAGAATGTGTTTTGGGTTTGGGGATGGGGGCATTATGGTATATGTTGAAAGGAAACCCTCAAACCTGTACTCATACACCTCTAACCCTACACCTCGACTCTTCCTTCTCATACCTGGCTGTCATTGCACCAGACCATTTTTGGCCATGAGACACCTTCCACACTTCAGGCCAGCTCATGGTAATTCACCTTGATGGAGCTTTTATTTTTCTTCTTCTTTTTTTTTTTTTTCAATTTGCCTTTTGAAGGACAAAATCTGCTTTTTCTGCCCACACATTGACCCAAGGGTTCATTTAACTCAGGAGGGAAAGGGCTATTTTTAAGTATCTTTCTGTGTTAACTTTCTGTTACATGTACTTCTGTTACCTGATACGTCCGTTTTGCTTTATCTGTGTCACTGTCACTTCAGCAGAAATACAGTGGCCATTTGTGTTAGGAAAAAAGGGAAACATAGCTTCTTGTATATTAAGGTTTTTCTTTATAATATTTGCAAAAGATAAATTCCTAGGTTTATATTTTTGGGGGTTGAGTTGTGGCCAACTTTTAATTTGATAAGTAAAAGTTTAGTTCTTATTTGATATTGCATGTTCCCTGAGAAATTCACCAAAACTATGCCAACTTGAAAACAACATGCAAAAAGAAGGATTTTAGAGTGCTCACTCTATTAAATAAATTATAATTTGAACATTTACCTCAAGATACCAGTGTATGCAAGTAAGATTTTTTAAACTACAAATATCAGAAAGAAGTGATATAAAAATGACAAATTGTGGTGTAAAAATTCCATGTATGTGGAACTAAATCTTTTAGAATCTCATAAGTTATGACCGAATATTTGATGTTTGGTCACTTTCTCATGGATCATGAATGTTCTTAATGGCATCTTGAATAGTGAATTCTTTCCAGAGTATTTTCAATTTGCTTTACCAAGATCCATCAGAGGAATCACTATCTATAGCAGCTATTGCCTTTAAAATTGTGTTTCTTAACTAATAAGACATGAAAGTCAAAATGACTCCTTGATCCATGAGCTACAGAATGGGTGTTGTATTAGCAGAATGAAAATATTAATCTCTATGTACATTTCCATCAGAGCTCTCGGTTGACAGCTACATTGTCAATGAGCAATAATATCTTGAAATAAATGATTTTTTCTCAGCGTTAAGTCTCAACAGTGAGTTTAAAATATTCAGTAAGCCATGCGGTCAACATATGTGCTGTGATCCAGGCTTTGTTTTTCCATTTATAGAGTATAGGCAGAGTGGATTTATCATAATTCTTCAGTATCCTGGGATTTTGTGAATGGTCAATGAACATTGGCTTCAAAGTAAAGTGACCAGCTACATTAACCCCTAACAAGAGTCATCATGTCCCTTGAAGCTTTGAAGCCAGTCATTGACTTCTCTCCAGCTATGAAAGTCCTAGATGTCATCTACTTCCAATAGAAGGCTATTTTGTCTACATTGAAAATCTGTTGTTTAGTGTAGCCATCTTCATCAATGATCTTAGCTAGAACTTATAGATAACTTGCTGCAACTTTTCCATTAGCGTGTGATTCTTCACCTTACGCTTTATGTTATGGAGATAGCATCTTTCCTAAAACCTCATGAAACAAATCTGCTAGCTTCTAACTTTTCTTGTACAGCTTTCTCACCTCTTAGCCTTCATAAAGTTGAAGGCAATTAGAGTGAGGGCCTTCTTTAGGTCAGATGTTGGCTTAGAAAAATTTTGTGGTTGGTTGTATTTTCTATCCAGACCATTAAATCTTTCTCCATACCACCAATAAGGTTGTTTGGTTTTCTTATTACTCATGTGTTCAAAAGAGTGGCACATTCCATTTCTTTCAACAACTTCTCCTGCATTCAAACTTGGCTATTTGGCATGAGAAGCCTTGTTTGTGACTCATCACAGTTTTTAACATGCTTTCCTTACTAAGCTTTTGTAGTTTTTGATTTAAAGTGAGAGATATGCAACTCTTCCATTCACCTGACACTTTAGAGATCATTGTAGGTTTATTAATTGGCCTAATTTCAATATTGCTGTATCTCAGGAATGGGAAAGCCTGAGGAAAGGGAGAAGCCGTGGGAAGAACCAGTTGGTTGAGCATGAGAACACAAACATACATTGATTAAGTTCATTATTTTATATGGGCATATTTTGCAGTGCCCCCAAACAACTACAATACTAACATCAAAGATCACTGATCACAAGTCACCCTAACAGATATAACAATAATGAAAAATTTGAAATATTTCAGGAATTACCAAAATGTGACATAACAAGTGCACACTTGCTGTTAAAAAAAATGACACCGAAAGACTTGCTGGATGCAGGTTTCCACAAATCTTCAATTTGCAAAAGCAAACAAACAAAAACAAAACACTATGAAGCAAACTAAAGTGAAGTGGAATAAAATGAGGTATGGCTGTATAGCAATTAATGAAAGCATTTTCTTAAGTTAGTAATATATTACATTTAGTGGATGCTTAAAAATATTTTTATAGTAAATTCAACTTGAAGCTAGTTGTCACCTAGATTTGATTATATAGTCTGGTCAGCTCATTTTTCACTTTAAATCTATGCATCACGTAATAGCACATTTGTACAATTTCCTTGTGACATTTACTTAGGAGTTGGGATTTCTTTTCTGTAAAGATAACTTTCATGTTAAATGGTCAGCTTATATGCAAATATTTTAAATTTCCTCAATCAGTTCTATCTCTATAGAGCTCATAATTAATGTTCATAAGGCAGATTTAATTAAGAGGATGCCAAAGAAGTGTATGTTGGACCTGAGTGATTTGGGAGTAGGATTGTTTTCTATGTGCATTTCAAGTTTGTAATTAAGCAAAATAGCTTTGGATAGAAAAATGATTTACTGTGCTTAACCAAACACCCACGTTTTTAAACAAATTGTAATTTGCATATTCTAGGTAATTTGCATTTAAGAGCCTGTGCTTTGAGTTCTGTACTACGCTATTTGAATTCAGGTAAGCGGGCAGGCAAATAGCACAATGTATCAATTTTTGTGATTAAAAATGAGCAGCCAAACACTGTTTATAAAGTGCCCATGAACTGTTATAGTGATCTACCAAGGGTCATGCTGGCTGCTGGAGGTATAATTAGTATGCTCAAAGAAAAACCACCATGTCTGTGATAAGGATATAATAAGTGAAGGGAGGTGAAACCAAAGAAAATAATTATATTTGTGGACTTTAAAATTATTATTTTATTAGGATATAAATTAAGTCACCCCAAAGATGTAGAACTTTATTACTGTATGTGATCAACTTTGATTATATGTAATAATAAATTGTTAGATGTAATATAATGTTTGAACTATTGAACTAGTATTTTTTTCTTTAGGTTTTAATTAAACATGATCCTAATATAGAATCAACAACCAGGGCATGAAATCACACTTTAGAACATGATCAAACAAAATATGTGCATAATTAATCAGGCAATAAACATTCAATGCAATTAATTAGTACAGGCCAAAAATAAAGTCACAGGAGAATTTTAGTATAATTTTAAGTACTTTATATTCATAAAAAAATTTCAAAAATCATTTTATAGTTTTTGAAGTTAATCTTTAAGATCTTTTTTGGTTTGTGACCAAACGTTTTGTAGTTTTACAAGAGTGAATACTTCCCCCTTTCCCCACTCCTTTTTTTTTTTTTTTTTTTTTTGGACACAGGGTCTCACTCTGCTGCCAAGGCTGGTGTGCAATGGTGTGATCAGGACTCACCACAGACTTGACCTTCTGGTCTCAAGTAATCCTCCCAAAACAGCCTCCTAAGTAGCTGGGACCACAGACATATGCCACCATGCTTGGCCAACTTTTATTTTATTTTATTTTATTTATTTATTTATTTATTTATTTATTTATTTATTGTGGAGATGGGGTCTCCCTATGTTGCCCAGGCTGGTGTTGAACTACTGGGCCTCAAACGATCCTCCTGCCTTGGGCTCCCAAAGTGTTGGGATTACAGAAATGAGCCACCATGCCCAGCCTGAATACTCTTCTGTCACTAAAAATTATGTTTAGTAATAATCCAATCATTGTGATGCTGTCTTTACCAAATCATTTTTATTACAGGGCTCAGATGAGACATTAAAACAAAAAAAGAATGTTTATTTTCACAGGAGGCTGTGTGGGGAGGATTGCTTGAGACCAGAAGATCAAGACTGTAGTACAACAGCCTTGGCAGTGGAGTGAGACCCTGTGTCAAAAAATAAAAAAAATAAAAAAATAAAAAGGAGTTGGGGAAGGGGGAAGTATTTACTCTTATAAAACTACAAAACTTTTGGTCACAAACCCAAAAAAATTTATTTTCATTGTCAATCCCAGTGCCACATCAGCAGCTCTTTTCTCCCCTCTAGATAGCCTAGATAGCCTATTCCTCCTTTCTGCTTAAGTCTTGACTGCATTGAAGCTAGTGTGGTGTACATTATTTACCACTTAAAAGTATATTTTAAGTCACAGTGTACCTTTTTTTTATAGTGTTTTCCAAAATAAAGGGTTCATCTTAAAAACACTTAAGTAACAATAATTTGGATGTAATTAACAATATTGTACTTTAATTTTCATTTAAAATTAAAAGTATATTTCAAAGAAAGGGTAAAATTAAGTTGAAAATTAGCCATAATGACAATAAGCTGTTCTGAGAGAAAACTAGTAAAATGTCTTGCTCAACGTGTAATGGTGTTCACACTGCAGCTTCTATGGTGAAATTCACCTATTCAACTGACTGTATTCCTTAAGAATATACTGTCAGGAGAGACAGGCAGTTCTTTCATGAATTCACTATTCATTTAACAGCTTGTTTAGCAGTGAAAAAGACAGAAATTAATTATCACCCAATTAAATACAAAATTACAATTTAAAATAATATGATAAAATGAATGTTTCTTCTTATATTCTGTCAGTGATTTTTGCATTCATCTTAAATAATTATTATTTTCAAAATCCCTAACATGTTAGATACTCATAAAAAGAGTTTTACTTATGAGTAACATGTTGCTTATTTTAACAGCCTTAAACATAATATTTTTCGTAAATATATGTAGTACATTCTTTCATTTTAGAACAGGTTTAACTTTTTCTGTATAGGTGTTTTAATATTATAAATAGTATTAACATATTTCAGGATTTCAGTACAGTTACTGCATTTGTAAATTTCAATATCGCTATTATTTGCAAATTAATACATACCATTTGAAATTATTTTTTTCTGAACGTGATAAAGCTTCAGGGAAAGTCCTAATAATTATGTGCATTTATACATGAAAGGTCAGAGTTTAATTCTAGAATATTATTTATTTTCTTTTGTTTCATGAGAGAACAAAACTGGAGTCTTGGTAATTTAATTTTTTTCTTTTAATGTTAAATTTAGATTTTGCAATTCAGTGTGACAGTTACAAATAGCTTATTTAGAATATCACACAAGATCATTGGCGATACTTGTTAACTCTAGGGAAAGATTTTAATACCTTTCATTTAATTATGATCACCATAACATTCTCTAAATATATTGGGATGCTGGATAAAGTATTTATTGGGAAAATTGATAAGTAACATTATTAAATTACATTTTAAATATTTCCTATTAAATACATACACATAATGAAATAATTTTAATCCCATTTTCATCCCTTTCTTCCATCAAACCTTCCAGCTGTTTTCATTTGTTATACTTTCCATTTCTATCTCCAGCTGTGATTTGGAACCCATTCAGAAAGTTGAAAAATTATAATGATCTCTCATGCATTTACAGAAACATGTGAATGTATTTATTAGAAAAGAAAAGAATGGAATTGTCAATTTAACCAGAACTATAGCTATGAATATCACTGTGAAGAATAAAAGCTTTTGTTTCACTCAACACAAGCTCACAATACTTTTTTTTTATGAAGAGTTTCTGTCCTCAGAAAACATTGAATAGATGAGTGCTAGCTCAAGTAAAAGGCATTTGTGATAACTTCAGGTATAATTGTCATCTATTTTCCTGTATCTATTTTCTTCTTTTTTTTTCCATTCTTCCCCATTTATATCCCACTCTTTCTATAAAAATAGAATTTAACCTGAACACTCGTTCAAGTACTCAAAAAAATGTGTAAATTTAGCCAGGCAATAACCTCAAAATAAAGGTATCAACTATAGTAGTGATAGGGATTTTTAAATACATTCTATGGCAATTTTAGCAGAGAAAGTAAAAAACAAAAACAAGAGACTGTCTTGTGTGAAGTAATATTTATAATCTGATCTGAAGAACTGAACATTCATATCACAAACTCTGGCAGTTTCTCTGACCACCTGACTTTATATTCAGCCTCTTTCAACACTTGAATAGGCATCACAAAATTAATACATCCCGAAACGATTTCCCAATACTCTTTTCAAAAAGAACCTATTTCTTTCACAATATTTTACATCGTAGTAAGTGACAACATTGTTCTTACAGGTGCTCAGGCTCTTTCTTTCACACTCCCCATGTAATTTATCAGTAAATACTATAAATGCTCTCTTCAAAATATATCCAACACCTATTACTTCTCACTACTCCATCACTACCACGCAGTTTCACATTGCTCTCCATCTCCTCTATAATTTCTTCCCAACTAATCTCTGTGATTCTCTCCTAGCCTCATCTAGCAGCTATAGGGCCCTTTAGAAACATAAGACAATTGACAATATTTCATTTTTCCTTTTTGTGACAACATTAAGTGAAATGGCCCAGGCATAGAAAGACAAATACTGTTATGTCCTCACCCATATGTGGAATCTAAAAGATTTCATGCCATAGAAACAGAGTAGAATGGTGGTTACCAGAGGCTGGGGTAGTTAGGATAGGTGGGGGAAGGGGAGATGTAATTGTAGTTAAGCAGGAGGAATAAGTTCAATAAATCTATCATACAGCATGGTGACTATAGTTAATGACAATACTATATTCTCAAGAAATGCAAAGATAATGGATGTTAATTAAGTCTTCTCACCCTAAAATTGGTAACTATTTGTTAATTAGCTAGATTTTACTGTTCCACAATGTAGGTACACTTCAAAACGTCACGTTGTACATGATACATACATACAATTTTATCTGTTAATTTGATAAATATATAAACAGGTGGATCATGTAATTCATTTTCACAAACCCACCAGAGCTCCCAGTTCATTCAGAGCCAAGATCTTCTAATGGTTAATGATGACCTACATGGTCACTCTGAACTCAACTTTTTGACATTCTCCTCCTCATCCATTTTTTTCCTACCACAGCAACCTCTCAATTCTTACAACTCACCCAAGCAATATTTCTGTTATGAGCCTTTCCAGCAGATCTTTTCAATGCCTGAAGCTTCTTCCCTCACACCTCCCTATGACATACTGCCTTGCTTCTTTCAACTCTCTGCCCAAATCTCAGTCCCTCAGTAGACCTTTCCTAACTTTATTTAGCACCCCACACATATTTTCTCTTGCTTTCCCTTCCTGATATTTTCCCTATATTTTCATCCCAATATGAAAATTCCATGAGGGAAGGAATTTTTCTATTTTACTCACTGCTATATGTATTGTTCTTGGAAAATGTCTAATCATGCAAGTGTTCAGTAAATACATATTGAATAAATGAAAATGTTTATATTTTAAATGACATAAAGGTAACTTTAAAGAAAATAATCAAAGAAAAGTAAGAGTTTTCATTACACTGTTTTACCTTCCTATTATTTTCACAGTAATTAACTATAGAGAATTACTTATAAATGCATTTGTTGCTCTGAGATTTTTATGTCATCTTGACAGCAAGATAGATAATATGAAAATAGAGGAAGGAAAGAAGTTGGGCTTAACCAATGTAAAGAAATCTAATGATAAATATAGTATAAATGAATTTTAAATGTAAAGGATATCATATTAAAAATATAACATGTATGCCTTAACCACACTCTAAGAAAGATAATGAACTGAAATCACCTGTGATTGACTACATGACATTTTAGGGATCTATTTTTTTCTGTAGTCAGTCTTTTTATTTTTCAATATTGAATACAAACCAACATATTTAAGGTCCAAAAGAGATTTGTTATTGCTTATTTTTCCTCTGCATGTCTCTATTTAGTAATTTCCCTGTGAGAATTTAAGTATTGTAAACGTATTTTGAAGTAAGCTTTCAACCATATATATGTCAACTTTGCGTCGTTGATCATTTGGAAGATTTTTAAAGAGTGGCAGAAATTATAGTTACAGATAGTCTAACTCAAAGTGAGAAGAAAAGAGTAATTTTTTTATTTTTTAAATAAATTAAGATACTAAAAAGAACCAAGAAAGTAAAATTTAAAGTATAATGGCACATATGATATACTATTTTATATATCCTATACTGTGTTGAGACTTTCTATTCAACAAATTTACTTTAGGCTTTTCTAGGAAGTATTTTTCTGTCTATTCCCATGACGAAAATTTCATCAGATTTCCTTAGGGATTTGAATTCTTAATTGGAGAATTCCATATGAAGTGATATGGAAAGATCTCCAGATTATTTAAAAAACAAGCAAGCAAACAACAACAAAAAACCTTCACAACAGTGTGTACAGGATGCAATATTTTATGTAAGAAAAAGAAACTTAAGACTATGTATTTGTATATCACTTGCATGAAGACACTAGAAGGATACTCAAAAATAACAAAAGTGACTTGCTGTTTGAAAAGGGATTAAAGTTTATGGGAGCAGAGGCCAAGACAAATATACCAGTGGATAATTTCTATACCATTTACCTTTTAAAACATATGAATATATGACTTAAAAATAATTTTAAAGGCCCTCCATATAATATTATATACTTTCTCTTGATTCTGGGACACATTTGATTCTGATACACTTTTGAAAAGTCTATTCTGATACACTTTTGAAAGATGTAACCAAACAGCTCTTCAATTTACTGTGTTTTAATTGTTTACAGTCATAGCATCCTGCTTGGACCAGGGCAGTGGCATGAAGCCCAGCACAGGAAGTAACTTAGAGGAATTTCTTACTTTATAGTTGATAGATAAGACATATCAGTGACTCAGCTGTCTTTACTAATTAATTGAAAACTGATATAGCCAGAATACCTTTATAGTATTAATATTTGAAAATGAACACGTCTAAAAATGAACTATGACTATTGGAATTTTCTTAGATAAGGGATAGCGACAAGACAGAACTTATCAGTGAATTATAAAAGAAAAACTTATGAAATAGTTGACTTTATTTTTTTTTAAATAATCAACAGGGTGAGTCACATGTTGTGAAGATGCACACTGCTTCTCACTTTTTGCCACTAAAATAGGACAGGTTTTATCTCTGACTTGGAAATTCATGAAATTACTTTCCTATAAAACAACAGAAAAAACGATACAGAAATGTAGCTGAATGTATAGGCTACAGTTTGGCAGTAGTGCCCGTAGTGCAATTTTCAACAAAGAGTATTTAACCACCACAAACAGCAGATAGTTCTTATTTGATGTTCAGAGGATAAAGAGGGAATGATATTCAGAGAAGTATGAAATAACTTTTTGAAAGTGATTGAAAACATTGGAGAAGAATTCATAACTTCTGCAAATCCTACATGACATAAATTTTAAAAATAAAGAAACAAGGACAGCTTATAGTGAAACCACTGAAAACCCACTACCATGAAAGAAACATAAATATGTCCAAAGAGAAAAGACAGATTATTTTAAAAGATCATTTAAAAAGAGTAGAAATTGGAAATCAGAATTCTCAGTAGTGTCAATAGAGGTCAGAAGAGAGAAGACGAATGCCTTCAATGTGCTGAGACAAAAATGACTAATTCTACATATAAGTAAACTTTTGATTATGGAGATGAGAAGAAAATTTCAAACAATAAAAAGTGATACTCTCAAGGAAATTTAATGCAAGTTAAATCGCTGGTAAATATGTGGGTATATCTAAAAATAACATGACTGCATAAGGTGATAACGATGTGTAAGGTTAACATTAATCAAAAATAATAATAACACTAACGTACTAAAAATATATGCATTCCAGATGATGAGACTTAAAGCATTCCAAGTTCCCCACATTGTTTAAACATGAAGATAAAGACTTTGGCTATTTTTAAAGTTTTAGTTAGCAAGCCTGCCCACATTTAGAGGGAAGTGACTAAAAGAATGGGCTTAAGGAACAATATAGTTTCCAAATGAGCCCCAATGGAATAAGCTAATGCTGCTGGAGAACCAGTAGAGATATAAGTGATACATACATTCCTGTGGTTTAATTACTGAATTTGGGGATTTTTATTATATATTATTATTGTAGCAAGTCCACACACATAATTAGATAAGAATAAAAGAATAAATAGGTCTGGCGTGGTGGCTCACGCCTATAATTCCAGCACTTTGGGAGGGCGAGGTGGGTAGATCACCTGATGTCGGGAGTTCGAGACCAGCCCAGCCAACATGGTGAAACCTCATTTCTACTAAAAATACAAAAATTAGCCGGTCGTGGTGGTGCATGCCTGTAATCCTAGCTACTTGGAAGGCTGAGGCAGGAGAACCACTCGAACCCTGGAGGCAGAGGTTGCAGTGAGACAAAACTGCGCACCACTGCTCTCTAGCCTGGGCGACAAACTGAGACTCCATCTCAAAAAAAAAAAAAAAAAAAAAAAAAAAAAAAAAAAAAAGGAATAAATAGACTGTATCTACTATAATAGTGGGAGATTTTCCCCTTTCTTTAGTAGATATAAATGAAACCAAAAAAGATGCAGAGGGGAGAAATATGAAACAAATCTAATTATAATAAGCATTAAAAGGAGAAAAGAAAATTTTAAAATAAAATAGATTCCACTAATATTTTGTTAGAAATGTATCAAAATACAAGTAAACACAATAAATTTAAATGAGCTGAATTATCAATTAAAAAAGATTATGAATTGAAGAAAATTCCAGCTTTATGCTGTTTATAGGATATAACATGCATCTTAAAAACATTAAAATGAAAATGAGGGAAAAATAAACCTGGAAAATATTGAAGGAGAGAGGTAATAAATAAGTTAATATATAGAATATATTTCAATAATAAATTATCAAAGAGTAACTATACAAATAAATAGATGATAAGTTGTAGATTGTAGTAGCTCATAAAAAACTAAAAGAAAAATCCAAATGATGGATTGGAATGTTGTTCAGCTAATATTCAGCTGCTCCTCCTCTTCTTAAAACAGAGTAATTTTCCCACTCCATTTATGTGAAATAATTACTCTGCAAAAAAAAATGCCAGAATAAGCTCAAAGAATGAAGAAATATGATTAATGACCTAAAAACATTAAGTACTAAGATATGACACAAAACACATATACATAAGATTAAAAATCTAAAATATGGTTATTTTATTATATTTGTCAAAATTAATAAAAACTATTATGAATAAATAGAGATTTAAAATAATATTATGAATAAATGTTTCTCTAAAATTTTTGGCAGACTGGTGGTTAAAAAATCTGAACGTTCATCTCTTTTTTTTTTTTATTATACTTTAAGTTTTAGGGTACATGTGCACATTGTGCAGGTTAGTTACATATGTATACATGTGCCATGCTGGTGCGCTGCACCCACTAACTCGTCATCTAGCATTAGGTATATCTCCCAATGCTATCCCTCCCTCCTCCCCCCACCCCACCACAGTCCCCAGAGTGTGATATTCCCCTTCCTGTGTCTATGTGATCTCATTGTTCAATTCCCACCTATGAGTAAGAATATGCGGTGTTTGGTTTTTTGTTCTTGCGATAGTTTACTGAGAATGATGATTTCCAATTTCATCCATGTCCCTACAAAGGACACGAACTCATCATTTTTTACGGCTGCATAGTATTCCATGGTGTATATGTGCCACCTTTTCTTAATCCAGTCTATCATTGTTGGACATTTGGGTTGGTTCCAAGTCTTTGCTATTGTGAATAATGCCGCAATAAACATACGTGTGCATGTGTCTTTATAGCAGCATGATTTATAGTCATTTGGGTATATACCCAGTAATGGGATGGCTGGGTCAAATGGTATTTCTAGTTCTAGATCCCTGAGGAATCGCCACACTGACTTCCACAATGGTTGAACTAGTTTACAGTCCCACCAACAGTGTAAAAGTGTTCCTATTTCTCCACATCCTCTCCAGCACCTGTTGTTTCCTGACTTTTGAATGATTGCCATTCTGACTGGTGTGAGTTGGTATCTCATTGTGGTTTTGATTTGCATTTCTCTGATGGCCAGTGATGATGAGCATTTTTTCATGTGTTTTTTGGCTGCATAGATGTCTTCTTTTGAGAAGTGTCTGTTCATGTCCTTTGCCCACTTTTTGATGCGGTTGTTTGTTTTTTTCTTGTAAATTTGTTGGAGTTCATTGTAGATTCTGGATATTAGCCCTTTGTCAGATGAGTAGGTTGCGAAAATTTTCTCCCATTTTGAAGGACTTCATGTCTAAAACACCAAAAGCAATGGCAACAAAAGCCAAAATTGACAAATGGGATCTAATTAAACTAAAGAGCTTCTGCACAGCAAAAGAAACTACCATCAGAGTGAACAGGCAACCTACAAACTGAACGTTCATCTCATAAAGCTAAGACAAAATAGAAATAAATTGATAAACTTAGAAAAAAGAAATAAAGATAAAACTAGAAATCAATGGAATAGCAAGCAAATATACAATAAAGAAAATAGACAAAGCATAATTGGTTATTTGAAAAGACTATAAATTTGTAAATACACAGGAAGATTGTTAATAAAAAAAGAAAAAAATTACAAAATCAAGTATAAAATGGGTTCTAATGTATAATGACATGTCTTACATATGTTGAAAATGTAACAAAATTAGTTAAAATTTGTACTAATAAAATTGATAATGTAGATAAATTGGACAAGATTTTAAAGTCAAAACTTCCTAAAAACGGAGAAAAAAGAAGCAAAATTGAACATTCCATTACATGTTAAACATATTAAATTTATTATTAAAAGTATTTCCCACTTTAAAACCCACCAAAAAAACACAAACATAAAATATGTCAGGACAAGAAAGTAACAAATGAATTATTCCAGACATTAAATATTAATAGAAATAAAAAGTTTTACACTAACTGCTCCAGAACACAGAAAAAAAGGAAGCATGTTTTCCAATTTTTTTTTACACAAGCAAACTTTACTAAAAATGTGCAAGAATATATAGAAAAGGAAAATAACAGGTTAATGTCTCTAATAAATGTAAACCCAAAATGCTACAAAATTATAAAAAATTTAATCTAGCAGGATTAAAAAATAGTAATATGTCAAAACCAAACATTAGTTAATTTAGTACTGTAACCAATAATATCAAAATGAAAATAAGTAACATTCTCTATTCAGTTATAGCCTGTCACCATTTCATATACATTTTGATTAGTTTTTTTCTGAATATAGAAAGTTAATATGAATAATCTATTAAATAGTCTTCGAGAACTTCCCCAAAACCATATGATTTTTGAAAAATTCATATTAGTAGCATCTTATGTATATAAATGTAACCTAGGGAAGGTGAGCATGTCTGCTGATTTGGCAATTTTCATGTAGCTCTTACAGTAGTAATGCAGCAAACAAACCTAATTATTTCTAGCATTTCTCTTTTAAGGTGAAAGACAAATCTTCATAAATTTTTCATTGGTCTTTTGGGAAATCTCAATAATTATTTTACTTATGACATGTCCTGAGTATTTTTTTCCCAAATTTAGAGTTCAATCCTGTGTAGGTGTTTGTTTACAATAGAGTTGTGAGTGCTTGAGAAAGACTGGTTACATATTTGATCAAAATGATAATATAATAAACCATTCAAAATAAATAGAGAAGATAACATGATTGTAACAAATCTTAGCTCTTTTCATGAATGTGAACCTTTTTTTTCCTATTTCTCAATTAGAAACACAATAATGTTCACATAAAGCATAGGAAATTATTCCAGGAATATACTGAACCTATGCTATCACTTTACACAGAGGCAAAGTTCAATCTTTCATAATATTGATGAGGGCACTCATCAGGAGACCAAGGAAGCAAGCCCATCAAAACTGAGCAAATTTTACATCATTTTACCATGATTTATAGTTTCTTGTCAGACCTAGGTATCATAAATTAAGAAAAGTGAAATTTACTTTCCAAATTTTATTTCGATGATACTCTCTCATATTCTGAAACATACTAACACATTATTTTGGAGCAGTAATTTTTAAAGCATAGTTGAGAGACCCTTGCAGGTCTCAAGGACCCTTTTAGAGAGTCGACGAAGAAAAAGCAATTTTCATAATAAGGCAAAAATGTTACTTGCTTTCTTCATTTTTATTCCCCCACAAGTGTACAGTGTATTTTTCCAGAGGCTACATGATGTGTGACATTACATCAGATTCCATGTGCAGCAGCAGATATAAAAATCCACATAAACACAATTTAAAAAAAACCATATGATCATCTCAATAGAGGCAGAAAAACTTTTGATAAATCCAACATCCCTTCATGACAAAAACCCTCAACAAACTAGGCATTGAAGGAATGTACCTTAAAATAATCAGAGCCATCTGTGACAAACACACAACCAACTTGTACTGAACTGGAAAAAGCTGGAAACATTCCCCTTAAGAACTGAAACAAGACAAGGATGCCCACTCTCACCACTCCTATTCAACATGGCACTGGAAGATTTTAGCCAGAGCAATCAGTTAAGAGAAATAAATAAAAGGAATCTAAATAGGAAAATAAGTTAATTATCTATTTTCACTGATGATATGATTTTATACCTAAAGAAGCTTAAAGACTCCACCAGAAGGCTCTTGAAATGGATTAACAACTTCAGAAAAGTTTCAGGATACAAAATCAATGTACAAAAATCAGTAGTGTTTCTGTACACCAATAACATTCAACCTAAGAGCCAAATCAATAATGGAATCCCATTTACAATAACCAGAAAAATATAAAATACTTAAGAATATATCTAATCAAGGGGGTGAAAGATCTCTACAAGGAGAACTACAAAACATTGCTGAAAGAAATAATAGATGACAAAAACAAATGGGTAAACGTTCCATATTCAGACTAGAAGAATCAGTATCATTAAAATGGCCATACACCCCAAAGCAATCTACAGATTCAACACTATTCTTATCAAACTACCAACATCATTTTTCACAGAAATAGAAAAAAAAAACTATTCTAAAATTCATATGTAACCAAGAAAGAGTGTCAATAGCCAAAGCAATCCTAAGTAAACAGAACAAATCCAGAGGCATCACATACCCAACTCCAAACTATACTATAAGTTTACAGTAATCAAAGCAGCATGGTACTGGTACAAAAAGAGACACATAGACCAATGGAACAGAACAGAGAACCCAGAAATAAAGCCACACACCTACAACCACATGATCTTTGACAAAGTCAATGAAAACAAGAAACGCAGAAAGAACTCTCTATTCAATAAATTGTGCTGGGATAACTGACTATCCATATGCAGAAGTAGAAAACTAGACATCTGCTTATCAGCATATGCAAAAATTAACTTAAGATGAATTACTGATTTAAATGTAAGACCTCAAACTCTAAGAATCCTAAAGAAAAACCTGAGATACACTCGTCTCAACATTGGCCTTGGCAAAGAATTTATGTCTGAGTCCTCAAAAGTAATTGTAGCAAAAACGAAAATAAACTTTAAGAATGTAGTTGGACTGTGTGTAACTCAAAAAATAAATGCTTGAGGGAATGGATACCCCATTCTCCATGACGTGCTTCTTTCATATTGCATGCCTGTATCACTTAACCTACAGGGTGGGAGAAAATATTTAAAAACTACGCATTCAAAAAAGGTCTAATATCCAGAATCTTTAAGGAACTTAAACAAATCAACAATCAAAAAACAAATAGCCCACTAAAAAGTGGGCAAAGGACGTGAACTTCTCAAAAATAGACATATAAATGGCCAAGAAACATAGGAAAAAATGCTCATCATCATAATCATCAGAGAAGTGCTAATAAAAACCACAATGAGATAACATCTCACACCAGTTAGAATTGTTATTATTAAAAAGTAAAAAACAAATGTTGAGGCTGCAGAGAAAAGGGAACACTTTTACATTGTTGGTGGGAATGTTAATTAGTTTAGCCATTTGCAGAAAGCAATTTGGAGATTTGTCAAAGAATTAAGATTTAAATTAACTTTTGACCCAGCAATTTCATTACTGGGCAAATACAAAAAGGAATATGAATTGTTTTACAAAAAAAACACATGTACTTATATGTTCACTGCAGCACTATTCACTATAGCAAAGATGTAGAATCAACCAAGGTGCCTATCAATGGTGGAGTGTATAAAGAAAATGTGCTACATGTACATCATGGAATACTACACAGCCATAAGAAAGAGCAAAATCATGTTCTTTGCAGCAACATAGATGTAGGTGGAGACCATTGTCCTCACTGAATTAACATAGAATCAGAAAAACAAATACCACATGTTCTCACTTATAAGTGAAAGCTAAATATTGGAAACACATGGAAATAAGATGGGAAAAATAGACAGGGGGATGGAGGGAGAGGGGAAGGGTTGGAAAACTACCTATTCAGTACTATGCTTACAACCTGAGTGACAGGTTCTGTTGTATCCCAAATCTCAGCATCATGCAATATACCCTTGAAACAAATTTGCACATGTACCCTCTGAATATAAAATAAAAGTTGAAAAAAAATAATTTCCAGCCATCCTCTAACAAGACAGGAACTAAAGAGATTTGCAAAGTTGTTAAACCCATGTCACTCTTTATAATATTTTTTATTTTGTTTTGGAATAACAGTGGATCCAAGAAGCGGCCCACTGGCAACAGACAACACAGGTGCAAGTGTACACCTCTCTGGGGCATAATGTCCTCTAGGTTTATTCATGTTGGCACAGATAACAGAATTCCATTATTTTTAAAGGTGAAATAGTCTTCCATTGTGTATATATACTTTTTTTATTCATCTATCCAAGTAACCCAAGTGATAGGGACTAAGTTTGCTTCCATATTTTGGCTATTGTGAATAACACTGCACTGAACATGGGAGAACAGACATCCTTTCATACGAATGTCAGTTTCTTTGAATATATACCCAGAAGTGGGACTGTATTATTATATGGTAATTCCACTTTTTTGATTTTTGAGGAACTTCCATACTGTGTTTCATAATGGTTATGCTAATGTACATTCCCACCAGTTACAAGTGTTTCCTCTTCTCCATATGTTTGCCAACACTATCTTTTGTCTTTTACCAAACAGACATTCTAACATGTGAAGGGTGTATCTCGCTGTGATGTTAATGTCCATTTCTCTGATGATTAGTAATGCTGAGTATTTTTTCATATATCTGTTTGCCATCGCATCATAGAAAATCACATCATGGAAAATGGGGTATCCATCCCCTCAAGCATTTATCCTTTGTGTTACAAATAATCCAATTATACTCTTTTCATTATTTAAAAATGTAAGATCAAATTATTATTGACTATAGTCACACTGTTGTGTTATCAAATACTAGGTTGTGTTTATTCTTTTTAATATTTTTTGTACTCATTAACCGCCCCCGCCTTTTTTTCCAACCTTGCACTACCCTTCCCAGCCTCTGGTAACCATACTTCTACTCTCTATCTCCATGAATTCATTTGTTTTGATTTTTAGATCCCACAAATAAGAGAGAACAGGCAGTGTTTGTCCTTCTGTGCTTGGCTTATTTCACTTAACATAACAATCTCCAGTTTCATCCATGCTGTTACAAATGATGGGATCTCATTCATTTTTATGGCTAAATAGCCCTCCATTGTGTATAAGTACCATATTTTTTTTGCCCATTCATCTGTTGGTAGACACTTAGGTTCCTTCCAAACCTTGGTTATTGTGCAAAGCACTGCAACAAACATGGAAGTGCAGATATTTCCTCAATATATTAATTTCCTTCATTTGGGGTATATGCCCAGCAGTGGGATTGCTGGATCATATGGTCACTCTATTTCTGTTTTTCTGAGGAACCTCCCAACTGTTCTCCATAGTGGTTATGCTAATTTACATTTCCACCTACAGTATATAAGGGTACTCTTTTCTTCACATCCTCTCCAGCATTTGTTATTTCCTGTATTTTGGATAAAAGTCATTTTAATTGTGGTAAGAGGATAACTCATTGTAGTTTTGCTTTACATTTCTCTGATGACCAGTAATGCTGAGCACCTTTTTATATACCTGTTTTCCATTTGTATATCTTCTTTTGAGAATTGTCTTTTCAAATATTTTCTCCCTTTTAATTGGATTATTAGGCTTTTTTTTTCCTTTAGGATTGTTTGAGCTCCTTATATATTCTGGTTATTAATCCCTTGTCAGATGGGTAGTTTGTAAATATTTTCTCCAATTCTGTGGGTTATCGCTTCACTTTTTTTTTATTATTTCCTTTGCCGTGCAGAAGCTTTTTAACTTGAGGTGATCCCATTTGTCAATTTTTTGCTTTGGTTGCCTGTGCTTATGGGATATTACTCAAGAAATTTTTGCCCAGACCAATGTCCTGAAAAGTTTTCCCAATGTTTTCTTGTAGTAGTTTCATACTTTGAGGTCTGAGGTTTAAGTCTTTAATATATTTTAATTTGATTTGACTTTTGTATGTTGCAAGAGACATGGATATATTTTAATTCTTCTGCATATGGATATCCAGTATTCCCAGCACAATTTCTTGAAGAGACTTTCTCTTCCCCAATGTATGATTTTGACAACTTTGTCAAAAATGAGTTCACTATGGGTGCGTAGATTTGTTTCTCAGTTCTCTATTCTGCTCCATTGGTCTATGTGTCTGTATATCGCCAGTACCATGCCAGCACGGCACTATGGCTCTGTAGTATAACCTGAAATTTTGTTTACTATAGCTCTGTAGTATAATTTGAAATCAGGTAATGTGATTCCTCCAGTTTCATTCTTTTTGATTAGGCTAGCTTTGTCTATTTGGGGTCTTTTGTCATTCCAGATAAATTTTAGAATTTTTTCTGTGTCTATAAATAATGTCATTAGTATTGATAGGAAATGCATTATACCTGTAGATCATTTTGGGTAGAATGGATATTTTAACAATATTGATTCTTCTAGTCCATTAACATGGATTATCTTTCCATTTTTTGTGTCAGCTATAATTTCTTTTGTAAGTATTTTATAGTTTTCCTTATAGAGATCTTTCGTGTATTTGGTTAAGTTAATTCCTAGGCATTTAATTTTATTTCTGGGTATTGTAAATGAGATT
Source organism: Pan troglodytes (assembly GCF_028858775.2). Classification (NCBI taxonomy): domain Eukaryota; kingdom Metazoa; phylum Chordata; class Mammalia; order Primates; family Hominidae; genus Pan; species Pan troglodytes. The sequence goes on from NC_072403.2 coordinate 132,296,858, forward strand.
ACATTTTTCTTTCTTTTTTAGGTTGTTCACTATTAACATGTAGAAATGCTACTGATTTTTGTACATTGATTTTTTTGTCTTACAACTATAATGAATTTGTTTAACTACTGAGTTTTCAGTAGTTAAAAAGCTACTGAATATTTTTTGATAGAGTTTATAGATTTTTTTTCAAACATGAGATCACATCACCTGCAAAATATAATATTTTGACTTCTTCATTTCCAATTTGGATGCCTTTTATTTCTTTCTCTTGTCTTTTTGCTCCAGGTAGGACTACCAGTTTTATGTTAAATAACAGTGGTGACAGTGGGCATCCTTGTTGTGTTCCACATCTTTGAGGAAAGGCTTTCAGTTTTTTTCTCATTCGGTATGATACTATTTGTGGGTCTGTTTTATATGGCTTTTATTATGTTTAGTTATGTTACTTCTATATCCAGTTTTTTTGTGGATTTTTATCATGATGTATGTTGAATTTTATCAAATGCTTTTTTCAGCATCAATTGAAATGATTGTATGGTTTTTATCCTTTATTCTGTTGATATGATGTGTCACATTCATTGATTTGCATATGTTGAACCATCCTTGCATCCCTAGGATAAATTTCACTTGGTCATGATGAATGAACTTTTTAATGTGTTGTTGAATTCGGTTTCCTATTACCTTGTTGATGATTTTTGGATCAATATCCATTGCAAGTGTCAGCCTGTGGTTTTCTTTTTTTGATGTGTCTGATTTTGGTATCAGGGTAATGCTTGCCTTGTAGAATGAATTTGGAGGTATTCCCTCCTCTATTATTTTTTTGGAAAAGTGTAAATAGAGTTGGTATTAGTTCTTTAAATGTATGGCAGAATTCAGCAGTGAAGGCATTGGCTATCAGGGTTTTTCTTTACTGGGAAACTTTCTATTATGGTTTCAATCTCATTACTTGTTATTCATCTGTTCATGTTTTGAATTTCTTCATGGTTCAATCCGTAATGAATTCATGAGATTCACTATTTTAGCTCCCACATACGAGTGAGAACATGCAATATTTGACTTTCTGTGCTTGCCTTACTTCACTTAACATAATGACCTCTAGTTTCATCCATGTTGCTGCAAATTATGGAATTTCATTTTTTCTGGCTGAATAATATTTCATTCTGTACATATACCAAATTTCCTTTATTCATTCATCTGTCATTGGACACCTAGGTTGATTCCATATCTTGGTTGTTGTGAATAGTAGTACTGCAATAAACATGGGGGTATAGATATCTTGTTGGTATACTCATTTCCTTTATTTTGGATATATACCCAGCAGGGGAATTGTTGGATCATAGAGTAGTTCTATTTTTAGTTTTTGATGAACCTCCATACTGTTTTTATAGCAGTTGCACTACTTTACATTCCCATCAACAGTGTACGAGCATTCCTTTCTCCACATTCTCACCATCTTCTCTTATTTTTTCTTTTTAATAGTCATTTCAACTGGGGTCAGATAACATCTCGTTGTTTTGATTTGTATTTCTTTAATAATTAGTGATGTTGAGCATTTTTTCATATACTTCTTGACTATTTGTTTGTCTTTTCTTGATAAATGTTTATTCAAATCTTTTGCCCATTTTTAAATTGTATTATTTGCTGTTTTTTTGTGTGTGTGTTGTTTTATTTGCTATTTAGTTGTTTGATTTCCTTATGTATTCTGGTTAGATGCTTCCAGCTTTGTTCTTTTTGCTCAAAACTGATTTGGCTATTTTGGGTCTTTTGCGGTAATATACCAATTTTAGGTTGTATACTATACCATTTTTTTATGTGAAAAATGACATTGACAATTTGATAGCCATTGCATTGAATCTGTGGATCACTTTGGATAGTATGGACATTTTAACACTGTTATTTCTTCCAATCCGTGAACATGAGCTATCTTTTAAGGATAAATATTTTAAACATTTTCAGTTTTTATTTCTTTTATTACAAAGTATTAAAAGAATGTTTGTCCTCAGTGTATTCAAGAATTCACTTAATGGATGAATTATATCCTGAGATCAAAGAATTGAAATAGCTCTTGAGGATAAAATTATTCTTTGACCTTAAAAACACCACACACATACAGTTTTAGTTGTGCCACAGTTGCTGCTAGTATAGTCTCAACTACTCATATTAATTGTAACATTTACCAAAAGTAGCTAATTTCTATTTCACAGAGGGCCCTGGATAATTCAGAATTGCCTGCAATATAAGTGTTTAGCAGTCTATCAAAGTACTTTAACGCACAAGAGTTTCATCTGCCAAAGATTGACCTTAATTATGTAAACTTAGATTATTATTTATTATTATTATTATACTTTAAGTTCTAGGGTACATGTGCACAACATGCAGGTTTGTTACATATGTATACATATGCCATGTTGGTGTGCTGCACCCATTAACTCGTCATTTACATTAGGTATATCTCCTAATGCTATCCCTCCCCCCTCCCCCCACCCCACGACAGGCCCCAGTGTGTGATGTTCCCCTTCCTGTCTGCAAGTGTTCTTACTGTTCAATTCCCACCTGTGAGTGAGAACATGTGGTATTTGGTTTTCTGTCCTTGTGACAGTTTGCTCAGAATGATGGTTTCCAGCTTCATCCATGTCTCTACAAAGGACATGAACTCATCCTTTTTTATGGCTACATAGTATTCCATGATGTATATGTGCCACATTTTCTTAATCCAGTCTAAAAATGCTCATCATCACTGGCCATCAGAGAAATTCAAATCAAAACCACAATGAGATACCATCTCACACCAGTCAGAATGGTGATCATTAAAACGTCAGGAAACAAAAGGTGCTGTAGAGGACGTGGAGAAATAGGAACCCTTTTACACTGTTGGTGGGACTGTAAACTAGTTCAACCATTGTGGAAGACAGTGTGGCGATTCCTCAAGGATTTAGAACTAGAAATACCATTTGACCCAGCCATCCCATTACTGGGTATATACCCAAAGGATTATAAATCATGCTGCTGTAAAGACACATGCACACATATGTTTATTGTGGCACTATTCACAATTGTAAACTTAGATTCTTAAAGTGTTTCTGAGCTTACAATTACTGAAAGAAGAATTTTTCTCTTTAGCACATTTAAAGTATACAAAACCCAATTTAGTTATTTCCTGGGAATTTTAAAAATATTCAATTTAATTAACTGCCTAATTATGTTTATAAGCAAAACAAAATCAATATTTAAGAGATATTAACATCAATGATATTTTTCTTATAAATCAAATACTCTCTAGAAAAAAGAAAAGATTTCATATCTACACAGGAGGTAAAGAGCTCCATGAATTAAAGACACAGACATATAAACTATAGCTTATAGTGTCAGTTTTACAATTTCAAGAGTATTAGGTCAAGAGTAAAAACAGAAACACAAGCATCTACTCCATATTTCAAAGGCCCTTTCTCTCAATAGACTTAAAATTCTTAAATATTTGAGTTTAAAATAGAATAATAGATAAACAAATGCAAAGGATTAACAAACTGGATCTTTATTGTCTCTCACTCAACAGATTACTATTATCTATCTACAGAGATCACCAAATAGTTGAGATCATAAGACCAAATTCCCAATCACTGCCGCAACCAAAGAGAAAAGTTACCACTCATGCATGAATAAGAAAACACAATAAAACACCATATATAATCAGTGAAGTGGAAACACTTTCTCAGGAAACAGAGAGTTATAAAAGTTAAGGTTTTTGCTGCATGGTATTCTCTCTGGGAATCAAAAAAAATTGTATCTACGTCTAAGTTGTTATGAATAACACTTCCTTGACAGTGTGGTTTATCTCTCCCTGTCAGGCAAGTATTTTCAGAATCTCAGTAAACTCCAAAACTGTTAAAATATTTTAAAACTAACACCATAACATTCATAAAAATATAAATTTGAAATTAGCCCAATTGTCTCATAAAATTGATGTTTAGCATCTCTTTGTAATTGGCCCTCTTGGTTTTAAAGATTGAAACTTACATTTGTTTTATCTAAATTCCTTCCTCTGCAAATTGACCTTCAGCTCTCACAGATGGTATTAAGGAACTGGAACTCACCAGATGACCAGATCCAGACAATGAGATACCAGGCTCCTCATCATGACTGCCTCCTTACCCCTCCCTAATTCCTGTTTTCATTACTTTTTGCTATATATACACCCAATTTTAGTTGGTTGGGGAGACAAATTTGAGACTTATCTCCAGTGTTATTGGATGACCTCACCTGATTAAAGCCTTTCTTCCGTGGCTATACTCACTGTTTCAGTGATTGGCTTTCCATATGATGAGCAATAGGACCTTGACCAAACCCCTGGCATCTTGGCAACAAATTGAACATGTATCCAAGCGTTTACTTTTTTCCATTAAGAGAGAACCAGTTCAAAAGAGAATCCAAGGAATACACACATACACGGGTAATGAAAAATGCTAATTACATCTTCACTGGAACCTTTCATTTGCATTTTTTGAAATAACTACTGATGATAGCATAAACTCTCTATAAGCTACTTCTTTCTCCAAAATTTGCAAAATAGTCAAAGGTTATAAAAGATTCAGATTCTTATATTATGAGATTATTCTGAGAGGTCCCTCCAGATCTAAACAATGCCTTGCATCTCACTGAAAGGATACCCATTTATCTTTTTACTTCTTTCAAACTGTGTGTCTTTTCTTTTTTCTGACACAAGATCTTTCAAAAAAGGAGCTCTGAATCTGTTAATTGGCTTGCATCTGAGAATTGGGTATGAAATTTTGAAGCCCTTTCACAGCAATTCAAGTCAGTTGTATGCCCAGAATTTTAGAGTAGGCCGATAGCTAGAAATGAACAGGAGAGGGAGCTCCTGAGAAGGGAAAAGTCTGGGAAGGCTCATTCCAGGACCACCCGAAATTTGCATATTAACAGCATCTCTACTGCTGGAGTGGGCGGGCACTTAGTCAAAAGTGGGTAGGGAAGAAGAGGTAGCCACATGGAAAGAAATGCCCCAAGACACCTCTTAAGACACCCCAATAATCATTCACTCTGCGATTAAAGTATCAGAACATCACTAGTTATATGCTGATAAGAAGGGCAAAAGGGACATTCCTAAGAGAAACCTGGCGCCATATGTACAGATTAGGGGAAAGAAGGAAATTCCAAAGAGATACTCAGGTGCAATAGCTATAGATTTGACTGCTATACAACCTTCCTAGGGTGGCAATAATGAGTAGGGCCGCCATCAGACAGGATTCATAGTAAATCATGGGCCAGCGCATGCACATTAACCAACAGTGAGAGAGGGTCCCACAAGCCTGGGGAAAGGGGGCGGAGCACAGGCGAGGACTTAAGGCAGGAGCGGGAAAACTACACTAAGGAAAAAGGTAGAGATTTGAGACAGAGGCAGGAATTTGAAGATGTCTAACATAATAAGACTCCCTGCATAGGACCCTCGGAGCTGTTTTCCCACAGGATCAGCCCTCTCCTCCCTTGGGGAATACTTTTTTTTTTTTTTTTTCTGCAATAACCTCTTTACACTATATTTCTTTTCAGTAAAGTTTCCTGCTATCTTTGTACTGTCTCTTGGTCAACATTTTTCTTCCAAGTTAGAACATAATTGGAACATTTGCTCTCCTGGTTAATAAGAAGACCTAGAATTCTTCCATTTTCTACATGATTCATGTAGCCCCTTGATAGACTCCTCATCTATTTGATTCCTTGGGGCCCTGAAATGAGTCATCCGTCCTTACAGACTGCTGAAGAAAGAACACAATCTGGTTACCCACATCTCTGTGGCTTATTAGACCAATCACTCGCACCTTGTGCTGGAGGTTTAATACCTGCTACTCACACTCACCCCGTCTGGGACCCCATTGTTTCCATGAAATCAGAAACTCTACATCTTTGAAGTGTCTTTTACTATTTTTCTATGCTGCTGTGGAAAGATACCACATAAAAACACTGTACAAGGATGCTGTTGGTCCTTTCTCATATGTATTTATCTTTCTATATGGATTAGATAGATTTCTGTTTATTTGTTTCCTATTTGTTTCAGGTCTAGCAGCTAATTTATGTAGGGCATCTAATGTTCATTATTCCTGAAAAGAACTTCTCTCTGATTCAATCATCTCTGTTTTTCTTATTCTGTAGATTATTTATGTCATTTCTTTCAAAAATTTATTTTTTACCTGATTTTTCTATGATAATTATTTAGCTTATTAATGCTTTATAAACTTACAAAAGTATTTCTCTCCTAAAGGTTTTATTTTATCCTTGTGGTTATTGCCTTTTCTTATTGAGTCATCAATCTTCTGTTTCATGGTATATGGAGTATTAATTCCGTTGTTTGTACAAATTACCCTCTCTTACGTTCTTACTTACTTTCTTTAATTTATGATTTTAACACTAGAGAGAGATGCTATAGACTATTGTTTTAAGAGAGTAGCTCATAGATAAAAAGAACTCATTTTTCAAGGTCCCATAAAAAATAAGAAGGTTCATTTTTTCCAGAAATAAATGATTAATAATTTTAGCAAGACTCATACTAGGGAAGTGACTCAAATTCAAGTTTAGAGAAAGAATCCTATAAGAATACAGGAAGAAGACATAGGAAACATTTAACCTGTCAAAGATCATACTCAGCAATTTTAGTTTGCTAAAAATGGAATAATGTTTACAAAGCTCAGGAGAGAAAACTGAATGATACAAGTAGTCATCTTAATCATTATTGTGAAAAAATCTGAAGATGTAAATAAAACATGAAATTCAGCAAAGTGGAGAGAATTTGTAGTAACCAATGCCATAGGAGAAAATATTTAACATTTTCAACAAAATAATAATATAATTCAAAATATTTCTGGTGTACACAAGTAGACTTTACTCATTTGCAATAGGTTATATTAATTCCATTTGTGACTTTAAGAACTTCCTTTATTACTTATAGTATAGCATAATCTCTGGAGTTCAGAAAATAATTAATTATATATTGGTGCACAGTTTTTCTTTTGTTTCAATTAATAAAACTGATGCTTTCAGATGGATTTTTAAAATTTATACTTTATACAGGATATTTTTAAAGGAAGCTAACTTGTAACACAATTTATTACCAGTGTTATCTGTGGGAAAAATTTGGAAATAGGTTTTTAGTATTAATTATTGTGTTAATGAAATTTAAAACAAAATAAATATTCACTTTGACCAGAAAGGTGTTACACATTGTAATAAATAGATGATTTTATTATTGCAAAGCTCCAGTTGAGAAATCTATATTTGAGCCAGTGGGCTTGTTAATATTGCTAATAATGCATGAAAAAAATGTATCCATTTAACTCATTTTGAATCAGGTAAATGGAGTTGTTATTGGCTATTATCAATGCTAATTATATCTTCCTCAAAAAGTGTTATAAAAGTATCAAAAACTCGTCTCCCTTTGGAGTAAAAACATTGTATCTAACTCCATAAAATGTAGGAAGTCCATATATATATATACACACACACACATATATATATACGTATATATATACGTATATATACATATATACGTATATATATACGTATATATACATATATACGTATATATATACGTATATATACATATATACGTATATACGTGTATATATATACACACACACACAGAAAAATGAAAAACTGTTCATCTTATAAACAAAGGTCAAAAATCTTATGATCATACTGGAATGTTCTGAATGTTTTGTCTGTAACTGTTTTAAATTGTTTAAATTTAGTGGATAGTGAAGGAGGAAAATAATAAATTTCTCTTTATGCCATAGGTTTTTTGTGTCCTGAATTTTCCAGTTCTATTAGTTTAAAAGAACCAAACATCACTTTGAGCCTATAGAAGGGAGTTATCCCTGCTGTTAACAAATGTTTACAGTAAATTCTATTCATCATTAAAGAGGAAATTTGTCACATTTGTGCTTGAGGAGTCATGATGTTTAAGAAGCAGATCACTTTTTTCTTACCACTCACCATGACATTAATTCAATTAGAACATTCAATTAGGTATCTGATTGATGTCAATGTATATTAAAACATTAGAATAACATTTGTAAAACTTGATAATCCTTTGGGGTTTATTTGAATAATGAACTGTGTATATGTTCCTTACATGATAGCATAGGGATTTAAATTTGCTCTATGGTTGCATGCCTTATTTGAAGATGATTACAAACTCATTGTTGGGCTTTAACTTATTTTTCGTCTTACATTCAATGAGTTCCAGAAACTTCTATGACCACACAACTCATCCAAGATAATAAATTCTGAGTGCTGAGGAACTACATTCATGTTGATAATCATTTTATATTCAGTCCTTCTTTGCCTTTCACCCTTCCATTCCCATGCATTCTCCTCAGATTCTTGCAAGTGAAAACTGGCAAATCCTGCAACTCCTTGGTATATAACCCATCTTCTCCCACATAAGTTTTCATACAGGCATATATAGGGATTTAGCTCTTCTTTTGAGTCCTTTGGAAGCAACAAGGAACAGTTTATTATCCCAAGGAGAAAAAGTATCCCCTTATGAGACAATGACCCATGTGAAGCCCTTAAGGCATTCTGTGCCTAAGGGGATGTTTTCCTCAGATGCCTGTGAAGGTGAGGATGGAAAGATGTTATTCTCTCAAGAAGGCTCCTAGGTAATGGTAGTTTCAATATTATCAAATTCCTCTGTGTCTATGCAGAAGTTTCTTTTTATTGTAATAGGTTGCAATTCTTCCCTATCACTGTTCTTTCTTTAATGTAAGATTATCTGGCAAAGGTGTGTATTTATTTGTTGCTTCAACTCTGTAAGTATTGCACTCAGCTCTAGGCTTAACCCTCAGACACATCTGTCCTTTACCCATGTCAAATAGGGAATTACTTTAAAATTGTCAAAGAAGCTTTTTAATCTTTCTAATTTCAAATCTGCTTATTGAATTTATTAATTTAAGGCATTGAATTTTTACTTTGCCTGTATGTTTTTTATAGCTACAAAAGCTTCCAATCCAACAATATTTGTAATCATAATCGATCCCATATGTCTAAGTGCTATAACCATTTTTTCTACCAAATTTTACCCTTCTTCTACCTCATGGCACTATTGTTAATAACTTAAGTAATCATGATACCACTATCTGATTACTGTTCCATTTTTTTCTTAAGCAAGGAAGCTGTCCATGAATTATTAATCTATGTGACCTACCAAATTTTAAAATCCTATTTTGAGGGTTTTCTTTCCTTGACCCACTCATAGTACCACTCTATTGTTCTAGGTTCCAGAAGATGGCTTACTCAAAGAGAAAGTGAAAAAAAAAAAAAAGTCTAATGAAGAGATTATATACACAGGTGTATGTAGGATTAAGGGAACAAACAAGGAAAGATTATTCACCCAGTCACTAGCAACAGCATAAATTCTTTATTTGTCATAGGCTCAAGTAGGAAAGGGATGATGGTAAATGAAAACTGAGAAGAGTTTTTGATTTGAAAGAAGGTGTCCTCAAATCAATTATGGCAACAGGTAGAAAATTGATGCCACTATTAAAACACGGTCAGGTGTGGAAAAAATCAAGAACATAATTCCCCCAACCTTTTGTCCAACACAATGATCTCCGGCTAGCATTTTGCATTACCTGACTCCAACTAGAAGACAGGAAGAAAGGTATCCCAAATAATTCAATCAAACAGATTAGCCTCATATAACACAGAGAAGGGCGAAAATGGTAGAGTGTTTCTGAAGTGGCAGATAGAGAAAAAACTGTTTACTCTTCTATCAGACTCCATTACTTCATAAATAATAGTTGTGTTTCCACTGTTTACCTTTTACTTCACAATATTGGGAACTGTTGTACAAATAAATATAATTCCAGACCCCAAATAATAGTATATCCACACTTTTGTCATCCTTTTCTATAGCTTTGTCTTGTTTATATGCACAAGAGTGATTTTTGCTTTGTTTTCTACATATTATGTTCCTCTCTTTTGAACCATGGGGCTGGTAACCACTTTCCCTACTCCCCTGTCCATAAAATGGCACCAGTACTACATGTATTAATGATTATCAAAACAGAGATATTTTTTCGGGTCCAGATAACTTATGCAAGGCGAAATGGACATATTAAGTTGGTGATAAAGTAACTGTGGTTTTTGCCACTAAAAGTAATGGCCAAAATCGCAATAACTTTTGCACCAACCTAATATTTGTCTGTGATTCAAGCTAGAAAGAAAGACAATGAAAAAGAAAGAACAGGAAGGAAGGAGGAAGGGAGGGAAGGAAGGAAGGAAAGAAAGAGAAAGAAAATGAGAAAGGAGAAGAAAATGAGAAAAGAGAAGAAAATGAGAAAGGGACAGGAAAGGAAAGGGAAGGGAAGCGAAGGAAAGGAAGGAAAGAAAGAAAAGGGGAAAAAGGGAGAAATACATCTAAATCTTAAAAAAATATCTTCTATTTTAGGCTCAGGGGTACATGTGCAGGTTTGTTATATAGGTAAACTCAAGTCAAGGGGTTTGTTGTACAGATTATTTCATCACCCAGGTACTAGGCCTAGTGCCCAACAGATATTTTTTCTGATCTTCACCCTCTTCTTACCCTCCACCCTCAAGCAGGCCCTAGTGTCCATTGTTCTCCTCTTTGTGCCCATGTGTTCCTATCATTTAGCTCCCACTTACAAGTGAGAATCTGTAGTATTTGGTTTTCTGTTTCTGCATTAGTTTTCTAGAAATAATGGCCTCAGCTGCATCCATGTTCTTGCAAAGAACATGATTTTATTCTTTTTAATGGCTGCACAGTATTCCATGGTGTATATGTACCACATTTTCTTTACATGTGGCCAAAAAGCATATGAAAAAAGTTCAATATAACTGATAGAGTAATGCAAATCAAATCCACAATGAGATATCATCTCAGAACAGTCAGAATGGCTTTTATTAAAAAGTCAAAAAATAACAGATGCTGGCAAGGTTGCAGAGAAAATGAAATGCATACACACGGTTGGTGGGAGTGTAAATTAGTTCAACCATTGTGGAAAGCAGTGTGGCGATTCCTCAAAGAGCTAAAAACAGAACTATCATTCAACCCAGAAATCCTATTACTGGTTATATACCCAAAGGAATAGAAATCGGTTTACCATAAAGACATGTGCACACATATGTTCATTGTAGCACAACCCACAATGGCAAATACATGAAATAAACTGAAATGCCCATCAATGGCAAATTGGACAAAGAAAGTGTGGAACATCTGCACATCTAAATTTTAATTAATCTTAAACTCCATTACTCAAATCTGTTTCTCTGTGCATTCTCCATCTCAACGAATGTCACCACTTTTCTCCTAGTTGCCAGCTTGATATCTATTTCACCATTAATTTCTTCCTGTCATGCTCTTTAACCTATCTCTAGTTAGTCTCAATATCATGTTAATTTGACCATATAAAAAGCTCTCAATCTGCCCTTAATCTTGATTCACCATTGCTAGGTAAATTTCTGCCCTTCTCAATTCACAACTTTATTACTATAATAGTTTCCTAATGCAGCGCTCTGCCCACACACCTCTCCTATCCAATTCATTCCTCCCAGGGTGTTACATAAGTGATTTGTTCAAAACACAAATTTTGTCCTACCAGTTTTCTTTTAAAAATCATCCAGTTGTTTTCATAATTGTTTTCATATTGACACACAATAGCCTTCATAATCTAGCCCCTGCCTGTGTACGAAGCTGCTTCACATGACTCTCCTTCCAAGGGTAACTAATGATCCAGCAATATTTGCAGCTCATTGGATACCATAGTTTCTTCAATATGTAATAATACTCAATTCTTTTTTCTTAACTTAACTACCAGTTTCTGAACTGAAAGTGAATCTTCTCTCACCCTTTGTTGTTACCTATTAGGTACCTTCATAATTACTTTGCTTGCTTCTATCATACTGTCTTATCATTATTTTCCATTTCCCCTAGCCTATAAATTTCATGGGTATAAGAATGGGTTTTAGTTATGTTTTGAGATTTACATCTCTAGTACCCAACAAAGGGTCTGGAGACTTGAAGAAGTCAAAAGCATATTTAATATACAAGTGAGTGAGCGGTTGAATCTTTGTAATTAAAAGTATATTCCTAGATAGGGATTGCTCACTTGATGCTTCTGACCTAAAGATGTCCCCAAATTGTGGCCTGCTGGTGAAATTGAATCCCATGGAGCCGAACAGTAATACCTTTTTGTTTTCTCTATTATAATGATGATTCCTGACTGGTGTGGAAATACTCCTTAGCCAGTGTCTTGTCAGCAGGTTAATAACGCTTTGTCTTCCTTCTGCCCCAATGCATTGGTCTCTAGTCAAAGGGCTTTACAGTTTCCTTTCTCCAACTCCTATGCATTGCTCAAATATCAATATGGGCTAATCTCCAAGTCATGGATTTTAATCATTTTTTAACATGATGTTGGCCCAACATATTTGGAAATTCTCATTTGGATTTATTTTCAGAGAAAATAAATACTGTGTTACATATTCTCAGTGATTGCAAAACTTTCTCCCTCAAAAATATACTTCCTTCAAAATTACTAAAAACCATTCCGAATCAGCCATTATTCATGATGATACCACATAGATATCGGAAAAGTATAAAACAAAAATTAATAAATATGCAAGTATCTAGCATTAAAAAGCAAATAATTATAAAATAGCATTGACTTTTTATAAAAGTAATTTTTTCCATTGAGTTATAAAACATAGTTCTGAGTGAAGGCTCTCTAGGATTGCTTCCTTTTCTTATAAGGAAACCAGTCCTATAGGATCATTGCCCTACCCTATGACCTCATTTAACCATTATTACCTCTTGTAAAGGTCCTATCTCCAAATACAGTCACATTGTGGGTTAGGGCTTCAACATACGAATTTCGAAGTGAGTGGGTAGGGGAAACACAATTCCATTCACAGCATCTCTTAATCAAACATTGTAGTGTAAAACCAGATCTGATAGAAGTGGTTTCAGGAAAGGAGGCATGTATGCTTATATAAAGACTATTCAAAGTCTTTAGGAAAAAAAAAAAAGTACAGAGATGAAGGCTCTAACATTATAGTAGACAATGAAAGGATATTAACTTCTGTCTTCAAAATCTTATTTGTACAGCCTGAATTTGAAAATACAACTTGGCAAAAAATGACAGATGAGGTCTGAAAAAATAAAGCAGAGTACATTAAAAATCAATTACAAATCATAACGAAGAACTAAATTCCAGCAAATGTTTTTTTCTCTGATAACACATTTCTCAGCATTATGAAAGGAAAATTTAGTTGTCCATTTTTAGTCATAAAATCTGTCAGAATTGACCTGTGATTAACATGCTTTACAAGTTTATTGTGTAACTGATAATGTTTATGTAAACATAATCTAAACAAAATGACATTCAAAGAAGGTGACAAGAGAAAAATCAATCTTTATCATTTTGGAAATTCTTAGTGTAAGCAAAAAGATCCAGAGCACTTGAATATGCATAAGGATTTTGAATATGTGTAACTGTTACAACCAGAGAACTTTGTTGACCCTTAGATGTAGAGTCACAAGAAAGTCAAAAGCAATAGCATTCTATTAAGAAAAACTTTATTGGATGAAGTAATGTCCTCGAAAATAATAACTGAAAGCCCGATTTATGCAAAATTATCATGTGAGTAATTTCCTAGGAATACAATTATTCTCTGGTTTTGAATATATGTTAAATGTTTCAAGTTCTTGTAGCATTATTTACTACTTTTGTAAATAAATAATATTAAATTTGTATCTTTCTGTTATTGTACACAAAATTTGCTAGTGTACTCTCAAAATCTATTTGATATGGTCTGAATTGAACCATCCTACTGGTTATCTTTCTACATTTTATTTTTCTTGATACACTTTCTCTGCTACACCTCTACATATTGGTATACTAAGGCTTGGCTATAGAAAATATTCTCCCTATATATTCTTTCTCTGATATTTTCTTCTGGGTAAAATACATTAAATACCATTGATGTGTTTTCTTCTCCCAATTTTTTACTCTAAGTGCTGAACTCTCCCATGAATTTCAAACATATATATTCAACTGCTTACTCAATATATCCAAGTTTTGAATGCAGCAACTGTTCTTTGCAACTGAGATGGCAAATAACATTTTAAACAACATGAAAAAAGTTAACTCCAGAGTTTCCACCCAAACCCACCTTTTACCTCATCATAATATATAATGTGGTTACCTGGTTACTATTAATAATATTTTATGTTCTAGATAAACTATTTATGACAAGATAAGCAAGAATTATGCTTATCTTTTTCAGCACAACATTTCTATCTAGAATAATTTGGGTGCCCAATAATATGGGTTTGATAAATTAATGGAAAATGACGACATGGAAGTTGCATAGTATATGCAATTTATTTTAAAAAAGAGGCAGTCATCATCTAGAGCTAAAACTAAAACACCATTAAAATTATTTATAATTAGGAGAGCTATGCCACATATATGAAGATGCTGTGGACAAGGGAAACAAGCATTGGTTTCAAATAAAACCCTTCAATCAAAAGTCAAAGATACAGGTGGTCTGAGGCATACCATTGATTTATGATTCAGCTACTTATAACATATGCTACTCTTTAGAGTGCTCTACTTTAGGAAGCAGGAATATTGTATTTAACAATGCTGAATGATTCTCCTAGGCATACAGGGGGAACATCTAGTTACATACAATATTGTCAGGCTCAAATAGCCTGTAATTAATTATTCAGATTTATCTTAGGTATAAATGTTATGCTGAACAATTACAAAGCTCTGATTGGGGGTTCTGTTGATCTGACATTGAACGAAAGTCGCATTTATACATTTATTTAGGAAAATAAATGTAACATGATGTGTTCTAGAACTTAGAAATTAGAAAAGTGAAAATGACATACTACATTGAGAATTTTGGCTTTAGAATATATGCGGACCTTTAGTCAATACTTCCTGTTATTCTCCTATTTGTTCTGAATGAGGTTAATAACTTCTTTTCAATAAGTGATAAACTAGCTATTGTTTGCCTATGCTTTAGAATGTAGAACAAATATTAAGTTCTCTTAGAGAGAAAATAAAATTGTTAATTTAACCAAGAAAAAATGTATGTAAGAAAATTAAGTTCACTATACTTTTGATATGAAGAAAAAATGAGTCTTCTTGTACACACTCAGGTGTATAGCAGAGAATCTATTTAGTCACCAGGAATTAAATACCTAAATGTAAATACTTCTGAAAAATTGCAAATGAATTAGTTGACATTTGGGAAAAGACTTTCTGTGCCTTGTTTCCAATTTTAGGCATAAAATATTCAGTGTTTAACTATTAACTGTGATGTTTACCTGTAGATTTTTCATAGATGCCCTTTATCAGATTGTTGGATTTCCTTTCTGTTCGTAGTTTGCTGAGAAACTTAGAGTCTTTGTCAAATCTTTTTTTATCTGCAACTATTTAATCTTATAATTTTGTTAATTACTCACTTAATACGCTGAATTATGTTGACTGATTCTTGAATGTTACATTGGCTTTTAATTTAATTTGGTTGTAGTATCTTATATTGTTTACGTATGGCAGGGCTTTGTTAATATTTTATAAAGTATTTATTTCACTTGTGTTCATGAGAGGTTTTAATCTGTAATTTTGTTCTTAAAATGTTTTATCAAGTGTAAAGCAGGTTTATGTCAGTCTCATAAAACCACTTATATAAAACTGGTTCTATTTGTTCCATAATTTTAAACATGTTTAATTGATGCATAATAATTAGACATATTTATGGGCTATATTTGACATATGTATACAATATTTTGACACATGCAATACAATATGTAATGATCAAATCATGGTATATAAGATATCCATCATCTCAAACAATTTTTTTTTATTATTTGCTTGTTGGGAACATTTCTTTTTCTTTTTTAATTTATTATTATTATACTTTAAGTTTTAGGGTACATGTGCACAACATGCAGGTTTGTTACATGTGTATACATGTGCCATGTTGGTGTGCTGCACCCATTAACTCGTCATTTAGCATTAGGTATATCTCCTAACGCTATCCCTCCCCCCTCCCCCCACCCCACAACAGGCCCCCGTGTGTGATGTTCCCTTTCCTGTGTCCATGTGTTCTCATTGTTCAATTCCCACCTATGAGTGAGAACATGCAGTGTTTGGTTTTTTGTCCTTGTGATAGTTTGCTGAGAATGATGGTTTCCAGCTTCATACATGTCCCTACAAAGGACATGAACTCATCCTTTTTTATGGCTGCATAATATTCCATGGTGTATATGTGCCACATTTTCTTAGTCTATCATTGTTGGACATTTGGGTTGGTTCCAAGTCTTTGCTATTGTGAATAGTGCCACAATAAACATATGTGTGCATGTGTCTTTATAGCAGCATGATTTATAATCCTTTGGGTATATACCCAGTAATGGGATGGCTGGGTCAAATGGTATTTCTGGTTCTAGATCCTTGAGGAATCGCCACACCGAATTCCACAATGGTTGAACTAGTTTACAGTCCCACCAACAGTGTAAAAGTGTTCCTATTTCTCCACATCCTCTCCAGCACCTGTTGTTTCCTGACTTTTTAATGATTGCCATTCTAACTGGTATGAGATGGTGTCTCATTGTGGTTTTGATTTGCATTTCTCTGATGGCCAGTGATGATGAGCATTTTTTCATGTGTTTTCTGGCTGCATAAATGTCTCCTTTTGAGAAGTGTCTGTTCATATCCTTCACCCACTTTTTGATGGGGTTGTTTGTTTTTTTCTTGTAAATTTGTTTGAGTTCATTGTAGATTCTGGATATTAGCCCTTTGTCACATGGGTAGGTTGCAAAAATTTTCTCCCATTCTGTAGGTTGCCTGTTCACTCTGATGGTGGTTTCTTTTGCTGTGCAGAAGCTCTTTAGTTTAATTAGATCCCATTTGTCAGTTATGGCTTTTGTTCATCCCTGGGATGCAAGGCTGGTTCAACATACAAAAATCAATAAACGTAATCCAGCATATAAACAGAACCAAAGACAAAAACCACATGATTATCTCAATAGATGCAGAAAAGGCCTTTGACAAAATTCAACAACACTTTATGCTAAAAACTCTCAATAAATTAGGTATTGATGGGACGTATCTCAAAATAGTAAGAGCTATCTATGACAAACCCACAGCCAATATCATACTGAATGGACAAAAACTGGAAGCATTCCCTTTGAAAACTGGCACAAGACAGGGATGCCCTCTCTCACCACTCCTATTCAACATAGTGTTGGAAGTTCTGGCCAGGGCAATCAGGCAGGAGAAGGGAATAAAGGGCGTTCAATTAGGAAAAGAGGAAGTCAAATTGTCCCTGTTTGCAGATGACATGATTGTATATCTAGAAAACCCCATCATCTCAGCCCAAAATCTCCTCAAGCTGATAAGCAACTTCAACAAAGTCTCAGGATACAAAATCAATGTGCAAAAATTACAAGCATTCTTATACACCAATAACAGACAAACAGAGAGCCAAATCATGAGTGAACTCACATTCACAATTGCTTCAGAGAGAATAAAATACCTAGGAATCCAACTTACAAGGGATGTGAAGGACCTCTTCAAGGAGAACTACAAACTACTGCTCAATGAAATAAAATAGGATACAAACAAATGGAAGAACATTCCATGCTCATGGGTAGGAAGAATCAATATCATGAAAATGGCCATACTACCCAAGGTAATTTATAGATTCAATGCCATCCCCATCAAGCTACCAATGCCTTTCTTCACATAATTGGAAAAAAACTACTTTAAAGTTAATATGGAACCAAAAAAGAGCCCACATTGCCAAGTTAATCCTAAGCCAAAAGAACAAAGCTGGAGGCATCACACTACCTGACTTCAAACTATACTACAAGGCTACAGTAACCAAAACAACATGGTACTGGTACCAAAACAGGGATGTAGACCAATGGAACAGAACAGAGCCCTCAGAAATAATGCCGCATATCTACAACTATCTGATCTTTGACAAACCTGACAAAAAGAAGAAATGGAAGAATTCCCTATTTAATGAATGGTGCTGGGAAAACTGGCTAGCCATATGTAGAAAGCTGAAACTGGATCCCTTCCTTACACCTTATACAAAAATTAATTCAAGTTGGATTAAAGACTTAAACATTAGACCTAATACCATAAAAACCCTAGAACCTCTTTTGGACCTCCTAGGCAATACCATTCAGGACATAGGCATGGGCAAGGACTTCATGCTTGTTGAAAACATTTCAAATCTTTTCCTTTAGCTATTTTAAAATATACAATATAGTGTTGTTAAATATAGTCACTCTAAATTTTTAATCAAATTTACCAGTTAGGCCATATGGGCTAGAACTTTCTTTGTGAGTGGTACATTTTCTACTACTAATAATAATTCTGTAATAATAGTATTTAAATTCATCAAATTTGTCTCTTACATATTCCTTTCTGTGTCAGTTTTGATGAGTTATGTTTACTCATCAATCCATCCATTTTATAAAAATCATCAATTATTTGCCATAAAGTTTTTCATATTGTCTTCTTATCACTTACTTAATGTCTGTAGTATTTGTAGTGATGTTTTTTCTTTCCTTCTTGATATCTGTCATTTTTGTTTTCTCTGGTTTTTATACTTGACTAGATTTTTGTTAGGAGATAATTACTTTTATTAATCTATCCAGGGAACTGATTTATCATCTTCTTTTCTCTGTTTGTTGTACATTTTATTGATATCCACTGTTACTTTCATTCATTCATTTTTTCCATTTACTTACATTGAGTTTTGTTCCTTGTTATCTAGAGTTATAAGGTGGAAACTAAGATCATTGATTTTATACTTTTACTATAGAAGCATTTGATCCTATATATGTCCGCTCTAAGTTGGGCTTCAGTTTTGACAGTTACTTTTGATGTCAAAGCAATTCTGACGGTTTTATTCTTCCAATACATTAAAAATAACATTCCATGGTCTTCTGTCTTTCATTGTTTATGATAAGAAAGCAACTGTCAGTCTTAGCATTTACTCAATATATGGAATGTATGTTTTATTCTTTGGCTGTTTTAAAGATACTTTTCTATTTCAGTATTTGCCCTTGATGTTCTTAAGTGTAATTTACTGTGGTGGTTGTTGTTTCGTTTTGACTTTTTTTTTTTTAAATTCAGCTTGGACACACTAAGATTTCTATATCTTTGAGTTGATGTCGTTATTGTATTAGTCCATTTTCACACTGCTATAATGAACTGCCCCAAACTGGGTAATTTATAAAAGAAAGTGGTTTAATTGACTCACAGTTCAACATGGCGGTGGAGGCCTCAGGAAACTTACAATCATGGCAGAACGTGAAGGTGAAGCAAGGTACCTTCTTCACAAGGTGGCAGGAAGAAGAATGAACACAAGAGGAACTACCAAACACTTATAAAACCATCAGATCTCCTGAGAACTCACTCACTATCATGAGAACAGCATGGGGGAAACTGCCCCCATGATTCAATTACCTCCACCTGGTCTCTCCCTTGACATGTGGGGATTACAGCCATTATGGGGATTACAATTCAAGATGACATTTTGGGTGGGGACACAGCCCAACCATATCTATTTTATAAAACTCTTGGTCATTACCTATCCAAGTATTTCTTCCATCCCACTCCTCTTCCTTTTCTTAATGTTATCGCAGACTGTTTGGTATTGTTCTATGAACCTCAAATTCTTTGTTTCATTTTTTTTACTATTTATTTTATTGTTTCATTTTTGACAATTTCTATTGACCCTTCTTCATGTTCATGAGTCTGTTCTCTGCTGTATGCAAAAAACTTTTAAGAACCTCAAGTGAATTTGTCATCTCCAATATTACATTTTATTTGTAGCATTTTCAGTTGGCTCAATTTTTATGATTTTTTATCATTGTACTGATACTGTTCACTGGTTATGCATTTTTAATTCCTTAACATATTTATCATAGTTTTTTTAAAGTTCTTTTTGATAATACCTACATATTGCCTATCCTTTAGTCTGCTTTTATTGAATTCTCCTTCTCTTGACCATGGGTAACTTTATCTTGCTTCTTTGCTTGCTATACAATGTGTATTAGTAAACATTAAAAATTGATATGGATTATATTTATATCCAGAACACAAATCACCTCTACTGCTCTACATCCACTAATCTGAATTGAGCTGAAGTTGAAATTAGACTCTATTTCCTTTTGGGATCATAACTTTCAGGTGAGATCTGCACTTTCACTTGAGCATGCCTTGATATCTGAGTACCAGGGAGACTGCAGACATTTTTTTCCTCTCCAGCCCAACAGCTCAATTTCTGATTCATGAGATATTTTGTTTTGCTTTGCATGGCTTTCCAGTTTTGGGGATTGACATGGATTTGTTTGTTCATTTCAATCCTGGCATTATAGACATCAGGGGATCTCTACCCTGCTGCAATACCTCCAACCTTTGAAGAATCTCTGCAATATATTCACTGAAGATATAGACAGCTTTACAGTGATTTCTCTCAGCTCTCGTACAGCCAGACTTCAGAAGCCAGCAGCCAGAAACCACTGGCTTGCACACAGTAAAGGTCTCGAATTTGTGAGATAAATTCCTTTCAGCCCTCTGGCCCTGATATCTTCCACTGGGTAATGTGTAATTCAGTAGATATTCTCTCAGTTCACCTTTTTACCCCAGCCTTTTGTGAACTATTCCTACGCAGTTTGAGATGTTCTTTGGGAAAAGGCTGATGGTGTGTACAAATTCTTTCTGTGACTGGAGGTCTTGGTAATTTTCATCTGTTACACTGGCTCACACCTGAACATTAAGGTTTATTAAAGTTTTGACTTGTTTTTCTTACTAGTATTTATTTCAAATTCCTCCTTCATGCCTTTTTGTCAGATATTAAAACATCTTTGTGTACCTTGTTTTCTAGGAATTTCTTTCTCTATATTTTAATTAATTTAGGTTTATTAGAATCTTCAACTATCTCATGAGGGAAAAATATAGTACTACAGCCTGGCTTCTTTCAGTAGTTAAGATTGGAAGTATAAATCACAAGATTTTCTATGTTCTATTTAAAAGTAAAATCAAGTTTGGGTGTTTTTCTTTTTGTTTTTTACTGAAAACATAAGTTAGCCATTAGTTTTAAAACACAAATTGGTTTGTTTTAATGATCTAAGTAGCAGAATGTTAAGGTGTTCTTTAAATTCCTCAATTTTAAGCAAATTTCTTTTAGTCAAGTGACTATTGGACATCCACTTTCTAGTTAGTCCCCATATAATAGTAAGCATTTACTGTAAAGTAAACTGTATCAAATATGCCCTAAAAAAAAGAAATCCAGAGTGAAGAATACTGTTTTTTCTCACTAAAACAAAACAAAACAAAAATTATAAATCTTCCAAGACATTTCCCGTAAAAACAGAACCCAGTTGTACTCATGGAAATATACAATGATAATCCTGCATTTTTTTTTTTTTTTTTTTGTGACAGAGTCTCACTCTGTCACCCAGGCTAAAGTGCAGTGGAGCAATGTCGGCTCACTGCAGCCTCTGCCTCCTGCATTCAAGCAATTCTCCTGCCTCAGCCTCCTGAGTAGCTGGGACTAAAGGCAAGCACCATGGCGCCCGGCTAATTTTTGTATTTTTAGTAGAGATGGGTTTTCACCATGTTGGCCAGGCTGGTTTCGAACTCCTGACCTCAGATGATTTGCCCACCTTGGCTTCTCAAAGTGCTAGGATTACAGGCATGAGCAACCATGCCCGGCCGATAAGGCTACATTAAAAAAAAAAAATTAGCAACCAGCTTTTGAGAACTATGGCATTATAATATTTTTATTCAATACTCCATTTTATACACAAATTTCCAAAAATACTGTGATTATACATGGGCCACATATATCATCTGTTTTTTCAAACATATTTTCACCAATCTCTAGTCTAGTCATAACACTCACTATTTTAATGTTTTATCTCTCAGCACTTTTGTTTTTACTAAAATAACATTTCTTCCAAAAATAGTAAATCAGGAAAAAGAAAAAATGGTGAAAGATCCTGCAGAGTATAGATTAGATAAGGAAAAAGAAAATTGTCCATCACACTTGTTTATTAAAAATAAATGTATACACAATCAAAGAAGCTCATATTTAAAAGACAAAACAGAAAGAGAGGAAGAATGTGTGAGAGAGGATAGAATATATAGCAAAATTATTGTAGCATTAAATTAAAAAATGGTACAATAGCTAAACAGAAAATTCAAATTTCAGTTAGTTACCCCATGATATATCTATGTCCACTATGGACATGACTTTGAGCAAAATTAGATATTGGGTAAGTGTTGTTAATAATTTGGGACTTTATCATTAGACCAGCTTTTTCTATTCTGATATATTATGACAACAAATGCCATTGTAAATATCTATCAATAACAATCTGAGTTTTAGACATTCAGAAATCATGTTTTTATACACACATGATTAAAAATTGAAAAAAAATATATTTAAATATTTGCTAATTGCAACTATATTATATTAATAATAAAATGAATTAAATGGAATTAACAAACTGAAAGGGAGGGAAAACAAAAGTAGTCAATATTATGTCATTAAAATTGAAAAAATATTTGTGTTTTCTACCCATTTAATTGGAAAAATAAAAGTATACACCTATGTTTTCATTTAAAGTACAAATAAAAAACAGTGGTTTGGACCACAGCACAATCAAATTGGAAATCAAAGCTAAGAAATTTACTCAAAATCATACAATTACATGGATATTGAATAACCTGCTCCTGAATGATTTGGGTAAATAATGAAAGTAAGGCAGAAATCAATAATTTATTTGAAACTAATGAGAACAAAGATACGCCATACCAGAATCTCTAGGACACAGCTAAAGCAGTGTTAACAGGGAAATTTATAGTATTAAGTGCCCATATCAAAAAAATAGATCTCAAGTCACAACCTAACATTACAACTAAAATAACTAGAGAAGCAAGAGCAAACAAATCCCAAAGCTGGCAGAAGACAAGAAGTAACCAAAATCAGAGCTGAACTGAAGGAGAGAGAAACACGAAAACCATTCAAAAGATAAACAAATCCAGGAGCTGGCATTTGAAAAATTTAATAAAATATATATACCACTACCTAGACTAATAAAGAAGAGAGAAGTTTCAAATAAACACAATCAGAAATGATAAGTGGGATATTACCACTGACCCCACAGAAATACAAACAACCATCAGAGAATATTATAAAAATCTCCATGAACATAAAATAGAAAATCTAGGATAAATGAATAAATTCCTGGACACATATACCCTCTCAAGACTGAACTAGAAAGAAATTGAATCCCTGAACAGACTAATAGCAAGTTTTGAAATTGAGGCAGTAGTAAATAACCTACCAACCAACAAAAGCCCAGCACCAGACAAATTCACAGCTGTATTCTACCAGTTGTAAAAAGAAGAGCTGGCACCATTTCTACTTAAACTATTCTCCAAAATTAAAAAGGAGTGACTCCCCCCTAACTCATTCTATGAGGCCAGCTTCATCCTGGCAGAAATACAATAAAAATGAAAATTTCTGGCCAATATCGTTGATGAACATCGATGCAAAAATCCTCAAGAAAATACTCACAAAACAAATTCAGCAGCACATCAAAAAGCTTATTCTCCATGAACAAGTAGGCTTCATCCCTTGGATGCAAGTTTGGTTCAACATACACAAATTAATAAACATGATTCATCACATAATCAGAACTAAAGACAAAGCCACATGATTATTTCAATAGATGCAGAAAAGTCTTTCAATAAAATTCAACATCCCTTTATGTTAAAAACTCTCAATAAGCTATGTATTAAAGAAAAATACCTCGAAATATTAAGAACCATATATGATAAACCCACAGCCAGCATCATACAGAATGGACAAAATCTGTAAGCATTCCCCTTGAAAACCAGCACAAGACAAGGATGCCCTCTCTCACCGTCTTATTCAACATAGTATTGGAAGTTCTGTCCAGGGCATTCAAACAGGAGAGACAATAATAAACAATGAAATAATAATAAAAGACATTCAAATAGGGAGAGAAGAAGTCAAACTATTCCTGTTTGCAGATGACATGATCCTATATCTAGAAAACCCCATCGTCTCAGCCTAAAAGCTTCTTAAGCTCTTGAGCAACTTCAGCCAAGTTTTGTATCTCAGGATACAAAATCGATGTGCACAAATCACTAGCATTCCTATACACCAACAACAGTCAAGCTGAGAGCCAAATCACAAACAAACTACTATTCCACAATTGCCACAAAAAGAATAAAATACCTAGGAATACTGCTAACTAGGGAGATGAAAGATCTCCATAAGGAGAACTATAAACCACTGCTCAAATAAATCAGAGGGCACAAACAAATGGAAAAACATTCCATGCTCATGGGTAGGAGGAATCAATATTGTTAAAATGGCCATACTGCCCAAAGTAATTTATAGATTCCATGCTATTCCCATTAAACTACCATTGACATTCTTCACAGAACCAGAAAAAACTATTTTAAAATTTATATGAAACCATAAAAGATCCCAAATAGCCAAGAGAATCCTAAGCAAAAAGAAGAAAGCTGGAAGTATCACACTACCCTACTTTAAACTATACCACAGGGCTATGGTGATCAAAACAGCATGATACACAGACAAGAACAGACAAATGAAACTGTATAGAGTACCCAGAAATAAGACCTCACACCTGCAACTATCTGATATTTACAAACCTTACAAAGCAATGAAGAAGAGATTCCCTATTCAATAAATGTTGCTGGGATAGCTGGCTAGCCATATGCAGATGATTGAAAGTGAACCCCTTCCTTATACCATATACAAAAATTAACTCAAGATAGATTAAGACTTAAATATAAAACCTAAAACTGTGAACATCCTGGAAGACAACCTAGGCAATAGGTTTGAGCATTCAGAACAAACTTCACGCAAATAAAGCAATTGTAACAAAAGCAAAAATTGACAAATGAGATCTAATTAAACTAAAGTGCTTCTGCACAGCAAAGGAAACTATCAACAGAGTAAACAGACAACCTACAGAATGGGAGAAAAATTTTGCAAACTATGCATCTGACAAAGGTCTAATATCCAGCATCTATAAGGAAATTAATAAATTTAGAAGATAAAAACAAACAATTGCATAAAAAAGTGGGCAAAGTACATGAACAGACACTTCCCAAAAGACATGCATGCAGCCAACAATCATATCAACATCACAGATCATTAGAGAAATGCAAATGACAGCAATAATGAGATACAATCTCATATCAGTCAGAATGGCTATTACTAAAAAGTCAAAAAATAACAGATACTAGCCAAGTTGTGGAGAAAAAGGAATGCTTATATACTGTTGGTCAAAGTGTAAATTAGTTCAACAATTGTGGAAGACACTGTGGAAGTTCCTCGAAGACCTAAAGACAGAAATATCATTTGACCCAGTGATTTCATTATTGGGTATATACTCAAAGGAATATAAATCATTCTATTATAAAGACACATGCACCTGTATGTTCATTGCAGCACTATTCACAATGGCAATGACGTGGAATCCACCTGAATATCCATTAAGTATGGACTAGATAAAGAAAATATGGTACATATACACCATGGAATACTGTGCAGCCATAAAAATGAGATCTATCCTTTGCAGGGACTTGGATGCAGCTGGAGGCCATTATTCTTAGCAAATAGGAATGGAAAACCAAATACCACATGTTCTCAGTTATTAGTGGGAGCTAAATGAAGAGACCCAGCGGACACATAGAGGGGAACAACACACACCTGGGCCTACTGGAGGGTAGCGTGTGGGAGGAAAGACAGGGTCAGGAAAAATAACTAATGGGTACTAGCCTTAATACCTGAGTGATGAAATAATCTGTACAAGAAATCCCCACAACACGTTTACCTATATAACAAACCTGCACATGCACCCCTGAACTTAAAAGATAAACATATCAATATCTATGTTTGTGTTAAAAGTACAAGTAAATATATAAATGATAAATGATAACATATCAATTTTTTCACATCTTTTCCCCTGCATAACTGTATCTCTCTTCTTTTACTTGAAGTGATTTTTAAAATACTGATATTTTCATGTGAGAATGCTAGCTAAACGTTTCCTCACTTAACCTAGTTCTGAAAACAATCAAACAAAAAACTATCAGAAAGGGAGCATTGTTGCAGTTTGCTTGGTTAGAAATAGGAATTAACGCCTGGGCAACATGGAGAAATCCCATCTCTACAGAAAAGAAAACAAACAAACAAAAAACTTAACCAGGCCTTGTGGCACATGCCTGTAGTCCCAGCTACTCCAAAAGCTGGAGGGAGGTGGGAGAATCACCTGAGCCCAGGAAGTTGAGGCTACAATTAGCCTTGATTGCACCACTGCACTGCTGCTTGGGCAACAGAGTGAGACCGTATCTCAAAAAAAAAAAAAAAAGAAAGAAAGAAAAAGAAAAGAAATCGGAATTAATTAAAATTTTAATAGATTCTCCTTTTGTACTTTCGAGACAAGAAAGGGTGAATGCAAAGATAAACATTTAGATGCTCCTCACTCCCTAATTATTCTGCACGTGCCTCATAGCAGTCTGTTCCTTAAAACCCAGGGGACTTAATGAGAATGTTTTTCTGATTAGAAAACAAATACTTACAGTCTACAACTTTTGGAATAAACTCTACTACACATTTTCAAGGTACTCTAGAGAAAGGGAAAACTTTACCAACAATACTTAGAAGAACTAGAATCCTAAACTGTTTTTTATTGTTTACCAGCCATGGTCAACTCAATTCATATGTAGTTACTGTAAAATATTAGTGAGATATTATATTCTTTCTAAACATAAGTTATACCAATTCTAACTAGCCACATTTCAAGGCCTCAGCCACCTCAACCGTTACATGTGGGTAGTGGATATTATGTTTAACAGTGCACTTCTAGTCTCCTAATTCCAAAAACATAGAATGAGTGCAGTATAAACTATAGTCTAAGCTAAATTCTAACTATATTTAGTTTCTGAATTTTGGAATTTGGTGATGGAGAATGTTAACAAGTAGTCCAAATATGACAAATATTTTCAGAGATTAAGTATAACATGATGATATGGAAGCATAAACAAGCTTTCCTTTATAGTGACAAGATACCTAGTTTTTGAAAGTGCTTCTTTGATTCGACAAAGTTTAAAAATAAATGTTAAGGCCAGGGGTGGTGGCCTGTAATCCCAGCACTTTGGGAGGCCATGGGGGGCGGATCACCTGAGGTTGGGAGTTCGAGCCCAGCCTGACCAGCATGGAGAAACCCCGTCTCTACTAAAAATACAAAAAAGAATTAGCCGGGCATGGTGGTGCATGCCAGTAATCCCAGCTACTCGGGAGGCTGAGGCAGGAGAATTGCTTGAACCCGGGAGGCAGAGGTTGCAGTGAGCTAAGATCGCGCCATTGCACTCCAGGCTGGGCAACAAGAGTGAAACTTCGTCTAATAAATAAATAAATAAATAAATAAATAAATGTATGTTAAAAAGACCTGAAAGTTATTCAAACATTTTGAAATCTCTCAAGTAATTTGAATACAGTATTTTTCAAATGTTAGCAAACTTAGAATTGCCTAAGAAGGCTTATTAAAATATATCTGCCAGCTATGCTTACAGAAATTCTGATCTAGTAGGACTTCTGTGGATCTGAGAAATTGTATTCGTATATAAACATCCCCATTGTTTCTCGTGTAAGTGGCTCATGTATTACACTTTGAGAAACACTATGCTAGTGTCTACAATGACTTAATTATACATTCAGTCTGTTTTGTATTGTTTTGGGTCTACATTAGCATGCTTAAGAAATAAAAAATTAGGAAAATTTTCTCTGGGTTATCTGTGTATCAGTGATATATCTATCTTTTAATCAGTTAATTTATTAACTTTTGCATTTTACCATAAAAATTATCAACATGAGTTTTCAATATTTTTCAGTGGTTCATTTTCTCTGAATATTTTTTATTCATTTTATGCTGTTTATATGTTATATGAATAGTATCTCCTTGAATTTCTCTGAGTATATTAATTAGAGCTTTTTAAAAATACTTTGTTTCCTCTAATTTCAGCTTTTGGGACTATTTATCTTTGTCTCCCATTTTGACATCTATTTGACACATGTATGAAAATCTTCATGGACCATTATATCTACTTTATAAAAATTATCACACATCAGCCTTAAGTTGTCTCTACTGACTACCAATCGCTATTTTAGAACCAAAGAATATTCCCCTTTCTTATTTGCATTCATCTGCCCTCTGACATTTTGGCAGATGCTTTACGGTTTGAAGTTGCTAATTCCGTTCAATAGCTCATCCATTGTTTTAGATCTCTAAAATAATTGATACACCTCAGTTTTCCAAATTTTATCTGGCACAAACAAAGGCAACTTTGTATATGAACAATTTATGATCACTCAAGATTTAAGTTGGAGTGTGAGAGTGATTTTAAGTGGAGCACAATGAGTGTTTTTTCAATAGGGTCTTCACTGAAGTACAACTTTAATGTTTGACCTAAAGTTACCATTTTTTTTCCGCCTTAGAGATACATCAAAGCCCTCAAAAGGTAACTATTCTAGTTGCTACTGAGAAGTCATGTAGTTAGGTCCTTGGACAGGGCTGTTAACCCATAATTCCTTCTTCTATGCCTACAAAGTAAAATGAATCCACTTGAAGATTTTATAATATTGATATTTGTAATTTTTTAAAAAGAGTTACATAGTTTTTTTTTTTGCTTCAATTGCTATACAAGCAAAATAGCATAGTAATATTTTTGGATAACTGCATTGTTAGAAATATGCACTGAAGCCAAGGCACGGAAACAATTATCTAAGTAGCATGCAAATAGCACTAAAGTACTAGCTACTGAGGCATTAACCTATTAATGCATGTATCTAAGCATAAAATGCCAGAAATGTTATTCCATAGTAGACTATTTTAGAAAAAGCAAGCTGTTGACTGAAGAAATATATCTACTTTCTCTAAGTGTAGCAAAATCAACTTTAGTGCACATTAAATGGTTACAGAACAGATTATTACACTGTTTTGGAATAAATACATGAATGAACACATGTTCCTTTTACAGCAGTTATTTGCTATATGACAACTTCTAGGACAATTTTCACAATCTGAATATGCATCAGATTAGGAATTGGGCTCTGGAATTCTTGGTAAAGTAAGTAAATGGACACTTTGGGGCTCAATGAAAGAAGGTAGGGGAGGTACAGATAAAGAAAATTTACAGATAATATGTTTGAAGTAGCAAAGATATGTGAAAATTACCACATAGTTTATCACATGATAATGCAGAGTTTTTATTTCAGAAAGAAAACTGAATAATGAGCAATATGGATAATCCCTAAACCAGAGCCATAATGGGGAAGTTTCAAAGAGAAAGAATGTTGTTGGAATTAATATTGCCATATATGATAAAGCTTAATAGGGTGTCTGATGTAAGAACACTGAAATGATTTTTAAAGCGTTCACATTAACAGTTCTGTTTTCAAATAGTTTTGTGCATGGTCTTAAGAAAAAGCTATTGAAATCCTATTCAGGTTTTAAGTCGTGTGGAGTAACATTATGAGTTGAATAAGAAGATGCTGTATAATATTTGACTTTTGACTTACTTGTCTCTTCTAGAAACATATTCCTATAAGTTTATTAGAAATTAATTTTTAAAATATTGGGGCATCTGATTATAGAAAGATCAATTAGATATCGTTTCCCTATTCCTTTAACTAACTATAACCCCAAATCCTGGATATTATATATAAAAGAAACATAGGAAGAAAGAAAGAAAGGTGGGGAGAAGAAGGAAGATCGGGTAGTGATCCTAAACTTATTGACACCACTCCTACAGGGAAAGGGTGAGGAATTTTCCTGATTTCTGTCAGCTCCAGGTGGAATGTCTGGCTCTCTACTTGCTGTCTTGAACCCAGGGTTGGGTCCTCATTATCGGTGGGGATCAGAGTTTCAGTTCAATTCAAGACTTACACTGATACCCTACCGCTTGAGAAAAACAGGAGTGCCTCATTACTGCTCCCCCATGTGCCCAGGAAAAGACATGATGAAGTTCCCTGGGTTTCTTTTGCTTCATTTATCCCAGAAGACAGCAACCTAGAAACAATGGACACACACAGATATGCACATTTACACGCACGCACACATGCATGCATACATTCAACAACAAAAGCCTGCTCTCTCTAATCAAATCAGCTGGAAAGAGGCAGCTTCACAGACCAGAAAACTTTTACACAATGAACACCTTTCTTCAAATAAACAACACAGGGAAAACAGAGGTCCTACACCCACCTATACTAGTGAGCCTAGATGTCCACACTCATCAAGCTGCAACTAAGCACTCCAACCACCTCAACCCCTCAACAACTCTACTGCGGTGCCCATAGCAGAAGTTTTGTGCCCTACATCTGGTCCAGCCACAACCTTGCATGGAGCTGCCCACCCCGCTGCAGCAGCCAGCATGGCTGGTTGTGCGCAGTGCCCGGACCCTGCGCTTGCTCACCAAAACACCTTTCACGTCACCCTTGGCAGGTGTGGGATCCAGGCTGGAAACTCAAGCTGAGCACAGCCTGCTGGGCCAAGTGGGCAAAATGAGCCCAGCGGGCACATGCAATACTAAGGCAGAAGGCACCACTGGCCACAGAGGTTTCTGGCTGATGAAGCGACACTCCAAGGATCCCGTGACATTTTCAGTCATCACTAACCAATGGTTACAAGACTACCCATCACTGACCTCCACCCAATGTGTGGTGGAGGTCAAATGTGGGAGAAGTAATTTGGCACTCCTACTTTTTTCAGTCAGCGAAGTATCAGTGTAAGTTTATAAGGGAGCTGGAACTGATCCCCTCACTTAATAAGGACCCAACCTTGGGTGTCAACAGACTCCAAGCAGAGAACCAGGATTTTTACCCTAACCAGACAGAAATAAGGCAGCTTTCCCACTCTTCCTATGCTAAAGTGCTGTCAGGGAAACCTCAAAGTTTAAAAAGACCCAAAGTGTCATGACATAATACAAGTTTTAATAAAGAATTATTCATCATGGAAGGGGTGGTTCTAAGATGGCCGAATAGGAACAGCTCCAGTCTACAGCTCCCAGCGTGAGCAAGGCAGAAGACAGGTGATTTCTGCGTTTCCAACTAAGGTACTGGTTTCATCTCACTGGAGCTTGTCAGACAGTGGGGACAGGACAGTGTGTGCAGCCCACCGAGCGTGAGCCAAAGCAGGGCAAGGCATCGCCTCACCTGGGAAGTGCAAGGGGTCAGAGAATTCTCCTTCCTAGCCAAGGGAATGGGTGACAGATGGCACCTGGAAAATCAGGTCACTCCCACCCTAATACTGCACTTTTCCAATGGTCTTAGCAAATGGCACAACAGGAAATTATATCCCGCACCTGGCTCAGAGGGTCTCATGCCCACAGAGCCTTGCTCATTGCTAGCACAGCAGTCTGAGATGGATCTCCAGGGTGGCAGCGAGGCTCAGGGAGGGGTGCCAACCATTGCTGAGGCTTGAGTAGGTAAACAAAGCCGCCAGGAAGCTCGAACTGGGTGGAGCCCACTGCAACTCAAGGAGGCCTGCCTGCCTCTGTAGACTACACCTCTGGGGGTAGGGCATAGCTGAAAAAAAGGCAGCAGAAACCTCTGCAGACTTAAATGTCCCTGACAGCTTTGAAGTGAGTAATGGTTCTCTCAGCATGGAGTTTGAGATCTGAGAACGGACAGACTGCCCCCTCAAGTGGGTCCCTGATCCCCAAGTAGCCTAACTGGGAGGCACCCCCCAGTAGGGGCAGACTGACACCTCACATGGCCAGGTACCCCTCTGAGACGAAGCTTCCAGAAGAACAATCAGGCAGCAACATTTGCTGTTCAGCAATATTTGCTGTTCTGCAGCCTCTGCTGCTCATACCCAGGCAAACAGGGTCTGGAGTGGACCTCTAGCAAACTACAACAGACCTACAGCTGAGGGTCCTGACTGTTAGAAGGAAAACTAACAAACAGCCACACCAAAACCCCATCCGTATATCACCATCATCAAAGACCAAACGTAGATAAAACCACAAAGATGGGGAAAAAACAGAGCAGAAAAGCTGAAAATTCTAAAAATCAGAGCGCCTCTCCCCCTGCAAAGGAATGCAGCTCCTTGCCAGCAATGGAACAAAGCTGGATGGAGAATGACTTGACGAGTTGAGAAAAGAAGGCTTCAGATGATCAAACTTCTCCAAGCTAAAGGAGGAAGTTCGAACCCATTGCAAAGAAGCTAGAAACCTTGAAAAAAGATTAGAGGAATGGCTAACTAGAATAACCAATGTAGACAAGTCCTTAAATGACCTGATGGAGCTGAAAAACATGGCAAAAGAACTACGTGACAAATGCACAAGCTTCAGTAGCCAATTTGATCAACTGGAAGAAAGGGTATCAGTGATTGAAGATCAAATGAATGAAATGAAGTGAGAAGAGAAGTTAGAGAAAAAAAGAGTAAAAAGAAACGAACAAAGCCTACGAGAAATATGGGACTATGTGAAAAAAACAAATCTACATCTGATTGGTGTACCTGAAAGTGACGGGGAGAATGGAACCAAGCTGGAAAACACTCTGCAGGATATTATCCAGGAGAACTTCCCCAATCTAGCAAGGCAGGCCAACATTCAAAATCAGGAAATACAGAGAATGCCACAGAGATACTCCTCGAGAAGAGTAACTCCAAGACACATAATTGTCAGATTCACCAAAATTGAAATGAAGGAAAAAATGTTAAGGGCAGCCAGAGAGAAAGGACAGGTTACCCACAAAGGAAGCCCATCAGACTAACAGCTGATCTCTTGGCAGAAACTCTACAAGCCAGAAGAGAGTGGGGGCAATATTCAACATTCTTGAAGAAAAGAATTTTCAACCCAGAATTTCATATCCAGCCAAACTAGGCTTCATAAGTAAAGGAGAAATAAAATCCTTTACAGACAAGCAAATGCTGAGAGATTTTGTCACCACCAGGCCTGCCCTACAATAGCTCCTGAAGGAAGCACAAATCATGGAAAGGAACAACTGGTACCAGCCACTGCAAAAACATGCCAAATTGTAAAGACCATCGAGGCTAGGAAGAAACTGCATCAACTAAGGAGGAAAATAACCAGCTAACATCATAATGACAAGATCAAATTCACACATAACTATATTAACCTTAAATGTAAATGGGCTAAATGCTCCAATTAAAAGACACAGACTGGCAAATTGGATAAAGAGTCAAGACCCATCAGTGTGCTGTATTCAGGAGACCCATCTCAAATGCAGAGACACACATAGGCTCAAAATAAAGGGATGGAGGAAGATCTACCAAGCAAATGGAAAACAAAAAAAGGCAGGGGTTGCAATCCTAGTCTATGATAAAACAGACTTTAAACCAACAAAGATCAAAAGAGACAAAGAAGGCCATTACATAATGGTAAAGGGATCAATTTAACAAGAAGAGCTAACTATCTTAAACATATATGCACCCAATACAGGAACACCCAGATTCATAAAGCAAGTCCTTAGAGACCTACAAAGAGACTTAGACTCCCACACAATAATAATGGGAGATTTTAACACCACACCATCAACATTAGACACATCAATGAGACAGAAAGTTAACAAGGATATCAAGGAATTGAACTCAGCTCTGCACCAAGCAGACCTAATAGACATCTGCAGAACTCTCCACCCCAAATCAACAGAATATACATTCTTATCAGCAACACATCACACTTATTTCAAAATGGACCACATAGTTGAAAGTAAAGCTCTCCTCAGCAAATGTAAAAGAACAGAAATTATAACAAACTCTCTCTCAGACCACAGTGCAATCAAATTAGAACTCAGGATTAAGAAACTCACTCAAAACTGCTCGACTACATGTAAACTGAACAACCTGCTCCTGAGTGACTACTGGGTACATAACGAAATGAAGGCAGAAATAAAGATGTTCTTTGAAACCAACAAGAACAAAGACACAACATACCAGAATCTCTGGGACATATTCAAAGCAGTGTGTAGAGGGAAATTTATAGCACTAAATGCCCACAAGAGAAAGTAGGAAAGATTTAAAATTGACAGCCTAACATCACAATTAAAAGAACTAGAGAAACAAGAGCAAACACATTCAAAAGCTAGCAGAAGGCAAGAAATAACTAATATCAGAGCAGAACTGAAGGAGATAGAGACACAAAAAACCCTTCAAAAAATCAAAGAATCCAGGAGCTGGTTTTTTGAAAAGATCAACAAAATTGATAGACCGCTAGCAAGACTAATAAAGAAGAAAAGAGAGAAGAATCAAATAGAATCAATAAAAAATGGTAAAGGGGATTTCACCACCAATCCCACAGAAATACAAACTACCATCAGAGAATACTATACACACCTCTACACAAACAAACTAGAAAATCTAGAAGAAATGGATAAATTCCTGGACACATACACCCTCCCAAGACTAAACCAGGAAGAAGTTGAATCCCTGTATAGACCAATAACAGGCTCTGAAATTGAGGCAATAATTAATAGCCTACCAACCAAAAAAAGTCCAGGACCAGATGGATTCACAGCCGAATTCTATCAGAGGTACAAGGAGGAGTTGGTACCATTCCTTCTGAAACTATTCCAATCAATAGAAAAAGAGGGAATCCTCCCTAACTCATTTTATGAGGCCAGCATCATCCTGATACCAAAGCCTGGCAGAGACACAACAAAAAAAGAGAATTTTAGACCAATATCCCTGATTAACATCAACGCAAAAATCCTCAATAAAATACTGGCAAACCGAATCCAGCAGCACATCAAAACGCTTATCCACCACGATCAAGTGGGCTTCATCACTGGGTTGCAAGGCTGGTTCAACATACGACAATCAATAAACATAATCCAGCATATAAACAGAACCAAAGACAAAAACCACATGATTATCTCAATAGATGCAGAAAAGGCCTTTGACAAAATTTAACAACGCTTCATGCTAAAAACTCTCAATAAATTAGGTATTGATGGGACGTATCTCAAAATAATAAGAGCTATCTATGACACACCCACAGCCAATATCATACTGAATGGACAAAAACTGGAAGCATTCCCTTTGAAAACTGGCACAAGACAGGGATGCCCTCTCTCACCACTCCTATTCAACACAGTGTTGGAAGTTCTGGCCAGGGCAATCAAGAAGGAGAGAGAAATAAAGGGTACTCAATTTGGAAAAGAGGAAGTCTAATTGTCCGTGTTTGCAGATGACATGATTGTGTATTTAGAAAACCCCATCATCTCAGCCCAAAATCTCCTTAAGCTGATAAGCAACTTCAGCAAAGTCTCGGAATACAAAATCAATGTGCAAAAATCACAAGCATTCTTATACACCAATAACAGACAAACAGAGAGCCAAATCATGAGTGAACTCACATTCACAATTGCTTCAAAGAAAATAAAATACCTAGGAATCCAACTTACAAGGGATGTGAAGGACCTCTTCAAGGAAAACTACAAACCACTGCTAAACGAAATAAAAGATGACACAATCAAATGGAAGAGCATTCCATGCTCATGGATAGGAAGAATCAATATCATGAAAATGGCCGTACTGCTCAAGGTAATTTATAGATTCAATGCCATCCCCATCAAGCTACCAATAACTTTCTTCACAGAATTGGAAAAAACTACTTTAAAGTTCATATGGAACCGAAAAAGGGCCTGCATTGCCAAGACATTCCTAAGCAAAAGAAAAAAGCTGGAAGCATCACGCTATGACTTCAAACAATACTATAAGGCTACAGTAACCGAAACAGCATGGTACTGGTACCAAAACAGAGATAGAGACCAATGGAACAGAAGAGAGCCCTCAGAAATAATACCACACATCTACAACCATCTGAACTTTGACAAACCTGAGGAAAACAAGAAATGGGGAAAGGATTTCCTATTTAATAAATGGTGCTGGGAAAACTGGCTAGCCATATGTAGAAAGCTAAAACTGGATCCCTTCCTTACACCTTATACAAAAATTAATTCAAGATGGATTACAGACTTAAATGTTAAACCTAAAACCATAAAAAACCCTAGAAGAAAACCTAGGCAATAACATTCAGGACATAGGCATGGGCAAGGACTTCATGTCTAAAACAACAAAAGCAATGGCAACAAAGGCCAAAATTGACAAATGAGATCTAATTAAACTGAAGAGCTTCTGCTCAGCAAAGGAAAGTACCATCAGTGTGAACAGGCAACCTACAGAATGGGAGAAAATTTTTGCAATCTACTCATATGACAAAGGGCTGATATCCGGAATCTACAAAGAACTCAAACAAATTTACAACAAAAAAACAAACAACCCCATCAAAAAGTGGGTGAAGGATATGAACAGACACTCCTCAAAAGAAGACGTTTATGCAGCCAACAGACACATGAAAAAATGCTCATCATCACTGGCCATCAGAGAAATGCAAATCAAAACCACAATGAGATACCATCTCACACAAGTTAGAATGGTGATCTTTAAAAAGTCAGGAAACAACAGGTGCTGGAGAGGATGTGGAGGAGTAGGACACTTTTACACTGTTGGTGGGACTGTAAACTAGTTCAACCATTGTGGAAGACAGTGTGGCAATTCCTCAAGGATCTAGAACTAGAAACACCATTTGACCCAGCCATCCCATTACTGGGTATATACCCAAAGGATTATAAATCATGCTGCTATAAAGACACATGCACACATATGTTTATTGTGGCACTCTTCACAATAGCAAAGACTTGGAACCAACCCAAATGTCCATCAATGATAGAGTGGATTAAGAAAATGTGGCACATATACACCATGGAATACTATGCAGCCATGAAAAAGGATGAGTTCATGTCCTTTGTAGGGACATGGATGAATGTGAAACCATCATTCTCAGCAAACTATTGCAAGGAGAAAAACCAAACACCACGTGTTCTCATTCATAGGTGGGAATTGAACAATGAGAACACTTGGACACAGGAAGGGGAACATCACACACCAGGGCCTGTCATGGGGTGAGGGGAAGGAGGAGGGATAGCATTAGGAGATATACATAATGTAAATGATGAGTTAATGGGTGCAGCACACCAACAGGGCACATGTATACATATGTAACTAACCTGCACCTTGTGCATATGTACCCTAGAAATAAATTATAATAAAAAAAATTATTCGTCATGTCAACAGCAAAGAAGATCTCAAAGTAAATGAATAAAGACAACTAACAGATGCCAACGAGATGACAAAAATTACCTGACAAATATTTTTAAGGAGATATCTTAATAATATTTTAATGAATAATTACAAACATGTGCTAAAGAAATTGAAATATAGAAAATCCCAGCAAATAAGTAGAATATGTAAAGAAGAACCAAAGGAAAAATTTTAAATGGAAAAACATGATAATCAAATTTAAAATGCTCAATTGATGGGCTCAACAGCAGAATGAAAAGGACAGAGAAACAAATCAGTGAACTTAAAGATAGCTATAGAAATGGCCTAATCTGAAGAACAGAGTGAAAACAGAGAGCAGAGTCTCATAAACCTGTGAAACTATAACAAAATATCTAAAATTAATGACATAGTAGGCCTGTTTAGAAGAAGAGGAGAAAGAGAGTGGGACTGAAAATGTACTTAAGGAAATAATGCTAACAACTTCCAAAATTTGACTCACTGAGTCAAAAAGTCAAATAAGTCTAAGGCGAAAAACCACACCAAGGCAAATTACAGTTACAAGTTCTGAAAAATAAAGTCCAAAAATATCATAAGAGCACCAGTAAGAAACAAATACCTTACTTATAGGATAAAACAATGTGAGTAACAGCAAATTTTTCATCAGAAACCATGGAGGCCAAAAAAGGTGTCGCAGTATTTTCCAAGTGCTAAAAGAAAAGAACTGTTAACAACAATCTTATATCTAGCAAAAATATTATTCAAAAATAAAGGAGAAATAAAAACATCCTTAGAGAAAGAAAACTAAGAGAATGCATTGCCCTAAAAAATGATAAAAGAAGTTTTCTAAACAATAAGGTGATAGCAAAAGAATGAATCTTGGAACTTTAGTACATAAGGAAGAAAGATCAGGCTCACCAAAAATAAAGAAAAATACAATAGACTTCTTCTCCTGAGTTTTCTTAAACTATGCTTGACAGTTAAAGTGAATGTTTTAAAACTGTGAGATGATCTAAATGTATGTAGAGGAAATATTTAAGATAATTATATTGTGAATAAAGGAGGGTAAAATGACACCAAAAAAGGTAAGGTCTCTATATTTCACTTTGAATGATAAAATTATGATATCAGTAGGCTATAATAGGTATATTAATGTAATGTGTAAAGAACCAATAAAAAGGCTATACAAAGAGATAGAGTGAAAAACAGTAGAAAAATCAAACTAAAATTATAAAATAAAGTTAAAGTCACAGGAAAGGAGGAAAAAAAAGAAACAGAAACAAAAACAACAACAAATACATACACAGAAAACAAATAAAATGGTACACTTACATCTTAAGATATCAATATTCCATCACATGTAAATGGTCTAAATATACAAACAAAAATAATTTGGTAGAACAGATAAAAAGAATGAAACAAAACTATATGCTGTCTATAAGAAACTCACTTCAAATATAATGATTAAGGTATAAAACTAAAAGGAGAGAAAAATATATATCATGCAAATATTAATCAGAGGGAAGCAGAAGAGGCTATATTAATATGAGATAAAATAAACCTCAGAGTAAAGAACATTACCTGAGACAGAGGGTATTATATAATGACAATGACTACCCATTAAGAAAACATACCCATTCTAAATGTACATACTCCAAACCACAGAGCTGCAAAATGCGTGAAACAAAAACTGATAAAACTGAAAGGAGACAGAGACAAGTCACAATTTAGTTGGAGACTTCAATAGCCCTCTTTTAACAATTAATATAAAAACTAGACACAAAATTTGCAAGAACTTGACAATAGCATCAACCAAGAGGAGCTAAGCAACATTAAAAGAACAGTTCACCCAACCAGAGAAGAACTCACATTCTACTCTACTCTTCACAAAATATGTACCAAGATAGTCTATATTGTGGGCATTAAAATAAATCTTAATAAATTCCAAAGAATTAAACTAATTAATATAGAGTGTGTTCTTTGCCCACAGTGGGATCAAACTGTAAATAAATAAGCATAATGGTAAAGTATCCAAACTCTTAGAACTAAATAACACATTTCTAAATAACTCATAAGTCAAGGAAGATGTGTCAAGGAAAAATTTAAAGATATATTGAACAAAATGAAATTATAATAAACTATATTATAATTTGTGAATCAGAGCTATGGGAGTGCTGAGAGAAATGCATATTTGGGAAGAGGGTCCTAACTCCATTATCTAAGCTGCCACTTCAAGAAAATAAAAAAGAAGAACCAAATAAAACCAAACAAGTAGAAGGAATGAAATAATAAAAATAAGAGCATAAATAAATAAAATTCAAATTAAAAATAATAGAATCAATGGCACACAGAGCTCATTCTTTGAAAATATCAAGGAAATAGACAAACCTCTAGTTTGATGAGAAAACACACACACATACACAGACACACACACACTAAAACATAAGTTATCAATACTAGAATAAAACAAGTAGTATTACTGTAGACTCTGAAGACATCAAAGACATAGTCAGGGAATACTCCGCACCCATAAATTTGACAATTTAGATAATGAAGACACTTCCTCAAAAGAAACATAAACAACCACCACAGCTCACACAATATGAAATAATAGATAATTTTCTGGTAAGGAAATTGAATTTATAACTTTAAAACTCTCAAAATAGAAAATATCTCTAGGCCCAGATAGTTTCATTGCAGAATACCACTAACTGTTTAAAGAAGAATAAACACCAATTCTACATAATATAATCCAGAAAACAGAAGAGTAGGAAATGTTTTTTATTTCATTTGAAGAAGCTAGTATTACCCTAATATCAACACTAGACGGCATAATGCAAAAAAAGAAAGGAAACTGTAGACCAATGTCTCTCATGAATGCAGATACAAAAATTTTCAATGAAATATTAACAAATAGAATTTAGTCATATTAAAAAAGAATTATACGCTACAACATAATGAGGTTTATTCCAAGTATATAAGCCTATTTCAGTATTTGAAAATCAATGTGATTAACAAGCTAAAGGGGAAAAATAATATATTAATTAATGCAGAAAATATTGGATATCTCTGTGTTCGTTTCTATGCTGAAAGCTAATGTTCACAATTCCTTTTGGAGTCTGATACTTAGAAGAAAAACAAGCAATCATGTATGTATATACAAGTAGGGCAATTTTGAAGTTTTAGAGAAGTGAACAGCAATTACAAGTTTGTTGGAAATCACATCTTTACTATCTCAGTGACTCAGATGGAGAGAAGAAATATTATTTATTTGTATAATTTACTTATCTTTAGTAAGAAATTATTCTCAGGATGTTCATTTTATACAACTAACATCGATTAATTCAAACACTAGACTTAGAGAGGATCTTCCTCACCTTGAAAAAGAGCACCTTCAAAAACCTACAGCTATCATTGTTCTCTATGACAAAAGGTTAAACATTTTCCCTCTAAGTTCAGGAATAAGTCAAGCTTATCTGCTTTCACAACTTTTCTAGCCACCATAATAACAAAAGTCAAGGGAATAAAATGCATGCAAATTGGAAAGGAAGAAATAAAAATGTCCCTACTTATAGATGACATGATTGTTTATATAGAAAATCCTAAGGAATCTAAACAAAAACAAAATTAAACAAAACTCATAGAAATAATAGGTGACCACAACAAATTTAAACGACACAGCGCAAACATACAAAAGT
This sequence comes from Pan troglodytes, assembly GCF_028858775.2. Taxonomy (NCBI): domain Eukaryota; kingdom Metazoa; phylum Chordata; class Mammalia; order Primates; family Hominidae; genus Pan; species Pan troglodytes. The sequence continues at coordinate 132,337,811 of NC_072403.2, forward strand.
ACACTGTATTTCCGTGTACTGGCAATGAAAATGTGACCTCCAAAATTAAAAATACAATGCCATATATTCTGGCTCAAAAAATAGAATATATAAGTGTGAATCTATTAAATCATGTAAAGGATTTGCTTGCTTGTCACTACAAAATGCTGTTGAAATAAGTTTTTAAAAATATAGGTAAATGAAGAGTATATTGTGACTATCGCTTGGAAGACTCTACATAGTAAAGATGTCAATTCTCATCACATTTATATACAGATGTAATCAATTCCTATAACACCCTCAGCAAGATTTTTTTTTTTGTAAATCTAGACAAAATTATTCTACAATTTATATGGCAGGGCAAAAACCCTAGGATAACTAAAATAGCATTGGGGAGAAAATGAATAAAGGAGGAAAAATTAATTTACGCGTTTCAAGACTTATTATATAGCTTCAATATATAAGGCTGTGTAAATGGCAGAGGGTTTGATACGTAGATCACTGGAACAGAATAAATAACCTGGTGATAGATCCACACAAATATGGAAGGAATAGTCACAAAAAGAGTAACAATAAATATGGATCAGGCCTCTTCCTCATTTTTTTTCATCCAAGTAATCTCTGAAATATCTGTTTTAATTCAAAGAAGGGAGAGGCTTCCAAAGTTAATCATTATAAACTAATTAACTGTAGTAAGGTATGTGTGTATGTGTATAATAAAAATGTATAATGAGAAATGTCTCAAACTACAAAAATTGTAGAAAATTTTATACTTCTTATGAGTACTGAATTCTTTTTCTCCTTTTAATATTCTAAAGCAGATGGATGGAGAAAACAACAGAGAGTAAGAAAGCCTTTTGGGAAATGAGTTAAGATATCATTATTATCTTTGCCAATTAGCATTTATTGAGCAATTGGGTGCTTGATATTTCAAGCATCTCCATAGAGACACCATATTGAGACAAATTTCTGCATTCTGTTAATTTATGGTTGTCTGTTAGAGGATAAGACTAACCTGATCATGCATTATACTGTGTGAAGTTATTCTCAGGATTGTTTCTCTAAGAGAAACTAAATTTTTAAACAAGTTAATTTGTATATTTTATTAAAATATTTATAATTGGAACCTATTTGTTTCAATACATATTTTACAAAGTTGAAAACTTTACCTTGTAAAGTGTTTCTGTGAGCACTCTGAAGGGAACTATGAGCAATCTCTAATGATAATGGCATAGATCTACAAACTGAATTATAGAAAATAAATACATTGAATTTTTAAAATCTGATATTGGTGAGAGTAAACAGCTGGTTAACTCCAAGGAAAGCATAATTTTCCATGTTAAATGTTATTTAACATAAAATAAATACATTGAATTTTTTAAATCTGATATTGGTGAGAGTAAACAGCTGGTTAACTCCAAGGAAAGGATAATTTTCCATGTTAAATGTTATTTAACATAAAATTTACTGTGGTGCTATAAGAATCTTTCGTGTTTCTGTAGCAGCTCTAAGTTGGTATCATGTTTTGTTAATTGTGGTAATAGAATTAACCAATAGAAAATGTTGGGTATCTCTGTGTTCGTTTCTATGCTAAAAGCTAACGTTAACAATTCCTTTTTGAGTCTGATACTTGGACCAAAAACAAGCTATCATGTATGTATATATAAGCAGGGTAATTTTAAGTTTTGGAGAAGTAAACAGCAATTACAGGTTTGTTGGAAGTCACATCTTTACTATCTCAGTGACTCAGATGGAGAGAAGGAATATTATTTATTCGTATAATTTACTTATCTTTAGTAAGAGCCCCTGCCTGCTGGGAAAAAGAAAAAAATTGAAACTTGGTCCCAGGTGTGCATTCATACCATTCCTTATCATAATTCTTATTTATTTGAGGTAAACAATCAGCATTGCTGGCATTGTTGCCTCATAATTGCTTCCTCGCTGAAGTTGCAGTTGGAAGTTTAAGGAGAGAGAAACCTGCATGAACTCTTGGCAGTATAATTAAGAAGTTAGGCTGGAAAGATTGAGGTTGCACTCCAGATACTTTCCTTTTCAGCACTGATATTGAGATGGGAGCTGGTAGCTGGTAGCTTTACCATGATATCTGTTGAGGCAGAGGTGAAATGGCCTTGAGAAAACACTGCATATATAGTACATAAGTGAGGAGCTACATAGAGCTTAAGGCAGAGGCTCAGCCAAGAAAAACTAAGGCAGCAGGGAGCCATATCCAAACCTCATTTATCTAAAAAAAGAGAACTCTGATCACAAATGCCAGTACCAAGCAACATCAGGATGTCCAGGGACGGTACCACAATAGCAACACTAAAAATCCATTAAACCAACCACTTTGCAATCTGACCGGAGTATTCAGAGAACACTCCAAGGAAGTGAGGACTCAGTTATTTTGCCATTATGAGGTCAGATGATCCCACCTCTCCCTGGATGGGGATAGAATAAAATATGAAAGAGGTTGAACAATTATTTTCCAAAAGATTGAGCATTACCTGAAAAACTGTGTATATTCTCAAAGTAGACTAAGTTTTGAAACGAAAATGACTAAAACATGTTTCCCTCACTCCTTAGCAGGTTCCTTTTCTTATTAGACTCGGTGCCGTTTCTACATACATTATAAATGTAACCTCAAATAAATAACAAATAACCCTCTACATAAGGCTCTTGAAAGAAACATGTACACAAGATAATGACAAGCAAAGTCATATTTCATTTTTAGCTAGGAATTTCAAGTCTCAATGTAGAAGTCTAGAGAACAGGGCTAAACCTTTCAAAGAAGTTTTCACATAAGTTATGTCTGCTAAAATGACCTAGAACTGTAAATTCTAAGTACCAATTATTTTACCTACATGAAATCCCTAACTTACTGAATGAAAGCATAATAAACATACAGATATATTTTTTTAAACAAGGACTATGAACTTAAAAGAAAATTAAAACAAATGGAAAATAAATACTATCAAACAGGAAAAAAGAGAAAGCATTTTTGCTACTCCTTAGAATGGCATTGGCCTAAGCTAATCGGTCCATGCCTTTCATTAGTCCAGAACTTAGTTTTTCTTAAGGAGAGAAAGGATATAAAGAGACAAAGAATTATTGCTCAACTTTTCTGTTATGTTTTACAATCATATAAGTAAGAGAGAAGTTGCTAAAACTACACATTTTAAATTCATTTCTAAACCTCACCCCTAGGGGATGCAGGGGGTGGAGGAGGCACTGAAGCTCCAATCTTTGGAAATCCAAAAGATAAAGTGAAACAGGTCTCCTATTATGAGGTATGATAATAAAGACATTTTACAGTGAAAGAGAATTTCCAATCCTTAATGGCTAGAAAGCAAAGTAGTTGATTTATGAGAAAGTGACCTGCAAAGTTAATCAGAAAAGGAAAATGTTGTCTGAGTGCATCCGGCTTTTCCCAGGTCCACTATCAGGTGAAATCTAACCTATAGCAATAGCCATCTTTAAAATTATTTTCTATACTCTGTAACCCCATTATCTGATATCTGATAAATTAATAGGACCTAAATATGTATAATTATATCTCAGCCTATATGAAAACACCCATAGTAGTACCTTTTTCAGATGAGGCTTGAAATGAAGGTCTTGAGAGTAGCAATGCTAATTAGGCCTGGTATATTTCAAATTTAGGAAACTGCATTTCCTACTCTAAACCTCTTACAGTTCTGCTTAGATATAATTACCTCTTTGTTTTCTAGTACAATAAATTTGGTACCTTAGATCATCTTTGCCTTCAGATAGACCATCTCTACTAAGAGGTAAATGCTTTTGTTTGTTAGCACATTTCAAAGAAAGAAACTCTATGATAAGTTCTGCTAACTCATTTTCATTCAATCTCAAAATGTCAGGAAATGTTCGTTCAGTATATTTTATAATTCACATGTTGCAGTGGAAGCAGTTTTCTCATAAGTAGAAATAATGGGCTATTGGTAAGATCATGAAAATTTTTCTATAGTCTCTTTTTTTAAAGATTAAAATACATTTCTTTTTCTCAGCACCACACGTACTCTGAATTCTTATATTCTCACCTGATATGCCTACTTCTCAAAATCTACAATTATTTTCTAGATGATCTTTTGAATTCACACTTCCAAAGAGAACTTTCTAGTTCTCTTTGCCAATGAGGATGACAAACTGTAGGCTTTCTCTGTGAAACACCTTGCCTTTTTCTGCCACTAGATATGTGTAGAAATCAACTAAAATTGTGTGGACATGAACAATTATCAGATTATTGGAATTAGCTCGTTTTCATAGGTCTTGCAAAGCCTCTTATAAATGGAAGTGAAGGGACAGCTTTCCTTCCATGTCCTGTCTTAGCATGTTGTAATGAAATAATAATAAGTTTTAGATAAAGTTATACAATATTTGCACATATAAGGTTGGTGGAATCCTACATCCTAGTTAATATTTGCACATGTAAGGTTGGTGGAGTCCTAGATCCTGGTTCTTTATAGTGTTCTGAGAAGAATTTAAATATATTAGAGGCAGAAAGACTCTAGCCAAGTTTCCAATTACCAGCAGAGACACAGGGCTATTTAGGGATTGAGACTAGATTACTTTCTTTAAGGGAACAGATTACAGGGATTGCTAGATATTTACTCCCTGTTCATATTATTATGGTATTATGATGGGATGTTGCAAAGGGTAGGAAAATTCTCTTCAATATTCTGGCAAATTGAAATATACATATACTCTAATTCCATCAGTGAGAACTTATTTGTACTTCTGTGATTTTCATTAAAAAGCCAATAATTGACTTTTAGTTCTAAATATGGCAGAGTAACCAGCAGACTTTCCCTCCTGCCAAAAATGCCTAAAAACCTATATAAGGCACTGAACAAGAGGCAGCAAAGAGTAGTAATCCTTGAGAAAAGGAAAACTCACAAACAGAAACCCAGAATCACACTAGTATTTTGCCAAGGGACACTTTATATTGTAACAGGAGGTTGTGGAGCCTAAATGGATCAGCGATCTTGCCCAAGTTAACAAGTCAGAGGTCAGAGCTCTGGGCTGTTCAAGTGGTTACACATAATGGGGGGCACAGAAGCTGGCATGGGAATGCACATGGGTCTTTAGCTGGGGTAAAATAAAGACGTTTAGATACATGCCGAGAGAATTCACCAGCTGATCTGCACTACAAGAAATGCTAAAGACCGTTTTCAAGGCTGAAGAGAAATTAAGCCAAATAGAAAGCCATATCCACACAAAGGAAAGAAAAGCACTGGAGATTCTGCGCTGCTGGGTAAATACGTTAAGACTATCATTCTGATTTCTTCTCTTAGTATTCTAAATGGGGGACTTGTTAAAGCAAAAACAATAATATTTTAATTTGAGTTTTTTTATGGATACAAAGCTCATTTACTTCCCACGTCCTCCCATACCAATTCTAAACATACACTTCTCCTGAACACTCTGTGTCTAACAGACGGAAGTCTGCATTGCAGCTCTGCAGCTGCCCTTTTGGGAATTTCCTGAATTCCTGGCCCTCCAGATGTTTCCATGTGATGTAAATGATCCTAGTGTATTTTGGTAGGAATAGGACTGAAAGTATTTTAAAAAATACTAACCACAAGGGAGAACTTATCTTAAGGTTAAGTACAGATGGCATGCACTTATTTAAGCATCATAGCTTCATGTTTTATTTTTGTTTTTCATTTTATTTTGTTTACTTAACTGTAGCCTTTAGCTTTGAAGATACTTGTTGAAAAGAGAAAGTCTCTTATTTTCTGCAATATCTCATTCTGTTTGCTATTATAATATGAAAAATTGTGTTTAAAGAGAAGAGATACTATTGGAGAAATACAACACAGTTCAGTCATCTAAAATAATACTGAACATTGTGAGAACATTTCAGTGTTTACAGATATGTTTCTCTCTTATTCTCACAGAAAGGAAATATCATAGTATCACTATTATTCCTTGATTTGTTTCATCTATAAAGTTACTAATTAAGCACCTACCATGTACTTAATAAAATGTGACAGTGTTCCTTTCTTTTGTTTCTTTTTTTCTTTTCTTTGGAAGGTGAGGGTAGCTGACCAGTAGTCTGAACTCTATCTATGGTTAGAATCCAGAAGCAATAATGTGCATTCTCTTTGTTTTATTTCACTGAGTTTTGGATTTTGTCTTTTTTGGAAGGCAAAGAGCATGTAACAATTTTCTAGCCCTCAGTGAGTCTTAGTTGTGAATTCATTGCACTTGTTGCAATATGACAATACATGACGTTCAAAGATGCTAGTTTAAGATGACACATTGTAACCATTTACAGGACTTTAAAACTAATAAGTATATGCAAAAACAACAACAGAAAATCAAAACAACTCATGAAATCCAAATTTTTTAGGATTAGATCAATTATTCTATGGTATGACTAAAGACTGATTATAGATTTTGTATTTTATATGCCATGAAAAAAACAAAAATATGCCTTAACTAATTAAAGTTATGACCTATAACTTCAATTATACTGTGTTCAATAAAATTGTGTATTTTATGTTTCCTTTACCAGTTTTTCATTGTCAATATCTTTATTTTGAAACATTTGTTAAGGCCTATTTTATAGCTAATATGTCCAAGTTCTAATTTTCTCTCCAGGCTTCTAAATCTGTATTTTTCCTTTTCATTTTCCTCTTCTCTTAAGGTCTATCTGTGTGTATATTTCAGAATCGCATTAGATGGCCCTTTAAGAAAGTCTATGGAAAGTGAGGGTCTATTTTACGTCATAGGGAGGTTTAACACACAGGACTTGAAGGCTCAACTCAGCAGAAAAGCATTCTATTCTAGACCAATCTATACTGTTTCAGAAAATATTTATCAATTAGAGTTATTCTATTTAATGAGCGTATATCCCAAGTTCTGTTGAATAAGATGAAGCATTTTTGTTTAGCAACACTTGGAGATTATACCATTGCTCTCAATTAGGTGAGCAGGTAGACAAGCATTCAAACTTTTCCCATATAAAATTTAGGATGTTCACAATATATTGGTTGATTATTTCTCAAAAGGTATTTAATAGTGGCTTTCTAATCCTAACTTTAAAACTTCTAATTCATTCTAATTTTATAGTCATATGACTAAAATATAATTATTCCCATGGCAGAAATCTAATGTCAACAGGGTAAAAATAGAGTGTAAACCATATTGCTTCTTTTCCAGTTGAAATACCTTCACATTGATAATACAGGCAGCACTGAAAATAGAAATAATTAATCCTTCTGAGTATAGAATTTGAAATAAAATGAGAATTCATTGATGTCTTTATCAGAATTCTAATAGTTGATCTGGCATGTCTCTGGACTCACAAAAATATTCCAGCAGCAAAAATAAACAAACAATTATCTCAGAATGGGAATACTTTCAGTAGAGGAATGATTTTTATTTAAACCTGACTCTCCACACAAACTTGCTAGCAGAGTTCTTGGTCCTTATTATAAGACAACAATATGCTCAAGAAAAATATTTCTAATGAGATGGTGATATGTTCATCCAGTTTAATATTTACATGTAATTATCTTCCCTCATACTATTTGGTAACTAGTTTTTGATCTTTTACTGCTACGTCCAAGAGTTAAGATTTTTTTTTCTCTCCATAGCTTTATGTTTAGAATTGGATATTGATTTTGCCTAGCAAGAAATTTATGGCTTAATTTTAAAGCCTTTGATTCTTCAAAAGGACTAAAAACTAAGGTTAGCCACATTCATTGAAAATGAAATGCAGGGTTGCACAGGCAGATGTAGCAATTTTGTAAAGAATATCTTCCCATTGTTCAATTTCAGTAAAAAAATCCAGTAATAATTATAGGTTGTTCATAGCCACCTTACAAATATCACTCTGGTATTACAAAGATCAGTGGAAGACACAAGAACTTATGAATCCAGAAATATAAACTTGTCAGGAAAAATACAGTGGGGGCAATATATAGTAATATGCATGATAACGAAACTAGTGTTTTTCAAACTGTTATGAGTGGGACCATGTATCAAAATAACGTGATCCAAAATATATTCATAATTATTAAAAAATATTAATCCATTTTAATTGTATTTTCACCCATTCAAAGTTTGTAAGATTAAACAATACACTTCTGAAGTAAACAATTTAATTCAATGATCGCATCTTTAGAGTTGCCCAGGCTTAAATGTAGATTAATAAAAGTTATCAGCATGTTCTAGAAGACAGTGTAAAATAAGCACTGGAGCTCTGACACCAGGCTGACCATATTCATATCCTGGTTTTTTGAAGTGCCAGCTGTATGATGTTGCACAAGTCAGTTAATTTTGATAAACTACAGTTTCTACATCTATAAAGTAAAGATAAAGTATGACTTTTCATAGTGTTATCATGAGGCCTAAGTCAATTGATATGTATATGTATGAAATATTTAGCAAAGAACCTGGCATATAACAATGGCAAATGAATGTTAGCTATTTCTGCTTCTTAGAAAATTGTCTACCTTTGATTTTGAAACGCATTTTTGTACAAGATGGAATGAGAAAGATGAAGCTTCTAAGGACAATGCCCCAATGTTTTGCTGTGCTCACAAACATTAACATCTGTTTCTTATGTTTTTCTTTTCCACATTTGTCCTGTTTTCTTGGCCATCACTAATTAACTAGTCCTAGTTTTTCACTGTTAGTTCATCTCAATACAATCATTCTTTTCTATCTTCACTAATCTTAATTTCATCTTATAGAATTTTATTTCCATTTTGTAGGTTATATAGTTCATCTTTTATTTTTTCTTGCATCGTTTCTCAGAATTCTTATTCTTACTTGTAAATGAAATTATGATTATGTTAATAAGTATTAAAACTCACATGTACTTCTTGAAAAATATTTGAATGAATTTCAAATTGTTTCTTAAAACATTCCGTGTTTGGTATTGAGTTTAAAATGTATTTAGGAAACTCTCAGTTTTCACTTCATTTGAGAATTCAGTTAGCTATATAATTTTAACTTTATTTTCCTATTAGATTGGCTGTTTTAGCATTATAGAGCACCTTCTTTGTCTCTAATTAGAATTTTTGTATTAAAGTTTATTTTGTCTGATATTAGTATAGCCACTCCAGCTCTCTTTGGTTTCTGTGGGAAGTCATCTGTTTATCTTATTGAGGGTCCCTTGTACACTATGGAAAATTTTTCTTTCACTGGTTTCATTATTTTCTCTTTCAGTAGTTTAACTATGATGTGTCCAAATGTGGATCTCCTTGAACTGATCCTACTTGTGTGAAGTAGGTTCACTAATAACCAGTTGTAATGGAGATCTATCACTCCATAGAGAATAAGAGAGATTATCACCATGCCAACCACCAGAAATAAGAGTCCAAATATTTCTGTCCACTGCATCCTTAGCTACAGTGTTACCAATTTCTGAGTCCAGTGAATCAGAACACACTCAGAGTCAACAAGTTATATAAAAAGGGTTTAGTGTTTACAGAGATGTAGCAAGGGACAAGGGAAGCCTAGGATCTGTTGTGAGTTGATCCTCCAAAGCTCAAGAAAGCTGCCTTGGGCAGACTGAGTCTTAACTAAACCACTTGCACCAGAGCTGAGGGACCCTAAAAGGTAGTCTGCCCTGGCTTATAAAATTTAGGGGCCGTGTGACTCACTGGACGTGCTTTGAAGGGCATCCCACTTCCAGGGAAGAGAGAAACAAGTCCCAAGCTGTCCTGGGGTGTTCCTTTTTAGCTCTCTTTATTACTTTTCTCAGGAGAACAGGAACAGGACCCTACACTGTTTCAGGCAGTTTCTCCCTATCTCAAGATATCCCATTCTTTTGTCAGATGAATAGATTGCAAAAATTTTCTCCCATTCTGTAGGTTGTCTGTTTTCTCTGTTGATAGTTTATTTTGCTATGCAGAACCACTTTAGTTTAATTAGATCCCATTTGTCAAGTTTTGCTTTTGTTGCAGTTGCTCTTGGTGTCATCCTCATAAAACATTTGTCCATGCCTATGCTTTGAATGGTATTGCCTCGATTTTCTTCTAGGGTTTTTATAGTTTTGGGTTTTATATTTAAGTCTTTAATTCCATCTTGACTTGATTTTTGTACATGGCATAAGGAAGAGGTCCAGTTTCAATTTTCTGTATATGGCTAGCCAGTTCTCCCAGCACCACTTATTAAATAGGGAATCCTTTCCTCATTGCTTGTTTTTGTCAGGTTTGTTGAAGATCAGATGACAAAGGTCTAATATCCAGCATCTACAAGGAGCTTAAACAAATGTACAAGAAGAAAACCAAACAATCCCATTAAGAAGTGGGGAAAGGACATGAACAGACACTTCTCAAAAGAAGACATACATGTGGCCAACAAGTGTGAAAAAAACTCACCATAACTAATCATTAGAAAAATACAAATCAAAACAACAATGAGATACCATCTTACAACAGTCAGAATGGTGATTATTAAAATGTGAAAAAATAACAGGAATGCTTTTACACTGTTGGTGAGAGTGTAAATTAGTTCAACCATTGTGGAAGGCAATGTGGTGATTCCTGAAATAATCTAGAGGCAGAAATACCATGTGACCTAGCAATTCTATTACTGGGTATATATGCAAAGGAATATAAATTGTTCTACTATAAAGATATGTGTATGTATATATTCATTGCAGCACTAGTCACACTAGCAAAGACATGGAATCAACCTGAATGATAGACTGAATAAAGAAAATGTAGTACATATACACCATTGAATATTATGCAGCTTTAAAAAGGAATGACACCATGTCCTTTGTAGGGACATGGATGGAGCTAGAGGCTTTTATCCTCAGCAAACCAATGTAGAAACAGAAAACTAAATACGCATGTCCTTACTTATAAGTGGGAGCTGAATGATGAGAACACATAGACACATGGGGGAACAACACACACTGAGGCCTGTCAGAAGGTGGGGAGTGAGAGGAGGGAGAGCATCAGGAAGAATAACTAGTGGATGCTGGGCTTAATATCTAGATGATGGGATGATCTGTGCAGCAAATCACCATGGCACACATCTACCTATGTAACAAACCTGGACATGCTTCACATGTACCCCTTAACGAATAATAAACTTTGGAAATGAAAAAAAAGAAAAGAGATCCCATTCCTAGCATATTCTACAGTTAATCTTGGGAACCACAAACATGAAACGGGGGAGAACTGGGTAAGTTCAAGATCACCAAAAGAACTGTCCTCCAACTTGGTTTATGTTGAAATTCTGGGATGCATAGAATATTTTTTTTAATCTGGACAATTTTCAACAATTTATTTCTTCAAAGATTCTTTCTACCTTTTATCTCTCTACTCTTCCTATGAGTCTACTACTATTTGTATATTCATAAGCTTGATGCTGTCTCATAGGTTACTGAGGTCTGTTTATTTTTCTTTGCTTTTTTGTTTCTGTTCCTCAGGCTAGATTTTGTCATTTGAACTATCTTCAAGCTGACTAAGTCTTACTTCTGTCAATTCACATGTGTTGAACTCCTTTAGAAAAATTTTTATTCAAGTTTTTGTATTTTTTTATCCATAGAATTTCCATTGGTTTCTTTTATTATTTCTATCTGTTTATTGATGCTCTTCATTTGGTAAGATCTCATTCTCATACTTTTTTTCTTTAATGTTTCAGACATGATTCCTTTTAGTTCTTTAGCTATATTTTTAATAGGCAATTTAAAGTCTTTGTCTAGTAAGTCTATCATTTAAGCTCTTAAAACACAGTTTGAATTCACTTCACACTTTCCACTTCTGTACATGAATCATGCTTCCCTGTTTGCAAATCTACATAGTTATGATACTGATGCATTTTAAGTCTATTTCACAGAAATATCTTATTTCTGAGAAATATTTTCAGTTTTGTCAAGTTTGTCAAAGGTATATAAATGAAACTAGACATTTTAACATCAAGCTAATACAATTTTTATAAATTCTTATTTTTAAGACATTATATTGCTATTTCCAAGGACAAACGTAATATTTATAAATTGTTTTTCACTTCCTAAGTTTTCTATGTTATTTTAATGTTTTCAATTCTGTATGTATGCATTCCATAGATTGCCAATCTAATTAAAAATTAAAACTGTAAAATGTTTGAAAAAATGATTATATTTTCCCCCACCATTTGTTGTCTTATTATTTAAAAAGAAAAAGTCGAAAATTGGTATACTATTCTGTAGTGAATAATTTCACTCAATCAGTGTGTCCATTTATAAAATATATATTATTTCCATCAATAGTTCTGAAAACCTATTTTCATCATTCTAAATAAAAGTATATTTTCACTTCATTTATTTATCCATCCCAAGGCAAATATTTATGGTGGAGACTGGTAGGAATGGTTTTCTCATTTCCTACTGATCTAGAATGTGCCAAATATTAAAGAGAAAAAACTTTGGTTGAATGGCCATATTACAAAAAGTTAAAGTGGAAAGAGGAATTCTCCTTGAGCATTGCCCTCTAAAGAGTTCCTTCAAAAGCTTGTTGAAGGAAATCCCAAGCTTGATTGTTTGGAAATCTAAATTATACTTATTTCCATTAAAACTCCATTCAAGTCCATTTAATTTATTCACAGATAAACAAAATGCCCTTTATTGCACTGCATGTAGTTTTGACAGATGGCTCTTAGCATTCTGTCCACGTGTAAAAAGACAAGATAAATGAACCTGTTCTTTTTATTCACACACTTTGTGACTTTCATCTTCACCTGAAAGCTTTCTTTGGTTCTTTGTCTACTTCAAGTTCCCAATAAATGACAGCCCTCTTTCTAGTAAGAGCTTGCTTCATTATAAATCTAAAGAGAAAGTACTCCTGCTTGAAATAATCAGTTTGTGAACTCACCAATCAAGCAAATTACTCATATCAAAATTTCAAACATATTATTATTATTTAGTTTATTAGAATTGTCTAATGAGAACACTTGGATGCAGGGTGGGGAACATCACACACCAGGGCCTGTCGTGGAGTTGGGGGAGGGGGGAGGGATAGCATTAGAAGATATACCTAATGTAAATGACAAGTTAACAGGTGCAGAACATCAACATGGCACATGTATACATATATAACAAACCTGCACGTTGTGCACATGTACCCTAGAACTTAAAGTATAATTAAAAAATAAATAAAAAAGAAAGAATTGCCTTAAATGCATATTAATCCATTAGATTTATCTATGCATGGATTATCTATAATAGAGGGTAGGATGGTTAAGGCTTTAGACATTATTTTTTAAGTGCTTAATAAATGTCCATCATCCAATGTGAAGCAAAATTAAAGTTAGGCTAAATAACTGAAATTACTTTTAATTTTATGTTTCTTGTTTATTGCATTAAGTTGTGAAAGGTTGAAACATTGAACATAAAGTCAAATTATACTAAGCTATTATTGCTAAAGATGTTTAGAGAAGTTTTATAATATTGTTTCAAAAAACTCAGTAAATTTTAATTTATAATTTATTATATTATTTATAATGGAAAAACCCCTAATTAGTTTTCAATAAAATTGATATAATGATGTGAAAATATTTAATTTCAATGCATTAAAAAGCACATAAACAATGGAATCTTAAGATATTGGCCCCAACATTCACATAACCATCTGAAAAATGAAAATTAATTATTTATTTTATGGTGAAAAAATAAACTAGTCCTTATCATTTACTTTAGGGGCAGAAATTTATTATGCAGTATGTGTCAATTAACCATGAGGCTATGTTCTGAGAGATGTAAAATTAAGTGATTTTGTTATTGTGGGAATGCTATAGAGTATACTTACACAAACCTAGATAGATAGATAGAATATATTTTAAATTTATATATATTCCTTCAGCTGAAAACTCAAATGACTCAGCATTATTAATTAATATAAATCAAATTCTCTACTTGATCTGCAGTGCCAATATCAAGTGCCATATATCAGCTTTCTATATATGCTCCATTGTAATCTTATGGGACCACCAACATATAAGGTTGGTCCTTGACTTAAGAAATGTCCTTATATGGCACATGACTGTAGTTCAATTTTTAGTGGTTTAAAAAGCAAAGCAATCTTATATTGGAAAAGCCAACTGTCATTTGCTTTTTTTTTTTTTATTTTTGAGACATGGTCTCACTCTGTCACTGGGGCTGGAGTGCAGTGGCATGCTCATAGATCACTGCAGCCTCAACCTCTGGGGCCCAAGTGATCCTTCTGCCTCAGCCTCCCAAGTAGTTGGAACTACAGAGGTGCACCACAGCTAATTTTTGTTTTTTTTTGTAGACACGGTTTCACCATGTTGCCCAGGCTGGTCTCGAATTCCTGGGCTCAAGCACTCCTCCAAAATCAGCTTCCCAAAGCACTAGGATTACAGGAATGAGCCATCACATCCAGCCTCATTTTTTAAAAAAAATATTTACTTTATACTTATCCAATTAATTAAATGAAATCCCATATCACTAAGAAAGTCATTTTGCAAATGTGATCCTTTGACCCATTAGAGTAGTCTTGATCCTTTCAGGTAGTTGTGAAGTCAAATTCTTTTCAAAATAGGACTAGACATTATTTTATATTTGCCTTTTCACTGTGTTGACATTTACACTGATTGCAAAAGAACTGATGGTAAGTAAAATTACATGTGCCTTAGCAGAAATTAAATCAGTGTCACTAAACTATAATATATATATATACACACTTACACACATATATATATACATGTATTATATATACATATGCATACACATACCACAGTTTGTTTACCCATCATCTGTTGAAGGACATCTGAATTATTTCAAGTTTTGTGTATTACAAATAAAGTTTTTATGAACATTTGCATTAAAGTGTTTTTGTGAACAGATTTCATTACTCTGGGACAAATGTCCAAAGGTGTGCCTACTGAGTAGTATAATTATTGCATATTTAATTTTAAGATAAATTGTCATAATTTTCCCAGAGTGGCTGTACCAGTTTATATCCCCACCCAAAATATATGAAAGATCCAGTTTCTCCACATCCTTGCCAGAATTTTGTTGTTATTATTACTTTTTATTTTAGCCTTTTTGATAGATATGTAGTAGTATCTCATGATTTTTATTTGCATTTTCCTCATGGCTAATGATGTTGAACATTTTTTAAACGTTCATTTACCATCTGTAAATCCTTTATGGTGAAATGTCTGTTAATGTCTTTTGCTCATTTTCTAATTGGATTGTCTTTTATTGTTCAGTTTTAGGAATTTTTTTATGTATATCACAAAAGTACCCTCTGTTGGATACTTAGTTTGCAAATACTTTCTCCCCATTCGTACCTTGTCTTTATTTCTCTTCACATGAAAGTTTGCACAGCCAAATAGTTTAATTTTGATAATATCTAACATATAGTTTTTTTTTAATTTCATGGGTTGAGGTGTTAGTGTCAAATCTAATAATTCTTTACCTAAACCTGAATCCCAGAAGTTTTCCATTCCTAGCTTTTCTTCAGTATTTATAGCATTAACAATTACATTTAAGTCTGCAATCCATTTTGAGCTAAGTTAAATAAATGTTGTGAGATTTAGATCAAAGTTTTTTTTTCTTCTTCTTTTCTTTGGATGTCAGATTGTTCCAAAATCATTTGTCAAGAATACTTTTTTTCTCTATTGAATATTGTTTGCACCCTTGTCAAAAATCAATTTGATGTGTTTGTGCTAGTCTATGTCTGGCTTTTGTGTTCTGTTCCATGTGTCTACATGTCTCCATAGACAATGCCACATTGTCTTGATTTCTTTTTCTTGCCTTATTGCAGTGGCTAGACTTTCCATAGTGTGTTGAATGAGAGTGGTGATATCAGACATTCTTACCTTGTTCTGGATATTATGTGGAAAATATTCAATTTTCCATGATTAAGTATGATGCTAGCTGCAGGTTTGATATAATTTTACTGTATTCCTATTTCCTCAATTTCCTCTATTCTTAACATGATAGGTTAACAGGTACTGAATTTTGTTAATGCTTTCTTCTACCTCAGTTGTCACATGATTTCTTTTTTACTTTAGCATGTTGATATGGTGCATACAATATATTTATTTTGTAGACATTGAAACTGCTATGCATATCTGCAATAAATTCTACTTAGTCATGATGCATAAATTTTTTATACATTATTGGATTTGCATTGCTAATTTTACTGATAATTTCTGAATATAGACTTATGAGTACTTTCAATCTGTAGTTTGGTTTTTTGTACCACCTTTGCATCAGAATTACATTGGCTTCATCACATGAGTTATGAACTTTTCCTTACTTTTCTATTCTGGGAAAATATTGCATAAAACCACTATTAATTCTTTTTTATGTGTTTGTCACAATTCTCCAGTGAAATTATGTGGGCCTAGAGATTTCTCTTTCTTGAGTCACAATTACAAATTCAATTTTTTTTCTCTCTTTTCTTTTGGAGATAGAGCCTTGCTCTCTCTCCCAAGTTGGAGTGCAGTGGCACAGTCTTCACTCACTGCAGCCTCTAACTTCTGGGCTCAAGTTATCCTGCCATCTCAGACTCCTGAGTACTGGGACTACAGGTGCATGACATCATGCCCGGATTAAATTCAATTCATTTAACACTTACAGGACTATCCATATTGTCTATTTCATTTTGGTTGCATTTTGATTCTTTGTGGCTTTTCAGATATTTGCCCATTAATTCTAAGTTAAAATTAATGAGTGCAATTATATAGTGTTCTCTGAGCCTTTGATGCCTACAAGATTTCTCCCCCACAAGATGGAGTTTTGCTCTGTCAACCAGGCTACAGTGCAGTGGCATGATCTCGGCTCACTGCAACCTCTGCCTCCTGGGTTCAAGCGATTCTCCTGCCTCAGCCTCCTGAGTAGCTGGAATTACAGGGATGTGCCACCACACTGGCTAATTTTTGTATTTTTAGTAGAGAAGGGGTTTCACTATGTTGTCCAGGATGGTCTCGATCTCCTGACCTCATGATCCACCTGCCTCGGCCTCCCAAAGTGCTGGGATTATAGGTGTGAGCCACCGTGCCAGGCCTCCTTCTTCTATTTTGGTCAGTTTTGCAGGAGGTTAATCATTTTACTGATATTTGTAAAGACTGGCTTTTTGTTTCATTGATATATGTTGGTACTTTTTTCTGTTTTCAATTTTATTGATTTCTGCTCATTATAATTTTATTCCTTTGCCTGTTTTGAGTAAATTTTTCTTCTTTTTCTGTTCTTTTGAGGTAGGAGCATATATTTTGACTTGCCATGTTTCTTAATTTTATTGTGGAATTTATAGCATTCATTACTTTTCCCTTTTAATGCTGCTTTAGCTGCATCCCATAAATTTTGATATGTTGTATTTTTATTCACTTGTATTTATTTTTTATTCATGCCTTTTTGATTGATCTATGGATTGTTTGGATGTGTCTTGTTTGATTGTTAAATGTTTAGAGATTTGTTGTCTTTGTGGTATTGATGTCTAATTTGATTCTTTTATGGTCAAAGAACACACATTATGATCTCAATTATTTTATGTTTGTTGAAGTTTTTATGGACCATGAAATAGTCTATCTTGGCAAATATTCCCTCAGTTCTTGAAATATATGTATATACTGCTATTGTTTGATAGATTGTTCCATATATGTCCATTAGATATTCTTGATTGTTTACTTTATTCTGATCTATATTGTTGCTCATTTTTTTGTGTAGTGTCTCTATCATGTGCTGAGAGGAAGCTTTTTATGTACACAGCTACAGTTGTGTATTTGCTTATTTTTTCTTTTACCTCTGCCAGTTTTTGCTTCATATGTTTGGAGATTTTATTGTTTAGTTTGCAGGGACTTAGGATTTTTATGTATTTCTTTATTGTCATGATGAAATAACTCTCTTAGGCTCTAGTAATTCTTTTTGCTTTAATGTGTATTTTATCATATTCTACTTACCTTTCCTTTTTATTTAATTAATAAATTAATTAACCTAAACTAATTTAATGAATTAATTCAATTAATGCTTACATGTAATGTGGTCTTCCATTCTTTTACTTTCAAACTACGTATGTTAAATCTGAAGTGAGTTTCATATACACAGCATATACTTGCATCATAATTTTTAGAGACTATGACAATCTATTTTTCTATTGGTATATTTTCAGCGTTTACATCAGGCAATTATTGATGTGTCAACTCCTAACTCTACCATCTTACTTGTTTTTTGTTACTTGTTATTTTATTTTATTTTATTTTATTTTTGAGATGGAGTTTCACTCTTGTTGCCCAGGCTAGAGTGCAATGGTGTGATCTCGGCTCACCGCAACCTCCGCCTCCCAGGTTCAAGCGATTCTCCTGCCTCAGCCTCCCTAGTAGCTGAAATTACAGGCATGTGACACCACACCTGGCTAATTTTGTATTTTTAGTAGAGATGGGGTTTCTCCATGTTTGTCAGGCTGGTCTCGAATTCCCAATCTCAGGTGATCCACCCGCCTTGGCCTCCCAAAATGCTGGGATTACAGGCTTGAGCCACCGTGCCCGGCTACTTTGTTTGTTTACTGCTTATTTCTTCTGGTACTCTCTTCTCTTTTTCTTTTTTCCTGACATCATGTTTGTTACTTAAACATTTTTTAGATCTCATTTTGACTTATTTATAGTGTTTTCAAGTGTATTTTTCCATAATTTTCATAGTGTTTGCTGTAGATATTATTATATATATATGTGACATCACAGTCTATTGTTTTCAACATTTTATCACTTCTATATAGTATGAAAATTTTACTTCAGTTTGGGAGTTTAGGTCATTTTACCTTCCCCACTTTTAAATATCATCTTAAGTATTATAAAATATGTGATTTTTAGTAACTAGCTACTTTTTCTTAGCATAATGTTTTCAAAGGGCATTCATGTTCAGAGTGATAACCTATTGCTTATCAGTTATAGGTTGAGCATCTCTACTTCAAAAATCAAAGATCTGAAGTGCTCTAAAATCAGAAATTTTTTGAGCACCAACAGGAGATAGTGACACATTTACTTTTTGATAGTTCAATGTATACAAACTTTGTTTCAAAATTTGAATGGACAAAATTACTTAACATATTGTATACAGTTACCTTCAGATGTTGTGTATAAGGTGTTTATGAAATTTTGTGTTTAGATTTGTGACACATTCCCAAGATATGTCATTCTTTATATGCAAATATTCCAAAAATTTAAAAAAAAGGAATTCAAAACACTTCTGGTCCCAAGCATTTTGGATAAAAAAATCATCAACCAGTACTTTATTCTTTATATTTGCAAATAATACTCCATGGAATGTGTATCAGATGGGATTATTCAGTGAACAGAGAAACAGAATCAATAGGCTATCTCTATATAAATATGGATATGGAGTATATAGAGATATATGGGATTCTACCTCTGTTTTTATTATTAAGACCTTCAAGTGATTGGATGAGGCCTACCAAAATTATGGACACTCATCTGCTTTATTTAAAATCAACTGATCAAAAATGTTAATTACATGTACAAAATAACTTTCACAGACACATCTAGACCAGTGTTTGACCAAATAACTGGGCCCCAGTACCTACCCAAACTGCCATGTAAATTAACCCACATTTGGTCATCCATTCCTCAGTTAATGGACATTTGTGTTGTTTCTACTTTTTGGCTATTATGAATAAAGCTATTATGAACATTTGTAGCCACTTTCTAATGTTGACATATATTTTTCTTTATCTTGGGAAGAAATTCTTAGGAGAGGAATGGTTGTGTTATGTGGTAATTCTCTGTTTAACATTTTGTGCATCTGCCAAATTGTTTTCTAAAGTGATGGTATCATTTTACATTACCACCTGCAATATGTGAGGATTCCAATTTCTCCACATCCTCACCAACAGTCCTTATTATGAATCTTTTTTAATCACTGTCATCCCAGTGGCTGTAAAATGGTTTTTCACTATGGTG
Source organism: Pan troglodytes (assembly GCF_028858775.2). Lineage (NCBI taxonomy): Eukaryota > Metazoa > Chordata > Mammalia > Primates > Hominidae > Pan > Pan troglodytes. Next base: position 132,357,701 of record NC_072403.2, read on the forward strand.
TTGATTTGCATTTTCCTAATGACTAATAATATTGAGCATTCTTAGATGTGAATGTTGGCTATTCATGTTTCTTTGGAGAAATGTCTATTTAGAACTTTTGCTCAGTTTTAATTGGTTGTTCTCATTATTGATTTGTGAGATTGCCTTATATATTTTAGAAAAAAGTTCTTTTTCTAATATATGATGTTTAAATATTTTCTTACCTACTCTGGATTTTTATTACTATTATTTTCAGGTGTGGTACCAGGAATAATGTGGGAGGCTGGATTGAAGTCTGGGCCAGGAACAACAGTAATTGTGGGAGACTCAACAAAGAGTGAGTATAGCTGAAGGAGCCGGGAAGCAGAAAGTATATGCGTCAGTTACTTCAGGCCATCTGGGCCTATACGTGCAAGTCACAGGGGATGCGATGGCTTGGCTTGGGCTCAGAGGCCTGACATTCCTGCCTTCTTATATTAATAAGAAAAATAAAACAAAATAGTGTTGAAGTGTCGGGGCAGCGAAAATTTTTGGGGGGTGGTATGGAGAGAGAATGGGCGATGTTTCTCAGGGCTGCTTCAAGCGGGATTGGGGCGGTGTGGGAACCTAGAGTGGGAGAGATTAAGCTGAAGGGAGGTCTTGTGGTAAGGGGTGATTCTGTGGGGATGTTAGAAGAAACATTTGTCGTATAGAATGATTGGTGATGGCCTGGATACGGTTTTGGATGAATTGAGAAACTAAATGTAATAATGGAAGGAGAAAAACAGGTATAAAAGGTCTAAGAATTGGGACGACTCAGGATATCTGATTAGAGACTGCTTAAGGAGATTCGGCATAGTCCTGCCAGGAAAGATTATTTATTTACTTCAAGAGTTAAGAGTGGCAGTTTGGGGATAGCACCAGGAGATATCAGCTGTGATGGCTTGGAAAAACAGTGTAAACCGGCAGTGTAAACAAGAGCAGAGCATGTATGAGTAGTTGAGAACGGTGAATAGGAGTATGACTAGACAGAAGATAGTAGGGATGACAAGTTTTTTGGGGGCACAGTCTAAGTTGGTCTGGTGTCTGGAATGAGACTGGGGCCCAATAAAAAGGAGCGTCTATATAGGAGCTTAAATGGGCTGTACCTTGTAGCATTCTGAGGACAGGTCTGACTTCTGAGAAGGGAAAGTGGTAAAAGTATTCTCCAGTCCTTTTTAGGTTGGTGGCTGAGCTTGGTGAGGTGTGTTTTTAAAAGACCTTTAGTCTATTCTACTTTTCTTGAAGACGGAGGGCCGTAAGGGATATAAAGGTTTCACTGAATACTAAGAGCCTGAAAAACTGCTGGCTGATTTGACTAATAAAGGCTTGTCTGTTTTCAGACTGTATTGAGGTGGGAAGGCTAAACTGAGGAATTATATCTGACAGAAGGGAAGAAATGACTGCGGTGGCCTTCTCAGACCCTGTAGGAAAGGTCTCTACCTATCCAGTGAAAGTATCTACCTAGATTAAGAGGTATTTTAGTTATCTGACTCAGGGCATGTTGAGTAAAGCTAATTTGCCAGTCCTGGGTGGGGCAAATCCTCGAGCTTGATGTGTAGGGAAGGGAGGGGGCCTGAATAATCCCTGAGGAGTAGTAGAATAGCAGATGGAACACTGAGAAGTTATTTCCTTGAGGATAGATTTCCACGATGGAAAGGAAATGAGAGGTTCTAAGAGGCGGGCTAGTGGCTTGTACTATAGCATAACCTGCCTTTGCTGGTGTGTGGCGATTAGGCCTGGTGGAACCGCCATCAATAAATCAAGCGTGATCAGGGTGAGGAACAGGAAAGAAGGAAATTTGGGGAAATGGGGTGAATGTCAGGTGGATCCGAGAGATACAGTCATGGGGATCAGGTGTGGTACCAGGAATAATGTGGGAGGCCAGATTGAAGTCTGGGCCAGGAACAACGGTAATTGTGGGAGACTCAACAAAGAGTGAGTATAGCTGAAGGAGCCGGGAAGCAGAAAGTATATGCGTCAGGTATGAGGAAGAAAATAGATTTTGAAAGTTATGAGAAATGTAGGGAGTGAGTTGAGCATAGTTTGTGATTTTGAGGGCCTCTAAAAGTATTAATGCAGCGGCAGCCGCTGCACGCAGACATGAGGGCTAGGCTAAAACAGTAAGGTCAAGTTGTTTGGACAGAAAGGCTACAGGGTGTGGTCCTGGCTCTTGTGTAAGAATTCTGACCATGCTAACCATGCCTAGGAAGGAAAGGAGTTGTTGTTTTGTAGAAGGTGCTGGGGTTTGAGAGATCAGTCGGACACGATTGGCAGGGAGAGCACGTGTGTTTTTATGAGAATTATGCCGAGATAGGTAACAGATGAGGAAGAAATTTGGGCTTGATTGAAGTAATGGGGGCTGTCTGTGAAGCTTTGCAGCAGTACAGCCTAGGTAATTTGCTGAGCTTGATGGGTGTCAGGGTCAGTCCAAGTGAAAGTGAAGAGAGGCTGGGATTAAGGGTGCAAAGGAATAGTAAAGAAAGCATGTTTGAGATCTAGAACAGAATAATGGGTTATAGAGGCAGGTATTGAGGATAGGAGAGTACATGGGTTTGGCACCACGGGGTGGATAGGCAAAACAATTTGGTTGATAAGGCACAGATCCTGAACTAACTTGTAAGGCTTGTCTGGTTTTAGGACAGGTAAAATGGGGGAATTGTAAGGAGAGTTTATAGGCTTTAAAAGGCCACGCTGTAGCAGGCGAGTGATAACAGGCTTTAATCTTTTTAAAGCATGCTGCGGGATGGGATATTGGCGTTGAGTGGGGTAAGGGTGATTAGGTTTTAATGAGATGGCAAGGGGTGCATGATCGGTCACCAAGGAGGGAGTAGAGGTATCTTATACTTGTGGGTTAAGGTGGGGGAATACAAGAGGGGGACACAAAGGAGGCTTTGGATTGGGAAGAAGGGAGGCAATGAGATATAGCTGTAGTCCAGGAATAGTCAGGGAAGCAGATAATTTAGTTAAAGTGTCTCAGCCTAATAAGGGAACTGGGCAGGTGGGGATAACTAAAAAGGAGTGCTTAAAAGAGTACTGTCTAAGTTGGGGAGTTTTAAGAGGTTTAGAAGCCTGGCTGTCAATACCCAGAACAGTTATGGAGGCAAGGGAAACAGGCCCTTGAAAAGAAGGTAATGTGGAGTGGGTAGTCTCCGTATTGATTAAGAACGGGATGGACTTACTTTCCACTGTGAGAGTTACCCAAAACTCAGCGTCACGTCCGTGATGGTCTACGGGGCTTCTGAGGCGATCGGGCAGCGTCAATCTTCAGCCACTAAGCCGAGAAGGAGTCAGTCAGAGAGCCTTGGGCCAGAGTTCCAGGGGCTCTGGGAGTGGCTGCCAGGTGAGTTGAACAGTCCGATTTTTAGTGGGGTCCCACACAGATGGGACGCGGCTTAGGAGGAATCCCGGGCTGCGGGCATTCCTTGGCCCAGTGGCCAGATTTCCAGCATGTGTAGCAAGCTCCTGGGGGAGGAGGTTCTGGAGGAACGCCTGGCTGCTGTGGTTCAGGCGTTTGGAAGTTCTTGTGTGCTGGAGATATGGCTGGGGTTTGTCTCACAGTGGAGGCAAGGAATTGCAACTTGTTTCTATTATTGTACACCTTGAAGGCGAGGTTAATTAAATCCTGTTGTGGGGTTTGAGGGCCGGAATTTAATTTTTGGAGTTTTATTTAATGTCGGGAGCAGATTGGGTAATAAAATGTATATTGAGAATAAGATGGCCTTTTGACCTTTTAGGGTCTAGGGCTGTAAAGCGTCTCAGGGTTGCTATGGAACGAGCCATGAACTGGGCTGGGTTTTTATATTTGATGAAAAAGAGCCTAAACGCTATCTGATTTGGGATAAAGAAAAAGGAGCATTAACCTTGACTATGCCTTTGGCTCCAGCCACCTTTTTAAGAGTAAATTCCTGGGCAGGTGGGGGAGGGCTAGTCACAGAACGAAACTGTAAGCCAGACCAGGTGTGAGGAGAGGAGGTGATAAAAAGATTACAGGGTGGAGGAGCAGAGGCTGAGGAAGAATTGGGACCTAGCTTGGGCTGGCGAGGAGGGGAGAGGTCAGATGGGTCTGTAGAAAAGGAAGATTAGAAAGACTCAGTGACGCTTGGGCTTGGGACTAAGGGGACAGGCGGGAGGGAAAGAAGGAAGATTTGGGACGAGTTGCACTGGGCACAGAGACTAGGAAGGGACTGATGTGTAAAAGAATGCCTGGACGTCAGGCACCTCAGACCGGTTGCCTATTTTACGACAAGAATTATTTAGATTTTGCAGGATGGAAAAATTCAAAGTTCCATTTTCTGGCTATGTGGAACTACTGTTGAGTTTGTACTGTGGTCGAGCAGCATTGCAGAAGAAAATAAGGCATTTAGGTTTTAGGTCAGGTGTGAGTTGAAGAGGTTTTAAGTTTTTTGAGAACACAGGCCAAGGGAGTAGAAGGAGGAATGGAAGGTGGAAAGTTGCCCATAGTGAAGGAAGCAAGCCTAGAGAAAAGAGAGTAGAGAAACAGAGGGAAGGGGTTCAGGGGTTCTTACCTTCCAGAAAAGTGGGAAAAGGGGTTGGGGCACAGAGATAAGAGGTTGGGGTGCAGAAATAAGGGATTGGGGGCACAGAGATAAGAGGTTGGGGTGTGGAAATAAGGGATTGGGGCACAGAGATAAGAGGTTGGGGCATGGACATAAGGGATTGGGGGTTCTTGCCCCGTAGAAAAGTGGGACTTGCCGCTAAGGGTGAAGGAGAAGGGGTTGAGGGGTACTTTCACCTCTCCCAGAAAAGCAGAGAAGGGGTAGAGACAAGGAGAGAAGGGGTTGAGGTACTTGCCCCTTCCCCAGAAAAGCGGGACTTGCTACTAAGGGTGAAGGACCAAGGCAGGCATCCCTGCGCAGTCTGACACCCTTGAAACTTGGGTGTATAATCAGAGAGGTGTCCCTGCAATGATTAAACACCAAGGGAAGCCTGCCTTCCCAGTCCGTGACCGGCGCTGGAGTTTTGGGTCCACGGATAAAACATGTCTCCTTTGTCTCTCCCAGAAAATGAAAGGAATTGAAATTAAGAGAAGGGAGAGATTGAAGAGTGGAAAGGAGAAAGTGGTTGAGGGACAGTGAGACAAGTTGGAGAAGAGAGTAAGAAGAGGCCGCTTACCTGATTTAAAATTGGTGAGATGTTCCTTGGGCTGGTCAGTCTGAGGACCTGAGGTCGTAGGTGGATCTTTCTTACGGAGCAAAGAACAGGAGTACAGGGGATTGATCTCCCAAGGGAGGTCCCCCGATCTGAGTCATGGCACCAAATTTCATGTGCGTCTGTGTGAAGAGACCACCAAACAGGCTTTGTGTGAGCAACATGGCTGTTTATTTCACCTGGGTGCAGGCGGGCTGAGTCCGAAAAGAGAGTCCGCGAAGGGAGATAAGGGTGGGGCCATTTTATAGGATTTGGGTAGGTAAATGAAAATTACAGTCAAAGGGGATTTGTTCTCTGGCGGGCAGGAGTGGGGGTCGCAAGGTGCTCAGTGGGGGTGCTTTTTGAGCCAGGATGAGCCAGGAAAAGGACTTTCACAAGGTAATGTCATCACTTAAGGCAAGGACTGGCCATTTACATTTCTTTTGTGGTGGAATGTCATCAGCTAAGGTGGGGCAGGGCATATTCACTTCTTTTATGATTCTTCAGTTACTTCAGGCCATCTGGGCATATACGTGCAAGTCACAGGGGATGTGATGGCTTGGCTTGGGCTCAGAGGCCTGACACTATATAATGATTTATCCTAAGATAAACCTAAGAATTATTTTGTTACTGTAAAGCAGAACTGCCTTTGATCTGATTCAAAGGTAGTGATGACTGATGGTCAAAATTTGGTTTATTCTTATTAGATGATTTAATGTGATAGACTCAAAGAACACTGTTGTAGCACTTCTGTGGACTTACATTATATTTCAAATTAGAATGTGCATTTTCAAATGGTGCTGTTTTAAATTATGGAAGATAGATAGTTTATAATAGAATGTGGAAGCAGATTGATGCAATTGAAACAGTGCTGGACTGGAAGTTGAGGGTGATTTACCCAGTTGAAATCATTTAAAGCCTTGAACTTTACTTTTCTCATCTGTAAAATAAGGAGATTTGACAAGATAACCCCTGGGATTCTTTAAATCTCCTCACTCGTGGTTGTGAATATAGCTTTTATATTTAAAGTTTCTTATTTAAATTGCTTCTTCCTCCTGGTCTAATGACATAGTCATGTAAAGCATATCTGTTCTTTTGTTATTCTAAATGCTGTCAGAATGTCTGTCAAGAATCAAAGAGAGAGACAAAAGCTGACATTTACTAATAAATTGCTCTATTGATGAAGAGTTTTCCATTCAAGCAATACTTGAACTCTATGTTACTTCATTGGTGTATTTATAGCTGGGCTTACTTAAAATTCTTGATCAAGCAAAGTATAGCCTTGGGATAGACAGTCTCAGCAAGATGATCAACAATGTTTTGCACCTCATATCTATACATATACACAGAATTTCACTGAAAAACTTTGTTATCCTTCTGTGTTATGCTCCTTTATAAAAAGTAGCTAAAAAAATAAACTAAATGCACCTGTGGCCACATAGAGAAACAAATAGAAACCACAAAAAGGAAAATCAAGTTAAATGACTAGTCTATTAATCAAGCTATTTATCACTTCATTTGCCAGATAAGTCATGATAATACCTGGAAATCAAGATTAAATTAGACAACAAAACTAAACATGTCCTTGTTTTGTGTTTAATTTCTTCCATCTGCAAGGCTCCAAATGGCCATTAAACATCCTCCATTTTGTATTGACTCCAATTATCACTGGAAAAATAAACTAGAACAAATTGCTTATACGATTATTATTTATGCAAATATGTAACAAAAGATCTCTTTGCAAGCAACCTATTGCTAATCCTGATTTATGCAACTGCAAAATTATTTGCGTATATCAATACTTTACAAGTCCTGAAAATATCATTATCTTTCTTGGAACTATCCCTGCTGGAAAATTTCTTGTGTTGCCTTATCATTCTTCAAGAACCAGCTCCAAAGCAATCTTTTTATCCACACATGGTGGCTCACACCTGTAATCCCAGCCCTTTGAGAGTCTGAGGCTGGAGGATTTCCTGACCCTAGAAGTTTGAGTCTAGCCTTGGAAACATGGTGAAATCCCATTTCTACAAAATATAGCCAGGCAGGGTGGTGTGCGCTAGTAGTCTCAGCTACTTGGGGGGCTGAAGTGGGAAAATCTCTTGAACCAGGGAGGTCAAGGCTGCAGTGAGCCATGATCACACCACTGTACTCCAACCCAGGAGGGAACAGAGTGAGACCGTATCTCAAAAAAAAAAAAAAGTCAAATTTTTATAAGACTTTTAAAATCTCTCCCTTCCACCATTACTGGCATAGATTTATTTTGCTCCCAGAGTTTTCTGGTGGTCTGTACACCAGGTGTGTGTATGTATGTATATATATTTTTCTGGTGGTATATATGCCTATTTTACTCTTATTTTACCTCAATTATTTTTCAAAGGTAAATACTCTAAATAGATGATCAGCTCTATTAGGGCAGAGACATGATATTTTGCTTTCTCATTGTATCTTTGATGCCTGACACACAAAGTGGTAGCAACTCAGTAAATGTGACAAATATGAATAGATACAAACTTTCTTATAATCAGACAACTCTACTCAATAAAGGCTGATTGATAATTATGAGACTGAGATTTCTAGGGACTTACAAACATGTTTAGACTGGTGAAAAATTTCTGTGAAAGCATAAATAAAAGCACTGGGCCAGCCCATGTCCTATTAAGGGGACCAATTAATCAATAGAACTATAGCAGCTATGGTTAATTTTCTTAACTCTGGTTTGATATCTGAAATTTTGGCTCTGGGTTTTTCATTTTTCTAGATTATCTGCTTTTCATTCTGTGTGTTTATCACTGGTTTTAAGCAGTATGCAGACAGAGATCTGCCAAATTGGGGTAACTTTACTTACTGCCAACTAAAGCTGTTACATTGGAACTAAGATTGCTTTAAAATTCACTAATATCATTCACATTTTACATAAGAGGAATCAGAAAGCATACATAACTTGCCAGTGTTACACACCTTCCACTGGAAGAGCAAATTCAAGTAATGTGAACTCCATGTCCTTCCTTTCACTGTTCCATTTTTTATAAACTGTAATGTATTAAACCAATGCTCTATTAGTGCGCACTAGGTTATTCATTTTCTTTACTATCACAAAAAATACAGTGATTAACGTATATCTTTGCTTATATTTTTACTTAAGGGATAAGGTATATTGTGCATACTTATAATATAAATAAGACTACATTGTAACATTTATTAGACTCCATCAATACCAAGTATTATTTTTTTAAATTTTGACAGGTTGCTGGGTGAAAAATTATATGATTATTTCATATAATAATATTTATTGAATTATTTGTGAACTTGGAAATTTAATTATATATATGCCTGTTTAAATAACTCTATTGCGGATAAACTACTCATGTTCTTGTAAATTATTCAATTTTAATATTTATAATTTATCAAAGTATAATTTATATGCCTTATGCTCTATACATTTAAAATATACAATACAACTGGTTTTGATAGAAATATATAACTGTGAAACCACCAAAACACTCAGGAAATTCCTATCACTCCTCCAAAGAATCTTCATGCTGGTAGTGGCAGGAGACAGACAAATTCCTAGTCATATAGTGATGGGTCCCCAGTGAAACCCAAACTTCAAGCCATAGACAGTGTGAAGCTATAAAACCAAGCTGACAGATTTGGGTGGAGTTCACAACCAGAATGAGAACTTCCTCGATGCCTTTTAGCCAATTGAATGGTGCTTTTTCCAGGCCTGCCCATGAACCAATCAGCATGCACTCCCCCATTCTAAGCACATGAAAACCCTGGACTCAGTCTCACAGAGGATTACCCATTTGGGGACTCCCTCTCACACAGAAAGCTGCTCACTTCGGCTCCTCTCTCATGTTGAGAGCTTTTCTGTCACTCAATAAAATGATTCTCTGCTTTGCACACTCTCAGGTGTCTGCAAACCTCATTCCTCTTGGGTGGGGGACAAGAACCTGGAACCCCTAACCCCCAACAGTGGCTGTGAAAAGAGCTGTAACATGCCCTCCTGCTTGCAGAGCTATGGGAGCAAAAAAAACCACTGGGTTTCACATGCCCCCATTCACTGAGCTGCAGGTGGCAGGAATGAATGAGCTTTAATACACCCCTGTCCAGCAAACTGTGGGAGGCTGGTAAAGCTGTAATATGCCCCCGTTTGCCTAGCTGTGGGGGTGAAGAAGCAAAACAGTTAGACACCATTCTCTTCTGGCTGTCTCCCCAAACTACAAAAGCCACAACATTTCTTGTTGGCTCAGACTTTGGGACTTTGACACCCCTTGGGGGACCGCAGTTGCTGGCATCTTCAAGTGTTAGGGCACCATTGCATTTTTCTCATCTAGACTCTGGCACCCAATGTGAAAACTGCCCGCAGCATGACCAGTCCACCCACGGGCTGAGCGCGGAGTCTCTGTTAAGGCACTGGATCCAGGCCAGGGTGCGAGCCTGGTGGGCCTCAGTGAGGCCCCGGGCAGAGGTCACAGCAGCCACAGAGATTTCCAGCTGGCGAAACACCACCGGAGGAATTCTGTAACAATGCCCCTTTGCAATTCAGCCCTCCATCAGGTAAATCCTGATTCCGCTTATGTATGTATTTGTTTGCTATTTTTATTATACACAAATAAGGTATACAACATGTTTTCATATATATACGCATAGTAAAATAATTACTGCAGTCAGTAACATTAATGTACCCGTCATCATGATTCTGCTTTGTGATATTATTGACTAGTTAACGTGTTTTAGAATTTTAAATGAAGGGAATTATATGAAATGTAGGGATTTTAGATCTGAAAATTAACGTTCTATATCAAATGTGGGAAGTTGATGGCCATTATTTAATCAAGTATTCATTCTGCAGGTATCTCAGTTCTTCTTCTGAGTTCCTAATTACATAAATATTGTACTATTTGATGTTGTCCAACAAAACTGAAATCCTGATTATTTCTCTTTAAGTTTTCTTCTTTTGGGGGAGATTTGTCAGCTTATTCATCTACTTTCAAATGCTTTGATTCTTTATTCTGCCATCTCCATTTAGTGGACTAAGGGATTTGAAAAGTGACAACTTACCTCTGTGTAGCACTATTTTTCAAGAGTAGCTTTTTGTCCTCTCTGCCTCCTTCTTTCTTTTTGCCAGGCTCCTTGGAAATCTCACCTCATGCATGTGTATGTTAGCTGTCAGCCAGGGTTTGGGGCAGAGTTTATGCTTGGAATTTGGATCTTATTCCCTTGGCAATTGTCTTACTGACATTTCCCCATGAAATTTCAAGTGGTTTTGAGAGTCCTGAATGCTAATCTATGTCACCTTTAAAGCTGCAATGTTTCTGCCATCATTTGTCTTCAACTAGAGCCACAATAGTTTGGCAGCATTATTGGGCCAGAATGCCACAAATATGAAACTATATACAATTTTAATAGAGCTAATTTTACTAAAAATGCAATTATTAAATTTTCTTGTATCTAAAAATTTCTAGCCTCCTGTTCCCATAAAATTATAATATTTAAATTAAAAAGTAAAATGTAAAAAGAATCAGTTATAATTTATATTATTCATTCAATATGTTAATTTTACATATTTTTGATATATTTCTTCTGAACTATTTTTATGTAACCACATAATTTTAAAAAGTTTGGTTTGTTTTTGTTTTTTTGAGACAGGTTCTCACTATCTTGTCCACCCTGGCCTTGAATTTCTGGGCTCAAGCAATCCTCTTGCCTCAGCCTCTGGAGTAGCTGAGAATACAGGGGCACACCACCACAAATGGCTCCAACTATATAAAATTCTAAACATACAATTGAAGCTCATAGTCATACAAACATGTCCTTTCTTTCAGAGTAAGCACCGTACTTCAATCCCACCAATGTTTCCATCCATATTTTATACTTTTATTATGGAAGTTATATAAATGAAAACTTGTTTTTGTCACTCAATATTGTCCTTTTTGGATTTATTCACGTTGAAGTAAGGGATTTAATTGATTCACCTAAACACTGACTAGTTTTCTAAGATATGACTAGAGTATAATTTATATATTTGACATTCTATTTGTGTGCATTTGGGCTGGTTTGAAATTTTTGCAAATGCATGCTATGTTTCATTGAACTATCTTACATGTCTCCTTGTGTATGAGCTAGAAATATTCTTTGGCCTGGTGTTTAAGCATCTGGAACCAGAGTAGAAGATTTTATATACTCTGGATACTTATCCTTTATCAACTACAAACATTTTAGATATACCCTCCCTGTGGCTAATCTTTTTATCCCTTTTAATCTGTTGACACAAATAGTGTAAAACATGTTTTTGTGGTGTTGCTGTTGTTATTGTTTGCTTATTATACATGTACTTCAAAAGAATGGGTTTTTTATAATTGGCTTCATCCAATGAGACCAGCAGATGCTATGAGGAAAGCTGAGAGCAGATAGATGTCAGGGAATTTATTTGTCACTATGCTGTCACCAGCATTCTGTTTCCTCTGGTGATGAGGTTGTATCAGTGGCTACAGCCACAGCTCTTATAAGACAATGCTTCAGTCATAGCTACAGCTCTTGCCAGACACTTTTAAACTTGAAGGTTGAATTGGATTCTTGCATTTGCTTAATTTCTAGACACTGCAGTATTCCACAGGGATAGTAGTAATGGAACTGCAAATGGCATATTTACCGATCTCTTTTTAATTAAATTATTGAATATAACAATATTTATTCTTCTGGAAACCTGACAAATGCATTTTTTTCCTTAAGGTATTATATCTACATATATATTCATGAAAGAGAATAGCCTATAATTTCCCTTTCTTTTCTTGTACTAGTATCACAAAATAAATGCCAACGTATTATCAGCTTTGTTTAGATATGACTGCTTAAGAGGGTAGTTATTTTTTTTCCAAATATGTACGGTTTTCTAATAAAGTCAATGTGACTGGTAGTAGGACTATGGACTACCAAACCAAATCTATACTTAGTTATAGGAATGTTCAAGTTTTTTATTTTATCTTGAATCAATTTTGTAAGCTACAATTTTCTAAGAATTTCTTGATTTCATTGAAATTTTCAAATGTATTAGCATATTACAAAAAATAGCCAGGCATGGTGGTGCATGCCTATAGTCCCAACTACACAGGAAGCCACGATAGGAGGATTACTTGAACCAGGGGGGTAGAGGCTGCAGTGAGCCATGATTGTGCCACTGCACTCCAACCTGGGTAACAAAGGGAAACTCTGCCTCAAATATATATATAGCATATAGTTGATCTTATTATACTCTTACTTGCAGTGTAATACTTTAGAATATTTAATGTCATCCTCTTTTTCAGGCCTGACATTGTCTAATTTCTCTGTTGGTTGTTTCCCTTCCTCTCTCTCTTTGAAATTTCACATCATCTGTATTTATTTAGCTGTATTATTCTAACTTTGAGACAAGCTCATTAATGTTCAATCTTCATTATTTTCTAATATATACAATGAAAATTCTAAATTTCTTAAGAAATAAAGTTTTACAGCCTGCATAGGTGTTTCTGTGTAGTATTAATTACCAATTAGTTCAAATGTTTTCTAATTTCTAAATTATTTTATTTAATCAATATGTATTGAGGAGTATACTTTCTGGTTTATCTTTTTTATTATAGTTAAAAAAACCACATCACATGAGATCTACCCTCTTAACAAATTGTAAGTGTACAATACAGTATTAACTACACACACAATATTGCACAGCAGATCTCTAGAAATTTTCACATCTTGCATAACTGAAACCTTGTACCCATTAAACAGTACCTTCTCTTTCCCCCTGACCCAGCCACTGACAAACATCACTCTACTTTTTGCTTCTGTGAGTTTGACTATTTTGGATACCTCACATAAGTGAAACCATGATATATTTGTTTTTCTGTGACTGGTTTATTTCACTTAACATAATTTACTAAAAGTTCATTCATTTGTCACAAATGGCAAGATTTCCCTATTTTTAAGGCTTAGTAATACTCCATTGTATGTATATACTACAATTTACTTACCCATTCATCCATCCATAGATGATTTAGATTGTTTCTGTATCTTGACTACTATGAATAATGTTATAATGAACATAGGAGTGTAGATTTCTCTTCAAGGTTTTGATTTTACTTCTTTCAGATATATACTGAGAATTAGGATTGCTGATGGTTCTTTTTAAATTTGGTGGGGAACCTTCATACTGTTTTCAATAGTAGTTATACCATTTTACATGTAATGTACAAGGGTTTCAAATCCTCCACATCCTCAACAACACTTGTTATCTTTTGCCTTTTTAAAATAATAGTCATTCTAGCAGGTGTGAGGTGATATCTCATTGTGGTTTTGATTTACATTTCCCTGGTGGTTAGTGATGTTTAGTATCTTTTCATATACCTGTTGGTCATTTGTACGTCTTCTTTGGATAAATGTCTATTCAAGTCCTTTACCCATAAAAGTGGTTTTTTGTTGTTCTTGCTATTGAGTTGTATTAGTTCTTTACATATTTTAGATATTAGCCTCTTAACAGAAATATGGTTTGTCAATATTTTCTCCCCTTCTGTAGGTTACTTCTCCATTCTGTTCATTGTTTCCTTATTATAGATCACTTTAGACAACATGGATATTTAAACAATATTAAGCCTTTGATATGGGAACACAGGAGGTCTTTCTATTTACTTGTATCTTTCAAACTTATTTCTTTCATATTATGTAGATTTCACCTCCTTGACTACGTTTATTTCTAAGTACATTATTATTGTTGATGCTATCATAAATGAATTATTTTCATAATTCATCCTGGAATGTTTATTCTTAGTACATAAAATTACAACTGATTATTGTATGATGACTTTGTATCTGCAAATTTACTGAATTCATTTATTAATATACTATAGTTTTCATGAAGTTTTTAGGATTTTCTGCGCATAAAAGTATTTAATCTGCAAACAGAGAAAATTTTACTTCTTTGTTTCCTAGTTGGATACCTTTTATATCTTTTTCTTGCCTTGTTGCCCTGGCTAGGGTTTCTACCATGAGGATGAAAGTAAGTAGTAAGAGTGGACCTTCTTGTTTTGTTCTGGATCTTAAAGGAAACTCTTTTAGTTTTTCACCATTGAGTAAAATGCTAGCTGTGGACTTTCATGTATAGACTTTATTATGTGAAGGTAATTTTATTCTATTCCTGGTTTGTTGTAAGTTTTTAAAATGAAAGATTGTTGAATTTTGTCAAATGCTTTTTCTGCGTCTACTGTGATAAATATGTGATTCTTATTCTGTTAATATATCTGTTAATGTGATGTATCATATTAATTCATCTATGTACGTTGAGCCATCCTTTCAACCCAAGGGTAAATTCCACTTGGTCATGGTGAATGATACTTTAATAATGCTGTTGAATACAGTTTGCCAATATATATTCTTCAGTATTTTTGAATTTGTGTTTATCAGGACCTGCAGATGTTTGGTTTTTGCCTTTTTTGTTTGGTTATGTTTGAGTGAATTTATCGGAGAAGTCATCTAGACCTGGCCTTTTCTTTGTTAGAAGTTTCTGATTTTTAAATAAAACTCCTTACTACTCATAGGTCTATTCATATTTCCTGTGTCTTTATAATTCAGGCCTGGGAGGTTACAGGTTTATAAGAATTTGTCAATTTCTTTTATTGAATTCATTGGCATATAATAGTTATCTCTTATCTTTTTTATTTCTGTGACATCACTTGTAATGTCTACTCCTTCTTCTGATTTAATTTACTTTAATTTTCTCTCTTTTTTCCTTAATCTAACTAAAAGCTTAGCAATTTTGTTGATCTTTTCAAGAAAACCAACTCTTCATTTCATTGATATTTTTTCTATTGTTTTTGTTTTCTTTTTTTTTTTTCTGCCCTAATATTTGTTAATTGCTTTTCCTAACTTTAGGCTTGGCATATTTTTCTTTTTCTAATTTCTTCAGTTAGGTTGTTTACATAAGATCATTCTTTTTTAATATAGGTGTTTATCAGTATGAACTTCCTTTTATTACTGATTTTGCTGCATTCCACAACTTTGGTATCTTATGCTTTTGTTTTTGTTTGTCTCAAGATTTTTTTTTTTATGTACCCATTGATTATTCAAGAGTGTGTTTAATTTCCACATATTTGTGAATTTTCTAGGTTTTTTCCTCTTATTAATTTCTAGAGTCTGGCACTAATTGCTGGTTTTGAAATCCCCTACAATTATTGTATTGCTGTCTACTTTTCCTTTCAGTCTTTCAGTGTTTGCTTTCTTTATTTGGATATCTGATATTGGGTGGATACGTATTTAAAATTATCCTATCTTCTTGGTGAATTTACACTTTCAACATTAAGCAATGTTATTCTATGTCACTTTTGAAAGTTTTTGATTTAACATCCATTATGTCTGATATAAGTATTGTCACCTTTGCTCTCTTTTAGTTACCATTTACATAGGATATCTTCTTCCTTTTACTCTTAGCCTATATGTGTCTTTAAATCTATACTAGTCTCTTAGAGACATAGTTGGAACTGCTTTTTAATCCATTCAGCCTTGCTGTGTCTTTTGAATGGGCATTATAGTCTATTTACATTTGAAGTAATTATTGATAGGGAAGAATTTGCCATTGCCACTTTGTTCATTGTTTTCTGTCTGTCCTGTAGCTTCATAGCCTCTCTTTTCTCTCTTTCTATCTTCGTGTTTCATTGATTATTTTTGCAGTTACATGTTTGGATTCATTTCTATTTTTTCTTTTGTATATCTTCTATTGATATTTTCTTTGTGGCAACCACAGGGCTTATATAAAATATCTTAAAGTTGTAACATTTTATCTTGAACTGGTAACTTTAATTACATACAAAACCTCTAAACTTTTACTTCCTTTATCCACACTTTACATTATTTCTGTCACAAATTACATTCTTTTATATTGTGTACCTATTAATATATTTTACATAGTTTTTAAATACTTTTGTAAGTTCTATACTGAAACTAATTGCGATTTATGCTTGACCATTCTTGTATACTGTATTTCTCTATATGTTTACCTTTATCTGAAAGCTTCATACTTTTCTACGCTTTTGTGTTGCCATGTAGCATTCTTTTGAGTCAACTTGAAGAACTGCTTTTAGCTTTTCTTGTAAGGAAGGTCTAGTGGTAATTAACTCCTTCAGATTTTGTTTACCTGGGAAAGTCCATTTCTCCTTCATTTTTTAAGGAAAATTTTCTTGGTTGTAGTATTCATGGTTCACAGTGTTTTTTATTTTGCTTCTTGGAGTATATCATTCTACTACCTGCTGACCTGCAAGGTTTTTTGCTACGAAATCCATCTACAGTCTTTTAAAGATTCCCTTGTATGTGCCATGCCAACTTTCCCTTCCTGCTTTCAAAATTTTCCTTGTTTTGACATTTGACAGTTTAATTTTAATGTGGACTTCTGTGGGTTTATCTCATTTGGAATCTTTTGGTCTTCTCGAATATGGATGTCCATTTCCTTCCACAATGTAGGAAGTTTTCAATCATTAATTCTTTAAATAAGTTTTCTGGTCTTTTCTCTCTCATCTGTTTCAGGGACTTCCATAATATGTATTTGGGTTCACTAATGGTGTCCTGTAAATCCTTTCTGCTTTTCTCATTTTCTTTCTATTTTTTTTCTTTTTGCCCCTGTAACTAGATAATTTCTAACAACCCGTTGTTGAGTTTACTGATTCTTTCTTTAGCTTGATCAAGTCTCATGTTGAACTCTTCCAGTGAATTTTTTAACTTAGTCATTGTATTCTTCAGCTACAAAATTTATTTTGGCAGTTCTTTTATATTTTGTATTCTTTGGTTGAAATATTTATTTTGGTCATATATGATTTTCCTGAGCTCATTGAGCATTTCTATGATGATTATTTTGAATTATTTGTTCAGGCACTTCACATACTTCCATATCTTTAGAATCTGTTTCTTCAGATTTATTTTATTCCTTTGTCAGGGCCATTTTCTCTGTTTTCATGATCTTTGATACTTTGTGGTGATGTCTGTGCATTTGAAAGAATGACCACCTCTCCAAGTCTTTACTGACTGGCATCATCAACACTTTTCTGTGGATGTGTCTGGTTTTGATTTATGCATGTGAATTCCTAAAATTAGAGAGATTTGCCTGTTTTTTTTTTTTCCTGTTAATAATCTCTTGATCCCTCTGTAATCTATCTGTTGTACTGAACCCCCTCTGGAGAGGCAGCACACTATTGAACTATTTCTGTTGTTGCTGTTCTCTGTGGCCACCAGGCATCTATACTTAGCTAGATCCAATCAGAATTCTGGGATGGGCAAGATTAAAAGCAGCCACCTGAAAGACTAGACAGTAAATAGATCTTCAGTTTTCTCTTCCCTTCCCAGGTAGATATTGGGGGACTATGAGATTTCCTAATCATGTCCCATAGAACCAGGAGAGGGACTCTGACAGTGAATGCATACTATTCCAAACTGTTGACCTTGTTCAAAGTGGCCCCCAGCCACATAGAATATTCCCAGCCCTTGTAGACGTGTTCCTAGACAAGAGATTCTGAAGCCAGTCTCCTGGGCACCTTCACCTTTCAAACAGCCGGAATATTAGATGAATGTTTC
Source organism: Pan troglodytes (assembly GCF_028858775.2). Lineage (NCBI taxonomy): Eukaryota > Metazoa > Chordata > Mammalia > Primates > Hominidae > Pan > Pan troglodytes. Next base: position 132,375,434 of record NC_072403.2, read on the forward strand.
AACTATTTTCTTCTCCAGAAAGAAGCCTAGATTTAAGAAATTTCACCCACTAGTTCTGTGCTAAGCTGGGAATGGGGCTATGGTGTACTAGTCAAAACCATTACCTTTTTTTTTTCTCTCTCTCTCTATGCAGCGCCTGGTTTGGGGCCATTTCTGTCAACACTCTGAGACAAGACAGAAACCATTCTTTTGGGCAGCCCCTTGAAAAGTCAGAATGTTAGATGAATGGTTCAGTCCTCTCCTTCCTTCTCTAGGGAGAAGCTGTGATTTGGAGGTTTTCTCCCAGTTGTGTACTGATGTGCCAGGGAAAAATACTAAGTAGAAAGGGTGCCATAGATTTTCCTAGTGGCTTCAATGAAGCTAGATTCATGCTCACGTGGGATACAGAATCCTCTCTCTGTCTTTGGAATTTTCACTAAGGAAATTTGTCTACATATTGTTGAATCAGTGTACTCAAAGTGGTGAAGAAGGATTCGGGACTTCCTATTTTTCCATCTTGCTGATGTCCCTCAACTTCATTTTTCTACTCTTTATATTCTTAATTGTTTGAGAATATTCTAGTTGTTTTGTACTTTATTTCCACCTTAATTTCACTGTGTTCAGAGAACAAACTGTATATGATTTCAATTACTTCAAATTTGTTTGCATTGGCTTAATGGCCAACCAGCATCATATTATTTTAAAAACAGATTTTTTTTCTAAAAAAAGGAAACAAGCTAAAATTCTTGGGAAGAAAGTTTTATATATGTCTGTTATTTAATTTTGATAATCATATAGTTCATATATTTTACAAATTTCAAATATTTTTATATTTTAATTATTTTATTAACAACTAGGAGGATATTAAAACTTGCACAATATGACTTAATTTTCCTATCTATTTGTAGGATTGTAATATTTTACTCTAAATATTTGTTATGTTCAGGGGCACATAGAAGTTTAAAATTTTTATATCTCTCAGGACTTTCTTTGGTTATTTCTAACTCTTCTATTCAGTGACAAGGCAGGCTTCTGCTTAGTCTTGTAAGGAAGGTGGGAGTGGTAGTGATTTAATTCTGGCTGATTCTTATCCTGAACTTGAAATGAATTGTGGATAAACATTAATATGATATTGAATTCTATTATCTTATTTTCAAGTCCATAAAAATCTCACTTAAATTTCACAACTTGATTTTATCTAGGTAAACCCTTACTTTGAGGATATTGTTTACATCTCAAGATTTTCATTTTTTGTTCTGTTTTGTCCTGCTATTTGTCTTTCAGATCTTTGATTTTTTGAAACTATTTTTTCATATATTATCTAGAATTTTGTTGTCTAACAGGAAGATAATTCTGTGTAATCTAGCCAACATTTACTAAAAATAATAATTTATGTTTTCTATACTTTTTTAAAGAATTTGATGCTGTTGTTTGAATGTTCTTACCATAAGGTCCCTTTGTCAATTAACTCCAGTTATACTGTTTGTTTTACTAATTTTTCATGTCCCCCACACTTTCTTCACTGTATGATTTGGCATGTGTCTGGAAATTTTTTTCTCTCCTAGTTATGTAACTAAATCCCATTATCCTGCAGCTCAAATTTTAACCTCAGGGAAACTTTCTCTATTCCAAGGAAGGCTAAGTTTCCCTTTAATGCACTTAAAATATTATCTCTCTTTTATGGTATTTATCACAGTTACTCTTTTACATTCATATATTTGTCTGCAAGGAAAGTCACATGCAGGCAGGCCTATGTCTGATTTTGCTGACTACATTATCATCAGATCTTATCACAATGCCAGTATCTATGCCCCCAAAAATATGTATGAAATAAATGACTGAAATAAATGAATCAATAAAAAGTTGGAATGTATAAATATTTACTTCAGGTATGTAGTTTAAAGTCTGGCCACTTAATGTTTTTACGTAATACATGTTTCTTTTTATTTTTTTCTTTTCTATTACAAGAAATAATTCAAGAGAGTCAGTAAGTACCAAACCTCTATAATGACAGCATGCATTTTATGATGACTTTTCTAAAGTTGTCTATAAAGAGAACAAAACAGAAGGCTGTTTCTTTGAAACATAAAATACAAATTTTAAAAACTTCTCCTTAGTGTAATCTTGAAATGTTAGACAATTAACGTATAAGCAACTTCAAGATTAAATAATGGGCCATCATTACAATTACAAAGAAGAATATAAAATACCAAATTGATCATAATTGTAAAGAAATGTACATAAACTCTAACAAAGGACATGCTAAAATGATATTGAAATCTCTACCTCCCAAAATACAACAGGCTAAATGTTTTGTAAAGCATTTTTTGCTACATTTTTGAGGAACAGAAAATGTCCACTTTCCCAGAGCATACAAACTTTTTCAGGACACACTAAATCCTAGGATGTAATCCAACTCATTTCGTATGTCTAGCATAATCCTGATATGAAAACAAAATTGAACAAAAAGAGCCCAAGGAAAGCACTGGCCATTCTCATTTTCTGAACCTAGATGTGAAAATCCATAATAAAATTATAGCAAATTAAATTTAGCAATGTCTAAAAAATATACTACATCAAGAACAAGGATAATTTATCATATAATGTTGGGAGGGGTCAATATAAGAAAATGCATTGATTAATATATAATCTAATATACCAATATATTCAAGTAGAAAAATATACATTTCTCTCGATATGTTAAAAAATTGATAAAATTCAACATAAATTTGAGAAGTTCTAGGATACTTGAAAGGATTTTTTCTTTTGAGTAAGAATTATCTGTTGACTCTAATAGCAAAACAAAATATTTCATGAACAAAATTCAGTGGCATTTCAATTAAACTTAGGAAAAAATAGGCTTACCTGCTTTACTGTTACTGGTCTGCATTGTAGGAAAAGGAAAAGAAATAATAGGTATGAAGGCTTCGAAGGGAAGGGTCTAAAAGGATCAAAATAATTTTTTCGTAGTTAGGGTAATTGGATCATTTAAATACTAAAAAAATTCAAAGTGTTAGGCATATGAGTTAGTTCATAAATATTGTTAAAAAGCTAGATCAGTAGTCCACAAGCAATAGTTTTCCTAAACACTAACAAAAATAATGAGCAAAATCTCATGAGAGATAATAAACATGGTGGATTTACACTGAATTGATTTAGATAAGCTGGATTTTGTTTCCAAATTTTCACTTATACTTATCCAGGTTAGTGTGGTGTTACAGACAGTTTCCATGTAGTTTGGAAAGCAGAAGTATAACAGCTGCCATATTCTATTTACATCAACATAGCCTACAATTCAGCTGTTCCAGTCCCAGGTATCTACCTGATGGAAGCAGATATACATGCTCATCTAAAGATATGTTCAGAAATATTCATAACAGCATTATTCATCTTTGCCCTCAACTAGAAACAAATCAAATGTGAATCAACCATATATTGGGTACATAAATTGGGGTATATTTACGCAATAGAATACTACATAGCAAAAAGAGTGAATGAACTGCAACTGTGGTATATAAAGTCAGAACACTGGTTACACTGGAAGATTAATGACCAGAAAGGGCACAAAGACTTCAGGGGTTGTATCTGTTTTATAAGTTAGATTATGGTTACATGAGTGTGTTCGCTTTGTGAAATTCATCAATTTGTACTCTTATATTCTGTGTTTTTTTTTTACTCCCTTTTCTGTGCATATTTCATTTTAATAAAAAGTTCACTTAAAAAAAAAAACCAACCTCTTTTGGATTTATCCAATACTCATCTCTTTCTCTTAAACTCCATATCTAAAATGTAAGCAAATCCTGTTGACTCTGCCTTCAAATTATGTTCATAATCCAGCCAATTCCCATCACCTCTGCAACTACTACTTTAATCTAAGTTAACATCATTTGTCAGTTTTTTTTACATGGATTCTTGTAATGCCTTCTAACCACAAATATTTTTCCTACTGCTTTACTTTGTTCCTTTTAAGTCTATTCTCAACATAAATGCCAGAATAATCATGTTGATAAACAAGTCAGATCTTGTTACTGTTGCTTAAAACCATCTGTGATGCTTAATTTTAGGTGTCAACTTGGTTGGGCCATGGTGCCGAGGTATTTGGTCAAACGTTATTCTGGACATTTCTGTGCGGGTGTTTTTTTGGATGAGATTAACATTTAAATTGGTGGACACTGAGTAAGGCAGATTGCTCTATATAATGTGGGTGGACTTCATCCAATCTGTTGAAGGCCTTTATAGAATAAAGACTGACAACCCCCAAACAAGAAGGAATTCTGCCAGCAAACTGTCTTCGTACTCTGCAACTCTCCCTCAGTCTCCAGCCTGCTTGCCTATCCCAGCAGATTTTGGACTTGCCAAGCCTCAACAATTGTATGAGCCAATTTCCTAAAGTAAATATCTTTATATATACAGGCATACCCCTTTTAATTGTGCTTCACTTTATTAGATATTACAGATACTGTATTTTTCGCAAATTTAAAGTTTATGGCGACCCTGCTTTGAGCAAGTCTATTGGCATCATTTTTTCAATGGCATGTGCTCACTTCATGTCTTTGTGTCAGCACTCTTTGGCAATAAAGTATTTTTTAATTAAGATATGTACTTCTTTAGACATAATGCAATTGCACACTTAATAGACTACAGTAGAGTGTATACATAACTTTTATACGCACTGGGAAACTAAAAAAGATCTGTGACTTGGTTTATTTCAATGGTCTGGAACCGAACGCACAAAATTTCTGAGGTACACCTGTGTAAACATCTGGTTAGTCCTGTGTTTCTGGAGAACCCCAATTAATACACTGCCCAATGGCTTATCATCACATTTGCTGCAATATAGGCTTCTAATAACCCCTACGTTTCTACACACTCTGCTGACCATTACCTCTCTGATTCCATCTCTAACCACTTTCTCTAACACTCCTCACTCCAACTACACTGACCACCTTGCTGTTTCTTGAACACATCTGAAAGTCCTTGACTTGACTCAGGATTTTTTCACCTTTTCTTCTGGCTAGAGTACTTTCTCCAGTTTCTGCATGGCTTATGTTCCTTAAAATCTTTGTTCAACCTAGTCACACCTAGACTACTCTATTTGAGTTTATAATGACTCTTACCACTTGCTATCCACACTCCCTGCTTTTTACACTTTCTCGTATTCTTTATTTATTGGTGTGTTGTTTGTTTTCTGTCTTCCTTTCTAGAAGGTAATATCTATGGGGGCAGAATTTTTTTTTACTAATTTTTTTCCTGCTATAGCTTTAGTTCCTGTGACAATGCCTGTTACATAGTAGTTGCTAAATAAACATATGATGAATGGATGAATGAGCAAATGAAAAAATATAATACCGAGTTTTTAGTGTAAAAAGTAATTAGCTAAACTAGACTTCAGTTTATGATATATTTTAAATTTAAGGATGGGATGAGTGAAGTTTCTTTATATTTGTCTATCTACTTTTGTACTCCTCCCTACCACCCTCACCCCCAATAATTTAAGATAACTGTATTTAATTTAATTTTCCTCCTTAGTAATTTATTAGTATTTATTTTCCTTAAAATCTTTAAATATGTACAATTTTAAGTGTATGTACTTTCAGTTTTCTTAAGCATCTTTTCTAATTCTTCTCTTATTCTCTATTCATTGCAAATTTTAAGCCTTCACATTAGCATTCAGTGTTTCCTGAGAAATAGGAGACTGTCTTACTCCCTTACAGCCCCCTGGAAGTATAGTGATTTCTAAGCTAATAAGGAGACTATTAGATCATATGTTGGTAACTGCTTGTGATCTCAAAATGTCTTTACGCAAATGTCAACAGCAAGGCTACTGATGGGTATCTCCTTAGTCAAAGAAGATTTATCTGCATAGTAAAATTCAGCAAGCCATGTCCAAAGTGGACATTATAGTTATTTAAAATATGTGTATAAAGTCAACTTGGGAAATATTTTAAAATGATTTGAACAATAAAATATTTTCAGCATTTATGATTTTGCTGTAAAAGTGTTCATTTTAAATTTGTAGATAAACTGAAACACTTGGAAAATTATCGTCAGCCTTCACTGTTTTAACAGACAAGTCTTATCTGAATTAAAAATGGACACGTTTTGCAACAGATAACAATGAATCTGTACCACATAATTTCTTAGGTTCCTGAGGCACTCCTGACAGGTAAATATACATGTTGCTGCATGAATAATTTTCATCTGCAACTTTTAACATATAATAAACAGGAATATCACCTAATTGGGGCAGGAGCCATATAATACTTTTCTTCTAATGAAAACAGAAAGTGACAAAGCAAGTTGATTTCTCTTATTTTAACCAAAAATTCTAAGAAATATTAAATACATTTAACCTATGGTATGTAACCAATGACTTTCATATGCACAAAAATCTTACAATGTAGAAATAATTCAAGGGAGTCAGTATCAAGTTCTTATGATGATAGCATGTGTTTTATGATAACTTTTCTAAAATTGTCTATGTAGAGAACAAAGGTGTTTTCTTTTTGGCTATGTTATGCATTACATTGTAAACCATGAAGTGTAGTTTGATGAGGAAATCAATATTGAAAATTATATCTTACTTGTTTGGGATAAGTAGTGATTGAAGAGAATAAAGGAAAAACTAATTCAATATCTATAGATGATACAGAAGGGCATCATTTCCCTAAACTAAACTTCATTAATTTCTAAGAATTCATTTATTATAATTATTTTAGTTATTTGTTTATGGTGTATTAAAAACTTCACTAGATGCCTTATATACACTTATCCATTCATTTTCCTCTTGGGATTAACTGTCATGGTTTGCTTTGTTTTTTAAATCAGACTTCTCATAAATAAGATTGCTAGGATGTCAGAGGAAGGGTGCAAACAATCTCATTATCTTTCTTATCACTCTTGGAATAACTTAGAGTTCAGAAAACCATATTTTTTTTCAAGGAAAATCCAATAGAAGGTCCTCAAGATTATTGTGACCATGCTTTATGCAGTCACTTAGGAAGAACACCTATCTTTTGCTCTCTTTAGTCGTTCCTTTGATGTTTATTTCCATGTTTTTGCTCAGAATCAAGGTGGTATTCTTCCACTAAACATGTTCTCGAATGAATTCAACTTTAGTCCAGAAAAGAGAGACTATTCTGGTGGGCAGGGAGCTCTTTTGGAGATAGTATTATTCTAAAGATAGTGATGGTTATAAAACTCAATATAAAAGCCTTCATTTTTACCTTAAATGGGCAGCCATATACATGAGAGTTTGATGCTGCACCTAGCAACACAAAGAGTTGAAACACAGTGGTGCTATGTGAAAAACAAACAAACATATTACGGATTTATCAAAGTGTTTTTATTGAATTAATTTTATATGCCTGTTATGAATATACTTCTGTAATCCCAGCACTTTGAGAGGCCGAGGCAGGCAGATCACCTGAGGTCAGGAGTTCAAGACAAGCCTAGCTAACATGGTGAAACCACGTCTCTACTAAAAATACAATAATTAGCTGGGCGTGGTGGCAGGCGCCTGTAGTCCCAGCTACTCAGGAGGCTGAGGCAGGAGAATTGCTTGAACCCGCGAGGCAGAGGTTGCCGTGAGCCTAGATAGGGCCACTGCACTCAAGCCTGGGCAACAGAGTGAGACTCTGTCTTAAAAAAAATAAAGAAAGAAAGAAAGAAAGAAAGAAAATACTGCATACAGTTCACATGGACTTTATGTGACTGCAAAACTGTCAGAATTTATTTGAAGAACATGTAGGTTAGCAAATAGCAGGTTTAGAAATAATTATAGCCAAGTGCTAATTATATATAATATTGAAGGTTTTAAAAATGTTTTAAAAAGGAGTCACATATAAGCCCAGTTCTCTGTAGTCATCAAGTATTTCTCTACAGAGAAGAAAAAATTTTGGTTAGTTTTATAGAGGATAAATTTGATATGTGAGAAACAGTTGGAAAATGATGTTTATCCTTGTAACTGTTTAACTTTCATCATTATTCAAAGTCTACTCCTATTGTAATCTATGTTTCTTAGTTTTTGAGAGTTAGATGCTTTCCTTGTGTATTAAGTTGGAGGATTTGCTAGTAAAAAGTCAGCGTACAATAATAGGTATCCATGTGATTCCCACAAGAAGTTATTCAAATATCAGAATCTAACACATGTTGGAGTAAGGTTTTCACACAGATTTTATGTATTAGTTTTCATATATTAATTTGCAGATAACTTATTCCAAGATTTGTCTTACATAAATGTTATTACCATTAATCTTAAGTTTTATGGAAGTTTTAAAGGTAGATTCTTGTGTAGATGCAGGTTTATAAATTCTTTCTAAGATATTCAGTGAAATGAATAAAAGGAACCAAAAATAGAGCTATACGAACTTCATTAATGTTAAAGCTAGCAAATAGATACATTATTATCTTATACATTCTGAGGAACAACTTCCATTTATAGAGAAATTAAAATCAGATTACAAAAAAGATTTTGTGAGTTGATAAATAATTTCCATACTCAAAATGGGCTGCACTACAATATGATGTAAGTGTATGCATTTCTAAAGTACCTATTCCTATCCCTTTATCATGAACCGTAAAGTCTGGGGACTTATCAGAGAAAGAAGATATGAAAACCGCTCCATATATGGCCTGTTCCAAAACTGGGGATTGGGAGTGGCATCAGGGATAAAGAAGAGGCTGCACAATTTTACCTAGTCATATTTTTTTGCCCCTAACTTCTGGATAATTTAAGGTGAAGATTAGAGAAGATGAGAAACAGGTCAAGGAATAAACTGTGACGAAACTATAGTTGCAGAGCAACTCTGAAGCATAAATGAGTATACACAGAAAATATATTTTATGAAATAAAAATACAGAACCAGAAAAGATTTTAACACCAGAAGAACAAGATTATTCTAAGCTACAATTTAAATGGGGCAGATAGGACTTGTGTAGATTCTCTCCCATTCAAATCTCAGAAAAAGCGTATCCTAGTTCCATATTGGAGGAGTCAACCACCACATATGGAAAATATCCGAAAAAAATTAAAAATAATACAAATAAAAAATGAAACTGTATAACCACTATTTAAAGAGCATTTACTTTATATTAGGTGTTACAAATAATGTAGAGATTTAAAGTATATGGGAGGATGTACATAGTTTATATGCAAATACTAATACATTATATAAAGGACTTGAGCATCTGAGGATTTTAGAATCCAGGAGTTCTGGAACCAATCCTTGTGGATACCAAGGGACAATTGTATTACCTACATAGTATTGATGTTATTATATTTGTGACATTCTTTCAGCATATTTCATGTTCAATGTTATCAATTTTTTAAAATTACATGTTCAATATTATCAGATTCAGTTTAGATGTGAGCAATGGGAGGAAAAATTTCATTGGCTTAAGCTTGATAGAAGTTTCTCTTTCACATAACAGTTTGAAAATAGGCTGATATGAAAATTCTGCTCCACCAATTCCTCAGGGACACAAAATGTCTTGCATATTTCTACTCCACTAACTCCTGGTATTATATTTACCTTCATGAAAGACTGAGCTCCAAGACTAGTATTTATAGTCCAAAGAAAAGGAGTAAGGCATAGATGGCAACAGACAAGACACAAGGAATGCATTAGTTATCTGCTAAGGAATATTGTAAGAAACTGCTAGATGACAATTTGCTTAAAGATTAATCTCCAAAATACTAGACCCAAATCAAGTCTGATATCTTCATACGATGTATAGTCCTATCTATAGGTCCAGAGTTTAGATATTTAAATGACACATAAATTAATAGACAATTTAACTTTCTATAATCCCCCAAATGTAGTGGTTGAGTAGAAACAGGATATATACAATAAAAATTCCCATTCAGAAGAAAGAACATTAAAAAACTCAGCAGTTTTTGTTTCATGGCACTGACCAAAACTTAGCTAGGTAAGAACTGAGAAGACCTCATTTATTACATGGAATACGTGCCATGATTATTTCAGCAGGCAGCCTTTGGTTCTGCTCTAGGGGAAATTTCCTTTTTCTTTGTTCTCACAGTTCCGTGGCCCCAGGCTCTTCTACAGTGGGCTGGAGAGTTTTGTAGCTTGCCTCACATCAGATAATGTTGTTGACTCTGATAGCACTGACTTTATTCTGAATTCTTTAAGTGAGTATAAGCTATTTTATGTAACACAGTGGTGTCTATGTCTGTCATTTCAGTCAACCCGATGTTACTATTGACACTTTGTTGTAATGGTTGTATAGTATGTTCTTATAAATACATATAACTATTTGTTCATTTGCAAATGATTGACCAGGTTGATTATTATATGGATTTTGCTTATTTTCCTCTGTGGTTGTATATCTGATTATCCAGAAAAGCTTTACATGGAGTGGGATTATGGTTGGTGATGAGCATCCCAGGAACATTTATTAAGATACTCAAGAGCCCAGAGATGTATTATGTGCCTGAGAACTATTCAGTTAGACTATCATTTTACACAATTATTAAGATAGTTTATTATATTTGAATTTTAGATAACTTTTATTGAATTTACTAATATATATCTGATATTTAATTTACACAATCTCAGTTTTTTTTTGTATTTTTATCATTCTTACATCAATAACAATTGGAAAATTAGGCTAGATTTGAAATAAATAAAAAATAAAGACTTTTTTTAACCATTTAAGAGTTATATTGTGACCTGATCAGATAATACGCAAAACAAAAAGACTGCACCAATATAAGCTTGGAATGGAAAGGTGGTAAAACCTTCCTAATTTTTATGTTTTGGGAAAATGTTCCACAACTTGAACAACTAACTGTTAAAATACAGTGTTTAGAAAATGTTGACATCTATTGTATTTATGGGAAATATATATTGACTCATGATTATTCAAATAACATTCCATAATTGCTCCAAAACATAAATTGTGAACAATAGAGCTTTCCTGCTTCACTAACTTTTTAAAAGCCTGAATTTGTCTCTTTATAGAAACTTTAAGTCTCTGCAGTATTTATATGTAGCATTTTAACTGTATGAATCAAAACATATTACCCATATATAGTCTATTTATCATAATAAATTAGTCTGTCCTTTCTTTACATTAACAATCTCGCAACTGTAATTAAGATTCATAAGAAGAAAAAATTGCTAGATTTTTAAAACACTGGATATTGATCCATTGTAATGATACAAGCATTTGAAAAAAATTTAGGGGTAAAATAATTTTGTTCCAATTTTAAGTGAATTTATATTTAAAATGAATTATTAGAAAGGAAAGGTGCATTTCTCTTAAACTATATAATTGACTTTTAATGCAGAAATCTTTATAAGGCTATGGATGTGGTTAACACTAACTTCAACTTAAAATGGTCTCTAAAGTTAGAAGATATAAAATGGAGGTGGAATAAAAATCTAACTGTTAAGATGTTAGCGGATTAAAAATTTGCAAGATATGATTGTAATTTTAAAGTTCTTAATAAGTTTTACAACACTGCAGTCTATGTGGTTTCTTAGATAGGCTTTTAATATAGACACAGCATAATTTTTAATAATTAAATATAATGTGATTTTTGTAAGAGAAAATAAATAAAAATTATTTTAAGTTAATAGATGATTTCCACTGGACCAAAAAGTATGCTGCCTCATTCTGTGCTAACTTTTTGTACTGAAAGATTAGTGTGTTATTTGGATAAACAGATCACTAACTGGGTTTTATGTTTACTTTGTTGAGATAAATTTTAGGAGATGGATATTATAATATTTAGAAAGATTCTCCACTTCTTTATTGCAATATATATACTTAAAATAGCATATTCAGAGTTCAAAAATTACATTTATATTATTTTATTATTTTTATTACTGTTTTTATTTAAAGAGATAGGGCCCCACAATATTAGCCTGGCTGCTCTTGAACCCCTGGCCTCAAGTGATGCTCTGGGCTCAGATTCCCAAAGTGCTGGGATTACAAGTGTGAGCCACTGCACCTGGCCCCATGTATATTATTTTGCTAGCATTTTATTCTTCCTGTTTTTCTTATTAGATTGATCAGATTAATTTTTTGCCTATTGCAGATTATTTCTAAACCAAATAGCAATATTTATTCTAAAATAACTTTAAAATATGCTGCGATATGTAATATTTGTAGAACAAATTTGATTAAAACTAAATTCACATATTATCCTATGTTTTGAGCATCAATAAAACAGTTCAAAATTTCTTTGGATGCCAGAGAGATCAATAAGCTTAAATCTTATGTTAAAGCAAGTTCCATTTTAGTTACCAAGTTTTGCTTAAATGAAGAGTGCTTTTCACTAACCTCTGTGACAATATGAAAACATTTGGCTGCAATTAAGAAACTAAAGTTTTAAAAACTGTGTGTTGCTTAATATTGTTATCAAATTGTCCTCAAGATTTAATTAACTAAAATATTGCATTTTTGTAACCTATTTTCAGCATCAGTAGTTATGTACTTTCTGTGACAAAAATATCAGAGGTCAATGTCTTAGCTCAGCCTAATTTAAGATAAAGTTAAAACAAAGATCCATTTATCTTTTTCTCTCCCTTTTTTTTTAATTTTTATTTTTTGAGACGCAGTCTTTTGCTCTGTCACCCAGGCTAGATTGCAGTGGCATGATCTCGGCTCACTATAACCTCCGCCTCCCAGGTTCAAGCAATTCTCCTGCCCCAGCCTCTCCAGTAGCTGGGCCCACAGCACATGCCACCACGCCCTGCTAGGTTTTTTTTTTTTTTTTTTTTTTTTCTTGTTGTTTTTCTGGTGTTTGGTGTTTGGTATGTTTAGTAGAGACAAAGTTTCACCATGTTGGCCAGGCTGGTCTCGAACTCCTGACCTCAACTGATCTGCCCACCTCACCTCCCAAAGTGCTGGGATTACAGGCGTGAGCCAAAGTCCCTGGCAGAAAGACCCATTTTTCTATAGTACCAAGTACATTAGTAGAGTTTGAAAAAATATGATATTGTATAGACTTAAGTTGCAACTGTATAATACAAAATAAAATATAAAAAACCATATGCTGTTTCTATTTCATTCAGTTATCAAGATGAATTCATTTATTCTTCAGAGATGCTATTTTTATTACCCAGCAGTGTGATGAATTCTGGTGTTTGGGAGAGTGTCTGTGGACAAAGAAGCATCATAAAGCATACCATGGAAAGTCCAATTGCACTGCCCACATGCACAGTGCATGTATAAAGCACTCAATACTAACCTTAGTTACATAAATGAAGAAACTAACAAACACTCATGAAAGATACCTTGTGGTAGAGATATGTTCAATGCAGGATGTTTTACAACCCATGTGTTCACATGTAAGAAAGAAATTAATATAAGAAAATGTATATATTTATTTAACATTTATTTGGTATTTTTTGTTGCTCTATATTCTTGGTCACCAGATAGAGAATATAAGTTCCTTTTTTTTCTTCCATTCTCTGCTTTTTTTTTTTTTTTTTTTGCTATCCTACACTTCATGCACTCATCTTTCAGTCTCTCTTCTGTGTCTTTCCTCTACCTTAGTACATCAATGTTCTTTACACTGGGAACAATGACAAAACTTTGAGGTGACTGTTTAAAAGGTCACACATGATGAGATCTGACTGGAAGTGACCCAAAGAACCTCTAAGGAGTTTAGTTTTCATAGGCATGATGCAACAGGCTTGCACAATCAAAGTAAGAGGAGATACAAAAGAAGAAAATAGTAAAATCTGCAAATAGATGAGAAATCAAGGCCCCACCACTCATTTAAAACTTTCCACACTGAATCACTGGTTTGCACTTGTTGGCTAGTGAATAAAGGATAATTTTATTAAATAGCAATTAAAATAAATAGATAATTAAACTCATTTTCATTAATAGTGACTTATCGGTATATGGCTGTAATCATTGTCTGGAGAGACATAATCTAGAGAAGGATCTCCAAGGGAAGTTAAAATGGTTGAAAGCATAGGAATAAAGATATGCTTGTAGAAAGGAAATGATAGGCATTGGTGTGAAACGGGAGAATAATATAAACCTATAGAGGATGTGGATGGAAAGAATGGCATTAGTGAGAATAAAACAAGAAAAAATAGGATAAATCCATGTATGTTAGAGCACTTCTTTGAGAACTAGCAAACAGAAGACCATTAAATTCATCCTTTTGTCCTCTGTGTGTTGAATATTACTTTATTATTTGAGACTGCTGTTTCCATAGCCAAAAAATTAATATACAATGTAATTATCTGGATATTACCTAATAATGTCAAAAGAATCTTTTCTCTTACATCAGGCCATAATTCTGGTTTCTACAATTATATATTTCATCACATAAAAATTTAGCACAGGAAAATTTGAAATTGGTGCATTTACATAGGGCAATACTTTAGTGTAGCTCTAATTTCCAAACTTGACATAATTATTGGAGTTCTCCTTTACTAAAGATACTGAAATGTTTGCATTTCAAGAAAATAAAGAAGATAACATGCTAAGTCCTTTTAGTTACTTCACTAAACTACAAAGGCTTGGAAGTGACACCTGATTCTAAATTTTATTAAATATATCTATCAATAAAGAAAAGCTATAGATAGACCTCTTCAGGAAATCTAATGGTGCTCAGCCAGGTTTAAAAAAATGTACTTGTGGGCTGGGCACAGTGGCTTCCGCCTGTAATCCCAGCACTTTGGGAGGCCAAGGCGGGCAGATCCCGAGGTCAAGAGATCGAGACCATCCTGGCCAACATGATGAAACCTGTCTCTACTAAAAATACAAAAATTAACTGGGCATGGTGGCACATGCCTGTAGTCCCAGCTACTTGGGAGGTTGAGGCAGGAGAATCACTTGAACCAGAGAGGCAGAGGTTGCAGTGAGCTGAGATCATGCCACTGTACTCCAGCCTGGTGACAGAGCGAGACTCCATCTGAAAAAAAAAAAAAAAGTACTTCTGTAAATGAGAATCAGAATTTTAGCTATTAGAAAAAGTGTCTTTTTGTAAATTAACTTTCTATTATTCTCCTAGCCCCACAAGTGTTAATGTAATATTTTGTGGTACTTAATGTCAAAAAGAAGCTGCTGCTGAGAAATAGTTTCTTGTTAGCTTCCAAATGTCACCAAGTCGCAACAATCAATCTCAAAACTAAAGGTACTAAACCTTTTTCCTGGACAGATAGTAGAATGAAAATGCCTCTGGTTAATACTTTATAGTATGACTTTATATTTAGTTAATTAATGACCATGGAAATGGACTTGGTAAACCAATTTAAACAGAGGAGTTTATCATGAATCAAGGTGAAAATATTAAGGAAGCTCTAGAAAGAAATGGTGTGTTAAATATTCATATGAAACCCAGCTTTTTAAAAAAATTAAAAATTTTAATAGTTAAATATAGTTCCAGAATAGGAGGCTTATTTGATTTTACATTTAAGACAGAAATTCATATTTAATATCCAAATTTAATTATGTCATTTAATTTTATTTTTGGAAGTTCCAAATTACATAATCAATAGCAGTGTAGAATACATTATCAACTACTTTTTATTTTAAATGTATTGGCTCAATCTAGTATAATTTTCTCTATGTTATCATAATTCTGGATATCTGAAAAAGTTACTTTAAAAATATTAGTTGAAAAGTCTACATTTTAGTTTGTCTTTGTCCATTATATTAATAATTTGTCTCCCTAATAGGTAAAAAAAATTAACTGTAGAATTTTTCTTTCTTTTTTGAAAAAAATTGTAATATGTCATAAGCAGCCTTAGCAATTCCCCCACGTAAAGCTGCCTAACCACTAAACTTCTACTTAACAGAAGAATATGATGAATAAATTATTTTAGGTAATTTTGGTGGTTTTTTTTGAGAACTGATTCTGTACATGTATTAAGAAATATTTTTCATTCTTAAGTTTAATAGTATTAAAGGCCTTGTGAAACAAGACATATATTTTTTCTTATTCCTTGACATATGAGGTATGTGAATTCTATGCCACATAGTGAGTGAATAAACAATTGTCTTCAAACCACAAGGATGAGCTAAATGGAAGCAAATAAATATTAATAGTATAATTTCTAGAATTCCCTTCCTGTTAGCCCTCCTATTACTCAAAGATATTACTTTGGATATACATAATTGAGAACCATTGGCTTAAAAAAAGTATTTATCTAGGAGGAAAAGGAAAATATCTTCTCTACCTCTTTCAAACTACTGAAGAGCTGTGATTTAATTTTACTTTACCACAAGAGTTTTCTTACATGTCCTATCCTAAAGCAAATACTGAAGAATGAAGCAAAATGGACTACTTAATTTCATTTATAAAGTTGTCAGGTACATATTGTCTCTCCATATAAAAGTATGTTTTGATTTCATTCCGAAAGGTTAAATTGAGAGAAAACCATATCTTGTAAGTCACAGAACCAGTTGAACATCAAATCATCTACATTCTCCTAAACTCACTGGATAAACCTTTTTTAAATAAATGACAAAACATTCAAATTTTGCCTTTCAAGTAATGACACCTAAGGAGGGCCATGTAAGTACAATTTTCCAAAAGTTTTACATTGCACAATATTCCATTCTCAATACAATCATGAATATTCATGATAATATATTCATTTTAACTTTCAGGCACTGGAGTGAATATTTCTGAATTAGTATGCCTGATAAGAGTACAGCACATTACTGGAAGTTGAGATGAATGCTGGACTCCTTTAACCTTTATAAAATCTGTTTTTGAGTTTTTGCCTACTTCTTTTCCTCTCATCACAGCAGCCAAAGCCATAAACTCAGTGAAAACAATGAGAAAATTAAGTCAGCAAATACAAAATGTCATGAGAAATGATTGCCAGGAAGAGTCACAGGAATTTTCCAAAACTCTATTGAACTATATTCCCAGGACACCAAGTGGGGAAAAGCAACCATAATATATAATTGCCTTCATATACAATGAATGACCTGAAATTTATAAATTTTTCTTCAATTGGTATGAAGAAATTAAGTATTTGACCTGGTAGGTAAATTGTAGAACTTTTTATAAAAAGTATGAATGTAAGAATGAGGGAAATAAAGAATAAGGGAAAAGAGAAAGACAATTTGTTTTACTTTTTAAAATATCTACATCTTTTCTGTTGAGGTTTATTCAAACAACCATTATCAAGTTCAAATTAGAACAGCTTAATAGGACTAATGAGTACACATAACAAATAACTCTTGAGTAATTTCTGAAAAGATATCAACCTTAGGAAATAAAAGGCTAACTATACTCTTAAAGCTTCATTATATTTGGAGTTTGCTAAAGTGGTTCTTAAACTATTTTGAAAATTAATAGAAACTAATTGTCATTTTTTTCTTTGTCTTATAAGGTATGCATTTACCTTTAAATGACCAGGAAAACAAAGAGGGTTATCAACATAAATGAAGATTATTTCTCTATTAAAAACTTAAATTATCATGATTTCTTTCAAGATTTGTCTTTTATTCTTTGTGTTTTGCTTATTTTTAAGGGCTGTATATACATAATCTTTTTTATGTTTAAGGAAATAAACAGTAAGAAGGATGGTCAATTTGAACAACTTTATCTATGAACTAGGAAAAGCCAGCATCCTAATGTATCACCTTTATTTTATCCCTTGAATGTAATGGACCTACAGGATTCCAGGTGCGCTGGGTCTCAGCACCACTTACCCTGTTAGAGTAGAGCAATGGCAAAAAGCTGTGGTGTTCCACTTTTCATCGAGTTCCTGAAACCCTTGGTTTACCTCTATGTTGGCCAGGTTCTCCACAGACACAAAACCAATGGGCTGTGTTTATATATAGAAATAAATTTATCTTTATGGAATGGGGTCATATAGTTATGGTATCTGACAAGCCCCAAATCAGCAGTGTGGGCCATCAGCCTGGAGTCCCAAGGAAGAGTCAATGTAGCAGTTCAAGTCTGCAAGTTGTCACAATAGTATAATTTTTTCTTGTTCAGGGGAGGTCAGTTCTTTTGTACATTAAGGCTTTCAACTGATTGGATGAGGCCCATGTACAATATGTAGGGCAATTTACTTTACTCACAGTCCACTGCTTTAACTGTCAGTCTCGCAAAAACATTCAGAACAATGCTTGAATAAATATCTGGGCACCATGGCCCAGCCAAGTTTGGATGTAAGATTAACCATCACACCTTCCCACAAAATTGCAAAATGTAAAATGCTGCACAACCTAATAATTCTCTCTCTTAAACATGTACACAGTTGCTAGAATTAAGGAGAATTGAAGAGGACTGATACAATGGTGAAATGAAGATATCTGTAAACTTTTCCTTTATAAAAGCAATGAAAATACTGGCAAAAATGATCAAAATTGACTTTTTTATTTTTATTTTTTTGAGATGGAATTTTACTCTTGTCGCCCAGCTGGAGTGCAATGGCAATATCTTAGCTCACCTCAACGTCCCCCTCCCGGGTTCAAGCAATTCTCCTGCCTTAGCCTCCCGAGTAGCTGGGATTACAGGTGCCCTCCTCTACACCTGGATAAATTTTGTATTTTTAGTAGAGACGGGCTTTTGCCATGTTGGCCAGGCTGGTCTCAAACTCCTGACCTCTGGTGATCTGCCCACCTCGACCTCCCAAAGTGCTGGGATTACAGGCATGAGCCACCGCGCCTAGCCCGAAATTGACTTTTTAGAATGGTAATTAGAAAAAGATTTGCAAAAGAATTTTTTAAAAAAGAATAATGTGAAGTGAAGAAAAAATTGCTGAACTTTGGTAAGAACAGTGGGCTTTGTAGAATTTTAACTCAGCCTACTCCAACCGCCCCCTGCTTCCTCCAGCTCCAAGTAGACTTGCAAAGCTGCCGCTTCACATTATAGTACATGTGAAAACCAGCAGGCTTGCAGCCATCAGAGAAGGCCGACTGTAGGTGGAATTCCTCATGAAAGCCCCATCCCAGTTATAGTGTCACTATTTGATGTACTTGGTAGCTTACTAGAAAAGTCTCATTCTCAGAGTGATGTTGTTTTTTGATTGACATGGAACTCATTTGTTAGATAAAGGGCTATGCCCAGAGAGATTTTCAAAAATAATTAGCTACAAGTTTATTAAGGCTGCAATATCAGCTGAAACAAAGAAAAGCTTGATCAAAAATAGAAAAGGAAAACCTGTGTAATAGTTTCCTAGGACTGTTGCAACAAAGTATCACAAATTTTGTAGCTTGAAATAACAAAAATTTACTCTATTACAGTTTTGGAGGCAAGAAGTCCTAAATCAAATTGCTGGCTGGGCTATGCTCCCTCTTAAGAAATAGAGAGGAATCTTCTCTTGCCTCTTTTAGCTTCTGGTCATTGCTAACATTCCCTGGCATTCCTTGGCTTGAGACTTCACTGCAGTTTCTGTCTCCATCTTCATCACATGATTGTTTTTCTTCTCTATGTGTCTGTGTCTCACATGGCCTTCTTATAAGGACAACAAACATTAAATTTAGAGTCCACCCTAATCCCATAGAGTCCACTTTTTTTTTTTTTTTTGACAGAATCTCACTTTGTCCCCAAGGCTGGAGTGCAATGGCACGATCTCGGCTCACTGCAACCTCTGCCTCCCGGATTCTAGCGATTTTCCTGCCTCAGCCTCCCTAGCAGCTGGGATTACAGGTGCCTGCCACCATGTCCAGCTAATTTTTGTTTTTTTTGGTAGAGACAGAGTTTCACCATGTTGGTCAGGCTGGTCTGGAACTCCTGACCTCAGGTGATCCAAACGCCTCAGTCTCTCAAAGTGCTGGGATTACAAGTGTGAGCCACCACACCCTGCCCTTTCATTTTAAATTAACTAATTACATCTACAAGTATTCTATTTCCAAATAAGGTCACATTCTAAGGTTCCAGATGACATGAATTTTGGGAAGATGATACTCAATCCAGTACGGCATGGAAATAAGACACCCAAGGGGTTGTGAAAAAATCTGACATATTCTTGGGGATCAGGAAGGCTGTGTGCATGTATAGGACTGTGTGCAGTCCACAGAAGAACTAAACAGGCAACAATATCTCACCTCTGGTTGACCTTGAGGTTCAGTGCAAGCAGGCAGTAAAGGCTAAGGCAGATTTATAAAATGTCTAAGCATTGAAGACATGCCCCAAACCACACACTGAGCCCCTCCGCAAAGTGTAAAAGACATAGTGGTTCAAGACATTCAAGGAAATATCTGTCCAATAATTAGATGGCCACTAGCTTAACTGAGCTTCCGGATCTTGATCCCACTATTTTAAAATTTTTATTGAAAGCTCTGCTCTTATTTTCAGCTGTTAGGGAAGCAATGTTTTTGGCACCCATTGAGTTAAATAAAATTGCTCAACTTTAATTTTTCATTTAGACTTGTGTAAGCTAAACCAATTGAGATATGATGCTGGTTATTGTTTATGCTGTTAATCATTGGTCCTTTTCAATTAGGGCATGGACAAGATTAATTTTTTCCTTGCAAATTGCTGTGAATTGTCTGTGGCTGAAGGCTTCATCTTTAAGGACATCCCATCTCTTCTTAAAATGAGTTATCCACTTGTAAACTGCTGATTTCTTTGGAAGCATTGTCTTCACAAACTTTGCAAACCATTAATGACTTTACTGCTCTTCCACTAAAGTTTCATTCGTTATTTGATGTTTGTTCTTGCTTCAATTTTAGAAGAATTCATATGGCTCTGATCGGAACCCTTTTCAAACTGATGTCTTATTCTTAGTTCCTTATACTAGATTCTATTCAGACATGTTATAATGAGTTGGTATGAGTTTATTTTGGCACAAAACTTTTTGATATCTATGTGTACATAGGTTTTCCAAAATATGCATTGTCCATGACTTTTTGAATATCCCTCATGTACCACAAACTCCAAAGCACAATAAGGTATTATTTCTAAGAAGCTTTGCTAAGAGAGCAAGTTTTTTAAATTTTATAAAAGTTACCTTATATTATGTATTGCTATGCTAGAGAATATGGGATACAAAATTTTTCACTTCAAGAGTCACATTTCCTTAAGTCAGTAAAAGTGATGTGGTTACCTAAAAACTATATATGCCACCATTACACACACACACACGCACGCAATTGCACTACATAGAAGAGACATATAACAAATAAAGCTGCAAAAGTATAGAAAAAGCAAGAAGTAAATCCCTCCTAAATTTTATATATTACAGAATATGTAATGTATATTTTTTCTAAATAAATTATTAACTTTAGTAAACTCTGTTAAAATACTCCAGAAACAAAATATAATCTCTCTCTGAGTAATTTTTATAATAATATGTTTTCTAACTGTAAAACCGTTCACTTTTTATTTAATTTCATCAATGTTTTATAGTTTTCAGTTTACAAGTCTCACATCTCCTTGGTTAGATTTATTCAAAATTATTCTATTCATTTTGGTGCTATTGCAAATTGGATTGCTTACTTAATTTTCATTCCTGGTTTCTTATTGTTAGTGTACAGAAATAAAACCAATTTTTATTTGTTATCTTTGAATCCTACTGCCTTGCTGAATTTATTAGCTGTAACGTATGTACGCATGTGTGTGTTTGTAATCTTTGCTCTTCTCTCCATATAAGATCACATCATCTGCAAACAGAGATAATTTATATTGTCCCTTCCAATCTGTATGTCTTTTATTTGTTTTTCTTCCCTAAATACTCTGGCCAAGATTTCCAGTACAGTACTATGTTGAATAGTGGTGGTAAAAGTAGATGTCTTAGTTTATTTTCTGCTGCTATAACAGAATACCATACACTAGGTAATTTACCTTATAAGTATGTGTGCTAACTGATTGTGCCACTGGTGCCACTCACTAGGTAATTTATAAAGAAAAGAAGTTATTTGGCTGAGAAGTCCAAGATAAAGGGCTGTGTCTTGGGAGGACCTTTATGCTGCATTTTCCCATGGTGAAAGTCAAAGGGCAAGCAAACATGTGAGATAGAGAGAGGAAATTGGGCCAAATTATTATTTTTTTTAATCAGAAGCCCATTCACCAATAACTAACTCCTCATGATAAGGGCATTAATCCATTCATAAGGGCAGACTCCTCACAACCTAATCACCCGTTAAAGGTCCCGCCTCTTAATACTGCCACAATGTGAATTAAATTTCTACTTGAGTTATGAAGGAGACATTCAAACCATAACATTGGGCTTCAATTTTAGCAGAATTCATATGGCTCTGATTAGAGATCTATATCTTGTTCATGATCTCAGCAGAAAAGCTGGAGGTTGGTTCCTCAAAATGGTTAAGAAAATTGGCAAACCATTATCTAGATTAAGAAAGAAAAATAGAAGACTCAAATTACTAAAATCAGATGAACTTAAGTGTGCATGTGTCTTTATGATAGAATACTTCATATTCCTTTGGGTATATATCCAATAATGAGATTACTGGGTTGAATGGTAATTCTTTTTTTTTTTGAATGGTAATTCTATTTTAAGTTCTTTGAGAAATCACCAAACTGCTTTCCACAATGACTTAACTAATTTACACTCCCACCAGCAGTGTATAAGTATTCTCTTTTCTCTGCAACCTTTCCAGCATCTGGTATTATTTGACTTTTTAAGTATAGTCATTCTGACTAGTGTAAGATGCTATCTCATTGTTGATTTTGATTTGTATTTCTCCAATGATTAGTGATGTTGAACTTTTCTTCACACGCTTATCAGTTGCATGTATGTCTTCTTTTGAAAAGTGTCTATTCATGTCATGTAACCACTTTTCAATGTTTTGTTTGTTTGTTTTGGTTTTTGCTTGTGAATTTAAGTTTTTATAGATTCTGGATATTAGACCTTTGTTGGATGTATAGTTTGCAAATACTTTCTCCCATTTTGTAGGTTGTCTGTTTACTCTGCTGATAGTTTCTGTGACATGTATCTTTTAAATCTATTGAGGCATAACTTGTGGCCTAACATATGGTCTATCCTGGAAAATGTCTCGTGCACTTGAAAAGAATGCATAATTCTGTTGTTGGGTTGTTGGGTTGTTGTATGTACATTAGATCTAGTTGGCTTCTTGTGTTGTTCAAGTCCTCTATTTCTTTCTTTTTTTTTTTTTTTTTTTTGAGATGGAGTTTCATTCTTGTCGCCCAGGCTGGAGTGCAATGGTGCAATCTTAGCTAACTGCAACCTCCACATCCTGGGTTCAAGCAATTCTCCTGCCTCAGCCTCCCAAGTAGCCAGGATTACAGGTGCCTGCCACCATGCCCAGTTAATTTTTGTATTTTTAGTAGAGACAGGGTTTTACTTTATTGGACAGGCTGGTCTCCAACCCCTGACCTTAGGTGATAAGCCCACCTCGGCCTCCAAAAAAGCTGGGATTACAGGCATGAGCCACCATGCCCGGACAAGTCCTCTATTTCTTAACTTACCTTCTGTCTGTTCTATTCATTATTGAAAATGGGATAGTCAAGTCTTCAACTATTATTATAGAACTATCTTTCCATTCAAATGTAAATTTTTACTTTGATATAATTTGGAAGTCTGTTATTAGATGCGTGGATATTTATAATTGTTCTGTCTTCTTGTTGTATTGAAGCTTTTTAAATATATAATATCTGTAGTCTCTTTTTTATTTAAAATCTATTTTGCCTAAAATAAGTATAGTTACTTCTGCTCTATTTTAGTTACTATTTGCATGGAACAGTGATATGGTTTGGCTGTGTCCCCATCCAAATCTCATGTTGAATTGTAGTTCCCATAATACCCAGGTGTTGTGGGAGGGGCCCAGTGTGAAATAATTGAATCATGGGCATGGTTATCCCCATGCTGCTGTTCTCATGATAGTGAGTACTCACGAGATCTGATGGTTTTATAAGGAGCTTTTCCCTTTTTGGTCTGCACTTCTCTTTCCCGCCGCAATGTGAAGCAGGACATTTTTGCTTCTCGTTATGCCATGATTGTAAGTTTCCTGAGGACTCTCTAACCCTGCATAACTGTGAGTCAATTAAACTTCTTTCCTTTAAAAATTACCCAGTCTCGGGTATGTTTTTATTAGCAGAGTGCGAATGGACTAATACAAATAGCTTTTTCCATCCTTTCATTTTTGACCTATTTTGCATCTTTGGTTCTCTAATTAGTCTTTTGTAGAAAAAATATAGTTGGATAATTTTTTTATTCCATTCTGTCAATCTTTGTCTTTTGATTGGATGGCTTAATCTATTCATGTTTAAAGTAATTACTGATAAGAAGAAGCTTAATTCTGTCATTTTACATATGTTTTCTATATGCCTTATACCTTTTTACCCCTCATTTCCTGCATTACTCTTTTATGTTTAGTTGATTTTTTGTAATGAAATATTTTAATTTCCATCTCATTTTCTTTTGCGTATATTCTAAAACTATTTCCTTGTGCTTACTATGAGAATTACATTCAACATTCTAAAGTTATTACACTCCTATTTGACTTTATACTAACTTAACTTTTATAACATACAAAGACATTCCCTAACAAACAAAGTTCAGGAAGTTCCTTACCACTAGAACTGCTCTGCAAACAATGCTAAAAGAAGATCTTCACATTGAAGTAAAAGGACACTAGACAGTAACTCAAAGTTGTATAAGGAAATAACAATTTCAGTAAAGGTAAATATACGGGCACTTATGAAAGCTAGTATTATTGTAACAACAGTTTGTAACTCTACTTTTATTTTACTTGATTTAAAAAACTAATGCATTTAAAGAAAACAATTATTAGTTTATGTTTGGGATGTACAATATATAAAGATATAGTTTTGTGACATCAATAACTGAAAGAGATAAGAATATACCTGTAATAAGTTTTTGATACAGTTTAATTTGTTTAGTGTGCTGAGCATTCCATCTTGTGATCTTCATACATTCTGGGATTTAATTTTGTATATATTACATTTTACACATTGTCATCTACAATTTAATGGGACTGCAACATTTATAAACTCATGCATCCACCAACTTAATACTATGAAAAACAGCTTCATCATTCTAAAAGGCTTATATGTGGCCACTTTGAAGCCAACTCTTCCCTTCTTCCCAATCCTTGACAACACTGAACTGGTTTCTATCCCTACGGTGTTGCTTTTTCCAGAATATTATATATATTGGATCATACAATATAAATCTTTGGGGGTTTGGCTTTTTTTCACAAAACAAACTGAATTTTAAAATCCTTCCATGTTGTGTTTGAATCCATACGTTTTGGATTATTATCCATATTATTTTGTTTGTTCAATAATAACAATAATTTGAATCATACAGTATGCAAACTTTAAAACTAGCTTCTTTCAATAAGCAAAATGTCTTTGAGATCCACCTAACTTAGTGTTTGTATCAATATTTATTTTTGGTGTTTAGTAATATTCCATTTCAGGGATGCACCATAAACCAATGTTGAAGTACTTTGTCACTGCTACCAATTAACATACGAATGAAATTCATATACAGAATTTTGCGTAAACATGTTATCAATCCACCTTACTAAATATCTAAGAGTGAGATTGCTGAGTTACTGAAAGCACAAGTTTAATTTTATATGAAACTGCCAAGTTTTCTTCCAAAATGGCTGTTCCATTTTCCATTTGCGTTAGCAATTAATGAGCATTCTGTTGACTTTTATCCATGCTAGCATTTAGTATTATCAGTTTTGGGGATTTCAGCCATTAAAATAAATATGTAGTGATATCATATTGTATTTTTAATTTAAATTTCCTAATAAGAGATGATGTTGACAATCTTTGTATGAGCTTATTTTCCAACTGTATATCTTATTTGGTGAAGTCTCATTTCAAATATTTTGCTTACTTATTAAATGGCTATCTGATTTCTCAGTATTTGTTAGGATTTTTCTTTATATATTCTGAAAAAATTCTTTACCATAAATGTGGTAGCAAATATATCAGAATCAATACTTTCCATCCTTTAATCCAGTCAAGTTGACACTCAATATTAACCATCACAAGTCCACCCCTTGTCAACTTGAACCCATAGACATCACCTGAGATCATACGTAATCCTCAAATAAAGACAATGATAAGATCATAATTACAGCTAACATAGTACAACTGTCCTTCATACAACTGGAAATGCACCAATCCCCAACCCAAATACTATTATATAAAGGTAACAACACTTAAATGCTGATATGAAGTCAATAAATCTTATGTCACATGATAAAGGAAAAGGAAATAAACTGAAGATATTTTCTTAGTACAAATGTATACATGCACAACAAAAGAAGGAGGAAATACTCATGACAGTTACAGTCCTGGTTTCTGCAGCTGGTCACGTGGTCGTAGCTGGTATTGATGGCTACCTTCTTCTACTTCCCATTCTGTGTTGCCTTTGCCTTCAGCAACCACCTCAGCAGGTCATGGTTTTTTTACCTGGTGGAGTGACCCAAACCTTCATTCCTGAGGAGTCTGGACCATTTGTAGTCCTGTCTGTATTGGGCTGTTGTAGTTTTCCATTGACCTTAATCACAGGGCTTGGTAATACTAAGAGATGCCCTAATGGATCTTCTGTATTCTGTGCATACTCCTCCTTACTTCCATTATGGAGTAGCAGCCTAATTTCATCTTGATTGTCCAGGTCAATCACCCCAGCCAACACTGTAACTCTCTTCTTAGCCTGTTGACTTACAGGTAGGAGTAACCCAAAGTGTCCAAGTGGCAACCTTAACTTCCAGTTTAATGGAATTGTTGTTGTGTCTCCTGGTGGCAGCCTTCCTCCCTCTCGAACTAAGACCTCTAAGCCAGCACAACGTAATGTCACAGGAACAGGAAGCAAAAATTTTGCTAGTGGATCACTAGGGGTGATGGTGAGTGGTACCACTTCCACTTCTACCCCTTCATTTCTGGACCCATGAAACCTGGCTTTGGGAGAAACAGTACCATATATTGGATGCTGATTCAGAGCATACACAGCCTTCTGGAGAACTTTGCTCCAGCCCTGCAAAGTATTGTCACCTAATTGGCATTGTAATTGTGACTTCAAAAGGCCATACTACCATTCTATCAATCCAGCTGCTTCAGGATGATGGGAAACATGGTAAGACCAGTAAATTCTATGAGCATGAGCCCACTGCCGCACTTCTTTAGCTGTAAAGTAAGTGCCTTGGTCAGAGGCAATGCTGTGTGGAATAGCATGACGGTAGATAAGGCATTCCCATGAGTCTATGGATGGTAGTCTTGGCAGAAGCATTGTGTGTGGAATAGGCAAACCCATATCTAGACTAAGTGTCTATTCCAGTGAGGACAAACTTCTGCCATTTCCATGATGGAAGAGGTCCAATATAATCAATCTGCCACCAGGTAGCTGGCTGATCACCCCGAGGAATGGTATCATATCGAGTGCTCAGTGTTGGTCTGTCTCTGCTGCTGGCAAATTGGGCACTCAGCAGTGGCCGCAGCCAGGTCAGCCTTGGTGAGCGGAAGTCCATGTTGCTAAGCCCATGCGTAACCTCCATCCCTGCCACCATGGCCACTTTGTTCATGGGCTCATTGGGCGATGATAGGGTTGACTGGGGAAAGAGGGTGAGTGGTGTCCACAGAAAGGGTCATCCTATCCACTTGATTATTAAAATCCTCATCTGCCACGTTCACCCGTTGGTGAGCACTCACATGGGATACAGATATCTTAACAGTTTTTGACCACTCAGAGAGGTCCATCCACATACCTCTTCCCCAAATTTCTTCGTCACCAGTTTTATAATCATGCTTCTTCCAAGTCCCTGACCATCCAGCCAAATCATCTGCTAGAGCCCATGAATCAGTATATAATCACAAATCTGGCCATTTATCCCTCCATTTGAAGTGCACAAACAGGTGCTCTACTTGAATTTCTGCCCACTGGGAAGATTTCCCTTCACTGCTGTCCTTCAGGGATGTCCTAGAAAGGGGCTGTAGTGCTGCAGCTGTCTACTTATGAGTGGTGCCAGCCTATCATGCAGAACCATCTGTGAACCAGGCCCTAGTCTTCTCTTCCTCTGCCAACTGATCATAGGGAACACCCCATGAGATCATTGGTGCAAGCTGGAGGAGAGAAGGCAGGGTGGCAGGAGTGGAGACTAAATGCATTTGAGCCACTTCCACATGTAACTTACTTGTGCCTTCAGGAACTACTCGAGCCCGATCACGTATATACCACATCCATTTGATGATGGAATGCTGCTGTGTATGAGCCACTTTATGGCTAATGGGTCAGAAAGCACCCAGTTCATGATAGGCAATTCAGGTTACATGGTGACTTGATGACCTATGGTCAAACATTCAGTTGCCACCAAAGCCCAGTAACAGGCCAAGAGCTCTCTCTCAAAAGGAGGGTCGTTATCTGAAAAAGATGGCAGGGCCTTGTTCCAAAACTTTAGAGGCGTCTGCTGTGATTCACCTATGGGGGCTGCCAAAGGCTCCAGACAGCATACCCGTCTGCCACTGACACCTTGAGCACCATTGATCTACTGGGTTATATGGCCCAAGTGGCAGAGCAGCTTGCATAGCAGCCTGGACCTGTTGCTGAGCCTTCTCCTGTTCTGGACCCCACTCAAATCTGACAGCCTTTCAGGTCACTCGATAAATGGGCCAAAGTAACACACCCAAATGAGGAATGTGTTGCCTCCAAAATCCAAATAGACCCACCAGGCGTTCTGCTTCTTTCCTTGTTTTAGGAGGGGCCAAATGCAGCAACTTATCCTTCACCTTATAAGGAATACCTCAACAGGCCCCAAGCCACTGGACCCCTAGAGATTTTACTTAGGTAGAAGTTCCCTGAACTTTAGTCAGATTTATTCCCCTTCCTCTGGCAGGCAAATAGCTCACCAATAAGTCCAGCATGTTTACTGCTTCTTGCTCACTGAATCCAATCAGCATAATGTCATCAGTGTAATGGACCAGTGTGATATCTTGTGGAATCAAAAAGTGATCAAGGTCTCTCTGAATACGATTATGACACAAAGCCGGAGAGTGATCCAATTTCATTGCCCTTAGCCAACATGTGTATATGTATGTATATGTATATACATACACACATATGTATACATACACACACAAATATGTAGATATGTGTATATCTGTGTATACATACACATGTGTATGTATATATACATACATGCATGTGTACATATGTAAATACACATATACATATATATATCTACACACATATACAAGTGTATACATGTGTATATATGTATACATGGGCATATGTGTGTATATGTATATATGCATTTGTATATATGTGTATATATCTGTGTATACATATATACAGGTGTACATATGTATATCTTTATATATACATGTATATACACATATATACATATAATATGTATGTATATATACTATATATATGTATATAGTCATTCTGATGGATATGTAATGATTTTTCGTTTTCCTTTTACTGTTTCCCCTGATGGTTAATTATTTAACATTTCTCTGGTTGCTAGTGATATTAAACATTTTTTACCTGCCCATTTGTCATCAGTATATTCTCCTTGGTAAAGAAATACCTTGCACTACGTTAGAACATATGCTAATGTAAAATTTTGTTTATTTCAATGGTCCTTGCTTTCATTTCTATAATTGCAAAATCAATGCAAATATGTCTACTTCAAACTGAAGATCACTGCTTATATTAATAAATGATATTCAGTTGCACAGATAATACTCTTTACAAACATAGATCTGATTTTTGATTCATGGATTAATTTGGGTATTGAGTGTTTCTAGCATTTCCAGGAGAAGATATTCGGTATGGCAGGGATGTAAGCTGCGTATGTGAACAAATGGGAGATAAGGCTGGGTCCTAATTTTGATATTATGAAATTTTTGCATTATATTCTACAGCTATATGTATTAAAATATATTAGATGGCATATATTGCTATATAAACCTAAAGTGCAATCATTATTATTGTTCATAACTATTTCCATCTTTACCAAGATATAATTTGGCCTCTTAGCAATGTTCAATTTATGTGCCAGATCAAATTAAAGATAGATCTTCCAGGGGCTTGATATATGACTAGAAGATATCTAAAACTCCTTATAGTCTCATTTGTATATAAAACGTTATTATTAATTTTTAATAATCATGTGACATGTGAGTTTTGTGGTATGTTCTTTTAAAATGTCTGCAAGCTTTTTATAAGTTAATTATTCCTTCTGAAAAACTCACCTTGTAATATGTTCAGTGCCAATTAACTTTATTACTGGGCGGTTAATTCCTTCTTAAATGACAGACATTCTCTTTTACCTTTTTCTTAAGATAACATATCAGCATGGAATACCTTTTATTATGTTTGGATAATGGAATAAACTGGAGGTTTATTTTTCTTGTTCAAGTCATCAAATAGCATTTATTATGGCACCAATTTTACCCAGCTCTGTTCTGGGCATACAAAATGAATGAGAGTGTTACTGCCATGAAAAAATTTTCACATTCTCAAGACCGAAGACATTATGAAAGCTTGGGATGCTGAATTACGAATTCTCAACTTTCATAAGATGAACAGACTGCCCAAAGATATGTCTTGTCAACCTAAAAGCTAAGGGCTTTTGTGGTAAGAATTTTTTTTTTTTTTTAAGATGGAGTCTTGCTCTGCCGTCCAGGCTGGAGGGCAGTGGCGTGATCTCAGCTCACTGCAAGCTCCGCCTCCCGGGTTCATGCCATTCTTCTGCCTCAGCCTCCCAAGTAGCCGGGACTACAGGTGCACGCCACCACGCCCGGCTATTTTTTTGTGTTTTTAGTACAGACGGGGTTTCACCGTGTTAGCCAGGATGGTCTGGATCTCCTGTCCTCGTGATCCGCCCTTCCGGGTCTCTCATAGTGCTGGGATTACAGGCATGAGCCACCACACCCAGCCAAGAATTTTTTCAATAATCATCATTTACAAAATTAAGGCAGAAATAAATAAGTTATTTGAAACCAATAAGAACAAAGACACAACGTACCAGAATCTCTGGGACAAAGCTAAAGCAGTGTTTAGAGGGAAATTTTTAGCACTAAATGCCCACAGGAGAAAGCAGGAAAGATCTAAAATCGACAACCTAACATCACAATTCAAAGAACTAGAGAAGCAAGAGCAAACAAATTCAAAAGCTAGCAGAAGACAAGAAATAACTAAGATCAGAGCAGAACTGAAGGAGATAGAGACAGGAAAAACCCTTCAAAAAATCAATGAATCCATTTTGCTTTTTAATGTCTGTGCTCATAAATGTTAAAGTCTGTGAATAATTAGTTCGATATACATACACCAAGAATAAAGACAGATGATGAACCTGACACATTGACATAGACTTATAGATTTTAGTGTTTCTAAATGTTTCCCATGAACCAGAAAAAAAATCTTAAACATGCACAATTTTTTTGCTATATGTTAATTTTTATGGAGAAAAGATAGTACCCAGCTACCTTCTGATGTACTTACAAGTTGAATTTGCATAATTAAAAACAAGAAAACACACATAGAGAAACTCTTCCACTCCCCTAAAATTGTTATGAGATTAAAATTTCTTAAATTTTATTTGTGTTTATGTATGTGTATATACCATATTACCAAAACTGTAAGAAAGAAGACTTTAAATGTGTGTCTGTGTGTGTTTCAAGATAATCTAAAAAAAACGACAATTCTAGGACTTTGGTAGCACTATGGGTAGCATTTCAGATTATCACTTAGTAGAGTAAGAATGCATCATCCTGCCTAAGAGCTTTGACAAGAGCTGTCTGAGTACTGGCAGGAAAGGACATTGGTAACCAAGATACATCATTTACAATGTGGCCTTCTTATGACTCCTGTCAAGTTACAGCATAATCTGAAGAAAATAAACATCACTTAAGGTTGCAATGACCTTCTAAGGGCTTGTTTTTCAGAGCAGAGGGTAGATGGCACAACACCATGAGTAACTGAATATGATTGTACTGAAGCAAATTTGATAGAATGTCATTTTCTTTAAACTCTGCTTGTGAGTTCAATGTCTAACATATGATTATTTAATATTTCTGCAGACTAAAATATGTCTGTTACATGTCTAAATTTTTTTCTGATTTACTTTTCTGCATAAAGTTGATAAAAACATATGTGCATGATACCTATTAAAATGTCTGCCTCAATATGATAGAGATATAATGAATAATAATATAACAAACTTATTATATGTTTCTCATAAATTGAACCAAAGAACATTGTTCATCAATGTATGAAGAGAACTAATGTGGAAGATGTTTGGTGTCAAATCAGAAGACAGTACAATAATTTGTATGACCTTAACAAACCGGGTGACTTTTAGAGGATTTGAAATGGCCATATAGGAATAGTAGCACTCTAGAGAAAACTTACAGTTGATTTCAAACAGCAGTGAGAGCTTCTAGTCAAACAGCAGAAAAACAAAATGGACAGAATATATTTTCTTGAAAATCTTGGAAATAAAAACAAGAGGTCTGAAAAAAGATAGCATATAAGATAAATAATAGTCTAATAGACAATTCTGAAGAGAATATTGATTACTAGAATTTAGAAATGAGGATGCACCACAGAACACAACAGAGATAAACATATGACAAGTACTGAAAGTCGAAAGATCAGAAGAACAAATTGAGAAGTTTCCATTTTGTCTAAGAAGAATTTCAGGAGAAACAACCATAGATAACCGGGGAAAGAAAATATTCAGAGATAAAGCTTATAATTTTTCAAGAATTGAAGAAAATTTTAAATATCAGTATTGAAAACATGTTGACTGAACTTGATTTAAAATAAAACAAACAAAATTCCTATTTAGACAAATACTAGTTAATGAAGACTTTGCAATGTGTACATGAAAATCTAACAAACCTAGCCTTTTCTTCCTGTAGCCTATGTCCTCTATGTCATTTTCTATACACACCCTAATTATTCATGTCTATATGCTTAATCTTATGTGTGTGATTTTTTTTCTAATGTACATGGATCTTTACTTTTACTTTTGGAAATCCTTTCTAATCTTCCATTGTATTTAAAATACCTTGTCATCTCACAAAATATTGTTTTTCCTGCTGTAATAACCTCCAGCTTCTTCTCTGTGTACATATTTTAAATTTCTTTTTATATTACTTGCCTATTATACAAAGAAACAAGACTTATTTATGTTTACATCCTCCATATTTTTCTCTAGTAATCTGTCCTTAGTAGATCCTTATAAGCATTCTGTGAATAAAGGCCTAAATAAATGAACCCAGATTAAGATCTTCAATTATTTCAAGCTATCAAATCGGCCCTATTTAGAAGTTTGCTTTAGTAGAAGCCTTAATATTTTAATACTTTAGTATAAACACAGTTGGATCTCATGAGTTGTAGTAAAATTTTCTTAGTTATAATAAATGGAAGCTTCTTCCACCAGGATTATTTTATTTAGTGGATATGAGATAAGTAAGGGTTAATGAATACTTTTTTTTTTTTTTTTACTCTAGGCAAGTTAAATACAAGAAAGATCATTCAATTATCTCTTACTATATGAGTAATGTGAAG
The DNA here is from genome assembly GCF_028858775.2 of Pan troglodytes. Lineage (NCBI taxonomy): Eukaryota > Metazoa > Chordata > Mammalia > Primates > Hominidae > Pan > Pan troglodytes. Next base: position 132,408,856 of record NC_072403.2, read on the forward strand.
AGATTTCCATTGAAATACAAAAAAAAGAGTAAAAGAATAATGGATTCAAGTGAGTTAGTTCAATAGCATATTTCCTCATACTAGAGATTGATTTAAGAAATTAAAATTTAAACAAGATCTATCAATACAAATTTGGAAAATGTCTGAAAACCAGGTGTCTTGAATTGTGCTAGTGGGACACTTTAAGCCTGAGCAAGCTTCTTTCAAGCTATAAGTACAGTACTCTATGATTTTATTTTGAAGTTCAATCCCTTTCTGTTTTGTTCATTCCATCCAATTGGATCAATTTCTCATTTCTCTATTAATATTTTATACTGTTTTACTACTCCATTGTGAATCAGCTTTTACTTAGTTATTTTATTCTCTTTTCTATATCTATTTTAAAAAATAACCCCTAAAGGCAGTTTGAAAGATGTAATAGAGTAACAATTATAGAAGAAAACAAGTATGTGAATGGGTGGATGAATGAATGAATGGATAGATTCTGTCCAGAAAGGCTGAGATGCAGAATATTGGGAAATGAATATTCTAAACATCAGGATCTTCTATAAACACTACAGGACAGGCAAAGACTTGCTTTTCAGTTGGTGATATTTTCATACATATATTTGAATTAATGGTGTACTGTGTTGCATATGCAGATTAGAAAAACAACAATACTTGGCTGATAAAAATTACATGTAACTATCAACTTCAGTTAATTAAAAATGAGAATTTTTAATAATTTGTATTTTTTAATAAACCCACATATAAATCCAAAAGAGCTCTGCAGAAAGAGTAAGAAATATTAAGAAATATTTGCATCAAAAGGAAAACAAATGCCTAAATTTTGACGAAGGTAATGGGTGTAAGAAGTAGACCATTTTTAACTCAGAGCTATGCTAGAGAATACTGTTATAGTATCAGATTGTCTGAGCCATCACATCCTAATTAGATCATGACTCTGTAATATTGACAACTTTGAATCTCTCAGATAAATATTTCAAGAGAAAAAGATGACTAACAGAAAACTTAATTTAAAATCTCAATCTTTTCTGGTAACCCAGAAAATATTCTGATAACATGCAATTATCTTCAATAATCTTAGACAATGGCTATATTATATGGGGAATGTCCTGTATATCCATTCCTTGTGAGAAACAATTGTGGTTACAGTTGGCATTTTTGAGTGTAAGTGCTGCTTCTATAATAGCAACTCCCCTGAAAAGTTTGGCAATAAGTAAGATTAATGACTGAGAACCACAAAACTATGTTGGAATCACTGTTATTTATGAAACATCAGGAACATCCATCTCTGTCTGCTCATTCTGAGAACTGCATAATGGAAAGAACACAGAAATGGAAGTCAGTTGGTCAAGGTCACAGTTTAGACTCTGCCTCAAACTGGTTGTGTGACCTTGGGCATCTTTCATAAATCTAAGGTGTACCTATGTTACAGCAATATGAGTGGATTACATTAGATTGACACTGAAACCTCTTCTAGTTCAGCTCTAAAATTTTGTAAATCTGAAACATTTGTCAGTATATAAGAAACATATGTACTGTGAATTGAGAGAAACTCCTGCTACCATTTTACAAATAATTAAACATTTGATTTTAATCTACGAACTACGAATTTTCTACATTTTTCCTCTTGTTTATACCATTGCAGGCTTATTTCTAATGCCAACTTTTATCATCTAAATTTAATCTAAATTTTAATATCTGACAATGTAGAAACCAACTATTTGGCATGCAGTTGTTTACCTAAAAGATCCAAAGATAAATACTTTGCAGATAACCTGAATAGCCAGGATTTCCAAATGTTGTGTGTTTTGTAATGTGTTAAATCACTTTTAGATCTGATGTGCTATTTCATTATACAAAGAAAATTTAGTAGAAATAAAAACCGATTAAATATTGCTTCATAAAATGGCCTATGGATACCAGGAATACTAAAAAATACAAATTTCTGTAGAAATACCATAGAATTACTTGCTAGAACATACTGAAAAATCTAAATGTGAGCTTAACCCAAGGGCAATAAACATAACTGTGGGTCTTAATGCATTTAGTGTTGCTAAATACATAAGGCTGGGAAATTCATAAAGAAAACAGGTTTATTTATCTCACAATTCTAGTGGCTGGAAAGTCCAAGAACATGACACCAGCATCTGCTTGCCTTCTGATGAGGGCCATGTGCTGCTACAAGACATGGCAGGAAAGTGGAAAGGTGAGGGGTGTGAGCAAAGAGAGGTCCCAAAAAGGAGGGGGAAATAATTCTTTTATAATCCACTCTCCCAGTAACAAATCCATTCTGGCAAGAGGGAGAACACACTTATTTCCAATGAGATAGCATTACTTCATTCATAAGGGAATTGCCTACATGACACACACAACTCCCACTAGGCTCCACATCCCAACATGGTTACAGTGGCAATTAAATCTCAATATGAGTATTGGCAGGGACAAACCACATTCAAACCACAGCAACTATGACAATCTCGAGCTGATTTAGTTCCCAGTAGAAATATTAGATTTCCTATAATCCCTGATTATAGAAGCCAGGAAAAGAGGAAGTGAATAGTAGAAAATGGAGGATGTCCAGTTACCATATATAGTTAATTTTGTGTGTCAACTTCACTGGACCACAGGACCCACAGATTTGGTTAAACATTATTTCTAGTTGTGTCTGTGAGGGTATTTCTGGATGAGATTAACATATGAATGAATAGACTGAGTAAAGCAGATTGCTATCCCCAGTGTGGGTGGGCCTTATTCAATTCTTTTAAGACCAGAATAAAATAAAAAATGACGTAAGAAAGAATTTTCTCTCTCTCTGCCTTACTGTCCTGGACCTGAGATATTGGTCACTTTCTCCCTTCCAACATGGACTAGGAATGGAACTATACCACTGACTATCCTGTATCTGGATTCTTCAGCTTCCATAATTATGTGACCAATTCCTTATAATACACACACAGGCACATACACACATTCTATTAGTTTTGTTTCTCTGGAGAATCTTTACCAAAGCACTCTATATCTGATGGGTTGGCCACCACTGGCTAAAGAACAGCCTATCTCTGGAACAGGAAAACTAAAAATGGACAACGTATTGTTCCTTATCATTGTTGGCTTAAGCATAGGTATCTAAACCACTATGCAATTGTAATAATCCAATACACGTATATCTATTTCCCCCTCACACACATAGTGCAGACTCATCAGGAATGAAATCATGTCTGGCAGTAAACAAAACAGAGTCATTCTATATGAATTATTATAATAGAATTTAATATTTACTTGAATATTTACCATGTGTGAGGCTCTGAGCTAAACATTTTTACAATTATCATATTTGATTCTGCAAAATTCCAACAAGAACTACTATCATAATCTGCATCTTGCAGATGAGGCAACTAAAATTTAGAGAGGATAAGTAATGTCCATTTCATATCTGAGAAGTAATATTCCTGGTCTTAAATTAAGTCTTGATAACTTTAAAGCAATTCTTTTAATCCATTACTATAAATTGTGAATATTGGACTGAAACAGTGGCAAAGTGACCCAAGAGAACAAGACTTCTAGGATCACAGGATGTGCTGTTTACTACTTTTTATTCAACAAGCAACTCATGTTAGTCTTTGGTTGAGTAACATCTTGAATGTTTTAATCTCTATAAAGCTCTTGTAGAGCATAAATCATGAGTCCTTCCATTTATTCCCCATAGGGGCTACCACAGCTAGGAGGCCAGAATGCTCTGGCTGTTCCATTGATAAATTTTTATTTTACAATATTTGATATACAAGTATTCACATATTGTACACTTTTAAATTTAGTTATGTGAAAATTCAGATGAAGCATATGAACACATTGAGTATGCAAATAGCAATTTTCAAAACAACTTTTTTTAAGATTAAGGTACAGGACAGATAGTAAAATAAATTTTTCCTCCTGTTTTTGTCCCTAAACAACCTTTATTTACAATTCAAATATTTCCTGCCTCTCACTTGCTCTTCCCTACACTGCCTATATACAGCAAAATAAATAAATAAATAAATAAATAAATAAATTAGAGGAAAACAAGAGACAAAGGGGAAACGATGTTTGCCTTTTACCATTAAGAAAAAAATACAAAAATAAAACCTTCCCCCAGAAAGGGTTTGGGAGGCCATTTCCTTTCTCTCCAATCTCAAAAATTATTCATAAGTAATGTTCATTATCATCATGTGATTATCTAATAATATATTTAGGTCACTCTCATTTCCATTAATAAGGAATGATCTATATTCACATTTCTGTAACTTAGTTCATCTTCTCATCAATTCTAGTAATTGAAGAGATCTTTCCTCAATAAATGAAGCATATGACCAGCTTCACAAACTTTACTCTTCTTACAATTATTATGTTTCTTTTTACAAAAATAAAATGTAGAATATATTCCATTGTCTGTAAGAGTAAAGTTGTAAAATAATTTAAGGAAATAGCTTTGGTAGTAGTACATAAGGCTCTTGCTTCCAAATGGCAAGGAGCTATGGGAGAATTGGAGAGGTGTTCTCATTTGCACAGTAAACACTGTAATTGTTTTTCCTGTGGGAATGGAAAGTATAATATATATGGTGTGCTTTTGTTGGCAATTTTCCCTTGGAAAATTAAACTTATCTTATTTGGATAATATTTTGTCCAGAATTTTACCAGTGACATGACTTGGATTACTCTGTTCATAAAATCTATTAGCTAACAGATAACCTCAAAAATTGAGAAACATGACTTTACAAAAACAGTTATGAGGAAATGTATCATTTTTCAACAGTTTTTTAAAAGTTCTGCATAGATATTTCCCCATAAAATAAATGTTTAAGTAACTAAAATAATTTTGATATATTTCTAATTATTTATCCCTAATGATAAAACTGTCCTCTTTGGGGAGAGGGGGAATCCATCTTTTTTACTTCATTATAAAAACTAGGGGCTTTATAATTTATACAAACCTAAAATTTTTAAATTGTACAGGCACATATTACTTAGGACCAGGAATATAAGATTTTTTAAACTTTTATATTAAGTTCAGGAGGTACATGTGTAGGTTTGTTATGTAAGTAAATCCATGTCGTGGAGGTTTGTTGTACAGATTATTTTGTCACCTTGGTATCAAGCCTAGTACCAATTAGTTATCTTTCTTGATCCTCTTCCTCCTTCCACCTTCCACCCTCTGATATACCCCAGTGTCTGTTGCTTTGCTTTATATGTCTATGTGTCCTAACATTTAGCTCCCACTTAATAGTGAGAACAGGCTGTGTTTGATTCTTATGTTAGTTTGCTAAGGATAATAACCCCAGTGCCATCCATGTGCCTTCAAACGGCATGATTTCATTTTTATGGCTGCATAGTATTCCATGGTGTATATGTATCACATTTTCTTTGTCCAGTACACCATTGATGGGCATTTAGGTTGATTCCATGTCTTTGCTATCGTAAATAGTGCTGAGCTGAACATATACATTGCATGTGTCTTTATAATAGAATGATTTATATTCCTTTGGGTGTATACTTAGTAATGAGATTGCTGGGTAGTTTTATTTTTAGATCTTCAAGGAATTACCAAACTATTTTCTAGAATAATTGAACAAATTTAACTCCTATCAACAGTTTTTAAGTGTTCCTTTTTGTCTGCAACCTCACTAGCACCAGTTATTTTTGACTTTTTAATAGTAGCCATTCTTACTGGTGTGAGATGGTTTCTCATTGTGATTTTGATTCATATTTCTCTAATGATCAGTGTTGGTCAGCTTTTTTTTAAAATTAAATTTAATTTTATTTTATTATTATTATACTTTAAGTTTTAGGGTACATGTGCACAATGTGCAGGTTAGTTACATATGTATACATGTGCAATGCTGGTGTGCTGCACTCATTAACTCGTCATTTAGCATTAGGTATATCTCCTAATGCTATCCCTCCCCCCTCCCCCCAACCCACAACAGTCCCCAGAGTGTGATGTTCCCCTCCCTGTGTCCATGTGTTCTCATTATTCAATTCCCACCTATGAGGGAGAATATGCAGTGTTTGGTTTTCTGTTCTTGTGATAGTTTACTGAGAATGATGATTTCCAATTTCATCCATGTCCCTACAAAGGACATGAACACATCATTTTTTATGGCTGCATAGTATTCCATGGTGTATATGTGCCACATTTTCTTAATCCAGTCTATCATTGTTGGACATTTGGGTTGGTTCCAAGTCTTTGCTACTGTGAATAGTGCCGCAATAAACATACCTGTGCATGTGTCTTTATAGCAGCATGATTTATAATCCTTTGGGTATATACCCAGTAATGGGATGGCTGGGTCAAATGGTATTTCTAGTTCTAGATCCCTGAGGAATTGCCACACTGACTTCCACAATGGTTGAACTAGTTTACAGTCCCACCAACAGTGTAAAAGTGTTCCTATTTCCCCACATCCTCTCCAGCACCTGTTGTTTCCTGACTTTTTAATGATTGCCATTCTAACTGGTGTGAGATGGTATCTCATTGTGGTTTTGATTTGCATTTCTCCGATGGCCAGTGATGGTGAGCATTTTTTCATGTGTTTTTTGGCTCCATAAATGTCGTCTTTTGAGAAGTGTCTGTTCATGTCCTTCGCCCACTTTTTGATGGGGTTGTTTGTTTTTTTCTTGTAAATTTGTTTGAGTTCATTGTAGATTCTGGATATTAGCCCTTTGTCAGATGAGTAGGTTGCAAAAATTTTCTCCCATTTTGTAGGTTGCCTGTTCACTCTGATGGTAGTTTCTTTTGCTGTGCAGAAGCTCTTTAGTTTAATTAGATCCCATTTGTCAATTTTGGCTTTTGTTGCCATTGCTTTTGGTGTTTTAGACATGAAGTCCTTGCCCATGCCTGTATCCTGAATGGTATTGCGTAGGTTTTCTTCTAGGGTTTTTATGGTTTTAGATCTAACGTTTAAGTCTTTAATCCATCTTGAATTAATTTTTGTATAAGGTGTAAGGAAGGGATCCAGTTTCAGCTTTCTACATATGGCTAGCCAGTTTTCCCAGCACCATTTATTAAATAAGGAATCCTTTCCCCACTGCTTGTTTTTCTCAGGTTTGTCAAAGATCAGATAGTTGTAGATATGCAGCATTATTTCTGAGGGCTCTGTTCTGTTCCATTGATATATATCTCTGTTTTGGTACCAATACCATACTGTTTTGGTTACTGTAGCCTTGTAGTATAGTTTGAAGTCAGGTAGTGTGATGCCTCCAGCTTTGTTCTTTTGGCTTAGGATTGACTTGGCGATGCAGGCTCTTTTTTGGTTCCATATGAACTTTAAGGTAGTTTTTTCCAATTCTGTGAAGAAAGTCATTGGTAGCTTGATGGGGATGGCATTGAATCTGTAAATTACCTTGGGCAGTATGGCCATTTTCACGATATTGATTCTTCCTACCCATGAGCATGGAATGTTCTTCCATTTGTTTGTATCCTCTTTTATTTCCTTGAGCAGTGGTTTGTAGTTCTCCTTGAAGAGGTCCTTCACATCCCTTGTAAGTTGGATTCCTAGGTATTTTATTCTCTTTGAAGCAATTGTGAATGGGAGTTCACTCATGATTTGGCTCTCTGTTTGTCTGTTATTGGTGTATAAGAATGCTTGTGATTTTTGTATATTGATTTTGTATCCTGAGACTTTGCTGAAGTTGCTTATCAGCTTAAGGAGATTTTGGGCTGAGACAATGGGGTTTTCTAGATATGCAATCATGTCATCTGCAAACAGGGACAATTTGACTTCCTCTTTTCCTACTTGAATACCCTTTATTTCCTTCTCCTGCCTAATTGCCCTGGCCAGAACTTCCAACAGTATGTTGAATAGGAGTGGTGAGAGAGGGCATCCCTGTCTTGTGCCAGTTTTCAAAGGGAATGCTTCCAGTTTTTGCCCATTCAGTATGATATTGGCTGTGGGTTTGTCATAGATAGCTCTTATTATTTTGAGATATGTCCCATCAATACTTAATTTATTGAGAGTTTTTAGCATGAAGGGTTGTTGAATTTTGTCAAAGGCCTTTTCTGCATCTATTGAGATAATCATGTGGTTTTTGTCTTTGGTTCTGTTTATATGCTGGATTACATTTATTGATTTGCATATATTGAACCAGCCTTGCATCCCAGGGATGAAGCCCACTTGATCATGGTGGATAAGCTTTATGATGTGCTGCTGGATTCGGTTTACCGTATTTTATTGAGGATTTTTGCATCAAAGTTCATCAAGGATATTGGTCTAAAATTCTCTTTTTTGGTTGTGTCTCTGCCCAGCTTTGGTATCAGGATGATGCTGGCCTCATAAAATGAGTTAGGGAGGATTCCCTCTTTTTCTATTGATTGGAATAGTTTCAGAAGGAATGGTACCAGTTCCTCCTTGTACCTCTGGTAGAATTCGGCTGTGAATCCATCTGGTCCTGGACTCTTTTTGGTTGGTAAGCTGTTGGTTATTGCCACAATTTCAGCTCCTGTTATTGGTCTATTCAGAGATTCAACTTGTTCCTGGTTTAATCTTGGGAGGGTGTATGTGTCAAGGAATTTATCAATTTCTTCTAGATTTTCTAGTTTATTTGCGTAGAGGTGTTTGTAGTATTCTCTGATGGTAGTTTGTATTTCTGTGGGATTGGTGGTGATATCCCCTTTATCATTTTTTATTGCGTCTATTTGATTCTTCACTCTTTTCTTCTTTATTAGTCTTGCTAGTGGTCTATCAATTTTGTTGATCCTTTCAAAAAACCAGCTCCAGTGGCAGCCAAGATGGCCAAATAGGAACAGCTCCGGTCTACAGCTCCCAGCATGAGCAACGCAGAAGACGGGTGATTTCTGCATTTCCATCTGAGGTACCAGGTTCATCTCACTAGGGAGTGCCAGACAGTGGGCGCAGGACAGTGGGTGCAGCGCACCGTGCACGAGCCGAAGCAGGGCGAGGCATTGCCTCACTCGGGAAGCACAAGGGGTCAGGGAGTTCCCTTTCCTAGTCAAAGAAAGGGGTGACAGACGGCACCTGGAAAATCGTGTCACTCCCACCCTAATACTGCGCTTTTACGGGCTCAAAAAACGGCTCACCAAGAGATTATATCCCGCACCTGGCTCGGAGGGTCCTGTGCCCACGGATTCTCCCTGATTGCTAGCACAGCAGTGTGAGATCAAACTGCAAGGCCGCAGCGCACCCACCATTGCCCACGCTTGCTTAGGTAAACAAAGCAGCCTGGAAGCTCCAACTGGGTGGAGCCCACCACAGCTCAAGAAGGCTTGCCTGCCTCTATAGGCTCCACCTCTGGGGGCAGGGCACAGACAAACAAAAAGACAGCAGTAACCTCTGCAGACTTAAATGTCCCTGTCTGACAGCTTTGAAGAGAGCAGTGGTTCTCCCAGCACCAGCACGCAGCTGGAGATCTGAGAACGGGCAGACTGCCTCCTCAAGTCGGTCCCTGACCCCTGACCCCCAAGCAGGCTAACTGGGAGGCATCCCCCAGTAGGGGCAGACTGACACCTCACATGGCCAGGTACTCCTCTGAGACAAAACTTCCAGAGGAACGACCAGACAGCAGCATTCACGGTTCATGGAAATCCACTGTTCTGCAGCCACTGTGGCTGATACCCAGGCAAACAGGGTCTGGAGTGGACCTCTAGCAAACTCCAACAGACCTGCAGCTGAGGGTCCTGTCTGTTAGAAGGAAAACTAACAAACAGAAAGTACATCCACACCAAAAACCCATCTGTACATCACCATCATCAAAGACCAAAAGTAGATAAAACCACAAAGGTGGGGAAAAAACAGAGCAGAAAAACTGGAAACTCTAAAAAGCAGAGTGCCTTTCCTCCTCCAAGGGAATGCAGTTCCTCACCAGCAGTGGAACAAAGCTGGACGGAGAATGACTTTGACGAGTTGAGAGAAGAAGGCTTCAGACGATCAAACTACTCCGAGCTACAGGAGGAAATTCAGACCAAAGGCAAAGAAGTTAAAAACTTGGAAAAAAATTTAGACGAATGTATAACTAGAATAACCAATACAGAGAAGCGCTTAAAGGAGCTGAAGGAGCTGAAAGCCAAGGCTTGAGAACTACGTGAAGAATGCAGAAGCCTCAGGAGCTGATGCAATCAACTGGAAGAAAGGGTATCAGTGATGGAAGATGAAATGAATGAAATGAAGCGAGAAGGGAAGTTTAGAGAAAAAAGAATAAAAAGAAACGAACAAAGCCTCCAAGAAATATGGGACTATGTGAAAACACCAAATCTACGTCTGATTGGTGTACCTGAAAGTGACGGGGAGAATGGAACCAAGTTGGAAAATACTCTGCAGGATATTATCCAGGAGAACTTCCCCAATCTAGCAAGGCAGGCCAACATTCAGATTCAGGTCAGCTTTTTAAAATATGCTTATTGTATGACTTCTTTTGAAAACTATCTTTTGAAAACTATCCTCTGCCCACGTTTTAATGGGGTTGTTTGGTTTTCTTGTGAATTTATTTAAGTTTCTTATAGATGCTGGATATTAGACCTTTGTCAGATGCGTAGTTTGCAAAAAATTTCTCCCATTCTGTAGGTTTTCTGTTGAATAATTTCTTTTGCTGTGCAGAAGCTCTTTAGTTTAATTAGATCTATTTGTCAATTTTTGTTTTAGTTGCAATTGCTTTTGGTATTTTCATCATGAAGTATTTTCCTGTTCCTATGCCCAGAATGGTTTTGCCTAGTTCGTCTTTCAGGGATTTCATAATTTTGATTTACATTTAAGTCTTTAATCAATCTTTAGTTGACTTTTATATATGGTGTAAGGAAGGGGGTTAAGTATATTGTGTAAGGAAAGGGGTCAATCTTCTGCACATGGCCAGCCAGTTATCTCAGCACCATTTATTGAGTAGAAAGTCCTTTCCCCATTGATTGTTTTTGTCAGCTTTGTCAAAGGTCAGATGGTTGTAGTTGTGTGGTCTTATTTCTGGGTTCTCTATTCTGTTCCATTGGTCTGTGTGTCTGTTTTTGTACCAGTACCATGCTGTTTTGGTTACTTTAACCCTGTAGTATAGTTTGAAGTTGGGTAGCATGATGCCTCCAGCTTTGTTCTTTTTGCTTAGGATTACATTGGCTATTTGAGCTTTTTTTTGTTTGTTTCATATGAATTTTAAAATAGTTTTTTTCTAGCTGTGTGAAGAATGTCATTGATAATTTGTTAAAAATAACATTGAATCTACACATTGCTTTGGATTAGTATGGCCATTTTAATTATGTTGATTCTTCCTATGCATGAGCATGGAATATTTTTCCATTTGTTTGATTCCTTTGGGCAGTGTTTTGCGGCTCTCCTTGTAGGGATCTTTCACCTCCATAGTTAGTTAGCTGTATTCCTAGGTATTTTATTCTTTTTGTGGCAATTCTGAATGGGATTGTGTTCCTGATTTTGCTCTTGGCTTGTCCATTGTTGGTGTATAGGAATGCTAGCGATTTCTGTGCATTGATTTTGCATCCTGAGACTTCACTGAAGTTGTTTATCAGCTTAAGGAGTCTTTGGGCCAAGACTATGGTGTTTTCTAGATATCAGATCATGTTGTCTGCAAACAGGGTTAGTTTGTCTTCCACTCTTCCTATGCAGATGTCCTTTATTTCTTTCACTTGCCTGATTACTCTGGCCAGGACTTCCAATATTACGTTGAATAGCAGTGCAGAGAGAGGACATCCTTACATTGTGCTGGTTTTCAAGGGGGAATGCTTCCAACTTTTGCCCATTCAATATGATGTTGGCTTTGGGTTTGTCATAGATGGCTCTTATTATTTTGAGGTATGTTCCTTCAATACCTAGTTTGTTGACAGTTTTGTTTTTGTTTTGTGTTGTTTTTGGTTTTTGGAGATAGAGTCTCACTCTGTTGCCCAGCCTAGAGTACAGTGGTGAGATCTTGGCTAACTGCATCCTCTGCCTCCTGGGTTCAAGTGATTCTCATGCCTCAGTCCCCTGAGTAGCTGGGACTACTGGTGCACGCCCCCATGGCCAGTTGTTATTATTATTATTATTGTATTTTTAGTAGAGATGGGGTTTCACCATGTTGTCCAGGGTGGTCTCTTACTCCTGGACTTAAGTGATCCATCCGCTTCAGCCTTCCAAAGTGCTGGGATCACAGGCATTACCCACTGCGCCCGGCCAGTTTCTTAGGAGTTTTTAACTTGAAGGCATGTTGAATTTTACCGAAAGCCTTTACTACATCTATTGAGATAATCATGTGGCTTTTGTCTTTAGTTCTATTTATTTATGTGATGAATCTCATTCATTGATTTGCGTATGTTCAATTAATCTTGCATCCCAGGGATAAAGCCTACTTGATTATGGTGTATAAGTTTTTTGATGTGCTGCTGGATTCAGTTTGCCAGCATTTTTTGAGGATTTTTTCATCAGTGTTCATCAAGGATATTGGCCTAAAGATTTCTTTTTGTGTTTGTGTCTCTGTCAGGTTTTCATATCATGATGATACTGGCCTCATAGAATGAGTTGGGGAGAAGGCCTTCCTCCTCAATTTTTTGGAATAATTTTAGTAGCAGTGGTACAAGCTCTTTTGTGTACATCTGGTAGAATTTGGCTGTGAATCCATCTGGTCTTAGGCTTTTTTTGGTTGGTAGGGTATTTATTACTGGTTCAATTTCAGAGCTATTATTGGTCTGTTTAGAGATTAAATTTCTCCTTGGTTCAGTCTTGGGAGGGTGTATGTGTCCAGGAGTTTGTAAAAATATGGAACACTTCATGAATTTGCATGTCATCCTTGTGCAGGGGGCATGCTACTCTTCTCTGCATCTTTCTAATTTTAGTGTATGTGCTGCCAAAGTGAGCACTAGAAGATTTCAAAAGATAAGGACATATTGATTAGCAGTGATACATTTGTTGGCTCAAGAAACTGTTATTCCAGTCTTAGAGGTGTCCTATCTAAAGTTCATATATAAAATATAATCTGAAACATCTTAAAATTATCTGGCTACTTTAAAAAATAATTTAAAATATCTGTCCTAATTACCAGACCAGTAGAAATAGGCCTATAGTGAGTGGCTAATATCTACTTGATGGATTAAGTTATTTTGGGATGAAAATTTTGTTGTTTTAAATGAGCTAGGCCGCTGGTAGTAAACTGCATACCTATTTTGTTTTGCTAGTCTTTTGTCATTATGCACTTTAATTTTTACTTAACAATGGTGAAGAAAGCAAGAAATTACTTGTCAGCAAATGATGTTAACAAATGGTACTGAGACACATGAAATTATGAAATAAGTATAAAATAATGTATTATAAAAATATTTATGTTTTATTTTATGCTGGTGAAAGTTTGTAGAATGATTAACATTTTTTTCTTAGCATGTTTTGTTTACAACTTTTTGCTACACTTGTATTAGAAACGTGTAATGTGTTTTAATTTTACTGTTTGTTTTAAATAAGCGGTTCTCAAATTTATGTGCCTCAAAGCAATATAATTTTGATTTTTGTTCAACTATATTTCCTTCACAGACTGACAGATACCTCTATTCATTGTAGTTGATAAGGAACCCAAACAGATGGAGAATCCGCCATGTAAACTATATCCCTCTCTATGTCAGTCTCACACAGGCAATTACATATTATTGGAAACAATATACAGAATTTATTTACCAGAATTACATGGAACCAGCACATACTTACAAAGGAGCCAGAAAATGCAATCCTACCCTTATTCCTGGAAGATATACAGGTGGAATTATTTTGGGGGCATCAAAATGGCTACTACATTGTTCATTATATTTTTTGTTGTAATAACAATTTATATGTATTGTAAGTTAGCATAGCGTAGTGATTACAAATATATATTCTAGAGCTTGAATACTGGATTTTAAATTGTGTCTCTGCCATTTAACTAGCTGTAAGTTCAACTCTCTGTTTTTTAGTTTTCTCATCTGAGTATTTTGATATTTCTATAAAGCATTGTTTTGACTATTAAATATGGTAATAGGGTTAAAACACTTAGAACATTGCCTTGCAAGGAGATTCCTATAATTTTAGGAAGTTTATCATAAATCCTATAAATTTAAGATTTACAGTTGGATTAGATCTAAGATTTAAATATACCTAGTGTGCAGAATTAAGTAAATGGTCTTTCCCTTGAAAGTCTGTACATCTAGAGATTCAAATAAAGATCTGAGGGAAAAATGTTCAACTGCGACCTTGTAGGGGCTCAGTCTTACATAGGCAAATGTAGCCTGGCTAACCTTCTAATGCTGACAGGGATAAGGGAAAGTATAGGGAAGAGAAGTTCAGACTCTGGCTCAGTAGCAAGGTTGCTTCCACAGCTTTTGGCAGGGGACTGAAATGAATGAGAGGTGAGGACTACATTTTTTATTGCAAAGGTGGTAGGTAGTTTTCTGGTTCTGTCATGAAAGCAACTCCTAAAGCAGTAACAGGAGAAATTCTGATTAGCAATAACGAGGAAGAATCTGTTATTGCATTTACGTAGTTGATAAAGAGTATATTCATTAAATTACCACAGGGTATTGGTACTGGTCTATTTTGGGAAATGCCGTAAGCCTATAACATTTTCTTAAGTATACTCTTGGTGAGGACATATTCTTCATCTTGTAGGAAATTTGATTTTTTATCAAAATTAATGGCTGAATCATAATCTGGATGATAAACATGGTAGTACCATTACAATAGTAAGTGCAACTATGAAGTAATGGTACTAGAGTTCTATGGTTCATAAAACAATACAATAGGCATTTCTTTAAACAAGTTTTTAAAAGTTTTACATATAAGCAGAATAAATTCCTAACCTGATATCTAAAAGTGAACATTTGTTTGAAGATACAGATATAATAATATGACAGTATTTTTCTTAAAATATAACATGCATATGTAATTCTATAGGTTCATATATCAATTGTATATTTATTTACTAAATTATGATTTATGGAAGAAAACTAAAGGGACTGAATATCTTGATTTGGCATAATAAACCCACATGGGTTTTTCAATTCACAATATGTATTGTGTAAACAGGTTTTATTGGGAAAAAATCACATAGTGTAAAGAGAAGGCACATGATTACTTGTTATTTTATGTCTATGACCAGGTTATCTGAAGAAGTTCTTGCTGTTTATTTGTGACTAGATTCTTTGGCAAGCTACAAGCCTTCTTAGCGCTGACACTGATCTTTTATTCTTCACTGCCTCCAAACATTTAAATAGGATAGTACTGATAACAACAATAACAACAACAATAAAAACAGCTCAAGGAAGATTAAAAAACAATCCAATCAAATGATTCATTGTGGTGCTTAATTAGGGCTCCTATGAGTGCTCTATTTCAGGTGAATGGATCCCCTGCTCCTCCTTCTAGTTCCTGGAATAAACCTGTGTCTGGTCTATGTTGCTGGACATGTAGGTGTTTAGAGTTTAGAGTCCCTGTAAGGGGAACTATTTCTTACTATTTATTTTTCTCATTCAGCTTCCTTATAATTCAAGTGTTGGAAATGACTTATGCATATGAGTCAAACAGAGCAAGGTTTAGAAACCAGGATACTGGGGTATAAAGGTCAGCTATGCATTAAAATTTGAGGGGCTTGAATAAAGTTGAGCTTCAATATAATGACCTTGCATGAAATTAAGATCAGCTGTGCAAGCAAAGAGTCTACCACTGTCCACAGTCTTCTAAAAAGGTGATCTCAGGTGTAAACTCTCCCCTTGGATTTTTAGAGAAAGAAAAATTACCAATCTCCAGTCAACTGATTGCTATGCAACCTGACTTCCAGGGTTTCTTTATGACCATCCTGCTTGTCTCTATTCATACGTTTCAAAGCCTTGTCTATATAATCCCAAAACATCAGATATAGCTGAAAGAATAGTCAATCAGCATGATCCTGGAAACCCAAAGCTATGGCTAGGCTTCTAGCTTCATCAAAATGGGTTTTTCAAAAAAATCAACAGGAAAAATAACTGTTGTATGGCCCACAGTTTTATTATGACTTATCTAAAACTCTTTATACTACATGTATTATAGAATTTAGAGGGCTTTTAAAAAATATTTTAGAAACATAATACACTGCATATACATGTACTACATAACATCACAGTGGGATCTGGGGCAATGCCCCAAAAATCAAATACAGTAATATTTGTGTAGCAAAATATATGAATACTTAACTACTCGAACTACTAAGGACATATCAGTTGAGATCAGGTTTGCTATGAATGTCAAAAAATTTTTGTTTTAAAGTTTTTTTATTTTTAACTAAATTTAATAAATTATGGATTTGAATTGCAGTTTTATTCTACAAGCCAAAAATAAGGAACACTCAGATGCATTAACCTTAACTAAAGTGCTCACAAAATTCCCAATTTAATATCATAAGAATCACATGAATGACTATTTTAAATGATTGGGCTCTTTTTTTTTTTCTTATCAATACCAGCCAATTTGGTGACATTTAGAAGGTGCCAAGAATAAAAGATCAAGGTCAATGCAAACATGTGCTCACAACAGTCAAAGAAATTGGTCACAAAATGTACAGCAAGAACTTCTTGTTCAGTGGACTGAGTCAAAGATGCTAAATACAGAAATACAGACCAAATTTTTAGTTCTAAATATTAATACTTAAACAATCCAAGCAGTTGCTTGCATTTGATTATTTTTGAACATTCAGAATGAGTTTTTCATTTTCATCTGACTAGTAGGACCAAAAAAAAAAAAAGGGTAAATACATGCATAGAGAAAAAAGTTAGTGAAGAATGCTTATTATAAACATGTATGTATGCATGTATGCATTCATATATGTATTTAAAATGGTATTAATATCACTTTAAATTAATGAGATAAAATTAGAGAATGATGAATTTTAAGATCATGATTAAAATTTGAATATAAATGAGGAGGAAATAAAATTTTACCCCATAAAGCATGATCCTTCTCTTTTATTTATTTATTTATATACTCATTCATGTATTAATTTAGCCAAGTAATATTTAATGAATGCTGGGGTTATAAAATTTTGCATAATATAAAACCTGGCTCTGAAGTGCTCACAATCTTCAAGTCCTGAGCTACCTACGCTTGCCTTTTCTCTATTGATAAAGTGTACTTTCAATTTGTGAAATCATGGATGTCTTTAAATTTTGAGAGTAGGTTCTCTGTGGCTGGAAAGATATTTTCGATTTTGACCCTAGTTGTAAAACTCAAGTAGCATATCTGTGGCTTCACTTCCCCTCTCTCAGCAGTCTCCTTCCATTTACCCTGCATATAACATAGGAATTTGCCATTACTGTACTCACACAATAGTACAGTGTGTGGTATATCAGTCCGTTTTCACACTGTTATAAAGAACTACCTGAGACTGGGTGACTTATGAAGAAAAGAGGCTTAATTGACTCAGAGTTCCACAGGCTTAACAGGAAGCATGACTGGGAGGCCTCAGGAAACTTACAATCATGGCAGAAGGTGAAATGGAAACAAGGCATATCTTACATGGTGGCAGGAGAGTGAGAGCAAAGAGAAGTGCCACACTTTTAAACCATCAGATCCCATGAGAACTCACTCACTATCAGGAGAACAGCATGGGGAAAACTGCCACCATGATCCAGTCACCTCCTATCATGTCCCTCCCTTGACGTGGCGATTATTACAATTCAAGGCGAAATTTGGGTGGGGCTGAACCACATCATGTAGTGAAAGAAATATGAATGTTTAAAGAAGCTCTTGGAGAAACTTAAGTCTTTACTTTTATTCTTATCTCCTTCTGTACCATTTGGCTACCACATAGATTCTAAGGAAGAATCTGTCCTTTGATGGGCAAAGACATTTGAGCTTAGGAACTAATTACCTTCTGCCAGTTAACAGATTTATTTTAAATTCCTTGGAAAAAAGTTAAACAGGAGGTTTTGAAGTTAACTAGGGCTTCACCTTTGAAGTTCCTTAATGCTTTGTGCTAACACATTAACTTTTTCTTGATGGTACAAGTTGCTTTAAATCACTTATTAAAAAGTGTATTTGTCATTCCATTCTCCAGGAAACCATTTCTGGGAGAATTTGAAGAGATTGTAATTTCATATTTCTTCCAATTTATCAACTTTGAGTTGAGTTTCTTTCTGTGGAAAGTAAAATAGTTAAAGCACAACAGTACAATGTCAATAGGAATATCAACATTATTTTGATTAAACTGGCTAAGGAAACCATTTTTAAAGTGACTTTTAAATAATAATTTGTGGAAAACAAGAAATATGTATACAAGATATGGCTAAAATAATTAGAATGTCCTCCTACCTAAACTGATGGCATATACTAAATATACTAGGACACTTCCTCTGAGTAGCTATCAGTTCTTGTCATCGATCCCCCATCCCCACTGCTTTTCCAATGAGGAAACAAAAGTACCTGTGAATGCCTGGTATTGACCTACAGAACCTCAACTTTATTTGGCCCAGTATCTTTCTGTCCCAGAGGCACAACCCCTTGTAGAGATGATCAAGCTTGCATTTTGAAATACAAAGCTCTTAAAAATTATAGGAACTTGACTCCTTTGTTTCCGATTTTGATAATAAGTGTCTTCCCTTTTGTAAAATATAAATAAAAATTTGTAAATTTGTTGCATATTCAGTGAATCAAGTATTGGTTCAACCAAGAGATATAATTCACAAAAAAGAGCCAAAGAGAAATTCTGTGACTGGAAGAATACAATACATGAAATTAAAAAACAGAAGAAAGAATAATAACAGAATTTATCAAGCAGGAGAAAGAATCTTGAAACTCGAAGACAGGTCATTTAGAAATATCCAATCAGGGGAGGGAAATAAAGAATGAAAAGGAATGAGGAAAGCCTACAGGGTGTATGAAAAAAATTCAAAAAGCTAACACTCACATCATAGAAGTTAGAGAAGGAGAAGAGAGAGAAAGGGACAGAAAGCTTATTTAAGGAAATAAAAGTTGAAATCTTCCCAAATCTGGGGGAAGACATGAACATCCAAGTGTTTCACATCTCAAAAGTCTCCCATCCCAGGTTCAACCCAAAGAAGACTCTACCAAGGCATATTTAAATTAAGCTGTAAAAATCAGGCCGGGCATGGTGGCTCACGCCTGTAATCCCAGCACTTCGGGAGGCCAAGGCGGGCGGATCACAAGGTCAGGATATGGAGACCATCCTGGCTAACATGGTAAAACCCCATCTCTACTAAAAATACAAAAAATTAGCCGGGCGTGGTGGCAGGCACCTGTAGTCCCAGCTATTTGGGAGGCTGAGGCAGGAGAATGGTGTGAACCTGGGAGGTGGAGCTTGTAGTGAGCTGAGATCGCGCCACTGCACTCCAGCCTGGGAGACAGCGAGACTCTGTCTCAAAAAAAAAAAAAAAAAAATCAAAGACAAAGAGAGAATCTTGAAATAAACAAGAGAAAAAAGTTTTCTCACATACAAAGGAACCTATATGAGTTTATCCAGAGATTTTTTGGCAGAAACTTTGCATGCCAGAAAAAAAGTGAAATGATACAGTCAAAGCGCTGAAAGAAAATATCTGCCCACCAGAAGTATTTACGTGGAAAATCTGCTCTTCAGAAATAAAAAGGGCAGTTAAATACTTCCCCAGACAAACAAAAGCTGAGGGAATTCATCACTTCTTGATCTGCCTCACAAAAAATGCTATAGAAAGTTGTTCAAACTGAAACTAAAATGAGCTAAGTAGTAGCATGAAAGTATATGCAATTGTAAAACTAACTGTTAAAATTACTGTGTAGTCAATCTTAGAATACTCTAAAACTGTAATGCTGGTGTGTAAATCCCTTAACTCTCTAATATAAAGCTCACTGTTTAAATTAATATATAACCAATCTCAGAATACTCTTAATACTGTAATGCTGGTGTGTAAATCTCTTATCTGTCTAGTATAATGGTTAAAAAATAAAACTATTAAAACTGACTATAGCTACAATAATTTGTTAAGAAATACACCATATTAAAAGATGTAAATTTTGACATAAAACATAAAATGAAAGGGGAAGTAAAAGTGTAGTTTTTGTATATGATCAAATTTGTTATCAGCTTAAAATAAACTGTTATAAGAGGTTTTATGTAAGCCTAATGGTAAACAAAAAGAAAACATCTATAGTTAATGCATAAAAGATAAAGAGAAAAAAAGAACCAGAAAATATACAAAACAGCTAAAAAAAAAAGTTAAAGTGACAATAGTAAGTCCTTACCTAGAAAGTATTACCATGAATGTGAATGCATTAGAACTTTCAACCAAAGACATGGAGTGGATGGATACATTTCAAAAACCTAACAATATGCTGCATACAAGAAACTTGCTTCATCTTTAAGGACTGAAAATGAAAGGATAGAAAAAGGTTGTGAAAACCAAAAGAAAGCACATGTATTTATACTTGTAACAGATAAAATAGACTTTGAATTGAAAACTTTAAAAAGAGAAAAAGAAGGTCATTATATAATGAGAAAGAGGTCAATTTAACAAGATAATATAACAATTATAAATATATATGATCTCAAATTGGAGCACCTAAATGTATGAAGAAATATTAATGGATGTAAAAGCAGAGAGAGATTATAATACAATAATAGTAGAAATCTTCAATGCCCCACTTTCAACAGTGGATAGATCACCCATACAGAAAAATCAGTAAAGAAATAGTGAACTTGAAGTACACTTTCAACCAAATGCATACAACATACCAAAACTTATGAGATATAGTGAAAGCAGGTCTTATCTAAACTGGATTTAGAAAATCCTGATGTGGTAGAAGTGCCGTATTATTTTTTTCTATTGCCAAAGAAAAGTATATGAATGCCAGTGACTGGTCTGAGATCATGACACTGTATAAGAGAAACATGCTTTGTAGAGTTTGTTGTGTCATCTGGAAAAATTCAATTAACCTCTCAAACTTTATTCTCTCTCTTTCTCTGACTCTCACTCTCTCTCATGTATAAAATAAGATTTAAGACTAGATGACATCTAATGTCAATATTTGCATCTCAACATTTGCATTCTGTTTTAAAGACAAAACCATCAACACAGGTTTCCTAATGTATTAAAGTTTTAATATTTAATTGACAGTCTGGTAATAAATGTAATGATAACAGTATCCTAGCAAGTATGTTTCTGTGTGGTATTTTGAAATCTTAGATATTCCTAAGGATTTCAAATATGGATTCTGTTAGTTACTCTATTTGATGCAAATATAATTCCACGATCTCTTTTTTTCAGGTTGAAACCTACAAATTTTGATTAGGCAAGCTGAACAGTTAGTAAGCATGGCATGGCTGAGAAGCACTCCACCCTACCCCTGATATATTTTCTCGTGATCACCAGGAAAGTCCATTTTCATCTCGAGTTACATGGAAATGCATAGCTCTCACCCTTACTGCATCCAAGGGGCCTAGAGACACTTCATAAACACTCTAAAACTGTTCTCCTTTCCTCCTTTATATTTTGTTCAGCCTCTTGAACTTTACAACTCTCAAGAAGCAATCTTTTTTTGGCAGGAAGCTGCATGAGCGGTAACCCAAGTAAGCAGTCTCATCTACCTGAAGGATGACACTAGAAATTGCATGATTTGTAAGAGAAGAAATTGTCACATTCTGAATGGTGTTTCATTATGAGTTTGAGCCAGAGTATATCTTCACACAAACTGTTCTTACACCATCCCCAAATTATCTTGCCTCATGAAATTCAAGTTATGAATGTTCATGCAGATTTTTTTCAAAAGGGCAACTTGTGTTTTAATTAATGTTCTTAAAAGGTCTTAAAGGTGAAAAATGCTATAAATTATTGGAGGTAATTTGATGAGTTCTAGATTAATGTCATTTATTAAAGATTTTACTTAAGTTTCAGCCAGTGTTTAGCATTTGCTTGATGCTAAATATAGACAGATTACTTCAATCTAATTCATAAAATATAAATGTATAAAATAAGCTTTATGAAATACTAAGGTTTTATTATTTTCAATATGAAAAATTTCTCAGGATTATTTGAAAAGCAAGTTTTTTTTTTTATTTGTAGTGGTGAAGGCATTTGCATATGATTAACCATTTGGCAAAGAACCTAAGGCAAGGAGAATTTCACTGCTGAAATACTAACTTTGTAAAACAATTAAAATTTTTAAGTAAATTAGATATGAACACATTTTAAATAGTCTTATTTTGAAACAAGAAGTACAT
Source organism: Pan troglodytes (assembly GCF_028858775.2). Taxonomy (NCBI): domain Eukaryota; kingdom Metazoa; phylum Chordata; class Mammalia; order Primates; family Hominidae; genus Pan; species Pan troglodytes. The sequence continues at coordinate 132,431,017 of NC_072403.2, forward strand.
ATTTTTTTTTCTAGGAAAAGCTTTGTAATAGGACAAATTGATTTAAGGCAAATTATCAGTTCTCTGATGTCCTCTGACTATACCTACAAGTGAAGAACTTGTTGTAAAGGTCTCTTCTGGTTATTAAATTACAATTTTATTTTTTTAAATAATAATTCCAAGATCCTCAAATGATATAAAGGTTATGGATGGATAAAAACTTGTGTCTTGTTTGAAGGTTATGAAAATTTGGTGAAAACTGCTGATTAATTTGTTTTTATATTGTCCATATATTATAGTATAATTTTTAATTTCAGTTATCTTTAATCATGTAACTTGTTTTATATTAATATTTTCATAATTCCAAAGTCTAAAAACAGCACTTATATTTGGTCATATTTCCCTGAAAGTAGGTATTTATATGAGGGTAGGGTTAAGCACCTATCTAGTATAACATTTTCTTTTTTTTAATTTTTTTGAGACAGTTTTACTCTATATCACTCAGACTGCCGTGCAGTGGCACAATCATGGCTCACTGCAACCTCTGCCTCCCAGGCTCAAGAGATCCTCCCACCTCAGCCAACATTTTAATTCTTGTCTATTTTTTTCCATATTTTTTAGTTATTTTCTTATTTGTGCTATAAGGTTATTCATCAAAATTCGACTTCAGCTTAATACTAACTTAATTCTGGTAAATACACAGGCATTGTGGGATTAGAAAATGTTAAATTTATTTTTCTCATCTTCAAGGTACAATCTTGGGAAGTCCTAGGCCTCCTTCTGTTCTTTTCTTTTTCTTGTTTTATTTTTATCAACTTTAGCTCATCAGCCAAAGGAAACGAAGGATCCATAGAGCCAATTCCCCAATGATTAGAATTATTATTTTAAAATCTCATTGATAACTTTGACCTCTCATAATGAATTACAGTTCAGCTGCTCTTACATATACTGGCGATTCTATAGATTTTCAGGCATCAGGGCTTCAGCATTCCTACACTTCTCTCTTTATTTTCCCCAAACAACATTCCCGTTATGTTTCAGTAAGGGGAGGTCATTCTCACAAATTACACCATTGCCACTACATAGGTTGCAAGGTTCCACAACCATCCTCATATTTGGTGATTTGCTAGAAGGAAGAATTAGGAAAACTTATAGGCAGTTGTACTCATGGCTGTGGATTGCTACCAAGAAAGGACATACAACAGAAACAGCAAGGGGATAAAGACAGCTGGCAAAGAGTGTGGAGGCATGCCATCACAGACTTCCCATACTCTCCTTAAGGGGCCACACACAGCGCTCTCCTTCTTCTATCAGTGAAACAAACACCATTTCTAGACAGGAAAGTATAATTGAGACTCAGACTCCAAGATTTTATTGGGGGCTGGTTACACAGGCACAACTATAAAAATTTAAGATTTCCGTAAGGAAAGCAGGTGTTCACCATAAATCGCATTTTCTGTACGGCAGAGACAGGGTGATACAGCAACCTTATCAATACATAGAACATCCCAAAGCCAAGTTTCTGGAAGCCAGCCAGGGACTTTATTTTCTCCTCCCTTCTAAAGCTCAGGCCTGCTATTCAAACACTCCTGCACACCCCTTGCATGCTGCCATCACTGAATTCCTACCCACTGTCAGATATCAATTTCAGTGTTTAATGCATGTTGTCCCATTAAATTTTCCCCAAAATTTATTAAGGTTATTAATTCCTTCCACTTTTCTGGTAAGAAAAGTTGCAAGGTAGAGAGAAAATTGATTTCAAAAGATCGTACAACTGGGAAGGGGTAGCAAGATTTGACTTCAAGGCCTTAATTTTAACCATCACAATATACTCAGATGGTACATCTTCAGAATAAATTTACTGAATGAGTGAATGCCAGGTGAATTGAGACTGACGGTACCATCTTATTTCCCATTATTGTAAACAAATAGAGTCCTGTATTGTTACTGTAACTCAGAATTAAATAAAGCAAAAATTATTCCCATTAGGCAGAAGAAGAAAATTAAGAGCCAAAATGTATAAAGATATACAACTATTTATTACCACTTATAATTTAAATACTTTTTCTGGCAAGGTCCACACTTTCTACACCAGCAAATATGCATGTGCTGTTAGAACTGTTACTCTAATTAAAATGCCCAAGTACTGTTGGAAATAGGAAAACTGCTTGCAATTTTGGAGAGTATGAGAGCTCAGAAGATGAAATGTAAATCATAATAGCTTTTAGAAGACAGGTCAGCTGAAGTAGGAAATCTTCTCTACATTCTGTTTTTCAGGGGTGACTATTAACCCAGCACACAGTAATCAGGTCACATATCACATCAAGGGAGAACCACTAGCCCAGTAACTTGTGGCAAGCTTGAACCTCACAGTGGTTCTCACAGAATGAATTACTTCAGTCTGTACTCATTTTAATTTTTTCATTGTAATACTAAAGGCTGGCATTTGTGCATAAAAATATAGAGAGAAACAACAATGTTGGAGGTTAATCCAACAATTAGTTTAATTTGACAAGAGCTGAGACATTGAAAAATATGCTGTACAAATAATTTTCTTTGCAATCCTTGAAATAATCACAAATATTTCTCCCCAAAAGAAGGCTGGCTAAGAATGTAAAACAAAAAGTGTGCTTTTACAGAAACCTTAGTTTTTAGAGAATATTAGTGTAGATTTTCTTTATAATATAGATATCTGTATTTCTTCCCAAGGTTAGCAGATTATTATAGTTAGTGCAGATTTTACTGTTTATTGTTAGTCGCTTAAACTAAAAAGGAAATTCCAGATTAACACACTAAACATATACTGAGTCCCTACTATCAATTAATTTACAAGCTTTCTAAGTGTTTTCGAGTGTAACTAGGGTTGAGAACTATTAAGTTACAGGTTGCCCATTCTGTGTTTAAGTTAACAATTTTTTAGTTAACAATTTTTTTAGTTAACAATTGTAATACATTTCTTGGCCAATGATTATCAAATGTGCATTTTCTGTAGCTACATGGCAGTCCACTTTGAAGACTACAAAGCATGCTTTTGTATAGAAGTCTTTAAATATATAACTCTAACATAACATGATATTTTACTTCGAGATAACAATAATTATTATTATTATTTTGGAGCTAGAGTCTCACTCTGTCACCCAGGCTGGAGTGCAGTGGTACAATCGTAACTCATTGCAGCCTCAAACTTCTGAGCTTAAGCAGTCCTCCCACCTCAGCCTCTCACGTAGCTGGGGACTACAGGTGCACACCATCACAGCCAGCTAATTTTTTTTTTTTTTTGAGATGGGGTTTTGCCATGCTGCCCAGGTGGGTTTCAAGCTCCTTGGCTCAAGTGATTCTCCTGCCTGACCTCCCAAAGTGCTGGAATTACAGGAGTGAGCCAACGTGCCTGGACTCACATAGAAAATTTAGAAGACACAAGGTTTCCAATTCCTATACAGAGTAATAAAAATACGCTTGTTGACAAACATACTATTTTTCAATTTCAATGGTAATTTTTCTTTGAGTAGGCAGAAAAAATAACTAAGGTTCTGCCATCAGCTAAGAGACCTATTTGTTCCTCACAAAGTCCTAAAAGGTGGCGTCTTTGTCTATGTAGTTGTTACTTTATTAGTTAAAACTTTCATATCCAAATTATTTGATTTGTCTTACAATGTCCTTTACAAATTATTTCTTATCTCTAGTTCCTGAGGCAGTCATTCCTTTCATAATTCCATAACTCAGAACTACTTTATCTTCCTGGAAATCTCCTTGACTATCCTTATTCATCTATTAAAATTCAATTCATGTTGGGGTCCTAACACCTCAAAGATTTTACTCCATCCTTTCTAATCAGGAGTAAAGGTCATATCTCTGGGCAAGAAAATATATTTCAATGTATCATAATTTGCCTGATTATAAGTTCATGTAATTTACTGGTTTGTGATCTCCTCCTAGGATAGCAGTCAAACCTTATTCATTTTTATATCATATAAACCTAGCCTGGTAATGAATCTCTTAGATTTAATAGAAGATACTTGGATAATTTTATACTAAGTTGCTTTTTTGCAAAGAGATTGAATTTAAAGTTTCTGAAGTTTCACATATTGTGCATCCTGGAAATATTTGTTTAGTTGAGTGAGTCCACACACTAAGCAGTACATTAGAATTACCTTTTTGATGTAGGGCCCTGTGCCCAGAAAATTTGAGTTAGTAGGTTAACCAGGGACAAGGACTGGTAATGTGCATTTTAACACAGATATCTGGCAATTCTAATGCATGATCATAAGACTGGAAGGCCTTCAGAAACAGTGGCTTGTAATAATGCTCATATGAAAACCACCAATTAATTCATATCATCTTTCTTTTAATTTGTTGATTCAATATATACTTATCCATTCTGGCACCTGCAAGGTACTAGGGGAGTACCAGTGAACAAAAGCAGCCTTGGAGTTTATTTACCCTCAGAGAGATGACAGTCTTACAGTGGTGACAGATGTTAAAAGATTATATCAATAAACATGTAATAATGATAGGGAGTGATAAGTGCTATAAAAGAAAATATAAGGGAACTGGCCTCAGTTTTCAAGGAGCAAGAAATGCTTTTATGAGAAATGACATTTAACATGGGACCACACAAAAATAAATAGAAGCTAACTAAGTGAAGAAGATACAAAAAGCAGATAGGTGATTTTTAAAAAGCATTTTGGATAAGGGGAATTCATCTAGACTGAAGCAGTAAGACTGAGCACACCACTTTGAGAAATCAAGAGACCCTGTGACTGGGTTGATAGAGATCTTTGTAAGGTAAATTCAGAGTATGTATGAGAGTAGAGGTGGGACTCACTGAGGCTTTGAAGTCAGGTAAAGGATTTTGATTATTATTTTTAAAAGAATGGGAAGGTCTCAAGAAAGAGATTCACATGATCAGATCTGAATTTTGGAAAGAACACTGGCTGCTGTGTAAAAACTCAGTAGGATTGGGGTAGAGAGTGTGTGTGCTGGGGAGAAAAGTGGGAGAAGGCAGACCAGGCAGAAGTTTAATACAGGAAATAAAAGAAATATTGGTATCTTAGACTATAGTGGCAGCCAGGGATGAAGAGAAGAAGGCATAGTCAAGACATACTGAGAATTAATAGCTGCTTTTGAGTCTCTCAAAAAGAAACTTGTTTTCTGACTTCTTCTAAATGAGATAACTGGTTTGCTTCATGTAGTAGAGGGTTGAAGATACAAGACTGTTGCATGTTAATAGTGCATAGAAGAGGAAATATATTGAAATAAAAAACAAAAGTGCTTTCAATTCAAAGGACTCATGTCCCAGCTCTGAAAACCCCATTGATTTGTCCCCTGAGTAAATCTCCTAAGCACTCTGTTCCTTAAGCACTAGTAAGGAAAATGGGGACAGCCCTCAGAAAATGCAAGTGCTGATATAGTTTTATAGGATGATACTATTTCTTATTTTTTATAGCACTAGTCATGGGTACTATTTGATTGCGATTTAAAAACTGGACTCTCCAAGTCTTAATACTCAAAGACTATTTCCAGAAATCCACTTGATATGTTATACAACATCAATCAGATCTTCATTTATTTTTATTTTTTGACTTTTATCTTCAGTTCAGAGGTATATTTGAAGGCTTGTTGCTTAGGTAAACTTGTGTCATCGGGCTTGTTATACAGATGATTTAATCACCCAGATATTAAGCATAGTACCCATTAGTTATTTTTCCTAATCCTCTCTCTTTCAGACAACATCTTTGCCACATTTTCTCATTCATTTTTCTGAAATATTTTAAGGTAAACTTTGTAGCCTCTTCCTCCTCTCAAAACAAACTCCTCCACCTAATATTAGTTTTAATGATAAGTGATAGCGATATAATTACCTCTCTATTTAGTTAAATGATAGATGATAAGAAGTAACTATTAAAATGACAGTTTAATGTAATGAAAGTGCACATTTCATTTCATATACTACATAGTCCTTAACTTTTTGGAAATGGTTGATAGGGATAAATGCTAAGACAGAAGTGTTTTCTATAAGGATTTCCAGCCTCTTCAAGAATTATCCAATTATTCTTTATTTAAAATAATTAAGTCACTATATATATTGACTCAATAATTAAGTCAATTCATATATATTGACTGCCTTTGCAGCACAGATAAGCACAGTGCCCTAAAGGACAAAGTAAGCCTGTTATTGAAGAAAATGTTATCAGGAAAGATTTGATAGAGAAAGTAGCATTTAAGGTAATACTGGAAGGAGTATATTACATTCCCAGGCTGGCCTTGACAAGGTATCAAAAACTGGATGGCTTAAAATAACAGAAATTTATTGTCTCGAGGTTTTGGAACTTAGAATTCCAAAATCAAGGTGTTGGCAGGGCCATGCTGTCTCTCTGAGCATCATTTCTTACCTCTTCTATCTTCTGATGTTTGCTAACAATCCTTGGCTTGTGAATCCATGACTCCAGTCACATGGCCATTTTCTCCCTATGTCTCTTCACATCCTCTGCCAGCTCTGTGTGTTTACATGTATCTGTTTACAAATTTCCCCTTTTTATAAGGACACTAGTCATATTGGACTAGGGTCCACCCTACTGGCTTCATTTAAACCTGATTATTTCTATAAAGACACTATTTCCAAATTATTCACATTCCATGTACTAAGAGTAGGACTTCACCACATCTTTGTGGGAGATGAGAATTCAACCATTCAACCAGAATTCAACACTGGCTAATTAAGCTAATGGTAGTAGAGCAGGAGCAAGAGAATTAGAGTTAAATGAGCTAACTGTATCATTACTGCCTTGAAATTTACCCTGAAAATAAGAGTAAAATGTGGCTCATCAACAGGAGAATTTTATACCCTTCATAATGGAATCACTAACTGTTCTGAATACTTCACAGGAGAGACAGGAAGGGTTTCAGCTAATGATATTGAAAAGTGAGACGCAGCAATATTTCTAGTACCCACTGTTGGGGACTTCTCTCTTCTTTCTTCCCCTCTCCTGCTGTCAGCTGCCTCTCTGAGTCACTATTCTGTCACTTGATGTAGGAGTGTATGAATTTTTCATTCTAAAAGCCCGTTCCCTATGCAGAAATTCTCAGTGTTTTCAGTGAGATACCTCAGAACAGAACATGACCATTTGCAACACGCTATTGGGAATTCTTCGCTAGCTTAAATTCCTGTTCTTTCTTTTTCTCAAGAGCTTATCAGAGGACATGGGAGTAAAAGTGAGTGTTTTTTTTTTCTTTTTTTGAAAGACATCTTTGATACAAAGCATATAATATTATATTTATCCTAAAAGTGAATTACTAAAATATGAGGACTTGGATAATCACTGTTTATCCATGTTTTGACAAATGTCTTAACCTTTGGAATCTCAGTCACCAGTCTTAAAAACACCTGACAATTCATGTCTTACAAATCTTCCATTCATTTATTCCTAAAGCCACCAAGTCAACTTATATTTAATGCTTGACATATACTTGGCATTGCACTAGGTGATGAAAATACAAACAGGAAGCCACTGGCCTTGCTTTTAAGCAGTTTCTAGTCTATACATAAGCTCTCAGGGGAGCATGAAGTTAACAGTCATTCTATCTTGATGACGCTGACCTCACCCAATAAGATGCACAAACAGAAATGTCTGGAAAACGGAAGCAATGTTAAAAATGGTCAAGAAGTATAAAAATAAACTAAAGAAAATTTGCTTTATATCTTATCTGTAGACAAGTTGTGTTTCTAGGCATTTTCCTTACTATCTGATCCAGTACCTTCTATCAATCAAGAAATACATTGGCATTTTTGATTTGAATTAAAAACATACCCTAGACTCTCATTTTTCTCAGATCTGTGGAGCTGATTCTAAGAACATGAGGCTGTATGGCAATTATGGGCTCCGCACTTTAATTTGAAAGAACTTTTTAATTATAAGAAATGTGGAGAGTGTGGTAAGGAAGAATTTGTTAACAGAAGTGGATCTTTTGGGTTCTTAGGCACAGGGGTTAGAAAGCTGTAAAGAGCTAATGCATGGGCCAGTAAAGTGGGAAGTTTAAGGGACAAAGGTGGAGAAAAAAAGTTTTTCAGGGTCATCAAAAGATATTCTGATTAATGAAACATAATAGTAGATGAAACATGTTAAGGCTGAGAGAAGATGTGATGATCCAGATAACCATAGCCAAACCCACTCAGTCCACAGATACTCAGTGACACAATGAACTTCCTGGTTCATTTTAACTATGATAAAAGTGGCGGCTGAAGTCCAGTGCTTGTGAGTGTCCAGCAAATTTACTGTCAAGGATATTATCAGTTTTGCGTTTAGAAAAACAGTATCCCTTCAAAATATCTTCCTTGAGAGATGGGAATCAAACAATTATGTAACTATTACTTTGGGCAAAATTATAAACGAAATAAAATAACAGAAAATGTATGAGGACAATAAACTGTGTAACTTCAGTCCACTGTAGTTGTCTGCTGCTATTTTCTAAGGATGGAGGAGAGAAAGTCAGGAAAATTAAACTTGCTGTGTTTCTAGTTAAGTTGGCAACCATGAATGCATCTCATGCTTCAGATACCCACTGGGAACGTTTTAAGTAACTGCCATTGGCTCAGGCCTGGAAACACTATGCCCCTCTCTCTACTGATAAAACACATAAAAATGTGTTAGCAAAACACAAGTAGCAGCATGTTACTTAATGATTCTGATGATAAAAATCGTGCCTGCAAAGTGTGAGAGTTGGCATGAGCAAAGGATTGTTTAAGTCAAAGGTTCAAAGCTGGATTTTTTTTTTCTTGAAATTCCATTCTTCATGGAATCCAAGAGATTTTTGGAAAAAGATGACCAAGGGAAAGGAACACTGAGGAAGATAAAGTGCTACAACCTATAAGGAAATACTAAGGAGCTATTACACAAAGGAAAAACTAACAGTTTATATGCCCAGGACAGAAATTGATGGTTTGGGGAGTAATGTTATTAAATAGTTCCCTGGGGAGGTATATTTACTATGACTTTGTTATTTTAATATTTAATATTTCTTCATGGAATGGAATTTTGAGAAAACAAAATCCAGCTTTGAACCTCTGACTTAGGCAATTCATTCCTTTGTACCCAACCTTTGACCTTTGTGATCAAAGCTAATAGGAGAATCTGTCTCATGCTCTCCTGCTCTCCTACTCTCTATTCCTCTGGCTATCCTTTCTCTTCTCCTTTGGTTCTTCATAACTGTCCACATCTCCCGGCCATTAAAAAGTGCCAAAATTCTTTTTACATATTGGAAGGTTCTTTGGCCCCCTTTTCTGCCTGTTTTTACTACTGCGTAGAGGAGAAAGGAAAATTTGAGTCCTGAAATTAGGGGAAAGAAAACCTAATTACCATTTATTTTATTTGTTGTTGTTGTAGTTTTTCCAAAGAAGAAAAAATAAATAAATAAGACAAAACTACATCATACTGAATGGTTAATTGCTTTCCAGGTGCTCTTACGAAATGCACTTAACAGATCTGTATACCTCTTGCTAAGGAAATGGTGAACTTACTACCCAAAAGAGCAAGTGACCATAATCTTGGCTATATTACAATGCCATAATTCACATTTTACTAATTAAACCATGGAAGGTACATTTCCATTTGTCTCTTTCCAATCCCTGTATTTCAGCAGAGGCAAAGGTATTCTTAGCACACATACATAAGTAACCTAATTCCAAGACAATAAGACCATCATTTACATTTCAGTCGCAGTCCATTTTTAATATTTTCCTTAGTGGTCTAGAAAAGAAGACTAGCTAATATGAAATGAATGGTATTTTTTAAATAATCTGTTCAGGGATACAGATATCATTCATGAAGGGTTACATATCTCTCTATAAATGCCATTTGTACTATGTAGACTGGGAGGGGGTGTTTTCATGGTTGGCATTTTATTCGTTTCTCTGAATGAATACAAAGAAACCTGACCTTTAGCTCTTTCACTTTCCTCTTAATCAAGATATTACTAATGGGTTTCCCTGAACTCTAAAGGCCAGAAGGAAATACTTAAAATACACTGTTATTAGACCCGATCCAAATGCGATTTACATGCATGAAGATCAGTGTTTGCATTAAAATTCCCGGTATGGTATAGACCTTCTCAGTGGTAAAAGGTCCTCATATAGGATAGGATGAAAACCTTCACCACCAAATTTTAGAAAACATTATGTTTATGTTGGCCCCTCCAAAAATATATTTTGCTCTGAACTATAACGAATTGTTAACCTGACATAACATCATTTTATCTCTTATAACTGCATCTAAATATCTATCTTAATAAAGGCTTATTAAAGTTTTTCTATGTGGAATAATTGAATATTAGAAAGTTTATTAGTTTTCAATCATTTGGTCTTTTCTTGGAAGGTAAAATACAGATTTCTGGTGAGTTTAGCAATTTACTCTATGGTTTTCTACCCATAAAGAAATGAGTTATGATAGTATACAGGCAACCAAGATAAATCTCTCACTGATGATGGCGGATTTATAACAAGGCTTTGTAAATTGAATATTCATGTTACAAAAAGTTCTCTTAAACATGAATGATATACAATAACATCATAATTCATTTTTCTTCCTTTACTTCTGTTCACTACAACACTGATGTATTTATTTCTTCTCCTTTCACTTTTATACGCTTGACTTACAATTTCTTAAAATGGAAGATATACTTTAATATGCAATAAGGTGTGTGCACATTACATGTATATGTATGTGATTATATCACTGTAATCAGAGTAGCTGATTCGATTTTGACTGGAGCATAGCAAATTTAACATTTTCTCTTAGGAATAAAACACTTCAATTATCACAAATCCCGAATGAGTAAATAACTGATATAAAAGCTCACATGACATAAGTATAAATCTTAAATGGTAAGGAGGAAGGTGGTTCTCTATAGTATTTCAGAACTAAAAATATCTTTTTGATATTCTCTATTGTATTTATCTTTCAACCCTTTTGTGAGAGATGGGACAAACAAATTGGTTTAGAAACACCTATGGGAATGTTAGAAAACTTTCTGATTTATTGGTCTATTTTGTGATGAATATTTGACCCAGACAGTATTTGTAAACTGGGAAATTTCATATAATCTGAATTTCCAGATTTTCTTAAAAAATCAGAAGATGGCAACATCGAACCCATGTTCTTTATAGTAAATAACTAGATGGTTCTTAGTAGCAGAATTTTTCAATAAAAAGGGGAATACCTTTCCCTAACTTAAGCATTTCCAATGGCTACAAAAGCCAGGATGGTAAAGAAAATAAATGAAGTCAGCAAGACATAACACATTAGGGTGCTGACAGGCTGCAACAAATTCACGTTGTGTCTTACAGGAAGCACCTGCTACTCTGCACTAACCAAGTGTTTACTACAAAGGAATGCTGTCTCAATAGTGCCACATCTTCCTATTTTCCAAGAAAATCTGGACGCTCAGATTATTATCTTAACTCTCCCAGTTTCCAAGTGTTGTTTGGATCACATGTTGGTTGATTGGATCTAGTATGAAGACCACGTTTGCGACCACTAAGGAAGATTGTTTTTTAAAAAATGTTTATTGTGGAGAATTTCGAACACATATAAAAGTGAACAGAATAGTGTGAGGAGCTTCCTTGTGCCCTATGGACAGCTATGGTTAGCTGTGACCTATCCACACACCATTCACTCCTCCTATCCTGTAGTATTTAGAAGCTAATTCCAAACATTATATTGTATCATTTATAAATATTTTCAAACATATTAAACTCACTTTTAGAAAAATAACATGGTAATACATTTTAGCCAAAAGAAGAATCTATCTACCAAGGTACATGCACAAAACTGGTCCACCAATGTTTTGTCTGATAAATCACCAAAGTTAAAAACTTAGAGAGCATTGAAAACTACTCAAAAACTAAGTATAGTTTTCAGAAAGCAGACAGCAATGATATGGTTGGCCTTTTGGATTCCTGTCTCATTCTACTACTTCCTACCAGTGAGAATGAAAATGGGGTATTTGCTCATTTGGGCATCATCTTGGTTAGAACTTTAAAAAACTTTATCATTGCGGTTTCAAATTCTAGCTCATTTGTAACAGTTGTCAGAGAATTATAATGTAAGTTCTAGTGTCCTATGAATCTCTAGTTGAGCAAGAACAGAACTGATGATTGAAAGAAAGCATCCGTTCATATCTTGCTGATGAAATAATATTAAGAACCCTCACTCAGCTGATAGCTAGTGCATGTGAAAGGGTTTATCCCATTTGCTCCTCATTTACACTGCATAAATCCAACACAAGGGTTTTGAATGTGGTCAATAGTTTTAATGAATACCCTTCTAAATCCTATTGTTTATAAAGTTGTCCATAAAGAGTTAGTGAAGCTTGAGTATAAGCCACTCACTTATTTCCAACTCATATGGTAAAATACTAGCTCTTTGTACATAAACTTTCTTTCTTTAAAAAATCAGTTACGTTAAGTACAAATTTATTTTTACCTAATATGTAGAAAAAGTAGATATCCTCAGAGACTCCATTATATATTTCATTTGAATAAAAGTAGCAGAGGACAATTATTTGCTATTCTGAATAATTTTTTTAAGAACATGTATCTTATTCTGTAAGACATTTTACATTTTGGACTGCTTTGCCCCTGAAAGCCACCATTAAATAAAAAATACAATGATTTTCTAAAAAAGAAAGAATTTCACATAATTATAATGTGTGTATTCATAGGACATCAATATTATAATGATTTTGTCTGGCTCTATGTAGCAATTTGAAAATGAAGCTACAATAATCATCCCTTTTTCCTTCATTTTTAGATTCAACTGAAGTGTTGAACTTCATTAACCTTGTTGGAAACTTAGGAATATAATAAAACTGCTTTGAATGTTCCCTTTAACCTATGATTTAGATGGAACTGAAATTCAAAGCAAAATGGAATTGAAACTAGACAACACATACATTGGTGGAATTAAGAACGTAGTGCAATTTCATGCTATGGTGACTTTATCACACTCGCCATAGCACGGGGGTAATACTCTCAGGAAGAAGAGCAAGTGTAATCACAAAGCTTCCATTTAATTACGTTTATATAAGTAACCAAAACTTTATGTCATTTTTGATAGTTTATACCTGGATACTCAGTATTTTTTACCAGCAGGAGGCTGGTATATCAGTAGCCCCATCCATTGCACCTCTTGGGTTTGTTAAGTAACAGTGGGAAATACAGGAGAACTTGCACTGTTGTTTGGGTAGCTGGCCTTTCCAATCACAACTATCCCCACCAAAGCTTCAGCATGCACCTGCCAATCATCCTAATGAGAAACACCTGGTCATTTAATTGAGCAACTCTAGAATGTTTACAGACATAAGCTCCATTCCCAATAAGACCAAGGATTTTTAGGCAGGAAAGCATCATAACTACATATTGGTATATAGCAATATGAGGCTGAATGGCAGACAAGTAACTAAAATAATAGGAACTTCTTTATGCAGCTACAAAGAAACCACCTTTCCAGACCATTCTCCCTGCTCATTTGCCTTAACTTTGCTGAGAATGATAGTTGCCGGTTTAAATAGAAATGAGATGGAGGACTGCTGGAAGAAGAAACTTGTTTCTCTTTTAAAATCAATCTTGATTTGAATAAAGGAAGAAAACATGGATACAGACTGTTGACAACTGGATGCTACACCGGTGATATTTGACAGACGAGAATCTGATTAACGGTCCTACAGAAAAAAAAAGTCATGAAATGGATTAATATATTAAAATCTTAGGGAAATGATTTATTTACCACAAAACAATTTATATGGTTCTTCATATAAATTTTTTAGTTATATCAAATATATATGACAGTTATAAAATATTTACCATTTTTGCTACTTCAATTGATTTTTGCTTCCTCAACATGCAGTAAATATATAATGTTTTCAATTAGATTATTCCAGAAAATAGAATCAAATATCCATATTAACGATGCAAATTTATGATAAAATTATCATATGAAAATATTTTACTAGGTAATATATGAAGAATAATACTTTGCTCACCAATGAAACGCAATTATCTCTAGGTTGAATGACAGAGTTTCGGAGCCTAGAACAGCAATACAAAAAGAAAATAACTTCCCCAAGCTGAATCAGAGAGGGATTTTAGGTATGCAGAATTTAATTATGCTCATTAGTATTAGGCCAGGAAGCAAAGCTTTATTCTAATGAGAAGCCTGATAATGCTTTCAATGATCACGAGCATATTTGGCTATTCCATGTCATCTGTTAAAACAGCTTCTTTCCTAGAACAATGACCTCTGTCCAGAAGCATGTGCTAACATATAATGGTTTTGTTTAATAAGTCTAATTATTTTTCTTGTCCATATTTTATCCCCAAACTGACCAGGCCTGGTCCTCCTGTCACACAAGGGTTCATGATCAGGGCAGGATAAAACATGTATTAAACTTTTCTGTGTGTTTTCAAATCAACACTTTCAATCAGACTAATACTTAAGAGACAGCCTGAACCAATAAAATACACACCACTGACTCTAATCCCCACTGTCTTTCTAAAGTATAAAACTCTGGACAGGATAAAGAGAAGCTTTCATTTTGTTTAATGAATCTGTATTTATTATTTGTATCTTCCTAGACTCTGAACTGCTTTTGAAGGAAAATAGTTTAAATTGTGTCTGTGACCAAAGAGAGTAAAACAGGAGGTATTATGAATAAAGAGTAGAGAGGAGTAAATGTTTGAGGGCTACAAGAGACTTGCATTCTTTACTTTCTTACTAAGGTATTTTATTTGAATTATTGCTTACCATTGATCATTTATTCTATCCAAGGAACGGCTGAAAGTTCATTTTTCTGCTTCATTGTGTTTAGAGGTTAGAGATGTCTTCAAAACAGCTCAAGGATTTTCCTTTTCATCATCTCTAATGCATGCTATTGTTAAAGGTTTATGGAGTTTTTGTTTTGTTTTTAATGACTTTTGGAAGAATTTATACAGGTGGATAACAAAATCTCTATACTCTGAAGGTGTTTTGAAAGCTGCTGCTTTTTTGTTATTTTACTTAAGCATGGGTTATTTCAAATAGCTCTTGGTAAACTTTCATTGAAATAATTTCTGTAGATTAAATATAGATAAGTAATATCAATAAATGCTCACTGAGCCCATGCAAATTGTTCATATGATATTGTGTATCATATTTTTCAACTATAATAATTATAAAAACTATTTATTATCTTCGATCACTGGGAATTTAGCGTTTTTTAAATCATGTTAATTTTCTGGATATACATGTAGTCCTTATTTATTCCATCTTTATTTTACATCATTGGTGTTTTTTTCCCTTCACTATTGATCACATCCTTAAACTCAAGATCAGCAAAGACATCATAATTTCATTTCAGAAAAGTAAAATTAGCGTTGGAGTTTGGAACAGCAAATAAATATTTATGGAAAAAATGTAATCGTTTATTATTTCAAATTATGAGAAAATAAGCATTTTATGCTTTGTAATGCCTCATACATCTTTAAATAATAAGTTGTCAAATGTGCAGCTACTATTGGAAGATAGGATGAAAATGTTTTAGTGAAAGTCCTATGTTCCAAAGCGGCCTTGGAAAGTCTCTGTTTGGACGGGCTCGGTAACTTATGCCTGAAATCCCAGCACTTTGGGAGGCAGAGGCGAACGGATCACTAGGTCAGGAGTTTGAGAGTAGCCTGACTAACATGGTGAAAACCCGTCTCTACTAAAAACACAAAAATTAACCGGGTGTGGTGCCACGCGCCTCTAGTAGTTCCAGCTACTAGTAGTTGCAGCTACTCGGAGGGCTCCGGCCGGAGAATCGCTTGAACCCGGGAGGCGGAGGTTGCAGTGAGCCGAGATCGCGCCACTGCACTCCAGCCTGGGCGACAGAGCGAGACTCCGTCTCAAAAAAAAAAAAAAAAAAAAAAAAAAAAAGTCTGTGTTAGTCTGCTTCATCAAATTGTAAAATCAGAGCTAAATAACTCAGGATAAAGAGTGATATTTTCTTTTTGTGACAGTTTCTCTGAAGATTTCAAAACCTTTCACAGTACTTTACCTGCCTGACATGTCTGTCTTTCTTACCTCATATATGAATTTAGCTCACGATAAAAGCCTATTTTTCTTTTTCAAAAACTATGGTGAGGCCTGGCGCAGTGGCTTACGCCTCTAATCCTAGCACTTTGGGAGGCTGAGGTGAGCTCAGGAGTTCGACACCAGTCTGGGCAAGGTGGCAAAACCCCGTCTACTAAAAGCACAAAAAATCAGCCGGGCGTAGTGGTGCACGCCTGTAATCCCAGCTACTCAGGAGGCTGAGGCAGGAGAATCGCTTGAACCCGGGAGGTTGCGGTGAGCAGAGATCGCACCATTGCACTCCAGCCTGGGGGACAGAGTGAGACTCTGTAAAAAACAAAACAACAACAAAAGAAACACGATGGTGAACAGCTGTTCCCTGTTTTCTTATAATCACCTTAAATATTCTAGCATTTCACTATCGTTATCCACCCTTTTAAAGTTACTTTCTGGCATTATATTTTTATTCTATTTTTTGGAACAGAATAAGGAACAGAATGAGGAACAACTATTCATACCTTATTCTTAATACCTACAAAACATTAGTACCAGCACACTCTTCTTTTGCAGTCCTTTTTCCTTTTTCTGTCTTTCACTGTTACATATTCTAGCCCTACCAGGCGTAGGTCAATAAGTGGTCATTTGTTTTTGCATTTAACAAATGTTGAGAAATGACTACTCTAGACCAGTCACTAAACTAATCATAAGAGATATGCTCAGTCCCACAGTCTAGTGGGAAAGGTAGAATAAAACTAATACAGATGCAATAGGTCAAATGATGATAAAGTGTGCAGGAAACAATTTAGCTTACCTGATGCAGCTCATCTCTTTTCTATCTTTGGAAGGGCTTGCTTGTATAGCTGGCCCTGAAAATTTCACCTCTGAAAACTCCCGTGTTACTAATTGTTAAGGTTATTTTATGTTTGTGGCACTTAAGCATACTGTACCAACTTGTCTAGCTAATTTGTGGAAATACGGTATATTGTGGACACCTGCTTTCCTTCTAGGTCTGGAGTTTCAGTAATGATGGCTTTCACACAGACAGTATGTTCCTGTGTGAGGGATTTGGGCCGTAATCCTTAAAGACACAATCCTCAATGCCATAATCCCAAATGTTGAAATCCCAAAAGATCAAAATTCCTAGTTTAAAATCTCAAAGATATAAACCTGGAAAATTATTTTAAAAATTTAAAGGCATTTATTTGCCTTTTAAAAGAGTATTTGAGAAATACATAGAAACACTACAGAACACTTTGTTACTTTATACCATAAAATAGGCAATAATAACATACATATTTTTGCAAGCATAAACACTAGGTATACTAACAATAGTTGCATGGGTATAGCAGTCATGTAGTCATAAAGAAAGAAATCAAAAAGTAAAATGTGTAAATGCTTATCACTGTGGTTGGTAATTGTGTGCACATAGCTTTGTAAGTGTGGTCATCTGAAATATGTGGAACAATCTAAGTCTTTGACAGGATGGATCAAAACACATAATGGATCACTACTGCAGTTGCTCAAAGAGCTGAGAGCTCAAAAAATTTTATCTTCCACAAGTGCCAATGCCCAAAAAGAACATCATTTACTGAAGAAGTTTGAACGTATACATGCACAATGCCTATACACGAAGTTAATGTTGTGATAATACATTTTGGTGGAATCAAATTTACGAGAATATGCATAAACTGAATTAGAACTCTGTAAAAGTCTTTATATAATTTATACCTCCAGTTTTGGAAATGATGTGAAGAGGAAATCCATAGCATAGCAAATTGTAAAAAATAATGCTGACACTTTAAATAGTGAAACAAACAAACAAACAAAAAAGCACACAACCAAAAAAAATCTAAAAAGTAAATTTGACATGTAAAAGTATATTACAGAAATAGTTTATGGGCAATTGCATGGAGGTACTCCATAAGAACTCGCCAACTTTGCATGATTAATAACTATATTTTGAAGTCTTGCATTGCAATGAATAAGTGCTTTGTTTTAGAGGGACCACGGGGCTGGCTTTCCTAGGAAAAATACATTCACATTTATTTTCTACATGGTTCTACTCTTTATGAAATTCTTCTATGATTCAGTATACACTGACATGAACATTCCCTATTAAATTTTCTCATCTTCTGTGCCATGCTTCTATGTTGTTTTGGATATGCACTTCCCTTCCACATGCACTCATATACAGACACAAATCTGGCAGAAAAAATACTGGTGATTGAATAGCAATAACATTGTGTAAGTATCTTCTTAACTTAACCATGTGCATAATTATTTTCAAATCAGTCAATAACTTCCCTGACTTCTTTCATTCACATTTCATTCACATGTCTTTCAGGCAAATGTGGCTTTATTTCATTAAAAGCTTTTAGAATTTCATCAACTGTAAGAAATGTCAATGCAGACAAATGAGGCATTTTTAAACTGAAGTTCTCATTCTTGCTGTACTGAGTGCCAACCCACTCATCTGAATTTTCTGCCCAATGCAAATATAGATAATAATAAAATAATATTTCCACCTAGCATGATGCAACTAAAATGATGCATGTATCCTGCATATGACAAAAAGTGTACTAGTTCCTTCTCGAGAATTTGGCTTCCGGGATTTTAATATTCAAGATTTTAATATTTCAAAATTGTGATTTTCAGAATTGTAGACATTAGGAAAGTAGGATTTTAATCTCTCAGGATTTCAGCATTTGGGATTACAATGTTCAGGATTTTGTCTTTTGAAATCATGATCCTGTCTGGGCGTGGTGGCTAATGCCTGTAATCCCAGCACTTTGGGAGCCTGAGGTGGGCAGATCACAAGGTCAGGAGTTCAAGACCAGCCTGGCCAACTTTGTGAAACCCCGTCTCTACTAAAAATAAATAAATAAATAAATAATAAAAAAATTAGCTTGGTGTGGTGGTGCAAGCCTGTAATCCCAGCTACCCTGGAGGATGAGGCAGGTGAGTTGCTTGAACCCAGGAGGCGGAGGTTGCAGTGAGCTGAGATCAGGTCATTGCACTCCAGCCTGGGCGACAGAGCAAGACTCTGTCTCAGAAAAAAAAAAAAAAAAAAAAAAAAGAAAGAAATTATGATCCCAACTGCTATGAGAGCAACCTTCTGTATAAAATACGAACTCTGCACTAAAGCTGGGTTCCCTGGGCAGAAGCACTTTATATGTGTTCTTACAGTTTGCTGCTGGAAGAATTATCATGTCTTTTGCAGCCCCTGATGGGAAAGTGCTTTGGAACCCTGCATCTAATCTGACTCCAACTGATTCATTTTCCATTGTTGATCCTTCTCTGTAATCTCTTTTTTAATGTAATAAGTATAATCCTGTGAATAACTACATCTAATCTGAACCCTTTTAGCAAATCACTGAGTGAATAGTTGGTCATGGAACCCTCCCTGAACATAAAAGTAAATAAAAAAGATAAGCAGAGTAAAGGGGAGAGGAATGACAGCAATATGCTATTATTTTAGACAGGGTTTTTAGGAAGGCTTGCTCTAATAATGCCAGTAGAGACCTGATTAAATGACCCATCAAGTTAGGCAATACATGGAGGAAGAATGTTCCAGCTAGAGACAACAGCAAGTGCAAAGACCATAGAATATTACAAGTTTGATGGTTCCAGTGTGACTAGAGCTTCAGAAGTGAGGTGGAGAGATATATGATAGAGTTTAAAAAGATAGTCCAGGCACAGACCATGTTTAATGTCAAAGGAATTAAATGAAAACTTACAATATCTTACTTCTCAATGCTCAAGAAATCAACAAATATATTTAAATGATTTATGTTGCAAAAGGTAGATAATACATTGGCACATGAATCTTTTCTTGCTAAATGAATCTAAAAAACATCTCTCATTAAGGAACATTGTATTCAGATCTTATAAACCTTACAAATAAGGGAAATAAAGTTTTTCTCTAGGTGTTAAATAATAAGATCTATATATTATGAATAAGATTAATGACCAGTAGGGCAAATTAAAAGATTATCTAACTATGTGACTATAGATTTTGAAAAGAAACAAAACCTGAAGTCAAATTTATCTGAGAATAATTTCAAGGATGTTAAGTAGATGCACTATTTGAGAATTTACAGAGTATTTGATTAATTGAACTAGAGTACAACATAAAATCATCTTGGGCCAAGGGTGTGAACATTCATTTTGTAACAAATGAAGTGCAACACGTGCCTGTGACCAGGGAACCAAATGATCCTATTAAATAGCACACCACCCAGAAGCTGCCAATTAGTGCAATGGAACAGACTTTGGAAGGGTCTTGTGAAGTGTGAACTTGGAGATGACACCATGCAGCATGGGATGCTATTCTTCAGATGCAGTATGCACCTGGCATAAGAAAGCTGGTCTGTGGTAGATAATATGCTTATTTCCAGGGCTTTCTAGAGCCATAGGACTGATACTTGGCCCCCAAAAGAATAAAATGTAACCACTGGTGATTTATAATGATCTGTTTTAAATCTGAAAGTCCCCTGAAGTCACCTGATAGGATTTGGCTGTGACCCCACCCAAATCTCATCTTGAACTGTAATAATCTCCATGTGGGATTATTACACATGGGGTGCGGCCAGGTGGAGATAATCGAATCATGGGGGCAGTTTCTCCCATAGTGTCCTCCTAGTAGTAAATAAGTCTCAAGTGATCTGATGGTTTTATAAAGGGCAATTCCCCTGCAAAAGCTCTCTTACCTGCTGCCATGTAGGACATCCCTTTGCTCTTCGTCTTCCACCATGATTGTGAGGCCTCCCCAGCCATGTGGAACTGTGAGTCCATTAAACCTCACTTTCTAATAAATTACCCAGTCTTAGGTATGTCTCTATTAGTAGCATAAGAACTGACTACTACATCACCCTGTACTAACTTGTTTGCATTGTTTATTGAAAATGTACTGAATGGTGGTTTGCACCTGTTTAAACATGTTACATAGAACAAAGAGTATAAAAACCCTCAGTAAACTTATACCTTAGCTTACCTGAGAGTAATATAACTGCTTGGTTCATAATCTGAAGGTGAAGTACATTCTTTGCAAAAAACCCAGGTTGCTGTGTCTGGAAGTTTTTTGACCTTTCTATGTTTCCCTGTATTTTCTTTTTCATGCTGTGTCATTTCCTTTTCCGATACTAAAGCCTGTATGAGGATACTTTGTGGATTCTCAGCAATTATTCAACCCTGTATAATTTCTGCTCATTCCAAGTTAACAACCATATTATAATGCTGTGTCCACATAATGAAATGCATGGTCTGAAAACCAAGAGGTAGAACTCAGTGGTCTGTTTACTTATAATGAGGCATCAACAAATATAAATTACTTTTTAATTCAGTAATTTAATAAATTTAATTGAGGGTATATTAACAACAGGTTGATATACAATGTCATGTGATGCATATATTGTGAACAAAGGCACACTGCTTTGCCCTTGTCAACTGACAATCTAATGAAGGTAGACATTAAATAACAGAAGATATTTTGGAACTATCATAAGTGCCACAAGGACATTGTATTTATCATTTATTTATACTCATTTGTATTACCAATAATCAAATGAAATGAATTTTTAATCTTTTCTAAGCCAAATATATGATGTGTATGTGACATGTACTCATATAATTTAATATATTCTATTATGAAAATTGAAGTGCATGATATTTAGGTTTCAAAATTATTTCTGTAAATGGTTAATAGTACTAAAGAATGTTATTAAAGAAGTAACAATAAAAGTGCTGCAGTGATATTTTTTTAGTTTAATGGTCTTTTCAAAGTCATCTCCAGAAGCAGAAAATACCATAGATATTGATGGAAAATGTGAATTTAATCAAGAAATAAAATATCTGTATATTTTAAAAGGCATTGAATATGCTCAAACAAGCAGCTTCTGCATAGCTTTAATCTCTTCTTTAAAGAAAGCTTATGACTATAATACAAATCAAATTTATTTTTATATGAGCAATTTTAAAAGAGAATGAAGGAGACGGTGCTGACCTTTGGAACAATATGGCTTCTATTCTTTACTTAGGCTTCTCTGGTTTTATTTCTTGCTAAGTGACTTGGTGATACAAAGACAACAGAGCAATTTATTATTTTTATTATACAACATTTCATATTACATAGAGATATTGTCATTGAAAAAATTGGCTTCTGCCTCCAGTTGCAATAACAAAATGACAGCTTTTATGATAAACTTGATACTCACCAAGCTCCTCGGTCTGTTTCTTCTAGTCCTTGGTTCACTGGTGCCCTGAAAACTACACAATCATATTCATTAGCAATAGTTCTTGTTTATTAGATATTTCTGTTTCTGGCTTTATTCTAATCTGCTTGTCAGTCATAATTGCCAACAATTTATTGAGACAAATCATAGCCTGTCATACTATTTGGAACCACATAATATGATAGCCTTTGCATTAATTCAAATATCTGATTCCAACTTCTCAATTGTATGAATAAATTATAGTGGAAGTCCAAAATGCTTATGGCCACTGGAAGTCTCTCATTTAACATTCAACCTGTCATTTGCATTATTTTAACTTAAAATACAAGATAGTCCCCTGGCATATTGGCTGGAATTATGTATAAAGCAATTTAGAAATTATGTGATAGGTTCAAGAAACTTTAAAAAAAATCCCTAGCTTAACTGAAACATAATAAATCTACCCTCTCATTACTTCATTTTCGATGTGGACGCATTGTTTTATGACAGCATTGTAAAAGTGAAGTGTCTACAATATGTTTTAAAACTGCAACAATTGAGAAAGCAGAGGTAATTAGGAAGCTTACTAGGGATTTAAATGTGAGTGTTTTAATGACCTTCAGCCATCCCCAAAGTAATTAAAGACAGAGGAAAAATAATTGAGGTTGATTTGCTTTCAATAAGTGAGTAGTTCCTGATTTGAAAGATTATAGATATTTTTATACTTCCACAATGCAAAACTTTCTCAAAAAATAAATTACCTTGAGAAGATGCTTAAAAGGCACATACTTATTCTGTGAGGTTGCCTTAACATCCATCTAATTCTAGTTATTCAAATACTTCACATCTATCTTAATAAATGTTATTTGATTGAATTCCAAATCACTCAATATTTTACATATTATTTATAATAGTTTTGTGTTTCATATTGTTCTATCTTTCCAAAGCTTAATGGTTATTATTGACTCACTGACATATGCCATGCTTTCTGTTGTTAGCTACCACTTTAAAAAGAGGAATGCTTGTGATTTTTGCACATTGATTTTGTATCCTGAGACTTTACTGAAGTTTCTTATCAGTTTAAGGAATTTTGGGGCTGAGATGATGGGGTTTTTCTAAATATAAAATCATGTCATCTGCAAACAGAGACAACGTGACTTTCTCTCTTTCTATTTGACTAGCCTTTATTTCCTTCTCTTGCCTGATTGCCCTGGCCAGAACTTCCAATACAATGTTGAATAGGATTGGTGAGAGAGGGCATCCTTGTCTTGTACCGGTTTTCAAAGGGAATGCTTTCAGCTTTAGCCTATTCAATATGATATTCACTGTGGGTTTGTCATAGATAGCTATTATTTTGAGATATGTTCTATCAGTACCTAGTTTGTTGAGAGTTTTTAACATGAAGGAATGTTGAATTTTAACAAAGGCATTTTCTGCATCTATTGAGATAATCATGTAGTTTTTGTCTTTGATTCTGTTTATTTGATGGATTATGTTTATTCATTTGTGTATATTGAAAATATACGCCTTGCATCCCAGGGATGAAGCTGACTTGATCATAGTGGATAAGTTTTTTGATCTAATGCTGGATTCTCATTACCAGTATTTTATCAAGGATTTTTCGCATTAATGTTCATTAGGGATATTGGCCTGAAGTTTTCTTTTTTCTTGTGCTCTTCCCAGTTTTTGTACCAGGATGATGCTGGCTTTATAAAATGAGCTAAGGAAGAGTCCCTCTTTTTCAATTGTTTGGAATAGTTTCAGAAGGAATGGTACCAGTTCTTCTTTGTATTTCTGGTAGATTTCAGCTGTGAATCTGTCTGGTCCTGGCCTTTCTTGGGGTGGTATGCTATTAATTACTGCCTCAATTTCAGAGCTTGTTATTGGTCTGTTCAGGGATTCAACTACTTCCTGGTTTAGTATTGGTAGGGTGTATGTGTCCAGGAATTTATCCATTTCTTCTAGATTTTCTCGTTCATTTGTGTAGAGGTGTTTATAGTATTCTCTGATGGTAGTTTGTATTTCTGTGGGGTCAGTGGTGATATCCCCTTTATCATTTTTTATTGTGTCTATTGGATTCTTCTCTCTCTTATACTTTATTAGTCTAGCTAGCTGTCTATCTATTTTGTTAATTTTTAAGAAAAAAAACAGCTCCTGCATTTGTTGATTTTTTGAAGTTTTTTTTTTTGTCCCTATCTCCTTCAATTGTTCTCTGATCTTAGTTATTTCTTGTCCTCAGCTAGCTTTTGGATTAGTTTGCACTTGCTTCTCTAGCACTTTTAATTGTGATGTGAGGATGTCGATTTGAGATCTTTCTAGCTTTCTGATGTGGGCATTTAATGCTACAAATTTCCCTCTTAACACTCTTTCAGCTGTATCCCAGATATCCTGGTATGTTGTCTCTTTGTTCTCATTTGTTTCAAAGAGCTTCTTGATTTCTGCCATAATTTCATTATTTCCCCAGGAGTCATTTAGGGGCAGGTTGTTCAATTTCCATGAAATTGTGTGGTTTTGAGTGAGTTTCTTAATCCTGAGTTCTAATTTGATTGCACTGTGGTCTGAGAGACAGTTTGTTATGATTTGAGTTCTTTTGCATTTGCTGAGGAGTGTTTTACTTCCAATTATGTGGTCGATTTTAGAATAAGTGCCATGTAGCACTGAGAACAATGAATATTCTGTTTATTTGAGGTAGAGGGTTTTGCAGACCTCTACTAGGTCCACTTCATCCAGAGCTGAATTCAAGTTCTGAATACCCTTGTTAATTTTCTGTCTCATTGATCTGTGTAATACTGAAAGCAGAGTGTTAAAATCTCTCACTAGTCTTGTATGAGAATCTAAGTCTCTTTGCCAGTCTCTAAGTACTTCTTTTACGAATTTGGGTGCTGCTGTCTTGGGTGCATATATATTTAGAATAGTTAGCTATTCTTGTTTAATTGTTCCCTTTACCATATGTAATGCCCTTCTTTGTCTTTTTAGATTTTTGTTGGCTTAAAGTCTGTTTTTTTTTGTAGACTAGGATTGCAACCCCTGCTTTTTTTTTTCTATCCATTTGCTTGGTAAATTTTCCTCCATCCCTTTCTTTTGAGCCTGTGTGTGTCTTTGCAAGTAAGATGAATCTCCTGAATACAGCACACCCATGGGTCCTGACTCATCCAGTTTGCCAGTCTGTGTCTTTTAATTGGGGCATTTAGCCCATTTACATGTATGGTTAGTATTTTTATGTGTGAATTTGATTGTCATCATGATGCTATTTGGTTATTTTGCACACTAGTTGCAGTTTTTTGTAATGTCATTGGTCTTTTATTTTGGTGTGTTTTTGTTATTTTGTTTGTGTAGGGTGTGTTTGTGTTATTTTGGCTGGTATTGGTTTTTCCTTTCCATATTTAGTGCTTCTTTCAGAAGCTTCTGCAGGGCAGGCCTGGTGGTAATGAAATCCCTCAGCATTTGCTTGTCTGAAGAGGATTTTATTTCTCCTTCACTTATGAAGCTTAGTTTGGGTGGATATCAAAATCAGTGTTGAAAATTATATTCTTTAAGAATGTTGAATATTGTCCCCCAGTCTCTTCTGGCTTGTAGAGTTTCTGCTGAAAGGTCTGCTGTTAGTCTGATGGGCTGCCCTTTGTAGGTTACCTGGCCTTTCTCTCGGCCTGCCCTTAACAGATTTTCCCTCATTTCGACCTTGGGGAATCTAAAGATTATGTGTCTTGGAGTTGATCTTCCCATGGAGTATCTTAATGGTGTTTTCTGTATTTCCTGAATTTGCATGATAGCCTGTCTTGCTAGGTTGGGGAAGTTCTCCGGGAAAATATCCTGAAGTCTGTTTTCCAGCTTGTTTCCATTCTCCCTGTCTCCTTCTGGTACTCCAATCAATCATAGGTTCAGTCTTCTTTTGAAGTCCCATATTTCTTGGAGGCTTTGTTCATTCCTTTTTATTCTTTTTTCTCTATTCTTGTCTGTATGTCTTATTTCAGTAAGGTGGTCTTCAAACTGATATCCTTTCTTCTGCGTGGTTGATTTGGCTGTTAATACTTGTGTATGCTTCACGAAGTTCTCTTGCTGTGTTTTTCAACTCCATCAGGTCCTTTAAGTTCCTCTCCAAACTGGTTATTCTAGTTAGCAATTCCTCTAACTTTTTATCAAGGTTCTTAGCTTCTTTGCGTTGGGTTAGAACATCCTCCTTTAGCTCATCATAGTTTTTTATTACCCTTCTTGTGAAGCCTACTTCTGTCAATTCATCCATCTGATTCTCTGTCCAGTTCTGCGGCCTTGATGGAGAGACATAGTGATCATTTGCAGGAGAAGAGGCACTCTGGCCTTTTGGGTTTTCAGCACTTTTTTCACTGATTCTTTCTCATCTTCAGGAGTTTATCTAGTTTTGGTCTTTCAGGCTGCTAACCTTTGGATGGGGTTTTGTGGGGGCCTTTTTGTTGTTGTTATTGTTGATGCTGTTGTCACTTTCTGCTTGTTTTTTGTTTTAATACTCAGGTCCCTATTCTGTAGGATAGTTTTTGATTTTACATTTAAGTGTTTAATCCATCTTGAGTTGATGTTTATATATGGTGTAAGGAAAGGGTCCAGTTTCGGTTTTCTGCATGTGGCTAGCCAGTTCTCCCAGCACCATTTATTAAATAGGGAATCCTCTCCCCATTGCTTGTTTTTTGTCAGGTTTGTCAAAGATCAGATGGTTGTAGGTGTGCAGACTTATTTCTGGGTTTTCTATTTTGTTCCATTGGTCTATGTGTCTGTTCTTGTACCAGTACCATGCTGTTTTGGTTACTTTACCCCCGTAGCATAATATGAAGTCAGGTATCCTGATGTCTCCAGCTTCTTTTTGTCTAGGATTGCCTTTGCTATTTGGCTTCTTTTTTGATTTCATATGAATTTTAAAATAGTTTTTTTTCTATTTTCTGGGGGTTCACTCGAGACCCTTTTCATCTGAATCACTCCCATGCCTAGAAATGTCACTCAAGGAGTCTAGAGAGCAGCAAAGATGGGTGTCTGCTCCTTCTTCTGGGACCTCTGACCTTGAGGAGCACCAACCTGATGCCAGTAGGATTGCTCCAGTATAGGGTATCTGACAACCCCTGTTGGAGGGTCTCACCCAGTTGGGTGGCATGAGGAGCAGAATCCATTTGTCCCTTGATGGAGAGGGTATGATTCACTTGGGTAAAACCCACTCCTCTGGGCTGCCCAGGTTTCTCAAAACTACCAGGAGGAGAGGCTAAGTCTGCTGGTCCACAGAGACTGTGGCCACCCCTCCTACTAGGGTCTCAGGCCTTGGGAGATCAGAATTCTGTCTCTGAGCCTCTAGCTGGCATTATCTGGAGATCCTGCAGGGAAGCCGGAGCCACTGAGAAAGGATAGGTCAGGGTTAGGCCTGAATAGGCACTCTGGCTGCAGACTGCCATAGCCGGTGTGTTGGGCTGTGGGGACAAATTTTGGGACCAAGCCATCCAGTCTTCCTGGCTCCAGCAGGGGAAAAGTGCAGCCTGGACCTATAGAAATGGGTGCCATTTTTCCCCCACCCTTGGAGCTTAGTGTGTTAGGCAGTTGTGAGAGCCAAATCATGAATAAACTTCCATTCACAATTGCCGCAAAAGGATACCTAGGAATACAGCTAACAAGGGAAGTGAAGACCTCTTCAAGGAGAACTACAAACTACTGCTCAAAAACAGCAGAGATGACACAAACAAATGGAAAAACGTTCCATGCTCATAGATGGGAAGAACCAATATTGTAAAACTGGGATACTTCCCAAAGCAATTTGTAGATTCCATGCTATTCCATTAAACTACCATTGACATTATTCACAGAATTAGAAAAAAAAACTATTTTAATATTCATATGAAATCAAAAAAGAAGCCAAATAGCAAAGGCAATCCTAGACAAAAAGAAGAAAGCTGGAGACATCAGGATACCTGACTTCATATTATGCTACGGGGGTAAAGTAACCAAAACAGCATGGTACTGGTACAAGAACAGACACATAGACCAATGGAGCAAAATAGAAAACCCAGAAATAAATCTGCACACCTACAACCATTTGATCTTTGACAAACCTGACAAAAAACAAGCAATGGGGAGAGGATTCCCTATTTAATAAATGGCGCTGGGAGAACTGGCTAGCCACATGCAGAAAACTGAAACTGGACCCTTTCCTTACACCATATATAAACATCAACTCGAGATGGATTAAACACTTAAATGTAAAATCAAAAACTATAAACACCCTAGAAGAAAACCTAGACAATACCATTCAGGACATAGGCATTGGCAAATATTTCATGACAAAGATGCAAAAGCAATTGCAATAAAGGGAAAAATTGACAAATGAAAACTAAAGAGCTCTGTACAGTAAAGGAAACTATCAACAGAGAAAACAGACAGCATACGGAATAGGAGAAATTTTTTGCAACTTATGCATTTAACTTACAAAGGTCTAAAATCCAGCATCTATAAGGAACTTATACAAATTTACAAATAAAGAAAAACAACCTCATTAAAAAGTGGGCAAAGGACATGGACAGACACTTATCAAAAGAAGACATACATGCAGCCAGCAAACATAAAAACAAATCTCAACATTACTGATCATTAGAAAAATGCAAATCAAAACCAAAATGAGATACCATCTTACATCAGTCAGAATGTCTATTTTTAAAAGTCAAAAAATAACAGATGCTGGAAAGGTTGCAGAGAAAAGAGAATGCTTATATACCACTGGTGGGAGTGTAAATTAGTTAAACCATTGTGGAAGACAGTGTGGTGATGCCTCAAAGGCCTACAGGAAGAAATACCATTTGGCCCAGGAATTCCATTACTCAATATAAACCCAAAGGAATATAAATTGTTCTAGGCTAAAGACACATGCATGCATATGTTCATGGCAGCACTATTCACAAAAGCAAAGACATGGAATCCACCTAAATGCCCATCAATGATAGACTGGATAAAGAAAATGTAGCTCATATATGCCATGGACTACTATGCAGCCATGAAAAGGAACGAGATAATGTCCTTTTCAGGGACATGGATGGAACTAGAGACCATTGTACTTAGCAAAGTAACACAGGAACAGAAAAACAAATACCGCATGTTCTCACTTATAAGTGGGAGCTAAGTGATGAGAACACATGGACACACAGGGGGAACAACACACACTGGGGCCTGTTGGAGGAGGGGTGGGTGGGAGGAGGGAGAGGTTCAGGAAGAATATCTAGTGGATGCTGGGCTTAATACCTGGGTGATGAGATGATCTGTGCAGCAAACCACCGTGGCACACATTTACCTATGTAACAAACCCACACCCTGGACATGTACCCTTGAACTTAAAATAAAAATTGGAATTAAAAAAAAGAGATGCCTGAAGTATTACCAAATATTATTGAAGGTAATAATCAGGTAGCATGATTTAGATTTTGTAGTGCTTTTTAAACTTCCTTTCTTGTTCTCCTTACTTTGATTTTTCAGATTTATTTTTAGCTCTATTATAATTGATAGACAGTAAACTCAATATCACTAAACTGTACACTTTGATAAAATTTAACATGGGTATACATCACTGAAGTCACCACCACCACCACAGTACCTCTAAAACTTTCCTCTTACCACTTTGTAATGGCTCCTTACTGATCTTTTGCTTCTTCACCTCCTATCCACACTGACATGCATTTTCTAGAATTGCATTTAGATTGAGTTATGCATATCTTTTCTTTTTTTAATATTCCTTCATTTACCCAATACACTTATTTTGGGATTTATCCATGTTGTTTATATATAAAGACATAGTTTATTCATTTATACTATTGAATAGTATTCCATTGAATGAATATACAACATTTTTTAAATCCATCCTCTGATTAATGAATATGTGGGTTGTTTCCAGGTTTTACTATTACAAATAAATCTGCAATGGACATTCATGCTTAAGTCTTTGGGAGGAAGCATACTTTTATTTTCCTTCAATAAGTTCTAAAAGAGGAATGGCTGGACTGTATGACATATGTTTTACATTTTAAATAATTTCCAAGTTTTTTTCTCATATAGTTATAGTATTTCATAGTCCCACCAGTGATGCATGAGGGTTCCAGTTACTCCATAACCTTTTCTGCATTTGATGTGGCCAATGTTTTGGATTTTACCCACTCTGGTGTGTGTACTGGTATCTACTTACAGTTTTAATTTTTATTTCCCTAGTGACAATGGTATGCATGTATTCATGTGCTTATTTTTCATTCATTTTTGGTTGCTTATTGATAGATCAATTGATTTTTTGCTGGTGTATTCTTATGAATATTCTTGAGCTTTCCCCCCCCATCCTTTGTGTTTCGAATTCCAATAAATACATTGCTCCAATATAGTACTGGTATTTTGCTAATTTCCAAATACTCATTTAAAGTCACTTGTTCCAGTATTATATTTTCAATGTTCTACTTTGTTTTTTAAATAATATTAAACATTTATTTTATATTTGCTTTTTAGTAGTGCCAACTTTTTCAATTTTACAAAATTGCTTCATTTGGAGTTGTTTCTGTTGAATCTTGAACATGGTATCATACCTCCTCATAATAAAAGCCCATGTTCCTTGTGAAGATTGATAAGGGGAAAAAATTGAGACTGATTTTAAGGTATATTCCTCTAGAATGTTGGAATTTGCTTCTGCTAGTTGTCTGGCATGCTGTCAACCTGGAAACATAGTTATTAATATCTTCTACATGAAGGTTTAAGAATGAGATTGGGATCATGATTTCAATTTTAAAACTACATGAAGTATAGCCTGTGCCTAAGAATTCTGAGAGAATGTCCAGCAACAAAACTAAGTTGATCAAGTTACCTTATTATCTTTATTTTTTATTTTTTGGTGACGGTTGTGTTCTAATTCACCTTTTCACTGAACATGTGGTTCTTTTTTTTTTTTATACATGAAAATTTTTATGGCTCACTGTAACATACTTTTCAACTAAATTATATTTATAAATCAAAATTGATCTTTCAATTCCTATAAAGCTCTCAATGTTAACAAAATTCCCTTATATTGAATTACTATACAATTATTAATAGTACCCAATTGATTAAAGCATGAAAAATAAATTTTACTGGAAATATATTCCTTAATGAGATGGATGGGGCTTTTAAAAATTAATTCATGTACTTGTAAATGAATATGAGTTATTGCTAGAATAAAGCAACGTTCAAGGGAAATTAACAGCAAATGAAGAGAGTATATGGGCCACAAATAAATTCAAGACTTACAAAATGTGAATTAATGATTGTTGTTAAGTTCATTATTTATAGTAGAATCCTCAACATATTCCAACTAGATTAATATAAAACCAATAAATATATGAACTGCATAAATAATTAAGCACACAATTCGTTGAGTAGGGATAGTGAGCAGATTTTCTCCCAAGGAAAAGATGGATAAGAATTTTTCAGTGTCCAGTAATCTATTGCCAAAGTTTAATAAAAATGTCCCTTTCCTACACCTGAATAAATGCATAAATTAAAGGTATAAATTTGATATGTCAGAAGAAAAAAACAAATTATTTATCTTCTATTTGAAATCAGGCTAAGTAAGCAGTTGAGAGTTCTTTGATTACAGAGATTATGCAAATATAATTATTTTGGATTACCCTTTTAAAATATTGGCTTTGGATCTTTTATTTCTTTTTTCTTCCATTTTTTATTTTCTTTTTTTTTTTTTTAACATCTCAGAAGTTTTATTTACACCCTTGGACAATGTAATGCAATACCATTCAGACGAGTTAAAAGTTTTTGATGTTCTTTTTTCTTTGTTTGAAAGTGAGAGAACTGTATTGGGAAAAGACGCGATGTATTGAACTTCAGAAAAATGTAATTTTCACAAAGCAGGAAATACGGAGGCAGATATTTGATTCAGTAAATCTGAGAAAATTATATGGATTTGACCTTGCTGGCACTTACTTTTAATTCAAGAACTAAAAGAGTATTTAAATGATATAAGCTTCATACTGTCACAGACCAATTGAACTTTGTAGTTCTGATAAGACCTTATATTGGGTAAACGATATCACCCAAAGTTGTATATATTTCCTTTAGAATCTTGAGGTTAGAGGGAAATGGGACCTATTTATGCTGAATCTGTCTCTGGACAATGGTACCTCTCTGCTTCTGATAAAATGATATATCCCTACATCGATCAGTTAGGAAAGAACACTCGTGTTTTAAAAACATAGGTGTTGGCAGGGGCATAGGTCATGGCATGTTCTCTTCTCCCAGTCATTGCCCATCTGATAAGATTCAGGAGCCAACAGCCATTCCTGAGCAATGGAGTGTGTTGATTAAGATGGCATGCTAGAAATACTATGAAAACAGATTGCAGGCTGCATTGAACAATCAGAGAGCTTAAAGTTAGGAAAATAAATAAGGAATTTGTTATCATGGAGCATGTACTTTGACTAAGAGTAGGCGGTGAGAATTAAAAAGATATTGTGAATAAAATGCATTAGAATTAATCATGAATTGTCTTTGCCAAACAAAGGAAAATGAGGAGGAAAATCCTAAGAGAAAAGACCAAGAAACTACATCTCCTAGAATATACGTAGAAAAAAAGCCAAAAAAAGAATAAGGGGCTAGTGAAAGAGATGAGGGGAAATCACATTTCAACCATATATAAGCTCATTAATAAATTCAAGAAATACTTAATAAATTCCTATTTCATACCAGACACATATCTCTAGATAGAAGTTAGAGTCATGTTTAAAAAATAAAATGAAAAATGTCTTACTTTTATTATGCTTACATCATGGTTGAAGGAACAGATAATCATGTATAAGTCAGGTGGTGATGAATGTAGCCACATAGGTGAGATGGTGATAAGAAAATGCAGTATAAATGTTTAAAAAATTAAGACAGTTTCCTTAAACTCTTCAACTTATTTTAAAATAATTTGGTTTAAAACTCTAGAACTGGTTTAAAATTGAAAAAGATCAAAGGCAATTAAGAATTGTAATTTTAAAATAAATCAACATGTAAAATAAGCCTCCTGACAATACTGCTTCAGGCTATGGATGAAGCCCTCCATTATATCTGCTTCTTTGGGCCACTAATCTCAATATTATGTTTTGGAAATTTGTTTATCCTCTTTAGCTTGTTCTAGTGTCCTCAATCATCTTGAGCTTGGTGCCTCAGAGTTTTGATTTGCATATCCTATCTGTGATCCAGACCATCTTCATTTTCCTTTATATCTCAGCTACTGTGAATTTGCCAATCTAAGGAAAAGTCAGGAAATGCAATTCCCTGCAAATTTTTGTCGCTTATGCATTTGTAACCTTGGACAAATCCTTTAAACCCTATGAATCTATTTTATCTACCATAAAAGGGGGATGATAATATGTAACAACAGCTATTGAAATAATTAAATGAGAACCTATATTGTAAAGTGTTTTGTAAACTGCAAAGTTCAACGTAAATAACAAATATTGTTATGTTTTACTATATTACCTCACAGTGGCTTGCAAGCTATTTTTAACGTTAATGCAATTTTTCTTTTCTTCACCACATCTTCAGTCTCCTGCTTTCTTTTAAATTCCTTAACATTGCACATTATAGGAGATATAGTGATAACTATATCCATAGATATTTTATATTAACATTTTACTCTAATAACTTCTTTTTAAAAAGTCTGTCTTGTAACAGAAAATTTGAAGTTCCTATTCTCTCCTACCAAACTCCTTGTACCTCATAGAGATCCAAAAATCTATTCACAGCCGCAGACCACTCTCCTTGCATGCATATATGATTTCAAATGCTGCTGAACTATAAGTGGCTGACTTTGCAGTCTTATTATTTGTGCAAGTTTTAAGTATCTTCTTCACATTCTTTCCACCAAGAGCATATGGCTTTGCATGGTCTATTCAGGAAATACTCATAATTATTCCACTGAGCTCTAGTGACGATGAATGTGTGTGTTATTGGAGATAAATTGTGCAATCTGCAAGGAAAACAAAGATGAATTTTTGCTTGGATATTTTCACTCATTTTGTGATGGAGGCAGATGCTTTACCCCACACAGAAGTAAGGTATTGCTTCAGGGAGAGGAATGCTAAGAGCATCACATGATTTGCCACTTCTTTGTGTGTTTCATGGCTGATTAGCATGTCTTCCACAAACTTTTCTGATATATGGATGTAACTATTTTCCATACAAGGATATAAGAATAAGGTAATGAATGCAAAGTGTTTTTTTTTTACCAAAAGCAAAAACTAAATTAAGTCTGAAAATTGCATGATATAAAATATAAGTATTTTAATACCTCTTGATTAAATATTAGAGGTTGCTTTCTTTTGTGTTCTGATAAAATACATGTTTAGTCAAAGGCAAGAGCTCAAGTAATAGCAGCTGACAATAAAAGGTTTTTATTTTTTTGTTTGTTTTCACTTGTCTGTGTTTTTTTGTGTTTTTTTAAACTTCTCCTTTGCTGATCATTACCCTCAAAACTAATAGACAAAATCATAAAAGCCTCTTTCTTCTAAGTTTACAGTGGAATGAAATAGTAGAAAATAGTTCCCAGGAAGCTAGAATTACTACTGTCAAAGAAAACCACATGCCCAATTACCAGTCTTTCATATATCTGAACACAAGTAAATATGAAGTGTGACCTGTCTTCATTTGTTCATCAGAGCTGAAAATATACTAGGATTTTATTTTCCATGAGAAAATAGTTCTTTATGAGAAAAAGAATGTAACAGCTTTAATGTGGGTTTGCTACTGCCATTGTTGTCCTGCTAAATCTTTATATTTTTCTTTTGAAACAGAAATAAACCATCACATCACAAAAGCAAGGACAAGCTTTTATACAAGCTTGAGGTCTGACTCAGTAGAATGCTACACCCAGTAACAAAAGGTCTATGTACACTGGATCTGCAGGTTCATAAGAAGGAAAAAGGAAAAAAATAAGTATGCCGTCTCTTTTGAAAATTATTCATTGGATCCAAACAGTGTCTTCATAAACCAAGAATACATTCAGGCACAATGTAATAATGCCCAATCTTCACAACTTGTTTCAGTTTATAAAAAAGACTGCAATCCCATTTTGTTCCTGAAACTTCCAAAATCCATTAAACTACTTTATTTTAATACTCACCAGCCACCCACCTAAATGATGTCAGTTAATCCCAGTTATAATATGCAGGATGGTTTGAGGGGAAGTAGAGAGACAATTTTGAACTAAATGATACTTTATGTTAAAAGCCCAGTATGATTATCTTTTTATAAGAATCCTGAAATAAGACAACAAATAATTTTCCTCAGCAAGCCCCTCTACATATTCCTTTATTTTCCTTTGGGATCTCTTTTGCTAGTTCAAATGAAAGAAAATAGGGTATCTTTGAGGGTGTATGAAGATGATGTAGAGGAAGGAAATAATGATGAGGAAGAAACAGTGACACATCCACAGAGTTACTGGGCTTCGCCAGCCAGCATTCTTTGCCCAGGGATCCTGTGGAGGTGTTCGGGCTATTCCTAGGAACCCTCAGGTGATTCCTTGTGGACTGTTGAAGCCCTGCTCTGATAAAGTAATGGTGGTTGTGAGTCACAGAGATGCCATTGCCAATTCCCTTTCTGGGTTTCATCTTTTACTTTTGACCTTAAAATTAATCCTCAGAGAGCTAATATTAGTATTGACAAATGAAGCATAATGAGCCCTGAAAGAGCAGAGTCACTACCAGTTCATTCATTAAGCAGTTGTGGCCTCTCTTTTAAATTAGAAGATTTTCTTACTTCCTAAAAGAACTCACAGATGATTTAAGTTTTTGTTTGTTTTTTTCTTTGTTTGTTTGCATACACGC
The DNA here is from genome assembly GCF_028858775.2 of Pan troglodytes. Lineage (NCBI taxonomy): Eukaryota > Metazoa > Chordata > Mammalia > Primates > Hominidae > Pan > Pan troglodytes. Next base: position 132,467,107 of record NC_072403.2, read on the forward strand.
AGAAAAAGAAGCCGTCTTCGGCTCTTGGGTGCAGTGTGCTAGAATATATTTCTTTGAAACCCAGGGACAGTGAATACAGACATTTTGTATGGTAGAAGAATCAAAGCGTAAATGTTCCATTAAGAAACCTGCAATAAACATTCTGATTCTACTCTTCTATTTATTTTGAAATATACGATAAATTATTGTTAAGTATAGTCCCATTATTTTGCTACTGAACACTCAGTATTATTCCTAACACAAAAAAATGATAAATGTTTGAGGTGGTGGATATCCCAAGTGCCCTGATTTGACCATGACACCTTACATACCTGTATCAAAATTTCACATATATTCCATAAATAAGTATGATTATTACATATCCATTAAAATTAGAAAAGAAACCTGCAACAAACACTTTTTGTATGAACAGAAATGTCCCATAATATAGGGGTAAATGTTTGTTCTTTTTATTTTTCACTTATGTATCATTGCTCAATTTCTCCCAAAATCGATTTAGGTCAATTTGTAAAAAGACCCAAATGGTGTGGAACATGTCATGAGTTCCCTGGAAACAGATTCTGAGATGAATATTCATGTGAAAGTGATATATTAGAATGTGTTCTCAAGATCAAACAAGAGGAAAGAAGGGAGATGGATCTTATAAGGCCCCAAACAGTAAGGCCATATAAGAGAGTTGTGTCAAGCAAAGTCTGTAAGTGTGTACAGCTGTCTATTCCATGTGTATTCAAACTACCTCTGATTCTCTTTCCTAATGGTGTTAAAAAGAGGACATATTTGTAGATCAATTTGCATACTAAGTGCCAGAGGTCATGTCGATCTTTTCTAGTAAAAACACACATCTGAAACAGCAGTGTGAGTAAATGGCCATAGAATGCTTTGGGGAAAGATCCGAGGAATTGCTGCCATATACATTTGCTCTTGTGTTATAGTGGCCTTCCTAATGCACATTCACCCTCTCCTTTAATGTATGAACTCTGTTTCTTGGAACTACCTAGGGGTTGCTGCCCCTTGTTGGTATTACAGTAATTTTGTGTCCCTTTTCTTTAATGGTTTATTGCTACCACTTAGCCTCTGCTATTCTGAAACCTTATTATAATCATTATCACTAGGGAGCCCAGTTCCATAAATGCAACCTCTGTCTTTAACCCGAATATATAAGAACAGCTCACACTGGACATCTTTGCAATGACCATGCCCTCACCATCAAAGTCTTCTTATAACTTTAGTGAAGGTAGTATCTGCTGAGCCTTATTAGAGAAAAAAGACAACTGAGAGAGGAGATTGAGGTTATTGGGTCTTTCATAAGTGATTCTTCTAGATTACCCACCTCTCTTATGCCACCTTTATATCCTCTCCACAACACTCTGATAGGGCATTTCTGGCACAACTCCTTCACTTAATATAAGCCATCAGTTTTTCCAAGCTTTGAAAAGTCTAATAGCATATTATGACTAGATCAATAATTTCAATCATAGAGTTGGTGGTTATAGTAGCAGAACTACAAAAAGAGCTAAATTCACAGCCTCAGCAAGTCTTCCATGCAAAAGTCACAGGGAATAAGTAGGACTCTGAGACTTGAAATAGAATGAATCTGGATAGTTTCACTGAAGAACATTGAGCCCTCTTGATGGGCTAGAATAACTGGCTGTAGGATAGCATCATTCCTATTTTGAGAATCATGCAAAAGACTCAACTGTGGCAGATGCCTTGCAAGCTGATAATTCCCTTTCTCAAGAGCTGGCATCTGCTCCTCCTGGCTATTAATCTAATAACTAGGTAAAGTTTTGCAAAAGTGTGTTGGAAATGATAGGTCTTGCTAAAGGAATAAAGGAATTATTGTTTGAAAGAGCTGTATGTCCTGATATGTGATAGAAAGAATAAGATAATGTCTGAGAATGGCTCTTAAGAGCCATTTAACTTATAGAGGAGTAGGGAAATAGGAAAGTGGGCAAGAATGGTTGCATTGTCAAACAAAGTCCCACTAGAGTTAAATTGGGCTCAGTTTGAGATAGGACCTATGGAAACAGTGTAGATTTCATCTCTAAATTGTCTTCTCCTACACTATACCCTTAAGTATTGGCTAAAAGCCTAGGAATATGTAAATTTCCAGGCAAACTTGGTTCTCTGTTGGCCAAGGTAAAGTGGTTTCTAGCAGCCTGACAGAAATGTTTTTTTAAATGAAAACACCATTAGATGATGTTTTTTTAAATGAAATCACCATTGTGCATTGTGCATAAAAATATAGGAATTCAAGGGTCCATGTGCAAAGCACTGAAGAGCACTGACAGTATCTGCCACAGAACCGTTTTTATTCTGCTTCATGGTTCATGTAGAAAATTACCCTTGCATTCAGAATAAGGTAAATTTCCATTACGTGTTGCAAGGAATGATCACAGGAATAATAAATACACTGTCAATTGGTTCCATAGGTGGTATTAATAGTTTTTATCTATTTTCAATAGAATATGAATGTATGTAGTTGTTTTTATGGGTATATATTAAAATTAAGGCACTCCTGATTTAGAAGCAAAGTGTCAGTGGTGATTAGGACAAAAGGTAGGTCATGGTATACAAACTTTGCCTTGTAGTAGATTATTGTGTTCTTCAATGTGAAGCCTTACCATACAATTATGGCCACCTTAATTCTGAGCATTAACCTACTTAGTAACTGACTTTCTGAGAAAACTAGATGAGGAATGAGGGTAGGTAATGCCAGGGGACGTTCCTTCAGGAGAAATTTTAAAAGGTAAATAAATAATTAAATTAGAAGAAACAAGGGCCTATAAAATAAAAACTACTTCTTGTTAAATATTCAACAAAGTACACATTTAGTAGAAAATTAAAATATTCTTTCAATGAGGTATAAACATTTTTGTAAACTTCCTGAAATTACACCTAATCACTATTCTTTTGATAGACAATATAATAAGCATACATTTTCTAAAATTACATTATAGGTCCATTTATTTTATTTTATTTTATTTCCAACTATAAATTTTATTTTGATCAGCTTATTTTAGACATAAAATTAACTTAAACTCATGAAAGGGCAAAAGGAGAAAAATACAAATGGAATAAAAAGTTGTGGTAAACAGAGGAAAGTTGTTAAATCCATAGGAAAAATAAAATGCTCTAGTTATTATGTAAGTAAGAACAGTTAATTTTAAACAACAAATATTAGTACAGATTAGATCATTGTAAAGCAATTGTATATGTCTCTTCCCTTTGGCCACCTACTTTGACCAAAGAAATGTGGACAGAGGAAACATTCTACTATTTCTGAACGAGGGCTTTAAGAGATGATGTATGTCTCCATTCACTCTCTTGTGCTCCTGCCATTTGCCTTCAGAAGAACATGTACCTGGTAGCTTCTGGTCCAAAGAAAGTGAAGAGACACAGAGAACAGAACAAAATATCTTTCAACAAGCTCAGCTGAGTCTTAGGCTGAGGCATATCTGCCTCAACTGAGATACAGACAATCCCAGCACTTTGGGAGGCTGAGACGGGCAGATCACGAGGTCAGGAGATCGAGACCATCCTGGCTAACACGGTGAAACCCCGTCTCTACTAAAAAGACAAAAAATTAGCCAGGCATGTTGGTGGGCACCTGTAGTCCCAGCTACTCAGGAGGCTGAGGCAGGAGAATTGTGTGAACCCAGGAGGCGGAGCTTGCAGTGAGCTGAGATCATGCCACTGCACTCCAGCCTGGGGGACACAGCGAGACTCCGTCTCAAAAAAAAAAAAAAAAATTAAATGATGATTATGACAAGCCAATAAGATTTGCACTGGTTTCCCATCTCAACAGAAGACTAATATAATAAACCATTCCCTAAGTCTGGATATTCTATCTTATTTACATCCCAATATGTATTGTAACACTACAAAAATACATAAAGTCTTTCTAGGAGAGGCATTAGTACCTCAAAAGGAAATCTATTAGTGTCAGAAAAATTGGAGTCTCAGTGAAAATAACCCATTGTTTTCCAGTTCTGCCTTGTAAGAACCCAAATAATTACTGGCTTTGAACAACATTTTATATCTCTGGACCCTAAATGAAATACTAGAGAAGATGATCTCTAAAATCTCATTAATTGCAATATTTTGTGATTATTTGCTTTATGGCCTTGATAAGATCTGCTATCTGCCTGTGTGACTGATACAAAGTCTAAGCTCCAAGGCAGGATGCAAACTACAAGAACTCCAATCCCTTTTCCATCTATGTCATTACCTCAATTTCACTTTAGCTAATCATAAGTGTGTATATATATATATATCAACGACTCAGTGGTGATTTGCCTCATGCTGAAGACAAGATTGCAATTCAGCAGAATAACACAGGCAAGTTGGCAACAGTGAGCAAGTTGCCACTCGATACAAATGTGATGAGATGTATGGGTAAGTTATGAAAATTGGTTCTGCCGACATCTGCAGAAGAAATCATATTAAGGATAGGTGATGCTGAACATGGCACTATGCTAACAGAATTTCTGGTGTACTTTCAATTCCTCTGGGGAGTAGACCTGACTAAATATGTTTGAGATTAAGTGCAAAGATAAAGTGTACGTGATTGTGAAGGGCTGTTCTATACTCTGAACATCCTGTGAATAACCTGCTCCCCAACTCTGTTACCAACAGAATTCAATTTTTATGTTCCTTTCCCCCCTTCAACTAGGGTATGGCTTGAAGGGTGTCGGAAAGCCTCTTTCTCAAACTATCTCTCTCAGTAGCTAATAAAATATCTCACACGACACCATTAGTTTATTTCTCAACGTTTTCTGGACAGATGACATATTGCATCATTTTGTAGCTTTTGGTGTATTAGTGGAGAAAGGAGTGCGTATTCTCAACGTATAGCATATTAGTGAGGATTTTCTTCTTTTATCTTTGTCCCCAAAAATATGGTGGTACCCTGCTGACTACTAAATAAACTAAAATTATTCTAGCTTCCCTTAATCTAACTCCACTTTTCCAGTTTATATCCCATCACCTTCCATATCCAACCATCTTCCTATATTTATTAATTCTTGATTTGAGTCAGACATAGACATGAGATTACAATTTACATTCTAAAATACATATATTCTTCTTTACATAGAGAGGTTTGCTCAAATGATTCACTTACAGTAGAGCATGTTAGGCAGTATTAATTATTATCAAGAAAAATAAACCCCAAAAGGGAAAAAGAAAGTGAAGCGTTATATTTATTAGAGTGATAAGAGAAAAATATTGGAGTAAATGGTATTTGAGTAAAAAATTTAGATTTGTGAAGTAGTGAGCCGTACGTTTATTCTGGAGTACATTCCAGGCAGAATTAGCCCAAATTGGAAAGGCTCTGAGGTGAGAACCAGCCTCCTGTGTTTACAGTTTGAGATGGAGTGGGCACAAGGGAGAAAGTTTGGAGATTAGGTCAGAGAGATGATGGACCAGATAACAAAGGACCTTCAAGGACACTGTAAATAATTTACTTTTGCTCCAAAGGAGATGGGAAACCTTGGAGAGTTTTAAACCAGAGAAGGATGTAATCTGACTCAAATTATAACAAGATCATTCTGGCCATTGTGCTAGTAATTGACCTACAAGGGAAAGGGCAGATGGCAGAGAAGTTGGGAGGATATTGCTATAATCCAAGTGAGAGATAATGGTGGCATGGAGAGCAGAGTTATTGATAACTGGTTTTATTGTGCATAGACTCTGAAGCTAAACCCAAAAGTTTTCTGTCGTACTAGATATAATTTGTAAATAAAGAGAATAGTGAAGGACGAGAACTTGGCCTAAACAACCTGAACAAAGTTTCCATTAACTAACATGAAGACAATAAGTACAATAGGCAGGGAGGGAGATATCTGGTGCTCAGTTTTGAATAAGTTACATTTGAGATGCCTATTATATCCTCCATATTAAAGTGTAGAATAAGGGTGAAATGAAAGACTATAATTCAGCAAAGAAATCTAGGCTACAGCTATGAATTTGTGAGCTGTGACTTCATAAATGACATTCAAAGCCATAGATTGAATGAGATCACCAAAAGAATGACTATATGGATGAAGCAAAAAGTGTTGACATAAAGACAAAGCTGATGACAAATCAACAAGATTAGGAATAATTAATTACTGCTTAATTTAACAACATGGAAATCGTCAGTAACATTATTAAACAGTTTTGATGCAGTAGTGGGGTCCAAGTCTGATTTTAGTAGGTTGAAAATTAGAGGATTGAGTCTAGAGAAGGCAAGTACACATAAAATATTCTGGGAGTTCTGCTGGAAAAGAAATACATGGACTAAGGAGATTTGAGATGAGGAAAGGAGATGTGTTTTGTTTTTATTTTTCTTAAAGATGGGGCAAATAGTATATTTTCATACTAAATTAGGATTATTCATTATAGAGGTAAAAGTTGATAATGCAGGAGAGAGAGGAAAGAATTAAAGGAACAATGTCTTCAAGAGGAGAAAATACATAGGATCTTGTAAATAAGTGAAGAGTTTGGCCATGACTGGGACTGCAAACATTTAATTCATAGTAATGAATAAAAGCAGAATTTACAAGATGAAATTGAGGTACACAGGTAGATGTGGTAGTTCTTGTAGCATGTGGGAAATAACTTCTCTGTTTTCTCAATACAAGGGCAAACATATTTCTATAAGGGCTAGTGGTAATTTGAGATCTGAGGCATGAGTAGGGCATATGCAGTAACAGGAGAAAGAAAGTAAATCAAATGTAGTCTAATGCTTGGTAGCATTAATGGTCCATGTGGCATGACTGCTCATGAATTTAGAGTCAGATCAATCAGTATTGCTGTATGTTCCCACCCTCTTATTTCAGCATAATTTTGGTTTTTCCAAGCAAGTACAAGAAAATGGGAGAGGGAAAAGTAAACAATAGAATAGAAGAGTATGATTATAATGAATAACCATGAAATTTAAGCTGGAATAGTAAGGTGAATTAAGAACTGGAGGGAAGGAAGGATAATGATAGGAACCATGATAGGTAGGGCTTAGAGAAAGAGAAGGATTGCTGTTCTGGGATTTCAAAAGGGCATGAGATTAAAAAATTGCAGCTGCTAGTTGAAAAGTGGAAAACATAAATTCAAACTATGAAGAGCTTGCAATTACTGGAAGTGATTATATTTAAGGAGTGACCAAGGAATAATTAGCTGAGCGAAGGTGAAGAAGATGCTTTTTGGAGAAGAGAGTTGAAAGAGTGAGGGCCTGGCGTATCAGAAATGTCACTTTGTAGATATTAATCACTAAGAATTACAACAGCAATTTGAAAGAAGAGAGAGACAGTGACCAGGAGCAAAGAAATCGGGGGGAGTGACTTTGGACTTAAGATCTTACTACAACAAAGCAGAGTAGTTTCAGAATAGTCTGATGACATGAAAAAAGCTGGGTATAGATAGAAAAGAGCAAAAGGATGGTGGGAAGGAAGCAATAAAGAAAATCAGGAAGGGGATTCACCTGCCTCCAGGCCAAAGGGTGCAAGATAGAAGAAGAAAACTATCTCTTTTTGAGAGGACTCTAGAGAAAGCAGTGTCCATTGGGAAGAGTCAGGTCTCCCATAAGAGAAATAGGGTAAAGGGATCATACAGAGAGGAGGTGGTGCATAGGAGGGGTTTTATTGATAAATGACAGTGATTTCCAGAAAATAAGAAGTAGAGCTTCATGAGTTGTGAAGAGATAGAGGAAAGGGTCATAAAAGGGATACAGGGAGTCAAATGGGCATTAAAGTCCCCATAGACAATGGAGTGACTGGGAAGATCTTGGTTTGTTCATATTTATATTCACCATAAAATAAGTCTTAATATTTTGTAGTAATTTGTAATAATAGAGGTATCAGATACTTTTCCCTTAGTCTTTCCCTTTATTTTATTTTTTAAAGAACCTGAAACCCATCAATTTCAACATACATATCATTCTGGTGGAGGATGTTAATAATAGGAAAGGCTATGCATGTGTGGGGCAGGCTATATTTGGGAAATCTCTGTACATTTTACTCAATATTGCTATGAGCTGAACTCCTCTAAAAACTTTTTTCATTAAAAATAAAAAGAACCTGAAGCCCAGAGAGAGATGCAATGCCTTGTTTGGCATTTTTCAGGTGCAAATCAATGAAACAGTATGTCTTTTATGGGAAAATTCCTCTTACCACCATTCATGTAACCAAAATTAATTGGTGGCATGTAATTATCATAGAAATATATTTGTCCCCACTTATGTTGATCACACCCCTTCTTGTATTACAGTTATTGATGCTATATTTTACATGACAGAGGATAAGTTTATTGATAAGAGAATTATACCTATTTTACCTCTGAAAGATTATGGCATTTGACCAAATGTCTTGTTAATTCCTTCAAGAGATGCATTTTTTCTTTATTTCTTCTAAAAAAACCCCCACAAAAAACAAAAACACGATACATATGCAGAACATGCAGGTTTGTTACATAGGTATATGTGTGCCATGGTGGTTTGCTGCAGCTATTGACCCATCCTCTAAGTTCCCTCACCTCACCCCCCACCCCACAACAAGCCCTGGTGTGTGGTGTTCCCCTCTCTGTGTCCACGTGTTCTCAATGTTTAACTCCCACTTATGAGTGAGAATATGTGGTGTTTGGTTTTCTGTTTCTGTATTAGTTTGCTGAGGATGATGGCTTCCAGCTTCATCCATGTCCCTCAAAATACATGATCTCATTCTTTTTATGGCTGCATAGTATTCCATGGTGTATATGTACCACATTTTCTTTATCCAGTCTATCATTTATGGGCATTTGGATTGTTTCCATGTCTTTGCTGTTGTAAATAGTGCTGCAATAAACATATGTGGGCATGTGTCTTTAGAGTAGAATGATTTATATTCCTTTGGATATATGCCCAGTGATGGGATTACTGGGTCAAATGGTATTTCTGGTTCTAGATCGTTGAGAAATTGCCCTACTGTCTTCCACAATAGTTGAACTAATTTACATTCCAGTCAACAGTGTAAAAGCATTCCTATTTCTCCACAGCCTTGCCAGCAATCTATTATCTCCTGACATTTTAATAACTGCCATTCTGACTGGCATGAGATGATATCTCATTGTGGCTTTGATTTGCATTTCTCTGATGATCCGTAATGTTGAGATTTTTTTCATACGTTTGTTTGCCGCATAAATGTCTTCTTTTGAGAAGTGTCTGTTCTTACTGTTCTTATCCTTTGCCTACTTTTTGATGGGGTTGTTTTTTTCTTGTAAATTTGTTAAAGTTCCTTGTAAATTCTGGATATTAGACCTTTGTCAGATGGGTAGATGGCAAAATTTTCCCTCATTCTGTAGCTTTACTATTCACTCTGATGATAGTTTCTTTTGCAGTGCAGAAGCTCTTTATTTTAATTAAATCCCATTTGTCAATTTTGGCTTTTGTTGCAATAGCTTTTGAAGTTTTTGTTATGAAGTCTTTGCCCATGCCTATGTCCTGAATGGTACTGCCTAGGTTTTCTTCTAGAGTTTTTATGGTTTGGGGTTTTACCTATAAGTCTTTAATCCATCTGGAGTTAATTTTTGTATAAGGTATAAGGAAGGATCCAGTTTCAGTTTTCTGCATTTGGCTACCCAGTTTTCCCAGCACCATTTATTAAATAGGGAATCCTTTCCCCATTGCTTGTTTTTGTCAGAGTTGTCAATCAGATGATGGTAGATGTATGGTGTTATTGCTGATGTCTCTGTTCTACTCCATTGGTCTATATCTGTTTTGGTGCCAGTACCATGCTGTTTTGGTTACTGTAGCCTTGTTGTATAGTTTGAAGTCAGGTAGTGTGATGCCTACAGCTTTGTTTTCTCTGCTTAAGTTTCTCTTGGCTATACTGGGTCTTCTTTGGTTCCATATGAAATTTATAATAGTTTTTTTCTAATTCTGTGAAGAATGTCAATTAGTTTTATGGGAATAGTGTTGAATCTACAAATTACTTTGGGCAGTATGGCCAATTCGACAATATTGATTCTTCCTATCCATGAAGATGGAATGTTTTTCCATTTGTTTGTGTCCTCTCTTATTTCTTTGAACAGTGGTTTGTAGTTCTCCTTGAAGAGTTCCTTCACATCCCTTGTTTGCTGTATTTCTAGGTATTTTATTATTTTTGTAATGATTGTGAATGGGAGTTCATTCATGATTTTGATCTCCTCTTGCCTATTGTTGGTGTAAAGGAATGCTTGTGGTTTTTGCACATTGATTTTGTATCCTGAGACTTTACTGAAGTTGCATCAGTTTAAGGAGTTTGGGGGCTGAGATGATGGGGTTTTCTAAATGTAAAATTATGTCATCTGCAAACAGAGACAACTTGACTTCCTCTCTTTTCTCTCTCATTGATCTAATACTGGACAGTGGGTGTTAAAGTCTCCCACTATTATTCTGTGTGAGTTTAAGTCTCTTTGTAAGGCTCTACGAACTTGTTTTATGAATCTGTGTCCTGCTGTATTGGGTACATACATATTTAGAACAGTTCGCTCTTCTTATTAAGTTGTTCCCTTTACTATTATTATTAATGTTCTTCTTTGTTTTTTTTGGTCTTTGTTGTTTTAAAGTCTGTTTTGTCAGAGACTAAGATTGCAACCCCTGCTTTTTGTTTTGTTTTGTTTTCCGTTTGCTTGGTAAATTTTCCTCCATCCTTTTAGTTTGAGTCTGTGTGTGTCTTTGCATGTAAGATAGGCCTCCTAAATACAACACACTGATGGGTTTTGACTCCTTATCCAATTTACTAGTTTGTGTCTTTTAATTGGGGCATTTAGCTCATTTACATTAAAAGTTTGTATCATTATGTGTGAATTTGATCCTGTCATCATGATGCTATTTTGTAATTTTGTACACTAGTTGATGCAGTTTCTTCAGAGTGTCATTGGTCTTTAAATTTTGATGTGTTTTTGTAGTGGCTAGTACCAGTTTTTCCTTTCCATATTTAGTACTTCTTTCAGGAGTTCTTACAGGGCAGGCCTGGTGGTAATGAAGTCCCTCAGCATTTGCTTGTCTGAAGAGGATTTTATTTCTCCTTCACTTATGAAGCTTAGTTTGGCTGGATATAAAACTCTGGGTTGAAAATTCTTTTTTTAAGAATGTTGAATATTGACTTTCTTTTTTTTAAGAATGTTGAATATTGATCTTCTGGCTTGTAGAGTTTCTGCTGAGAGATCCGCTGTTATTCTGATGGGCTTCCCTTTGTAGGTGACCTGGCCTTCCTCTGTGGCTACCCTTAACAGGTTTTCCTTCATTTTGACCTTGGAGAATCTGATGATATGTGTCTTGGGGTTGATCTTGCCATGGAGTATCTTAATGGTGTTCTCTGTATTTCCTGAATTTGCATGATAGCCTGTCTTGCTAGGTTGAAGAAGTTCTCCTGAATAATATCCTGTAGTGTGTTTTCCAGCTTGTTTCCATTTTCTCCATCTTCTTCTGGTACACCAATCAATCAGAGGTTCGATCTTTTTATGAAGTCCCATATTTCTCAGAAGCTTTGTTTATTCCTTTTCATTCATTCTTCTCTATTCCTACCTGCATGTCTTATTTCAGTAAGGTGGTCTTCAAACCCTGATATCCTTTCTTCTACTTGGTTGATTCGGCTTTTGATAATTGTGTATGCTTCATGAAGTTCTCTTGCTGTGATTTTCAGCTCCATCAGGTCCTTTATGTTCTTCTCTAAACTGATTATTCTAGTTAGCAATTCCTCTAACCTTTTATCAAGGTTTTTAGCTTCCTTGCATTAGTTAGAACATGCTCCTTTAGCTCATCATAGCTTTTTATTACCCATCTTCTGAAGCCTACTTCTATCAATTTGTCCAGCTGTTTCTCCATCCAGTTCTGCACCCTTGATGGAGAGACATTGCAATCATTTGAAGGAGAAGCGGTACTCTGGCCTTTTGTGTTTTCAGCATTTTTTCATGGAATCTTTCTCATCTTCGTGAGTTTGTCTAGTTTTGACTTTGAGTCTGCAGACCCTTAGATGGCATTTTTGTGGGGGCCTTTTTGCTGTTGTTGTTGATGCTATTGTTGTCACTTTCTGCTTGTTTTTCTTTCAATAGTGAGGTCCTTCTTCTGTAGGGCTGCTATAGTTTGCTGGGGGTTCACTTTAAACCCTATTTATGTGATTTGCTCCTGGGCCTGGAGATGTCACTTAAGGAGCCTGGAGAGCAGTAAAGATGTGTGCCTGCTCCTTCTTCTGGGACCTCTGACTTTGAGGGACACAAACCTGATGCCAGGAGGATTGCTCCTGTATGTGGTGTCTGACAACCCCTGTTGGAGCTTCTTACCCAGTTGGGTGGCATGGGGAGCAGGACACATTTAACAAAGCACTTTGTCCCTTGGTGGAGACAGTGTGTTTTGCTTGGGGGAAACCCACTCCCCTGGGTTGCCTGGATTCCTCAGAACTACCAGGAGAGGATAAGTCTGCTAGTCTACAGAGACTGTGGCCTCCCCTCCCCCTAGTGGCTCAAGCCTAGGGAGATCCGAATTCTGTCCTGATCCTCTGGCTGGAGTTTTGGAGATCCTGCAGGGAAGCCCCACCCACTGAAGAAGGATGGGTCGGGGTTAGTCCTGAAGAGGCACTCTGGCCATAGACAGCCACAGCAGGTGTGTTAGGCTGTGGGGACAAGTCTTGGGACCAAGGCATCCAGCTTCCCTGTGTCCAGCAGGGGAAAAGCTCAGCTTGGAGCTATAGAAAAGGGTGCCACCCTTCCCCTGCTCAGGGAGATTAGCATTTCAGGCAATTGGGAGTCCCAGTGTTGGCTGTTGCCCCTCCCCCAAGGAGCTCAAATGGCTTAGACAGCAGGCAGCTGCAGCCAGTGCTGGTCACCCCTCCCACAAGGAGTTTGGTAGGTTTAAGCAGATTCCAGATGAGAGGCTGTAAGAATCTGTACGTTCTGGTGTTGAAAATTTAGGTCCCGGTGGCGTGGGTTTGCGAGTGGGTTCTTCCAATCCGTGTGTTGCACAGTTCTGTGGAAAAAACACTGTTTCCCTGGCTGGGTAGCCTGCTCACTCACCGCCTACTGTGGCTGGGGTGGGGGGTTCCCCTTCCCTGTGTGGCTCTCAGATGGGCCACTGCACCACACTGTTCTTCCTTCTCTCCATGGGTCATGCCAGCCTTCTAGTCAATTTTGACGAGAGAACCTAGATACCCTGGTTGCTGGTGAAGTATTCACATTCTTATTATGGTTTTTTTCAATGGGAGCCTCCAATTGCCACTGCTTTTAGTCGGCCATCTTAGATGCATGTTTACTGAATGTAATTATTTACGTACCAATGGACAACACGTTAAGGAAAAGAGTATGTATATTTTGATGGAAAAATATTTGAGGTAGATACACATACAAAGTACTGAAAAGGCAAGTCAGTGGGAAAGCAGAGGTGACCTCACTGGGACTTTGTGAAATCAATAGATAAATAAAACCGTATGTTACTAAGAAACAGAAAGTATGAATGCATTGTGAAGCAAAAAGAAATAGAATAGGACAAAATATTAGGAGAAGGATGTCACAAAAACCCCTTGACTTTCACCAAAATTTTGTCCTGTTCTCCAGAGGAATCAACTTTCCCTAAACCCCTAGACCTGTAAGATGAAGATGTGTACACTGAATGAAGCTCTATTGAGACTAATTTAGTAATTCATGATGTTCTATTTTAAGAATGAAACATTATATAGCCTCTATTTTTGCTGGCATTGCTTGCATAGAGAAACATTAGATATTTCTTTTCTATACATATGCATGTAATATGTTATAATTAATATAATCTATAACTATCAAAGCAGAATAGATATTAAAAATCACACTTACTGTGAAATATGTATATTTCATACAGTCACTATAAACTCTGGGTAAAAGTGTGCATGTGTATGCATTCATACATACATGTGTGTGTGTATGTGTATGCATGTGTAAGGAAATACATCCAATAATAAAAATGGTTTTCTCTGGGTGGGAAAATTATAAATGACTTTTTATCCTTTTCTTTTTTTAGGTAAGAGGCGGAAAACTTTTGAATTTACCTGGATGAATTTATTCTTCCTACTAAAATCAGGGAAATGAGCTATAAAATTAACATATAATAGCAACTTTAGTTTTTACAGACAAGATATTTGTTCTCATGTAGTCAGTTCTGTAGGATATGACACAATTTAGAGTTAATTGATGTTTTCTAATCTCATGTTTGATTATGAGGATAATATGTAGTTGAAAAGATCACTGTTGAATATGTAATTTGCTTGTTTACAAATAGGTGTTTTAATTAGTGATGAATGTGAGGAGATTTTACATTATTTTCTAACAAAAGTATTTCCAGTATATGAGAGGAACTATGTAAGTTAAAAAAGATATGAATAAGACAACACTTAGAGACTCCCTAACACATTCTGTAAATCATAGAAATGTGGAAACCAGATATGACTTGCAAGATGGACAGTGAGGAAAAGGCAGGATTTGTTGGAATACTCTGATTTTCCTTTCCTTTTAATCTTTCCCTTTAAATATTAATGTACCTAAAGAACATCTCCCAGTGAAAGAAGAATTAGCTAAGGTCAGATTTTTATAAAAAAGATGGTAGAGGCCAGTCCGAGTGCCCAAGATGAATAAGATTTTATCATACAAAGACCTTTTCTCCCTATAGCAATATGAAAATTTCTTTTCTAGTTCTTTGGTGACATGAAAATTCTAACTATATTGCTTAAAGAATGGAACAAAAGAGACTAAAGTTTAATTATACTGTTTTATTTTCCTTGCAGCTGTCTCCCATTAGCTAGTGAGCAGTGGGGAAAGTTCTTTGCAATCTTTGACCCTCCTACCAATATAGTCCTGTGCAAACTGGTAATTATAATCAATTATAGGCCACAGAGTGGTGAAAAAGACACTTTTTTTTCTCCTGCAGACGCCTATGAGAAACTATTCAATTTTAGGGTCTGAAGCTACCAAAAAGTTCAAGATACAGGGTTGTCTTTAATATAGTAATACACCATTAAGAATTGTGATATTTCCAAACTCAATCTCACCACCAGAGGTTGATTTTTGTGGGTAGAAACATTTTCACATGCTCTTGGGCATCAAAAGCATGCAAGCCTTGGCTCCCATTTGAAAGTTCCATGACAATGACAATTGGAAGACCAGGTAAAATTTAACAGACGTTATTTAATGAAGTTAACGTATTAACACATTCAATTCTCATAAGAAATGTATAAAGTAGGTACCACTATTTACCCTCTTTAATATATGAGGAAACTGACACAAAGAAAAGAATATTTCCTCAGGGTTGCACCGTTAGGAAGCACTAGCTCAAGGAATTGCACTCAAGTCCTCTAGCTTAGAGTTCATCCTCTTATCCAATAGCCTCTACTGCCTCATTGCCTGTGGGGAACTTTATGGAACTATAAAACATTCAGGGAATAGGGCCATAGTAAAAAGGAGTATAAACAGGTAGAGATAGCACTTACTACACTACTGAACAGCCCATCGGGATCAATAATTTCTTATTGACTGCCTCTTCTCTCATTTAGCTTTAAAAGGAATGTGGCTTTCCACGGAGAATGTTGTGATTTATCAGATTCTCATGACATACCCACTGCAATGTGATAGAGAAAAGGTGATTGGCTTAGCCCCTACTATTTAGTTCTAAGTGCCTAAATATTTTATCTTTCATTGTATCTCTGGTCAATGCAGCACTAAACAGATTCTGGAGTTTTGAGTGAAATATGAAGGAAAGAGACCTAAGTAGATGCTTTTGGCCACATTCCCCCAATTTTCTGGGACCAACAGGAGGCATAAAAGACCTGTTAAACAATTAAGGATACTTAGAATATGCTAAGCTAACAAAAGCTTACACACCTTCCACACAAAACATGCCTCATAAATTTGCAGAACCAAATGCAAAATGAAATTTTAAGACCTATTTTTCAAAAAGTATATAGAATTTCAAGATAGTGAAAGCAAAGCATCAAAGTAAACATAGGGCCCTTCTGAAAACGGGGCTTTGTACAGGTTGCACATCCATGAAACTAGTCTGATTCCCCTCAATATCTCAATGGTAGCTTTCATTATGTGGAGTGGCAGACCAGCCTTTCTCACTCAATTCTAATGCAACTTTTCGTCAGGTCCTGTTGGTTCCTGCATTCTAATAACACAAGATTCAGCCTTCTTTCTGTGAAAGTGATATTTCTAAAACTGAGATCACAGAAATGTTCTTCATCCCATCCAAAAATTCTGCACACCAAGCTAGACTTCGTTCCTATTGGGAGTATATGGATGAAATGGGCTAGCAGCCCATTCCTTCTCTACTCTCAGGCCCAACCTGTACAGGAGGTGCTGAAAGAGAGGATAATCCAACCCTTAGCTGATCCACCTTCTTACTTTTCCTTTGGCTTCATAAAAATGTGTTTTCCAAATACTGTGTAGAAAAATTGTGTTCATTATCCCTTTCTTCACGAAAGACTGAAGGATTAAGATAGCTCTATCTGTGATCTTTCATTCTTCCACTTTGCCAGAAACCAGAAAGAACCTCCGTAAAGGTCAGTTCTAGGAAATGCATTGTAAAAGGGAGAAAATTGTATAATCATTTAATATATCTTCATTTTAATCTCTTCTCTGTTTTGCTGTACAAAGAGAGCTTTCCTGTTTTCTTTCTTAGGGCTGTCTATTTCTTAGTTACCTTTTTTATTCTTTTCTCTATTTCTTTTTGACAGCACTTCTGTAGAAAGTTTATCTTTTATTAGCTTTTAGGCCTCCAGTCATCATGCACTGTCAGAATCCTTTGGGGCATGTTGAACTTTTATTCCAGTGTTGTCTTTTGCTCCTGAAGCCTTATCGCTATCATTTCTTTGAAAGGCTGACCCAGTTTAATATCTGAAGGTTAGTCTCTGATAGAACCTTTTAATCACATCAGCAGGGAACTCAACGGTTAGTGTTACTATTCAAGTCTCATATTTATGGGTTTAATTAGCATGGTTAGATATACAGCCGAGAAACTTTGGCCATTGAAGAGTATTTATTAATAATTATTTAAATTCTTGCATCCTTTGTAGTAACCTACCTGAATATGCTTATAATTAAATAACTAAACTGCTGCTAAAACAACTTTTAAAAATCCACCTTTATTTGTATGTATATATTATATATATAAAGAATATAAATATATATATATAGAGAGAGACATTGTTATAGCAATTTTTCCACAACTTCATACCTGATTTCTACTGAGGAACTAAGCATCAGGAGCATGTTATATATTTTCCTTAGTAAATGGGTGCCACTTCCATAAGAAAATGCACTGAAAAATCCTACTAAGATTTCTCTCCCAGAAATATTATTGTGTGCTTCATGAAGAATTTAAAAATTATTTAAACAATTAAATAAATAACTCAAATTAAACATTTATGTTATTACCCTGAGGGCAGTGTTAGTTTTTGAGGCTTATTAGCAGGGGAACACACAAACCTGGAAAGATATAAAAAAGGTTTATTTTCTTTGTTGGCCTCCAACTAATTGCAGTAAAATAAACTTAGTGTTTTTGCCAGCTTGAACTCTCATGGAAGAGTAAGCAATCCAAACTCTAGTCTCTTGATGTGGTCACATATCTATTGCCAAGTTTCTTTTTAAAGTTCCCCAAACAAACACGTATGCCAATTAAGCAATATAAATAAGGGAGAAACTTGTTGTGCCCTCGTGCCATTTTCTCATTAATTCTAGGAGATGACCCCAAGACTTCTTCCCATTTTTATCCGAAAGATTAAATGGCATCTTATCCCAAACGCCTCAGGTAAACGTGCCAGGTTTACTTTCATCTTGGACTCTATACTCTTTGAATGAAGATGAGACCAAACAGTGCCCTTTGAGGTGGAAGATACCTTTCTTCATAATGTCATCCATTAGAGAAAGGTTTCAGAAAAGGTCAACTTTACCTCAGTGAAAAAGAAAATGCTGGCAATTCACGTAAAGCCACTTCTTTCTTCTTAGAAGTTCCCTCATTTCCAAATTTGTTGCAATAATCTTCTCAAAAAAAGATATGAAATACCAAGTAATAGTATAGAGATCATATTCACAATAAAATGCCATGAAATAAAATGTATTTCATTTACGTTTAGAAGTATGAAGGAGAGCATTAAACAGAGTAGCGATAAAGGCCTCCCACCCATCCAGTCTATATCAGTCCAAATTCAGGCCATAAATAGCACACTTAAAGTATTAATTGAAGAGGATGCAATGAAAGAACTATTTACCAAGGTGTAACCAAGAATAAGAGAATCGATAAGATACGATGAAGCACACAGTGACTAAGAACAGTGAGAAACCATGAGTACCTCTAGATTCATAAGGGTAAGAAGATGGAATAGTGTAACCAGAGCTAAACAAAAGCTGTAGCCAAAAGAAAGAGGTCAGATGATAAGAGGTCTGACTGCAAGGAAAGAAACACAATCACTGTCAAACCATAAGCAGCAGACAGGTGGGGGGATAATAAGAACCCAGATGTTCTTTCCTCTCTTCCTGGGATCTGCTAATTGTACCTTCCCTCAACCAGACCAAAGGAGAAGCAAGAATGAAAGGTAGCATTAGAGATTAGAATTTATGGCCTCAAAAGAAGGCATAGACAGATAGAAAATTGATCTGTAAGAAAATGGAGCAAAACCAGTACACACACACACACACACACACACACACACATACATTATAATATATCTTCTTTGAGACTGGACCTTGTATCTTAACACACATACCTTTTCCCCCCATATCCTTGACACTTTTCCAATAGAAGCTTAGAAACCAAGGTCTGCCAATATGAGAACAGTTTGGATTAAAAAAACATTGATGGAAACAGATATTAAAAGTTTAAGCTGTTCTCTCCACTTAAATAAAATCATTATGTTAATAATTACATTATTTTTCCCCTTCATATTGCTGCTATTGAGATGTCGTTTGATAATTATACAGAGACAGTGCCATTTTGATTTTAGCCCTCTGGCACATTAATTATATATTCTTACTTCTTAGAAATACTGACAGAAGTTGGCCCCATACCAAAGAACCAGCCTGGGACTTTTACTTGTATTCACTTCGTAATTCCTTGCTATGACACTCATAAAAATGAGCAATTCAACAGATATTTTGTCTTTGTATCCTTGAGTTTTACAGTATAAAATAATAAACAACTGCACAGATCCCTATGTAGGACAATCCTACACTGTACAGACCTAAACATAAAAAAAACCCCACATTCCTCTCAGATATATCATTTCACCTTTATTTTCACCTTTAGAGCATTTCACGTTTATTTATTTTCAATAAGTTTATTGCTGTCTACAGAGCATATAACTGTGTTGCTGGAAATAGGAATGCAATGTATAATTTCTGTTCTCAAGTTAATTAAAATTATGATAGAATCAAGACAATTGAGTAATCAGTATAACACAAAATAACAAACCCTAAAATAGGAACAAAACTCACATTTTTGAGTTCTTATATATCTCACCAGGTCTCTAAGTGATGCTTATTTAGCATGCATTCCTTTGAAAAAACATCATATCAATATGTTCTATGGCCTTAGTAAAGAACAATCTCTATGTACAAAAGAAGTAAAATCAAATTGTTAAACCTATTGATAATGCATTGATAAATCAGCTCAGGCTTACAAGGTAATATATAGAGGAAGAAAGACAATGAGAGGTGCAGCAATCCAGAATCCTCTTTCTCTAGGATTGATAAATATTGGTACTACTGTTCAAATGTCAGTTTGAGATTGATCTGCAGTGATTTTTTATATTGATCATTATCTCACATAGAATATGTCTGCTACATGAAACAACAAAAAAAATTAACCTTTTTTATTTGTACCTCAAATCCTGACTAATCCAGAATAGCTTTAACATACAGTTTTTTTAAAAAAAAATTGTTTCCAGAATGTAGTACATTACAATCAGTAATTTTAATTTTATGATTTTATTTATTATACAGTAAAAATTGAATCTTTTTTGACACAATTCCAAAATCAGGACACCGAATGGCACTATAACCCCCAAAAATGACCTATATTAGCCATTTATGGTCACAATCTTCCCTTCCTCCTTTACCCGCTGATATGTTCCCCATCAATATAATTTTATATATTCTAGAGTGTCATATAAATCAAATTAAATCACACATGGTATAGACATTTGAGACTGACTTTTTTCAATTAGCATAATGCCTTTGAGATTCATCCAAGTTGTTGCATGTGTCAGTAGTTAATTGGAGGGTGTTTTGGGTTATTGCTCTCATTGTCGTTTTTAATTGCTGAGTTGTGTTCTTTTGTATAGATGCACCACATTTGGTTTATTCATTCACCCTTTGAAGGAGACATTTTGGTTGTTTCCAGTTCAGTGCAATTATGGATGGAGCCACTATATACTTTTAGGGACAGTTTTTGGGTAAACTTAAGTTTGTATTCTTCTAGAGTAAATAGCTAGAAGTGGTATTGCTGGGTCATATAGTAAATTACACTTAAGTTACTGCCAAACTTTTTCCAGAGTGACTGTACCATTTTGCATTCTAATCATAAACGTAGGATAAATCTGTTTGTTCAGCATCATCTCTAGTATTTAGTAGGCTAGAATGTCTAAATTTTATCCTTTCTAATAGATTTGGTTTTAATTTACATTTCCTAATGAATAATGATGTTGTATAGAAATGTTGTTAGGTCTTTAAATGGTTGGTTGATTTTTGTCCACGAAATAATTTACACTGGTGATTTCTTTTCAGGAAGATTTTACAATTAAATTTCCAGAATAATTATAGAATTTCTCTTTTATTCTGGTGAGTTTTGATTGGTTGTGCTTTAGAAGGAATGGGTTTAGTTCATTTAAATTGCTAAATATATGTACCTAGAGTTATAAATATTCAGTCATTGTCCTTTAAATATCTTTATGATTATTGTGTGCAACAAACATTATACAATAAAATGGGAAATGTAAATCAAATATGAAGAAAAATGCTTCTTCTATAAGTAAACTTAAAGCAATAAACTTAGCCTTAGAGACTTAGGTGAACAGATATATTGCCTATCATTAAGATAAAAACTGAACAATTCATATTTGGACATATCCTTATACAAATAAATTTTATAATTTGTTGAATTCATTTAACAAATTATGGAAAGAAAGTTAAGCATGTTTTTCCAATGTAAGCATTCAACTTTTTACATTTTAGTAGAATGGTCTTCAGATTTCTAAACATAAAACATTATCAAATAGGCTAGCTACAGTTCATTTAGGATTTGCTCAGACTTATTTTGACAACTATATAAATTGCCCTTTTGCACTATTCCTCTCACCTGGCAGAAAGAAGTAAACCCTTACTAAATCTGTATCTTCAGGATAGTAAAAAAGAAAACACCATACAATTATTCTACGAGTTTATATTGATGTTTTGTAAAAATGTCTTAGATTTCTAGCAAATGATATTCCCCTAGAACCACTGTGGGTATAATGCTGGATCAACTTAATATCTGTAAAGGAGTTAGTTGACATACAATTTTAGTTCTGCTCATAGATCTTTTGAAGAGTGTGAACCAACTGTATTCTTTCTTGTATCAAAATTCTAGATTCTTAAGTAAATTAGTTGATTGTAAATTAAAAATATATATATATAAGTTAGCAGAGCAGTGTTTCATTTTGAATTGCCTTATAATATAGGATTGAATAAAGTTGTTTAATATATATTGATTAAAAAATAATTAAGTATTTTTAGGTCTTTAATAGTTGCCAGTTATAGCTAATCCAAAAGTTGGTGCTTTAAACTTGACTTAAAAACATTTAAAACAAGTAAAGGGTTTCCAGTATGAATAGCATATTCTGGGATTGGCGGATGAAGCAGGAGGTCATAGAAGATCTTAGGATGTGTGCAAAAAAAGAGACATAAGGAAGCCATGGTTAACTTTCAGCTTTCTGCCTGTTTTTACTTTTAATGAACAGGAAGCATTCAACACTTATATTTTGATAGTTTCAAAGAAGTAATCAGAGTGAAAAGTTCAGAGGATATTTTATTCCTGACATTGCAGTTGTTGAAAAGAGCTTGGTCTCCATAATTTACATATAAATGAATTTCAATACCAAGTCTGTTAGTTTTTTGTGATCTTGGATAAATCTGAGCCTTAGATTATTTAACTAAAAGTGAGTACAGTCATATTTATTTCATATGGTCATTAATTTGGTTTAAAACGTGGTTGAAAGCAACAGCACAGAGTTTAGAATGGAGAAAATAATGTTTTAAAAAGCATTAGGTTAATTCATAACACTTGCAGTTTGCTTGATGGCTGTAATGAGTACTGTGATAATTTGGATTCAGGCTCACAACTGGCTCATCCTAAAAGAGGCTAGCAATATTCAAAAGGAAAGGAAGTGATTTCAAGAGCAATGAAGCGCAGAGATAGAGAAGCCAGTAAACATTAATCTGGCTTGCTAGAGAGTTCCAAATTGAACTTGGCACCTTCCACTTCTTAGCTTAACATAGTAGCACGAAGAAAATGGTTACGAAGTCCTTATTTTTTTCTACTATAACACATATACCGTATTTACATGTATGAATGAAAGAGTCCCATGAATGCACCAAATTGCAGGGTGTTCCAGATATAAAAAAGGCCACAGGTTATGTGCAATCTCTTGTCTTCTATATCTTCCTCTTCCATTAAAGAAAGTTTAATAGATGTGTGCATGAGAGAAAGTGGGGTTATTATATGGACTACCTTTATAATACTCTAAGTTTTAAAAAAGTATTAAAATCACCCATTTATACAGTTCAGTAACTTAACTATAATTATTTTACTTGCTCAAACCCACAATGAAATGTGGTGCCACAGTTAAGTGCCACTACTAAAAGGATAGAAGGCATATTAAAAGTGTTATATAATTTTAAAATATTAAGCTTGGTATTATTCATTTTATCATTATTGTTTATTGCACTTTTATAAATAACAGTCTTTTTATGGTTGATGGAATTATAACTCTGATTTTATTACATCTCACTTACCTGAAGCCATTCAGACTGCTGACCTATACTACATAGTGAAAAGAGTGGCATCTAGTGTCAACTCCTTTAATTTATAAAATCAATCAGATGCTGCATTTGTTGTATTAGTTGCATTAGTCACTCTGTTTGTATTGTACTTCTAATATTTGCAGTTGGATTTCTTAATCTGCCACTTCAGATCAAGTTTTAATTCTGGAAAAAATTAAATAAGAAAGCAGTCTTCCATTTCGGTGCAGTTTATTCATGAACAACGTGGGTCCTGCCACCTCTGACTATGAGCTCTCAGTGGATTTAGATAATAGTGCTTCCCATAGTGACTATCTCGTAGCTGAAGAAACAGCCAGTAAAGGTCAAGGAGAACAGCTTCACTGGATCTCTTTTATCCCTATCATCAACACTATTACAGTGTGCTGAATCAGTTTCAATTTTGTCCTTTCTTAAAAGTCACTGACACAGCAAAGAAATTGACGTTTTGACAAGCGTAGCTGACCACAGCTACCAAACAGAGAAAAAGATACTATTAATATCACTTTTATAGAATGAGAAAATCATAGACAGAATTTTAAATTGTTGTCCAGGAGGATTCTGTCAATCAGTTGTTTAACCAATACCATATGTGAACATGAGGGCCTCTTTTTCAAGTGAATCAGTGCTCATGTATTCAATATTCACTCAACAAATATTTACTGAAGCCCACTGTGGGTCAGACACTCTGCGGGACATTATTTCCCTCAGCTGTCTTTGAAGTGAGGATAATTTATCAAGTCAAAAGGTATCCAGGCCATTAGGGAAAAAGAAAAAATTCTAGTTTGAATACAAGAAATGAAAAATGCACTTGATAACTTTAAGCTACACTTTCGATCAATTGCGAGCTTCAGTGCAACAGACATATTCACACCATACTACTTCCTTTAGCATTTTAACATTTTGCTACTTTCTTTTTCCACATATGTGTGTTCCAGGATACGTTTTTAATGACTTCTCTGCTTTTCAGGGAAAAGTGATAGCTGTGTGCACTTCAGATGTCTTGCTTCAGGGAAATGATGGTTGGCAACTGCTATTCTTGGAGGTTGCTTCCATTCAGATCCTGTATATTGTAGGTAGGCAGCTGGACTAAGCATAGTTCTTACTGCAGGAATTTTCAGCAAATTGTTCTGCTAAATAGAAATATATTACTTGAAGGCTGGAAAAGTGATGATAAACCTGACCCTTCAGCTGTGCTTTTAAAGGTCATTTTGGTTAAATGTAGGCAAATTGTGGCACAAAGTACCTTTTACTTGCTGTTTCTCACTTATGTCTCCCCTCATACCTCATTATGCTAATGTAATGACTTATTTGACAGAGTAGTTTAACCCATAATCTTGGAAATATATAATGGATTTAATTTTCAAGGTTACATTTTCAGAAAACTATTAATGCCCCTTTCAAAGTCATTGAGACTGAATTATGTTTCAGCAAAATATTAAGTACATTAAAGGTCCCTTTTAGATTCAAGTAAAGCCAACAGGCAATCCAGTTGCAATTATTTAACTGCTTTGAGCTCTGAATTGTTAAACTTATTATGAATTATCCATGCTAACCATTATCCTGAAAAATTAATCCTCTCTGCCACATTCAAACTTCATCAGAGACTGTCACCAAAATAACTGCATTTTTTAAACTGTCATAGCTTTTCATTTTTCAGTGTTTATTAGATAATGATTCTTAAATATTCGGAAAATATTTTTACCTGAATTAAATAAGATTGTCTCCTGTTAAAAAAGTGGCTTTTCATTTTCAACAGAACACAGGTATCTATATGTACCATGTCCTCCATCAGCATGGATGCAATCAGAACCACTAAAATTTATGTACATAATATTGAAAAAATCACCAGCACCAGATTGTAGTAATAATGAGTGGGCCTTATAATTAAGTCCTAAAAACTTTTCAGTCTCTGTGATTCTCATCAATAATCTGGCCAAAAACTCAGAACAGACACATGTCAACTGGGGAAATTATCTGCTAGTGGTACTGAGAAGACAATCTTAGCGATTCTTAGCTGTCAGAAAACCTACTAGAATCATCAGTGGGCCCACATTCCTCCCAACACAGATATATTGGTTACTACTATTATAGTTATCCTGCTGCTCATCCTAGGAAATTAAATACTTGAAGTATGTTGAAATATGTAGTTGGCGTGAGTGGGAGTAAATAATATCAGACTTATGTGTGTGTTTGCCAGGACTATTTAAGCTCTTGTGGAATTCTTGATACCTTACAAATTTTAGACTCCTTTCATTTAGTACCTTATCCTCTAAAAGGAAAATATAGGCAGTACTAAATGAAAACATATAGGAAGGTGTATAATAATGCCAAGAGGATAAGGAAATATATACATGGAAATCTCCAAAAGAAATAGGCAGGAAATATGTATAGGTATGAGAGAAAGTATTTGGAGAACAGAGCAACTTTCAAAATAAAGCAGGTATGCAACATTTTTTAAGAGTAGGACTACTGAAAAGAAAACCACAAAGTGAAGCACAGAATCTGAAGGATGGTTGAAGACTGCCATCCTGAAGCAATAAGAGCGTGGGTAAACATAGTAGGATTAAAATAAAGGTTAAAAGAATGATGAGGGTGATGATATTCCTTATAAATGATATTCCAAGAAAATGATTTTCTTTGTTTCAGTAAGAACTATACCTCTGCTCACCCAAAACCTTAAGAGAAGGGTTAAAAGTGTTTATGAGAGGTAAGAGGTTGTGACATAACTTTTGTAAGGCTGTGTATCATTTATGATCTGTACTTCTAATTCAAAGAGATATTTCTATCATTTCAAAACTTGAGAAGCTAGGATAACTTTTATCTGCTAATTTGATAAGTCCAAGAATTACTAGAATGGCTGGTCCACCATCCTTGGGATGTTGGGCTCCCACACATTTCCAAGATGATTCATAACCATACCTGCATTTCAGCAAGTGGGAAAAGGGACAACAGAAAGCAAAATGCCATCTTCCCTGTTATGGGAAGGAATGGGAAGTTGTAAACATCATTTCCACCCACATCTCATTGGCCACAGCTTAGTTACATCATCACTCTTAGATATAATAGAACCTGAGAAATCTGGTATTTATTGTGGATATCTGTGTACCTGACTAAAATCTTATGCTCCTGCAAGTAAAAAGAGAATTTAAAAACAAAACGAAACAGAGATTATGCAATTAGAACATGTGGCACAGGCAGCTACAACAAAGAAGCGGGTAAAAATAAGATGTCAGGCTAGTCTACAAAAGCAAAGAAGGGGAGCATTCAGAAGGTTATTTATAAATGTAGCAAGCAGGGCAATGGAATTACTAATTGTAGTTTTTCATGCAAAAACAACCAAAACTAACCCTGGTTATGTAGGTAGAAAAGGATTTATTAGAAGGCTTTGTGTAGTTCACAGAACCAACAAAAAGGCTGGAAAAAATGGTCAGGAGTTCAAAGAAGGTAGACAGTTTGGTATACACCAGATCATTACTCAGGACCAGTGTAGTTATAAAGTCACTACCACAAATACCTTCACTACCGAATACAGGTTGCTAGGCTACCAGACTCTCATCTCTATTGCCACTGCTGTATCAAAAACCTCTTACCACACATTTTTTTTTTTGGTATTCCTCCCAGTAGGAACATACAGTCAGCTGAGCATCTAGATACACCGTACATCTGATTGTGTTTACTGACCGGGTAAGAAGAGTCATCAGCCCCTTTTCAGTTTCTTCAGTGTGTTTGCATGTAATTCACCATGTGCATCATACATACACACAAACATTCACATTTTCTGAAAAGCCAGTAAATGGGAATTTTCCTTCTTTCAGTTTCAATTATTTAATGAAACAGAAATCACAATACCTGCAGCTCTTATGTCAGCAAAAGTTTCTTCATAATTCAGTAGTAAACATTATTTGGTAATATTATTTTAAAATGTCTACAGAATTACAATAAATACATGATTATGCTTCCCCTAATATTCAATATTTTAAAGCAAATCCAATTTAATAATCCACAAATCTCTTAAATGACTCCCAAATCACATTCCTCAATACCCATATGTAAGATGGGGATTTTAAACATATTAAAAACTTTCCTAAAGATTTTCTATTTTTTCTAAATAATTTTATACTATTAGTTCAAGCAAAATATGAAAAGATATAAACACAAAAATATAAATAACAAAATCATATAAATATTAATTTAAAACTATTTCAGGCACATCATGAAACAAACACAAAAATAATGACTTAGGCAAATGCTTCCTTCTGGAATTGTTCTGTCAAGTCCCCTACAGGGAATGATGACTTATGCTAGAATGAAGGAAAAAATCAGTGAAGTAGAAAAATGGAGTTCAGCCATTCGGCCAGCTGACAGCATTATGATTAAATTTGACATGCAGTAATCTAGAAATCAAAACTGCAAACTAGTTAGCACCAAACAAATTTTATAACTTTACAAAGATCAACCTTAAAGACAAGTAAAGTCAAGTTTTGATAAATTGACCATATACACTGAAAAGAATAAAAGATGTTTCAACTTAAAAGAAAAAAGGGTTTCTTTCAATAAGAGTTAAGATGTAGGACAAACCTATAACATAACCCACATGTGTATTAGTGTGTTTGTGTGCATTTGCTGTAGATTTTGGCTTAACTAGGAAAATGGAGAAGAAAAATAAGATGAAAATGAGTTTTATGAAATAAAGGAAACACAAGACATAAAAGAATAAGAGCTTATTTTATGTTCAGAATGGAAAAAGTTAAAGTTGTAAACACTTAATAAAAAACAATTAAAATACATAAAACCTACCTCCCAGTGAAGTTAAATCCATTTTCCTTAAGAACAAGGGATCAATGAAGAAAGAAATTAAATGAGTCTAAGTTGGAGTGGGAAATTAAGTTACTGAGGTTGGCAAATGAGAGTAGGTGATGGATTGGTACTTTCAATACCTTTGGGAAAAAGGATATTAAAACCATATCATTGATCCGGTTTTGTACTTGTGTTATCTAAGACTCTTTGAAAGAATGTCTAATGAGGTGGAATTAGGTTTGCCAAAATGTTTTATGCCATATATAAACAAATTATCGAAACGCTTGATATTTTTTCTAAAACATTATGCTGTTTGACTATTAACTGGAAGAAAATGATCAAAAGGAATGAGAAAGAATTGTTTTTGGACCAGAAATTAAAATTATAAATATTTTAATTTACCTTCAACAACCATATGGCACAGAATCTAAAATAGTAAAAATCCAGTAACCATCTTACTTTCTAATTTTGTTGTAAAAATTAAAATAAAGCATCTAAAGCACTGGTCTTGGCACATAAAAAAAGATCCATAAATATAATAATAATGCAATAACAACAAAACAGCAAGAAGTAATAACAGCAACACTAAGAACAGTAATAGAAGCTTGAAAAATGACAGCTAATATGATATAATGACTGAGAGATGTACAAAATGAGTTTATGCTCTTGCCTCCTTCCTACATATTCCAGAGTTTGTGATTGAGTCATTTAAACCCATCAAACCTTAGACATATTATTTCTTAAATGAGAGTAGGGCAGGAGCTATTCTTGCTGTACCTTGCCTCTTGGCATTGAGACAAGTCCCAGTTAAAGAAACAGCCACCCACTCTTCATTAATGAAACTTGACTATGTTTATTGTGTTGGCTTCTTTGAGTTACAAGAAATCAAGACTCAGATAGTCAACCTCAACTAGTGGAATTTTGTTTAGTGATGCATAAGGAAGATAATATTTCATGGGTATCCCAGGACTGAGACATAGTTTGGAAACTATCAGATAAATTGTACTTAAAATATATCTATCACCAATGCTAGGACTCTATTATCATAAGCTGATGGGACTTGGGATTAGATTTTCTGCACAAAATGTAGCCCACCGTAACTGGGGTAAGCACATTAGGTGTTAACACATTCATGATGTCATGCTCTCATCACCAGCCTCTGCCATGAAGAACAGACCCTTGGAAGGTAAAGGCATTTGATTATTACCAGCAGATTTAGTTGGGCCCTGACAACTAGGTTTGCAAACCCCTTCTCTCTCAGGGTTAGAACCAAACCTGGTTTCTCTTGTGTAGATAAGGGTACCTGTATACTACCAGTAATTCCTTTTAACATTATGATCTGATAGAGAATAAGTTCAAAGTTAGCTAGCCAAATGAGATCATAGTATTATTATCTATTATGCTAGCAACCTATAAGCCCAAATTTACTTTCTAAATGTTACATTGAGTTATATTACTTTTTAGGTATTACTAAGAATGAGTCCAAACTGAAGCTTCCTACTGTCATCAGAATTTAATCTTTGAGTCTATAAATCCAAGAAGCCATATAGTGAGCATTAGGGGATTATGTCTTATATAGTAATGACTAGTACCAATGAATTTCATGTAGTCCAGAACGCCATGTCATCTTATGCTTTATGCCTTCCAGTATTCTCTTTCCTCTGCCTGGAATGCACTCTCCCACCTGTTCACCTGGAAAATTAGTTATTCTTCAACACTCAATTCTCAACTAAAGCTCCATCTACATTTTGAAACTTCTCTATTCCTCCAGCAAATACAGTGCTTTATTGCCCAGGCTTATATCATATAGATTCACATAATGAATTAAAATGATTTGTCCCTCAGTCATATTCCATGTTGTTGACATAAGGAATCATGTCTTTTAATTTTTCTATACCTCTGAGACAACCACAGAGGTATAGAAAACTCAGCTACAACTAACTCAGATTAGATACTTTGAGATAAAATAGTGCGTATTGCTCATGGTGTTCTGTGAAACTATTTCTATTCCTGATCCAGAGGGGAGACTACTGTATGCATGAAAGATCATTCACCTGTGTATAGTTTCATCTAATAACCAACAAGTAAGATTAATATTAGAACAAAAGGTTTAAAGTTGCATATTTACCATTTTATACCATTAAACTGTAACTTCGTTATTAATCCTCTAGTATTTTTGTAAAATCATGCACTAAGATAACTTTATGTCTTTTGATGAATTGGTGAGAAAATGGAATTGAATAGGTCAATCAGCCAATGGGGATTGAGCACTTGCTTTGTATATGGGATTAGTACATAAAAATTACTGATATGATCCACAATTTCCAACTTTTATTGATATTCAGAGCATCAACATTTGAAAGATTAAATAATGTAAGGGATTAATATTAATATTAATATAGTCTAAAATGCAACGTGAAGAATTGGCAACCAAGGAAAACTGCAAAACTTTAAAAATAAGAGTCTAATGGTCTTTCTGTAGAACAATGTGAGGCATAATTTGGTACTTTTCTTATTCTGGTAGACACCTCTATCTTAAAACAGAAAATACTATATTATTTTCCAATAAATGAGGATTACTGGCTCAAAGGAAGGTATGGATCACTTTGCTAAACGAGGACATATTTCATTTTCTAAATGAATTGAAATTATACAAACTATGCCAAAGGAGATGTGTGTTTGGAGACTGCACATGCTTAACAGAATAACAATCAATCAGTTAAGGGAGTAATTTATCTAAAGTACATATTGATGGTACTACCAACAATGGAATCCAACAAGATATCCCAGCCACCCTTGGCCCAGGCACCAGTCACTGGAATCTGGATGCCACATTCCACTCTTGGTATATCACTGGCCTTCCAGGTAATTTTAAAGGCAACTCCTTCAGAAAGATAACTGCATTCAGAAAATCTAAGTGGATCACAACTGCACAGCATATCAGGGGCTTGAATATACCCCGGGAGCAAGGCCCTCTGTGTGGGCCAGGTTGGGGTTACTTGACAGTGGCACTGATTTTCTATGAGGCTAGAGTAGGTAAATATTCTGGAAATGGACTGATGAAGAAACGTTTGCACAAGAAAGAATATAGGGAAATGAAGATTGGCATGTCCCATCAAGAGCAGGGACACCTGCGAGAAACCTCTTGATGAAGGATTAACCTTCAATTGCTTTCGTCTGTAAGCAGGAATTGCTGTCTGAATGAATCTAGGGCGCAGAAAGGTAAAATTACTTTCCTAACATTGAATGTGGTTCCATATCCTAGTAGCTTGATTAAGATCAGGTCTAAAGACCACACTAATCTTTTTAACACCAAGGCTTTCCTCTTCAAATTATAAATTTTCCTTATACATTGTAATTTCTCTTTAAAATTGTACTACTTTTGGCCATGAGGAGATCTTCAACATTTGTTGAAGAGAATTGCCTGAAGAACTATGTGGTAGGGAAAAGGAACCTTAACCAAAGTTACTTCTCACAAGTACAGAGGTGGCAACAGCTTGGAAAGTACCCAGTACTCAGTTGCCAGTAGTGTGCTTTGGAGCAGAAAGGCAGCCTGTGAAATATAGGGAGTAATAAGGAGATGACTTAGTTGCTGAAGAAACACTCTGAGATACACAAACTCAAGACAGATCAAATGCTTCATCCCAGAAGGTGAAAAGTAGCTATTCTTTGAAAGAAGTCCAGATTTCTGGATTAAAAAAAAATGCACACTAACATTTTTCAAATGTAAACCCAACAATTTTTAGATTAAACCTTTAATTCCAAAGATATTTTGTTTATTTTGTTTTGTTTTAGAAAGAAATAAACAGCCAGCCCTAGTGAAGTGGTTGGTAAACTTGTCCTGAAGTATGCACAATAAATATCTCTATCTCTACCAAATTTAGTCGATATTCTACGAGGTGATGGCCCATCATTTAGCCACTCAGAAATTTTGAAAAGTATTAGCTAGAGCTGAAACATAAAATTCTGGCTTCTGTGAAAATAATAAAAAAAATTAAACAGTCTTATGGATTTAAAACCTGAATGAAGGAGGTGCCCATCATAAGTAGGTGAATAAATAAATTGGGGGATGTTAACATGAGGAAGTATGCCATAATGAAAATGAGCAAACTGCAACCACATGCAAGAACACAGATGAATCTAACAAACATAATATTGATGGAAAGAAGCCAGACCCAAAGCAGTATATACTATATGGCTGCATTTCTATAACAACAAACCAGACAAAATTAATCTATGGTGTTTAGTTAAGATAGTGGCTAACTGTAGACTAGCGTAAATTGTATCTGAAAGAGGACAATGAGAGGGTTTGAGGAGTAATATTATGTCTTTGATCTGGGTTGTAGTTACATAAATATGCTCAATTTGTAAAAGCCAATTGATTTGTGCACCAATGATTGTGTGTGGGGGGTGGGGGTGGGGGTGATGCTTCAATATTTTTTTAAATTCTGTATAAAATACTGAACCTAGATAAAGTGAGTCTCAATGAATATCTCATTTCAAGCAACTCCACCAATAAATGAAGGTTTCCTTCTTGGCAAACTTTAAACTGATAATGGAGAGGAAAAAAATAGACTTAGAGAGAGGAAGCGAAATAGATATTGCAACAATAAGAAATCTAACTAGCTTTGTGTTTTTAACACAATTAGGTGTAATTATCTGTGCCCTCAGATACAGAGCTTTATTCTCTGTCAGGTAACTGGCATTTTAATATGCTAAACTTATATGAAATAAAAAAGGTATAGCTAATTTAAAATTCCTATGTTTTTCTTATTTATTAATATAGACTTTCTTGGTAAAAGAATTCAGATTCCTTTGAAATTTTTCATTATTGATTCATTTTTAACACCAGAGGAAGCTGGTAATGGTAGTCACACTTTCACTTGGCAGAAACTGAGAAACAGGTACATAAAATGAATCCCTAGTGAGCTGGATTTGAAATAACATATTGTATGTTTCTTTTATCTTAATCTGAAAATGTTTCTCCTTATAAGAATATCCACACATTTTGTGGCATGCCTAGCCCAGAGTATATCTAAGCATAATATTTACTTGGAGACTGCTAATGAAGCATGCATGCTATTGTGGTTTCTTTATCCAATTTGATAGATGGACACAGGCAAATTGAAGGGCATCTATGCACTTGAATGCTTGCTTTCCTCCACTTCAGTTGCCCTGCAATTGAAAACTTTTCAGTTAATCACTTTGCTTTGTTTAAAACAGTTCTCTTCTAAAATTACCAGACGAAAACATTAGCAAGAATTTTAGGAAAACCTCTGAACTGGAATTGGAACGTTGGATAGAATGAGGCAGCTCAGAGGAGCATTTATCCTAACTTCTTTGGCTACATGGGGTTTCTCAGGGTATTCCTGCTTTTGGATGCAAACTCTCTGATCTCTTCTAGATATTGATAATTTTCCATTTTCTGCTTGTTATCTCCTAGCTTTTTCTTACTTATAGTCTCTGTTCCCTGCCAAAGAAACCCTGTGATTTTTATATTAAGATTCTTGATTGCGTATAACAAGATCCCACTAAAAACAGCTTAATTTTAAGAGGAAGAGGGATGTTAATGGTATATACAGGTAAGATCTCAAGGGCAAGAATGCAGCTGGTTTTCAAGAAAAGAACCAGGAGTATTTTGCCTTGAATATTCATCTCTGATTTTCATTGTATGTTTTCTTTATTCTCTCTCCCTCTCTGTAGTCCAGATTTCTTTGTTCCCTATTCTGCATGATGAAATATTTCCACCCAGAGTTCATAAGCACAGCTTCAAAGCCAACCAATAAAAAGAAGTTGCCTTTCTCTCAGTTCCAATTCCATCTTAGGAGAAAATATATAATTGCAAATATGATCATAGAAGTAAGACCTTCCAGTGAAGCATGGCTGCTAGAAACACACCCTTGAGCTGGGGTGGGCAATTCCTGGACAGAGGGCCTGAACAGAAAAGCCAGTAGTTGAAGATCAACATGCAATCACTCCAGTGGCTGCAAATCTTTCCCAAGGTGTCCTTAGCTCTGAATCTTTTAGTCTACAACAATTAAATTGGTACTTTCTAGTTCGAATTCCAGAGAGAGTGGATGCTCTTTCAAATCATTTAATTCGTGCACCCTGCTAGGCAGTGCATCCACTAGCCAGTCTGTGATTTGACAGCCCTGGTGCCAAAGTCTTGAAGCACAGCACATTATTGCTTAGGTGTCAGAGGATAGATTGGAGTCAGATTTTCCCAGAAGGCATGGTAGACATTCTAAAAAACTTTGTCTGTCCAGAACCGTAGCATAGCTCTCAAAGGAATGTCAAAGAGAAATATCACAAATATATTCTTTATATAACAATGTTAACGGAGGTCGTGCTAAGGATCATTATTCCTTTGGAGATGTTCTTTGAAGGGAAAAATAAAATTCTGTGGACAATTATGTTTGGGATAAACTGCAAGGCTAATTCCCCTTCTTGAGACTTATAAAATAATATTAGATTATTAAATGCTCTGAGAAGAGCCTTCATTTAACCCATTTACTCAAGCTTACTCGTTCTTGGTAGCATAGTTACAGCTCTTATTTTGCATAGTAGAGAAACCAAATATTCAAGTTATATTATGTGGGGAAAAACTGAGGAAAATTATAACCCAACTTCACATATAAACTAGGAAGTGGGACATTAAAGCTCATAAAAATTCAGAGAATTTTCTCTCTTGTTCTTCTTGTCTCTTTTCCCTGAAAAATTGCTTCAGTCTTCCCCACAAGCCTGATTCTGTACTCAATCAGTGTACATGGCAAAAGGTTACTTCATCAACTGATTTTTTAAAATTACCCTTTCAAAAATACCATTTCAGACTTAAACTTAGAATTTTTTATTTCTGATAATTCAAGGGAAGGTACTTAGGAATAGTGATGAAGGCAGGGATAGCATTAGGTGGCTGGTAAATTAGTCACCTCACTGCCAGAGGTCAATACCTGTATATTAAAGAAAGAAGAGGACATAAATCCCAGTCAAAAAGGAGGGCCATTAATTCGCTGTCCAGGAAGTTAGAATAAAACATCATGGAAAAGTTATATTAAAGTTAACTGAGAACCAGCATCAGTTAACATTAATAGAGTACATATTATGAAACATGTATGGTTCTAAACACTCTATGTATTCTAGTTCATTTAATCCACATAGTGTTGTGGTCTTTCTGCTCCTTAGCTCAGCTAGGTCTGAGTTCTTATCTCACTACCAGGAAGAATTAGGCATACGGACACTGGAGAGAGAGTGGAGTAGAATTTGTTAAGCGAAAGGAAAACTCTCAGCAGGGAAGGGATGCCAGGGAGGGGCAGGGCGGTGGTTCCCCTACCCGAAGGACAGAAAAGTCCCCAGTGTGGCAGGGCGGTGGTTCCCCTACCCGAAGGACAGAAAAGTCCCCAGTGTGGCTGATTTATGGACTCAGAATGGGGAGTGCGTGCTGATTGGTTTGTGAGTATGCAAAAAAGTTTAAAGTGAAGACATCATTCAAAGGTGTGCATGACAGTGTAGAAAACCAATTAGGAAAGGGTAGATATATGTAAAATAGGTGAAGGGTGGAGATCAATCTGAGGAAAATACGCCAAATGGGAAGACAAGTTCTCAATCCGGTTCCAGGATTGAATTTGTCCCTTAGCTTCCAGGCTTTAAATTGTCTTCAGCTTGAAGGTGAGGTTTCACTGGGGACTTGCGTCTATCTGCCTAGGCATGTGGCTGCCTCCTGCCACTCTCAATAGTAATGCTACTAATGAATGCGTTATTCCTGTTTTCCAGATTAGAAAACTGAGGTTGATAAAGCTTAAGTAATTTGACTAAAAACATGCAACCTATAATCTGTAAAGCCAGGATTTGAACAACATAGCTGACCCTATAGGTCTGTAGATTTAAATAGATTTTAGTGATTTTTATATGTAAAGGTGGGAGGTAAAGAATAGTAAAATTGTCATATTGAGCCCTAAACTTAATAATAAACCAAACAATTAGAATGTTTAGCTCGTTATGGATAATCATGTAATTTTATACAAAAAAAGTTATATAGTGGTATCTTTAAGCATCCTCAAATATCACTCTTTTTTCTTCTGACCATAGACAAACCCTGGTCAAATCTGCCTCACCTAATCTTCTTTGGTTTAATTTAGACTTCCTCTTGAAAAGTCTCAACCTAAAATTGGAGTACCTCAGTTATTTGCAAGATTCAGATAAGATTCACTTATGTTTATTATGAAGTGTGAATATCAAGCATGTCCATCAGTTATCTCTAATTGTGTGAGGAAGACAGTGTTGCATAACAAACAGGCCTCCTTTGTTGTTGAATAAGGCTTTGTTTTTGGTGAGCTTTGATTAGTCAAAAGCCTAATAAAATAAAATTTATCTCATTCTATTTGCCAAGGATATCAAATCACCTTTGTAAAAGCAAAGTAAGTGTTCTTAGGAGTTAGTTCCATTTGTACTTTCAGCTTCCTTTTCTAAAGAAACCATGTAGTATTTTAACTTTAGGAGGGCTTAAAAAGCCAGAGTAGGATGGGAAAATAATTTCTTGGGGAACTAAGGAGACCCCACACAGTACAGAAAGGCGTTGGCTATTTATGGAGCTTTCAGACTGATTCCTA
The DNA here is from genome assembly GCF_028858775.2 of Pan troglodytes. Classification (NCBI taxonomy): domain Eukaryota; kingdom Metazoa; phylum Chordata; class Mammalia; order Primates; family Hominidae; genus Pan; species Pan troglodytes. Next base: position 132,503,532 of record NC_072403.2, read on the forward strand.
GAGAGATAGGCTAAACGCAAATGGGAGCTTATGCATTTTATACCCTTCAGTAACCAACTATACATGAAAACAAACCTATTTTAGCAAAATTCCACAGAACTGCTTCATTCTATTTAAATTTGTGGAACAGTTTAAAGATACTCATAACTACATAATTCTTGGAGTAAAAGGATAAAATATTTTTCATAAATCAAAGGTCTATAATAAGTTGAAAAACTACTAAAACAAAACAAAACAAATACAGTGTTCTCAGATTATCTTGCAGCAACAGGAGCAGAAGAATGTGTTGTCTTCATACAAGGGTAATGTGTTGACATCTCTGCCACTGTTTTTAAAAAATCCTAATATTGGTATAATTATTCCCAGATATTTAAATATACAATATTTTAATATAAATTTTATGTTTTATTCTATTTCAATATAAATTTTAGATGGATGTGGTAGCAGAGAAAGGGGTTATCTGTCCAAAATCTGGGGTCCCTGTTACTTAAGTGCAGATTTTTCACTGGAGGTAAATGCCTCCTAGACCCCATTTCCCAGACTCCATTGCAGTTAGGCGAGTTAGGTGTAGCCATGTAACTGAGCCTAAGGCAGTAGAATGTGAGAATTTCTGTGCACTCCTTCTAGGTTTGACCCAAAAAATCTCCTCCAAGTTTTGTTCTTCCAATTTTTTCCCTTTTCTAGCCAAGTCAGTACCCAGCGAAACTTTAGAAGCCCTGTGTTGAAAATAGCTATATTAATCAGCCTGTCTCACTGAAAACCACATGGAGCAAAGTCCTTCCTCATTCCAGTTCTACCCCAAATTATGAGTAATGCTGCATTGGAATGTCATGTAGGCAAGAAATAGAAATAGTGCTGTGTTAGATCTCTGAAATTTTGGAGTCTATTTTAGCAGCTAATGTTATGCTAACAAATACAGAAGCAACTATTGGAAAGTTGTTTAAAATACATTATCCTTTTTAAAAAGAAATTTGTTTTGAGACAGTCTCGCTCTGTCACCCAGGCTGGAGTGCAGTGGCACGATCTCAGCTCACTGCAACCTCCGCCTCCCAGCCCAAGTAATTCTCCCTGCCTCAGCCACCCGAGTAGCTGGGATTACAGGCACCTGCCACCACTCCCAGCTAATTTTTGTATTTTTTAGTAGAGACTGGGTTTCGCCATGTTGACCAGGCTAGTCTTGAATGCCTGACCTCAGGTGATCTGCCCACCTCGGCCTCCCAAAGTGTTGGGATTACAGGCGTAAGCCACTAAGTCTGGACTAAAATATATTATTCTTTAATGTGCAATGTTATTAAAGCTTTTTCTTATTTAAATATTTTAATTATCATTTTATAATGATTGATTGTAAAATATAATTGAAAACCTCATTAATGCATGATTTTATGTAGTATATATTTATGGAGAAAACTACTGTATGTAAGATCCAATTTTCAATAGTAAAAGATATAAATATTACATATATCCCTGTCTGCTAGGAACTTACTCTGCTTGAGGAGAAAATAAAGCATTCAACTAATTATAATTTAATATAGTATTTGACAAGTAACCGTAAATTGATGTCCATTGGCAATAAACCATTATTAGAAGGTAGGGAAAGGACAGTAAATGGTAGAGAATACTTGATGCAAGAGGTGAAATTTAAATTGACACAAATTGAAAATTGTGAGGAAAGGGAAAATGGAATGATAAGTTATATGAAAGATCCAAGAATTAAATCAGAAGTGATGCTTCACATCCATTGGGAAAAGTGGAAGAAGTACAGCTAGAAGTGGCAAAAAGTGGAGAAAGGAAGAACAAGTATACTATTTTTTTAAGTTATATTGAGGAAAATCTGAATTATTTATATTAGGAAGAGATACGGTTACTATTTCATCTGAAACAGATCAACAACAGAGAGTGACAGAAATTGTATCAACACAAAGGACTAAATTTATATTAAGGAAAAAGAGAATTACCAAAGACTTGTGAGTAGATCACTATATAACCAAAATACTTTTAGAAAAGTGAATCTGTTGGCAGTGCAGAAAGTGGAAAGAATGGAGAGCCAGGTAGAAGGGTAAAAAGTTCCAATAAACAAAATACTCAAATTATAAAGTAATCAGAGCTTGAAAGAGAGTTGTTGCAAGGGAAATGGAGAATGAGAAGCACATTTGAAAATACTAGATATTTTAAGGAAAGAACACAATTTCAAGAATGAGTAGACTGGGCTAGGGACAAAAGTGATAATCAAACACATTTGTTTTCTGACTATTCTAAATTAAACAGAGATCTTCCAAACCATTAATGTAATTAGAAGTCTGTAATCAAATTTCAATATCATCTACTCTCTTGCATATAATGACATTATTTTTCATTTATTTATAAATTAATTATAAATTCCATCAATTAAACATAATTATTTAAGCATTGCCTGTCCAAAAAATGTCATTCTGTGTGGACAGATGCTCTAATGTTGACACAAATGTCTGCCTAATGATAGAAACACATTGTTGACTAAGCAAATTAAATAAATGAAGGAAAATTTTTTCCACTCTCTTTAGTGTTAATCATAGATTCCCACTGCAGCCACCTCCTTCAACATTTTAGAGAAAAGACTGTAGCAATATCATGTATCTCTGCTGACATCATTAGCTGGCATCCTTTGGATAGCCTAAACCAAAACCAATGTAAAAATTAATTTAACTAGTCAAAAACACTCATGTCTAAGGTTTAGAGGCTTCAATTTACATCACTGCACTTTAAAGACAGGCTGTTGTATGACTAGTTTGGGAGTCTCATCCTTAAAACTAAAAGATTGCCTCTCAGTTGAAGATGGGCAATCTTGAGTCTTAATCAAAATTAACAAAATTGGTATCAATTTTATTTCCTGCCTAGGCAAAATAGCAAGTTTTCTGATACTAAACTGAGCATTTAAAAGTTCACGAAGATATAAAAGAAGCCAAATCTTGAGAAAATTTTTAAAAACTGTTAGAATTTGAAGATTCCATAACAAAGTCGGTGTAGAATTTCCATTAATCACCCCGTTAATTATAATAGGATGAAAATAATATATTTGAAGTGTCTACTACATACTTGAATTCCTACATCAGAACAAGGTAAGGAATACTAGAAAAGGAGAAGACTGACTTTAATTTACCCAGTGTCTTGATCCATGTCTGGAATATAGACATTCCCTTGTTTCTCTCTGTTTCAGTAAGTAAGCATGGAGAACCCAGTTTGGTCATTCTTCTCCCTAAACATTTCATTTCATGAAAAGAAAATCCTGTAATGCCAACTTGCTTAAGAAAATGTGTTGAAATCAAGACAAGTGCAAGGAAAGCATCCCTTTATCTTTATAGAGAACTGTAAACTATATTGCTAACAATTTCATGGGTTAGTTAGAAAATAATTGACCATTTTAGACAAATAGCTGTTAGGCATTGGAAATTGATAGCCATCATATTTTAAATAGATCTTCCTCTATTCAAAATGACTAAACAAAAATCCTAAAACTCCCCAAAAGAGTATGCAACATAAAGAAAATAAAATAATGTATTGATAGACAACATACTTATGTAATTAATTTTTTTGCAAGATGTAAAGGAAAGTTTTAGTGACACTTATTTGACTCCACCAAAAGCTTACTCTCTAAAACAGGATTGGAGGCTATACTAAGTAAGTGAACTAAAATGCAGAAATGAAAAACAAATACTTTTTTATAAAAACATGTAGGAAAACCCAAAATGAAATAATAAAATAAAAATTTCAATATAAGCTAGTAAGAAGCAGGTTTAACCTTGTATAAAATTACGTGTGAGTTATGGTGAGAAACCATTCCAAAATGCCACAGAATATGACAAAAAATTAAAATAGTAAATGAAGATGATTAGCACAGGAAGTGAAAAAAATAAAGTAATAGGAATAAAAATAAAAATTAGATACAATTAAAGAAAACTTTTCTGAATTAAATAGTGAACTTGGCCTACAAGTATCCCTTTATTCTTAAAGATCAAATATTTCACTACAATATGTTTAATTGTCATTTCAAATATAAAAGAATATCTTGCAAGTGTTCTATCAGGAAGTAATATAGTTTATCAATAAAAGGGCAAAAATAAGGCTAATCTGAGACATTTTCTCTGTAACTTGAAACATTAAAGAAAGTCTACAGAGTGTTATTAATAAGAACATTGTATTATAATTTAAGAATTTTATAACGGTTTGGTTTGTTTTTGACCTATTAAGCAACAGAGAATTCCAAGAAGTGTGAGTTTTTAAAATGTAAATTCTTAAGTAAACTGGACAAAGAAATATTTATCCTTCTCAGAAGTGAGTCAAAACTATATATTCAAAAAGGCAAAACTGAATATATAAAAACATAAGAAGTGAGCAATAAAATTAATTATACCGCAAACTCTGTGAGACTATCCTGTCCTTTTGCTAAGGTTTTTTTCCTCAGTATGGACACAATGCCTGGCACAGAGGAGGTGCTCATAAAAGTATAAAATACATAAAATGATTGAAATGATTTTAAATATGGTTACTAAGTAAAATTCAAGCAAAATTTTGTAAAATCTGCTGTTTTTAATAATGTACAAAAATAGTCTAGGTGTATCAACAGATATTAATTTATCAACTACTTGAAGATAGGGTAAACGACAAGAGCAATGGAATTACCATAAATCACTTAATTTTATTGGTCTTTAAAAATGAAAGAAATGTCAGCTTAAATCTGAATTTTATAAATGTAATGGCAGTCACAAATAGAATTAAGAGCAGGACTTCAACTTCCTAAATCTTACAAATAATAAGTACAAATAAAATATTACATAAACTAGAAAGAACCCAAAAAAGAAAATAAGACTAAGAAAACAAAATTAAATAATAAAATTTCCAATAACACAAAAATATAAATTAAACAATGAAGCAACTCTACTTGACATATCTTCTGTTTAAAATCAAATCCTATTTCATGTTGTTTTTTGAAAAACTGGTCTCAAACCCGGGTGTGGTGGCTCACACCTATAATCCCAGCCCTTTGGGAGGCCGAGGAGAGTGTATCACTTGATGTCGGGAGTTCGAGACCAGCCTGGTCAACATGGTGAAACCCCATCTCTACTAAAAATATAAAAATCAGCCAGGTGTGGTGGCAGTCGCCTGTAATCCCAGCTACTCAGAAGGCTAAAGCAAGAGAATCGCTTGAAACCTGGAGGAGAAGGCTGCAGTGAGCTAAGATTGTGGCACTGCACTCCAGCCTGGGCGACAGAGCTGGGCGACAGTGCTAGGCTCCATCTAAAAAAAAAAAGAAAGCCTCAAACAATATAATCCAGATTGTGAAGTAGAAAAACAAAAAGTTTACCCCACAAACACAATGCATTAATTAATCAAGCTAGCAAGCTGTGATATTAATATGCAAAAACAGTTAAGACAAATTGCATTAAGTAAGGACATGTTTAAAATAATAAAGGTGAAAAGTATATATGAATGCAAACTCCATAAAAGCAGGTATCCACATCGGTTTTGTTCACTGACTATCTTAAGTACCTAGAAGAATTATAGCCCAAATAAAGTTCTTGTGATAGCTGCTGTGGTGCATACCCCAGATCCCAGAACCCCACCTCAGAATGAAGTCCTCATCCCCACAGCTGCTGGCAGTGTTGGCAGTGCAGCATACTTCCTCTTAGGACTAGCCCTCAGCTTAACAAAGACACTTAGCTCAAGGCCATGCCTCCTTTCCTGTGCATGACACACCAATTGAGGTGAGGATATAAAGGTAATACAACTTCACCCCAATTCCGGATAGCTCTGAAAGGCCATTACAGCTCCAGAGCTCCATGTAAGATCAGTCGAGGCTGTTGTAACTGCATCCCAGCCACATTTCTCTCTGTTCAATCTTGCTTCCTTCCTTCTTCAACAGGTACTGAACCTGAGATGAATCCTTAATAACTTTCTGCACAAAAGTCTCCATCACAGAGTCTCTTTCCCAGGTATCCTAATCCAAAGCAGAGCTAAAAATATTGTTAAATTAATGATGTAAAATAATAATCATGATTGTTCATGAACTTTGTAACATAACTTCAAATCCGTAACCAAACACATCTGTGACTTATAGAGATACATATAAATATTTATAGTGAGAATGGATGCTATCTACTTACTTCTAACAGTATATGGTAGATCAGGAATATTAAGTGCAATATAAAGCCATAATGGAATATTTCCATTACCTTTAATCTTTTTATACTTTTTTTTCTCAATGATTATCCTTTATTAGCTTGCAGCCCCTAAGTGTATATTTTAATTTCTTCTTTAAAGGTAACTGTTCATGTAAGATCAATTTTGTATACATTTTTAAAAATCCATTATACAGAGATTATAACTCCTTTCTTTCAGGTTTTTGAAAAGGTGTAAGATTCTTTGTTGCCCAGAATAGAATCCACTTTCCTAAGTATTCCTTAATGCTGGAAAAGAAGCAACATTTGTTACATATGAGAGTGACTGGGAGACATTCTCAGAGATGTGCATTTCAGAAACATGCCTCCCTACACGTGTGGGCACAAGCAACATCACTGCACACTTTTATGTTACGAAAATTAGAACAAGTTCTAAATTTTTAGAATAACTCCTGGCTATCTGAAAACATTGTATTAGAAATACTATGCTCTATTTTTATGTGTTAGAGCAGATTTCTCATTCTAATTATCATGCAATAAAGAAAGGAACAACACAAATAATACCAAACAACATGAGCTGAGCCAACAGGAAACAAAGAAATTCTTGAGATTAAAACCAACGGTCTTATTCCTCTGGGAAAAAGCCATTTTGTGTGTGTTGTGCTCAGAGCCACCACACTGCATATCATCAGGGGACATGATTCACACTGCATTCGACTTGTTATTCTTTTGTGGCTTTGTTTTCTTTACATAATGCAAATATTTTCCACATCTCTAAATCCATTTTATGTGCTTTATGCAACAATTTGCATAGAGTTGATTTCCTGTAAGTCAAGTGCTATATATTAGAAGAATAATCTATACATGTGTAATGAGGTAAAGATAAATTCTATTACCTTATATTCTATGCTAGGAGCGCATGCCTTTACTATAAGTATAGAGAAAGAGATAAAAACAAGGATAGAACCAGGAATTATCACTGCATTAATTCCTTTTTCTAATCAATGACAGAACTAATAGACAACAAAACACTGTAGATACTCAATGTAGTTGGATATTACAATGTGTTGTTTGGTTTCTTTAATTGCTTTAGACTGTATCTGCACCCGTATCACCATCTTCTACATCAGTGGAGGACAGGTTCTATATTATGTTAAGACTTGTCATTCTTGCTATGCTTAACATGTCATTCAAAGCTTCCATTTCAGTTATTATCCATTTTCCTGTGTCTGTGACAGACACCATAGGTTTGCACATCGCATCACTTATCCAATTCTCCACTGTCTTACCTGTCTCTCTTCTAAGGGCTATACAAACTTTAAAAATACATGATTTCTCAGCGTCCTTTTCTATATTGGTTGATCATGTGATATAGTTATGGTCAATGAGATTTAAAAGGATTTTCCAGGTGCCACCTTCCCTCTCCCTCCTTCTTCCTGCCTGAAAGGATGATGTGAGGCACAGAATACAGCAAGCGTGTGATTACAAGGCCATAAGCAAGAACAAAAAGGAAGCACAGGCTGCATGGTGGCTCACACCTGTAATCCCAGCACTTTGGGAGGCTGAGGTGGGCGGATCACAAGGTCAAGAGATCAAGACCATTCTGGCCAACATGGTGAAACCCTGTCTCTACTAAAAATACAAAAATTAACTGGGTGTGGTGGCACACGCCTGTAGTCCCAGCTACTCGGGAAGCTGAGGCAGGAGAATCACTTGAACCTGGGAGGTGGAGCCGAGATCATGCCATTGCACTCCAGCCTGGTGACAGAGCCAGACGCCAAAAAAAAAAAAAAAAAAAAAAAAAAAAAAAAAAAAAGCACAGCAAGGATCATGAAGCAGAAGACTACAGAAATTTGGTCCCTAAATGACACAGTAGAGCTTCAGCAATCCATACTGCTGGGTAGATTATGTGGGAAGAAGAAACCTTTATTTCTTTTAGAAATGTAAGCTGTATTTTCTGTAAATTGCATACAAAAATATTCCTATATGATATGCTCAATCTCCTCTACTTTCCATATCCAGTCCTCAACTCCTGTAAATTCTCCTTTCTCAAAGTCAGTGTTGTTCTATACATGCATCATATTGGTTTAAACTCAGGCTATAGCTATTACTTGTTTTAATGTCTTAGAAAACTTTCTGGTCTTCCTGCCTGTAATAACAAGACACCACCCAATCCACACTCATTATCTCACTAGTGTCTCTCAATTATTTTCAGTAGGAAGTCCAACATTATTATAATGACACATAAGACCATTAAACTGTCCTTTGCCTACCTCTTCAGGTTCATAGACATCAAAATGCTCCCCAACTTCGCACTTCAGTGTATCATCCTGGCCTCTTCATGCCTTTATGCCTCCGTGCAGACTACTTGTTCAGCCTAGAATGCCTTGATTGTCACTCCCCTACACCTCGTCCTTATTTACTATTCTGAATCTTATTTATCTTTCAAGACAGAAAAGTCTTCCTTGATGCTGTACTTTACAATTATCAATACTACATGTTCTATCAGCACACTCAGGCTTAACATTACTATTGGCATATTATGAATACCTGTTTGTTGTCTATCTTTACCAGCTTGTTCTTTGGATAAATTAGTATTTATTTATTTTTACTTCCATACACACAATGCAACAGCTGGCATATATCAGATGCTCAATAAATTGGAAAAACTAAAGGAATGAAAAAACAAGTGTAATTAAAAGTGATTGGAATCATATATATTATCAATTAACTATATCAATAACTACATTTAAATTCTTATTAATTTCCCAAAGTAATTTATGTCTGTTTATATTTTGTTAAAACTACATCTTCATGCAACAGTGTAGACAGCACACGTATCATTTTACCCTGTGTGGCAGACAAGGAACGAAGGTACAAAGAAGAGATGTGACTTCCATATTATAATAGAGTTAAAGATTAAAAATGAGGATTTAAATTTTACTTTAGCATATTTTCACTGTTATACAAATAGCTTTCTAGATCCTACACAAGAACACTCAAAATGTTTTATGTAATGTCATAAAAACATTTTTGTTGCAAATGTTACTGGTTAAAAATTGCATCTATAAAAAGTGCCACTCTTTTAATAGCACCAATATATAGTTCTCTTTATTTTAAAAACAACCTTATTTTGATTTTGATTTTCTTATTCTCAACACTGGCAATGAGATCTCCAAAGACTTGTCATTCAATTACATCTCCTACTTCAGATGGCAAAAAGTATGTCTCCTTAATATTATCTTTGCTGTTACAAAAATTAATGCTAAAAGAAAACATTCTTAAATACACAAACAAAATTAGAATCCTCTTAAGCAGTCACTTTTTGCCTGGATCATTGTAATAATCTCCTGCACAAACCTGTTCACCGTAGTCCATCCTGAAGAGCAGCCAGAATGATCCTGTTCAAATGTGTATTTCATCATGTCACTATTTAGCTAAAAAGTCTTTCCAATTATTCTCCATTTTTCTCAGAGTAAATGTCAGAATTCTTACAAAGTCTTAAATGGCCACAAAAGACCTGGCCTCACATTATTGCTCTTATCTCATCTGTTTTCTTTCCCAATTTTTTATTCTGCTCTAGGTACAGGGCTCTTCGTGTTTTGGAATATACCAGATACATGCCTGCCTCGGGGCCTGTGTCCTGGAAAGCACCTCTTCATGGAGTGTGCCTCAGATGAAGGCCTTATGATCACTTCCTTCGTTTTTTCTAGCTTTTGCTAAAATGTCAGCTTAGCTACTACCACATTGGAATTATAACCACTCTTCCAAGTATCTTTGCATTATGAAACAGTATTTGTCACCCACTAAAATGTGACATACTTTTCACTTTATTAAATTCTTGCTTGCTGTTTGTACTCCCCTCATCACACACACACACACACACACACACACAAATATCATTTTATAAGGGCAATGAATAAAATAACTTTTGTGTACTGATGTAGTCTCAGAGACCAGAATAGTGTCTGGAATAGTACGTGCACCACAATTTTGGATGAATATATTAAACATTAAAATATAGACCTAAGAAGAAGACAAAAACAGAAGAAAAATCTCATAACAATACAATCCATTGCAAAATATTAGATTATCTGTCCTGGAGGAACTAATAATATAACATACCTTGCTCCCATTCAAAAAATTGAGAAACTGAAAATATTGGGACCTTTATTTTATTTCATTGCTTTTTGAGAATGTTAAGTAGTTGCTCCACTAATCTTCCGAGTGAATGTTTTCTGAAAGCTTGTTAGAAAGGCAGAATTTTGTTTCCACTGCAGACTTACTAAATCAGAAATTACATATTAACACTCATGATTTGTATGCATCTTGAAGTTTGAAAAGCACTAACCTCAATCAATCAAAGTTTCAAAGTTGAAAAGCAAGAGTGTACCCTAATAATGCAACCCTTTTAATAGTGGTTTACCAGTGGACAGTGGAAGCAGGCTATTCTGGGCATAACCAATTATTTAGAACTTACACTACCACCCCTTCCAAATTATTTGAAGGAAGGAGCAGGATTTTATCATTGGCATTGTGTAGAACTGTTAACATGCTAAAAATAAAAACTGATTTTAGTTAGCTTTATTTTTTTCAAATTCTCAATATGCACTCTCTTCCCTTAATGCTTGCACCTATAGTAGACCACCCCCACTGCTCTACTCTTGGTATGTCATGGCTTATGGAATATTTTGTTGTTGTTGCTGTCATAAATGTTTTTCTTATGTGATACTATTTTCCACACATGTAAATTTTTTTCAATGTGGATGAAAAATGGCCATTATAGTACACACTGTCTTCCCAACATAATCCAGTATCACACAAAGAATGGTGAGCAAGTCTGGAAAATGCGGGGTACATTTCCAGATCTCCTTACTTTCACCTAAATGTTCATAAAACTGATTCCATAACAATGTCAATTTCCAAGTCCATCATGGGTGATTGAGTAGTGGCAAGCAAAAAAATGAGAGAGGTCAATTTGCATGTTATTTACAACTAAGACCTTTGCTTGGCATCTCTAGCAACTCCCCCAGTTTACCCAGGTGTGCATGTACAATAGGAAAGGGTAAGTGGAGGAAGCGAAGAGTGATGATAACTCTCACCTGATTTGCCTCTGTTTCATCAAGCCTCCATGATTATGGTGTTTTGTTGTTGTTATTAACAAAGAAGATGGAAACAGCTGTTTTGAAACATTTAAAAACTGCCTCCACCCTTGACAAACAACATAGATTTCCAAGGCATTTTTTATGCCATGTAAAAAGATTTTTTGAAATTAGAAAAAAAAGTTAATTTTACTCAGTTCTTTTTTAGTATGCATGCATTTTCAGCCACTCACATTTTCTTTATAAATCAAGTAGAGCAAATTTATTGCTTGTGGAGAGTAAAATGAATAGCGTTTTCAAGAATATGAATAAAGCAGCCAGTGTGCATGCTTTCAACCCAGCTTGATCAGCGCTTTCCAGCTCTGGCTGCAAAGAGTAGGTGCTGCGTTTTAGAGGAAAGCCTCCTCAAATGAACCCTACTCCAGGAGAAGTTGTCATAGACAAAAGGCCAGTTCTGTCTCCTCCATCTCTGTCATTTATCTCTCCTCAAGTCTCTCCATCATAGCATTACATTGTACCATGAGATACATTTGAGATAGAATTATAGATGTGGGCTAGTCATCTGTGCTGTTAGCACCATATCCATCACAAACAATTTATGTGTTGCATTTGTTTTATTGCAAGGAGGCTTCTTCAGCCTTCTCTTATCTCACTCTGCATTTTATAATTGAAAAAAAGAGCCTCATCAACATGCTGCTAACAGTAGTGGGGTGAATAAAATGGCATTGCCAAGTAGTAACCCATCTCTTTAGTCGATCTAACAAAGCCAACAAAAGAAACATGAGAATCTATAATTAATTTCCAATTTACGTTTCAGTAATCAATGGATAATAGTGCCTAAAATGTGAAGAATTTTGTTGATGATTATCCATATAATTATTAGAGGCCTGCACTTGCAGAAGAATTAGGGGTGAGGCACTTTTCAAATAGTAGGTGATTTTGTGCCAGAGGACCCTTGTTTAGGGCTAGTCCAGGTTAGGGTTGGTTTTCCCAGAAAGGTTAGTGGAAAAGCTGTTTTGTGAAACTGAACAGATGACTTCCAGTTATGGCAACTCTGAATAATTTTATGACTTGAAAAATAATTTTAAACAAATGATGGATCATGAAATCTTGTTTACAATCAAGAAAATATTGAAGGATGTAATCTGAGAATTTTATGGACTTGTTAAGTGTGATGGGTGAATTAACTAATAAGTGTTTTATTATAAATATTTCCTCTAAAAACAGTAATATGTGGGTTTTCCCTGAACAATATATTGTAAACCCAAGCTTATATCATAAACTCTTCTGCCCACTCTTTTATGCCACATGTAGAATTAGGAACCAAGTAAAAACACATGAGGCACATGGGGCACAGCAGTATCCCTGTGTTTGTTAGGGAGTCAGTATACATTTTTTTTTTTTTTTTTTTTTTGCCCCTGGAGTTCACAATCTAGTGAAGTAGATAGGACACATGCTAAAATGTAACAAAAAGCACAATGGCTGTTTAGGATTGCATTGGTCTGATTGCAGATAATAAATGCTGTAGTATTTAGAATTACAAAGTTATTCCATTAAAGAAGATATGAAAGCTTCAGTCATACACGTAGAGGAAAACATGCGGATATCCTTGGAATCACAGAAAGTTTGCACGTAAAGGACTTTAGACCTACAGTCTGAGACCAATATTTGTAGGAAGATAAGCAAAAACAGAAAGTAGCATGAGGCTTAAAAGTCTTCCTTCCATGTTTCCTTTCTTTTAAGGAAATGCTACTTCTGTTATGATATCTGGCTAATGTGAGGGACATTTGTGACTTTGCCTTCAGCTGTTTCCTCAGTGGCCTTTACTGACATTTCATTTCCTGTAAAATTCCTACTAAATCAGTCTTTTGAGTAACATTTGGCTCATAAGATACACACATTTGGTCTTGAAGGAAAGTTTTATTGGACTTCACAGCTGAGTTTACACCTCTAGGAGGACTCTTGTGGAATGTGAGTGAACGTAACAGGGAAAGCAAATGCTGGAATATCTGTAAAGGGTGACTGAACATATGACAGCACCATAATGTCAACAGATAGAGGCAGTGGGGCATTTTATATAAAATATGAATGGTACAACATATATTCACTGCCTATCTTGCATGTTTATTCAACACTAATTGAACAAATATTACTGAGGGCTAGCGATGTGCAAGACACTATTCTAGACTTTAGAGATAAGCTGTGGACAAAACAGTCAAAGCCTCTGCTTAGTGGGGCTTACAGTCTAGTTGGAAAGGCAGAGAATAAAACAAACAAAAAAATAAATCCACTCCAAGCCAGATGATAACAAATTGTTAGAATAAAATTACAGCAAGATAGGAATAAGAGACAGACATGAGTGTGATGTGATATATAGGGTTTTCAGGAAAGTTTTCCTGGTAAGGCAACATGTGAACAGATCCTGAATGAGTGATGAAGAAAAATATATCAAAAAATGGGGGAAACTTATTCTGGGCAGTGCGGAAAGCCAGTATTGTGACCACAAGTGAGGCAGGAGTGAGTTTGGCATGTTTGAAAAAGAATGACAGAGCCAATGTGGCTGGATGGGGTGAGGTGAGAAAAAGGGGGCAGGAGATGAGATCAGAAAGAAACAATAGAGTGGGCAAAAATCAGATTAATGGAATTTCAGAACAGCTTCACTTGACTCCAACTCTGCTGGAATAATTCATTAAAGATCTACTCTATACTAACCGAGAGGAATATAGGATTAAGTGTGCAAATGCCTCTGCCTTCCTAGAGTTCACAGTATTAAGAGTGAGACAAACAAGAACAAAATTGGAATATAGTATGATATCTTCTCTTCTAGGTATAAGCTCAGATTGCCAGGGCACACTTAGAAGAATGTATATAAATTTTCCTGGTGCAATCATGGAAGGCTAATTAAAGCACATGACACATAGGCTGAGCTTTGTAGGACAAATTAGAGTTTGTGAGTTGACCAGTGAGATGAAAATTATGCCAGGCTGCCTGAATGGTTTATTCAAAATTACAAAGGCATAGGCAGGCATTGCAAATTGAACTTGAGAGGTGTAGTGGAAAAGCAAAAAGCACTGGAGCCAGACAACGGTTTGAATGTTATCTCTAAAATAGAGAACGTTATTTAAACTCCCTTTAGAAAGAGATTTATAATACTGCCTACCCTGTAGAATCATTGTGATGTTTGGTGATGCTAAATATAAAGTGCCTGGTTTCTATTCCATGAACAGTAAATCATAATTATTGTTTTCACATGCAGAGCTGTCATCTTGAAGATAGATATAGGGTTGGTTTCATTATTTTATTCTCAGACTTTGTTCAGAATCTGAAACAGAGTTGGTGCTCCATGAATATTTAGTATATAATGAATGAACTGGCACAGTTCCTGATTCCTTTAAGTTGCAATAATCCAGGTGATGGAGGCTAAAGAACTGAATTAAGACAATGGTAGTGGAAACAGGAAAAAGGAGAGATAATTCAGAGATATCTAAGCGATAAAAGTAAGATAATTTGTTACTAGTTGGATATGAGGGAGAAGAAAAAGTCAAGGATAACTTCAAGGTTGACAATTGAGTAACAGGAAGAATTTTGGTGACAGTCACTAAAATAGAATAATCAGGAGGACTAGATGCTGGCTTCAGTTGTATAGGAAGAGAAAAAATGAGGCCAAGTTGATTTGATAATCTTGAGATATCTACGGTCCATGGAGGTGGAAAAGCCTGTGGGCAATCAGAAATAGAGTCTGTTACTCAGAAAATAGATACATTGGCATTAATTGAAGCCTTTTTATAGATGAAATTTGGAAGATGGATTATTACAGAAGTGGATGAAGAGGGACAAGAATGTGTTCCAGATAATATTGGTATTTAAGAGGCAAGCATAAAGAAAACAAATCCCTTGAAAAAATTTCATGACTTCACAGAGAATTTAGAGAATCATGAGAAACTGGAATTGCTTTATAACTTACTTTTTTCATGCATTTATAGATAAACAGTGCAAAGCATAGTTTGTTATAGCTTGAGTATTCTCTCGTTGAACTCTCTAACTTAAATCACCTTAATGGCACATACTCTAAGAGTTCATAATGGTGTATGAGAAGTGAGACATGATCAATGATAGTAAGACTCATAACTCAGAAGACAAAGCTCTATTTGATTTCTGTGATTTAAACATTATGTTTCTATGATTTAAACATTTGTCCCATTTTCATATTGGGCATTCAACTTAATGTTATTTCATAGGTAATGAGCAGACAACTCAGATAAGTGATATTATTGAAGGAAACTTTTCCTGGTAGGTACCATTTATATTTTCTGCTCATTTTCAACCTTTATTCAGTTAGGTAAGATTAAAGGTTTCTATTATGTTCTCATTAAGCTTGAATACATTATTTGATACTAATCCAGATAAGGCAGTCATTAACACTTAAAAAAAGTTGGAAGATCTGTAGCCAAAATACCAACTTTTTTGTCATAGCATTCATTAATTGTGCCTGAACATTTCTTCAGTTGCTTAAAAACAGTTTTTATTTTCAAAATGCATATACTCCTATATTATTTTAGTTGATTATAATTTGGTGTTTCAGTGAGTTGGGACTAAAATTCATTAAACTGTATTGTTTCACTGTAAAGAGTAGCTACTATAGGAGTGTTAGCAGACATTCCATATTCATTTGAAAAGTACAATGCTGAAATTATCATAACAATGTGATCCCAATATTTCTAAGCATGATTTTTACAAAAGCATGGTCTGGAAAAGCTTAGATATCAGTGAAAGCAAATGTAAGCATCCTGGTGCAAGACCTTCATTACTGACCTCACATTCGTTTTGACATTAGAGTTAATTTGTCATAAATTGCTGACAAAATGAAATCAAGAATCTTCTACCAAATGAACAAAGGTTCCTTGTTTGTTTTTTTCTATCAAAAAAGAAAATTTTCCAATTATTATAAAGTGTAATTTTTCTAGATAGGACTTATGTATGCTAATTACAAATGAACATACAATCAAAAACAGATTTTGTTTGACCAAAAATTGAGAAGAAACAAAATTAAGCTGATCGGTAGTAAAAACAGAAGGTAACATAAATCAAGAATGGGAAAACAGATAAATAAGCTGAAAGTTAGTTTTGGATTGTGAGTTGTGACTTAAGAAACATTTTGAAACTGACTTCATTAACAGGAGGTGGAAAAGAAAATTACACACTGAATTAGTTAAACATTTCAAAGTAATTTCTTCCATGAGGGATATTTCAAATTAAAAACTACATATTTGTCATTAATCTTTGTTAGGGAAATGGGATTGATGAGTCTTACAATGTAAAGGGAAGGAAAATGTTTAGTATTTTTCCTGAAAATAATGGAACTTATAGTAAGTACAGAATAAAAGCAGCAAATCTGGAACTTATAGTAAGTACAGAGTGATGCTCTACCCTAGTATTTTGCAGCTTCACTCTACAAAAAGCTGCAGTCACAGCTAAGAAGGCAAGAGATGCTAAAATTCTGAAATAAAACATGCTTTCTTTCAGGCCAGAGGGCTGGGAGAGAGGAGCCTGGAACAAATTAGGGGACCCAGAGCCTTTTATGGTTCATGTTTTCATCTTCTCTATGAGACACTATTACCTACCCAATTTCACATGGTTTTTATTTCCTCTTTTTTTCCCTAGGAAACTTATACTTTTTAAATTTAGGACTATGAATATACATACACACATGCACACACATACATACATATGAATACATGTATTGTATATATACATACACATACATACATATATAAATATATAAAATGTCTGGGAATCTAAAATATCTTAAAAACAAATAAAAATTGATGATCTATAAATACCTAATATTTCTTTTCTTTCTTTTTTTTTCTTTTTTTTTTTTGGAGACACAACCTTGCTGCCACCCAGGCAGGAGTGAAGTGATGTGATCTCCACTCTCTGCAACCTCTACCTCCTGGGCTCAGGGGATCCTCATGCCTCAGCCTCCCAAGTAGCTGTTATTGTTATTATAGGCATGCGCCAACACACCTGGCTAATTTTTGTATTGTTTTAGTAGAGACGGGGTTTTGCCATGTTTGCCAGGCTGGTTTCAAATTCCAGGCCTCAAGTAATCTGCCTGCCTTGGCCTCCCATTTCTGCAATTACAGATGTGAGCCACTGCACCCAGCCAATATTTCTTAAAACTCTCAATGTCATCACAAATAAGGAAAGTCTGAGAATATGTCACAGGCCAGAGGAGCATAAGGAAAAATAATATCTAAATGACACTTGGTATCCTGGATGGCATTCTGGAACACACAAAAAAATAGGTAAAAACAAAGAAAATCTGAATATAACTTTAATATTAATGTATCAATATTTATTAGTTTCAAATAATATATCATACTAAAGATATCAATATTAGGAGAAACTAGATGTAGAGTATATGAAACTGCATTATCACCACTATTTCTCTATAAATTTAAAACTATTCTAAGAAATAAAGTTTATTACAAAAATTAAAGGAGAAGTCATCAACCAGCCAATCATAATATAAAATTTCACAAACATTTCTCAATAATTGTTAGAAAAACTAGACAAAATCAAAAGACTTCTAGTATTTAAATCATTTCCAAACATCATCATGACATACATAATTGATATTTTCAAAATTATAATCCACCAGCTGCAAAATGTTTTCTTTTCAGATGCACATAGTTTATTTACCAAGATAGACTATATTGTAGACCGTAATAAAGGTCTCAATAAATTTTAAAAAGACCCAAATCATACAGAGTATGTTCTGTCAGTATAATTAAATTTGAAATAAATATCATATATCTAGGAACATTCCAATTTTATACCAAGTTAATAATATACTTCTAAATAATCACAAAGGTAAAATAAAAAAGGCAATATAAATCATTATGACATTGAGTTTGGTGTCAGCAAGATGGCAAATAGTTTTTCCGCTCATATTCCCTCCATAGTAACAATAATTTGGCAGTGATTCATGGAAAAATTTTCTTCATGGGAACTTCGGAATCCAGTTATAACTTATGAAACCCCAGTAGAGCCCAAGACCAGGAAGGACCATTTTGAGAACACAGGCCGATGCCTTAGTGGCAGCCTCACTAATTATGGCCCCAGCTACAAACCCTGAAACAGCCCTGTCTTAGAGCAGACTCAGCGAAAGCCCCATTTGGCCTTGGTCCTGCTACCAGCACTATCTGCCAGGGAACGCAGGAGTAATATCCACTAATGCTCCTATAAGCAGATCTACTAGCCTTGATCTGACTGCAGATCTTAAAGAGGTCCTGTAACCTGGATCTAGACCTTCCCAGAAGTCCTGCCTGACCAAGAACCTGATGGGAACATATCCATCCATGCCCCTAAAGGCAGACCCACTGACTCTGGTCCAACTTTTTATCTTAACGTGATCCTATAATCAGGCTCCAGCCCCAATCAGCCATAGTCAGGGAGTGGTCCTGCCTCCCTGGGGACTTGGAGGGAGGCATACCCATCAGTACTACCATATGCATCCCTGCAGACCTAGGTGGGCCTGAAAGCAGCCCTGTGGTTCAATTCAGGACTGCTCAGCTATGATCCAAGGCAGGTCCTGCCTGCTTAGAGACACACCTAGTGATCTGATGGGAACCTTCTCAGGGACACAGCAGGAACCACACCTATTTGTACACCTTGTAACAGGCTCACCATTTGCAGACCTCACTGTAGATCCTGAAGTAGACTGTTCTCTCAGTGCCAACTCTACTGATCCAGGTCCTAGAGGCATCCAGATAGGACTTATGACCACTTTAGCCTCTGATAACAGGCTCATCAACTGTAAACCCCACTACAGAACCAGCAACAGCCACATAATATGGCTTTAATTTCATTCAATTGTAATATTAGAAGCAATCCTATCAATTCACAGATTCAGCAGGAGATGGTATATACATGCAAAAACTATTCTATAGAGACTGGAAGAGGTATTATCTCTTCAAATGCAGAGACAACAATACAAGACTGCATAGATTACAATGAATCAGGCAAACATTACACCACCAAAGGAAACTAAGAAAACTTCAGCTATCAAATCTGGACAACTAGAGATCAATGAATTGTCTGACTAGGAATTAAAATAAATTAAAATAATAAAGGTCTCAATAAATTTTAAAAAGACCCCAAACATAAAGAGTATGTTCTTTCAACACAGTATTATTAAAATGGAAATAAATATCATATATCTAGGAATATTCCAAATTTATATAAATTTAATAATACACTTCTAAATAATCACTTCTAAAATAAATAGTACCCTTCTAAAAATAAATTAAAATTTCATTACTAAGTGAAATTAGAAAAACAATCTACAAAAAAATAGAAGTTTAATAAAGAAACAGAAATGATAATAAAGAACCAAACAGAAATTTCAGAGCTGAAGAATGCACTGAATGAACCAAAAAGCTTAACAGAGAGCTTCAGCAGCAGACAGTCATGCAGAAGAAACAGCGAACTCAAAGACAGGTCATTTGAAATTAGCCAGTTAGACAAATAGGAAGAAAAAAGAAAAAGTGTCAAGAGAGATTACAGGACATATGGAATACCATCAAAAAAACAGATATACACATTATGGGGTTTTTCAGCAGTAGAAAAAAAAGATAAAGGGGAGGAAAGCTTGCTTAAAGAATAATGGCTGAACACTTCCCAAATCTTGCAAGAGATACAGATATCCAGATTCATGAAGTTCAAAGGATATCAAGTAAAATCACCCCGAAGATTACTCCAAAGTGCAATATAATCAAAATTCAAAATCAAAGAAAGAGAATTTGGAAAGCAGCAAGTGATAAGCACATCCAAGGAAACCTCAGTAAGACTATCAGAAGATACTGTGCAAGCCAGGAGTGAGTGGGATGATATACTCATAGTGGTGGAAAAAAAAAAAAAAACTATTTCAAACCAGAATACTATTACCAACAAAATTGCCCTTCAGAAATATAGATAAATGGAAGCTGAGAAAGTTCATCACCAGTAGACCTGCCATATAGGAAATGAAGAAGGGAGTTCATCAAATTGAAACAAAAGGATGTTAAGTTACATGAAATTTGAAAATACAAAAATTTCTGGTGAAAGTAAATATAAAATCAAATTCAGAATACTCTAATACTCTAATGCAGTAATGATAATGTGTAAATTACTTTTAATTATACTATAAAAGTTTAAGGTCAAAGGTATTAAAATATAGCTACAGTAATTTGTTAACAAATATACAATATAAAATATGTAAAATGTGACAGCAGTGACATAAAAATGTGGGGAAGGGGTGAAAGTGTAGAGTTTTTGAATAGTGTTTATTGTATTAGCCTAAAATTGACTGTTAAAACTGTAAAATGTTCAATGTAAGCCTCTTGCAACATATGCAAAACAATAAATGTGATACACCAAATTAATAGAATGCAGAATAAAAACCACAAAATCATCTCATTAGATTCATAGAAAGCATTTGATGAAATTCAGCCTCCTTTCATAATAAACACTCTCAGTAAATTAGATATAGAAGGAAGGTGCTAACCTCCCCCCCATACAAAAAAAACACTAGTAGTAGATATACAGAAGACAAAGAGATAGACATCAAAATATACCACTAAAAGGTCAGTAAATAACAAAGGTAGACAGCAAAGGAAGAAGAAATGAACAAATGAATTACAAATAAAAAATAAAATAGAAAACAATGAATAAAATGACAATACCTTTCCCTTACCTATCTTAATGATACCTTACAAATACCAATGTCTTACCTATCCATAATTACTTTAAATATAATGAATTAAACTGTCCAACCAAAAGATATAAAGTGGCAGAATAAATCAAATAAACAAGATCCAACAATATGCTGCCTACCGGAAGCTCACTTTAGCTTTAAGAACACACACAGTTCAAAAAGAGAAGAGAAGGAAAAAGACAGTCCATGCAAATAGTAACCAAAGAGAGCAGGGGTGGCTATACTTATATCAGACAAAATGGGCTTTTAGTCAAAATGTGTCACAAGAGACAAAAAAGGTCACTATATAAAAACAAAATGATCAATTCATAAAGAAGATATCACAATTATATATATATATATATATGCACCCAATATGGGAGCAACCAAATATACAAAGCAAATATTAACAAAACTGAAGGAAGAAATACACAGCAATGTAATAATAGCAAGAGACTCAATACTCCACTTTCACCAATAGATAGAATATCCAGACCGAAAACCAATAAGTAAGCAATAGACTTGAACAATACGGATCAAATGGATTTGACAGACATATAGAGAACATTCCGTCCAATAGCAGCAGAAAAGACATCCTTTTCATGCACACACAGAACATTCCCCAGGATAGAATATACATTTGACCACGAACAAACCGTAGCATATTCAAGAAGACTGAAATCATATTGAGTATCTTTTCTGACCACCATGTTATAACTAAAAATCGATAAGGTGATAATATTGGAAAATTCACAAAACAATACTCTCCTGAATAACTGATGAGTCAAAGAAACAACTGAAAAGGAAATAAAATAATATATTGAGACAAACAAAATTGGAAACCAATATATAAAAACTTATGGAATATTGCAAAAGCAGCTCTATGTGGAAGTTCATGGTGATAAATGCCTCTGTTAAGAAAAAAGAAAGATCTTAAACAACCTAATATCACACCTCAAGGAACTAAAAAAAAGATGAACAAACTAAGTTGACAGGTAGCAAAACTATGAAAATAATAACAATTAGAGTAGAAATAAAATTAAATAAAGACTAGAAAGACAATAGAAATGATCAAGAAATCATTGTTTGAAAAAATGAACAGAATAAACAAATCTTTAGTCTAAGAAAAAGATAAAGAGAACTCAAATAAATGAAAGCGCAGACATTACAATTGATACCACAGAAATAGAAAGGATCATTACAGACTACTGTAAATAATTATATGTCAACAAATTGGATAAGCTAAAATAAATGGATAACTGCCTACAAGATTGAATCATGAATAAATAGAAAATGTAAACAGATCAATAATAAGGAGATTGATGCAGTAATTAACAAAATCTTCTGAAAAGAAAAGACCAGGAACAGATGGCTTCATAAGTGAATTCTAATAAATATTTAAAGATGAATTAATATCAATCCTTCTCAAACTCTTTCAAAAAACTGAAGAAGAGAGAAAATTTCCAAATTCATTTTATTAGTCCAGCATTACCATATACAAAAGCCAGTTAAAGACACTACAAGAAAATAAAATTATAGGCCAATGAACAAGGATGAACATAGCAAAAATTATAAGGAAAATACTAGCAAGCCAACGTCAACAGCACATTAAAATAATTATAACCAATTTATCATTGGCATGTAAGGATAGTTCAACATATGCAAAACAATAAATGTGATATACCACATTAATAGAATACAGAATAAAAACCACAAGATCATCTCATTAGATTCATAAAAAGCAATTCACAAAAATCAACCTCCTTTCATAATAAACACTTTCTCAGTAAACTAGATACAGAAGGAAAGTACCTCAACATATTAAATGCTGCATATTACAAGCCCATAAATAAAATGCATCCAAACTGGAAAAGAAGTAAAATTATTTCTGTTAACAAATAACATGGTCCTATATGTAGAAAACTGTAAGGACTACAACAAAAAACTATTGGAGTGAATAAATGAATTTAGCAAACTCTTAGGACACAAAATTAACATATAAGATTTAATTGTTTCTATATATTAACTATAAACTATCTGAAAAAGAAATTAGGTTAACAATTTCATTTATGATAGCATCAAAAAGAAAAAAAAGTACTGAGAAATAAATATAACCAAGGATGTGAAAGACCTACACCTAAAAACTAGAGCACATTGATGAAAAAAGTTAAGAGACATAAACACTTGAGAAGCTGTCACATGTTTTGGCATTGGAAGAATTAATAATGTGAAAGTGCCCACATTATGCAATCCCTATCAAAATTCCTATGGCATTTTTCACAGAAATAGAGAAAATAATTCTAAAATTCCTATAGAACTACAAAAGACTCCAAATAGTCAGTGCAATCTTAGTAAAGAAGAAAAAACAAAAGACATTGCAATTCCTGATTTCAAATTTAATTATAAAATTATACTAATAAGAACAGTAAGGTACCAGAATAGAAACAGACACTCAGTCCAATGGAACAGACTGGATAGCCCAGAAGTAAACCCATGCATACACAACTAACTAATCTTTGACAAGGACCCAAAGAATACACATTGGAAAAATGATAGTCTCTTCAATAAATGGTGTTGAAAACACTGGATATCTATATGCAAAAAAAAAAAAAAAAGAAAAAGAAAAAGAAAAAAGAAACTGGATCCCTATTTTATACACACACACAAAAATTAACTCAAAATGGATTAAAGACTTCAGTGTAAGACCTGAAACTGTAAAACCATAGAAATTCTTAGAAGAAAACATAAGGAAAAAGCTCCTGGACATATTGGTTTTGGAAATCATTTTCTTGGATATGACACCAAAATCATGGGCAGCAAAAGCAAAAATAAATGAGCAGGCTACATCAAACTAAAAAATCTTCTGTATGGAAAAGGAAACCATGAATAAAATAAAAAAAACCTATGGAATGGGAGAGAATATTTTCAAACCATATATCTGATAAGGGTTAATGTCCAAGATATATAGGAAACTCATGCAAGTTGATAGCAAAAAAACAAATAACCCAATTAACAAATGGGGAAAGGAACTAAATAAACATATTTCAAAAGAAGCTAATGGGTTAACAGGTATATGAAAAAGTGCTCAAAATCACCAACAATCAAGGAAATGCAAATCAAAACCATAATGAGATATTGCCTCACGGTTAGTAGACTATTAACGAAAAAGATAAAAACAAAATAAGTGAGAAAGATTTCACAATCAAGACACCAAAAGCAATTGCAACAAAAGCAAAAATTGGCAAATGGGATCTGATTAAACTAAAGAGCTTCTGCACAGCAAAAGAAACTATCAACAGACTAAACAGACAATCTACAGAATGGGAGAAAAGTTTTGCAAACCATGCATCTAACAAAGGTCTAGTATGCAGTATCCGCAAGGAACTTAAATTTATAAGGAAAAACAAACAACCCCATTAAAAAGTGGGCAAACAATACGAACATACAAATTTCAAAAGAAGACATACATGCAACCAACGAACATATTTAAAGGGCTCAATATCACAGATCATTAGAGAAATGTGAGTCAAAACCACAATTAGATACCATCTCACATCAGTAAGAATGGCTATTTTTAGAAAGTCAAAAAATAACAGATGCTGGCAAAGTTGGGGAGAAAAGGAAGTGCTTATACACTGTTGGTGAGAGTGTAAATTAGTTCAACCATTGTGGAAAGCAGTGGCTATTCCTCAAAGAGCTAAAAACGGAAGTATTATTTGACCTAGCAATCCCATTACTGAGTATATACACAAAAAAATATAAATCATTCTACTATAAAGACACATGTACATGTATGTGCTTTGCAACACTGTTCACAATAGCAAAGACATGGAATCAACCTAAATGCTCATCAGTGGCAGATTGGGTAAAGAAAATGTCATACATTTACACCATGGAATACTATACAGCCATAACAAAGAACAAGATCATGTCCATTGCAGGGACATGATGGAGCTGGAGGCTATTATCCTTAGCAAATTAATGCAGGAACAGAAAACCAAATACCACGTGTTTAGTGGGAGCTAAACGATGAGAACACATGGACACAAAGTGTGGAACAACAGACACTGCAGCTTACTTGAAGGTAGAGGGTGGGAAGAGGGAGAGAATCAGAAAAAAATAACTATTGGATACCAGGCTTTTTACCTGGGTGATGAAATAATCTATACAACAAATCTCCATGATATGAGTTTCTCTATATAACAAACCTGTACATGTACCCTTAGACCAACATTAAACGGTTTTTTTTAATATAAGTGTTGGCAAGGTTGCGGAGAAAACACAACCCTTGGTGTCCAACTATAATAAAAAACTGTATGCAAAATCCTCAGAAAATTAAAACTGAGCAATATAATTAAGCAATCCCACTACTGAATTATATATTCAAAGGAAATGAAATGAGTATCTTAAAGAGATACCTGTACCTCCATGTTCATTACAGCAATATTTACAAGAGATGAAATATGGAAACAATCTAAATGGCTATCAACAAATAAATGGATAAGAAAAAAATGCATGTGGAATACAAACAGGCACACATATGTACATACACACACAATAAAATATTAAATGTTTATTGTAAGCATTTTGCAACATATGCAAAGCAATAAAAGAAAAAAGAAAGAAAGAAGTCCTGCTATTTGCAATAACATTGATGAACCTAGAGGACATCATGCTAAGTGAAATAGCCAGACACAGAAAGACAAATACTGCATGATCTCACCTATACATGGAATCTAAAAAGTTGAATTCACAGAAGCAGAGAGGGAATGGTGGTTGATAGGGGCCAGCGGGTGAGGACATGGGGGGAGATATTGGTCAAAAGGTGCAAACTTTCAGTTATAAGATGAATAATTTCCAGTAATCTAGTGTATGACATGGCGACTGCAGTTTATAATGCTGTATTGTGAACGTGAAATTTGCTAAGACATTAGATCTTATTGTTCTCACCGCACACATTGTATTAGTCAGGGTTCTCTAGAGGGACAGAACTAATAGGATAGATGTATACATAAAATTTATTAAGGAGTGTTAACTAACCTGATCACAAGTTCTCACAATAGGCCAATGGGCAAGCTGAGGAGCAAGGAAGCCAGTCTGAATCCCAAAGCTGAAGAACTTGAAGTCTGATGTTCAAGGGCAGGAAGCATCCAGCATGGGAGAAAGATGTAGGCTTTTCTTCTGTCTGCTTTTGTTCTAGCCTTGCTGGAAGCTGATTAGATTGTGCTCACCCAGATTGAGGGTGAGTCTGCCTTTCCCAGTCCACTGACTCAAATGTTAAGCTTCTTTGGCAACACCATCACAGACACAACAAGGAACAACACTTTGCATCCTTCAATCCAATAAGTTGGCACTCAGTATTAATCATCACACACATACTTATGTGATGTGATTGATATGTTAATTACCTTGATTTGGGTAATCATTTCACAATGTGTTTGCATATTAAAATATTACATTGTACACCTTAACTGTATAAAATTTTTATTTGTCAATTAAATCTCAATAGAAAAAAGAAAATTGTGCTTTATTTGCAGCATTTCTTGAATTTCAACAATATTGAATTAGTTTACCAATTTAAGTTATGTGATAATACGTGATGAAATATATTCTAACTACTTCAGTATGTTCATTGCTGGAACAGGTATACAAAGGTTTACACCGGAATAAAAACCGTGTGAATTTCAAACTGGAACTTAAGTGAGATCAATGACATTACCCATTGCCGCTTAGGGAACACTATTCAGCTTTAATTAAATATTCCTTGAAAACGCATGTTCATTGATGTCTACAAAAATTAGAGATTTTGGAGGAAACATTATATATGTTAGAGCTGAAATCCATTTAGAAAATATTATTACATCTTTTGAAATCATAGGTAATTATAAATATTGTACAATTTGACAGATATTTAGCTATATTGATTCTTAATTAGATATGCATGAAGTATTAAATCTGTGAGGATATTTGTGTTTGTGTGTATGTTGGTATTGTGAGAATATTGGTCTGTTTCCTTGTTTATTATTGGAGAAATTATCCAGAGAATCCTCTGGTATATTTGCCACCAGTGACAATTAGAATGAATAAAACATAAGAATTCAGGTCTGCTGTTTTCAAAGTTTTTAAGCAACTCAAGACATTTCTAACTTATTCATGTATTTTGTTTTAATTTCATTTATATTTATTTAGTATGTATTAGAAGAAAAAAGTGTCAGAAGTCTCAGAAGCTGTTTTTTCCCTGAAATATTTTAGGAGTCTATCATTAGCCTAAGAGCTGAAGACTTAATGGAATGGGCATGTGGAAAATGTCTTGAACTCTCTCTCTAACTTTTTGCTAACTTCCTTTACTTTTGCTTCTTTAAACTGTCTGCTGCTCTTTTCACCCATTTCAGTACTAAATTTTGTATCATTTTGACTCTGCCTTGATAATAAGCATTATCAGTCTTCCACTACCCCATTCATTTTTTGTCTTTTGGTAAAAACCTTAAAATTGTAACTTTCATTTATCTATGATCATAATTTTCTACCCTGAAGAAAATACAGGCATTTCAGATATAGAAAGATGGCTAGACCAGCCTAAATTACGTTTTCACAACTGCGAGAACTGTCTTTTCAAAGCACCTCACACACTTATTCAGGCTCTCATTTACCAAATATTTCATACCAAATGCAGGTGGCTGGGCTTATGTTGATCTCAGTTTTAGAATAGAATATTGTATTGGGATAAATAAATCAGCCCATTTAGCAATCATGCTCTAATTGAGTTAGCTTACTTAGCCTAGCTATAAAACACTAAAACATAAACATAAATGTCTAATGATTTTGACATTTTTAGAGATTTTTTTGTTATGTTCAGGTGCTTATTTGACATTATAGAATGTATCAGCAGGGACCAAATTGCAAAATCAAAAGTAACCACATTTCTCACTTCAACTGTAATTCCTCCTTACTCTTAGTCACAGTAATTCCCCATTTAAGGATAAATTCAACACCCATGATTAAAAAAATTTAAAGGTGGTGTCTTAACTAAGGACTATCTCTCGCCCCAAAATAAGTAAAAATAAATTACTCATTTACATTTTTTATTTATATTTGACCAGCTCAGAAGACTAGCACTTAGTACCTGAATATGAAATATATGAAACATATGAAATATATGTTGGCAGAGTCATCCAATAAATTAAAATTTAGACTGTTAAATATCTCCTTGGCTTTTTAAATTTTAGTTTGTGTTCCTGTTCGTTTCAGCCCCTTCACAAGTGCAGAGCTCATTGGCAATAGTAACATGAAAAACATGATTAATCTATTTTTTTTTGAGTGTTGGTTCTCTTTTGAGTTCAGAGCCAATCATTTACAGAGTAGGGAATAATGGCATACTTTTCAGTAGCCATGGAAACTGGTATGTCGCACATTACATACAAAATAAAATTTCAAGAATGCTAAGTTCCCAAATTTGTAGCTCAGTGATTTTTGACAGCTAAATATGGTTAGAGAATTTTTTCTCTTAAACGTGGGAATCTCAATATAAAAAAAAAGAAAGATGTAATCAAAAGTTGAAAAGCGATTTGTGGATGCGAGAGACCATAGGGAATATGTCTAAATCTGTAATTAACTTATATGTGAACCTCACCTAGTTACTCAAATTTCAAGTACTTTGTGTTTCCCATGTGGACCACATTATTTGCCTCCCTTGCTGGAACCTCATGAAGCTTAATTAATGATTGTGAACCACTTTGACTTCCACAGCTAGAGGATGTTAGAGAAATGCAAATTATTATTGTTGTTATTTATTATTTATTGTTTTCTATCCAAACTTAGTTCCAGTATCGGCAGGCATACTCCTTGAACTATAGAGGCAAATTAATAATAAATTCAGTGTTAATCCCTCAGCAACTAGCAGAATATCCTCAACAAGAACCAGTTAAATATTGGTCTATAAAAATATTTTCATTTTATACTTCTATTAAAAAATCAACAGTTAAAAGTTTTAAAACTTGCCATAAAGCTAATAATTTTATTTCTATCAACTGGCTCTACTTTGAATTACTGAGGATTTTCATTGCATGCAGCATTTTTACTCAGTTGAGACAACACCATTTTGAACTGGTAATGTGTCTCTGCTTAATGTTTTCCTACAATTGATAGTTTTAGTTTTCTTTCAATTAAAAAAGTACTGATCAACTTTGTTCAATTCACAAAAATCAAATTTGAAAAGATTATTACATTAAACTGGGCTAAACCTTTTGGGTTTTTATTTCTAAAAAGATGTTGATCTTCTTTTTAAGGTTGTTTCCCTTTCATACTGTTTATAATCACCATATAACCTGAATTTTATATATATATATATATATTTTTTTTTATTGTACTTTAAGTTTTATGGTACATGTGCACAATGTGCAGGTTAGTTACCTATGTATACATGTGCCATGCTGGTGCGGTGCACTCACTAACTCATCATTTAACATTAGGTTTATCTCCCAATGCTATCCCTCCCCCCTCCGCTGACCCCACAACAGTCCCCAGAGTGTGATGATCCCCTTCCTGTGTCCATGTGTTCTCATTGTTCAATTCCCACCTATGAGTGAGAATATGAGGTGTTTGGGTTTTTGTTCTTGCGATAGTTTACTGAGAATGATGATTTCCAATTTCATCCATGTCCCTACAAAGGACATGAACTCATCATTTTTTATGGCTGCATAGTATTCCATGGTGTATATGTGCCACATTTTCTTAATCCACTCTATCATTGTTGGACATTTGGCTTGGTTCCAAGTCTTTGCTATTGTGAATAATGCCGCAATAAACATGCGTGTGCATGTGTCTTTATAGCAGCATGATTTATAGTCCTTTGGGTATATACCCAGTAATGGGATGGCTGGGTCAAATGGTATTTCTAGTTCTAGATCCCTGAGGAATCGCCACACTGACTTCCACAATGGTTGAACTAGTTTACAGTCCCACCAACAGTGTAAAAGTGTTCCTATTTCTCCACATCCTCTGCAGCACCTGTTGTTTCCTGACTTTTTAATGATCGCCATTCTAACTGGTGTGAGATGGTATCTCATTGTGGTTTTGATTTGCATTTCTCTGATGGCCAGTGATGATGAGCATTTTTTCATGTGTCTTTTGGCTGCATAAATGTCTTCTTTTGAGAAATGTCTGTTCGTGTCCTTTGCCCACTTTTTGATGGGGTTGTTTGTTTTTCTCTTGTAAATTTCTTGCAGTTCATTGTAGATTCTGGATATTAGCCCTTTGTCAGATGAGTAGGTTGCGAAAATTTTCTCCCTTTCTGTAGGTTGCCTGTTCACTCTGATGGTAGTTTCTTTTGCCGTGCAGAAGCTCTTTAGTTTAATTAGATCCCATTTGTCAATTTTGGCTTTTGTTGCCATTGCTTTTGGTGTTTTAGACATGAAGTCCTTGCCCATGCCTATGTCCTGAATGGTAATGCCTAGGTTTTCTTCTAGGGTTTTTATGGTTTTAGGTCTAACGTTTAGGTCTTTAATCCATCTTGAATTGATTTTTGTATGAGGTGTAAGGAAGGGATCCAGTTTCAGCTTTCTCCATATGGCTAGCCAGTTTTCCCAGCACCATTTATTAAATAGGGAATCCTTTCCCCATTGCTTGTTTTTCTCAGGTTTGTCAAAGATCAGATAGTTGAAGATATATGGCATTATATCTGAGGGGTCTGTTCTGTTCCATTGATCTATATCTCTGTTTTGGTACCAGTACCATGCTGTTTGGGTTACTGTAGCCTTGTAGTATAGTTTGAACTCAAGTATTGTGATGCCTCCAGCTTTGTTCTTTTGGCTTAGGATTGACTTGGCGATGCGGGCTCTTTTTTGGTTCTATATGAACTTTAAAGTAGTTTTTTCCAATTCTGTGAAGAAAGTCATTGGTAGCTTGATGGGGATGGCATTGAATCTATAAATTACCTTGGGCAGTATGGCCATTTTCACGATATTGATTCTTCCTACCCATGAGCATGGAACGTTCTTCCATTTGTTTGTATCCTCTTTTATTTCATTGAGCAGTGGTTTGTAGTTCTCCTTGAAGAGGTCCTTCACGTCCCTTGTAAGTTGGATTCCTAGGTATTTTATTCTCTTTGAAGCAATTGTGAATGGGAGTTCACTCATGATTTGGCTCTCTGTTTGTCTGTTATTGGTGTATAAGATGCTTGTGATTTTTGTACATTGATTTTGTATCTATCCTGAGACTTTGCTGAAGTTGCTTATCAGCTTAAGGAGATTTTGGGCTGAAACGATGGGGTTTTCTAGATATACAATCATGTCATCTGCAAACAGGGACAATTTGACTTCCTCTTTTCCTAATTGAATACCTTTTATTTCCTTCTCCTGCCTAATTGCCCTGGCCAGAACTTCCAACACTATGTTGAATAGGAGTGGTGAGAGAGGGCATCCCTATCTTGTGCCAGTTTTCAAAGGGAATGCTTCCAGTTTTTGCCCAGTCAGTATGATATTGGCTGTGGGTTTGTCATAGATTGCTCTTATTATTTTGAGATAGGTTGCATCAATACCTAATTTATTGAGAGTTTTTAGCATGAAGGGTTGTTGAATTTTGTCAAAAGCCTTTTCTGCATCTATTGAGATAATCATGTGGTTTTTGTCTTTGGTTCTGTTTATGTGCTGGATTACATTTACTGATTTGCATATATTGAACCAGCGTTCCATCCCAGGGATGAAGCCCACTTGATCATGGTGGATAAGCTTTTTGATGTGCTGCTGGATTAGGTTTGCCAGTATTTTATTGAGGATTTTTGCATCAATGTTCATCAAGGATATTGGTCTAAAATTCTCTTTTTTGGTTGTGTCTCTGCCAAGCTTTGGTAGCAGGATGATGCTGGCCTCATAAAATGAGTTAGGGAGGATTCCCTCTTTTTCTATTGATTGGAATAGTTTCAGAAGATATGGTACCAGTTCCTCCTTGTACCTCTGATAGAATTCGGCTGTGAATCCATCTGGTCCTTGACTCTTTTTGGTTGGTAACCTATTGGTTATTGCCACAATTTCAGCTCCTGTTGTTCGTCTATTCAGAGATTCAACTTCTTCCTGGTTTAGTCTTGGGAGAGTGTATGTGTCAAGGAATTTATCCATTTCTTCTAGATTTTCTAGTTTATTTGCATAGAGGTGTTTTTAGTATTCTCTGATGGTAGTTTGTATTTCTGTGGGATCAGTGGTGATATCCCCTTTATCATTTTTTATTGTGTCTATTTGATTCTTCTGTCTTTGTTTCTTTATTAGTCTTGCTAGCGGTCTATCAATGTTGTTGATCCTTTCAAAAAACCAGCTCCTGGATTCATTAATTTTTTGAAGGGTTTTTGTGTCTCTATTTCCTTCAGTTCTGCTCTGATTTTAGTTATTTCTTGCCTTCTGCTAGCTTTTGAATGTGATTGCTCTTGCTTTTCTAGTTCTTTTAATTGTGATGTTAGGGTGTCAATTCTGGATCTTTCCTGCTTTCTCTTGTGGGCATTTAGTGCTACAAGTTTCCCTCTACACACTGCTTTGAATGTGTCCCAGAGATTCTGGTATGTTGTGTCTTTGTTCTCATTGGTTTCAAAGAACACCTTTATTTCTGCCTTCATTTCATTATGTACCCAGTAGTCATTCAGGAGCAGGTTGTTCAGTTTCCATGTAGTTGAGTGGTTTTGAGTGAGTTTCTTAATCCTGAGTTCTGGTTTGATTGCACTGTGGTCTGAGAGATGGTTTGTTATAATTTCTGTTCTTTTACATTTGCTGAGGAGAGCTTTACTTCCAAGTATGTGGTCAATTTTGGAATAGGTGTGGTGTGGTGCTGAAAAAAATGTATATTCTGTTGATTTGGGGTGGAGAGTTCTGTAGATGTCTATTAGGTCCGCTTGGTGCAGAGCTGAGTTCAATTCCTGGGTATCCTTGTTAACTTTCTGTCTCGTTTATCTGTCTAATGTTGACAGTGGTGTGTTAAAGTCTCCCATTATTAATGTGTGGGAGTCCAAGTCTCTTTGTATGTCACTCAGGACTTGCTTTATGAATCTGGGTGCTCCTGTATTGGGTGCATATATATTTAGGATAGTTAGCTCTTCTTGTTGAATTGATCCCTTTACCATTATGTAATGGCCTTCTTTGTGTCTTTTGATCTTTGTTGGTTTAAAGTCTGTTTTATCAGAGACTAGGATTGCAACCCCTGCCTTGTTTTGTTTTCCATTTGCTTGGTAGATCTTCCTCCATCCTTTTATTTTGAGCCTATGTGTGTCTCTGCACATGAGATGGGTTTCCTGAATACAGCACACTGATGGGTCTTGACTGTTTATCCAATTTGCTAGTCTGTGTCTTTTAATTGGAGCATTTAGTCCATTTACATTTAAAGTTAATATTGTTATGTGTGAATTTGATCCTGTCATTATGATGTTAGCTGGTTATTTTGCTCATTAGTTGATGCAGTTTCTTCCTAGTCTTGATGGTCTTTACATTTTGGCATGATTTTGCAGTGGCTGGTACCAGTTGTTTCATTCCATGTTTAGTGCTTCCTTCAGGAGCTCTTTTAGGGCAGGCCTAGTGGTGACAAAATCTCTCAGCATTTGCTTGTCTGTAAAGGATTTTATTTCTCCTTCACTTATGAAGCTTAGTTTGGCTGGATATGAAATTCTGGGTTGAAAATTCTTTTCTTTAAGAATGTTGAATATTGGCCCCCACTCTCTTCTGGCTTGTAGAGTTTCTGCCGAGAGATCCGCTGTTAGTCTGATGGGCTTCCCTTTGTGGGTAACCTGACCTTTCTCTCTGGCTGCCCTTAACATTTTTTCCTTCATTTCAACTTTGGTGAATCTGACAAGTATGTGTCTTGGAGTTGCTCTTCTTGAGGAGTATCTTTGTGGCGTTCTCTGTATTTCCTGAATCTCAACGTTGGCCTGCCTTGCTAGATTGGGGAAGTTCTCCTGGATAATATCCTGCAGAGTGTTTTCCAACTTGGTTCCATTCTCCCTGTCACTTTCAGGTACACCAATCAGACGTATATTTGGTCTTTTCACATAGTCCCATATTTCTTGGAGGCTTTGTTCAGTTATTTTATTCTTTTTTCTCTAAACTTCCCTTCTCGCTTCATTTCATTCTTCTCATCTTCCATCACTGATACCCTTTCTTCCAGTTGATCACATCAGCTCCTGAGGCTTCTTCATTCTTCATGTAGTTCTCGAGCCTTGGCTTTCAGCTCCATCAGCTCCTTTAAGCACTTCTCTGTATTGGTTATTCTAATTATACATTCATCTAAATTTTTAAAAAAGTTTTCAACTTCTTTGCCTTTAGTTTGAATTTCCTCCTGTAGCTTGGAGTAGTTTGATCATCTGAAGCCTTCTTCTCTCAG
This sequence comes from Pan troglodytes, assembly GCF_028858775.2. Taxonomy (NCBI): domain Eukaryota; kingdom Metazoa; phylum Chordata; class Mammalia; order Primates; family Hominidae; genus Pan; species Pan troglodytes. Next base: position 132,537,875 of record NC_072403.2, read on the forward strand.
TTCGTCAAAGTCATTCTCTGTCCAGCTTTGTTCCATTGCTGGTGAGGAACTGCATTCCTTTGGAGGAGGAAAGGCGCTCTGCTTTTTAGAGTTTCCAGTTTTTCTGCTCTGTTTTTTCCCCATCTTTGTGGTTTTTTCTACTTTTGGTCTTTGATGATGGTGATGTACAGATGGGTTTTTGGTGTGGATGTCCTTTCTGTTTGTTAGTTTTCCTTCTAACAGACAGGACCCTCAGCTGCAGGTGTGTTGGAGTTTGCTAGAGGTCCATTCCAGACCCTGTTTGCCTGGGTATCAGCAGCGGTGGCTGCAGAACAGCAGTTTTTCGTGAACTGTGAATGCTGCTGTCTGATCGTTCCTCTGGAAGTTTTGTCTCAGAGTAGCACCCGGCCATGTGAGGTGTCAGTCTGCCCCTACTGGGGAGTGCCTCCCAGTTAGGCTGCTCAGGGGTCAGGGGTCAGGGACCGACTTGAGGAGGCAGTCTGCCCATTCTCAGATCTCCAGCTGCGTGCTGGGAGAACCACTGCTCTCTTCAAAGCTGTCAGACAGGGACATTTAAGTCTGCAGAGGTTACTGCTGTCTTTTTGTTTGTCTGTGCCCTGCCCCCAGAGGTGGAGCCTACAGAGGCAGGCAGGCCTCCTTGAGCTGTGGTGGGCTCCACCCAGTTCGAGCTTCCCAGCTGCTTTGTTTACCTAAGCAAGCCTGGGCAATGGCGAGCACCCCTCCCCCAGCCTCGCTGCCACCTTGCAGTTTGATCTCAGACTGCTGTGCTAGCAATCAGCGAGACTCTGTGGGCGTACGATCCTCCGAGCCAGGTGCAGGATATAATCTCCTGATGCGCTGTTTTTTTAAGCCCGTCGGAAAAGCGCAGTATTCGGGTTGGAGTGACCCGATTTTCCAGGTGCCATCTGTCACCCCTTTCTTTGACTAGGAAAGGGAACTCCCTGACCCCTTGCACTTCCTGAGTGAGGCAATGCCTCACCCTGCTTCGGCCCGTGCTCCTTGCGCTGCACCCACTGACCTGCGCCCACTGTCTGGCACTCCCTAGTGAGATGAACCCGGTACCTCAGATGGAAATGCAGAAATCACCCGTCTTCTGCATCGCTCACGCTGGGAGCTGTAGACCGGAGCTGTTCCTATTCAGCCGTCTTGGCTCTTCCCTACCTGAATTATATTTTGTAAATGTTGAATAAAAATGGCAGATACACTTATATTGAATATATACTAAGAGATTCCTATCAAAAATATACTTTTTTATAGAAAATGATAGTAAAATGGAAAAATTAAGGCTACATAAATGGAGTAGAGAAAATGCTTCCTTAACAGAATAAGCATTCTTCCTCATGAGAACAATGTACATTTTTCTTTTCCTCACATACTATTGTCTCCATATGAATTAACACAAAATAATAACCAAAATGTTATTTGTATAAATGTCATAATGCAGTATTGATGCATTTAATTATTTGTAGTTTGTATTCCAAGGCAGGTAGTTTCTTGACATACATATTGTACATCTAGTACCTTCATCACTATATATACATTTCATCTATCTCAAACATGTATTCAAATGCTATATTTATTTTTGTTTTCTTCATATATATTTGTATGGGATATTTATTTTATCAGCTTTAAAGCAACATTTTACAAAAATTTTAAAGTATAAATTGTATACATTCAGTTCATAGGTCAAAAAACCTGCAAAATTGGTATGAAAGAAATATTAATGTGTATATCAATGCTATAAAATGCTCTGTACATTGTAAGTTTCCTCATAGTGATAATTTATCATCCATTCTTCTGATACAATAATAGAAATCACAGGAAAATATGATACTGGAAAAAGAACAAGAAAGCCAACTTTAATTTATTCTTTCATTTTTCAAATATGATGAACAACTTATAGTGTGTAAGAAACTATCCTAAACTATGATTTGATTGTTCTGGATGGGGCCTCTGCATCATTTTTTTTTCAAAGCTGCAGGTAATTCTTATGGGCAGCCGGTATATACTAAAGACAGATATTACACAGATAAAATGCTCCAAAGATTTTGGATTACAGTAGGGAAATAATCATGCAAATAAATAATTGTGTTTCAAAGTGAAATAGAGAAGGGTTAGGAGGAAATGAGAAGTTCCTCAAAGGACAGAAGTTTCAGTTATGCAAGGTGAATAAGTACTGGAGATCTAATGTACAACAGTGTGAGTATAGCTAACAATATTGTATTGTGTACTTGAAATTTGCTGAGGGTGGGTCTTAAGTGTTTCTCTCTCTCTCACACACACACACATATGCACACACACAATAGCAACTATGTGAGGTGATTGATATATTAATTAGGTTCATTGTGATAATTATTTCACAATGTATACATATGTCAAAAGATTACGTTAAAGATATATAATTTTTGTCAATTATTTTTCAATAAAGATTGTATATAAAAATAGAGAAATATATAAAATAGAGAAAGAAAGAATAAGATTTCTGGAGAGGATGCAGCTAAGAGTTCAGGGACTACACCAAAGAAATATATAGTTTAATAAAGGGATGAACCAATTATGCAAATAATTAACAGTACTAAGTGGTATATGAAACATGTATAAAAGTGTTATTGCAAATTAAAAGAGGGAGAGATCACTTGGTGATCAAGGATCCTATTGACCATATGGTAATACTAAACAAGCTGCAAGCTGTTTTGTATTTAGACCAATGTACTCCAACGTGTGTGCATATACCCAAGGGAGCCATGTAGAAAATATTGACTTCTATTTGCATTTATTTTTATTTACTTTATATTTAGAACGCATGTGTGGTTTAAAAAAATTTAGATACGCACAAACTTTGAGTAAAACTCATCTAAACACACTACTTTATTTAAGGTTATGCCTATTTCAGGCTAAGGTCATGTAATCCTTTTTAAAATATGTTCTTTAACATGCTTCCCTGCATTGAGCATTGTCCTAAGTCTCAAACTGAATTCTCTACTTGAACTTTTGATAACTTTGTTGATGTACTTCAATGAGATATTTTTATGAGAATGGATTGGTCTCTGCACAAAGTCGTATATTCCAGTATCATTTAGTGTCATGAGGTTAAAAAAAAAAATGTGTCCTATGAGCAGAAAATAGATGTTACGGGCTTACTCATGCATTTTCTTCCAAGAAGAGAATTGATACATATTTGTTGTTTTCCACACTATGACACTCACATGTTAGTAATATTATTACAAATTTCTATTTTTGAGTAATAACTAGCTATAAAGGGGAAGAAGTTAAAAGAGCAAAAATAAATTAGTTTCTCCTTTTCCAATTTTAGCAGCTACCTTTTCTTCTCCTCTCCCCGCGTCTCTGCCAAAATGTTGATAATTAACTGAGTGCAGCTGAGCTCACAGGAGATTTAATGTTATTGCCACTTCTCACATCTCTTTTAGGAGCCAGTTCTAATATAAGAAACACTAGGAGTTCCTGATAGAAGTGTTATCAATCTCCAAGGCATGGGTGGCTGGGGCTTTTGATTATACTATACTTTCACCTAAAATACTCACCATTTTATCATTCATTTAACAAATTTCCAAGTTCAGAATTCCCTTTAGCATTCTGAGGCAAATACCATTCCCAAAGGCTACCTTTTCCTCCCTACTAAGAGACTCCTCATTTTATGTTTAGGTAACCTTGCAGGCATTCCCCAATCTTTAAGAAAGCAAGACCCTCCTACAGCCTCAGTGGGTGGTTATGATTTGTGAAAGCCAAACATGGCATCCCCTTTGCCAGATGTTTACTGTCACAGGCTTCCTTGCTCCAAAGAGTGCCATGTGACATGGCCAGTGAGGCGGAAGAAGTCCACTGCTAAGTTTCTGAGAAGATTTTTCTCTTACTATAGAAGCATGCAGCTCCTACGTTTCCTTCTTTTACAGAAAGACAGTGTGGAACTTAATGAATGCATTTCCCCAGCCCTCTTGTAAACAAAAAAGAAAGAACAAGAGAATTGTGAAGATTTTTATTAAGTCATGCTGTTTAACCAACCCTGACCTGTCTAAATACAGTTCTTATGATAAATAATTTTATTACAGAAACTTGTCAGTTTGTCAGCTTTCTACTAAATACTGAAGAAAACAATCTTAACTAATATACTTTACCTAAATACACCAATTCTCATTAATCTTATTCTCCATGCTTCTGTAACACATGTAGTTCCTACATATAATTTAGTACTAAATTTTATGGTAATTTATATTGCTTGATGTTTGTTTTTATATGTATTCTGGCCTAAATCATAATTGCCTTGAGTGTGGAAGCCCGATTTTATCTTTCCTGTGTATTTTCCCTTATGCCTTGCACAATTCTGGCTCATAAGAAGCGTAATGTATTTTAAAAGGAAGTGTGTGTGTGTTGGGGGGGCAGGGGTGTGAGTGTGCACGCAGGCATGCGTGTGTTGCCTTTTTCTCGCCTTGAAACTCAAAACTCTGTCATTGCTCTCCTGGAACATGGGTCTTTGTCTATTTTATTCTTTCCCGGACTAATTTTTCTCTTTTCTTACTTGCTCCTCCTCTTTCTAGAGTCTATTTGTAGGTACTCAAAAAGCTCCATCTTTGATGTTATTTAATTTTCTTTTCTTTTCTCTTCCTTAAAGATTGCATCCACTATGATGCTCATTTCCTTTACATAAAAACGACTGTTATATGTGACTCCCACTCTGATCTCTATCCCACATATCTACTGGTCACTGCCAACTACCTTATGTTGGTACTACCCACTAATATACAATTATAACTTCATTCTGCATTTAGTCATTGCAAGTTAAAGTATAAGCTCTCTCCTCTGAATTTTTACAGCTCTGTGTTTGTACCAGCTGAACACACTATACATCTACTGCTTGTTTTAATAATTTATCTTCACTTAGACTTTAAGCTCCTTAAGAACAAGGATTCTATCTTGTTAACCTTTAATTACTCTCTACCTATATATGTCTCATATATAATATGAAATCAATAAATGTTTGAATGAATATTTGCTTTATTTTAACATAGAAGTATATCCTGTTAAGAGAATTATTTTTTGTCTTTATATATTTCAGTATATTTGAGGTATCATCTTTTTTACAAATAGCTAGGGAAGATGTATTTTCATTGATCTGCTCAGTATGCAGAAATCTTTGGACTATGTTCAAAATCCCATGCTAGTACAGTTTAATTAAGATCAACTTTAATTTTCAGCATCTTTTTAATAGAAAGAATTATATGTTGTTAAGTTTATATATTTTCATAAACTTGTACCAAAAAATACCAAATATCATTTAATCCCTCTTTATTCTGAGAGTAAACATTTCATGAAATCCACTCCAAGGATTGAAAACATACATTCACACAAAAACTTGTACGTGGATGTTCATTGCAGTATTAGTCATAATGGCCAAAAAATGGAAAAAGTTCAAATGTCCAACAGCTGATGAATGAATAAACCAAATGTGGAATATATATATATACAAAATTTTTAGCCATAAAAAGAAATACAGTACTGATTCATGCTATTGCATGGATGAACTTCAAAAGCATTATCATAAGTGGAAGAAGTCAGACACAAAAGGCCAAAATTATATGGTTCCATTTATATGATATGTACGGAATAGGCAAGTGCATAGAGACAAAAAGTAGTGATTGCTGGAGTCTGGGGAATGGAGGAAACACAGTGGCTACTAATGAGTACTAAATTTATTTTTTTGGACGATTAATATGAATCATCCAAGATCTATTAAAATTCCTAATTACCTGGAGTTAGGGAGTGGTAATGATTGCTCAACTTTGGGAATATACTAAAAACCACTGAATTGTATATATTAGAGGAGTTACTTTTATAGTATGTAAGTTATATCTCAATAAATTTTTTTTGGAAAAAAAACTATGAAAACTAATGATTCTTAGCTTTTAGGATATTTGGATTCATAATATATCAGGATACTTAGATAAAGCATGGGTTTAAATTAAAAAGCCCCATTTTCTCAGATATAAAAGATTTACTGAAAAATGATAATCTATACTTTGTCAATAGTGAAATCTATTCCTATTATTCATATATTATCTCACTTGTTTACTACCTGCTACTCTGTGGGGAAGGCTGAACTATAAATTGTACATGAGTGACTTGTACAATAATAACTAGTATTCAATAAGTAACCAACATTTAAGTGGCATAAAAATGCTGTGGGATAATTGAAAAAGATGCTCTTCATTTTTCTTGGGGTTAGAAAATTGGATAATGTTTATTCTTGCTATTGGAGAATGAGTAGAAGTTTACCAAGTGAGCACGTATTCCACACAGAGGAAATAAAAATACAAACGAAGTATATGAAATGCTTAGAGAATTATGAGTCATCTCTATGGCAGATCCTAGCACGTACTTTTGTTTAGGACTCAGTAAAGACTTACCACATCCCCTCATGTCATTCTGTGACTTCCCCATCTTCTAGCTGCATTATAAAGGAAACATTTAGATTTTGTTTAAAGTAATCCTTAAAGACCAAAAAAGTTAAATTTTAATGCATTTGTATGTTTGATATGCATTTGTATGTTTGACATAAAATAAATTTTTATTCTTTATTACAGTAACACCATTTAAATAAATGTAGTGAATTGACTGCCACTACACAAATCTGCAATCATGTAAGATAGATCTAGAGATCTAATGAACAGCATGAGAACGCTAGTTAATAATATTGCATCGTGTACTGAAAAATTACTAAGAGAGTAGATTTTATGTGCTTTTACCACACACACAAAGGGAGTTATGTGAAGTGATGGATATGTTAATTTGCTTGATGGTAGTCATGATTTTACTATGATGATGTATATCAAAGCACTGTGTTGTATATGTTAAATATATACAATAGAAAATAAAAAATTCAGGCTGTGAGTGTAATAAAGAACACAATCCCACTTACAATAGCCACAAACAAAATGAAATACCTAGGAATACAGCCAACCAAGGAGGTAAAAGATCTCTACAGAACTACAAAATACTGCTGAAAGAAAGAAATCAGGGATGACACAAATAAATGGAAAAGCATTCCATGCTCATGGGTAGGAAGAATCTATATAATAATAATGACCATACTGCCCAAAGCAATTTACCGATTCAGTGTTATTCCTATCAAACTACCAATGTCATTCTGCACAGAATTAATTAGAAAAAAAAACTGTTCTAAAATTCATATAGAACCAAAAAGGAGCCTGAATAGACAAAACTGGAGGCATCACACTACCCAACTTCAAACTATACTATAAAGCCATGCCAACTAAAACAGCTTGGTACTGGTACGAAAACAAACACATAGACCAAAGGAACAGAACAGAAAACTCAGAAATAAAGCTGCAGACTTACAACCATCTGATCTTTGACAAGGCCAACAAAAACAAGCAATGGGGAAAGGACGCCCTACTCAATAAATGGTGCCGGGATAAGTGGCTAGCCATATGCAGAAGATTGAAGCTGGGCCCCTACTTTTTACCCTATACAAAAATTAACTCAAAATGGATTAAAGATTTAAATGTAAGACCTCAACCTATAAAAATCCATGGAAGACAACCTAGAAAATACTCCTCTTGACACTGGCCTGGGGAAAGGACTTTTGGCTAAGTCCTCAAAAAGCAAAGTAACAAAAACAAAAGTCAGCAAGTGGGACCTAATTAACCTAAAGAGTTCTGCGCAGCAAAAAAAGAAAAAAAATAAAAACTATCAAGAGAGCAAACAGACAACCTACAGAATGGGAGAAAATATCCACAGCTAGGGATTAAAAAAAAAGAGCCTAATAACCAGAATCTATAGGGAACTTAAACAAATCAATAAGCAAAAACAACCCCATTTAAAAATGGGCAAAAAACATGAACAGACATTTCTCAAAGGAGGACATGCAAGTGGCCCATCAATGTATGAACAATGCTTAACATCACTAATCATCAGAGAAATGCAAATCAAAACCACAATGAGATGTGATCTCACATCAGTCAGAATGACTATTACTAAAAAGTCAAAAAAAAAAAAATGCTGGCAAGGCTGCAGAGAAAAGAGAATGCTTATAAACTGTTGGTTGGAAGGTAAATTATTTAAGCCATTGTGAAAAGCAGCTTGGAGATTCTCAAAGGACTTAAAACAGAACTATCATTCAACCTCACAATTCCATTACTGGGTATATACCCAAAAGAAAATAAATTGTTCTACAAAAAGACACATGTATTCATATGCTCATTGCCACACTGTTCACAACAGCAAACACTTAGAGTCAACCCAGATGTCCATCAGTGGTAGACTGAATTAAAAAAAATGGTAAATATATACCATAGAATACTACACAGCCATTTAAAATGGATGAAATCATGCCCTTTGCAGCAACATGTATAAAGCTGGAGGACATAATTATTATTTTTCTTTTTTGAGATGGAGTCTCGCTCTGTTGCCCAGGCTGGAGTGCCATGGCACGATCTCAGCTCACTGCAACCTCTGCATCCTGGGTTCAAGCGATTCTTCTGCCTCAGCCTCCCAAGTACCTGGGATTACAAGTGTGCACCACCACACCTGGCTAATTTGTGTGTGTGTGTGTGTGTATTTTTAGTAGAGACAGGGTTTTGCCATGTTGGCCAGGCTCATCTCAAACACCAGACCTCAGGTGATCCACCTGGGAGGACAGAATCTTAAGCAAATTAACGCAGGAACAGAAAAGTCAAATACCACATGTTCTTTCTTATAAGTAGGAGCAAAAGATCAAGTACACATGGACATAAATATGGGAACAATAGACATTGTGGACTACTAGAGGGTCAAGGAGGTGAGGTTGGGTTAAAAAACTACCTATTGGGTAGCATGCTCATTACCTGAGTGATAAGATCCATACTCCAACTTCAGCATCACACAATATTCCCATGTAATAAATCTGTACAAGTACTCCTATATCTAAAATACAAGTTGAAACAAAAACATTGTGAATATGCTTTTGGCTGCTGACTTGTACACTTAAAAATGTTAAAATGATAAGTTTTATGTAATTTATTTACAATAAAAAATAAAGCTTTCACACATTACAATAAAATATGTATACTGACAAAATTAAAAAAAATTTAAAAAGGATTAAACTATAAAAATCCTAATAGAGTCAACCAAAAATATATATGAAAATTATTTTGTACTTTTCTACGTGTAAATAGTTGTTCTAAAAATTGGAAGGGAACAGTCTGATTTACAGAGTATAGAGAGTTCAGTCTTTGAATATAAGTCATTTATGTAAATACCTGAACACACCGAAAGGAAATAACTTTTGGGGAGGTGTCTTCTGCATCTAGTTAACAAATAGTCAGATTTATATAGAAGGATCCATGAGAGAAGGAGGATAAAGAAAAAGAAGGATGAAGAAAAGGAGAAAGAGGAGGGGAAAAGGAATAAATGGGGCAGATGTTCTATATAGAACTTTCCAGCTACTGTCCTTAATCAGACAACAAGCTCTAAAATACTCAGTTACATTGTGTTCTCCTAGGAATTCAGCTTGGAACATACAAAGTGAGGAGGCTACAGGCCCCTCGGGTCATCCAGGATAGAGCCAGAGTAATTGGTGCTTGCCTAAGGATAGCATCCAGACACATATTGCTCCAAATTCTAATGACTAAGTTTGAGCATTCTGCTACATTTCTTCTGATAAAATTGCTTTTCTCATGTCAAAAATTTCTTAAGTAACAGGCAAAAAGGTCAAAGGTCTTTTTTGGATTTAGTAATTTACCAATTATTCAATCTATCAATTTATTAAAAATATAACCTAAAGTTCTATAATGGCAAGGTGTTGAATGCAGAGTTTGAAACCCAAACTAAATCTCATTGTAGTGCGTTTGCTCCTTATGACATGAGATGTGCTAACACCAAGGTTATGGGTGTAGTGTAATTGAAAATTCAAAGTAAAAACAAAATCACTCTTTTCAATCATTCTAATGTCTGATATCCTTATGCCTCCCTTTCTCTGTTTCTAGTAATCCCTTTCAAATATTTGCTGAGTGGTAAAAAGCTTATATTTCATTCTCCAGCTGTACCTACCTCTTCACTTGCATACAAATAGGACTGTTTCACTCAAACATGATTTCCATGGATGATGTTTCTCAGAGGCTTCTCTTCTTTAGAATTGACACATTCACAAGTGTTCAATCAGGGAAGTGAAGCGATCCAATGTTGATTGGCATTGCACAATGACATTATGATCAGCATCAGATTAAAGCACCACATATAATGGTGATAAGCTAGTGTGATATTCATATTTTGCTACTTGGAAAAGGAATTCTTGCCCCATAACCCTAACTGGGCTTTCCTTCTCCCTTTTTTTATTAATCAGTTTCTGATCCAGAAAAAAATGGAAGGTAGGAGAAAATTCCAAAAAGACAAAAGAAAACTCTGAGATAGTTTATGCCAAAAACTGTTCTTGCCATTTTCACATAGGTTTCCTTTTTGTTGATTAACTAAGTGGTAGTCGGCCAAACAGGATGGGAACTAGCCATACTGTCAGACTATCAACACAAATTTCAGAGATGATGGATCAGATAGATAGATAGATGACATGTAGGTAGATGGATACATACATACATACATACATACATACATACATACATGATAGAATAACAGACCTATTTCCAACTTCTATGTCATCTCTAATCATGTCCCATGATCTCTTCCTTCATCAATAGCTGTAACATAAGGGCAGTGCCATCAGTGGTCTTAGCCCTAAGAGATCTACAAAATCTATTACGTTCTGTCATTCTGAAGAACTCACCATCCTGTCCCCATCACAATGCTCTCTGTACCTTGTGTCCCTGCGTACACACTGGATAAATTATTGTCAATAGAGAGAATTGGGTGCATAGCTTACTTTGGGAGTTAATGCTTTCAAATTCTGGCTATCAGAGTTTCTCCAGCTGACAATTCACACTCAGTACCTTGCCAGAGGCATCCCATTTACAGATAAATATAAGACTACCTAAAGATGAAAAGAAATAAATGGCTATTAATAAATCAAATATTTGAGAAATGCATTTCATGAAAATATAGGTCATTTCATTTCAATCTTGTAATAAGTAATCAATTTAACATATAGGTAAAGGGCACCAGTTCAGCAGCCAGATTTCCTGGATTCTAATTCCTTCTCTGTCATTTTTCTAGTTATATGAACCTGTGCTGATAATCTCTTAGTGCCACAATTCCTCATCTGAAAGATGGGAATAGTAATAACATCACATCATAAGGCAGTTGTGTTGAATAAATGAGATGGTATATGTAAAGAGCATAGAATCATTCTTAGCATGTAGTTAAGAAATACAGAAAGGGTAAATATTATTATCTTAGACTTTTCTCTTAAAATATCAAATAGTCATATTGTTTGTAAAAATATTTTCGCTATCATGGCCCTTCACTCTTTTAATTTATCAAACTACAGGCTCCAAAACTTGTTATATATTTTACTTTAAGTGTTTTAGAATTTCTCTGAGCTTTCATTTTCTGGACAATAAAATGGAATCAAATTATTTAATTCAAAATGGTGAACTAAGATTATATGTTTAACTCTACATATCTCCTTTTGCAGATTCTAACCCACCATAATCTCCACTAAAATGATGGTAGAATAGAATATAAAAGTCTAAATAATCTTAATCAGGAAATCAGGAAAGGCAAATTTCATGAACTTTTGCAAGATATGTTAGAAATAAGACAGATGAAAGATAGTATAAACTGTTTTCTTAAAGGAACCCAATAACAGCCTTACATTTGAAACTGGATCAAATTTCCACTTATTTTAAATGCTGCTTATATAAAATTTAAATCCTTACAATTATATAAGAAAATAATTCTATGTATATTACTACCACAGCACTATCATATATTAAGCAAACTCATAGGCTATTACTGTCATATCAAATCAACACAAATCAGAAATCTTACCCACCAAGCTTTACTAATTTTAGGAACACAAGCAATCGAATAGCTCAGAAGCAGAGAGATTCCTGGACTTTGAGAGCCTCTCCCAGGCATTTCCTTTCTGTATGGGACTGCACCTTTGGCCCAAAATAGGTAAAGTCTCTAAGTGAGCTTTGCAGGGATCCTTACACAGTAGAGATCATTTAATTTATGTAACATCTCCATTTTATTTCCCCAGAATTGTATAGGCTATGTGGCATTCTCCAGGGAGCCATTCCTCGCAGGCTTTGTGTTCTGTTTACTAGAGGTAATCCTTATCCGGGAACTTCTGCCATGGGCATTTCAGGGACAAGTTCTCTTCCTTCTAGCAAATATCATTAGTCTATTTACCCAGAGGTCCTATGGACAAGAAAATTAGTCCAGTTTACCTTCCTTATTTTATTTTCTCCTGGCACTTCCCTGCAATAAAGCCAGTGGATTTATTTCTGTCTGGCTGCTTTAACTATTTCTTTCCTTTAATCACTTTTAATATTTCAGATTGTCTTATAAGCATATTGTTATGGAATGATCACAGATCTACAGGGTAGGAGAGTGAATATTATTATCTCTGCATTAAATTAAAAAAATCAAAGTTCAAAGAGATTGGAGTCCGGCATATCAAATTTCCAGAACCAACAGTGCTGTCTTTAGATTATCAGTTTAGAGCCCATGTGTGCATAAAGGCACATAATCAGGATTGCCTCCATTTGAGAGCCCTCATATAAAATACAAGAAGGGTGCTTGAAAAGGACATTAAGGAAAGAGAATTCTCTCTTTAGAAAAAAATAAGAAATAAAAATAAAACAACCTTTCTTCTCCCAAATAGCTTAAGAAATGGAGATCGAAACAATGAAAAATATGTATTTATTTGTATCTTATGCTTATCTCAAAAGCTCCCTTAGGCTGGGGATACACTGGTCATTATCAGCATTATCAAGTAATATTGTCCTGGAATCAGAATAAAATTATTCATTTAATTTAGATAAAAAGTCATATATTTATGATGGGTTACTTCTTTATATACATTGCCAATGATAGAATGAATGGTGTATTCATGCCGTTGCCCATAGAATATTTTCACTTAAGTGAAAACACTGACAATTAGGAACACTCACTAAAGCAGGACTGTTCCACACAATGACCTGACAGATACACAGATTTATCTGAGAAGTTGTTCATAAACTTTGAGCTGCTCCCTGAAGAGAAGAGAGACAACCACAGGATAATGATTGAAATTAAAGTTTTAAGAATGGAGATAGCATTTTTAATCGTGGGGAAATTGCCATCTCAATATTCTTAAAAGATGTTCAATATTTAAATAAGACCATTTTAAGATCTAATGAAGCATATGCAATATTTAATTGAATCATAATTTTCCTTTAGAAAACAGGGAGCCTCTCAGGTATGATGTACATTATCGTCAATTATGTAGTAGCTCTAAAGTTAAGGTTTATCTTAACAAAACAAATTAATCTTCACAAAAGTTAATTTTAAAAGAATCATAGGTCTTTAGCTATGCAAAACCTGAGTGGAGCTGCCCATGCAGCTCTGTCCTGTTAATGCAAAGTTAGAAACAGTATTTGAGTATGGAAATTGTGTCTTGATAGATGACGCACATGAGTAATTTACATTGGTGCAATGTTGAAAAGACCCTTAGATTCTGGTAACTCTTTTCTCCTGTAACTACAAATAGTTTTCAAAATTTATTTTATGTTGTAGAAACTAACTATAAATAGCTAATTTTAATAACAAATACTTAAAAATACCTGTTAAATTAAAACACAAACAATTCATAATTTATTCATTTTAACAAACCTTAATTGATTGCCTAGTATGCAATTTTTTATGTGCCACATAAAAAATATCATGGCATCAAGTGAACGTAACATACATATTTACTAATGTGTCATTGTTATAGTCTTTATCTTTCAAGATAAATTACTTAAACAAATCTTCAGTTTTGATCATTTTTTTCCTGAACTCAATGATTTGAAACTTTTTGTTGCTTCAGGTGAAGCACATCTTACTAATAATTTTCTTCTCCAAAACTAGTTTTCTAAATAAATTCATAGTTAAATTTTAAAGTATATGAATATGGAAGTAAAGAGAGGCTGCTATAGTAGGCTTTAAGAAGGATTATGAAGGATTAGGTGGCTGAAAAGCCCTGTTGATGGAGAATTGATAATTTATGGGTTGTCTGCCCAGGCCTTCTTTGCTTTTAATTTCCCACCCCCTTAGAGTTGTGCTACTGACAGCCACTCATGTACTATGTAATGCTCCTTTCCCAGATATTGATGATTAAGTCCATCAAATTTAGAACAGGGATTCAGAACACATGGTTAGTCTTTGCATGTGGTCAGAAATTTAACGCATATCCTGGGTAGAAATAGGGCAGCTATGCACCACTGTGAGGATGGAAAAGCAGAGTAGAAATCTGGTGTGTTGAAGAGCAAACAGGAAGGAAGCAGGTGGATGGGAAGAGGAGAAAAATATCTGCATCCATGTCCCTAATTGCTTTCCAGCTTCTCTCACCATCTTACCCTGGACTTGGGAATATTCCTGTCCTTGGATGATAGGGTTCCGTAATATAACCTGGTAGCATTATCATAATATCCCTCACCTGTTGTCCTCTCAAGCCACACTGAGTTGTTTTTCTTACATAAACCTGCTAAGATTTAAATAATATAAGGCATTCTGGGGAAAATAGGAATGGGCAATAAAGTAAAATTTCTATATCCACTTTTTATAAATTTTTATATCCACTAAAATCATGAAGAAAAATGGTGAACTAAGTTAACAACAGTCATATTTTGCTTAAATTATTGACTCTTGCCTCTCTTATATACTATATCCTAGTACCTTCTGAAAGGTAAAACTCTCCACTGCAGATTCTACCATGTCTTCAGATGTCAAAGCACTTAGCTATTAGGAGCAGGGAGTTTCACGTAGTATTTGTCTTTCTTCTTCCCCAGTGTTCAGATGGTTGCTGGTAAGTAACTTTATCCCAGGTCTCCTGCTGTGAGTCATTCTTCTGTACATCCATATTTCTCATCAGCTTTTCCTCAAAGCTCTATTAAAAAAATTATTACTCAAGACTCATGATATTTCCTTTTTATATTCTCAGTACCCAATTTCTTCTCCATCTAAGCCATTTCAAGAGACACATCTCTCTGTTTTTACTTGAAACCAAATGCTCCTACTTATAAATATTGTATATAGAATAAACCTGTTTATCCCACATAACCTCAAAGAGGAGCAATCTCAAAGAGGAGCAATCTCAAGGAGATCTGGCTTTGGCGGAGAGGTTAATGTATTTTCAAGCAATTATTTTATTGTTTGGCAGCATTTATAGTTAATAATATAATCATCACAGATTTGTGTGATCTCTACAGTGCACAATTCTTTCTGTTATCAGAAATAATACATAATTATATTTAAATTCTCTTTAAGAATTTTTATGAGATTTTCTAGTAGCCCCAATTTTTTCAGTTGGTTGTAAAAATGACATCTTTGAAAATATTTAGCAATAGTATGGAGTAACATAATCGTATAATCAAATGTTTGAATCAGAATTTACCATTAATGACTATTAATTTGTGAATAATCTTTTTGCTGTGAATGACAGTGTATTAGTCCATTCTCACACTGCTATTATAACTACCTAAGAATGGGTAATTTATGAAGAAAAGATTTTTAATTGACTCATAGTTATGCAGGGGGTGCAGGAAGTGTGGCTGGGAGGCCTCAGGAAACATACAATCATAAAAAAGGTGAAGGGGAAGCCAATATGCTTTACCATGGCAGAGCAGGAGAGAGAGAGAGAAAGAGCGAAGAGGGAAGTGCTACACACTTTTAAACAAACAAATCTAATGATAATTCACTCACTATCACAAGAACAGCAAGAGGGAAATCTGCGCCCATGATCAAGTTACCTCCCATCAGGTCCCTATCCCAACATTGGGAATTACATTTCGACATGAGATTTGGGTGGGGACACAGAGCCAAACTGTATCATTCCACCCTTGACCCATCCCAAATATCATTTCTTCTCACATCTGAAAACACAATCATGACTTCCCAACAGTCTCCCAAAGTCTTTATTCATTCCAGTATTAACTCAAAAGTCCAAGTCCAAAGTCTCAACTGAGATAAGGCAAGTCTCTTCTGCCTATGAGCCTGTAAAATCAAAAAGAAGTTAGCTACTTCCAAGATACAATGAGGGTATAGGCATTGGGTAAATGCTCCCATTCCATAAGGGACAAATTGGCCAAAATAAAGGGGCAACAGGCCCTGTGCAAGTCCAAAAGCCAGCAAGGCAGGCATTAAATCTCAAAGCTCCAAAATAATCTCATTTCACTCCATGTCTCACATCCAAGGCACACTGATACAAGGAGTGGACTCCCAAGGACTTGGGCAGCTACAACCTAGTGACTTTGCAGGATATAGCCTCCATGGCTGCTTTCATGGGCTGGTGTTATGTGTCTGTAGCTTTTCCAGGCACATAGTGCAAGTTGTCAATGCATCTAACATTCTGGGGTCTGGAGGATGATGGCCTTCTTCTCACAGTTCCACTAGGTAGTGCCCCAGTGGAGACTCTGTGTGGGAGCTCAAACCCCACATTTCCACTCTGCACTTCCTTAGTAGAGATTCTCCATCAGGGCTCCACCCCTGCAGCAGACTTCTGCCTGGACATCCAGGTGTTTCCATACAGCTTCTGAAATCTAGGCAGAAGCTCCCAAACCTCAGCTCTTGCCTTCTGTGCACCTGCAGCCAACACCATGTGGAAGCCACCAAGGTTTGGGGCTTGTACCCTCTGAAGCAATGGCCCAAGCTGTACCTTGGACCCTTTTAGCCATAACTGGAACTGGAGCAGCTGGGATGCAGAGCACCATGTCCTGAGGCTGCACAGAGCAGCTGGGCCCTGAGCCTGGCCCACAAAGTTATTTTTCCCTCCTAGGCCTCCAGGCTAGGGGCCTGCTGCAAACGTCTCTGAAATGCCCTGAAGACATTTCCCCCATTATCTTGGCTATTAACATTTGGCTCTTCTTTACTTATGCAAATTTCTGCAGCTTTGAATTCCTCCCCAGAACATGGATTTTCATTTTCTACTGCATGGTTGGGCTGCAAAATTTCCAAATTTTTATGCTTGGCTTCCCTTTGAAATATAAGTTTTAGTTTCAGGTTATTTTGTTGTTTATGCAAATAAATGAAAGCTTTTAGAAGTAGCCAGGCCACATCTTGAATAGTTTGCTGTTTAGAAATTTCTTCTACCAGATACCCTAAATAAGCTCTCTCAAGTTCACAGTTCCACAGATCTCTAGAGCAAAGGAACAATGCTGCCAGTCTCTTTGTTAAAGCATAGCAGGAGTGACCTTTACTCCAGTTCCCAGTAAGTTCCTTATCTCCCTCCGAGACCACCTTAGCCTGAACTTCACTGTCTATGTCACTATCAGCATTTTGGTCAAAGCCATTCAACAAGTCTCTAGAAAGTTCCAGACTTTCCTTCATCTTCCTGTCTTCTTCTGATCCCTCCAAACTGTTGCAGCCTGTGCCCATTACCCCAGTTCCAAAATTGCTTCCAAATTTTCAGGGATCTTTATAGCAATGCCCCACTTCTCCAGTACCGAATTTCTGTACTAGTCTGTTCTCACACTGCTATACAGAACTACCTGAAACTGGGTAATTTATGAAGAAAACATGTTTAATTGACTCACAATTCCATGGGAAGCATGGCTGGGAGACCTCAGGAAACTTACAGTAATAGTGGAAGGGAAAGGGGAAGCAAGAATGTGGTACCATGGCAGAGCAGGAGAGAGAGAGCAAAGCGGAAAGTGCTACACTCTTCTAAACAAACAGATCTCATGAGAACTCACTCACTATCACAAGAATAGCAAGGAAAAGTCTGCCCCATTATCCAATCACCTACCATCAGATCCCTCCCTTAACACTGGGAATTACAATTTGACATGAGATTTGCTTGTGGATACAGAGCCAAACCATATCAGAGAGGAACCACTTTGAATGCTGGAGATTTAGCAGAGAACAAAAACCCTCCACTCTTGCAGTTTGCCTTCCATTGTGTGCTGGTGAAGTAAGGGGTGATAGAGAAGATAAAAAATTATAAGTGTTGTAAGGAAAAATAAAGCAGAAAAGGGATCAAAAGAATGATAGCAGAGGCTGAAGAACTAGGGAGAGTGTAATGACAAATAGAGTTGTTGGGAAAACCAACAGAGGAGATGGTATTTTAGACATGATGGAGGTGAGGGAATGAGACATAAGAATTTCTGCAAAAGAATGTCTCATACAGAAGAAATAAGTGAAAAATCCCTGAAGCAGGAGCAAGCATAGCATGTTCAGGGCACAGTAGGATCAGTATAATATGGTGAGTGAGGAAAATCTGATCAGAGTTTACAGTCAGCCCTATCACATGAAGTGAAGTCAATCACTGCAAAACTTTGGCTTTTACCTTCATATGACTGTAAAATGACACTTTGGCTGAAATGTAATGCAATATTGTTAAGACTTTGGCTTTTGCTGTCATATCACTGTGATATTCTGGGATTGGAATGGACTCTTTGCCAAGGACTCAAATACTGTCATCAGAATTATATTTCTTGTTCTCCTTTCTTCATTTCTATCTTCTTCTCAGTTGTCTATTTCTCCCCTCAAGCCACAAGTAGGAGAAATGGACCCGACCAAACCCCATGGCTTATGTGATTCTTTTTTTTTTCTTTTTTTTGAGATGGAGTCTTGCTCTGTCACCCAGCCTGGAGTGCAGTGGCACATTATCAGCTCACTGCAACATCCACAGCTCCCCGCACACCGCGTTCAAATGATTCTCCTGCCTCAGCCTCCTGAGCAGCTGGGATTACAGGCACATGCCATTACACCCAGATGATTTTTGTATTTTTAGTAGAGATGGGGTCTCACCATATTGGCCAGGCTGGTCTTGAGCTCCTGACCTCAGGTGATCCACCCGCCTTGGCCTCCCAAAGTGCTGGGATTACAGGCGTGAGCCACCATGCCCAGCTATGTGATTCTTATAGCTAGCAATTTCATAAATAGGGAGACTTTCTCCTAATATTCATATCAGTTGCCCCCCCCCCCAGGCTCCAATGGTACACTTAGGGTCATGTGTCCAGCTCCATTGTGAGGACCCTGGACCAGTTAAACAACAGTCTCATCCAAATCACATGGAATAGGAGAGGAGCGCTCCAAAAAGGAAAGAATACAGGATTTTTCAAAAGTTAGAGAGGTCCATCAATACTGTGTGACAATGGAAAAGTTATAACACTCTTCAGCCTCAGTCTCTTCCTTAGTAAATTTGGGGAACTGATGCTTACCTCATAGGATTGCTGTGAGTAGTACATTAGAAAGTATTAGCAAAATGCTTTCTCTAAATGGGCACTAAATGTTAACCATTACTACAATATTGACAACTGTCTTTGGAAACTCTAATATATATTATAAAGCAATGAGTATTAAATTTTAAATTTCCAGTTATATTGGAGAGTATATTGTTCTTTCCAAGGCAAAATAGAATCTTACAAACTGAAATTTATAGAGAAAGTTCAGAACTTATAATAGTGAAGGTCCTATTATTTACATCAAAGTCATCTGGTTAGGGTTATCAAGAGTACTGATTTGCTTTTCAAACAAAAAATCTAACCACTGCATTGATAACAGGGACGAACATTTGACATGAGAATTGACTAAAAACCCACTTAGCTTCCACAGCTTTGACCCTTCACCAGAGCATATGTTCTCATTCCCTGCCAGGTAGTATCTCATCTAACGGTTTTGTTGTCCCCTAATAACATAAGGGGGACCACATATGATACATGGTTGTATAATTATAGCCACAGGATGGAAGATAGTGGACACAGGATTAAAGACAAAGAGTTTTTGATATTAAGCATGTTAATTCCCTTTTACCACACTCATTTTTCTAGGGTCCAAATATTCCTGGAAATCTCTTTCAGGGGTTTGGTTTTTCAGATGAAAATGTGCCAGCATTACACTATATTCTAAAACAACTCAATAAGTTCTTGAGAGCTGTTTTTATTGTGAATACAGTCCTTTTCCTGATTTTTAAAAATAAATTACCATGGGAACATTTTAATTCTGCATATTGTGAAGAGTCAGGTGCTATCATGGACATTAAAAGAGGAAAAAAATTCCAACTTTCAGAAGCCAAGTATACACCAACAATATTTTGATTTAATCCTTCATGCCTGGCTTCTGATTACTTCTAGCTCAGATGATAGAAAGCAATTTTCAGCTAAGTGCTTAACTCCAGAAGTTTGCTTTCACATCTGGACCTCCAGGGCCCTACTTATATATCCCATCATGTAAAGTGTCTCCACAATTCTCTGCTTTTCTTGGAAGAACACATCCACAGAGAGTTTGCATGACTTTCCATTTCAATCACTACATTAAGCCCAAAACTCTGAAGTTTTTCTTGCTTTCTCTACTTTTTGAACTACTACATTTCCTATGACAAAAGGAGAAAAGATAAAAATTCATTCTTGCAATTTAATTTCTGTCACACTAGATGTATTTATCTGTTTAATCAAAACTAACAGAGAACTCCGAGGTATGCATTGCTGATCAGTTTACAACTGTAAAATGAAATTAAAATCGACTTCGGCAAAATGACTGTGACAAATTTCATACATGGCATGTAGGAAGAAACTGAAAAGCCATGGGTGACTGAATAGATGATCCAAATCTTGGAATAGAGATAAATAAATAAGAATGAACTATCCTTGACAGTGTATTTTTAAAAAAATTATTCTGGAACCTAGAGCATCCTCATGAAACAAATTGTGGCTCACATAAAGAATCATCGGAAGGTCATGGTCAGTGGTCATTTCTGATTCCCTATCATAGATACACCTTTTCATAGAAATTATGAAAAATATACACAGCATTAGTTTGTAGTTACAATGATGAAATCTGAGGATCTCAGTGAAAACCTTGGACCACATTATGAAATAAGAGAAAATGTATAGATAAACTCTACATAGAACAATGTGGCCAAAATTGATAGCAAGACAATATCAGTAACATTTAAAATGGATTCTGTATCATTATGACTCAATCAATTTGAAAAAGTATGTTTAATATGCTAGTGACTTGTAAGCTGTTTCACAAATAGATTTTAAAATTTGGGGAAAGTTTGCATTGTTCCCCTAACTAGGGTCCCCCCCCACCCCTCAGCTTTATTAAGGTAAAATTAACTAATAAATATTGTATATATTTATGGTACACAACCAGATGTTCTGATATATGTATACACTGTAAAATGATGAACGCAATCTACCTAGTTAACATGTCCATCATACCACATAATCATCATTTTTTTGTTCTGAGAACATTTAAGATCTACTACATTAGTAATTTCCAAATAGAAAATATGTTATTATTTCTAGAATCACCAAGCTATAAAATCGATCTCCAGATCTTCCTCATCCTACCTAACTGAAACTTTGTACCCTTTGGCCAACGTCTCGTCATTCTTCTACCTCAGCTCCTGAAAACCCCCACCATTTTAGTCTCTGCTTCTACGATTTCTACTGTTTTAGATTCCACTTATAGTTGAGATTAGGCAAAATTTGTCTTCCTGTGTCTTGTGCCTGGATTATTTCACTTAGCATAATATCCTTCACTTTTATCCATGTTGTTGCAAATGACAAGACATCCTTCTACTTAAAAGATGGACATTAATCTATTGTAGTGTGTGTGTATATTGCACTTTGTATCCATTCATCCAAAGGTGGACACTTAGGTTGATTCCAAATCTTGTCTATTGTGACTAATGCTGCAATCAACATGGAGGTGTAGCATGTAGGTGTATCTCAAAGGTGCCTCTTTGAGATACTGATTTTATTTCATTTGGTTATATACCCAGAAACAGGTTTGCTGGATCATATGCTAGTTCTATTTTGAACTCTTTGAGGAACCTACGTGCTTTTTTTTTTTTACTTTTATTTTAAGTTCAGGGGTACAGGTGCAGGATGTGCAGGTTTGCCACATAGGTAAATGTGTCATGGGGGGTTGTTGTACAGATTATTTCATCACCCACGTATTAAGGCTAGTATTCATTTTTTCTGACCCTCTCCCTCCTCCCATCATCCACTCTCCAATGGGCCCCAGTGTGTGTTGTTCCCCACTAAGTGTCCATGTGTTCTCATGATTTAGCTCCCACCTATAAGTGAAAACTCATGCTGTATTTGGTTTCTGTTCCTGAGCTAGTTTGCTAAGGATAATGGTCTCCATCTCCATCCATGCCCTGCAAAGGACATGATCTCCTTCTCGCTTTTGGCTGCATAGTATTCTATGGTGTATATGTACCACATTTTCTTTACACAGTCTGCCATTGATGGGCATTTAGGTGAATTCCATGTCTTTGCTATTGTGAAGAGTGCTGCAATAAACATACATGTGCACATGTATTTATAATAGAATGATTAATATTCCTTTGGGTATATACCCAGTAATGGGATTGCTTCATTCAATGGTATTTCTGTCTTTAGGTCTTTGAGGAATCGCCACAGTGTCTTCCACAATGGTTGAACCAATTTACAGTCACACCAACAGTGTATAGGTCTTCCTTTTTCTCCACAACTTCGCCAGCCTCTGTTATTTTATGACTTTTTTTTTTTTTTGAGATGGGATCTCTCTCTGTCAACCAAGCTGTAGTGTTGTGCCCCAATCTTGGTTCGCTGCAACGTCCACTTCCTAGGCTCAAGCTATCCTCACAGTTCAGCTTCCTGAGTAGCTGAGAACACAAGAACACACCACCACGCTCAGCTAATTTTTTGTATTTTTGGTAGAAATGGGCTTTTGCCATGTTGCCCAGGCTGGTCTCCAGTTCCTGAGCTCAAGGGATCCACCTGTCTCAGCCTCCCAAAGTATTGGGATTACAGACATGAGCCACCATGCCAGACCTATTTTTTGACTTTTTAACAATAGCCATTTTGACTGCTATGAGATGGTATCTCATTGTGGTTTTGATTTGCATTTCTCTAATGATCTGTGGTGTTTAGCTTTTGTTTATATGATTGTTGGCTGCATATATGTCTTTTTTTTGATAAGTGTCTATTCATGTCCTTTGCCTACTTTTTTATAACATAAAATTTTATTTATATAAAATTATTGAAATAACAAAATTGTATAAACAGAGAACAAATTAATGGTTGCCAGAAGTTAAGGGGAAGATAGAAATTGGAGGGAAGTGCATGTGGCTATACATGGACAATAAGAAGGATCTTCGTGGAGATGGAGTATTCTGTATCTTGACACTATCAGTGTCAATATCCTGATTGTGATATTATACTACAGTTTTGAAGGTGGGTAGTGGGAAAAACCTGGGTAACAGGTACATGAGAAAAGCTTGGAAAAGCTGGGAACAGCTGGGAAAAGCTGGGTAACAGGTACATGAGAAAAGCTGGGAAAAGCTGGGTAACCGGTACATGAGACCTCTATTATTATTTCTTACAACTGCATGGGAATCTATGCTTATCTCAAAACTAAAGAAAAAAGAAAAGAAAAGAAAGAAAAACACATAAAGCAATAGTAAAACTGTGTTGATGGGTAAAAGGGATTATTTGTGTTTTTTTGTAAATATATTTAAGTTCCTTATAGATGCTGGATATTAGATCTTAATGAGATGCATAGTCTGTAAAAATTTTCTCCCATGTTATAGGTTGTCTGTTTACTCTGTTCATAGTTCCTTTTGCTGTACAGAAGCTCTTAAGTTTAATTAGATTTTATTTGTCAACTGTTGCTTTTGTTGCAATTACTTTTGCTGTCTTCATCATAAAATCTTTGCCTATGCCTATGTCCTGAATGGTATTGCCTAACCTGTCTTCCAGGGTGTTTGTAGTTTTGGGTTTTACATTTAAGTTTTCAATCCATCTTGAGTTAATTTTTGTATATGGTGTAAGGAAGAGATTCAGTTTCAGTTTTTTTTTTTTTTTTTTGCATATGGCTAGCCAGTTATCCCAGCATCATTTATTGAATAGGAAATCATTTTCCCTTTGCTTATTTTTGTCAAGTTTTTCGAAAATCAGATAGTTGTAGGTGTGCAATCTTATTTCTTGGTTCTCTAATCTGTTCCATTGGTCTATGTGTCTGTTCTAGTACAAGTACCATGCTGTTTTGGTTAATGTAGCTTTGTACTATAGTTTGAAGTCAGGTAATGTGATGTCTACAGCTTTGTCCTTTTTGCTTAAGATTACCTTAGCTATTCAGGCTCTTTTGTAGTTCCATAAAAAATTTTAAATTGTTTCCTCTAGTTGTGTGAACAATGTCAATGGTAGTTTAATGGGAATAGCATTGAATCTATAAATTGCTTTGGGTGGTATGGCCATTTTAATAATATTGATTCTTTCTATCCATGAGCATGGAATGTTTTTTCATTTGTTTATATCATCTCTGATTTATTTGAATGGTGGTTTGTAGTTCTCTTTGTAGAGATATTTCAACTTCTTTGTTAGCTGTAATCCTAGATAGTTTATTCTTTTGGGGGCAATTGTGAATGGGAGCTCATTTGTGATTTGGCTCTTGGATTGACTGTTGTTGGTGTACAGGAATGCTAGTGATTTTTGCACATTGATTTTCTATCCTGAGACTTTGCTGAAATCACTTATCAGCTTCTTAAGAAGCTTTGTGGGTGAGACAATGGGGTTTTCTGGATATAGAATCATGTAATCCACAAACAGGGATAGTTTGACTTCCTCTCATCCTATTTGAATTCGCTTTCTTTCTTTCTCTTCCCTGACTGCCCTGGCCAGAACTTCCAATGCTATGTTGAATAGGAGTGTGAGAGAGGGCATCCTTGTCTTTTACTGCTATTCAAGTGGAATGCTTCCAGCTTTTGTTCATTCAGTATGATTTTGGTTGTGGGTTTATCATGTATGGCTCTTGTTATTTTGAGGTATGTTCCTTTAATACCTAGATTATTTTTTAACATGAAGGGATGTTGAGTTTATCAAAATCATTTTTTATATCTATTGAGATAATCATGTGGTATGGTCTTTGGCTCTGTTTGTGTGATGAATCACACTTATTGATTTACATATGTTGAACCAACCTTGCATGTCAGGAATGAAACCTACTTGATTGTGGTTGTTAAGCCTTTTGATGTGCTGTTAAAATCAGTTTGTCAGGTTTTGTTGAGGATTTTTGCATTGATGTTCATCAAGGGTACTGGCCTGAAGTTTTCTTTTTTTGTTGTGTCTTTCCCTGATTTTGATATCAGGATTATGCTGGTCTCATAGAATGAGTTAGGAAGAACCTCCTTTTCAATTTTTTGGAATAGTTTCAGTAGGAATGGTACCAGCTCTTCTTGGTACATCCGGTAGAATTCAACTGTGAATCTGTGTAGTCCTGGGCTTTTTTTTTTTTTTTTTTTTGGTTGGTAGGCTATTTATTACTGCCTCAATTTTAGAACTCATTATTGGTCTGTTCAAGGATTCAATTTCTTCCTGGAAGGGTGTATGTGTCCAGGTCTGGGAAGGGTATATGTGTCCAGGAATTTATCCATTCTAGATTTTCTAGTTTATGTGCATAGATGTGTTTATAATATTCTCTGATGGTTCTTTTTATTTCTGTGGGTAACAATGTTTGTGCTAATTTACATTCCCACCAACAGTGTACAAAGTTTCTCTTTTCTCCATGTCCTTACTAAGACTTATCTTTTGTCTTTTTTATAATAGCCATCCTATTAGATGTATTTTTTGCATTTTCCTGATGATTAATAATGTTGAACACATTTCCATATATCTCTTGGCCATTTGTATCTATTCTTTTGAGAAATATCTAGTCAGGTCTTTTGCCCATATTTAATTGGATTATTTATTTGTTTACTTGCCGTCAAGTTAGCTTAAGTTCATTATGTATTTTGGATATTAACTTTTATTGGATGAATGGCTTACAAACATTTTCTCCCAATCTGTGGATTGTCTTTTCACTCTGTTAATGGTTCCTTTGTTTTGCAGACACGTGTTAGTTTGATGCAGTCCCATTTGTCTACTTTTCTTTTGTTGCCTGTGTTTTTAGGGTCATATCCAAAAAAATCATTGTTGAAACCAACATGAACATGCTTACTCCCTGTGACTTATTCTAATAGTTTTACAGATTCAGAACTTATATTTAAATATTTAATGTTATCAGTTTATCTTGGTATGTTATGTGAAATAAAGGTCCAATTTTATTCTGTGTGTGGATATACAGCTTTCCCAACACTATTATTCTAGCTGGGTTTTAAGACATTTTTCTCCTTATCAGTAGAGTATGAAATAACATTGTAAACATTTAAAAGAAGGAATGGAGTCATTGTCAAAAAATAAAATTATAGGGTAGCATTGTAACAGAAAACTAATGATAGTTTTATGTCCTTAGTTATAAAAAATAACATGGATATAATCTGAGTTTGAAAAATAAAAAGTAGTGGGGTATTTCCGCAAAGGATGGAAGGTAATCAACATAGACAAATATTTTGGGGTTGAGGAAAGTATCTCTTAGATATGGTGCGTATTTAGAGAAACAAACTGTCATTTCTAGAATTTACATGTATACTTAGGATCACTTAAACTATTGACTTTTTAAAAAACTAATGCTAAAGTTCTAATATTCATTTAGTATACAGAAGGAATTTATTAATTTTGGTAAGGTAGATGCAACTTTTATAAAATCGAATAGAAAAAATGAGAAAAAACTATGACATGTTTAATTTGTAGCAAGATTGACTTAAATACTAACTAAACTCATTTTTACTTTACATGTTGTCGTCATGATTTCAGGTAAGTTTATAAGCTGGAAAACCTCCTGTTTTCCAGGTTATTACACATTCATTAAAATGCATCAACAGATAAATAGAAAATAGCCTGTAATTTTTAGATTGTTCATAATGAACAAATCAACAATTCTAAGATTGTTCATTAATTCAGAAAACAGCCTTTAGTTTCAAACAATTGCTTAGTTATTTCTTGATGATGATCTCTCTAGAGAACTTTTACTTCCAAATGACTAAATTCAGAGCTCAACTCAACGATTAATGTAGCTATAAACTATTAACATAAACCACTATATGGTGCAGAGCCTCCCATTTATTCATCGCCCCTAAGAAATTCTCCAGTCTTAAAATGAACACAGTTTACTCTGAAAAGGGCAGATACTTTAAAGACTATGTATTTATAAAGCCCACTATTTTGTTTTATCACACCTTTGGGTACCTTGAATTACTGGTATTTTTACAATAATGAGTTGAACTTGGAAAAACTTACTTTAAAATAAGTGCTATTGTATTCTATTCTTACTCCAATATTCATTCAAAACTCTGCAGACATTTTCTGTGTTGGTAAATCCCAGAGAATTGGTATGTTTACCTATTTATTTAAAATTACAAAGATTAAAATACATTGGCATTCATCATGAAGCAATAGAGTTTATGAATAAGAAGCTCAAGAAAAAGTATTTTACTCACAGTTTCTCTTATATTGATAAAGGCTATGAATTTTATGGAAAATTCTGTTAAAAAATAATTAAAGGTAACAGCTCTAACTGTAACTTATTACAAAAATTAAGGTAGGTCTTCATAATGTTTCCTTTCTTATCAGCGTTTCTTCAGTGCTGGCAGATCCAAGAGAAAAAAAATATTGGAATTCTATACTTGGAATAGTTACAATGGTTTATTGTAAATGGACAGGATAATTTTATTTCTGCTACCGTTGGTTATCTGAGCTCTTCAAACTTACTTAAACCTGGGATTGGGATTAAATAATGGTTTGACTTTGTTTAGGTCCACTTTCTTGTAATCACTTCTTGTTGACATCAAAGAACAAAAAGCAAGGGCATTGAATCTGCAGGCTTGCCTTGTAAGAAAACACATGGAATAAAGCTCCATTTTTCAGGGGACAAAATACATTCTTCATTTTCATGACAAGGTTTCTTGGAAATAGATCAGCATTATAAGGCAAGGCAAAAAAAGCAAAATGAAACTAAAGATTAATGCTCTGCTGCAATGGCATTGAGGCACTGACCTTAGATCTGGACCACAAAGGCCCATCCTATGTCCTGCACTGCAGAGTGCCTTCATATCACAAAGAAAAAACACCTAAACCTAAAGACATATTTGTTGATCTTTTAAGCTTTTTTTTTCTAGTTCAGTTACTGGTTAATATTAATAGATTGAGAAGGTTACCTGAGCTGAAATGAGCCCCCAGGCCAGAGAATGTAACATTGAATACTTGAATACAGAGGTAGAAAATAGGGGAGAAAATCACAGTGTCTGTGTTGGAAAACTGAAGAATTTAAATAAAGATAGTTTTCAAAATCATCCAATTATGTGTGTCTTAGTAGAGTGGGTTCTGCCAACAACCAGACAACTGTGGTCCTCCTCTATGCAGCTTTAGTCATCTAGTTTGGAGAGGCACCTAGATGCCTAGAAACCCTGAGCTGGAAAAGAGAAGTGAATGGATGGTAAACTGACCATGGTTCCTTGGGAAGTGTGTCTACCCTGTCTTAATCCCAATTCGGGTGGTTTTGGTCACTGCCCAGGAGATCTTGGTCTGAGCCCAGGTTTGCCAAGTCCTGTCCTAGCATATCCAATTCACTCAAACTCACAGGCAGCAGAAAAGAGCTAATTTTGCCTCCTGGGTGTAAGGGCCATCACCAGGGAGTAAGCTGGGGGTCCTGTGTGGGAATATGAACAGGGAGATGGATACGAGTTGATTTATAAGTTTTAAGTATTTAAGACATCCAATACAGTAGTCTTATCTGTACTTTTGCCCTACACAGGGATGAGAACATTCTGCATTTTGCTGGCATATTCAGGCATATTCTGCAGTTTGTCTTCTTCCAAACTGTTGTACTTTTTGTACACTGATTTTCCATAGGCTTTTTTTTTGTCCAAATTAATGAATAATCTTCTATTCTTGATTATAATAACTTGTCCCAGCATAACTTAAAATTTTCCCCACAAAATAATTTTAAAATTAAATGAAAAAGACAACCTTTCAACTGTGCCCTTGAGAGTGTCCTGTTCCATGTGAAAGGCACTAGCCTCTGAAAGTAGCTGCTGAGGAAGGCTCAGCAGGACATGCCTAAGCAGCTTAGACTCCACACCACTGTGGGTGTTAAACACGTACGGGAGAAAGGTCTCAGGAAAGGGCTTTTGTGAACAGAAGAGTTAGATCTGTCAGCCTCAGTGCTGCCACTAGGGTCTGATTAGGCACTTCAACAACAGCCTCTCCATCCATTTTCATAGGAAATCTCATAGCCACTTATAGTTACTTAGCAACGACTTAAAAGACCCTGCTGACTCAGACTTTCTCCCTTGGCTGATAGTATGTTACCATTGTACCCTTTTCTCCTTACCATGACCTGTTGGAGATCTTTTTATTTCATCTTTTACTGGTCAAATGGCAAGCAGGAATTAATGTTGTTTAAAGCACTGTAAATATGAGGATGTACCAGTGTACTGGGATCTCAACAGAGAGATTAAATTTAAATTATCTAGAAGATAAATTTTGTGAAAATCCTGGTTGAGAGAAGGAATGATTAACCTTTGTTTAGTGAGACCAGGCAGGTGGCTATGTGACATTCTTCCATCAAATTAGAACAAGAAAATGGTCTGTATGGAGTTTATCAGCTTAATGTTTATAAAAATTCTTTCATTAGGTAGTATTCTTAATGCTATGCCCCAAATGAATGAAATAAGAATTTTCATATCTTTTTATTTTAACTTCAAGGAAGCTCAGAAAAATATTTAAACTTAAATGTTTATAATTATATTAAATGGTGAGTGCTTTACTTTTCCCTCTCCATGTTTAACATATTTATTGATTTTTAGACTGTTCTATGTTGTTTATGTACCTTTACTGATAAAACATATCAAATCACAGTTGAAGGCATATGGGCTGAAGTTTCTTAGAATAATAATTCATGTATTAAAGCTATAAGCTTCATGTCTATTTTCTATTTATTTATTTCTTGTATTATTAAGAATAAACCCGTAAGGAAGACATTTATATAGGTAATTCATTTTCAGTTACCTTAAATGAATTGCTCTAGATCACTCAGCAATAATGAAAACTCTAACATCTAGTTTTCTCCAAATCTAGATTGCAAATAATAGCAATATTAAAATAAAAACACATTATTTGGTTTCAGAATAAAATTTACTATGCGACAACAACAAAAAAATCTATGAAGTCAAGATCTTTCTGGTTTTCTCAAACTTTTATAGCCTAACAGAATTCAATTTAATGACTGTATAAATGTTTTCTTTCTCATTTAATTAGTCTAAAGAAATAAAATTAATAAAATTCATTACATATATCTTGGCATTAATGATGAAAATCATTATTTTAATGATACTTTCCATCTTGTAAAATTTTTAAAATGCACAGTTTCAAAAATTAACATAATTCAATCTTTTTTTAAGTGAAGTAAGGGTACTAGTGACTTGCATAACATATTAAATACCATATATAGTTACATGTGGTAAATGAAAAGAATTATGCTATGTGATGGCAGAGCAGCTTCTAAATTTTTAGCTCAATAAAAGCAACCAAGATATGATTATTATTTTCTTTAAGTAATTAATACTTCTAAACACTTACAGATGGCCAATTCTTGCTGAGACAAGTGAAGATCCTTTCTTCCATAGAATAAAGCTGACTTTTTCCCTTCAGCATTTCCTAACCCAAAGCAAGTCATGCTGTTTACACCTCTATACGGCATATTAACTTAAATAAAAGAAGACTTACCTTCTTTTGTCACTTTTTTATAGAAACATTTACAGTTTTGTAAATGTTAACACATTCTCACTATTTATGTATGTTTCAGTAACAATTTTAAAACTTTCATGAAATTTTTAGTCTGATGTATCTAGTTACCTTCACATTTTACATTTTTCTTTCATCCTTCAAAAAAAATCCCAATGTGTTTATAACTTACAAACATTTGGCTTCATGGCCTTTCAAATACTACTTAGCCAAATTTTTTCATATGTTATAAATATTTGGCAAACTCTTCAGTTAGTTTTATATATATTTTGGCTTGGAGTGCTATAATAAATATAGAATTATCAATAAACTCATTTTCTTATGTAGAGAATGTTGACTTATGAAATAGAATACTTCTGTATTATTACCATTAGCATCATTACAGACCATGTTTCAAAAATTTTAGTTACACACATTTGAATGAAAGTGAACAGATAGCATTTTATTTGGCTTAGACACTGGAATTCAAGCATATCTAAGAGAGGATGAAAAAACTTAATACTGTTAAAATTCAACATTTATGTTTCTGCTATGTGTCATTCACTTTCCCAACTGTTCAACTGGTATTAGTTGCAAGGGCAAGCCCTAGGCAAATAGAGAAATAGTTGTTTTTTATGCAAGTTGCCATCTCACATGTTCTCTCAGACTGCTCCATTGTCTTGATCCTGCTTAAGCTGAGTTTTATGTACACTTGTGTTTATTTACATGTGTGAGAACTTGCATGTCCTACAGCACACACTCAGGGTCTAAGAAGTCAGCTAGTGAATTAGCTTAATGCATTAAGAGTGTACTAGAGTCATTTGGAGAATACTCTCATAAATTATACACATATAGGCAATATGCTTTCATTTTAACTTGGTCTCATAGAGATACTGTCCTCATATTTAATATTTATTGGCAACTGAAGATTTCAGCCCTTTAAAGAAAGTTTGACTCTAGGTCTTGCAATATGAGCTCAATTTTTTTATTCTGTACATTTCTTCACAGCCCTTCACAAAAACTGCTCACGAATAGCTGCAAATTCTCAAGCGGGTTTGTTTGGATATGTACAAGCTATTATTGATGTATCTAAACTTTTGAAAAGTCAACAAATTGAGCTGAAAGTTGGTTACTTCCTGAAGGTAAAGACCCTTTAATTTATCTCTGCAACCTCAGTACCTAGCATAACACCTGGGGCATAGTGGATGCTCAATATATTTTTGTTGAATGAATGAATAAATAAATATACAAATGAGCAAATGAATAAATGAAAAGGCATTATATTCCATGGGAACATAAAATATGTCTGTGTTCTTGAAGATATTCAATAATTTACATTGCTTGGAACTATAATTTACCTACTGCTGAAATGACTTTAAACTTGTTCTTAATAAAAGGCCTTGGTCAAACATAGCTTTGGATTTAAAATGGCCTCTTACATTTTGTACCCTTTGACAAGGTCATCAGAAAATAGTGAGATATTTAATCAACCTTGGTCAAATCTAGAAAACATTCTGTCAATTATTTAACCTCATTATGATTGTTACAATACTGAGGAAATTTTAAAAATTGTATAAATTTATATATACTAAATCTTTATACATATGTATGCATCAAAATGTATATTCAATAATACATATACATTCTTCTTACTCATTTAGTAATATTACATATTTAACATAAATAATAATAATAGTATAGTAAATATTAGTATATTTCTCACACATTTTTTTAAAACTGCGTATTATAACAACAGGCAACTATAGCCTTATTCTTTTTTTTACAGATGAAGAAACAAGAATTTAAATGGGTAAAGTGATTTCCTCAGGGCCACACATTAAATAAGAGTTCAATATATGCCCAATTATTCTGAATCCCAAATCAATGTCCTCTTAATTAAAAGACGATACTTCTTAGCTCTATAGTAGTGCTCTAAAATTACTCTATAAAATAATTTTATTTCTTTAAAAGAGGGTATTTGATACTAAAATTCACAAGATCTCAACATCGTAGGCTAATGATAGAGCTTAAGTATATCAGTCTTGAGTAAATTGTATCATTCCAAACATTCATTAATTCATTCATTCAATAAACACTCATTGACCAAATACTTTGAGCAAGGCACTTGGTACAGAAATTAATTTGAAACTGTCTTTTTCACTTTAAAGAGCTCAGAGTATAGTGAGATGGACAGATGTTACAATAAATAAGTCACAGAGGAAAATAATAATTGATAAATAAAATATATGAGCAAGTAACAGTAGGAACAAAAGATAAAATTTTGTAAGATGTTTTCATAATTCAGAGATGCTCTGCTTTTATAGAACTTGCTCACAGTTAGCCAAATTGAGAGGTGGAGAGTACAGTCCTCCAGATTGTCAAGTCTGTCCAGGTCTTCCAATCCTGACTACAAAGAGTTGGGGTCCAGCTACAAAGTTAGAGGAAAGAGTTTACAAAAGGCAACTCTCACTTCTGACAGAAAATCCAAGTTTGGCGGTTTACCAAAACTACTCTAACCCTAAAAAGACTTGCAGGACTCCGTGAAACATATTATACTCATGGTTTTGTTTATTGCAGGTAAGAGATACAAATTAGAACCAGCCAAAGGAAGAGGTGCGTAGTTCAGGGTCTGGCAGCCTAAATGCAAAGCTTCTGACATCATCAGGATATATAACCCTTTCAC
The DNA here is from genome assembly GCF_028858775.2 of Pan troglodytes. Classification (NCBI taxonomy): domain Eukaryota; kingdom Metazoa; phylum Chordata; class Mammalia; order Primates; family Hominidae; genus Pan; species Pan troglodytes. The sequence continues at coordinate 132,571,301 of NC_072403.2, forward strand.
ATCAATGTGTGATAATGGGTATGTAGTATTACTATACTAATCCAGGAAGCTCACTCAAGCCTGGGTGTCTAGAGATATTGCTGACTCATTGCACAGCCATAGGTGACTGATTCAGCCCTGCGTTTGAATTCCATCTCCTAACCTCAAATAACTCAAAGCCTAAAAACTCTAATAACATAATTGGTCTTTCTGGCGTGCTCAGCTCTCAAACTTAGACTATTGCATATATCTGGCCTGACCTTTAGTCATCTATTTAACATAAACTATCAGATGTGGTCGCATCATGAATGAGGAAGACACTCCTATCACTTGAGAAATTTCAAGTGTTAAGAAGGCTGCCACCCAGAAGCTAAAGACAAAAACAAGCCCTGTCTCTATGGACAAATTCTTTACTACACGAAATTGTATGTAATTTATACATAATACAAACATTTTTATTCTATAATCTGCCAAATTTAATTTCTAGTTAAAATACTCTTAATCAAATCATCTAAGCAGCTGAAATTATTTTCGTGGGATTCTTCTCATTTCTCCCAAAACACCCTCAGAAGAGGGTGTTTTCAAATAGAGAAAATCAGGAATCCACTGAAGAAATGGATTTCCTAAAGACTATTCAACACTTTAATAATTATATGTAATAATAGAGTTATTTACTCTCTTCTGTGGTCAAGGCACTGTGCTAAATGCTGTAAGAGACTCATACAGATGACATTCTCTAGCCTCAAACAGTGCACATTCTACTAAAGGAAACAGATATGAGCATTATCTAACTACAATACAGAAAAAGCACATTAAAGGCTACAGTACAAGTGCAAAGGGCTACGGAAAAACATACGAAAGAAAGGATTACTTTGAGGTAATATCATATGGGTCATTGAACTTGAATGAGGTTTTAAAGGATAGGTGAATCTTAATTGGAGGACCTTGGGGAGAAGTACATTTCTGCATACAGTACAGTGAGAAGAATTCAGTGACTTAGAAAAACAGAAAATGTGTTCAGAAAGAATGGTAAACAGGATGTGTGAGTTTCAAACATCATTCGGGGAAAGAAGCTTAAGTTAAATTGTGTTGGACACTAAAGTCCATGAAAATAAATGTTGACTCTTTTTTTGTAAGCAATTATGATTGCTTACAAAGGAGGCATTTTGCTTATTACAATAATTAATCTGTAGATGGATTGCTGTGAGAATAACAATTTTCTCTTGAAAATTTATATAGTGAGTGAGTTTCACTATAATATGAATAATGCACTAATTTATTTAAGTATGGTTTACCCAAGTAATAAAAATAGCAAACCACTGTAATCACAGCACTTTGGGAGGCCGAGGTGGGTGGATCATGAGGTCAGGAGTTCGAGACCAGCCTGACCAAATGGTGAAACCCTGTCTCTACTAAAACTACAAAAATGAGCTCGGTGTGGTGGCAGATGCCTGTAATCCCAGCTACTCAGGAGGCTGAGCCAGGAGAATCACTTGAACCCGGGAGGCGGAGGCCACAGTGAGCAGATATTGCGCCACTGCACTCCAGCCTGGCGACAGAGTAAGACTCTGTCTCAAAAAAAAAAAAAATAAAAGCAAAAAAGCAAAGCAAACATGATACATCATAGAACATGAATGTATATAGTATAGTAAATTTCTTTTGCTATTTTTAATTACTTGGGTAAGTCATATTTGGATATCTTGTTGCATTATTCTTACTTTTCCATAATTGTAGAAGAGATCAGAATTAATTGATGTGCAGAATTACAAAGGAAATTTGAGGACATTTGAACAAACCATTGAGAACTTTGAAACTGTGTAATATTAGAAGTTTATTCATGGAATTCTTCAAGATAGCATTTTCTGGTTTTACACTCTTTTATCAAATGCTCCTGGAGGATAGGAGATAATTTGTTTTCTATTTCCGTAGACTATAAACATTAAAATGATAAGCCTTATATACATGAGGAATGTGTTTGAAACAAAATTTTGGCACTCATTCAGAGTTCCAAATGATCTTATTTCACAGGCTTATTGACCTCTACCCCTAGAACTATTTGTACTTCAAAGAAAAAAAAAAGAAACCTCTTTTCTGTTATCTATGTTTGAATCTGTGTTTTCTTATTGTCATAGACCACTGGTGTTGAAAAGAGTTACAATAATAAAAAATATACCCTCTCAATTCATATAAGTGATGGGTACCTATAAAGGAAGGAAGTTCAAGCATTTGTCCTAGGATTAACACATTGTCATTTATAAAATGTTTCCTTTCCTTTCCTTTCCCAAAGCTACCTTTCAGTTTCACCATGATTTTTGTGAGACTTGACTTTTTGTATCAGAAGATTAAATGTTATTCTTTTATTTTAATCTTGCTTTTTCTTTTATCTGTACCTTAACAAATTTACACATTATTTGGTTTTCAAATTTTCATTCTTCTAATGACTGACCTACTCTTGGCACTTCATCTTTATCTCTACCCCCACCTTAAATTATCAATTAAACCCAAATTAAAACAATTTAATTCAGTGCTTATGCTTAGGTCACTAGCCCTTATTCTATACTGTAAGACAGGAGAATCTACAATGAACTCAAACAAATTTACAAGAAAAAAACAAACGACCCCATCACAAAGTGGGTGAAGGACATGAAAAGACACTTCTCAAAAGAAGACATTTTTGCAGCCAAAAAACACATGAAAAAATGCTCACCATCACTGGCCATCAGAGAAATGCAAATCAAAACCACAATGAGATATCATCTCACACCAGTTAGAATGGCAATCATTAAAAAGTCAGGAAACAACAGGTGCTGGAGAGGATGTGGAGAAATAAATAGGAACACTTTTACACAGTTGGTGGGACTGTAAACTAGTTCAACCATTGTGGAAGTCAGTGTGGCGATTCCTCAGGGATCTAGAACTAGAAATACCATTTGACCCAGCCATCCCATTACTGGGTATATACCCAAAGGACTATAAATCATGCTGCTATAAAGACACATGCACACGTATGTTTATTGCGGCATTATTCACAATAGCAAAGACTTGGAACCAACCCAAATGTCCAACAACAATAGACTGGATTAAGAAAATGTGGCACACTGGATTAAGAAAATGTGGCACATATACACCATGGAATACTATGCAGCCATAAAAAATGAAGAGTTTGTGTCCTTTGTAGGGACATGGATGAAATTGGAAATCATCATTCTCAGTAAACTATTGCAAGAACAAAAAACCAAACACTGCATATTCTCCCTCATAGGTGGGAATTGAACAATGAGAACGCATGGACACAGGAAGGGGAACAGCACACTCTGGGGACTGTGGTGGGGTGGGGGGAGGGGGGAGGGATAGCATTGGGAGATATACCTAATGCTAGATGACGAGTTAGTGGGTGCAGCGCACCAGCATGGCACATGTATACATATGTAACTAACCTGCACATTGTGCACATGTACCCTAAAACTTACTTAAAGTATAATAAAAAAAAAAAAAAGACAGGATTGAATCACAAATCCAAATTCTTTCAGAAAACTTAACAGGTAAATTACTAATAGGAGCAAAGTGAGGTTGCGATTAGTTTTTTATGAAGTAGTTTGGGTGGGTGATAAGATTTATGGTAATGTTTTATCAATTAAATATTATAAAACATTTAGTGTATTCCAAAATGATGTGAAACCTATAAATTGAGTAGCTCAGGCACACCATCAGCCTCTCCTTCTTCTCCCTCTCTTATTTCTTCCCTACTACTCAACAGAAAGAATAGTCACACAGTCAGCACTTACAGGTCATGGGGATGTGTCTCCCTATTCAGCATACTAAATCACTAATAAATAATTTTTTACATTTCTATTTTAGACATCAAATTATTATTTATTTATTTTGTGCTGCATAGTACCTATGTGTGACAGTTACATAAATGATATTTGAAAATTAAAACTAAGACCTCTCTGCAAGGAAAGATACCCAAAGGAAATATTCAAAACAAAGATGGCCACGTAAGTAAGGATATCTAGCATAGTTTGAGGCCACATGGAAAAGTAAAGGAGTGAGGACCGCTTGTATCAAATAAATAATTTTAATTTCAGTTCCCTGTTAAATGATAAATCATGGTGTCAAGACGTCCTTGATATTTGGTGAAGCTGTTACTGCTGGTGCCATATAAAACATATCACACAACTCTGGCTGCAGTCCCCTGTCATTATCGGTATCATCTGGATTTTGCAAAGGGGGAAATGTCAAAATTGATTGATTATACTGATTAAAATGATACACTGACAGGCTTCATAAATTTGCAGCACACAATGCACATTAGAGCATATTACCTCATTTAGCATTCAAATAGGCCCACAAAATAGAAGGGGCAAAATAATATTACTCCTCCTATGACGGAATGATATCTGGGAAAGTTCAAGTGACTTGATTGATAAGAAATGACATGTTAGTTGATGAAAATCAGGATTCCAACAGTGACTTTTCTTCTCCCCAACCCCGAGTCCCTCATAAGCAACTAAGGCAATGGGCTACCAGACCATTTTCTTAGGTTGCAAACTCTAGACCTTTTGAGATAAGCTCACTTTTATAAGTGGTCATGATAGACAACAAACACTAAAAAGTGGAAATATTAATAGTACCCTCCCTGGCACCAGGCAGACCTGGATTTGAGCTCCAGCACTGCCTTTTAATCTATAATCTTAAACAAATTGTTTAATCTCTCTGAGTCTTGGTTTTGCAAATTGGGCTTTAAAAGGCCTGGCTTTGTAGGATTTCTTTTTTTTTTTTTTTTTTTTTGAGACAAGAGTCTTGCTCTGTCGCTCAGGCTGGAGTGCAGTGACGCGATCTCGGCTCACTGCAAGCTCCGCCTCCCGGGTTCACGCCATTCTCCTGCCTCAACCTCCCGAGTAGCTGGAACTACAGGCGCCCGCCACCACGCCCAGCTAATGTTTTGTATTTTTTTAGTACAGACGGGGTTTCATCGTGTTGGCCAGGATGGTCTCAATCTCCTGACCTCGTGATCCACCCGCCTCGGCCTCCCAAAGTGCTGGGATTACAAGCGTGAGCCACCCCGCCGGGCCTGACTTTGTAGGATCTCTGTAAGGATTAGAAACGTTTGTGTATTTGTTTGCATGTTAATTTTCAATACATGCTATTTGCCCAGTGAGGTGTCAGAGCTCTGGCAATGGAGAGTGGTTGGACTGTGGGTGGTAAAAAGAATTTACCAACAACAGTGTAGGTTTGAAAAGGAAAGTTTTATTAGATAGATAGAACACTGCCTCAGAGTGCAGGAGAGAGCTTTAGCAAGAGAGGACTGAACACACTGTGGTGGACTTTCCTTAGGGGAATTTATAGACCTTGTAGCTGGAGTTTAAGGGTAATTTGGACCATATTAGCCACATATGATAAATCGTCATGATAAATGATTACATTTGTAGACATTTTGGTGCCTTTATGTCAGCAAGGGTTGCACAGTGAGTTCTGACATGCATGCATTCTGGAGATGTACAGAAATTCTAGTTACTTACAAATTTTTGGGAAGAAGCCAAACATACAAGATGCCAGCTTTAGAAAACAGTGAAGTCTGATTAATTCTGAATTCCTCAGATAAGGAGTTTTACTTCCGGATGGTCTGCTTGATGGCCATCAGGTGATCTTTGCTCTCCTTGCTATTACTATTCATTTCATAATTTGTGCTCTGAACAACGAAAGGAAGTAAATGACATTGTCCTAATTTAAGTGGTACAGACACTGAAGCACAGAAATGTTAAAAAAGATTGCTCAAGATCACACTCGTGGTCAGTGGTATAGTCAGGGTGCCAATCCACATATGTATAACTTCATGTATCTTATTTTTAATATGAAAATTCCAGTTCATATTACAGCACAATCATGGAGATGTGGGCCCAAGAATAAATAAGAAGCACAATTAGTCTTGTCTATTAATTGAATCCCTATTTCTACATTTAAAAACAACAATGACTAAAGGCTAAAACAATAAAGAAAATATTGATGGGAAATTTAATTTTTCCATGGTGTGAAGTTATTATCTCACAGATTACATAATGTTTAAAGTGGGGAAAATGAAACTTTACTTCGGAGAAACAGGGCTGACAACAGCTTAACTGTGCAATACATCTCAATGGATCACTAAGTGTCAGACAACCAGACATTATGTGGCCCCTACTGACACAGTGTCACTTATGAAGTAGAATTCTCGCCAAAAATGTATAATCTATAATGGCTCACCCCGAGAGATTCTCCCAACTAAAATTTCAGCAAGCTTTTTGTAGAAATTGCTAAACTAATTCTAAAATTCATCTAAAAATGTAAATAACTTAGAATGGCCAAAACAATCTTAAAGAACAAAGTTGGAAGACTCACGTTACCTGATTTCAAGAATTTTTATAAAGCTACTTTTTTCAAGGAACTGCTGTATCAGCATAAAGATAAAGAAATAGATCAGTCAACCAGAATAGAGTCCAGAAAGAGACCCATGCATGTAGGGATGACTAAAGCTCTAAAAAGCTGTAGAAGCCATTCACTGAAAGAAGAGCACTCTTTTCAGTAAATGATGACAAAGCTATTAGATATCCATATGCAAAAATATAATAATTTGGATACATACCTTACACCATTTATAAAAACGTATCTGTAAATGGATCATACTTGTAAATATAAAGCTTAAAACTGTAAAATAATGAGAAGAAAACTTAGGAGAACATTTTTTTAACTTTCAGTTAGTGAAAGATTTTATAGACATGACACTAAAAACACATCCATAAAAGAAAAACTAAAACATAAACTGGATTTCCCCCAAAATAAAAAATGTATGCTCCTCCAAACACATTATTAACATTTTTTAAAAGTCTAAAAAAAATGGCAAATCATGTAAATTATAGAATTTGTATCTAGTATAAACAACTAAAAGCCCAATAATAAGTAAACAAATAACTAAAAATCAGCAAGATCTTCAAAGACTGAAATTGAAGACCTAAAACTATAAAACTCTAGAAGATAACATCAGAAAAACTCTTCTAGACATTTGTTTAGGCAAAGAATCCAAGACAAAGAACCTAAAAGCAAATGCAACAAAAACAAAAATAAATAAATAAGACCTAATTAAATTAAAAAGCTTCTGCACAGCAAAATAAATAATAAGCAGAGTAAACAGACAACCCCTAGAGGGGAAGAAAATATTTGTAAACTATACATCTGACAATGGACTAATATCCAGAATCTACAAGGAATTCAAAGAAATCAGCAAGAAAAAAATCACATCAAAAGTGGGTAAAGGGCATAAATATACAATTCTCAAAAGAAGATATACAAACAGCCAACAGGCATATGAAAAAATACTCAACATCACTAATCATCAGGGAAATGCAAATTAAAACCACAATGAGATATCACCTTTAAATGGTGATAATTAAAAAGTCAAAAATAGTAGATGTTGGCATGGATGTTATGAAAAGGAAATACTTTCTACTAAGGAAATCTCCATATTTAATGGAGTTTCCTTAAAGAATTAAAAGTAGAACTACCATTCAATCCAGCAATCCCAGTACTGGGTATCTATCCAAAGGAAAAGAAGTCATTATATGAAAAACACACATGCACATGCATGTTTATAGCAGCACAGTTCTCATTTGCAAATGTATGAAAGCAATCTAAGTGCCCAACAACCAATGAGTGGATAAAGAAAATGTAGTATATATATACACCATGGACTACTACTCAGCTATAAAGAAGAATGAAATAATGTCTTTTGCAGCAACTTAGATGGAGCTGGAGGCCATTATTCTAAGTGAAGCAACTCAGAAATGAAAAACCAAATATTGTATGTTCTTACATACAAGTGGGAGTTAAGTTATGAGGACACAAAGGCATAAGAATGATACAATGGACTTTGGGGACTCAGGGGAAGGCTGGGGAGGGATAAAGGATAAAAGACTACATATTGGGTACAGTTTACACTGTTCTGGTGACAAGTACACTAAAATCCTAGAAATCACCACTAAAGACCTTATCCATGTAACCAAAAACCATCTCTACCCCAAAAACTATTGAAATAATTTTTTTAAAAAAGAAATTACTGCTTCTGGAAAAAAAAATAAGCAATATCCATAAGATAAGCCTTAAATCAGAACTGTAACAACCTATATTTGGAGTTGCTTTTGCTTTGTTTTGTTTTCAAAGATCATTTTTTTAAAAAAGAGATCACTTAGGGCAAGGATGTATTTTTTCTCCTACCCTAATGTCAGCAATACCAACCAATCTGTATTCCTTACCTCAGTTTTTCCAGGTGCACTGGCTCAAAAATAATTATTGTTTTGTTTGCTCCCCTTTTTCTTCACTGCTACATTCACCTAGTCAACAAATTCTGCTATTTATATTATCAAACCCTCTGTCATATTCATATACTTGTCATATTTACACTACCATTGTACAGCTCCTGAACCATAGCTTCATCCTCTTACATATGGTTTCTCCCCTCTATAATCCTTTTAACCAATTGCAGCAAGATTAGTTTTCTAAAACAGATTATGTGATCCTGTGTTAACCCCTGCTCCCAAATTTCAGGTTGTCTTCAATGTAAAGGGAAAATAATTGTTGGCCTGTAATTTAAAGCATTTCATAAATTTCTTTTTATTCTTTGGCAACTTTGTTTTCTATACCACCTGACCAATGGAATGTATGCCTTAGCCTCATCAGTGTCTTTACCATTCCCTAAATACCTCTCACTCTGCACACGGATGATCCTTCACCCAAACTGTACTCTCCAACTAAGCCACCTGTACTTTCAATCAATTATTCTCTAAAATTCCAGTTCAAACTTCAGGTCTTATTCTCAAATAAGCTTTTTCATATTTCTTTTGTTGAAATAAATCTTTCCTTCATTTATGATAAACTATGTAATGGTTGTTGTTATAATATTAATATTAGAGTTTTCAAAAGTGTCCCTTTTCCACTAAATTATGAATTTCCAGAGATTGAGCATCTTGTATTTTAATCAACACATCCTTCAAATACAGAATACCATCCTTACCAAATATTAGGCACTGCATATCCTTACGAAATGTTAGGCACTACAAATACAATGACAAGAAAGACTAGACTGGAATCTGTAGTATCCTACTGTCCATGCATTGTTCTCAGAGTAAGATAAGTCCTCTTTCTAACTAAAAGACCTGGAAATGGACAGACAGAACAACTTAGAACAAATTCAGACCATATCACATGCATTCATTTTTGAAACTTCTAAAACACACAACTATTATTAGTAAACATATTTATAATATGTGTGATATCTTTAGTGTTTTCATTATATGTTTGGGAAGTTAACAAAATATTTTAATAAAAGTTATTTTATTACTTAGTTTTAATAAGGCCACTGCATTAAAGCAAAATCTTATTCCCAAAGCATACTTACTTTTAAGTAATTATTTTGTCTAATTACATAAACTTCTATTTGAAGAATCGAAAATTTTAAATGATACATAACATTATTAGTTGAACACCATCTTACTTGTGATTTGAGGGAAAAAAAATCAAAGACTATGATTAAATACTTTGTTGTGGTTTTACCTTTGTCCAGATCACAGCTTGGTTTGCCAGAACATGGGCTGCCTGCTGGCTAGACAGGACTAAGAGTAAAATTTTCAGTGCAGGCACCTAATACAACTAAAAATATTTTTAAATTTATTTTTCCCGACACTCTATCAACTCAAAACATCTGCACACAGTATTCTCAATGCAGTGACAGATACAGATACCTGGATAAGGGGAGCAGACATTAACTCAGAAAGGAAGATTATCTCTTTAATAGCAAAAAATGGGCTAAGATTATCATATATTCCTTGACCTGTCTTTACTGTACTATGGTTTATCCAGATCTTTAGGCATTATTATGTCCTGACTGTACTACCTACAATTAATATGAATATGGATATTCTTTTTGAAAAAAGGGGCATTTTTTAATTCACTTGCAAATTAGAATGCTCAAACTGCTTCCCTCTGGATCTTTTTTTTTTATCGGTTCCCTTCAATATTCTCTCTGAGGACCACAATGCAGTAGGATCCAAGATTACTGTATTCCAGTTCTCCTAAATATTCCTCTTGAGGAAAGTTTAAGTGATATTGGTGAGGAAAAAATAGAACACTTGTCTTTTGAATGGTGTGACAATTGATGTAGCATCTTCAAAGCTGTGTACGAACAAGAGGCACTATAAGGTTATAAATACTAAAGGAAGATCATCATTATTCATGTGATGGAAATAATCATTCAGTTAAACACCAGTAAGAACATCATTAGATTTAGAAGTACATCGCTATCTTTTCATGTGATAGATCCTTTCTACCGAAAGTAATAAAGGAACCCAATTTGTAAAGAAGTATTTTTACTAATAGAACCACTTATTTCTGGTCTACTGATATAATGCCATAATCTTGTTATCATAATGTAGACAATTTTGTTAACGTGATGATTCTGTCAGCATAATGGGAAGAGTAAATACTAGGATGACAGTATAAATGGAGAAAATCTCTACAAAAGTAGATCTCCCATCTCTCTTTCTGAGGCTGTGTTTATTAGAAACATAAGTTATAAACATAACCTGAAAAATTCCACACAGTTATTACTTCACAATAATAATATTGTTCACAAAAGGTTCACAGAAATTACCGTGTTAGTCTACAGCCATACCACCCTGAACACGCCTGATCTCATCTGATCTCAGAAGCTAAGCAGGGTCAGGCCTGGTTAGTACTTGGATGGGAGAAATTATAAGGTTAAAAAGTAATTGTGAGTATCTAATGATAGAAATGTTCCTATCTAAGCCTGTTCTCACTTTCCCTTTTTTTCATAAAATGTGTGTAGCATAATTATGCTAGCAGTTTACATGAATGAAGTGAAATACTTCTAAATCATAAAGTAAGTTTATGCAATCCCTTAGCACCAGATATAACTGGTAGTCCCATTCAATTATGTCGAATTGAATCACCTGATTTTTAAGTTCAAAGATACTGCCTTCAGTACTTTTGGCATCTGCACATTGCAGATTAAAAACATCAAATTCTCAAGATACAAGTTCCTCATATCAGTGTCCTTTGTGGCAACATGGATGGAGCTGGAGGCTGTTATCCCAAGCGAACTAATATAAGAACAGAAAACCAAACACTGCATGTTCTAACTTATAAGTAGGAGCTAAACACTGAGTATACATGGACACAAAGAAGGGCACAATAGACACTGGGGCCTGCTTAAGGGTGGAGGATGGCAGGAGGGTGAGGATGGGAAACTACCTTATTACCTGGGTGATGAAACAATATGTACACCAAACACTTATAACACGTAATTTATCTGTAGAACCAACCTGAACATGTACCTCTGAAACTAAAATAAAAGTTAAAAGACAGAAGCTCACATCAAAAGTGCTGTAGGCTATTTAGAAAAATAAAATGAAAAAGGATAAATACAATGTGATCCAAGTAAATTGGAGTTTTAGTATAAGTAACACGGCTGTAAATTCAGTAGTTTTGAAAAATCATATACTATTCAAGCAGAACTCCCTGTAGGTTCCTGAATGTTTTGGAGTCTAAAAGCTCTAACGTCCATTTGATCAATTTCATTTTAGCACCAGGACAAAAGCTGTCAAATTGCCATTAAACTGAGTTTCTCTCTATTCTAAAGTACAAAAACAACACTGAATTAAAAAAAAAAATCAGGCAAAGTCAGTGTCTCCACCAGTTATAACATGAAAATTATATGAAGGAAATACTTCCAATAAGAGATAATGCTAATGAGAAAGCACAACAACTGTAACAGATTTTTTTACTTGCAAAAATGTATGTGTATGTGTATATGTTTTTCTCATCAAATCACCAAAGAAAAAATTTAAACACAATTATCTTAACATATTCAAATGTAGGAGAGTTTTACAGAGAAGAATATAATGTGACAATAATACTTACCAGTGCATTCTAAGGTCTGTTAGACCAACCTTAGGAATACACTAGACTTTACAAAGCACAACAAAATCATCAATTTATTAAACGTCAGTGATTTGTGTTAGAAAACCAAAAACTAACTAAGTATATTATGCCTTTTTTGCTGTTTCAAAAAAGAATAGATGCTGTGTCTTTGAATTTTTCCTTAACTTCATTACTCTATAGAATTTATTCTCTCATGACTCTCTAGGAGAAAATCCAAGATAATTGCTATTTAAACGAATAGTTTTTGCTTCATTGTGGGAAAGTAACTATTTATATGTTATTTAATTGTTGAAGTCTTTAATAGCCATAATATTATGTTTTCTGCTTTCTGTTGGTTTGAAGTTGACTTCAAACAAGCAGAACCTAATACATCAATTTCTAGGGACATTTCTAATTGCCAAATGAAGATATATGCTAATACATTGTTTTTATTCTATTTAATAAGTGAACAGTTAGAATCTTAAATTTTGTTCACTAATAAAAAGTTAGTAAAATAAATTAAGGACAACTTTCAGATCACAAGCTATGAATTGAAAATCTAGATTCTATCATTTAAATGTGTATCTACCAATCTAGAAGAATTTGTCTTACACACTTCTCCATGAAGATATAATAAGAGATAAAGAAGAAAATACAGTACCTACAGTTATTTCTCTTGAACAATGTATGATTTTGAGCAATTCAAAACACCAAAGTAACAAATAACCTTTTAACAAAAATGTATAAGAATTGTGAATTACCATAATTTTAGTTTGACAGTAATTAATTTATTAAACAATACTCTATAAGAACAAAACCCGTCATGTGTCAAGGCTGTGTTTGGTCACATGGTTGAAAATATATGTTGGTGATATGGTTGAAAAAAAGACAGATAATAAGAACATTAGTATGTAAATATATGCATATATACAAAAATAAACAAGTAAAAAAAGAGCCAGAAAATTGTTTCTGTTTTGAAGACAATAAAACAGGAAAATAGAGTAGAGAAAACTGGGTTGGGGACACTACCGAGGTGCTTAGGTAAAATCTTCTGAGATTAAAGGCAAAAGGCAAAGTTTTGGGGTGAGCGTAAACTAGCTATATGTAAGGAAAAAAATATGTCCAAAGAGTACAAAGATGAATGAGAAGAGAGTTAGGAATTTAGAGCAAGGACTTGAACAGAAGCTGATTCTACAAAGACTTGGAAGCTATGGTGTAGAGACTGGATTTTATTAGAATAACAGTGGAAAATTCTTTTTTAGTTAAGGAGAAAGGTAATATAATTTCTGATTTTGAAAGATTATTCTGGCTGATAGAGATGACCAAACTGTACTAGGGAAGAAATGAAAGCAATAAGAATAATTAAGGAGCTATTTTGTCAGTCAAAGCAAGAGATGATGATAGTTTGAACTAGGGAGACAATGGGAAAAATAATGTGATCAAATAAAACACATATTTTGGAGACGGAAATAATATAACTTTCCAATAGATTATATGAGATAGTGGTCATAACCTAAAGAAAGAACTAAAACATAAACTTTAGGTTTGGAGTTTGAATGACTGGATAGATATGGTGCCATATATTGAAATGGGAAAGTTCTACTCTTGGAAAAGGTGAAGTAGTTTATGTCATATCAATGCTCCTGTAGATAATAATTATAAACTCTGGACCAATTTTTAAAAAATCAATTATCTGAAATAGTGAAAGTGAATAAAACCAGAAACAAACTGCAGGGAACTTGATAATTAGGAGAAATAAGCAGTACTGGATGAGTTTTCTAGTTTTATGGCTGTTTGGAAGAAGATACTTCCCAATCAGTGCCTTATATGAAGAGCTAAAATTCAGAGAACATTGACAACTTTTTGGCTGAAATATCACAAGACAGAATTTGAGGAAAACACCGAAGCTAAGAATTGGTAAATCCACAAAGGGAGGAGAGAGTCACAGAGAATCCAATATTCTGCTTATATGCTCTGAACAAATAAATAGAAAATTACTGAATTATGTATAAATTGAATGAACTCAAAGCATCCCACTAAAGCTAAAAGAGCTAAAACAAGCTTCAGCTGGTGCCTAATAAAGCAGATACATAATTTAGAGTTTGAGTTCAACTAAATTAACTGCCAATCAAATGAAATAAAATAAACCATGAAAATATTTACAGAAACATAAGAGAATAGAATCACTACATATACAATTTACAATGTCTAATATACAAGCAAAATAAATTAGACAGATTTTTTAAAAACAGGAAATGAAAATTCAATCAAGAAAAAAAGAATGTAGATGAATGATGAGATGTTTCTATTATTAGAGAGAGATTTATAAAGATGCTATTAAAGGTATGTACAAGAACATAATGATGGACGGAAGGAAGAAAGGAAGGAAGGAGGGAGGGAAAGAAGAAAGGAAAGGAAGGAAGGAAGGAAGGAGGGTGGGAGGGAAAGAAGGAAGGAAGGAAGGAAGGGAAAAAAGAAAAAAGAAAACTGTCAATATTGAATTCTGCATTCAATGAAGTTACCCTTCAAAAATTAAGAAAGATATTTTCAAATAAAAAAGTCTAATAGAAGTTGTTGCCAGCACAGCTGCATCACAAAAAGATGCTAAAGGAAATTATTCAGATTGAAAACTAGTAAGACCAAATGAAAACTCAGAGTCTCAGGAAGGAAAGGAGAGCATCGGAAATGGTAAATGCGTGAGTGTAAAATATTATTTCCTTAATTTCTTTAAAACACATCAATTTAAAAAAATGTACAACTATATACTCTGAGGTTTACGGATGTAATACCTTAGATTGAAATATACCTAAAGGCCATGTGAAACTATCCACAATATTCTCAAATTTTACATGAAATAGTACAAAATTAAGTCTAATTAGAATTATAAAAAGTTAAGAAAATATATTGTAATCCCTCGAACAGTCACTAAAAATAACACAAAGAGGTATAGTTTAAAAGCTGAAAGAGAAATTAAACAATAAAAAGATCAAAAATGAAATAAAAATAGGAACAGAGGAACAAAATTTGGATTATAAACAAAAAACATAGAACAAAATTATATAATTAAATAGACGTTACTTAATAATTGCATATCAGCCTTCCATCATCCAATTGAACAAGAGAGACTCTCCATGTCAAGACACCTTCAGTCAACACATCTCAGTCACGTCTCTAGTGCCTGGGTCTCAAATATGAAACAGCTAAGGATTACTAGGTATTTGAGGGAAATCTCTAATTTTAAAGATAATAACAAAAAAACAAAATGACAACAGACAACAATAGCAAAAGAAAAAGGAAATTTGAAAATATAAGAAAAATAAAAGATAAGAGAAAATGCATTTAGAGTAGTAAAATTTAAGAAGCTCAAATAAAAAAATAGTATTCATAGATTTGAGAAACATAGTGGGAAAAAATCATGTAAAGCAAAAGGTAGAGATGGAAAATGTGTGTGTGATTTTGTGTGTGTGTGTGTATATATATGATTTCCACAATGAAAAGACACAGGAAATTAAGAAAATTGTTCACAAACATTCAGTACAAAAAAAATTTGTAGGAATTAAGGATGGAAAGTCCATATTATAAAAATTATTACTGCTTAGCCTAATAAATGTAAAAAAGATTCAAAATCCAGACAAAGAACATAAAATTGTAACAAGAAAAACCCCACAAAATTTAGATGATAATAATATCCTAAAATCTGCCAAAGATAAAAAGACAGGAGAATGAGGCCACATGCCAAATATTAGTAATCATAATTTAAACTCAAATACTGATTTAAGAAGTTTATATTTGTAAATGATGAGCCTGTGTGTGGATTGGTGATGTGTAAGAGAACCAGATTCTTAGGTTCTATGTTAAGAAGTGAAAAGTAATGTCTAAAAGTGAAATGTCAATACAGAGCAGCATAAAATAAGATAGAAATGAGGAGGAACAGACTAGGAAAAAAATATAAAAGAATGGAAGAAGTTTTTTTTAAGGTTGAATTCAGATAGGGAGTGTTGGGGGCAAGAAATTACTTTTTATTATAAACCCTAAAAGATTATTTTAAAAATACTTTTCAAAATATGCATATATTTTTATTTTTAAAAGTATATTGAATATTTGTTGTATTTGTTAAAAATGCAAATTTTACCATTATATTTGATCCAGCACTTCCAGTTCTAGGAATATATCCTAAGAAGATTATTGCAGATTAGTTTAAAGGTAGAGATAGCTGATATTTATCTAACTAGCTATAACAGGGAAATCTGCAGGACAATTTAAATTGCCAATAATAAAGTTTCAGTAAAATAAGTTATAGGTAGCCCTTAAACAAAATGTTAGAAGAGAATACTTAATGACATGAGATTTTTTAATGTATATATTATTTAGAAAGACTTTAGGCTCAGAATATTGGTACCACCATGAATTCACCAGTCTCAGCTGGGCCCTGCACATCAAGCTCACTACATTTTCTCTCTAATCATCATTCTCAAGTTTTAGACCTGTTCTACCCTCTTTAAACTTCTGACTCCTCCCTTCATCCCTGATTCTCTATAGACTACCTGGACTTCTATTCCACAAAGACAATGGGAGATGTCAAACAAGCTACACCACCACATTTCCCACCGCCAAGCTTACAGGTCATCCTGGATCCTCCTTTCCTGTTACAATTAATGGAATGCCTTTCTCCTGTGGAAGGTTAATTTGTCTTGTGTAATCTTGAGCCCATATCCTGTTATCTTTCTGAATCTTTACTCTTCTTCTCTTTGATATTTCTTTTTTCAACTTCTCTCTAAATTTTACTGGGTCTTTCAAATAAACATTTATACATGCTTTATTCTTTTCTATCTTCAACAACACACACACACACACACACACACACATACACACCTTTCTGGATGGTGAATTGAGGTAACTGGTAGATGTCTCATATATGTGCATGTGTGAATTTTGTGTATTCCTATGCAGCTTGGTTCTGCTGAGTGAAGGTTTCTGCATTCATTTATTGTTTCTTCCAGATGAAATGGCATATAGGCACATGAAAATTGAGTAATGCTTAAAATGTTCCCTAATGTATCAGTCTTATGGGAAGAAATTAATATTTCCTGGCAGGGCACGGTGGCTCACTCCTGTAATCCCAGGATTTTGGGAGGCCGAGGCGGGTGGATCACCTGAGGTCAGGAGTTTGAGACCAGCCTGGCCAACATGGCAAAACCTCGTCTCTACTAAAAATACAAAAATTAGCCAAGTGTGATGGTGTGTGCCTGTAATCCTAGCTACTCAGGAGGCTTAGGCAGGAGAATCGCTTGAAACTGGGAGGCGGAGATTGCAGTGAGCTGAGATTGTGCCACTGAACTCCAGCATGGAAGACAGAGCAAGATTCCATCTCAAAACAAACAAACAAAAAAGAAATTTATATTTCCTAAACGAGTATGAATTGACTATACAGAATTAATTGTACATGGTATTTTTCTTTTCCAGATTACCACTCTAAGTTTTTTGTTTACAAAAAAAAAATCATTAAGTCTTAAATGTCAGTTAACTTGAAATTCAAAAATAACACCCAAATTTGAGCAAACTAGATTGATAAAGAGAGACATAATGCTCCAGATTTGCATGAATTGTTTGAGTAAAATATGCTAAAGAGGAACAAAAAGCAACCAACCAAACAGCAATCAAAAACAACAAGTCTTCTGATAAATATAATACTCAAAGATATACATTGAGAAAATGTTGAAGTGTTCTCTGTGCTAAAATGAATGGCTTTGAATTAAATGAGAGCACTAAAAATAAATGTTCAGAGATACCCCAGAATCCTTCTCTTACCCTTCAATAATGAAAAAGCTGATTTTGCATGGACACATTTTATGCAACATAAATTTAAATTGCCCAGAATTCATGCACTAGAAAATGGGTAGTATATGACATGAAGCTCTCTCGGTTATCAACGTCTTTCGGATTGAAGCTATTAGAAGCGTGTTGTAAATACTTGTTTTCTGAACTGCTTCCTTGCTATACAGTGAAAATGTCACTGTTGATACTCAATAATGTTATAGTCTGTATTTATTGCCTCATAAAGTTAAACTAACTATGTGTTAGCCATGCTGCTGATGGAGACTTGCCTTAATGTGGTTTACGGCAGTGCTAATTCTGCCCGGGTCCCACACCGCAGCAGGATGGGGGAGTAATGCTGTCATTAATTAAAGGAATAAAACAGACTTTTCACATGTGGCTCAGAGCCCAACTTTAGTTACCCTTTGGCTCCAAGGCCTCTAGTGGGGTCATTTTTGCAAGTAGCTTCTTAAGTTGCTGACAAAGCCTTCTGTCCTTGGCAGATTCCGAGAAGGCAATGGTGATGGTTTCACCACTTGTATCATTAAATTTCATTTTAAGATTATAAGGAGTACTTAGCTGGCTAGTTGAAAAATGATTTGATGTTTCATTGACAACCTTATATGAGATACTCCGATTTATTTATAGACTTATAAGTAAAATCAGTTTGGTTCTGTTCTATTTTCTTTCTTTAGATGAGATTGGTGGTCATTCCATATTTATAGCATCAACAACTGACTTCAGAATACTAACTTTCAAGACTCTCCACATATAAATCCTTAATCAATAAAATCTCAATATGGCAATGATATCATTACTAAATCTAGTAATATAAATGACACTAACTTAGGTCCTACTAGGTGTTAAGTAATGTTCTATATGTTTTTCATGTATTATGTCTTTTATACCACTGTCAAAATCCTGTAGAGGTAGGTTTCATTATTATCCCTATTTCAGAGATGTCACAGAGACAAAGAGAGGTAAAGTAACTATCCCAGGCTCTCACAAGAAAGTAACTTGGCTGATATTAATCTGTATTTTTTCCTTTCCTGCAACTCTGGATCAGTTTTAAAACCTCCAAAAACTTGAACGTATAGCACAATGAACAATTTTTAATTATGACATTTGCCTTACTTAGCTTTATTTTTTGCTAAACCATCTAAAAGTTTCACAAATTATGACTGTTTTCTAAATATTTCACCATTCAACTCCTAACAATAAAGGCATCCTTCTATGTAATACATCGTTATTATCATACCTAAGAAAATTAACATTCAATATTCTTATCTACTGTAAAATTCATGTTTAAAATTTTCTAGTTATTCCCTAAAAAAGTCTTTTATAGATATCATTTCCCTTAAATCCAAGATCCAATGAAGCATCATTCACTGCATTTAGTTGTTATGTATTTTTTTAAAAATTCTGAACTACCTTCATTTCCCCCCATTTTTTCTTGATATCGAATTTGGGAAGTATTTAGGTCAGTTGCCTTTCAGAGTGTCCCACATTCTGCATTAATTTTGAATTAATTATTCCCTCATTTAATTTGAATTAATTTACCCTCATTCTAAAATTTTTTGAGGGTATACTATTCAGGAGATGGTCTGTACTTATTATATCACATCCGGAAGTGAGAAACTTCTACTGGTATTATGAGTGGTGATGTTATGTTTGATCACTTTGTTAAGGTGGTAACAATGGACTATCTCCATTGTCAAGTTAACTTCACATGTGTAATTAAGAGTTGATATTTCTTATGACTGTTTTGTTTCCCATAAGGAGATGTTAATAAATATCAATGAATACTTCATGAAATAATTATTACATCGGAAATTACAAAACAATGAATTTCAAATTCTATCTTTCCTTTTACATGTATTAGCTAGCATGTTTTTTAAATAAGACATTTCTGGGTTCTCCATTTATATAGACTCATAGATTTTTTTAATGTACTGTTTCATAATGCATTACCATTAATGTTTTTTAGATGCTCAAACATCACAAATTTGGCCAGCAGCAACCTCTTTAGGTAGAATTTTTTGTCTTTTTCTATGAGTCCATTAGTCTTTCAGAAACCCTTGCTTTCTGATACAAGATGACCTGGGCTCACCATTTTACTTTCTTTGCCCAAATCTATAACTAGCCATATAGCCTAGTGTCAGTAACCCCTTAAGTAGAGAAGGTTATTTGGAAACTAAGTTCTGGTATTAAGTATATATACTGCTCTGAGGTGTAATTTTTATTACATCCTTTTAGTGGACAGAAACACATATACACATACACATATTCACAAATTTATAGTAATACCTACAATTTAAATCCAATGTCACAGTAAAACATTTAGAAGAAAACAGAGGGGACAATCTTTGTAACATGAAGTTGTTAACGATTTTTTAAATATGATACTAAAGCACAGGCAACAAAGAAAAAATATGTATGTAAGATTACATCAATATTAAAATGTTTGTGCAGCAATGCATTCTATCAACAGAGTAAAAGGGCAACCCAGGGAATGGGAGAAATATTTGCAAATCATCTATCTGATAAGGAATTAAAATTCAGAATGAAGAAAGAACTCCTATTACTCAACAGTCAAAAATATAAACCATTTATATTTTCACTGGGCAAAGAACTCAACTGCACATCTCTCCAAAGAAGATGTTCTATTGGTCAATAAGCACATGAAAAGATGGTCAATATCACTTGGTCATTAGGGGAATGGAGATCAAAACCACGGTGAGATACCACTTGACACCCATTAGGATGGTTATTCTTTGGGAGAAAGAGAAAGAAGAAAGGAAGGAAAGAAGGAAGGAAGGAGGGAAGAAGGAAAGAAGGAAGGAGGGAAGAAGGAAAGAAGGAAGGAAGGAGGGAAGAAGGAAAGAAGGAAAGAAGGAGGGAAGAAGGAAAGAAAGAAGGAAGGAGGGAAGAAGGAAAGAAGGAAGGACAGAGGGAAGAAGGAAAGAAGAAAGGAAGGAGGGAAGAAGGAAGGAAGGAGGGAAGAAGGAAGGAAGGAGGGAAGAAGGAAGGAAGGAGGGAAGAAGGAAGGAAGGAGGGAAGAAGGAAGGAAGGAGGGAAGAAGGAAGGAAAAGGAAGGAAGGAAGGAGAAAGGAAAGTGTTAGTAAGGATATGGAGAAGTTGAAACCTTAGTACACTGCTGGTGGTAATGTAAAATGGTGCAGCCACTATGAAAAACAGTATGGTGGTTTCTGAAAAAATTAAATATAGATTTACCATATAATCCAGTAATTACAATTCTGAGAAATACTGAAAAGAAATGAAAGTGGGAACTTAAACAGGTATTTGTAAACCAATGTTCATAGCAACAATATTCACTAAAGCCAAAAGGTGGAAGCAGCCCACGTATCTATTGATGGATGAAAGGTATATATGTACAATGAAATATTACTATATATTTGTTCTATAGATTATTAGGAGAGGTATTAAGATTCCTGACTATTATTGTGTATTTCTCTATTCCTTCTTGCATTTATAGCCATGTTTGCTTCATATATTTTGGAGCTGTTTTATTATGATGATTTTATTATGATGTCCTCTTGATTAATTGATGCTTTTAACATTATGAAATAGCACTTTTTATTACTGGTAATATATCTTGTTCTGAATCTACTCTGTCTAATATTAATATAATCATAGTAGGTTTATTTTGATTAGTATTAGCATGTTATGTCTTTTCCAGTTATTTCACTTTTAATTTATGCATGTCTTTATATTTAAAGTTGGATTTGTCAATGTTCCATACAATGTGTTCTTATTAATACGTTATGATATATCACCTTTAATTGGGATGTTCAGTCCATTTACATTGAATGTACTTTTTAATATGATGGGTTAGAGTCTACCACCTTCCTCTTAGTTTTCTGTTTCCCAAATATTCATTATTCCCTTTAATTCTTTTTTTCCTTATTAGGAATTAATTGAGAATTTTTGTGATTCCTTTTATCTTCTTTACTAACTTCTTTGCTATAACTCTTTATCTTAGTACCTTCTCTAATATACACAATATACATCTGAAAATTATCTCAGTCTTCCTTCAAATCATGTGATACCACCTCACTTGTAGCACAAGAAACTTACAACAGTATACTCCATTTCACCTTCCTGGCCTTTGTGCTATTGTTGCATTTTACTTCTATTTATGTAATAAATCACACAGTATATTATTACTAATTTTACTTTAATTAGTCAATTATCTTCTAAATATATTTAAATAAAAACATATTTTTATACAGCCATACTTGAGAGATATTCTGGGTTCTGTTTAAGACCACTGCAATAAAGTAAATATCTCAATAAAGTGAGTCACATATGTTTTCTTGTTTCCAGGGCATATAAAAGTTATGTTTACACTATACTGAGTCTATTAAGTGTGCAATATCATTATGACTTAATAAACAATATGCACATCTTATTTTGAAAATACTTTATGGCTAAAAATCACTAACCATAGTCAGAGCTTTCAGCTAGTCATAATCTTTTTGCTAGTGGAGGGTCTTGCCTTGATGTTGATGGCTGCTAACTCATCAGGATGGTGATTGCTGAAAGTTTATGCAGATGTGCCAATTTCTTAAAATAAGAAAACATGATGTTTCCCATGGTGATTGACTCTTTCTTTCATGAAAAGTTTCTCTGTAGCATGCAACACTTTTTGATGGTATTTTCCCCACAGGAGAACTTCTTTCAAATTTAGAGTCAATCCTCTAAAACTCTGCTGTTGTTTTATCAGCTAAGTTTATGTAATATTCTGAATACTTGGTTGTCATTTCAACAATGTTCACAGCATCTTCATCAGGAGCAGATTCCATCACAATACACCACTTTCTTTGCTCATTCATAAGAAGCAACTCCTCACCTGTTAAAATTTTATCATGAGATTAAAGCAATTCAGACACATCTTCAGGTTCCACCTCAAAGTATAGTTCTCTTACTATTTCCACCACATTTGCAGTTAATTCCCCCATGGAAGTCTTGAAGCCCGTCAAAATAATTTATGAGGGTTGAAATCAACTCCTTCTAAACTCCTATTAATGTTCATATTCTCACCTCTTCCCAAATCATGAATGTTGCCAATGGCATTTAGGATGATTAATCCCTTTCCAGAGGGTGTTCCATTTACTTTGCTCAGATCCATCAAAGAAACCATTATCTATGGGAGCTATGTAAGCCTTACAATACATTATAAAATGTATTTCTTAAATAATAAGACTTAAAGTCAAAATGACTCCTTGATCCATGGGCTGCAGATTGGATGTTGTGATAGCAGAATGAAAACGACATTAATCTCATTGTACATCTCCATCAGAGCTTGTAGGTAACCTGCATTGTCAATGAGCAGTAATATTTTGAAAGGAATCTTTTTTCCTGAGCAGTGGGTCTCAACAGAGGGTTTAAAATATTCAATAAATCCATACTGTGAACAGATGTCCTGTCATCAAGGTTTTGTTGTTGCACTTATAGAGCAAAGGCAGAGCAGATTTTGCATAATTTTCAGGGTTCTATGCTTTTTGGAATGGTAAATAAGTATTGGCTTTCACTTAAAATCACTAGCTACGTTAGCTCACCAGCTACATTAACCCCAGCCTGTCCTTCAAAATTTTGAAGCTAGCCATTGACTTCTCCTTTTTAGTTACAAAAGTTCTAGATGACATTTTCTTCCAATATAGACTGTCGGCATTTAAAATCTGTTATTTCATGTAACCACATTCGTCAATGATCTTAGCTAGATCTTCTAGAAAACTTTCTACAGCTTTTATATTAGCACATACTGTTTCATCTTGTACTTTTATGTTATAAAGATGGCTTCTTTACTTAAACATCATGAACCAATCTCTCCTAGCTTCAAACTTTTCTTCTGCAGTTTCATCACCTCTGTCACCCTTCACAGAATTGATGAGAATTGGGGCCTTACTCTTGAGGCTTAAGGCAATGTTGTGGCTTGTTTGATCTTTCATCTAGACCACTAAAACTTTCTCCATATCAGCAATAAGGCTGTTTCACATTTTTTTTTTTTTTTGAGATGGAGTCTCGCTCTGTTGCCCAGGCTGGAGTGCAGTGGCACGATCTCGGCTCACTGCAAGCTCCACCTCCCAGGTTCACACCATTCTCCTGCCTCAGCCTCTCCGAGTAGCTGGGACTACAGGTGCCCGCCATCACACCCAGCTAATTTTTTGTATTTTTAGTAGAGACGGGGTTTCACCGTGTTAGCCAGGATGGTCTCGATCTCCTGACCTTGTGATCCACCTGCCTCAGCCTCCCCAAGTGCTGGGATTACAGGCGTGAGCCACCGCGCCCGGCCGTTTCACATTCTTATCACTCATGTGTTCACCAGAGTAGCAATTTTAATTTCCTCCAATAACTTTTCCTTTGCATCCACAATTTGGTTGTTTGGTGCAGAGGCCTAGATTTAAGCTTATGTTGTCTTTTGACATGGCTTCCTCCCTATTAATTCTTTCTAACTTTTGATTTAAAGTGAGAGATATGTGAGTTAATTCTTTCTAGCTTTTGATTTAAAGTGAGAGATGTGTGACTTTTCCTTTCACTTGAATACATAGAGGCTACTATGGGGTTATTAACTGACCTAATTTCAATGTTGTTGCTTTCTTTTAGAAGCCTTGAGGAGAAAAGGAGAGATGTTGGAATGAACAAGCAGTCCATGGAGCAGTTACACACACTCATCAATTAAGTTTGCTGTCTTATATGAGGGAAATTCATGGTACCCCGAAACAATTACCATAGTAACATTAAATATCACTGATCAGAGACCACCATAATGATATAATAATGATGAAAAAGTTTGAAATACTTCAAGAATTACCAAAATGTGGCACAAAGACCCAAAAGAAGCACATGCTGTTGAAAAAATGACAATAGACTTGCTCGATGCAGGGTTGCAACAAACCTTCAATTTGTAAAAAATGCATTATCTATGAAGCACAATAAAGTGAAGTAAAATTAAATGAGGTATGCCTGTTTGTATTTACCTATGTAATTATCATTTTCCATGCTCTTCATTTCTTTGTGTAAATCCAGTATTGCCTCCGCTTGGATTTCTTTTAATATTTACTGTAGTGCAGATTTGCTGGTAATGAATTCTTTCAGCTTCTATACATCCAAAAAAGATTTGCTTAGTCTTCTGTTTTTGAAATATATTTTCACCAAACCTTTGTCCAGTGAACTTTTTTTCAATAATGTAAAGACATTGGTCCATTTTCTTCTAGCTTGAAATATTTCTAATGAGAAATCTGCTGTTGTCTTTAATTTTATTCCTCTGTAGGTAAGGTGTCATTAATTTTTACTCCTTTTAATACTTTCTCTTTATCACCAGGTTTATGCAATTTAAGGTGGTGTGCCTTAGTTATAAATAAGTTTATTAATACTTATATTACTTGCATGTGTTTCCTTTTTACCAGTCTAATCCATTTGAAATTTAGCATGTTTATAATTTTATGTTTTTATTTTCCAAGTCACTATCTAATTGTACAAACATAATTTGTTAAATAGTTCATTATTTATTTCCCCAGTGATTTAAGATACCTGACACTTTTGGCATATACTAAATTTCTATACATACAAAGTTCTATTTCTGAACATTCTATTCTGTTTCATGTAGTTTAAGCATGATATTTTTACAACATGTTTTAATATCTAGAAAAGGAAGTCCTTATTCATTGTTTTTTTCATGGCATTTATTTTTACACAATATAAATTCAGTTTCTCTAGCCCAAGAAAAAATGCATAGAGTATTTCACTGGGATTGTCTTAAATTTATATAATTAATTTGGAAGAACTAGAATATGTATGATGATCATTCATACTATCTAAGAACCAGAAATGTATTTTTATTGTTCATTTTACAAGTATTTAAATTGATTTATTATATATGTATTGAATATTTTTATTCAATTAATTCCTAAACCTAAGTGTATTTCTAAATACATGTTTATAATTATTATAAAGATTTCTTTAGTTATGATCTGTTGATATAAGACTATGTTTTATGTTTATATTATATCTTGCTTACTTATTTTATTGCATTGTTATTTTATTTTAAATACTCTTTGGTTTTCAAATTATGTTATTATGCTACCTGCAACTGGAAACAGTTTTACCTCTCTGTGTCCAGTTTTGTTCTTATGTATTGCCTACTGTATGCAATACAATTCAGGTTTCCCGATTTGCTGTACTTAGTTAAAAATAAATGCCTAAAAGTTTATTTTTTATTAGTAGAATGATGACTTTGGTGGTTGTTATATGTAACATATAACATGTAATTTGTTATAGTGTATAAAATATATAATATATACCTAATAAAATCATATCATTCATAAATTTATTTTTAAATATCTATTTTCTTATTTTATTTTTTATTCATTTTTAACAGAAATGAGTATTATATTTTGTTAAATACTATTTCAGAATACATAGAAATAAGTTTATGGTTTTCTTCCTCTTTAGATCTATTGATGTGGCTGATTACATTAATGGATTCCTTAATATTGAGCCATCCTTGAATTCCTATGATAAATTCTATTTGGTTAAATTGCATATTTCTTAATGTGTTTTGGAGTGTTATTCATTTTGCATATATTATATGTAGATACTTAAATTGAAATTTTAAAGAGACTGCTCTTTTTTTGTTGCATTTTAGTCTATGTCATGTCTACATATAAATGTTATACTTGCTTCAAAACATAACTTTAAGTTTTTCTTACTATATGTTCTGAAACACTTTAAGTGACATATTTTTCTGCAATTTTAATAAAATTCTTTTATGAAAGTATCTTAGTCATTTGCTTTTTATGTTGACCCTTTAAATATTTTCTCTTTCTTCTATGAGAATTGGTCTTTTAAGCTTAAAATTATATGCTCTTTAGTATCTCCATAACTTCCCTCACTTACACAGCTATGTTTTTATTTATATTTATAGTGACTTCACATTTACTATGACAGTGTTTTCACCTCTACTTTTCTTCTCTTTACTGGGACTTTTTCCAAGACAAGAATCATTTACACTTGTTTATCTAGCACTAGGACAATATGAATGCAATAGGCATGTGAACAATAATCAAATTATGCCATTGCTTAATATTGTTTTATTTATTTTAATTTTTAATGCAATTATTTTTAAAGCAAATACCATTTGTATATTGTTTGCAATTTCTAACACAATCCCTAAACATGCCAATTGTTTATATTATGGCCTTTTATAAAATTAAGGGACTAAATGAATATTTTACAAAATTTTAAAAATTAATATGAATTAAACATGACATTAAGACTCATTTTATTTTCCTATTCCCAAAAAGAGTAGCTCATAAGCAGTATGTTTTAGGAGTACTATCACTAGAACTAGTATTTAGTCATTCTGCAATAAAAATTTCTTTCTTTTAGCTAAAATTTTTTAATACATGTGTTTAAAAA
This sequence comes from Pan troglodytes, assembly GCF_028858775.2. Lineage (NCBI taxonomy): Eukaryota > Metazoa > Chordata > Mammalia > Primates > Hominidae > Pan > Pan troglodytes. The sequence goes on from NC_072403.2 coordinate 132,598,502, forward strand.
TTTGAAATGAAGTAGAATATATTGTATTGAGTTTATAACTGATAAGTGAAAAATTTTTAGAATCTTTTGCTGAAGTACTCAATGACTCATAAAACTAGTATATTTATTCTGAAAAGAAATAAAAATATAAATACTTTATATGGTTGACTTATAATTCTGGGCAAATTTGTTGTCTTCCTAAAGATGGTGGCCCAGTTTATAGAAAAACAGAAGCTATTTATAAGACATCAAATTAACAGATCTAAATAAAAACTTCCAAAGACATTAATAACAGCTGTGTTTTAATATTTTTTGAGCTATTACATTCTCTCCAAAGAAACATGGGTTATGGCAGCTACTGCAGTGAGTTCTATAGCAGTTGACCACAGGAAATAAAAAGTAAAGAAAGTTGTAAATTTTTTAGCTAGAAACTAAATATTTACAAAGACATTATGTGATATGAGGTGCTGAGATACATTTAGGAAGTATTGTGAACCTTACATTCAATACAAACAAGAAATATACTGTATGTCAGCCTTAGCATTGTCTTATAATACGTTGTGTAGCAAATTATGGATAATTGTGGAGCAACCAAGTTAACCTATTTTCAAAAGGAAATTCACATTCCAAATTGTTGTCAGGAACAAACTTTAATTTAAAATAAGTAATTCTTTTCTGTACTGTGTACTTGATATGGTTTGGTTCTGTGTCCTCATCCAAATCTCATCCTGAATTGTACTCCCATAATTCCCTTCTGTTGTGGGAGGGACCCAGTGGGAGATAACTGAATCATGGGGACAGTTTCTCCCATACTGTTCTCATGGTAGTGAATAAGTCTCACGATATCTGATGGTTTGATAAGGAGAAACCTATTTCATTTAGCTCTCATTCTCTCTCTTGCTGCTGTCATGTAAGAAGTGCCTTTCACCTTCTTCCATGATTGCAAGGGCTCCCTAGACATGTGGAACTGTAAGTCCATTAAACCTCTTCCTCTTTTAAATTGCCCAATCTCAGGTATGTCTTTATCAGCAGCATGAAAATGAACTAATACAGTACTCAAATCATTAGATGCTTACATTGTATTACTATGCTTCCAGAAAGTAACATAGACTCTCCATTTGCCCGTTAATGAGGTAAGTCTTACTGATGCTGAAAGAAGTGATTCTTATTACTAAGCCATGGGTCAGTTTAGGACACTGCTCAGTTTATTTTAAAATTATGTTTGATTGAAGTGTATCAATGACAGATTTCATTTGTATTGTATAGAAAATGTCATTGTCACCAAAATAAGCCTATGGTTTTTACTTTGTTTAGATATAATCATATGCTTTGTCCCTTGACTTTTTGTAGGTTCTTTGTATTTGACAATTGAGACAAATCACACAGGTAACAATATGTGCCCCTATGCATACATACCCATACCCATAAAAATACCTTTGGCCTACTTTACCATATAACTAAAATGTCAATCATAGTTTTTCTTTCTGACTGCTGAATATTTTTCTTCTGGTGTCCTCATATATCATATAAAAATAACCTAATAGGAATAATTGTTTCTATTTTGGGGGAATGGGGTAAAAATGAAAAAAACCTATGAATTGGGATCATTATTAATTTCATCTTTTGGGAAATTATAAATTTTTCTCAAACAACTTGAGAATGAGATGTACAATGGAGAGGTGGAACAAGGTTCCCAAATAGAAGCCTCCATCACTTGTCCTTTGTAACATCAAATTGAATAACTATCCACACAAAATAAGCACCTTCATAAGAACCAAAAATAAGGAGAGTGGTCACAGTACCTGGTTTTAACTTCATATCACTGAAATAGGCACAGAAGAGGGTAGGAAAAATAGTCTTGAATTGCCAGTGTCACCTGTCCCTCATGCCCTGGCAGTGGCCCATGACATGAAGAGAGAATCTAATGCCTTGGCAGTGGCACACGACATGAAGAGAGAATCTGTGCACTTGGGGACGGAGAGTCTACTGATTGTGGGACTTTGGAGTGGAACTCAGTGCTGCCACAGCGGAAAGCAACACTGGGGAGAATCCAGCTGGTGTCCACAGAGGGAGTATTTAGACCCGTTCTAGACAGAGAGGAATCACACATCTCGTTGGTCACAACCTGAGTTCCTGCAAACCTCACCACCACAGACTAAAGTTCTTTGGGATCAAAATAAACATGAAACTGGGGTCTGAATAAACTTGCCATATAGGCCACAAGGACTAAAATTATTGCTCTTTATTAAAGGGACATAGAGCGGCTGAATAGATGAAAAAACAAGACCCAATGATCTGTTGCCTACAAGATACACATTTCACCTAAAACGATACACATAAACTGAAAATAAAGGGATGGAAAAAGATATTTTATGCCAATGCAAACTAATAAAGAACAACACTAGCTATGCTTATATCAGGCAGAATAGATGTCGTGAAAACAAACTTTTAAGAGACAAATTTCATTATATAATGATTAAGGGGTCAATTCAGCAAGAGAGTATAATGATTGTAATTATTTAAGCACTCAACACTGGAGCACTCAGAATTACCAAAAAATATATATATATATTAGAATTAAAGAGAGAAAGATAGACCTCAATACAATAATAGCTGAAGACTTAAACACCCTATTTTCAGCATTGGAAAGATGTCCCAGAAGAAAAGATAACAAAGAAACACTGGACTTAATCCATACTATATAACAAATGGACCTAATAGATATTTATAGAACATTTCATGCAACAGCTGCAGAATACACATTCTTATCCTCAACACATGGATCATTCTTAAAGATAGGCCATATGTTAGGTCACAAAATAAATTGTAAAACATTTTTTTAAATGAAATAATATCAAGCATCTGACCACAAAGGAATAAAACTAGAAATCAGTAACAAGAGGAATTTTGGAAACTACATGAACACATAAAAATTAGGCAATATGCTCTTGAATGGCCAGTGATTCAATGAAGAAATTAAGAAAATGGAAAAATGTCTTGAAACAAATAATAATGGAAACACAACAATACCAAAGCATATAAGATACAGTGAAAATACTAAGTGGGAAATTTATACTCATAAATGCCTACATCAAAAAATAAAAAAACTTCAAATAAATAACTTAACCATGAATGTTAAAGAACTAGAAAAGCAATAGCAAAGTGAACCCAAAATTAGTAGAAGAAAAGAAATAAAGATCAGAGAGAAATAGATGAATTTGAAATCAAGAAAACAATACAAAACATCTACAAAACCACAAGTGGGTTCTCAGAAAAGATAAAAGTGACAAACTCTTACCCAGAATCTGGAAGAAAAAAAAAAGAGAGAGGACCCCAATAAATAAAATCAGAGATGAAAAAAGCAATATTACAACTGATAACTAATACTGCAGAAATACAAAAGATCATTAGTGGCTACTATGAGCAACTATATACCAATAAATTGCAAAATCCAGAGGAATGGAATAAATTTCTGTGCATAAAACAAACCAGGAGTGAACCACGAAGAAAATTCAAAACCTAAACAGACCAATAACAAGTAACAAGATTGAAGCTATAATAGAAAGTCTCCTAGTAAAGAAAAGCCTGGGACCAGATGGCTCCACTGCTGAATTCTGCCAAACATTTAAAGAATAAATAATATAAATCCTATTCAAACTATTCTGAAAAATAGAGAAGAAAATACTTCCAAACTAATTCTTTGAGGCCAATGCTACCCAATACAAAAACCAGACAAAGGCACGTCAAAAAAGAAACCTGAAGGCCAATATCTCTGATGAATATTGATGTAAATATCCTCAACAAAATACTAACAAACTGAATTCAACAACACATTAAAGAGATTATTAACCATGGCCAAATAGAATTTATCCCAAAGATGCAAGGATGTCTCAACATATGCAAATCAATGTATGTGACACATCATAGCAACAGAATGAAGGACAAAACCATACGATTCTTTCAATTGATGCTGAAAAACGTGATAAAATTCAACATTCTTCTTGATAAAATCCCTCAAAAAACTGGGTATATAAAGAATATACCTCCAAATAATAAAAGTCACATATGACAAACCCACTGCTAGTATCATACTGAATGGCAGAAAACTGCAAGTCTTTCTGCTAAGATCTGGAACATGACAAGAATGCCTACTTTCATTACTACTTTCATTTCAACATAGTACTGGAGGACCTAGCTGTAGCAATCAGGAAAGAGAAAGAAATAAACGACATCCATATTGGAAAGAAAGAAATCAAATTATTCTTGTTTACAGGTGATATGATCTTCTCTCTGGGAAAATTAAAGACTTCACAAAAACTATTGTCAATACTTGCCATGGGCCTACTCAGAGATGTACTGGCTTTAGGTGGGACCAAGCAAATACGCAGCTGTGGTGGCTATGCAGAGACCACTTCTGCTTGATAAAAGGACAGGGAAGAATAAATGGGACTTTGTGTTGCAACTTGGGTACCAGCTGGACCACAGTGAGGCAGAGCATTGAAGGGGCTCTTGGGGTCTCCAATACAAGGCTTTCATACTTGGATGAAATTTCTGAACATGGCCTGGCCCAGAGGGGAGCCGACTCCCTGAAGGGTGAGTCCCAGGCATGGCAGCATTAACTACAACCTGACTGAAGAGCCCTTGGGCTTTACATGAACATTAGTGGTGACCAGGCAGAATCTTCCATGGGCTGGTGGTGGTAGTGGCCACAAAGAAAGACTCCTCTGCCTGTGGAAAAGATAGAGAAGAGAGGTAGGGACATTGCCTTGTGGCTTGGGTACCAATTCAACAGCAGTAAAATAGAGCACCAAGTAGAATTCTAAGGTTTTCACCTCCAGGCCCTGGCTCCAGGGTTGGGGCATCTCTGGACCTCCCAAGGGCCCAGGGAAATTTGCCACTCTAAATGAAAAGACACAAGCCTGGCTGTCTTGGCCACCTGCTGATTGTAGAGCCCAAGGGCCTTAATTGAACATAGGTGGTAGCCAAGTAGTTGATAATGTGGGCCCTGGGCAAGACCCAGTGCTGTGCTGGCTTTAGGTCTGACCCAGTCCATTCCCAGTGGTAGTCGTTACAGGGGTTCTTATGTCACCCCTCACATAGCTGCAGACATCTTGGTACACAGAGAAAGACTACACTTCCTTTGCAGAAAATAAGGGCAGAGAACAAGAGTGTGCACATGGTAATTCACGTAATTTTTCCAAATCTTATCCAGGGCAACCAAAGTGTTACCACTACAAGTCTGCAAGACACACTGGTACTGGGTTTGAGGTGTTCCCTAATGGAAATACGGTTACAGTGACCAGCAACTTAGACCACAACACCAGAACTTCAAATACCTGGAAAGCTTTCCCAAGAAGAGAGAGTACAAACAAACCCAATTTGTGAAGACTACAATAAATAATTAACTCTTCAATGACCAGACACTGATGAATATCCACAAGCATCAAGACTATCTAGGAAAACATGACTCCACCAAACAATCAAAGTAAGCACTAGAGACCAATCCCAGAGAAAAAGAGATGTGTGACCTTTCAGACAGATAATTCAAAATAGTTGTTTTGACTTATCTTGTATTTAATCGAGGAAATTCAAGAAACTCAGTGAAACTCCAGATAACACAGAGAAGAAATGCAGAATTCTATCAGATGAATTTAACAAAGACTGAAATAATTAAAAAGAGTCAAGCAGAAATTCTGGAGTCGAAAAACGCAATTGACATGCTGAAGAATGAATCAGATTCTCAAGAGCAGAATGGGTCAAGCAGAAGAAAGAATTAGTGAGCTTTGGTACAGATTATTTGAAAATACACTGTCAGAGGAGATGTACTAATCCATTCTCACATTGCTACAAAGAAATACCCAAGACTGGGTAATTTACAAAAGAAATAGGTTTAATTGACTCACAGTTCTGCATTGCTGGGGAGGCCTCAGAGGGAAACTTACAATCAGGGCAGAAGGCAAAGGAGAAGCAGGCAACTTCTTCACAGGGTGGCAGGATGGAGTGAGTGCTAGCAGGAGAAATGCCAGATGCTTATTAAAAAAAAAAAAAAAAAAAATATATATATATATATATATATATATATATATATATATATATATATCAGGCCAGGTGCGGTGGCTCATGCCTGTAATCATATCACTTTGGAAGGCAGAGATGGGCGGGTCACTTGAGGTCAGGAGTTCGAAACCAACCTGGCCAACATGGTGAAACCCTGTCTCTACTAAAAATACAAAAATTAGCCGGGTGTGGTGGCATGCATCTGTAATCCCAGCTACTCAGGAGGCTGAGGCAGGAAAATGGCTTGAGCCCAGGAAGCGTAGGTTGCAGTGAGCCATTGTGCCACTGCATTCCAGCCTGGGGGATAGAGCGAGACTTTTTCGAAAAAAACAAAAACAAAAAACTGTCAGATCTCCTGAGACTCACTCACAATCATGAGAACAGCATGGGGGAAACTGCCCCCATGCTCCAATTACTTCCACACTAGTCCTGCTCTTGACACATTGGGATCATGGGAATAATGGGGGTTACAATTCCAGATGAGATTTTGAGTGGGGACAGAGTAAATGCAAAAAGAATAAAATATAATGGATCGCCCCTAAAAGATCTAGAAAATAGTCTCACGAGGGTAAATCTAAGAGTTTGGGGGCTCAAAGAGGAAATCAAGAGAGAGATGGGGTAGAAAGTTTATTCAAAGGGATAGTAACACCAAACTTCCCAAATCTAGAGAAAGATATCAATATTCAAGTACAAGAAGGGTACAGAAGAGCAAGCAGATTTAACCCAAAAAAGACTACCTCAAGGTATTTAATAATCAAACTACCAAAGATCAAGGGTAAGCAAAAAATCCTAAAAGCAGCAAGAGACAAGATACAAATAACGGACAAAGGAGCTCCAACACATCTGGTAGCAAACTTTTGAGTGAAAACCTTACAGGCCGAGAGAGTGGCATGATATATTTAATGTGCTGAAGGAGAACTAGAATAGTGTTAATATATATAGTGAAAATATCCTTCAAACATGAAGGAGAAATAAAGACGTTTCAATGCAAACCAAAGCTGAGGGATTTAATCAACACCATACCTGTCCTACAATAACTCCTAAGGGACTTCTTCAATTTGAAAGAAAAAGACATTAATGAGCAATCAGAAATCATGTAAAGGTACAAAACTCACTAGTAATACTAAATATACAGAAAAACACAATATTATAAGGTTGTAATTATGCCGTGTAAATGGCTCATACTTGGGCAGAAAGACTAAAAGGTAAACTAATCAAAAATAATAACCTCAACATTTCAAGACCTACGCAGTACAAAAATATACAAATAGAAACAACAAAAAGTTAAAAAGCACTGGGAAGTTAACGTGTGGAGTTCTTATTAGTTTTCACTTTGCTTATCTGTTAGTTTGTTCCTTTATGCAATCAGTGTTAATTGTCGTCAGTTTAAAATCATGTGCTACATTATTTCCATGCTTCATGACAATCTGAAATCAAAAAACATATGAGATATATGCAAAAAATAAAAAGTAAGAAATTAAAACATGCCACCAGAAAAAAAAATTCACTAAAAAGAAATCAGGGAGGAAGGAATGAATAAAGATAAGACCACAAAACAACCAGAAGACAAATAGCAAAATGTCAGGAATAAGTCCTTACTTATCAATAATAACATCGAAAGTACATGAACTAAACTATCCAATCAAAAAACATAGAGGGATTGAATGGATTTAAAAAAAAAGACATACCAGTCTGTTGCCTACCAAAAACATACTGCACCTCTAAAGACAAACATAGACTGAAAATAAAGGAATGCAAAAAGATATTTCATGGAAATAAAAAGAGCAGGGGCAGATAGAAGAACATAAGATACAAGAATATCTAGTCCTGCTCTCATATTAAGTAGATATTTATATTAAATAGATATAAGATATCCTTATATCTAATCCTGTTCTTATATTGAGATATAAAAATATCTACTGCTCTTTTATCTATTCTGCTCTTACATCTACTCCTGAAAAAATAGATATCAAGGCAAAAACTATAAAAAGAGACAAAGAAGCTCATTATTTAATTATAAAGGGATTGATTTAGCAAGAGGATATAAAAATTGTAAATATATGGATGGACCCAACAATGGAGCACCCAAATATATAAAGCAAATATTATTAATGCTAATGAGAAAAACAGACCTCAATGCAATGATAATAAAAGTCATATATGACTAACCTACAGCTAGTGTCATACTTAATACTGAATGGGGAAAATCTGGAAGCCTTTCCTCTAAGATCTGGAACAAGAGAACGATGCCCAGTTTCACCACCGTTATTCAACACAGTACTCAAAGTCCTGGCTACAGCAATCAGAGAAGAGAAAGAAATAAAGGGCATCCAAATTGGAAAGGAAGGAATCAAATTATGCTTGTTTTCAGACGATATGATCTTTTATTTGGAAAAACCTAAAGACTCTACCAAAAATCTATTAGAAGTGATAAACAAATTCAGTTTGTGGATACAAAATCAACATACAAAAATCAGTAGCATTTCTATATGACAACAGTGGACAATCTGAAAAAGAAATCAAGAAAGTAATCCCTTTTACAATAGCCACACATAAAATTAAATACCTGGTAGTAAACTTAACCAAAGAAGTGAATGACCTCTAGAATAAAAACTATACAACATTTATAAAAGAAATTGAATAGAATGATGCTTACCAGGGGGCTGGGCAGGGTAGTGGGACAGAGCGGGGCTAAGTGGAGGCAATAAATGGGTTCAAAAATATCGTTAGTTAGGATGAATCAGACCTAGTATTTGATGGCACAACAAGGTGACTACAGTCAATCATTTATTGTACACATAAAAAAATTAAAAGTATAATTGGATTGTTTGTAGCACAAAGAAAGGATAAGTGCTTGAAGTTATGGATACCCTATTCACCCTGATACAGTTATTACGTATCGTATGCCTTCATCAAAATATCTCATGCATCCCATAAATATATACATTTACTGTGTACCCACAAAAATGAAACATAATTTTTTGAGAAACTAATACATTTTGTGAATGAAAAATAAACCTCAAAAATTTAAAAAATAGAATAAGATGTACAAAATGTAGCAAAATTTGCAGGAGCTTTTACAACCTTTTTATAGCATGTAAACATTTATTAAAAGTAATAACCATGATTCAGTTATTTCATTATTACAGGTTGTAAAAAATACTATCGTTCAACTTATGTTCAACATGCCTTATGTTCAAGGTAATATGCCAATTAGCATAAATCAATGTATCAAGGGAAAACATTTTCATTCCTCTAACATATATACACCAATTCTCCATAATTTAAAGAATCACCTTAGGAATAGCAATAAATTAGAAAAATGAAAAGCAATGAAGAAAGATTTGTTAATACTTTAACCTTTAATCATTTTAGCTTGAATAAATTTAAATAAATTTTGGCTGATGCCCCTTATTTGTCTACAAACTCTACATTTAAAACAGATATTTATCTTGTTTGATATTAATATGCACATAAAAGGTACTAGAGAAAATGACACATTAACTGTAATTTCATAGGTTAACTATCTTGAATAATTTTGGAAGTATAGATTATTTTGGGGTTTCTCTTGGATGTCTAATTCCTTTCTGCATGTTTTAGGAGGAAAAGAGAGATTACCCTGCTTTCTTGTTGTGTTATGACTAATAGTTAAATCTAAATTTGAACTTCCATGATTAATCAAAATTAGAATTCATAATATCAAGTTAATTTCATATTAATAAACAAGAAAAAATTCACTATTAATCTACATAAACCCTTAGTAATTCCATAGCAATTTAGATTTAGAAGTCTAAGTTTCATATATGGTTTAGAACAGTAGTTATGAAAATTTTTGTCTTGGCTCTGGGTCACATTTTCCTTTTCATTTATATGTATTTAAAGTTCTGATTATATACTGGACATTATACATTATGTATTTTTTAAACTCTGGATTTTGTTATATTCCTTTGGAGGAATTTGAGTTTATTTCTTGCAGGCTGCCAATCATTAGATTTCCTGGAGCTTCTTAGGAACTTGGTTCGGGGCTTCATTAGGTAGTATTTAGATTGGCCTGTTCTTTTCCTGTTGTTTTTTTTTCCTGTCCAAATTTGCATTTGATAGTAAGTTTATGTTGCCTTTGACAAATGAGGAATATTTCCTCTCCTGTTCACTGAAATATGTGTAAAAGATTGAAAGTCTGGTAGAACTATCTCTGCATCTGAGCCTTGTGATTGCTTGGGAAATATTTTTTGTCTAATTCTGATTCTTCTTATTTATGGAAATGTTAGAGGGACAGTCAATGTTTTGTTAAAACATATATCTTTATTATTATCATCACATCACATTATCATTTCCTTCAACTTTTTCAGTTTGTTATAGAATTTTGCCAGGTTTTAAATCTGTTTATATGTAATTATGACCCCCTTCCATTCTTAATGTTGTTTATTTATATCTTTTTTATTCTTTATTAATTTCACCAGAAGATTTTCTACTTTAGTACATACAATGGGAATTCTGGAATAGAATAGTGTGCAATGAATGAGTTACAGTCCTATGTGATAAGATACAGATCCACGCTTAACTTGGAGACTGGGAGGGCCAGCAGTGCCAAGCTATTTGCCTTTAGGCCTTGAGCAGCATTTTCAGTTAACCTCTGTATGCTGTACACTTATGCAGTTTTTCTGTTTGCTTTTCAAGAAGCAAAAATATTCGGGAAGCACTAGTTTAATTTCATTAATTTTTTTCAAATAATAAAATTTTGAATTTGTCGATAGCAAAATAAGATATGCAAATATCACATAAACACAAAATAATACGCAGCTGTTTATTCTTCAATTAAAAGAAATAAAAATATATACCAATACAAACTTTTTAGAATGGCTACTTTTCTTTAAAAAAAAAGGACAATATTAAATATGGATGAAGAGGTAGAACACTTTGACTTTTTATAAAATAATGGTGGGTTGTTTACAATTTTACAACCATTTGTTAAACACTTTGGCATTTTTGAAAATAATATGAAACTTAACTTATCCTGTATCTTACTGTGTTGCACAAAGGAAATGAAACAGATGTCCAAAAACAAATACTTGTATGGAATATTCTTGGCTGCTTAATTTATAGTAATCAAAAACTGGAAAAAAAAAACTCTTCCTGAACTGAATATATAAACAAATTGTGATATAGCACACAAGAAAATAAAATGACTAAAAATAAAAAATTATACATTTTTAAAACATAAATGGATCTCAAAAATATTATGTTTAGTAAAATAACTCAGAAACAAAGTGTATATATTACATGATGCTATTTATATGAAAGATGAGAACAGGCTATGATAAGGGAAACCAGAACAGTGGTTGCATCTAGTGCTTATGCAGAGTTTGACAGGATAGATCACAAGAGATATGTCTAGAGTAATGAAAATGTTGAATGAGATAATGATCGCACAGATGTATACAGGTAGTCCTCACTTAGTATGGTAGTGAGGGACCATTCAAGCTGAAACTTTGAAAAGCATTGTTAATAATCCATTGGAAATGTATTATTATTTTGTGACTTGTGAAACTTTTCGTTAAAACATTAGAAACTCTTACTTTCTGTTATAAATGTGCAGAAAAACAGAAATAAAACTAGTATTTATTTAGAACACTAAAACATTAGAAACATTGAGAATTAAAGTGTTTTTTTTATTTCATTTTAAGTTCAGGGATACATGTGAAGGCTTGTTACATAGGTAAACTTGTGTCATGGGGGGAGATGTACAGATTATTTCAACATCCAGGTATTAAACCTCATATTCACTGGTTATTTTTCCTGATCTTCTCCCTCTTCCACCCCACCCCCTCCGATAGGCCCCAGTGTGGGTTATTTCCCTCTGTGTGTCCATGTGTTCCTCATTTAGCTCCCACTTATAAGTGAGAACATGGGGTATTTAGTTTTCTGTTCCTGTGTTAGTTTGCTAAGGATAATGGCCTCCAGCTCCATCCATGTCCCTGCAAAGGATCTCATTCTTTTTATGGCTGCATAGTATTTCATGATTATTAAGAGTAGTTTGAATGGTGCTTACATTCTTTTATTCATGAAACTTATAGGGTGAGCATTTTCTATGTGTGGATGAGAATTATACTTCTTCATAAGTTTGGAATCATTTAGAAAATTTAATCTTTGTGCTTTTATATTTTGAAAAGTTCTTGAGTATAAAGTTTTCCTAGCATCACTTCCTCTGCGATATCTGCAACCTTTCATTACAACCACTTCCTTAATTTACTTTAATAAGTTCACCTTTACTAAGATAAGTCTTCATAGCTAGATAAGGCTTAATTGAATGGTGGCACAGCATTCCCACAGTCATTATTTATTCTGTAATTCCATCTACATTCTATTCAAATTTCACTTCTAGTATTTTCAGTTTTAATATTTGCTGCAGTTCCCTCTTGGTTGGACAATTTGATACTTTATTTTATTTATTTATTTATTTGGAGATGGAGTCTCACTCTGTTGCCCACCCTGGAGTGTAGAGGTGCAATCTCGACTTACTGCAACCTCTGACACCTGGGTTCAAGCAATTCTCATGTCTCAGCCTCCCAGGTAGCTGGGACTACATGGGTCTGCCACCACGCCTGGCTAATTTTTGTATTTTTAGTAGAGACGGGGTTTCGCCATGTTGGCCAGGCTGGTTTCGAACTCCTGACAAGTGATCTGCCATTTTGGTCTCTCAAAGTGTTGGGATTACAGGCGTGAGCCGCCGCTTCTGGTCTGATATTTTATTTTATTTTTCTGTATTGTAAAATGTCACATGAGTCACCACTGGGAGAAAAGAAGGCAATACAACTACGTGCTTTCCTACCTGTTGACAAATTGAATAACAGACTGCAGTAACCAGTCGCCAACAGACACTGAAATAAGTGATGTGATTGGAAGCGGATCATACTGCTCATCTGTGATTTGTGGACTGAAGAAATAGTGATGTTAGTGCTTTTGGCAATTATTTGCAGATAATATACTATGGTAACTTAAATTTGATTCACGTTGTCAGCAGCCTGGTATCTGAAATTGTTTCACATGGAAAACATGCAAAGTTGAGGGCAGGCTATATTTGTTAATACTATTTTATTTTATTTATTTTGAGACAGGGTCTCACTCTGTCACTCAGGCTGGAGTGTGGTGGCACGATCATGGCTCACTGCAGCCTTGACCTTCTCAGGCTCAGGTGATTCTCCCACCTCAGCCTTCTGAGTAGCTGAGACTATAGGTGCTATTTTTAGAAATATTTTTTCCAGAGATGGGGTTTTGCCATATTGCCCAGACTGGCCACTATGACTGGCCTTTGTTAATACTTTCAAAACATTAGGGTATGCAAGTACTTATAACCTTTATATAAATCAGTTTTTACCAATTACATTTCAGAAACAAATAAATATCTTTATGTATTCTCAGAAACATCTTTTATTCCTTTGACTTTTATACATGCATCTTTAGAGTATATATAACATATAGGACAGGGCTGAATATGATGTTTCAAAGAAATTATACAATTCTGATTCATTCACAAAATTATCACTCTTAGAAACATTTTTATGACTTGGTCATTACACAGTCTGTAACATGGAATACAGAATTGTAAACACAATGTTTCATAGAAATAATATCTTGAGTTTTTCATGAAAGTAGAACTTAAAGAATCATCTTTTATACATGTGATTTACACAATGTAATACATGGAACACAAAGTAATGAACACAATGTTCTACAGAAATAATAATACTTTTTTCTTGTATAACTGAAACTTTATACCCATTGAACAGTAGTTCCTCTTTAACCCTGAAAATCATCATTCTACTCTGTCTCCATGAGTTTGACTATTTTGAATAACTTACGTAAGTAGAAACATGCAGAAGCTTTGTTGTGCAGAAGATTTTTATTTTGATATAGCCTCACTTGCTATTTTTGCTTTTGTTTCCTGTGCTTTTGGTATCATATCAAAAAAAAATCTCTATCCAGATCAAAATCACAAAGGTTTTCGCCTATTTTTTCTAGAAATGTTATAGATTCAGATCTTACATTTAAATATTTAATTCGATTTAAGTTGATTTTTGTATGGTGTAAGAAAATGATACAATTTTATTATTTTGTGTATTATTTTGTGCATGAATATCCAGTTTCCCCAATACCATTTGTTGAAGAGACTATTCTTTTTCCATTGGGAATTCTTGGCATGCCTGCCAGAGATCTGATGACCAATATGGGTGGGTTTATTTCTGGAATCCCTAGTCTGTTCCATTGGTCTATGTCTGTTTTGGGGCTAGTAAAACAGCTAAAAGTGGTAAACACAGTATTATATTATTTTAATCCTATAACTTTGTAATATATTCTGAAATCAGAAAGTATGAGGTCTCTAGCTGTGTTGTTCTTTCCCAAAATTGCTTTGACTATTCAGGGTCTTTTGTGGTTTCATATGAATTTTAGGATTTTTTTTCCCATTTCTATAAAAAAATACCATTTAGATTTTGATAGGGATTGCAATATATCTGTAGATTGCTTTGGGTAGTATGGACATTTTAAGAAATTAATTTTTCCAATCTATGGACATGAAGGGCTTTCCATTTGTTTTTCTCTTTTTAATTACTTTCATCAATGTTATATAGTTTTTTATGTACAAGTTACTTACCTCCTTGATTGTTTATACCTAAATAGTTTATCTTTTTTGATGTCATTGTAAATAAAATTGTTTCTTAATTTCCTATTCAGATAACTCACTATTATTGTAAAGGAATACAACTGGTTTTTGCATGTTCATTTTGTATACTGTAATTTTACTGAATTCATTAGTTCTAAAAGAATTTTGAATGTGTCTCAGAGATTCTGGTATTTTATGTCTTTGTTCTCGTTGGTTTCAAAGAAAATCTTTATTTCTGCCTTCATTTCATTATGTGCCCAGTAGTCATTCAGGAGCAGATTGTTCAGTTTCCATGTAGTTGAGTGGTTTTGAGTGAGTTTCTTAATCCTGAGTTCTAGTTTGATTGCACTGTGGTCTGAGAGACAGTTTGTTACAATTTCTGTTCTTTTACATTTGCTGAGGAGTGCTTTACTTCCAACTATGTGGTCAATTTTGGAATAGGTGTGCTGTGGTGCTGAAAAGAATGTATATTCTGTTGATTTGGGATGGACAGTTCTGTAGATGTCTATTAGGTCCACGTGGTGCAGAGCTGAGTTCAATTCCTGGATATCCTTGTTAACTTTCTGTCTTGTTGATCTGTCTAACGTTGACAGTGGGGTGTTAAAGTCTCCCATTATTATTGTGTGGAAGTCTAAGTCTCTTTGTAGGTCACTCAGGACTTGCTTTATGAATCTGGGTGCTCCTGTATTGGGTGCATATATATTTAGGATAGTTAGTCCTTCTTGTTGAATTGATCCCTTTACCATTATGTAATGGCCTTGTCTCTTTTGATCTTTGTTGGTTTAAAGTCTGTTTTATCCGAGACTAGGATTGCAAACCCTGCCTTTTTTTGTTTTCCATTTGCTTGGTAGATCTTCCTCCATCCCTTTATTTTGAGCCTATGTGTGTGTCTGCATGTGAGATGGGTTTCCTGAATACAGCACACTAATGGGTCTTGACTCTATCCAATTTGCCAGTCTGTGCCTTTTAATTGGAGCATTTAGCCCATTTACATTTAAGGTTGGTATTGTTATGTGTGAATTTGATCCTGTCATTATGATGTTAGCTGGTTATTTTGCTCGTTAGTTGATGCAGTTTCTTCCTAGCCTCGATAGTCTTTACAATTTGGCATGTTTTTGCAGTGGCTGGTACCGGTTGTTCCTTTCCATGTTTAATGCTTCCTTCAGGAGCTCTTTTAGGGCAGGCCTGGTGGTGACAAAATCTCTCAGCATTTGCTTGTCTGTAAAGTATTTTATTTCTCCTTCACTTATGAAGCTTAGTTTGGCTGGATATGAAATTCTAGGTTGAAAATTCTTTTCTTTAAGAATGTTGAATATTGGCCCCTACTGTCTTCTGGCTTGCCGTTTCTGCTGAGATATCAGCTGTTCGTCTGATGGGCTTCCCTTTGTGGGTAACCCAACCTTTCTCTCTGGCTGCCCTTAACATTTTTTCCTTCATTTGAACTTTGGTGAATCTGACAATTATGTGTCTTGGAGTTGCTCTTCTCGAGGAGTATCTTTGTGGCATTCTCTGTGTTTCCTGAATTTGAATGTTGGCCTGCCTTGCTAGATTGGGGAAGTTCTCCTGGATAATATCCTGCAGAGTGTTTTCCAACTTGGTTCCATTCTCCCCACCACTTTCAGGTAAACCAATCAGATGTAGATTTGGTCTTTTCACATAGTCCCATATTTCTTGGAGGCTTTGTTTGTTTCTTTTTATTCTTGTTTCTCTAAACTTCTCTTCACACTTCATTTCATTCATTTCGTCTTCCATCACTGTTACCCTGTCTTCCAGTTGATCACATCAGTTACTGAGGCTTGTGCATTCATCACATAGTTCTCGTGCCATTGTTTTCAGCTCCATCAGGTTCTTTAAGGACTTCTCTGCATTGATTATTCTAGTTATCCATTTGTCTAATTTTTTTTTCAAAGTTTTTAACTTCTTTACCATTGGTTCGAACTTCCTCCTTTAGCTCGGAGTAGTTTGATCTTCTGAAGCCTTCCTCTCTCAGCTCGTCAAAGTCACTCTCCGTCCAGCTTTGTTCCGTTGCTGGTGAGGAGCTGTGTTCCTTTGGAGGAGGAGAGGCACTCTGATTTTTAGAGTTTCCGGTTTTTCTTCTCTTTTTTATCCCCATCTTTGTGGTTTTATCTACCTTTACTAAATGCCCACAAGAGAAAGCAGGAAAGATCTAAAATTGACACCCTAACATCACAATTAAAAGAACTAGAGAAACAAGAGCAAACACATTCAAAAGCTAGCAAAAGGCAAGAAATAACTAAGATCAGAGCAGAACTGAAGGAAATAGAGACACAAAAAACCCTTCAAAAAATCAATGAATCCAGGAGCTGGTTTTTCAAAAAGATCAACAAAATTGATAGACTGCTAGCAAGGCTAATAAAGAAGAAAAGAGAGAAGAATCAAATAGATGCAATAAAAAATGACAAAGGGGATATCACCACCGATCCCACAGAAATACAAACTACCATCAGATAATACTACAAACACCTCTACGCAAATAAACTAGAAAATCTAGAAGAAATGGATAAATTCCTCGATACATACACTCTCCCAAAACTAAACCAGGAAGAAGTTTAATCTCTGAATAGACCAGTAATAGGCTCTGAAATAGAGGCAATAATTAATAGCTTACCAACCAAAAAAAGTCCAGGACCAGATGGATTCACAGCTGAATTCTACCAGAAGTACAAGGAGGAGCTGGTACCATTCCTTCCGAAACTATTCCAATCAATAGAAAAAGAGGGAATCCTCTCTAACTCATTTTATGAGGCCAGCATCATCCTGATACCAAAGCCTGGCAGAGACACAACAAAAAAAAGAGAATTTTAGACCAATATCCTTGATGAACATTGATGCAAAAATCCTCAATAAAATACTGGCAAACCAAATCCAGCAGCACATCAAAAAGCTTATCCACCATGATCAAGTAGGCTTCATCCCTGGGATGCAAGGCTGGTTCAACATATGCAAATCCATAAATGTAAACCAGCATATAAACAGAACGAAAGACAAAAACCACATGATTATCTCAATAGATGCAGAAAAGGCCTTTGACAAAATTCAACAGCCCTTCATGCTAAAAACTCTCAATAAATTAGGTATTGATGGGACGTATCTCAAAATAATAAGAGCTATCTATGAAAAACCCAGAGCCAATATCATACTGAATGGACAAAAACTGACAGCATTCCCTTTGAAAATTGGCTCAAGACAGCGATGCCGTCTCTCACCACTCCTATTCAACATAGTGTTGTAAGTTCTGGCCAGGGCAATCAGGCAGGAGAGAGAAATAAAGGACATTCAATTAGGAAAAGGGGAAGTCAAATGGTCCCTGTTTGCAGATGACATGATTGTATATCTAGAAAACCCGATCGTCTCACCCCAAAATCTCCTTAAGCTGATAAGCAGCTTCAGCAAAGTTTCAGGATACAAAATCAATGTGCAAAAATCACAAGCATTCTTATACACCAATAACAGACAAACAGAGAGCCAAATCATGAGTGAACTCCCATTCACAATTGCTTCAAAGAGAATAAAATACCTAGGAATCCAACTTACAAGGGATGTGAAGGACCTCTTCAAGGAGAACTACAAACCACTGCTCAATGAAATAAAAGAGGATACAAACAAATGGAAGAACATTCCATGCTCATGGGTAGGAAGAATCAATATCGTGAAAACGGCCATACTGCCCAAGGTAATTTATAGATTCAATGCCATCCCCATGAAGCTACCAATGACTTTCTTCACAGAATTGGAAAAAACTACTTTAAAGTTCATATGGAACCAAAAAAGTGCCCGCATTGCCAAGTCAATCCTAAGCCAAAAGAACAAAGCTGGATGCATCATGCTACCTGACTTCAAACTATACTACAAGGCTACAGTAACCAAAACAGCATGGTACTGTTATCAAAACAGAGATATAGACGAATGGAACAGAACAGAGCCCTCAGAAATAATGCCGCATATCTACAACTATCTGATCTTTGACAATCCTGACAAAAACAAGCAATGGGGAAAGGATTCCCTATTTAATAAATGGTGCTGGGAAAACTGGCTAGCCATATGTAGAAAGCTGAAACTGGATCCCTTCCTTATGCCTTATACAAAAATTAATTCAAGATGGATTAAAGACTTACATGTTAGACCTAAAACCATAAAAACCCTAGAAGAAAACCTAGGCAATAGCATTCAGGACACAGGCATGGGCAAGGACTTCATGTCTAAAACACCGAAAGCAATGGCAACAAAAGCCGAAATTGACAAATGGGATCTAATTAAACTAAAGAGCTTCTGCACAGCAAAAGAAACCACCATTAGAGTGAACAGGCAACCTACAGAATGGGAGAAAATTTTTGCAACCTACTCATCTGACAAAGGGCTAATATCCAGAATCTACAATGAACTCAAACAAATTTACAAGAAAAAACAAACAACCCCATCAAAAAGTGGGTGAAGGATATGAACAGACACTTCTCAAAAGAAGACATTTATGCAGCCAAAAAACACATGAAAAAATGCTCATCATCACTGGCCATCACAGAAATGCAAATCAAAACCACAATGAGATACCATCTAACACCAGGTAGAATGGCAATCATTAAAAAGTCAGGAAACAACAGGTGCTGGAGAGGATGTGGAGAAATAGGAACACTTTTACACTGTTGGTGGGACTGTAAACTAGTTCAACCATTGTGGAAGTTGGTGTGGCGATTCCTCAAGGATCTTGAACCAGAAATACCATTTGACCCAGCCATCCCATTACTGGGTATATACCCAAAGGGATATAAATCATGCTGCTATAAAGACACATGCACATGTATGTTTATTGTGGCACTATTCACAATAGCAAAGACTTGGAACCAAGCCAAATGTCCAACAATGATAGACAGGATTAAGAGAATGTGGCACATATACACCATGGAATACTATGCAGCCATAAAAAATGATGAGTTCATGTCGTTTGTAGGGACATGGATGAAGCTGGAAACCATCATTCTCAGCAAACTATCGCAAGGACAAAAAACCAAACACTGCATGTTCTCACTCATAGGTGGGAATTGAACAATGAGAACACATGGATACAGGAAGGGGAACATCACACACTGGGGACTGTTGTGGGGTAGGGGGAGGGGGGAGGGATAGCATTAGGAGATATACCTAATGCTAAATGACAAGTTAATGGGTGCAGCACACCAATATGGCACATGTATACATATGTAACTAACCTGCACATTGTGCACATGTACCCTAAAACTTAAAGTATAATTTAAAAAAAAGAATAATTATAGCAAAAAAAAAAAAAAGATTTTTGTGGAGTCTTTAGGGTTTTTTAGACATAAGATCATACAGTTTGAAAACAAAGATAATTTTACTTCTTTTTTCCCAGTTTGCATGCATCCCATCTCTTTTTCTAGCCTAATTGATTTGGCTACAATTTCCAGTACTATGTTGAACAGAAATCACAAGTGTTGACATCTTTACTTTGTCCTGGATCTTAGAGTGAATGTTTTCAATTCCTCACTGTTAACTATGATCTCTGCCAGTTTCACGAGCACTCTGTCTGTGCCTGCCCCTTGGGCAGCACGCTGAAAGTTTGGGACACTGGAAGCATACTCTACTTCCTTTTTCTCAGGAGGGAGAAATCATAAGCCAAGGTGATTTTGATCAGCATGTTGAGTTGTGCTGACTTGGGGATGGTTGCTGTGGATAAAATAAAATTGCTTTTCTTACTAATGTGTTTTGTTTCAGTTTTGTGCTCATCTGAAGTACTGCAACTTCTTACTTGGATTCTAAACCTTCCATAAAGTTATTAGCTCATGATATTTATATGAGATATTGAGGCTTGGGACTTCCCATTCTACTATCTTGCTGAAGTTACTCTTCTAAATATTTTTAAAGAAAGAAACAAAAGTATAATTTCTAGTAGAAAATACAACATAAAAACAAGAAATTGTTTCAATTGTTTAAAATAATTAATTTAATTAATTAATTGTCTTAGTGAGTTTAGAAATGTGGCTGAATAAAAATTATGAGGTAAAAATTAATTGGAATTCTACACACCACTAATAAACAGAAAATGTAATTATAAATGGCAGTCCATTTCCAATAACAATTAAAATATAATCTATGAATACATCTTTTAAGAGTATATATAATTCATAAATTCTATAATGAACTTTTTTTTTTTTTTTTTTTTTTTTTTTTTTTTTTTTGAGACGGAGTCTCGCTCTGTCGCCCAGGCTGGAGTGCAGTGGCGCGATCTCGGCTCACTGCAAGCTCCGCCTCCCGGGTTCACGCCATTCTCCTGCCTCAGCCTCCCCAGTAGCTGGGACCACAGGCGCCCGCCACCACGCCCGGCTAATTTTTTGTATTTTTAGTAGAGACGGGGTTTCACCGTGTTAGCCAGGATGGTCTCGATCTCCTGACCTCGTGATCCGCCCGCCTCGGCCTCCCAAAGTGCTGGGATTACAGGCGTGAGCCACCGCGCCCGGCCTATAATGAACTTTTTAAAAGAAATTGAAATCCACCTAAATACCATATTCATAAAAAGACACCATATCCTAGAAAAAAGACATATTTGCAGATTGATCTCTATATTCAAAGCAATTTTGATAAATTTTAATCAATATCCTAAAAACATTTTTTACAGAATTAGTAAGCTGATTCCAAAATTAAAATGCATAATCCAAGCCCAATAATATTAAGAGGTGAAAGAAAACTGAGGAAACACTTCACACTCTATTTTGATACTATGTGTATAAGATATATTTATTTAAGTCAGGCCTGGTGGCTCATGCCTGTAATACCAGCACTTCGGGACGCCAAGGCAGGCGGATCACTTGACATCAGGAGTTTGAGACCAGTCCGGCCAAAATGGTGAAACCCCATCTCTACAAAAATACAAAAATTAGCCAAACATGATGTCTCATGCCTGTAGTCCCATCTATTAGGAGGCTGAGGCACGAGAATTGCTTGAAATGGGGAGGTGGAGGTTGCAGTGAGCTGAGATCATGGCACTGCACTCCAGCCTGGGTGACAGAGTGAGACTCTGTCTCAAAAAAAGATATATTTATTTAAAAAGTGTGGTAGAAGAGACAAATTAATCAATGGAATGGGATAGAAACCACAGACACAGTCATGTTTATGTGAACACATTACCTATATTAGGTTTGTCATAGCATACCAATGCAGTATGGTATGGAACTACTTGTTAAATAGTGCTAAGACAATTGATTACACACCAATTAAATTAATAGATACTTATATCCTATGTAAAAAAGACTCCATTACAAATAGATTTAAATATAAAAAGCAAATTTAAATCTAATAAGACAGTATAGTAAAATGTATATAAGACTCTTGAGTAGCGAGATCCTTAAAGTACAAATATTTTAATCATGAGCTTAAAAAGGATATTTTGGTTATAATAAAATTAAGAATTTCTGTTTATCAACAGAAAATAAAAAACAAGCACAAACTGGCAGAAGGTACTTGCTACATATAACAACATCAGAGACTACTAATATCAAAAACATAAAGCCCTTACAAATCAATAAGAAATACAAATCTTCAACATTAAAACATCGGCAAAGGAGTTGCACAGGCATTTCCACAATCAACTACTTATGGCTTTTAAATAATAGAAAGATGTTTAATCTTGAATATTAAGAGAAATAGAAAGTACAATAACAATGAAATGTCTTTTACCATTATTACATGTCCAAAAATTAAGAATTCTGAGAACACCAAGTATGGACAGGATGTGTATAAATGCAACGTGTTTGTGGGATACTACAAACTACAAAGGAGTACAACCACTTCGGGAAACAATTTTGAATTATCATATAAAATATATTCTTCTTTCAGCCTACAAAACCAGCAGTTCTACACTAAGCTATATATCCTAGCAGAGATTCCCAACTAGCCTCCAGAGGCTCACAGCTGTGCAGAAGCTAGTTTAAAGATGTGCTAGGAAAATTATTCACTTAGCACTAAGGGTAGCTCAGCCTTGTCCCTTTACCTCAGAGTATTTCACATGGTCTGTATACTGTAAGATGGTTAAAATTAGCATTGCTGAGAAGAGCAAAAACATAGAAGTGGCTTAAAATGGAAAACACATAAATAAATTGCAGTATATTTAAACAATAGCATGATCTGTAACAGAGAAATAAATAAACCACAATATAAGCAACAATATATGGTCATATAAATAGTCCATTGATGAGGAAAAGAACTCTGAGTACTAAATATAAGCAAGCTAAAGTTAGAGAGTATATACTTATATGTGTGGGTTTGCCTATGTATTCATTTGTATATATATAAAACCATGTTTCTAATGAACAGAATAATTATATACTATAATTATAGGATTTGTTTGTCTGAAAAAGTCGTTATGTCTCCATTTCTGAATGACAGCTTTGCTGGAGAAAGCATTTTTTTTTTGGTTGGCAGGCTTTTTTCTTTTTTTAGAACTTTTAAAATATCATCTCACTCCTGTCCTGCATGGTTTTGCTGAGAAATCTTCCGCTTACCTACTGAAACTCCCTTGTATGTGATATGTTTCTTTTCCCCTGCTGCTTTCAGGATCTGCCCTTTGTCTCTGATGTTTACAATTGGATTATAATTTGTCATGGTGTAGTCTTTTTTGGATTGAATTTGATTGAAAACTTTTGACCTTCTGTTCCTGGGTATTTCATCTTTCCCCAGATTTGAAAAGTTTTCAGCCCATTATCTCTTAAAAAAGCACTCTATATTTTTGTCTCTCTTTTCTTCATTTAGCTCCTAGAATTTGAATATTTGCTGCCTTTATACTCTCCCATAAATCCTGTAGGCTTCCTTTATTTCTTTTTTTTCTTTTCTCATCTCTATATGTTTTCAAAGAACCCGTCTTTGAGTTTACAGATTCTTTCTTCTGCTTGATCAGTTCTGTTATTGATACTCTTTTCTGCATTTTTATTTCACTTACTGTAGTCTTTGCTTCAGAATTTCTGGATTTCTTTTATGATTTCAATCACTCTGATAAACTCTTCATTTTGTTTATTGTTTTCTTGAATTTGTTTCTCTGTATTTTCTTGAAATATGCCAAGCTTCCTTAAAAGAAATATTTTGAATTATTTGTCTGGCAGTTCATAGTTCTACATTTCTTTGGCACAAGCTACTGATAATTATCATAGCATTTTGGTGGTAATATGTCTTCTTGGTTTTTCATGTTTCTTGTTGTCTTATAATAGCTATCGGTGCATTTGGTGAAATACTCATCTATTCCAGACTTTTCAGGATAGTTTCAGTGGGGAACTACTTTCCCCTATAGGGTAGTGTGAGGGCACTGACTAGATGTGGTACAGTGGTTCTGGCACCATCAGGAGCACAACTGTGTAGTCCCTGTGCAGCTCTGCCAACTGAGGTTGACGTTGGACCTCTTGAAGCCCAAATGTAGCATGTGGGTTAGCTCTCAGTGGTGGCTGAGTTGGTGTCTTGAGTACGGACATGGAAAGAGAGACCTTGGTTCCACAGCCCAGGGTAAAAACTAACCTGCTATGGTGATTGCTCTTGTGTCTGAGGCATGGCTGAGTGCAGTGAATCCACAGTTTTGGGGTCCAGAGTATGGGCACTTGCAGAGTGGATGCAGCTCAAGGGCCAGGGTCATGTGCAAGGTTGGGAGAGGTGGTATCTCTGATCCCTGAATGTACAATAGCAGCTGCTTCTGGAGCGGAAGAAGTGTGCACCCATGTTTTCCTCTCAGGGATTCCGTGGCAAAAAAATGGCTGTTGTTGCCTCAGTGTCAAAAGAAGTCAGAGTCCTCTGTGAAGCAGGTCACTCAGGACCTCAAGGTCTTCCAGCACATGGCTGAAATTGATAGTATCTGACTTTCTCCTTTGTTTTGAGCCATCCCCCAGAGATTCAGGTATGCTTATCTCACCAGTGGTCATTTCTATCTGGATTTTCTATATATTTTATATATATATATAAATAACATATAAAAATATATATTTATATATAAATTTTATATAAATATATAATACATATAATTATATATTATAATATATAAATAAATATATTTTATTTATACAAATGTTTATAAAATATATTTATAAATATATACAATATATATAATATAAATATAAAAATATATTATATAATATAAATATAAAAATATATATATATGTATTTTTTGCTTCATTGTGCTGGTACTGATTCTTAAATGGGCTCTTCAGCATTCCCAAGGCGATTCTTATTTACGTATAGCTGTCTACATTTTTTATGTGGTAGAGGGAGGTAGGTGTGGTATCTCCTACTTTGCCATTTTGGTGACATCTGATGGAGAAGATTATTAGGTACAGAGAAACTGAAGAAGGAACAGAGATAATGGAGATAATATAGAAACAAAATTGTCCAAAAGATAAAAGAGAATGGTACTCAGAGCACAAGTATATAGGCTTGTCTTTGAAAGGGACAGGAAAATCTACTCATAAAGAGAAAAGAATAAGGGCTAAAGATACAAATGGTTCTGGGTTGACTGGTTTGGTGGCCAAAAGATAAGAGAATTCAAAATTTTCAGATGAGTGTTGAGGGAGACACAGAATGTGAAGGAGTTGAGAATTTAAAAAATAAGTATGAGATAAGCAAAAGAGAAAATCAAGCTTCTTACTTATGAACCTTAAGTATTTATGGCTAGAAAACTTACGTTAACTAAAGGTCCCAGTTAAATACAATCTGAGCGAAACAACCGAAAATACAACGGGAACTAATGAAAGTATTTGAAATTCCCTGCTTTCAGAGGCCTTTTCCACAAATCACCAATAATTATATGCCACCACTCTAACTTTATTTTAATCACAGTATATAGTTAAATACAGTTAATTGTAAGAAAATTTTGCCAATGGAAATATTTAAAATTTCTCTGTCTAAACTGTAATTTCCCTTTGTCATTTTAAAATGAAGCCATTATATATTTTTCAATGATAAAAGAAAATAAAAATGTTAATAATTGTTATATTTTAGAACTTCAGTCCTTGAATTAAGTTCCAAAAGGAAATTAAAATCTCAAAAAGTATTATTTGCCAAGTTTTCCTTTGTAACTACTATTACCTAGGAGCCGAATAGATGAAAATTACAATAGTAACTAGAGAGGAAAAAGAATTTTCACTGGATGGATGAGATATTTTACAATTTCTGCAGTTGAATAAATATCCTTCCTCAAAGTTACCAAGGAGCGAAAAATATTTGTGTCAAGATATTTCTACTGGATGCAGAAGCACACAAATGTGGTTTTTGTTTTGAATTGTCTTTGGTGCTAGATTTTCAAGCCATACAAAAATCAATGTCTTTATAGATTTTAGACTTTATGAAGCATCTTCTACATGTTAAAAGCCAAAATATATGTTCTCCAGTGCAACTTCTAGCTCCTAGAATGCATATTATATAAGACTCTTTCCCCTATTAAAAAAACTGAGTCCTGGGCTGGGCACGGTGGCTCTCGCCTGTAATCTCAGCACTTTGGGAGAGTGAGGCAGGTGGATCACCTGAGGTCAGGAGTTCAAGACCAGCCTGAGCAACATGGTGAAACCCCCGTCTCTACTAAAAACACAAAAATTAGCTGGGGGTGGTTGTGGGCGCCTGTAATCCCAACTACTCGGGAGGCTGAGGCAGGAGAACCACTTGAACCCCAGAGGTGGAGGTTGCAGTAAGCTGAGATCGTGCCTTTGCACTCCAGCCTGGGTGACAGAGCGAGACTCTGTCTCAAAAACAAACAAACAGACAAACAAAAACTAAGCCCTACCCAGATTTCTTTAGCCCAGCAAATACGTTATGTATCCTAAAGTGTTCTGCCTTATGATTACACCTTACTCCAACTTTGCCTTACAAACGGAAGTATCCCAGGGCATTATATTATCTTGCTGGATTACCCTGCCTCTGATTTCTATGTCCCTCAATGCTCTGATTCATCACACAGGCCTCCTAGCACATGTGCAAGCCTGGAGCAGCCAACCACAATGTAGTCACATCTTGATATCAAATAACTGTGACTTTACTCAAATATATTAATTACTTATTCACTAGATTATATTCAGTGTTAGTTCAAAACTAATGGTCTATCTTCTAAATAAATTTGACATTATTGAGAATAGCAGGATTTCAAAGAGCTTCAGCTTCTATAAATAGGCCAAAAGTAACATAATATTTTGATCATTCTAAAAAATATTCCTGCTTTATAGAGCCCAATGCTGATATTCATGTTTGGGTTTATATATTAATCTCATTACATAACAGTCAAAACCTATCAGTGTGCCATTATCTATATTAAAATATAGGTGAATTCTATACTAAAGTGATAATGATTTTTTCCCACTATGTTCTAATTTCGGAATTTTTGGTTGCTTCTTTGCTCTGGAAGTATATCCTATAATTCTCTCTCCTCCCATTGCTGTACTATGCCCCATAGTATATAACATACTGCTAGTAACGGTGTAAGCATTTTTTAAAGTAGCTATTTGATTTTAATATTAATATTTAAATTATTAAAACCAGTACATTGCCTAGCATATAATATGTGCCTAATAAATGTTATTTTGAAAAAGAATCAAATGAATAAGTCCTCAAATATGTTACAAAACTCCTATTTTTGTCTTCAAAAAAAATTTTTTTTGAGACAGGGTCTTTCTCTGTCACCCAGGCTACAGTGCAGTGGCACAATCTTGGCTCACTGCAACCTCCGCTATCTGGCTCAAGCGATCCTCTCACCTCAGCTTCTTGAGTAGCTGGGACCGCAGGTGCATGCCACCATGCTAGGCTAATTTTCTGTATTTTTTGTAAAGACAGGGTTACACCATGTTACCCAGACTGGTCTCAAACTTCTGGTCTCAAGTGATCCTTCCACCGTGGCCTCCCAAAGTGCTGGGATTACAAGTGTGAACTACCGCACCCAGCCTCTTCAAAATTTTGGATTCTGAAGCACTTTCATAAAAATCCTATCCCATCAACCTGTATTTCTCACTTGGTTGCATGTTAATTTGTCTGACATACTCTCCTTGGAATCTTTTCTCTCTCCTTACATGTTCTAACATGTCTTCTGAAAGATAATGAAGGAAATGCATGGCACTTACTAATATAAGTTATACAACTGGCACATACATTTATAAAAAGAATGTAATGGAAGGCTTCCAATTATACCTAGCTATCTTCTTGAAATATCATTTAATTAAAATAAATGAATATGATACATTCTTGAATTGCTTGTAATTTCATCACCTTAAGGTGCTTGCACTAAAATAAAGAAAATGTGAATGAAGTAAATGTAGAAAAATAATAGGCCATATTACTTAAATTCCATAGTAAAAATAAATAAATAAAATAAATTCCATAGTAGAAGAAAACTAAGCATACTAAAAACAAACAACACCAGACAGCTTTCTCAGCCCTGGCCCTTTAATGTCCTCTGAAATTTAAAAGAATAGCTTACATGCAAACAGTAACAGCAAAGGAAAGATCAGAAGGATCTAATGCTTGCAAAATTATTTACATTTGAGACCAACTCATATTTAGGAGACAGATGTAACTTTTTATTCTCCTTATCCCCCTCATCTCTAACAGAAAGAAATACTAACCTTGTTGGGCAGATTCTAAGACATTAATGTTAGTAAACATTGAGTGACCCAGTGATGATACAATAAAAAATAAAATGCAGAGGTATTCCTGTAAGATGCAGAAAAGAAATTTGTATGCAGTGAAACAGTAGATCCCTGAATACTGAGGTCTTACCTCCTTTCCATTCCCCTCCCTATTAACAAATCTAAAATTGTAAAAATATATGATGACCAAGTGCTGTAATATTTTAACCTGAAAGATACCCTACTCTGTGGAAGCCACTGATTTAAGGTTTGCTTCCATAAAGTACCAAGAAAGCAAAAGGGAGTTTCCTCTCAATTGAAATCTTGACTTCATGGATATTTTTTGCACTGATTGCAGAGTAATAAAATGAAACAAGCAAAAACTGAATTGTTATGCTCATGCTTCCTCAAACCTGGGCAAATGTTTTGCTGCCTGCTCTAGTTAAAAGGGAAGAGTATGCTCCATTAAATTTATATCCGAATTTTGATCCCAAGCACTTTTTTTATAGAAAAGAAAACAATAAATGCGGTAATATTTGCTCAGAAAACCTCTGTTGATTTATTAAAATTATACGAAAATAAGAGCTGAACAATCTTAGATATGAAATCATAATCACTAATTCAATTTAAAAAATAAGCCACACTGTTCCAATTTTATTTAAAATCAAACTCAATTGGAGGAATAGAAAATATGATACACAGCGTGAGTCTAGATTTCAGTAAGAATTATGAAAGTTTCTCTCTTGCTATCCAAACATATAAGTTGAAAATTAAACTCATTCAGAAGTCATTTCTGTTAGACAGTTTTTCATTGCAAGTAAAAGAATGGCTAAAGTGGCTTAAATGGTAGGGATTCATTAGTGAATATTACCTACCAACTCTTCTGGAGATAGATGTCCTCAGCTTTGGACAATGCCATGGCTCAGTGTCTTAGGACTTTGTGCAGGCTTCTATGCAGTCTCCCTCCCTCTCTGTCTCTCTGTGTCTCCCTCCCCTGCCCCTTCTCTTCCTGTCTGTTCCTTCTTTACTATCACAAAATATCTGCCAAAACTCTATACAACATAATGTCTCACAACAACATACAAAAGAAAGGGGAAGAGGTAGAAGGAAACAAAATTACATAGAAGAGGAAGCTGAGCTTTAATGTAGGTGGAGTGACAGCCTTGGCTGATCCCATGGGGAACTGATGTGATCCCAGAGTTGACTGATATGGCTAGGCCTTTGTAATCTTTCATTCATCATATATTAGATGTGTACCTACCTTGCAAAGGGTACCATGCCCTTGAGCAAGACACCTGTCTGTAGTACAGAAATCTTCCTACCTGATGGGGCTGGCAGCTAAATAAATAATTGGAGAGAGATGGCATATTTGTGGATTGGAAGACTTAACACTAAGTATGTAAATTATACCCAAAATAATCTCCTGAATCAACACAACTGCATTAAAAAAATTCTAGCAGATATTTTTGTGATAAATGGTGAACTTATACTATAATTTATATGAAAACACAAAGGTCCAAGAATAGACAAGTTAATCTTGAAGAAGAAAACAAAGCTGGAAGACTTAAACCACCAAATATCAAGGCCCATTATAAATCACAAAACTAATTAAGCCATTGTGGCATCAGTGCAAGAGGAGGCAAAGAGGCACATGAAACAGAATAGAAAGCTCAGAAACAATCCATTCATGTATATTATCTAGATCTATGAAGAAGATTATAATGCATTGCAGTGAAGAATGGAAGGTTTTTCCAGTAAATATTTGCTGTCAATTGGGTAATTATACACAGAAACTGAACCCTGACTCCCACTTCACAACATTGTGGAAATTAAGTCCAGATGGATAGGATATGTAAATATTAGAGGCAAAGCAATAAAACTTTTAGAAGAAAACTTAAGCACATATCTTCATAACCTAGAAGGAGGCAAAGGCTGGTTTATAAGACAGGACACAAAAAGTGCTAATCCTGGATATATTTGACTATATTAAGACAAACAACTTCTGTTCATCAAAAGATATCATTAAAAGAATGAAAAGACAATCCATAGGATGAAATAAATATGTGCAATACCAATATCCTAGAAAGAGGTTGTTTTCAGAATACACAAAGGATTCTTATAATAAGTTGAAAACAGAAGCTAAAGATGGGATTTAAAAGTATATGGAATATATTTTTCAGAGTATATTCTATATTTTATCATATAATAAAAAGTTAAAGAAATAAAATCCATACAATTTTTCCTCTTTCAGAGTCAAAATGATTTTTATGCTAATGCTATTTCTTTAACACATTCATATATTTACTTGTACTTGCTCCTTTAATTAACAAAACCTATTTTCTCTCAATATTGATAACATCACTTCTTAATGCATGCTGAAGAGATTTGTATATCAAACTTTAGGACACAGCCTAAACTGGAGATTTGTAGTTGAGTTTGCTATTCAGCCTGACATTCACTTTTCTGAGTAACAGGGTCAAACAATGTGTTCTGAAAAGCAGAAATAGCAAAAAAAAAAAAAAAAAAAAAAAAAAAAAAAGTAAAAACATTTTAAAATATTGTCATTTATTTAATAGTATTTTATTTCACCACAAATATATGTTGGCCCCCAAATTCAATTTTATTATATTAACATGCTAGGCTCCTTTGGCTTAAATATAAGTTTTGAAAATATTTCAATAAAAAAGTTATGAGTATTTTAATTAATTTCATTGAAATAGATGTAGAACTAGGTCTGCCAGGATAAGGTAGCTTCTGGTATCTTTGATTTAATAAACATAGGATTTTTAGGTACTATTTTGATCACTAGACGGAGCTTATATAGCATTACCAAAATTATAAAAATATGGAGAAACAATATAAAACTAATTTGAATAAAGAAATGCAGGGAATTTAAATTATAAAAAAAGTTAAATCTCTTGTGCATGTCAGAGTCCGTGATGGGTAAAGATTTTTATTAAAATCCATTTATAAAGACACCAGTGATTTGAATAAGAAGTGAAAACTTCATACATTTCAGGTGATTTGAATGCATAAAATTGGACATCAGAAAATATAAATTGACTTTTATTTTTTATAATAAGATATAAAAATTAGTGATTATTTGTCAAATAACATTTAGTTTGAGGTCACAAGTATAAAGAAATGTGTAAAAATAGTATGGTAAAATGTGAAATACAATGTTGTTTAAAGTGGAAAGGAGAAACTATATACTACACCCACAATGAGGACTGAATGGTAAAAATGCTAACCTAGCAAAGAAAAATTTAGTGATCACTCCAGATTGTAGTCTGAATCAGCAAGAATGATAAGAAAGGAAATATACCACATGGATTAGAGAAACTGCATGGTAATTCTCCAGGCGTACTATTCATCTAAAACTTGGCACAGATGCTGAATTTTGAAAAGGACTAGAGTAAAGAAGACTTAGAAAATGATAAACAAATTCAACTTATCAGCACAATGCAAAGAACGCTGGACAGTGAAGACGGGAGCATGTATTCTCGAGTTTACAAGAATGTCACCACCTCACCAGAGGCCATAGTCAAGGCATGTCATTTCTCTCAGCCTCGCTGTCCTCATTCGTCAAATGAAAACATTTGCAAAATTATCTCATCATTTTCTTGCAGTTCTTGGATTTTACAATGAACTGAATTAATAATACATGGCCAACTGAGAGACTATTAAAATCCACTCTAGTGGACTTTATGCATGTGTAAATGTATTTGACTAAAGTTGATTAGCTATTCGCTACATTCACTACTGAGAGAACTGGGGGGAAAATGGGCTGAGTCAAAAGTAAGAACAATGTAGGACTAATGATTTTCAAGCCTCACTACCTTAGAATTAACTAGGGATCTCTTTAAAAATGCAGACCCTTAGGATTACATTTCATGTGATCTGGAATGTGACCAGGCATCAGTGTGTTTAAGTCTCCCCAAATGTTTCTAATTTTGATCCAGGCATGGAAACCTCTCAATTAGGCATGATAAAATATTACCTACAAATGATGGTTTATAGATAACCTTTCTCCGTGCCAACAAATATTAGAAAGTCAATAATTAACTATAAAATGAACACTATAACTGTAATAAATATTAATATCTATAGAGACTTTAACATATTTACTTTTCTAGATGCCATAAATACATTAGCTTAATTAATCCTCTCAACAAAGTTTTCATGTATTTTCTTGTATTTTCCTATTTTTAAAGAGGGAGGCACAATCTTAGAAAGAATTTATAAATTGGAAAGTTCTGGACCCATGCAATGCTATCCTATGTGATTTTACCTTCAGCTGCAGAATTTCATTTTCTTCCAGTTAAATATCATCCTGATGTAGTTATGATTAAAAATAAATTAATGGAAGAAGGTCAGTTCTTTTACAATACCCTACCTTCTCTCGAAAGTAGTGCATTAATACAAAATGCCTATTTACTGATTTCAATATAAAACATGGTTTAGTTTTCCCAAGTTATAATCTACATCACAAAATTAAACTCTTTGAAATGTATACTTTCTTCTGGAAAATATTATCTATATTTTAATTGTGACTACATTACCTCAGATTTCTCATCAAGTTAGGTGTTCTAGAAACTAGAACATAAAATTGCTGTTCTTTTTCAAACTTGCTGTTGAAGTCATTACTATGACTTTCATTGTATCAGAAACTCTCCTCTGTGTTGTTTCATGCTGTCCCTGTGCTATTGGCATTTTATGACTCTTTGAGATTACGATATTTCAAACCTCAGTGACTGTATGTTTCCACTGGGATATTGGAAACAGACTTTACAGTCTCCACATACAATGCAATTTTTAAAATAAAATTCCATAAATTAAGGCTCTCATAAATTGCTGGAAATGCTGCTGTTGTAAGCAGCTGCTTTGTTGCATTTGATCCTCATGCTAGGTAGCGTTCATAGGGTATGGCATTTAAACCTGGGCTACCCTTAATTAGCATGAAGGTCTTGTGAAAAGATTATGCCTTGGCAAAGAGCTTACGCCTATTAAAAAATGTCAGACAGAAGATCAATATGTAATCACCACTTGAAGTATACTAATCAGAATACACTACCTTGAAGAAAATATCAACTGAACCTATTAACTATCTAACACAGCTAGAGATCTGGCAGTAGAAGGAGGTAACAAACTGACTTGGAATCAACAAAGAAATTCAAGCTTCAGCTTCCAACCCACAGAATAAAATAGACGCCATAAGGGAAAGCCTTTTCAAAGGAACACACATTGGAATCACTTAATCCAAGGGGCTTCAGCAATGTAAATTTTGCATTTGAGTCATGAATGCCTAAATGGACATGAACTCACATTTATTGATTGCTCTGTTTATACAGTGAGTAGAAAAAGAGAGGACAAGAGGAGACACTTTAGGAGTCAGGAGGTAGGCATATATGCAGATGATTTAGGAATGGTTCTGAATAATTTGCTGTTCTCACTGTTTTGTTTTGTTCATTTGTTTCCCCGTGGGAATCAGGAATAATCCTTTCAAAGGGTTTTTAAGTGAAAGCCAAATTTTTTACAGCAGTCTACAAAGTTTTATAGAATGTGTCCTCCTCCTTGTCACTTATCACTCTGACATTTCTCCTAATACCTCTTCCTTTACCCTGCCCCAGTGTAACAGACTGAATGTTTATGGTCACCAAAATTTGTTTGTTGAAATACTAACCCTCGAGGTGGTGGCATTAGAAGGTAGGGCCTTTTGGGAGATTATGAGGGCAGAACCCTCCTGAACAAGATAGTGCCTTTATGAAAGAGGCCCCAGAGAGCTCATTTGCTCCTTGCACCACGTCAGAACACAGTGAGAGGGCACCATCTATAAACCAGGAAGCTAGCCCTCACCAGACACTGAATCTGCTTGCATCTTGTCCTTCGACTTCTCAGCCTCCAGAACTGTGAGAAGTTAGTGTATGTTGTTTCCAAGCCATCCAGTCTATGGTATTTTGTTATAGCAGCCAGAATGAACTAAAATACCCAGCCACACTTGTTGGACACACCAGCCACACTTCCTCTGAAGGGTCTCTGCATCCACTGTTCCCTCTGCCTAGATTGTTTCTCCTTCTCCCCTCTTTGAAGTTTTCACTCAAATATCTTCTTCTTGATGACATCTTCCCAGGCCACTATCTAAATTGCAAACCACTACTAATTGCATACAAACTTTGGGTACCCCTCGGCTCTTGGTTATTTTTTTAGCTCTTATCTGCCATGTCATATATTTAAAATATTTATCCGGTTAATTCCGTTTCTCTTCCTCAAATACCATTTTGATTGGGGTAAAGACTTCTGTTTATTGCACAGTGTCATATCACTAGAATCTAGAATAGTGCCAGTCATATATCAGGAGATCAAAAAAATTTTTTTAATGAAAAAATGAAGGAATGAACTTTTGAATTGGACTTTCTTCTATCTTTTTTGGATGAGGGATCTCAAAGAAAGTCAGAGTGAAGGAGAATATGGCCAACTCTAACTAGTATTGAAGGAGACAAACTCCAAGAGTAAAAAGAATATATAGCAGTGTTAACAAGGAAAAGGAGCAAGTAAATTTAAACCAAGCCCTACAATTTTCAACCATCCAACTTACCCCTAAGACATTTAACAAGCACAAGAAGTGTACACTCAGATTTCCTTCCTTCCTCCCTACCTTCCCATGTTGAAGTCTAAGCCCTAGACCTATGTTGAACAGTTTCTTTTCCTGAACCCATGCAGAATCTTCAGGTCTGGCCTTTTCCTATATTACAGGAGCTGTGGACACCAGTTACTATTCTCCCAATACTGATTTCTGCACTTTGTTACTTCTGACTTATCTTAATAATAACTCCATTTGATACAGCTCAGTTCCTAGTCCCTTCCTGGAGTGCCATGTAACAAGGTTTCCATTCATTTTGCACTCATTTTTATTATGAGTAGGAAAGCCAACTCATAAAATAAAAGAGAAGTCCTGCCCTTTCTATTTAGTGATGGTTCCATCCTATGGAAAGAGGAGAGTCCAACCTATAATGAGAATAGGAAAAGTCACTGTAAATCTAGGGCAAAGACATTTCCCCATCTATACCACTATTTTACTTACAGGTAGAATGTGCTCCTTTTTCCAGCTTTTCCAGAGGTAAAACTAGTATTTTATCAGGGCAAGAAAAATATAATTAAATGAACTCTCAAATCTTAACAGTGGAGATTATATCTTAGAAAAATATAAAAGATTTTGGTTTGAATATTATTTTCCTGTCCGTTTTCATATAAGATACAGAAAATCAGCCTGGAAATTCTCCAGGATGGGATAAGAAAGCCAGCTGGGGTTCTTATCCATATATCCATGACATATACTTCGGTAAACAAAAATTATTTATTAAGTACCTGATAATGTCAGAAAGAAAGCATATATTATTATTTTACTCATAAAATAAGTAGCATTTGTTTATGTTTTATTTTATTTTCCAGTCATCAACATATAGCATTGGGCCTTGGTTAACATTTACTAACCACTTACTGTTATCACTTTCTAAAATATATAAGTTATTTGATTCAATCCTCATAAAAGACCTGTCATATAGATTATATTATTACCCTATTTAGAAGACACTAAAATCAACATAGTCCAGGTAATTTACCTAAGACTGCTAAGTAGAGAAACATAACTTGTACTCAAGCAAATTACAGAGGCCTTAACATACTTACCAGTCTGGTATATGAAATTACATAAGTGAATAAAATTTTTTTACCTGTTCTTTAGTACACGTGTGTTAGGTCACATATCCGTAAGAGCAGACATTTAAATGGAAACTTTGGTTGATTGATAAGGAGCATTTTTCCTGTTTCTGATAGGTACAGTTGTTTTGTAAAATGTGTTTCCAGCCCTGCATTATCACCAACCTGAACTAGGTCACTATCACGCTGAGCCTGAAATGGATGTAATTCATTTCTTCTACTCTTGCCACAATTTGAGCCATTCTCTACAGAGAAGCAAAGGATCTTATTGACATGAGAACTGAAATCTTGTCTACCCCTTCCTTAAAACTCTTCAATGGTGTACAAACAAACACACTTGGAATCCTACTGTGGCCATAAGCCTGACATGAACTGGCCCTTGCTGATTCTTTTGCATTCATTTTTGAATCACTTCTCCTCTCCTTCATTAAGCTCCAGTTATATGGTATTGTCAACTTTTAAATGGCTTTCCTTCATTATGGCCTTGCACAGCTTTCCATCTCCCTAGATGCTCTCTATGGATACCACATCTCTTCACCCTATTTGTTTCCTTCATGATAATTATAATTCATAATAATTTTGCTTGTGACTCATTCTTTTGTTTCCTAACCCAACAACTTCATAGAATAGTGGCAATGTCCACAGAGAAGCAAAAAAATCTTATTCACATGAGAATTAAAACTATTCTGTCCTCTTAGTAAAGCTCTTCAATGGCATCCAAACACAGTTGGAATCCTACCACAGGTAAAATCCCAACTCCATGAGAAAAATGACTGTCGGTCTGTCTTTGCATCATCATGCTCCCAGTACCTATCATGGAGCCTCATATGTAATAGTAGTTCAGTAATTACTTGTTAAGTCTATCGTATTGTTCTCCAAGTTAAAATAAAAATGGCTTCCAAATTCACAGAAGATGAATTTCAAATTCCTTAGTCCAGCATTCAAGATTTAAATAAGCCCTTGCAGACACTTGATTTCCTTCTCTCCTAAACCTGTTCTAAGCACTCTTGTCAAGCAACACATCTATGTTACTCAAACACCTCCAACGCGTTCTTATCTTGGCGTCTTTACTCAAATCATTCTCTTTTGCTTGAATGTCCTCTACGATTTCCAATTGTGCAAATTTCAAGTACATCTGCTCTGGCTCTAGGAAGCCTTTCTTTTTTCCCGATTATTTCCTGCCTCTTCAAAGGAAGATTAACTCAGTCTAATGTACATTTTGTTTGAAGTTTGAAATATCTCTTTATATAGAAGAGCTGTTTCAAGCATTGAAGCTAGAGAAACCATTGCCCCACCTTCCTCCATCATTTACTATCTGCGGATCTTTGTTTTCTTTGTCTATATAATGACAATAAAATTTTTTCCAACTCCTATTTTTTAAAATTAAACTTATAACACATGTAGTGTTGAGGTACTATTGATCACTAAGTTATACTAAGTACTAAATGCTCATTATTTAAAATCATAGCTGAACTTAAATTGCATTAGTTACTACATTTATTTGGCTATATGCAATAGAGATACAAAGAGATTATAAACTTTCTAAAAATTGAGAAAAATATATTATTCTGATCATTTTCCACCACATCTTGTGTAAAGAAGGTATTCAATTAATATCTGTTGACTTGACTGATTGCATTGATTAGAGAACATTTTTTCAAAATGAAACTTTGTCTGTAAATGTGCTTCTTTCAGAAACAGGAAGACTATAATTAGCTCTTATTGTGCAGAAAATTCATAAACCTGAATTGCTATGCAGTTCTTTTTCTTCTACCAGTATATGCTGTATATAATGCTTAAAAATAATTAGCAAGTCTTTGGAGGTAATCAGCTTTACTTCATACTCTATCTAAAATATTTTAAACAGCATTTTACTGAGTCTTGTGGTTAGAATTCTGCATGATGTTAGTCCTCACTAGAAGCAAATATCTGACGTTTTTTTTCATTTAGAACAGTGACTCTCACATGCCACAGGCTGGCTAAATTAGATTCATCTGTGGTGATTATTAACATTACAGTTTGCTGAAATCCATGCCCAACTCACTTATTAGAATCTCTGGGGATGAAAGGCCAGGAAATTATACTTTATGCAAATACCTCAGAAGATTGTGATGTGTAGCTAGGTATAAGAAACTTTCCTCTTAAAAAAGCAGGTAATTGGAATCATTATGTACAAAACAAAGAGCAGTAAACTTTTCTACCAACTATAATTTCTATTATGATATCTCTCAAATGAGAGAAGTCTCAAGCTTTGGATTTTACTGTCACATAGATGCCTAAATGCTTCTCCAGTACATTCTTTCTTACTGCAAAAATACATGATAAATTTAAACTTATAGCTTCCCATTTTTAATAAAAAAACCTTTAAATAGACTTATGGAGCTGTAAAATTAAAAAGTATGTTATTTATAGATATGAATGCTTGTCATTACAGGATAAGCATCAATGAAATAAAAAAATGCATGTCTATCAAGTTTAAGAATCTGATAGCAGTAGCAGCTTTGAAATATATATCGCTTTTATTACTGAGTAGTATAATCATTTTACAAATTTTATGACATACCACATTTTGTTTATCCATTCACCAGTTGAGGGACATCTAGATTGTTTCCACTCTTTGGCTATTATGAATAATGCTGTTGTGAATATTCAAGTAAAAGTCTTTTGTGTGGACATATGTTTTCATCTCTTTTCAGTAGATACATAGGAGTAAAATTGCTGGTTCATATGGGAATTTTATGCATTTAAAGTTTAAGAAATGTCAAAATATGTTTATGCAAAGTGGCTTCACCATTTTACATTCCCACCAGGAATGCATGAAGGTACCTGTTTCTCTACATCCTTGCCAACACTTGTTATTACATGCTACATTAATGAATCTCAAAAACACTGATCTACACAAATAAAGCTAAGTAGTAAGCAAAATATCACATATTGTAAGAATCCATGTGTATTAAATGTTCAGAAAATACAAATCCATAGAGACAGAATGTAAATCAGTGGTTGCCTGTAAATGGAAACAGTGATTGACTGCAAATGGTAATGAGGAATCCAGAATAATAAAAATGTTTTAAAAAATGGGATCACAATGATGATTTCAAACTCTAATAATTTACTAAAAACTTGGGGGGGAGGATCCAAGATGGCTGAATAGGAACAGCTCCAGTTTACAGCTCCCAGCGTGAGTGATGCAGAAGAGGGGTGATTTCTGCATTTCCATCTGAGGTACCGGGTTCATCTCACTAGGGAGTGCCAGACAGTGGGGGCAGGTCAGTGGGTGCAGCGCACCATGCCTGAGTTGAAGCAGGGCGAGGCATTGCCTCACTTGGGAAGCGCAAGGGGTCAGGGAGTTCCTTTTCCCAGTCAAAGAAAGGGGTGACAGACAGCACCTGGAAATTCCAGACACTCCCACCCGAATACTGCACTTTTCCAACAGGCTTAAAAAACAGCGCACCAGGAGATTAAATCCCGCACCTGGCTCAGAGGGTCCTACGCTCAAGGAGTCTCGCTGATTGCTAGCACAGCAGTCTGAGATCAAACTGCAAGGCGGCAGCGAGGCTGGGGGAGGGGCGCCCGCCATTGCCCAGGCTTGCATAGGTAAACAAAGCAGCCGGGAAGCTCGAACTGGGTGGAGCGCACCACAGCTCAAGGAGGCCTGCCTGCCTCTGTAGGCTCCACCTCTGGGGGCAGAGCACAGACAAACAAAAAGACAGCAGTAACCTCTGCAGACTTAAATGTCCCTGTCTGACAGCTTTGAAGAGAGCAGTGGTTCTCTCAGCACGCAGCTGGAGATTTGACAATGGGCAGACTGCCTCCTCAAGTGGGTCCCTGACCACTGACCCCTGAGCAGCCTAAGTGGGAGGCACCCCACAGTAGGGGCAGACTGACACCGCACATGGCCGGGTACTCCTCTGAGACAAAACTTCCAGAGGAACGATCAGACAGCAGCACTCCTGGTTCACGAAAAACTGCTGTTCTGCAAACACCGCTGATGATACCCAGGCAAACGGTCTGGAGTGGACCTCTAGCAAACTCCAACACACCTGCAGCTGAGGGTCCTGTCTCTTAGAAGGAAAACTAACAAACAGAAAGGACATCCACACCAAAAACCCATCTGTACATCACCATCATCAAAGACCAAAAGTAGATAAAACCACAAAGATGGGGAAAAAACAGAGCAGAAAAACTGGAAACTCTAAAAAGCAGAGCACCTCTCCTCCTCCAAAGGAACGCAGTTCCTCACCAGCAATGGAACAAAGCTGGACGGAGAATGACTTTGACGAGCTGAGAGAAGAAGTCTTCAGATGATCAAACTACGAGCTACAGGAGGAAATTCAAACCACAGGCAAAGAAGTTAAAAACTTGGAAAAAATTTAGACGAATGTATAACTAGAATAACCAATACAGAGAAGTGCTTAAAGTAGCTGATGGAGCTGAAAGCCAAGACTCGAGAACTACGTGAAGAATGCAGAAGCCTCAGGAGCCGATGCAATCAACTGGAAGAAAGGGTATCAGCGATGGAAGATGAAATGAATGAAATGAAGCGAGAAGGCAAGTTTAGAGAAAAAAGAATAAAAAGAAATGAACAAAGCCTCCAAGAAATATGGGACTGTGTGAAAAGACCAAATCTATGTCTGATTGGTGTACCTGAAAGTGACGGGGAGAATGGAGCCAAGTTGGAAAACACTCTGCAGGTTATTATCCAGGAGAACTTCCCCAGTCTAGCAAGGCAGGCCAACATTCAAATTCAGGAAACACAGAGAACGCCACAAAGATACTCCTCGAGAAGAGCAACTCCAAGACACATAATTGTCAGATTCACCAAAGTTGAAATGAAGGAAAAAATGTTAAGGGCAGCCAGAGAGAAAGGACGGGTTACCCACAAAGGGAACCTCATCAGACTAACAGCAGATATCTCGGCAGAAACTCTACAAGCCAGGAGAGAGTGGGGGCCGATATTCAACATTCTTAAAGAAAATAATTTTCAACCCAGAATTTCATATCCAGCCAAACTAAGCTTCATAAGTGAAGGAGAAATAAAATACTTTACAGACAAGCAAATGCTGAGAGATTTTGTCACCACCAGGCCTGCCCTAAAAGAGCTCCTGAAGGAAGCACTAAACGTCGAAAGGAACAACCGGTACCAGCCACTGCAAAATCATGCCAAATTGTAAAGACCATCGAGACTAGGAAGAAACTGCATCAACTGACGAGCAAAATAACCAGCTAACATCATAATGACAGGATCAAATTCACACATAACAATATTAACATTAAATGTAAATGGACTAAATGCTCCAATTAAAAGACACAACTGGCGAACTGGATAAAGAGTCAAGACCCATCAGTGTGCTGTACTCAGGAAACCCATCTCACGTGCAGAGACACACATAGGCTCAAAATAAAGGGATGGAGGAAGATCTACCAAGCAAATGGAAAACAAAAAAAGGCAGGGTTTGCAATCCTAGTCTCGGATAAAACAGACTTTAAACCAACAAAGATCAAAAGAGACAATGAAGGCCATTACATAATGGTAAAGGGATCAATTCAACAATAAGAGCTAACTATCCTAAATATATATGCACCCAATACGGGAGCACTCAGATTCATAAAGCAAGTCCTGAGTGACCTACAAAGAGACTTAGACACATTAATAATGGGAGACTTAACACCCCACTGTCAATATTAGACAGATCAATGAGACAGAAAGTTAACAAGCATACCCAGGAATTGAACTCAGCTCTGCACCAAGCAGACCTAATAGACATCTACAGAACTCTCCACCCAAAATCAACAGAATATACATTTTTTTCAGCACCACACCACACCTACTCCAAAATTGACCACATACTTGGAAGTAAAGCTCTCCTCAGCAAATGTAAAAGAGGAGAAATTATAACAAACTATCTCTCAGACTACAGTGCAATCAAACTAGAACTCAGGATTAAGAAACTCACTCAAAACCGCTCAACTACGTGGAAACTGAACAACCTGCTCCTGAATGACTACTGGGTACATAACGAAATGAAGGCAGAAATAAAGATATTCTTTGAAACCAACAAGAGCAAAGGCACAACATACCAGAATCTCTGGGACACATTCAAAGCAGTGTGTAGAGGGAAATTTATAGCATTAAATGCCCACAAGAGAAAGCAGGAAAGATCCAAAATTGACACCCTAACATCACAATTAAAAGAACTAGAAAAGCAAGAGCAAACACATTCAAAAGCTAGCAGAAGGCAAGAAATAATTAAAATCAGAGCAGAACTGAAGGAAATAGAGACACAAAAAACCCTTCAAAAAATTAATGAATCCAGGAGCTGGTTTTTTGAAATGATCAACAAAATTGATAGACCGCTAGCAAGACTAATAAAGAAAAAAAGAGAGAAGAATCAAATAGATGCAATAAAAAATGATAAAGGGGATATCACCACTATTCCCACAGAAATACAAACTACCATCACAGATTACTACAAACACCTCTATGCAAATAAACTAGAAAATCTAGAGGAAATGGATACATTCCTCGACACATACACTCTCCCAAGACTAAACCAGGAAGAAGTTGAATCTCTGAATAGACCAATAACAGGAGCTGAAATTGTGGCAATAATCAACAGCTTACCAACCAAAAAGAGTCCAGGACCAGATGGATTCACAGCCGAATTCTACCAGAGGTACAAGGAGGAACTGGTACCATTCCTTCTGAAACTATTCCAATCAATAGAAAAAGAGGGAATCCTCCCTAACTCATTTTATGAGGCCAGCATCATCCTGATACCAAAGCCAGGCAGAAACACAACCAAAAAAGAGAATTTTAGACCAATATCCTTGATGAATATTGATGCAAAAATCCTCAAAAAAATACTGGCAAACCTAATCCAGCAGCACATCAAAAAGCTTATCCACCATGATCAAGTGGGCTTCATCCCTGGGATGCAAGGCTGGTTCAATATATGCAAATCAATAAATGTAATCCAGCATATAAACAGAACCAAAGACAAAAACCACATGATTATCTCAATGGATGCAGAAAAGGCCTTTGACAAAATTCAACAACCCTTCATGCTAAAAACTCTCAATAAATTAAGTATTGATGGGACGTATCTCAAAATAGTAAGAGCTATCTATGACAAACCCACAGCCAATATCGTACTGAATGGGCAAAAACTGGAAGCATTCCCTTTGAAAACTGGCACAAGACAGCAATGCCCTCTCTCACCACTCCTATTCAACATAGTGTTGGAAGTTCTGGCCAGGGCAATTAGGCAGGAGAAGGAAATAAAGGGTATTCAAGTAGGAAAAGAGGAAGTCAAATTGTCCCTGTTTATAGATGACATGATTGTATATCTAGAAAACCCCATTGTCTCAGCCCAAAATCTCCTTAAGCTAATAAGCAACTTCAGCAAAGTCTCAGGATACAAAATCAATGTACAAAAATCACAGGCATTCTTACACACCAGTAATAGACAAACACAGAGCCAAATCCTGAGTGAACTCCCATTCACAATCGCTTCAAAGAGAATAAAATACCTAGGAATCCAAAAATACCTAGGAATCCCTTACAAGGGACGTGAAGGACCTCTTCCAGGAGAACTGCAAACCACTGCTCAATGAAACAAAAGAGGATACAAAGAAATGGAAGAACATTCCATGCTCATGGGTAGGAAGAATCAATATCGTGAAAACAGCCATACTGCCCAAGGTAATTTATAGATTCAATGCCATCCCCATCAAGCTACCAATGACTTTCTTCACAGAATTGGAAAAAACTACTTTAAAGTTCATATGGAACCAAAAAAGAGCCCGCATCGCCAAGTCAATCCTAAGCCAAAAGAACAAAGCTGGAGGCATCACGCTACCTGACTTCAAACTCTACTACAAGGCTACAGTAACCAAAACAGCATGGTACTGGTACCAAAACAGAGAAACAGATCAATGGAACAGAACAGAGCCCTCAGAAATAACGCCGTATATCTTCAACTATCTGATTTTTGACAAACCTGAGAAAAACAAGCAATGGGGAAAGGATTCCCTATTTAATAAATGGTGCTGGGAAAACTGGCTAGCCATATGTGGAAAACTGGCTAGCCATATGTAGAAAGCTGAAACTGGATCCCTTCACACCTTATACAAAAATCAATTCAAGATGGATTAAAGACCTAAACGTTACATCTAAAACCATAAAAACCCTAGAAGAAAACCTAGGCATTACCATTCAGGACATAGGCATAGGCAAGGACTTC
This sequence comes from Pan troglodytes, assembly GCF_028858775.2. Classification (NCBI taxonomy): domain Eukaryota; kingdom Metazoa; phylum Chordata; class Mammalia; order Primates; family Hominidae; genus Pan; species Pan troglodytes. Next base: position 132,642,766 of record NC_072403.2, read on the forward strand.
ATGTCTAAAACACCAAAAGCAATGGCACAAAAGCCAAAATTGACAAATGGGATCTAATTAAACTAAAGAGCTTCTGCGCAGCAAAAGAAACTTCCATCAGAGTGAACAGGCAACCTACAAAATGGGAGAAAATTTTCGCAACCTACTCATCTGACAAAGGGCTAATATCCAGAATCTACAATGAACTCAAACAAATTTACAAGAAAAAAAACAAACAACCCCATCAAAAAGTGGGTGAAGGAAATGAACAGACACTTCTCCAAAGAAGACATTTATGCAGCCAAAAAACACATGAAAAAATGCTCACCATCACTGGCCATCAGAGAAATGCAAATCAAAACCACAGTGAGATATCATCTCACACCAGTTAGAATGGCGATCATGAAAAACTCAGAAAACAACAGGTGCTGGATAGGATGTGGAGAAATAGGAACACTTTTACACTGTTGGTGGGACTGTAAACTAGTTCAACCATTGTGGAAGTCAGTGTGGCGATTCCTCAGGGATCTTGAACTAGAAATACCATTTGACCCAGCCATCCCATTACTGGGTATATACCCAAACGACTATAAATCATGCTGCTATAAAGACACATGCACACGTATGTTTATTGCGGCACTATTCACAATAGCAAAGACTTGGAACCAACCCAAATGTCCAACAATGTAGACTGGATTAAGAAAATGTGGCACATATACATCATGGAATACTATGCAGTCATGAAAAATGATGAGTTCATGTCCTTTGTAGGGACATGGATGAAATTGGAAATCATCATTCTCAGTAAACTATCGCAAGAACAAAAAACCAAACACCGCATATTCTCACTCATAGGTGGGAATTGAACAATGAGAACACATGGACACAGGAAGGGGAACATCACACTCCGGGGACTGTTGTGGGGTGGGGGGACGGGGGAGGGATAGCATTGGGAGATATATCTAATGCTAGATGACGAGTTAGTGGGTGCAGCGCACCAGCATGTCACATGTATACATATGTAACTAACCTGCACATTGTGCACATGTACCCTAAAACTTAAAGTATAATAAAAAAAAACTTATGAGTTGTATATTAATAACCACCTAATGACATCTATATGTATGTATATATGTAAATATGGTGTGCATGAGTGTGTGTGTAAATATATATATTCAGATCTGTATTTTCAAAACCTCTGTTTTAATTATCAAGAAACAGATATCTACTAAATTGAATATAGAAAATGAATATGAGAGAGCTCATGCAATTATCAATTTAGTGGTTATGTCAATTATTAATTTTCCTGTGGTTTCTGAAGTACAGTATGCCCTTTGTATCCATGGGTTTCACAACCATGGATTCAATCGACTACTGATTGAAAAAATTGGGAAAGAAACCATAAAAGTAATACAAATTCAGAATAATACAAAATAATACAATATTATAATAATTATAATATAATACAATAATATAATAATTATAATACAAAATAATACAGTGATACTGTACTCATATAACACTTTCATTGTGTTTGGGTATTATAAGTAATCTAGATATGATTTAAAGTATATGGAAAAATGTGCATAGCTTATATGTAAATACTACACCACTTTATGTAAGGAATTTGAGCATCGTCAGATTTTGGTATCCACATAAGGTCTTGGAACCAATCCCCCGTAGTTTCCAAGGAACAACTATAGGCAATCCTTTCTTGAAGAATGTATAAAAGATAGCAGGGAATGTCCAGGAAATGCATCTTGCACAAAAATATATATACATATGGAATATATATTTTTATATCCCATTTTTAAATTAATACTCCATTTTCTATTGTAATTTCTTTCCTAACTCATGAATTATTTATAAGGATTTTTTACCATCTAAATGTATAGGTGTTATTGGTATTTTGTTGTTAATTTCAATCTTGTAGTTTTGTTATTTATTTATTTATTTTTAAATTTCAACTTCTATTTTAGATACTATGGGTACACGTGCAGGTTTGTTACATGAGAATATTGCGTGATACTGAGGTTTGGGGTACAGATCCTGTCACCCAGGTAGTGAGCACAGTACCTGATAGGTAGTTTTTCAGCCCTTATCCCCCTCCCTCCCTCCTCTAGCAGTCTACAGTGTCAGTTGTTCTCATATTTATGTCCATTTGTGCTCAATGTTTAGCTCCCACTAATTTCAACATTGTAATTTTAACATTGTAGTTTCAGTCTGTTTTATATACATTCTCTAAAACTTGCCGTGACCTGATTGCTCTAGAATTAGGTAATGTTATTGTTCCATGAGTAGTTAAAAAAAGGATCTAAATCTTTTGTATCTGCAGTTGTTGGTGTTTTTCTAATTTTGACAGCTATGAACAAGACCTGTAAAATTATTGCATGAATTTTTGTAAAAATTTTGCATGAATATTTAAATTTTCATGTATTTTAAATAAATACTTAGAAGTGGGATTACTAGCCATTATGGTACATCTATGTTTAACTTTAAAAGAAAATACCAAGGTGTTTTTCAATAGGGTATGCCATTTTCATATTCCTATCAGCAACATTTCAGAATGTGAGTTGCTCTGCATCCTCAACAACATCTTGTATGGTCATTTGGCTGTTTTAGCCAGGCTAGTACATGTGTAGTGCTGTCTATGGTGGTTTAATTTACATTTCCTGAATCACTGTTCATTCAGTTTTTCCCCCATATATTTATTCTAATGCATATGATTTCTTAGTAAACTGTCTGTTCAAATCCTTTGCCCAGTTTTTACTTAAGTGTCTTGTTTTCTTATTATTGAATTTTGGGAAATTTTTGATGTATTCAAGACTTATTTTTATATATTCTCGATAAACTTCTTTATCATATATACATATTATAAAATTATTACAAAAAATTTTCTCAGTCTGTGGCTGATCTTGCTTCCCTTTCATTATCTTTACATTGCCTTTCAAACAGTGGAAGTTTTAAATTTCGATAAAGTATAATTTAATACTTGTAATGGATCACGTATTTTATGACATAATGAAGAAATCTTTGACCCAAAACACAAATATGTACCCCTGTGCCCCATGTTATCTTCCAGAAGTTTTACACTTTTAGGTTTACAATGAATTCCATGATTTATTTGGAGATTTTTTTTTTCTTTGGTAGGGAAATTTCTTGGATTAGGGTCTTTTGAGTGCATATGGTTGTACAATTGTTACAGCAATTGTCGAAAAGATTGCTTTTCCTTGACTGGCCTTTGCACCTTTCCAAAATAAATGGACCATGTAAGTGTGCTGTAGTTCTAATACACTATTCTGTTTCATGGATATACTTTTTCCAATTTTCACTAATAACACAATGTCTTAAACCTTGTACCTCTATAATAAATTATGAATTCAAATAATGTGAGTCTTTTAAATTTGTTCTTTTTCAAGAGTTTTTACTTTTCTAGTTGCTTTGAATTTTTATATAATTAATTACATGTACATGATTTTAAAACACCAGATATAACAACGGAATAACTAATCCAATAAAAAGCATGTTCAACTATATAATGTTTGTAAGAAGCTAACATTAAAGATATTTTGAAGGATAAAAAAAGATATATTATGCAAACACTATTTAAAATAAGGCATGTTGCCAGGAGCAGTGGCTCACGCCTATAATTGCAGCATTTTGGGAGGCGGAGGCAGGTGGATCATGAGGTCAGGAGTTCGAGACCAGCCTCACCAACATGATGAGACCCCCGTCTCTACACCTTTAAATGATAAATTGTTATCTGAGAACTTAAACATCTTTAATTTAAACGATTTACCATCCAATATCGTGTTGCTTTATATTGTTTTTCTTGTGAGCACCTGGTAGACAGCCATAAAGAAAAGCCTATAAGTAGTTGTTTACCATGTGTCTTTAACTTTAAGGAATTCTATATTCTCATGCTACACCACGTTTGGCCTTTAAAAATTTTGCTATTCATTTGTATGGTGATTAATGTCTGTTTCTTCTCTCTTTTTTTTTTTTTTTTTGAACTCTGTCACAGGTGAGCCATTGTTCATTGATCCATCTCTTCTTAGATTTTAGTCTAGTTGCTTGCCCTGTGACCTCCTCTATGCTGGGTTAAAGAAAAGTTATGATTTTGTAAATTCTCAAGCTTTTCTTATAGTTAGGATGAGGTGATGCTCTTTCAACTGTATATATCCTAGCTAGAAGATAGCAATCATGAATTTTTAAATCCCTGCTTACCTGGTTACTTTTTACAACTTGTCTTTTTTTTTAATTTAAAAAACAGTTTGAGTCCTAGGATGATGTTATTTCAACCAGACAGTAGTTTCATTTGATTTTCCAAGTCACTGGAAACATTATCTTTTTACATGACTTTAATACTGTTTCTGGAATTGAGACCTTCTGGCCTACTCAGATATTATAAAGCTCAGCAACATTCTATGCAAGGTATTAATTTACTTCTGCATGAGTTTCCCCCCCCCCACCCCACCCCCATGTTGTGTAAGGTTAAGTGTTTTTCTCCTGTCTCATCTTGTTTGTAAAATAAAAGCTCCAAGCCTCCAGGTTCAGCAGATTATTTCAGGACTGGCTCCAGGATTTAACACTCTCTTACCTCTGTAAGTGTGGCTTTAGATTCATTTTTGGTCTCTTCTAGAAACCATATTAACATATAAACCTAAAGCAAATATAAAGGAAATTTAGAGTGAATTTCCATGTACCCACCACCTAAATTCTACTACAAACAACTTAGTAATCATTTCTACATCTAATCACTTCTTTATTCATCCATCTCATTTTTAATGCATTTAAAACTAAACTTTTGATATCTCTAAACTTCCCACTCAAATCTATCAGCATGCATTATCATTAAATAGAACTAAATTCATAGACATGAAGTGAAGCGTGACCTGTTTATAAGGTATTGCATTGGGTCACCAAACAATAAAGTTGAAAGTAGTTTGGTAGTACTATTCAGATATTCAGATATTTTCGGACAAAGCCAAAGTACTCAGATTTTATGCAATAGGTGAGAAAGAATCAATGCAAGTTTGACGTATGTGTGTGCACAGGAAAAATGTGGGGTATTGCTAACAGAATGAAAGCATTGCTTTAAGATTAACTGGGGCCGGGCACGGTGATTTACTCCTGTAATCCCAGCACTTTGGGAGGCCGAGGTGAGTGGATCACGAAGTCTGAAGATTCAAACCATCTTGGCTAACACGGTGAAACCCCGTCTCTACTAAAAATACAAAAAAAAAAAAAAATTAGCCCGGTGTGGTAGCGGGCGCCTGTAGTCCCAGCTACTCCAGAGGCTGAGGCAGGAGAATGGCGTGAACCCGGGAGGTGGAGCTTGCAGTGAGCCGAGATCGCGCCACTGCACTCCAGCCTGGGCGACAGAGCAAGACTCTGTCTCAAAAAATATATAATAATAATAATAAAGATTAACTGGGCAATTCTTCAGGTAGCAGAAATTCTGTAATAGAGGCTGAGAGGAGAAGGCAGTAGTTCAAACTTGATGGGAGAGAAGTCTTGGCCATGGTTAAGACTATGGGAAGAGAGAGGAATGGATGGAGGTACAGACTCTTAAATGAAAAGGATAGCGAAGGTATTTAGTAACTGACAGGATAAATGTATGAATGATGACAAACAGTCTTAGTTAATGAAATATAATATCTTCAGGGTGGGTATATTAAAATCTTGTTTTAAATCAATTAAATTGTCCAGTTCATGTAAACAGATATAAATAATATAAAATCATATGGACATGCAAAGGTGATTAATTCCACACCTGCTTGTTTTCCAGATAAAGTGATCATTGAAGGTATTATTTTGGGGAATGTAATCTGTTAATCTAAAAATGAACATATCCTTTAGAGGTATCTTTTACTTTCATATTAGTTGTGATTCCTTTGTGTCGTTTTTGTTTTAACTTTTTATTGTCAACCCTCAGGGGTTTATCTCAACACCTGCCATGCTCATTGACAGTTATTTTCCTGCTTAGCATATCTTATTTTAATATATGAACATCTGCTAAAGGGCTGCTTTAGAAATCCTCCATTCACAGAGTTCTTGTGCTTTTAATATTTTACTTTCCAACTTTATATTATCCTGCTGAGTTATAGGACAGTCATATTTTAGCTTAAGAAACAATTACTTCTGATGAATCTTTAATATTCAAGCTGATAATCAACAGGATTTATTTGGTACCTATTATATGCTCAATATTTAGATGGGCCCTGAGGATGAGAAAGATATATGATTTTCTCCTTATCCTGGAGGAGTTTACAACCTAGTTGGGGAGAAAAAAAAAACACATAACACAAGCAGAGTGAACAAAGCAAGGTATTGCATCATTAAAAAGTTCATTGTATGGTGTACTGTATGGCATTACTGAGGGCAAAATAGAGGACTAAGGGGAAAAAAAAAGGTTTCATAGGGATGTAACTTGAATAAAGATATAGGATTTGGGAAGAGAAAAGTTAAATTACACAGCATTACAGCCAAGGGAAATATAAAGTGTGTCATCTCAGTATAGTATTACAGAATTGCTTAATTATTATTGCTATTTGTCCCATGTTATTCTCAACTTCTTTTTTATATTAATATTATATATGATATTGTGTATATATATTTGTATATCATATTGCATACACACACACACACAAATTCTCCTAATTAAATTATATATTTAAAATGTCTGTGATCTTCCAGCCTTAATTAACAACAACTTGATTTCTTAAAAATTGGAAAGGCTATGTCTCCTGGGGGTCGTATTGAACAATTTTCTGCTGCTAGAAAAAATGTCTCATAACCTTTTTACAACTGTTATCTTATTTGTTTTATTTGTAGGAGTTAAGAAAGAAATTTTAGGGCCCCTAAATCTAAGCCTCATTTTCCTTTCACCCTGCTAATTAAATTTTAGCCCATAAATTGTTCATAATTTTAATATAAAACAATTTCTCTCTTTATTTACTAACTTCCCAAACAGAAAATTAAATACATGAATTTCAAAAATATAGAATATAAACCTATCTTTATATTGATAAATCAATTTGTTTTTCTTCTTGATGTTATTTGAGTTTCGTACTAATAGGGCTATTAGGTTAAGCAGTCATGTATTAGTCTAAGTAAGCTAATTCCATGGTAATTTTTTATATAGCCAATAATTTAATATTTACATGTATCAGAGGTCATATTTAAGTAGAAGTTTAAATTGATTTATTTAATAGAAAGGCAAAATTAATTTTAAGAGGCTAATAATCTCTTGTTTATCTAAAGATTAAATTTTAAAGTATATTTTTAAATAAAAAATAATATTGTCACTGATAGGCAGCCAAAGAAAAATATGCATTTTATTCCTAAGCTAGGGCTTCTGAAATACGGATAACTCCCATATTTCAATGCTCCATGTAAATCCTGATTCCTGGTGCCCGGAATGGTAAGAAGTATGTTGAAGACTCAAAAGTTGCAGAAAAAAAATGGAGGACCAAAAACAGTCAATTCTGCTACACACACTTTCTTCCTCCCTAATTTCATAAAGTTGTCATTTAGAGCAACTCTAAAACTTGAGGCTATAATTTAAGAGGGACATCATTCATCCAGTAACAGAATGATATACTTGTCGCCTATTCACTGAGAATTATTCTACAATGAATTCACAATGGCATGTTGTAAATATGTGTACATTTCCTAACCTTCAGAAATGCAGTTTGAAAGCTGAAACACAGACCTCATCAAGAACAGCCTGCTGACTTCTCAGATAGGTTTTACAATGGAGTGGTGTCATAAACTCACCACAATTCTATATCTTGACATAGGAAAGCACAGAAACTTGATTTCACCAGTGTAACAAAGCTAATCAACTTTTCAACAGATTATTCATGTCAGCTGTTCTCAACAGTGTAATCCAGAATTAGAGTTCATTAATTTGCAATGGGAATTATGTCTTTTTAGTGAGTAGAATTTGCATATGTTTAATCCAGGTTAATCTCTTTCTGGAACTAATTAAAAATAAAAATGTGTTTACTAAACCTAAAATTGGGGGGGAAATAGACGTAGATAGTCTAAGGACATTTTAATCAGAATTCCTCAGCTGGTCTGCCATAGCACAATTGGAATGCTGTAACCTCTTCACAGATATAGCATCAAAATTTAATCAACGTATGCAATGTGACCTACATAAAGCATGTATTTTGCCTTGGCAACCATAGGCAGAGGAATGTATAGCTTAGCAGACCTCCGTGATGAACCAGGTATAATTTACTGAAGTAAAGGCTTATTAAGGTTCATGTAACCTACCCCCTCCAAAAAAAATAGCTTGTGTATTACAAGTTGATACAAATTAGCCTCATGAATATACGTCCTGAAGGATCTCCAAATAAGTAGTACAATAAGTGTAAATAGTATGTAACTAATTGAAATGTACCATCCAAACTGCACAACTTAGAAGCATTCTGCAAAGAAAAATGTTTTGTGTCACTGATTTTAGTCATAAAAGTACCTCATGGTTATACTTGGTCTCAAATCTTTCTTTTCTTGATATTCTATTCTCCATTAATTTCCATGATCTCACTTCAGTAAACTGCTTGAGAGCAAGGACCGTGTCTTTATATTTAGTGCTTAGCACGTTGCTCAACTCAAAATATGATCTTAATATAGCAATATTGGATAAATGAATAAAATCATGTCCTTTACCATGTAAGCTTGATTCTTCTCATTTTATATTCTCTATTTTTGTGAATAGGACAATATCTATAACCACTTCTAAAACATGGCACATGGAAGTCATGGATGACTTCAGTATCCACACTGAATTACTTGCTCAATTCTGATTTTGCATTTTAAGTACCTCAAATTTGTTCTTTCGTCTTTGAAACTATATTGTTACTATAGTCTTGGTTCATTACTAAATCATCTTTTTTTTCCACAAATTATAGACATAACCAAATTAACCTAAAATTGAGAGTGACTGCATGTTGTTCTGGTAACAGAGGGAATTTATTGCAGAACAGGCTTACAGACAGACATAGTGATAGTCTCTTTCTACACACACACACACACACACACACACACAGACATTTACAAACATGTGTGTACACAAACCTAAATATTAGCCTGTGTTTATGAATATTTTCCAAATATAATTTACCAGTTTCCTAATTTTAGTTGTGATGAAGGGTCAGGAATAGTCAAGAAACTTTTCTTTATTTGTGCTGGTCCTACACTCCCTCTAATCCGTCTTGCCTATTTCTCCCTTCTATGCTGGACTACACATCCCTATGGCAACATCAGAAACAATAGGCTAATGTAGAGACTTTCTGAAACTGTCTCATGTTTAGTCCTTATAATATGGAAACTTCATATCTTGAATATAATTTTTGATCAGCTGTATTTTATGGCTTTAGTTGTTCTTTTCCTATTTTGCTACTTCACCTGCAGCAAGTTATAATCTCAAGACATGCAAAATCCACCTTGAATTCAAAGGTACTCTGCAAATTCCTGTCTGCCTTTAAGTAACTGTTTCAAATATCCTTTGTTCTGAAGGTAAAATAGAAAGAATATGAAAATTTCTCTGGAACTTAGGGGGAGAAATTATCTTCCAAGTTGAGCATGCCTAAATAAAATTTGCCACCATTCCTAAAAAGTATTTTTGTCTTTTTTTGTATTTTTTTCTCTTTCACCATTAGAAACTCAGCATTCCTATTACAATTCATATTTCCTATATAAAGTAAGTAGCAGTAAGTGTTTTGAAGGGAGTTTTAAAGAGGAGCTCTTTGCGCTGGAGTTAAAGTCTTACTATATTGCTTAAATGTTATTTAATATAAATCGCATTGGGTACTCATCTGAGTGCTCAGCCTTCCGTTTGTTCATGTTATTCTCCTTTCCTTTAATTGCAAATACTGTTTGTGTATGTGTGTGTGTGTGACCAAAATTTGGCTGTATTAGAGGTGTTTACAAATGACAGCAGGCAAAGATATCTCTGCTCTTTAAAAGCACAGAGCAAATTATAGTCCCTGATGATTCCCTGAGCCAGGTATAATCATAATTCACATTTGCATATCCTTTCTTTAAGGTCCTTTTCTCAACATATCCCCTCTCTCACCCATAAATGTTACCAAATTGGTGCGCCTGTGGAGTCGCTGTATTTACTTTGATGAGGTGTTTTGTAGCTATGTAGATATTTTCTATGAATATCTTATTAACTGCCTTTGTCTCCTTTCAGCTATTTATTAAAATATGAATACTTGGATATCTGGACATTTTAGTGTCAAAACTGAGAGAATTGAGTAGACCAACCCAATTATCTCAATGATTGAATGAAAATTTTAGTCTTTTATTTGATTCAATAGATATTTGCTGAATAATAGTGTCAGTCACATTGAAATGCTAAAATGGACCCCAGGCTCAAAGGTCCATTTTCTGTAGCTGCAATATTAAAAATGAAATGCAGTTACAGGAAATGGAGGTTGGAAATAATTTTTTCCTAGTATTGCATGTTCCCACATTTGTCTGAAATTCAATATTTTGGGGAGTAGACGGTCGATAGAAGGAAGGAAAAGGAACCAAAATATATATAAATGCAAATTACCTAAACAGAAATCAATACTTATGAATGAGAAAGTGCTGGCTACTATTTATTAAACTAGCACATTATTATATATAGAAAAACTATATGGATATGAATATGTGATATATATATATATATACACAAAACGTGTAATACCTGTCAAGCTGTATTTTTAATATGCAGAAAATGTTTCCATGATTCTATTGTGTTGCCTGAAAAATGGGAATACTCAAGAACTACTAGACCTCAATAAAAAGTGCCAAGACATTGAAACATGAGAGACAATAACAGGCGCAGAGACAGAAGAAGACATTAGAGGAACCAAATATAGCTCGGTATACAGAAGACCACATAGGACTGAGAGTGATGAGAATAAAGTGTATTGTTAAGCCAGAGCCATAAAACCAAGGACCAGAATATCTGGACTTGATCCTGAGAATCATGGAACACCTTTGAAAGCATTTCAACATCAAATGACATGACCCAACTTGTGTTTTTGAATGGTCTTCTGACTGAAGGGAGAAGAATGGATTTGAAGAGGTAAACCTAGAGGGAGGTGTTGCCATCATCTGGCAGAGAGGGGATGATGCCCTGAACTGGGACAGTGGGATTGAAGTCCAGTGTGGAACAGCTCAGCTGGATTGAATTTCACCTCTATCCTGGTTTTTTTGTTTTTAGTTTGTGTCTTTAGGTAACTTAGCTTAACTCCTCTATATCTTAATTCCTTCATTTGTGAAACAGAAATAACAGTAGTATCTACCTAGTGGTATGCTGGGAAATGTTTAACAACTGGCACTCTGAGGGGAACAAAAGGTTTACTTTGTAGTGTTCATGAATTTTCATGGTATAAATAATGCCAGCATCTTCAAATTCAAACTATCAACATGGTGCCAACCAACTTACAAAATTCCTGAAAATTTAACTACTGGCTCTGGTAATCCATTAAAAGCTGCACCTTTGTATAGCTACCTCATAAGACTATTGTTAGGATTGAATGTGCAAATACATGCAAGCACTTAGTACCATGCCTAGTACATACTATAAGCTTATTATGCTAGGTATTATTATATTGGTTCTCATCACTTTCATACCCAGTTCTAATTATCATTATGTAAACAAACAGTTTGGTTGCTCTATTTATTTTTTTCTAAAAAGGCTTCTGCTTTATGCATTTCTAAGTAAACAGTATTCATAAAATATCTGCTATTTCTATGGTCTCACAAAGTTGCACACTTTTATTCAAATGAGTTTTGGAAACTATTTCTCATTATTTAGGATAATTATTTCATTTTTCTCATTAGGCTTATTGAACTTAATCAAGTTATCAGGGAAAATTCAACAATGAATTCTTATGAGGACTTTTTTTTTAAAGTGTTTTTTTTTTTTTTTTTTTGAGACAGGGTTTCATTCTGTCACCCAGTCTGGAATGCAATGGTGTGATCACAGCTCACTGCAGCCTCAACCTCCTGGGTTCAAGCAATCCTCCTGCCTCAGCATCCTGAGTAGCTGAGACCACAGGTATGAACCACCATGCCTGGCTAATTATTATTTTTTTTGAAGAGATGGAGTCTCACCATGTTGCCCAGGCTGATCTTGAACTCCTGGAATTAAGTGACCCTCCCCACTTGACCTCTCAAAGTGCGGAGACTACAGGTGTGAGTCACTGCTCCTTACCTAAATGTGTCTAAATACTGCAACAACGTTGGTTACATTGCAGATAAAGCACTATGTAGAAATTTATCCTGAAAAATTATTAGTATTACTAGTATACATCTGAAAATGAAATGCTAAGATACAAATTTTTACTACCAACAACAAGATGCAAGTCAGTATCCCTCTTCAAACCACAATGGCATATCTTTGTGTTTCTCTTAATTTATTAAAAATCATTTTTATATAGATGTATTATCACTAAGAAATTCATAATTTGGAAATGAATGTACATAACACATATAACGAAATTCAGAATTGGAAAAAAAAAGTTTCACTTTTCTCTGAACATTAATTCATATGAATAACCATTTCTAGGGTAGGATTTGTGAAATTTACCATAGATGGGATTTTTGATAGAAAACATCTTATATAAAAAATAAGGTAATTGCTAAAATATCTGGCTAAAAGGCCCTGCTAGAAAGCAATTTTACTTAGAGACTAGGATAATTGGACCAGTAGCTATGAGTAAATTCCTGTGTGCATCAGATAGAAAACTTTCTATCAGGTGTCCTGAACCATAAAGGAGTTATGATGGTATGATAACATTTTGCCAAGAGGTTCAAAAATATTTATTAAATTCAGATTGAACATAGCAAAATACTAAGGGCTTGGCTCAGATTATAGATATAATACCAATTTCGACACCATTGATTTCACTTACATTTTAAATTGAGTCATTTGTTGCTATATGAGATGATAAACACAACTGAAAAATCAGTTCCTTACTTAGCTCATTTACCTTGAAGTTAGCTTAAAAATGTCATTAGGCATACACACACACACACACACACACACACTGACCTAAAAAGTTTGCCTAATATTACTTTACATTTACAAATTCCACTTATTTCCCACTGCAGAAGTTTGTATATCTTTTTGCTATCATTAGAATCCAATGAACTACTTGTTGTCCCTCCCGAGGTCTTATTTACTCCATGAGTGATGGAAACAATTAATCTATAAATTGAAGATGCCATCTCTGCATATCAATGGCCAACAAAAACCTCTAAGATGTGAAACCCATTCACCAGACTACAATTAATTGGTGTTGTTTTGACACTTGTTTTTAGGGAAAACAGACAAATCTCAAGGGACAGTAAGAAGCAGTACAGTCAGTTTGATTGAATAGTCTTAATTTATAGGGGTATAAACATGGAACAATTTTATTTTTCCAATAACTTCCACCAACTGTGATCTGTCATCCACCTCTCACCCTTTTTCTACTGAAGGACAGTCATCTTTAGCGACTGCTCATTTTGAATCTATAAACTTATACGTTTCTCTGTTACCTTCAGTTATTAAAAATGCCATTCTTGCTCTTAAGACTCAATCCTCTTCATTTTAAAACTAAGTATCACAATGACTGTTTAAGCCCTAGACAACCTTTTGCATTGTTTCCCATAAGCATGGAAAATCTGCATATCTTTGCCATGCTGCTTTCGACTCACCTTTGTTATTTGTTCCCAGTCCCTTTCTCTTATGTCCTGACAGAGTTCAGCACATTGGCCTCAGTGACTTTCATGCAAGAGACAGTAACCCACTAGTCCCTGAGTTAAAGAGGAGAGAGAGAGTGGTTGACTATCGCCAATTTTATAAGAACAATCTGTCTCTTACAAAGACAAGAAACAGAGAAGAATTGCTCTTTTAAAAGCCCTACTTTTGGAAATGTTCGCCTACTCATTTTGTTTTTTCTGGCTCCAGCAGCTCCCAAGAATCACAAACCAAGAACAAAGCCCACTGATAAATTTTCCCTAGAGAAATCAGTAGTTTTATTAACAATGACTTAATGGCTTTGCAATTTCTTTGAAATTCTTATCCACCTTTAATAAAAAAAAATTCACAATTCATTGAGAATATAGGTAACTTCTTAGGTTATCTTGGAATCAATATACATTCAGCTATAATATTGAGAGCAATAAGTGTGAGGATATATGGTATCCTTAGTCATCAAAGAGAGATTAAATATATTTTTATTAAAATTTATCATTAAGGTCAAGGTAGGAAAAAATAAAGAAAAAGTTTCAGTAAACGTTAAAAATCAAAATGATGTTTTGTTAATCATCATAGTCCATACATTCCAATTAATTAAAACTTCACTGTATTACATTCTGCAGAGGATTTCAAAGGAATATAAACCACCATCTCTGAATGCTAAAAGCTCCCAGGGCAATGCATAGGATCCCCAAGAGCATCCTTCTGAACAAATTAGATTCATTGTTCCTAATCACATATACTAAAGTGAGTTATTAAGGAATAAACAAACTGATGGTACCAACCCCTCCAGCTCCATCCCAGAAAAGAACTGGCTTTGAATATCTAAAGAATTTAAGTTGGCCTTACACTACCACTGACTGTGGATAAGAAGAGGAAGCGGGGAGGCACTGAAAAGTTTGAGCTTTTCCAAAACTTCAGGAGGAAATGAATTTTTAACTGTATTTTAAGCAGTTTTTTTATTTCTAATTTTTTTACTTTGTATAATTAACTGCCTTATTATTTCACATATTGATTGTTAGAGTTTCAAAATTGTACTTATTTTTTAAAAAGTTCCATTGTCTCCTATTTAGAAATGTTTATTCTGAATACATCCAATGTGATATTTATACTACCAGTCCTATTTACTCACATCCTTTCTCTCTCTCTTATTTGACTAGTTTTTCTTTTAAATCATTCTTTATAACTTCGCTGTGTGTGTAGTTTTGTAAACAGCATATGAGAAAGTTTTAATTAGATAGCTCTAATTATATAATATTTTGACTGATCAAGTTTAAAGAAATAGCCTTACCTTAAGTTAATTATTTCATTTTAGATGGTATTTATCTTTGGCTTCCCCTTATTTTTTTTTATATTTTTATTTTGAAACAGAGTCTGGCTCTGTCTCCCAGGCAAGGAGTGCAGTGGTGTGATCTCGGCTCACTGCAAGCTCCGCCTCGCGGGCTCACGCCATTCTCCTGCCTCAGCCTCCGGAGTAGCTGGGACTACAGGAGCCCACCACCACACCCGGCTAAAAATTGTTTTTGTATTTTTAGTAGAGACGGGGTTTCACCATGTTAGCCAGGATGGTCGCGATCTCCTGACCTCG
This sequence comes from Pan troglodytes, assembly GCF_028858775.2. NCBI lineage: Eukaryota > Metazoa > Chordata > Mammalia > Primates > Hominidae > Pan > Pan troglodytes. Next base: position 132,658,092 of record NC_072403.2, read on the forward strand.
TGATCCGCCCGCCTCGGCCTCCCAAAGTGCTGGGATTACAGGCGTGAGCCCCCGCGCCCGGCCTGGCTTCCCCTTATTTTCACTGGTTTGTGCATTTTTCCCATTGCTGCTTTGAAAGGTTTTCTGTAATCGATTTCATTAGTAGTCACCTTCCCTTTATCTTCTCTCAAAATCAGACAAATATTTCTTTACCATAATTAAAAATGAAGTATCCTTTATTCTTCCAAATGACTAATTTAAGGCCTCTGGGATACTTTCATTGACGCTTTTCTTTCCTTCTCTTTTTCTTTTCATCCTCCAATCTATTTAGAAAGCCTGTTATATCTCTGTACCTTCCTTCATCCTCCAGCTCTTAGTTTTGCCTAAAATGGTTTATTATCCAAATGCATCCCTCACCACACCATTTATTTGTTTCAAGTCCTATTTAGCACCGATATTACACATTCCTAGAAAGAGTACGCTTATGTATGTATAGTTAATTGTACTTTTGTAGAATATATATTTTCTTTCTCACAACTGTTTCTGTTCCTTTTCATTTTTTCCTATGTCATTTATTTTCTTAAGTGATTATATGCAGAATTCTTGTACATCCTAGTATTTTGTCCTGCAAGTGAATAATACCTTGTAGAATTTGTAGGGTTGGTCATTTTCTCTCAGTGGTTAATACATTCTATTTATCTGTGTCTCAGCATCCAGTGATGTAGATCACAAACTTACAACATGCCTGATGTTTATCTTATGTAGCTAATTTGTTAAATTAGCTTATGAATTCATGTTCTATTCACTATGGTGGCATAACAAACCACTCCAAAACAAAACAACAGCATGTCTTCTTGTGCTGTTCTCCATTTTGCACAAGACTCCGCAGGCATAGCCCAATTTGTCTCCATTGGGTGGTGTCTGGGGCTTATGGAAGGCTGGGGGCTGGAATCATCTGAAGGCTTACTCACTGAACTGTTGATGCTGGGAAGTTCATAAGTCAAAAACTCAAACAGGAGTCCAGCAGAGCCCCTCCTCAGGCATCTTTTTCCTCCTTATGGGCATTCTCCATATGGTTACCCTAGCATGGCTCATATGGAGTCAGGATAGCTAGACTTCTTAATTTCAAAAGCACAAGTTCTGAGAGAGAGAGAGGCCAAGCAGGAGTTAGATGGCCTTTTATGATCTAGACTGCAAAACCACACAATGCCACTCTCAATTCACTCTAATAATTAGAAGCAAGTTTCTAAGGTCAGCCTGCATTCCTACATTCATGAAGAAGAAAATTAGGCTACACCTGTCAATGAGGAAATGCCAAATAATTTCTAGAAATATTTTATATCCTTCACATCCTGCTAAAAGAGGAAGAAGATAATGACAATGATGACGATGGTGATATTTAAGGAATATCACAATCTATGTACAGTTACTTTCAAACTGCAGGCTTAGAACTATATTTGGCTTAGGGAAAATTACCTTCATTGTGTGTTTAAGTATTATCTCATTCATATGTTTTTTATTTTGTTCTTTTGAGAACTCTGATGGATCCACTATCTAGATTTCTTATCTTTTGCCTTGTGATTTGTCATCTATGTATATTTTTGTCTCACTATTTCAAGACTTTTTTTTGCACTTCATATGTTAGACCACTAATTGGGAATCAAAATTAATTGCTTAGTAGGGAATCATGTTTTGGGTTTTGGAAAGTTCTTTAAGTTCTATACGTGGATCTGAATCACTGAAGTGATTTATGTATATATATATAAAAAATATTTTAAATATATTAAATATATACCTTTATATTTACATTTAATATATTAAATGTATTTATATACATTTATATTTTTATATATTTAATATATTAAATATAGATTTGTATACATTTATATTTAGTATATAGAGCTAGATAGATATATATTTTTATTCATGCTTTCATATGCCTCCCATACAATCTTTATTTTCACTGGTTGTATGTAGTCTGTTCTATGTAAATTTCTTTACTCTTAAAAATGGCATTATAATGTGTCACTTTTTTTCTCTACAGGCTTTCAAGCACATCCTAGATGATAACCATTTCCCAGGTTTTGGAAAGCAAAATGTTCTGTATGCCTGGGGCTTGTCAGTGTCACCGCAGCAGACTACCATTTCCCTGCTGAGGGACCTGCAGTAAGTTCCACCGTTCCCTGGTGTTCTTTTCTGTCCATATCTAGGCGATGAAAACACCCAGCCACTGGCTCCTTCTTGGTCTCTTGGCAGCCAAAGAGGCAAGACACTTCTTCATGAGGAAAGTAGGGGGAAATGCAAACTTTCCTCATCAGGAGTCCACAAACGTCTATGGGCAAAAGCTCTTCCTGATATTTAATTTTCCATCTTCTCATCTAGAGCATCTTGAAAGCTGATATTCTAGTATTCATACAGTGCTCAAACCATTCTTTGTCTTTCTTGTTTTTTTTTTAGGTTTAACCTTAAAAAAATACTAAACAAAAATATTACTTTGGGACATAATCCTATTTTATATCCATAATAAAAAATATTCTCATCACTACATACCTTCTCATAATCTCCCTTCTCAATCCCAATCTCATGAATCTTAACTCCCAACTGTCGTCAAGTTACGCAGACATTTTAGTTGCCAGCCTAAATGAAGCTGCATATCTGTGATAGGATAGTGTCCTTGAAACTGTCCATACTACTGAGTTCCCTACCTTTCTAAGAAATAGCTCTATTAGTATTGAATAATTTATTTCTGCTGTTAACCCAGCAATTTTAGCCTTTTTGCAATTTGAGTATTTTCGCTGACACATTGGAATTCACAGGGACCAGCCCTTTTCTTTTGATGATTCAAAAATCATGTCTTGGATACGGCAAAATGCTGCAATTAAAAAAAGAAAAACATACAAAGCAATAATTTTCTTTTAACTGCTTAAAATGGTTTATTTGGGAAAAACACAAACCACTACTGGGATTTTTTTCTTTTAGAATTTCAAATTATGTTAGAAACAAGCTGCAAATAGTCTCTAAAGAAGATTGAAAAATTCGATGCTAACTTCATTTCAGAAAGAACAAGCAAAGAAGTAGACCTGAGATTTAAAAATTTAAGGTAAAATTATAAGAGGTTTTAGCAATCTCCTCCCCAAAAAGTTATGATCATATTTGTTTCAACAACAACAAAACAGTCACGGGGTGGGAGGGTCCAGTTGCTGATACATTACATTTTGTAACCTCCCTCTTTCTCCTATTTAAAAAGTAAACAAGTCCAAAGGTAAATTAAGTTTCAAAGATTTACTTTTCTTAAGAGTCTCTGACAGCTGAAACAAAGAAAGCTGTTGCAGTGTAAGGCCAAATCACAGGGAAGGATTTTAATTCTAAGCGAGCCTGAGGCAGAGTCATTCTTCAATGGGATATACTCCAAGATAAGAATCAGACACTTAACAATAATCACTTCTTTCATGCCTGGGAATAAATGTGTGGTTACTATAGGTTTTTGAGAAAAGTGTCCATATACTTAATTTGTTTCTTTAAATCTTATTCTGAGATTTTTTAGTAACTTCTAAACATAATGTTCCTTAATACTATTTTGCTAAGTGTCTTTTCCTACAGGCTTATGTGTGTATTTGACAGAATAATTCATAGGAAAGATTGCTCTTTGATCCTAGTAGTTAATCATGCCTTTTGAATGAAGCCTGGTGATCCAGATTATGTGGATAAATGACAGGCAAAAAGCCCCACGTGCTGAATTTGCACCTTAAACAGAAACCAAACATGATGCATTTATTCATGTAACAAGTATTTATTTAGCTACTACTCTGAACTAGACACTGCTGAGCATTAGCAATTCAAAACATTGTCCCCTTTCTCAAACATCACCATTGTCTGCCCTGAAGGCTATGTTGCAGGTAGTGTAAAATTCAGGTATCTCTCTGTAGCTTAATAATCTTAAGCATATTTCTATATTTAGGAATAGTAAGTGAGAATATTACCTTTTAATAATAAACCTTTAATTTTGAAATGGCTTTTTTAAAATTATTATTATACTTTAAGTTTTAGGGTAAATGTGCACAATGTGCAGGTTAGTTACATATGTATATATGTGCCATGCTGGTGCGCTGCACCCACTAACTCGTCATCTAGCATTAGGTATATCTCCCAGTGCTATCCCTCCCCCCTCGCTCCACCCCACAACAGTCCCCAGAGTGTGATGTTCCCTAGGAAAAGAGGAAGTCAAATTGTCCCTGTTTGGAGACGACATGATTGTATATCTAGAAAACCCCATTGTCTCAGCCCAAAATCTCCTTAAGCTGATAAGCAACTTCAGCAAAGTCTCAGGATACAAAATCAATGTACAAAAATCACAAGCATTCTTATACACCAACAACAGACAGAGAGCCAAATCATGAGTGAACTCCCATTCACAATTGCTTCAAAGAGAATAAAATACCTAGGAATCCAACTTACAAGGGATGTGAAGGACCTCTTCAAGGAGAACTACAAACCACTGCTCAAGAAAATAAAAGAGGATACAAACAAATGGAAGAAATGGCTTTTTAATTATAGAAAAGTTGCCAAGATAGTACAGAGAGTTCCCATATCCCCTTCATTCCACTTCCTCTAATGTTAACCTATTACATCACCAACCACAGTTCATTTGTAAAAATTAATATATTAGTATTAGAATAATACTATTAACCCAATTACAGTTTATTCAGATTTTACCAGTTTTCCCACTTGTTCTGTCTCAGGATTGAATCCACAATACCACATTGGCATTTCATCATCTCCTGTGGTCTGTGGCAGTTTCCTAGCCTTTGATTGTTTTTCAAAACCTTCACACTTGAAGACTCCTGGTCAGATATTTTGTAGAATTTTCATCAACTTGGGTTTTTTTTATGTTTCTCATGATTACGTGCCATAGAAATGAGATGTTCCTTTTATCCCATTATATCAGAAGGTAGATAAAATCAACATCATTTATACTGATAATAGTACCCTAGATCACTAGGGTAAGGTGGTGTCTGACAAGTTTTTCATTTCTGTACTCAATTTAGTGGAAGTGTGTCATTAAATCCAGCCCATGCTCAAAAGGAAATGAATTCAGCTCTACATACCAAAGGGGGAATTTTTACAAATTTTTTGATGTTATATTACCATTTGATATGAGAAAGTATACTCAGAACCATTTTAACAATAAATTTATCATCTTAAAAGGCATAGGATTGGCTTGTGTTTTCAACACAGAAGACCACTAATTTATATCCTTTTCCTAAACAAGGATAGTTTTAATATTTATATTCCTAGCAAGGATAGGCTGGCCTTCACTCTCCATAGCATTTGAAGATTCACAATACTCCTCTAATCTAATCAAGTCAGTAGAAAAACAACTAAACATCATACTTACATATTGTCATTGCTGCTGTTGTTCTTTAAGTTATTACATATAGATAAGTAACTATATAATTTATCTTCTTGACTCTCTCTTTTGAGAGTGAACAAGAGCACTATTTACAATCATATCGAAACAAGAGGAACACACTTTCTTCCTAAAGAAAGAACAACTACATAATTGACTGAATTGTAAACTTTCCAAAGGATTGCCTTGAGTCATACAATCAAGGGTTGTGACCATAAAAAGCAATAAAGGGAGTGGGCCAGAAGCATCTCAGAAAATTTAGGGAAATTCAGAACTCAGGTGATTTTGAGGCATGTGGGTGAAGGACCATGCTTTAAGACACACAGATCAATGTAGAGCCATGGTCTCAAACTGGTATCTCCCAGGCCATACTAAGCCCACAAATGGGCTTGGTTTGGCCACTAGTGTTCAAACAGCATTGTTTTGATTCCCATTTTCAACAACTGAAATTTTTCACATAAAAAATCCAAGTTCCTGACATTTTTTGAAAAATTTTTTGAAAACTGAGTTGACCCTGGGCTGTCAGCCCATGTGGCTACTGTCAATGGGAGCTAAGTGGTTAGTGCTCCCCTTTATAGTGTACAGGATGCTCCATTCCCAGTGTTCCTCTCACACTGTGACTCAGACTTAATACCAGTCTACTGACTCAGGCTGCTTGCTTATTGATTTTCCCAAACGACCTCTATAAGCATTTTAGTTTCTGATCTTCATCTTGCATTCATGCATGAAAGTCTTTAAGATAAGGAAGCTGGAGATGAGATTGGGTGTCTCTCTGATTCATTTCCCTTGCAGATTTGATATCAGTGCTCATCCTGAGGAAAGAGGAACTCTGTAGGTATATCGAAGACTTGGCAGCCAACAGATTGAATTATGTTATATGGCCACCCAGGGAAAGATTTTTTCACATCCTGAATGCATATTTTACCAGATAACTCACTCTCTCCTTTTTTATTTTCATCTAGAGCTGTGGATCTCAACCTTAAATCCACATTAAAATCACTTGAAGAGCCTTCTTAAAAATATTTATGCCTATGTTTATTAACAAATTAATTAAATCAAAATATTTGTTAGTAGGTCCTAAGCATCAGAGCATCTTTAAAGCTCCCCAGTTTGATTTAACATCCAGCCAGTATGGATACCCATTGATTTAGATACCCTTTATATCTGAAAAAAAAAATGAAAACACAATCCTTTAGAAACTTTTCTGTTGCCCAGATCCACCACTGCTCCAAACCAGGCAGTATTCTCATCTGCTGGCGAGGAGAGACCAGGAAGTCATTACAGCTACATCTACACTTTAGCATTTCACATCTTGTCCAGTGTCTTTATTCCTTTCTGCACAATAGTTTCAATATCTGCCCTTTTTTTTCCCTATTCTTCAGGTCATACAGTCCATCTGCCATTCACACTGCAAACTACCCATGACCTCACTGAATCCTATTTCACTTCTGGATATGATGGACAATCCTAAATAATCCTGCGGTCTATTTAATTTTCCTACCCCAATCCTTAAAGTGACCTTTGATTGTTCTCAGCATAAAAATGAAGTGAGGCACAAACAACTTCTAAATCCTACAGTAGTTCTCCTAGCACTAACATCTCTTATTAAAAACCTGACTTTCCTATCTACCCAGAAACTCCTATTCACCCTTTTACATTAACATTTTGTAAAAATGTTTGCCTGTTGGCAAATGCTTATTTTAAATATCTTTACAAATTTAATTATGTCAGAACATCTCAGGGAAATACAATCAAATTTTCATAATTTTAAATTTTAATCTATTTTAAAGGCAAGATTTACTCTTAAATTTAGAATATGATAGAATAATATACTGTTTAATATCTCATTCAATTGCAAAACAGCTGGATTATGCCCCATTGTCCTTACTCTGGAAAACATGAATAGATCCTCTAAGCCTCTAGATTTCCCAGGATATATGATCTATCTCTGAAAGACATGGAATATCATTTTCCTTTCACTCCAAACAGCTGGAGAATTACAGGGTCTAGCATAGGATTAACACCTCTGGTGGAGGTCACGCATGAAAATTAAAATACCATTTTTCATTGTGCTGTATTATGCATTGCTACTGAAGCTGCAGAGACGTTCTCATTACCTCTCTTCAAAAACATTGTAAATTTTGTTAATGTTAGCACATCCTGCTATGAATGCCAATGCATTATGTGATATTTTTACACTCTGAATTTTTTCCCTTTCCTAGAATAAAGGGCAAATGAATCAAGGCTTGTTCTACATATTATGACCCTGATCTAAATGTCCTTTCTTTAGAAAATGGTCTGCGTATGTATAAGCATTAATCTGGAAAATATTTCTTTCCTCACTACTTTTACAAATGCCACTGATTCAGAAATGAAGCTGAGGACATTTATGTACATTTTAATTAGACTAAATCATGAATTGGTGAGTGGCCATCTGCTTTGTGCCCAAGGACATTGTCTCAGTTGACAGTTTGTGTCCAAGGACATTATCTTAGTTGATTATACTAATCTGAATCCAAAACTTTTACCTGCCAATTCTAAGAATATCAAAGATTCTGGGTTAATACATTTATTTACTTATTTATTATTGAAAGATAGAGTCTATTTGCATTACAAATGGAAGATGTGGTATGGGTCAAGTGTATGAAATCAATATCCAAGGCCACACAAGGATGAATCTTCATTATTCCTGTAAATATACTGAGTCTGCAGCAGTAGCATGGACTATTCAGGTTATTTATCTACTTTTCTAATTTTTATTTTAGATTCAGGGGATACATGGGCAGGTTTCTTAAAAGGTCATATTCTGTGATGCTGAGGATTGGGATATAATTGAACCCATCACCCAGGTAGTGAGCATAGTACCCAAAGGTAGATCTTTGACCCTTCACCTCCTCTTTTCCCTCCCTTTCTTGTAGTCCACAGTGTCTATCGTTCCCATCTTTATGTCAATGGGTACCCAATGTTTAGCTACCACTTATAAGTGAGCACATGAAGTATTTGGTTTTTTGGTTCTGTGTTAGTTCACTTAGGATAATGGCCTCTAGCTGCATCCATGCTGCTGCAAAGGACATGATCTTGTTCTTTCTTATGGCTGCACAGTATTCCAAGGTGTATATGTACTACATTTTCTTTAACCAATCCAACTATTTATGGGTACTTGGGTTGATTCTATGTCTTTGTTATCGTGAATAATGCTGAGATGGATATATAGATCCATGTGCCTTTTTGGTAGAACGATTTATGTTCCCAAAGGGTAAATACTCAATAATGGGATTGCTAGGTCAAAAGGTAGTTCATTCTATTTTTAGTTCTTGAGAAAACTCCAAACTGCTTTCTATAGTGGCTGAACTACTTTACATTCTCACCAACAATGTATATGCATCCCATTTTCTCCATAGTATTGCCAACATCTGTTTTTTTTTAACTTTTTAAAAATAGTTATTATGACTCTTGTTAAAGTCATTTTAAACTTAATATGACTATACAAACTTTTGCATAACAAATGGAATATATGGTATGGGTAAAGTTTATGAAATCAATATCCAATGCCACACAACGATGAATCTTCATTATTCCTGTAAATATACTTAGTTTGCAGCAGTAACATGAACTATTCAGGTTTTTAATCTATTTTTCACATTTTTATTTTAGATTCAGGGGATACCTGTGCACCCCCTGAATCTAATATAAAAACAGCAACCCCTTTTTTAAGGCTGGGCTGGTGGTAACAAAGTCCCTTTGTGTTTGCTTGTCTGGAAAATATTTTATTTCTCTTTTGCTTATGAAGCTTAGTCTGGTGGGATATGAAATTCTGAATTGGAATATCTTTCCTTTAAGGGTGCTGAAAATAGGCCCCTAATCTCTTTTGGCTTGTAAGGTTTCTGCTGAGAAGTCCACTATTAGCCTTATGGGGTTCCCTTTGTCAGTTATCTAACCCTTTTCTCAAACTGCCTTTAATGTTTTTTTCTTTTTCATTGACCTTAAAGTCTGTTGACTATGTGTCTTGAGGGTAGTCATCTTGTATAGTATCTCACAGAGCTTCTCTGAATTTCTTTACTTTCCATGTCAACCTCTCTAGCATGATTGGGGAAATTTTCTTGTATTATATCTTCAAATATGTTTTCCAAGTTGCTTACTGTCTCACACACACTCTGTCCCTCTCTCTCAAGAATGCCGATGAGTCATAGGTTTGCTCTTTTTACATAATTCCATATTTTTGGAAGTTTTGTTCATTTTTTAAAAATTTGTTTCCCTTTATTTTTGTCTAATTTATTTGAAGGATTTGTCTACAAGCTCTGAAATTATTTCCTCCACTTATTCTGCTCTTTTGTTAAGGCTTCCAGCTGTATTTCAGAAATTCCTGTTGTCTATTTTTCAATTCCAGAAATTCAATTTGGTTCTTTCTTAAAATGGTTATGTCATCTTTCAACTCTTAGATCATTTTACTGGCTTCCCTGAATTGTGTTTCAACTTTCATTTGCGTCTCACTGAGCTTCCCTGTTATTCAGATTCTGAATTCCATATATGTCATTTCAACTATTTCAATATGGTTAAGATCCATTGCTAGGGAGCTAGTGCGATTCTTTGGAGGTAAGAAACATTCTGACTTTTGGAGTTGCTGAAGTTCTTGTACTGATTCCTTCTCATCTGAGAGAGCTGGTGTTTCTTTATTTTTTTGAAGTTGCTGTAATTTGGATGGGGAATTTTGTTTTTACATTCCTTTTCCCTTGAGGGTTTGACTGTGTTATATGTTATGTGTAGTTGATTGGCTTTCTTTCTGAATGCTTTCAGAGGTCCAAGACTCTGTACAAGTTCCTTAGTTGTGGTTAGTTTCCTGTATTGAGTTGCACAGGTAATGCATGTTGAAGGAATTTATTTTTGTTTAGTGGTGTAATTTGGGCTGTGATCCCGTAGATGATGCTTAAGAGTGAGGGCTGGCAGATAGAATCTTAGCCATGCACCTCTTGCATTTCAGTGTATCCACAGCAGGCCTCTGGGGAGGGGGAAGATAGGAGTGAGGCAAGGAATGATTCCCTCACCAAGTCCATTTCCAGGCCTTAGGGGAGTCTCTTTCAATTGCTGGCACCCTGCCTATGTTTCCTTAGCTCCAAGGGGAGCCCTGACAGGCTGCACTCCCTATCCCCCACCCTTAGGGGAAGCTCAATCCAAAGTTTAAGTCACCAGAAGACCTGCCACACCATGGGGACCCACTGGTCCTCTGAGATTGGCAGAGTCAAAGCTGGCTGTGGGACTATATGTCTACAGGTGGTCTGGTGATGCAGTGGGTCAAGGGCAAAGGATCCATGGACAGAGTTGGCAGCACCACAAGTGTGCAGCTGATGTAGTGCTGCACAGCTCATGCTCCCCTGACTGGGTTTCTGTCCATCTAGTCTCCCTCAGGATCAGGCCCAACAAGCTAGTTTTGTCCCAAGCCTTCTTAGTCCAGATTACTGGGCTGTTCCATGTATTCTGGGCCCTAGAGCTCCAGGCAGAATCTGTGGCTGGTCAACAGGCTGTACCCTCCCTACACCAGTCTTGTAGAGGGAGAGATGCCCATCTCCCATGCCAGCACATAAACCTATGCAGAACTTTTCTCTGTGTTTTGAGAGTGGGTGTTCCTTCCCCACTCAAGCTGAGGCCACAGATCCCAGCTTGATAACTCAGGATTCTGTGCTCAAACCCAGGGGATAGGGGGTTGGGGGTAGGACCTGTCAAACAGTGGCTGTGCTGGAGGGCCTGCACTGTTCCCAGGCCACTGGCAAAACACTCAGGTAGAGTGGCTGTGCTGTGTGCCCCCTCCTATGGGAGCAGCCAAGCAGGGTCCTTGTCGGCACACACAGATCAGATGCACCCTTGTCCTATAGGAAGGGCAGTCCTGCTTTCTCCCAGCCTGGCAGTCAGCGGGGGTCAGAGTTGCTCAGAGCAAGATGACGAGTCTTGGGCGATGGGCACCTATGGTTGTGTATTGCTGTAACTGCCTCATGGACAAAACCTTCTGGGTTCCCTGCAGGTTCAAGCTCTGCTTCTGGCTACTCTCTGATCAGTTCCCCCTGCTAATTTATATGTCCATGGGGGTCATGAGATCCTTTGTAGCTAGGACCCCAGATGCCCAAGGTGAGAGTGTGGTGCCCTGGAATTCCTTCACTAACCCCTTCTTTAGCACTTGTTCAGGACTGGGAGCCAGTCCTGGTGCTCTGCAACTCCATGTAAGCTTCCCAGTTGCCTCCCTCTTCAACCTCAGTGTCTGTGTTGCCTCTCTGTCGATTTCAGTGTTTTCTCTCAAATATCTGTCTGAAGTGTGATGGTTTACTTGATATAATTTGGTTTCTCTTGGCGGGAGAGGCATTCTCTGGCTGTGTCTAGTCAGTCATCTTCCTCCCTCCCCCTTAAAGAGTGTGTTTAAATTGAACTATTTTAGTTTTTGGTTTTAGTCTTAATTTCACCCAAAATTTCAAGAAAATAGAAGGCAACTCTCCGTATCCTATGCAGGGTGCTAAATCAAGATTTGAAAAGAATGTTTCTAAAATATTTTTGCAATTATTTTTTCTCATCCACATTAAGGGTCTAAAGATTTGGGATAAAAGGATAAGTACACTTTGAATCTCACCAGGGCAAAAGGCAGGCTGGGGTGTGTTTTCCTCATCTCTAAGGGAAAGGATTCAGTGAAACCACAGGAAGAGCTTGTATTGTGATACCTGGAGCTGTGGCTGACAGTAGGCTGATACTTGCTCATACATGAGAACCTAAAGGAAAATCACTGTAGCTACTCAGAGAGGCATATTAGGATTAGCTTTCACTTCAAACCTTTGTCAGGGATAAGAATATATGTGTTACCCATGTACAAAATGTGCTTATAGCATGATAAAATTATGCTCATATGCACTGCTCTCCAAAGGGACCACCTAGAATGGTACAAAGAACTCAGCAGAAAATAGCTTGGAGTGGGCCATGGTTTGCCTACTGCTAAAGAGATAGGTATAGAAAACAATTCAACCTGTGGAGTCTCCCATGACTAGGGAAGCTTCAAGTTAGAAACTGATATCAAGAGACGAATTCCCAAAGTGTCTTTTAAGTGCCTTACTGAAACACTGTTCAAGGCCAGAAGGTCCCAGGGCAGACCATTATGTCCTGGAAAAACTCATATGTGTTTCATCCTTTACCTCCATTGCCTCTCCACTGCTCCCCTGCCACCATGTTCAAACAAAGAAGCCATAAGCAGCCTTTTGCATGGGAAGAAGAGGGCAAATGGAGGAGGAGATTTCTGATCTTTTTTATCTCTGAAAGGTAGTCTTCAAAAGGCCTGCCCTAGAGAGAGAGAGGGGCTGCAAATTAAAAAGCTATAGGCATTTGAGTCCAGGTCAAAAATGGCAGCAGCTGCTGAGTCCCAGGTTTCTTGCTACTGGGTCATTCCCACCCACAACTGGGACAGCCTATGTTGATCAACGTCCATGGCCAGGAGGGCTCAGCTCACATGTGGAAGGCCCTCACCTACTTCATTGTGCTCCCCAAGGTGGCAATAAGCTTGCTGAATGTGTTCCTGAAGTCACACCACCATGGAGAGCACAAGACCCGAGGTCATCACCTACTCCCATCTCCACATCACGTCCAAGCCCTTTCCCTGGGGAGATGGTAACCATACTCTATTCCATAACCCTGTGTTAATCCACTTCCAACTGGCTACAAAGATAAAAAGAATCTGGACCACTATCTGGGCACTGGGACCTCAGCACCGGTTTGGACCATTACTCTGCTCACAGACCAGAAAAATATACAGGACCTTAAGCTCGCCTTCTTTACTTGTAACAAATCATGACTAGCATACTGATCTTCCATCCCTTTGCTTGTGGCAGGATGTGGTTTAAATAAATAACTTAAACTTAGAAAAAGAAATAAAAGCTATAGGCATTTGATCATTATTCTAAAATGGAAACAGTAATTACTATACTGAAGCTGCCTCTCAGTAAATAAAGGCTATCCACAGTTTTATGATTACCTAAAAATATTATAGAGATGTCATGGGACTTTTACCCTAGGTTTTACCTAAGTTGTTGAAAAACCAACTGCTTAATGTGGGTTTGAACCACCAGTGGGAAACTGAATTAAGGTGTTTTCTGATTCTTGCCATCACTTCAACATTCCTTCCATAGAACAGTGACAATCTTCATGTGAAACACCCTCCCCTGGGGCAAAGTAATTCATCAATATATGTCATGGTTGAGGTCTGCTGTTCTAAATTTAATTGTTACAATGGCCCGGCAGGTAGGGTTGCCAGATTTAGCAAATAAAATAGAGGACTCTCGATGAATTTGAATTTCAAAAGAGGAAGGAATACTGAATTTTAGTATAAGTATATTTTAACTATTGCATAGGCCATACTGTTACTGAAAAAAAAATCATTTGTTTATCTGAGACTCAAATTTATCGACTATCTTGTATTTTTATCTGGCAAACTTAACAGGACTTCTTGCATTGCCTGAAAAAAGGCAGGGAACAGATTTCTGGAAGTCTATGAAAAGCTGGGAGTGACCAGGGTTATAGAAGGTGTTTAGCAAGGTAGACAGAGATATATATGGAAAGGAAAAATATATAAATGCAAGAACCATGATAAATAGTTAAGGCATATAGTACATTCCCAAGACGTAGGAGGTAAATATGGCATTATTTACGACTTAATGTTTCTTTAAAATAAAGAAGTAGAGCATATGATAGTAAAGGCCTGGAATTATAAAACAGTATTGTCCTACATTTTCTTTTCTTTTTTTTTTTTTTTTTTTAGGAGAAAAAGTCAGTTTATTCTGAAGCTAAATCCTCCGAATTCAATGAGGTGATTTGGTTCTATGATTCCTAGTTTGAACCTTAGAAATGACAGTTATGGCTGGTCTAAAGATTTTCCAATTACTTTTTTTTTTATTATTATACTTTAAGTTTTAGGGTACATGTGCACATTGTGCAGGTTAGTTACATATGTATACATGTGCCATGCTGGTGCGCTGCACCCACTAACTCGTCATCTAGCATTAGGTATATCTCCCAATGCTATCCCTCCCTCCTCCCCCCACCCCACCACAGTCCCCAGAGTGTGATATTCCCCTTCCTGTGTCCATGTGATCTCATTGTTCAATTCCCACCTATGAGTGAGAATATGTGGTGTTTGGTTTTTTGTTCTTGTGATAGTTTACTGAGAATGATGATTTCCAATTTCATCCATGTCCCTACAAAGGACACGAACTCATCATTTTTTACGGCTGCATAGTATTCCATGGTGTATATGTGCCACATTTTCTTAATCCAGTCTATCATTGTTGGACATTTGGGTTGGTTCCAAGTCTTTGCTATTGTGAATAATGCCGCAATAAACATACGTGTGCATGTGTCTTTATAGCAGCATGATTTATAGTCATTTGGGTATATACCCAGTAATGGGATGGCTGGGTTGAAACTGGATCCCTTCCTTGCCCCTTATACAAAAATCAATTCAAGATGGATTAAAGATTTAAACGTTAGACCTCAAACCATAAAAACCCTAGAAGAAAACCTAGGCATTACCATTCAGGACATAGGCATGGGCAAGGACTTCATGTCTAAAACACCAAAAGCAATGGCAACAAAAGCCAAAATTGACAAATGGGATCTAATTAAACTAAAGAGCTTCTGCACAGCAAAAGAAACTACCATCAGAGTGAACAGGCAACCTACAAAATGGGAGAAAATTTTCGCAACCTACTCATCTGACAAAGGGCTAATATCCAGAATCTACAATGAACTCCAACAAATTTACAAGAAAAAAACAAACAACCCCATCAAAAAGTGGGCGAAGGACATGAACAGACACTTCTCAAAAGACGACATTTATGCAGCCAAAAAACACATGAAAAAATGCTCATCATCACTGGCCATCAGAGAAATGCAAATCAAAACCACAATGAGATACCATCTCACACCAGTCAGAATGGCGATCATTAAAAAGTCAGGAAACAACAGGTGCTGGAGAGGATGTGGAGAAATAGGAACACTTTTACACTGTTGGTAGGACTGTAAACTAGTTCAACCATTGTGGAAGTCAGTGTGGCGATTCCTCAGGGATCTAGAACTAGAAATACCATTTGTCCTACATTTTCTAAAACATTTTGCTTTTCCTACAGAAATCATGGTAACAAAGATTTTCATGGACCTTTGATCAATGGCACCTGTCAGTTTCTTGTTCTCACTGTCTCTCAATGTCCTGTTTACTCTCGCTTGTTTTTCCAACTGTGAATTTTGTGTGACTAGAGTTCAGTTTGTGATTGACTATAAACTATGTTTTATGTTTTCCTGTAGGGTCTTATACAGACATTTATTCCCCCAAGACTTTTTTAGCTCAGTTAAATTTTTGTTTCTATATGCATCTCTTTTAACTTGTCTTTATTGAACTTTATAAAATCACAAGCACACTGTCATCTTGTAAATTACATGTTTCTATTAAATAAGTAAAGCTACCAGAAAACAAACTTGCAATCAAAAATGAAATTTAATGCTTAAATCGTGTGTTACTTTGATTTACATTCAGGCACATATTTCTTTATCAGTGCACCTGTAAATCAACATTATGGAGACAGCTATCCAAGTATAAGAACAACTGAATATGTATAAACCAAATTGTGTTCACAAATATGTAGATTGAGGTAGTAAACACCTTTAACACCAGTTAAAAATCTGTCACTGATTATACATAGGGGAAAATGCAAGCATCAACTTTTTAGTAAATAGCTTAAGAACCTTGATAATATCAGTGGTTCAAGTAAAGTGTGCATTGCATACTGATAGTCTAGATAAAGTCTTTGATTACTGATATAGAGACTCACATGCAGAATATAAATTCATATGCAGTCATATAAACTATATGTTGTAAACTCTGATGAACTATTAATGACATTTAAAAGACTGACAAATCAGTGACACATAATTGAGATTTTAGAATATCATCCAAGAGCATTGTCCTTTTTATTATTTCCTATTGGAAATTAAAAAATAGGGTTATCAGATAAAATATATTTTTAGTATACCTTTCAGAGACAAATACAGTATATTTTTTCTTCTGGGATAGCATTATCGTGGCATAACTGATTCTGGGTTGAAAGATTGCTGACAGACAACAGGCTTAAGTGAAGTCCACATCTACCTCTTCTGCATCATGCTAAGATCTAGCTCAAGTACAGCCAGGTTCACCAGGCCACTTCTGCAAACCTGATGGTTCTTTTCACAAAGGACTTGGGCACCTCTGAGGCAATGCCATGATTCCTCAACTCACAATGCTTAATCCCTTTATTTTCTCAAGGAAACATTAAGGAAACTTGTGTTTGTTTGTTTTGAGCTATTTTATTAGAAGACAACAGTTATCTATAATAGAGTATTCACATAAACTGAAGAATGTTCTCTAGTCCAAATTACAGAACATGTCATATATTTGAGTAAAGAGAATGGTAGAGAGAGATATACCTCCATTAGCCACGGTTACCTAAGGAAATGTGGAAGCATGAAGTGGGGGTTAGAAAGATTGATTGCTTCTTAATATATCATTTCATTGTTTTGCTTGTTAAAATTAGCATATTTAAAATTTTAATTAAATAATTAAGGAAATTGGATGAAAATAAGCACAGATAAAAATAAAAGAAGCAGGAAATTTTCTCCAGTCTGTGAATCTTCTATTACTAGAAAATTTTTAAAAAGTTGCAGAAACAAAGGGAAAAACAAGTCTTTCATAAACAAAATATAGAAATGACTTCTAAGGGACCTTGCTAAGGTAGCAAGGTTAAGATAACTGGCATCTTTTGCTTATATTGGTTATATTTCTAAATTATAAAAATAATATATAAAATTCAAAATCACCCCTGCTAAAATAATAATTTTATGAAAGAAGACTAAAACCACACTCTACTTATCAATGTCAACTTGTCAATACCTCCTTGTTCTATTTTTCATTTGGAGATCTCAATCTATTCTAAAGGAAATCTCTCTTACTAATTAATATGACTGCCTGGCTCCAATAACATCCATACATATTATTATCTAAAGGTACAAAAGTGTTTTGTGTATTATTTCATAAATATGCTTTGAATATTATTATAAGTATAATATCAGAATTTTATATCTATGTATTTATATCTTTGGGGCCTGGTGCAATTGATAATGAGATTATTCTTTTCTCTTTTTTTGACCTTACCATCTTCAAACCAAAATGTTTCTGTATTAATTAAGAATGAGGGTAGGAAGAAATTATTTTTATTTCATGTATTGTACTCTTGTCTTGCCTTGGATCACATATAATATTTATTTATCTAATCATTCCTTCTCTTTTCTGTGCTTTGGCACAAACAAAAAATTCCACAACAATTTTCTAAAAACACAACATAGCTTTCCTTTTATCCTGATGCACAACTTCCTAGATTATCAGTTATCACATATTGTAGTCGTTCTGTCCACCTAATCTGAGCCTGAGTCAACGTAAGCCAGTTAGCGCTTGGCTTGTAGAAAATAAGCTTCAACATATAAAATACCCAATGGTAAGGAGGGAAGTTTCAATGTTAGTTTTTGATGGAAACCTTAAAGTTCAACTTTAATCAGCATCATGAAGTTGATTGACTTTTTGGTCAATCAACCCAATTTACAAGGTAAAGGGCTAAGATGGAAATATAAGAATAAAACTAAATAATCTAGAATCTAGAGCACATAAGATGTCAGAAACATCTTTTCAGAAGTTTTGGAAGCAACTGAAGACATGATTGCCTGTCCAGGCATCACTGTACTTTGCACAGGTACAGAGACATAGATAATATCCTGAGGAAGCAGCCCCAAGATATCTTAATCTTATCTTTATAAAGTAAACAGGCATCCTTGTGTGTGCAATGTGGTCTGAAAGAGTGCAGAAGTATTCTATTCCTAAAACCTCACTTCCAAAGTATATCCACCTGGCAATTTAACTATTGGTTCATTTCTTTTAATTAATCTTATTTGTTTTCAAATTATTTTGAAGAATTCTCTAAGAAACAATCGTAGACTGAGAAAATAACTACATGGTGAAATGGAAGGGACCTGGGACCAGTAGCCAAATTGATGGTGGTGACAGCCTGTCTGGAGTGGCTGCTGTGAGGATGCCAGCTACAGTGGAGGAGGCACAGTCAAGGTTGTGCCCTCTGTGGAGCAGGCGGGACCTGGGAACAGGTGAGAGGCCCACCCTCTAGTGAGTTGGCAGGGCAGGAGTCCACACTCCCACGCACAGCCACAGCTGCCTAGCCACAGCTCCAGACCCTGGCATCCCTGCACTTTCAGGGGCCCAGGAAGCCCCCTGCCCCACAGGCTTAAAAGTGCCTACTCCTGCTCCCTGGCTTCTCCCTGCTCCCGGTGCCCACTCTGGGGCAGAGCAAAGTTGTGGCCAAGCCTGGGTGCTGTTGCAACCCAATTGGGTGTGCACACACTCAAGGCAGTGCTGACACACCAGCCCCCTGCCGACTTGGCCCCATCTGGACTTTGGGCACTGACAAGCATGAGAGGAGGCTGGGGGTACTGAGGGTGGCTCAGCGAGGGCCTGTCGGCATCTCATGCCACAGACAGCCTGGGCGTCATGGATGACATGCTAATGGCAGACAGGTTCCTGGGTGGGAAGGGGCAGGACCCCAGTGAAACCTCTCTTTCAAGCCAGGAACAGCCTGAAGCCTGGGGACTGGACTGCCAATTCCCATTGATGTCTGCAGCCCAGAGTGAGAACTTCAATGATGACTGTTCACCCAATCTAATGGTGTTTTTTCCAGGCCTGCCCATGGCTACCTACAGACCATTCAGCAGGCACCTTCTCCCTTCTGAGCCCATAAACACCCCAACCTCACGCACTTGTCTGGACGACCTTCCTGGGGTAGGAGGTACCCAGTCCAAGTGGCCTCTCTATTAAAGGGCTGCACTTATCAGGACTCCCTGCCTGCAGATAGGAGCTACCTACTCCAGGTCTCCTCTTCACAACATCTGGACACTCATCCGGATGGCATGCCTGTGATAAGGAACTACCGACTTCAGGTCTCCTGAGAGCTGTTATGTTGCTCAATAAAGCTCCTGTCTGCCTTGCTGTCCCTCCAGTTGTCCACATACCTCATTATTCCAGGATGTGGGACAAGATCTCGGAACCCACCGAATGGCAGGACTGAAACAGCTGTAACACAAACAAGCTAAAACATGTCCCCTCTGCTCACCACATTGCAAGTGATGAGGAGAGAAGAGCTGCAGCCCTTCGGGGAGCCCAGACCTAGGGATTCCCCAAGCCAGGGCTGTGAAACCTCTTTGGGGCTCTGAGGTTCCTAGCGTCTCCAACCCTCCAGGAACTGCTGCCTTCCCTTCGTCCAGATGCGGTTGCCCGCAGCAGAAGCCACTTATGGTACATCTAATCCAGCCACAGCCTTACATGGAGCTGGCAGTTGTCAGTACCTGGAGCTGCCCACCCCACTGCAGTAGCTGGCACGCCTAGCTGTGCACAGTGACCAGACCCCATGCTCACTTGCTCACACATTCCTCGCTTCTCCGCACCTGGCTTTCCCTTGGCAGGCATGGGATCCGGCCAGTAGTGTGGCCTAGTGAAGCCTGCCAGGCTGAGTGGGTGGAATGAGAGCCCCGTGGGCTCAAGGAAAACTCGGGTAAAGGTGCCACTGGCCACAGAGGTTTTGGCTGGAAAAGCAACATCCTAAGGATACTGTGACATAATGACCTAAGTTCTTCAGAGAAAAGTTATATTTGATTATTTTGATAAAATGTAAAAATTCCTAGAAATATAAACCTATCAAAATATACTCAAGTTGAAAGAAAAATAATATCCCTAATCATTTAAAAATACATTTAAGAAGTTAAAAAATTACCTAACTGAAATTTATCAACCTCAGATCTTTTTACGAATGAGTTCAAGATATATTTAAGACTGAGAGTTTTCCTCTCATATATAAATTCTTATATAGAATTTATAGAACATAGAAAGAACTCTTCTTTATGATAAAATGGGTCTATGATAACCTTGATAATTATGAACATTGATGCAAAAAATTCTTACACAAAATATTATCAAAACAAATTGTTTAAAATACAATAAATAGTGGTGAAGTTAGATGTATCTCAGCTTTGTAAGTATCAAATTTAGTAAGGATGTGCCACAGTAATAAATTAAAAAGGAAATATCTCATCTTAAATATATGCATAGAAATATGACATACATCATTATAGCACTGATAGCCAATAAACATAAAAGAAATTCCTTCAACTGACAGAGGATACTCTACAAAAAAAAAAAACCCACAGAAACAAAATAAAACACTGTAGCAAACATGTTTATAAATGATAAAATATTGGTGGCATGTTACAATTCTTTCCTGTAAAATCAGAGACAGATAAACATATATGCTACAATGTTTCCTTGAATACATGTTTAGGAATCCTATTTAGCAAACAAAAAAAAAAAAAAAGAAGGAAAAATAAAAGATAAAAATTAGAAAAAAGAAACTTATTTATAAATATTGGCTTTATCTTATTCTGTTTTCTTCCAAAATTCAGTTTTCATTTCATAACATATAACAAATAAGTAACTCCTAAAAATTAATAATGAAAAGTCAAACAATCTGATTTTAAAAAGTGAGCAGAAGACATCAATAGATCTTTAACAAAAATGAATTCCCCCAGAATGAGCAACAGCCCTAATAATCAGATCAATGCAAGTTAAATTCATTTTATACACACCAAAATGACTAAAAATAAATTTTATCAAAACTGTAAATACAAACATCGACAAAAAACATTTTTCAAAAAGAATGTGCTTATGTTTCTGGTTGGGGTATGAATTAGTACAACTGCTTAGAAAGTAATTTGGCATGATCAAGAAGACCTGATAGAATGGACTGTATGTGCACTATATCTAAAAATCTCCTTGCTGTCATTTCCATAGCTCCCTTTCTCTTTCTTTGACCACATCTCATAGCGTCTTGTTCTTATACTGGCCTTCATTTGGTTCCTTTGAAATTCTGTATTTATCACCGCAGATTATTTGTAGTTTCAGTTCCTTGCACCTTTGATTCCATTCCTTCAATCTGATTAAGGTTTATTTTAAAGAAATCAAGAGTCACTTCTTAGAGAAGTCTTCTCTAATATCCAAAATTGGAATAAAAGTCCAATAATCCACTATCCTTTTATCCTGTTTATTTTATCTTCTCTGAGTTTATACATTTTAGGTACTTATTACGTACTCCCCTCCCCTGCCCACACGCACACCCCTGCTGGAATTTCAGCTCCAAAGGTTTGTGAACATTTTCATTCACTGCTGCATCTCCAGGTTCCAGAATATCATATGGCATAGAGCAGACACTCAAAATAATTTTTTTTAATATTAAGTGAATTCACTCAGGTTGGAAATGAGGAATCTGCATTTTTTAAACGTCTCCACGACATTCTGGCAATGAGAATATTTAGAAACTAGTGACCAAAACAAAGTAATCTAATATCATCTGTCTCTTTGACTTTTAGAAAAGGTTCCCTGTTGGAATAGACAGTGGCTGGGGAGGCCAATGAAACCTCCCTAAGCTGTCAATACCTCCTTGCGTCTTCCCCAGAGTAGTAGGTGAAAGAATCTTAGTCTAGTTATAGGGAGGCAAGTCTCAAGACCAAGAATCATTTCTATGCTTGCGTGTAAAATAAATACTTATTGGGGATGGGCAAATGAATAATCTAATGAACAAAAGCAGAAATCAGTTAGCTCAAGAGATTAATTTCCTTCTACCACTTTAACAAAATTCTGACTTGTAATTGGCTCCTAAAAATAAAGTCATTTCCACTTGTTGTATACTACCAAGTTCATTTTAATTACCTATACTCGTTGGATGTGCTCTTCCTATTCTGTTTTATATGTTTGAAAAAATGAAGATGTAACTGTAGGTAACTCAATTAAAAATATACTACTGTATTATACTTTGTAATATAATTTTCAACGTGTTTATCAAGTTTGAAGCAAAAGCTTTCTCTCTGAAGAAATACCCCATCCCCAGTCCACATATATCATTTATCATCACATTTCAGTCTGGTTTGTCAAAGGATTTGTATGGTTTACCAAACTTCAATTTAAATACTTCTTGTCTTAGCAAAATATTCTATATATTGCATATTTAATAAAGAAAACAGCAAAATTAGAAAACTGTCATTCTGTATGATACTGAAATCAATAAGAAGGTTAAAAGATTAGGACGTTTAGTTTTTCTTGGTGATTATCAGGTAATTAATAATTATAATGGCAATATAAATATTAATAATACATAAAATTTGTATAGTAACTGATATGGGACAAGTACTAAGGTTTACATGTTGAATTAACCTAAGCTTAACAACTACTGTATGGATAGGTATTATTATTTTCCCCATTTTACAAATGAGAATACTGCAGTACAGATTGGTCGAGCAATTTGCTTCAGGTCATGAAGCTAGAAAGAGATAAAGTCAGAATTCAAACCCAATGTTATACATCCAGGGCCTATGCTCATACCACTAGTTTATTTGTAGCAGATTATTATTTTTCACAAATATTCTCCTTTTAAATTGTAGAAATCAAAACACAATATCGGGTTTAAAAGTTGACATAAACTTTAAAAACAATACCTCTATACACACAGACAAACACACATCGTTTCCTAATTGTTTCAATAAAAAACTAACACTATTTAAGTGGAGTCTATGTTTATCAGAGCTTGTATTAGATAAACATAATCACTCCACAGCAGAGCTTAATATTCAAACAAGGTTACATCCTGTGAGGTGCAGTGGAGGGAGAAGAAGTTTAAGAATATTTAAGACACTTTGGTTTCTGCTTCTGAGATTAGAGAAATTACCATCAGCTATGAAGTGTGGCTCATATCTGAGCACTCCACACAGTATTTTTTATCTTTCAAACAAAATTCATTTATCAACACTGAATTAAAGTATATAACTATTTAAAACATTGTATTTTTTTCATTTCTATTTATTTGCTCTCCAACCTTAGACTTGAGAATGATGGTTATTGTTAAATAGAAGATAAAATTATAAAGTCATAGCAAAAATAAGTGTTCTATAAGGAAACAGACTGCATTTCTAGTGGTAAGCAAATTAAAAAGAGTAGCCTGGCGCTGGACCACCATTCCTATGGGTGGGAAATAGGCTAACAAATGTTAGTTTTCTTTATATTCACTATACTTTATCATTTAGTTTCATTTGGTTCCCACAAGGAGAACTGACTGGTCAATGTCTTTCCTCACAATAATCATAGCACTGTTCTCTTCTGTCCTTAGCAATGCTATATTCAGTCATAGTACTGATGAATGAAGAAAAATGTTTTATTCTGTCCTTTTTTATGAAAAAATATGTTTCCCATATATAAATTATCAAAATATAAGGCAAGGGGGGGCCTAAATTTAATTATATTTAATGTGTTGTATAACTTTTTTCCTAATTTCTGTTAATACTTCCTATATGTATATTTATTAATATGTCTATTCACCTTATTCCCTCCCTTGCACACTGTCTGTAGAGGCAAGTGGAAATATTTTATCCCTGAAAACTACTTAGTCAATCCTCATTTTATTGAGGATCAACATACATGTCAATATATGTTAATATATGTTACATATACATATATATAACATACTTATAACAATATAACATATGTTCTGATATATAACATATACCAGAAGCTCATACATATAAATAAATGTATGAGCTTATAATTCTTATGATGAGCCAAACCTTCTACTTCTATATATATATATAGAGAGAGAATATTTGAATACCCTTTATTTCTTTCTTTTGCCTGATTGCCCTGGCCACTACTACTGATCTTATAGTTGTCTAGGAGAATTAATTTCATTATGATTATATATATATATACTTAAGTTCTGGGATACATGTGCAGAATGTGCAGGTTTGTTACATAGGTATGCATGTGCCATGGTGGTTTGCTGCACCTATCCACCTGTCATCTACATTAGGTATTTCTCTTAATGCTATCCCTCCCCTTGACCCCCACCTCTCGACAAGCCCCAGTGTGCAATGTTCCCCTCACTGTGCCCATATGTTCTCATTGTTCATCTCCCATTTATGAGTGAGAACATGTAGTGCTTGGTTTTCTGTTCCCGTGTTAGTTTGCTGAGAATGATGGTTTCCAGCTTCATCCACGACCCTGCAAAGGACATGAACTCATTCTTTTTTATGGCTTCATAGTATTCTGTGATGTATATGTGCCACATTTTCTTTATCCAGTCTAACATTGATGGGCATTTACTCTGGTTCCAAATATCTGCTACTGTGAATAGTGCTGCAACAAACATATGTGTGCATGTATCTTTATAGCAGAATGATTTATAATCCCTTGGGTATGTACCTGGTAATGAGATTGCTGGGTCAAATGGTATTTTTAGTTCTAGAACCTTGAGGAATTGCCACACTGTCTTCCACAATGGTTGAACTAATTTACACTCCCATCAACAGTGTAAAAGTGTTCCTATTTCTCCACATCCTCTCCAGCATTGGTTGTTTCCTGACTTTTTAATGACCGTCATTCTTATTGTTGTGAGATGGTATCTCATTGTGGTTTTGACTTGCATTTCTCAAATGACCAGTGATGATGAGCTTTTTTTAATGTTTATTGGCCACATAAATGTCTTTTGAAAAGTGTCTGTTCATTTCCTTTGCCGACTTTTTGATGGGGTTGTTTGCTTTTTTCTTGTAAATTTGTTTAAGTTCCTTGTAGATTCTGGATATTAGCCCTTTGTCAGATGGATAGATTGCAAAACTTTTCTCCCATTCTGTGGGTTGCCTGTTCACTCTGATGGTAGTTTCTTTTGCTGTGCAGAAGCTCTTTAGTTTAATTGGATCCCATTTGTCAATTTTGGCTTTTGTTGCAATTGCTTTTGGTGTTTTGGTTGTGAAGTCTTTGCCCATGCCTGTGTCCTGAATGGTATTGCCTAGGTTTTCTTCTAGGATTTTTATGGTTTTAGATCTTACATTTAAATCTTTAATCCATCTGGAGTTAATTTTTGTAAAACGTGTAAGGAAGGGGTCCAGTTTCAGTTTTCTGCATATGGCTAGCCAGTTCTCCACGTATGGCTAGACAGTTTTCCCAGCATCATTTATTAAATAAGGAATCCTTACCCCATTGCTTGTTGTTGTCAGCTTTGTCAAAGATCAGATGGTTGCAGATGTGTGGTATTATTTCTGAGGCCTCTGTTTTGTTCCATTGGTCTATATATCAGTTTGGGTACCAGTACCATGCTGTTTTGGTTACTGCAGCCTTGTAGTATAGTTTAAAGTCAGGTAGCCTAATGCCTCCAGCTTTATTTTTGCTTAGGATTGTCTTGGCTATACAGGCTCTTTTTTGGTTCCATATGAAATTTAAAGTAGTTTTTTCTAATTCTGTGAAGAAAGTCAATGGTGGCTTGATGGAATAGCATTGAATCTATAAATTACTTTGGGCAGTATGGCCATTTTCACGGTATTGAATCTTCCTGTCCATGAGCATGGAATGTTTTTCTATTTGTTTGTGTCCTCTTCTATTTCCTTGAGTAGTGGTTTGTAGTTCTACTTGAAAAGATCCTTCACATCCCTTGTATGTTGTATTCCTAGGTATTTTATTCTCTTTGTAGCAATTGCGAATGGGAATTCACTCATGATTTGGCTCTCTGTTTGTCTATTTTTGGTGTATAGGAATGCTTGTGATATTTGCACATTGATTTTGTATCCTGATACTTTGCTGAAGTTGCTTATTAGCTTAAGGAGTTTTTGGGCTGAGACAATGGGGTTTTCTACATATATGTCATGTGCAAACAGAGATAATTTGACTTCCTTTCTTCCTATTTGAATACCCTTTATTTCTTTCTCTTGCCTGATTGCTCTGGCCACTACTACTGATCTTATAGTTGTCTAAGAGAATTAATTTCATTATGATTTTCATTTTGTTTTGTCACATCACTTCCACAGAATCGTGTAACTCAAGGACAAGAATCATATCTTATCTACTTTCTCTCACTTTAAATGTCCATCACAATGTTTTGCATCTAACAAGCACATAGCAAGTGAATAAAGTCAGTATTAAAAGAATGAGTAGAAGTTGTTTAAGCAATCTACAAAATTGTCCTTTTAAAAGCACACTAAAACTTTCTGATGTCTATCTCTTGCTTTCTTTTCTGTGCAATTTTATCTTTCTGTGTAATTTCTGCCTTTAGCAGAATCTCTATTCCCTATTTTAATTATCTGTTAAACTCAGATTCAAACTCCTTTTACTACTAACAAAATCTGCTAGGAATAATCAAATATATCCATCCCCGCTTGAGAAGTAAAAAGACCAATAAGCATTAGAAAATAAAAATGAATGAAAATAATTAAGAAAGAATATCAAGGTAGGATAGCACAGTAATTAAGAGTCAAAATGGCTTTTATGTCTTTTATAGCAAAGTACAAGCTAAGTAACTTCGGACATGTTTGCTAACCTTTCTAACTCTCAGTTTTTAAACATGAAAAAGAAATATTAGTTATTTCATAGAATCATTTTGAGGGTAAAACACCAAATGTAACCACCACAAGGCTTGCCACATTATAGGCATTCAGTTACTGTTATTTACTATTAATATTTTTGATTATTATATCAGTGATTGTGACATACAAATTACCAGTAGCTATGGGTAATAATAAACCAATAAGTTGATCGATACAATGATATATTGGTAACATACATTTTAATAATGTAGTAATCATTACCGAAAACAACAAGTATGTAATATAAATGGAAAGACAAAAGATAAATGAATCCTTCTTCAAATATATGTACCTGAACATTGCTAAATGGGTGGGAAGAAGGTATTTCTTCTGCCTGCCATCCAATATGAAACAACAGGAAATAACTGTGCTTTCATCCATATAAATATTGTGAAAATTTAGACTTGATAACATTTATAGAAAGAAACTGAAATACATAAAATTAAATTGGTGATAAAAATGATCTTGATCTTTAACATATATTTTTTCACTTAATTAGCTCCAGTATTTGAGGAAGACTGTGCAGACTGCTTGCTGAGTTCTCCGTTATTTATATTTTTTGTTATTGTTGTAAGAACATTTAATAAGAGATCTAGTCTCTTAACGAATTTTTAATGTACCTTTAACTACAGGTACAATGTTATACAACAGATCTCCAGAGAATGTACATCTTGCCTGATTGGAACTTTATGTCTGTTATTATCAGGGTTCTCCAGGCAAACAGAACCAATAAGATATATATAGATATATGTCAGGAGATTTATTATGGAAATTGGCTCATGTGATTATGGAGAACAGGAAGTCCCACAATATGCTGTTTGAAAGCTATAGTCCTAGGAAAGCAAGTGATGTAATTTAGTCTGAGTCCTAAGCCCTAGGAACCAGGGTAGCCAATGGTGTAACTCTCAGCCTAAGGCCAAAGGCCTAAGAAGCGAGCAGGGCACTGTTAAAAGCCAGAGAGTCTAAAGTCCCTTGAACCAGGAACAGAAACTCCAATGTCCAAAGACAGGAGGGGATGGATGTCCCATCCCAATAGAAGGTGAGAATTCACTCTTCCTCTGCCTTTCTGTCCTATGTGGACCCTCAAAAATTTGGATGATGCCTGCCCACATTGGTGACAATGGATCTTCTTTACTTAGTCTACCGATTCAAATGTTAAAGTCTCCAGAAGCCTCCTCTCGGATTCACCCAGAAATAATTATTTACCAGCTATCGTAACATTCTTAACCCAGTGAAGTTGACACATGGAATTAACCACCACGATTACTAACTCCCTGTTTTCCTTTTTCCTCAGCATCTGACAGCCACCATTCTACTCTTTGATTCTATGAAATTAACTTGTTCAGATGCCTCATATAAATAAAATCCTGAAGTACTGGTCTTTCTATGATTGGCTTATTTCACTTGCATAATGTCTTCAAGGTTCCTCCATGCTGCCATATATTGCAGAATTCCCTTCTTTTGTAAGGTTGTATAGTATTCCATTGTGTGTGTGTGTGTATATATATATATATATATATATCCCACATTTTCTTGAGCTGTTCATCTGTTGATGGACATTTTGGTTGTTTCCATATCTTGGCTATTGTGAATAATGCTGCAACAAATATAGAAGTGCTAATATCTCTTTGATATCCTGATCTCAATATTTTCTTGACAAATACCCAGAAATAGAATTGCTGGATCATATGATAATTCTATTTTTAAGTTTTTGAGCATCATCTATATTGTTTTCCACAGCAGTTTTTGCATTCCCACCAATAGTACACAAAGGTTCCAAATCTACCTCTATCCTCACTGACACTTGCTGTCTTTTGTAAAAATGACAATCATCCTAACAGTTGTGAGGTGATGGCTCATGATTTTAATTTGCATTTACCTGATGATTTGTGATATTGAGCATGTTTCCATATATGTGTTGGACATTTGTATATTTTCTTTGGAGAAGTGTCTATTCAGATATTTAGCTCATTTTTTATTTTGGTTATTAGGGTTTTGTTGGTTTTTTTACTATGGAGTTGTAGAAGTTTCTTATATATTTTGGAAGTTAATCTTTGGAAGATATATGGGTTGCAAATATTTTCTCTCATTCCACAGTTAGCCTTTTCACTCGGTTGATTGTTTTCCTTGCTCTGCAGAAGCTTTTTATTTTGATGTAGTCTCACTTGTTTATTTTTGTTTTTGTTGTCTGTGGCTTTGATGTCATATCCATAAAATCATTGTCAAGAACAATGTCATAGAGGTTCCTCCTATGTGTTCTTCTAGAAGTTTTATAGTTTGCAGTCTTATGTTTAAGTTTTTAATCCATTTTGAGTTGCTTTTGTGTATGTGCTATAAGTTAAGAGTCCAGTAAATTTATTTTATAGCCACTAACAATCTAAATAGCAATTCGTGAGAATATGCTTAAAGTAGGCATGGTTCTCATAAATATTATTTAAAAGAATTTTATGAAGATTATTTTTTACCACTTACTCAGTTTTTTTCCAAAGAATAAAGCATTTAGTGATGATTTCAGGTTTTCTTAGTTCAGTATTGTTCTGGAGATCTGAAGCAAAAATATTTTTAAATGATAATATAAATGTTGAGCCTTTTGAAACAGATACTTTCATCTTTGTTGCTAATTTTTGCCCATCCTATGGAAATAAAATTATTTTTGCCATCAAAGGAAAGAGAGAGATTCTAATTTCAAGTGTGAGCCATGTGTGCTGAAAATAAACAAAAAGTGTTAAGAATTTTTGTTTAATTAAAGCTCAAAATTATGTCCTGTGTACCTAATCAGTGATCATTTAGCTTGTTGCAGTGCTTCTTATTTCTCTCTATACTAGTTCACACTTCCCAGATCAATCTCAGTTGTTTATTTATCAATGACCTGTTGTCAGAATATTACCTTGCAAACTAAGGCAATAAATAAACAACCATTCACTTTACCCGGCTCCTTTCTTCCTACACACTTCCCTTACCCTTCAATATTCTAAAGATTTAAGTAATTAATTGAATTAAATGAACTCTTGAATACTGGTTTTCTGTTATATAATTTTATTTTCTTGGACTTAGATAAAGTACCACTCAGGTACAAAATTGTGGCAAATCCTTGAGATTGGTTTGATACACAATGACTAGAGGCAAAGTGAAAGGGCTGTCTTTCTCTAATGATAGACTGCAGATACTTCAAAAAGATGTTTATTTCCAAGAGGCAGTCTTCTGTGTGCAAGTTATTATCAGCTCAGAATTCAATTCATTGCAGATTGAAATACAAGAACAGTTTGGTATTCTCATAATTAATGTGACTTAAAAACTGACAAAGTTTGGTTTGAAGGGATCTTTTTTTATCGAAAGCAATACAAAGATTCTAAAGAAGCACGATGATAAAGCAAGTATTTTGGCCAATATTTTATGCAAGTGGTATTATTGTTATATATTTTAATTTTTAGGTTAAGATAAATATTAAGATTCAAGAAGAAATTAATGACACCTTAATAATCACAAAATACATGATTTGGCTGTCTGCTTGCCTATTGTTGGTGTAAAGGAATGCTGGTGATTTTTGCACGTTGATTTTGTATCCTGAGACTGCTAAAGTTGCTCATCAGTTTAACTAGTTTTTGGGCTGAGATGATGGGGTTTTCTAAATATAAAATCATGTTGTCTGCAAACAGAGACAATTTGACCTCCTTTCTTCCTATTTGAATACGCTTTATTTCCTTCTCTGGCCTGATTACCCTGGCCAGAACTTCCAATACCATGTTGAATAGGAGTGGTGAGAGAGGGCACCCTTGTCTTGTACCGGTTTTCAGGGAATGCTTCCAGCTTTTGCCTATTAAATATGAGATTGGCTGTGGGTTTGTCGTAAGTAACTCATCATTTTTAGATATGTTCCATCAATACCTAGTTTATTGAGAGCTTTTAACATGAAGGGATATTGAATTTTATCAAAGGCCTTTTCTGCATTTATTGAGATAATCATATGATTTTTGTCTTTGGTTCTGTTTATGTGATGGATTATGTTTATTGATTTGCATATGTTGAACCAGCCTTGCATCCCAGGGATGAAGCTGACTTGATCGTGGTGGGAAAGCTTTTTGATGTGCTACTGGATTTGGTTTTGCCAGTATTTTATTGAGGATTTTCGCATCAGTGTTCATCAGGATATTGGCCTGAAGTTCTTGTTGTTGTTGTTGTTGTGTTTCTTCTCGGTTTTGGTACCAGGATGGTGCTGGCTTCATAAAATGAGTTTTCAGTTGTTTGGAATAGTTTCAGAAGGAATGATACCAGCTCCTTTTTGTATTTCTGGTAAAATTCAGCTTTGAATCCATCTGGTCCTGGGCCTTCTTTTTTTTTTTTTTTGGTTGGTTTTTTTTTTTAATTTTTTACCCAAATAGTCTATTAATTACTGCCTCAATTTTAGAGCTTGTTATTGGTCTATTCAGGGGTTTGACTTCTTCCTGGTCTAGTCTTGGGATGGTGTATGTGTCCAGGAATTTATCCATTTCTTCTAGATTAAATAATTTATTTTCATAGAGGTGTTTATAGTATTCTCTGATGGTAGTTTGTATTTCAGTGGGGTCAGTGGTGATCTCTCCTTTATCATTTTTTAATGTGTCTGTTTGATTCGTCTCTCTTTTCTTCTTTATTGGTCTAGCTAGTGGTCTATCTATTCTGTTAACTTTTTCAAAAAACCAGCTTCTGGACTCATTGATTTTTTGGAGGTTTTTTCATGTCTCTCTCTCCTTCAGTTCTTCTCTCATCCTCAGCAAACTAACACAGGAACAGAAAACCAAACACTGTATGTTTTCACTCATAAGTGGGAGTTGAACAATGAGAACACATGGCTACAGACAGGGGAACAACACACACCAGGCCTGTTGTGGGGTGAGGGGTGAAGGGAGGGAACTTAGAGGAAGGGTGAATAGGTGGCACACGTATACCTATGTAACAAACTTCCACATACTGCACATGTATCCTGTTTTTTGTTTTTCTTTTTTTTTTTTTAGAAGAAATAAAGAAAAAAAAGAATCACAAAATATACAAAGCAATTGTAGATTGTAGGAATGGCAGTATCTGGAAAGAAATATCTGGGCCCCATGGTCGGCTGTGTCCAGGCCACTGTGCAGGTCTGAGTATTAAGATATGGTAGGTACTTAAATAATAGCCTTACTCAATAGGTCTGCATGTTAGACTATGTCTCCCACCTACATTCTCCCAGTTCTTCTCTTACATGGGTATACATGCCATCTGTCTAGAGAAATTTTCAAAAATAAGGGCAGTAACCAGAGGTTGTAAGGATTAGAAAGTCTGTCAATAGAGAAGATATGAGAGGGTCAGAAGTGATTTTCATAAGCGAAAGAAAATATGTTCTTTTCTAAAAGTAGAAGGATTTTGTATATAATCCTGGTTTTTCTAGGAGAAAGAAAGATAACTCCACAGAGCTCTGGTAATTGATAAATACAGAGTATCTTCAGATTTCTACAAAATGGAAAGAGATCAGATTTATCAGAAACCAGTACAAAAGGCATCGTTCTAAGCAGAGGAACTTCTCATCTTCTCAGCCAGTCTCAGTAAAAACATGATTCACAAGACAACAATACGGTGATACTTGGCAGAAAGAGGTAAAAGGAGATTGCCAGCTTGGTAGGAGAAGCTAGGTTAATGTTAAACATTATTTTTATTAAACATAATTATTTAATACTCTGCCAGTAAAACTTATAAGAAATGTTCATGAAATAAGATACTAACTTGTTTAGTGTAAAACAGTTTACTCAGATAAAAAATACACTGAGGAAATTAATATACTTAAAAAATAAGGCTCACTTACTTCAATTTGTCATTTAAGAAAAGTATTTTTAATTCAAATCAGAAACTTTTTTCCCAAAATGTTTTGAAATTTTTTTAAATAGGTATTCCAAGGAACCTCATCCACAAGATGTTTTACCCAAATGCAGGGTTTGTGGTCAAATCAATTTTGAAAAGATGCACACTAGATTTCTTCACTTGGATATTTGCCACAATTATAACATATTGTTTCTATAATTAATAAATACAATTAATCTAACATTTTCCATGGCTTTTTAAACATGAAACCCTCTCCTTTTTTCTTTAATCATAAACATCTACTGGAATCTCTGAGAACCAGTGTACCACAGAACATATTTTGGAAAATGCTGTTATAGAATAGAATAAAAATATTTTTAATCTACGAAGTATGATGAGGTTACTTAATTATGTTATTTTTAAGGTTTGGTTATCAATTGGAAAATAAAATTAAACTCCAGAAGGCAATTTTTGTTTAGTTAATGATTCTTTGAGAAAAGAAAAATTTTATATAGAAAATAATCACACATGCTTTCCTTGAGATCAAGTTAAACTTATGCTAATACACTCTTAATTTTCTTGTGCCAAATATTGTCCTCATCTTTATCACTGTTTTATGACATTTTTGTGTAATTATCGATTAGCTAAATTCTCATGCTTAAAATACCACTTGATTAAACTTAGTGAACAGTTTATATTGATTTCACTTAGAATAGTTTTTATTCTGTTTTATCTTACTTCTTTTTGTATTCTTGATTTATTTCTGCACCTTAGATACCTTGGTTGTAAGAGCTTAATTATCCACCCCGAGAAGAGAAATAGCATGGGTCACTGAACCCCAAAACAGCACAAAATAATCATATTGTTTTGATAAGCCTCTTTCAATATGAATTGTTTCTTAGTAGAACTTTTAACAGGTAGACATGTGTGAGTTTTACACCTCCCACTGGAAGAGCAATCTAATGAAAATAAGCAACATAAAATTGTTAGATTCCTGTGTAAACCACAAATCTGATCATAGTTCAAAAATAGGAAAAAATGAACAAAATCTTTTAAATTGTTTGGGTCTCAATATTCAGAATTCTCTATTTACAGTGAGAAATTATGCCATTTTGCTTTCACTTTTAAGAACTGCAGGAGAAGAGTACTGAAAGAATATAAATTGATATTCACTTAACCTATCCATAGAGCCAGCTCCTTTAATTGGAAATATTCATTTGATATGTGTGCAATAGCCATGGGTAGCCTGAATGTATTTCAGGAGCTACAGCTACTTATTAAGTACATGGAGTTCTGCCAATCTACCCTGTTTGAAATGTAGGTTATAATTAAAATGTAATCACGAAGTTTCTTTGGAATTTCTACTTAAGCTTAAGAGTCAGAATTGAGCAAAATCATGTTAAGAGGTACTTATATAACAGTAGGAAAGATCTGTCTTCCTTTTGAACTAGGCTTTTACTTTTTCTTTGATTTTTTTTATTAACTAAAAAGATGGGAGATGAAGATGAATGGACTATATCCACAGGGTTTCATGACTTATTTAAAACATGGATGTTACTTACGTTCATTTTCAAGCACTTTTCTATGAAGGTTCTCCCTTGTAAAAATTAATGAATACCCCTTTAACCTAATTTACATTAATTATGAAAGACATTTAGCCACTGAGAGTGCTAGAGTAATGCATTTGCAGTTCTTGGGAATTAGTTTGAGAAAAACTTTAAAAATATTTAAAATTTCAAGTTCTTTGAGCAAGTGAGCTTTTCAAAACATCTAAATAAAATAATATGGAAATGATTACTAGGTTAATTTCTATAAGTATGTAACCAGATACAAGATTAACTTTTAATCCAAGTAATAGCAATGTTGTGCATCCTGAATCTTGAGGAAAAAACTTTGTGAAGTTTCCCGTCTTAATTTAAGGAAACATATTCACTAAGAGAATATGATTCTATTTATTTTATATGAAAGGTCTTCTCTACATTACTGGGATTATTATATTTATCACCATCAAATTTATAGTCATTGACCAAGATGCACTAACTGGAATTGGATTTTTCCTCCCACTTTTAAAAAACAGAAAAACAGAATATATATGTATAAAAAACACTGGCATATGTATTGCTGTAATATATAATAATATATAACATATGTAATACATATATTATAATATATGATAGTATATTATATAATATAATATGTTATATAAAATATAATAATATGATAGATAATATATTATAATATATTATATAATATAATATGTTATATAAAATATAATAATATAATATATATTATAATAATACATATATATACAAAACAATGTTTATCAGGCAGCATAGGGCTGATTCCTTGAGAGAAGGAAATGAACAAGATGAGCCATATGATTGTACTTTCTTACTGCTGGTAATGAAGGCAATGTTTAGGCTGAAGCTCTGGGTGGTAAAAATACAATAGAGCCAAATGGTCAAGCTAAATTGAAAAGACAGAAACTATTAATACACAGTTAAGGGATGGAGCCAGTTGATTACCCCATATAAACAGTTCCCTTGGTAGCCTTTACCACGATGGTTATTAGAATTAGTGATAAAATGGAAGTTTGTCAGCTTCCGTGTGTGGCTGAATAATTGTATTTGGGATTAACATAAGATTCACAATTCGTAACTACTGTCACACAAATGGGAACTTCACAGGATAAGCGAATGTTCAATCTTTGGAACTGGATTAAAGGAAGAGTACTATATATATGTATATTATAGAATACGTATTATATATATACATATTATACATATGTATATATGTATGTATATATATATATTAAAGGAAGAGTACTATATATATATATATGTGTGGAAAAGGGGGGTTGTGTCACCCTGCTTTTCATCTGAAATGGGTGCTTCCACTGAGACAACAGAAATGTTGCCATTGCAAGTGATCTTAGATGTCTGGTATTTTCTTAAATGAGTGGACCAGCTGTAGGTCTGTGGCCGTGCAACTGTCAAGTAAAAGACCCTGAATTATAAAAAGTCTTCCTTTTATCTATTGGCTATTTAGAATACTAGCCAAATGAACTGCCCTTGCCAAATCCAATATTTTACTATTGAATCAGTGTGGGTAATACAGGCTTTAAAACCCCTGTAAGTATCACTAGGTGGTTGGAGAATATAGAAACATAAGAATGCTGCAGGTAGGTCTTCCTTTCTGTCCTATTTAGAATATGTAGATGAGAATACAATCTTGAGTGACCTAGAGATGGTTCTTTTTGATTTGGGTTAATTAGCATATTTGCAGAGGCTCTTAGATCTCATTCCAGCCAAATAAATTAAACTGGTATTTATGGGATGACTATCATTCTAAGAAAAATATTAAAATGACTTAGCCAAAAGAAAAGATTGAGACAGAATGGAAGAGGACATGCAGGAATCAAAGTCTCTTTCCTTTCACGGAACTCTCCTCCTCCTTTCTTACTGTGCCTGCTCCCTCTCTTCCCCTGCATGTCTTTATTCCTCCTTACCTGAAACTGACTTTGGTGAAGGGAGATGTGATGATCTTTCAAACATGTGGTTTCCTTCAATAGTGAATTTCTCTATAAGGGTGACGGGGGGAGGGCGGTGAAGGCACAACTCTTTTATCTGATATTGAATTACCTGCCCCGTTTGAAGATATAAGTTTGTGTGCCTTGTGGGCCAGTCCTAGTCCACTTCATAACTTAGCCCAGATTCCACCTCCAAGAACTCTTTTTGTCATTTTCACACCCTGTAGTTAAGAAGCCAGACATGTCCTTTGCCCACTTCTTAACCGAGTTGTTTTGTTGCATATTTGTTTGAGTACCTTGTAGACTCTGTATATTCGACCTTTGTCAGATGGATACATTGCAAAAATTTTCGCCCATTCTGTAGTTTATCTATTCACTCTGATGACAGCTTATTTGGTTGTGCAGAAGCTCTTTAATTTAATTAGATCCCATTTGTCCATTTTTGCTTTTGTTGCGATTGTTTTTGGTGTTTTCATCATGAAATCTTTGCCCATGCCTATGTCCTGAATGGTATTGCCCAGATTTTCTTCTAGGGTTTTTATTGTTTTGGGTTTTAAATTTAAGTCTTTAATCCATCTTGAGTTAATTTTTGTATAAGGTATAAGGAAGAGGTCCAGTTTCAATTTTCTGCATATGGCTAGCCAGTTCTTCCAGCACCATTTATTAAATAGGGGATCCTTTCCTCATTGTTTGTTTTTCTCAGGTTTGTCAAAGACCACATGGTTGTAGGTGTGTGGTCTTATTTCTGAGTTCTCTATTCTGTTCCGTTAGTCTGTGTATCACTTCGCAAAAGAAGACATTCATGCAGTCAATAAATATATGAAAAAAAGCTCAAAATCACTGATCATTAGAGAAATGCAAATCAAAACCATGAGATACCATCTCATACCAGTCAGAATGGCGATTATTAAAGTCAAGAAACAACAGACGCTGGAGAGGATGTGGAGAAATAGGAATATCTTTACACTGTTGGTGGGAGTGTAAATTAATTCGACCATTGTGGAAAATGGTGTGGCAATTCTTCAAAGATCTAGAAGCAGAAATACCATTTGACCCAGCAATCCCATTGCTGGTTATATACACAGAGGATTATAAATCATTCTGTTATAAAGATACATGCATGCGTATATTCACTGCAGCACTATTCATAATAGCAAAGACAGGGAAACAACCCAAATGCCCATCAATGATAGACTGGATAAAGAAAATGTACTACATATACACCATGGAATACTATGCAGCCATGAAAAGAAATGAGATCATGTACTTTGCAAGGGACATGGATGGAGCTGGAAGCCATTATCTTAAGCAAACTAACGCAGGAACAGAAACCCAAACACTGTATCTTCTCACTTGTAAGGGGAAGCTGAATAATGAGAATACATGGACACGTGGTGGGAAACAACACACACTGGGGCTTTGGAGGGGGTGGGGGAAGGGAGAGCATCAGGAAGAATAGCTAACAGGTGCTGGGCTTAATACCTAAGTGATGGGTTGATCTGTGCAGCAAACCACCATGGCACACGCTTACCTATGTAAAAAACCTGCACATTCTGCACATGTACCCAGGAACTTAAAAGTTGAAAAAACAAACAAACAAAAAGTAACCAGACATAAGAAAGAGACCTAACCAGAAAATAATTGAGAACTTAGAGGAAAGATTGTGTCTCTGTGTGAAGGCAACAGGATGGAGAGTAAATGCAGTCGTCACTTGGAAAAAGGCAAACAAACAAGGTGTTAAGCTGATGAATGTTAACAAGAGAAGAGAAACAAAGTGCCGCATTATTTACATTGTTCTTGTTTCAATGTGAGAAAAACTAGCCCTTCTTATTTGGATTGCCAGCAAAGCTAATGCCATTGAGAAGCTACTCAGAACTTAGTCATCCACATCCCTTCCTTGCCAGCTGGTATTACTCACTTAAAGTCTTCTTTTCCCAGTGCTCCAGAAATTTGCAGAAGTATTCCAAAGTTTCTTTTGCTTTACAGCCCCACACATGGAGATGCAGACCAGCTGTTACATAGATGTCTGTGACCAGCAGGCTTTGCTCCTTTGATCAAGCAAGCACATCAGGGTTCAGAAAATCATCACATCAAGGAAAACCATGGTCAAAAGAAGACAACTATCCTGTACCTTCCACAACTATGGAAGAACCCATATTCATTTTTTATAATAACAAAGCAAAAGTTACTAATATGCACCCAGGAATTCAAGCCCAAATTTAAAACAAAAAATGATTAGAAAAATGATTTAGAAAAGAAAAAGCATATAATTAAGAGACAAGCAGAAATCTGTTATTTACAGATAAACAAAAGTATATGCCTATTGTTCATGGTGATTTTGTGGCCGGAATTGGTTCCTTCCAGTGGGTTCTTGGTCTCGCTGACTTCAAGAATGAAGCCGCGGACCCTTGCAGTGAGTGTTACAATTCTTAAAGATGCTGTGTCCGGAGTTTGTTCCTTCAGATGTTCGGATGTGTCCAGAGTTTCCTCCTTCTGGTGGGTTCGTGGTCTTGCTGACTTCAGGAGTGAAGCCGCAGACCTTCGCATTGAGTGTTACAACTCATAAAGGTGGCGCATCCAGAGTTGTTCGCTCCTCCTGGTGGGTTCATGGTCTCACTGGCTTCAGGAGTGAAGCTGCAGACCTTCGTGGTGAGTGCTACAGCTCACAAAGGTAGTGCGGGCCCAAAGAGTGAGCAGCAGCAAGATTTATCGCAAAGAGTGAAAGAACAAAGCTTCCACAGCGTGGAAATGGACCCAAGTGGGTTGCCGCTGCTGGCTTGGGTGGCCAGCTTTTATTTGCTTATTTGGCCCCACCCACATCCTGCTGATTGGTCCATTTTACAGAGCACTGATAGGTCCATTTTTACAGAGTGCTGATTGGTGCATTTACAAACCTTTAGCTAGACACAGAGTCTGATTTGTGTGTTTACAATCCTTTAGCTAGACAGAAAAGTTCTCCAAGTCCCCACCCAACCCAGAAGCCCAGCTGGCTTCACCTCTTAATTTAGTTGACTTATAATAGTGTTATCGTACAAATGTTGATATATACCCAATGTGAAAAAAGGCCCATAGTGTGTGTTGGTCTTCAAGACTTAAAATAATTAGTCATATAAACACTGGAAATTCAATTTGTAACTTTTAATGAAGGCCTCATAATCAAACTTTGATACTAGATGATGGCTATTATTTTTTCCTAGTGTGAAACACATGGAAAAGTTAATAGGATACATAGGGTATCCTACTGGAAAGATAGAATAATTACTAAAGGGCCTAAATGCTTATATAAATGTGATGGTACTTATGTAAGGACTTAAAACTGAGGATAAATGTATTCGACTTGCAAAGAAAACTCAAATAAAAATTTAGATTATCAGGCTTTAGAGTTAAGCTACTCCTTAGGTTTGCATTGCATAAGGCTTTAAAAGGGACAAACAAATAATACTTAAATAGTTGAGAACTTGAAAATGTAAACCATAAAGACGTAACAACAATTTGTAAAAATAATGTAAGAGTAAGGAAAAGTTGAAGTATTGCTAATCAAGAATCTGATTCAACTATTCACCATTAGCATAATATAGTCAAAGGTTATTTACTACCCCCAAGGCAAATAAAGTACTGACTTAAAAAAATATAATTATGTTATTCTTCAGTAATTCTAAAAATTGTTTAGCTATGAAGTTTGCTTTGCTATGGACTTTCTGGATATTTAGACAGGTGCAACTTGCCGAGAGAAGGGTAGAACCAGCAATAGAAAAAATTAGAAAATAGTATTTTCTAAATACTATAAAATAGTATAAGATAGTATTTTCTAAATACTATTTTATAGTAATGCATGGAAGAGATTGTAAGAATAAATACAAATTGAAAATAAGAGGCTTCATCCTCCCTTTTGAAAATAGGAAAGAGACTCTCCCTCACCCCTCCCTTTTCTTAAAACGTTACCTTTAGAAAATTCATAAGTTCTTTTTCTTTCTCTTAGAAATGTATGTAAATCTTTTTTAAAACCAAAGAAGCCTCTCCACAGTCCAAAAATGTAGTAGTGATCACTTTGAAATATATTCATCAAGAAAGATAAGCACCCTTATTTTCCAGTTCCTATGAATGGGTAGAAACTTAACTTCAGTGAAAGCCTAGCTCTAAGTTTTGAAACTACCTCCTGTGATGAAGATAAGAGAATATTATTTTTCTTTTAGAAAAAGCTTATTAGCTAACACAGACGGTCACATCAGCCATGGAGTGGAGTGAATTTAGGATGAACTACGTCTGATTAATGTTGTCAAGTCCTCTTACCTGTGGACTAGTTTTTGTTTATCCTGAGAATATATATG
Organism: Pan troglodytes; assembly: GCF_028858775.2. Taxonomy (NCBI): domain Eukaryota; kingdom Metazoa; phylum Chordata; class Mammalia; order Primates; family Hominidae; genus Pan; species Pan troglodytes. The sequence goes on from NC_072403.2 coordinate 132,698,695, forward strand.
CAATGGTTGCATCTGCTTGGCTATATAAAAGGAGAAATCTATATCTTTGCAATTTCTTAACAAATTGCCTGTGACATCATTCAGATTCTAGCTTAATGGTTATTCAATAGCAAAATTGCTTTCTTTCTATTCTACCTTTATGCCAATGTTTTCTGGGTTGGAAGGATATTTTGTTTTTAATTATATTTATAGTCCCAAACCTTCAAATATTTGGATATTAAATAAGTCATTTCTAAACAATCCATGAGTGAAAGATTAAATTACCAGGGAAATTAAAAAGGAATCCAATTTAATAAAAACAATTACATAATAAAGTTTGTAACATACAGCTAAAATAGTGCTTAGAGTGAAATTTATACTTTAAATGCCTGTATCCTAACAGAAAAATTTTGAAGTTAATGATCTAAGTTGCCACCTTAAGAATCCAAAAAAAGATTAAAAAAAAAAAAGAGTTAACTGGAAAGTGAGAGGAAGGAAAGAAGTAATGAAATGCAAAACAAAGAAGGAGAAAGAAAATCAATGATTTTGAAAAGGGAATGCTAGCTAAAAATAATAAAGCTTAAAATCAGTTCTTTGTAAATGTGTAAACACCTGTCAAGACTGCTCAAGGTATAAGAGAGAAAAAGCAAATTATTAACATAGGAATAAAAAGGAGATAGCATCAAAAATCCTGTAAACATAAAAGAAGATACTGAAACATAAAGAGATCTTGCCAATGAATTTGACAACTTATGTGAAATAGACAAATTCTTTAAAAATCACACCTCTGAAAACTTACATAAAATAAAATAGAAAAATTAGAATTGTTCTCTACTTTAAAATTTCAATTTGTTATCAAAAATTATCTTACAAAGAAAACTCTAGTTTCAAGTGGACTGATGAGTGAATCTTACCAAAATTTAAGACAGGATAAAACCAATATTGAACACTTTTCAGGCTGGGCACAGTAGCTCACGCCTGCAATCACAGCATTTTAGGAGGCTGAGGCAGGTGGATCAACTGAAGTCAGGAGCTCAAAACCAGCCTGGCCAACATGGCACAACCCCGTCTCTACTAAAAATACAAAAATTAGCAGGGTGTGGTTGCAGGCACCTGTAATCCCAGCTACTTGGGAGTCTGAGGCAGGAGAATTGCTTGAATCCAGGAAGCGGAGGTTGCAGTGAGCCAAGTTCGTGCCACTGTACTCCAGCCTGGTCAACAGAGTGAGACTCTGTCAAGAAGGAAAGAAAGAAAGAGAGAGAGAGAAAAAATAAACCACTCTTCAGAAAATAGAGGAGGCCTGTATGACCCTGGCATCAAAAATGTTAGTCATTAAAAGAAAAATAAATTACAAATATCCCTTGAGAAAAAATCTATAACAATAGATGAGATTAAGCACAGGAAAGAATTTCAGAACTTGAAGACATGTCCTTTAAAATAATCCAGTCAGATAAAAATTGAGAAATAAAAATTTTTAAAAATGAACAAAACCTACAAGATATTTGGGACTACAAAAAGTGACCAAAAGTATGAATTATCAGTATTCTTATTGGTGAAGAGAGATTCAAAGCCTTAGAAAATCTATTTAACAAAAGAATAGATGAAAACTTCCCAAGTTTAGCAAGAAATTTAGACATCAAGACACAGGAGGCTCAGCAATCTCCATGTAACTACAATGCAAAAAGGAATTTGCCATCTTATATTATAATCAAAGTGTCTAAAGAAAGAATTCTAATGTCAGCAAGAGGAAAGTATCTAATCACCTAAAGAGAAAACTCCCTCAGACTAACACAGGGCTTCTCAGCAGAAACCTCTCAGGTCAGAACAGAATATAAAAAATTCAACAAAACAAAAAAGTTGGTTCTTTGAAAAGATATGCAAGTTGATAAACCATGAACTAGGCTAATACAAGAAAAAAAAAAAAGAGAAAGACCCAAATAAGCCACCTCAGAAATGAAAAAGGAGACATTACAACTGATACCTAGGAAATACAAAAGATCATCAGATATACTATTAGGAATAAGTACATGTTCAAAAACTAGAAAACCTAGAGGAAACTGATAAATTATTGGAAACAAACAACCTCCCAAGATTGAACTATGAAGTAACAGAAAACCTGAACAGACTATAATGAGTAGTGAGATTGAATCAGTAATAATAATAATAATAATAATAAACTCACAACAAAAAGAAGACCTGAGTGAATTCACAGCCAAATTCTTCAAAATATACAGAGAATAACTCGTATCAGTCTTCCTGAAACTATTCCCAAAAACTGAAGGAGAGGGAATTCTCCCTATCTCATTCTATGAGTCCAGTATCACCCTGACACATAAAACCAGACAAATACACAACCAAAGAAGAAATCTACAGACCAACAGTGCTGATGAACATAGACACAAATATTTTCAATAAAATACTAGCAAATAGTATCCAAGAGCACATAAAAGAGATAAATCACCATGATCAAGTAGGTTTTATACCCAAGGATAATTCAACATGCACAAATCAATAAATGTGATACATTGCATAAACAGAATTAAGGACAAAAACCATATGATCATCTCAATAGACAAAGAAAAGGCATTTGACAAATTTCAGCATCCTTTCATGATTAAAAAAAAAAACTAGGCACACAAGGAACATGTTCAAAATAATAGAAGCCATTTATGACAAATGTCATCCAGCCAACATCATACTGAATAGGGAAAAGTTGAAAGTACTTCCTTTAAGAACTTGAAGAGAATGAGGATGCCTACTTTCACCACTCATATTCAACATATTACTGGAAGTTCTAGCCAGCGTAATCAGGCAATAGAAAGAAATATAAAACATCTAATCGCAGAAGTAGAAAAAAAATCCTAAATTTTATATGGAACAAAAAAAGGGCCCAAATAGCCAAAGTAATCCTCAGCAACTGGAAAAGAGGAAGTCAAATTATCCCTTTTTTGCTGATGATATAATTTTATATCTAGAACAACCTAAAGACTCCATCACAAAAACCTGTTAGATTTAATAAAGAAACATAGTAACGTTGCAGGATACAAAAATCAATGTACAAAAATCAGTAGTGTTCCTATATATCAATAATGATCTAGCTGAAAAGAAGGGATTCGCATTTATAATAGCCACAAAAAATATAATACCTAAAGTATATTCAACTATGGAGATTAAAGATCTCTACAAAGAAAACTACAAAACACTAATTAAAGAAACTGAAGGCAACACACACACGTACACACACACATCCCACAAAGATATTCTATGTTCATGGATTGGAAGAATCAGTATCATTAAAATGACAACACTATCCAAAGCAATCTACAGATTCAATGCAATCCCTATCAAAATATCAATGTTATTTTTCACAGAATTAGAAAACAAATCCTTAAATTCATACGGAACATAAAAAGACCCCAAATAGCCAAAGCACCTCTAAGCAAGGAGAACAAAACTAAAGGTATCGCATTGTGTGACTTCAAATTATACTACCAGGTTGTACTAATGAAAATAGCATGGTACTGATATAAAAAAGGCAACATAGATCAATGGAAAGAATAAAGAACCCAGAAATGATGTAATGCCACATATTTACAGTTAACTGATTTTTTTAAAAAGCTGACAAGAACATACATTGGGGAAAGTACAGCTTTTTAAATAAACGGTGCTGGGAAAATTGAATTGCGATATGCAGAAAAATAGTACTTTTACCTTTATCTTTTACCATATACAAAAATCAATTCAAGGTCGATTAAAGACTTAAACGTAAGACCCCAGACTATAAAAATACTGGAAGAAAACCAATGAAAAACTCTTCTGGACATTCATCTAGGCAAATAATTTATAACTAAAACCTCAAAAGCACAGGCAACAAAAACAAAAATAGACAAACTAGACTCAATTAAACTAAAAATCTTCTGCACAGCAAGAGAAATAATCAAGAAAGTAACAGACAACTGCAGAATGGAAGAAAAAAATGGCAAACTGTGCACCCAACAGTAGACTAATATCCAGAATATACAAGGAACTCAAATAACAACAAAAACTCCAAATATTCCCATTAAAAAGTGGGCAAAGGACATGAACAGACATTTTTCAAAAGAAGACATACAAATGGCCAACAGGTATATGAAAAAATGTTCAACAATGCTAATCATCAAAAAAATGCAAATTAAAACCACAATGACATATCATCTTACCCTAATCAGAATGGCTATCATTAAAAAGACCAAAAACAACAGATGTTAAAATGTGGTGAAAAGGGAACACTTATACACTATTGGTGGAAATGTAAATTATTAACAATTGTATAGAAAACAGTATGGAAATTTCTCAAAGAACTAAAAATAGAACTACCATTCAATGTAGCAATCCCACTGCTGGGTACCTACCCAAAGGAAAAGAAATTAATATTTAAAAAATGCATAAACTTGTAGGATGACCATAGCACTATTCAAAATAACAAAGATAAGGAATCGACCTAAGTATCCACCAACAGATGATTGGATAAATTTCAAAAGAGAATGCTTTTAGCTTTTGCCCATTCAGTATGATATTGGCTGTGGGTTTGTCACAAATAGCACTTATTATTTTGAGATATGTTCCATCAATACCTAGTTTATTGAGTGTTTTTAGCATAAAGGGTGTTCGATTTTGTCAAAGGTCTTTTCTGCATCTATTGAGATAATCATGTGATTTTTGTCATTGGTTCTGTTTATGTGATGAATTACATTTATTGATTTGCATATGTTGAACCAGCCTTGCATCCCAGGGATGAAGCCTACTCAACTGTGGTGGATAAGCCTTTTGATGTGCTGCTGGAATTGGATTTCCAGTATTTTATTGAAGATTTTCACATCAATGTTCATCAGGGATATTGGCCTGAAATTTTCTTTTATTGTGTCTCTGTCAGGTTTTGGAATCAGGATGATGCTGACCTCATAAAATGAGTTAGGGAGGAGTCCCTCTTTTTCTATTGTTTAAAATAGTTTTAGAAGGAGTGGTACCAGCTCCTGTTTGTACCTCTGGTAGAATTTGGCTGTGAATCCATCTGGTCCTGGTCTTCTGCTAGCTTTTGAATGTGTTTGCTCTTGCTTCTCTAGTTCTTTTAATTGTGATGTTGGGGTGTCGATTTTAGATCTTTCTCACTTTCTCCTGTGAGCATTTAGTGCTATAAATTTCCCTCTACACACTGCTTTAAATGTGTCCCAGAGATTTTGGTACATTGTGTCTTTGTTCTCATTGGTTTCAAATAACTTATTTATGTCTTAATTTCATTATTTATGAAGTAGTCATTCAGGAGCAGATTGTTCAGTTTCCATGTAGTTGTGTGGTTTTGAGTGAGTTTCTTAATCCTGAGTTCTAATTTAATTGTACTGTGAACTGAGAGACTATTTGTTATGATTTTCATTCTTTTGCATTTGCTGAGGAGTGTTTTACTTCCAATTATGTGGTCTACTTTAGAATAAGTCCTATATGGTGCTGAGAAGAATGTATGTTCTGTTGATTTTGGGTGGAGAGTTCTGTAGATGTCTATTAGGTCCACTAGGTCCAGAGCTGAGTTCAAGTCCTGGATATCCTTGTTAATTTTCTGTCTTGTTGATCTGTCTAATATTGACAGTGGGGTGTTAAAGTCTCCCACTATTGTTGTGTGGGAGTCTAAGTCTCTTTGTAGGTCTCTAAGAACTTGCTTTATGAATCTGGGTGCTCCTGTATTGGATGCATATATATTTAGGATAGTTAGTTCTTCTTGTTGCATTGATCCCTTTACCATTACGTAATGGCTTTCTTTGTCTTTTTTGATCTTTGTTGGTTTAAATTCTGTTTTACAAGAGACTAGGATTGCAACCTCTCCTTTTATGTGCTTTCCATTTGCTGGGTAAATCTTCCTCCATCCCTTTATTTTGAGCCTATGTGTGTCTATTCACGTCAGATGGGTCTCCTGAATACAGCATACTGATGGATCTTGACTCTTTAACCAATTTGCCAGTCTGTGTCTTTTAACTGGGGCATTTAGCCCATTTACATTTAAGGTTAATGTTGTTATGTGAGAATTTGATCCTGTTATTATGATGCTAGCTTGTTATTTTGCCTGTTAGTTGATGCAATTTCTTCATAGTGTCGATGGTCTTTACATTTTGGTATGTTTTTGCAGTGGCTGGTACCAGCTTTTCCTTTTTATATTTAGTGCTTTTTTCAGGAGCTCTTGTAAGACAGGCATGGTAGTGACAAAATCCCTCAGCATTTGCTTGTCTGTAAAAGATTTTATTTCTCCTTTACCTATGAAGCATAGTTTGGCTGGATACAAAATTCTGGGTTGGAAATTCTTTTATTTAAGACTGTTGAATATTGGCCTCCACTCTCTTCTGGCTTGTAGGGTTTTCTGCAGAGAGATCCACTGTTAGTCTGATGGGCTTCCCTTTGTGGATAACCTGACCTTTCTCCCTGGCCGCCCTTAATATTTTTTCCTTCATTTCAATGTTGGTGAATCTGACAATTACGTGTCTTGGGGTTGCTCTTCTCGAGGAGGATCTTCGTGGTTTTTCTCTGTATTTCCTGAATTTGAATGTTGGCCTGTCTTGCTAGGTTGGAGAAGTTCTCCTGAATAATACTGTAAGTGTGTTTTCCAACTTGGTTCCTTTTTCCCCAATATTTTCAGGTACACCAATCAAATGTAGGTTTGGTCTTTTCACATAGTCCCATGTTTCCTGGAGGCTTTATTCATTCCTTTTCATTCTTTTTTCTTTAATCTTGCCTTCATGGTTTATTTTATTAAGTTGGTCTTCAATCTCTGATATCCTTTCTTCTGCTTGATTGATTCCACAATTGATACTTGTGTATGCTTCATCAAGTTCTCGTGCTGTGTTTTTCAGCTCCATCAGGTCATTTATTTTCTTCTCTAAACTGTTTATTCTAGTTAGCAATTCCTGTAACCTTTTATCAAGGTTCTTAGCTTTTTTGCATTGGGTTAGAACATACTCCTTTAGCGCAGAGGAGTTTGTTATTACCCACCTTCTGAAGCCTACTTCTGTCAACTCATCTAACTCATTCTCCATCCAATTTTGTTTCCTTGCTGGCAATGAGTTGTGATCCTTTGGAGGAGAAGAGGCGTTCTGGTTTTTGGAATTTTCAGCCTTTTTGTGCTATTTTTTTCCCATCTTCATGGATTTATCTATCTTTGGTCTTTGCTGTTAGTGATCTTCGGATGGAGTTTTTGTGTTGTCATCCTTTTTGTTGATGTTGATGCTATTGCTTTCTGTTAGTTTTCTTTCTCACAGTCAGGCCCCTCTTCTGCAGGTCTGCTGGAGTTTGCTGGAGGTCCATTCCAGACCCTGTTTGCCTGGGTATCACCAGTGGAGGCTGCAGAACAGCAAAGACTGCAGCCTCCTCCTTCCTCTAGAAGCTTTGTCCCAGAGGGGCTCCCACCAGGAGCACAGTCCAGCTGGTGCTCTTCTGTATGAGGCGTCTGTCAACCCCTGCTGCAAGGTGTCTCCCTGTCAGGAGGCACAGTGTTCCACGACCCACTTGAGAAGGCAGTCTGTCCCTTAGCAGAGCTCGAGCACCATGCTGGGAGATCTGCTGCTCTCTTCAGAGCTGGCAGATAGGAATGTTTAAGTCTGCTGAAGCTGCGTCCACAGCCGCCCCTTTCCCCAGGTGTTCTGTCCCAGGGAGATGAGAGTTTTATCTATAAGCCCCTGACTGAGGCTGCTGCCTTCCTTTCAGAGATACCCTGCCCAGACAGGAGGAATCTAGAGAGGCATTCTGGCTACTGTGGCTTTGCGGTGCTGTGGTGGGTTCTGCCCAGTCCAAATTTCCTGTTAGCTTTGTTTATACTGTGAGGGGAAGGCTGCCTACTCAAAACTCAGTAATGGTGGACACCCCTCCTGCAAAAAGCTCAAGCCTCCCAGATCAACTTCAGACTGCTATGCTGGCAGTGAGAATTTCAAGCCAGTGGATCTTAGCTTGCTGTGCTCCATGGGGGTGGGATCCACTGAGCAAGACCACTTGACTCCCTGGCCTCAGCCCCCTTTCCAGGGGAGTGAACAGTTGTGTCTGGCTGGCATTCCAGGCACCACTGGGGTACGAAAGAAAACTCCTGAAGCTAGTTCGGTGTCTGGCCTACTCTACCCAGTTTTGTGCTTGAAACCCAGGGCCCTTGTGGTATAAGCACCTGAAGGAATCTCCTGGTCTGTGGGTTGTGAAGACCATGGTAAAAGCACAGTATCTGGGCCATATAGCACCGTCCCTCATAGCACGGTCCCTCAAGGCTTCCCTTGTCTAGGGAAGGGAGTTCCCCAACCTCTTTTGCCTCCCAGGTGAGGTGACACCTACCGTGTTTCTGCTCACCTCCTGTGGGCAGCACCCACTGTCTAACCAGTCACAATGAGATGAACTGGGTACTCAGTTTGAAATGCAGAGATCACCCACGTTCTGCATTGGTCTCTCTGGGAGCTGCAGATGAGAGCCATTCCTATTCGACCATCTTGCCCAGGAACAAGGAAGAAAATATGTTAATTGGGCAAGAAAGGCATTCAAAAAATAATATAAATAAAAGGAAAATGAAATGGTTAATAATAGTCTATTCTAAATGTTCATCATTTCTCCCATAAATTTATAAAGCTTTTATTCTACTCTCCTTCTGGGGGAAAAATTGTTACAATACTTGAAGAAGCAATTATGTTTTCCAAAATATTCTCTAGAGAGTGAGTAGCTTGCTCTTGATCACAGAAGTGTGGAGCTGTGTTTAATTTTCCAGGAGTGATGATGACACATCACTGCACTAGATTATGCTGGCCTGGCAGTCTCAGTTAAAGTAATTCACTGTGTGTCATTTCCATTCAGAAGAGTGACAGTATTTCCTTTCTCTCAGCCAAAAGCCTTCTCAGGAGGGATCTACTTCTGACCTGCCAAAGGTTTCACAGCTTCAGGCACTCCCCAGGGAACTGTCTAATGAACTCATTGTGACAACTGATATTTAATGGTGACATAGTCATTGATTCAGAGCTGTGTTACAAGTCATAGGCTTGTTGGGTGGAGATAAGGCAAGCACACCTCTGTCATTCAACATAACCTTAAATTTGGGTAACCAACTTTTCATGCCTGCATATGTGACAGTTTTTCATGATTAATTCCAGGAAAGAGATATATGGGCAATTTGGAGATCAGACCAGTTAATAATTTTCTCAGGGGTGCTAGTTATGTCTTTCCCAACAAGAGGAGCAGTTAACATTTATTGAGGGCCTAGGCCTATTGCTAAGTGCTTAACATAAATGACCTCATCAATTTCTCCCTTTAAATGAAATGAATACCCAAGAACTTAAAAGTTGTCCAAGGTCACAGAGCTAACAGCTATTGGAAGCCAGGAATAAAACCCAGGGCTACTTGATGTCCAAACTTTCTAACACCAACTATTATTCTTTCCTTCCTTTAAATTACATAAAATAATAAAACTGCATAAATTAAACCATCAAAAGAACAAAAAAACAAAACAAAAAAACCCACTACATTTAAAGAAAAAGTTGTCAGGAGTCTATTTAGAAATTTTTACTGTCTTTATGCAAGTTCAGAAGAGCCTAATCTTTGTTAACTACAAAAATAACAGCAAACAGAGGGCACACCTATTCAGAGACTGACATGCATCTCTTCAAAATGGAAATGCTGCAGTAAAAACCATAAATGCGCAAATAGCTCAAAGTTAAACACAGAAAACATTGCACTATAAAAACTAAGAGGAAAGGACAACCTCTGAGAATCTGTTAACAATGCTGTAGAAGGAGGAGGGAGCCAAGATGGCCGAAGAGGATCAGCTCCAGTCTACAGTTCCCAGCATGAGCGACGCAGAAGACAGGTGATTTCTGCATTTCCATCTGAGGTACCGGGTTCATCTCACTAGGGAGTGCCAGACAGTGGGCGCAGGACAGTGGGTGCAGCGCACTGTGTGTGAGCCGAAGCAGGGTGAGGCATTACCTCAATCGGGAACTGCAAGGGGTCAGGGAGTTCCCTTTCCTAGTAAAAGAAAGGGGTGACAGATGGCACCTGGAAAACCGGGTCACTCCCACCCTAATACTGCGCTTTTCCGATGGGCTTAAAAAATGGCACACCAGGAGATTATATCCCGCACATGGCTCAGAGGGTCCTACGCCCACAGAGTCTCGCTGATTGCTAGCACAGCAGTCTGAGATCAAACTGCAAGGTGGTAGCGAGGCTGGGGAAGGGTGCCCGCCATTGCCCAGGCTTGCATAGGTAAACAAAGCAGCTGGGAAGCTCGAACTGGGTGAAGCCCATCACAGCTCAAGGAGGCCTGCCTGACTCTGTAGGTTCCACCTCTGGGGGCAGGGCACAGACAAACAAAAAGACAGCAGTAACCTCTGCAGACTTAAATGTCCCTGTCTGACAGCTTTGAAGAGAGCAGTGGTTCTCCCAGCACGCAGCTGGAGATCTGAGAACGGGTAGACTGCCTCCTCAAGTGGGTCCCTGACCCCTGACCCCTGAGCAGCCTAACTGGGAGGCACCCCCCAGTAGGGGCTGACTGACACTTCACACAGCCAGGTACTCCTCTAAGACAAAACTTCCAGAGGAATGATCAGACAGCAGCATTCGCGGTTCATGAAAATCCGCTGTTCTGCAGCCACTGCTGCTGACACCCAGGCAAACAAAGTCTGGAGTGGACCTCTAGCAAACTCCAACACACCTGCAGCTGAGGGTCCTGTCTGTTAGAAGGAAAACTAACAAACAGAATGGACATCCACACCAAAAACCCATCTGTACATCACCATCATCAAAGACCAAAAGTAGATAAAACCACAAAGATGGGGAAAAAACAGAGGAGAAAAACTGGAAACTCTAAAAAGCAGAGCTCCTCTCCTCCAAAGGAATTCAGTTCCTCACCAGCAACGGAACAAAGCTGGTGAATGACTTTGATGAGTTGAGAGAAGAAGCCTTCAGAAGATGAAACTACTCCGAGCTACAAGAGGAAATTCAAACTAAAGGCAAAGAAGATAAAAACTTTGAAAAAAATTTAGATGAATGTAAAACTAGAATAACCAATACAGAGAAGTGCTTAAAGGAGCTGATGGAGCTGAAAGCCAAGGCTCGAGAACTACGTGAAGAATGCAGAAGCCTCAGGAGCTGATGTGATCAACAGGAAGAAAGGGTATCAGTGATGGAAGATGAAATGAATGAAATGAAGTGAGAAGGGAAGTTTAGAGAAAAAAGAATAAAAAGAAATGAACAAAGCCTCCAAGAAATATGGGACTGTGTGAAAAGACTAAATCTACGTCTGATTGGTGTACCTGAAAGTGACGGGGAGAATGGAACCAAGTTGGAAAACACTCTGCAGGATATTATCCAGGAGAATTTCCCCAATCTAGCAAGGTAGGCCAACATTCAGATTCAGGAAATACAGAGAATGCCACAAAGATACTCCTCGAGAAGAGCAACTCCAAGACACATAATTGTCAGATTCACCAAAGTTCAAATGAAGGAAAAAATGTTAAGGGCAGCCAGAGAGAAAGGTTGGGTTACCCACAAAGGGAAGCCCATCAGACTAATAGCTGATCTCTCAGCAGAAACTCTACAAGCCAGAAGAGAGTAGGGGCCAATATTCAACATTCTTAAAGAAAAGAATTTTTAAACCAGAATTTCATATCCAGCCAAACTAAGCTTCCTAAGTGAAGGAGAAATAAAATCCTTTACAGACAAACAAATGCTGAGAGATTTTGTCACCACCAAGCCGGCCCTAAAAGAGCTCCTGAAGGAAGCACTAAACATGGAAAAGAACAACCAGTATCAGCCACTGGAAAAACATGCCAAATTGTAAAGACCATCGAGGCTAGGAAGAACCTGCATCAACTAATGAGCAAAATAAACAGCTAACATAATGACAGGATCAAATTCACACATAGCAATATTAACCTTAAATGTAAATGGGCTAAATGCTCCAATTAAAAGACACAGACTGGCAAATTGGATAAAGAGTCAAGACCCATCAGTGTGCTGTATTCAGGAAACCCATCTCACATGCAGAGGCACACGTAGGCTCAAAATAAAAGGATGGAGGAAGAGCTACCAAGCAAATGGAAACAAGAAAAGGCAGGGGTTGCAATCCTAGTCTCTGATAAAACAGACTTTAAACCAACAAAGATCAAAAGAGACAAAGAAGGCCATTACATGATGGTAAAGGGATCAATTCAACAAGAAGAACTAACTATCATAAATATATATGCACCCAATACAGGAGCACCCAGATTCACAAAGCAAGTCCTTAGTGACCTACAAAGAGACTTAGACTCCCACACAATAATAATGGGAGACTTTAACACTCCACTGTCAACATTAGATCAACGAGACAGAAAGTTAACAAGGATATCCAGGAATTGAACTCAGCTCTGCACCAAGCGGACCTAATAGACATCTACAGAACTCTCCACCCCAAATCAACAGAATATACATTCTTTTCAGCACCACACAACACCTATTCCAAAATTGACCACATAGTTGGAAGTAAGCACTCCTCAGCAAACGTAAAAGAACAGAAATTATAACAAACTGTCTCAAAGACCACAGTGCAATCAAACTAGAACTCAGGATTAAGAAACTCACTCAAAACCGCTCAACTACATGGAAACTGAACAACGTGCTCCTGAATGACTACTGGGTACATAATGAAATGAAGGCAGAAACAAAGATGTTCTTTGAAAACAACGAGAACAAAGACACAACATACCAGAATCTCTGGGACACATTTGAAGCAGTGTGTAGAGGGAAATTTATAGCACTAAATGCCCACAAGAGAAAGCAGGGAAGATCTAAAATTGACACCCTAACATCACAATTAAAAGAGAGAAGCAAGAGCAAACACATTCAAAAGCTAGCAGAAGGCAAGAAATAACTAAGATCAGAGCAGAACTGAAGGAAATAGAGACACAAAAAACCCTTCAAAAAATCAATGAATCCAGGAGCTGGTTTTTTGAAAAGATCAACAAAATTGATAGACTGCTAGCAAGGCTAATAAAGAAGAAAAGAGAGAAGAATCAAATAGACACAATAAAAAATGGCAAAGGTGATATCACCACCGATCCCATAGAAATACAAACTGCCATCAGAGAATACTACAAACACCTCTGGCAAATAAACTAGAAAATCTAGAAGAAATGGATAAATTCCTCGACACATACACCCTCCCAAGACTAAACCAAGAAGAAGTTGAGTCTCTGAATAGACCAATAACAGGCTCTGAAATTGAGGCAATAATTAATAGCTTACCAACTAAAAAAAGTCCAGGACCAGATGGATTCACAGCCGAATTCTACCAGAGTACAAGGAGGAGCTGGTACCATTCCTTCTGAAACTATTCCAATCAATAGAAAAAGAGGGAATCCTCTCTAACTCATTTTATGAGGCCAGGATCATCCTGATACCAAAGCCTGGCAGAGACACAACAGAGAAAGAGAATTTTAGACCAATATCCTTGATGAATATTGATGCAAAAATCCTCAATGAAATACTGGCAAACCAAATCCAGCAGCACATCAAAAAGCTTATCCACCATGATCAAGTGGGCTTCATCCCTGGGATGCAAGGCTGGTTCAATATACGCAAATCAATAAACGTAATCCAGCATATAAACAGAACCAAAGACGAAAACCACATGATTATCTCAATAGATGCAGAAAAGGCCTTTGACAAAATTCAACAACCCTTCATACTAAAAACTCTCAATAAATTAGGTATTGATGGGACGTATCTCAAAATAATAAGAGCTATCTATGACAAACCCACAGCCAATATCATACTGAATGGACAAAAACTGGAAGCATTCCCTTTGAAAACTGGCACAAGACAGGGATGCCCTCTCTCACCACTCCTATTCAACATAGTGTTGGAAGTTCTGGCCAGGGCAATCAGGCAGGAGATGGAAATAAAAGGCATTCAATTAGGAAAAGGGGAAGTCAAACTGTCCCTGTTTGCAGATGACATTATTGTATATCTAGAAAACCCCATTGTCTCAGCCCAAAATCTCCTTAAGCTGATAAGCAACTTCAGCAAAGTCTCAGGATACAAAATCAATGTACAAAAATCACAAGCATTCTTATACACCAATGACAGACAAACAGAGAGCCAAATCATGAGTGAACTCCCATTCACAACTGCTTCAAAGAGAATAAAATACCTAGGAATACAACATACAAGGGATGTGAAGGACCTCTTCAAGGAGAACTACAAACCACTGCTCAAGGAAATAAAAGAGGATACAAACAAATGGAAGAACATTCCATGCTCATGGGTAGGAAGAATCAATATCGTGAAAATGGCCACGCTGCCCAAGGTAATTTATAGATTCAATGCCATCCCCATCAAGCTACCAATGACTTTCTTCACAGAATTGGAAAAAACTACTTTAAAGTTCATATGGAACCAAAAAAGAGCCCACACTGCCAAGTCAATCCTAAGCCAAAAGAACAAAGCTGGAGGCATCACACTACCTGACTTCAAACTCTACTACAAGGCTACAGTAACCAAAACAGCATGGTACTGGTACCAAAACAGAGATATAGACCAATGGAACAGATCAGAGCCCTCAGAAATAATGCTGCCTATCTACAACTATCTGATCTTTGACAAACCTGAGAAAAACAAGCAATGGGGAAAGGATTCCCTATTTAATAAATGGTGCTGGGAAAACTGGCTAGCCATATGTAGAAAGCTGAAACTGGATCCCTGCCTTACACCTTATACAAAAATTAATTCAAGATGGATTAAAGACCTAAACGTTAGACCTAAAACCATAAAAACCCTGGAAGAAAACCTAGGCATTACCATTCAGGACACAGGCATGGGCAAGGACTTCATGTCTAAAACACCAAAAGCAATGGCAACAAAAGACAAAATTGACAAATGGGATCTAATTAAACTAAAGTGCTTCTGCACAGCAAAAGAAACTACCATCAGAGTGAACAGCCAACCTACAGAAAGGGAGAAAATTTTTGCAACCTACTCATCTGACAAAGGGCTAATATCCAGAATCTACAATGAACTCAAACAAATTTACAAGAAAAAAACAAACAACCCCATCGAAAAGTGGGCAAAGGACATGAACAGACACTTCTCAAAAGAAGACATTTATGCAGCCAAAAAACACATGAAAAAATGCTCACCATCACTGGCCATCAGAAAAATGCAAATCAAAACCACAATGAGATACGATACCATCTCACACCAGTTAGAATGGCGATCATTAAAAAGTCAGGAAACAACAGGTACTGGAGAGGATGTGGAGAAATAGGAACACTTTTACATTGTTGGTGGGACTGTAAACTAGTTCAACCATTGTGGAAGTCAGTGTGGCCATTCCTCAGGGATCTAGAACTAGAAATACCATTTGAACCAGCCATCCCATTACTGGGTATATACCCAAAGGTCTATAAATCATGCTGCTATAAAGACACATGCACACGTATGTTTATTGCGGCATTATTCACAATAGCAAAGACTTGGAACCAAGCCAAATGTCCAACAATGATAGACTGGATTAAGAAAAGGTGGCACATATACACCATGGAATACTATGCAGCCATAAAAAATGATGAGTTCATGTCCTTTGTAGGGACATGGATGAAATTGGAAATCATCATTCTCAGTAAACCATCGCAAGAGCAAAAAACCAAACACTGCATATTCTCACTCATAGGTGGGAATTGAACAATGAGATCACATGGACACAGGAAGGGGAACATCACACTCTGGAGACTGTTGTGGGGTGGGGGGAGGGGGAGGGATAGCATTGGGAGATATACCTAATGCTAGATGACGAGTTAGTGGGTGCAGCGCACCAGCATGGCACATGTATACGTATGTAACTAACCTGCACAATATGCACATGTACCCTAAAACTTAAAGTAAAATAATAAAAAATAAAAAATTTAAAAAAAAGAAAAGAGCTTCTGCACAGCAAAAGAAACTACCATCAGAGTGAACAGGCAACCTACAGAATGGGAGAAAATTTTTGCAACCTACTCTTGTGACAAAGGGCTCGTATCCAGACTCTGCGATGAACTCAAACAAATTTACAAGAAAAAAAACCAAACCACCCCATCAAAAAGTGGGCAAAGGAGATGACAGACACTTCTCAAAAGGAGACATTTATGCAGCCAAAAAACACATGAAAAAATGCTCATTATCACTGGCCATCACAGAAATGCAAATCAAAACCATAATGAGATACCATCTCATACCAATTAGAATGGCGATCATTAAAAAGTCAGGAAACAACAGGTGCTGGAGAGGATGTAGAGAAATAGGAACACTTTTACACTGTTGGTGGGACTGTAAACTAGTTCAACCATTGTGGAAGTCAGTGTGGCGATTCCTCAGGGATCTAGAGCTAGAAATACCATTTGACCCAGCCATCCCATTACTGGGTATATACCCAAAGGTCTATAAATCATGCTGCTATAAAGACACATGCAGATGTATGTTTATTGCAGCACTATTCACAATAGCAAAGACTTGGAACCAAGCCAAATGTCCAACAATGATAGACTGGATTAAGAAAATGTGGCACATATGTTACATGGAATACTATGCAGCCATAAAAAATGATGAGTTCATGTCCTTTGTAGGGACATGGATGAAGCTGGAAACCATCATTCTCAGCAAATTATCGCAAGGACAAAAAACCAAACACCACATGTTCTCACTCATAGGTGGGAATTGAACAACAAGAACACATGGACACAGGAAGGGGAACATCACACACTGGGGACTGTTGTGGGGTTGGGGGATGGGGGAGGGATAGCATTAGGAGATATACCTAATGCTAGATGATGAGTTAATGGGTGTAGCACACCAACATGGCACGTGTATACATATGTAACTAACCTGCATGTTGTGCACATGTACCCTAAAACTTAAAGTATAATAATAATAAAATTTAAAAAAAGAATATGTGTTAATATTGATGATTTTATACCAAGATTTCATAGTATAATACAAGTTCCTTTGATTTTCAAGCTCAGTTCTCCTTTTACTTCAGGGAACTTTTTAAATTACGTTTTTGTTCATAGTTTTTCTTAATTTGGGGGGATTTTCTACCTTGGGGACTCTGATAATCATTATTTGGCTACTCTGTTTTCTTTCTAACTTCTTTAATCACTTCACCTCTTCCTTCTTAATTTATTCTCAGTATTCATGGCTTTCCTGCAAATTAGGGATTCAGTTTTGAGCAATACGTAATCTATTCTATCATACATCAAATGTGTTTGTCAGATCTATAATTAGGCCATTCTATAATATTATTACATCATTGAGTTATTACATTAAGATGAGTTTTATAACTTTTTCTTTTTTTTTAAGACAGGGACTTGCTCTGTCACCCGGTCTAGAGTGTGGTGGTGATCACGGCTCACTGCAACCTTGACCTCCTGGGCTCAAGTGATCCTCTAGCCTCAGCCTCCCAAGTAGCTGGGACTACAGGCACACACCACCACACTGGGCTAATTTTTGTATTTTTTGTAGCGATGGGGTTTTGCCATGTTGTGCAGGCTGGTCTTGAACTCCTGGGCTCAAGCCATCCTCCCGCCTTGGCCTCCCAAAGTGCTAGGATTACAGGCGTGAGCCACTGTACCCAACCAAGCTTTATAAGTTCTAAGCAGAAATAACCTACTCATATGTGTTTTACTTTTCTTTGGGTAATGCTCACTTGCACTCTGAGATCTCTGTCTTTTTCTTTTCTTCATTTTTCTGTAGGAAGTTTGGGCCGGGCGCGGTGGCTCATGATTGTTATCCCAGCACTTTGGGAGGTCAAGACGGGCAGATCACGAGGTCAGGAAATCGAGACCATCCTGGCTAACATGGTGAAACCCCGCCTCTACTAAAAATACAAAAAATTAGCCAGGCATGGTGGTGGGCGCCTGTAGTCCCAGCTACTCGGAGAGGCTGAAGCAGGAGAATGGCGTGAACCCGGGAGGTGGAGCTTGCAGTGAGCCACTGCGCACTCCAGCCTGGGCAACAGAGCGAGACTTCGTCTCAAAAAAAAAAAAAGAAAGTTTGTTTAGTTGCTAGGCTACGTATTTTCTTCTTCAATGCTTAATATTGGCAGCTTTATCCAGGATTTCTGTTTTCCCCTACAAAATGTGGCGAATTTTTCTTGTCACTACTCAGGCTTACATGATATCTGGTTGGCACTCTCTCTGAATTACAGTTTGAGAACTGGGGTTTTGCTATTACATGTACTTTTTAGATTTTTTAGGTTGAGCAGTTTACAAAAAAAAGCTCTATTTGTTTGAGTGCAGTCATTTTCGGATAGCCAGGTCTCTGCTCTGTGTGCTGAGATTGTGTTAAGTGTCTTTTAGTAGAATTGATTTCACTGAGTTCAGGTGTATATTATTCCTACGGAAGATTCCATTTATGGTTTTGACTATTCACCTGGAACACAGTGACCCCTGGTGGTTTCTCCTGCCTTGGCTGAGAACCTGAGACCTGCTGTTGGCAGAGAGAACGGTCTGTTTTTAAGGGGCTTTTCAGAAATTTTCTCCAGGCTACTTAATTGCCTTATTAATCTGCATTTCTCTAAATTGAGAAATAATAAGAATTCTCAGAATGTTTTCAATTCATCCTCTTTCCACTTTATGGCATTGGAGAGGTACAGAAGGAAATGAGGACTAAACTGCAACATACCAGAATCAGTTACTTTTCAAAATGTATATTATGTGGTTGAATATCTTTCCATGTTTGGATGCTGACAGAGAGTTTATTGCTTGGTTGTATCAGAGAATAGTGGTTGTCTACACTCATTATATCTTCTTTCTTTCTTTCTTCTGTAGAATATTTGTTCTATCGCTGTATACATGGCTGTTCAGAATAAAAATTCCATTTGCCAGTGTCTGTTGTAAGCAGGTGTGTGCATGTCACTAAGTTTGGCCATTAAAACACGGGCAGAAATATTTTCCAGCATTTGCTACTAAATATCCTTAAAAGATAGCAGGCATGTTCCATTTGCTCTTTTCTCCTCTTCATTCTGCTGCTGGCTTAATATAAAAAGGTAATGGATAGAACTCCAACCACCATCTTGGAAAATGAGAACAAGAATTTTACTACAGGAATAAAGGAGTCAAAATCTGGGATAAGCCTAGGTCACTGACAGCTACATGATGCCACCAGGATTCCTTTATTTGGAAGAAAAAAAGCAGCACATTCTTAAACTTACTACTCTTTGGGGATTTTTATCACATGGAGTTAAACTTGACCCAAATGGATACTCTAGTTTTAATAATTTCTGCTCATTGTGCTAAGTATCGGATGAGGTAAGATTCTATGATTCAAACTTTTCCCTACATTATATCCAGTGCCTATGTTTAGCTAATACTTTAGCGGTGACTGGTCATTTAAAAAGTATTTTCATATATAGAGATGTAGATGTAAATTACACATATGTAAATATAATTTTGGTACATTTTCAAGAGATTTGTCATAAAGTTGGTCATAATATTCCTTTATTATGCTCCAGTCTCTTCTATATCTGTACATCTATCTCTTTTTTCATCCTTACTATTTTAGTTGCACCTAGTCTCTTTTTCTTTTCAGCAATATCACAAAATTTGTCTATTTTCATGTTTTTCAAAGAAACAGCTTTTGGTTTTCTACAAAGTACTTTAGCTCTCTTTTATTTTATTAATTTTAGTTCTTGTCTTATCCCTTTCTTCTATTTCCTCTGCATTTATTTAGCTGTTCACCTTTAATTTCTTAATTTAGATGCTTAGCACATTGATTTTCAGCTCTTTCCTTTCT
This sequence comes from Pan troglodytes, assembly GCF_028858775.2. Lineage (NCBI taxonomy): Eukaryota > Metazoa > Chordata > Mammalia > Primates > Hominidae > Pan > Pan troglodytes. Next base: position 132,718,459 of record NC_072403.2, read on the forward strand.
AATTTTACTACTTATGTTCAGAATTTTTCTCTAAGGTATTAACTTTGCTGTCTCCCACATATTTTGATATGTTCTATATTCTTTATTATTTAGTTATAATTGCTTTAAATTTTATAATTTATTCTTTTACCTATGAGCAGTTTAAAAATGTGTTTTAATGCCCAATTTCCAAACTAATCACTGTGCTCAGAAAACACCCCATAGTCTAGTGTTATATAATAATGCTTTCTAAAAATACATTGATGCTTGATTGTGGCCAAGTAAATGGTCATGTTTTAAAAAATATCCTGTTTGTGTGTTTGAGAGGATTGTTTCTTCTATAATTATTAGAGAGCAAGTTCTATAAAGGTAAGGGTTTCCATGTGACTAGTTGCCCTACATTAATCCCCAGTTTATGGTTACTGTCCCAACATAATAAATTGTGGCACTCCTCTTGCTCACAAAAGTATGCCATAAATTATTTTACCTTAAGCATTACATTATTACTAAGTCAAATATTAACTCATGCTTGTTAATTGCATAACTCAAGTGTTCTCTATCCTAACTCATGTTTTGGTCATTTGATCTCTTGATTAATGAGAAAAACCTGCTGAAATATCCCACAGTGATGGTACATTCATAAATTCCTTTCTGCAGTTTCATTAATTTAATTTATGCTAAAAGTATTTTATTAGGTATATATATGTTTACAATTGTTATAGTTTCTAAGTGAATTGAATCTTTTTTTTCCAGTGACTTATTTATTTATTTATTTTTACTAATTCTTTGTCTTTGTTAGCTTTTTTAACTTAACCAAACAAACAAAATCTAAGTCACGTAGCTTTCTTTTGGTTTGTATTTTCCGGGTCAACATTTTTGTTTTCTCTTTTACTTTTTAAACTTTTTCCTTTATGGCTTACATGAGGAAGCCAAGGCAAATCTGAAAGGGGCACTTATCAGTCAAGGTCACCAAACTAGCAAGATACAGAGCCAGAACTCAAAATCAGGTCACCTATTCAAAATGTCCTATCGTGAAGGATATGCACAGACATCGACTCAATGCCTACCAAGTCTGTGCCAAGTACTGTACCAAGAGCTTTATATGCCTTATCTCCGCTATTTCTATTAAACTCTAGTGCCTCTTCAGGTCATATATGACATAGTATGCCAGGAATATTCTAATATATATTAAATAATAAAAAGAATAACAAGGGAATCATTTGAAGGTATTTTCTTTTTTGTACTAGATAAATGGTGCACTATGAAAGCAGAACAGCTTTGAAATTGAAGGAAAAATTAATGGTTTTAAATCTAGGTTAGATGTGCACATGATTTCTTCCCTTTCCAGCTGTTGTTAATGAATGCTTCAGGTCAGCCTGTCTGCACTTTGGCTCCTCTTAGATGGAAGTAACATGTATATGTTGCTATTTTTGAAACCTCAAAGGGTGGTAGGCACAGTCTCCTGATGTGAAACTCATCAGAAATGAACGCCTTTATTTAACCTACAATCTCACCATTTATGAAACTGCTGGTTTGATATCAGAGCCTCAAGTGATACTTCTCAGGAACCTGCTCCAAAGGTGAGATCCCGTGGAAGTAGAAGGGCTCTTTACTTTTTTCTTTCTTTCTTTTTTGAATTCTCTGTTTAGATTAAACCTGATTGTAATTGCAAGATGCCCAAGTCTTTTAGATTGACTCTTTTCAACAGTTACACAGAATACCACAGCTCAGGGTCCCTTTGAATAACTTTGACACTTATTTACCTTGACTTTCTGTTTGCAGCCTCTCAAGCCTAGTTTTGATTGGGCCTACTGCGAAAAGAAGAAAGGGGAAAAATTCTGTGCTGCAGAAGAGAATTGCGTCCCTGTTTAGTTTAGCTTGTTTCTCTCTGGAAAACAGTCATCACATTTACTTTTTAGTGGCACAGCAGGTGTTACCTCACATGGCTACTGAGTGACAAGCTCCCGGTACAGGCCCATTGTACCCCAGAACCTGAGACTTCACCTGCCCAAGGCAAGGAGGCTACAGGGGTTTTTTTGCTAGCTCATCACTGAGGTTGTTTTGTTAGGATTCTACTTTGACCTTGCTAACTCATTCATTTATTCAATAGACTTTATTTATTCAGCACCTTCTATGGGCTAAGTACTGATCACAATCTACTAAGAAGACAAGGAATAGTAATGATTAAAAAAATAGACAGCATAATATCATAGGCAACACTAGGAAATTTAAAACACACAGTGAATCCTCTAAGTTTCTCCCTAATATATCAGTTCCCGTATATATGAATATCCCCTAATATATGAGTTTCCTTCCTATTATTGTTCATGTTCATTTCTGGTACCCCCATTGCAGAAATTGCACTACCAATTTTTGCATGTCCCCATGTACCTTGCTGGACCTGAACTGATATTCTCCGTCACCCTTACTCTAAGATGTTCTTGACAGTAATCTCTATTAGGGGAACAACCAAGTCTGTCTTTTTTAACATAGTCCTCAGCAGTTAGCAAAGTACCTAGTACATAGTTACATGTTTAATAAATATCTACCAAGTATATAAATTAAAGGACAATCTTGCAACTGGTATGAACCATTGCTAGGTATTCAAAACCCATCTATTTCCCAGCCCATGCCTCCATGTCTGCAAGTCACAAATCTCCATTCTGGCTCACATACTCATGTGGCCACAGCTGGAACACCATTCCCTGACACACTTCCTCCTTTCCACTCTCTGAATCAATGGCTCCTCTGGGATTCCCATATCTCTCCTTCCTTGGTTTGCTCCATCCTGCTGTTATCCCATTTCTGACTCTTACAGCTTTACCTGACTCTGACATCTTCCTTAAAGATTCAAAGCTATAAGAACACAAAGCCTGCTATGGAAGATAGCCAGATCTTCTGGGAAGAAAATAGCATACTCGTGGGTATTTGACAGCGATGCCTTCGTAAATAATAAGTTATTTGACATTCAAGACTATTTAAGGAGGGGTGTGTGTGTGGAAGAAGAGTCAGCTGCCAGGGAGGTTGAATTAGTACAAAGGTCACGGTTGTGCTGCACATATTTTTGTAAGATACCATATCTAATTGTAAGGCAGTTAGATTGTGCTTATTTCAGACTGTCGGGGTTTTTGGTTTAATGAGACAGTGCATTGCGTCTTCACAGATCGCTGACCATTGTTTGAAGCATTGTGATGATAACTGCATTTAAAGTTATTGAGCTTGGGTTTAAATAAATTACACAGAGGTCAAAGAACATGTATTTGGTGTTCCATAAAGAAGCAGAACCAGTGAATCACAGCTTCTGACGGAAAATAAAATCTTTATTTTAAAAATCACACCCCACATCTCTCTCCTAGGAGTTTTTTAGACATTCCATATTTTGGAGTGTGTAAATGACTCCCTGAAATTTCTCTATAGGTTATGTAACACATTTGCAGATGTCTTATGTAACTAGATTAAAACTAAGTAACATGCACTAAAACTCAGCTTGTTATGTACTTTGAACTTATGGCTAAACAATGAGTTTTGAATTTATTTTCAAATAGATGGAGAGGGAAGCCTTTTTTGAAACAAACACACATGTTGTTGGTTTCTGTGGATTTTATAAAAAATCTGTAGTTTTGTGGAAAGCATTAGTGTCATTTTTATAAACTTTGTTTTGGTATCTTCTCAGTTTTGATAGTAAGCACATTTAAAATAAATACAGATATTATATTCAGATAAAATAATATATTAGATAATAAATTTCAATAAACAGTACTTTAATGAAAGAAAAATAGATAAGCGGGTAAGTGAACTCAAGCTATTTGCCAGAGTTTATTTTAAGGGCTTCCATATATTATCATATCTACTCTGTGCCACAACTTTATTGTACATGGGCTACCATCCCTATTTCAAATATGAGGGAACTGAAGCACAAAGAAATTAAGCAACATGCCTCAAATTATACAGCTAATAAAAGAGAGTTCCATGATTTAAATTACAAAATGTATACCACTACTTTATCCCATTGTCTAAATTTTCAAGTTTTACTTAACATTACATTTAGGAAATACTTAGATATATCCACTTAAATGAGATATAATACAATTATTTACAGTAATACAAATACCCTAATAATCAATGGCACAATAGAGTCTTTTATTTTACAGGATAAAGAATATATAGGCTGGCCATGGTGGCTCACACCTGTAATCCCACTATTTGGAGAGGCCAAGGTGAGAGAATCACTTGAACCCAGGAGTTTGAGAACAGCCTGAGCAACATGGCGAGACCCTGTCTCTACAAACATTTAAAGATTAGTCAGGCATAGTAGTGTATGCCTGTGGTCTCAGCTACTCAGGAGGCTGAGGGGAGAGGGTCGCTTGAGCTCAGGAGGTAAAGGCTATAGTGAGCTGTGTTAATACCACTGTACTCCAGCCTGGGTGATAGGATGAGACCTTGTCTGGTTAAAAAAAAAAAATCTATATATACAACAGGCTTAACAAAATGTTACATACAAATTTGTGGCAGATTCTGTAAATTACTGCATTAAAAATCTGTTTCAATTCCTTTTCCCCGTGTCCTCTATAATACAACTGGCTAAAACATTAAAATACTTAACTTCATGGTGTCCTCTTCTGGTAGAAATAGTCATGTGATTCAGTTCTTGCCAAAGAAACATAAGCACAAGTGTGAGGGTTCTGCAGTTTCTGCACCCTTTACCTTCTTGCCTGGGAGAGAGGCATGAGACAGAGTTGCAGCCATCACCACCAAGAACAGTAGCCCTGTGAGTGAGAAGGGGCTTACTTCCAAAATGGCATTGGTGAACTCTACCTACCATATAGAGGGCTACCCTACACCTCTAGATCCATAATATAAATAAACTTCTATATCTTTAGAGGGATGGAATTGAAATAATAAGACAAGTGTCATCTATTGTTTTATGTATTCTATATAGCATCTTAAGGACATGGGTTAAAAGATTTCTTTTTCTTTAATGGGCAGAAATGTAAAAAATTCAAACAATAGTATGACCCAGTCTTTCAGTATGTGTCTCAGTTCAAGGGTCTGGACAGTCTTAAGTCTCTGAAGAATATTAGATTGCTAGGAAGACAGTTAAAAAATCAGATATATTCTACCTGGGGAGTTAGAAAGAAAACTCTGAGTTTTCTTTTGTTTGTTTGTTTGTATTGTTTCTAAGTGCTTTTCATAATAAAAAAGTAGCTACATTGATAATAGATTACCTTTGATTACTAATTACAGCTTATATTAAAAATATGCATGATTACTAAAAAGTCTAGAAGATAACACTGCTCTAACCACATTAATCAATAAGAGATTATTGGTTAAGGATTAATCTAATACTTTGGATAGCTAGATTTTAACTGAAAGATATAAGTAAAATATTAAGTCTACTGCTATCTACTTTGAATGTACTTTTAAAAATCTGTATGATTCAAGAATATTCTCTATTGCTGTTATTGATTATTAATAAGAACCATGTCACTAACTCCATATCTTACTCTTTTTCATTTCATATTAAAAACAAAAAAATAGCTAGAGTAGCAGCCTGTGTTCTTCTTGGCTTGCCTTTCCTGGAAAGGAACCTCCACTATATAAGTGAATGAAGGTGAGAGCAATAGGGCACCAGTGTTCTTGGCTTTCTCAGCCTGGAGTAGCACTTCAACCCTACATGTGGGAGCTGGATAGAGAAAGAAAGTCCTAAACTTCTCAGTCATTCATGCATGGAATAGAGCCTCTGAAACACAGAGATAAAAGCTTCAGAAATACTAATGGCCTGCTCCTCCTCAAGAGATACCGAATCCTTCTACTGGGAGCCAGAGTGAAGTGTAGCATGTATTCAGGGGGAGAGGGAGCCCTGTGTTCTTGGCTGCAACCTGAAGTGGAGTTCCTACCATGTGGAACTGAGATATGGAAGGGAGGAAATAGCTGTTATGGCTCAAATGCCACAGATTCTTGCTGTTCATAGTGAGATATAGTAGAGACTTTAAATGCTTGTTTATTTATATATAATTTTCAGCAGTTATGGTTGTCTCACTAGGAAGAAGGTCCATGGAGTTCCTCACTTCATCATTCTGGAGGTCCTATTCTTAGTCTTAAGTCATGGGCCTGGCCCCTGGTTTTCTCTGCTTTCCAGATGTAAGAGATGAAAGCCTCTATATAAGTACTAAGGAGGCCATCTGGCTTTCACATTTGACTTGTAATTGCCTTTTAATTGTTCTAAGCCTTTCTTTATATTTTTTAGAATTTCCATCAAGCTCAGCAATAGACATCAAATTCCATATTCCTATTTTCCCTATACTTTTTAAAAACCTGATAATATCACCAGCAAATGCAACCTCTTCCATTGGAATATCATTCTAATTAATACCAGTGAAAGTTTTAATAATTGAACTGACACTTTGTGTTAGGATCTATCTGTGCTTTACCAATCACCGGTGATGAGGTTCACTCTGCTAGCTGAGTGATTAGAAGATGATCTAACACAATGTTCAGGACTCTATTATGAAAATCCTTGGGGATTATACCTGTGGAAAGGATATGATGGAGAAGAATGAGGCAGAGGGATAAACTCAGCTGAAATGGTCTCAGTCAACCCCAAGGTGAGTTATGAAGCTGAAATGTCCATTAGAATTGCCTTTCAATGGGCTAAAATATCCAGCCTTTATACTACTACTTTGTTCATCAATGCATGTGGGCCATGCCTGAAAGGGCATGACATTGGGTGAAGAGAATCCCTGCAGCTAAGGCAAATTCATAAAGGGGTTGGCATTTGGAGGATTTCAACCACTAGGCCTTCCAGCAGCTGAGATAACAAATCCTTCATTGAAGGTAAATCAAAGTGATACATGACCACATCCAGTTCTAACCTAGTTCCAAAGATTTGGGAGCTTTAAGACTCTCTAGAATTTGGACTTTATATAAGCATTGAACTAATTCATGAACTTACCTTTGAAGATTCTATCCCTCTGTATTAGCCTCAGTATATTAAAGGGCTTGGGAGTAATATGCAAGTAATTCTTGTGTACATCTTAGAAGTGGCAAGACTTCTCACACAAGTGTACTCTGTACACTGGCCAGGGAGAACTCTATTTGCCTTTGCCAACTCCAATCTGAGTTTTCATTCCAAATTCACTGTTGATACAGACCTATGTTTTACTTTAGGATTCAAAGTTTCAAGAAACCTCATGTAGCTCAACCCCATATTCAAGATCTATCTTTTCCATCAATTGAATCCATTGCCACAATTATAACAAATTATTGGAGGGAAAAACAGAATCAAATGCAGGTCTTCAAATATGACCTGGATATTGAGCCCAAATATTAAGCATTTTAATAGAAATAGAGTTAGTTTCATAGGTTAGGTTTGAGGAAAAATAAAAGAAATAGATATACTCTCTCTAAATTTATTATTCTTTCTGAGTGATTTACATTTAATATGTAAGTTAGATAAAATTTTCTTTTTATTAATAATATGACAATAATTTCAGAGAAGATGTCTCATTTTTTCTCAACATATTCTTTTAATCTACCTACACATTCACTAAATGAAAGTTGTGTCTTAGCCTGCCAAATACAGTCATTGTGTTTCAGATTCCTTGAGCACAACTTTGTATAAGCTGTAATGTCGGCATCATCTGGTTAACCTCCAGTGGGGAATCTAAGGTTCCAAAGAGTTCACTTAGCAACTTTAAGGCAAAACAAAGACTGGAAACCAGGCATTTGGATTGCAGTTTCTGTAGACTTTTTGTTCACTTGCCTCAAAAAGTCTAAAATTCTCACTTTCATCTTTAATCATAATTGTAGTTCCTTTTCAGACTTGTGTATAATATCCCAGACTCCTGTGTGAAGCAGTTTTATTATTTGTTTCTTGGAAAAATATATAAAAACTAAAATAACTATCTATCAAAAAATAAAATCCTTACTATTTCCCTTGAAGCTATTATTCTATTATAAATAGTAGTTAAGTATTTACTCTAAATGAGGTTCTGTTCAAGAGATGGGAACAAAATATCCCTTACAGTCTAATTGCTGAAGCAAGTGAGTGAATGCATAATTATGGTGTAGCATGTTAGATCCTTTACAGGAGAAAATTTCAATATGTCGCAGAGATCCGTAGGCTGAAGAACAAAAATTAGGAAAAAGCTTTCCACAAGAAACAACATTTAAGCTACAACTTAAATGATGGAGAGAGGTTTACTTAGAGGGTTGGGAAGGACACACCATGCATGAAACTTAGCACAAATGTGAAACTGTACTTGCTTTAAGAAGGAAGGTAGGAGATCACAAAGACAAATAAGTCTTATGATTACTTACTAATTATCTAAGATGACATGGACATCTTATCATACTTTATCAAAAAGGATATTGAAGGCTAAAAGATACAACACATTACCAATAGCTTCACAGTTTAGTATAAGTTAGAGATGGTACTAGAAAGGAATGGAGAAGATAGGAATGGTGCAACTGTGTAAAATGTGACCTGAAAGGAACCTAAAGACTCACTTGCCAAGGACTGTCTACCTCACTGAGCTGCCACAGGGCTCCTGGATGCAACTTCAAAACAAAGCCCTAATAGGTTAATGTATTTTCATCAATGAAGAATGATGACTTTACTAGAGCAACCGAAAAAAAGACTGTCTGAGCCCACAGGAAAGGAACAGAGAGGATGGCTGAGGCTGAGTAGGGTGAATCTCAGAGGATACCTGTAGAAGGACAGGAAAGTCCCTTGATCATTAGGGATGGGGGCACCAAAAGGGAATAAAGTCTATCCAAGTTATTTGGCAGGGTTTAGTCCCTGTAAGTAATTATGGAAAGAAATGGGTGCAAAGTGGTTGGTTTGCATTTGTTAATAAAGAAAAATTTAAGGGCAGACAAGGATTTCCTATTTCCTTGGGTAACGCATTAAAGCATAAATAAAAATATCTGCTTTCCAACAGATGGTGTTTTTTTAGGAAAAGAGCAAGATTAGGAGAATGCTAAAAGCAGCCATATCTTATTTTTGTGTAACATTTCTGGTTTTATGGCATAAAATAAGATAGACCCCTACATTTTGAAATAAAGAAGGAAAAAATGTAAATTATACAGCTGACCCTGTAAAATCACAAAAGGAAAAATGAGTCTTTAACTGAAAAAGGTTTGTTAAGGTTGGGAGCTGGCCAAACCATCTTCTCCCAGATGATTTACAGTCAGTAAAAGGTTATCTGCAATTCTAAAATTGCAGAGCTCTGTTTTCTAATCTGAATAAGAAGTAAACTTTGTCATAAGTTTTGGAAGAAAATCACTGTTTTAGATTAAGGCTTCTCATTTATATTCACAATCCTGTGGTTGGTGAAGCTTAGTGGCTAGAAAACTGGAATGGTAAGAATAATAAATGATAGCTCATTAAGCAATTTATCCATGTTAGGTGTTATTCTAAGTTCTTTAGTTATACATTTTTTCACTGTATCCTCCTAACAAGACTATGAACTAGAATTATTATTATCCCAAACTTACAGATGGGATGCACTGGGCAGGTGTCTCCTACTCAACAACATACAGTAAGCGGCAGAACAGGACAAGAACCCAGAAGGCAGATGCAGCCTATTCTCCGACTGCCAGTTAAGTAGAGATTTCTTCTTTTTCTGCTGCATTATGATGTCACAAGAAACACAGCAAAAGCTGTAATCGGGGTTAGGGTATATTAGCTAGGACATTTGGGTGGAACTAGACATCAAGAAACCTGGGTACATGACCTTGTTCTGACCCTGAAGTGCCATATTCTCTTTGGGCATGTTCTTCCAATCCTCTGTCATTAGGTTTCTCATCTGTGCTAAAAATAAAAGATGTAATAATCTTTATAATACTAATGGTTCAGAATTTTGGAATACTAGTTAAACTTAACTACTCACAAGACTCTTAGCTTTCAGAGCTCAAAGTCAGGTATGTGTCTGTCATTCATGATTTTCCCACTCTTTTCTGACATACCTCAAGTAATCACAGAGAACCATGTGTTATTGGCACTGAATTGCAGCTTGCCTTCAGTCTTTTTATTCCTTTACAACTGGGTCAGGTTTAGCTCAGTGTGATTGCATCTAGTGTCATAGCAGATACCGTGTTTTCTCTGATAGTGTTTTCTGAAGTAAGATGTATCCCCAACATACAAGATCTTCAATGAAAACATAGTGAATTGTGCTACCCTTTGACAGCTTTAGTAGAATCATGAAATTAAAAACAAATCATTCAACCGAGGATTTCTAGGGGGTTTGCAGAGTATTCCAGGGCTATTCTTATGTTTGGGCTATTAATGCCATAGAAACAGGGAAATAATGGAGGACTCTTGAAGGAAAGTAGTTCTATATTCCTCAAAGGAAGCACACAGATTTCATAGGCTGGGCTTGAGCAGCTACTAATTAACCATGGCCCCAGCAAATATACACACATATCATTAGAAAAAATATCAGTGGATATAGTATATACCATATCCATATCTATATACATACATGCTATATATATATTTTGTATATAAACCAAATATGTAGAGCTGTTCATTGATAACCATGTTTTAAATCTTCTATTCAATCACCAGCCTGAAGGTCTCCCTTTTTTCAATAGGAACAGTTGTTTGTAAGATGTATAATTTGGTTATGGAAGTTGCAATTATTTTTCATATGTGTTTTTTCTTGGAGTTCAGGTCACCTGTCTTCTTTATAATATAGGCCAATTCCTGTGAGGATTTGTTTGGTGCCTGAGGGGAAAGAACCCTTTATGCTTTTCTTTCTGGGCACTTCACACCAGGCTTTCCCTTAGAGTTTTTATGCACTTTGCTTTGAGCTTTCCCTCAGAACTAGTGACTCCCAGATATAATCTCCAAATTCTTATTCCAGATACTGTTTGCATTCAGTAGCTGCCTGTGGTTATGTTTCTCCACATGTTGGTTATTCTTGGGCTTTCTTATTGTTGTTTGCTTTCAGGTACTCATCAGAACAGAAATGTTACAGCTGCTTCTGAGATGCTGCAGCAAGCATGGCTTGGGGCTAAAATGTGACAGACTTGTATTGACTTCCTGTCACCTAAGATTTCATTTATAGCTAGTGGCAGCCTCCAAGGCCTCTGGCTTCCCTCTTGTATTCATATGAATTAATGCAACATCAGCCCCCCAAATGTAAATACTAAAGTTTTGAAACCCAGGTTTACATTACTAGAAAAGCTTCTCCTTTAGCATCATCACAGAAATTAATTGACAAATGATAGCATTTCTGTAGCAACAGAAGTAAAATTCTGGGTATATATACAGTATGTTGGCAACACAAATTCGTTCATTCCTACCATCAGACATGGCTCTAAAATGTTTAATGTCTCCTTCTCTACCTATCTTAGACCCAGCTTACTTCTTATCATGATGACTATGACCTCTTACTAAACAAATTCAGCCATATTGATTGCTTTGCCTCTGGATTCTGAAAGTATTCAATATTTCAGTCCTATAGCTTTACCCTCAGTTATAATATTATATATATATATACACTGTTTTATACTTAAACAGTGTTACATGTATGGATTCTTTCCCTAGTGAGAGTAAGAGTGTGAAAGTAAGTACTATACCTTCTACCTCTTCAGCATCTTCTATATTATCTTGCATGGATCTAGGAAATGTAGAAAACACTCACTGGTTCAGGAATTTTATCTGATTGGAACACTTTAATAATTTTTCACACCCAGAATCAGTGAGAATGTAGAAAAGAAGAAACTCATAAATTTGGTGTTAATGTAAATTGTTGCAAATTTCATAAGGCATTTTGACATTAGCTGTCAACATTTTTAAGTATGAATATATTTGAATCAGGAATTTCAGTTCAAGAAATCTAGTCTATGAATATTATCACAAGCAAATAAAGATACATTAGGGCATTTTGTACTAACATTATTTATATTAGCAATAAAAGTGGTGTCAAACATTGATCAGTATGAGATTGGTTAAATAATGGCATATCAATACCAGAGACCATGAAGCAATGCCTCAAAAAAGTAGACCTCAATATCTAATCAAAAGAAAGTTTCTGCAATAGCATTAACAATAACCAAAACCACAAATAGACAACAAACCAAAAAACATTTAAAAAAAAACTATGTTGCAGAATATAATGTATAGAACAGCCCATTCTGGTAGCACAAACATACCACATGTGCCAACTGTGGGTATGCATACCAACTGGAGAAGGAAAAAGGAGTCATTTTCACTTTGACTAATATTTTGCATAAATTTATTTAATTAATAATTTATTTGAATGCCTGTTATGTTCCAGATACTGTGCTACATGAGGATTTCATTTTAATGCTTTCAATCGTATTTCTTTAGTCACTTAAAAATATTTGTTTTTTCTTTAAATACATATTTTTAACAATAAATATTATCATGGTTCATCACAAAATTTATGTTTTTAGGAGTAGTGAAATTTGTTTAGATAGGTCACTCAAGAAAAATGGCAAGATTATGTTCTAAACAAGTCAGTGCTGTAACCATGTATAATTTAAGCTTATCAAAACTGCATTATGTGAAAATCCCTAAAACAAATTCCTGTATGTGCATACGGCATACATATAGCTGCATATCACGTTTTTGTTTTTGTTGTTGTTGTTGTTGTTGTTTGTTTTTGTTTTTGTTTTGAGACGGAGTCTCGCTCTGTCGCCCAGGCTGGAGTGCAATGGCACTATCTCTGCTCACTGCAAGCTCCGCCTCCCGGGTTCACGCCATTCTCCTGCCTCAGCCTCCCGAGTAGCTGGGACTACAGGCGCCTGCCATCATGCCTGGCTAATTTTTTGTATTTTTAGTAGAGACGGGGTTTCACCGTGTTAGCCAGGATGGTCTCGATCTCCTGACATCGTGATCCACCCGCCTCGGCCTCCCAAAGTGCTGGGATTACAGGCGTGAGCCACCGCGCGCAGCCATATCACGTTTTTAATAGGAAGTACTGAAAGAAGTGTGGTTTTTTTAGACAGACCACAATGAAAAAGGAAATAATTGCCTTAAAAGTTGTCTCACAGTTCTGAGAATTACATGAAACCATAGCACCTCCAATTGGACATGACTTGAGGCATCACCTTGTCATCTACCTCTCTAAAGGAGACTTTGAGAGAGATTGAGAGGGAATCTGTTTTTTTGTTTGTTTGTTTGTTTTGCATTTTCCAGGTTTTAGAGGATACCTACATTTCTTGGCTCATGACCCCTTCCTTCACTTTCAAAGTTAGTCATGACTGGTCAAGTCTTTCTCATACTGCACCACTCTGACACTCCGTGTTTGTAGTCAAATTGTCCCTCTCCTTTCCTCTAATAACCATTGTGATTACATTGGGCCTATCCGGATAATACAAGCTAATCTCCCTGTGATGGTTAATATCGAGTATCAACTTGATTGGATTGAAGAATGCAAAGTATTGTTCCTGGGTATGTCTGTGAGGGTACTGCCAAAGGAGATTAACATTTGAGTCAGTGGACTGGGAGAGACAGACTCACCCTCAATCTGGGTGGGCACCACCTAATCAGCTGTCAGAGTGGCTAGAATAAAGCAGGCAGGAAAAGATGGAAGAGCAGACTTGCTGAGCCTTTCATCCTTCAACTTTCTAGCATGCTGGATGCCTCCTGCTCTTGAACATCAGACTTCAAGTTCTTCAGCTGTTGGACTTTCGGACTTACCCCAGTGGTTTGCCTGCCACAGACTGAAGGCTGCACTGTTGCTTCCCTACTTTTGAGGTTTTGGGACTCGAACTGATCCACCACTGTCTTCCTTGCTGCTCAACTTGCAGACAGCCTATCGTGGGACTTTACCTTGTGACTGTGTGAGTCAATTCTCTTTAATAAACTCCCTTTAATATGTACATCTATCCTATTAGTTCTGTCCCTCTAGAGAACCCTGACTAATACATCTCAAGATCCTAAATATAGTCACATCTTCAAGGTCCTTTTTACTGCATACAGTAACATAGTCACAAGGTTCTGGAGATTTGGATGTTGACATCTTTGTGGGGCCATTATTCAGCTGGCTACAACTAGTAAATAAATTCAGGCCAGTTTGAATAAATTCTCAAGATTTCTGTTTCAATAGCAATGAATTGGAAACAGGCTACATCACTGAAAATGCGTAGCATAATTCATCTGTTACTGAGTGGGGTGGTGTGCTAGCAGAAAAGAACATGGAGTGACAGGACACTTTCATTGCCCTTAAAGAACTCCAGGAGACAGACAGACAAATATTTACAGTATGATGTATTGCAGTGAAAAGCAAAAGAGATTTGATTAGGGAAAGCTTCGGAGAATAGACAACCCTTACAGGAGCAAGGATTAAAGTAATATAGAGTCGTCAGGAAGGTAAAGCAGGTAGGAGGAAGAAGACTGGAGGCATAGGAAAAGGAAGAAGCATACACAAAGGTGGACAAGATTTATGAGTATGGGATGTTCAGAGAACATCAGTTTAAATTTGGCTGCAGCAGAAGGTTCAGGTTAAGGAGTGGGGAGCGAGAAGATTTGAACATTTGTCAAGAGCCAAAGAAATTTGAAATGTATCTTCAGTTTCACCATAATTACTCCATGAGATGGACAGACTGTACCTGTCTATCAGTCAGCGATTAGTACTCATTGAAGTAACAGAATCAGGGGATTCTCTCTCGACTCCCATGAGAGAGTTTGTAATTTCCTGCTTAACCTCATAATGGCTATCAGAAATCCTTAGAGACTATGGAGAAATTCTGAATCTTTTTTTTTTTTTTTTTTGAGATGGAATTTCACTCTTTTTGTATAGGCTGGAGTGCAATGGCACTCTCTCAGCTCAATGAAACCTCCACCTCCTGGGTTCAAGTGATTCTCCTGCCTCAGCCTCCCAAGTAGCTGGGATTACAGGTGTGTGCCACCACACCCCACTAATTTTGTATTTTTAGTAGAGGTGGGGTTTCACCATGTTGGCCAGGCTGGTCTTGAACTCCTGACCTCAGGTGATCTGCCCACCACGGCCTCCCAAAATTCTGAATCTCATAGGTGGTAAAAGCTAAAAATGACCTTAAAACCATCTTTTTAAGGATACTGCCAAGTGTGTTACATACAATGTTAGACCTGGAAAATATAAATTAGAGACCCCTCAGAAAAAATTTGATGGTCAAAAAGGTTTGAAAACCACTGTATATTATATATCCCATTTTAAGATTAAAGCTTCACAAGTATATTAGCATATTAATTAACCTGAAATTGTGCAAAAAATCATTTTTATTCATAATTTAATAGATTTTATAATCAAATAAAATTTGTATTTCCCTTGGTTTGTTTGTTTGTTTTCCCAGAGGATCTTTGAAAGGGGGTCCATTGAATAATACTCTGGAAAAATAACTAATCCAGTGCTTCTCAATGGTTGTTTCTGGCCTAGCAGCATCAGTACCACCAGGGAACTGGTTAAAAATGCAAATTGTCAGGCCCCTTCCAGACCTACTGAATCAGAAACTTTGGGGGTGGAACTAACAACCTATTTTAATAAGTCATCCTGGTGATTTTCACGCCACCCAAAAGTTTGAGAAACACTGCTCTAATCCAATATAGTTGCACAGGTGAGAATGTTCAGCCCCAGAAAGTTCAAATGCCCCTTCTGCCCCTGCAGGTCAGATTTTCACCTTGGTCATTGTGAGATCTTAGGCACCCCAAGTTTCAGATTATTCTGCCAATTAATCATCAACTCTTCCTGATGCTCCACAGTGATACACATTTCCAGCATCCACCTTAGAGCAACAGATTGTACAGTTGCCCTCCTTGCAGAGGATTTACTTTCTTATGCTTTGATTCCATATCTCTATGGAGTGTTTATAGCTTGAATGGAAATAATATGTCTTAATACTGCCTGGGCCCCTACTTTAAAACAAATATGAATAGCAGATCAAATTATAGCATCTTTGTGTACAAAAGTCTTTTGCTATCTTTTATTCAAGAAATTATTTAGAAAAGCCCCATGATTCTTCTCTGTAGGCCACCTTGTCTTTCTGAAGTGCTCTGGAAGTAATCTAGCATCATGAAGTATTACTAACAAATTATTAAAGAAGGGCTACTTAGCGAAGCAAAAAAATGAGGGGACTAAGCTTCATAAAATGGGGAAAAACAAATTTAAGTTTCGTTTAAGAAAAATAATGGATAAATATTAGAAAAATATAAGGTAAAGTGATAAAGGACAATTTCATTTGGGTCAGTTTTGCTGTTGTGGTAGTGTTGGTGGTGGTGGTTGTTTTTAACTTTAACATTAGAAAGAAGATGAGGAGAGAAGTAAAATTTGATTTGGAAAGCAAAAATTGAAACAGAGCATTCATTTGGAATTTGTAAATTTTTATTCTATCAGAGTCATTGGTGTTCTCTGCCTTTCTAATTGTACACAATTTGAGCAGAAGAAGAAAAGCACGTCTTCTTTAGCCATTTATGAGAATGTATTTCCACCAGTGTGATTTCCCCTCCAGCTGTCATGAGCTGGGAGGATATATTCCCTCTGTGTAAATTTAAAGAGCCTGGTGGTAACATGAGTGGATGGCAGTAAATAACACTGCCACCTGCACTTAAATGGAATTTCTGATGTCTTGTTTTTCATTGCTGTCAGTAATGTATCTCACCTTAAAACAATATTTCATCTGACTTATAATGAAAATGATAATGTGGCCATGGTTTATTTATGGCATGCATTTCTATTGGCCGGGTTGAGTTTTGTTGTAGTCACATTAATCAAACGCAAAATTGATTTTGGTTCAGCACTGAAACTCTTCAAAATTACTTTTCAAAAATGATACTTTTTAAAACATAGAGAAAGACACATTACAAAGCCACAAAATTTTTTCAGTATAAGATCAGCTTGATAATGTGTTTTCTTTTATAAAGAGTTTTTTATCAGCAGTTTTCCAGGAAAAGAGTTTGTTTGTTTGTTTGTTTGTTTGTTTGTTTTCAGGAAAGATAAGACAGCACGGTTACATCTACTCAGATGAAATTACAATTTCACTGAAGAAATTTTCTGATTTTAATAAAATAGGAGTTTGTCAGAAACATTTACAATAAGTTATTGGAAGACGTTTCTTCCTCTCACACATGCCTAAAGTCCGATCGAAAAATCCTGTTCTGAAAACTGAATGCAAGCTTGCTTACTGAATGATTCATTGTTAACTTTTCTTTCAGTGAATGAAAGAGATCAAGAGAACTGAATCTCTAAGCCACTACCCATCTTCATACAGGGTGGAAGAATATACAAGACAGAAGATCTCATTTAACTGAAAATTTAACTTCGACTTTAATATTCCTAGAGTTTTTCTACACATGAAATATTAGAAAACATGCTACCTTGTATGTGATAAAATTTAAAAATGACATGCTGCATGTTTAATATTGAATTTATACTCATATTGCATATTCATGATTCATTACACAAATTTATATTTTACAGGTATATAACAGACAGAGTCAATGAGAATTACTGGCCATAAAAATAATTTTTAGAGTAAAAGGCAAAGTATATTGTTAGCACCAGGGAAGAGCATGCATGTGAATCAAGTTGCAGTGCTTATTACTTGTATGAACCTTGGGCAAGTTATTTAAACTTTGTTATTCAGTGTTCTCATCTGCAAACTGGGTATAATAAGTAGCGTCAACTTCACGGGATTGCTATGAAGATTAATAAATTAACATTTATAAAGTATTGAAATAAGGCCTAGCATATTAATAAGATATAGATTAGTGTTTGTTAAATGAAATAAATAAATCCGTTGGAGCAAAAAAGTTGAGTCATTTCTCCCCATTAAAATTATTTCTAGTGTTGTCTCTAATAATTAAGTACTATCATCAATGACCAAAAAGTCACTTTTAGAAAATTCATGTATATAACACAAATTTTAATGTTAATAATTTCATTGAGAAGTGCCTTGGCACCTAATTGATGACCTCATGGATTGAAAGATTATGAAAGTGTGAAAGTGAAAAAGCAAGTATTATATTTTTAGAAAAATAATTTTTGCATTCCCTGTAACCAAAACATTTTTCTTTTTCTTTTTTTTTTTAAAGTAAGTAAAGGAGGTGTTTTATTATTTGTTAAATAGCTTCACAAATAATTCATTCTGATTATTCTGTTTTAATTGGCCAAGATACTTCTTACAATTGGGCTAATTCTGTTTCTTTTTTCTCTTGCTTTGAAGCAGTACAAAACAAGCAGACACCCATGGCCTTTCCATGTCTAAGGTGAGTCTAATCTAAATATCCATGAATTATACTTAAAATTATGACTGACTAACATGTGCTGAGAATCCTATAACAAAATGATAGCTTTCTTAATATTTGCTTTGAATCAACATTGTTACTAGCTCCTTTGCTAATTGGTTGAGTGCTTTCTAGATTTAAAAAAACACTAAGTAAGGTGGGATTTTGCATAGATATGCATACACACACAAATACACACACCAACACCCCAAGTTAGACTAGACAGAAAACAACCCCTTAGACAGTCCCTCAAAAGGCTGGAGCATTAGATATGCATGCTTCAGTCTTCTTTGTGTTTTTTTTTTTTTTTTTTTTTAGATTTTCTTTGATTTTTTTTTTCTTTTTTTATTATTATTATACTTTAAGTTTTAGGGTACATGTGCACAATATGCAGGTTAGTTACATATGTATACATGTGCCATGCTGGTGTGCTGCACCCATTAACTCCTCATTTAGCATTAGGTATATCTCCTAATGCTATCCCTCCCCCCTCCCCCCACCCCACAACAGTCCCCAGAGTGTGATGTTCCCTTCCTGTGTCCATGTGTTCTCATTGTTCAATTCCCATCTGTGAGTGAGAACATGTGGTGTTTGGTTTTTTGTCCTTGCGATAATTTACTGAGAATGATGATAGTGCCAAAATAAACATACGTGTGCATGTGTCTTTATAGAAGCATGATTTATAGTCCTTTGGGTATATACCCAGTAATGGGATGGCTGGGTCAAATGGTATTTCTAGTTCTAGATCCCTGAGGAATGGCCACACTGACTTCCACAATGGTTGAACTAGTTTACAGTCCTACCAACAGTGTAAAAGTGTTCCTATTTCTCCACATCCTCTCCAGCACCTGTTGTTTCCTGACTTTTTAATGATCGCCATTCTAACTGGTGTGAGATGGTATCTCATTGTGGTTTTGATTTGCATTTCTCTGATGGCCAGTGATGATGAGCATTTTTTCATGTGTCTTTTGGCTGCATAAATGTCTTCTTTTGAGAAGTGTCCATTCATATCCTTTGCCCACTTTTTGATGGGGTTGTTTTTTTCTTGTAAATTTGTTTGAGTTCATTGTAGATTCTGGATATTAGCCCTTTGTCAGATGAGTAGGTTGAGAAATTTTTCTATCCACTGTGATCAAGTGGGCTTCATCCCTGGGATGCAAGGCTGGTTCAATATACGCAAATCAATAAATGTAATCCAGCATATAAACAGAACCAAAGATAAAAACCACATGATTATCTCAATAGATGCAGAAAAGGCCTTTGACAAAATTCAACAACCCTTCATGCTAAAAACTCTCAATAAATTAGGTATTGATGGGACGTATCTCAAAATAATAAGAGTGATCTATGACAAACCCACAGCCAATATCATACTGAATGGGCAAAAACTGGAAGCATTCCCTTTGAAAACTGGCACAAGACAGGGATGCCCTCTCTCACCACTCCTATTCAACATAGTGTTGGAAGTTCTGGCCAGGGCAATTAGGCAGGAGAAGGAAATAAACGGTATTCAAGTAGGAAAAGAGGAAGTCAAATTGTCCCTGTTTGCAGACGACAGGATTGTATATCTAGAGAACCCCATTGTCTCAGCCCAAAATCTCCTTAAGCTGATAAGCAACTTCAGCAAAGTCTCAGGATACAAAATCAATGTACAAAAATCACAAGCATTCTTATACACCAATAACAGACAAACAGAGACCCTGTAACCAAAGCATTTTTCAAGCTGAAAGTTTTGTTAAAAATATATTACATTTTCATGACACATAGCAGAGTGAACACTAAAGCAAATACAAAGTACGAATAGGAGATAATGTGAACTCTCAAAGGACAAAAATAAATAAATAGATAACTAATTAAATAAATAAATAAAATAAGAACTCAAGTATATAAAGATGACCCCAACTTAAGAAAATTGAAATTATTGTTTGTACATTTCAGTTTTTCAAGTTGGGATCATCTTTGTATATTTGAATTCTTATATCATTTATTTATTCTTTATTTCACATTAACCTAAGGATGTTACCTACCACAAATTTAGCCATTTATTAGAATTACCAGAAAATCTTAAAATAATGTGGCTATGTGATTGGGGGTGGTGGGGAGAGAATCTAAGTGGATTTTATCATATAATCAATTTTCAAATGATATACCATGTCATATTGTGAGAAACAGAATAAATAACACACTAGAAGAAATATGCCTTGCTAAAAGGCAATTCTACAAGTGATGTATTTACTTCATTTGTGGCTACCAGAATCATGACTGCAAGGTCAGTCCAGATGGCAATGTCTAGATGACGATGCTAGGAGAGGTCCTTGACTTACAATTTTAAAAAGCATCAGAAGTGACTACTTAAAAATGTCTGTTTCATCCAGCCTGGCTGTGAGCATGGAAAATGTCTATAAGTGGTCCCTTCTGGGAATTGATGTTTTAATAGGTCTGTAAGGACAATGGAGCTTAGGATGTTGGCAAATGTAGTGAAGTGATGGACAACAGACTCTATAAAGGCTAAAGAGGAATTTCTACATTTGAGAAAGTAATTCTATTCAGTGTGTACTTGGAAAATACTTGATCTAGTGGAATGGAAAATTTTTCCCTGATATTTTGGCATTTGTTGAAATATTTTCTAGGCAGTGATTCTTCAGCCACTATGTCACATTGCTGTGGGTTGCTCTGAACAATTCAGAGGTATGTAGACATATTTTAACCAACATGCACTATTGTTTAACTATTACTGAAGACACAAGTTGTTACAGTGATTTCCTTCAGAAAAATCATTAAGTTAAAGAAAGAAACAAAGCATGAGTTCAGTTAATACCAAAAAGAACACGTTTTTGATTATAGACAAAAACTTTGACTACTAACCATTTTTTCATTCTTGAAACAGAGTCTTGCTCTGTCGCCTAGGCTGGAGTGCAGTGGTGCAATCTCAGGTCACTGCAGCCACTGGCTCCTGGGTTCCAGCGATTCTCCTGCCTCAGCCTCCTGGGTAGCTGGGATTACAGGCACATGCCACCACACCCTGCTAATTTTTGTATTTTTAGTAGAAATGGGGTTTCACCATGTTGGCCAGGCTAGTCTCAAACTCCTGACCTCAGGTGATCCACCCACCTCAGCCTCCCAAATTGCTGGGATTACAAGTGTGAGCCACTGCTCCCAGCTGACTACTTACCTTTTAAGATAAAGTCAGGGTAGTACAGTTCTACTAAAGCATCATCAGAGTGTTGAAGGTAAGCAAGTCAAGAAAGTGATCATTTTTTATCATTTTTTTGATCAAGAATGCATACTGGCATCTATTAACAGCCAAGCAGGTATGTTGTAGGCTGTTAGGTGAAAACACACAGTTCAACCTACTTTTTAAGCTGTTTTCTTGAAATCATCCCTGCCTCATTTATAATTGTTTTGAATTTTATATAATGTTATGATTCTGTATGGTGGCAAATAAATTCAAATATTCAATAATTTGCTCCAAATACAGAAAGGATGAAAAAAAAAAAACAGCTAAAAAGAGGCCTGTGATTTCTTCAAATCCTGAAAAGAAAGAATACTATTAACATTTTATGTTTATAGTAATCATCATTTCCTTCAATATAACAACACTTAAATTTGGCCTTCTAAGGCCTTCTAACACATAATTTGGCTAGCAGTCTATCAATTTTGTTGATCTTTTCAAAAAACCAGCTCCTGGATTCATTGATTTTTTGAAGGGTTTTTTGTATCTCTATCACCTTCAGTTCTGCTCTGATCTTAGTTATTTCTTGCCTTCTGCTAGCTTTTGAATGTATTTGCTCTTGCTTCTCTGGTTCTTTAATTGTGATGTTAGGGTGTCAATTTTACATCTTTCCTGCTTTCTCTTGTGGGCATTTAGTGCTATAAATTTCCCTCTACACACTGCTTTAAATGTGTCCCAGAGATTCTGGTATGTTGTGTCTTTGTTCTCATTGGTTTCAAAGAACATCTTTATTTCTGCCTTCATTCGTTATGTACCCAGTAGTCATTCAGGAGCACGTTGTTCAGTTTCCATGTAGTTGAGCGGTTTTGAGTGAGTTTCTTAATCCTGAGTTCTAGTTTGATTGCACTGTGGTCTGAGAGACAGTTTGTTATAATTTCTGTTTTTTTACATTTGCTGAGGAGTGCTTTACTTCCAACTATGTGGTCAATATTGGAATAAGTTCGAAGTGGTGCTGAGAAGAATGTATATTCTGTTGATTTGGGGTGGAGAGTTCTGTAGATGTCTATTAGGTCTGCTTGGTGCAGAACTGAGTTCAATTCCTGGATATCCTTGTTAACTTTCTGTCTCGTTGATCTGTCTAATGTTAACAGTGGGGTGTTAAAGTCTCCCATTATTATTGTGTGGGAGTCTAAGTCTCTCCAGAATCTACAAAGAAATTAAACAAATGTACAAGAAAAAAAAAACATCAAGAAATGGGCGAAGGACATGAACACACACTTCCCAAAAGAAGACATTTATGCAGCCAAGAGACACATGAAAAAATGCTCATCATCACTGGCCATCAGAGAAATGCAAATCAAAACCACAATGAGATACCATCTCACACCAGTTAGAATGGTGATCTTTAAAAAGTCAGGAAACAACAGGGGCTATAGAGGATGTGGAGAAATAGGAACACTTTTACACTGTTGGTGGGACTGTAAACTAGTTCAACCATTGTGGAAAACCGTGTGGCGATTCCTCAAGGATCTAGAACTAGAAATACCATTTGACCCAGCCATCCCATTACTGGGTATATACCCAAAGGACTATAAATCATGCTGCTATAAAGGCACATGCACACGTATGTTTATTGCGGCACTATTCACAATAGCAAAGACTTGGAACCAACCTAAATGTCCATCAATGATAGACTGGATTAAGAAAATGTGGCACATATACATCATGGAATACTATGCAGCCATAAAAAAGGATGAGTTCATGTCCTTTGTAGGGACATGGATGAAGCTGGAAACCACCATTCTCAGCAAACTATCACAAGAACAAAAAACGAAACACCACATGTTCTCACTCATAGGTGGGGAATTGTCTCACTCATGGACACAGGAAGGGGAACATCACACACCGGGGCCTGTTGTGGGGTGGGGGAAGGTGGGGAGGGAGAGCATTGGGAGATATATGAAATGTAAATGACGAGTTAACGGGTGCAGCACACCAACATGGCACATGTATACATATGTAACAAACCTGCACTTTGTACACATGTATCCTAGAACTTAAAGTATAATAAAAAAAAAAGAAAGAAAATCAAGGAAATATCTAAACTAGAAGAAAATAGGTTCTTGTTATGTAGTGGCAGAAATTTAGCAAAACTGCCACCTGCAGTAATGTGCAGTACAGGAATTTACATACTTATGAAAAGATTACCAAGCAGAATATTGCAACTACCTCCTGGATTTTTCCTGCTGTCTATGATAAAATGTGGGAGAAGACAGCTAAGTTAAATAATATCTTGTTAAATACAAAGACAGAGATCACTAGGCTCAAAAATAAAACTTTCACATTCAAAGGCTATTCAGATGACAGAATATTCTCAAAGTAAGAACGTGTCTCAAGCCAAAGATAAAATCCATGGTGAGACAATAAAATCCTTTGCTAAAACCGCAGATAGAACTAAAATGATGCCTCATGGAGGCTTTCAGTCAGATAGCATCCTTTGAGTATACCTCTCAATTAAACAATGGCCCTTCTTTGAATTTCTAAGTATCCTAAGGACATATCTCTTCTTTAAACGATACTCAGCTTCAAATACAGGCTATATTTCATAGAAAAAGAAAAATAGAATAATAAGAGGATGAAACCAAGACTCCAGAGGAGAGAGCCAAGATGTGGGGAATCATTTTCAGGAAGCAGTACTAGATCTCAACAAGAATTAAGATTATGATTAGTTGGATTTCAGAATTACTACAGACCAGTGACTCATGTGTGCCTTTTGTTTTCCACTTTTTAAATTAGAATGCCTATTGAAGTTATACAATACTGTCGTAGCATTGTATGTTGCATATGGGGATAGAGGGTGCAGATAATTTGTCTCTGTAGTTCACAGGTCTTCGAATCAAGAAGGGGCCTTGAGGAGCTGCACCCAAAGAAATGAACTCAAGTATTGTCATCTGTACCTGCCTTCATTGAGATGATGAAGCCTTAACTTGTTGCTTTAGCAACACGAGACTTTGGGGATGTCTTGGGAGGAGGTGAGTACATCATGCATGTGGAAGAAATGTAAATAAATTTTGGTCATTTTAAAACCTGACCTAGAAATTCTCTGACACTCCTCCCATCAAAAACTGGGGCCTATATAACATCCCATTAAATTTTATTTCTGTGACTATTTGAGCAATAGAATATAGTGGAATTGATGTTTTGCTAGTTTTGGGGCCAAAGCCTTAAGAAACTGGCAGCTGCCACTTCCTGTTGCTTGGAGTACTTGCTTCTGTAACCCAGGCATCAATCCATGAGGATGCACCCTGTGGAGGTGCCCATATAGTGAGGCCCATGTGGAAAGGAACCAAGCAGCCCCTGCTCTCAGCCTGAGTTGAGCTCATGAACAATAGACAGCACCAAATTGCACCCCATGTGAGTAAATCAACTTAGAGGTGGATCCTCCAGCTCCCAGTGGAGTGGCCCCTGCTGATACTATCTTGAAAAGAAATAAACTTTCTCTGCCTGATCCCATTTCATACCATAATAATTGTGATTTATCTATGCAGTAACAGACAACCAAAACATAACTATCACAAGATAAATAATCTTGAAGAAAAGGAAGATGTTTTGGTAGTAAAATTATGAGTGCTACAGAGGGTTAAGAGAATTGTTATTTTAAGAAGTAATCTCTCTCTTTGTAGATTTATAATACCCAGACCAGGTGTCTAATAAAATAATCTCTGAAAACCAGCTCTTTTTCTTTTAAAAGAAAAAGTAAGTACTAGAGAATTTTTAAAGTTTATTCAAAATTCAAGTGGAATCATTAAAATAATGAACAAAAAATAAGAAATATTGATCCTTATATTCTTGTTGTTCAAAGAGATTGAGTCTGACACACTTTTTATTAGAATAACTAGTACTGGAATCAATTGCATTCATACTGGTAATATTCAAACAAAATATTCATACTAATTTTAGTGCCCAGAGGTAAAATGATTGACAAGTTCACCTCTATTTTAGTTTTCTTTTCTGACTATGTTATGAAATCAAAGGTAATTTCTCTCTCTCATAAAATGGTGTAAAGGAAACAAACAAGGTT
This sequence comes from Pan troglodytes, assembly GCF_028858775.2. Classification (NCBI taxonomy): domain Eukaryota; kingdom Metazoa; phylum Chordata; class Mammalia; order Primates; family Hominidae; genus Pan; species Pan troglodytes. The sequence goes on from NC_072403.2 coordinate 132,743,926, forward strand.
ACTCTCCTAGTGCTTCCCCTCCTCCTTCTCCTCTTCTTCCAACTTTTCAAAATGTTAAAAATAACTATACATCCTCAAAATGTAGTTAGAAAGTAATTCATTTGCTCTTCAATATGTTGCCTTTTATAATTAAATTTCAGGTAGAGATTATGCTTTGAGGATGTAAATGTATTATTCAACTAAAGAGTATTCTATAAAATGTTAATCTTACCATTTTTAATTGAGTGTGGGATGTTTGCCTTGGTCTTTGTGGAAAGTGTGTTTCACGTGAGGCAGGGAAATCAGTTCTCAATGAGCAAAAATATGTGATATGCTTCTCCTAAGAGGTGTGCAGTTTACCAGTTCCACTTGGAGGACACTGCAGCTGTAGTGTGATTTAGGTTATAGTCTCAGCCATTTGACATCAACTCTGCTGTTGACCAGACCTTCAGCAGACATGACAAGAACCACTTGATTTAAAACCCTTTTTCTATGATGCTCCAGTTCTCGAAGTATAGATTACACTAGATGAAAGGACATTATTCTTTCCCAGTGTAATTCTCAAAGACAACCACTCTGCATTCTCTAAGTGGGCTCAGTGTATGCCTGAGGAAAAGTGAATTAAGGTTGATGTAGGAAATAGGCATCAACATACACAATTCAGAAATTTAGGCAAGCAACATCAGTGTTTCTTTGATTATTCTAAGCATCCTCCAAAACAAAAACAATTTGCCTTCTAAAGCTCATATTATACTGATTATTGGATAATTTAGCTAATGCCTAACATACTGCATTATTGACATAATTGGTACACCAAGGCACTTTTATGAGTTCTTTTAAAGTGGAGTCCACACACATTAAAAACTGAAGAAGTCACTTAAATTCTGAGTTTCAGTTTTCGTATCTACAAAATAAAAATAATATCAAGTATTTTTATTTTAAAAATTCATAATGAGGATGAAGATAGGTTGGTAAATGAGTGCAAAAATATAGTTAGATAGAAGGCATAAGATCTAGTATTAGAAAGTATCGAGTACATCTCAGTGTCTGAAGTAATGAATGTCCCCATTACCCTTATTTGATTATTACATATTTTATGCATGTATCAAAATATCACCTGTACCCCCAAAATATATGCAACTATTATGTATCAGTAAAAATAATTAGTGAGGATATAATGAATATAAAAAACTGGTAAAACATCTGATACCCAACAAATAGTAGCTACTATTATAATTACATATAATATATAAGAAAAATCTTAAGCTTGTGCTCTAAATCATAGTTCTGAGTAATATTTTTTTGCTATCACATATCTGTTCTGATATAAATGTTGATAAAAATTACAAGATAAAAGTAAATGGGAGTAAATAAAAAATTATATTTTTATATAAAAATATCTGAGTGATTACTACAGGTTGAGTAAGAATGGAACATTTATAGTTAGTGTTAAGAAGATTTTAGAGGTTTTACCTGACCTAAAATTCAACATGAGTTTATGATATGCTTTCTAACATAGTTTTAGCCTTGTTAATAGAAAAAAGTTCAAAATATTTGAAATATGATGTCATCATCATGGACAAAGATGAAACACCAGTTTTACTATTGCATTTGTTATGGGTACCAAATCCTAAAACAAATTTTGACAAATAAGTGTCTGCAGAGAAAGTGAGGGATTTGAAAGTCATTTATAAAGAAAGATGAACTCTTATATACTAATATTTACCTTGAATTAAAGAAAAATAAAGGAACAATGATAATAATTGCCTTTAAATATAAGACACAGGAACTGATTTTCTTCCAAACAGGCATATCAACAATCAATTGGTAAAAGAATATAGAATATGGTAGGGGTCAGTGATCTTGGGATGATATGATGATCAATAAATAGTGGGCATTCACTGAGAAGGAAGAATGTGGTTATGTACATGCTGTGTGGAAAATCTCAAGCACGACATGGATGGGAGAAAAATGAAAAAAAACTAGGGAACCTTAGGTGATCTCTATGGTGCATTTCACCTCTACAGATATGAATATTCAAAGGCAAATCTTTTATTTTTCTTTACTTATTTATTTACTTATTTTAGAAAAGAGAATGAGAATGTGAAACAGATATAAGCACATTGAAAAGTAATAAGCTGCTATGAAAGAGCAAGCATTTGGAGTTATTTAAATCTCTGCTCTGCCTCTGATCAGGCAAATGCCTTACTTTATTTTTTTAGATCATCAATAAAACAGAAATTTAGCTTATAAATTTATCATAACTATTAAATTTGTTACTTTTTAAAGGTATGTGGTATACCTATAAATATTATTATAAAAGTATAGCTCCAATGTAAAAGTGTTTGTAATAAAACTATGTGTGTATAAATACATATACATATGAAATACATATTTTCAAGAGATCAATTTAAGAGAAAGAATTATTTAACCTTTCTATAGAAAATAAGTTCTACAACTTGAAAAATTATCATTAGCATTATAAATATATTTAAAATATACTTGGTTCACAAAGAAGATTTACTCTTCTATTCCTTCTATTAAATAAATAATTCACCATAACCTATTTAAAAGACATTTCCTTTACCTTCTTATATATACCTTTAAATATATTATGTTATTTTTCTCACATAAGTGTTTGGAATATTTAGGTAATATATCAACATGATTTTTAAGCTCTAGTTGATTTATGGAAACTGAACAAGTATTGTTCTAACTTTTTGTCCAAACTTATGCTCAAACATATTATTTTTAACCTTGCATAGAGATAGGAAGATAATTTTGCTGATCAAGACTATGTTTCTTCTTTGCCCTTCCCTGAATTCAAAATTCCCATTTTCATCTATATAATTAACAATCATTCCCATTAATCATTGAGTTTGATCATTCTTATATTTCAGAAAATGCATGAATATATAGAATTATTCATATGAATTCTAATGACAATGTAAAAACCCCTCATTTTAGAATAAAAGTATTTAGAAATTTTGTTTTTTATGTAAATATCCTTTATTTGAATTTTAAAATTAAGTTTATAAAACAACAGTAAGTAAAAAAAAAAGCCCAATTTAAAAATGAACAAACTATCTTAACACCTTACCAAAGAATATGTACAGATGGAAAATTAGCATATGAAAAGATGTTCAATATCTTATGTCATAAGGGAATAACAAATTAAAACAACAATGAAATACCACTACACACCTATTAGAATGGCCAAAATCCAAAACACAGACAAAACCAAATAACAAGGAGCAACAGGAATTCTCATTTATTGCTGCTGGGAATGCAAAATGGCACAGCCACTCTGGAGGATAGTTTGGCACTTTCTTACAAAACTAAGCATAAACGTACTATACAATCCAGTAATCTGCTCCTTGACACTTACCCAAACGAGTTGAAGACTTATGTCTACACAAAAACTTGCACATGAATGTTTATAGTAGCTATACTCATAATTGTTAAAACATGGAAGCAACCAAAATGTCCTTCAGTAGGTGAATGATAAATAAACTTCCGTCATCCAAACAACAGAATATACTTCAGAGCTAAAAAGAAATGAGCTATCAAACCATGAAAAGACATGGAGGAAAGGTAAATGCATATTAGTAAGTGAAAAGAGTCTATCTCAAAAGACCACATATGAAGAAAGATATACTTTGGTTGGGGGAAGGAGAGTAAAATGAACACCTGACTTTTCCTCAGTCCCAGCATCAGGCTTAGCTCATTGAAATCTGGTGCTAGCCCAGCCCCCAAATATCAGACTCCAGGCTGGCATCTACAGACCAAGCCTTTAGGCCACTTTCACAGCTAGGCCAGCCCCCACAACCTCAGGCTCCAGAATAGTAGCTGTGGCCCTAGTATTCAGGCCTGCCACAAAGTCAGGTTAGCCCTGGTATCCCCAAGGGTAGTTTCCACAAACTTAGGTTCCAGTCCAATGCCAGGTTCCAAGCAGGCCTTCATGGCCCCACAACCCAGAAGAGTCAGGTCCAGGCCTACCCCAGTAGACTCCAGCACCAGACAGGTCCCTCAAGACCTATGGTTCCTGGCCCCACCACAGCTTTAGGTAGGTTCTCCATGGCCTCGGCCTCAGCCTCAGATCAGAACCCCCACAACCTAGCCTCTAGACAAGAAACCACAGACCCAGGCACACAGACCTGGGATAAATGCCTTCCCAAGAACCAGGCTGGTCCTAGGTTGGAGTTTACAGGGGCATTTCTAAAACCTGTGCAAACTCAAGCTCAAGAACTACTCAGTACCAGGCCAGCCTCCATGGATCCAGGTTGTAGACATACCCCTGTAGAAACAGGCTCCAGGCCCATCCCCATCGACACAGGCTCCAGCCTCAATACCAGGAACCCAGGTGACAGGCCCCCTCCAGTGGACCCCAGCACCAGGTCTGTCCTCATAAACCTAGGATCCAGGCCCACCCCAGTGGACCCAAGTCCCAGACTAGCCTTAATGAACTCAAGTTCCCAGACAACCCTTGTGGACCCTAGTGCCAGTTCTGCCCACCTGCTGACCAAGGCAACAAGACAGTCAAGCTAAGGACTCACGCATTAAGCTTGCTCATGAACCTTGTCAGATGATCCACCCAGAATCTGTGTATGGTCTGACTAGTAAAAGGCTTTCCCTGCAGAAATCAGTCCACAAAGACTGAAATAGGTGCCTATTTCTTCAAATACATCAACAAAATGGAATCCCACAATGATCAAAAATAATCAAGATACAACCTTAAAAACAAAAGCACATGCAACCAACCTTAAACAAATAGAGATTTAGGAACTGCCTGACAAAGAATTTTTAAAATTATATAGAGAATCTCAGTAAGCACCAAGAAAACACAGAAGAACAATTAAACTAAATCAGGAAGACAGTACACAAACAAAATGAGAAGTTCAGCAGAGATAGAAACCATAAAAAAGGACTAAGTAATAACAGAAATGAAAAATTCCATAGAGAATTTTAACAGCATATTTGATCGAGTAGAAAAAAACAATAAATGCACATGAAGACAGGTCATTTGAAATTGTCCTGCCAGAGGAAAAAAAAAGAAAAAGAAAATGATAAGTAATGAAGAAAGCTTATGAGACTTATGGACAACATCAGATGAAACAATATATGAATTATGAGAGTTCCAGAAGTACAAGAGGAGAAGAGGAAAGAAAGTTTATTTAAAGAAACCATGACAGAAAACTTCTCAACTGTGGAGTGGAAAATGAGCAAGCAGATCAATGAAGGCCAAAGACTCCTAATAGATGAAATATAGAGATCTTTACCAAGACATTTTGATTTAACTCTCAAAAGTCAAAAACAAAAAAATAATTTTGAAAGGAGAAAGATAAAAGCAACAAAGATTTCTCAGCACAAACTCTACAGGCAAGGAGAAGATGGGATGATATATTTAAAGTGCTGAACAACACAACAACAAAATGCTAATGTATACCCAGTGTATTAGTCCATTTTCACACTGCTATAAAGAGACTCCATGAGACTAGACAATTTATAAGCAAAAGAGGTTTAACTGATTCACAGTTCCACATAGCTGGGGAGGCCTCAGGAAACTTACAATCACGGCAGATGAAGAGGTAGCAACACATGTCTTTGCAAGGTGGCAGGAAAAAGAGAGAATGAAGGAGGAACTGCCAAACACTTTTAAAACCATCAGCTTTTATGAGAACTCACTCACTATCAAGAGAACAACATGAGAGAAAGCATCCCCATGATCCAATCACCTCCCACCAGTTACCTCCCTTGACATATGGGGATTACAATTTGAGATGAGATTTGGGTAAGGACACAAAGCCAAACCATATCACCCAACAAGGCTATCCTTCAGAAATGAAGAGATAAGGATTTTCCCAAACAAAAGCTGTGGGAATTCATAAGCACTATACCTTTCTTACAATACTAAAGGTAATTCTTCAAGCTGAAGCGAAAGAACTCCAACTAACAACATAAACCCATAGGAAATTATAGGACTCACTATAAACTTAAGAATAGTCAAATTCAGAGTAGAAATTTAATGGTGGTATGTAAATCTTTTTATATTTTTTAATTGACATAAAATTGTATGTATTTGCCATGTACAAAATATTGTTTTGAAATATATATACATTATGGAATGACTATATCTAGCTAAGATATGCATTATCTCACGTAGTTATCATTTTGTTATGAGAACACTTTACATCAATTATCTTAGAATTTTTCAAGACTACAATAAACTGTTAACTATAGTCACCATGTTATACAATAGATCTCTTGAACTTATTCCTCCTATATAACAAATTTTGTAACCTTTAACCAACATCCCCCGAACACCACCCCAACAACCTCAGCCTCAGGTAATCACCATTCTACTCTCTAGTTCAATGAAGCCAACTTTTTTACATTCCACATATTAGCGAGATTATGCAGAATTTGTCTTTCTGTGCCTAACTTAGTTCACATAACATAATGTCCTCTGGTTCTATCCATGTTGTCACAAATGACAAAATTTTATTTTTTTAATGGCTGAATAGTATTTTTTGTGTACATATATCATATTTTATTTACCATTCATTTATTGATGAACACAACACTTAGGCTGATTTCATATATTGGCTATTGTGAATAATATTGCAATAAAAATGGCAGTATAGATACCTCTTAGACATACTGATTTTATTTCCTTTGAATATATATCCAGTATGAGACAGCTGGATCATATGGTAGTTCTATTTTTATTTTTTGTAGGAACCACCATACTAATCTCCATATGGCTATACTAATTTACAGTCCCAACAACAGTGTTTGAGGATTCCATTTTTTCCACCTCCTCATTAACATTTGTTATCTTTAGTCTTTTTTATAGTAGCCATTCTAACAGATGTGAGGTGATATCACATTGTGGTTTTAATTTTAAGGTTAAGTGACCATGTATTGAAAACAATAACAGTTATAAAAATTTTAAGGAATATGCAATATAAAAAATGTAAATCATAAAATTGAAAACTAAAAATGAGAGGAGAGTTGAGTGAAGGTACAGAGTTTTTATTATCAAATTTGCCATCAGCTTAAAAAAAAATGTTACAAGATGTTATTTGAATGCCTCATGGTAACCACAAAGTAAAATTTGTAATTGATAAACAAAAAATAAAAAACAAAGAATCGAAACATACCACTAGGGAAAATCACTTAGTCATAAAAGAAGACAGCAATAGAGGAACAAAGAAATAAGAGATCTACAAAACAACTAGAAAAACAATTAACAAAATGGCAGCAGTAAGTTGTGATCTAATAATAATACCTTTGTATTGGTATTATGGATTAAATTATCTAATCTAATGACATAAAGTGGGAGAATGGATTAAAAAAAATAGGACCCAACTATATGCTGCCTACGAAAGACTCACTGCACCTGTAAAAACACACATAGACAAAAAGTAAGGTGATGTGAACAGATATTTCATGCAAATGGAAACCAAGAGAGAATAGAAGTACCCATACTTATGACAGATAAAATAAACTTGAAGTCAAATACTGTAAAAAGAAACAAAGAAAGTCATTATATAATAATAAAGGGGTCAATTCATCAAGATGATATAAAAATTTTAAGCATATATGCATTCGACATCGGTGAAACTAAACATATAGAGCAAGTATTAACAGAATTAGATGAAGAAATAGAAAGCAATACGATGATACTAGGGTACTTTAATACCTCACTTTTAACTATGTGTAGATCATCAAGACAGACAAACAATAAGGAAGAAGCAGACTTGAATAATGCTACAGATGAAATAAACCTAACAGCCTTATACAGAACATTCCATCCAAAAGTACTAGAATACACATTCTTTTCAAGTGCACACAGAACATTCCCTAATAGAGGTCATATGTTAGGCCACAAAACAAGCCTTAGCAAATTTAATAAGACAAATCACATCAAGTCATGTCAGGTATCTTATCTGATCATAGTTGTATAAAACTAGAAATCAATAACAGAAAGAACATGAGAGAATCCACAAGTGCATGAAAATTAAACAACATGTCCCCGGACAACAAATAGGTCAATGAAAAAATTAAAAAGGAAATTTAAAAAATTCTGGATACAAACAGATATGGACACACAATATAGCAAAACCTTCAGGATACATCAAAAGTAGTCCTAAGAGGGGAGTTTATAGTGATAAACACCTACATCTAAAAAGAAGAAAGATCTCAAGTAAACAACCAAATATTACATCTCAATGAACTAGAATAAAAAAGAGCAAACTAAGCCCAAAGTCAGCAGAAGAAAAGAAATATTAGAGCATAAATAAATAAAATAATAGATAAAAAAGAAAAATAAATGACAGAGCTGGTCTTTTGAAAAGATAAACAAAATCAACAAATCTTTATCTAGATCAAGAAAAAAGGAGACTATATCAATAAAATCATAAATGAAAGAGGAGATATTATGCCTGATACCACTAAATACAAAGAATCATAAGAGACTACTTTGAACAACTGTACGATAACACATTTGATAACCTAGAAGAAATTGATAAATTCCTAGAAACATACAACCTACCAAGACCAAGTCTTAAAAAAATAGAAAATCTCAACAGACCAATAAAAGTAAAGGCATTGAACCAGTAATCAAAAACCTCCCAAAAAAGAAAAGTCTACAACTAAATAGCTTCATAGCCAAATTCTACCAAACATTCAAAGAAGTAATGCCCATGCTGCTCAAAAATTTGAAGAAGAGGGAATATTTTGGAAGTCATTTTGTGAGGACAGTGTTACCCCAATACAATTCCAGAAAGAGACACTGCAAGAGAAGAACATTATACGTCAATATCACTGATTAACATAGATTTAAAAATTATCACAAATACTAGCACATTAAAAGGATCACATATCATGAACAAGTAGGATTTATCCCTGGATTGCAGGGATGGTTGTTACACATATGTACATCAATAAATGGAATACACTGCATAAACATAAGAAGAAGAAAAAAACACAGTCATCTGAATAGATGCAGAAAAAGTGTTTGACAAAATTTGACATCCTTTCATGACAAAAATAAACTTTTAAACTTTCAACAAATTAGGTATTTAGGAATGTATCTCGACCTAATAAAGGCCATATGTGACAGGCCAACAGCTAACATCATATCTCAATGGTCAAAAGCTGAAAGCTTTTCTCTAAGATTAATAAAAGACAAGGAGGCCCACCTCACAACTTCTATTCAATAGGATAGAAGTCCTAGCCAGAGCAATTGGGAAAGAAAAAGAAATAAACAGCATTCGAACTGAAATAAAAGTAATAAAATTGTGTCTGTTTACTGATGACATGATCTTAATTAGAAAATTATAGACTGTACTGAAAAAACTGTTAAAACTAATAAATTCAGTAAATTTGCAGCATACAAAATCAACAAACAAAATCAGTAGTGTTTCTATATACTAATAGTGAACTATCTAAAAAAATCAAGAAAACAATCCCAAGGAGGTTTCAACATATGCAAATCAATAAATGTGATACAACATATTCAACAGAATGAAGTATAAAAACCACATGCTCATTTCAATTAATGCTGAAAAAACATTTGATAAAATACAAAATCCCTTCATGATAAAAAAAAAAACTCAAAAAAATTGGGTGCATACCTCAACATAATAAAAACCATATAAGACATACCCACAACTAGTATCACACTAAATGGGAAAAAACTGAAAGCCTTTCCTCTAAGATCTGGAACATGACAAGGATGCCCACTTTCACCACTGTTATTCCAGAGTACTGGAAGTCCTAGCTAGAGCAGTCAGACAAGAGAAGGAAATAAAGGGCATCTAAATTGGAATTTAAAAAGTCAAATTATCTTCATTGATAGATAATATAATATTGATATAATCTTACACTTAGAAAAAACTAAAGACCACAAAAAACTGTTAGAACCGATAAATTCAGTAAAGTTGCAGGATACAAATCTACATATGAAAATCAGCAGCACTTCTGTATGCTAACAGTGAAAAATCTGAAAAAGAAATTTACAAATTGATTCCATTTACAATAGCCACACATAAAATTAAATACTTAGGAATTAACCAAAGAAGTGAAAGATCTCTATAATGAAAACTATAAAACACTGATGAAAGCAATTGAAGAGGACACGCACAAAAAATGGAAAGATATTCCATGTTCATGAATTGGAAGAATCACTATTGTTAAAATGTCTATATTGCCCAAAGCAATCTATATATTCAATGAAACCCCTATCAAAATACCGATGACGTTCTTCACAGAAACAGAAAAAAAAATCCTAAAATTTATATGCAACCACAAAAGACTCAGAATAGCCAAAGCTATCCTAAGTAAAATGAACAAAACTGGAGAGAATCACATTACCTGACTTCAAATTATACTACAGAGCTGTAGTAACCAAAACAGCATGATACTGGTATACAAACAGACATATATGCCAATAGAACAGATAGAGAGCTCATAAACAAATCCGAGCACCTAAAGTAAACTCATTTTCGACAAAGGTGACAGGAACATACTTTGGGGAAAAGACAGTCTCTTCAATAAATGGTGCTGGGAAAACTGGATATCCCTGTGCAGAAAAATGAAACTAGATGCCTACCTCTCACCATATGCTAAAATCAAATCAAAATAGATTAAAAGCTTATATCAAAGTCCTCAAACTATGAAACTACCACAAGAAGACATTGAAGAAAATCTCCAGGACATTGTTCTTGGCAAAAAATTTGTGCACAATACCCAAAAGCACAGGCAACCAAAGCAAAAATGGACAAATGAGATCACATCAAGTTAAAAAGCTTCTATACAGCAAAGGAAACAATCAACAAAGGGAAAAGACAACCCACAGAAAATATTTGCAAACCACCCATCTGACAAGGGATTAATAACCAGAATATATAAGGAACTCAAACAACTCTATAGAAAAATTCTAACAATCTGATCAAAAATGGGCAAAATATCTGAGTAGACATTTCTTGAAAGAAGACATACAAATGGGAAACAGGTATATGAAAGAGTGCTCAACATCATTAACCATCAGAGAAATGCAAATCAAAACTACAATGAGATATCATCTTACACCAGTAGAAATGGCTTATATTCAAGAGACAGGCAATAATAAATGCTTGTAAGAATGGGTAGAAAAGGGAACCCTCCTACACTGTTGGTGAGAATGTAAATTAGTACAACCACTATGGAGAACAGTTTGAAGATTCTTCAAAATACCAAAAATAGAGTTACTATATGAACCAGCAATCCCACTACTGGGTATATATCTAAAATGAAGGAAATCAGTGTATCAAAGAGGTATCTGCACTCCCCCATATTTGTTGCAGTGCTGTTCACAATAGCTAAGATAGAAAATAACCTAAGTGTCAATTGGCAGATGAATGGCTAAAGAAAATGTGGTACATATACGTAATAGAGTACTATTCAGCCATAAAAAAAAAATGAGATTCTGTCATTTGCAGCAACATGGATGGAACTGGAAATCATTATGCTAAGTGAAATAAGCCAGGCACAGAAAGACAAACATCGCATGTTGTCACCTATTTGTAGGATCTGAAACAATTAAACTCATGGAGATAGAAAGTAGAAGGATGGTTAACAGAGGCTGGGAAAAGTAGTAGCAGGATGGGAGAGAAGTGGGGATGGTTAACGGGTACAAAAAATAGAAAGAATGAATCAAATCTAGTATTTGATAGCACAACAAAGGGTGACTATAGTCAATGATATATTAATTGTATATTTTAAAATAACTAAAAGAGTGCAACTGGATTTGCAACACAAAGTATAAATGCTTGAGGTGATGGATACCCCATTCTCTGGGATATAATTGTTACACATTACATTCCTGTATGTATTGAAACATCTCATGTACCATAAAATGTATACATCCACAAAATTAAAAATAAAAAAATTATAAAAATAAATAAACTACGAGATATCACTTCAACAGTGTTAGAATATCCATTAGCAACAAGATAAAAGGTAAATGTTTTAGATGGTGTTGAGAAAAGCTGGACGACATTATGCTAAGTGAAATAAGCCAGACACAGAAAGACAAATATCTCCTGAGCTCTCTTATATGTGGAATCAAAACTAACTCATAGAAGCCTGGAGTAAAATGGCAGTTGCCAAGGGCTTGTTGGGGAAGAAGTGCATGGGGAGATGTTGGTCAAAAGACACAGAGTTTCATTAGACAGGAATAATAAATCTGAAGATCTGTTGCATAGCATGGTGACTATAGTTTAATCATAAATTATTATATACTTGAAAATTGCTGATAGTAGATATTAAATGTTCTTACCACATACAGACACACAAAGATTAAGTATCAGGTGCTGTATATTTTAATTAGCTAAATTAATCATTTCCCAATATATACATGTTTCAAAATATCACTTTCTACACTGTAAATATATACAATTGTATCTATCAATTATATGTTATTAATGCATACATAATTGAATGGAAAGAGAGAAATATAGAAACATTTAATAATTACCCCAACTCTAAAAGATGTGATTTTATATGGGACTCAATATGTCCAATTGCAGCTTTGACTAAATCTAGCTTTACAATACTCATTATTTGTTTTTTCCTTTTTAAACAATAGTTGGAATATTCTACTAATTGATCACCTATTTCGAATATGGCAATCTTCCCACTCACTTTATCATCTGAACTTGCTACCTGGTCAGGTGTTAATTAAACAGTGTGGCCATGCAAATGAAAAGCAAATTTGGCAGCTTTTAACATACATCAAAAATAATGTTATGGAAACCCAAAGTTCAAGCAAAGTACTAGGTTTATATGCCCATCTGTTATTGTTCACAGCCATAATTGAGTTGCTTTCCAGTTTTTGCAACTTACTTGAGCTCAGAGTAACAATCAGAGACCTAAATAGTTTCAATTTATAGAAACTGTCATCTACAAAACAATCCATTTTTTTTCCATAAACTTCCCCCCCCCCATCTTTAAATGTGCAAAAAAAATGATGGGTTTTGAATTCAATAATCCTTGGGTTGGAATTCCTCCATCTGTTAGCTAAGTATGTGGATTAGACAAGCTATTTACTCTCTGAAACTAAGTTTTGTCACCAGCAAAATAATGTAATAAGCAATTAAATGAGATGATGTATACCAAGCACTTAGCACAATACAGGACATATACGAACACTGTTAATATTTGCTATTTTTATTATTATTATGTATTTCTTCCAACATGCTGCAAGAGTTGTAAACAAATATATACTAAGGCATATTTGTTCTCTGAGGGCTTAGGATAAAAAGTACATATGTAAAGTATTTAGAAATAATTATTTCAGTTGTATAAATGCCTTACATTTTTGTTATATTTCAAGAATTTCTATAAATATTTCAAGAATTATAAATATCACTGTCTTCATTTTACATGTGTGAATATTAAGAATTAGAGAGTAAGTATGCTGAAAATAGTATTGCCTATCAAGTATTCTTTCCACAGCAGTATGCTACTACTAACTCCTAAGAAAGAAGCAAATTCTACAAGGCACATGTTTTCATTTGTAAAATAAATATCTGTTATTGGCATCACCGTGGGCTGAAATATAGATGGGGAAGATTTCGTGGAAGAGGTGGCAAAGAATGTGCCTGGAAGTATCAAGTAGGTATATGAGAGAAACAAGACATACCAATGAGTATTTAAAACATGACCAAAAGCAAAAGGGGAAAAAACAAGGTGCCTCAAGCATGGGATAAAGAAGACACTAGATGTGGAGGACACATATTGATGAGTTGTGGGGAAAAAAAAGATAGTTATGTTAAAACAGTTAGTGTATAACCTCAAATTTCATAGTATGAAGGTGATTCTACTAGCACAGAGAATTTTTAGTTTGGAGAAATGAGTGACACGATGAAAGAGGGTGGGGTTAAAACTTCTATTTCTAGATGATGCCTTCAGTGTGTTTTAATGCAGAATCTGCAATACTTTATATTGAGGACCATATTGACATGACATAATGTGATTATATTATCAGTAAAGAAAATAAAATGCTATCCAAACTAATTTTCCCTCTATCACTCCTTCCTTCTTCCATCATTAGATGGCATATTCTTGACATTTAATTTATAGCATAAAGTAAGCAAATTTTCTTTGGTCACAGCTTATAAATGTCTGAGGATATTGTTTCTTATTAATTTTTTAAAGATAGTTTCCAAAAAATATGCACGCCTCTTGGTTGTGAGAAAACTTTTTAGTTGCTTTAAATAAACCATGTTAGCGAGAAAAATGGCCACATACAGTCACAATTCTGCATCGTTCAGTGTCATATTGAGTCCAGCTTCCATCTCTCAGTATAGATTTCTGTTACATTCCTCCTAAGATTTCTTTTTTTTTGTAAGAACACTAAAGAAGTAGCTGTGACTCCACTTGTCTTCTGAAAAACTCCTTAAAATACCTCACAATTGGAAACATATTTGCTATTGACAGAAAATAACTTGCATGATCCTCCCTAAAAGGAATCACTGTACTTCTTATCTAACTTATCCAGGTTGTTAGGAAACATCTTTGAAATTCAAATTACCTGATGCAAATTATCTAGTAAATTTTGCCATTTTTTACAAGTAAAATTGATCCTGCTTTAACATAACCTTGAATTTTGAAATCACCCACAAATAACTATTTTATAAACTCCACTAAGACAACCATTTAGACATAATTCCCTTCACTTTGGAATGATCCCTAGTATTCTTGTTTAAACAAGCAAAAATAAAACAAAAAACTGTATCATCAAATTACAATACAATTTGTGTTCTTGTTAATCTCTTAAAGATAAATCAGGCTTCCTCTTCTAAGATCCAAGAAAGTCTTAGAGAGTGATGGGCATAAAACATTACTGGAGACTTGAGTACTCAGAGAATACCATCTTATAGTCACTTATACTGTCTAGCAGGCTTGCTCAAACTTTTGGAATATTGGTGAGATTACAAAGCATTGCAAAACATAAATGTTGAAATACTTGCACTAAAAAAAAAAATGATTTAAGAAACTCCAGCTCCCACAAATTTTGTAGGTCAGAGGAAGACCCTCATTTTTATAAGAATTTTTCTTCTGAAAAGTTTTAAATCTAATTAATTACAGCAGATTAAATCCCTTATAAATATTAAGGTCATAAAACTAAAGCTGATAACCATGTTATACTTTGTGAATTCCCAACTATGTATTAGAAATGTTTTGAAGTACATCATAGGTTCTATTCACAATGGATAAATATATGGAATCATTATACCTAGAAAAATTTCTGTCTGTATGTTTGTCTATTTGTGGGAAGACAGGGTAGGAAACACTGAGAAGAAGAACATTGCATGGATTAAAAGAAGATATGACTTTTTTGATATTCTTTTCTTATAACAGGTGAATGGGGGAAATGGAATAAAAGGTCACTGGGTGGTAGAGTTGATCTTTTCCACTGCAGGTTAGATGGCAGGCATAGGCTTTGTTTTGCAATTCTGGCTACAAAACTAGTATTGAGGCCAATACTAGTAGTCAGCCAGAACTACTTCCATTCAGATAGTTGAGCAAAATCTGATTCTGCTCAAAAGCAGATGTTATACATTTTTTGTTTATTTTATACATGACTTACAGGCTATTTTTCCATGTGGTGGTTGGGGAAGAAATAAAGACTTCTAATATCATTTCTTATCTTGACCAAATAAAAAAAATTTTCAAGGGAGATAATCCAGGACTTCATAGTGAAGAAAAGAAGGGCAATACTAGGCAATACTGTCTTAAATCTGAATCTATCTATCTATCTATCTATCAATCATCTATCTATCTTTTCATCTACATGTATATCCCTTTACATAGGCACGTTTTAATTTTTAGTAGTTTGTAGTGCCCACATTTCCACACTCAAGTAAATTATATAAAATATTTCATTAAATGTAAACTACTTTTATTCTCCTTTTGTTAAATCCATTGCCTTAGTTCATTTTTTTCTCCTAAAGCAAACTTGAGAGCAAGTAGTTTACTTTGGAGGCGACTGAGGAACTATAACTGAAGGAGTAGAAGAATTGAGAGAGTAAAGGGAGAAAAATCAATCAAACGTATGTTAACTTATCATCCTGGGCAGATGAACTTAATGCCTCTAAGAATTCTGCGAAGAACCATAGAGACTGAGCTTCAGAATTATACCACTACAGAATGAAAGTTGTTATCTACTGACTTCGTAACCTCATTAAAGTTTACTCCTAAGAAAGTTAGCTCTTCTTTATTTAACAGATTACATGGAACTGTTGAGTGGTATTGGTAGTGTCTGACAAAGGAAAGTCTGCAGTTTTCCCATGGAAGCTAGAAAGTACAGGGAACTGTCCACCACAGCTGTGCTGAAATCCAGGAATGTAGTGCAGTGCAGCACAAGTGCCTGCGACGACTGTTTTGTTGTTGTTGTTGTTGTTGTTGTTGCCGTTATTTATTTTTAATAATGATGTCTTTATATATGTCATTCAATTTCTAAGTATATTCATTTTAAAGTTACCCAGATCTGCAATGAAATCCTGGTTTGGCATTGACAACCTATATGACTTTTAACAAGTTACCAAATCTTTCTGAATCTCTGTTTCATAATCTGTAAAATGATACTAAAAAATTGTGCTAACAATAGTACCCACCTGTTTAAAATTGTGAAAAAGAAATGACATATCATGTAAACAACTCTCAATTCACTGTTTGGGAGAGAATAATTACTCATCATTATTATCCCATGTTATGTCTAAGATGGATGCAGGAGTTTCAAATCAGTCAGACTTAGTGTTAAATAACGGCTCATTGGTTGTGTGACTTTCAAAAAGCAATTTAACACTTTGAATTATTAACCCCTTTACCTAATTTCAAAATGCATTACAAAGCTATAGTAATCAAAATAGCATGGTACTGGAATAAAAACTGACATATAGACCAATGTAATAGAATATAGAGCCCAGAAATACATCCAGACATTTTCAGTGAAATGATTTTCTGCAAAGTGCCAAGAACGCACAATGGGGAAAGGACAGTTTCCTCAATAAATGGTGTTGGGAAAACTGAATACTCATAAGCATATGAACAAAATTAGATCGTTACCTCTCACCATATGAAAGATCAATTTAAATGGATTAAAGAGTTAACTGTAAAACTCAAAACTATGAAATTGCTAGAAATAAAACATAGGGAAAAAGCACCATGACATGGGTCTGGGCTATAATTTTTTTGGACAACACCTCAAAAGCACAGACAACAAAAGCAAAAACAGACAAATGGACAAATGGGATACATCAGCATAAAAAGCTTCTACACAGCAATAAAAACAATCATCAGACTGAAGACACGACCTACAGGACAGGAGAAAATATTTGCAAACTATATACTGATAAGGGGTTAATATCCAAAATATAAAAAGAACTCAACTCGATAGCAAAAAAAAAGAACATAATTTTAAAAAGCGCAAAATACCTAAATAGACATTTCTCAAAAGACATGTGAATGACCAACAGCTATATGAAAAAATACTCAACGTCAGTAATCATCAAGGAAATGCAAATGAAACCACAATGAAATATTATTAACCTCACTTTAGTTAAAATGGCTATTATCAAAAAGACAAAAGATAACAAGTGTCAGTGATAATGTGGAGAAAAGCAAACCCTTAAACACTGTTGATGGGAATGTAAATTAATACAATCATTATGAAAAAACAAATGGCTTTTTCTATAGAAAAAGCTGCAACAAAATCAAAATATAACTACAATATGATCCAACAATCCCACTAAAATGTAATAAAATACGAATTTTATAAGCTTGTTGTGACAAATAGTTAAGATATTGCAGATAACATTTTACATGTAAATCAAATAGCCTGGTCCATAGTGGGCAGTCAGTAGATGTTAGTTGTCTTTCTCTTTCCCTCTGCTGCAGTATTCATTAATTTGTACATTCGTACATTACACACCCATTCAATAATGCTAGTCTCTGGGATTATAAAGACGTGCTATTGTTTACTTTTTAATTAGAAATAGTTCACAGCCTAGTGGGACGCATATAAATATAAGAAAATGATGGCAGCGGTGATGCGTCTGGAGCAGCCGCTGAGAGGATCCCAGCTGCAGTGGGAGAGGCATAGCCGGGGCTGCATGCTCTGCAGAACCGGGACTGGGAACAGGTGATCCCAGTGAGAGTCCCGCGCCCTACTGAGTTGGTGGGACAGGAGCCCGCACTCTTGGGTGCAGCTGCAGCTGCTCAACCGCAGCTCCAGACATGTGCTCTCTCGGCCCCGGAAGCCCTGTGCCCCTGCAGGCTCAGAAGTGCCTGCTCTTGCTCTCTGGCCTCTCCGTGCTTCCGGCGCCCACTCTGGTGCAAAGCAAAGTCGTAGCTGAGCCCTCACTGTCGTGACCTGGCCAGATATGCATGCCCTGGGGCATCGCTGACACGCCAGCCCATCTGCACCCTCGGTCCCCTCAGGACTTTGGACCCCAAGTAGAGTGGGAAGGAGGCTGGGAGACTGAGGGTGGCTCAACTTGGGCTTACAGGCACCTCTTGATGTGGACAGCCTGGGCACCGTGGATGGCATGTTGATGGCGGTTATGACAGCAGCACCCATCTGGAGTGGCTGCTGCAAAGACCAGGATGCAGTGGGGGAGGTGCAGAGGGAGCCTGCAGGAACAGGGAACCGGCAGAAACCCCACCCCTTCTGAGTTGGAGAGGAAGGAGCCCTGCCCTCCCGGGCACAGCTGCAGCCACCCAGCAGCGGTTGTAGACCTGAGCATTCCTGCACTCTCAGGGGCTCAGGAAGCCCCCCTTACCTCCACAGACTTGGAAATGGCTGCTCCCACTGCCCAGCCTCTCCTGGCTCCTGGGTGCCTGCTCTGATATTGAAGCAAAGTTGAAGCCGAGCCTGGGCACTGTTGGGACCCAGCCAGGTGTGTGTGCACCCAGGGCAGCACCGACACACCAGTCCCCTGTGGCTTCCGCCTTCTCCAGACTTTGGGCAGCAAGGTGCATGGGAGGGAGGCTGAGAAGGGGCTGAGGGCGGATCAGCGCAGAGAGGAACATGGGAGGAAGCCTGAGACGTGGCTGAGGGTAGATCAGCGCAGGCCTGTAGGCGTCCCTCAGCACCAACAGCGTGGGCACCAGGGTCAGCAGGTTGATGATGGTGGGAGGCAGACAGCCTCCTGGGCAGAAAGGGCGGGTCGCTGGTGAAGTGCCACCTTCAGGCCTGGGATGACCTGAAGCCTAGGGGTGTAAGGCTTATAATGCTTTTTCTGGGCCCACCCATGACCGCCCATGGACCAATCAGAATGTACTTTCTTCCGTTTGAACATCATAAAACCCCGGATTCAGCCAGACTCAAGGCAGACATCAGAATGACCTGCCTGCAGACAGGGGCTGCCCCCTGTGGGTCTCCCCTCAGGTAAGAGCTGAGCAGATGTCAGGACGACCTGCTTGTAGACAGGAGCTACCCACTGTGGATCTCCTCTCAGCTGAGAGCTGAGCAGATGTTGGGATGACCCACCTGCAGAAAGGAGCTACCCACTGTGGGTCTCTTCTTAGCTGAGAGCTGAGGAGACATCAGGACAACCATCCTGTGGATAGGAGCTATCTGCTATGGGTCTCCTCTTTGCTGAGAGCTGCACACTCAATGGGACGACCTGCCTATGGATAGGAGCTGCCCACTCTGGGTCTCTTGAGAGCTGAACTGTCACCCAGTAAAGCACCTCTTCACCATACCCTCCAGTTGTTCGCAAATTTCCTTCTTCCTGGACACAGGACAAGACTTGGGACCCACCAAATGGCAGGACTGAAAGAGCTGTAACACAAACAGGGCTGAAACATGCCCCTCACTTGCCATGTCACTGGCAACACAAAGGAGAGAAGAGCTGCATTCCTTTGGGGAGTCCAAACCTAAGAGCTCCCTGAGCCAGGGCTGTGACACCCTCTGTGGGGCTCCGTGGTTCCTGGAAACTCCAAGCTTCTGGGTGCCACCATGTTCCCTGGTGCCAGCAGTGGAGGCCACTTGTAGTACGCCTGGTCCAGCCACAGCTTTGCAGGGAGCTGGCGCCAATGCTGGCACCTGGAGCTTCCTGCCCCATGGCAGCTGGTGTGCCTGGCTGTGTGCAGCACCTGGACCGCTAGCTTACTTGCTCACTGCTCCATAACTGGCTGGCCCTTGGCAGGTGTGGGATCCAGACTGGTAGCATATGCTGAGCACAGCCTCCCAGGCCAAGTGGGAGGAATGAGGCCCGCAGGCCCGAGTAAAACTGGGGCAAAAGCGCCACTGGCCACAAAGCTTTCTGGCCTGCAAAGTGACACCCCAAGGATCCTGTGACAGCAGCAGGAGGCAGACAGGTTCCTAGGCGGGAAGGGGAAGGTCCCCAATAAAACCCCACCTTCAAGCCAGGAATGGCCTGAAGCCTGGGGGCTGGGCTGCCAGTTCCTGGTGAAGTCCACAACCTGGAGTAAGAACTTCTTTGATACCTCTCATCCAGTTGGATGGTGCTTTATCCAGGTCTGCCCATGGCCACCCATGGACCAGTTGGCACAGACATCCTCCATTCTAAGCACATAAAAACCCCAGACTAAGCCAGATTCAGACACTCATCGGGATGACCTGCCTGAGGATAGGAGCTCCCTACTTCGGGTCTCTTGAGAGCTGTTATGTCACTCAATAAAGCTCCTCTCTGCCTTGCTCACCCTCTAGCTGTCTGTGTAAACTCATGCTTTCTGGATGCGGGACAAGAACTTGGGACTCACTGAATGGTAGGAATGAAAGAAGCTATAACAGTTCCTGGCCAGCTCACCAAGCTGCAGGTGGTAACACCCTCCTGGACTGTGGGAGTGAAGAGTGGTGAGCCTTCTGGTGACCCAGACCTCAGGATTCCCCAAGCCAGAGCTGCTGTAACACTATAGCCCTCCTGTCCTCTGCTAGTGCCAGGTAGCCATCCCACATGATGGGAAGCAGTGGCAGGGCTGGACCAACCCAAGCGCCACAGGCCAGAGTGGGGCAGTGAAACTGAAAGAGCTGTAACACAAACAGGCTGAAAGATGCTCCCCAAAAAGACACTCCCCTCTTTCCCCCGCTCCTCCCTGCCCTGCTCACCACACTACAGGCAACAAGAATGAGAGAACTGTGGCCCTTCTGGGAGCCCAGACCCCAGGGCTTTCTGAGCCAGGGCTGTGACATGCTGTAACACTCTCTTTGGGACTTTGTGGTTACTGGTGTCTCCGAGCTTTTGGTTGGCACCATGGTCCTTGGTACCTGCAGTGGAAGCTGCTTGTGGTACACCTGGTCCAAGCCACAGCCTCGCACAGAGCCAGCACCTGTGCCAGCTTCTGGAGCTGCCTGCCCTGTCATAGCAGCCAACATGCCTGGCTGTGCACAGTAGCCAAACCCCACACTTACTCATTCACACACCCCTCACCGCTCCATGCCTGGTTCGCCCTTGGCAGGCATGGGATCCAGGCCAGTAGTGCAAGCGGAGTGCAGCCCACTGGACCAAGAGCCCAGTGGAGTGAGCAAAACCTGAGCAGAGGTGCCGCCGGCCACAGAGGTTTCTGGCTAGCGAAATGATACATTAAGGATCCTGTGGAAAATATATATATATTACAATATAATACATATTCTGAGAAATTCAAAAGGAAGTGTCTACCTGGCCAAGGAGTACCAAAAAAAGCATCAGAGAAGAGTTATTATTTGAGGCCAGTTTGGGAGGGCAAATAATTTTACTCCTTTCCTACCTTATTCTATTAGTTGATAAATATGTTTTGTCTATGCCTCATGAGGAGGGAAACTTTTTGATAAAATGGAAAGCACCCTAGCATGGGAATCAGGCTCACTCGGTCCTAATTCTAGCTCTGATAGTCATCAGTTGAAGGAGAATAACCTCTGTGAACCACACTCTTCTTCCATAGCAGCTTTTTATAATTCACGACTCCAACACACCAGTCATAATATGGAAAATTATGAAAATAATTAAAAAATATAGTTGGACAGATAGATTATTTTCATGTCCCTTAGTTATTCTGTATGACCCAACAAATAAACTCCTTGAAATGTAAAGGTAGAAATTGATGGTCTTACAAAAGTGTTTGTGATTACTTTGCTAGAAGCTTTGATATTGAGATCATGTTATTAAACACCAAAGGGCATTCAGACAAAAGATATCTTGGAGATAAAATTAATTCACCTGTCTCTCTATAAAAAGAAAAAAAATTTATTTTTTTCATTTTACTTGTCTATATCTTAAAATTTGAATTATTTTGTTCATTGCTGGCATTCATCATTTCATCTCAAAAATTCACTTCATAAATGAAATACTTGTCTTTCATAATTCACCTTATAGTTAGATTTAGAAATTATAATTAGGTGTCTTAATCTCCTTTCAAAATTTATCACTGCAAAAAAGTTTTGATGAAATATTAATTTTCCCCTTTCTATAAATGAGAGGTGAATGCTAGCCTAGCCAAACAAAAACCTAAAACCAGAGTGCCTTTCCTTGAAGTTCATTAAGTTTTCTTATTTCCCTAAGGTGAATTCTGTTTTCCAATTCTATAGGTTGCTTTTTTAATTTTTCAAATATAAGTGACAAAAATTCTGTAAGATATAAAGCATGATGTCTGTCTAAATATTAACAAGAAGTTAGAGAGTGTATTCAAACGGTGAAGTGACTTCTTCTTCTATGTCATAGAATCTGGATATGCTACAGCAAAGGTGTGGTGAACTGCAAAAAATAAAAAATACTACTTAGCCAACTTCCTGAAAACAGAATTTTCTCTTCCTCCCAGAGGGTCAGCCTTGAAGCAGCCAAGTTTTGCTCTAGAGGTTTTAGGTGTTACCCTGCTGCTGTTCTTTGCTGATAAAAATTTGAATAATACTCTCTTCAGTATTGTGTAGAGGATTTTACCTCTTGTACATACATATGAAAATAAAACATGGCTTGTTTGAGAGTCATGTGTTTAGGTTGATGCATTATTTACATAGAAAAACAAGAAACATTTCTTGAGAAATAAGCACTAGTGTTGGTTTCTTTTCACTTTTAGATGGTGACAAGAAAGCTATGGGAGAATCATTATTGAAAGTAAAACACTCATGGAAATTAAAGAAAAATGAGTGAAAGAAATTGAAAAAATAAGAACCATGGTAGTATTAGCAACTATTCATAAAAAAAATTTATTTCTGAAAAATTCATTAGGTGATAAAAGATGCAAAGAGACTTTGCTGACACATATTGAAACAGGAAGAAAGAACTGTGTGAAGGAAAATGGAAGCCTGTGTGTAAACACAAAGAAACCCCAAGGAGGTATATTTATGAGAAGAGAAAATTCAGGATAAAAGAAAAAGAAAAGTACTAAGTATGAATACCTTAACCACATGCTCTCACTTCTTTGGCAGCAATCCCTGTCAGAGTTCTCATTCTGTCTGCTACTCAGGAAACCTGCCTCAGAGAACAGAGTGGCTGATTACACTGTCTTAGGCCCTGTTATGTCCTGCTGTGTTCTAATATCCCAGTGGGTATCTGTGGTAGTAGTTGATTTTGGAAATCGGTAGGGATTTGTGTAGGTACACACATTTGAAATTCACCCTCCTTTAACACGATGCTATTATACTTTAAGCAGAGGAATTCACACAGCTAATTTTTGAAAGGCAGTGCTCCTGGGTAGAAAAATTGGATTTGATTTGGAGTTAATGAATGATGAATTTGTTCTATGGTAATGTATCATTAGAGTCATGCTAAGAAGGGAAGTTTCAAAGGATCATTAAAAAACTCAACTTGCCAGACTAAGTTGTTTCACTTTAATTGAGAAACCTCATTTGAAGTATAGTTCCTCACCGGGAAACAGTGCACACAGTACACAGAGTGCAAATAAAAGCAATTAGACCTACTACCTTGGCCTTCATGGGGTCTGCCTTCTCGGAATGCCTGATTAAATTCTGGTCTCAAAGGCAGGCTCTGATGCAGTCACTTAACTCTTTGTCCTTGAAGTAGGAAGGGTTGTAATGTTTGTTTCCAAGGAGGCTGGGGGATGAGAAGAGTAACTGACCTATGAAAAAGGAGCAATGCTTTTTCCCCAGTAGACTCTCTATATATGTAATAACCCTATATATATACTGTTGCTTCATATTATTCCCTTTAAAATTCCTAGATACATGTAGGAATCATAAAAATGATATGCCAAGATTGCAACTATTTCTCTTTATCAAAGGGACCATTTTGTTTGGTAAAGTTCTTAACCATCTATAAGAGACTCCCTAAATTTAGACCCCAGAATTTTCCTTGGAGAAGTAAAGCTAGGCTATTACAGTCCCTCCCAAAATATTTTAACATTATTATTGTCTCATTAATAGCACAGTTTATTGGCCAGGTGCAGTGGCTCACACCTATAATCCCAGCACTTTGGGAGGCCAAGGCGGGTGGATCACCTGAGATCAGGAGTTCGAGACCAGCCTGGCCAACATGGCGAAACTCCATCTCTACTAAAAAATACAAAAACTAGCTGGGTGTGGTGGCAGGCACTAATCCCAGCTACTCAGGAGGCTGAAGCAGGAGAATTGCTTGAACCTGGGAGGTGGAGGTTGCAGTGAGCTGAGATCACACCATCACACTCCAGACTGGGCAACAGAGTGAGACTCTGTCTCAAAAAAAAACAAAACAAACAAACAAAAAAAACAATTTATCTTGTTTGTTATTATTCCTATTTTGCAAATCAGATTTATGGGAAATCTATATAAACAGATGAACAGCCTTTCAGTAACCCAGGGTTTTTCTAAATAATTCAGGGTTAAATGTAGCTGTTCTTCTGATGAGATATTCTCCTTGAAAATCAACCTGATATCTTCACTTCTACTCTTTAATAAACTCTTTCACCTCACCTATTCCAGTCTGGCTTCCGCTCTCCTTCTTCATCACATACACTCTTATACTCATATCCACACTCTTTCTATCTCTTTCTATTGAAACTACTCCTACATAAATCAACCATGACTTCCTTTTTGCCAAATCAAATATACACTACTCTATCTTGGGTTTTCTTGACCTCTCAGCAATATTCAGCTAGTTGACTGCTCCCTTCTCTTGAAACACTCTCTTTTCTTGCTCTTCATGACTTCACAGTCTCCTGACACTTATTCCATCTCTGAAGAGTTACTCCTTCTCAGAATTCATTACTGGATTATTCTACTGTAGCTTATGTCTAAATGTTGAAGTTTCTAAAACCTTACCACCTCTTCCTCTACAGTCTCTTCTTTGATGACTCATGTATCTCCATGACTTACAATAAACAAAAGGACTTCTTTTTTCAGCTGTAATATATAGAGTTTGGAAGTCATCACTCCCTTAAAATAACGAAAAACTGAAAATCAATAATTTTTCTGAAATCTACAAAAAAATTGAGGTCACCAGGACAAACGCCACCCTAAAATGTGAAGACATTACTGAATTCTGAGAGTGATAACCAAGAGCTGTTTAACTGAAGCAGAAACCTCTGGAGCCACAAAATGATAGTAATAACTGAATGATTACTTTGACAAATTGTTAGAGGCTGAGTGTGGAGTAGCTGAACAAGGAGAAACTCCTAGGGGTCACAGCCATAAAGGGCCCACCATTCTTTTATGAGTTTTTCCTTCAGAAACTCCACAAGTTTCTAAGGTGAACAGTCAAAAAACATCCCTCTGTGGCTTTGGAAGATGAAGAATCACTTAAAAATAGGTGCAGAGTATTCCCCATAACAGAGGCCTAACTGGGGCTAAAGGACATATCAGAGTCTCACTCACTTGGGGAAAGGATATTTCTCTGTCTCCAGCCCCCTTGTACCTTCCTGTTTTACCTAAGGGAGAAGTGTGGAAAGCAAGAAATGTTCATGAAAGTACAGCCCAATTGCACTGGAAAAGACAGAGATTTATTCGTAGGATTATGCAATGCTTCTCCTCACCAAAACCTCAACAGAACATTAATTGAGCTCCAGTAAAATAACAGTGAACTAGAGTTGCAAGAGCTGCAAAGTTCAGACTCTCTCTGAGGAGGAGTATTTAGGGAAGCCCAATATCACAAAGGGAGATGTAAGTAAGGATACAGAGAAAATATAAATATATAGATAAGAAACTTGAATTTACATCAAGAAAATAAGAACATTAGGGAAGGCACAAATAAAGACCAATAAAAGCTTTTATTTTTCTGATTCTTAATTGATCTAAAACTTTGCTTAAAGTAATATAGTAAGAATATATTGAGGGATGATTACAACATACAGTTATGTGAAATGAATGACTGACAGAAATGTCATTAGAGATGAGTGAGAGGAACTGGCAATATTATGTTATAAGGTAACTTCACTACATATAAAGTGTCTGAGAAACATATATTAGAAACTCTAGAGCAACTCCTAAAAAATTTGAAAGAAGTATAATTACTGGATTAAGAGAGCAGTGAAAATGTAATCATTAAAAAATGCTACATTAAAACATAGACGACAAAAAATAGGGAGATTTTAAAAAGAGGAAAAATGCAACAAAAAGAAAACAGTTACAAATATGGTAGATTTTAATCCAACTATATCAATAATCATGTAAAAACATGGGATGCAAAGCTGATGCAATGGAAAGGAGAAATAGGCAAATCCACTATTATAGTTGGGGTCGTCAATACCCCTCTACTCGTAATTGATAAATAAAGCAGGTAGAAAATCAGTGAGGATATAGTTGACCTGAACAGCTCTGTCACCCAACTTCATCTGGTCAACATTTATAGAACTCTCCATCTAACAACAGCATAAATTCTTCTCAAACTCACATGGAACATATGTCAAGACAAACCACATTCTGAGCCATAAAACATACCTTAAAAAATTTGTTGGTTATAACAAAAACAGTGCTTAAAGAGAAATTTATATAACTGAATGCATATTTTAGAAGAGAAGGAAGCTCTAACATCTATTATCTAAGTTTCCACCTTAGGAACTAGGAAAGAAGAGCAATATAAATCTAAAGTAGGAAGAAGAAAATAAATTATAAAAAATTAGAACAAAAGTTATAAAATTGTAAAAACAAAAGCTATAGAGAAAAACCAATAGAGCCAAAAGCTGGTTTTTCAGTTTGTTTGCTTTTAAGATCAATAAACATCTAGTCAGGCAATCAAGAAATAAACGAATAAACCATGAATTACTAATATCAGTAATGAAAGAGGGGTCATAATTACTGATTCTAGGACCACTAAAAGGATAATAAAGTAATAATATAAACAGTTTTTCACCCAGAAATTCAATAACCCTAATGAGATTGACCAATTTCTTAAAAGACACAATCTACTAAAACTCACACAAAGAGAAAGAGACCATTTGAATAGACCAATATCTATTAAATACATTGTGTTAATAATTTAAGCCTTTGACAAATGAAAGCATCAGGCCTAGATGGTTCTGATGGTGCATTATACCAAATATTTAAGGACTTCATGGTACCAATTCTCCACATTCTCTTCCAAAAACAAACAAGATAAAAACACACCTCAGTGTCACTATGGAGCTCAAACCTACATCTCTACCCAAGACATTTCCTCTGAGCTCAAGATATATGTATATCCAATTCCCTACTTTAAATTTCTTCTTTTATGTCTCATAGACATCTCAAATTTATTGTCCAAAACACACTTTAGAAAAAATATTTTACCCCTCTTAACCATTATTTTTCCCTCTGCTGAATCTAAGTATGCAATATCAATTATAAAAACCTAGGAATCATGCTTGATCCTACAAGTAAGTCATTTTTATATTAAATCTAAAAGTAGATTCTGTGAATTTTACCTCCCTTATACCTCTTAAATTCATGCACTGACCCCATCTTGTTCTTGCTGGAATCACCATCATCACTCTTTTTGGTTTATCCCTTAATATACTAACTGGTGTCAATCCACCCTTTCTTGTTTCTCTAATACACTCTATACTGCAATGAGAGGACTTGCCTTTAACATCTCCCTACATAAAACAATTCAATAATTCTTCTCATTACACTTATATCAAAATTCAATATCTTGTTGTGATCTTTAAAGTCCTATATGATTTACCTGTTATTGATTTCTTTCCAACCCTTGTTTTTCACTAGACTCCAACCACACTGGAATTCTCTCAGATCCCAAACACCACAAGAGATCAACACATTTGTTTTCTTTGCAACAGGATAGTCAACCCAAACTTGATCCACTCCCTTCATATAACTAACTTCTCATGCTTCGGGATTTAGCTTAAATAAAGCTTCCCAATAAAAGTCTTTCCTGACCATCATTTCTAAAGAAAGTTTTTTCACCCTAATTCTCTTTCTCAGCAACTTATTACTGAACTCATAGAAATGGATTACAAACTGCATTTATTTTGTTTGCTTCCTCATGTTGCTTGTCTCCTCCAATAGAATTTAAATTTCAGGAGTGGAGGAACAATAGTGGATTTGTTCACATTGTATTCCTAGTTTCTAGAACAGACTATGACACTTAACATTCCTAGTCTGTGTTTGTTGAGTCAATGAATGTGTCTAGAAAATTACAGTTGACCCTTGAACAATGCAGGGTTTCAACAACCCTCACACAGTCAAAAATCCACTTATAACTTCTGACTCCCCCAAAACTGAACTATTAATAGCCTACTGTTGACTCTTTTCTGTTTCTTGGGAAAACTTCCAGTATAGTGGTGCTTTGTATGGGTGCCATGCTATTATTCCCTAAATATTGCAATAAATAAAATGAAAAATACACAAGAACGGTGAGAGATAACTTTACTGCTATACTGGAGAAAAGAAACTGCAAAGTGGAGATGATTAGTGTTGCATTGCATTTTAAGCTAATACTTGCAAGGCTTGAGCTCACTGCAATAGAAACAGGAGTTGGCTACAAAATTACTCCAGTAGTACAGTATGCACTATAGTTAACTTATGCAATTATAACTTTTTTTTTTTTTTTTGGAGACAGAGTCTACCTCTGTCACCCAGGCTTGAGTGCAGTGGTGTGATCTCGGCTCACTGCAAAATCTGCCACCCAGGGTTAAAGCGATTCTCCTGTCCCAGCCTCCCGAGTAGCTGGAATTACAAGCGTGCACCATGCCCGGCTAATTTTTTCATTTTTTTAGAGAAGGGGTTTTGCCATGTTTTCCAGGCTGGTCTTGAACTCCTGACCTCAAATGATCTGCCCACCTTGGCCTGCCAAAGTGCTGGGATTACAGGCGTGAGCTAGCAAGCCTGAATCTTTACATTTGCTTATATTTCTCTTGACTCCGAATGGCTCCATGTACAGTCTGTTTGTATGCTTAAGTTTTGATGAATTTTAACTTTTTGTAATAGATTTGTATATATTATGGTAGTACATGATGAAATAGACTAGCTTCTACATACATTTTATGCATTCATGACATAGCTAACTTTTTAAATTTTTTCAATACTTCTAGGGTACACAGTTCATCTGTGAAATTTTTCAAATTGCCAGAAATCTCCAAAAATATTTTCCTATATATATAAACAGGAAAATATATATTTCTCTCTCTCTCTCTCTCTCTCTCTCTATATATATATATATATATATATATATATATATATAAATCTGCATGTAAGTGGACCCACACAGTTCAAACTCATGTTGTTGAAACATCAACTATATATATTAACTTGACTTGATAGCACCAAAGAGAAACAAAATAAAAATTTTCCCAGTTCAAAATTAAGTGAATTATTTGTGTACAAATTCCTAAATTCTCCAAATATATGTTTGGTATAGTATTTTTGCATCACTGTTGTGGAAAAAGGAATCAATGAAATTATTATAAACAACGTAGATAATTTATATTTAAATTTGTCCAGTATACTAGCCAGAAATTACTCCTGCCCTTAAAAGATTTATATTACACCTGAGAAAACATGGTGAATGCTCATAAATTTTTCTGAAAGAGATCAGCAGTTGGCAGCTTCCTGAATCTTCTTTTAATATGAAAATATCTGTTTATTCCTCTTATTCACTTCATTCTCTACATCAACATGTAACAGAGTCTGAGTTCTGGTGACAAATGATTGGCTACTTACTAGTTACATAATCTTAGGTACATTTCTCAATCCTATTGATCCTCAGTTTCTCATCTGCAAAATGGGATTAATAATAATATTCCCAATGTTATTTCCTTTTCTTTAAATACATTACCTTTATGTGTAATGCATTTAATGTTGGAATAGTTATTTTAGAGAAACTAATATCTTTATTATTAAAAATATCAAGAAATACAAAAATAGAGCTAAAATTACATAAAATCTCACCGCCCTGGAATTACCTGTCTAATCTCCTGTATTCATTCCTGAGGACTTCATTCTGGATTTATCTATGCAAACAATCAGATAGATAGATAGATTGATGTAGTTTAAAAGATCAATAGACAGGATCTATTTATCCCTGAGAACCATAAAAGCACTAGTTCCCCCAAATCCTGCTTATACTAAGGATAATATTATGTAAATATTAAGAATTTGGAGTCACTATGTTTTAGCCACATTTTATTATAGACAGTTTTAAATACTCCCTGCCTTAAAAATAAAAGTATTCCTCTTTGTGTTCTCCTACCTTTACTCCAACTTTTTCAATTAACTATGTAATTTTCCTTTCTCAAAATTTTTAGTACTGACTTTATACTTTTTAATCCAATTTCCTCAAGTTGTTTTGTCTCCATTCGATACTTAAAAGCTCGCTACTTTAGGTTTTTATTGCTATGTAACAAATCAACACAAATTTAGTAGCTTGAGACAGCACACATTTATTATCTAGCATTTTCCATGGGTCAGGGGTCCAGATGTGGTTTGGGTTCAGAGTTTCACAAGACTGAAATCCAGGTTTGGCTGCCTAAGTACTCTTCCAAGCTCAACTATTATTGGCAAAATTCAGTTTCTTATGACTGTAGAACATGGCTCCCTATTATCCTGCTAGGGGTTGCCCAGAAACCAGGCACTCTTTTCCATAGTCAGATCCTAACATGTTTGTTTCCTTTCTTTCAGCTCAGCAGAACATGTCTCTGCAACTGCATATTCTTTAAAGGGTACCCCTGATTAAGTTAGGCCCACTCAGTTCATCTCTCTTTTGATTAACTCAAGGCCAACTCATTAGTAACCTAATCAAGGAAGAGATATCTGATCTCATTTAATAGTGCCACCCACACTCAAGGGCAAGCGATTACATAAAGCATCTAAACCTAGTAAGGAGAATATCGAGGGCAATGTTAGAATTCTGCCTACTACACTCATTTCAAATTTGTTTTATTCCTGACTCCTCATTTGATTCACTTATTGATTACTTGAACTTCATCAATAAGTAGTTATTTCAAGAAAATATTATAGGAGTTATAATCCCTGAGTTCTTTCTTGCCTAAGAATGTCTGTCAGGTGTTGCTTTTACTATAATGGCTCAGCCAAAAAATATTCTTGGATGATTTTTGTTTTCCCTCAGAATTTTATATACTTTCCAGATGATACTGAAAGTTGTTGTGGAGAAATCTGTGATATTTATTATTTCCTGCTTCCCACTCATTGCAGGAGACAGGACTTTTTTCCTGCCTGGAAGTCTAGAGAAGTCTTTCTTTTTTGAAGTTTATAATCTACCTAGGATATGTTTTAATATTTGTCTTAATTTGGGAGTATTTCCTCCTTGTATAGTTCTTAATAGTTTTTCTCTTCCATTAACTAGATTCGCTCCTCCAAGAATAGCAATTGTTGTTACACTACATCATCTGTGGCCTCAAATCTGTCAACCTTCTGTAATTTTAAAAATTTCTTTGTTTACTTTTCTTCGTTGAGTTTATTATGCTGTCTTTCCCCCAGAACAGAAATTCAATATTTTACTCTCTCTTTCCTGACTCTTCTTGTTTCTAATTTATTTATTAGAGCTATAAATGTTGATATTTTGAACTTGGTTTGTCTTACTAGTGCAGAAATTTCCCTTTTCATTTTATGCTTGTTTAGTGCCTTGTCTACGACCTGTTGTTTTATTGATTTTGTATTTTTATTAAGTTCTTTATAGCTCAAAACCTACTTGGAAAGTTTTATTCTCTTTCTTGGACAATATATTTTCCCTACTGGGTACTTCATTTGTCTTGCATTGCTACATTCCTTTTACCCACTGTTTTGCCATGTTTATTTAGTTGCTGTCCATTTTTAAAAGCCTTGCTATTGGTAACAAATGTATTTCTAATATGGGTGTTAATTTTCTCCGACATAGTGAGGGTGAAATATTTTTGACACTGTCACAATTTATCCAAACTACAGATTCAGGACAGGATCATGTTTTCTATCCATTAATCTGCATTGTGAGAGTTTGTTGTGTTGGAAAGGGGAGGGGAACACCTGAAAATTAAAGCACCACTTCTAAAAAATAACTGCCCTATTTTACCGTTGGAATTTTTTTTTGAATGTCCTATAAATAACATAATCCATACAACCAGGGGTATTTCCTGCTCTGAAAATCTTTGCCTCGTTGGAAAAGGAAATTTCCTAGAGAACATTTTTAGTTCTACTGAGATCCTGTTCTCAAGGGCTTCATTGTGACTTTTCCCTACACTGTCTATCACAGTCACAGTCGTCATCTTTCCAGACTGGAGCTCTCAGAAATACCAGAATTTTGTCAGCTCACCTTCTATTTTCAATTACCTTTCTGGCATGAGGATTGGGGTGACAGCAAAATTAGGAGCTGCTTTGATATAGAATCTTCTGTTTTGATATAGAATCTTCTGTTTCTTTCCTTTGGCCTTCGTTTTTCAAAGTTTATAGCATAACATTTTACCACTTTGTATTCACTATATGTTAGGAAGGCTGAAATCTGTGATGAAGCTTTGCTCAGCCATCCTTACCTAAAAGTTTCCATTCCTTCATATTTTAAAAAGCAGAATTAAAATATTGAAAACATCTAAATATCTAAGTGTCACTAGTTAGAAAATTGCTAGACACACATGTAGCCATAGAAGTATGAGTAGGAAGAAATACTCATGGGTTGATAGGAAAAGATCTCCAGGGTTCAGTGTTAGGTGGAATAGGAGAAATACAGAACATAGTGCATAATAAGCTTTGTGTCAAAAAGGGAGGTGGCTTAATGATGGTATGCCGATGTGCTAATATATGCTTAAGTATCTCTGGAAAGATACACAAGTGATTAATGGGGATGGAAGGCTTTATATTGTACACTACATACTATTTTGAATTTTGTACATATGAATGCCTATTCAAAAAATTTTTGAGTTAATTTTTTGAAAATATGCATTATTGTTGCATTTATTGTATTCTAGAGCCTGCTAAAGTTGTCTTAATTTCTCTTCAACCTCAAGCAAAATGTTAAATTAGGAGCCCACCCTACTCAAGCATGACTTCATCATAATTAATTACATCCGTAATAAACTTATATCCAAATAAGTTCACATTGTGAGGTGCTGGGAGTTAGGACTTCAACATATCTGTTTTTGAGTAGGGGATACAGTTTTTTTTGGTGGCGGATAAACATAAAGCCAGACATAAAAATACTAGCATTGTTATGATTCCTCTAACACTGCAGCAATTCTCTTATTAGACAAAACACTGTCATTTGTAAAGCCTTTCAACCATATATTTGTGGCTCACCAAGAAACCGCTTTTAAAAAGAATTTATTAAATGTTGAAAAGATCTCAAATAAAATTTATAAAACATTTATAAGAGATCATGTATATGTCAACCAGGTTAAGAAAGAAGAAATTATTATTTTGAAGGCTCTTATGTATTTCTTCCTAAAGCCATTCACTTTCATTTCATCTTCTTTAATGAAACTGCTATTCTGAACTTAGGTTTACCATAAATTTGTGTTGTTTCGTTTTGCATGTTTTGTGAAGTTTGTGTTAATTTACTTACTCTCTTTATAATCTTCTTGCTTCTTTTGCCCAAGACTATGCTTCTTGCAACCTGGCATTGTTTACGGATGCCATTTAGGTTTCTCCTTCTATAAAGTGCTTAAGGTTTTTGCCTAGTTTTAGTAGATTATTTGTCTGTCTCTTACTGATTTCTTGAGTACTTTATATGTTCTTAATGCCAGTCCTTTATCAAATATTTTTGCTGAAAATGTTGTCTTCTAATTTGTAAATTACCTTATCACTATAGTATTAATAAACATGTTTTATTTTGTCATTAAATTTATCAAGCTTTTTTTATATGATCTCTGCTGACTGTGTATGTGTGTGTGTACATATGTTTAAGAAATTTTTTCTTTACCTTGCTAAAAATATACATCTATATTGTTTAAAAAATATTATTCTATATTGTTTATAAAAGTTCATAGCTTGCGCTTTACATCTAGGTCTTTAAGACATAGAGATTATTTTTTGTACATAATAAGAGGTAGAATTCCAACTCCATTTTTTATTCCATATAGACAATTATGTGTTCTAACTTCTTTTAATCAAGTGTTTTCCCAGTAGTTTGCATAAATTATGTTTCTGTTTTTTGTGTGTTTCTATGCTCTCTCCTCATTTTACTACCTAATTTGTCTATTTCTTTATCATTCAACTACTGTATTAATTACTGCAGTAATAAATTCTTGATATATGAAAAGGCAGGTCTCCTCACTTTGTTCTATTTCCTGATTAATTGCTTATTCTTTATTCTTTGCTCATCCATATACATTTTCAAATGAGTTAATCAAATTATACATACGCACAGGCTTGTTAAAATTTTTATTAGAATTACTTGAATCTGTTATTACAACACTGAGACTTTTAATCAATGAACATGATATATATTTCCATCATTTGGTACTTTTTCAATATTTTCAATATGTTTTATTATTTTATCCATTAAGAGCATGCATAGCTTCTCTTTAGTTATTCTCACATACTTTATGTTCTTTGTATTGTTACTGTGATTACCTGCTTTGGCATGTACGTAAATGTGACTGATTTGTAGATATTGATGTTCTTTAGCCAAAAAGGTTGCTAAATTCTGTGATTATTTTATAATACATTTGTATTGATATATTCGTAGTGATGTTTAACATAAACAATCATATCATGAAAATAAGGATTTTTAAAATTTTTCTAGTTATTACCTATTTTATTTCTTTTTTGCCTTATTATTCTAACAGAGCCTGCCAGAGGTTTATGTACAATTTTGAAAAGTGGACACGGTCATCTTTGTCTTATTCCTGATATTAGAAAGAACATTTTCAAAGTTTAACAGTTAATTATGATGCTTGCTACAGGATTTTGTCTTAGTATATTCCTAGTTTACTACAAATTTTTATCATAAATGAACCTTGATTTTACAAATACTTCTGCCTTTCCTGAATGATTTATATGGGGTTCTCCTTTAGTCTGCTGGTATAATTAATTATATTGATTGATTGTTAAATGCTAAACCAAAGTTGCATCACAAGATGTTCCCAATATGCTTATGATATGTTATCTTTTTACATAATTCAGAATTTGGTTTCCTAATATGTTGTTTAAAATTTTTGCAACAAAAATGCATTTTAGCACTTTTCCTTCTACTTCCTTTTTTATTTGTTGGTATCAAAGTCATTGTAGACACATAAAATTGGGAGAGTTTCTTCTCTTTCCATATTGCATAAAATATTCTTGACTGTTTTGTATTTAATATTATTTTTCCATTAAATGGTTGGGTACACAATAATAATCTAGTGACTGGAAGTTATTTTACTTGTTTCTGTGAAAATATTTTTTATTTTTTTTATTTTCTTTATTTTTTCTTTATTTCAAACTTTTATTTTAACTTCAGGGGTACATGTGCAGGATGTGCAGGTTTGTTAAATATTTAAACCTGTGCCATAGTGATTAGCTGCACAGACCATATCATCACCTAGGTATTAAGCCCAGCATCCATTAGCTATTCTTCCTGATTCCTGATGCTCTTCCTCCTCCCACCCACCATGCTCTGACAGGCCCCAGTGTGTCTTGTTCCCTTCCATGTGTCCATATGTTCTCATCATTCAGTTCCCACTTATAAGTGTGAACATGCTGCATTTGGTTTTCTGTTAGTGTGTTAGTTTGGTGAGGATAATGGCCTCCAGCTCCATCCACGTACCTGAAAACAAAAAACAAAAAACAAAAAACAAAAAAAAAAAACATGATCTCATTCCGTATTACAGCTGAATATCATTCTATGGTGTAAATGTACCACATTTTCTTTATCCACTCTATTATTGATGGGCATTTAGGTTAATTCCATCTTTGCTATTGTGAATAGTGTTGCAATGAACATACACGTGCATGTGTCTTTATAACAGAATGATTTATATTCATTTGGGTATACACCCAGGAATGGGATTGCTGGGTCAAATGGTATTTCTGCCTCTAGGTCTTTGAGAAATCACCACACTGTCTTCCACAACGGTTGAACTAATTTACACTCCCACCAACAGTGTAAAAGCATTCATTTTTCTCCACAACCTCGCCAGCATCTGTTGTCTTCTGACTGTTTCATAATAGTCATTCTGACTGATGTGAAATGATGTCTCATTGTGGTTTTAATTTGCGTTTCTCTAGTGATAGTGATGTTGAGCTTTTTTTCACATGTTTGTTGACCGCATGTATGTCTTCTTTTGAGAAGGGTTTGTTCATGTCCTTTGCCCACTCTTTGATGTGGTTGTTTGATTTTTTTCTTGTAAATTTGCTTAAGTTCTTTGTAGATGCTGAATATTAGACCTTTGCCAGAAGGGTAGATTGCAAAAAGTTTCTCCCATTATGTAGGTTGTCTGTTCACTCCGATGATAGTTTCTTTTGCTGTGCAGAAGCTCTTTAGTTTACTTAGATCCCATTTGTTAATTTTTGCTTTTGTTGCAATTGCTTTTGGCATCTTTGTCATGAAATCTTTGCTTGTGCCTATGTCCTCGGTGGTATTGCCTAGATTTTCTTCTAGGGTTTTATAGTTTGGGGTTTTACATTTAAGTCTTAAATCCACTGTGAGTTGATTTTTGTATATGGTGTCAAGAAAGGGTCCAGTTTCAATTTTCTGCATATGGCTACTCAGTTCTCCCAGCACAATTTATTAAACAGGAAATCCTTTCCCCATTGTTTGTTTTTGTCAGGTTTGTCGAAGATCACATGGTTGTATGTGTGCAGTCTTATTTCTGGGTTCTCTATGCTGTTCCATTGGTTCATGTGTCTGTTATTGTAGCAGTTCTTGTTTTGGTTACTGTAGCCTTGTAGTATAGTTTGAAGTCAGGTAGTGTGATGCCTCCAGCTTTGTTCTTTCTCCTTAAGATTGTCTTGGCTGTTTGAGCTCTTTCTTGGTTCCATATGAATTTTAAAATAGCTTTTTTTTTTCTAATTCTGTGAAGAATGTCAATGGTAGTTTAATGTGAGTAGCACTGAATTTATAAAATGCTGTGGGCAGTATGGCCATTTTCACAATATTGATTCTTCCTATCTGTGAACATGGAATGTTTTTTCATTTGTTTGTGTCATCTCTGATTTCTTTAAGCAGTGCTTTGTAGTTATCCTTGAAGAGCTCCTTCACTTCCTTTGTTACCTGTATTCCTGGGTAGTTTATTCCTTTTGGGCAATTGTGAATGGTAGTTCATTCATGATTTGGCTCTCAGCTTGCCTGTTATTTGTGTATAAGAATGCTAGAAAACTTTGCACATTGATTTTGTATTCTGAGAATTTACTGAAGTTGCTTATCAGCTTAAGATGCTTTTTGACTGAGACGATGAGATTTTCTAGATATAGGATCATGTCATCTACAAACAAAGACAATTTGACTTCCTCTCTCCCTGTTTGAGTACACTTTATTACTTTCTCTTGCCTGATTGCCCCAGCCAGAACTTCCAATACTATGATGAACAGGAGTGGTGAGAGAGGGCATCCTTGTCTTGTGCCAGTTTTCAAGGGGAATACCTCCAGCTTTTGTCCATTCAGTACGATATTGGCTGTTCGTTTGTCATAGATGGCTTTTATTATTTTGAGGTATGTCCCTTCAATACCTAGTTTACTGAGAGTTTTTAACATAAAGGAATCTTGAGTTTTTTGAAAGGCCTTTTCTGCGTCTATTGAGATAATGTGGTTTTGTCTTTAGTTCTGTTTATGTGATAAATTATGCTTATTGATTTGTGTATGTTGAACCAACCTTGCAATTGGAGATGAAGCCAACTTGATTGTGGTGGATAAGCTATTTGATGTGCTGCTGGATTTGGTTTGCCAGTATTTTGTTGGGGATTTTTCCATCGATGTTCATCAAGGACATTGGCCTGAAGTTTTCTTTATTTGTTGTATCTCTGCCAGGTTTTGGTATCAGGAGGATGTTGGCTTTACAGAATGATTTGGGGAGAAGTCCCTCCTTTTTAATTTTTTGGAATAGTTTCAGTAGGAAAGATATCTGCTCTTTTTTATACTTCTGGTATAATTCAGCTGTGAATCCATCTGGTCCTGGGCTTTTTTTTTTTTTTTTTTCCTGGTAGGCTATTTATTATTGCCTCAATTTCAGAACTCATTATTGGTCTATTCAGGGATTGCCTCCTGGTTTAGTCTTGGGATGGTGTATGTATCCAGGAATTTATTCATTTCATCTAGATCTTCTAGTTTATGTGCATAGAGATGTTTACAGTATTCTCTGATGGTTGGTTGCATTTCTGTGGCGTCAGTCATAATTTCCCCCTTATCATTTCTGATGGTGTTTATTTGAATCTTTTTTTCTTCTTTATTAGAGTAGCTAGTGGTCTATTTTATTAATTTAAAAAAAAACCAGTTTCTGGAATCATTGATTTTTTGAAGAGTTTTTTGTCTCTATTTCCTTCAGTTCAGCTCTGATCTTAGTTATTTCTTGTCTTTTGCTATCTTTGGGGTTTTTTTGTTCTTGGTTCTCTGGTTCTTTTGGTTGTGATGTTAGGTTGTTAACTTGAGATCTTTCTAGCTTTTTGATATGGGTATTTAGTGCTATAAATTTCCCTCTTAACACTGCTTTAGCTACATCCCAGAGATTCTAATCCTAGTATGTTGTCACTTTGTTCTCATTAGTTTCAAAGAACTTCCTAATTTCTACCTTAATTTTATTATTTGCCCAAGAGTCATTCAGGAGCAGGTTGTTCAGTTTCCATGTAGCTGTGTGGTTTTGAGTGAATTTCTTAATTTTGAGTTCTAATTTCATTGCACTGTGGTCTGAGAGACTGTTATGATTTCAGTTCTTTTGTATTTGCTGAGGAGTGATTTACTTCCAATTTTGTGATCAATTTTAGAGTCAATGCTTTGCAGCAATTAGAAAAATGTATATTCTATTGTTTTGGAGTAGAGAGTTCTGTAGATATCTATCAGGTCCACTTGATCTAGAACTGAGTTCAGGTCCTGAATATCTTTGTTAATTTTCTGTCTTGTTAACCTGTCTAATATTGTCAGTGTGGTGTTAAATCCTCCCACTATTATTGTGTGGGAGATTAAGTCTCTTTGAAGTTCTCTAAAAATCTGCTTCATGAGGCCAGGCGTGGTGGCTCACACCTGTAATCCCAGCACTTTGGGAGGCTGAGGTCGGCGGATCACGAGGTCAGGAGATTGAGACCATCCTGGCTAACATGGTGAAACTCTGTCTCTACTAAAAATACAAAAAAATTAGCCAGGCGTGGTGGCGGGTGCCTGTAGTCCCAGCTACTCAGGAGGCTGAGGCAGGAGAATGGCGTGAACCTGGGAGGTGGAGCTTGCAGTGAGCAGAGATCGTGCCACTGTAGTCCAGCCTGGGTGACAGAGTGAGACTCTATCTCAAAAAAAAAAAAAAACAGAATCTGCTTCATGAATCTGGGTGCTCCTACATTGGATGCATATATATCTAGGATAGTTAGCTCTTCTTGTTGAATTGAACCCTTTACCATTATGTAATGTCTTTCTTTATCTTTTTTGATCTTTGTTGATTTAAAGTCCATTTTGTCAGAAACTAGGATCACAATCCCTGCTTTTTTCTATTTTCCATTTGCTTGGTAAATTTTCTTTCATCTCTTTATTTGAGCTATGTGTGTCTTTTGCATGTGAGATGGATCTCTTGGAGACAGCATAACAGTGGATCTTGATTCATTATCCAGCTTGTCATTCTTTGTCTTTTAATTGGAGCATTTAGCCCATTCACATTTAAGGATAGTAT
Source organism: Pan troglodytes (assembly GCF_028858775.2). Lineage (NCBI taxonomy): Eukaryota > Metazoa > Chordata > Mammalia > Primates > Hominidae > Pan > Pan troglodytes. The sequence goes on from NC_072403.2 coordinate 132,784,029, forward strand.
TGCTATGTGTGAATTTGATCCTGTCCTCATGATGCTGGTTATTTTGCAGACTTGTTTATGGGATTCATAGTGTCACTGCTCTGTGTACTTCAGTGTGTTTTTGTAGTGACTGGTAATGGTTTTTACTTTTCATATTTAGTGCTTCCTTTGCAATCCTGATGGCAACAAATTCCCTCAGCATTTACTTGTCTGAAAAGGATCTTATTTTTTCTTCATTTATAAAGCTTAATTTGACTGGATATGCAATTCTGGGTTGGAAATTATTTTAAGAATGTTGAACATCGCTCCCCAATCTCTTCTGGCTTGTAGGCCTTCTGTTAAGAGGTCTGTTGTTGGTCTGATGGGCTTCCCTTTGTAGGTGACCTGCCCTTTCTGTCTGACTGTCCTTGACATTTTTTCTTTCATTTTGAGCCTGGAGAATCTGATGATTATGTGTCTGGGGGATGATCTTGTGGAGCATCTTACTGGGGTTCTCTGCATTTCCTGAATTTGAATGTTGGCCTTTCTTGCTAGGTTCTCCTGGATAATCTCCTGAAGCGTTTTCCAACTTGGTTCTATTATCCCATCACTTTCAGATACTCCAGTCAGTCATAGATTCTGTCTCTTGACATAATCCCATATTTCTCAGAGGTTTTGTTCATTCCTTTTCATTCTTTTTCCTCCATTCTTGTCTGCCTGTCTAAATGCAGAAAGTCAGTCTTCTAGCTCTGAGGTTCTTTCTTCCACTTGTTCTATTCTGCTATTAATATATGTGATTGCATTGTGAAGTTCTTGTGATGTTTTTCAGCTCTAACAGGTCAGTTATGTTCCTCTTTAAACTGGCTGTTTTGACTGTTAGCTTCTGTATTGTATTATCATGATTCTTAACTTCTTTGCTTTGGGTTACAATGTGCTCCTTTACCTCAGCAAAGTTCATTATTACCCACATTGTGAAGCCTACTTCTGTAATTTCAGCCATCTCAGCCTCAGCCTAGTTCTTAGCCCTTGCTGGAGCAGTGTTGTGGTCATTTGGCAGAGAAGGGACACTCTGGCTTTTTGAGTTTTCAGTCCTTTTGTTGATGCCTTCTCATCTTTGTGGGCTTATCTACCTTCAATCTTTGAGGTTGCTGACCTTTGGATGGGGTTTTTGTGTTTTTTCTTTGTTGTTGTTGTTTACTTGCTTTTCTTTTAACAGTCTGGCCACTCTTCCATAGTTGCCTCAGTTCTTCCCATAACTAGAGGTATTGCCAGTGAAGCCTGCAAAACAACAAAGATGGCAGCCTGCCGCTTCCTCTGGAAGTTCCATCCAGTAGGTACTGACCTATTGCCAGTCTCAACGCATCTGTAGGGGGTGGTTAGAGACCCTGGTTGTGAGGTCTCACCCAGTCAGGAGGAACAGGATCAGGGACCTACTTAAAGAAGCAGTCTGGCTGCTTTTTCGTATAGCAGCTGTGCTGTGTTGGGTTTCCTTTCATCCCCTGATTGGTCTGGGCTTTCGAAGGCCCACAGGCTGGACCAGCTGACTAGCCCAAATGACCGAGGTCACGGCCTGCTCCATCCCTCAGGCACTCTGTCCTAGGGAGAAATTGGAACTCTGTCAACCCCATGGAACACAGGCAGTGGTTGGAGGTCCTGACTGGAAGGACCTGGCTGGGAGGACTCACCTGACAAGGGGGAGTGGATCAGGGTCCCACTTAAAGTGAGTTATTTTTTAATCATCATAAAACTATTCAGGAATTCTCTTCTTCTTGAGTTGCTTTTGTTAAATTCCATTTTTCAAAGAATATATGCATTTTATCTAAATTTGATGTTTTTGACATAAAGTTGTCTTCAGTATCTTCTTATTATATATTTAATATCTATTGCCACTACAATTATCAACAGTATTTTCAATTCTGCATTAATTATCCTCTCTTCTCTCTTTCTCTCTCACTCCATTAAGGTTGCCAGAGGCTTATCAATTTTATAATGCTTTCAAAGAATGAAGTCTTTGTTCCATATGAATTTTGGAATTGTTCTTTCTAATACTGTGAGAAATGATGTTGGTATTTTGATAGCAATTGCACTAAATCTGTAGATTGCTTTGGGCAGTATATGAAAAAATGCTCAATATCACTAATCATCAGGGAAATGTAAATTAAAACCACAGTGAAATGCCTCCTTATTCCTGCAAGAATGGCCATTATTAAAAAGTGAAAAAACAATAGATGTTGGCATAGATGTGTTGAAAAGGGAATGCTTATACACTGAGTGTGGGAATGTAAATTAGTACAACCTCTATGTAAAACAGTATAAAGAGTCCTTAAAAAGCTAAAAGTAGATCTACCAGTGGATCCAGCAATCTCACTACTGGGTATCTACCCAAAGAAAAGAAGTCATAATATGAAAAAGACACTGGAACATGTATGTTTATAGCAGTACAATTCACAAGTGTACAGATGTGGAACCAACCTAAGTACCCATCAACTAATGAGTGGATAAAGAAAATATGGTGTGTATATATATATATATATATATATATATATATATAGAGAGAGAGAGAGAGAGAGAGAGAGAGAGACACGCACCATGGACTACTACTCAGCCATTCAAACAAACAAAATAATGTGCTTTGAAGCAACTTGGATGGAGCCAGAGGCCACTATTCTAAGTGAAGTAACACAGGAGTGGAAAACCAAAAACCATATGTTCTCATCTATAAGTGGGAGCCAAGCTATGAGTATGCAAAAGCATACAGAGTGAAATAATGGACTTTAGAGACTCAGAAGGGGGAGGGTGGGATAGGGGCAGAGACAAAAAGCTACACATTAGGTACAATGTACACTACTCGGGAGACACGTGCACTAAGATCTCAGAATTCACCACTATATGATTCATCTATTAACCAAAAACCACTTGTACCCCCAAAGCTACTGAAATATACAAAAAAATAAGGTTTTGCCTTTGCTGATAATCTTTATTTTACATTTCTATTTTATTCATTTCTGTCTTTTTTTCTTGTTTCTAGTTTCATTGCCATTATTCTGATTTTTTCCCTAATTTCTACAGGTAGACAATTAATTAATTACTTTTCTTCTTTTTTTCTACTATGAGTATAAAAGAGTCTAGATTTTCCCCTTTAGCTGTGCTATAGCTATACATCATCAATACTGATATGTAGTACTTTCATTATTGCTTGATTAAAAATATTTCCTGATTTTTGTTATTCCTTTTTTCTATATCACGTATTTATTTCCAAATATAGGTATGTTTTTGAATTAACTTTATATTAAATTTAATTGCATGAAAGTCCAAGGATAAGTTCTTTATGATGCAAATTTTTGAAATTGGTTGATCCTTTATGGCCTCGTGAATGGTCAACTTTCATAACATTCATTGTGCAATTTAATAGATGTATTCTGCTATTTCTACATATAATGTTTTACTACATTTGTAATCTGAAACTAGTTAACTGCATTAATCTCATCTTTTGATTTATTAATGACTGAAAGAAGTGAATTATAGTCTTCCACCAATAATTTACATTTTTGAATTTGCCTTGATTGGTTTTAACCTTCTCTTGCCTGGCTTTGAATGTAAACTACTGTCATTTTTGTGGGATCCACTTATTAATTTTTTCCTAGTTATTCCACCCAATTATACAACTCCAAACAATATATTTTAGTTCTGCCTACTTTTGAAATTCATATAATTGTATTACACAGGATGTATGGTGGTGTGTCTGGCTTCTTTCTCTCAGTACACCTGATCGTGTTGAGTATAGCTGTATTTTTTTCCTTAATTGATGTATATTGCTCTGTTTTATGACTAAATTATAATTTATCTACTGAAGTGTTCAGAACATTATCAATTCATCACAATTCTTGGAATTCATGCTACAAATACAGATAAAACCAGCTTATTTTTGTTAATCCTCAGGATAAGTTTTTACACCTTCAATCAGTACCAATGTTCAGAACAGGTGATTTTCTTTGGCATCCCTTGGAGGGGTTAGTTATTTCTAGTTTGCCTCTGTTTACCTTGTGTTTTTATGTCCTATCCTCTGAGTCCCATGAAACAAAGACTCACTCGGTTTCGCCAATGCCCTCAAGGGAAAAACCAGCTTCAGTGTTCCACCTATTTCTTTTAGTATCAACTTCATTTAGTATTTGTCCTATTTATTTGTTTCTTGTCAGCAACCTGATGTGCATAAGATGTCCTTTTTATAATACCCAAATAGTAGTTGCTGTTAGTAAGAGACTCTGTCTTAATACTTAATTCACTGTATTGCAAGAAAAGGAGGTAACTCTGTGTACTTTTTCAGTGTGCTCCTGTGGCAATTTTTAAAATAGACCCAAATTATTTTTACAGTCCTGCAATTGAAAAATAGAGTCTGTATACCCTCTTCTTGAATCTGGCCCTTTGATTGTTTGAACAGTGGAATAAACTGCAAGTGCTAACTTCCAGGCCCAAGCCTTGTAAAAATGGCAGCATGCACTTCTCATCTTTTGGGACATTTGCTCTTCCAAATTACATGATACGTGCAACAGTTTACTTTGTGTAACTGACCTACTAGTTGACCCGCTGGTCAATAATCTCAGTCACTGAGCCCGGCAACTCAAAGTCATGGTCTCAACCATTATTCTACGTATTTTGCATAACCCATCAGTGCAGTAAATATATACCAAAGTAGTCATAACATTTGCAAAGAAAAGACAGAGATCACGTTAAGAGTGTAATTAATTACTTCATTCATATTTAATAGAAGCAATGGGGCTAAACATCTATTGAACATCAAATATTAATAATATAAAACATATAACAAGAAATAGGTTGGTGTTTTTAAGCACATTATATTATTTGGGAACAAAGTCTTCTGAAAGATATAAAGTGAAGGATCACTTGATATGAAATAAATATAAAAGGCAAATAATACTTGTCTAAAGTAGCTATTCTTACTGTGGTGATTATAATCTTATAGGGGTTTTTAAAATATACAAATGACCAAATCCCATTAAAACCCAAGAAGGGAAGGTTTAGATGACCTGGTTAAAGCACTAGTTTTCAATGATGGCTGAATATTATAACTACTTATGGACCTTTAATACAAATTTCCAGGATGTATTCCAGGCCAATTAAATCAGGATCTTTCGGTGTGGGACTCATGCTGCATCAATACATTTTAAAGGTCCCCAGCTTTTCCATGTTTATCCAAAGTTGAAAACTCTGGTCTAAAATATCTGATTGATTGCATATATTGTTGTAATTCAAGAAAAATACTTTTAAAATTAAAAGTTCTATATACTTAACTGAATTTGCATTTCCATGATCAATCCAATCAAAATTAATATAAAATTTGAAAAAGCAAATTCTCCTAGAAAGAAAAACTCAGTGATGTATAGAAAAATTGAAATAAAATGGTATATTTAACTTGGAAAAATTAGGAAAGCTTTTTCAATCTAGAAAGTGAACTGCTCAATTCAGTCCAAAGTCAGAACCTAACATGAATTAAATACCATGCAAATGTGGCTTCTCTCTCAAGTAAATGAGCAAAATGTTGAATGCATTCCACTTATTTATAAAAAATTATTGATCAACTTTATATTTTAGTCACTAAATGTTTGAGACATAGCAGTGAGAAAAATTAAAGAAGATTCCAACCGTCCTCACATAATCAAATGGGGAGAAAGAAAATAAAGAAAAAACTCATGCAAATATCTGTGTAATGATGAGCTGTGAAAGGGGCTATGAAGGAAAGATTCATGGTGCTATAAGACATCTTACAGAATAATTTGGCAAAAGTGACAGTATGCTAGCTTTAAGGCCCAAAGTTTAAGGAACTGGGAGCTTCCAATTCCTGTCTATCCAGACCCTCACTCTTGAATTTCAGATATCTTAATTTAAGGAAGCCCAAGCAGCCAGTGAAGAGACATACGTGGAGAAGAACGAGTGCCCCTGGACCATAGCTAACAGCCAATACCCACTTATCAGCCATGGACATGAGCAATCTTGAAAAGTCAGTCATAGAGCCCACCTCGCTTCCTCCAGTGTTGGGATCAAGAAGGGCTTCTCACAAAGATGTGTCTAAAGAGGGAGCAGGAGGTATAGCATGTACAAAGGCCTCTGGAAGAAAGCGTGCTTACAGTTATGGCCTATCTGCAAGCCAGAATATTTTAGTTGGGCAATTAACTGGATTATATGCAAAACTGTTGAATGTTACTCAGTATATGTTCTGAGTTAGAAAATAATGGAAACACAAATATGTTTTATATAAAACATTACTATCAACAAGACACATAATGGTATCAAAGAAAAAAACAGTATTTAGTTTAAAATGTGACTAATGGTACATACAGATGAGTTGAAAGATATTTTTAAAATCCACTCTTTAATTTTCATATGCACTCTTGTTCACTAGAATATTATTCTATATTTTTAAATCACAAATAATGACTGTTTTTGGTCCAGCAGAATTATATAACACCTATAAACTTGATTTTTTCCTGTTGTTATTTTGAATTATAAGGAGGTGGAAAAGTGCTCTTACCAACTTCTATGAAATACTTATACTGAGTTGAGCTTTATGAGTTCAAATAGTCATACTTGAAAATTGAGTTTCAACCCACTGATTACAAGTTGTACTCTCACTGTTCTAAGCATATCCTTGCATAAATATTCTGAAGTAAAGAGGAACTGGAAGATTAGTGAAGCATCATCATCTTATTCAGCTCTTTGTCTGTCATTTGGAAACAAATATATGTTGAAATATCTTCCTGTCCATGTATTGACCTCCTTCCTAGCACTTGCCAAGATGTGATTGAAACTAATGATACAGTGTTAAGGCTCAGTGCAAATCCTGACATGTGATGGACTAAAGCACAGAATTAGTCAGACCTTATGATTTTCAGACAGCTTCTGCAGCTGTTTGTTTTTGATACACCAATGAGATGAATTGAGCATGAATTTTTATCATTTTCAACAGTGCTCAAATACATCCATGACCTATCAGCTCTTTCTAGAAAGCCCAAGCACTCTCCTTAGCCTCACTGAGGTCTCCAATATCAGTAAAAAAATTATAATTTCTTGAGTTAAGTACTCACCTGCACAATAGATCATGCTGTCCCCCTTTTTTAATGTGCCCCATTGGGTATTAATAGTGTTCAGATTTATTTTCCATAATTCAGAGCTTGGCTTATAAAATATTAAAATGCTTATTAATGTTTGGAAAAGTGGCAGAGGCAATAATATGGATTGCAAGCAGCACACGGCTGTACTTCCACCACATACTAATTAGCCACACATATAAAATACCTTGATTAAATTTTGTCTTCACTGTTCAGAAGGCAAATAGAAAAGAGGACATAGAAAACACATTTACAGATGCTTAGGACAAGCCAGTGTTTATCTGAAACTTTAACCTTTAGCCCAAACTGGTCAAATAATACTTATGAACACATATTATATACAGTAATTGTAAAAGGTTCCTTACCTTCTCATGCATAAAAAGAAAATAGTGAATCCCTTACGTTACTAAAAAACAAAATAAAACCCATATACTTTCAAATTATGAATCTTCTGTGTTTCTCAATCATCGTCATCAGGTACAGCACTTTTTTTCCCCCAAGAATAATGAATTCAACTTGTTTCATTCACCGTTTTGACTGACACCTGTAACCTGCATTTGCAAAATACATAAAAAGATTATAGATGCACTGTCTGCCCACAGAGTAGTATGGCACATCTACAGTGCTCTGTTCAGGGGATCCCACTAATCAAAAACTAAAATTATTTTGCAAAATCATACACATAGTATGTAATATCTATATTTCTAAAAATAGAAAGCTCTAGTAACACCATCTTTTATGTTTTGATACCAATCACCAATTGTAGTAGTCAATATTAAGCAAAATGAAGAATAAATTAAACCAGTACTAAATAATTATTTTGTTTTGTTTAATTTTAACAGGATAAATTTATAAAAACATGCTTTAAAGGGCTTTTGAAAATTAAAGTGCTTTTGACCTATTTGCCACTTAATGATCTATGTTGGAATGGAAGATAAACAGAGTGAAAAATTTAGCACAAGGCAAAATAAATCCCCCATTACTGGAATTTTTTGGAGCATACTGCTAATGCTCCAATTTCTCCAACAACCTCAATTAATGAATTAATCACAAATAAGCACATCTCTCCCATATATTCAAGTGGCTAAGGTCCATTTTGCATTTCTCCTCTGGGTAACCCACTTGCTTCCACTGTGAGAGTATATCCTGCCTCTCTTATTACTAGTAAGGGACACTGGAAAACTATTTCAATTTTATGAAACGTAGTTTTTCAGTCTTTCAGATAGAAATAATGACACCTACCTCAAATGATACAATTAAATGAGACTGTTTATATGAATCACAAATTACATTGTAATTCTTTTAAGAAGTATTAGCTCCTATTGGATAGTTACCCTAACTCCCCCAATTTCATATATTAAAACCCTAATCCCCAATGTGATGGCGTTTGAAGAAAGGGTCTTGGGGAAGGAATTAAGTATTGAGGGCGAAATCCTTATGATGGGATTAGTGCCCTGATAAGAAGAGACACAAGAAAAAAAGCTTGCTTCCTCTCTGTTTTCTACCATGTGAGGACACAACTAGAAGACAGCTATCCGCAAACCAGAAGGTGGGCATCACTAGACACTGGATCTGCTGGCACCTTCATTTTTAACTTCCAGGCCTCCAGAACTGTAAGAAACAGATGTTTGTTGTTTAAGCCACAAATCTAAGAGATTTTGTTATAGAAGCCCAAACTAACTAAGATATATAATAGCAATAATTTCTGGAATTGCATTTAATATTTTCATTAATCTGAAATTTTAGAAAGTTATAAGAATTATGAAGGGCAGAATAGAAATTAAAGTATTATAAATGTCAATTAGATGATTATTTTCTATATCTCCTAAATCACAATGCTACAAATATGAAGACTTTCTGTGTTTATCCTTCTTTTCATTAGAGAATTTATTTATATTTCAGATAGATTTTGTATGCTTTTAACGGGAGTCCACAGATTAAATTCAATATTCTTAAGAAGTACTTCATAAGGAAATTATTTATTCATTTTTAGACACAGGGTCTCACTGGATCCCTCAGTTTAGAGTGCAGAAGGGCAATCATTGCTTACACAGCCCCAACCTCCATTGGCACAGGTGATCCTCCCAACTCAAACTCCCATGTAGCTGGAACTACAGGCACATGCCACCACACCTGGCAAAAAAAAAAAAAAAAAAAACTTACAGAGATAGGGTCTCATTTTGTTGCCCAGGCTGTTCTTAAACTCCTGGGCTCAAGCTATCCTCCTCCCTCAGCCTCCCAGTGTGCTGAGATTACAGGCATGAGCCACCACACCTGGCCTGAAAGGAAATTATGTGATTTTCATTCAGAGAAGATTGGCAATCCATCTTTGGTCACATATATAGTGTGTATATATATATATATATATGTATCACCACCTTTCATATATACACACACATATATTTATATATATGTGTGAATACCTACACATATGTGTATTAGGCTAATACATATATCTTGTGTGTGTGTATATATATATACACACACATATTTTTTGTGTATATACATATATATACACACACACACACACACACACATATCTTGTGATCTTAACTGAGCAAGAGTGGAGTTTCAAGTGAATGCACACAAGCACACAAGGTATTGCAAGTACTACAAACAATTGGATAACTAGTTGCAAGTCCACTGGCAGGAATTATTAAGAGGAAGTGATCTTCCATGAAAGGAGTATCCTGACTGGTAACTGTGCATTAGCTGGCATTATTATTGATGAACCATCAGAATATGAATTATGGAATAACTCATAAGACTAAGAAATTCTTATTTACTCTTTGAGAATGAGAATTACATTTTTATTGATGTGAAATCTACTGTGAATAATAGATATATTATGACACATCGGCCCAGAAGGATTAATATGCACTACACTTTTTGTTGCTTATCTGCTGTTTTATCTTAAGCCCTGAGGCTTTCATTGAGACCAAGGTTAAATAAAATCAAGAAATAGGAAATGTCTCCCTCTCTCTTCCTTTCACCCCACACAACCTACCCGTCTCCTCCTGCCTCCACCAAAAAGATTAGAGAAGCACCATCCCTACTGTAGATAAGTAAGTTAAAACAAGATGATGGAATTTTTAAATTATTAAAGAAGATAGGTAAATATATTTTGTTTACTTTATGTTTACTAAGAGGATATTTTGCAGGTATATGACTGAATACTAAACTTATCATCAGAAATATCTGCTAGAGGATCTTGTTACTTCCTATGCAGTATATACTATATGTATGATGTTTCTCTTTAAGTTTACATATAAAAATATATAACTTTATAATACCAGTCCTTCTGAATTTGCTCTCTATTTAAATCATTTTCCTCCATATTGTGATACATTGTTAAACCATTTACTATTATTGAAGCTTTTATTAGTATTCAGCAATATTTATTAACCTTCGAGAAAGTCACTGACCTCATTTAAGAAGGTAATGAAAGCCATTCCAAAAAAAATGCACACAAACATGAGCACACATAGTTTCCTACAATGCCAAGAAGCTCATACATATGCTACAGCTCATCCACAGACCAGACTGATTAGACTTAAGAAATCCTGACCAAAGGCTCTTTCACCCTGAGGCTACATAGCATTCATGCTTTTGAAAGTCCACAGAGCTTTAAGTTAAAAGACATGGGTTCCTACCCAAATTCCACTTCTCAATTAACTTTAGCATCCTCATTTATAAAACACGAAGTGGTCTCTTTGGTCTTGTCCTACCTAAAATTCTCTGGGTCTAGGGCAAATAAGTTGCTTTAAGGAAAAAAAAAAGGCTCTATCTGAAAATTACAAAAAGAAAAGCAGATATACAATATGAACAAGGTTTTGTATTTTTCTATAATTTATTAACATAAGAAACCTTGAAAAGAAAATATATGTGCCATCTGAATTTTGTTAATAAACATGACTTTATGGCTTTTGAAAAAGTAAATTGGCTTTTAAGGGTCATATTTACATATGATTATATGAACCATGCTTGCATATTCTTTTGTTTTCCTTTTCAGGAGTGTTTTAAGGATATTAAATAATAAGTTAATTGAGTAGAAGTATATGGCTGACTTAAATATTGAGATAATACATTCATTTTTATAATTAATACTATATTTTGCAAGTGTCTGAATATTTGAAAGGAACCGACTGCCATTGACTATTGATACTGACCCAGCTTTCACACTGACAAAGGAATTATATATAATGTCATCAACAAATCTGATCATCTTTGGTTGTCTTAGCTTAATTTTAAATTTGAAAAGTAAAGAGTGAGCATACTTGCAATTGGGGATGTCTTAATACACATATCTTCCATCACTGACTTCACAGGTAATTTTCTGAGCACATGAAGTAGATCATCATGTGATAGACAGAATCTAATTCTTTTTCTCCAGAAATTGGGGGTAATTTCCAGCAGTAAAGAAAACAAGAGAGGATATATTTCACTTGCAAAAATATTAAGGAATTCCTGTGAGATACAGGACACAAGAGACCTGAATGAAGGAAGGACTCATTCAAAACTCTCATCCTGTGAGAGAGTATCTTTGCTGGAAGTAAGTGGAAAGCACGGTCACAGGATGTGGAATGTGAAACTTAGGAAGTCATAGCAGAGGCAAAGTGTGCAGTGAGCTTGTGGGAGGAGCACATCAACCCTACAACCACTGTATCCTTGAATCAAGATTTTATGACTTTTTTTTGCATTACACATGACATAAAGATAGTTTTGTCATTCAGCAAAGGACACCATCATTTTCAAAATTCAGCAAACATGACAAGCAACAACAAGAAATACATTAGCTATCTGTATTAACTGCCGCTAAGTTAAATTCTGGACCACATATCTCTGTTTCACTAAGTAGCTAAGTTTCTAAAGTATTATCATTGAAAGCAACACAATGCTAAATTTTACACCGTCTGTGCTTCTAGGCCTATTGGACATAGATTGATATCCGCATGAATCTAAGGGATAGCTTTCAACTCAAATTTCCTTTCAGCCAAATCTGAGAATGTATAAGTGTTCAAATCCTTTTCTTTAAGGACACAGAAATGGAAACAAGTCACCATACTTACAAAAGATAAGCACTGTGGTTCTAAATAGGACCTGTTTTGAAAATTCTGTCTCTCTGAAATAAATGGTAAAAAAGAAGAGAAGGGAGAAATACATAGAAAATTTCTATTTAGTGTTTTCAAAAATAGTCAAAGCAGCATTGCATCTGAGAAATTAGGGCAGCAATTATAAAGAGAGAATAAATTTAGATCAGTAAATATGAGTATGATTAAATGACAACTAATTTAAAAATGTTATGAGAGACAATAGCAGAATATTGAATAATCAAGAAAATTACATTGGCCAAGGAAAGCACAAACACATTCTCAAAGTTCAAAAGACAATGATAAAGAGAATAAAATAATAAGAAAAATTTAAAATGGAGAGCAGATTCAATCTACTTATAAATAAGAATTACAAAAAAGGGAAAGCAGATTACTGAAATTTGGTAAGCCTGGGTGTTCAAACCCATGAGACTGTACCAGGAATCAAAGCTGTGGAGTAGAACAAATATTATACCCCTGAGATCTTTCACAAATGAGGACCATTTCAGTGGAGCTGAAGTCTGCATCTTACATTAGTTATAGGAAAGTGAGAGAAGATCCAGATTTTCAAGACAATGGGAGCAGACACATGCACACACAAATGTGTGTGTTATATATTTGAAATAAAATAAAATAAAATTACAGAACTGAGAGTAAACATGTTGATCATTCCAATATATGTAACTGGACATAATACACCTATTAGAAGAATAAGTAAGATCATACCGACTAACAAAGCAAAATCCAATTACATACTACATATAAGACAGAAAGATAGCTAGAGATATAATAAATGAAAATAAAGAGAAAGCAAGAGTCGAAATCTTGTTATCCAACAAAATAAAACTTAGAATTAAAAAATGTTAAAAATGACAAAGAAGGACACTTTATAAAGCTAAGACTATAATTCACCATGAGAATATAATAATTATTACTATTTTTGAATCCAACAAAAACAACAATTTTCATAGAGCAGAAACTTTAGTCTTGGAAGAATTAAATATAAATAACTAATGATAGACACCACCTTTCTCTCACTTGAAGATGGAAAAAGTGGGCAAGATACTGATAGGAATAGAGAAGACCTAAGCAACACCATCAAGTGAACTACGTCTCCAGGTATCCCCCAACAGGGGATAGGTATCCAGTTATTCTCCCAACTGTAGGGAATGTATATTTTTTGGAAACCTTAATTTACTAAAATTGATTTTAGTAAAGAATAGAAAAAGTTTTAAAAGATCCTCCACACCCCTCAGGAGAGAGAGAGGAAAAAGTGGGAGACACAATTGGTTTTACCAGAATTGTGATGACTAGATAATTCCATTGCTGCTTGAGCTGATCCAGAGAGTAAACAAGAAAAACTTACAAATTATTTTTACGAGACAAATATGATGTGACTTTGAACAAAAACATAATCACACAAAAAGGACAGTATTGATCAGTCTTCCCCATGGATATTATGGCAGAAATCTAAAATATTAGCCAAGTGAATCCAACATCATATTAAAAATTAATATATATAAAGATCATGAGGGGTTTCAAGGCGGGCGGATTGCCTGAACTCAGGAGTTCGAGACAAGCCTGACAACACGGTGAAACCCCATCTCTACTAAAATACAAAAAATTAGCCAGGCGTGGAGGCAAGTGCCTGTAGTCCCAGCCACTTGGGAGGCTGAGGCAGGAGAATTGCTTGAATGCGGGAGGCAGAGGTTGCAGTGAGCCGAGATCACACCACTGCACTCCAGCCTGGGTGACAGAGTAAGACTCCATCTCAAAAAAAAAAAAAAGAGAAAAAGTAAAGAAAAAAGAAAAGAAAAGAAAATTAATATATAAAGATCATGAGGGGTTTATTTCAGGAATATAAGAATGGATTAATATTAAGAAAGCCATTAATTTAATCATTGTAATAGATCTAAGAAGAAAAAGCATTATGAATATCTCTTCAGATCTTATAAGACACTTGACAACATTTACAATCCTTTCATGTTAAAAGAATTCAATAAAATAGAAAGTTACTTCTTAACTTTCTTAACACACACTCACTCATACACACAACATTATTGCACATTAGGTGAAATAATAGATGTATTCCTACTAAAGTAAGACAAAGAAAAGGATTCTTACTATCTCAACTATAATTGAACATTGAATTAAAATAATTGACAAGTGAAAATAACTAAATTCAATAATTTTTAAAGGACCACATAAAACTATCTCTATTTACGGGAAAATCATTATGTATCTAGAAATCTTCTACCAAAAATATTAACAGAAAAATTGCTATGGCCAGGCGCGGTGGCTCAGACCTATAATTCCAGCACTTTGTGAGGCAGAGGCAGGTGGATCACTTGAGGTCAAGATTCAAAACCAGCCTCGCCAAGATGGTGAAACCCTGTCTCTACTAAAAATACTAAACATTAGCTGGGTATGGTGGCGTGCACCTGTAATCCCAGCTACTTGGGAGGCTGAGGCAGGAGAATGGCTTGGAGGCAGAGGTTGCAGTGAGCTGTGATCATGCCAATGCACTCCAGTTTGGGAGGCAGAGCGAGACTATGTCTCAAAAAAAAGAAAAAAAAAAAGAAGAAAACTTGATATAAAAATAAGGAAATTGGCTGGGCGTGGTGGCTCACACCTGTAAATCCCAGCACTTTGGGAGGTCAAGGTGGGTGGATCACCTGAGGTCAGGAGTTCGAGACCAACCTGGCCAACATGGTGAGTTTGAGACCATCCCGGCCAACATGGTGAAACTTCGTCTCTACTAAAAATACAAAAAATTGGCCAGGTGTGGAGGCATGTGCCTGTAATCCCAGCTACTCAGGAGACTGAGGCAGGAGAATCACTTGAACCTGGGAGGCAGAAGTTGCAGTGAGCCGAGATCATGCCATTGCACTCCAGCTTGGGCAACAAGAGTGAAACTTCATCTCAATAAATAAATAAGGAAATAAGGAAATTAAGTAAAGTATAAGAATATAAACCTAGCAGGTAAACAGGTAGCATTCCTATATAAAAACTCTAAGTGAATAGAAGATACAGTAGAAAGAAATTCCATGTATAATAGCAAACAAAAATTCAGGTACAGAAACTATAAGTACTGAAATACACACACAAAAAGAGATTTAACAAGTAGAAACATTCACCATGTCATAAAGAATAAGCAACATTATAAATATGTCAATTCATTCCAAGATCGTCTATAAATTTAATTCAATTCCAACGACATTACCATCAGTTGGCTTTTTCCCGGAGCTAGAAAGGTAGATTATAAACTTTATATGGAATAACACATTGGGAATTATTGTCAAAATAACCCTGAAAATAAGAGTTAATGCTATCGCAGACACACACACACACACACACACACACACACAGAGAGAGAGAGAGAGAGAGAGAGAGAGAGATAGAGAGATAGAGAGATAGAGAGAGATAGAGAGAGAGAGAGAGAGAGAGAAAGAGAGAGATTGGCTTAAAAGAGTACATGGTGTATGATTCACTTATATTAAATTCAAGAATAGTCATAACTAATTCGGTGGGTCATAACTAATAAGTCAAAAGAGTGAAAAGAGTAGCTACCTTTAAAAGAGGGAAGGCAAACAAGAATCTATTAGATGAGAAATTTTTAAATCTTGTTTTGTGTGGTGGTTATACGGGTATAAGCGTATGTACAATTTTTAAGGTTTGTGCAAGGGTATATTTTATTTAATAGACTTCATTTTTGAACAAATACTACAGAGAGTTCTTGTACACCCCTTAACCCACACACAATTCCTCTTTTATTTTGCGTTAGTGAGTATACTTGTTCAATGAATGAACCGTTATTAATATATGATTAACCAAAGTCTATAATTTACATTGTTTCACCTTAATACAATACCTCCGTTGTACAACTTTATGGGTTTTGACAAATGCATAATGTCATATATATGCACCATTCCAGTATCATACAGAATATCATATCTTCTGTATATCACCATAATACAGTATCATACAGAATAATTTCACTGTTTCAAAAATCTCCTCTGCTTCACCTGTTCATGCCTTTCCTCTACCCCCTGGAATCCCTGGCAACCAATGATCTTTTTAGTGTCTCTATAAATTTTGCCTTTTCCAGAATGTCATATAGTTGGATTTATATAGTATTTAGCCTTTCAGACTGACCTCTTTCATTTAGCAATATGCATTTAAGTTACCTCCATTTTTTTTCATGGCTGGATAGCTCTTTTGTAAAATTACTGAATAATATTCTATTATATAGATATACTATAGATTGTTTATGCATTCACATACTAAAGGAGATCTTGGTTACTTCTAGTCTTTGATGATTATGAATAAAACTGCTAAAAACATTTTTGTGGACTAAGTTTTCAACTCAATTGAGTAAATACCTAAGAGCATGATTGCTGGATCGTATGGTAAGACTATGTTTAGTTTTCTAAAACCTTTCCAAACCATTTTCCAAAATGGCTTTACTAGTTTGCATTCTTACCAGCAATAAATGAGAATTACTGTTGTTCTTCATTCTCACCAGGATTTGGTATTGTCCGTTTTTGTTTTATCCACTCTCCTAGGTGTGTACTGTCATGTCACATGTCATTGTTGTTTTAATTTGCAATTCCCTAATGACCTATAATGTAGAGCATCTTTTCATATGTTTATTTGACATCTGTATATCTTCTTTAGTAACGCGTGTATTCAGAGACTTTGCCCAATTTTTAGTTGAGTTGTTTGTTTTCTTATCTTTGAGTTTCAATAGTTCTTTGTACATTTTGAATACAAGTCCATTATCAGATATGTTTTGCAAATATTTGCTCCCAGTCTGTGGCCTGAATTTTCATTGCCTTAACCATGTCTTTTTCAGGGCAGAAGTTTTTAATTTTAATAAAGTCCAAATTATCAATTTTTTTCTTTCATGGATCATGCTTTTGGTATTGTATCTAAAAACTTATTACCAAACTGAAGGTCACTTAGATTTTTTTCCTTTGTTATTTTCTAGAAGTTTTATACTTTTGCATTTTACATTTAGTTCTATGATCCATTTTTAGTTAACTTTTGTGAAAGGTACAAAGTCTCTGTCTACATTCATTTTTTGCATATGAATGCTCAATGGGTCTAGCACTGTGTGTTCAAAAACACATTCTTTTCTTAATTTAATTGCCTTGGCTCCTTCGTGAAAAATCAGTTGGTTATATTTGCATAGGTCTATTTCTGGGCTCCCTGCTCTGTTTCACTGATATATTTCTCAATTATTTAGCCAATCCCACATTGTCTTGATTACTGTAGCTTTATAGTAAGCCTTGGAGTCACAAATTGCCAGTCTCTCACCTTGATCTTCTTTACTGTTGGCTATTCTGGGGATTTCTGCCTTTACACCTAAATTTTAGAATAAGTTTGTCAATATCCACCAAATAACTTGCTGAGATTTGGATTAAGATGATATTGAACCTACAGACCAAGCTGGGAAGCTGAACATGGAGTATCTCTACATTTATACAGAGAATCTTTGATTTCTTTAATTAGAGTTTTATCTGTATGAGTGTTCCTTCTATAGACCTTGTGCATATTTTGCTAAATTTATGACTAAATTTTCCATTTTTTGGTGCTAATAGAAATGATACTGTGTTTTTATTTCAAATTCCAATTTTCATCACTGCTGTACAGGAAATTAATTGATTTTGCTATTATTAACATTTTCTTTCCCAACTTTGCTATAATCACTCACTAGTTCCAAGAGTTTTTTGTTGCTGATTCTTCTGGATTTTCTACATATAAAGTCTTGTCATCTATGAATGAAGACGGTTTTACTTGTTTTTTCCCTGTTGTATCTTTTCTTTTACTTTCTTGCTTTATTGCTCTAGCTAGGACTTCTAATAAAATTTTGAATAGGAATAATTAGAGGGAGCATCCTTGTGCTTTTCCCCATCTTAGGGGAACAGTATCTTGTTTCTCACCACTGATTATGTTAACTATAGAATTTTGTAGTTTGTTTTCTTTTTTATTTATCAAGTTGAGGAAGTTTCCCTCTATTCCTAGTTTGCTAAGTTTTTATTATGATTGTATGCTGGATTTTGTCAAATGCTTTTTCTGCATTTATTGATATGATCATGTGATTTTTCTTCTTTAGTTTATTTATATAAATGATGACATTAATTGATTTTGGAATATTGAACCAATTTTGTATACCTGAAATAAATATTGTTTGGTCATGGCATTATGTCTTTTTATACAACATTGGATTAAAATTACTCATATTTTGTTGAAGATTTTTACATTTACATCCATGAGAGATATTGACTTCTGTAGTTTTTCTTTCTTGTAATACCTTTATCTAGTTTTAATATTAGTGTAGCACTCACCTTAAATTGAGTTAGGAATTATTCCCTTTGCTTCTGTTTTTTTGTAAGACACTGGAGAATTATCATTTCTTCCATAAATGTTTGGTAGAATTCACCAGTGAAACCATCTATGCCTGATGCTTTCTTTTTTGGAAATGTAATTGTTATGTGTCAACTTGACTGGTCCACAGGAAGCCCAGGCATTAGCCAAATATTTTGAGTGTGCCAGTAGTGGTGTTTTGGATGTTATTAACATTTGAATTAGTAGAATGAGTAAACATTGACTTTCATAATGTGTATGGCTCTCATACAATAAATGGAAGCCTGGGTAGAACAAAATGCTGACCTTCCCAACAAAAAGAAAGAATTCCTTCTGCCTGTGTTGAGAAGGGACATCCGTCTTTTCCTGACTTCAGATTGAATTAAAACATCAGCTCCTCTTGAGTCCCAAGCCTGCAGGATTCTGGACTGAAATTTACACCACTGGCTCTCCTGAGTTTGCAGCTTGCTGACTGCAGATGTTGGCACTTCTCAGCTTCTCTCTCTCTCTCTCTCTCTCTCCATATATATATATATATATATATATATATATATCTTTATATGTAGAGAATGTACACACACACACACACGAGCGCATATTGGTTCTGTTTCTCTGGAGAACCCTAATACAGAAGGTTATTAAATATTAAATCGATTGCTTTAATTGACATTAGCTTATTTTTATTATGTATTTCTCCTTCTATGAGATGGTAGTTTGTGTCTTTCAAGGAACTGGTCCATTTCCTCTAAGCTCTCAATGTGTGGACACACAGCTGTTCATAATATTCCTCAATTATCTTTTTAATGTCTATGAGATCAGCAGTGATGACCTCTTTCATTTCTGATATTAATTTGTGACTTTCTCTTTTTTCTTGATTAGCCTGACTAGAGGTTTATCAATTGCACTGATCTTTTTACAGAACAACCTTTTTCATTTTGGACACATTAATTTTCCCTGAATATTTGTCAGTATATTACACGATTTTGAAATTTTGTTTGTGCTATCCTTTGTCCTATTTTATTTCAAAGTGCTTAATGTGTACATCGTCAAAAATACAAACCTTTATGATTTCTGGGTTTCTTAAATGGCTCAGAAGAGGCTCTCTACCTTCCCTTCTCAAGGCTATTCAAATATTCTTAAAACTTTCTGCAGCTTTTTGGTTTACACTGGATATTTACATTTTAAATATAACTGAACTTTATTTTTATATGTTATCAGATGTATCTCAATTATCTTTCAGATAAAAAGATTGCACCACTTATTAAATTAACGACTGTGCTAGTTCAGGGATAAGCTAAGCTGTACAAACAAAGATACAAACATTCAGTTTAATTCAGCTATGAGGGAGCAGGTCTGCCATCTTCATCAAATAGTTTCCATTTCTGATTCATCAGTTCCCAGAAAACAAGAAACAAAAAGGAAACATGAAAACACACACCCACTCACGATGAGGACACAATTCAGAAACGACACATGCCAGCATCACCTCCATTTTCTTTCCTTTTCCCTTTTGGCCAGTACTACTTAGTTACATGGCCATACCTAAATACAAAGGAGTCTGCAAAATGTAATCTTTACTTGGTGGATCATGTATCCTGCCTAGGTAAAACTCTATTAATATGGAAAAGAGAAAAAGAGTGTTAAATTATTACTAGCTATTTATCACAATTGTCCTTTTCCTTCTAAATTAAAATGCCCATTAAGTCTTATGAGACTAAGAGGGTTTGTTTTTTTCCTAGACTTTATTCTCTTCTACTAATCTTCATTGTGTTGCTATGACAACACCATTCTCTGCTTACAGAGGTTTTATAGCAAACGTTAACCTTTGATGATGTTAGTTTCTCTGCCCCTTACATTAATTTTTCTTAATTCTTCCAGATATATTTTTAAGTTCTTCTAAATCTAAACCATCAATATTCAAATTAAAATTGAATTAGTCATATTTACTCATTGTAGTGTAGCTTCTTGCAATCAAGAAATCAATTTGTTCTCTAATTCTTCTAGTTTAAATGATTATAAGCTTCTTTAATGAAAGTACTTCTGAAATATTCTAAATGTAAATATAATGTGGAGATTATTTACAATAATTATACATGACTTATATCTTCCTCATGTTTGTCCATTTTATATTGGTTAATATGCCACTCTGCCTTATTTTCATGTCTTTCTCCTCAAAGTTACAAATATTAATATCATTATTCCTACTTCCCTGTGGTTTACATTTGCCTTGTCTAGCCTTCCTTGACATTCAGAACTTTTACCAAGAAACGTTTCAGTGTGTGGGGAGGCATTCTATTTTTTTATCATTGCATTTTGACATTAATTCTTCATGAAAATAAATGAGCCTTTTTAATCTATGAACTTAAGATTTTTTCTTTTGACCAAGAAACTAGCTCCCATTACTGTATAATTATAAATTTTGTGTCTGTTTCTGTTTCTATTTATGAAACTCTTACTTATAAATAACTACCTTGGATCTGTTCTTCAAGTGCCTCATATTTTTACTGTTTCTAATTCTATGGAGCAAAATATTTCTCCTACTGTGTTTTTCTCACTACTAAATCAGTTCAGTTGTAAACACAATTTTTCAATTCACTTTTCTAATTTTTAAGTTCAAAAATCATATTATTTATTAAGTCCTTTTGGGTTCTATAGAAATAATTAGGACTGTTCATAAATATCCCGGTGTTTTTCTCCTAAACATGTGGTAAGGATTACACCTTTCTCCCTTGTAGTGTACCAAGTGACTTTCTCTGGCAAACAGTATGTAAGTAGTAGTAATGTGTGTAACAATCATGCAGAACTTTAAGAGCTAGTGTGCAATTTCCCATGCTCCTTTCACCCAGCTTTAATGAGCATAGAGCATCTTGCCCTTCCTGACTTCTGGTACTCAGGTAGAAATGAGGCTAGGAATGTTCACTGGAGCCGCCACTTTCCAGAGGTCTCTTTATACCTTTCCCCTGGTCAATCCCCAACATTGGTATGCAGCTATGAGACTTGGAGATTCTACAGTCATCCTTACCATCAAAAAAGGATGAAGGCAACACACAGAAGGAGATCTAAGAGGTAAGTCCTTTTGATATCATTTAGGGGAGTAACGAGGTAGAAGGAACCTACTTCTGTGGTGCCTTCATGAAGCATTGTGCCACACAAGCCTAGGTAATTTTATAGGAAAGAAAAAAAGTTCTGTCTCCTCCAAAACACTCTTATATTAGGTCAATGGTACCTGCAACCAAGTTTGTATTCAATCTAACACATATCTAAAAATATAAGTATGAAATAATCAGTTAATTACGTTTAACATTGAAATGTTACGTATTTTTTGAACTAAACAGTAGACCCAAAAATCTTGTGAGAAAAAGGAGAGTATATCTTATTAGTGTCATATATTGTTTTCATTTATTTTAGAATTATGAAACCACTTAGTATTGCATATTTAAAGACATAAGGCATGTGGTGGGTTTTGACAGAATACTCTAAATAGCTGTAGTGTTCTTACTATTGCTTTAATGAATGTTGAAACTTCATGTGGAACATAATCAAATTTAATGACTATTAATAACTTTATTCCTCTATAATTAGCAAAATAATGCTTTGTCCTACAAATATAGTATGAAAGTCACTAATTACACATAAAAGCTATTTTTCAGTAGAGGTTTTAAAACTCATTGGTAGCTTAATGAAATTCATTGAGCTTAGCAATATAAGGAAAAAGTTGTTAATGCATTAAAAAATGTCATTTTGTTGATTTTTGCCTGATAGTAGGATAAACATAGACCATGTGTTAGAAATTCAATACTTTGAATATGCTGAAAAATAAAATGAAGAGTCCCACTCAATTCATAATTGGTTCTGGCACATATACCAACAGAGGGGCCCAAGACTAAGGTCTGAACTTTGTTAACGGGGCTGTGTATGAAACTTCTCCTGAGTCTTCATTCCTCTGTGTTAGTAAAGAATAGGTTCTTCCTTCTTTCTCTTCCAAATTTTCCCATTTCACAGATTCACACTGTCATTTCTCCAGGAAGCCGCTCCAGCTCCTACCACTGCATAGCAGGCCGTCTCACCTCAGAATTCACATACATACAGTCTGTACAACTTACCTCAGAAAAACACGTGAAAACAGAAGCCAAGCTTCATATAATTTTGCAGAATTACTTTTTTATGCAATTATGGATTTTTCTATTACATTTTAAGCATTTTGGGTGCAATGGACATAGTTCTTGAGTATAAAATATATTTTAAAATATGTCTTTATTGTTTTGATATCTTGTACATTTCTGAGCACACAGACACTCTGTAAATATTTTGTTGAACTTAGTCTATAGTCATTTCTATTCTCTTCACTGAATAATTAATGGATATACTGACAGTATAAAACTGAACTACATATGAAAAGGAGCAATTTGATTACCTAATCCATTTTAAAACTGTTTTCATTTCCTTTTGAAACAAGTAAATAGAAACAGGTTCTTTATAGTTTTTATGTATGTATATGTAAAAGGATATATACAAAAGCTGATCAACTTCCATAAAATTGTAAGGCAAGAGTTATGATAATAATTTGCTTCTGAGTAATGATTTTAAAGTAAAATGAAGTAAGAGTTTGAGGCACAAAGTTTCAGTGCAGAGTGAGCATATTCCACCCTGTCTCTTTCACTGAATGCAGCTATAAAACCTAGATGGAATGCATGGAGCAACTATTTGATGTCTCTGAAAAGTAAGTAGTAGCACATAGATCAGTAAAAGAAACCAGAATTTCAAGTATCACGAACTCAGTGGTAAGTCTTCCATTTTTCCACTCCCATATCCCTCACCCTCATCTCAATGTAGCCTGAAGCAGAAGTGGGCACTGAGTTGCAGAGAGAGCTCAGGAAAAAACACTCGAGTTCTAGCTCAAGAAGTGGAAAAGAGCATTTCTAAAGCACAGAGAATGTGGAAACACCTTTTGTCCTTTCTCTAGTTTCTCAAACCTCATCCCACTAGCAATCCTGTGATGAGGTAGCAGCAGCAGTAGGAAAAGAAGCCCATTGAAACCCAGATTCTGAAGAGAGGAATCTTCTTTCCTCATTGGTGGAGCTGTGATCCCGAGAGGGTAGGGCACATTACCCACTGCTTTTGTCTCTTGTTTCCCAGTCACTTGGCTTGAAATGCAGGTACAGTCATGGAAGCCCAACTTCCTGGGTCAGAAAAGTATCACCTTTCGGGTTGGAATACTGAAAAAGGGAGCCCCAGGAAACTGGATGTACTGGAGAGATGGGGGCAGGGGGAAGAGCAGCTCAGGAAAAAGTCCCTGAAAGTTGCTTATAACTTCATGGGATCACCCTCAAGTTTCAGAGTTATATTTTATCTTAATCAGCCTTTTAAAGAATTTGAGAAGTGAAATAACTTACAGACTGCCACCCTAGACTCTTGCCTGGCCACTCTGGGGGGCAGACATGTAGTGTAAATGTTAATAGTACTGAATAGGCTTTAAAAATGGAACTGATTTTAGGACCAAAGCCCATAGAAGATATATTGAAATATATACGTCCTGAACCTAACCAGGTTGATTGCTAAAACAAAAATATCAACATGCTTTATAGGATTTATAAGATGCAGAGTTTTATAACATCATGTTCAAAAAGCCCAGACAATAATCCAAAATTATTTGGCATATGAAGAACCAGGAAAACGTTAACTCACACAGAAAAAGACAATCAGCTGAGGCCAAGGCAAAGATGACAAGATGTTGGATTATTTGACAAAGTTTAAAGTGCCTATTACAAAGGTTCTTCAACAGGCAATTTTGAACATTCTTGAAAGAGTGGGAAAATATAGATATGCCAAAAAAAAAAAAGGTGATAAGAAGAATATATAAAAATTTTGTAACTGAAAAATACATAACTGAAATTTTAAAAATTCACTGAATAGGATTAATATTAGCATGGAAATGGCAAAGGAAAGAATCAGTGAGCCTGAAAATAAAACGAGAGAAAATATCAAATCTGAATGCAAGAAAGAAAATAGATTTAAAAAATAAAGAAAAACATAGCCTCAGGGACATGTGAGATAATAAGAAAAGGCCTAACATTCGTGTCTTTAGAGAAGTGGAGAAGGTGGTGCTGAAAAATTTTTTGAAGAGATAATAGTTGAAAATGTCCCAAATTATGTGAAAGTCATAAGGCTACAGATTTAAGGGTCTAATTGAATCCTAAGTAAGATAAATTCAAATCCACCCACAAACACATCATAATGAAATGTCTGAAAACTAAAAACAGAGGGAAAAAAGTCTTTATAGCAGCCAGAGGAAAATGACGCATTATCTACAGGGGAAGAACAATTCAAAAGACTGCAGATTTCTCGTCAGTAAACATGGAAACCAGAAGGAAGTAGAATGTTCTTAAAGTGCTTGAAGAAAAGAACTGTTAACTCATTATTCTATATTCAGTGAAAATGTCTGTCAGAAATGAAACTGAAAGAAACTCATTCTCAGATGAAAGAAAACTAAGAGAATTTATAATCAGCATATCTGCTCTGGAAGAATTGCTAAGTGAAATTCTTCCATTAGAGAGAAAAGTTACCGGAAGTAAACTTGGAAAATCAGAAATAAAGATAACAGAAATAATAAATATCTGAGTAAATATATTAATTATTATTTTACTATTGAGTTCTTTAAAATACGTTTGACAGTTGAAAGCAAAAATTCTAACACTATCTGATGAGAATCTCAATGTATGTATATATATGAGACGACTAAAACATAAAAGTAGGGGAGTTAACGAGATCTACACAGTAATGAAATTTGCACTTTACTTGATGTGGTTAATAACTGATTCTAAGTAGACTATCAAAGTGTACAAAGATGTACAGTCTAAAGCAATGGAAAAATTCAAAACAACACTAAAAAGTGTTCAAATAACCCACAGGAAGGCATGAAGGGGAATCAACCAAACAAACAAATAAAAACACAAGAATAAAACTCAAAAAAGATAATAAAATGGTGGGCCTAAAACCAAACATATCAATAATTACATTAAATAAAAATGCCCAGGCCGGGGCACGGTGCCTCACACCTGTAACCCCAGCACTTTGGGAGGTGGCGGCGCATCCCTGTAATCCAGCTACTTGGCAGGTTGAGGCAGGAGAATCACTTGAACCCAGGCGGAGGAGGTTGCAGTGAGCCGAGATGGCACCACTGTACTCCAACCTGTGCAATGGAGTGAGACTCCATCTTAAAAAGAAAAAAAATGCCCAAAGACCCCAATTTGAAAGACAGATATTATCCACGTGTGTGTGTATTTGTGTTTGTGTATCTGGATTCAATTTAAGAATATTTACATATATTAAAATATATATATTGCTTCTTTTTCTAGTATTTATATATACTTTTTAAATATATATTAAAAAACAAAAGTTGAGATGTTAAATCTCTTCAAATGAATCTATATATTTTATGCAATTTCAACCAAAATCTCATGGAACTTTTTTATAGATACAAGCTGATCTTAAATATGTTTGAGGAAGAAAAGAAATGAGAATAACTAAAACCATTTTTAAGAAAACTAAAGTTGAAAAACATAATACAATCTAATTTTAAAACTTACTATAAGGTTATTGCAAGCAATAGAGCATGGTACTGGCAAACAGATCATATTTCTAAATATAAAAGGTAAAATGTAAAATTTTTAGAAGAAAACAAAATCTTCATGACTTAGGGTTAGGCAATGAGTTCTTAGACATAATACTTTAAAAATATATTAATAAATTAGACTACATTGAAATTAAAAGGTATTGTTAAAATGAAAAAGATAAACTATGAACTGGAAAAAAATGTTAGCAAATCACGTAACAGAGAACTTATATCTAAATAAAAGAACTCTCAAACTCAAAAGTAAGAAACCAATTTAAAAGTGGGTAAAAGACTTCAACAGAGACTTTACCAAAGAGGATATAAGGATTGTAAACAAGCACATGAAAAGATTTTCATATCATTAGCCATTAGGAAAATGAAAAAACTGCAATGAGATACCACTACACACTATTAAAATGGATAAACATTTTTTAAAAAGTCAATACCAACCACTGGCAAGGATACAGAGAAACTGGATTTATTTTACTTTGCTGGAGGGAATGCAAAGTGGTATAACCATTCTGAAAAACAGTCTGATAGTTTCTTACAAAGATAAACATACACTTACCAGATAATGCAGCAATGCCACTAAAGGGTAGAGAAATGTTTGAAGCACCCATATTCATTATTGTCAAAACCTTTCATTGCAAAACAACCCAAAGTTTCTCGAACACTTGAATGGAAAAAATATGGTATATTCACACAGTGAAAAGCTACTTAGCAATAAAAAAGAGCAAACTATTGACACACACAACAACATGCATGGATCTCAAAGTCATTAAGCCGAGTGAAACAAGCCAGTCTTAAAAGGTTACATACTTTACAATTTCATTTATATGACACTCTGGAAAAGACACAACTATAATGATAGAAAGCAGATCAGTGGTTATCAGAGGTTTGGGGTGGTGGAAGCTTTATTCTAAAAGGATACATGAGGGAGTTCTGTGGGGGTGATAACATTGTCCCCTATCCTGATAGTGGTGCTGGCAATTGCACAAATCTATACATGTGTTAAAATTCATAGAACCAAAAACTAGTTAAATTTACTGTTTAATAAATTAAAAATTAAAATTAAAATGAATAATTGCAAACCAAATGACAATGTTAAAATGAAAGAAGTGAAAAAGAGAAAAGCATAATGATTACTATGCTTGCCACAACTATTATATATTTATAGTATCTACTTCTTTAATAGTGAAATAATAATACCATATATTCTGTTTCCCATGAATCCTGCATATAATATCTTTTTGTTCCCAGTGGATGTCCCAACACAGGATGCCTGACTGATGGCTATTGGTTCACATATTGTACACCACTTAAATATGCTGGGACGAGGAGAAATTTCTGTTTGGGGATTTTGGCCAGCTTCTATGGCTTTTGAATTGTGAGGTACAAACCACCCACATGTCTTTTTCTATAAATTTGGTAATAAATTTCTCTCCCACCTGAGTTGTACATGGCAACAAGAACATAAATGAAATACATTCTGAGATGGAAGTGGGGCTGGGACTAGACTGGAGAATTCCTCATTTTCCATTTTCTGTCTTTATATGGGTAAGAGCATTAACTGTTGTCCTGGCTAAGTTCCAGCTCAGGTAGTTACCTTCTTCCAAAAAATTTTCACTGTAGTTTTAATTGAACAATGTATTTTTTACTTCCTGTCTTAAATCATATGCCTATGCCTGTTTTCACCAGCTGCAGAAATACATCTACTCTGACCTAAAATTCAAGAGGCTGTGGATGTAATCGTTTTCAAAGAAAGAGCAGTACCCTTTTTTTAAAAAAAGCATTTTATTCTTTTTCTCAATGAAAAAGAGCTAAGCAGCTTTACAGTAAGAAGCTCTCCCCTTCAATGGAAAGATAAATGATTGAACAGACTCTATATAAATATTTGATATCCTTGAATTTTCCTGATACACAAAAAGCAGCAAGGCAGCAGACTTGTTAACATCTGATATTTTATGCAATACCTGAAAAAACATTAGATCTCCATTTTTCATTCCCAGTGTCAAGGAGATGTCCACACTAGTAGAAATACTGACCAGTACCCATTCATATGTTTTCAGAAATGTTTTATCAGAAACTTTCTGGGCATCAGAAGCTAATGCTGAAGGCTAAATGGCAAGCCTAAGTGATTATAAGGTGTTTTAATAAAACATAAGGCGTTATGTGTTAGTCTGTTTTGCATTGCTTTACAGGAACACCTGAGGCTGGGTAATTTATAAGGAAAAGATGTTTATTTTGGCTTATGGTTCTGCAGACGGTACAAAAGCAGAGTGCAAGCATTTGCTTCTGGTAAGGGCCTCAGGAAGCTTCCAATTGTGGCAGAAGTCAAAGAGGGAGCGGGCATGTCACATGGTAAGTGTGGGAGCAAGAGAGAGAGAGAGAGAGAGAGAGAGAGAGAGAGAGATGCCATACTCTAACAACCAGATCTTGTGGTAACTAATAGAGTGTGACTCACTAATTACCATGAGGACAGTATCAAGCCATTCACGAGGGATCCACCCGCATGACCCTAACACCTTCCACCAGGTCCCACCTCCAACACTGTGGATTACATTTCAACATGAGATCTGGAGGAGACAAATATCCAAATCATATCACATTACTATGATAATTAGATATGACAGGCCTATTTTGAAACTGGATTAGGCCAGCAGTTCCCAAACTTGCTTGATTAGAATTACTGGGGGCACTTGCTTCAAAAACAGATTAACAGACCTCTCCTGGAAATCAGAGGAGAAGAGAAATTGTTACGTAAGAAAATTTGACCTTATAAACCCTCCATCGTTCTTTCCACTCCAAACTCCTCAAGCCAACTCCCCATCTGCCAGTGGCCTTCTCTGCTTGCTATCTCAAGCATAGCTACACACTGGAACAACCCGACAAGATTTCTAAATACTGATGCCAGTTCCACCACAACACATTCTTATTTGATGGATTTGAGAAGATGTGTAGCCATTGACATTTTCAAAGTACTCAGCTAACTCTAATGTGCACCAAAAGTTGAGAACCACTGAATAAAGGTAGTTCTAAAATAATTTAGACTAAGGGTGATGATAATTCTACACTGGTTTTCTAAGAACACCAGAGCAGTACATTTGGCTCTGAAGAGATGTAATGACCAAGTGGAACGCACACGCTAACTGCAGAATGACAAAGATCTCAGCTGGAATCTCAGGTCTACCAGGTAAAATGAGATCTATTGCCACTTAGAAGACAATCTACCCTCAGTTTTCCAGTTATGTAATGGGAAATATAGTAGCTATTAATCAAACAGGTAAACCAACTAGTCTGCCAGATTCAACTTTTTCTGGCTTATGCAGCTCTTTTACTATACCCAAGAAGTGATTGTCTTACAAATGAGGTGACCCTGTCTCCCTGTTTGTCTAGAAGCATCCTGTTTATCATTATTGTTTTGGCATAATTAGTAATCATGCCAGCTTTTCTCTCAAAAGTGTCCCAGTTTAGAATATAAACTAAGTAGTTACCTTACCTATATGCCACATTTTTCATTCATCACTTATAATTGACTGGACCAATGTGAGCAGCTGATCCATATATTGAACAGAGCCAATAGATTGTCTACATAACTTTATCTAAAATATGGAGTGTAGAGTTGTATAAGTTATCTAAGCTGCATAACAAATTACCTAAAATCATAGTGGCTTAAAACAACAAGATTTATTATTTCACATTTCTGCACGCCAGGAATCCAGGTATGATCCCTTCAGAGTCTATCACTACAATAAGCTGTTCAGCAGTGGCTACGGTCATCCTAAGGCTCAACTGAAGAAGCATCAACATGCAGGTCACTTATGTGGTTGTTGGCAGGATTCAGTTCCTCACAAGCTGTTAGATTAAGTACTTCAGTTTCTTACTGGCTGCTGGCAGGAGGCTGCCCTTGGTTTCTTGCTACATGGGTCTCTTCCATAAAACAGATCCCAAGAAGGTAGCCTGCCCTCATCAAAGTGAACAAATGAGAAGAGCCAAAGAGAGAGTGAGAGAGAGCAAACAAGACAATATCCACAACCTTTTTAAAAACCCGTTCTTGGATTTTATATCCCACCTCTGTTGCCATATTCTGTATGTTTGAAGTAAATCACTATGACCAGTCCACACTCAAAGGGAGGGGACTAACACAGGGCATGAATACCAGGAGACAGGAATCATTGAGAACTATTTTAAAGGCTGCCTACCACACAAAGAGACTATAATCAAATAGTGGAGTTGAAAAGTCCAACAAAATTAGAGATAGATATGAAATGTAGCAAACCAATGTCATGAGTAAACTGAAGTTATGGAGTAGAAATAATTAAAAAGTAAAAAGATAAGAGTTGAAAAAATAATGAAACAGATGCAAATATATCTGTTCAGAGTCTGGAGACTATTGTTGAAGGGTAATTCAGAGACACTTAAAAATTTCTTATGCAAATTATTTACATTTGAAGGAATCAGGTGGTAGACTACTGTATTAATCAGGGTTTCCTAAGACACAGCTCCAGTGGGTCACATATAGATATTTAAAAGATTTATCATGGGAATTAGCACATGCAATTATGAAGACCAAGAAGTCCCATAATCTGCCATCTACATACTGGAGAACCAGGAAACCTGGTGGAATAAATCAGTCCAAGTCCAAAGCCCTGAGAACTAGAAGCTCTAACATTCTAGATGAGGAAAAAATAGCTGTCCCAGCTCAAGAAGAAAGAATAAAATTGCCTTTTCTTCACTGTTTTCTTTTTGTTCTATTCAGGCCCTCAATGGATTGTATGATCCCCATCTAATTGAGGGTGGATATTCTTTATGCAATCTACTGATTCAAAAGGTAATCTTTTCTGGAAACACTTGTAGACACACCCAGAAATAATGCTTTACCAGCTATCTGGGCATCCTGTAGCCCAGTCAAGTCAACATGCAAAATTAAGGATCACAACTGCCTCAGGAAGTGAAAGCAAAACAGGATTCAAAGAGTGAAAAGCGGGATGAAAAAAACCGCAGACAGTATAGGGGAAAAAAAATCTCACTTGTACATTTCTAGGGTAAACTGATTAGCTGCCAGCTAGCAAAGAGTTCAGTCAAGGCATTAGGTCCTTGATCAGGCTGACTAGGTAGATCAAGGAAAGCAATTTCACTTCTCTAGAAAACCTTGAGAGTTTATCTTTAAAACAAATGTGATAGTTGCCAGTGTATAAATTCTGCCAAGTCCATTTAAGCCTCCTTCTTAAACTATTTATACTTTTATTCTTTTTTCAGAGCTTTTCACCATGTAACTCCAAACTTACTGTCAGGCCTCTGAGCCCAAGCTAAGCCACCATATCCCCTGTGACCTGCACGTACACATCCAGATGGCAGATTCCTGCCTTAACTGATGACACTCCACCACAAAATAAGTGAAAATGGCCTGTTCCTGCCTTAACTGATGACATTGTCTTGTGAAATTCCTACTCCTGGCTCATCCTGGCTCAAAAGCTCCCCCACTGAGTACCTGGCGACCCCCACTCTGCCTGCCAGAGAACAACTCCCCTTTGACTGTAATTTTCCTTTATCTACCCAAATCTTATAAAACGGCCCCACCCTTATCTCCCTTCCCTGACTCTCTTTTCAGACTCAGCCCACCTGCACCCAGGTGAAATAAACAGCCATGTTGCTCACACAAAGCCTGTTTGGTGGTCTCTTCACACGGACGCACATGAAATTTGGTGCTGTGACTCGGATCGGGGGACCTCTCTTGGGAGATCAATCCCCTGTCCTCCTGCTCTTTGCTCCGTGAGAAAGATCCACATATGACCTCAGGTCCTTAGACCAACCAGCCCAAGAAACATCTCACCAATTTCAAATCCAGTAAGCGGCCTCTTTTTACTCTCTTCTCCAACCTCCCTCACTATCCCTTAACCTCTTTCTCCTTTCAATCTTGGTGCCACACTTCAATCTCTCCCTTCTCTTAATTTCAATTCCTTTCATTTTCTGGCAGAGACAAAGGAGACACGTTTTATCTGTGGACCCAAAACTCCGGCGCCGGTCACGGACTAGGGAAGGCAGCCTCGTGGGTGTTTAATCATTGCAGGGACGCCTCTCTGATTAGTCACCAAGGTTTCAGAGGTGTCAGACCACACAGGGACGCCTGCCTTGGTCCTTCACCCTTAGCGGCAAGTCCCGCTTTTCTGGGGAAGGGGCAAGTACCCCAACCCCTTCTCTCCCTGTCTCTACCCCTTCTTCACTTTTCTAGGGGGCAAGAAACCCCCAAACCCTTCTTCATTCACCCTTAGCGGCAAGTCCCGCTTTTCTAGGGGAGAGGCAAGTACCCCAACCCCTTATATCTCTGTGCCCCGATCCCTTATTTCCGTGCCCCAACCCCTTATATCTCTGTGCCCCAATCCCTTATTTCCACACCCCAACCCCTTATATGTCTGCACCCCGATCCCTTATTTCCATGCCCTGACCTCATATCTCTGTGCCCCGACCCCTTTCCCACTTTTCTGGAGGGTAAGAACCCCCGAACCCCTTCCCTCCATGTCTCTACACTCTCTTTTCTCTAGGCTTGCCTCCTTCACTATAGGCAACCTTCCACCCTCCATTCCTCCTCCTTCTCCCTTAGCCTGTGTTCTTAAGAACTTAAAACCTCTTCAACTCTCACCTGACCTAAAATCTAAGTGCCTTATTTTCTTCTGCAACACCGCTTGGCCCCAATACAAACTTGACAATGGCTCTAAATGGCCAGAAAATGGCACTTCGATTTCTCCATCCTACAAGACCTAAATAATATTTGTCGAAAAATGGGCAAATAGTCTGAGGTGCCTTACGTCCAGGCATTTTTCACACTTCATTCCCTCCCTAGTCTCTGTTCCCAATGCGATTCCTCCCAGATCCTCCTTCTTTCCCTCCCGCCTGTCCCCTCAGTCCCAACCCCAAGTGTCACTGAATCTTTCAAGTCTTCCTTTCCTACAGACCCATCTGACCTTTCCCCTCTTCCCCAGGCTGCTCGTCGCCAGGCCGAGCTAAGTCCCAATTCCTCCTCAGCCTCCGCTCCTCCACCCTATGATCCTTCTACCACCTACCCTCCTCACACTGGGTCCGGCTTACAGTTTAGTTCCATGACTAGTTCTTCCCCACCTGCCCAACAATTTCCTCTTAGAGAGGTGGCTGGAGCTGAAGCCATAGTCAGGGTACATGTACCTTTTTCTCTATCAGACCTCTCTCAGATCAGTCAGTGTTTAGGCTCTTTCTCATCAGACCCCACTAAATATGTACAGGAATTCCAATATCTAACTCTGTCCTGCAATTTAACCTGGAGTGACTTA
This sequence comes from Pan troglodytes, assembly GCF_028858775.2. Lineage (NCBI taxonomy): Eukaryota > Metazoa > Chordata > Mammalia > Primates > Hominidae > Pan > Pan troglodytes. Next base: position 132,817,486 of record NC_072403.2, read on the forward strand.
AATATCATCCTGACTTCTACCCTCTCCCCAGATGAACAGGAAAGAGTTTTTTTCCCTAGCCCAATCTCACACTGATAACCGTTGGCTTCATGAGCCGGACCTCCAGGAAGGCATTAGAGCAGTTCCCCAAGAAGATCCCCAATGGAACTATCAGGCAAATTCCCCAGGTATAGCTAGGCAAGATTACATGATTTCCTGCCTAGTTGAAAGGCTTAAAAAGGCAGCTTACAAAGCTGTTAATTATGACAAGCTTAAAGAAACTACCCAAGGTAAAGATGAACACCCAGCCCAGTTCATGGCCCGCTTAGCAGCAACCCTTAGACGCTATACCGCCCTAGACCCAGAAGAGCCAAAAGGCCGCCTTATTCTTAATATACATTTTATTATCCAATCTGCTCCCGACATTAAATAAAACTCCAAAAATTAAATTCCGGCCCTCAAACCCCACAACAGGATTTAATTAACCTCACCTTCAAGGTGTACAATAATAGAAACAAGTTGCAATTCCTTGCCTCCACTGTGAGACAAACCCCAGCCACATCTCCAGCACACAAGAACTTCCAAACGCCTGAACCGCAGCGGCCAGGCATTCCTCCAGAACCTCCTCCCCCAGAAGCTTGCTACAAGTGTCAGAAATCTGACCACCAGGCCAAGGAATGCCTGCAGCCCAGGATTCCTCCTAAGCCATGTCCCATCTGTGCAGGACCCCACTAGAAATCGGACTGTTCAACTCACCTGGCAGCCACTCCCAGAGCCCCTGGAACTCTGGCCCAAGGCTCTCTGACTCCTTCTTGGCTTAGCAGCTGAAGACTGACGCTGCCGGATCGCCTCAGAAGCCCCACAGACCATCACGGATGCCGAGCTTCGGGTAACTCTCACAGTGGAAGGTTAAGTCCGTCCCCTTAGTCAAAACAGAGGCTACCCACTCCACATTACCTTCTTTTCAAGGGCCTGTTTCCCCTTGCCTCCATAACTGTTGTGGGTATTGACGGCCAGGCTTTTAAACCCCTGAAAACTCCCCCCACTCTGGTGCCAACTCGAACAACACTCTTTTATGCACTCTTTTTTAATTATCCCCACCTGCCCAGTTCCCTTATTAGGCTGAGATATTTTAACCAAATCAGCTGCTTCCCTGACTATTCCTAGGCTACAGCCACACCTCATTGCCACCTTTTCCCCAGTTCAAAGCCTCCTTCGCATCCTCGTCTCATATCCCTCCACCTTAACCCACAAGTATAAGATACCTCTATTCCCTCCTTGGCGACTGATCACGCACCCCTTACAATCTCATTAAAACCTAATCACCCTTACTCCCCTCAATGCCAATATCCCATCCCACAGCACACCTTAAAAAGATTAAAGCCTGTTATCACTCGCCTGCTACAGCATGGCACTTTAGAGCCTATAAACTCTCCTTACAATTCCCCCATTTTACCTGTCCTAAAACCAGACAAGGCTTACAGTTTAGTTCAGAATCTGCACCTTATCAACCAAATTATTTTGCCTATCCACCCCGTGGTGCCAAACCCGTATACTCTCCTATCCTCAATACCTCCCTCTACAACCCATTATTCTGTTCTGGATCTCAAACATGCTTTCTTTACTATTCCTTTGCACCCTTCATCCCAGCCCCTCTTCGCTTTCACCTAGACTGACCCTGACATCCATTAGGCTCAGCAAATTACCTGGGCTGTACTGCCGCAAGGCTTCACAGACAGACCCCATTTCTTCAATCAAGAACAAATTTCATCCTCATCTGTTACCTATCTCAGCATAATTCTCATAAAAACACACGTGCTGTCCCTCTGATCGTGTCTGATTAATCTCCCAAACCTCGATCCCTTACAAAACAACAACTCCTTTCCTTCCTAGGCATGGTTAGTGCGGTCAGAATTCTTACAGAAGAGCCAGGACTGCACCCTGTAGCCTTTCTGTCCAAATAACTTAACCTTACTGTTTTAGCCTAGCCCTCATGTCTGCGTGCAGCGGCTGCTGCTGCTTTAATACTTTTAGAGGCCCTAAAAATCACAAACTATGCTCAACTCACTCCCTACATTTCTCATAACTTCCAAAATCTATTTTCTTCCTCATACCTGACGCATATACTTTCTGCTCCCTGGCTCCTTCAGCTGTACTCACTCTTTGTTAAGTCCCACAATTACCATTATGCCTGGCCCGCACTTCAATCCCGCCTCCCACATTATTCCTGATACCACACCTGACCCCCATGACTGTATCTCTCTGATCCACCTGACACTCACCCCATTTCCCCATATTTCCTTCTTTCCTATTCCTCACCCTGATCATACTTGATTTATTGATGGCAGTTCCACCAGGCCTAATCACCATACACCAGCAAAGGCAGGCTATGCTACAGTACAAGCCACTAGCCCGCCTCTTAATACCTCTAATTTCCTTTCCGTCATGGTAAATCTATCCTCAAGGAAATAACTTCTCAGTGTTCCATCTGCTATTCTACTACTCCTCAGGGATTATTCAGGCCCCTTCCCTTCCCTACACATCAAGCTCGAGGATTTGCCCCCACCAGGACTGGCAAATTAGCTTTACTCAACATGCCCCGAGTCAGATAACTAAGATACCTCTTAGTCTAGGTAGACACTTTCACTGGATAGGTAGAGGCCTTTCCTACAGGGTCTGAGAAGGCCACCGCAATCATTTCTTCCCTTCTGTCAGAAATAATTCCTCAGTTTAGCCTTTCTACCTCTATACAGTCTGATAACAGACCAGCCTTTATTAGTCAAATCAGCCAAGCAGTTTTTCAGGCTCTTGGTATTCAGTGAAACCTTTATATCCCTTACAGTCCTCAGTCTTCAGGAAAAGTAGAACGGACTAAAGGTCTTTTAAAACCACACCTCACCAAGCTCAGCCACCAACTTAAAAAGGACTGGACAATCCTTTTACCACTTTCGCTTCTCAGAATTCAGGCCTGTCCTCAGGATGCTACAAGGTACAGCCCATTTGAGCTCCCATATAGACGCTCCTTTTTATTAGGCCCCAGTCTCATTCCAGACACCAGACCACCTTAGACTGTGCCCCCAAAAAACTTGTCATCCCCACTATCTTCTGTCTAGTCATACTCCTATTCACCATTCTCAACTACTCATACATGCCCTGCTCTTGTTTACACTGCCGGTTTACACTGTTTTTCCAAGCCATCACAGCTGAAATCTCCTGGTTCTATCCCCAAACTGCCACTCTTAACTCTTGAAGTAAATAAATAATCTTTGCTGGCAGGACTATGCTGAATCTCCTTAGGCACTGTCTAATCAGATGTCCTGAGTCGTCCCAATTCTTCGATCTTTTATACCTGTTTTTCTCCTTCTCTTATTCCATTTAGTTTTTCGATTCATAGAAAACTGTATCCAGGCCATCACCAATAATTCTAAATGACAAATGTTCCTTCTAACAACCCCACAATATCACCCGTTACCACAAAATCTTCCTTCAGCTTAATCTCTCCCACTCTAGGTTCCCACGCCACCCCTAATATAGCTTGAAGCAGCCCTGAGAAACATCGCCCATTATCTCTCCATACCACCCCCAAAAATTTTCACCATCCCAACACTTTACCACTATTTCATTTTATTTTTCTTATTAATATAAGAAGACAGGAATGTCAGGCCTCTGAGCCCAAGCTAAGCCATCATATCCCGTGACCTGCACGTACACATCCAGATGGCCGATTCCTGCCTTAACTGATGACATTCCACCACAAAATAAGTGAAAATGGCCTGTTTCTGCCTTAACTGATGACATTGTCTTGTGAAATTCCTTCTCCTGGCTCATCCTGGCTCAAAAGCTCCCCCACTCTGCCCGCCAGAGAACAACTCCCCTTTGACTGTAATTTTCCTTTATCTACCCAAATCCTATAAAATGGCCCCACCCTTATCTCCCTTCGCTGACTCTCTTTTCGGACTCAGCCCGCCTGCACCCAGGTGAAATAAACAGCCATGTTGCTCACACAAAGCCTGTTTGCTGGTCTCTTCACACGGACGCACATGAAACTTAACACATTCAGTCAGATGACTTACCATGTTTCCAAAGTTCCCACTATATTTTAGAATCCATGCCATGAAATCCCTCTGGGTTTATTGTGTTTAAGCTAATTCTGATGGATTTTTGTTCCTCCAACCAAAGAGTCTTCACTAAAGCAATTTGACTGAGTTATTGAAAAGATTAAATAACATAGTGTGGATAAATTATGTGGAACTTAATTGGAACCTATAAGTAGTAGTTGTTTTCAAGCTATGAGTACAATTATTGAAGAGACTAGACAGATGGAAACATGTGCATGAGAAAGTGAAGAAGTGATTAAACAATCTCAAAATCATATCTCATGAAGAATGACTGAAGGAGCCAGAGAGTTTAGCCAGGACAAGAGAATCTCAGACGGTATATGGCTTTTTTTCTAAATGCTGACAGTCAATCATATAAATGATGATTCCATAGACAGACATAAAAGCATAAACCTATGAGGAAGCTGTGAGAGGGTAGATGAAAGTATTTTAGGGGGTAGGGCTTTCTTCAGCATGGAAAGAATTTAACCATAAGCAGCTTGTTGGAAACACTATCTATTAAAACCAGATTGTGGGGGAAAAGAAAGAGAGATCAGATTGTTACTGTGTCTGTGTAGAAAGAAGTAGACATAGGAGACTCCATTTTGTTCTGTACTAAAAAAAATTCTTCTGCCTTGAGATGCTGTTAATCTGTAACCCTACCCCCAATCCTGCGCTCCCTGAAACATGTGCTGTGTCAACTCAGGGTTAAATGGATTAAGGGCTGTGCAGGTGTGCTTTGTTAAACAAATGCTTGAAGGCAGCATGCTTGTTAAGAGTCATCACCACTCCCTAATCTCAAACCAGTCCCTAATCTCAAGTACCCAGAGACACAAAACACGCAGAAGGCCGCAGGGACCTCTGCCTAAGAAAGCCAGGTATTGTCCAAGGTTTCTCCCCATGTGATAGTATGAAATATGGCCTCGTGGGAAGGGAAAGACCTGACCGTCCCCCAGCCCGACACCTGTAAAGGGTCTGTGCTGAGGAGGATTAGTAAAAGAGAAAGGAACACCTCTTTGCAGTTGAGATAAAAGGAAGGCTTCTGTCTCCTGCTCGTCCCTGGGCATTGGAATGTCTCGGTGTAAAGCTGATTGTATATTCCATCTACTGAGATAGGGGAAAACCGCCTTAGGGCTGGAGGTGGGACATGCTGGCAGCAATACTGCTCCTTAAGTCATTGAGATGTTTATGTATATGCACATCAAAAGCACAGCACTTTTTTCTTTACCTTGTTTATGATCCAGAGACATTTGTTCACGTGTTTACCTGCTGATCTTCTCTCCACTATTATCCTATGATCCTGCCACATCCCCCTCTCTGAGAAACACCCAATAATGATCAATAAATACTAAGGGAACTCAGAGGCCTGTGTGGATCCTCTGTATGCTGAACGCCGGTCCCCTGGGCCCCCTTTTTCTTTCTCTATACTTTGTCTCTGTGTCTCTTTCTTTTCCAAGTCTCTCATTCCACCTAATGAGAAACACCCACAGGTGTGGAGGGGCAACCTACCCCTTCAACAGATGATACGTAAGGTCTTTTCAATCCTAAACTTATATGATTTTGTAAAACAAGGGGAGAATTCTTTTCTCTCTGTGTGTTGATTTTCTATTCTGTAAAATAGCTAAGATAGTGACTGCCTTTTCCAGCTGCAGTTGTTGAGAGAATGCACTGAAGCCTTAATAGAATATACAATGTTCCACAAAATATAAATTGAAGAATAAACCTCTGAATTAAAATCTCCATAAATACATGAAATGTTTATTTTTACTCTTTAAATGAAATATTTCTTGAGTCCCGACTATGCGCCAAACACTCCTATAAGTACTTAAAATGCATTAGTAAATGAAGCAGATAAAATAGGGACAACTTATTTTTACATATAATGTCATAACGGAAGAATGGTGAAAACCAAACCAGTTTTTAATCATCTGGGAAGCTGTAACCATGATAAAGCTACAACATGAACCTAGGATTCAACCACAAAATTAAGGAAAAAGAAAAAAATTGTTGATCAGTACCAATTAGCAGGACCTGGAAGTCCACAGGCAAGACTCGCTTTAAAAAGAGAGAGAGAGAGAGAGAGAGAGACTAATAGAGGCTTAATCTCAACCTTCCCAGTCTCCACCATTAATAAGACTAGCTTTACCATTTGGCCTTCTCAGTACCTCCCTGCTTGTATTCCCAAGGCTTGCGGTCTCTCAACACTATCTACAAAGAAAGTGTTTAGGCCCTATTTCTCTAATCATGGATAATATGATAACTGGACCACTGATTCCCATTACTCCCACTACTGCTCTTTGAGAATTTCTGTTCATTTGAAAAATATATACTGAGAGGCTCTTTAAGAATCAGGCATATAGTATGATATGGTGTGTGTGTGTGTGTGTGTGTGTGTAATACGTGTGTGTGTTTGTAATACGTATGTGTGTATTTGCATATTTGTGTGCAAGGAAATTAACAATTTCCTTCTTAGATCAAAACATTGGTCTTTATATCACAGGTAGGTATCAGAATTAACTACAGGCTCTCCCAATACACCCACATATATTCTGATTCAGTAGATCTGAACAAGTGAAATTTGGAAAAGTAATTCTGGTAGATATACTGGATTCCAAATCACTGTACTAAAAACATAACTAGATTTAAAAATAAAATAACAAAGCTTTCTCTTCCACCATGCTATCCCATCTCTGGCAAAATCTTCAGCTTATTTGACTAAAGTAAATGGTGTGCATAATTCAGTGTTTATTTCATGCTCATTCATAACATAGGGCTTCATTTAAAGCACTGTGATATTTTACTTTTATTATTACAATTCTATAAATGAAAGAGACCTTATTCAATAAATGGAGCTAGGAAAATTAGATAGCCATATGGAGAAGAATGAAACTAGACCTGTATCTCTCATCATATATAAAAGTCAACTCAAGATGGATTAAAGACTTAAATATGAGACCTGAAACTATAAAGATTCTAGAAGAAAGCCTAGGAAAAACTCCTCTGGACATTGGCCTAGGGAAAGAATGTATGACTAGGTCTTCAGTGCAAATGCAACACAAACAAAAGTGGACAAATGGGACTTAATTAAGCTAAAAATCTTCTTCATAGCAAAAGAAATAATCAACAGACAAGACACAGAATGGGAGAAAATATTTTCAAACTATGCATATGACAAAGGGCTAATATCCAGAACATACAAGGAACTCAAACAACTCAACAAGAAAAAAAAAATCCCGTTAAAAAGTGTGCAAACATGTTTCAATAGAAGACATCTAAGTGGCCAAAAGCATATGAAAAAATGTTCAACATCATGAATCATTAGAAAAATGCAAATTAAAACCACAACAAGACATCATCTTATATTAAAAGTCAAATAACAGATGTTGGCAAGGATGCAGAGAAAAGGGAATGCTTATATGCTGTTGTTGGAAATGTAAATTAGTAAAACCTCTATGGAAAACAGTATGGAAATTTCTTAAGGAACTATAAATAGAACTACCATTCAACCCAGCAATCCCACTACTAGGTATCTACCCAAAGGAAAAGAAATCATTATATTAAAGAGACACCTGCACTTGTATGTTTATTGCAGCACTATTCACAACAGTCATTAAATCAACCTAAGTGTCCATCTGCAGATGACTGAATAATGAAAATGTAGCATATATATACCATGGACGCTCCTCAGCCATAGAAAATAATAAAATCATGTCTTTTGCAGCAACATGGATGAAACTGGAGACCATTCTCCTGAGTGAAATAATCCAAAACAAAGTCAAAATACCACATATTCTCACTTAAAAGTGGGAGCTAAACAATAGGTACATATGGATATGCAGAGTGGACAAATAGATGTTGGAGACTCCAAAAGGTGGGAGGAGAGTAAGGATTGAAAAATGATATATTGGGTACAATGTTCACTATTTAGGTGATGGGTACATTAAAAGCCCAACTTTACCACTATACGATATAGTCACATAATAAATCTGCATGTGTACTCTCGAAACCTATTTTTAAAATTTTAAGAATTTTATTTTTTAAATCTTTAATTGTTTATAGCCTTGTTTTTCCTAAGTCATTCTAATGTAAAAGTGTACAATCAGAGAGCTACAACAATTGTAACTCAAATCAACTTGAATAACTATAAAGGCAGGTGACAAAGTCATCCATAGCTTTGCTGAATAGAATGTTTTTAAGTAGGAAAGGGATGTAGGGCTTATAATACGTTACCTTTTCTATTCACAATTTCCATTCACATTGGTATGTGGCTCTGTTTATCTCTCCTGAACTGTCTAAGGCCTCTATGCACTGCTGCATTATTGTTGCTGCTTCACTAAAAGAAGCTGACAGGTCTCTCAGCATACCCTTCTATTAACATGCACTCCAGAATGCACAGGTTATTTTCATTCTGATGAAAACTACATCACACTTGATCTGAGCTGTTCTCCCTGTAGAATAACAAAGCCAAAATACAGACACCCTTCCCCCAACCCCTCAATTCCTACCGCTTCTACTGTTCTTTTGGGTTATACTGAATCACCATCAGGTTTATTAATTTATTTTAAGGCAAAAGTAAGTAAGCCATACAGCATATTACAGCAGACACAAAAACCGTAATATATTTTCTATGGAAAATCCTGAATTTTAAAAGATATTTAGTGGGTTTCTAAGAAAGTGATAAAACAGCTGGTTTTTCTGAACACTAGGAACTAGGATTTTATAGTAGAGAAAAATGGGCTGTGGAGACAGAACAATCTCGGTTTGAATCCTGGATCTTAGGCTAGAGTAACTTCATATTTGCCTCAGTTTCCTTAAATATAAAATAAGATTTAAATACCAGCCATTCAAGGTTGTTGAAACAATCAGTAATGACATAGAATAAGCTCCTAATATAGTCTGTATATAATAACTACAAATATGTCTACTAAATAAGTAAATGTCTGCATGAGAAAACATTTGTCCTCCAAAATATACATATTTCAGTGGGTAGATGGGTGAATTTTTTAAAAAACTGCACATATTATGAAAGCCCACTATATAGAATATGTTGTAAAGCATTACAAAACCATCCAGAGGGACAATACAAAGTCTTTCAGTTACTCCTCAAGTACTTTGTCTATGTACTATCAAAACCTAGAATGAATGATGGAGTAATTAAATGCATAGGTTATCTTCTTCCTATCTTCATTGAGGTTACAGGTATATAATGAGTCATACTTTCTGAGGATGACCTTCAGGCTACTCATTAATTTTTCTTCCCCTTTTTGTTTTTGCTGGTAATTTACCAGAACAATAGATCTCTGAAGAAAAAAAGAAAGAGACAGAAAGGAGGAAAAAGATAAAGGAAGGAGAGAAAAACGAGGATGAAGGAAGAGAGCACAAAAGAGGAAGAAGGAAAAAAAAGAAAAGAAAAAAGAAGTCATGAATTTTTTTAAACTAAGATTTGGTTTAATCTGATTTAAGAACAAGCTGTGTTATAACTCTCCTTTATAAATTAGTTTTGTTGTTGTTGTTTTTATCTTAACCAAATGATTGGTGGAGAATGACTTTAATAAATTTATAAAGAAATTCATAACTTTGACTTGCTTTTTTATGAATTCACTGTCATCTTTTCTTAATTATATGAGAAATACATGAATCCACCCTATTTGTAAAATATTCAAGTAATACACATGCCAAAACATGACATTATTCTGCTACCTCCATCTGTTCTAATTCTTTCTCACTATTACCAGTCTTTTCCCCATGCTCTAATATAAATATAAAAAATACATTCACATTAATACATTTCTTTTACAAAAATGAGATCTTGTCACGTGTATTGTTCTGGAGCCTTGATTTTTACACTTTGCTAATCTTCCTAACTTTTATGGGCAAGGGTTACAATACACAACACTACAGTTAACTGACAGTGTGTGTGATCTAAAAGTCCAAAAAGCTGGACTAATAAATACATAAGAGTTATCACAGTTTAAACTTCCAAATGTTCTCTCCTCACTCTGTTATGCCACTAATGTTCTCTTGCTTCCTTCACATTTTTATGTTGATCTTTTCTATTCTTCCATCATATTCTTATTTTCTGGTTTGATACAATCTATTTCTCTGAGACCTCAGGGACATTTGGGAAATTTCTCTCTATTGTTGCAAAGTAAACAGGTTTCCTAGAATTCCTATGCTAAATATGTCCTTGGCAAGACAGGTGCTGCAGTGGCACTTTGTGTGTATGTTACATGGACCTTGCCCCAGCAATGGGGTTGCATATCAGAATCTGGAGTAGTGCAGAAAAGGCCAGTATCGTTAGAAACCAATGGGTATCTTATTTCATTGCTAGGGTCTATATTTATATTATATTAAATTTATTCTAAAATTTCAAACAATGTTAAATGTAGTTGTTAGACTTCTGTGTTAATCAAAAAGTGGAAAAAGGATGAGTTCATGTCCTTTGTAGGGACATGGATGAAGCTGGAAACCATCATTCTCAGCAAACTATCACAAGCACAAAAAACCAAACACTGCATGTTCTCACTCACAGGTGGGAATTGAACAATGAGAACATTTGGACACAGGAAGGGGAACATCACACACCGGGGCCTGTCATGGGGTTGGGGGAGGAGGGAAGGATAGCGTTAGGAGATACACCTAATGTAAATGACGAGTTAATGGGTGCAGCACACTAACATGGCACATGTATACATATGTAACAAACCTGCACATTGTGCACATGTACCCTAGAACTTAAAGTATAATTTTTAAAAAAGTGGAATTACCTAAGTCACTGAGAAAAACTATGTGAGAAAGATTACCAAACAGAGTATTTATAACAAATGCAAGTTTTTGAGGCTTTAGACGTTGTTAGGTGTATTCTGCCAATACTCCTTGGATTTACACATTTTCTATTAGCCATACTCTGAATTAGTTGAAAGGAAAAAAGTGGACTTTAATTGTGATTTTTGGTGTTCATTTGCTAAGAAAACTTTTAATCTACTGGAGACCAAGGGTGCTTCTGATCTTAATTTTGACATGCTTTCTAAATGGAGTTCATATAGAGCCATGGCTTAGTGCAGCATAATTAGACACTGCAAGTCAAGAAGCCTTGGGTTTAAATCCTGGCCCTTCTTACTCCCAGCTGGGTAACCTTGTTTGTATTACCAAATATCTTTAAGCTCAGTTTCCTCATTTGTGAAAGGGAATAACAATGACACCTTCTTACAGGGTCGCTGAGTGAAATTTCACTAGATAAATAATTAAAGTTCCATAGCATCATGTCTGGCAAAAAAAATGAACAAGTAATAAATAGAGATATTGTTATGTTCATTTTCTTCATATATTCTATTTTTAGTTTCCTTGTTATCCTACAATGAAATAGTACAATTCATTAATATATGCTATTTTCATAATTGTACTGTTACTGAGAATCTGAAAATGTCATTTATTTAATATGAGTATTCTAGTTCCTTTAATGTTAGCTTCAGAGTTTTGGGAGACTTCTTCTTTCTTTGTGTATTTTGCCAACACAGGCCACATCTCCTAGATACAAAGTGATGGTCACTTTGTTGTAGTTTTCAAGCATTGATATAGATGTATTACACTCTTCCCATAGAAAAAAAAGCAAGGGAGAAATTTCAGCAGTGACAAATTTTAATTTTTGGAAAAATCAATAAACAGAAATAAATGTCAACAAAATGTGTTCAATGTACACATCAAAAAGAAGCAAGGTAAATAGAAAGGAAGTATAATATGGCAGGGCCAGAAAAGTAACAGGAATATCTGTGACACTATAATATCCTTCTCTTGAGAAATGAACTGCCTCAAGTCAGCCTTGAATATTTACGCAACCTCTGATCTGGTGTACTATGGGGACAAGAAGAAGCTCATGACCAAAACTATGCCTTCAGTTGCCTGTCACATTGCCTGAAATGTCACTATTAGAATTTTTATATTTGTGTTCTTTCTTAAAAAGCAATGTCCAGGGAAGACAACACATCATAAGTTATTCTGAGTCTTTGCATAAGAGAAAATGATTAAAGCAAATTTAGAGTAACGCACTCTGGGTACAGCAAATAGGCTAGGTGTCTAAAAAAGAGGAACAAAGATTTCTGGCATGGCAAGTTAATGTGTGTATGTGTGAGAAGTGAAACTGAAAAGCTAGATGAGGGAAATGATTATTTCTAAGATAAAAGTTAAAATAGCCAGAAAAGGCAGCATTTTTTTCTCTTTCACTTAAGAAAATGACCTACAAGCCATTGTTACACCTGAGCCCTCCGAAACAGAATTGTAACCGCATCTATCTTCACTGATAAGAGAAAATTTATCAGAAACTCAGGAGTTGGGTAACCTTGCAAGTATTGCTACAGCTATAGGCTCCCTGATTTATGGCAATGTTAGGAAGCTGGGCCTTTTCCTTTCTGAAGTACTGCAACATGCTATAAAAGGGCATTCTGAATCACAAGGCGTAAAACAGCATGTCAAGGGAGGGATATTCCAAGTCAGAAATAATGGCGATAAATCAGGAACAGTGAATGTGGCTATATGGTTTTATTTTGTTAAATAAAGTCTTTGCTACACTTTTTAGTATACTCTGTTGGAAACTAAACCCATGACAGTTACATGCAACTGGAGGGATTGGCCTTTTTAATAAGTATTATCTCAAAAATGATACACTATGCTGCACTCCAATATTGGAGAAGCAAGTGAATATTTTGAAGGGATATGTATTCTCAAGGGCTATCTATATCTATATCCATATATATCTATGGATATAGATATAGATAGCCCTTGAAATGTAGAGATATATGTGTATATACATATATGTATACCTATACACATTTATCTCTACATGTGTCTTTGATAATTTAACTGAAGTTTGCTCTTATTTTAAAAATAAACTATAGTTTACCTGTAAATATATAGATATAAATAAGCCTGATTGAATTGTTAATTCTCAATGGGAGTTGTGTGTGTGTGTGTATGTGCACATGTTTTAATTTTTAAATTCTCAAAATGTAAAACACAAATTTAGTACAGGAAGTTCAAAGTATAATCAATCACTGAATCAATCAGGCATGAATACTAATACTTTCCTAAAGAATATTCTTAATATCTTGATTAGAATTGAATCAATGTTAAAACTGTTTCTCTATTGTTTATCAGATTTCAGAGCAGTTCAATACTTGAATAGTTACTTGTAAATATTTGTAAAATTTTGAAACTCAAATAATCATGGAGTACAAATGGCCATCTGTGTTGCCATTCGTTACATCCTAGGGTAGACCCTTGGGTGTCAGAGCTTTAAAATTTACTATATTGAGTACTTATAAGTGACCTGAAAGTCCACGATGTCAAATAATTTTCAGTTTGTCCATGGCATAAGTTGCCACGTCTCAGCTTTCAGTGCCCTAAACCAAATGCTCCTGTGGCTTCATGTGCTCTTGGCTGTAACTCACATGTTTGATGTTTATATGTGGAAAAGAACCCTCTCCCACAAAGTAAATAATTCAACAAGCAGAAGCCAACTGCTAGTACTTGTGAGGGTAATAAAGAGAATGAGGAAGAGGGCTAATTAATTATTAGACTTAAATCAGAGGTTTGAGATAAATAAAAAACTGGAATTTTCAATGACACTGAATTTGTTATGTTTATTATTTTACTATGTACTCTGCACACACACACAAAAGCAAAAGTGGTTTGTAAAACTTGTCCAGTCTTCCAACTAGTGCACAATTGTCCATCAATTTATTTATTCTCAATTCAGACAGAAAACTGGAATCAAAATGGAAAAGATGATAATTTTATGCTGTAAAAATGTGCAGTTATCAATGATTCTCAATGGAAGAGTAATACACATGAAAAGCTTTTACAATTTCTTCATGTTTGTGATTTTGAGGTATCATGAAGGAATCTGATCGATGTATCTTTCACAAACGTCAATGTGAGAATAGCCTTTTCCTTTCTTTTGAAGAGGGAAGGTGGCATAAGAAAAGTTTATGCCCTAAAGAATCAAATAAACCTAAATTCTAATCCAAGCATCACTTTTGTATTAGTCATGGAAACTTCAATAACTACTTAACCTCTTTAAGTCCTAGTTCCCCATCTGAAAATGTGACTAAAAATTGATCTGAGTATTAAATGAAGTAGTGCATCCAAATTGCCTGAACATGAAAGCATTAAGTACAGTGTTTTTGTTTTTTAAGGCAAGTGGCATCCTCTCAAAATCTATCCTCTAAATCTGTCTACTAATGGATTCTGTATTACTATCCATCAGTAGACAGTTGTGGCATATCCAAAATTGAAGGTACAGTTTATGGCCATGAGTCATGTATAAAGTCTTATCTTCCAAGATAACTAATTCATCAATTAATTATTGATAACACTTTTAAGTAATAACTAGCCAGGTAAACCAATAATTACATGAATTTTTAAAAAGCAGTTATAGTTAATTCATAAAATAAATTTTTTCATTTATTATTCAAATTCCAAAGCCTGTTTATTTATTCATTGAAATGTAGTAAGCCACTTAATTAGAATGTTGCTCAAGATCTATAAAAATGAATCTTTGTGTCTGTTTTACATATAAATAAAATTATAAATAAAATGAAGGCCCCATGAATATTCTAATACATTCTAATAAAATAAAAATATTTTATCTATTAGTACATTTTAAAATAAATTACTGTAATTATTTATTTATGAACTACAACTTAGAGAATTAATTAGTAAGAGAAAAAGAGGAAATTCAATTAATCGATCAGTTTTTTTTGTTCTGCTTTTGATATTAGCTAGCATTTCATCTTCAATCATTACAAAAATATATACTGTTTTACTGAACTATAGTTCGGTATAAGGGATATTTTAAATTATGATTTTACTCTACAGCTTACTATAAATAAGAAATCTTAACTTCATCCCTTACCTTTTCAAGATGTTTTTAAAACTACCTGTTAAACAAAACTTTCTATTTTAATGTACTGATCAAAATAACTTTTTCCCCTGTTCTCAGTAAATCACTTGCTTTTCTTTGTAGTCCATCTTCAAAACTTGACATTTATCATCTTTTCAAGAAGATAGATTTAAAAAAAAGATACAGATCACATTTGCATGAACTCTCCATGATATGGTTTATCAACATGAATCAATCAGGGAATCAATAGGAGGTGATAGAGAAGCTGGGAGAGACTGGCACTCTGTTAAGTACTAGAATAGGAAGCCATTAAAGGAATTAAATCCAGAGATAAGCTAAAATTATGTATTGCAATTCTAATCTATATTCAGAATAACCTTTTAGTACTAAATCAAAAGGAAGCTCTGAACAGAAAATATATCAACTAAATAAGCTTTTGCTGTTTATACTGTAACAGAATATTAAAAACACCTCTGCTGGTCAGGTTGAAAACAAAGGTTGCTAAAATAAGCAAGGTTTCAATGTCCTCCCTCCATATGATTCAAGGTGACATAAATTGTTGCACAAGCACAAAGGTATTTTTGAATACATTACTGCACACAGATTATTTTGAAACTATTGTGAGCAATTTATTGGTTTTTCAAAATATGCCTTATTACTTTGAAGTTGTATTTTAAACAAACCCCCATTTATAAAATTTGCTAATATGGCCTTACTCTTCAGTACATGTTATTGATAATATTCAATTTATCCTAATACCTTATGCCAGTAATATTAAGACAACAGTTTAATGAAATAGATTTATAAACTAATCATTGGCTACCATTTAAAATTAATGAGTTTATTGATAACCTACCTCCTTCCTAAAAGCATTTGCGAAGGTCTAGGAACAATAACATGGAAACAACTAAAAGCAATAGAAAACTAAAAATTAAAACTCAAAGGAATGACTGGCTTAGGAAAACTGCAGAGATTAAGCTCAAAGCTAAATTCTGAAACTCTTATTAGGAGGAGTGAAATAAGCAAATGCTGAGTTACTTTTCCACAGCCATTGGGGGAAGAAAGTCTTAATTCCTGTATGGAAGCAATTAAATAGTTTGCATATGTTCAATGAATTTGTGAAAATAGAAAAGAAAGAAATGTGTGTACATAAGTTTTACTAAATAAGGCAATGCTATGAGGTAGGGCTGAAATCAGTAGAGAGAAAGAGGATCTAGAGATAAAGCATCTCAAGGCCTTAATTTAAGAACAATTAAAAGTTGACATATTGTTTGATCAAAAATTTGACAAGGGATAAATAGTAAACAAATCCGCACAAGGAACCAACCAAGAAACTCAAGAGAAAGTATTCTATGTTTTGTTTGAAAGAAAATTTGTTAGATGCCAAGTATGTGGACACTCCTGCTTGTGTTTTATGGTAAAAGATATGTTTTAATTATCTGAAGTGCCCACTTGAATTCTTGTCTAAGTGTATGGAGATAGCCTATAGGAATTTATATAAAAGCTATATTTTTTGCCTGCAAAGTAATTAGACAGTTCATATTATCAATTAAAATATCAAAGGTCAATATTGTTAATATGAACAAAATAACCTTGAATGATCATTTTTAATGAAGGAAGTTATCAAATGTCACCTCTACCTCTGAGAAAACAAAATTGAGTTCTGTAACATCTGGACACATATTATCTTTCTTCCTCTGACACAAAGGAGATAATAACCCTTCTTGTAACCAAGACCAAATTTTCACATGTGCCAATGGATCCCATCCTCTCCCACATTCTCCAAGACTATACACTATCAATTATTTCTTTATTTCATGCATCATCCCCTCTCTCTCTCTTTTTTACTGATTCTAGTGGTTTTGAACAATAATATTCAACATCCTTTAGTTTCTCTATTATTGTTTTTAACTTTCTTTTGTTTTCCCACATCTTACGTCAGAGATCTCTCCCTTTTCTTTTTGTAGGCAGCTTTGAGTTTTGTGTTGGGAAAATATGAAGCAAATTGATCTAAAGACGCCTATTTTTATATCTGAGTTCAAGAAAAGATGGGTCAAGATTTTCAAAACAGTTGGTAAGTTTGGAACAATATAGAGACTGAAAATGAGCTTACTAGAGATGTATATTAAGATTGTTGAGCTATCAAAGTGATTGTACCTGGCATCAGCCTTTTCATTCTAATGAGTGTATCTGTTGAGAACTAAATGTGTCTGGTAAGGAATGAAACAAGTGAAAATATTCTATTTAATGAAAATGTAATTTTCCTTGTGAAAACTAATTTTAAACTTGTGATTTCAATAAATAACTCCAGCTCCCATAACAAAATACCACGGATTTTTGGCTTATACAATAGACATTTATTTTCTCACAGTTCTGGAGGCCAGAAATTCATGATCAAGGTGCTGGCAAATTCAGTTTCTGGTGAGGGCTCTCTTCCTGGCTTGTAGATAGGCACCTTATCGCTGTGGCTTCACCTGGCCTTTCCTCTGAGCTCATGTGGAGAGCTCTCTGGTATCTATTCTTCTAAGGACACCAACCCTATGGCATTAGGGCTCAACCTTATGACCTTGTTTAATCCTAATTACCTCCCTACATGTCCCTTCTCTAAATTCAGTAATTTTGGGGGTTAGGGCTCCACTATATACATTTTGGAGGAGCACAATTTTGTCTACAAACATCTTGAATCTGTTTTAATTTATACTTCTACATTTGAACATATTTAAATATCAACCAAATAGTTATTACTGATAATCAATTGTTTTCTACATTTTATATGACTGAGTTGAATATATGCTCCTTCACTATTTTACTTCCATATGAACATTTCAAATGTAAATTATAGGCAGTGTAATTATGTCATTTTTAAAAATGTGACTTTGCATTCAAAAGGCAACAACACGTTTTCTGGATTGAGATATTGTATCAGGTTGTTCTTGCATTTATATAAAGCAATACCTGAGACTGGGTAATGTATAAAGAAAAGAAGTTTGATTGGCTCATCGTTCTGCAGGCTGTACAGGAAGCATGGTGCCCACCTCTGCTCAGCTTCTGGGGAGGCCTCAAGGAGTTTGCAATCATTGCAGAAGGTAAAGGGGGAGCAGGTGCATCACATGGTGAAAGCAGGAACAAGACAGAAGGAGTGAGGGGCAGGTGCCACACCCTTTTAAATGACCAAATTTCTCCAGATCTCACTACCACAACGACAGCACCAAGTGAGGAAAGATCTGCCGCATGATCCAAACACCTCCCACCAGGACCCACCTCCAGCACCGGGGATTACAATTCAGCATAAGATTTGCATAGGGACAAATGTCCAAACTATATCAGATGTGATCTCACCCAAACAGTGCTAAGAGAAGGAAAACACAGCAGAGGTAGATTTAGGATGAAATACAGAGGTGCAAGAGGCAGGGCACAGTGGCTCATGCCTGTAATCCCAGCACTTTGGGAGGCAGAAGGATCACTTGAGGCCAGGAGTTCAAGACCAGCTTGGCCAACATGATGAAACCCTATCTCTACTAAAAAAAATTACCAAAAAATTAGCCAGGTGTCATGGTGCATGCCCGGAATCCCAGCCACTCGGGAGGCTGAGGTATGAGAATCAATTGAACATGGGAGGTGGAGGTTGCAGTGAGCCGAGATTGTGCCACTGAATTCCAGTCTGAGTGACAAAGTGTGACTCTGTCACAAAAATAAGTATCTATATTTCTATATATAGATATTTAAATATATATAAATATACAGATCTATATATAATATAAATATATATTTATAGATATAGTTCATATTTTTATATATTATATAAAGAGAGAGAGAGAGAGAGGTGCAAGAAAGACAAAGTTATTTGTGGGATACATACAAGTTCCAATTGCCAATTCCAATCTATTCCTAATACGAATCCCAGTCCTAGGAGCCCACAAAATCCTTCTACAAATCCTCCTTTACAATTAAGCTTACTAAAATTCTTGCTACTTATACTGCAGATTTCTAGCTAAATCATTTTTATGGACAAGATTTTCAAAACAGTTGTTTCTACAAGCTGTCTCCACTTGCTCACCTTACAGCATTCAAAGAACTGCAGTTTCTCTTCCTCTTACATTACTTAAGCAACATAAAGGTCAAATGGAGCACCGTTTATTATACTCCATCAATAATTCAAAATCATGTCACATTTTAGTTTGCTTCATAAGTAGATTATTAACATTCTTTCACAGGCTTTTATTTTACTTGGAGTTTCTACTCACACTGACCTCTCTTCTGTTCCTAAAACATGCCAAGCATGTTCCTTTCTGAGGCTCTGAGAAGGAATGCTCTCTTCATTTAAACCCACGAACCCCAACCACACACATGCAAGCACGCTGCCATCTTGCCATGGTTAATACCCATTCACCCTAAATTCTCAGTTTTAATATCACTTGAGACCTTCTACACTGAGACCTTCTCGGACTCCACCCACATGAAGCTCCCCTCTTTTACTCTCATGACATGCTACATTTCTTCATGGAAATGTTCACAGTTCATAGCTGCAATTTAATTTCTTAATGTTTGTCCAAACTTCTACCTACCCATCATCCATTAGAATATTGTGTATCCCCTGAGGAAAGATGCTGTCTATTTTGTTAACATTATATATTCTATACATTTCTCTGAGCTCATGCCTAATAAATGGCAATAATTACTGTCTAATTTAAGCATAGATCTATGTATATTTAGCCAAAATTTTTTAGTGTCCGTACTATTCTTTGGTTATAAGGGGAACATTTGGTGATGTTACCTTAATTCTTTCAAATATGTGATTCTCAGAGCCTGAATGGAAAATAGGTGGGGTTTTTTTTTTCTTGTATGCCAATGTTTATCTACTTGTATTGGCTGTCTAGAATGCTGTCTGGAAGCAGAATCTGAGGCTGAGGCTAGGTTCAGCAAAAAAGAATAGTAAGACAGATAAATCCTCTCTGCTGAAGACAAAAAGAATTGTTGAAGCATAACTCTTGAATTTTATGTTTGACATCTTTAACTTAGTAAAATTTTACCACCCAGGGTGCTAACTACATACCTAGTTGAGTAATTCTCTTACTTGAATTATTATTGAGATTAAGTTCCAAGATCATCTTATTTTACTGAGTTGAAGGAAATACAGACATGAAATTTAATTTCCAGGTTAGTCCAATTGCTTCTAAAGTCTAAATAAATTCAAAAATGTCTCTGAGGAAATCAGTGTGTAGACAATAGTTTGAACATAATATTACTAAACCAAAGCTCAGGAGAACTGAATATAATCTCTAACCCTGGCTAGTTCTCAAACATCCTAACCTCATCCATGTTTGTTTACCAATCTGAAAAATAAAGATTATGCAACTTTAATCAGTAACTATTAAATGAAACTACAAAATATTTTAGAAGTTTTATTTCATTACATTTGTGTGAAAACAAATATTTATTTTCTTATTATTGTTATTAATTTTGATGTGATGGAATAGTAAGTAGCAAAACATCAAAACCTGATAATTTAGATACAATTTCTAAAAATAAATGACTGCTTCGATTTAAAGCAGTAACACATGACAGTAAAGAAAGGACCCAGCCTTAGATATAGTTCCAGAATAGAATCTAATGGTCTTATTTGGAATTAATATTACTTAACTCTTGGGAAGTGGAACTCAGTAATTCAGGTTTCATTATGTAAACATTTTTGGCATTTCATTTACTTTCTGAGTCCAAACAGCTGGCAAAACAATAGAAGGACAAGATTATTTGCAAATTAGTTTTTGGGTTAATTCTCCAAATGGCCCTAGGACAGAAACAAATGTTTAAATCTGTTGTGTATTACTTGGAATTAGTACTTACCTTCTTGGTTAAAACTATAATAACAACTTTTAAAGGTAAAACCTGTTTGGAGCTCAGTATTATAATTTGTGACATAAAAAAACAATATTAAGAAAGTTAGCAAACACAAATAATACAGTCAGCCTTACTCCCAGGTTGTACTCTAGACACTCATTAACAATATCTGCACCCCTTCCTTAATCAGATTCACAAACTCCATTTCTGTCCATAATTCTTATGTTTCCAGGCTTTATTAGTACTCCAACTATACAAACCCATCCCTGTCATTTCCTCATTTCACTTATTTTCCAGTTAGATTCCATGTTTCTTCATTAATATCACTTGCATATATTCTAAAGGCTTTTATTGTGCCAAGCTAAAGCTCAATTCTGGTTAAATCCAGTTTATCCCATGAATGCTTGTGCCATGTTGCCAAAGTATATCACATCACTCTGGCAATTTTCTTCTACTTTTCCCACAAACATAATTATTTCCTTTTAGCTACATTTTAAAATCCACAAACAGATGATACTTGCACCATCTTAAAACACACACACACAAACACAAAGAAATACTTATCCTACATCCTCATTTAATTACAGCCCTTAATATCTGCTCACTTTTATAGGAAAACTCCTTGAAATACTTATCAGTATTTGCCCCCTCCTCCTACTCCACCTTGAGTTTGTCTCAATCAGGCTTTCACCTTCATAATGATACCAAAGATCTCCATGTTGTTGAATTCAATGGTCAATTATTGGTCTTCTTATTAATTTATTAGCAATAAATCATTGAATATTATTATTTTATATATATTATTTTAATAGTACATCCTATTTAATGGTACATCTGATATGTGATTCAGCTGATGTCAGTGGTCATGCTTTTTGTCTCCTTTGCTGGTCCCTCCTTACCTCTCTAACATCTAAACATTGGAGCAGCCATGATCTCAGACCTTTTACTTTGTTCCTCTTTATACTGTCTAGGTAATCTCAGCTAACCTTGTATTTTTAAATTCTATCTATAAGTTATTTCCAAATTTATAGCTCCATTAGATACCTCTACCTTGAACCCTAGACTTGTAATTCCAATTATCTACTTGACATATCTACTTGCATATCTCACAGGCATCCCAAATTTAGCAAATCTCCCAAACTGAACTTCCAATGTTTCCCCCAAAATCTACTTCTCCTAACAGAATGTTATGAGAATGTCTATATCTCAGTGAGAGCAACTCTGACCATCTAGGTGATCAGGACAAAAAACCAGAATCATATTTGATGCATATTTTTCTCTCATAGCCCAAGTCAATGTCAGCTAACTCTATTAGGTTTATATTCACAACATTCCCTTAATCTATACCCTTCTCACTACCTCCATTTAGGCTATGGTCAAAGGCGTAAACATCTCTGGTCTAAACTAGTGCAAAGTCCTTCTATTTGGTTTCTCTGCCCTCTGCTACTACTGCCCTTGCTCAATCTACCCCAGTCACATTAGCTTATTTGATGACTTTGGAACAGGATGGACATGCTCATGCTCAGCACCTTTGCCCTTTCTGTTCCCTCTGCCCAGATTATTCCTCCCCCAGACATCCACATGCCTCATTGCATCTACTTCTTCAGATATTTCTTCAAATAACCCTTCTTAGTAAGTCTTTCCTTACTTAATATTACATCTAACCCTGCTACATATATTTAGTAGACATCACAAACACACACACACACACACATATATATTTGTGATACATGAATGACTTTATTCCACATGGTATGTCAGAAGCAAGCAATGTTTTTCCAAGCATGATACATTAATCACCCAAAGCAGCAGCCAATAATATGTTCAATCACATTCCTTTGGAATCTTTTAACTTAGTTGTTGATTTGACCACCTAACCACAGAAACAAAATTTTCTATTTTGTAAATAACAATTAATGAATAAACTAATATATGATTAATAGAGATATTGCATTAGGTTTAGAAGAATAACATAATAGGCCTGAAATGATCATAAAATCTAAATTTTGTTAATTTCCTTAAGGTTTTAATCACAGTCTAATTCACACTGCTAATCTTAAAATGAATATAAACTTCAAGATAAAAACAATATCATATAAGGTTTTCTACTAAAATTTCTTATAGTAGTGCATGATTTTGAGAAAATTAAATGAAAATTGCACCAAATCAAAAACTTCAGTAGCAGCAGCACTACTTTTCAAAATGTTACCAATGATTTATACAAAACAAACAAAATCATTAAATGTAAGAAAAAATGCAAGACTTGACATCACTAAAGGTGTTAAGGCCATATTAGCCAAGCAAATCAGTGGTCTAAATTAGTGCTCTCAAACTTTATCATGCATTACAATTACCTGGACAGCTGGCTAAAGTGCATATGGCTGGACCTCATCTCCACATTTCTGATTTAGTAAATCGGGGGTAAAGCTTGCATTCCAGGCGATGTTAGTTCAGAAACCACAATATGAAAAATACAGCTTTAGGCCGGGCGCGGTGGCTCACACCTGTAATCCCAGCACTTTGGGAGGCCGAGGCGGACGGATCACAAGGTCTAGAGATTGAGACCATCCTGGCCAACGTGGTGAAACCCCATCTCTATTAAAAATTCAAAAAGTAGCTGGGTGTGGTGGTGCACGCCTATAGTCCCAACTACTTGGGAGGCTGAGGCAGAAGAATCGCTTGAACCTGGGAGGCAGAGGTTGCACTGAGCCGAGATCGTGCCATTGCACTCCAGCCTAGCGACAAAGCGAGAATCCATAAAAAAAAAAAAAAAAAAAAAAAAAAAAAATTACAGAATCACTGAGCATAGGATATGCTAGAAGAACATCTATAGATTTACATGCATATATGTGTGTGTGTGTATGTGTGTATATATATAATTTAAACTATCATGCAGATTTAATGAAAGGTAACTTTTTTTTCCAGAAATAACTCCCCCTGGTTTCACATACTTAAGAGAAAGAAGATGGCATTCTTTCTTTGTTGATTGGTTGATGTCAGAATTTCCTTTTCGCCTGTGTGGAATTCAGGCCACCCTTCACACCAACACCACCAAACAAAGCAATTTCACATGCCTTTAATAACATTCTAATTTTTTTGGATTATGCAGCTACAGGTATAATTTGCAGCCTTATATATATGACTCCCTATTGTGTTACTTCTAAAAATGGAAGTCTGGAATAAAAGAAACTGAAGTGTTAGAGTATCATAGAGAATTATATAAAAATCAAAGCAAGAATACTTCAGAGAGTCTGATTGTGTGGAGTTATTCTTGATTTACTAACTAGATGTGCAGCTGGATCTCTTAAAATCCAATTGCCAACATAAAAAGAAAATCCTTAGTTTCTCCCTCATAGCTTGTACTTTCTGTTGACTTTTTGGTATTAAAATATGTCTTCTGCCTTAATCTAGGCCATTTTACAACCACCATCTTTTCTCTTCATACTCTTTTCAAGATTAAAGGGACAATGGACAGAGATAGAAAAATGAGACGATGGTGTGTGCTTCTGACTGGAAAGTAGTGTGTCTGATTCACTGTAAAGAATAGCTTGATTGAGAAAAATGAGACTCTGGCACATACAAGGTTTATCTCTTCCTTTTATTTACAAGTCTTGATAAGCAGGCAACTGAAAAGACAATTCCTAAAATGAGCACAGGACATCACAGATAGCTATCATGACTGAGTGTACTCACGAAGTAACGTTTGTTTCCACCGTTGCCCTTAAAATCCTCTTTAATCTACCTCCTTCTCAGTGCTTTCATTCTCACTGTAATGGATTCTTATTCAAAATACTGATATCACTCTCATCCATAAATTTCACACCCCAACACTCCATACACAAACATACAATTATTAAGATTTTCCAAAGCATGTAGTGCCTTTTCATTGAAAATTTTGACCCCAAATAGGAGTGCTAAAGTGACTGCTCTCACAGCCCTTGAAACATAATGGCACACGGTTATGAAGATGAAAGCCTCCTTCATCTGGGCTCACAAAATTGTAATGGATATCTGTCTCCTGTAGGGGTTTAATTTCTGAATTTAACTCTTCATCTATTATTTAATATTGATGTCTTACAGCATTGTTATATAAATTAGTGATTGAAGTAGAATTGGAGAAAATAAAACATCAAAAACAGAATTTGCCTGTGTATAAATAAAGGATTGAATGAGTTTACAGATTATTCTGATCACACAGAATCACTGAGCATAGGATATGCTAGAAGAACATCTATAGATTTAAAAAACTTAAATACCTCTATGACTTTTATTCATAAAAGAAAGGGTATCCTACATGATAAAAATTAGTTATTGATTTAACAACCCTGCCAATATAATGATGATTTTGGCACACTTTACATTTCTCTATGGCATGACATTGAAAATAAAATCTAAGGACCTAACTGGAGCATATTAATGTGTGGAAGTTAATGAAAACTTGATACTGAAATTGAGAATAAAAGTTTTTCTTTGATTTATATGGAAAGAAAAAAGTGCTTAATCATTGTTTAGTATCTAATGGGCTTCACCATTTCTCAAGAATAGTCAAAAATCAATCAATGAACCTTGTGATAAATATGAATGATAAAATACCAGATGGTTTAAAATAAGTGAAAGTAGACTAAGATTTTAATAGCTCTTGAATATATCTTAAAATAGAATTCCAGAACATGAAAAACTCCCTTTTCAAAGAAAATAAAATGGATGAATAGTTTACTTCCACTGATTTTCCACTAATACTAGAAACTGAAGTCTCTGCTATGATTCCACAAAGAGCACTAATCGTACTTGTCAGATCCAAACTTGGCTGGTTATGTCCAAAGCAGTGGACAATAATTAGGAAAATGATTCCAGGGTACCCATTTATCCCTTTGTATTTATGTATCTATTTGATATTCTACCTAATTTTTAAGTGATTGAGGATGCTTATATAAACACAATTACATTGTAACAAGATAAAAAGTGAACAAGGAAATAAGAGCAAGGAAAAATAAAAATTGTACGATGACATGCAGTAGGGTTAGATACATATGAAACGGGAGAGTTCCCTTATCCCCGTCACAGGACAGGAGGTGCGACAGGGCTGTGGCTCACTTGCTTGGTCGCCCCACTGCTCAAACCCCAAGGGGAAGCATGCAGACGAAAAGGCGCAGAGGCCAGGGCAAGTGCTTTGGGTTCTGGCCTCATGGTAATGTCTAGGGGTAGGTGCCTGCAACCCCAGTGTTACAAAACTCTTTCAGATCTTTCAACACTCACCGCATGAGTGTTAATCAGCTCAATGGACCCTCTGCCTTATCGTTAAGATTTCTGTATCCCAAGTTCTTGCCCGGTGTACGGGAAGAATCGGATCATACGTGGGCTCGAAGGATGAGGCAAGGTTTTATTGAGGGGTGGAGGTGGCTCTCAGCGAGATGGATGGGGAGCTGGAAGGAGGAAACGGAGTGGGAAGGTGATGTTCCCCTGGAGTCCGACCGTTCTCGTCCGACATTTAGAGGCCTCTTCCCTCTTTCTCTGCTTTCTGTTCCTCTGCTCCTCCGGATGTAGAGTTGCTTGCATGTTTGCCCGCTAAGGTCTCGGGTTTATATGTGGGCAGTATAGGGCACGTGGTGTGCCAAAACGCACCTTTTTGGGCACGAAAACAGAAATGCCTGTCCTCAATTAGGGCCGCGGGTCTTCAGGCTTGAGTAGGGCCTTTGCCGGGGCAGTGCCCTCTTCTACCCAGTATTTCCTTGCTCCCCCTCCCATATCACATAGATACAGATGATAATATAGATGATGGTAGATATATATTGTTATAGATATTGATTATAAATATCAAACTCTTACAGTTGCTAAAGATGGCCTACAAATTTGCCTCTAGGCTTAAATTTCTTCACAAAGGAAAATTACATTTTCTGAAATCTTCAATTTTACAAAAACAATAATGATTAAACGTAAAAGTATTTGAACCATAATAATTTCTCATTTGTTTCTAATATTTCTCAGATTTCTCTGTAGTTATCCCCTGAAAGTTCCTAGATTTTACATCTTTAGCTGAAAGATAGCAGTGGAAATTTAACTCCTCTTATCTGCCATCAACATTGATTTCCATGGTAAGTATTATTTATGTTTGACATATATGTCAACTTTAATACATTCTTTTCTGTATTTTTCTCATATGCTCATCATTCATCCTCATTTCAGGTTGTTATTTCTACTTCTGAGAGGAAATCAAAAATTATACTAAATATATTTTTCATAGGAAAAAACCCTACCCATTTTGCATTATTAATAAGAACAGTAAGAGTAAGATTAAGCATTACTGCTAATGGGGTCAGGAGCCACTGACTAAGCAGAATAGCACTACTACTATTCTAGCTTTCATCTAAAGTACATGCTGAATGCCTTTATCCACCCATTTAATCTCTTAAACTTTGAAATCTAATTCCTTCTTTTAAATCCTCTTTTCTTGTTTTGTTTGGTCTCCTAACCCTTGAAGTTCTCTTAGATAAGCCATAAATTCAGTTGAAATAATCCCTATTGATTCTTGTGTTTCTCAGAAAGCTTGTGAGCAGGAAAACAAACTCAGATCAAAAGCTGAAATAAATGTCACTGAGCTAACAAAAACAATAAATGCATTTAATATTTAAGCTAACAGTAGATATTTGTAGCAGAAAGCATATCTTCAATAACAAATACCCTGTAGCACTTAATAAATGCTCAGCTAACCCTTACACACCCCTATGTGGCAGGTGTTGTTATTATCCCTGTTTTATAGATGAGGGAATTGAATAGATGCAGATTAAATACTTGGTCCAAAGTCACACGGCTAGTGAGGGATGGAGCTGCAATTTAAACTCTATCTAGCAGTCTGCTCTAGTCTATACTCCGAACCTCTAAACTGCCTCTTCTGAGAGGGAACTGATCATAGGCAGTCCTCCCTGTTCTACAAGCAGCTTCTCATGTAATTCTGATTATTCACTCTCCCACGGCTCACACCACTCTGTAGCAATTTAACATCACCAGACAAAGCATCATGCAAATTAATTTATTCTACCAATGTGTAAAATATTTAAAATATATAATATTTATATTCTTCATATGTGTAAAGAAAAACTAATAAAGTGAAATAGAACATGGGGTAGTTACACAGCTATTTAGCTACCAAATAGACATTTGTAAATTCCCAACTTAGTATTCTAATCACCAGGTTTGTATAATTTTTCCATGTCCCCAAATCTTAGCAACTATCTGAAAATTGTGGACATTTTGAAAATCAAAATTTACCATAAGGTCTAATGAAATATTGACTAAATATTCTAATACATCAAAATGTCAAATCACACATTGTAGTGTACTTGAGGAGAATACTATCTATTGTCTGGTGCCTGTATGATTAAGAGTCAAAAGATAAACAATTTGTATAACTAATACTTTAAAACTGTAATAATATAAAGAAATAATAGATTCAAATAAATAACAAATATAAAGTTGTTTGTGTTCTTTTGATTTTGCCTCCAGGGGCAAAGATCTTGAGTTTGCATTTCTAGATTCAGTACAATACAATAAACCTTTTCTAGCCATCTAATATTTTCAAAACTTTGAGCCAGATCTTGAAGAGGGGTAGAGCTGTGTGAACAGAACCCAATGTGTACGCTCATAAAATTTAAGATGTACTAGAAGGAGTAAAATATACTGTATGTACAAAATAACTATAACACAATGCAAACTGCTAAGAAAATATAAGAAAATGAAGTGTTATTAAACCTTATACAAAAGAAAAATCATTCAAGGCTGAGTCCTGATAAATAGATTTTTACAAGAATTATAGAAATGGAAAGAAAGGAACTACTAATGGGAAGAGTATCATGAGCAAGGACAAAGTGGCAGGAAAGATCAGTGAAGGTTCTCTGGATGGCATCTGCTTAGTTTGGCTTCCGTGTGCAGTGGAAAAAGAAGTGTAGTAGGACTGCCATAGACACTTAGGATCAAATGATGAGGAGCCTTGAATGTCAAGAAAGAACACAAGTAAAAGTCATAGAAGATTACAGAAACAGCATGTGATATAGGACATTTGATTTAAGAAATGTTCTCTCAGAGTAATGAGCAGAATTAACTGGGAAGGTTGAAGGCCAGAGGTGGGAAGACCAATTAGGAAGCTATTATAGTGGTCCAAACTATTGGAAATAGGGATCTAGACCAGGTCAGTGACAATGTTAAAAAAAAAAAAAAAAAAAAAAAAGGAAATGAATGAGAGAGAAACTGCAGAAGAAAATGAACTTTCTAGGTAATTTCTTATACTTGCTTTCTCAGGAAGAGAAGGGAAAATTAAAAATTAATTCTAAAATTTAATGTCCAATTGATTGTAAGAAATAGGAAGCTATTAACCCAGCAAAAGATTATGGAGGGAAATGTTTGTGGGAAAAACAGGCTGGCTTGTGGACATGATTAATGCGAGGTGGTAGAGCAAAATCTGTGTAAAGGTACTCATCACACACTTATTGAGTATGAAACTCAAGGGAGAGATTAGGGGATTAATGTGTATTTGGGATTTCTCTGAATACAGATGATAGTTGAAATTGCACCAATAAGTGACTCGGCAAGAAAAGAGAAAAAAATGTAGAAAAGGATTCTTAGATATTATATTAAGAAATAAAAGTAGAGTTAGGAAGAAAATATCAAAAGGTTAACACAGAGCAATGACACAGAAGCCAAAAGAATAAATTTTCATAAAGAAGATAATGAAGTAGAAAAAGGGTGAGAAATGGGAATCAATTTGATTTTGTAACTAGGTGACTTTTACAGAGAAATATCAGAAGAGTTATAAGGATAAAAGCTATGTTACCAGGCA
This sequence comes from Pan troglodytes, assembly GCF_028858775.2. Lineage (NCBI taxonomy): Eukaryota > Metazoa > Chordata > Mammalia > Primates > Hominidae > Pan > Pan troglodytes. The sequence goes on from NC_072403.2 coordinate 132,847,127, forward strand.
GTCAACAGTGAGGAAAGGTAGATATGGAGTATAGATTCATATGAGAAAAAGTAAAAAGTGAGTTACTGAGAGTTATTAAATGGCAAAATATACTGTTGTTAACATTTGTTATATGTTACTTTATTTTGATAATAAAAGTTTTAGCATTCCAGCATGTGAACCCTCTCCTATGTTTATAATATGTCCCACAGTAGAAATCTTGGTGGACCACATTAAAAGCTGGAGAGACAAGGTCGTCCCTCTGGCCTACCCATAGGGCAAGAGTGCATGATTGGAGCTTGTCCATGTACGTACTTTTGCCCAAAATATTGATTGTGGAGTAAGTCACACAGACAAGTAGGGAGAATGAACAATTTCTTTCAATAGCAGCACCAGCAACATCTTATTTCTAGAAGCAGCAGGACCCAGTGCCAGCAAGAGCAACCATTGTACAGCAGTGGTGATAATGGCATTTCTTGCGCCATTTCTAAAACATCATTTTGGTTGTATTATTGGCTGTGCTGTCCACCTTGATTCTTTTCCACTTTTTGAGTCTGGTTTTCTAGCCTTCCAGAGAGTTTGGAGAGCTAGTCAATATCCTTTCAATACATGACTTACCTGGGTAAATCAGCTAGAATTGATTTTTTGTTTGTTTGTTTCTTATCCCTAAGAATAAGGCACACCCGTGTGATTGACCCATGTGTGATTGACACACAGATATGACAAAAGATGAAGGTAACTAGGAATTTTAGGTTTCTGACTTGAGAATAATTGAAATGTCTTACTCTCTTACCCAGCTATGCAGGCTGGGTAAGAAAGTAAGTCAAATGAGTGAAGAATTAATTTTATGTAATAATTAAAGGCCAATAGAGATTTGAGAAATTAATGAGAATAAATAATAGATTCAGAAGAACAGAGTTTAAGAGGGATTACAGGAAAATTTAATAGTTCAATATAGCTGAACTCAAAAGATAAAAGGGTTCCCAAGCTTTCTAGGCAACTATTTGGAATCAAGATGACTTTATTTGATCTTGTCACTAACTGTATACCCTTAAGGAGGAGTTTTTATACTCACAGGAAATAGAGTCCACATTTGAGTGTTATTTGGTGCCTCCCATCAAACTCCAGAGATCTCTCTGCCTCTTGATTCTAGTATTAATACGTCTCGTGTTTCTCCCTGGCTGACTTACTATCACTTGATTTCTATATATTCCTCTTAACTGTTTATACCCATATACCATATGGTTTAAAAATGAAAAATAAAAGCATACAATGAAAAACAATATTCAATTATCTCCAGTCTAATCCTGTTCCCCAGAACCAAACCTCTCTATTTATGTTTTTCTTCTGAAATAGCAGGGTTAATTTAAAAAATTGAAAATCCCGACCATGCATATTCAGTACAAAATGAATCATCATTGTTAATATTCTGGGAGTGGAAATCTCCAAAAATATGTACAAGATAGAATTGCTATAGGGTTACATGACGCTAGAAACTTCAAACTTTAAGTCACTCCTAAAGCAGGATTCTTGGCTTGGGTTTGTTTTGGTGTGTGTGTGTGTGTGTGTGTGTGTGTGTGTGTGTGCATGTCTTGTCTTCATTTGTTTTTGTTTGGTTTAGGAGTTTGTTGCCTAGACGTGGAACTGAACCTCTGAGCTTAGAGAGTGGAGAGTGGAGATGGCTGTGTCTTGTACTCTTTTTCCGTAACCAAGGTGAAGCAAAAATAAAAGTCTACAGTTATTCATATTTTATTTTCCCAGATACCTATATGTTTTTAATTATAAATGACTAGTCAGTTTTTAAAAAGCAGTTATTCATTCTCAAAAAAACCTTATGAAAATTGTTTTGTTGCAATTTATGCAAATTAAGAGTTCATCTAAATATTCACTCAGAATTTTAAAATCACAAACCCAGCTGACTTCAACTATCTTATAGATTATATAGAAATTTACTATTAAATATTTTTAAATGGAAAAATATATCTTAGGTTTAGGGTTAAAAATGTTATCTAGTTTATCCTCCCAACCAATGGAGAACAATGGAATATTTCTAATTCAGTGCATCTATCTACAGTGCCTCTTTTTAATTATTAGAGAGTTCTACATTATTTTTAGTCAATTTACTTTCTATTCATGTTTTCTCTCTTTTCAAAGTTTTGCTGTCTGAAACAACATAGCTTAGGTATCCTTCACTCTGCAGAACCTTAAAATATTGAAAGAACAATTATTTCTTCTAGCTAAATATTTATAGAAGCTTTAATTTCTTTTCAGTTGGAGCCCAAACCTGTTTGCCAGTGTCTCTTAAAATGTGTGTCCTGAATTGAACACAACATTCCACATAGAAGCCTCATCAGTGCAAGCCTTTCACAAAATCAGAATGTTCCATTTCTAATAACATAGCATAAGAATTAGCTTTCTTTGACAAATGTGCTAACATATTGACCTTGTGGCCTTCCAAAGTCCTAGGTGTTTTTCAAACATACTGTTCTCAAACTAGGTCTCCCTTTGTGCATATCATTTCTTATGCATAAACTTTTACATAAAATTTAATGGAGAAAATAGTGTGTGTACTACATAGTTTTATTTAACAGTGTTTTTAGCCACCATTCATCAACTCATGCACAGAAAAATCCAACAAATAATTTCAAAGACCACAGAGTAAGTTATCAGCTTGCTATAGGCCTGACATAATGAAGCTGTCAACAATTTTTTACTCAAGTGAAATAAATAGCCCTAAATAATAATTATGTATTTATTTAGTGTTATTGTTCCTCAAGGCACTTTTCAATCATTGATTTACAGCTCATCATGCAATACAGGTAAAAAAAAAGTTTTATTATGATAGGGCTTACCACATGTGAAAATATATTAGACTCAATTAAAAAAAATCTTGAAAATTCTTCTAGAAGGGATAGCTCCCCACTTGGCAGTAGGCATAGATAACTTTGCTTTTGTAACAGCTCCCCAGTCTGAGCTTTATTTACTTCCCATTTACGTCTTTTCATTCTAAATGCCTTACCAGTGACTTTCTACCAGTATCATTCTTTGAATGGCCCTAATTTCTCTTCATGCTATCTTGATATTCTTTGAGGAAATATCTAAGGACAGTTATAGTGAATGCGAGTTGGGTATAGGGAAATGTGGGCTTCTTTGACTTATCTTCAAAAGAAGACAGAGGAAACAAACCATTATTAAACATCCTCCAAGGGGCAGGCAGTAGGCTTAGATATTTCATAGATGTTATTTCTCTTCAGTCTTATAAGATCTTGTAAGGGACATATTACTTTTGCTTTATTAAAAAAAAAAACTGGTAGAACTTAGAATCAAAAAGCTTAAGCATTTGGCCCACTCCGAATGCGATTTAGCTGAGATTCAAACACGGGTTTTTCTGATTCTGTATCCATTCTCTTTCCTCTGAAAGAGCTAAGGTAAAAATCATTATGTTTGGTGCAGAAGCAGGAATTTCTTTAAGCATCAAAAAAGTGTGGCATATTCTTTTTGGGTCTCCAGCATAGTGGGGTTCTGCAGAGATTTAAGAACTCCAGTTTCCACATGCATTAGGTGTGAAGAATTTTAAATATGGATGTTGTTTTAAGGAACTTTCAGACAAAAAAAAACAGATTTAATTATTACATTAAATGTTCTTAGCTAAAGAGAAGTTGAAAAAACATTCACAAATTCAGTTACACGGCCTACTAGTGAGAGTTTACAAATAATTAAAAGACTCCAGAGGACTTCAGAGAATCCAGGTACACTGGAATAGCTGAGGGTTACTTGCATAAGGCATCTGCTTCATAACCACAACTAGCTTGAAAGTGTCATGATCTCACTCCACCTGTTCCCATCTACCTGCAGTTGCTCCAGTTTCAAATGAACCTCCTACCCATGCAATGTGTCTTTTCATCTTTTAACTGTTTGATTTTCTTTGCAAAGATGAAGTAATAATGACATTTTGTGTCGTCTTTTGCTTTTCATGGGTTCAAAAATAGCTCAGGTTGTTCTACGTGTCCATATCTTAAAGAAATGTCTAGCATACTTTTGCTGTCGATGGGTTCCCTTTTCACAGGTGGCTGGCTTGCTTACAATATGTAGTTTGATAGTCATTACAGTTAATTTACTTAGGAAATGAAGGCCTCACTCTGCAGCATAAGGGTATTTTATACTTAGCTGACAAGTCCGGAGCCCTTCTAATAGCGCAGGCATACTCAGACTGCCATGCCTGACCTTGCTCCTACATCTCTTACTCAAAAGTGTAGGCAGTAGCCTCTGTGTAGGAACCCCTTCTCAACACACTATGATCAGCAGTCAAATTAACAGTTCTACTTATTCATAACTGTAGTTGGAAACTTACCAGATGAGGAATGGAGATGACCAATTTAATCTTTGAAATGAAAATCAGAACACCAAATTCTGAGTCATTACCAAGAAAAGATGATCATTTAATATGTGTTATTGTATATTTAACAATCCCAAAATCATACAGTTTGCATTCAAGGAGCACAAGAATATCCAACAGTTAGTAAGTACATGGTGAGAGTCAACTCAGTTGTTCTTTTACACTGCTCAATTTATAGTCCAACATATTTTGTTTCTGACATTACGCAGTATGTACAGTGTGTTGTGAGGACTGTTGACAGTAGATAAAGAAATTGTCTAAACTTTATATTTGGAGGAATACCAAGGAAACCTCATGACTTGAAACAATGTTTCCACCCACATGCTGCAACACCTTTAGAATGTCATTAATTTGTGTGTTTCTTTTTCTTTGAAGTGTATTTCTATTCCCTGGATGGACCATGTGGTTCAAATATTCATGTGATATTAATATATTTTCAGATTGCCTTTCTTATAACAGGAGCAACCCAGAGTTAAGAATATTTTATAATATTAATATGAAAATAACTTTGAGTAAAATTATTAAGTAAAAGATAAATAGAAAATTTGTGTATATATAAATGTCTGTATCTATATATATACATATGACACAACTATTCTGGACAAAAATATACAGAAAAAGATAGGAAGGAAATACAATACAGTGAAATCATTGTCACTAGGCATGTGAATTCTTCTATTTATTTATTTTTTGTTTATGTATATTTTTAAACTAAAATTTACTAACAGGAGGCTCTTGAAAAAAATCATTAGCATGCATTTAACATTGTTCAAAAAGTTAAAGAGCTGGCTCCTACTGCACTCTGTTCCTTCATCCTCTTATAAAGTGCCTGGCTGGCTCCCCTGCAGTTGTTAGCATTCAGGATGTCCTGCTACTTCATTGCAATTTTCTCAAGACACATTCCTCTGACCTTGGTTAGTTCTCAGTCTCCATAGAGTTATGTGAAAACTGCTCTACAACTTTCCCATGTCTATAGTACTTAGTTTCTATACATCATTATCCTTTCCCTAAAGGAGAATCAATTTTTTGTTGCATTTCTCCAGCTTTTTTTTTTAATAGTGCCCTTCCCAAGGAAATGCATTTAAAATATCTTTCCACAAACACTAATCCACTTCTCTGGAAGATATATTTTCAATGGGATTTTGTATCCCTTATTTGGAAATTGTCCCTTAACACATTATGGCACTGCTCTTTTTCACAGGATGAGGAGATATTAAAATTTCACATGAGCTTCTTTTCCACTTTGTTCCTTCAGCTTTTTATTTTTATTTTTCAAAAGGACATAGGTGTAGGTGCCTCTTATTAAAGGTATCGCAGTGTAGACCAAATACAGTGTCATAGTGTCATACACTGGGTTGTTTCTCAAACCCAAACCAGTGAGCTACTTTGTTTCATCTATCTGCCTATGAATTGGAAAAAATAGTAATAAATTAAAAGCAAAGTGAGGTCATATGATAGGATAGTAAGGCAAATCTCCACAAACCTCAATGCACAAATCAAAAAAGTCTGTTGAAGACTGAATGCCAGTAAAATCTCAGGATACCATGCCTTGTTAAAAAGTCATTGCTAGCCGCCAGTGTATTCACTTTAAATCAGGTGTTTAATTCAAGGAACTACTAGAGTTAGATTTAAAAGAAGAGTAAGAAAAATCAATGATTGGCTGTGATTTAAAAGAAGTCATACTGGGCATGGTTTAAGATTTGTCACATCTCTCCTGAAGGCTCATAAAGCAACTGATGAGTAATATATTTAGCAATTTGCAGAAACCTTGAGGGTGTAAAAAGCCAAATGTAACTAGAAATCTTATTTTCAGGGAAAATATATATTTCATTCAAGATTTCATTAAAACTAGGGGAGCAAGGGTGAATTGTATTAAAGGAAGACTGTGAATTTGAAAGCAGACATTGTCATCGGGAGTTTAGGGTCAGCATCTCAATTTCTCATCTGATTTGTATTAGTCTTCTCAGATGTAGAAAGATTGTGAGGTTAGCTGGGGTTATGTCACACAGCTGCTCTGTTTTATTGAGAAGGCTGGTCCAGGGAAGCTGAGAGCTGCTTCAGGTCCTCCAGGCAATGTTGATCCACTAGTTTCACAACACATTATTGCCTTTCAAAGGTGAATGATGAATTTGCAAGTGGATTTAAGAAAGTTAAGAAAAAATAGAACAATTTCTCATTATGCTTTATTCTTATGTCTTTATCTGTTCATTAACCTGTCTCTGTAAATATTAGGCATTATTCTTTTTTTCACTGACAGCAGGAACTATTGGCTGACTTTTAGAAATAAAACTACTTTCATTCCCATTTTAGTACAGTTTCTACATATAATTTCTTGTGATTAAAAATATTTTGATGAAATGACTTTAAACATTAACAATTTTTTTTTTGACAGAGTCTTACTCTGTCACCCAGGCTGGAGTGCAGTGGCATGGTCTCGGTTCACTGCAACCTCCACCTCCCGGGTTCAAGCGATTCTTCTGCCTCAGCCTCCCAAGTAGCTGGGACTACAGGCATGCACCAGGCTTGGCTAATTTTTGTATTTTTAAAGTAGAGATGAGGTTTCACCATGTTGGCCAGGCTGGTCTCGAACTCCTAACCTCAAGTGATCCACCTGCCTCAGCCTCCCAAAGTGCTGGAATTATAGGCGTGAGCCACCGCACCTGGCCAGTATTTTTAATAAAAGATAAAAAGTACTTTATATAAATGAGAAGCCAAAATAATCATGTTGGACTATGAAACAGGCTCTTGTTTTAAACGTAGATTCTGTATTACTCCCTCTTGATACAGGAAGCCTAACAAATGGCTAACAGAAAACAAATGTGTTTTCAGAATAGTTGAAAAGTTTGATATTTGTTTTTTCTTTCCCATTTTAAAGGGGATATAGGCAGAATATTTATACTGTTTTCCCTTTTGTCAGATACAACTTTTCTAACCAATTCCAGCCAAGCTAGCTGAAAAGTGAAAGATGCAACAAATCACTTACTCATTTGGTTTTTGTTTCACTTAACAATGACTTTGAGTTTTTTTTTTCTGTTTTTTTTTTTTTTTTTTTTTTTTGAGACAGAGTCTTGCACTGTTGCCCATGCTGGAGTGCAATGCTGTGATCTCAGCTCACCACAACCTCCACCTCCCAGGTTCAAGCGATTCTCCTGCCTCAGCCTCCCTAGTAGCTGGGATTACAGGTGCCCGCCACCATGCCTGGCTAATTTTTTTGTATTTTTAGTAGAGACAGGGTTTCACTATGTTGGCCAGGCTGGTCTTGAACTCCTGACCTCGTGATCCACCTGCCTCGGCCTCCCAAAGTGCTGGGATTACAGGTGTGAGCCACCTTCACAGTTATTCTCTAGTTTGATGAGTTAGGAATCATGTAAATACTGCCTGAATTGATATGGTGTCTAGCTCATTTTCCTTTCTATACTTCCAAATAAAATTAATTTTAAAACAATGAGAACACGTGGACACAGGGCAGGGAACATCACACACAGGGGCCTGTTTAGGGATGGGGGGCTGGGGGAGGGGTAACTTTAGGAGAAATACCTAATGTAAATGATGAGTTGATGGGTGCAGCAAACCAACATGGCACATGTGTACCTATGTAACAAACCTGCACGTTGTGCACATGTACCCTAGAACTTAAAGTATAATTAAAAATAAATAAATAAATAAATAAATAATTTAAAATGGATCACAGACATTCATGTGCTGACACAGTCATATGCTGCATAATGTTTCAGTCAATGGACCACAAAAATGACTGGTGGCCCCATAAAATTACAAAGAAGCTGAAAAAATCCTATAGCCTAATGACATCGTAACTGTCAAACACCACGTGTTCATGATGATGCTGGTGTAAACACACCATGCTGCCAGTCATCTAAAAGTATACCACATACAATTATGTTCACTACATAATGCTTGATAATAAATTTTGTTACTAATATAAAAAAAATTAATGTTAAAAAGCAGGTGGTGTCTATTATGTATGCCTTCCCACTTCACTGAAATTGCCTCCTTGCGGAGGAGTAACATAAATTACTGAATAGTTCCTGGGTTACATAAGACCAAAAGGACCATTGGCCAGAAGGAACTTGAGAGATTTAATAGTCCTCATGGTCAAGACTGACCCAAAAAATGAGAAACTTTCATGAACATTTTGTATGCTTCCAAATTACAGAAAAGAATCAAGTTTTCTCCCACCAGTTGCATCTTCCACCAATCATAAAATCACACCATAAACACCCATATCCATGGAAAGTAGGAAAAGATGAAGAGGGCACTATAAGGTGGGAAGGAAATTATTGCAATCAAGCTTGCACTCTATTTTTTCCTTATGTAGGGACGGGGGAGCAGACCCAGAAAGGAAAAAGAGAGGTGAATTGTCAAATTTCTTTATGGACATGCTAATGACAGGCCACAAGGCCAATACACTAGTGATATTTCCTAGAAAGACCCTATGGATAGATATTTCCTGTAGGATGTACCTGTCTAGGGTTGCTTGAGGAAAAGTAAATAAATAACAATAACAAAAATACCCAGAATCTATAGATGAAGATAAATAATATGTAAGGTATAATAATGCACAAAAGAGAAATGTGTCACGACTGAAAGAGTCCACTTATAATTGTCAGACAGGTTCATCTTGACCACTGCCCAAAAAAGCCAATGCATTGAGAATTGCAGAATTTTGCAGCAAAGAAAGAGTTTAATAACTGCAGGGCAAGTCAGGAGGGAGGATGAAAGTTAATTCTCAAATCTCATTGCCAAAAACCTCAGAGGTTAGGGTTTTTCACAGACAGTTTGGTCAGCAGGGGCCTAGGAAATGGGGAATGCTCATTGGTTGGGCTGGAGATGAAATCATAAGAGGCCAAAGCTATCTTCTTGCACTGAGTCAGTACTCGGATGGGGATCATAGAACCAGTTGAATTAGTTTCTTGGCATGAGTCACAGGTCTAGGTGGAGTCAATCAGTCGCTAGACTGACTTTTGTGTTTCACTAGAACACAAAAGTCTAAAAAATATCTCAAAGACCAACCTTAGCTTTCGATAATAGTTATGTTATCTATTGGAGCAACTGAGGAAGTTACAAAATCTTCTGACCTTTGGAGCAGTAAACAACTACAGAAAGGCAAGGTAAAGAATAATGACTGGTTATCGTTCACACCTACACCTTAGCAGAAGTCAGGCCCTTCCCATAATCCTAGTCTTGTGGCCTTTCATGAGTCTTACAAAGGTGGTTTTAAGATCCCTGAGAGGGTCAGTTTTGGGAAAAGACTGTGATCATCTTTGTTTTAAAGTTAACAAAGGTGGTTAGCTTGTGAGGTTAGAAGCAAGATGGAGTCAATTAGACTAGATTCTCTCACTGTCATAATTTTTACAAAAGTGGTTTCACTCTTTGTATGTGTGATATAGTCACACTTAGAGAGGTCATATGTTAAATCTTGGCCTGAGCATGCAGCAAAAAGGGACCTGAGAAGTGACATTGGCTGTGTCAAACCTCTCCATGCTTCACCTATTCCTCATATTACTTGTACTTTTGCAATTGTTACTACTGCTGATACAAGGTAAGATCTCTGACTCTCATAGGTCTCATTTAACAATAAGATATTTTGTATTATCTCATCAAGAGAAATAGTTCATGGCTGCCCTCTTTCATCCTGAGAGGTCTCTGATCCTATATTGTCCATGTGAGTTGTTGACATTTTATGATCCTCAACCTTTATCCTCAAACACTGAAAATTCGGAAGTTTAGCAGACATTTTGGCAATCTGTTTCAAAACTCAAAATTCCCAGTTTCTGTATTGTTATGTAATACAGCATGGAACATCGTTGCTTTTTGCCACTAAGCCTGCATTTGTTGAGGGTCCTGGTTAAGCCAAGGTCTTAAATTATGTTTGTTTTACACAGATATTCTAATTCAATTAGGTCACCGTGATGGGTAATTTTGAATGTCAACTTGATGGGGCTAATGGATATCAGATAGCTGGTAAGACATCATTTCTGAGTGTGTTTGTGAGGGTGTTGCTGGAAGAGATTAGCATTTGATTTGATAAACTGAGTAAGATATTCCTCACCAATATAGGTGCACATCAACTAGTCCTTTGAGAACCTGAATAGAACAAAAAGGTGGAGGAAGGGCAAATGTGCTCTTTCTTGTGGATTCAGACATCTATATTCTGCCCTCAGACATCAATGCCTCTGGTTCTCAGGCCTTAAGGCTTGGACTAAAACTATACCACAAGCTTTCCTGGTTCTCCAGTTTGCAGATGGCAGCTGGTGGTACTCACCTCTATAATCACCAGTCCTTCATAATAAATCTCTTTCCATACATCTATGTATATCCTGCTAGTTCTGTTTCTCTGGAACATCGTGATTAATACACCATTTTAAAAATGTCCTGCCCTTGACAGTATCCTCCCAATAGAAGGACAAAATGTTCTGCCTTTACTATTTCTAATTGTACTTTAATATTAAATTTCTGTGCAATAAATCACATTGTAGCAGATAATTTTATATCAAATTAAAATTTATTAAGTCACTATTAGACATTTTAAAAGTTAATAGTATGTGGATTCCTGAAAATTTAGATACTCATTTATTCATAAAGCATTTATTGTATCCCTACTATTTCCCAGACAAGGTACTACATTAAAAGTTATGGAAAATATAAAGTACGATCTTGATTATTTCCCGGAAGATCATTTAATATGTAGAGAGAGTAAATCAAGTACCCAAATGTTGGATTAAGTGTTAAGTGATATGAAAACACAGGGAAAGAATTTATGAAAGGAAAGGAGTCCACTAAGAATTCCAGGAGGAGTCTAATAACATTCTCCTGAATGGATGACTGTTGGTCGGAACCTTGAAGAATGAATAGAAGGTCAGGTCATTATGTGCAGAAAAGTGGAAAGGGCATTTTACTGAGGGAAAAAAAGCAAGCGTGCAAGCAAAGCATGGAAGATGGTGATTGTTCAGAAACACTTATGAAGTGACTGGAAGGCAAAGGATGTGCTAGAATAAAATTCAACAGTCTCTGGTATGATACCATCTTACAAGTTATTGCAGTAGCTCTGGCTTGACATGGGCCCAATTAAGGCAAAGGCAAAGAATTTTTTTTTTTAAGAAGGAGAAAAATGAGAAGGATTTAATAGGTGTACTAAGTATGGAATGAGTTAAAAAGTAATGAAAAGGGAGGATTTACACTACAAGAAAAGAAAATTACAGGCCAATATCCCTGATTAACATATATGAAAAAATCCTCAACAAATTACTAGCAAACCAAATTCAATAACGCATTAAAATAATTCACCACAATTGGCCAGGTGCAGTGGCACCACAATCAAGTGAGATTAATCCCTGGGATGCAAAGATGGTTCAACATACGTAAATCATTAACTGTGACACATTACATCAATAGACTGAAAGCCAAAAACCATATGACTATCCCAATGAGTGCAAAGAAAAAAAAGCATGTAATAGAATTAAATATTCTTTCATGATTAAAAAAATAACTCTCAATAGATTAGCTATAGAAGGAATGTACCTCAACATAGTAAAGCCCATATATGACAAGCCCACAGTGACATCATACTCACTAGTGAAAATTTGAAAGTTTTACCTCTAAGATTAAGAATGAGACAAGGATTCTCACTCTCCACACTCTTTTCAACATAGTACTGGAAGTCCTAGTCAGAGAATTAAGCAAGATAAAAATAAATAAAGGGGATCCTAATAAGAAAGGAAGAAGTGAAGTTGCCACTGGTTGCTGACATAAACTTATATATATACAAAATCCTAAAGACTGTACCCCAAAACTGTTAGAAGTAATAAACAAACTCAGTAAAGTTGCAGGATACAAAATCAACGCACAAAAATCAGTTGCGTATCTATACAATAACAATGAACTATCTGAGAAAGAAATCAAGAAAACAATTCCATTTACAACAGTAACAACAAAAATACTTAGGTGCAAATTTAACCAAGAAGGTGAAGATCTGTGTACTAGAAACAATAAAACACTTATGAAAGAAAGTGAAGAAAATACCAATAAGTGGGAAAATATCATGTGTTCATGAATTAAAGAGTTAATATTATTAAAATGTCCCTACTACCCAAAGCAATGTACAGATTCAATGCAATCCTTATTAAAATGTAATTATTTTCATGGAAATAGAAAAAAAATTCTAATATCCATATAGAACCACAAAAGCCCTTAATATCCAAAGCAGTCTTGAGCAAAAAACAAATCAAAACAAAGCTTGAGGCATCATACTTACCTGACATCAAAATATTCTACAAAGTTGCAGTAATTAAAACAGCATGGTACTGCATAAAAATAGACACATCAACCAATGGAACAGGATAGACAGTACAAAAATAAACCCATGCATTTATGACAATTGATTTTTTTATAAAAGTTCCAAGAACACATAATAGGGAAAGGACAGACTCCAATTAATGAGAAAACTGGATCCAGTTGAGAAAACTGTGTATCTATATGCAAAAGAGTGAAATTAGGTTCATATTTCATACAATACATAAAAATCAACTGAAAATGGGTTTAATCCCAGGGATTAATCTCACTTGATTGTGGTGAATATATGTAAAACCTTGAATATATTAAAAAACTTAAATATAAGACCTGAAACTGTAAAACTGCTAGAAGAAATCATAGGGGAAAGTTCTACAACATTGATCTGAGCAGTTATATTTTGGATATGATGTTAAAAGCACAGGTAACAAAAGCAAAAATAGATTAATGGGAATATATGAAACTAAAAGTCTTCTGCACAGTAGAGGAAGCAATTAAAAAGGTGAATAATCAGAGAGTGAGAGAAGATATTTGCGAACCATATATATCTGATAAGGGGTTAATATCCAAAATATATAAGGAACTCAAACAATTGAATAGCAAATAAGACAAATAATCAAATTTTTAAAAGGGCAAAGGACTTGAATAGACTTTGCTCAAAAGAATATATACAAATGGCCAACAGGTCCATGAAAAAATGCTCCATGTTACTACTCATCAGGGAAATGCAAATTAAAACCACAACGAGATACACCTCACACCTATTAGAATACCTATTATCAAAATACAAACGATAACAAGTGTTAGTGAGTATGTGGAGAAAAGAGAACCCTGGTACTATTGGTGGGAATGTAAATTAGTACATTATGGAAAGCAGTATGGAGGTTCATCAAAAAACTAAAAATAAATTACCATTTGATCCAACAATCCCAGTTCTGGATATGTATCAAAAAATTAAAATTAATAAGTCAAAGCGATATCTGTACCTCCATGTTCATTGGGATATTATTTGCAATAGCCAATATCAACCTAAGTGTGTATCAATAGGTGAATGGATAAAGAAAATGTGGCATATATTAATAGTATATAAAAAATGAAATACTATTCAGCCTTAAAGGAAATCCTGCCATTTGCAACAACATGGAAGAACCCAAAGAACATTATGCTAAGTGAAATAAACCAGGCACAGAAAGACAAACAACTAAAAATGTCAAACTCATAGAAGTAGTAATTAAATGGTGGCTACCAAAGGGTCAGGGGGAGAGTAAATGGAAGACTGGGGAGATGGTGATCAAAGGATACAAAGTTTCAGTTAGACAGGAGGAATAAGTCTTTGATATCTATTACACAGCATGGTGAGTATAGTTTATAATGCACTGTATATTTCAAAATTGCTAAGAGTAAATTTTTAATGTGCCACCACGTAAATAAATTAGGTAATGGATATGTGAATTCACTTGATTTAGTCATTCCACATTGTATATTTCTATGAAAATATCACATTGTACCCCATAAATATACACTATTATTCATCAGTTAAAATAATTTTTAAAGGAGGATTTGTAGGAGTAGCAGGTCTCTAGACCTCTGGAGTTGAACAATTTGGCTGATGAGATTAGCTTGCATGAGAATTTCAGGAAGGAAAAAGCAGGTGTGTTGACCGGCAAGCACCGACTATGACTTGGGCCTACTAAATTCCTTCCAGTTCTTCCAACAAACTAAAAGTCTAATGACTTGGAGTCTTTGCCCATGCTATCCCCTCTGTCCGGGATGCCCTACCACCTTTTACACCATTTTTGGTGACACACGGCCACAGGGCTTTCAGACACATACCAAATATAATCTTCTGAATATTTCACAGGAATAGAGGCACTTTAGTGTTTACATGGCTTCCTCTATTATATACCTTCCTCACATGCCACTATCATTACTTTTTAGCTTTTCTTCCTCCATTCAGACTCTAAGATCTTCTAGGGTAGAAGCCACAGGCATTCCTTTAAATTCAGTACCTATCACAAAATAAGCACATGAGCATTAATATTCTGTTTTTAGTCTTTGTTATGCCTTTTCTAAATTAATTTTAATAGTGCCAAAATTGATTAGCTTCAAATCATGTTTTCTGTCAGTAGAAAAACATGCATACATCTTAAGAATCAGCTATAGGCAGGTTATTGACCTTTGCCTATAAATCTTGCCACTTTTCTTGTGTGCATGTAAGCATACATTTTGGTAAGCATATATGTACATTGAATAGTCATGATGAGAAATAAAAATAATATCCTTTGATTTTTCTCCCAGCACCAAATTCATCTGAATAGCCAATTGGTTGTTGTAGTTGTTGGCAAATGATGTCTGAATTTGTATGTTTCTAGTCAGCCCAGAGAAACAGGAATCAATGAATTTGTCACTTTCTATCTCTTCTAGCTTCGTTGTTTTTGTGATCCTTTATTCCACTGCAGTAAAGTGTTAATGCAATTGACTGGTAGTGCCTACAAAATAAACTCACTCCTCCTTTTGATAGGCCATGCTTTGAAGAGCTAAACGGCAAATCTTTTTGATCTAAACAGTTTAATTACCTTGCTAAAAAAAAAAAGAATGTGTATCCCATGCGTTGATTATCTTTCTTAGTCATCTCTCTAGGAGCATGCCATTTTTTCCTTACTAGGCTCTCTGTTTCTTTAAACTACTCTCCAGATTTTCCAAAAAAGTATAAAAACCCCATAGTGTGTGAAAACTTTGCAATTTTCACTGGGTACAATTCCAATTAACTCAAATATAAGGATCAGTCCTAAGGGCTGCATGATATGTCTATGTTAGAACAAACTAATAAGTGAAACAAAAACATCACAGCCTAGAGAACAGAAAGGAGCACTTTTCCTGAAATGCTTATAATCTGAATATGAGCTCTAATGACCATGTTCTGATTAATTTCCAACAGAGATGCCTACCCAGGCATGAGAACTTTTCCACTACAGCCTGCTCAAAAAAGACTTCTGTGTTTTGAAACAACACGACAACACTCATGACTGCTGCTTTTTGTTGCTTTATTTTTCTAGAAAAGCACTTCTTAGCTTGACAGATGTTCAGCCATTCTGTCAAAAGGATTTCTTCAGAAAAGTTAGGGGATACTGTGTAGGCCATGTCTTCCCATGCTGTCATTGGAAAACTAACAGGGAGTCTTAGCAGGCTTTCATTCACTCTCAACCACCATTACTGCTGAATACATTAAATAATACTTCCCTTTTTAGTACATTTCAATGTGAAAAAGAAACCCTGGATTTTAATGTGTTTGTCAATTTGAACTGGATACGTTTTTTTAAAAATCATTCAAAACTTCAGAATTATACATTGCTGCTACTGCTTTACCAATACTGTTCTGAAGCAACCAAGGATTATGGGGCATAAAATTCTGGAAATTTCTGTTAGGCCTGGTTTGGTTTCAAGTAGATTTCTCTAGTGAAAAAGAATATTCAGAGTGCTTGAGGATATTAACATGATACTTTATGAGGAATTTCCAGATAGTTATAATTAACCCCAAACCAAACGCTAATCTCCTGAAGCTGTTCTACATAAGGGTGGTTCTCTCAGATTTAGCCCTGTTCAATCAAGGTACCAGACTGGGTATTCTGGCTACCTCTGAAGGCCAGCACCCATCCAGGATGTCTCTGTGATAATATTAGGCTTCCTCCTTAATGGTTGGCTCAAGGATGTCCCTGGATTGGAAAGTCATATTCTTGAAAAGCCTTTATTTTCTCCTAGCAATACCAGTCAGCATTAACTTACTATTAGACAAGAAATTCTTAAATACAGAGCCGATTTTACTTATCTAGGATCAAGAAGGAAAATAACATTTAAGAGTCTATAACATACCAGAAACCTTGTTTAGTATTTTATATCTTTAGTCTTCCTAAGAAAACTAAAAGGAAGTCACCATTATTTTCATTTTCTGTATGAGAAAATTCCTAATAACCATAGAAGGCAATATCCTAAATATGATAGCTGCTTTCTTTGTATACTGTTTCATTTCCCAGTTTTTTCTTCATTTTTTAACACTCTAAACAAAAGAGATCCTGTAAAGAAATTACAACTGTTTCCTGTCACTTACCTATTTATAACCATGTACTAATTTTCATAAAAGGATGGTGACAAAACTCAACACAGTCCCGAAGCTCTCCATATCATCTCTCCCATGTCTCCATGGACCATGTTCCTTTCTTCTCTCTAATGTTCCTTCTGCTTCTAATGCCCCAAATGTGCTGACTCCTCCCTGCCCTAGAGAGCATATGCTGTTTATTCCATCCAAAAAGATCTCTCTAATCCTCTCCACTCCCAACTCATCAAGCAAACTTGTATTCATTCTTTAATTCTTAGAATAAAAAGAACTTCCTTAAGGTAGTTAAAAATATCGTTTCTGCAAATATATTCAAATATATCTTTTGCTGCTATGAGGGCATATAATAAATCCTGTTTTATACTGTATAGCAAGACACATTGTTTTACGCCCTCATAGCATCCTCTACATAGTTGCCAGAGAACGTATTTTGATTTCAATTAATATTTACCTAATCATATGCTTTTCATATTGCCTGTAACTGCAAGAGCCACGAGGGCAAAATCTATGTCTACTTTATTTAATGCTGAAACCCCATGGCCTAGAACAGTGTTTGAAACATAGTAGGTGCTCAGTGAATATTTGTTGAATGAATAAATGAGCCACTGCTCTGCATAATTAGTGTCCTTATTTTACTTAAAAAGCCATAGGTGAGTTTACCCTGAATTAGTATTTCCAAGGATTTTTTCCAATTTTTTTCCATATCTGAGTGTTTAGCCATCTTTCTGTGAAATATGAGAATTCACAAGACTGTAACATGTTAAAAAATAAAATGAAACAGGGCTGTTTTCAGTCTTGAGCTCCAGATTTGTATTTACGTCAATATATCTTATTATTGATATAATTTAACCTACATTCCACAAAACATAATTTTGCTTCTTGACCCTTTCATTTAATGTACACTTGTTGGTTCTGGTAAACACATACTTTGGAGAGTTAGAAAGGAAATTTGAAGTTGAATAAAAAGAAATTTATCTACAAAAAACACAGCCTGACTTTCATTCAACTATTAAGATTTCATTAAATATAAATAAAAATGAAATACACATATTTGGGTTTGTGCATAACAGAAGAACCACACATGTTCTGGTTTTACAATTTCTATCTTATTTCACCCCTTTGTAGCATTAAACACTGTTGATAAGTCTTTTTTCAAAGTCTTTTATCTGGGCTTCCATGACACCAGGTTTTCCTCCTAATTTTCTTCCTTTCTTTCTATTGCTACCCATCACTCCTTTCCCTGGCTTTTCTTCAACTCTTTCTTCCTTAAACAGCATGTATTGAAAGCTCACTGTGTATCTGGTGCTGAGCTGTATTCTGGAATAAAAAAATCTTACTCTTTTTTCATCTCACTAAACCCTCTGGAAGGGATTAAACACAATTTTTGTTTTATGCTGATTACTTCCAAATCTGTACGTAGTCTACACTGTTCTCCTAAGCTTAAGGCTCACATGGCCATCTGTATAATGGGCATAAACTATCTCAGACTCAGCATGTCCAAAGTGAACTTGCTATTCTCTCCCCAAAACCTTTCTACACTCTATCTCATAACTGGATAATTGTACCCAGTGCCATAGTCTCCCAGACAAGGAACATGCAACTCATTCTGACTTTCCTTCTTTATTCTTCAAATGCACTTGGTTCTAGAGTCCTAACTGGTTAACCTTTTCTTTATTTCCTTTGCACTGTCACTGTCCTAATTTTAATGCTCATCAACGCTTTTCTGTATTGCAATATTTACCTCATAACTGGTCTTCTCTCCCTCATTTCTTTTTCTCTCAAATCCATTTTTCATACTGCCACCAGAGTGCTATTTCTAAATTTAAATACGGCCATATGGCCCAAGCTTAAAACTCATCCATGGCTTCAAATTTCCTGTAGGGTAAAGCCTAAGCTTTGTAGCACCCTATTTTGTCATGATCTGATCATAATTTACCTCTCCATCTTCCTACACCTTATCTTACACCTATGATGCTATCACAACATAAAGTGTCCTCCATAAGACATTGTATTTTTATATTTCTGTACTTTCATAATGCTTTTCCTCTGCCAGAAATGTCTTCCTCACCTTGTACACTAGAAAACCTAACCACCAGAATTCATATTAGACATCTTTTCTGTTAAGCTTTCCATGGCCTCTTCAGAAAACGCTGTGCCACCACAGATGTTCATAAATATAGAACATATTGTTCCCTAATGCAATTACAAATGTACACATTTGTCTCCAACTGTATATTTAGAACTATAGGACCTAGCACCATAAGCCATGGCACATAATGGGTCCTGAAGACCAAAATAAAATAAAACTCCTAAATTTCTCCAACAGACACTCCTTTGACTATAAAAACCCAAAATTTTAAGTTCCCTTCCAAGGTAAGATGGGAGGCTAATTACGTCCCATTTGCTTTCACCTTCTTTTACTCATTCATCATTACTAGATTTTCTCAAAAGCCAGCTTGAGAAAACAAAAGATTGGAAGGCCCCTCAGCTCCTCCTGTTGTTATGGCTCCAGCATAACAGCTATTCCAGTTCACAAGGAATTTCTTCTTCAATACTGACTACCGGCTGTGGACTGGTTTTGGCCAGTGTCCTGAGGATGCACAGAACTTGTACACTATATTTCACCTTTTTATGTATAGAACCTAATTATAATGCATTTAAATGTTAAATTGCCACCCCAAAGTGAAAATGGGTCATAATGTATGTTTCACACATGTAAACCTAAAGTGCACACATGTGAGCATCTTTCATGAATATTGATAAGTCCTCCCATCTCCTGTTAAATATGTACACCCTGCCACCCCATTTAGAATATATACCTATCTCTTCTTTCTCTCCCTTTGAAGCATGGCTTTATGGTTTTGGCCAGAGGCTTACTTCCCACCTGCGCACCTGCAGGATGGAACCCCCTTGAAATAAATCTCTCCATTTAAATTTATTGACTCAACAGTATATAACAAACTTTTGTGGAAGGAGTGAATTAATGATCATAAGTAAACTACTAATAAATTAGATTTCTCCTTTGACAAAAAGTCTTTTCAAATAAAAAGTCAACTGGGAAAGCAAGATTAGTATAATGAAATCACATTTATGGGAATTCAAACTAATATTTTATTAACAATTACAAATCAGAAGATAAACAGATGGGCTGCAGAAAAGGTTTGAGTTTTGTTCATGAGGTGAAAAGGTCATCCTTGAGTATTACCAGTACATATGCTCCTCTACTTATGATGGGGTTAGTTCCAACAAACCCACTGTAAATTGGAAATACCATAAGTCAAAAATGCATTTAATACACCTAACCTACCAAACATCATAGCTTAGCCTAGCCTACTTTAACCATGCTTGGAATACTTACATTAGCCCACAACAGGGCAAAATAATCTAACACAAAGCCTATTTAAAAAGAAAGTGTTGGATATCTCATGTAATTTATTGAATACGGTACTGAAAGTGAAAAACAAAATGGTTGTAAGGATAAAGTACGGTTTCTACTGAATGTTTATCACTTTTGTACCTTTACAAAGTTGAAAATTTTAAGTCAAACTGTTATAAGTTTGAGACCATCCTTATTAAACTTGGCATTTTATTTCTGAAATACCACCTTATCCCTATCCTAGTTCTGAATGGTCACCAATAGCCTCACTCATAAATGTAGAAATTCAGGAAGATATGCTCCTTCTCCTTCCAATGGAGATACAGATTTTTTGTTAATTTATGACATAATCGTTCCTGTCTGAGCATTTCTTTCGGGAATTAATTTCCTAGGGAACATGAACTATTTTCTGTTGTTGTTAATAACATTATGGTCTTGTCAATAAACATGATGATCACAGAGTTCTAAGCATCTTTAATTCCTATCCAAAACTTGCTGTAAGTGTGCTCTATGTTGGTTTGTCTAAAATTGGTCACAACGGACACATTTCTGCTCTTGTAGTTGATATTATTTGCATAGAGAAAAAGTTGTTGCTAGTAAATGCTTAATAATTTCCTATAAAATAGTGATAGTATCTCACTTTGGGGAAGGGAAAACTGAGTCATGTGGAATACATTTTGTTTTGGAATTCATTTCTCTTGGAAAACTAATTAGAGTTCATTTCATTCTGGTACATGGGACAGGGACACAAAAATGCTAAGGTTCCCAGTATTAATTAAGTTGTGCATATCTAAGCAAAACAATCTGTTGATCCAAAAGTAATTAAGCCCACACTTCTTTAAGAAGTATTAAGAAAAAATAAGAAAACGAGAAGTAAGCCTTAGCTTCTGATGTGGCAGCCTTGGGGAGATGGACCAGTGGGAAGCTAATCTTGCCATAATGGACAGGAATGTGAGAATATTATAGAAGGGCTGAGATATGAAGCAAAATTACTGCTACTGGTTAATACCATCTATCTTGTTTGGGTGCTTCTACAGCTCAAACATCCTCCTCTGTAGTTAGTCTCTTTTTGCAGCGAGCCTAATCTACCTCCAGGGGACTAATTCCTGGAACATTTTAAACATCCTGCTCTGGGAAAATACGATGGGCAAATGGTTAATACGACTTCCTTCTTTGTGCATTGTGCTAATAAATATGCCTCTTTTCCACTTTTTAAAGCCCCAACGTACAGTGTGCTCCATCTATCCAAAACAGATAGGATAGGACTATATGAATCAGAGAGGACTAAGACAACCAGTCCTTAACATGTACGTCAATATTATTCAGAAGTCTCTGCAGCAATGAAGACAATGGTGATGGCGAAATCTAGGATGTTGCTGCAATCTAGACTGCAATCTTAATCTAGGATGTTGCTGCTGTAACACACAGACAGGTGGAAAATCCCACGATAATTTTTAAATGAAGGAATCCCCAGGAATTCCCATGACCTTTTCACCATCTTTCAAGCTTCTGAATGTGGTCTATTCATTTATTTTGATTAACCCAATAAATTAGCTTTGAATCTCTACCTTTCTATAAAATAAATTTAGTTAGCTCTATTATTGTTTTATTTAAAAGAAAGTATAAAAACTTAAGATATATAGAAAAAGGTACCAAATAATAAATAAAGTAAGCTCTATCATTTTAAAGAAATAACTGGATTGCAAAGGAAAATTGCTGTTAATGGAATTGTAACATAGTCCCCAAACCAAAGATGTAGTAATCCAGACAAGTATATTGTAGACTAGAGATCAGGACACAGTTTCTATAACATATAAAACTAGGTTTTATTCTCTAAATCTGTGTTTAATATATTTTACCAAAATATAAAGTCAAATTATTCTAATATAAATTTATAGCATTGAAAAGTTATAAAAGGGAGTTGTTATGCATTTAGAAAGGATCTAAGTTGAGTAAAAATTTGATAAATTTTGCAACTTTAAATTACCTGAGTTTATTAGTAAAACACTTGAAATCTTCTTTGTAATTCTCTCATTTCTCTAGATCCCTTAAGAGCTGTCAGGTGCATCCTTGGAAGTATCATTGCTTTTGTTTTCATCAGTTCACATATTCATGGCATTTCCCTGCTGCTTGTCAAAATAATTAATATCTGGAGTGGAAGAAATAGGTATACTGCATTTTAATAAAAAATTTTATACAAACATGGTTAGAGAAATAGTCTATTAAAAGTGTGAGCTTTCAGTCTTTGACCTTTTGTTACATTGCAAAAACATTTCTGATCTGCTTAAAGAATTATGGACACAGCTGTCATCTCTGTAGCATTAATGAAGGGTTTATTTTCAAAAGAATTATCTTGCTAAAGTTTTGGAAAAGTCTGGATATTCATCAATTTAGGATCTGCCTCACAGTCAATAAGAATAAATAAGAAAAAAAAATCTGCTCTATGGAACTGTACTGAAAGCTTATGAGAACTTAAAGTGCCTATCACCTTGAATATACAATTTTTGCTCATTTACGAATAAATGTATTTAATTCCATCATATATTCTTGCTAGCTACAAGTAGGTTATCAGCCACTTCCCTGGGTGACCTATGGAATCAAAATAACTGTGATATATTAGATCAAGTTCTTTTCACAATCCATTATAAAACACAATGATTCACTTTCCCAAGATATGACGCCACCCAATATCTTGTATTCTTCCTACTGATGCTGGGAACATTTAGAATTATATCATCCTCCATATAACACACCTGAAGTTTTTAGGTCCCATTGCCTCTGCTTTTAGTCTATGGTTAGGAACATTTTGTTCTTTTGTATGAAATCACTCTCTCTCAAGAGTTACTTAAATCAACACAGAATACACAGTCCCATAAAATGGGCAAGTGAAATATATTAGTCCAGCAAACAAGCATCAAAAGTACTAACACAATGACAAATTATTGGAAAAGAAGGGAATATGGTCTTCCTCCTGGTGTATTACATTTAAAAAAATAAGTCTTTTAGGAAAAATTGAAAATAATTGAGTCTAAATAACAAAAAGGATTGCAAATATCATACAAATTCTTAGCACACTTCATAACACACACTTTTCTCTACAGATACCCAATGACATAGGAAACAAAAAGGTGTCTGATGCTTTTAAAAGGCTCCTAATTTTATATAGTCCATAACTTTAGCTTCTGAATTTCAGATAACCAAAAACAATGTATTTTTTAAAATCTCGATTTCCTGAATCCTTAAAAATAATGCACATACTATTTTTAAAGAAAGAATTATTAAAGTAAAATAATAATAATATGTGTAGAAGCATCTAGGAGATATCTGGCACAAAGCAGACACAGGAAAATCAACATTCTCATTCTTTATCCTTTTCTTAACCAAAAGAATGTAGATACAATTTTGCAATATACAAGCATACAGACTTTTCATAGATGCTAAAATCTCTTCAAGCAGCACCCCATGGAATTTTATTTTAATTTTACCTATTACTGATCTGTAAAATCCTGAATTGGCATAATAGATGACAATTAAGTCAAATCAGAAAATAATTTTATATGCTTTCATTAAAGTTTAAAGTAAATTGATGTAGAATTTGATCTAGTTTTTCTTTTTGAAGCAGACAGCCATCTGTATCTGTGTGGGTTCTACATCCACAGATTCAATCAACTGTGGACTGAAAATATTCAGTTGAAGGCTGAGGCAGGAGGGTCACCTGAGGCCGGGAGTTCAAGACCACCCTGAGCAACATAATAAAATCCCCTGTCTAAAAAAGAAAACAATTAGTCAAGTGTAGTGGCACATAGTTGTAGTCCCAACTGCTCAGGAGGCTGAGGTAGGATTCCTTGTGCTCAGGAGTTTGACACAGCAATGAGCTGTGGTAGCACCACTGCACTCCAGCCTAGGCAACAGAATAATGTCTCGTCTCTTAAAAATTCACAGAAAATACAATTTAAAAATACAGTATAAAGACTATTTGCCTAACATTTATATTGTATTAGATATTATAAGTAATCTAGAAATGATTTAAAGTATATTGGAGGAGATGCATAGATAATATGCAAATATTATGCCATTTTATACCAGAGACAAGCATCTGTGGATTTTGGTTCCCTAGGGGTCCTGCAACCAATCCACTGCAGATTCCAAGGGACAATGGGATACAATTTCATTTAACTACATAGCCTCCCAAATAATAAACCTTCCTCCAGTTGCCTGTTGATGCTTAAAAATGCTTTGACAGAAGACAAATCTTACTCCACGATGATAGACTACACTTAAAATATGTAAATATAATGTTTTAAAACCAGCAATTTAACTTCAACTCACCACAAAGTTATAGGGACTGATGTGTGAGCCCCTCTGGAAGTGAGTTTTGATAGGAGTCAGACAAGAACACTGAAGAGAGGTGAAGAAAGAAGGAAGGTGAGGAGAAGAAAGGGATATAAGTTAAGGGTAAACATTGCCTTCTATTTGCAAAGCCTCCTCTTCTGCCTTTCCATTTTCCTGTCTCTCTTTCCCTTTGTCTTAGCTCTAAACACTTCTTTCCTCATAAGGGTGACAGCTGTGTGCACATTTTAAAGGTCAAGAGGTGCTAAGCTAGACATTTCCTCAAGCATTCTTTTATAGGTGTTCCAGATAAAAGAGTTGGTGTAAGGCCGGGATTTAAAAGACTGAGAGAAAGAAAACCATGATAATTTCCCTTATGGCTTTTTTTTCTAGCCCTGGAATTATAAAAGTTATAAAAGTGATTCCCTTACCCCCTGGTGTAAAAAAAAAAATGTGACTACTATGGTAACATGTTTACATCCAGTCTTAATGTACAGAAGTCAAGAAAAGCTGAGTTCATGAATATTTTCCAGAGCTATGATACAAATGTTTCCAATTTAAAGCCAATTTCTTTTTATAATTCAGTCACTTCCTGTCTCAGGTAAAATAAAAACAAAAAAATTAAATATATTCCTGGAATTTACAAGACATGGTCACTATTTTATTCCACTCTGAATTATTTTGCCCTTCTATCCTTCTTGAAATTTGCTGAAGGTCAGGCTATGTGAATATTTGCTTCTATTGATTAGAATTGAATAACCAGCATGTGGTAAAGTTGAGTAAAGTTCAGAAGATCGCACAGCAGACAACAAGACAGAGATGCCAAGGAATAATGGATTTCCAGAACAGCACGGGCCTGTGTAACTTAGCATGAACTTTCTGGTTTTCTATGTACAAGTGTACTATTCATTGGCAATTAGGAGAATTTGTATGAACTGTGTGAAGTTTATTAAGTCTCAAGTTTTATATTGAATTTCTGGGTCTGATTGCATAGCAGCTCCAAAGTTTGCTACTGAGAGATACTTAGATTTTTGTTTGTCGAAAAGTGATCTAGATCCTAATCTCTCTTCTGCTCTTTTTCTTTTTTTCTGCTCTTTTCCCTACTTCAAACACTACCACCTCGGGAAGAGCTCACTTAAGAAATAATTTTCTGAAGATTAAAACTACTTAAAGAGCATCTTAATATTTAACATTTATAATGAGAGCTCTTCCCTTTGGGTCCAAGAAAGATTGTAGCCAAAAATAACTAAATATCAAACGCTAAAAAAAAAAAGAGAGAAAAAGATGTACACATTCAGATTGTTTTTCTCTTCTAGAAAGGTGAATTCATATACCTTGTTAACTTGTGCTTATGGTATAAAATTATTTATTATGGATCAATATTTACCTTATCAACTATAAGTAGAAGTGGATTTCTTTAATTGGAGTTCTCTTTGACTGCCTACATTGCATTTGTGTAATGGCATTGGTCTTATTTTAGTTATTCTTTCCTGTATATATTCTCAAGCTGTTTGGTATAGTTAACCCCTTGACTTATAAATTGATAGAGATTTAACCATTTGTGCCTTGCAGATGCCCAAGCTTTAATTGCAGTGCATATTTTCTATATGTTTTAATTTTGAAAACAAATCAGAATATCCAGAATAATTATTCCTTCTCAAAAAGCACAAAAGTAGGTGGACAGCAGTAACTTAAGAAGAAAACTAAGTTTACCATAAATGTCTCTCTTTTCTATTACACAGTTGGAAAAACTATAAGTCAACAGTGCTGAGCCATTCAGAGAAATATTGTGTTTAATGTCTTTGAGAAGCTTTGAAAAGAGGGAAATATTTTTTTCCTTTTATTGATGCTTTGGGAGTTTAGCCCAATAGCACTATAGTTGTGACTTGAATTGCGTTGGAAATTGGATTCTGTACACTAAATTAATCTTTAAAAGTGCTCAAATAGTATTATAATTTATTGACAGTGTGATGGTATAATATACTAAAGAACTAGACAATATTCTCCAGCAATACATTAAATAAAAACTTGATTATAGTTCAGATTATATTGGTGCTAATTGATCTTTATTTAGATAGCTGAAAATTTTCTATTTCTGTTTCTGATAAAGAAAAAGTAGCAGCATCTACTTTCTTAGAATTCCAGGTTTTTTTTTTTTTTGTATTGCTTGTACTTAATCTTGCTATTTAAAAAAATGAGAAACTAGCTAGAATTTTGGAGCCAGGAAATGTATTTTTGATTTGGTCTACTTTAATGTTTCTGGGCTGATTTGGTTGACCCTGTTGATCAAATAATTGGCCTTGTTTGCAATCCCATTACTGGGTATATACCCAAAGGATTATAAATCATGCTGCTATAAAGACACATGCACACATATGTTTATTGCAGCACTATTCACAATAGCAAAGACTTGGAACCAAGCCAAATGTCCAACAATGATAGACTGGATTAAGAAAATGTGGCACATATACACCATGGAATACTATGCAGCCATAAAAAATGGTGAGTTCATGTCCTTTATAGGGACATGGATGAAGCTGGAAACCATCATTCTCAGCAAACTATCACAAGGACAAAAAACCAAACACCGCATGTTCTCACTCATAGGTGGGAATTGAACAATGAGAACACATGGACACAGGAAGGGGAACATCACACTCTGGGGCCTGTTGTGGGGTGGGGGTAGCGGGGAGGGATAGCATTAGGAGATATACCTAATGTTAAATGACGAGTTACTAGGTGCAGCACACCAACATGGCACATGTATACAAATGTAACTAACCTGCACGTTGTGCACATGTACCCTAAAACTTAAAGTATAATAATAATAAAAAAAGAAGTAAACAACACGGAGCTTCAGGCTGATATAGTTACAAATATTTTAAAATGGGAGTCTGATATGGAAATGATAATTCTTCATTTGCCTTCCCAGACAGGCCTTCTTAAAATAGTTATACCCACTATCACAAAACACCTTATACTTATAAACATTCTTCCCTTTGCTTGACATGTACTTGGAATAAGTTTTGAAGTATTGGTAATACAAATAATTGAGTTCAGTAAAAGAACACTGGGATTAGAAGAGTGTGTGTAGTGTCACCATTAAATAGCTCAGCACTCTTAGATAAATGACAACGTCTCTCAACCACGATTTCTCTCTCAGCTCTAAAATGAGGCATTAGACTTAATCGTCTACAGACTCTGGCAGCTCAAATTCCTGTAACCTGTTCCAATTATACTCTCTTGCCCAATTTATCTTCTGTCAGTGGCCCCATTTAAAAGATTGTTGGCCAGTCAATATTTGCAATGAAAATAACAGAGAAATATATTCAATTTTTATAGAAAAAAATCAGAGTTCTTACTCTCATTTTATTAATTTATTATATAATCAAGACTGAGACAGAGAGATAAACAGAAAGAGAAACAGAGAGAAAGAAAGAGGTAGAAAGAAAAGCACTGTAACAGTTAGTATTCCATATATTTCTTTTATAAAATTATCATCAAGGTTCTAGTATATGAGGAAGTTTAAGAGAAAAACCATATATAAAAAAAATTTGCAACTGGGTAACATTTTATAGGAAAATTTATAAAAATATAGACTATGCAAATATAATTAATTTTTATTATAGACGATGGCTTACAGTGCGATTTAGTGTTTTATCTTAATTTTCCTAAAAAAAAGGCAACTAAAATATTGACAATCATAACTTCTTTTATTAGGTACAATGTGTTTTTCACGATATATTCCTGCCAGAGAACCAGCTTTCTAGTAGTATTTGGTTATATGGTTTGGAAATTAAAAGAACTCCATTAACCTCCTGGGTCCATGAGCTGATGAGTAGCATTCTTATACCATCATTTCAAAATGACTTCTTATTACTAACACTAGTTGTTCCATTATAGTTAAAATTAAAGACTATGGAAGCTTGTTTAAAGGAAGCTTAATGTGGACTTTTACACTGAAAGAGTGCTAATTCGCCACAGCAAATATATGACTACATACAGCAGTTATTCATCATTTTGACTTTAGAGCAAAATGAGAATTTGTGGCCATGCTATTAAAAGACTTAAAGGGCATCTTTAGTATCTTTTTCCTCTCCCAGACCTCTAGATACATTAATATACTAAAGAGACACAGTCATGCAATCTCCTATGATTTGAATGTGTCTCCCAAAGTTTATGTACTGGAAACTTAATCCCCAATGCAACAGTGTTAAAAGAGACGGTTAAGAGGTGATTAGGGCATGAAGACTCTGCCCTCACCAATGGATTAATGCTATTATCATGAGAGTAGGTTAGTTATTGTTATAGAAAGATGCAGCAAGAAGGCCCTTGCCAGATGTGGGCTTCTCCACCTTAGACCTCCCGGACTCTAAAACTGTAAGAAATAAGTCTCTGTTCTTTATAAATTATGCAATCCCAGGTATTCTGTTATAGCATCACAAAACAGGCTAAGACAAAATCTTAAGAGTATTTGGTTGTCTGTATAAAACAATTTGGGGCTGAGTTATGAGGTATGAAAAACAATCTATTCATTAAGTTAATCATCAGTATGAAAGGCAATTAGGAGTTGGTTATCCATAAATAAATAAGCATATGAACTTTGAATCTTAACTGAAGATTACTAAACAATGAAACTATATAAACATTTAATTTCTCTATTTCCTGAAGTAGGAGGAATCTCTCTCCTCTTAAAAAGTTTAAAATAATCAACATATAAAAGATTGAGGTGGTAGATGGATTACTTGAGGTCAGGAGGTCGAGACCAGCCTGGCCAACACAGTGAAACCCCGTCCCTACTAAAAATACAAAAATCAGCCAGGCACGGTGGTGTGTGCCTGTAGTCCCAGCCTCTCGGGAGGCTGAGGCAGAGAAATCACTTGAACCCAGGAGGCAGAGGTTGCAGTGAGCTGAGATCACGCCACTGCACTCCAGCCTGGGCAACAGAGTGAGACTCTGCCTCAAAAAATAAAAACAAATAAATAAATAAATAATTCAAGAAAATATATTTTTGTTGTTATTTTTCAGAATATCGGTCTTTTAGAGAGTGAAGTCAAAAGACTAATCATCTATTGGATGCCAGACTTTTGCGTGGTTTTGGCTGATGTTAAAAAATAAATTAGGCTTAAAAACATAAAGCAACTGACCTTTACTGACCATCTAGTGTGAGCCTGATCCTATGCTAAATATTCCAAAATCATCCTATTTCATTTGATTTCATCAAGAGACTGAAGGAAGATTTTGCTCTTTTGATCCACAGGTCAGATCTCTTACACAGTCATGAGAAACTAAAATGGCTTTGACTTGTTATACATATTAACAGCAGCAATAATTTAAATGTATTTAGGTTTTTTTTAAGATTTGATTTTTTAAATAACTTTTTATCAACATACATAAAACATATGGCCAAGTTGACTGCATCATTAACAGTTGTATCTAACCTGTAGTCACAGAATCAACATATAGGAAATATTAAAGAGTTAACTAGTAAAGCTATTGCAGCAGGTAGTGGATGTGTATTAGGCTGTTCGCACTGCTAATAAAGACTGGGTGATTTATCAAGAAAAAAAGATTTAATGGACTCACAGTTCCACATGGCTGGGGAGGCCTCACAATCATGGTGGAAGGCAAATGAGGAGCAAAGTCACATCTTACATGGCATCAGGCAAGATAACTTGTATAGGGGAACTCCCCTTTGTAAAACCATCAGATCTTGTGAGACTTATTCACTATCACGAGAACAGCATGGGAAAGAACCTACCTCCATGATTCAATTACCTTCCACCAGGTCCCTCCTACAACACATGGGAATTATGGGAGCCACAATTCAAGATGAGATTTGGGTGGGGACACAGCCAAACCATATCAGGGTGTGTGACAAGAAGGGGGATAATGTAATCAAATATTCCATCCAACACAGGAATAGCTCCCAGTTACTCTGGTGTAGTGAAGAGATATTCATTAACAATGTTTTCTTCTTTTCTGTATTCTCGATACTCTGGCATCCGGGCCTTGAAGACTGGGGAGAGACTGCCCCTCTCAGGGCTAGCCAATTCTTAGAAATACCAGATGACTTACCCAGGAGCATGCCTTTGATTTGCAAACCAACTAATCCAGACCCCATACCTCAATCATCTATTTTATCTAATTCTCATACACCAAGCCAATGTTCCCTGTTTCATAATCACCCTGGGGTCAGGTACTATACAACTAGGGGCCACTCATATAGCCCAGAGTCTACCAAAATTATTCAAACTATCCAAACCTAAACCTGTACAGCTGCTTACCCTGCCTCTCTCACTGCATCCCACAACAATCACAATAAAGTTTCTGATCCATGCATTCCCCCTGCTCCATCTGTCTCCTGATCAACTTTGGTGCTTCTCCATGTGGCCCTGAATGGCTTGTTGTGCCCCTACTCTTGGAAGCTATAAGTAACAAACTACCTTTTCAATGGAAATTTTCTCCTGATCTGTTGGCCTCACCATATCTGAAAGAAAAGAAAATTTCGGGTGCATTTTAAAACAGAGTAATTTTTAAATAACAATCAGTTCTGAAGATGTTCTCTTCTACCCAAAATGTCAAGGAGCATAAGTTTACATATAAGTCAGGGTCCTCCAGAGAAACAGAATGAATAGGATATGGCTCTATCTATCTATCTATCTATCTATCTATCTATCTATCTATCTACCTATCTATCTATCTGATATATATACATACATATATATACACACATATATTTATGGAGAGAGAGATATTGATTATTAGGAATTAGCTCATGAAATTATGGAAGGTGGAAAGTCCACCATCTGCTGCATGCCACCTGGAGACCCAAGAAAGCCAGTGGTGTGATTCAGTCCCAATCAGAAGGCCTGAGAACAAGGTGAGCCAGTGATTATGTAAATCTCATTCTGAAAGCAGGAAGAGATGAGATGAGCTATCCCAGCTCAAACAGTGAGGAAGGAAAAAGGTGAATTTCTGTTTACTCCACCTTTTATTCTATTCAGGCCCTCCACAGATTGGATGATGCCGACCTACATTGGGGAGGGCAGGCTACCTTATTAAATCCACCAATTCAAATGCCAATGTCATCCAGAAACACCCTTACAGACACACACAGAAACAATGTTTATCCTGAGCACCCCATAACTCACTCAAGTTGACACATAAAACAACCCATTGCAAGGGGGAAAAATATCTTCCCATTCCACCACTGCAGCTCTTTGCAACAGAGAACTACTGAAGATAGGCCAAAAGTTCATAGCAAAGTTCAGAAAAGCCATTCCTGGAGTAAATGAGTAACCAGTTGTAGGGATCTTTTTCAAAGAATATTGGCAACTTCCATATTTTTTTTGTAGTTGCAACTGGTGGTGTCTAGAATTAGATAAATATACTCAATAAAAACTATGTTCTAAGGATTTAATGTGTGTAATTTGAGCATTTACAAAAGAAGACAGAGAATTTGCTGTAATTTTTACAAAAGCCTTGGTGCAGTTAGGCAATAGATAATGCAGAACTCAGAAGCATACCACTGGAGAATACTTCAGTAAAATGAAAGAAAAAGGGGCATTTTCTGAGAATTGAAGAAGGAAACGTCCCCCTAAACCACTGGCCCACGATTCTAATAGGAAGGGCTTGGAAGAAAACATCAGAACCATATTCAGTATGAACTATATATAGTTCTCCTTCCACAGCATGGGTTTAGACACTTCATTGCCTTTAGTTATAATCAGTTTTTCAGGTCTTTTAAAAAATAGCTGCAAAAGCAGTGGACCCAATTGACAACTATGGTCATGATACTATACTAGTACTCCATCTAAACACACCAGGTAGGCATTTCATTCATCTATGCTGCCTTAAAAAAATAATTCCAGCTATGTACCAGTAATTTTGTTCAATTCCTTCATTTTTATCCGTTAAACTGCCAGAGAATAAGGAAGAGGAAGAGAAGAAGGCTATCTGGGGAATAGTCAAATTTGTTGATTAGATACACTGCATTTACAATTAATTTGATTTACTGACTTGACTAGTTCATGTATTTATTTGTCTATTCCTAGCAAATATAGATGGAGCACTACTTTGTGGTAAGCACTCTGCTAACTTCTAGGTAGCAATAATGGACAAACTAAGCATGTTCTTTTTAATTTAGGGTCTACTCGGAGAAGCAGACATTAAAAAAGCAAACTCACAGAAACAATCTAGAATTGTGGTAATTGCTGTAAAGAAAAGGAAAAGTCCTATGAAAGGGAAGAGTCAGGAGGCTGTGTAGACATATTCTGCATCAGAAATTAATCAGTCACATAAATGAGCTGATGTTACAGAATATTTTTTAAATAATTAAATTTTTGTATTTTGTAAGTACGTGTTTTGCTTTTTGAAGATTTTGGTGGTAAAATCCACTCAATTTGACAGCTCCTTTTCTCTTTCTGTTCTTTCTTCATACCCAACAAGGGTTTTCTGATTATTTAAAATTTTTTTTTCTCAGAACAGCTTGACTTCAGATTTCCCCAAGCATTTTATCGGGCAAGAGATGATATAAATTATTCATTTTATAAATGTCTTACTATTCTACCAATACCCATAGGAATATATGTTTTAGAACTTATTTTCTAGTCCAATAAAAATTAATCTCTACATGAGCATTACAGGCTATGTCATTCAGAACTTGTTTATATGATATGTTAGTATTTCTGTGGTGTATTGAGCTTATATTTCTGTTTAGGTAACCAATAATTTAAAAAACAAAGATTTTTATTTTATTTTAGTTAATTAGACATGGGGTCTTGCTATATTGCCCAGGCTGAAACACAGTGGCTATTCACAGGCATGATCATAGCATACTACAACCTCAAACTCTGGCCTCAAGTGATCCTCCCACTTCAGCCTCCCAAGTAGCTGGGACCACAGTTGCATGCCACCACACCTGAACAAGAATCTTAATAACAATAATAATAATGATAAAGTATCCCATAATTTAATACTTATTTAGAAGATCTATATAATTATATGCTTTTAACCAGAAGGGAATACACAGTATAACATTTATTAACCCTTTACACTATGGTATGCACTGTGCATCTTCTGATCAAATGCAGTTTGATTAGACAAGCTTAAAAATCTTTTCATATTACCAATATTTTACCAATAATTCAAGTTTGTTTGTGTGCATGTGCACATATCTTTAACAGGAGAATTATTTATAATCATATTTAGTATAATGACTAATATACTTAATTTCATTACTTCAATATTAATTCATATATGCTTATTAGCTCTTTTCAGCATTTTTTTCCTCCTCGTGGCAGCACTGAAATGTAGTATTGTATCCACAGTCAAATGAGAGAGTTGAGGTTCTGATTTTGATGGGAATGCTTCATGCATATTTTCATCTTTGAGTGTGATTTGGCTTTATCATGTTAAGAAAACATCTTTCCAGTTTAAGAAGCTTTATATCAGGACTTGATGTCAAATTTTATCACATCTATTTGGAACTGTTAAAATAATTACATTTAATTTTTCTTTGATTTAGTGATAAACTGAGCTGCGAGTTTCTAATATTGACCATTTGCCTATGCCTGAAACAAAAGCTTCTTGATCATAACATGGTGTTCTTTTAGCATGTGGTGAGTTTTCAATTGTATTATTTTATTTGTGCTTTTACATCTATAATCATGAGAGAAATTGGTTTGCTTTTCATGCTTTCTCAGGTTTGGGTAACAAAAAAGTAGCACTTGCGGCATCTTTATATAAATTCCCAGTGTCTGGAGTAGACTGGGCAGGGCTCACAGCTGGTAAGCAGGATATAACAGACTATATTCAACACCTACCGCTGCTCGCACCCTTGGCCAGGGACTCCTGGGCAGTAAACTTTGATATGTTGTGACCCCAGTTTCGAGGTTACATTCACTACCTTAAGTTTGGCAACTTCTCTTCTTTTTGTGTTTATTCTTTGTCTCTCATGACATTAATAATCTTGAAAACTATGGCCAGCTGCATTACAGAATATCCCTCAGTGTGTGCTTTCTGATTTTTCTTTTTGATTTGATTTAGATTATGCATTTTAGCTGAAATAGTACAGTGATGCTATGTACACACGTCATTCAGAGGCACATGATATTCACTGCTTCTTATTGAGGATGTTAATTTTGATCAGTTGTTGACTGTTTTCTGCACAGCATTAAATGTTTTTTTTAATTTTTTATTAGTAAATAATTTGTGGAAAGATACAGTCATGCTTACCTTAACAACAGGAATATGTTCTGAGTAATATATTGTTTGGCAATTGTGTCATTGTGTGAATATCACAGAGTGTACTTATACAAACCTAGCCTCTATAGCCTACTACACACCTAGGCTACATAGTATAGGCTATTGCTCCTAAACTATAAACCTGTATAGCACATTACCATACTGAATACTGCAGGTGACTATAACACAATGGTATTTATGTATCTAAACATCTAAGCACAAAAAAATACAGTAAAAATACAGTATCATAATTTTATGAAGTCACTGCTGCTTGTGTGGTGGGTCCATTGTTGGTCCAATGGTCCAAAACATTGTTAAGCGTGCATGACTGTATTTTGGGACTATGTAAATACATGTTCCTCATTAAATTTCCCCACTCTCAGAATCTATTGATTATTCTTTTTGTTGGAAACCTGAATTCATTTTTACCATTATGGTTGTAAAGTGGTGATGTTTTAATTCCCATCACTCTTTTTTGGTTGTCATTCTGCTATTGTTATTCTCAAGACAAAAAAAAAGACCTTTCATTTGAGCAAGTTCTCAACCTGTCTGTACCTCAGCTTCCTTATCTCCAGAATGGTTAAGAACTATATCTCTTAGGGTTTATGTGAAATTGAAAGAAGATAATGTATATAAGTATATTAACATAATGGCTAGTATAAAGCAGCATGCAATAAACGTTAGTTTCCCGATCTATTCTTTCCAACATAAGTTTTTAATTTATTTACTTTAAAAGTTCTTGCCTCTTTAATGTATAATAGATATTCTAATAAATAATAACATTCTAATAAAATGATTTCTAGATAAAAATACTTCAGAAAATCATGTGATTTCATCCTCCTTGATTTAAGCAAATTGTTAATATGACCATTTATTGAAACAATTGCAGATTCATTTGATACTAATCTTTGGAGTTTCCTGATTAGTAAATGTGGGGTTTACACAATTCTGTAATGCAGCTGTTATTGGAAAAGTCAGTACAAAGTTCAGCTGCAGTCTTGGAAATAGAATTCATTGTGTTTTATTTTTAGATGGTTCTTTAATTTCTGTTCCCTTTCTAAAGAAAGACTCAATTTCACTGTCCCTGGTATGTATTATTTCCATTCTCTTGGCTCAATATTTTCTATTATTTATTTTTCCAAGTATAAAATTTCATTTCTGGTAGCCCCTGGGGTCGTGGTTATCAGAAACAAACAACTGAAATAGATACGTGGACGAGATTGGACTCACATACCATATTGGTTGGCAAACTACAGTAAGCCAATAAGGGGTTTTAGGACATATATTTTAAAAGTCCCAGAATCATTGTAGATACCAAAGATCTCTGAATCCCCTTTCAATTTGCCTTGGGTCCTTTGCTAACATGCCACACAAATCAGTCAACATAGTCTTTAAACTTTTGCTTCCCCTCTAGTTTCATGAATGTGAGCCTGGGGAAAATATGTCAAGCCTGAGGAAAATATGTTCCTCCCTCACATGTCTCTTTTCTTAAAAGTCACACCCATTGGGTAATGAGTGAATACACTGGGTATTCTTTTTAATAAAGAACTATTTTGTGCCAAAGTGACCATTTCAGTTGTTCCTATGCTATGTCATTAAAAGAAATACATAAAAGGGGCTGCTTCCCACTTAGACATTCTAAAATGTTACCTCAAAAGATAGCCCCCTACCAATCATATTATCAATTTCCTGCCAATCCCACTATAATCAAACTTTTTTATTTCAACTAATTTATCCCCCTGTTAAATTCCAATTCTTACCCAACTTTACCACTAAATGCTCCCTCTATACAGTTAGCAGTCCCATTCATATCAAGTTGCAGTAACTGGAGTTGATGCGGCATAAAGAGAGCCTTAGTCTCCTTCCCTTCCTGATTCAATTTGATAAATGAGACCCCCTTTGTCTTATTCATGTCGGGTTTACAGTTGCTTGGGTCTTGCTTCTACTCAGTCATCCTCACTTGAGCCAGGGTACTGATCCCTGACCTCCTAAGAGAACTATCGCTATCTAAAGAGTTCTTCCACGCTGCCTCCTTCCCATATTCATTGGAACCTTGTGATCTCCTTTCAAGCCCAGACCAAATGGTCATCTTCCATTTTCACTGTAAAATAGGAGTTGAAAGCTTTACTCCTCTCCCAGGAGCCAGCTCTAGACCTGATAGTCTAACTTCTACTCCCTCATTCCTGCTGGCCATAAAAAGGAAAGTGGGACCCACGGGGTATCATCAATTTATATCTCAAAATAATATAATTCTTCCCTGTCCCACAACAAGACAAAGTTCAAGCCCTTTCCACAGGTGAAAATTAACGGAGAAACCAAAAACAAAGAAATTTAACAGTTCAGCTAAACGTGTACACACATGAAATCTCTTCATTTTTTTTTAGCTGCTGTTGGGAAACTCTTAAGCAGATACCAGGTAAGCATGTGGTACTTTGTATTTCAATCATTTTGATTAAAAGGATGGAGGGATACTCATCAACATATGCCAAGACAGATGAGCCTACAATAATAGAGGACCCTGGTCCTTGAGGTTTCTGCAGTCAGCTTCCTTTATACTCCAGATTCCCATGGTACAAATGTAAGTGACCTGGCAGCATTCTGTTAAAAGTGTTTTATGCCCTTTGCCCTCGGAAGACAAACACATTCACTTTAGCCTTTGCACCAGAATATAGCAAGCTGGACACCAATGTCTCCCCAGGCATAAGGAGCGATTACTCCGTCTCCATTCTCTAGAGGAATAATACAGTGCCCACAGAATCCATGGGAGTTAAATAAATATTTGCTACAAATTACACTGGTATTTGGAATTCATTATTAGGGAATTGTTGTAATGGATTTTTCAGACTGTTCCTCAGATAAATCTTCTGACTACCCCCTGATGAGCAGCAGAAGTGCAGCGACTCTTAAATTGACATGATTAACCTAAATTGTAAGTTGTCACCATGTTCTATGCTATATATCCTTTCGGCTTTGAGGCTAACAAGCCTTTCCTAGAAAAATACAAAAATGCCATGCATTTTATCACTTTAACATATGATTATTTATTGCATCACTTCACTTGAATCCCAGGAGTTAGATCTGCATACATAACTCTGGAATCATCGACATAAACTGTAAACCACTATACAAATATAAGCATCCTCATTGCCATCATCACCATCATCATCCTCATCATCATTATTCATAAAATCTGTTCTTTTTCCCTCCAGTATTTCCCTATGAATCACCATTTCCTCTCCGGTACACAATCACTGTCCTTCTGGACCCTCATTGCCTCATGCCTGAATATCACAATGCATTTGTAAACAACTTTTCTAACTCCGTGATCTCCCAGCCCCCAATTCATCTCATACAGGACTATCAGAGGCAGCTCACTAAAAATCTGCATTTGCTATGTTTGAAACGCTCTAATTCATTCAATATTCACTTATTGAGAACATACCATGTAGAAACATTCACTATGAGGGAAGCAAAGATGAACAAGACAAGAGAGCAAAATATGTATACACAAATTACTATAGTCCTAGGCAGAACTGAGAGCTGACAGAACAGAATTAAAACACAGTTCTATGCAAACTCAGAGATGGTAGGATTTAATTCTCATTGAGTACATTCGGAAAGGTGTAATTGAGGTGGTGGGATCTGGAGGCAGCTTCAAAGAAAATAATAAATTTTTTGAATGGTAGAGATAGGAAAACCTATAGGAGGAGAAAAATGTGAGCTAAGGTACAAAAGCAGAAGATCATAGGTTATATATTTTAGATATATATATTTACAGCAATGCCATGATTACACCGAAAATGCAGTGTGTGTGAGTTTCCTATGCCAATTTCTACTGTAGATTTATAGATCACATATCCTCCTCGACCCATCCACCCTTCATCAGCCAGTACCCACATTAGAAATAACAGGGGGAGAGTTGAAAAAATGGAAGAAAAATTAAGATTCCCTTATCTTTTTATCACCTGTTAGTTTTTTTTTTTTAAATAATTTTGCCAGATCAAACATTTTAACTTACCTTAAGGTGGGACAAAGCTGTTTCCAACAGACCCTTAGTTCTTCCAGAAGAAAGCAAAAGGTGATTCAGCTGACTAGTTAGGAAAAAGCTAAGGACAGTTGTTTTCCTTATAAGTTGATTTTCTTGCTACTCTGCCAATTTAATCTAATAACCTACCTCTGCTTCTAAAAGTCACAAGCACCATAGCCACCTCCAAACAAGAAACAGGTCATGTTCTCTTTTTGGTGCTGTCATTTGCCTTGCAGTTTACTGCCCCAACTCTGACACCAATTGTTCCCACTGCCTAGTCTCTAGTTGCTATGTATTTGTGTTTATAAAAGTATAGTATAGGAAATACCCAATAATTTGTTTTATTTTGTTCTGTGAGTCTTGTTTTATGTTTTTCCTTGATTATGAATCACTATGATTATAGTGATTTGGGGGGATAATACCAAAACCTATGTTTTTATCAGGCATCTCAGAAGAATTCAAGCAAGAGCAATTCATTGTTTGAATTGAATTTATGGCTGCTGAATGAAGACAAAACTTATGTAAAAAGGCTAAAATTAAGTATAGAAAAGATAAGAAATCCTGCTCTTGGAGCTCCATATTAGCCAAATGACAGAAAGCTGACTTCTGACTAAGTTTAAAAAAAACTGTTTAAGTCCTTAACTGTGAACTCTTCAGTGTTATGCGAAACCTTGTCTCTACCAAAAATACAAAAAAATTAGCCGGACGTAATGGTGCACACCTGTGGTCCCGGCTACACAGGAGACTGAGGTAGGGGGATCACCTGAGCCTGGGAGGCAGAGGTTGTGGTGCACTGAGATCACACCACTGCACTCCAGCCTGGGCAACACAGTGAGGCACCATCTCAAAACCTCCCCCCGCCAAAAACAAAACAAAACAAACAAACGAAAAAAAAAAAAAACTAAAAAAACTAACCCCTTCTTTGCTCAGGAACTGAAAACCACCTTTGTAGAGCTAATGAAAGGCCACAAGAAAAAGGTTATGGGAGGCGTCTGAACTTTGTCACCTAGGCTGGAGTACAGAGGCATGATCTTGGCTCACTGTAGCCTCTGCCTCCTGGGCTCAGGAGATCCTTTCACCTCAGCCTCCTGAGTAGTGGGAACTACAGGTGTGCGCCACAACCGCAACCCCTGCCCAGGTAGTTTTTTGTGTTTTTGGTAGAGAGGGGGTTCTGCCATGATGCTCAGGCTGGTCTTGAACTCCTGGCCTCAAATGATCCGCCCACTTCAGCCTGCAAAGTGCTGGGATTATAGGTCTGAGCCACCATGCTGGCCCAGCGTTGTATATTAAACAAGATCAACAAAAAGTCCAATTCATTCTCACAAAAGTGGCTAAAAGAATATTCCTCTGTTACCATCTTGCTGACTCTTCGACTTTCTGATTTTTCTGTTTGTACCTCATGTTATTTTTATTCATCAGCATCTGCACCTCATACCCGCTACTGCTTCAGGGCTCTTCCTGGAGCTGCTTCTTGGCCTTTCCTTATATCAATGCTTTAAAAAACTTCATTTAATGTTGGGTGCGATGGCTCACGCCTGTAATCCCAGCACTTTGGGAGGTCGAGGTGGCCATATCACGAGGTCAAGAGATCGAGACTATCCTGGCCAACATGGTGAAACCCTGTCTGTACTAAAAATACAAAAATTAGCTGGGTGTGGTAGCATGCACCTGTAGTCCCAGTACTTGGGAGGCTGAGGGAGGAGAATCGCTTGAACCCAGGAGGTAGAGGTTGCAGTGAGCCCAGATCGTGTCACTGCACTCCAGCCTGGCGACAGAGTGAGACTCCATCTCAAAAAAAAGAAAAAAAACCAAATAACAAAACACACAAAAAAACTGCATTTAAGTACAAAATATGTATAAGTTAAATTTACATATTCTCATTTGTCCAAGGAGTTAAATTAATCCTCTGCCTCCATTTTGGCACACTCCTCACAGGATTGTGCAAGAACCCCGTCTTGATGTATTTATTTAATTTCATTTTATTTCCATTCTAATATGCTTTGATATTCTTTTCATATTAATATATCCTACAAAAACATGTATCATAGTTTGAAGTGCATAAACTTTTTATTTCATTGACAGTATTGTTCTATAGCTCCTATTGTAGTTCTTAGGCATATAGAGCAAACATTTTGCAACCAGATGCCCAAGTTCAGATCTAGAATGTCCACTTACAATGTCACCTTATATACCTCAGCTTCTTCATCTATATAAAACATGGATGTAATAATCCATCACACGGTTGTTATGAGCTCTGAACAGTAACTGGCACATAGTAAATACTAGTAAGTGTTTTCCATTATTGTTAACATTACTATATGTTTCATATATCCTTATTTCATAAGATCTCTCCATGTTACTACACAAAGCTGGGCTATGACTTCTAACTGCCACATCATATCCCATATTGTATGTCCACTATATTCCATTTCTCCATTATCCCTACTAGACTTGATATTGAACATCCCCTTACATGCCTGATAACTGAGTACTTTTTCTGCAAATAGTCTGTTCCTATTTTCCTACATTTTATTGTTTTTTCCTATATTTTTCTTATTTATTTGTAAAGTTCCCTGTGTGTTGTAGATATATATCTCCTGTCAGATATAGACATTACAAATACCTTTCCCATTCTTATATCTGTTTATTCTGTTCATGACACCCGTAATTTAAAAGAAATCTTTAATTTTAACACAATCAAATAAATCCATTCTTTCAGCTCATGATTTGTGCTTTTCAGATTTTCTTTATGAAGTCGTTCCTCAGCCTTAGGTGACAAAAATAGTTTCCTATATCATAGACGGTTAACTTTGCAGGATTATTCTACCTGAAATCCCAACTTTGTAGTGTTAGGCAGAAATTCAGTTTCATTTTGCTCCACGGAGTGATCCAGTTTTTGCAAACTATTTACTAAACAATCTGTCCTTTCTTCATTAATTTGGGCTGGGATGATTTCTATGAAACACTCTGCATGGCAAAAGCCAGCTGCCTAATATATAAAAACCTATCCTAATGCTAAATTCTGTATGTTTCTCTCTAAGAAGACTATTGAGTTCTTTTGGTTGGGTGTGTACCCAAAGCTTTAATGCATAATCATTTCCTCTCAAGTTTATGTGGGCGTTTCTTTTACCAAGTTCACATGGGACAATAAATTCAAAGCAAATATTCAACTTGCCTACTCGTTCACTTGCAGAGACTGGTATGCTTGTTTAAAGAACAAACTTAAACAGGGCCTAGTTTGGCCCTGGTTTTGGATTCTGTTTCTGAGAAGTGGCTTTCCATTTTTCTTATGCCACAACTAGCCTTTTCTTGGAAGCCTGCCTTGAATTTATTTTCCTCTAGCTACCATGTTTCTCCCAAGTCTCCAGAAGGATTTTATCATTCAACCAATTTTGAGTAACTACTATGCACTAGGCAAAGTACAAGTTAAGCTGTGTGAACAAGACAGTGAATAACAGTAAACAGCACAGAGGCTCTGATCCAATGGAACTAACAGTGAAGAGACTAATTAAATGAATAATCAAATATATCTACACATTATAAACTATGGTAAGTGCTAAGAAGGAAATCACTGAGGTACTGTGTGAGAATATAATTGAGGAGGTGGATGCCTTACTTAGACAAGGGATTTTTAAGGCATTTTTGAAGAAGTGGAGTTTAAGATATGAGCTAATGAAGTAGGAGTTATCCAAGTGGAGGAGCCACATGTGAAGGCCCTGAGAGGGAAACAAGCTTGGTGGGTAACTGTGAAGCCCTGAAAGAGAGTCTAATGGCTGCCAGAAAGGTTTTATATTGCATGATGAGACTGTGATTTGAGATCATGGGAATTGGAACCATTTAAGTCTTTCTAAACCAAAATTCTCACAAAGACCAGGATTCCATGGTGTTTCTGGAGGAAACTACCGATTAAGCAAAATTGTTTAAAATCCTCAGAGATTCTTAGAAGTTCTCTAAAACTGAGAGTTCCAAATCAGGATACAAAGATTGAAAAGATAGTTCTCCTTCCACTTACAATGTACATAGATGCAAGAGAGTATCATTTTCATCCTAAGTACAAGGAAAATTCAGAAAATCTATAAAGTCATAATTTTTTGGAACCTTTGAGAGCCAAGTTTTCAAAACAACCAAATATATAGAATTCTAAAATGCTTTTCCAAGAATTGGGAACTATTAACTGTTGTGCCCTTGGCGGAGCATGGGAAGAAGAGGTAGCAGCAATAGAAGTGAGTAAAAAGGAAACAACGAATCTTTTAATGTATCTTAAAGGCTAACTGTGGGCTAACATGATAATTTAGAATCCCTGAGAGCTCCAGACACAAAGGGAGTCTGCACAAACTCACCAGCAATTTTACACCTCCTTCTACCAGCTGCTCACAAGAAAGACTGGGAGGCAGAAGACATGAGAGAGTCTCTCTCAGGGGTACCATCATAGAGGTGGCACAGTAGTATGGAGAATTGGCACAAACCCAGCAGTGTCCTAGACTCATATATCTTAGAAAGTAAAACCCTCACACTCACCTCCCCCTTACCAGGTGAATGATGATAAGCACTGGGGCAGTGTTGGAAATTAGTGTCCCATGATGTTGGAAAAAAGACTAGAAAGCGCTCCTAAAAACGAACCCCCTGGAAAAAAAAAAGTCTTTAATTGCTGGGGTGTGACAGAAATCCACCCTTCCCACGCTGCACCGAAATGAAGCAAAAATAAAAACATCTGTCACTGAGGGAAGGACAGGAAGTGCATTCATGTTCAGGATCTTAAATTAATACAAAGCAGAGGTCTGCTGCAATAAAAGAGAAACAAGAAATTTGGCTGTACCCAAGATCCCCAAAGACAGAAAGCAGAGTTTGGCTGACATAGGAAGAAAGGTCAGGAATGTTAAGAAAGCCCATTGCTCAGGCTCAAGAACAAAAAGCTACCTAAGACTGATGCCGGATAAGAAAAACAAAGGTATCCTCTAATATCACCACAAACAGTCTTGAAGCAAGTAAAAAACAATGGCACATTACCACAAGAGAGGTGAAAGAGCACCACTGCGAGAGACACATCTGACCTGC
This sequence comes from Pan troglodytes, assembly GCF_028858775.2. Lineage (NCBI taxonomy): Eukaryota > Metazoa > Chordata > Mammalia > Primates > Hominidae > Pan > Pan troglodytes. The sequence goes on from NC_072403.2 coordinate 132,890,955, forward strand.
AGGCACAGAAGGCCTGCTAAAAAGAAGGATGGATCTGAGGATGGATGAGGAAGACTCAGGACTACCACTCCCTCCCATTTCACTCTGGAAATCTAGAACTTCCACTAAGAACAAAATAACATGTTTTCTACTGTAGGAATTTGAAGTCTATGTCACAATAAAATAACTAGCAACAACAAAATTCAAACCCAGTGAAACTACTGGGATTAATTTAACTCCCCATGCTAATGACCTGATAGGAAAAGAGGTGTGGCAATTGCAAGGCATAAATACTATTTCCTTCAGTTTCTACTGACCTATATACAACGTCAGCAGTAAAAAAATATGAGACACAAACATGACAAACTCACAGCTAACATCATACTGAAAAGGTAAAAACTGAAAACCTTTTCTGTAAGATCTGGATTAAGACAAAGATGCCCACTTTCACTACTTTTATTCCACATAGTATTAGAAGTCCTAGCCAATTAGACAAGAGAAAGAAATAAAAGGCATTCAATTTGTAAAAAAAAAAAAAAAAAAAAAAAAATCATATCAGCTTTCCTTGCAGATGACACGATCTTATACTTGGGAAAACCTAGACTCCATCAAAAAAGTGTTAGAGCTGATAAACAAATTCAGTAAAGTTACAGAATATGAAATTAACATAAAATGTCAGTAGCATTTCTATATGCTAACAGCAAACAATCTGAAAAAGAAACCAAAAGGGTAAAACCATTTACAATAGCTTCAAATAAAATAAAATACAAGAAGTAAACTTGGCCAAAAAAGTAAAATATCTCTACAATGAAATCTGTAAAACATTAATAAGAGAAATTGAAGAGGACACAAAAAAATGGAAGCATAGTCTCTGTTTATGGATTGGAAGAATCAATATTGTTAAAAATGTCAATACTATGCAAAGCAATCTACAGATTCATTGCAATCCCTATCAGAATACCAATGACATTCTTCACAGAAATAAAAATAGTAATACTAAAATTTATATGGAAACACACACACATAAAATAATAGCTAAACCAATCCTGAGCAAACAGAACAAAGCCGGAGGCATTGCACTACCTGACTTTGAAATGAACTACAAAGATATAATAACAAAAGCAGTATGGTACTGGCATAAAAACAAACAAATAGACCAAGAGAACAGAACAAAGAACCCAGAAATAAATCCATGCATTTACAGTCAACACACTTTTGATAAAGGGACCAAGAACATACATTGTAGAAAGAACAGTCTTCTCAATAAGTGGTGCTAGAAAAACCAGATATCCATATGCCAAAGAATAAAATTAGACCTCTATCTCTTGCCATACATAAATATCAAATTAAAGTGGATTAAATAGTTAAATGTAAGACCTGAAACTGAAAATACTAGAAGAAAATATTGGGGAAACAATCTAGGACATTGGTCTGAGCAAAGATTTCTTGTGTAAGAACTCAAAAGCATAGGCAATGAAAGCAAACATGGACAAATGGGATCACAGCAAGCTAAAAAGATTCTCCACAGCAAAGGAAACAATCAACAAAGTGAAAATACCACCTACAAATGGGAGAAAATATTTGCAAACTACCTATATGACAAGAGATTAATAACCAGAATATACAAGGAACTCAAGTAACTCAATAGTAAAAATAATAATAATAATAATAATAATAATCCAATTTAAAAATGAGCCAAAAATATGAATACGTATTTCTCAAAAGAAGACATACAAATGGCCAAGAGCCATATCAAAAAAATGCTCAATATCACTGCTTATCAGAGAAAGGCAAAACTACAATGAGATACCATACCACCCCAGTGAAAATGACTTTTATCAAAAAGATAGTCGATAATAGATACGGGTGAGGATGTGGAGAAAAGGAAATGCTTGTACATTGTTGGTGGGAATACAAATGAGTACAGTCACTATGGAGAACAGTATGGCAGTTTCTCAGAAAACTAAAAATAGAACCATCATATGATCCCATATGATCCTGCAATCCCCTTGGTGGGTATACATCCAAAAGAAAAGAAATCAGTATATGGAAGAGATTTCTGCAATCCCATGTTTATTGCAGCACTATTCACAATAGCCAATATATGGAATTAACCTACATGTCCATCAACGGAAGAATAAACAAAATATTGTGCATATTCACAAGACAATATTATTCTGCTATAGAAAAGAATAAAATTCTGTTATTTGCAAAAACTTAGATGAAACTGAAGGACATTATGTTAAATGAAATAAGCCAGGCACAGAAACAGAAATATCACATGTTCTCATTTATCTCTGGAAGCTGAAAAGTTTGATCTCATAGAGACAGAGAGTAGAATGATGGTTATCAGAGGCTGCAAAGGGTAGTGGGGAGGGATGAACAAAGATGGCTTGGTTAATAGGTACAAAAATACAGTTAGATATAAGGAATATGATCTAGTGTTTGGTAGCACAATAGAGTGACTATAGTTAACAATAATTTATTGTGTATTTCAAAATAGCTAGAAGAATAGAATTGGAATGTTAATAACACAAAGAAATGATAAATGTTTAAGGTGATGGATATTTTAATTACAATTTGATCATTATACATTGTATGCTTATATCAAAATATCACATGTACCCCATAATTATGTGCAACTACCATGTATCCATAAAAATTTTAAAATTTAAAAAATTATGAGACATAAAATATCAGCAAGAAAAATAGATCCATTGTCAAAAAATTAAGCAGTCAACAGAACTAGACCCAGAGATGGTCCAGATAATGGTACAACCAGATAGAGACTTTAAAATGAATATGGGCTGGGCACAGTGGCTCACACCTATAATCCCAAAACTTTAGGAGGCCAAAGCAAGAGGATCACTTGAGGCTAAGAGTTCCAGAGCAGCACTGGGCAACATAGCAAGACCCCATCTCTTCAAAACATTTAAACTTTAGCCAGATGTAGTGGTGTATGCCTATAGTCCTAGCTACTTGGGAGGCAGAGGCAGGAGGATTGCTTGAACCCAGGAGTTCGAGGTTACAGTGAGCTATGATCATGCCACTGCACTCTGGTCTGGGTGACAGAGCAAGACCCTGCCTCAAATAAATAAACTAATTTAATTTAATGAATATGATTAGTATGTTAAAAGCTAGATGAAATGGGCAAACTCTTGGAAAGAACAGATAATAATCATAATAGCTCTACATCTACTAAAGAAATTAAAGACTCCTCCAAAGAAAACTCTAGACCAAAATGGCTTCACAGAATGAAATCAACCAAAAATTTAGGAAAGAATTAATATAAATTTTAGATCACCTCTATAAGAAAGTCGACAAGGCTTGACACTTGACAACTCATTTTATTAGGCCAGCATAAACCTATCACCAATACCAGAAAAACACTGCAAAAAAACACACAAAGATATACTTTATAAATATAGATTTAAAAAATATAAATATTCAAATCTAAACACAGTTTTTAAAATTACTAGCGGTCCAATCCAGCAACATACAAAAAAGATAATACAACACAATTCAGTTAGCTTATCCTAGGAAAGCAAAGTTGGTTCAACATTAAAACTTCAATTAATTTAATTCATCATATTAACATACTAAGAAAGCAAAAGTAACATATGACTATCTTGATTGATGCAGAAAAAAATTTGACAAAATTCAACATCCATTCACACAAAAATTCCCAACTTGAAACACAAGGGAATTCTTCAGTCTTAAAAAGAACATCTGTAAAATACTACAGAATACATACAACGGTGAAAGACTGAATATTTTATCCCTAAGATCATAAAAAAGACAAGTTGATCCACCCTCACCACTCCTAATGAACACTGAATTGGAGTAAATTTGCACATTCATGCATGTGGGAACACATATACATACACACACACACACACACACACACATACGCACCATACAGGTTGGAAAGAAGGAAGTATAACTCTCTCTCTCTTCACAGACTACATGATTGTTTACATAGAGAATCCCAGGAAATCCACAATAATGCTACTATAGCAAATTTGTTTATAATATCAAAAAGCTGGAAATAGTTAAATGTCCATTAATTGGTGAATGAATAAACAAATTGTGGTGCATAAACGCAAAAGAATATTCCTTATCAACATCAAGTAAAAATAATTGATACATGCAACATGGATAAACCTCAAAATCATTATGGCCAGGAAAGAAGTCAGACATGAAAAGCTGCATATTGTAAAATTATTTTTATATGACATTCTAAAATTTTTACAAAAAGCAAAACAAGTTTAGAAAATGGATCAATGCTTGCCAGCAGCTGGGGCTAGAAACAAGAGATTGACTGCAAAGAAGCATAAGTGAACTTTTTGGGGTAATGGATATATGCTATATCTTGATTGTGGTGGTGGTTATGGTAACTGTATAAATCTGTCAAAATTCATTGTTTACTCTAAAAGGTATATTTTAGGGTCTTTAAATTGTACCTTAATAAATATAGCTTTTAAATGAAAGATGACTAGGACAGTCTCTGTATCATGGAGTTTGCAATTTAGTGTTGGAGACAGATAAATGAACTAACTATAATATAATGTGTTAAAGGTAGCATTTCAACAAATATTTCATTCAGCATGTATTTGTGGAGGTCATACTAAGTGCTAAGCACTGTTTTAGTCCTTAAGATACATCAGCAAAAAAACCAAAATTTTTAAATGAAGTTTACATTGTATTGAGGGCACATGCATAATAAGTTTAAAAAAATAAAGAAATTATAATATATTAAGTAATAAGTGCTATCAAAAAGGAAAATTAGTACAGGGTAAGGGAGATAGGAATATGAAGGTGGAGGAGGTAAAGGTCTTGTTGCAATGTAAAATCAGGTGGTAAGGGTAAATTGCATTGAGAAAGTGATATTGGAGCAAAGAAATGTGAGCCATGTAAACCATGGGAAAGCATGTTCGAGGCAGAGGTAAAATCCCATGAACTGGCCAATGAATTTGGTGAGAGAATGTGTGATGTGTTCCAGGAATAGCGAGTAGGTCTGGAACAGACTAAGCAAGGCAGAGAATAGTAGAAAACAAAGTTAGAAAGGTCATAGGAAGGTGAATTGTGTGGGACTTTTATAGACCGTTGTAAGTGATATAGTTTGGCTGTGCCCCACCCAAATCTCATCTTGAATTGTAGTTCCCATAATCTCCATGTGTCATGGGAGGAGCCAGGTGGAGATAATTTTGAATCATGGGAGCTGTTTCCGCCATCCTGTTCTCATGTAGTGACTTAGTTCTCATGAAAGCTGATGGTTTTATAAGGGGCTTCCCCCTTCACTCATTCTCCCTTTCCTGCTGCCCTGTGAAGAGGTGACTTCCTCAATGATTGTAAGTTTCCTGAGGCCTCACCAGCCTCAGGAACTGTGAGTCAGTTAAACCTATTAATTTTTTTTACATAAATTACCCAGTCTCAGCTATGTCCTATAGCAACCTGAGAATGGACCAATACAGTAAGGATTGGGGTTTTTATCCTGTCAAATGGGAGACATTGAAATCAACCTAAATGCCTATCAATGACAGATTAGATAAAGTGTGGTACATACACACCATAAAATACTTTGCAGCCACAAAAAAGAATGAGATCATGTCTTTTGTGGGAACGTGGTTGGAGCTGTAGGCTATTATCCTTAGCAAACTAATGCAGGAACAGAAAACCAAATATCACATGTTCTCACTTGTAAGTGGGAACTAAATGATGACAATTCATGGACACAAAGAAAGGAACAACAGACACTGGGGCCTACTTGAGGGTGGAAGGTGGGAGGAGGGACAGGAGCAGAAAAAATAACTACTGGGTACTTGGTTTAGTACCTGCGTAATAAAATAATCTGTACAACAAACCCCCATGACACGAGTTTACCTATATAACAAACTTGCACTGTACCCCCAAATCTAAAATAAAAGTTAAAAAAAGAAAATTTGTTTTATTTTGTAAATTTCTATATTTAATAATTTTATAATTTTATTTAAGTTAAAAAATAAAATATAATTCCAACTTTACAGCAATACAAACAATGCAAAATTACAAAATTGGTAACAAATAACTTCTGTCCATTGCAGGATCTTGAGAGGAATATATCATGATCCAACTTTCATTTTAAAAGGCTCACTCTGGTCTTCCGTTGAGAACGGAAGGTTGGGACAAGGGTAGAAACCACTTAGGAAACTATTAGAGTAATCCTAGGGAAAAGATAATGATGACTTAAAGATGGTGATAAAGGATATAGAGAGAAAGGTTCCAATTCTGAATGTATTTCAGATGTTGAGCCAACAAGATTTCTTGATGGATTGAATATAGATATAAAGCGGAGGCAAGAATGAATGATTTTGGACCTGATCAATGACAATTATGAAGTTGTAAATAACTAATGGAAAACCTTGTTACAGAAGTTGGGAGTAATGCAGGGGCTTGGTCTGAGATATTTGGGGGTAAAATTTGTACTACACATTGAAGTGAAAGTGTAGAGTATATAGATATATACCTCTAGGGTTTGCGAGAGAGGTATAGGGTGGAGATATACATTTAAGAGTTGATGGCTATATATTATTTAAAACTTCATGAATGGATAAAATCACTAAGGGAATAAATTTAAAAAGAAAAGAGTATCAATCACTGAGCCTTGAGTTTCTGAAGTTAAGGAGACTGAGAAGATGAACCTGAGTGGAAAAGGAAAGGAAGAAAATCAGAAGAGTGTGGTGAAGGAAGTATATCAAGAATTATGTCAAATTCTGCTGATGGAATAGTAACTAAGGATAGTCCACTGGGTTCAGTAATATGGTAACATGAATAAGCTTTAAAAAGTGTAACTTCAAAGGAGTGGAGGGGCAAACATCTAAATGAGGTAGGTTAAAAGAGAATTAAGGAACACAATTAAAGACAAGGACTATAGATGACTCTTTCAAGGAATTCAATAATAAAAGTGAGCAAAGAAATAGTATGGTAGCTGGTAGGGAAAGTAGGGTCAATAGGTTTTCTTATTGTTTGTTTTACTTTTTATTATCAAGAATTTTATATATACACGTAAGTACAGAGAATAGTATAGTACTCATCACCAAGCTTTGATCATTATCAATATTTTGCTAATCTAATTTCATCTATATCCCACCTTGCTCTTAAAGCGTATCTTATGTTTCATATTATTTCACCTAAAAATACTTTAGAATGTAATTTCAACTGATGAGAGCATTTTGGCATAACCACAATACCACTGTCACAGCAAACAAAATTTATGACAAGTCCTTAATATAGTCTAGGACCTAATAAGTTTTGTTTTGCTTTGTTTTTTGAGATAGGGGAAACAATAGAATGTATTTATGATAATTACAATAATCTAGTAGGAAAAAAATTGACTGATATAAAAGAGACAAAAAATATGGTTGGAATTGTATCCTTGAGTAGGCAAGACAGGCATGTGATCTAGTGCACAAGCAGAGGAATAGCTTTAGATAAGAGTATGGATAGTTTATGATAATAGATGAGAAAGGATAGTATTTGGTGTGGTTACAGGTGCTGGCTGGGCACTTTGGCAAATAGGGTAGTGGGATAATGCGTAATATCTCTTACATCTGCTTTTATTTTTAGTGAATAAGATGCAAGGTCACTAGGTAAAATAGAGGATGGGCTTGGAGATGTTGGGAATTTGCAGAGAGAAAATAAGATGTCAAATAATAATCCAAGATATTTAGACAGTAAATAGCTAGGGACATCCACTATGCTTTTATGAGCTTACTTGAAAGTTGTGGTCATATATTTAAGGTGAGAGTAATCAATGTGGTTGAGAATTTTTCTCTAGCTAGAATCAGTTCCAGAATGGTGGAGCTACCCACAGAATATTATACATTTATGTGGGTCTGGCTAGCCCCAATGACCAGGGGAAATGTATTTTGAATGATGCAATAACCAACACGAGCCTAAAATAATAAAGATGAATCAGAAAAAGAAATGTGGTAAATGGCAGGGTGAGAACACAAGAAGAGGCACTGAAAACACACAAGGCAAAGAAGTGAGGGAAAAATGTTTGAGTTTAAGAAAATACATCAGTTTGATTTTGCTGAAATTTAAAATGTAAAGAATGGAGTAGTAACACATCAAGCTAGAAAAGGATGTAGACCACACAGAGCTTTATAACAGACCTGGGTTTTATCCAGCAGACAATGAAAGGTTAACGAATGGTTTTAAAAAGGGAAGTGTAAAGATTCCATTGTACAGTTTGAATAAAAATAAATAAAATAAGACATATGTGAGGATTTGGGAAAGACACATGCAAAGTCAGGAACCACCATGAAGTGAGGCGTTTGGAGCAGGAATCCCCCAGTCAAGAAACAACAAGTTTCTGAACCAGAGCAGGGGAAAGGAAAAAGGCAGGAAATGAAAGAAGGAAATCAATTAAACAAATATTTCGATGTGGAATTAGCAGGATTTAATAATTATTTCAGGGAACTCCAAAATGGAGTAGAATGACTATATAGTAGTTATAGGAAATAAATATTAGAACTTCTTTTATCTTAATAAATAGAGTTTTCTTATATTTAATACATCGATTGATAATGCATGTAAATAATAACTAAATGAACTCATTTTGAAGTGCCTGATTAACATTTTTTACTATTAGGGTGCAAGTTCACAATAGTTTGGAGACCACTGTTTAGATGTGGATAGAGTGTAGGAAGAAAAAGGAATAGAGAAGACTGGTTTCTATTCAAGTGACAGGTATATATTTTTGCCACCAAATAAGATAGAAAATAACAGATTAGAAGCCAGTTTTAGGGAAGAGTGACAATAGATTTAATTTTGGATGTATGTTTAGGTATCTGAGGACATCTTGGTAGAGCTTCCCAGCTGACAATTGAATAAATTGGTTTGAAACTCAGTAGTTAAACGTACAGATTTGGAAACTAATAAGGTACAATGCTGGTTAAAACTCTGGAAGTGGGTAAGTGGAAGAACACTAAGTGGCAGGTCCAGGCGGAGGTGAAAGGGATAACGATATTTGCTGGCAGGAATGGTAGTGTCAGTGTTGATAGGGTTGAGGTGTATGGAAAAGATAGTCATGAGAAATTCAAAAAGAAATAAAGATGAGCAGAACTAGAAAAGCTGAATACAGAAAACAACAGTGCAGAATATTTTAAGAAGTAGCAGGTATCAATAGCATCAATGTAGGAAAGGCACAATGAAAATAAAGAAGGGAAGAATAAATTTTGCCAGCTGGAACATTTGTATCCTTCATGTAAGCAATATTTTAGAAAAAGTAATTGGTAGCAGAAAGGTAAGTGCATGGCGGAGTAAATAGAAATAAAGAAGGAGAGGCAGTGAATATAAACTACCTTTTGAGAATTCTGGATAAGTAGGAGGAAAAGATATTTATTTTGCTCATATCCACTTCAATTCTTCTTTGTCTCCATGTCTGTAAGTCTTCATCATCTTTAACAGTACTATTATAATAATTACTGCCCTCTAGGGATGAAAGAGACAAAGAAAAAAAAAGAAGAGACAATATTAGCAGTTACAATAACAACAATTGCAATGATACTATTTAATATTTAAATACCACAGCAACCCACTTAGGTAGGCCCTTAATTTTTATTCAATTTTTGTAGGTGAACTAAGACTGAAAGTGACAAGTGATTAGATCGAAGTATACAGCTTGTAATGTAGAAATGATTGCTATGCACCTTGAGATCAAACTTTGTACAATCCAGAGTGAGTCTGGTTCACTCTGCCTTACAGGAATAAGACTGGCCTGAAGGCCCAGGAATTTTCCTCTTCTAGAACCACCTCTGGCTATCCTTTTCTATATATACTGAATTTTTAGTCTTCATTCTGTGTTATGAAGTTGTTCCTTTCTGTCTGCTCTGTACTAGGACTTCAATCCCTCTTCTTTAGCTTTCACCAGAAAGAAATCCCATTCCATGTGTGTTTAAAGGCCACACTTCACAGAGAGTTTGGCTAGATGGAGAGCAGGAAGTAACATCACAGCAAAGAAAACAACTTCATACTTGTTATCTTTGTTTTTTTTTTAAAAGTCTTTTAGACAATTCTGGCCATTCTGGTTCTGGGTTCTTTCCATGTTATTTGACTCCATCTCTCTCTTTCCCTTCTCATTGCTACTTTCAAGATTCAAAATGCTGGCTTATCATCCTATATATATATATAGAGAGAGAGAGAGAGAGAGAGTAATGTCACTCTAGTATTTTTGTTAAATCTTCTTCAATTCCTGGTGTTTTTCTTTCCAACTTCAAGTGACCTAAAATTTGCATATCTTTATTTTCCTAAGTAAGGACTGTTCCTTCCCTAAAAGGAATTTTATTTTCAGTGAATAAAAATATGCTTTCTCATTCAGTCACACATGTAAAAGCTTTGGTCATGCATCTTTTGATCTATAATCACAATTGATTAAATCAGCTGTTTTTGCTGACCATAGTTGGAAAACTGCCAAAATTCATGGTTAACAATTTAATTATTTCTCTAATTGAATATATGTTTAACGACATTTGCAATTTATGGTTTACTACAAATATGAACTTTGCAAGAACCCACAGATCTAGAATTTAAATATACACTTAATATAACCCCCCTGCAGATCTAATTAAACTAAAGAGCTTCTGCACAGCAAAAGAAACTACCATCAGAGTGAACAGGCAACCTACAGAATGGGAGAAAAGTTTTGCAATCTAGCCATCTGACAAAGGGCTAATATCCAGAATCTACAAAGAAATTAAACAAATTTACAAGAAAAAATCAAACAACCCCATCAAAAAGTGGGCGAAGGATATGAACAGACACTTCCCAAAAGAAGACATTTATGCAGCCAACAGATACATGAAGAAATGCTCATCATCACTGGCTATCAGAGAAATGCAAATCAAAACCACAATGAGATACTATCTCACACCAGTTAGAATGGCGATCATTAAAAAGTCAGGAAACAACAGGTGCTGGAGACGATGTGGAGAAATAGGAACACTTTTATACTGTTGGTGGGACTGTAAACTAGTTCAACCATTGTGGTAGACAGTATGGCGATTCCTCAAGGATCTAGAACTAGAAATACCATTTGACCCAGCCATCCCATTTCTGGGTATATACCCAAAGGATTATAAATCATGCTGCTATAAAGACACATGCACACGTATGTTTATTGCAGCACTATTTACAATAGCAAAGACTTGGAACCAACCCAAATGTCTATCAATGATAGACTGGATTAAGAAAATGTGGCACATATACACCATGGAATACTATGCAGCCATAAAAAAGGATGAGTTCATGTCCTTTGTAGGGACATGGATGAAGCTGGAAACCATCATTCTCAGCAAACTATCGCAAGGACAGAAAACCAAACACCGCATGTTCTCACTCATAGGCAGGAATTGAACCATCAGAACACTTGGACACAGGAAGGAGAAGATCACACACTGGGGCCTGTCGTGGGGTGGGCAGAGTGGGGAGGGATAGCATTAGGATGTATACCTAATGTAAATGACCAGTTAGTGGGTGCAGCACACCAACATGGCACATGTGTACATATGTAACAAACCTGCACGTTGTGCACATGTACCCTAGAACTTAAAGTATAATAATAAAAAATATATATATAAGCCCCCTACAGGAAAACAATAATTAAAGCAATACTAAAAGAAAAAGGTACTCCTTAAGCAAATAATGCTATTCTTTGCACATAAAGAATAGGCATAAGAAAGATGACAATTTACTTTCAAGACTGAATTCAGTTGAAAGCCACATGGATGCTCAGCCGATTTATTTACTACTGAACCCCCAGTGCCTAGAAGAGTGCCTGGCTCATATTAGCCACTACATAAATATTTGTTGGGTGGACAAGGTTCAGTTCTAACTTAAAAACTAAATGCTTGAATGTGAGCTTATTTTGACCCAATTCACATACTTCTTCAATAATTTTAAGTTAGGTTCAGATAGCTAGGGAAATTAAGAAAACTATTTAACAATTGTAATAAATGAGTCTAAAGTAACATCTACCAAGTCACTATATTTAATTTGGATAGTGTAACCATTGGAACATGTCAAAGGAGATAAAAGGAATTAAATATGAGATTGAACTCCAAAGAGAAAAAACTCTGTTAACATTTACTACATTATGCTATATATTTATATTTCACCAATTATATTAATATAATCCTTGCAAGGTAAATGGCTGTGATAAGCAAAATAAGGCAACCTCCCCACAACAACCAAAAGATATCCATATCCTGATCTCCTGAACTTGTGAATATATTGCCCTACATCGTAAAAAAGTATTTTGAAGCTGTAATTAAGAATCTCAAGATGAGGGGGTGGGTCTAATTTAATCACATGAATACTTAAAAGTGGATAAACTTTCCTGGCTGTAGTTTGTCAGGGAAAGATGCAGTGTTGCTGAATTTGGAGAGGAAGGAATGCATCCAGCATCTAAGAATGCGTGTAATCTTTATAAGCTGAAAAAGGCAAGGAAACAGATTTTCCCTAGTGCTTCCAGAAAGAAATGTAGCCCTGTTGACACATTGATTTTGACACAAGACCCATATCAAATTTATCAAATTTGATAATAAATTATCCTATAGTTCTGGATGTGAGAACTCTGAAATAGATTTCACTGGGCTAAAATCAAGATGTCAGTACTGGTCAGCAATTTCATCACTCCAATCTCTGCTTCCTTCATCACATCTCTTTCTTTCTGCACTTGTTGGCCTCCCTCTGATAAAGTGTCACATAGGCCAGTCACAGTGGCTCATTCCAGTAATCTCAGTATTTTGGGAGGCCAAGGTGGAAGGATTGCTTGAGCCCAGGAGCTTGAGACCAGCCTGGGCAACATAGTGAGAGTCCATATCTGCAAAAAAAAAAAAAATTTTAATTAGTTAGGCATAGTGGCATGCAGCTGTAGTCCCAGCTATCCAGGAGGCTGAGGTGGGAGGATCACTTGAGCCCAGGAGTCTGAGACTACAGGGAGCCATGTTTTCACCACTGCACTCCAGCTTGACAGTGACAGGGAAAGACCGTGTCTCTGGGTTGGGAGGCAGGGAATCATGATTGCATTGGGTCTACCCAAATAATCCAGAATAATCTTTCCATTTCAAAATCCTTAACTTTATCACATTTTAAAAATCTCTTTTACCATGTAAAGTAACATATTCACAGGTTCTGTCAATAAGTTTGTGGACATATTTGGAGAGCCATTATTCTGTGCACCACACCTACAGAACTGTAAAATAATAAATTTGCATTGTAAATTCACTAAATTTGTAGTAATTTATTATAGTAGCAATTATAAACTACTACAGTTGCATTATCCTTCATATGCTTTCAAAGAAACAAAGTTTCATAGAAATTAAACATTTTACCCTAGTCACACAACTAAAGAAGGCTGAATTTTCTGAGAATCATCTTTGTCCTAAATACCATACTAACTTGGATATTAGTAGCAGTACAAAAATTAGAATATACTACTAAACATTTCATTCATGCATTGATTCAACAAACAATTATAGAGTGTCCACTATACACCTGGACCTGTTCTGGATAATGAGTTGTCTTGGTTATTAAGCATCTCTCTTCCTAACTTTCCTGTTAATAATCCCTAATCGATAAAGTCCAATTTCTGTATAAAATAAATTTATTTTAATATTATTTTCTTTACATACTACAATATACTCTGATATTTTATGAAACCTTTCAGAAGAAGTTTTACTGAAAATTATATTTAGAAGTTGGAAAGTAAATTGGCAAGTTTAAGATAAAGAAGGCCACTCCCGAACTACTCAGGTAGCTTCCTAAGGGCATGTGTACTCACCTTCTCCAATCCACTACTGTCTTAGTGTATTAATTAGTTTTCACACTGCTATAAAGATACTACCTGAGACTGGGTAATTTAGAAAGGAAAGAGGTTTAATTGACTTACAGTTCCACATGGCTGGGGAGGCCTCAGGAAACACAATCATGGCAGAAGGGGAAGGAGAAGCAAGCACCTTCTTCACAAGGCATCAGGAGAAAAAGAGAGCAGGGAAGCTGCCATGTTTATTTCTTTTAATTTTTATTTTTTTTATTTTTATTTTTTTGAGACAGAGTCTTGCTTTGTCACCCAGGCTGGAGTGCAGTGGCGCAGTCTTGACTCACTGCAGCCTCAACCACCCGGCTTCAAGTAATCTTCCCACCTCAGTCTCCCAAGTAGCTGGGACCACAGGTACACACCGCCATGCTCGGCTAACTTTTTGTATTTTTGGTAGAGACAGAGTCTTGCCATGTTGCCCACGGTGGTCTCAAACTCCTGAGCTCCAGCAATCCACCTGTCTTGGCCTCCCAAAGTGGTGGGATTACAGGTGTGAGCCACCATGCCCGGCAGGAACTGCCACCTTGAAACCAATCAGATCTTGTGAAACCTTCCTCACTATCACAAGAACAGCATGGGGAAACTGCCCCCATGATCAAATCACCTCCCACCAGACGCCTCCTTCGACACATGGCGATTACAATTCAATATGAGATTTGGGGGGGGGGACACAGAGCCAAACCATATTACTTAGTTTGAGTACTCAGAGAACAGACTCTGTGACAGAAATTTACATGTAGTAGTTTTCTTAAAGGTTGCTCCTAGGAACAAGATTTGTAAGGAAGTGAAGGAAGCAGAATTAGGCAGAAATGGAAACTGAACTGTTACAGACAACAGGGGACTGAGAAAATCACACAGGAAGTCCAAGAGCTGAGGTTACCCCTCATATGTGCCTGGAATTGAGGCAAAAGGGCTGAGTCCCTGAAACCCCATATTGACTAGTCATTGGATAGCAGGGTTGTTCCCAAAGAAAGGGCATGACTTTTTTAAGGCAGGTCCCTTTGGATAAAAACAATCGGTAGAGAGGTATTCAACTCTAAGCTAAGAGCAGCCAATACTCCTGGCAGCCAAAGTGACCATACAGCAGCCATACCTTCAATTTTAATATGACTCATACTGTGTCTCCTGGTAGACCCATCCCCACTCTGTGGAACAAGAATTCTAGTTGCTCAGAACCTAGAATTTGAGGACAGGATGCACAAATTATCCCAGTAGACCACTGGGAATGATAAGCGAGGCCACTCCTGCCTCATACTCTGTCAGTTCACAAGTACTGATGTTGGTTGAGGCTTAGTCTCAGGAAATGCAAAAATCCCCAGACTATTATGTCAATTCCATCTTGGGCCTGCTCTGAGCCCTAGTGAAAACTAAAATATTTCAGTCACTTGTAAATGGGTCTGAGCACTATTACTAAGTAATGAGAATTATAAGATGAAACAATTTGTACTATACATTTGAGGGGATGCCCCACCAGTTTGCAGACCATTCTGTAGGTGATGAAATAGACCAATTACGTTTTGTAGGGTTTAAATCACACCACTAGGCATGTCGTGTTCTAGTAAACATTTCCATAGCTTTCTGTGAGTCAGCACACACATACACAGAAACACACACACATACTCATGCACAAACATACACATACACATGCCTCTCTGACACTGCCACTCATTTATCTTGCTTCAAATGGTTTAAATACTGTAAGTTGGCTTTGATTATTCCAAAATCCTAACATTTCCATTGCAATTAGGGACTCCAGTTCTGTAACACCAATTCTATCATCAGCCATAACCCACAGAGGACGGCCACCACTGAGCTTCTCAGTGAAGCTGGTTCCTTTCACGAGAACATTACTTACTTCTGTGGAAAATGGAGTATCCTCTGTGCTTACCTAATACATCCCTCCAGCATGTTCTCTGAGTCTCTTGGTTTCTTCTTCCATTGTCTGCTATAGCAACTCTAGCATTTCTGCTTCATTAAATGTGTGCCATTGCTTTCTCCAAACTTCTAAGAACCAACTTAGTTGCATTTTAATAGCATTTCTTGGGGTCTTTGATGCAGTGTTAAATCCTATATCAGAAGAAAGCATTTCCATATCAATAAACTATCTTATCCAACTAAGTTCTGTTCTCCCTCAATTCAGTTATCCCCAGAATCCAGCCCCACACATATTCTCCAGGCTTTTTCTGAAACACGTTAACTAGGTCCTTTCTTTTCTATAGAAAGTCCAGCATTATCCCAGTTGGGTTATGTTAATACAAGAGGAGAGATGGAGGTCAGCATGTGTTGTCTATATCATCTTCCAGAAGATGGTAGAAAATTTGTCTTCAACAAGGAAAAGTCGGCCATATCTGCACGCTGAGATTTCAGAGGAATGTGAGGATTCAGGTTTTCAAGTGTTTTGACTCAAGTGTCCCCATCCCAAATCTCAGGATTCTATACCTTCTCAATAAGAGTTTTGACCCTGACACAGTAGACTTACAAGGCAAGGAGTAAATATTCTCTGGATCTCTGCTGCCCTCATAAATAAATTTTAGGCCTAACTGTCAGCATGCTCCCTGCTGCATTTACACAATATGAAACTATTCTAAATTTACCTTTACTCAACTTGACCAATAAACATGGAGATCACTATGGCACTCAACAGCTATACATCTACACCCCTGAAATTTTGAAATACTGAAATTCCCTTCTCTGATTCAACTTCCTCCTCCTACAGCTGGATTTACTGATCCTGTTTTACAACCTCAACGTAATTTACCGTTAAATTATCCGTTCCTAGTCTCATTTCCTTCCCAATCCAGTCTAAACCCTACTTCAACTCCTTTCTTACCAGCTTTCACAAATCTCCTGGCCATCCAAACTTTTACCATAACAAGTTCTCCTATCCTCAACTTTGAAGAACAAAAATACCTGTTTTTCTATTTCTTTCTGCTGGACTATTGCAAACTACTGGAGAAAAATGACATAACAGTAAAGATCACCTACAATAAAATTTATGATTTCCAACTTTAGTAGTCTTCAATGTTTTCCACCCATTATTTTACTTATCATTATTGCATAATTCTCTTTGTCAACGGAACAAAGTTGTTTCAAACCAAATCTAGTATGATTAAGCATTTGTTCCCAATTGATAATCTAACTCCCTTCTTTGAAAAAAAAAAAAAACAAACAAACAAAACTTGAGTCCATCTGATATTTTCTCCTTCATTTTACCTCGTACATGTAAACCATAACATCTTCAGTACTATCTTCCTCAGTAAGAAAAGGTGATGCTTATTTACTTTTTTACACCAATACCTTCATCTATGATTTCTGTTTAGGAGCTTTCTAACAACAACAATAATAATAGCTGTTGTGTATCTAATGTTTACCACATGCCACTGGACTAAGCACTTTAAAGTACTGTAACACCTAATCTTCACAGCAACCCTAAATTATCCCTCTTTAAGTAAGTGACAAAACTGAAGTTTGTCCAGGTCCACAGAACTAATAAAAATCTTTTTATAAATATCTATTATAAATTCAAGTTTCAAACTCTAGTGGTCTGGTACCAGATCACACATAATTAGCACTGACTGATAATGTCTCCTCTATTGCTTATCCCCAATCAATTCCCAACCTCTTATTCCTTCTGTTTCATCTCTAAACATGCTCAAGTATTTTATCTGAAAACTACCTGTCCTTGGTTTTAATTTCCCTTCAAGTCACCACTCCAACTTTTTCCAATCCTTTATCATCAAGCTTCTAGAAAAATAAGATAATACATACTTTTTGCCTCCATATTCTCATCTCCAGTTCATTCATCAACACTCTATAGTCTGCTTTAATTTCTCATCAGTCTAGTAAAATTGTCAATGATCACTTTCTTAAAAACAAGTAGCCTTTTGTCAACCCCATGCTTCTCAACCTCTCTGTAGTATTTGGTTCTCCTCTCATTCTAGATCTCTTTCTTTTGACTCATGATATCATTCTCTTTGGCTTTCCTAACTTCTTATGTTCACTACCTCTCAGTCTTATATGTTGCTCTACATATTTTACTAAAATATTGGCCTCCTTGCCCTTCTCTCCCATTATGCCTCTTCCTGATGCACCCCAGTAAAACATTTAAAGAGCTGATCACTGCCCTGAAAAAGCTTATTAACCAGTTCACTGAATAGTATATGTAATACTCCAAACACATTTACAGAACCTGGGTGACCAGGCATAAATCACTATGCAAAGTATTATGGTACATTAAGTGTTTGAGGAAGCACAGGATAAAAGATTCAATTGTTAGAATAATTCATAAAGGTATACTTAGTTGTTGAAGAAACTATGAAAAATATATTCTCTCTCATCTACTTAACTTGGAAAAGATGGTAATTTATGTTCCCCCATTCTCAAAGAGAGCCAAAGAAAATCATTCAGCAAGATGCTTTAGTTATCAATCCTGTGTGTTTAATGATCCTTCAGTTATTTTAATTTAGTCATCTATGAAATCATGAATGTCTCGTTAAGTTCAAATTCAGTCTTTACCATCACTTTGAACATATCCACATCACAACTAATTGAGTTATACTTTCTCAGCTTTCATCAAATACTAAAATGGATAGATTTGAAGATAGCTAAATATTCTTTCAATGAATGACACATTAATGTGCTCAAAGCCATTCTACAGATGCCACATGCTTCTTTTCCTTCTCACGCCCCACCACATAGTGTCATAGTCATCCAGAGTTGATGTCACATTGAGTTAATTCAAATCCCTTTGTGACTTCTTGTTAGCAATTCAACCTTTGGTTCATTACTTGAACTGAGTCTTCATTTCCTCATACATATGGTGGGAAAAATTATACACACATAGGAATCAGAACATTGCTGTGAGAATCAACAAGGCAATTTATGTGAAATCTTGACCCAAAGAGGTTGCTCAAAAAATGTTGATTCTCTCGTTTCCTTCCATCTCCACTGCAAATTGAGAATATTTTTTTGCCTATTCCTCCCATACATTGTGTAGAAAATAGAGGGGATAGAGCAAAGAAAGCATTAGTTTTGAAAAAAGAAATTTTAAATTAGGTTGTTTCCAATTTGTTGGCATTATGAATGTGCGGCAATATGCCTTGCACCTCTCTCTAGCATATTGTGTTTGACATTCCCAAGGAAACTTAAATACGTATATCTTCTATTGAAGTCATTGTGTGTTATCACTGTAAGAGTTATGATAGAAATAATTACAAAGATATTGCCAATCTATCACTGTGACGGCTCTGCACACTTTCCTGCTGCTTATTATCTCTTTTCTATTCTATTTAAAGAAATATTACTTGGTTCTTTTTACCATAGAGAAGATAGTGATACTTAAAAATCTGAGTGGAAAAATACGCAAGGAAAATTATGCATATGTCAATTCAGCAAACATTAAAATATGGAAGAAAATATAAGCATTATGGGAGTCCACATACAATACGGAAAACACCTTTGCAGGTAAAATAGTTAAGTTACCAATATATCCCGAAACCCAGTAACAATAAGATGGTGTTATGGAAAGGGGTTAAAATTAAGAGACACCAAAAAGCTCTAAGATAGGCCAGGGTTAATATAATGACAGAATATAGTGCTTCTTGGCGGAAAATGAACGTATTTTCTTTTATTGTCCACTGAAAACGGCCATATACGACATGCTGCAGAAAAAGAGACGTCCGTTTTTCTAGAATACAAAGAAATGGATTTGAAGGAGATCAATATTGCTTGAAGAGCAGAGAAAACATGTAACTTATAATACCAATTCCAATTGGGATTCATTCCAAAGCTGAAGGAAGTGGCAAATGTTAAGAAAAATCTCTATCAGCTATATGTCATGTTTTCCTATAAATTGCGGTGGGACCTACAAGCTACAGAAGAATGAATGTAGCTCTATATAGAAAAGAACCATTAAAAACCATAATGAAGGTATTTTATTTTCAGAGAGCAGTAGTCTTTTAGAATGTGCTAGAATTTTTTTCCTCTGACCCATTTTATCTCACAGGTTTCAGTTTTTGGCTCTAAACTGTATATCTCCTCAGCAATTTCTAAATTTTTAAAGCTAAGATTGCTTTGCATTAAGCTGCTTTGGCAAAGCCCATAACGAGAATTTTAAATCTGAGCAAAATTTCTTGAAGTTCTAAATGATGCCATCAAAGAGAACATTCACCATATGGAACCAGTGATTGATCTAAAGACTGGAGTCTTGCTTTTAATCTCTTGTTTTCCAGCAAAGAGAAATTTTGTAGAATCTTCTCTCTTCATAAAGACTTAAACTAAAATAGGTAGTTAAAATGGAAGGAATATATATACCTCATGTGTATTTACAGAATGGAAAGTAGTACATTGTTACCCATATCCCAATAAAGAGGCAAGGCTCTCTAAAGAGAATGTGAATTCCTCCTAATTGGAGTTCCAGTTCTGTTACGACTCCTATGTTCACTGCTGGATAGAGGGCAGTCCCAACAAATGCCATGTCCCTAAATGATGGCCTCTGTCTGAGCCTAAGATTGTTCACTAATGTTTATGATTTCCTCTGATTCTTGGAGACACTTGTAAATGTATTTCGCACCTCCCTTCCATCTCAGCAAGGCTTCTTCTTTACTGTCTCCCTTTCCCTATATACCAGCTGAGTAGAAAGGATGCTGAAAATAGAGAAGAAGGCAGAGGCATAACTAAAAAGAGCCTGCATGTCTGATTTATCTCAGGGACATTAGGCATTTTTGTGAGCAATAAATTTGCATTGCATTAAGCCACTACAATGTTGGGTTTATTATTGTAGTTAGCCTGACACTGTAACACCATGTCTCATTCAGGATCTTGCACATACAGAGTCAATTCAGCAAAGAGGAAATTGTGAAATGCAGACAGTAGTTATTTCAGATAACTTCATGAATAAAGTCTCTGTCTGATGTGGGTTTAAAGTTTTTAAATGTTCCTAGTGAAAGCACTGACCAACCCTGTCATTAGGGTCTGTGATGATTAAGTTTATGTGTCAACTTGGCTAGGTCATGATACCAAGATATATGGTCAAACACATTTGGATGTTGCTGTGAAAGCATTTTTCAGATGAGATTAACATTTAAATTATAGACTTTGAGTAAAGTGGACTAACCTCCATAATGTAGATGGGCCTCATCTCATCAGTTAAAGGCCTTAAGCAAATGACTGACCTATCCTGAAGAAGAGAAAATTCTGACAGAAGACTGCTTTGGGATTTGAGCTGCAGCATCAACTCATCCTTGGGTTCCCAGGATGTCTAAAGACTAAGAATTTTTTAAAAATCTTTCTCTCTCTCTGTGTGTGTGTGTGTGTGTGTGTGCGCGCACGCACACGCATCTATTGCTTTTGTTCATCTGGAGAACCCTTACTTCTAAAGTGTCTATTTTAAAATAAAGAGGTAGACCATAAAAGAGATCCAGTATGAAGACAATAACCATTGTCAATTAGCCAATGTCAAGTAAAATGGCATCCTAGGTTGATTCTGGATTTAGTACCCTTGACATGGGAATATGTTTAGGTATTCTTCATGAGTCCTACTACTGCTTTTGTATCCTAAATATCTCTTATCTTTTCAATTATAACTATAAACAACGAGTGAAACAAAAAAGACTTTCATAGAAGGTTCCATTGGAAAAACATATGCACATGAGCTAACAGTAATTAACCAATTTGAAAATTATTTATAGGATATATTCCCTTATTGGGCCTGTATTAGACATGGAGGTAAGAAAACTGATGGAAACCTGGGTCCTTCCTATGACAAATCATATTTTCCAAAAATAGCAGCAATAATGCCAACAAACCAATATGCTCTTCTTACTATATGACCTTGATATTTCTCCAATCCGAAGGTAGAGTCTATGCCCCTGAACCTCTGTGGGATTTTGCCTCAAGAAATACAGTATGTTAGAAGGGATGAAATCTCAAAACAAGGCCATAATAATGCCACGTTCTTCTGCCTTGCTGTCTTGAGACACTTGGTCTGGGGGAAGTCAGATGCCATATAAGCAGTCCAATAAGCCCAAACAGGTCAACCTGGAGGCAGCGCAGAGCGATCCTATAAATATGTGGAGAGAGAAAAAGTAGGGGGAGAGGGAATAACACAAGAGCAAGAACAAGGGAATCAGCTCCCAGCTTCTCCAACCCCCTATATTTCAGCTCCATCCACTATCTGACTAAACCACATAAGAGACTATTGAATTGTGTCCCTTCTCATTCTTATGTAGAAGCCCTAACCCCCAAAGCAACTATATTTGGAGATAGGGTCTTTAAGGGGGTAATTAGGATTAAATGAGGTAATAAGAGTGGGGCTCTAATCCAATAGATTTGGTGTCCATACAAGAAGAGAAAGAGATATCAGAGACCTTTCTCTCTCCACACATGTACAGAAGAAAGGCCAAAGAAGAAAGTAAGAAGTTAGTGTCTGCAAGCCCAAACAAGAGGCCTCACAAGAAACCAATCCTGCTGGCACCTTAATCTTGGACTTCTTGTTATGGCAGCCCAAGAAGACTATTACAAAGACTTTAAGCAAGAACCATCCAGCCAAGCCCTCCCCTAATTCCTGACTCACAAAACTATGCAAAGTAATCAAACAGTGATTCTCATTTTAGGTCACTAAGTTTTTGTGTGATTTGTAACACAGCAATGGATCATTGGAACGCTACCCTTGAGGTGCTTATTGTTTACCAGGGGAGATAAAACACATAACTAATTATATATCAAAGTGCTATGGTACTTATGTATCAAATTCTATGAGTGAGGAGGTAAAAAAACAGAAGACTGAAGGTTTTTGACCTGGAAATTATTTAATATTAAATAATTGACCAGAGTGGTTAGACTAGAATGATGGAACCTTAGATGGGTTCAAAGTGGGAGAAGAGAAACATCACTGAAGAGTCACTTGGGTGATGCCATGGTCCAAACTGTGTTTTCCTAAAATTTGTATGTTGAAGTCTTAACCCTTCACGTGATTGTATTGGAAATAGAGTCATGAAAGTGATAATGTTACATGAGGTCATAATGGTAGAGCCCTGAAAAAATAGAACTGGTATCCTTATAATTAGAGGAAGAGACACCAGAACTCTCTCTCCACCTGTGAGGACACAGCAAGAAGGCAGCCATCTACAAGCCAGAACGAGATCTCTCACCAGAATCTACCCATACTGCCACCTTGATGTTGGAATTCTAGCCTCCAGAACTGTGAAGAAATAAATTTTTGTTGCTTAAGCCACGCTATCTATGGAATTTTGTTATGACAGCCCAAGCTGACTAATACAGGTGACTTCACAATTTTTTCAGTGTTTAATTAGATTGGGTATCAAATCCTTAGTGGATGTGAAGAAAAATAAAAATATATGTAAAATTTGTTTTATTCACACAACAGTTTATGAGCAACCCCAAGGCAAGAATTATGTTCACTGAAGTATCTCCAGCACCTAGATTATGGACTGTATCTGAGCTGTATTAATTGCTAAAGGAAGGGAGAAAGGGAGGAAAAGGAGGTAGAAAACTGAATCTTGCAGTGATACAGAACTTACTACCACCTAGTAGAATCTCTAAGAAAGGAGCCATCTGGAAAAAAGTAGGCAGGGCGCAGTGGCTCATTGGGAGGCCGAGGTAGGTGGATCACCTGAGGTCAGGAGTTCAAGACCAGTCTGACCAACATGGAGAAACCTGACTCTACCAAAAATACAAAATTAGCCGGGTGTGGTGGCACATGCCTGTAATCCCAGCTACTCAGAAGGCTGAGGCAGGAGAATCACTTGAACCCGGGAGGTGGAGGTTGCAGTGAGCCGAGATCACGCCATTGCACTCCAGCCTGGGCAACAAGAGTGAGACTCTGTCTCAAAAAAAAAAAAAAAGAAAGAAAGAAAGAGGAAGTAGAACAGATCAAGTGATAGACTGGAACATGCCGAACATATACACCATGGAATACTATGCAGCCATAAAAAAGGATGAGTTCATGTCCTTTGTAGGGACACGGATGAAGATGGAAACCACCATTCTCAGCAAACTATCACAAGGACAGAAAACCAAACACCACATGTTCTCACTCATAGGTGGGAACTGAACAATGAAAACACTTGGATACAGGATGGGAAACATCACACACCAGGGACTGTTGTGGGGTGGGGGGATGGGGAAGGGATAGCATTAGGAGATATACCTAATATAAATGACGAGTTAACGGGTGCAGCACACCAACATGGCACATGTATACATATGTAACAAACCTGCACATTGTACACATGTACCCTAGAACTTAAAGTATAATAATAAAAATATATATAAAAAGATATTGAATAAGAAAAAAATAAAAATTACATTCATAATGGCAAAAAAAAAAAAAAGAATGGAACATGCCAAAATGGAGAAAGCTCTATGAGTCATTGGCTTAACCAGTGTAGGCATATGCCAAAGGCTGGTTTTATTTGTGCCTATGCTTTAGCCTGCTCATCTTCAAAAATCTCTTCCTACTCATTATTCCCTAAAAATTATTCACTGCTGATAGAACTATTTGTTGTGACCAACCTGGGCTGCATGGCCTCCCACTAGTTCCTACCTCGTTTTTCATCCTCCAACAGCTCTTTCTCTGTTGGCTTCAGTGTTTCTCCATAAGCTTCCCTGTACTTACTGTTCAGTTCTTAAATGTTAATCCACATCTAGTTTTGGACACTTTTAAATGTAAAGAGTGTAAAGAAATGCACCACACTCAAGTGTTGTTAAAAGAGTTTAAAACTTGTTAAAGACTAACTACATGCAAAATAATCACTAAAAGAGAAAGGCCATTAATTGTGGACTTCAGAATTCAAAGGCTGGTGTAAAGCAGGAAATGAAAGATAAGCAGAAGGGTATATAACCAAAGGAATATAAATCATGCTGCTATAAAGACACATGCACACATATGTTTATTGTGGCACTACTCACAATAGCAAAGACTTGGAACCAAGCCAAATGTCCAACAATGATAGACTGGATTAAGAAAATGTGGCACATATACACCATGGAATACTATGCAGCCATAAAAAATGATGAGTTCATGTCCTTTGTAGGGACATGGATGAAGCTAGAAACCATCATTCTCAGCAAACTATTGCAAGGACAAAAAAACCAAACACCGCATATTCTCACTCATAGGTGGGAATTGAACAGTGAGAATACATGGACACAGGAAGGGGAACATCACACACCGGGGCCTGTTGTGGGGTGGGGGTAGGGGGGAGGGATAGCATTAGGAGATATACCTAATGTAAATGATGAGTTAATGGGTGCAGCACACCAACATGGCACATGTATACATATGTAACAAACCTGTACGTTGTGCACATGTACCCTAGAACTTAAAGTATAATAAAAATATATATATATAAAAGATAAGGAGAAATAGAAAATCAAGTCCAAGATCTCACAGTACAACATTTTTCTTTGTCTTTGTGATTGTATGCACTTATTTATAAGAAATAGTTTCTTTAGTGAACTTACTCAAGGCCCAATTTTCACCTGGTCTTTTGATTATAATCTAGTGCCAAGATAGGAAGATAGACCAGGCCAACTCTTAATGACCCTGTTCTGGTCCTTTGATTCCACAGCTCTAGGACAGATTTGGCCTGACTAGTTTGATTGCATATAGGGTTTCATAGGAAGACAAATTGAACTGAAACTTCAGTTCCCTTTAGCCTGAATATTACTTTGTAGTGGTTTGCTATTTAATCTCATGTGTAACTTGCGCAGTCATACTCCACAGTTTCTCCAAAAGGGAGTTACTGTTTAATGAAATGGGACTAGGTTTCCAAATTTGCTCTTTAGATAGACACGTATTTCCTTACAGGTCTTTTATTGGATCATAGCAGCAGTGGAGCCTATTGAAATGTGAATTATATATGAGGGATACATCCTTATTTCTGAATGCAATTCAATTCCCTATGTGTGCTAAGAGGTGAGTCCTAGTAGGACGAGCAACATCAGCAAGATTGTTGACTAGAGGTAACTGGTGCTCATCCTCCCACAAAAACAAAACAACAAATAAACAACTAAAATTCAACTAAAGTCTCCGAAAGAGAGTACTGCTGTACAGCGATGAACTGGTGAAATCACTGTGGTGCACATAAACCCATGACAGCAGTAAGGAGAGGAAAACAAAGCATCCCGTCTCTGCTCCCTCTTATCCCCCATAAGGATTATTTAAGAGCCAGGAGAGACTTCCTCATGCAGGGAAGAAGTAAACAGAGGACCCCCAAAAGCCTCCACCGTGACTTCAAATACCTGCAGTCCTTGCTTCAGAAGAATCCAGCAGTCATCACAGACACTGAGCATAATTTAGGGAGCTGCCTTGAAATCATGTAGCTGCATTGCTCCAGAGTAGGGGCCCAAGTTGAGCACCTCCCTCACCCTCAGTGACTGTAAGTGCCACTGCATGGTGCAATCTTGAAATCAGAGCCACTGCTAGACTCTGGCCTTTGGATTCTGGGCTCAGCAAAACAGCCATGACTATGTTGCCCAAATCCACAGAATGCCCTACCCCTAAGGAATAGGCAGTCCTGCACAGTGTGGAAACCAAACACAGGCCAGCTGAACACATGAAAGTATAAAAGTAAAAGTATAAAACTCACTAGTAAAGGTAATTTCATAATCAAACTCAGAATAAAACAATACTGTAATGGTGCTATGTGAATCCTTCAAACCTCTAGTATAAATGTTAAGAGTGAAAAGTCTCAAATATAACTAAGCTACAATTACTTGTTAAAGAACACACAATATATACAAAGGTATAAATTAAGGTAATAAAAATATAAATTGAGGGGAGAGTAGAAGTCTAGAGTATTTTTAGATGACCAAAGTTTAAGTTGTCTTCAGCTTAAATAGTATATTAACAAGATTCGTTATGTTAATCCTGTTGTAACCACAAAGACATTGGAGCAGACACATAAATGAGAAAGATAAAAGAGTCAAATAACTAACATCAATTATTCTCAAACTATTCAAGAAAATTGAAGAAGAAAGTACTCCTAAAATTATTCTACAAGCGCACTGTTACCCTGATGCCAAAACCAGAGAAGGACACACACACAAAAAGAGAGCTATAGGCCAGTATTACTAATGAACATAGATGCAAAAATCTTCAACAAGTTGGTAGCAAACCAAGTTCAACAGCACATTTAAAGGATCATCCACCATGATAAGATGGAATTCATCCCAAGGATGCAAGGATGGTTTAGAACATGCAAATCAAGAAATGTGATATACCACATTTACAGAAAGGAGGACAAAAATCATATGATCATTTCAATAGATGCAGAAAAATGCATGTGATAAAATCCAACATCTCTTCATAATAGAAACTCAGCAAATTAGGTATAGAAGGCACATACCTGAACACCATAAAGGCTATATATGAAAAATCCACAGCTAAATCATAGTAATCAGGGAAAAATTGAAAGCTTTTCCTCTAAGATCTGGAAGAAGGCAAGTATGCCCACTTTCACCACTTCTAGTCTACACAGTACTGGAAGTCTTAGAGCAATTAGACGAGAGAAAAAAAATAAAGAGGCATTTGAATGGGAAAGTAGGAAATCAAACTGTCTCTGTTTACAGATATGATTTAATAAATACAAAACCTTAAAGACTCCACTAGAAAAACTGTTAGAACTAATACACAAATTCAGTAAAGTTGCAGGATATAAAATCAACATGCAAAAATCAGTAGTATTTCTGTACCTGAGTAATGAACTATCTGAAAAAGAAATCAAGAAAACAATTCCATTTACAAAAGATTAAAAAAGAAAACAAGATACCTAGGAACAAGTTTAACTAAGGAGGGGAAAGATCTCTACAATGAAATCTATAAAACATTGATGAAAAAATTGAAGAGGACACAAATAAATGGAAATATATCCTGTGTTCATTGATTGGGAGAATTAATATTGTTAAAGCGTCCATACTACCCGAAACAATCTACAGAGTCAATGCAATTCCCACCAAAATACTAGTAACTTTTTACAGAATATACAAAACAATCCTAAAATTCACATGGTACCACAAAAGACTACTAACAGGCAAATCAAATCTTAAGAAAAAGAAAAGCTGAAGCCATGAAACTACCTGACTTCACAATATACTACCAAGCTATCATAACGAAAACAATATGGTATTGGCATTTAAAAAGAAACACAGACCACCAGAACAGAGTACAGAGTTATGAAATAAGTTCATACATAAACTGTCAATTGATTTTTGACAACCAAGAACACATATTGGGGAAAGAACAGTCTTGTCAGTATATGGTGCTGGGAAAATCATATGTCCACATGCAGAAAAATGAAAATGGACCTCTATATTTTATCATATGCCAA
This sequence comes from Pan troglodytes, assembly GCF_028858775.2. NCBI lineage: Eukaryota > Metazoa > Chordata > Mammalia > Primates > Hominidae > Pan > Pan troglodytes. The sequence goes on from NC_072403.2 coordinate 132,919,146, forward strand.
AAATCAACTCAAAATAAATTAAGGACTTAAATGTAAGACCAGGAACTATGAAACTACTAGAAGAAAACCATAAGAAAAAATGCTTCATGACACTGGACTAGTGAAATATCTTTTTTTTGGATGAGGATTCAGAAGCACAGGTAACACAAGCAAACATAGACAAATGAGACTACATCAAACTAAAGAAGCTTTTGCGCTGCAATAAAAACATTTAACAGAGTAAAGCTACAACCTACAGAATTAGAGAACATATTTGCAAACTATACATCTGACAAGCGGTTAATATCCAGCATATATAAGGAACTCAAACAACTCTATAGCAAATAGACCAATAATTCAATTTTAAATGGGCAAAAGATTTTAACAGACATTTCTCAAAAAAAAAACACAGCCAACAGGTATATTAAAAATTGCTCAACATCACTAATCATCAGGGAACTGCAAATCAAAACCACAGTGAGATATCATCTTATTCCAGTTGCAATGACTGTTATCAAAAAGAAAAAAGATAACAAGTGTTGGTGAGAATATGGAGAAAAGGGAACCCTTGTACATTGCTGATAGGAATGTAAATTAGTACAGCCATTATGGAAAATAGTAGAGAGATTTCTCAAAAATTTAAAAACAGAACTACCATATGATCCAGCAATGCCACTACTGAGTATATACATCCAAAGTAACTGAAATCAGTGTGTCAAAGAGATATCTTCACTCCAAAGTTTAGGGTGGTACTATTTACAATAACCAAGATATTGAATCAAACAGTGTCTAATAATGGACGAATGGATAAAGAAAATGTGGTGCATATATATAATATATAAATTTACATAAACGTATATATAGCTTATATAAATTGTATATATTATATAATCATTACATATAACATATAATAAAATACTACTAATATATACATAAAAATGCCATTCTTCCATAAAAAATAATGAAATCCTGTCATCTGTAACAAGAGTGAACATGGAGGACATTACGTTGAATGAAATAAACCTGATAGAGAAAGACAAATACCACATGTTCTCACTCATATATAGAATCGAAAAAAAGTTGATCTCATAAATAGTGAATATAACAGTGGTTACAGAGACTTGAGAGGGTAAGGGGAAAGGGCAACAGGGAGAAGATAGTTAACGGGTATAGAGTTAGAAAGGAAGAACAAGTTCTGGTGTCCTATTGTACAGTAGATGTCTATATTCAACAACAAGGTATTGTCTATATCAAAACAGCTAGAAGAGAGGATTTTGTTCTCACCACTAAGAAACTATAAATGGTTGTATATGCTAATTACCCTGATTTGATCATTATATGATGTATACGTGTATCAAAACAACACATTGTACCCTGAAAATATATAAAATTTGTCAATTTTTAAAAATTGAACAAAGGATTCAAATAGGCATCTCAAAAATAAAGATATACAGATGGCAAATAAGCACATGAAAATATGCTTAACATCATATATCATTAGTGAATTGCAAATGAAAATGAGAAATCGCTACACTTCTATTAGAATGGCTAAAATAAAAAAATTTAAAAAAAACACTGAAAATACCAAATGCTGGAGAGCATGTACAGCAACAGAAACTCTCATTGATTGTTGTTGAGAAGTCATTTTGGAAGAGGTTGATGTTTCACATAAAGTTAAATGTAGTCTTAACTTATGATCTAGCAATCATGCTCCTAGGCATTTACCCAAATAAGTTGAAAATTAATGTTCACACAAATTTTGCACACAAATGCTTATAGCACACTTTTTTTCATTAAAAATGCCAAATTGCCAAACTTGGATGCAAACAAAATACTTTCCATAGATAAATTGCCAAATTGCCAAACTTGGATGCAAACAAAATATTTTTCCATAGATAAATGGGTAAACAAACTTTGGCACGTCCATTTAATGAAGTGTTTATTATTCAGAAATAAAAATAAATGAGCTACACAGCTACAAAAGGACATGAAGTAAACTTAAATGCATATTTCTAAGTGAAAGAAGCCAATTTACAAAGATTATATGCTGTATGACTACAGGTATATGACATTCTGGAAAAGACAAAGCTATGGAGACAGTAGAAATAATAATATAATAGCCAGTGTTCTCGCAGGAGGCAGGAAGAGGATGAATTGGTAGAACATAGGATTTTTAGGAAAATGAAACCTCTTTAGGATACTGTAATGGTGGGAACATGACATGTGTTTGTGAAAGCCCATTGAATAGTCAATACATACAGTGTATACTAATGTAAACGATGGACTTTTGTTAGTAATAATGTGTCAATATTGGATTAATTATATTGCCAATATAATTAATCAATATAATCAATAACAACTGTAACATATGTACCTCACTAATGGAGGATATTAACAATAGCAGAAACTGTGTGGTGTGGGAGGAAAAGTGAGTATTTGGGAATTATATTTTTTGCTGAATTTTTCTGTAAACCTAAAATTTAGCTAAAAAATAAAGTCTATTAATTTTTGTAAAAGTTATTTCTTAAAAAGGGTTGAATCCTGCATTGCAGAATAAACTAGTACATTGATGTGCCCCAGCTACAAGCCACATAAGAACTCTCTGGTCCAGATAAACCCTGAGATAAAACAGGATTGAATTATGGATAAGCTATGAAGACATTACTTTCTAGATAGAAGACAAAACCCCTGTGTTTTTGGTTAAGATAAGTGACATCACATCCTCCATGACTGCTGCAGACATGGGAGAGCAGAACCATTCTGACTACAGCTCATCCTCAAAACCAACTTCAAATACAACTGAACAACATAGATTATAAATATTCACTGAAAATCTGAATGAGAATAAAAGGTGGCTCAAATTGGCTCAAAAGGTAAAGAATTTTTCTTACAAAATTGTACTAGACACAACTATAATTTTAATTTTTTCACAAATCCTAAAACACAATTGGATTTTCTAATGCTTACAGAGTATAAAATAATCTATAATCTGATAGATTGAATGCTAATCATTTCAAAGTTCAATCTCTGACAGACATGTTTTAACATGCAACCTACCGGGTGCTGCTTCTAGTTTATGATTATTTTTGTTCTTGAGAAGATTTGAAACTGGAATTGCCATGAATTTGTGTTTATAACTCTAATGAAGTTAGATTTTAGCTTGTGGAAAAAATAATTTCTAGGCTCTGATGACTTCACATGGCTTTAGCCTATTTCTGTAGCACTGATATGCTAGTTTGATAGTAGTTCCATTGCAAGTCTGTGGCTCCAGATTTCATGTTTTCCCTGGCATCAATTGGACTTATTAAACAGCATTCAGCTTTCGTGCATTCCAGCATTTCTCTGCAACTTACATGGCAAAGCTGCTCACTCACACCACATCTTTGCTGCTCACATCCTATTCCCTGACAACCTGTGAATAACAAGTGAGTCTTCACTGGGTGATTGCTTTGTGAAGAGAAATGAATAGTTTACCTGATAATCATGGTCATCTATCAGACTATGCATTTTCCCCTAATAAGTGATTTTGCTATGCTTTGCAAAACTTATGCTGAATTTTTCATGAGCTGGATGAGTGCATTCTGGCATCTGTTTATAATGTCAACTAACATTTTTTTATGAAATGAAACCTTGGGAGATGAGAACAGGAAAACTGGGTGTTTAAAAAGATATATTACCTTTCAGAATGGGGGCTCTCTGTGCCTGAATTATAAAAAGGTCTCCAGGGGTTTCACAGTAACTCACTGTTTTCAAATCTTTTGCTCAAATGATCACATGCTGCTCAGCATATTGTGCATCATTTGCACACTTTTTGGAAGATCAATTTGTACTTAGTGCTTTGAAAGATGGGAGTCACAGGAGTTGAGTACCTATATTCAAGTATTCTCAATGAGTGACATCTGAAAAATTGAGCACTATAATCTCCTATTTAAAAACTGAGCTTGAAACCTTAGGAAGCAAGCTAACTTGCTAGTCTCTGAGAATATCAAAGTCATAAAAGATTATTTTATTCACTGAGTGATTACTACTGAGAAATGGAACATTAAATGGAAAAATAATCTAGAGCAGGGAATTTTAAATAATTATCTTATAAAATAATACCAGCTATTTACACAGTTCTAAGAAAATTTTAATAGCGTAAACATATCATTTAAATGATAACATATATTATTAAAATGTCATTTAAATAGTAATTTAAATAATTAAATAATCATTTAAATAATAACTTGCAGTTTCAAAAGTACTGCTGTGATGATCAAGTTTAATATATTTTTTAATTACCTGAAATTCAAAGTTTTATTTTTTTTTAAATTAACCTAGAATAACTTTTAACTTCCAGAAGCTTAGTAGAAGCAAAATGGAGGTAAATTAATTTCGTTTGAATATCAACTAAAGTTATTTTTTAGTTTTGTTTTCAATGTATAATAATCATTTTGGCTTCTGCCATTTAAAAATTCTGGAATATAGTGCAACTGAAGTATCGTAATTGAGTTTTAGACTAAAATGTGAAGACATGAAAAGAAGAGATAATGTCTCGTGTAAATATGTGTCACCAGTACCTAGCACAATGTTTGGCATATAGTAGGCACTCAACTAACATTTGTGTGAATATTTGGCAACTGCAAATTAATAGAAATATACAATTTTCCACTATCAGTGAAAAGGGAAAAATGATAGGAGTTAGGCTATGACAAGGCTTAGTCCAAAAAAAGATTAGAGTAAAAGATGAGCCAAATTTAGTATAATACAAATAATAACAATGCTTGTCACAATGTGAAAATAAAATCTTGCTTTTTGCAAAAATTTTGAGGTTTAGCTTAGAAAATGATAATTATGAAATCTGTATAGTGTTTTATAATTTATTAAATAATTCCATATTTTCATATTTGCTCTTCTTTCCTGGGATTTGAATATTAATATTTTTGTTTTATTTATTCTATTTAATTGAAAGATGGCATGGAATACAGGAACATGCATAAAGCACTCTCATCTTAAGTAAAGAATGATATTTTTTACATATATATGTATATGCCTGAGTAAAAATCAAGATATAAAGGCTGGGTGCAGTGGCTCATGCCTGTAATCCCAGCACTTTGGAAGGCCGAGGTAGGTGGATCACGAGGTCAAGATATCAAGACCATCATAGCCAACATGGTGAAACCTCATCTCTACTAAAAATACAAAAATTAGCTGGGCATGGTGGTACACGCCTGTAATCCCAGCTACTAGAGACGCTGAGGTAAGAGAATCGCTTGAACCTGGGAGGTGGAGGTTGCAGTGAGCCGAGCTCATGCCACTGCACTCCAGCCTGGCAACAGAGCAAGACTCCATCTCAAAAAAAAAAAAAAAAAAAAATTCACAGAATAAACATGTCTTTGTGCCAGACTACTTTCCCTCAATATTACATAACATCTATGAGTTCTATCCATTTTGTTACATATACCAGAGTTGGTCATTTTTTACTGTTGCACACCACTTAAGAAACAAACATTTGTTTCTTTATTCACCTGTTGATAGACATCCGGTTGTTTTCAGTTTTGTGCTATTATGAATAAAACTGCTATGAACATTTTGAACATATATTTTGTTGACATGTGCATTTATTTGCTTTTTTGTATGTAACTAGGAGTGAAATTGCTTGGCCATATATTACATGTATATTTAGTAAAAGATGTTATACAGTTTTCCAAAGTGGTTATACAATTTTAAATTCCTACCAGCAACATATGTTTAATTTGCTCCATTTACTTGTCAACACTTTATATTGTCAGTCTTTTTTATTTTAACCATCTAGTAGATATGTCACAGCATTTCATTTTAGATTATCCCCATTTTAAAAATAGGAAAACTAAATTCAGATCAATTACATGTCTTTCCCATAATTGCATATGTAGCAGAAGCTACAACCTCTATTTTGGTTTCTGATTCTATATTCATTTATTTGCTTTTCTTATTACTCACTGCTGTTTTTCTTTATTTCACTCCTTTCCTTCTGTCTTCAATTGTCTTTGTAATTTTCATTACAAAATATTTCAAACATACAGAAAAGTACAGAGAAAAGTATAAGAAATATCCATATATCCATAACTTAGATTCAACATGTTATATTTAATTTGTGTAGTTTTTTGGTTAAACATTTAAAATTAAAAGTAAATCATACAGATCATGACATTTCACACTAAATTTATTATGATATTTTATTATGTGAAATGAAGGAATTATCATAATTAAACAATAAACCATAAATTCTACTATTATCTAACACCCACTCTCTAATCAAATTTTTTCAATCATTATAAGAATGTCTTTTATAGCTATTTTGTACACAATAAAGATCAAAGACCATGAATTCATTTTACTACTACTCTGTGATACTTTTAAGAATTGAAATTTTATTGTTATCATCAATGTTGCTATTTAGTAAAGTATTATATTAAGCATATATAAGGTTCTTCTCTTCTTAAACACTTTTTGAAGTTTAAGTATTAAAGAACATAGCACAGCTAAATATTTTGTTAAGTATTTACTTGACATTTAAACTCTCCAATGCATTATACACTGGATAGAGTGCAAGACAGTAGATACTGCACCAAAATACTAAATATTTTTTAAAAACAAAAGAAACAAAAAAATCCAGAGATGCTTAGACAAAGGAATATGAAAATTTCAAGTGATATTGGGCAAAAGAATTCATAAATTAAAAAAACTAATTTTGGTCTTACTTCTCTAAAAGCATTACTATTAACTATCAGTCTTTTTTTCTCACATATAATTTCCATTCTCAGTAAGAATTAGTTAACCTTTTATTGCTACTATTATTACTAGTGAGAGGAACACCAGATGAAAGGAGTCTATATTCATTTTGAATATAAAATCAAATAAACCATGAACATCTTTCTCAGTGCAAAATTGCATTAGATTTTTCTTGTTGCTCCAATTAAAATTAGAGTTTGGTAAAATGTTTATGACATATCTAGAGCAAATATGTGCAATAAAAGTTTACCATATTCTTTTGTATCTATTTCCTATAAAAGCTTGGGCCACTGAGTATGCTGGGAAGAATGGCCCAGATGTTCATAAAATATCAAAGGGCTGACCAGCTAGTTTGAGACTGTGATTTTTTTTTTTTTTTTTTCTCAGACAGGGTCTTGTTCTGTCATCCAGGCTAGAATGTCATGGCGGATCTCATCTCGGCTCTTAAGCCATCCTGCCACCTCATCCTCCCTCCTCAGCCTCCAGAATAGCTAGGACTACAGACGCCCACCATCACACTCGGCTAAACCTTTTTTTGTTTTGGTAGAGATGGGGTTCCACTATACTGCCCAGGCTGGTCTCCAACACCTAAGCTCAAGTGATCTGCCATCATTGGCCTCCCAAAGTGCTGGGATTACAGGCCTGTGCCTGCACCACTGGCCTGTCCAAGGCTGTGCTATTTTTTATTGACTACCACATATCACTGCTCAATTATTCTGGAGTTATTCAGATTTGCACAATCCTTACCTTGAAAAGAAAAAAAAAAAAATCAAGGATTCCTACCTGCTGGAAAGGTTTCTTCTGAATATAAGACAAAAATGAAGATGGTTTCTTCTTAAGAAGGAATTACTCGTGGCCCTTTTGACGTTTTAACAACACATCTGACAGCTATCTCTGTAAAGTATTGCCAATCAGTTTTCTCAACCGTTGCTCTTTTCTAGAGGACGTACCAGGAGCACAACAGGGACCACCCTTTCTAAATAGAGGAAGTGAGCGCTCTGTTGAGGGTTATTAGGCAAACAAGCGTTGACTCTCACAAGCTGATTCAGTCCTTGATATGAACACAAGAAAGGCCAGGAGACTATTCCAACAGCTGGAAACGAGTGCAGGAAGAAATTGTTTTACTTGTAAGGGTCATTGGTTCTCCCCGATGTTCAACATGTTGGTGAGAATATTTTTCAGGGGGTGCAGGGGATGTGTGTCAGGATATGAACTTTATTGAGCTTATCGACCAGAGTAAAAGTAAAGTCTTAAAGTCAGTAAAAACTAAATATTTATTGCTAAGACTTCCGCATAGCAATTAAACTCAACAGATTTTTTAAAAACAATCAATTCAATTAAAACCCACTACTTCAGAATCAATAGCTTGTTTGAAGCCACAGTAATACCTAACTATGTTTAAGACTCAAATGCATAAATTTGTTGGCTGGAAAGCTCCCAAATTGCCAAAACGTAATTCAAAAAAATAAAAGGGTAAAAAAATACAGTCCACTGACGTCAACATTGGACAGCTGTTAGAATAGTTAGTCTTGAATTGAATATTTTTTTGGGTAACAAGGAATCCAGTCAACTGCTGACCATCCTTTCTTCAGAATCAGTTTTGAGGATGTGAGGAATTACATGCCACTGGCAGTAATTCACTCAGATGAGAGTCCAATTCTTCCTCTCCATGAACAGCAAGATGCCAGTGAGAATGGGTAACACTGACAAATGGTTTTTAGAAGCCTTTTCCTCCACTCCCAGCTTCTCAGTGATGAGGGGTTCCAGTAGGCTTACGCCATTCCCAATAGCACCCACACTTCTGTGACTGGATGTACCGGATTTCCGGTGTCGGTCAGCATGGCCTTGCGTGGACTGCACGTTGGCTCTGGCAGGGAAGCCACTCTCTGTCTTGGCTTTCACACTAGCAAGGCAGAGAAAGTGCGCGTCAAACACCGCCAGAGACCCCATTGCTTCTCATGCCGCTCCACCATTCACATGCCTGCCTCCAGCCTTCCTACTCATTTTCCACTAGAACTGAGTTTTGTTGGGAGAAACAGGAAGAGAACTCAAGGGACTGTTGTGGGGTGGGGGGAGGGGGAAAGGATAGCTTTAGGAGATATACCTAATGCTAAATGACGAGTTAATGGGTGCAGCACACCAACATGGCACATGTATACATATGTAACAAACCTGCACGTTGTGCACATGTACCCTAAAACTTAAAGTATAATTAAAAAAAAAAAAGGGAGTAGCCAAACCACAGGTTTGAGGCATTTATACAGATATATATTTTCCTTTTCCCAAAGTGCTAATATTTTTACCTATGAATTTGCTATTATGCTGCCCTTAAATTATGGAATTTCTGCTAAACATAAGGAGAATAAAATTCTTTAGTGCATGGGGTTTGCTTATTGAGAATGACTTTTGGAATTGAGAAGCTCTATTTACAGTGATGTGACAGTTCAGCAACAGCAATATGTAGGAAAGCAAGTTGGCACAGAATCTGTTAAGAAAAAAGGTTACTGTGTTAAAAGTGAAACTTTGGAGATGTTGAAGTTAAAGTTTAATAAAATATTATGGGACTTTTGTTAAAAATCTCTCAATTCAGTTCAAGGCAATAAGGAGAATAAGAAATATAAACAAAATACTATCTTTAAACTAGAGAGTATAACAATCCAGGACTAGGAACACCCACTTGGACAAATATTTAAGTGAGAAATAAAATTCTCTTAGGTTTGAGATATTATTTCAGTTTAGCACATGTATGTCTAATATTGTCATAAAGCTAATAGAGCCTGTATTTCAACAGTAAGACTGATTCTAAAGCTGATATGCTCTCCCCATTCTTTCCTTTTGTAGCAACCTAATAATTTTTTAAAACACGTGCTAAAGTTTCTTATAAAAGTAAACATTTACTGAATCTATGACTTAGTGAATCGACTCCTAGGTATTTTCCCAAAAGAAATAAATATACATTCACGAAGGTTTGCATAAGAATGTTCATAGCAGCTTTGTTCATAATAGCCCAAGACAAGAACCAACACAGGTGTCCATCAATAGAAGAATGGATAAATGAACTGTGGTATATACATGCAATGGAATACTACTCAGCAATAAAAACTAACAAACTCATACACTCCAAAACGCAAGTCTCAAAAACATTATATTAGTATACTATATGCTGAAAGAAGCCTTACACAAATCATTAAATATTGTATGACTACATATCTATTAGTTTAGATGAAATTCTAGAACAGGCAAAACTATTCTGTGGTGCATAAAATCAGATTAATAGTTTCTTATGGGGATCGGGGTACAGAGACTAATTGGGAAGAGGAAAAAGGAATTTATCTGGATTGGTGATGATGTTCAATGTCTTCTTAGGGATTTAGGTTACACAGGTGTATGCATTTGTCAAAGGTCATGCAAAGGCACACTTGCTGTTTGTGCATTTCTTTATTCGTTAATTTTACATAAAATGTAAGCAAATATAGAACTGTAGTTCATGATATGCATGCTAAAGCCTTTAGAGGCAAAAGTACTAATATATGAAATTTATTTTGAAAAACAAGATGGATTAAGGATACAGAGAGGGATGCGGATTTGGAGATATATATTGTGTCTGGAATTGGTTCCTTTCGGTGGGTTCTTGGTCTTGCTGACTTCAAGAGTGAAGCCGCAGACCCTTGCGGTGAGTGTTAAAAGTTTTTAAAGATGGTGTCTGGAGTTTGTTCCTTCAGATGTTCAGATGTGTCTGGAGTTTCTTCCTTCTGGTGGGTTCATGGTCTTGCTGACTTCAGGAGTGAAACTGCAGACCGTCGCAGTGAGTGTTACAGCTCTTAAAGGTGGCGCATCCAGAGTTGTTCATTCCTCCTGGTGGGTTTGTGTTCTCACTGACTTCAGGAGTGAAGCTGCATACCTGAGCATTACAGCTCTTGAAGGTGGAGCATCCAGAGTTGCTCATTCCTCCCGGTAGGTTCGTGGTCTCACTGACTTCAGGAGTGAAGCTGCAGACCTTCACAGTGAATGTTACAGCTCATAAAGGTAGTGCAGACCCAAAGAGTGAGCAGTATCAAGATTTATTGCAAAGAGCGAAAGAACACGCCTTCCACAGCATGAAAGGGGAACCAAGGCGTGTTGTTGCTGCTGGCTGGGGGGTGGCCAGCTTTTATTCCCTTATTTGGCCCTGCCCACGTCCTCCTGATTGGTCCATTTTACAGAGCTCTGATTGGTCCATTTACCAGAGTGCTGATTGGTCCATTTACAGAGTGCTGATTGGTCCGTTTTTACAGAGTGATGACTGGTGCATTTACAAACCTTTAGCTAGACACAGAGCGCTGATTGTTGCATTTTTACAGAGTGCTGATTGGTGCATTGACAAACCTTTAGCTACACAGAAAAGTTCTGGAAGTCCCCACTCGACCCAGGAAGTCCAGCTGGCTTCACCTCTCAATATGATAATGCAAATATAGTAAAATGTTAAAGGTAGAATGTTGGTGGTGGGTATTTGGGTATTTACTGTAAAATTCTTTCAACTTTGCTGCACACTTGACAATTTTCTCAATAAAATGCTGGAGAAAAAACTGTGTGCTTACCATTTCATATCAATTATCAAATCAGCAAATAGTTGATTATTTTCAGACTTTTTAAACTACCTACTTTTATATTCATATATTCTAAAGGATCTTTTGTTTTCTTAAATCTAGCCAAATGATGATATGTTTCCACTTCTATAAGATATTGCAATTAGATTATGTGACAATGACCCAGTAGGAAAAGCTAACAAGACTTTGTTTTTTGAGTTTCATCCATTTACGCAATTTCTTTGGCTGTTTTGTTAAATACTAAGCAGTTGTTATGAGTGTAATAATAATTAATTAAAAGACACCAGCTGACACCAGTTTATAATAACTCATCCATACAGGCAGCTTTACTTCACAAACAAGGATACATAGCAACATACTACTACGTAAAATTGCGTACTTCTCTAGACCCCAGATTCCTCCCTAGAGAGACTCAAAGCTTCCTGTGGCACAGTCTGATCAGGATGAGGATCTCAACAAGCTCTTCAAGAAGCTTAAATCTGCTGTTTAAAGGTAGTATTTATATTCTTTTGACCTCTCTTAATTATTCTGAGGACTCTGGGTAAGTATTTGTCTGTTGACTTGCACATTTCTGAATGTTTCCAGAGTCTACATGAATGGATTGGCAATTTCCCAGGTACAGAATTTTCGAGCCAGGCATGATGTACTTTCCTGAATAGTCAGTGATATTTGAATACTTAGGATTGTTTGTAAACATCTCATTCCAAAAAGGTCTTCAGATGACTTTTTTTTACTTCTACAGAAGTAAAAAACAGCAATAATTATATATAATTATATATTTTTAAAGTCCAACGCATTCGATCTTCAAGGTAACAGGCTGTCTTGATTGTGAACTTGCTTTTGTTTCTCCTTTAGATCTATTTCTAACCTAATAAACCTAGTAATCAGTTTATCAGTTTTATGTGTTTTAAGGTATAGTTATTTATTTATTGCATTAGGAAAAAAAAAAAAAGCAGGCTTTATTTCCTGTCAGAATAACAACGACAAAATGAGCAGAGGATGTGATTCCTTTCTTAAAGTCAACCAAAGAGAAACCAGAGGAAAACAAAATATCCAGAAATAACAAATAGGAACAAAAAAAATAAGTCCGTGAAAAATCCTTAGAGAAAATTATTTTTCTTTCCTCACAGTTCGTATATAATTATGCTTGTAAGCAATTTACAAATGTATTTTTCCTTTTCTTATACTTTTTCTTTTAACATAATGGTGAATCAGAACTGTGTTGAAATTTTCCATATAATGGCAGATTTATTCATTTATTCCTGTGACTTAATTTTTGCTTTATATATTTATTTTGAGAGTGTTTTATTTTATATTTCCATATTTAGAACGGTTTTATATCTTCTTGAAGAATTAAATATTTCAGTATTCACATCTGTAATCCCAGCACTTTGGGAGGCCAAGGCGGGTGGATCACGAGGTCAGGAGATGCAGATCATCCTGCCTAACAGAGTGAAACCCCATCTCTACTAAAAATACAAAAAATTAGCCAGATGTGGTGGCAGGTGCCTGTAGTCCCAGCAACTCGGGAGGCTGAGGCAGGAGAATGGCGTGAACCTGGGAGGCAGTGCTTGCAGTGAGCCAGGATCGTGCCACTGCACTCCAGCCGGGGTGACAGAGCAAGACACCAGCTCAAAAAATAAATAAATGAATAAATTGTAGGGAGACCCCCTGAAACTATTGCTACGGAATAAAACATGAAATGCTCCTGGTAATTATAAATACAAAATTGCATACAGGATTGTGTAAAGACAACGCCAGGTTGGACTTCCAGAATGAGCCAAAAGTGCATGATGTGCTTCCCCCTACAGAGAGCCTATGAACGGACGTGCAGTCAGGAAGGTTTCACATCACCAAGATTCCTATCCCAGAAAAGCAGATGTTCATGGCTCTGGGATTGGATTGCGACCCTTGTGGAGAGTCTATAAGTGGATGAAGGCCAGCCCCTGTTCATATGGATAAGATAGGGCTATAAATGCCCTCATCTTGCCATGAGGCCTCTTTAGGATTAAGGCATACTCCCTTCTGAGAATTTCTGGTCTAACCGGTTGTCTAGCTTCACATCCTGTTTCTATGGATTGTTTGTAACCAGTTTTTGCTGCAACTGTTACTGCTGATTAATATCTTGCTAATCATAGGTTATGGAAAGACTGTATTTCTGTTTCAAGGCTCTGTTAGAAATTACTGATGCACACACTGTATTGTAAAGTCTTATCTCTGTATACTGTACTTCTGCATACAGATGTTATGCTAAATAATTACTTCATCCCCATGTGGCCATCTCACCTCATAATCAAATGACCCCAAATCCCTCACTAACCTACCCGCACCCTAACTAAACTTAGTAATAAATGCTGGTATATACAGTGCATTGGTGGCATCATGGGACCAGAAGGCGGTGACCCCCCTGGACCCAGCTTTCACTATCTTGTATGTGTCTATTATTTCTTGACCTGCCAATCTGCCTAGGAACAAAGAAAGAGCCCTGTTGCATTGCGGGCTGCTGGCCAGATCCCACAATATCTGGTGCCTAACGTGGCCTTCTTTGTTCCTCGGCTCAGTGCACTCCGAGTGCGGGTTTGTGATGACTAGTCTTCAGTCTCAACAGTAAGGTCTCTGGGTACGCTTTTTCCGACCCTCCCCTCTTTTTGGTTTTGTCGACTGGTATTATCCCAGGGTTATTATGGGACAATCACCAACTAAACACCAGGCTTATCTGTATTTTATTAAACTTCTTCTTAAACAGGGTGGAATCAAGGCTGATTCCAATAACCTTATTCTCTTATTTCAGACTATTGAAAAATATTGTCCTTGGTTCCCTGACAAAGGTTCTGTGGACCTGTTAGACTGGGATAGAGTTGGCACCACTCTCTGCCAACTCATGAGAGATGGTGTTTTACTTCCTATTTCTGTTTGGACTGACTGGGCTCTTATTCGTGTTGCTTTACTTCCTTTTCAGTCTGGTGATACTCTTCAACTGCTACAAGTTAACGCGGATGTTGAACCACTCCCTTTACCTCGGGTAGCTGACTCCCTACTAATCCTCCTTGTGATGATGAGGAGGAATTCGATCTCTCCTTGTTTTCTCCCCAAGAGAAGGAACCTGGTGATGATACCCTCCCTCCGTCTCCTATCTTGGAACCTGTATATGTTAACTCTTCTTCTACTAAGCCATTGCCCCCTCTGCCAGAGGAGGATGTGTGGCATTCATCTGAATGGCCTGTTTCTTGTTCCTCTTGTCCTTTTGGACCTCTCCCCTCTTCTAAGCCTACTGTTCCTTTCGACGCTCCGGGACCCCTTCTTTCAGAAGCTTGGAATCCTCCTTCCACCTCGTCTGTGTGCCGGCGCCCTCACTCTCCTTCTCTCTTTTCCTCTGCCCCTGCACAATGGATGTGTGAATCACCTGTTTAGGTAGAGCAGTGGCCACTTTGCAAACACAAGTTGGAGGCTTTAATTGAAATTGTTAATGATTTACTACAAGCAAACACTATTGAGCCCTCCTTGTCTCCATGGAACTCGCCTGTGTTTGTTGTACAAAAAAAGTCAGGAAAATGGAGAATGATAACAGACTTAAGAGCTGTTAATGCAGTTATTAAACCTATGGGGGCGTTACAACCCAGTATGCCCTCCCCCTCCATGATTCCTAAGGAATGGCCTTCAATTATCATTGACCTTAAAGACTGCTTTTTTCATATTCCTTTAGACAAGTCAGACTGTGAAAAATTTGCTTTCACTATAGCTTCCATTAACAATTCAGCTTCTGCAGCTAGATATCAATGGAAAGTTTTACCTCAAGGAATGATTAACAGTCCTACTATTTGTCAGTTTGTCGGTACTGTGTTACAACCTATCCGACAGACTTTTAAAAATAATTACATTCTTCATTATATGGATGATATACTGATAGCTGCCCCCACTAAAGATGAATTAATTCAATGTTTTACCTCTTTAGAATAAGCTGTCGCCAATGCAGGACTCTACATTGCTCCTGATAAAATTCAACAAGTCACTCCTTTTCTGTACTTAGGAATGCAGCTAGAAGCTCGCTCCACTAAGCCCCAAAAAGTCCAACTTCATACTGACAATTTAAACACCTTCAATGATTTTCAAAAATTACTAGCGACATCAATTATCTCAGACCAACCCTAGGCATCCCTACTTATGCATTGTCTCATCTATTTGCTACTTTATCAGGAGATACAGATTTAAACAGTCCTCACTCTCTAACTGAACCAGCAAAACAGGAGTTGTCTTTTGTAGAATGAGTGAGAGAGGCACAAATCTCTTGTATTGACCCAAATTTGCCTTTACAATTTTTAGTTTTTCCTTCCATCCACTCTCCTATGGAACTTATAGTACAAAATGATTCTCTAGTTGAATGGGTATTTCTTCCTAATTCAGCCTCTAAAACTCTTTCAATATATCTTGATCAAATGGCCACGTCATTTGATTTAGTGATACGTCAACGTATCACTAAAATTTCCAGCTTTGATCCAGACATTTTTGTGGTCCCTTTGTCAAAAAATGAAGTTAAAAATGCCTTTTCTACATCTTTATGCTGGCAGACTAATCTGGCTGACTTCATTGGCACTATCGATAATCATTTGCCTAAGTCAAAATTCTTTCAATTTCTATGAAATACTTCCTGGACCCTAAAAAAACTTAACTCGTTCATCACCACTAGAGGCAGCCACTACCATTTTTACTGATGGATCCAGTAATGGGAAGGCAAGGAATGTAGGACCAAAAGATGAAGTCATTTCTACTCCATACACTTCTGCTCAAAAAACCTAGTTGTTTGCTGTTATCTCTGCATTACAGGATTTTGATCAGCCTCTTAATATTGTCTCTGACTCAGCTTATGTAGTCCATGCCACTAAGGCAATAGAAACAGCTACCATCAAAAATATTACTGACACTAATATATTTTCCTTGTTCTCTTTGTTACAAAAAACTACCAGAAACTGAAACCACCCTTTTTTCATCACTCACATTCGTTCTCATACTAATTTACCTGGACCTTTATCCAGTGGTAATCATAAAGTTGATACTCTAGTTTCTCTAGCCATTACAGATGCAGAACAATTTCATCAACTCACTCATACTAATGCCTCAGGTCTTAAACATAAATATTCTCTCAGTTGGAAACAAGCTAAACAAATTGTACAACACTGTTCTCAATGTCAGGTTCTTGTCTTACCCACACAATCTCCCGGAGTTAATCCCCGAGGCCTTTCTCCTAATGCTATTTGGCAAATGGATGTTACTCAGGTTCCTTCTTTTGGAAAATTAGCTTATGTGCATGTCACTGTTGACACCTTTTCCAATTTCATCTGGGCTACCTGTCAAACTAGAGAAGCCATTTCTCATGTTAAAAAACATATGTTTTCATGTTTTGTGGTTATGGAAATTCCTAGTGAGCTCAAAACAGACAACGGTCCAGCCTATTGCAGTAAAGCTTTTAAAAATTTTCCTGATCAGTGGCATATTAAACATGTTACTGGTATTCCTTATAACCCACAAGGCCAAGCTATTGTAGAAAAAAGTAACAGAACTTTAAAATTACAATTACTTAAACAAAAAGAGGGGGATAAGGAGTTGTCTACCCACCACATACAACTAAACTTGGCATTGCTCACATTAAATTTTCTTAATATTCCTAAATCTAGTTCTGTTACTGCTGCCAAAAAAACATTTCTCTGGTAACCATCCCACAGTAAACCAAGGAAGGGAAGTATGGTAGAAAGATGTTCAATCTACTATATGTTCAAAAGTTTCTATTTTAATGTGGGGAAGAGGCTATGCTTGTGTTTCCCCAGGTGAATATCAATCTCCTGTTTGGATTCCTACTAGACACCTGAAATTGTGTCCTGAAGATGCATGCAAAAAGGAGACGGAGAAATTTGCTGAGAAAACACCACAGCAGGAAACACCTAACACATCCAACCATCAAAAAGAAAAAAATAACCATGCTAACTCCTTTACAACAGAGAACCCAGTCAGTCATCCTGAACAACTCGTCTCCAGCGATCCAGATCTCGCTCAACCTCTGTCTCCTCCTGATGACACTGATCCTTCTACCCTCTGTCACTCCACAGACTGTTAAAAACTATATATATTGGGCCTATATTCCTTTTCCTCCTCTTATTTGAGCTATGACATGGATGGACGCTCCTATCGAGGTCTATGTTAATGATAGTATTTGGATGCCTGGTTCTGTAGATGATTGTTGTTCTGCCCAACCTGCAGAAGAAGGAACCCCTTTCAATATCACTTTAGGTTTTAGGTATCCACCTTTGTGCCTGGGACCCACTAACGGATGTCTCTCATTAGATATTCAAACTTGGGCAGTCACACTACCATCTGGTCACTCTGTCCCTCCTTTGGGACACTTGGTATCAGGCTCTCATTAAAACCTCTAAGGCAGATCAAAATAGGAATCGCTGATTATATTCACACATCCCAATATAAGCCTTTAGGACCTGCGTGTCCTCTCAACTTGTCTTCAAATGCTGAAAAATTAATATGGAAGGATTGTGTTAGTTCAGAAGGAACTGTGTTATTTAATTCTTCTCACTACAGCATTGTTGATTGGGCCCCTAAAGGTCATATTACTAATGATTGCTCTCAAGGTCACAGAGATTGTCAACATTTTCTCTATGATATTACCTTTCAAAACAATAGTGACAACCCTCCCCTACTATATCGTAGATTTAACTCCTTTTTTCCTTTTAAGTAGAAAGGGGCAGGGGCTGCCCCTCCAAAGCCAAGGCTGGTTGTTCCCCACTTAGGACCTGAACATTCAGAATTATGGAGATTAACCATAGCTATGACTGGTATGAGAGTTTGGGCTGGAGAAAGTATTATAAGTAAATTCACTTTGTCACCTCAAAAACTAAGACAACAGATTAACTTATACTACTATTTCCACACAGCCAAAAATATCACTATGGCAATCATCAAAAGGTCAATTCAAAGCTGGGACAGTAAAGATTATGAGGACTTATACCCCCCCCATTGCTAATGTCCCCCCACCACCTCTCATACAACCTATTCCCTCCACCCCACAATCACAAAAAAGAGTACCATCCCAAAATATATACACTATCTATATGGAATCCAACAAGACTATACCACTTAAAAGTTGTGTTAAACCACCATATATGTTATTAGTAGGAAAGATCCATGTTAGTTCAAAAACCAACATAATTACATGTGTTGTTACTTGTATGCTTGTATTGACTCATCCTTTAATCAATATCATAGTATTTTAATAGTCAGAGCCAGAGAAGGTATGTGGCTCCCTGTAGCCTTACATAGGCCTTGGGAATCTTCCCCTTCTCTCCATGTTATTAACAATATTCTACAAAAAATTTTTAGAAAGAGTAAACGATTTATTTTTACATTAATTGCAGTAATAATGGGCTTGATTGCTGTTACTGCGACTGCTGCTACTGCTGGAATTGCATTACATCAATCTATTCAAACTGTTCATTTTGTGGATAAATGGCAAAAAAAATTCTACTCAGATGTGGAATTCTCAGTCAGGTATTGATCAAAAATTGGTCAATCAAATTAATGATCTAAGACAAACTGTTATATGAATGGGAGATAGAATTATGAGTTTAGAACATAGATTACAAATGCAATGTGATTGGAATACTTCTGATTTTTGTATAACTGTTTCAATATAATGAGTCTGTTCACAATTGGGAATCAGTAAAATGCCATTTACAAGGAAGTGAAGACAATTTAAGTTTAGACATAAGCAAGCTAAAAGAACAGATTTTTGAGGCCTCTCAAGCACACTTAACTGCTTTACCTGGTGCTGAAGTTTTAGATGGTATCTCTGAGGGGTTATCTAATCTCAACCCCATTCAATGGGTAAAATCTTCGGAAGGATCCACTATCGTTAATTTTGTTCTGAGTACAATTTGTGCCATTGGTTTTTGTTCATGTGTAAAATTGGAAAAAATTTTCTTCAATCCAATCATGATCAGTGCCAAGCTATGATTGCTATGGTTCATTTAAATCAGAGAAAAGGGAGAGATGTAGGGAGACCCCCTGAAACTATTGCTACAGAATAAAACATGAAATGCTCCTGGTTATTGTAAATACAAAATTGCATACAGGATTGTGTGAAGACAACGCCAGGTTGGGCTGCCAGAATGAGCCTACAGTGTATGATGTTCTTCCCCCTGCAGAGAGCCTATGAACAGACGTGCAGTCAGGGAGGTTTCACATCACCAAGATTCCTATCCCAGAAAAGCAGATGTTCATAGCTCTGGGAATGGAATGTGACCCTTGTGGAGAGCCTATAAATGGACGCATGAGGGGTGCCTGTTCATATGGATAAGATAGGGCTATAAATGCTTTCATCTTGCCACGGCTCTTCTAGGCCTCTTTAGGGTTAAGGCATACTCCCTTCTGAGAATTTCTGGTCTAACTGGTTGTCTAGCTTCACATCCTGTTTCTACGGATTATTTGTAACCAGTTTTTGCTGCAACTGTTACTGCTGATTAATATCTTGCTAATCATAGGTTATAGAAAGACTGTGTTTCTGTTTTAAGGCTCTGTTAGAAATTACTGATGCACATACTATATTGTAAATTCTTATCTCTGTATACTGTACTTATGCATACAGAAGTTATGTTAAAGAATTACTTCATCCCCATGTGACCATCTCACCTCATAATCAAATGACCCTAAATCCCTCACTAACCTACCCACGCCCTCACTAAACTTAATAATAAATGCTGGTATATACAGTGCATTGGCGGCATCACGGGACCAGAAGGTGGTGACCCCCCCGGACCCAGCTTTCACTATCTTGTGGGTGTCTATTATTTCTTGACCTGCCGATCCACCTGGGAACAAAGAAAGAGCCCCGTTGCATTGCGGGCTGCTGGCCAGATCCCGCAATAATAAATAAATAATTCAGTATTATTTAGTGACTATAATGTTGTTTTGTTTAAAGTTGTGTAGTCTAATGTTAGTAGAGCAACACCATATGGTTGGTTTTTTCCTGATATATCCTTTTCCATTCTTTAATTTTCAGTCTTTGCATATTACATGTTTTAGATGTATCTTTCATAGAAAGCATGAAGCTAGATTTTTTCATAGTGTGACAGCCTGTGCTTTTTAACTGTAATTCTAATCACTATTTATTGACAATGATTATATATTTGCACATTTTTATCTAACCTTTTTATTTTAATTTTTACCCCACTTTCTATGTTTGTTTCTTCTATTTCCTTACCTATATAAAAATTAATATCTATATATTTCTTTAAGCAAAACAAAAACTTTAACATTTTCTAAATATCTCTAGTTTTGCCTTTTCCTCTTTTAAATGTGCATGATTTTATATTAAGTAGGTATTTTCATCCTAGGCTATCATGAAAATATATATATTTTTCTTTTGTGGAAAAATGCCATACATTTTTAAATAACAATTTTACCAAGGTATCTTAAAACTCTTAATTTTTTTTATGAAAAAATATGCAGCATTGTCAGTATATTTTTTAGAAGTTCCTTCAAAAGTTATTTCGATGAAGGCTTTTATGTAGTATAACTTCAGAGGTTTAAGTAGCTGAATATATGATTGCTCGAACATTGAAATATCAACATGGAAGATAAATCGTTCTAAATCCAAGTTATATGCCTTCAATATGTTAAAAATATGACTCCATTGTCCTTTTGTATACAATGTTGCTATAATGAAGACTGCTGTTCATCTTCGAATATGTTTTGCTCCTTCAGGAGTCTTAAATTTTTCCTACTAAGTACTGCACTTTATTATAACATGTCTGGATGTCAACTTTTTCTTGTCTCTCCTGTTTAACACTCTGTGCCTTGTTCATCTGAGGCCATTTATTTTTCTTTAATTCTGTCATGTTCATCTACCTTATGTTTTCAATATTTGCTACTCTTTATTTTAATAATTTCCTCACTACAATTTATATTAGCTGTATCGTACTAGATCTACTTCTATAATCTATGTGTCTTAACATTTTCCTTCTTTAAAAAAAAATTGTAATTGTTCTACACTTCATTCCAAGAGAGCTCCTTAGACTGTTATTTTAACTCCTTAATTTATCTTTCACCCTCACCCATTCTATTTATTATATGTATTGCATTATTTATTTTAACTATTATAGTTTTATATCTAATATTTTTGTTAATTCTTAAAATTACTTTTTTATATTGAGAATATATTATTGATATATCTTCCCCTGGAGAGATAAAGAGTGGATTGAACTACTAAGCATGACAGTAGTCTAAAGCAAAGTTTGGCTTATGGTAGCAATTGTAAAATAGATAACAGATATGTCTTTTAAGCTTTCCTCTTGTAGCACTCTGCTATTAGCTTGAAATCATGCCTGCATCCTCACTAGAGAAATTAAGGAGATTGATCCTATGTTGGTAAAGGTGACTATGAGAACAATACAAAGCCTGTGCAAAAATTCTACTTGGGTGAGGTACTGATTAAAACAACCATTATAACTATCTGGGCAGTCATTCTTCGGCCCTTCCATCTGGAAACTCCTGGGGCTCTCACGTAACGAACTAGAAGGACAACCTCCTTCGAGTGCTATTTCTTCCAGTGAAAAGCCCTCATCTAAGGAGATGCTTAGTGGAGAGATGAATGGCAAACATTACCCATTCTAATGTGGAACCCAGTGCCTTCTGCCTTAAGGGTTATCGCCTCCCTTTATCCTGGATCTCACTAGGGGTAAATAATATTGTTAAGTGCACAATTTTTTAAATTGAAATTACAGACAAGGTGATGATCAACAAAGTTGGTACTTTGAAAGAGTAATATATTAGACAAACATCTGATAAAATCTCATGAAGTAAGACAGAATAGAGGGAAGCCATGGATAAATTGTATTTTGAATGCCAAAAGGGACATAAGTACAGAAATAGAAAATATTTTTTAAATAAGAGAAAACTACTACTAATTTTATGCCAATATAGTTAAATACTTAAGAGACACATTTCTAAAAATTAATGTTTATCAACTTACAGAAAAAATAATAGAAAGTCAAGTAGTTTTATAAATTTTTTATAAAGAAAACACCTGATAGTTTTATAGGCAAATTCCACCAAATTTCCACGAAAAGATCATTTTAATTCTATGACTACTTTTCAAAAAAAATAGATAAAATAAATATTTTCTTACTTATTTAATGAATCCAGGATAATCCTGATACAAAACTGAAAAAGCACATTATAAGAAAGAAAATGTTACAGGAAACTGTGATGCAGAAAACTGTATCAACACTATTGAGATTAAAAACAAAAACAACACTATTGAGATTAAAAACAAAAAAAAATTGGAAGATTCAATGTTATAAAAATGTCAATTCTCCCAAAACTGATCTATGAATTCAGTGCAATGCCAAACAAAACCCTATTAAATTTTCATTTTGGGTGCTGGGGTATAAATTGATAAGCTGATCCTAAAATTTGTATGTGAATGCAAATCAACTAAAAATATCCATGAAACTCAAGAAAAACGAAGTGAGTTAAAATTAATTCCTATGTTCCATATCAAGCTTATAAAAATATAACAATTAGGTCAGTGAGGTATCGATGCAAAAGAACGAACAAATATAGGAAAGAAATCAAATAAGGAGCCCAAGAACAAATCTCCAACATACCTGACACTAGATAATTGAAAAAAGTCACTTTAGAGTAAAATAACTCATATTAAGTAATAAGAACGTATGCAACCCACTTATAAACAAACAAAAGAAATGGCCAAGAGACTTTAACACACAATTTACAAACCGGGATAGCCAAACAGCCAGAAAGTATATTAAAGGGTTTCCAACCATAGTAGTAACCAGGGAATTAAATTAAATCAAATTAAAACCACAATGAACCATTCCAGTTTGGGTAAGATGAAGCATACTCTAGCCTGTCTCCCTCCATGAACACAGGTATAAAATCTTGTCAGAATGCATGAAGCAGCTGTTTGAAGGCACAGAAAATTAAATAGCAGCGGAAGAACTGGGGGAGAAGACCAGAATCAAAGTGTCACTGAATTGGCAGTATTCAATATTGTTTTCTTTCAATATACCCTGACCTGAACTCAAAGCTCCAGTGCCCCCAAAAATTAGCACTGGGATACAAATGGATAATATATCTAGCTCTAGTTTGAGGGGCTGGAAAAGGAACTTCTAATGTTCAGTAAGAGAGCAGCATTATGTGTTTTGTTTGTTGTTTGTTTTTTGTTTTTGTTTTTTGTTTTTTTCTCTTTCTCTCATCTCTTCATTGTCTGGCCCCACAGTTTCCAAGAAGTTCCATGGTCATGGTGGTGGTGGTGATGTTGGCAATGACTGGTAGAAAGAGCCCCACAGGAACCAAAACTCTGAAAGTTTCTTTCTAGTTGGTGAAGTAGGGGTTTCCAGAAGGTGGGACCAACCCCATTGCTTTTTTTCTCTGTCCGTCCTCTCATTGCTTGACCCAGATGTGAGCACAGTTGTGTAATTACAAAGCAGAAAGGCATAGTTAAACCCTCAACTTCTTGCCAGAAGACCAAAAAATAAAATAAAGTACTTGATGACCTATAGTAAAAGTAGTAGCAATGTAGTAAAATGTATGACAACACTGCAAAAAGGATGTGAAGAATTGGGAATGTACTGTTGTATGTGAAGTGAAGCAGGATGTGATATTATGATATAAGAAAGTGTATTGGGTCTTTGTGCCAGTTCCTAACACAAGAACTTCTAAAACACTTGGAAATGTGTAAGTGACAGGGGTGACAGGAATACCTTTTGTTACTCTTAATAAGCTTCCTTCAGCCATACTGGATTTTATGCTAATGAAGTGACTTTTGGTGGACCCATAGATAGCTTCATATGCAAACGGGCTGCTCAAGGACCAACCATGTAGTTAGAGGGTTGGAACTTTCAGCCCTATCCCCTGATCTCCCAGAAGTGGAGAGGATCTGGAGATTGAGTAATCACCAAAAGCCAATGATTTAATCATTCGTGCCTACATAAAGAAATATCCGTTAAAAATCCCTAGCCAATAAAATTTGGATAGCTTCTAGTCTGGTGAACATACTGAGGTACTGAAAGAGTGACATGCCTAAAAAGGACATAAAAGCACCTCTTCCCATATACCCTGCCCTATGCATCTCTTCCATTCGACTGTTTCTGACTGATATCCTTTAAAATAAGAACTGTTAATAGTAAATTGTTAATACTAAAAGAACTGTTAATAGTAAATAAATAGTAAATAGTAAATAAATGATAAGAACTGTTAATAGGAAATAAAATAGTAAATAAAGCACTCTCCTCAGTTCTGTGAGCCATTCTAGCCAATTACAGAACCTGAGGAAGGGGTTGTGCACCCCTGACTTATAGTTGGTCAGAAATATGGGTTGCTGAGACTTGTGACTGACATCTGAAGTGGGGACAGTCTTGTGGGATTGAACCCTTAACAATGTGGGATTTGTGCTAACTCCAGGTAGTGTCTACATTGAATTGATTGATTTGCAGGACATTGAGTTGGGTCAAGGGAGTTGAAAAATTGATTGGTGTGAGGAAAACCCTACACATTTCACGTCAGAAGTATTGTGAGTACAAACAGTTTAGACAGTATATTATTCGAAGATAGATTGTGACTAATTAAAGACATAATTATATACATATATGCACTCACACTAATGAGACAGTAGTGAAGATAAAACAATCATGAAACATAAATAATCCAAAATTAGAAGAAAGTAATTAGAACAAAGAGGAAAAGGAAAAAAATCTAGCAAGATGGCATGATTTCATCTAATGATATCCATAATTACATTAAATATAAAAGACTTCAACACTAATCGAAACAAAGTTTGGATCTAAAGACCAATCAAAAGAAAGATTGGATAAAAAGTGAGACTCACATACCTGCTGTTTACAAGAAACTCACATTAAAGAGAAAACAGATAGGTTAAAAGTATAGAACAAGATGCACCATGCAAACACTAATCAAAGGGGAGCAGGTGTATTTGTCTTAATAAAAGGCAAAGTAGACTTGAGAACAAAGGATTTGCCAGGGCATTAAGATAGATATTACATACTCATAACAAGGCCAATTCATTTATAATATCCTAAATGTGCATCCATCTAATAGCAGAGCTTAAAAATGAAGCAAAACTGATAAAATTTAAAGCAGAATAGATAATCTACAATTACAATTGTAGACTTTATCACTCTTATCTCAGTAATCGGTACAGCAAGTAGACGGAAAATCAGCATGCAGAAGACATGAATAAGACTATGCACCAACTTGACCTAGTTAATATTTATTGGATACTTCATCCAACAACATCAGAAAATACAATCTTAAACTGTACATCAATTACCAAGATAGCCCATATACTAGGCCTTTAAAAAGGCCTCACAGATTTTTAAATGACTTACATCATACAAAATATGTTCTCTTATCATAATGGAATTAAACTAGAAATCAATAACAAAAAGATATATGAAAATTTTCCAAATATTAGGAAATTAAATAGCATACTTCTAATGAACTCAAGTCAAAGAATCAAAAAGGAAATTAGAAAATATTCTCTTTTTTTGACTGAGTTGTGATTACATGGAATTTTATGTCACAAAAATTTATCATGTACACATTTTGTTTGTTGTACTTTTCTATATGTATATTATACTTCTCAACACAGTGAAATAAGAACTATAATGGACAAATGTCTAGAAAAATGTAATTTAGCAAAATAGAGTCAAGATGAAATAGAAAGAGAAGTTGGAGCAAGACTGGAGCTGCAGTAGGCAGCCTAGTTGGGTAAATTCCACAAGCCCCCAACCAGTCAAAGAAAATGATATAGCAAAGAAAAAAATCCACGGACAACATTTCAACAAAACTATATGACATGTTATCTCCATAGATTCCAAAATACAAGTGGGTGCCATCAAATTTCAACAGTAATAATAAAATGTGTGGCATCAGCAAAGTTCCCAACAATGAAAGCAAAGGAAAAGCAAAATGACTTTTGGAATCCCATATATTGAATTGTTGGCAGGTAGTCATCTCTGCAGCAGAGTCCCTGCTCAATAAAGCTCAGCAGGCCAATCTGCGAAGAGCAGACAAATCTAGAAAAAGGTTAAGTGAGAGTGAGGGGAACCCAAAATTCAGGTGGTGCTGGAGGGATATGGGTTTATGAACTTTTGAAACTAACCAACTGAAGTTCTCTCAACCTAGAATGAGCAAAACAGGGACAACAGTGGCTAAGGGATGGTACGGATAAAAACTGGAGGAGAGCAGAGGAGACACATCTCAGAAAGGTCATATTTTTAGCACTTCACAATAAGAACAGAAGAGGGAGCTCTAGAACCATGAAACTAGGAGCGTCTCCTGACCCATACTTCCTTACTAATAATAGTTTAGGAAAATCCATCTTACTTAGTACTTGAGCAGCAGAAAATGGTGGCAGTTAAATCTCAAAGTATGTCACACAGTTTTGTAAAAATCCACCTTTTAAAAAGGCAAAAGAAACCTTTATCAAACGAAGGCTTTTATTAAGTGTTAACAATGTATCGTTACAAGATTATGTGACACATAAGAGACTAAGATGATGTTTTATGTGGCACTTATTAGCATCTATTGTTCTTTAGTTTTGATTAAGAAATAATTTTATGCCAATATAACTACCATAATATACATAAAACTCAGAGTCCTGGAATTTTTGCTTGGTGATTTCTTGTAGTTAAAATGCATCGCTGGGTCAAATAAAATATCTTAAAACACTTAAAGAAACTTTTGGTAATAGCAGAGAAGATAGAAGATGTTGCACAGTGATGGATGACAACATAAACCTAGATCTATTAAATTCAGGAGCTTGCATCATTAATGTCAGTAATTATTTCAAGCAGTAACTGCCCAGAGGAAAAGTGGTCTGTGCTGCTGCAGAAAACAGCAGAGCAATAGCTTTTGGCCATTGCACAGATTTACAACACTATAAAAACTCATTAGTTTGGGCTTTCCCATTCTTTCTTCAAACACCTATGGTGAGTATAATGAAATTGGACTAAATAGCCAAAAGAAAGAGGCACATGGTTTTACAAGTGGTAGTTATGGGTAGAGTTTAGGTTCTGATTGAATACGAAGACTTTTGATACTGTTTCTAACTGGGCCCTAACTGAGTTCCCATTTTTGAAGATCCAGTTCTGAAACTTTCAGCCTACATTTTACTTTGCTTTTCAATTTCACTAGTTGGTGACTCTTTATTAAAAAAAGCATTTGTTTTTGTTAACTGTACAAATATTTGTCTGTCTAGTATAATTGCAGGAATTTATGTAACTGCCAAAGTAAGTCCTTTCAAAATGGAAGTTTGAGATAATTATATAGACTCAGATATTAAAAATATGTACTTTTAATAGTATCAGCAGTAATATTTTCAACTGAGAAGTGATTCCATTAAAACATAACAAAACATGATAAATCTATTAATAAAAACTCTGAAATAAGACTGTTACACAGTGTTTGATAATTTATTAAATTAACTTTTTTACTGTTTTACATACTTGAATCCAATTTTCCTCCTAGCTATTAAAAGAAAAATCATATTTCAAATAAAACAGAAGCAAAATCTTTTGGCTTGTACTATTACAGTAGTCTCTTCATCTAATCTCCTCACCTCTGCTCCTTTTCTTACTCTGACCATCACCTGTTCTATTTCCAATATAAAATACCTTCCTGTCATATTTCTCATTCCTCTTTTCAAAATCCCATCAATATAATAGCAAGTGGGTTAAAAGATTTAATCCATAACAGCATTGAGGATTGAAGTTAGAAATATCAGAAGACCTAAGATCATGATGAATTTATGCAACAGGGGATAAAGGGACTGTGTTGACAGATAAGCCAGGGCTGGAGGTAGATCTTGAATAGATACAGAGAAAGATGGATCAAAGACAAAAGCTGTTCCTGGTATGAAGGACAGGTGAGGGAACTGTGGCATAAATCAAGGTTGAGTACTTTCTGGAAACACAGAATATTATACTTAGAAAGAGCTAGTGCTCCTGGGTTGGGGCCTAGGGAGCATGGGTGAATGCATAGCTAATCTATCTGCTTGGTTTACATATACACAAAGTAAAATCTGCCATGGACAAGCTTAATACATATTTGTTGAACAAATTAATAAATGAATGCAGAGATATTATTTCTATTACACACCAGTCATGAGGAAAATCAATGGCCTAAGCTGTTATCCTGGAAACACTGAGCTCCAGACCCACAGTTAGAAAAATTTTAACTCCTCCAACTCCTCCCAAGAGACTAGAAAGGTTAGAAGGGAAAAAATACCCAGTGGCAACTTTTCCAAGGGTTCACACTATCTCAATTCCCAATATCAACTCACTATTGCTCCCATACCTTACATTTCCCAGCCTCAACCATTACTGCAGTTTATGACTCCTCTCCAGTTGCTCCTAATTACTCAGTCAGGTGAGCGTTACCATCCCTGCTCCAGCTTATCACCTAGGAGCCATAGCTCCTTCCACCCGACAGAGAAATTTCTCTCTGTGTGACAATGATTTCAATCCACGTTAGATAATTGGATTTCTAAGTGATAAAATTCATTCTACCCACAGTAGCCATATTCTTTTAGGTTAAGTTGCATTTGTCAAGGAGCAGGCTAAAGAGTTCTTTGTGTGACACGCCCCTGCCTCCCATGTTTAGACTTACTCTAAAGCAATTACTTTGTCCCCTTGAGAGTGTACTGAAACTTGAGCTGTGTTTTGCCTTCTTTCCCCTGCCATAGTAAGAGACTCTGCCCTGGTGTGGACCAACCATTATTACCCATGTCCCTTAATCCTGATATTTGCTCATACAATCATCAATTACTGGCTTTCCTTGACTCTTCCAAATTGTCTAGGGAATCTTATGCACAAAGGAACCCAGTGGTCTGCTGAGATGACCAAGAATTCTTGAAATGAATGGTCCTGTAAGGTAAACTAAATTGTAATTATTATAATTATATATTCAATACATTTAGAAGTTTTTCATTTGAAAACCATACTGGCTATATTTTGTTAATCACTAGAATTATTTTAGCAACAATTATTTCTTATAATTTAAAAGCAATGGAGTATAATATTATGAAGTTATTAGACTGGCTTACTCACATGAAGATATCAGTCCTCTATCTTTTTGGTTATATCATGTTATTTTGACTTCACATTCCTCACTTTCTTCATTTACTTTACATATCTAATTTTTTCACTGTGTTCATTGAGAATCTCAAGTCAAGATGATCTTACGATAGCTCTCAGTGGTTTGAGCATCAATAAGTCAAAACGGGAGATTTTACAGCTTTAAAAGTTGAAAGAATTTCTGTGATAAAGAAACTTGATCCCCCAAAATAATGAATTACAGTTGTAAATTTTCTATTTCTTGACATTTGTATTCCACTGCTAAAGATTTTACTTTCTATTTTTAATAGTTTTTGTGTTTCCTTCCATGCAAATCAGAATCCCTAGTTTTATTTTTCATTTTTTCTTTTGTGTTCATGTAACAATTTGCTGACACAGAAACATCTACAATGTATATGCATACAGGTTTTGTTTAACAAAAAATAGTCTTATACACATACTTTTGTGTTTTCTTGCTCTCTCTTCATGTGACATGCAGGCTCTCTTCTGCCTTCCACCATAATTGTAAGCTTCCTAAAGTCCTCACCAGAAGCACATGCTGGCAGTATGCTTTATGTATAGCCTAACTAACTATAAGAGAAATAAACCTCTTTTCTTTATAATTTACCCAGCCTTAGATATTTCTTTATAGCAACACAAATGGACTAACACACTTGGTTTGTGCATTCAACAATATGGGGATCCCATGAAGTGGGATAAAACTCTTAGGTCATTTGCTTTAATGGATGTGCCATGATTTAGTCAGCTCTTTTCCCATTCATTGATGGGCATTCATTTTGTTTTCAATTTTTCCTGATTACAAACAATGTTGCCATAAATATTTGTTTCAATTTTTGATTTTTTCCTAATTACAAACAATGCTGCCATAAATATTCTGTACCAATATGTTCAGTACTGGTGCTCTTATTTCTGTGGGAGTCAATTCCTAGGGGGAAGATTGCTGAATCTAAAGGTACGTGTATTTTTAATTTTAATACAGGTTGCCAGATTGCTTTCCAACACTTTGCTTCTCTGCCAACTATACATAAAAGTACTGCTCTAGGTTTCCCTTCTTTTAAAGTACAGATTTTTAAATTTCTGTCTTAGCAAATTTCAAATGTTCAATATATTAGAAGGATTATTACTGATAATACCGCTTTCCATTAAGCACTGTTCAATATGAATTTTATGAATCCAAGCACTATAGTTTCTCTTCATTTTCTACCCTTACCTGTATTGGTAATTTTGTCATCAAATAAAACAAAATAACCTAGACAGATGGCCTTTCCTACTATTTTCCTGAGAAGCTAATATCATTAAAACTCAATTTACTCCCAAAGTTACTGTAATGGTTTCAAATCTTGCCTTGCAGTGTTTGAGTAAAGAATTGCTCCCCTCTCTACCTCTATGCTAACAATAATTTTACTGATGATTAGTTTTATTTATACTGAAACTAAAGAGAATGGGAGTAAGAAAGCAGATAATAACACTTCAGTCATAGTGGATTCTCAATATAAGGGATGCTAATGAGCAGCAGTTTTTTAATATTGTTGATATCCAAAGGCAAACTGCTTGAGGACAGTCTTAATTCCTGTGTGTCATTTTTGAAGTGTCAAATATTCATTAAGTACTGGTTAATTATGATTATAGACCAGATTCAAAAAGTTCTCTTTTATTTCACTAATATATCTGTAGAAAAAGAGGTAGCTCAGGACTATCACATTCTCACAAACTATCTTAAAATAACGTTTTCTTATTTAAATGGAATGTACATGTGTACTTATAAAATAGGTGACATTTCCACTGATAACACAATAAAAATATTGTTCCATCAGTATTCCACATTGTCTACAACTCTCACCAAGATTCCTTTTAATGAGGAAGGCAAAGGCAATTCATATTTTAGTATCTACTGTGCCCACAGCCCTTACTGTTTTATAATCTCATTTAATAAGTTTATTTTGAAAATGCCAGTGGAATCTGGGAAGATCATCTGAAACTTTTATCAGCCATCTGTGCCTCACTGGAAATTAAGCGTCAGTACCATAGCACAGAATATTAGAACCAATAGTTAGACAAGATGATCCCAATAAGTCATGTAGGTCAGTAACTCTTGTTTTACACCGGAAGAAACTGAGGCCTACAAACATTCAGGTGCTAAGATGAAAAGGTTAGTTGTTCACAGTAGCAAGACTAGAATACACATTTATTGACATTCTGTCTTAGTGTTCTTCTCTGCACTATCTAATATGATTAAACCTGAAAGGAGATTAAAGTTGAGTAAAGCTCTAGACTGCAGAATGTAAGAACCGGGGTGTATTGGAAGAAGAATGGAAAGAAATCAATTGGTTCCCTAAGGAAAATTAATGGCAAATAAAGAGAAGGTAGGTGGGTGATGGAGAAGGGGTACTGATAAATTCCTTACAGAGCGGTTTTGTCAGGGCCATCACGGCAGCTACACAGCATTTTAAAACAGCATTAAACCTATTGTCAAGATCCTCTCACACAGTAAAAATAGTATGGATGGGAGCCTTTCAAGGTTATATCCTTTCATCTACTCTCTAAAGCTGTTTTATAATAGTCAAGAGGATTCTGTACAGTGCTTTATTTCAGCTTTGCTCTCATTAAGGACTCATAAACTTAATTACTAAATATTCCTTAAGAAACACAGCTTGAAATAATTACTTCATTAGAGAAATTTAGCAGTGTTCATTCTAACTCTCTTGAATAGATTCTTATTTTAGAGTTGCTGAAGGTTTTACTTGTCCTTTTATTCTAAATGCAAGCCTTTTCACCTTCATGTCGCTCATAGAACTGCATTTCAAATACCATGTAAGGAGAAATTTTTAAAATACTACATGATGTCATTTTGAAGGCTATTCCAAATTAGCATGAACTACAGCTTAAAAAGTTCTAGATACATGTATTGTTGGTAAATATTATATAATATATGGTAAAATAAGAAAATGAAAAGTTGGTTTTAAAAGAAATTGTGTTTCACTGTGGCGATTCCTTAAAGAACTAAAAGTAGCAATCTCATTACTAGTTACCTACCCAGAGGAAAATAAGTCATTATACAAAAAAGATACTTGCACATTTATAGCAGCACAATTTGCAATAGCAAAAATGTGGAACCAACCCAAATGCCCATCTATGAATGAGTGGATAGGGAAAATGTAATATATATATATATATACACACACACACACACATATATATATATACACACACATATATATATACACACATATATATACACATATATATATACACACACACACACACACACACACACACACACACACTATGGAATACAACTCAGCCATGAAAAGGAATGAAATAATGGCATTCACAGCAACCTGTATGGGATTGGAGACTATCATTCTAAGAGAAGTAATTCAGGAATGGAAAGTCAAACATCATATGCTCTCACTCATAAGTGGGAACTAAGCTCTGAGGAAGCAAAGGCATAAGAATGATACAATGGATTTGGGGACTCGCCGGAAAGGGTAGAAGGGGGATGAAGGACAAAAGACTACACATTGGGTACAGTATACATTGCTTGGGTTATGGGTGCACCAAAATCTTAGAAATCACCACTAAAGAACTTACTTATGTAACCAAACACCACCTGTTCCCCAAACTAAAATATTTTCTTGAAATTAAAAAAAGAAAAAAAATGTTTTTGACTATGGCATTTTACTCATAATAAAAATAATTATTTAATACCACTTGTCAAAAAAATAAACTGATTGTTAAACCTGAAAATTCTCTAAAGAGAATTAAATAAATCAAGTTAGGTCTAAAATTAGCTACTGGAATATTAAAAGATAGTTGTTTTAAGTTTCAAGGTGAATTGCTGCATGTTACTCCTTTGCTGAAAAATCTTCAGTATTTACTTAGCCTGCAGGAGAGAGTCTAAATTACTTGACCAATAAGCTTATCTTCTAGTATTTTTACTTAAACAAATCTCCACCCTAGTCACAGGACTTTACTCAAGCTCCTTTCATTGCTCCTCTACAGCCTCACTGTCTTCAAGCTATTCTCAATATTCCCTCTCCGCCTCCATCCTGTGTGCTCCTCACTGTTTCGCTTTATTCCTATCCATTCCACATGAGACAATTAAAATTCTGTTTCTCATTTGATTACTCAGCTCAAAGTAATGTCTCCTACCTCGAATATTCCTATCACCAAATGCCCTTGATATACAGCTCAGGATATACAAAGTATGAAATTGTACCCTTACCTTTTGTGCTGCACATGTTTTATCACTCTGAAGCATACTATAAACTCCTTGCAAGTAGAGATCATCTTATATTTGATGTCCTAACAGAGTAGACTCAGATACTGTTGATAGATTGAAATTAGAGCTTATTATCAAGGGATCCTATAATACGAAGGGTATGCATGTAATTTTCATGTGGAACATATTTTCGAGTTCAATCATTTTTGAGTTTAAATAATCACTGCTTCTAATATCAAAATGAATTTCAAAATTTATCTGCATAGTATGATCACAATTTTGTCCAAATGTAAAGATTAAATTTCAGTTCATGAGAAATATTTTCTGAAATCTGAATACAACATATCTGGGTGGTAGAGTTGTTGGAAAGACAAAATGTACATGCAGATATTTTGAAAACAATAAATCACTATACAAAGGTACAGAGCATACTGTCTTTTCAGTGTTGATGTGTTAGGCACATACTGTCTATTCAGTACCTGTCACTTCTATTTCTTCCCTGTTTTTTGCATTTAGCAATCTGAAGAGAATTGGGCTTTATGAAATCCTGCTGAGCTCATGGCTGAGATATGGCTCCAGTATGGTTGAATCCTAATCAAGTTTTCTTCCCCAGAGTAGGGATGGGGGCAGTTTCTCCAATACTGTTCTTGTGGTAGTGAATAATTCTCACAAGATCTGATGGTTTTATCCAGGATTTCTGCTTTTGCATCTTCCTCATTCTCTCTTTGCCTGCTGCCATCCATGTAAGATGTGACTTGCTCCTCCTTGCCTTCTGCTGTGATTGTGAGGCTTCCCCTAGCCATGTGGAACTGTAAATCCAATTAAACTTCTTTTGTAAATTGCCTAGTCTTGGGTATGTCTTTATCAGCAGCATGAAAATAGACTGATACGGTAAATTAGTACCAGTAGAGTGGGGCGTTGCTGAAAAGATACCTGAAAATGTGGAAGTGATTTCCAAACTGGGTAACAGGCAGAGGTTGTAACAGTTTGGAGAACTCAGAAGAAAATTAAAAAAAAAAAAAACAAAAAAAACTGTGGGAAAAGTTGGAACTTCCTAGAAACTTGTTCAATGGCTTTGCCCAAAATATTGATAGTCATAGGGACAATAAGTTCCAGGCTGAAGTGGTCTCAGATGGAGATGAGGAACTTGTTGGGAACTGAAGCAACTTGTTGGGAACCCAGTGGGAGATAATTGAATCATGGGGGCAGTTTCTCCTATACTGTTCTCATGGTAGTAAGTCTCATGAGATCTGATGGTTTTATCTTGGGTTTCTGCTTTTGCATCTCCCTCATTCTTTCTTTGCTGCCATACATGTAAGATGGGGCTTGCTCCTCCTTGCCTTCCACCATGATTGTGAGGCTTCCTCAGCCACGTGGAACTGTAAGTTACATGACTCTTGTTACGTTTTAGCAAACAGACTGGTGGCATTTTGCCCCTGCCCTAGAGATTTGTGGAACTTTGCATTGAGAGAGATGATTTAGGGTATCTGGTGGAAGAAATTTCTAAGCAGCAAAACATTCAAGAGGTGACTTGGGTGCTGTTAAAAGCATTTCCATTTTAAAGGGGAAACAGAGCATAAAAGTTTTTAAAAATTGCAGCCTGACAACGAGATGGAAAAGAAAATCCCATTTTGTGAGGAGAGATTCAAGCCTGCTGCGGAAATTTCCATAAGTAATGAGGAGCCAAATGTTAATTCCTAAGACAATGGGGAACATGTCTCCAGGGCATGTCAGAAGTCTTCATGGCAGCCCCTCCCATGACAGGTGCAGAGGCCTAGGAGGAAAAAGTGGTTTTCTGGGCAGGGCCTAGGGTCCCTCAGCTGTGTGCAGCCTAGGGAATTGGTGCCCTGTGTCCCAGCTGCTCCACCCATGGCTGAAAGGGGCCAACGTAGAACTCAGACCATGGTTTCAAATGGTGCAAGCCACAGCCTTGGCAGCTCCCATGTGGTGTTGAGCCTGTGGGTGCACAGAAATCAAGGATTGAGGTTTGGGAACATCTGCCTAGATTTCAGAAGATGTAGGGAAATACCTGGATGCTGAGGCAGAGGTGTGCTTCAGGGGCAGGGCCCTCATGGAGAACCTCTGCTAGGGCAGTTCAGAAGGGAGATTTGGGGTCGGAGCCCCCACACAGAGTCCCTGTTGGGGCACTGCCTAGTGGAACTGTGAGAAGAGGATCACCATCCTCTAGACCCCAGAATAGTAGGTCCACTGAGGGCTTGCACTGTGTGCCTGGAAAAACTGCAGGCACTCAATGCCAGCCTGTGAAAGCAGCCAGGAGAGAGGCTGTACCCTGCAGAACCACAGGAGTGGAGCTGCCCAACACCATGGGAACCCACCTCTTGCATCAGTGTGACCCAGATGTGAGACATGGAGTCAAAGAAGATCATTTTGGACCTTTGAGATTTGAGTGCCCCGCTGGATTTTGGACATCCATGGGCCCTGTATCCCCTCTGTTTTGGCTAATGTCTCCCATTTGGAATGGTTGTATTTACCCAATGTCTGTACCCCCATTGTATCTAGAAAATAACTAGCTTGTTTTTGATTTTACAGACTCATAGGGGGAAAGAACTTGCCTTGTCTTAAATGAGACTTTGGACTGTGGACTTTTTGAGTTAATGCTGAAATAAGACTTTGGGGGACTGTTGGGAAGGCATGATTAATTTTGAAATATGAGGACATGAGATTTGAAAGGGGCCAGGGGCAGAATGATATGGTTTGGCTCTGTGTCCCCACCCAAATCTCATCTTGAATTGTACTCCCATAATTCCCACATTCTGTGGGAGGGACCCAGTGGGAGATAATTGAATGGGGGCAGTTTCTCCCATACTATTCTCGTGGCAGTGAATAAGTCTCACGAGATCTGATGGTTTTATCTGGGGTTTCTGCTTTTGCATCTTCCTCATTCTCTCTTTGCTGCCATACATGTAAGATGGGGCTTGCTCCTCCTTGACTTCCACCATGTTTGTGAGGCTTCCTCAGCCACGTGGAACTGTAAGTTAAATAAACCTCTTTCTTTTGTAAATTGCCCAGTCTCAGGTATGTCTTTATCAACAGCGTGAAAATGGGCTAATACAACTCTCTACACTAAATATGCTGCATCTGATCCTCAAACCTAAAACATTTCTATATCTGTGACTAAATAAATCAGGAACTTAATCTGACCTTATCTTACATGTGTGGGTATGTGTAGTTTTCCTGGCAATCCTTAGCCCAACTGAAATATGTTTCTTCTATTTGCACACTAAAGTGCTTTCTAAAATTCCCATTAATTTTCCAGTAAGCAGTAAGTTAATATTCATTGTATGCAAAAGGCTTGGAAAATTTTTCAGTGTACAAATGAGAACCTAAGTGTCAAAATGAAAAAAAAATGATGTAGAAAGAAATTCTAGGCTAAAGCTTATCATATAGAATATTCAAAATACATAACTGTCATCAAATTTGAGTTAATTGATGAGACTGATAGCCTAATGGCAATCTTTAAATGTCTCAGCCTTCACCTACAGAAACAAAGCTTCCTTGATACTATATATAACTGCTAGTCAAATAGTATCTACTATGTCCAAAACTGTTTGCTAATGGGCACAAATATCAATGAAACTTTTAAATTTAATTTGTGCTGGACAGCTTTGCCTCATTCATGCACACTTGAACTCTCATATGAAATCTAATAAGACACTGAATTAAGAATATGACTGCTAGCTAGGCATATCAAAAACTATTCAGAAAAGGGGGCAAACATGGGGAAACTCAAAGATGGTGACAGGGTGTTAATGCTTAGATGAAATAATATGATTTCAAACATTTAATGTAAGATTTATATTTCTTCTTCAGGTCATAGTAGAGGCTTTCCTCTTCACGAATTCAGGGATTTAAGTTTCCAAAGGCACCAAGGAAACAGAGAAGAGAGCTCATAGAGAAGCCAACCTGGTCTTTATTCTTTGGGCTACTCACTTTACAGTGGTTAAGCTGATTAGACACCCTGCAATATTCTTTGCCTAGAAAAAGGAAACTGATTGTTGAAGATTAGTCAGTCTTTACCATACTCATCACTTATTTTAATCAAGAATTTTTTCAACGCAAAATTATTTCATGTCTGAGTGCACAGGCTCATGCCTGTAATCCCAGCACTTTGGGAGGCTGAGGTGGAAGGATTCTTTGAGCCCAAGAGTTCGAGACCAGCCTGAGCAACAGAGCAAGATCCCATCTCTACAAATAATACAAAAATAATTAGCCAGGTGTTACGGCAGGTGCCTGTGATCCCAACTACTCAGGAAGTTAAGGCAGGAGGATTGCTGGAGCCTGGGTAGTCAAGGCTGCAGTGAGCTGTGATCATGCCACTATACTCCAGCCTGGGCAACAGAGTGAGATACCATCAAAAACAAAATCATGTTAGTAAGCAC
This sequence comes from Pan troglodytes, assembly GCF_028858775.2. Lineage (NCBI taxonomy): Eukaryota > Metazoa > Chordata > Mammalia > Primates > Hominidae > Pan > Pan troglodytes. The sequence continues at coordinate 132,957,262 of NC_072403.2, forward strand.
CTCGGTGAGAGTGAGATCCCACACACACACACAAAAATACTCTGAGGAAAATTAAAATAAAAATTTAGACAGTGATGAAGACAATTTGACCAAAAAAGTGTTTTCATTATCTGAGTATTTCCATTAAAACTGTAGATGATTATGTTAGATGTTGTAAGAAAAAGGACTTAAAGATGCTTTTGTAAAAAAAGATGAACTTTGGAATTTTAGGACAGGGCTAAATATAAATGTATTATTAAATAAAGAACAGTTAACACATATTCTGATAGTACATCAATGCTTAAATCTTGCACTAGATGATTAAACTTAAACAGCCAGCATTTTAATGACTGTGTCCCCCAATGTATCTCAAATGCACTCTATTAGCAAACATGACAGTCCAAGTATTTCCATGGCACTTAGCACTTCATGGTGGACTATTGCCAATAGTAGAATATAGGGTGGGAAACATGCCAAAGAAGTTAACTGATTTTAAAGGCTAAAATATTGCTCACATTGAAAATTCAGGGTTTATGTAAGGCTAATTCCCTTGACCCTGTTTAAACTCACCAGATAAGTAAATACATTGTCACCTACTTAAGTAATAACTTTTTCCCTTTATATTATGCAAAAAAGTACGTAAGCCAATTTTGCCACAAAAAACATGTTAGTAAAATTTTATGTCATATAAAATCAAACATTTGTTTTACTTATCACTGGAGAATAGAAAATCACTCAAAAATACATTGCTAATCCATTATACATTGACTTGGTCAACATCAATAAATCTAGAGAAAAAAATAGCCTTTCATTTCAATTGATGCTTGATATGATTTGGCTGTGTCCCCACCCAAATCTCATCGTAAATTGTAGCTCCCACAAGCCCCAGTTATGGTGGGAGGGACCTTTTGGGACGTAATTGAAGCATGGGGGTGGGTTTTTCCCATGCTGTTCTCATAATAGTGAATAGGTCTCATGAGATCTGATGGCTTTATAAAGGAGTTCTTCTGCACATGCTCTCTTGCTTGCTGTCATGTAAGACATGCCTTTGCTTCTCCTTCACCTTCTGTCATTATTGTGATGCCTCCCCAGCCATGTGGAACTGTGAGCCCATTAAACCTCATTTTCTTTATAATTTATGCAGTCTCTGGTATTTCATCATAGCAGTATGAAAATAGACTAATATAGTAAATTGGGACTGGGAGTGGGGCACTGCTGAAAAGATACCCAAAAATGTGAAAGTGACTTTGGAACTGGGGAACCAGCAGAGGTTGGAATCATATGGAGGGCTCAGAAGAAGACAGGAAAATGTAGCAAAGTTTGGAACTTCCTAGAGACTTGGAGGGCTCAGAAGAAGATAAGAAGATGTGGGAAAGTTTGGAGCTTCCTAGAAACTTGTGGAATGGTTTTGGCCAAAAAGTCTAGGCTGAGGTGGTTTCAGATGGAGGTGAGGAACTTGGGAACTGGAGCAAAGGTGATTCTTATTGTGCTTTAGCAAAGAGACTGGCAGCATTTTGCTCCTGCTCCAGAGATCTGTGGAACTTTGAATGTGAGAGAGATGATCTAGGGTACCTGGCAGAAGAAATTTCTAAGTGGCAAAGCATTCAAGAGGAAGCAGAGTATAAAAGGTTGAAAAATTTGCAGGTTGATGATGCAGTAGAAAAGAAAAACCCATTTTCTGGGGAGAAATTCAAGCCAGCTGCAGAAATTTGCTTAAGTAACAAGGAGCAGAATGTTATTCACCAAGAAAATGAGGAAAATGTCTCCAGGGCATGCCAGAGACCTTCACAGCAGCCCCTCCCATCACAGGCCTGGAGGCCTAGGAGGGAAAAATGGTTTCCAGGGCTGGGCCCAGATCCCCCCTGCTGTGCGCAGCCTTGGGATTTGGTAACCAGCATCTCAGCTGTTCCAACCATGGCTAAAAGGGGTCAAGATACATTTCAGGCCATGGCTTCAGAGGGTGCAAGCCCCAAGCCTTGGCAGCTTCCATGTGGTGTTGAGCCTGTGGGTGTACAGAAGTCAAAAATTGAGGTTTGAGAATCTCTGACTAGATTCCAGAGGCTGTAGGAAAACACCTGGATATCCAGGCAGAGGTGTGCTGCAGGGGCAAAGCCCTCATGGAAAACTTCTGCTAGGGCAGTGCAGAGGGAAATGTGGGGTGGGAGCACCCACACAGGGTCTCCACTGGGACACTGCCTAGTGGAGCTGTGCAAAGAGAACCACTGCCCTCCAGACCCCAGAATAGTAGGATCCACTGAGAGCTTGCACCGTGTACCTGGAAAAGCCACAGACAGACATTCAATGCCAGCCTGTTAAAGCAGCTAGGAGTGGGGCTGTACCCTGCAAAGCCAGAGGGGTGGAGCTGTCCAAGGCCATGAAACCCACCTCTTACATCAAGGTGACCTGGATATGAGACATGGAATCAAAGATCATTTTGGAACTTTAAGATTTGACTGCCCTGGTCATGCGCGGTGGCTCACGCCTATAATCCCAGCACTTTGGGAGGCTGAGGCGGGCGGATCACGAGGTCAGGAGATCGAGACCATCCTGGCTAACATGGTAAAACCCTGTCTCTACTACAAATACAAAAAATTAGCCAGGTGTGGTGGCGGGCACCTGCAGACCCAGCTACTCTGGAGGCTGAGGCAAAAGAATGGCATGAACCCGGGAGGTGGAGCTTGCAATGAGCTGTGATCACACCACTGCACTCCAGCCTGGGTGACAGAGTGAGACTCCATCTCAAAAAAAAAAAAAAATTTGACTGCCCCACTGGATTTTGGACTTAACATGGGGCCTGTAGCCCTTTCATTTTGGCCAATTTCTCCCATTTGGAAAGGGTGTATTTACCTAATACCTGTATCTCCATTGTATCTGGGAAGTAATTAATTTGCTTTTAATTTTATAGGCTCATAGGTGGAAGGGACTTGCCTTGTCTTGGATAAGACTTGGGACTTGGACTTTTGGGTTAATAAGACTCTGGGAATGAGTTAAGACTTTGGGAGACTGTTTGGAAGGCATGATTATGTTTGGAAGGCATTATTGTGTTTTGAAATGTGAGTACATGAGATTTGGGAGGGGCTGGGGTAGAATGGTTTGGCTGTGTCCCCACCACATCTCATTTTGAACTGTAGCTCCCATAATCCCACATATTGTGGGAGGCACCCGGTGGGAGGTAACTGAATCATGGGGGTGGGTTTTTCCCATGCTGTTATCATAGTAGTGAATAAGTCTCATGAGATCTGATGGTTTTATAAATGGGAGTTCTCCTACACATGCTCTCTTGCTTGCTGCCATGTAAGATGTGCATTTGCTCCTCCTTCACCTTCTGGTGAAAACCTAAATACTTCATCAAAAAACTATTAGAACTTATAAACAAATTAATTAAAGTTGCAGCATACAAAAATCAGTAGCATTTCTATATGACAATAGAGAACAATCTGAAAATGATATCAAGACAGTAATCTCATTTACAATAGTTAAAAATAAAATAAAATACCTAAGAGTACACTTAACCAAAGAAGTAAAAAATCTCTGGAATGAAAACTATAAAACATTGATGAAAGAAACTGAAGAAGACACAAAAATTGCTAAGATATTCCATGCGCATGGATTTGAAGAATCACAATTGTTAAAGTGTCCATATTACCCAAGGCAATCTACAGATTAAATGCAATGTCTATCAAAATACCAATGACATTCTTCACAGAAATAGAGAAAACAATTGTAAAATTTATATGGACCCACAAAAGATCAAGAATAGCCAAAACTATTCTGAACAATAAGAACGAAACTGGAGGAATCAAATTACCTGACGTCAAATTTTACTACAGAGCTATAGTACCAAAACAGCATGGTACTGGCAAAAAAAAGAGACACATATACCAATGGAACAGATAGAGAACCCATAAACAAATCCACACACCTACAGTGAACTCATTTTCAACAAAGGTGCCAAGAACATACATTGGGGAAAAGACAGTCTCTTCCATAAATGGTGCTGAGAAAACAAGATATCCACATGCAGAAGGATGAAACTAGACCCCTATCTCTCACCATATACAAAAACCATGTCAAAATAGATTAAAGACTTAAAGACCTCTAACTATGAAACTACTAAAATAAAACATTGGACACTGGAGTGGGCTGTACAGGCAACCAATGGAAAAATGCACAAATCAGATCACATCAAATTAAAAAGCTTCTGCACAACAAAGGAAATAAATAACAAAGTGAAGAGACAATCTACATAATGGGAGAAAACATTTGCAAACCAACCATCTGACAAGGGATTAATAAACAGAATACGCAAGGAGCTCAAACAACTCAAGAGGACAAAGTGTGACAATCCAATTTAAAAATGGGCAAAATATCTGAATAGACATTTCTCAAAAGAAGGCATACAAATGGCCAACAGGTATATGAAAAGGGGCTCCATCATTGATCATCAAAGAAATGCAAATCAAAACTACAAAGAGATATCATCTCACCCCAGTTAAAATGGCTTTTATCCAAAAGACAGGCAATAAAAAGGCTGGTGAGGATGTGGAGAAAAGGGAACCCTTGTACTCTTGTGATGGCGGGAAAGTAAATTAGTACAACCACAATATAGAACAGTTTGAAAGTTCCTCATAAAATCAAAAATAGATATAATTTATAATAGCTATAATAGTATATAATTATAATAGCTATAATTGATAGAGTACTTAAAGAAGTTGTCATAAACACAGGCATTCATCATAAGCCTATGAGGCAGGTATACTCTTATGCTCATTTTACCAACAAGTAAATCAAGGCACAGAGGAAATAACTTGCTGATGGCAGAGATGGGATACAAATCCAGATGGCCTTGTCCCCCAGGCTCTCTATCTACCTACTGCATATTTCCCCTCTGCATGACCTCTTCCCCTGTACCTCTAAAAAGTTGATTCTTCCTAAAGTGGATTTGGATTTATATATGTAATCAGGATTCTAAAGCAGATGTTGGCAAACTTCCTGTAAATGGCCAGATAATAAGTATTTTAGGCTTTACAAATCAAGCGGTCTCTCTCAAAACTCTGCCACTGTAGTATGAAAGCAGCCATGGAAAGCAAATTGACATTATGTTCCAAATAAAACCTTTATTTACAAAAACAGGCAGTGGGCTGGATTTGACTAGCAGGCTGTAGTTTGTCAACCCATGTGCAAACTATCTTATGTAATAATGGAATGATTCGGCTAGCTTTAGCAAGAACAAATTTAGGAATATTCAACATCATTGTGATAGAAGAGATCTTGACACATCAGACTTTCATGTTTTCTGCCTTCACAACTACATTATTTGGGACATATGATGTCTGACTGACTCTTGGTTTCTAGGAAGAAAGACTATATAGATTCAAACACCAAATTAATCCCTGTCAGTTTTTATAAGTTCAAGATAGGTGCACATTTGCACTCATTGATGTATTTCAAAAAGCTATAGTCTGGTAACCAAATCATGATTAGGCTATCAGGATGGTTCACTCAACTCTATCAGATGCATGTTATGGTAAAAATACTACTCATGTGCAATAATATACACACACTCATACACATACATTTCCACAGAAAGAAAATCTTATACATATTTTAGTTACATTTGCTAAATAAAATGTAGTAAACTTTTATTATCTTTAATAAAAATATAATCCGCAGAAAACATATTTGTACCAAGAACATAGATAATTTCCTCCTTAAGGGAGCTGAGGGGAAAATCTTGTCTAATGTTTCAATCTCTGTTATAGCCATATCTATATGATAATTCAAAACAACTTAGACATTTCATTCAGTAAACAGTCTGATATTCTGCTTTATGTCTAGCACTAGAACAGAATTTCTGGGGAATATGAATTAAATGATTTTGTCTCTTTCCTTAAGCTGCTTATACTTAATTTTGATATATAACATTCCCAAAGAAAAAATGTTTACTAATGATATGTATGTTGAATAATAATGCTGGGATTAAATCACAATCATAGCTAAAAAGCAATTAAAAATAAGAATACTATATATGACTATATTATATTTACCAGTTGAGGGTTAAGAAACCTTATATAACTTAAGAGGAAGAAGAGAATCCTATGGATTAGAGTACCAACAATGATCTGGAATTTCATAGTTGTAAAGTTCCTTTACTAAACTTGAAGTGGAGTGATATTACTTGACTGTGATAACTAAAAAGAACAAAAATAGGAAAAATATAATACAAATGGAAAGAAAAATGTAAATGTAAATTCCAACACATCAATAATTATGTGAAATGTAAATGGTCTAAAAACTCCAATTAAAAGGCATGATATGCCAGATTGGAAAAGGATGGGATAGTTAGACCCAATTCTATACTGTCTACAATAAAGCCACTTTAAATTTAAAGATACGTAGAGATTAAAAGAATATTTTGTAAATCAATGAAAAAAGACGATGCAAATCCTAGCAACAACAACAAAAAAGACAAAAACAAACAACAATAAAAACCCCCAGCAACAAAACCAAAAACTTGGAGTGGTTATACTAATATCAAATGAAGTAGACTTCAGAGCAAAGAATATCACTAGGAACAAAGGCAATCATTTTCTAAGGATAAAACAGTCAATTTATCAAGAAGCTGTCACAATCATAAAAGGTTATATGCCTAATTATTGAGCTTCAAATACAAGAAGCAAAAGCTGATAGAACTGAAAGGAGAAACAGACAAATCCACAAATTTAATTTCAATATTACTCTCATGATAATTGATAAAACAAGTAGCCAGAAATATCAGGAAAGATTCAACTTAAACAATAATATAAACCAATTTAATCTAATTGAGATTTATGAAACACCTAATGAAAAATATACTATACAATCAGGTTAAGTGCACATGAAACTTTACCAAGATAGATAATATTCTGAAACATAAAACATAAAACAAGTATAAACAAATTTAAAAGGATTAAAATAATATAAAACAATGTTCCAACCACAATGATATCATACTAGAAATAAATAAGAGAAGCTTACCTGGAAAATTCCAAATTATTTGGAAACAAAATCACAGAATTCTAAATAACCCATGGTTCAGAGAAAATAACAAAGGTAAATTAGAAAGTGTTTCTAACTAAATGAAAAAATAACATTAAAATTTGTAGATGTAACTAAAGCAGTAGTTACAGAGAAATTTTAGTACTAAACACCTGTACTAGGAAAAAAGAAGGTTCTCAAATGAATAACCTTAAGAAACTAGAAAAAGAGTAAATGAAACTGAAAGTAGAATAAAGGAAATAATAAAGATCAGAATGAAAATCAATAAAACAGAGATCAAAATACAAGATAAAATTGACGCAACTAAAAGTTGGTTCTTTGAAAACATTAATATGTAATCCCAGCACTTTGGGAGGTGGATCACGAGGTCAGGAGATCGAGATCATCCTGGCTAACATGGTGAAACCCCATCTGTACTAAAAATACAAAAAAAATTAGCCGGGCATGGTGGCAGGAGCCTGTAGTCCCAGCTACACGGGAGGCTGAGGCAGGAGAATGGCGTGAATCTGGGAGGCCAAGCTTGCAGTGAGCCAAGATCGCGCCACTACCCTCCAGCCTGGGTGACAGAGCAAGACCCCATCTCAAAAAAAAAAAAAAAAAATTAATAAAATTCATAAACTTCTAGCTAAACTGATCAAGAAAAAAAGAACATACAAATTACAAATATCAACAATGTGAGCAGTGACATCAACACAAATTATAGATACTAAAAAGGATAAGGAACCATCATGAATAACTTGATGTCAATAATTTGACAATTTAGAAGAAATGGAGAAATCCCTCAAATGAAACTACCAAAACTCTCTCAAGAAGAAATCATTTGAATAGATAGATAGCTATGATATAAATTGAATTTTTAGTTTTGCTTATCACAAAGGTTTCACTGGGGAATTCCATCACACATTTAGAAAAACATACCATTTTATACACAAACTCTTCCGCAAAATAGATGAAAGAGCACTTCAAAACTCATTTTATAAAGCCAGCATTACCCTGCTACCAAAACCAAAAAAAAGAAAACTATGGATAAATATATTTCATGATGAGAACACATGGACACAGAGAGGAATAACACACACTGGGGCCTTTTGGATGGTGGGAGTGTAGGAGGAGGGAGGGGATTAGCAAAAATAACTAATGGGTACCAGGCTTAATACCTGGATGATGAAATAATCTGTACAAGCTCCAATGACACAAGTTTACCTATGTAACAAACCTGCACTTGTACAGTTGTTTAAAAGATTTTTTAAACTTTTAAAAAAATCCTTCATGAACATAGATATAAAAATACTTAGCAAAATTTTAACAAATCAAATCTGACAATACGTAAAAATGATAAAATCATGACCAGGTAGAGTTAATCTTAGGAAAGCAAGGATGGTTGAGCATTCAAAAATCAGCATGTCAATATATTGACAGAAAAAAAAGAAAAAAATGATAATTTTTATATAAAGTATTTGATAAATCACTTCCAAATAAAAAATGTATTCTTGATTAAAAAAAAAAAAAACAAACTCACACCAAAGTAAGAATAGAAGGGATCTTCCTCTACCTGGTTATGGCATCCCTGGGAAACCTACAGCTAACATACTGCTATGTTAAACTCATTAGGATAAACTGTCAGTTTTTATTTGTAGTATTTATCCTTTTTTGATAAAGCTTTATTGAGGTGGAATTTACATATAATAAAATTCACCCATTTTAAGCATACATGTCAAAATGTTTTTAAAATGTATCCAGTCATGTAGCTATCACTACAATTATGATATACAAGTCCTTTCTTCTATGAAGTCAATCTTCTTTCCTCACCTGCTGGCCCCTGGAAACCACAAATATTCTTTCTGCCTTTTCTAGAATTTTCAGATTTGCCTTTTCTAGAATTTCATATACATGACATCATATAGCATGTACTCTTTTGTGTCCGGCTTATTTCACTCACCATAATGCTTTTCAGATTTATCCATGATTTTGTGTGCATCAGTAGCTAGCTGGCTATATTTATTGCTAAATTGTTGTCCATTTTATGGCTGAACCACAATTTGTTTTTCTATTCGTCAGTTGAAAGAAACTTAGGTTGGTTTCTGGTTAGGGCTATTATGAATAAAGCTGTAATTAATCACATTTAAATCTGCATATGGAAATGTATTTTCTTCTGGGTAAATACCTAGAGGGGTTATTACTGAGTCCTCGCTGAGTCATATACTGAGTTAAGCATTTAACTCAAAAAATAACAACAACAAAAAAACAAAAACAAAAAACAAAAACGAAAAACTCAGCTTCCAAAATGGCTATTGTACTTCCTGTTCCTATAAGAGACCATGTGTTCCAATTGCTCCACCTCTTGCCAGCCATTGAAATTAGGTTTTTGTTTCGTTTTATGTATTTTAGTTTTAGACATTTTAGTGAGTGTGTAGTGGTTATCTCCTTGTGGATTTAATTTGCATTTCTCTAAAACTAATGGTGATAAGTTTCTTTTTGTGTGCTTGTCAATTGTGTATATTTTCTTTGGTGAAGTGTCTGTTCAGAAATTTTCCATTTTGTTGTTTGTTCATTCTCTTACTGTTGAGTGGTTAGAAATTTCACATATTCTGAATATAAGGTTCTTTACTAGCTATGTTCTGCAAATCTATTATCTTACAGCTTTTTTCATTTATTTGAGAGTATATTTTGAGTGCTTTTTTATTTTAAAGAAGTACATAAAATGTAACAATTTTTCTTTTGTGGCTTATACTTTATGTGTAAGAAATGCCAGACTAATCGAAGGCCTCAAAGAAATTAGGTACGTTTTATTAACAAATTAGATACTATATTAAAATAATGATTATGTACCATTGCCTTTGGTTTCCATTTATTTTTGCATCTCAGATGTCCTCTTGTCATTTTTTTCTTTCTAGACCAATCCTTGAAGATTTTAGCTTTTGGCTCATTTTCAAGCTATTCAAAATAATTCCTTGTCACTATTTTGGTAACTCCAGTATCCAAAAAGACAATTCTTCCAAAACCAAAACCTCAGCTCCTTGACTTCCTTTATTCACATAATCTCATCTCTCTTCTTTCCTCTAGTTGTTCATTCTCATGGTCAACCCCTTCTAAAATCTCAATTTTAAGCATTTTACTTAACAGTTGTTAGGTCTAATCATTTCACCTTCCTCTCTGGAGGATTTCAAATCAAATAATCTTTCAATACATAAGAACCTACAATCAATTGATCCTATCAACTTTTCACTGTACCATACATAACCACCCTCTTGTCTCCACTTCCCTTTTGATCCAGCTTAAACACCACGGTCACAATATTATAAAAATTAACTTGCATATAACATCAACTCCCTTGTGCCCTTCCTTGCTTACTGTATTCTCTTGGCTAAAGCAAAACTCTGGTTAAACCCAACTCACCACTTACTCCTTGCCAACCCATGCACAGTGTAAGGTAGCTGGAGAAAAACATAAAACTTTGCTAACTCATCTCATGACCAGTAAATCACAATAACACTTATTTTCCTATTCCATTCACTCTTTGACAATTATTTCACATACTCTTATCTCCTGAAAACTACCAAAGCTTTTACTATTCTAATTTTTAGTAGATGACCTTGTTTCCTACATCACTGAGAAAAAAAATGCACAAATGCCTACTCTATGTCTGTGCCCATTTATTCTGTTTCCCCTTCTGTTACTTTAAATGCAGTGTCCATGCTCCTAGCAAAGGCTAATTCCACTACTTATTCACTAAATCCTATTCCCCTTACATCTATTCATGACATTTACTCCAGCTCTTCCTCTCTACCATCAATTTTCCTTCTCTACTGCATCATTTCCATCCAAATATAAACATGTTTCCATTTCGCATTTCAAAAACAAAACACACTCACAAAAACAAACAAAAAGCATCTTTTGGTCCCAGTCTGCATTAGCTGCCATTCCTATTCCACCCATTACAGCAATATTCCTAGAAAGAGCAGTTCCTAAAATCTTTCCTCTCACCGTCATTTAAACCGAATCCAATCAAAACTTTTGCCCTCACTTACTTAATCAAAACTACTCTTATCAAGGTCAAGGTCATCACATCTGGAGGTCAATTCACATTGGTCATCTTTATCACTATTTTTCCATGGTTTTAAAATTATTCACCTCCCCATGCTGACTGTGAATTCTTTGAGATGCTGTATATCATTTATTGTGCTATCTTGAATATTTAAAAAAATTCATTATATGTGTAACCCTTAAAATGTATCTGCTTAATGAACAAACAACAAAATTTAACATCTGAAAATTGGAAATTCCAATGAGAGCACATCATTATTTACTTATCACAAATTCATGTAGAACCTTGTGTGAAAGTTCAGATAAATTTCTGAGGCTTATTTTACCTCCAATGATACTTTAGGAGAGTATTATGAGGAGATAGAACTACAAATATGAAATTTTGAAAGCAGATATTCGAATCTTTTTATATATGAATTTTTTCATAAACCTTTTTACATTATATCATAACATATTTTATTGTAATTGAATCCTATAAAATGTATGAGTTACCCCTCCACAAATTAGAAATAAAGTCTAAGGACTTACATTTTAAATAATTAAAAATAAAACCAAGGGGCATGACAGGGAATGATTGTTCTAAAGGGTACTCTAAAAGTAAGTATAGAAATAACTCATAATGATAGCTACACTACCTACTATATTTTACATTTTCTTTCACCAAACAAATTGCTAGGTCATTGTTCATAAGACACTTATATGTCAAATGAAGACGAAAGCCTTCTAGCTCTAGCTGAAGTTATTTTTTTTCAAAAATGTAATTGTTAGAATCTAGATCTTACCTCAGTTTACAATGAAAATCACCAATGGACATCATAAAATTAAATTACAGTTCATTCTTCTCCATTTGTATTTCCAACTACCGTGTACACAATTATAAAAAGAAATAAAGCTGCACGATTCTTAGGACCCATAACAATAACTCAGGAAAAGAATGAGAAGAAATGGAACCATAAACATGTATTACAGCTTCCACGGAACAGCTTTTCAAAATTAAGTTTGAAAGTAGACAAAGCTTAGTATTTCGAGTCATCTATGACTCTCTTTTAACTCACAGCGGCTGAAGTGAAAGTGCGCAATATGTCAAATTAACTTGCTAAAATTACTTTTCTCAACTTTACAATGCCCTTTAGGAACACTATTACTGAGAAGCTATTGTTGGCATTTACAGCATAAATCTTGATTTTGGAAGGCTGATATTGCAATAGCCTAAATATTACTAAATTGAAAACTGTATAGTACCAGTTATTTGATCATGCTAAATGAAAAACTTAGTTTGTCAATGATCCACTTTTAGTTAAAAAGGAAAAAAAAAGCAGGGTTAGAGTTAGAATGATTTTAATGGTTGATTTATATTTAGATACAAGGAAAGAATAAAAAACAGTATCTACAATTAGAAAAACTTATTGAAATAAACTCATGACTAAAAATGAATAATGTAATATATTCGTGTATTATCTTTCATATACTCATTGTGAGTTAAGATATAAAAAATAGACATTCACATATTGTATTAATCTTACCGGTGCAGAGACATCTATTTAAATAAGACAAATCATAGTGTTAGCCATTTAAAATAATTTAGAAATGTATTCTCCTTTATATTTTCAAGTTCAGTACAAGTAAAATATATCACTAAGGAAAATGCATAACAAATAAGAGTAGAATGCTTATCAGTATGAAATAACCAATCTATCTCTTCAATGAACCATGTAAAGACTTCATTTCAAACAAAGAATTATAAATTGATATGGGTATCAAAAGCAACTCCTAAAAAACAATTATGTCCAAGGACAACAGTTTTCCTACCACTTGCCATGGTAAATAGTATCATTGTTCTTCCACATGTAAAAGAAGCAGTTGTGGTTTTATCCATTTTCCTTTACATGTACAGACATAAAGAATGGAAGAAATACTGTCTTTTCCTTGTCTTACAGGCTTTCTGCAGCTAGTCAAAATATTATTTACACTATTACTTCTCCTTTCCAAATTCACTGGAAAAAATATTTAAATCACCTGAATAAAGGAGATGTAAGTTGGGACTTTTTTTTTTTTTTTTGAGACAGCGTCTCACTCTGTGGCCAGGCTGGAGTACAGTGGCACGATCTTGGCTCACTGCAACCTCCGCCTCCCGGGTTCAAGCGATTCTCCTGCCTCAGCCTCCCAAGTAGCAGGGACTACAGGCGCCCCACTGCACCCAGCTAATTTCAGTATTGTTAGCAGAGATGAGGTTTCACCATTTTGGCCAGGATGGTCTCAATCTCTTGACCTCATGATCCGCCCACCTCAGACTCCCAAAGTGCTGGGATTACAGGCATGAGCCACCGCGCCTGGCCAGGACTAACTCTTAAACATGAATAAGAACTAAAAGTAAGCTAGATCTGATTCTATAATGACCTTACAAAACAACAAATTTACAAAAATGAATTCACAAATTGAGCTCATACCTACTTAAATATATCATTATAGTTCTCAGTATTTACAATATGTATATTCACAAAGTAAATGTTGTTACAGACACAGAAAAACATCAAGCCCCCCTGCTGTGTTTAAAAATAAATAAAACCTAAATTTAAACCGTGTGTCTCATGATCTATGTGCTCTGCAGTCTAATGTTCCGCATGTCTCTCAGCAGCACTGTTCGGTAGTTTTGTTCCAAAATTTCCATGTATTCAAAATAATCACTCACTCGAAACCCATGCAGTGCTTCTTCCTGCCAAAAATTACAAAGGGAAAATTATTTACTTGGGTAAGACACACAATTCCAAGTTAATGAATTTTAAATAATTGATATACCATTTATTTTCAGCTATAGATGGGGGTGGGCTGTTTATGTTGCCAGTAAATGTGTCATTGCTTTTTATTTAGTGAGCTGTGCATATATATGACAGGAAGAAACTATATGTCCCCCTTAAATAAAGTTTTCTATTTTCAAAACCAAAAATGATTTACAGCTACCAAAAAAACAAAAGCAGATAAGGAAATCTTCCTAATTTTAAATATAGTATCATGTTATACAATGATTGTTCAAATTTGTAATTAGTAAAGACCCTAAAACTTATCTACCAAAGGATACTATAATAGTGCAAGAAATATCTGTCGTATAAGCTACTGTCCATAAAACCTCCAAGAATCTGCAATTACTAATGTTGGTACTACGCACATCTATACTAATTTGGAATTTAATGGTTAGTGTTCCAAACGAGACACTCAAGAATAAACAGTAAGAACACCCGTTTAACAGTTTAGAGTCTTTTAGGGAATTTTATGACCATTCCTTTTAGTACCTCCAAATACTATCTACGCAGTACCTACACTCAAGGCAAAACAAAATATGCAGAAGAAAAGTCATCTTTGATTCAGTGTAATTAATATTTATAATGTTAGGAGTTTCAGAAGTTACAAAAACTTTGGAAAATTCATGCCTTTCAGGAGTTTATAGTTTAAAGGCAAGAATTACTATAAGAAGAAGAAAAAAAAGCAACCCAAAAGAATAAAAGACAATGCATATCATATACTAGATACTGTGTTAGAGGCAGTTTATAGAGAAGAAACCTCAATATAGAAATAGCTAGGAAAACATTACACAATCTCGATGAGAACAGATGTTTTTAAAGGCTTCAGATATCACTTGTCACTTATGGTTAGTAACCATTCACAGCTTGCATATAACTTGGGGTAACTTTATTCTTATTTTGCCATCATTACCAAAAATCTACATAGTTTGAGGGAAAGGTTAGTCGGCACATTCTAAAAAATTAACGACTTATCTACAAGGCTGATATTACAGCTGAAGAAATGAAATGGTGTTGTTATATACTTAATATCATTAAGGCTAGAACAAATACCTTCCAACCTAAGTATCTGAGCTCTAATCTCAAGATAATTGTGAAATTATTTCAATCCTTCTTTCACTTCTTCACTCATTCATTCTCTTATTATACGTAAGGTTCTTGATTAGCACTGAAGACACGAAGATGAGTGAGAAGAGCCCTGCCCTAAAATGTTGACAACTGAGGTGTATATCATGTCTCTGATTTTATGTATAAGTAACTGAGTCAAAGGGAATATTTTTATCCTATGAATAGCAGAAATACTGGGTCTTTGTAAATTCCTGTCCCATTAAAAATATTTCACTTTTTTCTTTGGGGAAAAAATAGGATCAGAGTAAGAACAATCCTACTGTTCAAGAACTCATTTTAAACAGTTATTGTTATAGTCGTGGAACAATTATGAATTTATCCATTCATTTCATTCAAATTATGTGTGACGTGGCTTTAACTACCTCTTCACTAAAACTATACCTAAGATGGGGAGGGATTATAGTAATGTCTTATTCTAACCAGAGACTAAAGATGCAATGGCAGAATAACTGTTTCAGGACATATTATTTTCAAAGGAATACTTATTGTTCATTAAATATGAATTATAATAGGAGATGACAGCACTTGAACAAAGCTCTAATAATTCATTTCTGGGCAAAAAATAAGCAATATATATTTAACATCTTTTAATTATTGTTTCACTTTAATAAAAACCACCTAGGGACAGCCACAGTTATAACTCAATTTAAATATATTTTTTCCTCAGAATGTATTTTTTGAAATCATGGTTTCCATTTTAAACATTAATTGTAAATGCCCTGATAACTACACCAAAGAGATACCCATAAAAATGACACATAAGGCTATTAACGTCTTATTTCATAAGAGAAAAATTTTAATACACATTTAAAAAGGAGTGTTTTCAAATGATATAGTTCATTATTGAAAATTTGTAGGCAATTTTAGCTCTGAATAAAATTCCAAAATATCTACATTTTACATTTTGTCTTCAAAGTAGAACATTTTTTCATCTTATCCTAAATGTTCTCTAATGGCCTTTTTAGTGGATAACTTTTACTTGTAATTATGACTATTTAGACTGCCAGCTTATCGTTCAAGTTGTAACAGACTAATTCCTCAGACTAGTGCTTCATTATCATTTCATTTATAGACCAAAGTATATCAAACTCTATATAAAATATAAATGCCTCGATTATTTAAGTAGCAGATGCATTAATTACATAAGGTAATAACAACACTATTCCACTTTATATTAACAGCATAGTATTTGCTCAAGAAATTTTTTTAATAGATTACTACTAGAATGATTTAAGTTTTAGTTAGGAAGTTCATTTTGAGCTTATTGCATTTCGTTTGTTGTATCTAATGCTAATCAACTGGTATGTTTTTAATAATTTGCTGCCTTCATTAATTCTGAGTTTCAAATGCTGAATCATCCAAAAGTATTAAAAATTCCCATTCTAAACCACAATGTTGGATGTATTCAATGTTATATAATATGGTATATATGTAGTTTCCCTCTCTCCTTTGTGTACAGAAGTCCAGTTTCAAATTTCAAATATGCATTCATCTGTTTTCTTTTAACTATTGAGAGCATTTGGTTTGGGACCACTGAATCTAGGACATTCATTAAAATATCAGACTAGTCAATGAAAAACAACTTGATATAGTAAAAGGAACATGGGATTTGGATTCAGACCAAATGAAAGGGTTTGAATTCTCCTATGTTAGTTACTAGATGTATGAACTTGGGTAAGTTTATTGACTCTAAGCCTCAATTTTTCATGTGTTAAATGTAGACAATAATAACATATGATTGCTCTCTGGATTAAATATTCTGAAATCTGAACTTCTTACCATAGATTAGAGTATCTTATATGATTTGGTCCCTGTCTCATCTCTTATCTTTCTCATTCCTTCACCTTGTTCTGGTCACAGTGGTCTTCTTGACACTCTCTAAGTGAGCCAGCTCATTCCGACCTCTGAGATCTTGCACTTGCCTTTATTCCTATTTAAGCAGGCTTTTGCCTAGGAATTCTTTTTATGACTTTTTCTTTTGCTTCATTCAGGTAGCTGTTTACCCCATCAAGGGTGGTCTTGCCTGGCCTCTTTATCTAACTGGCACCTTAGACTCCTCCATGTTTGATTTCCTTATTAGAAATAGAATAAGGTCTACAATACTTAAGATATTACGTATTTGTTCATTTATTTGCCTTCCAGGAGAATTTAAGGTCAATGTGGGCAGAGTAGTTGGTTCACAGTTGTTCCACAATAAATAGTTGAATAAGTCCATGAGTGAATGAGCAATACCTGTAAAGCTCTTTGCCCAGTGTGTGGCATACAATAAGCACTCAAGATATTCATAGTGGTCATAAATAATGAGAACACATTTTTATTAATGATGGTCTTTGAAATGGCTTGCCTACATTTTCTTTATCACACTACAGACATATGATGTTAGGCATGGGTGGGCCTATCATGGATTACTGACTCCAGTCTCTGCTCCTCAACCCCTTGCCAGGAATATAAGGGAGCCATTTATCTAAAATATTAGGATGTTACTGGCTTTTCTTTCAACTTCAAAAATTTGTCTATTTTGAAAAGAAAGCTATACCAATACCTTGAAAAGTTATTTGTATTAGTTGATGTTTGCAAAAATACTGAAGATACTAATTTTTAGCAGAAATTTGTTTAGAACTCCTGCAAGCCATGTGAGCTTAAAATCTGAATTGAAGACAAGGCCTTTTGCAGTAGTAAACAGATAAAAAGCACAAAAAGATCAGTGTGCTAACATGGTATACCCTGGTTTATGAATTCAGGACCAAGTTTAGATATTCTCTGATATATTCTTTCCCAAATATTTAATTATTAATGCCCTTGCAAAATGATGATTTTTAAAATATAATAGCTCTTTATAAATTACAGAGAAAAAAGGGTAAGGTAAGTTACTTTGAGTGGGTTAAACTGGAAGAGTTGACTTTTATTAATAACATTATGAGACATATAGAATAAAAAATTACCACAAAAGGTATAGAACTTAACATATACTTAACAAAAGTTAAAGACTTGCATTAATGTCAAATCTCATATAGAAAGCTCTTGAGAGAAGGAGGATTTATGAATATAGTTCCGCTCTTTACCCTTACTAGAGATAATCTTTTTGTGTGTTGTGTCTTACATATATATACATATATATATATATGTGTGTGTATATATATATATATATATTCTTCTTGATCAAAGTGATAGAAACATAACAACCGGTAAGCAATGTTTCTTCCACTATGTTCCTTCTGGGGTGTTCAGTAAAATTAGAAACTCCTGGATGCAGTCCCTTAAATTTTCGAATCCTTGGCATTGGCATTGGCATTCTGGATTCTGATTTATCAACCAACTCCAAAGCTCACAGTTTTATGTATTTTAAAGGTTTTCAAGCTACTTAAGATTTTCTACTACAATCTGACAACTCATGCTTCTGCCAAATAAATTCTGATTTAACAGGTCTGGGAAGGAATCTAAATACATTAATTTTCATAAGTACCCTAAGTGATTCTTAGGACCAGGGAGTTTATATAGTGTTTGTAATTCTGGATAGAACGTGAAGTTCTTACAGATTCAGGACATAGTATGTGGTTCTTGAAGATTTAAACTCAGCTGAAGGGTACTTGGAAATACGTGATTGTACCAGAGACTTGACTTAGTCTTGGCTAGGTTAATGAGGGAATAGGTCCTGATCAGAAACAGTATAAGAGGGTATTTCTGACCAAGGTGTGAAGGTAATGTCATTGACAGGTATTACTATTATATGATATCTTAAGAAGTCTCAGGAGCTGGAGAAAAATGGGAGCAAAAGTACACCAAAGTGTAGGTATGCACTCAGAAAATTATGTTTCCTTTGCTTGTATTCTCTACATATCTTCTTCTGTTAACAAAGAAATAAGAAGAATCTAGTAGAGGGATGTAGCAACTTAATAACCGCTAAGTTTTTTTAAGTACTTACTATGTTCCAGATAATGGTCTAAAAGTATTTTACAAATATCATCTCATTTAATTCTTCAACAACCCTATGTGATGAAGAAACAAGCATAAAAGTCTAAGCAATGTACTCGAGCTCACACAGTGAGTGGCAAAGTTAGAATTTGAAACCAGATAGAATCAAGTAATATAAGGACAATGCAGAAAACGTATCTGCAAAACACAGCTGACACTGTATTGAATACCTTTAAAATATTTGCTCAGATGGTGAACTGTTTTAAATATTATGTATACTTTTATCTTATAAAAGCTTAGTATTCAATCAGATTTTCTCAGTCCGATCTTCATTTCTCACCCTGTCAACATTCTCTGGTAATAGCAGCTGCAATAGCACCAACAAAAAATCCCTCTTGACAATTTACTGATTGAGTTGAAATTAATCTGATTTTTTCATAATTATAAATTGATTTTGTTACAATATGCAAGATTTAGTTGATGCACTTTAATTAAGTATTTTAAGGCTTCACAGCCTGATTTTCACAGAAAGGCAATCTTTTTCTAGGCTGGTATTTCAGTGAAGTTTGTCCCCAGGTTGAATTCACAAACTAAAGCCAAGATTGCTGACAGCCTATTAGCATGTTAGAGAAGAATACAACACAGCTCACTAAAACACCAGGACATCCACATATGAACTACTATTAAACTGTCACTAAACCTGTTTGTGTGTGTGTATGCGCGCTACAAATGAGTTGAAAGAATATCCCAGTTGCTGGGATATTACAGAATATTTACTTTGTTGGGTGTTTTTCCCCTTGGAAATATCTACAGACTTTCTGAACCATCATCTGTCACAGATAAAAATGTTTAGAATTCTGGGCCCAAGGACTGAGCTCTTTCTTCAGCATATCTTCAGAGGCTGCCTTCTAGCTCGGTACTAATCCATTAATCACCACAGCATGAAAATGATGCACTTAACTGCTCTAATATCCAGCCCACATTCTTCTTGTGTCTAAAAGGATACTGTGAAACAATCAGACAATGTTTTGTTGATATCAACTTATACCCAAGGCGTTCATCTAATCTTTCAGTGGTCTAATCTGAAGAGGAAAAATAAGTTTTTCTTTCCCCCATAAACCAGTTCTGCCTATTAGTGTTCACACCACCTTCTGATCCAAGAAATTCCAACTTATCTTTTTAATATATTGATTTGGAATCATGAAGAGCTCTTTAGTGAGCTATTAGAAATGTAGGCAATAAGTCTATATCCTCAATCACCTGATTTAAAATCTTGAGCCTAAACCAAAGTGACTACAAATGGACTGATATTTTCTTGATACTGAATATTGCACACAGATTTTTATTTCTAAAACAATGCTTTTATCATGTCATTTTATCTCAATACATGAAATTTAAATCAGGAAAAGAATTGTGTATCTTCAGTTCCTCAATACAACTGATAATAACTGAAAGTATAACATATTTGTGGTTTTCAATATTTTGAAAATGAATTGTTAGGCCCGATTATTTGAACTCATTTATAACAGTCAGATGCTTGATCTATTTATTTTTATATACTTATTCAATTTCTTCTTAAAAATAGTTTTATGATAAAAGAAGTATGAGCTCATTCCTCAAATATAAAATAAAGCCCACATAAATATATACAACAAAAAGTAGAAGTATCTTGTTTTACTTTATCTTCATTCTTCTTGGAAGCAAGCATTATTAAATATGTAGAGCGAGGGGATAATGTGATTAAGTAATCTATACAAGAATATTATTATGGCTGTGGTATGCAGTTACATGGGGAATTTTTTTTTTTTTTTTTGAGACAGGGTCTTGTTCTGTAGCCCAGGCTGGAGTGCAGTGGTACAATCATGGCCCACTGCAGCCTCGACCTCCTGGGCTCAATTGATCCTCCCACCTCAGCCTCCTCAGTAGCTGGGACTATAGGTGTGTGCCACCACACCTAGCTAATTTTTGTACTTTTTTTTTGGTAGAGATGGGGTTTTGCCATGTTGCCCAGGCTGGTCTCAAACCCCTGGGTTCAAGCTATCCACTCGCCTTGACCTCCCAAGATATGGGGATTACAGGTGTGAGCCACTGCACCTGGCCTATATAAAGAATTATTGATAAGTATTTTTTCCCTCTGTACAAATCTGAGATTTTGAATAGGAAAGTGTAAAACATAATTTCCAAGGTTCAATCTCTATAGCTTCAGTTGAATGAGGAATTCTTAAATCATGTGAGTATTTTTGACAGGGGATGTTTCTAGGGTAGGCAAAATAAAATGAGTTCATTAATCAATACTTCATTATTGGTTATTATATGAATAAATGAAAAATGCTGTACATATATACTTCACAGACAAGAGACTATTTCAGGGCCAAATGGAGTAGTTAAAGGGATATGTAAATACATATTTAAATAAACTATACCAGAGTTTATCTCACAAGAAAAATGAGTGCCCGTTAAAAGAGAACAGTGAATTTTGACACCTACCCACTGAAAATAAAACAACAAAAAAGTAAAGTTATGGTATCAATCAAAAAAACATTTTTCCTAATCTCTCAGATAAATGAAAACAACAAGGGTAAAAAGTAAGGTTAGTTCTAGGACACATGCTAAAATTAATTCCTTGCCTACATGTTCTTAGTTTGGATTTAAACCAACGCTATTCAAATTTTAGTAATTTAACAGAGGCTTAGGTCATAATCTCCTCTCCCCATTTAATCCTTTAGTTTTAAACTGACAGCATTATGCTGAAAACACAATGGAGAATGGTTTGGGACACATTTAAAGAGGTTAATATTTGCAAACTCTATTATAATTTTTCCCTCAAATAGTCAAAAGAGAGATGAAACTGTAAATCAACATTAATCAAATTTAAAGATGATGCTTTTGATAGGAAGAAAAATAAGTGGTAGGCACTTAATGAATTTAGTAATGTTTGTTATTTGATGTGAATAAAACAAAGTTTATTCATCTTTCCCATTTATTTATTTACATTATTTACTTACGCAATCAACAAATATGTATTGAATACCTATTATCTACCAGGTATTGTTTGATATATTGTTGAAAATACATCAGTAAATGAAACAGACCAAGTCACAGTCCTTATACAGCTTACACATTTTACCAGGGAAGACAGACAAAAACACATATAAAATAATTTCAGATGGTGATAAAAACTGTGAGAAAGACTAAAGTAGGATAAGATGTTAGAGAATTATGGGTTGGGGGATACAGACAGATAAGAGTACAGGAAAATTTCAGACTCTGAAATTCCTATAACTGACCACTGTAGATGATGAAAATGTCCCTTACTGAAAATGAACCTACATTTTGTATTCAACATAATTTCAATTTGCTTAACACTTCCTGTATTCCAAATCACCTCTTAGAGAGCATTCTTTTATTTTTCTATCTTAGTTTTTCCTCTACATGTGCAATCATTTTTCTCAGCATACTTTTTCATTAAGACTGTTTATAATCTAGTGATATATATCGAAAGTTTAAAACCTTTTGAATTCTGAATTGATGAAATAAAAATGATAATTTGGCAATCTTAAATGATCAATGGTATTTATTTAAAGACAAATATCGTTAAATGGAAAATAACCCTGGCAGGTATTTAATGGTAAATAATAAAATCAATTTACATAGAAACTGTTTGTTGACCTAGAGAAAGCCTAGCAAATGATGAATGTTGTTTTTAGTGTATACGTGTATATGTGTTCCTATGGGATGGCAAAGGTAGTAGGGATAAGGAAACATTTTAAGTTCAAAGATTCTTTTTTTTTTTTTTTTTGGAGACAAGTCTCGCTCTGTCCCCCAGGCTGGAGTGCAGTGGTGCGATCTCGGCTCACTGCAAGCTCCGCCTCCTGGGTTCACGCCATTCTCCTGCCTCAGCCTCCTGAGTAGCTGGGACTACAGGCGCCCGCCATAACACCCAGCTAATTTTTTGTATTTTTAGTAGAGACGGGGTTTCACCGTGTTAGCCAGGATGGTCTCGATCTCCTGACCTTGTGATCCGCCCGTCTCGGCCTCCCAAAGTGCTGGGATTACAGGCGTGAGCCACTGTGCCCAGCCAAGTTCAAAGATTTTTAACTGTAAACAAATAGCTAGATTTCCACCAAAAAATGAACACTGGGATGTATTTATATCTCATGTACTTTCTAAAGTCCCCAACTTCCAAAATGACATTATTGTAATTGAGAAAGTAACTATATCTTTTTTAAAAATAGCACCACATTTGGTGATAACTTTTTTAAATGAGTGCTATGATAAAATAATCTTTCATGAAAATCTTTTATAAAAATGGAAGTTTAGAAAAATATAAAAATATGAAAGCATAGGAAATTAATATATTAAATATATTTTAAAAGTATCAAACCAATAAATTAAACTTTTATTGACCAAATAGCCCATAGGAATATTTTTACAATATTTCTTTTTTGGCATAGCATGTGGGTTACAAAGTGTTGGATCCAGACAGCTTATTTCATATTCCAGTTCCACTTTAGGTATACGGTTTGGGGCAACTTAACTCTGTGCCTCAGTTTACTCATCTCTAAAATGGGGATGATAATAGTATCTACCTCTCACCATTGGTTTTTAGGATTAAATGAGTGCCTAGAAAAAGTATCTAATATTAAGCAACCAAAGTTAGCTATTAACTCAACATTTTCCTCTCCATATAAACATACTTACTTTTAGGAAAACTTGCAGATCTTGAGTCTGAGTGTGCTGTAGAATGTCTTGCTGTAAATGTTTGAATACAGCTATACAGATATACACTTGATAATCAGGACCAAGGAAAACACAAGTAGCAATATAATGGCAGATTTCTATCCAATCTAAGTAATTCCAAAAACACTGGGTTATCCATTGCAGGCAAATCTTTAAAAAAAACAAAGTAGTAAGTTCATTAAAAAATTTATAAAACCACATTTGACTTTTAAAAAACATTAACCAATAACTCATACAAAACCAGTGAAAAGCTTAGTGCTTAATCAAAATACTAAGACAGTCTTCATAGATGCCTAAAAAGGATGCTTCTCCTATTTGCTTCAGTTGTGAAAAAAACTTTCATGGCCTTGGAATTCAGGCCTTAAGGGTAACTGATAGTGGTCACACTCCTCATATACCTATTACTCAATGCCTTCTTTATTCTTATTGTGCTCCTCTTACCCAAAACACCAATCTGCTCTCTACAGATAACAAATGCTAAAAGACTATTTTAATTCAGAGATGGGAGTTTTTTTTTTTCTATACTACCTACAACCACAGATGTATAATTATGCAGATGACAGATTGCTAAATGTTACATTAATGCAAATGGACTCTTCCTGAATCAGAAAACAATTTAAACCTAACAGAATTACATAACATAAAATCTGGGAGCTAATGCAGAGAATATTTTAAAAATGAGACTTTTACAAAAGGAATTTTTTTTCCTGTTTATTTTTTGAATAACATTTGTTCGGATTATAAAAGCAATGCGTGCCCACTGTGGAAAACAGGAAAGTTAAAGAAAAAACAATAGCAATGACACAGAGATTATAAATACTGGAAACATTTTGATACATCAATGTTATGGGTAAAGTTGAGCCCCACTCAAAAGATATGTCAAAGCCCTAACCCCCAGAACCTCATAATACAACTTTATTCGAAAATAGGGTCTTTACAGACGTAATCAGGTTAAAATGAGGTCATTACGGTGAGCCCTAATCCAATACGACTGGTGTCTTTATAAGAAGGGGAAATACAGTCACAAAGACAGGCAGACAAAAGGAAAACAATGAAAAGACACAAATGGAGAACACCATGTGAAGAAGCAATATGTATCTGCAAGCTAAGATTCTAAAGGCTGCTAGAAACCAGGAGAGAGGTAAGTAACAGTTCTTTCCTTAGCAACTATGGAGTGAACATAGCCTTGTTAACACTTTGATTATGGCCTTTTGGCTCCAGAACTGTGAGAAAATAAATTTCTGTTGTTTTTAGCTACCAAGTTCATGGTACTTTGTTACTATAGTCATAAGAAACAAACACAATTACTTTCCAATATTTTCATTTTCATTTATGATTTACAAATTACTTTACCTTCGACAAAAGATTCCCCTTATTGAATATCTCTTCTCCTTCAGTTTTATGTTTTTTTTTTTTTTTTTTGGAGATGTGGGGAGGAAAAGGGAAAAGATTTAATGGCTTATCTCAATTTGTCATAGGTATAGAGGATACAGATATACAAAATTTCCTTTTGTTTTCTATCATTTTGTTTTCCTAAAAATATATTCTTGAAAAGGTTCTGAAAGTTGTTTTTTATATCCTTGATTCAAACTTTTGGCATGCTGATCCTGCTTTTAACTGACTTGAACAAACTAACACGTATTTGTTTGCTAAAACCACAGGCAGGGGGGCTTAAACAATAAAAAATTATTTTCTCACTATTCTGGAGAAATCCAAGATCAAGCTATTGGCAGGGCTGGTTTCTTCTGAAGCCTCTCTGAGGCTTATAGATGGTTGTCTTTCCCTGTGTCTTCACATGGACTTCCCTTAGTACATGTCTGTGTCCCAATTTCCGCTTTAATAAAGACACTTGTGATATTGGATTACGGTCCAACTTAATGATCTCATTTTAACTTAATTACTTCTTTAAAGGCCCTATTCAAATATAGTCACATTCTGAAGTAGTGGGGTTAGGACTTCAACAGGTGAGTTTTGAACAGACACAATTCAGCCTATACCAGAGGGTATTATTGCATTTTTGTTTTCCAGACATTATTACTCATATCAATTATTAACCTTTAAATAAGCCTATTAATTCTGTTCTCAGGTGTAAGAGTTTCCTTTACAACTATAATGTTCCCCTCCTGTTAAGTTCCAAAATCTTTCCAAAGAGCCCATAAGTTTTAACTCAATATTAAATTAGAATATATCTATGAATAACCAATATTTGTCAACAGGCAGTATATATTAAATTCTCCTTGGTCCTACTTTACTGTTTACTTGGAATTAATAGGATGCATCTCCCAAATTGCAACATGGAGGGTAGGGTGGCATGCAGAGTACATTACTAAATCTCCATTGCCCAGACCCCAATAAATCCCTGTAATATGGCTCTAGTGGACTGAGGAAGAAGTATCTCCTGCTCCCTCTCGACTAGGCAGACTGAAGCAGTCAGTAGTACTTTGACTAGAAGCAATAATTCCTTAATTGCCTGTTGCCCTGCTGCCAAGATTCTCCCTCTGTTCTTTGCTACAGCTATTAATGCCGATCAACTTAAGGCCATACTGTGTTAATGAAAATCTAGAGTCTCTGGATGGATAACGAAGGAGAAACAATTCGAGAATGAAAATAAATACAAACGATCTCCACAGCTAGAGAAAACAGTTCCCACTCAATTGTTAGTTTCAGGAGTGAATGGGAAGTTGATAAAGATGTGGGGTCTCAGCTTCTGTCCACCATATACATTGGTTAAAGGAAAGTCACCCTAGAATCTGCAACACTTCATTATTATACATAGTTTCTAATGCAGTTATAATTTTTTGGCATGTATATACATTCAAGCATTGTTTCCTGTACATTGTATTTTTCTTCATTAAATGGATGTAATACCTATGTTTTTCCATCACATGGGAGGGAAATTTCGAGGAGGAAAACTGAGAGACTGTAACAGAAAGTACTTTGAAAAAGTGCTATATAAATGTTATTTTATAACAAAGGTATAGATGTTATTATTTAACAAATATTTTTTGACCACCTAATATGTACAAGGTAATATTATCATTTTTTATGTGAACAAAAGAAATTTATCCCTGTTTCACAAAGTTTACAATTAAAGGGGAGACATCCTTTTTAAACATATGACCCTCTTTGCTTGGTAGAAATTATATTGGCTTTACTATATTTGCAAGTACTTCAGACTTACATTGAAACAGCAGAATTCCAAAACACCGTATCCCTGGAAGAATGCTGAGCTATGAGTCATAAATTTTAATCTCTGAGCAAGTAACTTCTGTACTTTTTTTTTTTTGAGACAGTCTCACTCCATCACCCAGGCTGGAGTGCAGTGGTGCAATCTCAGCTCACTGCAACCTCTGCCTCCTGAGTTCAAATGATTCTCATGCCTCAGCTTCTTGAGTAGGTGGGATTACACAGGTGTGCGCCAAGACCCCAGCTAATTTTTGTACTTTTAGTAGAGACAGGGTTTCACCATGTTGGTCAGGCTGGTCTCAAACTCCTGACCTCAAGTGATCCACCCATCTCAGCCTCCCAAAGTGGTGGGATTACCTGCATGAACCACCACACCTGGCCACTTCTGTATTTTTATAAAGTTCTGCAAATCAACTGACAACCTAGAATTCTAATAGGACAGAAGAAATAGTATGTGTCCAAACAAACATGATGTAGTTTTTTCTTTAACAATTATTATGGAATTTTTAAAAACATATATAAAGGAAGATAGAATAGTACATGAACTAGACAATTTCAAATTTTGCTTGGTTGATATGTCTTAAGTTACTTTTCCCCTATAGGTTCCCCTCCTTTCCTCCATCCCTTTCTCCTACTAAAGATGTTTCCTCCAACTGCATAATATTCCATTGTAGATAAACCACAATTTATTCAATCAAGCCCCATTCATGGACATTTGCAGTGTTTCTAGTCTTTAGATACTATAAAGAATACTATAATAACATATTTGTGGATACGTATTTTCAAATTTTTTTCCCAGTGTATTCCTCGGTTAGAGCTCTACAAATGAGTCTGCTGTGTTAAACAATAAATAGACATGTAATTCTGCCAGAAAATGACAAATTACCATTTATATGTCTCAAAAATACATTATTACATTTTCAAAAACGATCAGTTGAGTCTTTATATTCACTGGAAAAAAATGTTATTATCAATAGTAATGAAATGGGCTTATGAAGAAAGTGAAACAAATGAATTTTGTTTTATGGTAAACCACCATTCCATACATAATATAGAACTAATTACACTTTAAGACATTTAAATAGCTTTTTAGGTTTGTAAGGAAGGAAAATCACTTGCACAATATGCATTGAAATCTACCACAGCTTTCCTAGGCAATTTTGTTCTTGAACCATACTTAACATTATGCCAGAGGACATTAAGATGCCACACTGAGGTGCACATTATTTTATCTGAGGTAAATTATTCCTCCTTGTAACTAGAATTAAAAAACAATCTTCAAAGGTTCTCATAAGAACATTACGTCTTCCTCTTTTCCTATTTGAATACCCTTTATTTCTTTCTCTTGCCTGATTGCCCTGGCCAGAACTTCCAACACTATGTTGAATAGGAGTGGTGAGAGAGGACATCCTTGTCTTGTGTTGGTATTCAAAGGGAATGCTTCCAGTTTCTGCCCATTCAGCATGATATTGGCTGTGAGTTTGTCATAAATAGCTCTTATTATTTTGAGATATGTTCCATCAATACCTAGTTTATTGCGAGTTTTTAGCATGAAGGGGTGCTGAATTTTGTCGAAGGCTTTTACTGCACCTATTGAGATAATCGTGGTTGTTGTCATTAGTTCTGTTTATGTGATGGATTACATTTATTGATTTGCGTATGTTGAACCAGTCTTGCATCCCAGGGATGAAGCCGACTTGATCGTGGTGGATAAGCTTTTCGATGTGCTACTGGATTTGCTTTGCCAGTATTTTATTGAGGATTTTTGCATCGATATTCATCAGGCATATTGGCCTAAAATTTTCTTTTTTGTGTGTGTCTCTGCCAGGTTTTGGTATCAGGATGATGCTGGCCTTATAAAATGAGTTAGGGAGGATTCCCTCTTCTTCTATTGTTTGGAATAGTTTCAGAAGGAATGGCACCAGCTCCTCTTTGTACCTCTGGGTAGAATTCGGCTGTGAATTGGTCTGGTCCTGGACTTTTTTTGGTTGGTAGGGTATTAATTACTGCCATAATTTTTGAACTTATTATTGATCTATTCAGGGATTCAATTTCTTCCTGGTTTAGTCTTGGGAGGGTGTATGTGTCCAGGAATTTATCCATTTCTTATAGATTTTCTAGTTTATTTGTGTAGAGGTGTTTATAATATTCTCTGATGGTACTTTGTATTTCTGTGGGATCAATGGTGATACTGTATATTTAGAAAACCCCACCATCTCAGCCCAAAATCTCCTTAAGCTGATAAGCAACTTCAGCAAAGTCTCAGGATACAAAATCAACATGCAAAAATCACAAGCATTCCTATACACCAATAACAGACAAACAGAGAGCCAAATCATGAGTGAACTTCCATTCACAATTGCTACAAAGAAAATAAAATACCTAGAATACAATTTACAAGGGATGTGAAGGACCTCTGCAAGTAGAACTACAAACCACTGATCAAGGAAATAAGAGAGGACACAAACAAATGGAAAAACATTCCATGCTCATGGATAGGAAGAATCAATATCATAAAAATGGCCATACTGTCCAAAGTAATTTATAGATTCAATGCTATTCCCATCAAGCTACCAATGACTTTCTTCATAGAATTGGAAAAAACTACTTTAAAGTTCATACGGAACCAAAAAAGATCCCACATTGCCAAGACAATCCCAAGCCAAAAGAACAAAGCTGGAGGCATCATGCTACCTGACTTCAAACTATACTACAAGGCTACAGTAACCAAAACAACATGGTAGTGGTACCAAAACAGATATATAGACCAATGGAACAGAACAGAGGCCTCAGAAATAACACCGCACATCTACAACCATCTGTTCTTTAACAAACCTGACAAAAACAAGCAGTGGGGAAAGGATTCCCTATTTAATAAATGGTGCTGGGAAAACTGGCTAGCCATATGCAGAAAACTGAAACTGGACCCCTTCCTTATACTTTATACAAAAATTAACTCAAGATTGATTAAAGACTTAAACTTAAGACCTCAAATTATAAAAACCCTAGAAGAAAACCTAGGCAATACCATTCAGGACATAGGCATGGGCAAGGACTTCATGACTAAAACACCAAAAGCAATGGCAACAAAAGCCGAAATTGACAAATGGGATCTAATTAAACTAAAGAGCTTCTGCACAGAAAAAGAAAATATCATCAGAGTGAATAGGCAACCTACAGAATGGGAAAAAATTTTTGCAATCTATGCATCTGACAGAGGGCTAATATCCAGAATCTACAAAGAACTCAAAAAAATTTACAAGAAAAAACAACCCCATCAAAAAGTGGGCAAAGGATATGAACAGACGCTTCTCAAAAGAAGACATTTATGCAGCCAACAAACATATGAAAAAAAGCTCATTATCACTGGTCATTAAAGAAATGCAAATCAAAACCACAATGAGATACCATCTCATGCCAGTTAGAATGGCAATCATTCAAAAGTCAGGAAACAACAGATGCTGGAGAGGATGTGGAGAAACAGGAACACTTTTACACTTTTGGTGGGAGTGTAAATTAGTTCAACCATTGTGGAAGACAGTGTGGCGATTCCTCAAGGATCTAGAACTAGAAATACCATTTGACCCAGCCATCCCATTACTGGGTATATACTGAAAGGATTATAAATCATGCTGCTATACAGACACATGCACACGTATGTTTATAGCGGCACTATTCACAATAGCAAAGACTTGGAACCAACCCAAATTTCCATCAATGATAACAGACTGGATTAAGAAAATGTGGCACATATATACCATGGAATACTATGCAGCCATAAAAAGGATGAGTTCATGTCCTTTAAAGGGACATGGATGAAGCTGGAAACCATCATTCTCAGCAAACTAACACAAGAACAGAAAACTAAACACTGCATCTTCTCACTCATAAGTGGGAGGTGAACAGTGAGAACACATGGACACAGGGGAGGGGAACATGACAGACTGGGGCCTATTGGGGAGTGGGGACCTAGGGGAGGGAGAGCATTAGGAGAAATACCTAATGTAGATGATGGGTTGATGGGTGCAACAAACCACCATGGCACGTGTATACCTATGTAACAAACCTGTATGTTCTGCACATGTATCCCAGAACTTAAAGTAGAATAATAATAATAATAATAATAATAATAATAAAACAGTAAGTCAAAAAAGTTTGGTTAAAACAATTACCTACAGATGCTTGATTAAGCCAAAATAGGTATGATTTATAAATGATAAAGTTTTCTGATTCAAAGACACTATTTTTAACAACTCCTCTGGCTTCATCTGCTTTCATCATAGAAGAAGTACCAGTAAAGTAAGGAAGAAAACTAACTTTGGAATAAAAGTGGTTTCAAGTCCTTACACTATCGGAATGACCTCTGCAAGTCAATTCACTTCATTGATCGTGAATTTCTCCATCTGTCACACAATAAAGGTTAAAATTTTAAATGAAAAAAGAACCACTCTTTATACTATGAAGCAACATGAAAAACATAAGACTATTTCTGTTGCACTTCTAGGCAAGACACTGTGTCAGAAAATCAAGGGACCTGAAGTGAGGCACATATATATCCATACCTTTAAAGATCTTCAACTAAAAAGAGCAAGGCAAAGAATACAAATAATGTACATGTGTTTCTACTAAAAGAGGGGTACAGAAGCAGTGTACAAAGTGTGTACAAAGCAGTGTACAAACACAGAGCAAAATCATCCACTTGTATATGATCCAGGATATTTCCATTTGGACATATATTAAAGGATAAGTACTGACAAGCAAAAATAACTCACAGGAAGGAAGAAGGTATCATCTCAAGGCACAACATCCAAAACATGAAGAGAGTGAAGACATACACATTTATAAAGACATATGCCTTTATAAATCTGACTCTGAACAAGGGCCATGCCCAGCATTCATATCCTGCTTTGCATTTGTATAATTTTACATTTTCAAAAAGCAATGTGTCACAAAAAAATAATGAAACAGTTTTCTATAATCCTGCTTTCATAATAGGGGGAAAAAAGAGCAAATGAGAAAATCCATGCAGGTTTTTATACTTTATATCCAGGGGATTATCTGTATTAGCCTAATTGTTGACATAGTATAATATAATAATCAAAGATATGCAGGATAGTGACTCCAAGGA
Source organism: Pan troglodytes (assembly GCF_028858775.2). Lineage (NCBI taxonomy): Eukaryota > Metazoa > Chordata > Mammalia > Primates > Hominidae > Pan > Pan troglodytes. The sequence goes on from NC_072403.2 coordinate 132,989,212, forward strand.
ATTATAAAAGATGAATCATTAAAGATACATGGTACTTCTTAAGCCAGGAAAATGAACAAAATACAGTAAGACTTTTTTTTAACAGACGATAAAATTGGTCATAAAGTTGATTAGAACATGTGATTTTCTGTTGCTCATTTAAAAATAATATATATTCAAATTTCTATTTTCTTTCCAAACTTAAGTTATTACCAAAAGAAACTATACAACAAATACGCATTTCTTGCTACATTTAAGTTTTTATACTCTAGTTGAGCTTATTTTTACTTTAGAGATCTGTGTATTTCATTTATCAATCTGCCTACAAATCCTTCACTAATCAACCAATTCCTCAGTGCCTAAAAATACACAACTTCAAAAAGCACTGCTTCTAATTAGATCAAAATGAATAAGGTATGAAATTTGTATCCAAATAATTACTTAATCACATATACCCATTTAGTTACTTAAAAGCTGTTTTCATATTTTATAATTAGCAATAAAATGGTAAATAATGTCAACAGAGCAATGATACGATTTCTTAAGACAGATGAACTCACATGGGGAGTCATTAAAAGGACATTTTTACAATACCTTAAAAGAAAGAATAGCATTACTGTTTCAAAATAATGAAGTGGTTGTTATTAAATAAATCTGCTATTTGTATGTAGTTTCAAACTAATACAAATATATAAAACTGATAAAGATATATCCAATTACTAGATGGATAGTCTCTTTTTAATCACTAAATTGATATAGCAGGGCTTGAGGTATAGCAAGGTTTTCCCATAGTCTTTGTTAGTCAAGTTTTAAATTAAAGAGTATATGGTATGTACCCAGTAGTCATTCAGGAGCAGATTGTTTGGTTTCCATGTAGTTGAGCGGTTTTGAATGAGTTCTTAATCCTGAGTTCTACTTTGATTGCACTGTGGTCTGAGAGACAGTTTGTTATAATTTCTGTTCTTTTACATTTGCTGAAGAGTGCTTTACTTCCAACTATGTGGTCAATTTCGGAATAAATGCGATGTGCTGCTGAGAAGAATGTACATTCTGCTGACATGGGGTGGAGAGTTCTGTAGATGTCTATTAGGTCCGATTGGTGCAGAGCTGAGTTCAATTCCTGGATATCCTTTTTAACTTTCTGTCTCGTTGATCTGTCTAATGTTGACAGTGGTGTGTTAAAGTCTCCCAATATTATTGTGTGGGAGTCTCAGTCTCTTTGTAGGTCTCTAAGGACTTGCTTTATGAATCTGAGTGCTCCTGTATTGGGTACATATATATTTAGGATAGTTAGCTCTTCTTGTTGAATTGATCCCTTTCAGAAATAAAGATGTTCTTTGAAACCAATGAGAACAAAGACACAACATACCAGAATCTCTGGGACACATTTAAAGCAGTGTGTAGAGGGAAATTTATAGCACTAAATGCCCACAAGAAAAAGCAGAAAAGATCTAAAATTGATACCCTAACATCACAATTAAAAGAACTAGAGAAGCAAGAGCAAACACATTCAAAAGCTAGCAGAAGGCAAGAAATAACGAAGATCAGAGCAGACCTGAAGGAGACAGAGACACAAAAAACCCTTCAAAAAATCAATGAATCCAGGAGCTGTTTTTTTGAAAAGATCAACAAGATTGACAGACTGCTAGCCAGACTAATAAAGAAGGAAAGAGAGAAGTATCAAATAGAGGCAATAAAAAATGATAAAGGGGATATCAACACCAATCCCACAGAAATACAAACTACCATCAGAGAATACTATAAACACCTCTATACAAATAAACTAGAAAATCTAGAAGAAATGGATAAATTCCTGGACACATACACCCTCCCAAGACTAAACCAGGAAGAAGTTGAATTCCTGAATCGACCAATAACAGGCTCTGAAATTGAGGCAATAATTAATACCCTACCAACCAAAAAAAGTCCAGGACCAGAGGGATTCACAGCCGAATTCTACCAGAGGTACAAGGAGGAGCTGGTACCATTCCTTCTGAAACTATTCCAATCAATAGAAAAAGAGGGAATCCTCCCGAATTCATTTTATGAGGCCAGCATCATCCTGATATCAAAGCCGGTCAGAGACACAACAAAAAAAGAGAATTTCAGACCAATATCCCTGATGAACATCGATGCAAAAATCCTCAATAAAATACTGGCAAACCAAATCCAGTAGCACATCAAAAAGCTTATCCACCATGATCAAGTGGGCTTCATCCATGGGATGCAAGGCTGGTTCAACATATGAAAATCAATAAACATAATCCATCACATAAACAGAACCAAAGACAAAAACCACATGATTATCTCAATAGATGCAGAAAAGGCCTTTGACAAAATTCAACAGCCCTTCATGCTAAAAACTCTCAATAAATTAGGTATTGATGGGACGGATCTCAAAATAATAAGAGCTATTTATGGAAAACTCACAGCCAATATCACACTGAATGGGCAAAAGCTGGAAGCATTCCCTTTGAAAACTGGCACAAGACAGGGATGCCCTCTCTCACCACTCCTATTCAACATAGTGTTGGAAGTTCTGGCCAGGGCATTCAGGCAAGAGAAAGAAATAAAGGGTATTCAATTAGGAAAAGAGGAAGTCAAACTGTCCCTGTTTGCAGATGACATGATTGTATATTTAGAAAACCCCATTGTCTCAGCCCAAAATCTCCTTAAGCTGATAAGCAACTTCAGCAAAGTCTCAGGATACAAAATCATTGTGCAAAAATCACAAGCATTCTTATACACCAATAACAGACAAACAGAGAGCCAAATCATGAGTGAACTCCCATTCACAATTGCTTCAAAGAGAATAAAATACCTAGGAATCCAACTTACAGGAGATGTGAAGGACCTCTTCAAGGAGAACTACAAACCACTACTCAACGAAATAAAAGAGGATACAAACAAATGAAAGAACATTCCAGGCTCATGGATAGGAAGAATCAATACCATGAAAATGGCCATACTGCCTGAGGTAATTGATAGATTCAGTGCCATCCCCATCTAGCTACCAATGACTTTCTTCACAGAATTGGATAAAACTACTTTAAAGTTCATGTGGAACCAGAAAAGATCCCACATTGCCAAGACAATCCTAAGCCAAAAGAACAAAGCTGGAGGCATCATGCTACCTGACTTCAAACTATACTACAAGGCTACAGTAACCAAAACAGCATGGTACTGGTACCAAAACAGAGACATAGACCAATGGAACAGAACACAGCCCTCAGAAATAATACCACACATCTACAACCATCTGATCTTTGACAAACCTGACAAAAACAAGAAATGGGGAAAGGATTCCCTATTTAATAAATGGTGCTGGGAAAACTGGCTAGCCATATGTAGAAAGCTGAAACTGGATCCCTTCCTTACACCTTATACAAAAATTAATTCAAGATGGATTAAAGACTTAAATGTTAGACCTAAAACCATAAAAACCCTGGAAGAAAACCTAGGCAATACCATTCAGGACATAGGCATGGGCAAGGACTTCATGACTAAGACACCAAAAGCAATGGCAACAAAAGCCAAAATTGACAAATGGGATCTAATTAAACTAAAGAGCTTCTGCACAGCAAAAGAAACTACCATCAGAGTGAACAGGCAACCTACAGAATGAGAGAAAATTTTTGCAATCTACTCATCTGACAAAGGGCTAATATCCAGAATCTACAAAGAACTCAAACAAACTTACAAGAAAAGAACAAATAACCCCATCAAAAAGAAGGATATGAACAGACACTTCTCAAAAGAAGACATTTATGCAGCCAACAGACACATGAAAAACTGCTCATCATCACTGGCCATCAGAGAAATGCAAATCAAAACCACAATGAGATACCATCTCATGCCAGTTAGAACGGAGATCATTAAAAAGTCAAGAAACAACAGGTGGTGGAGAGGATGTGGAGAAATAGGAACACTTTTACACTGTTGGTGGGACTGTAAACTAGTTCAACCATTGTGGAAGACAGTGTGGCAATTCCTCAACGATCTAGAACTAGAAATACCATTTGACCCAGCCATCCCATTACTGTGTATATACTGAAAGGATTATAAATCATGCTGCTGTAAAGACACATGCACACGTATGTTTATAGCGGCACTACTCACAATAGCAAAGACTTGGAACCAACCCAAATATCCATCAATGATAGACTCGATTAGGAAAATGTGGCACATATATACCATGGAATACTATGCAGCCATAAAAAAGGATGAGTTCATGTCCTTTGTAGGGACATGGATGAAGCTGGAAACCATCATTCTCAGCAAACTATTGCAAGGACAGAAAACCAAACACTGCATGTTCTCACTCATAGGTGGGAATTGAACAATGAGAACACATAGACACAGGAAGGGGAACATTATACACTGGGGCCTGTTGTAGGGAGGGGGGAGGGGGGAGGGATAGCTTTAGGAGATATACCTAATGTAAATGACGAGTTAATGGGTGCAGAACACCAACATGGCACATGTATACATATGTAACAAACCTGCACATTGAGCACATGTACCCTAGAACTTAAAGAATATATAACAAAAGAGTATATGGTAGAGATTTATAAATTATTGGATGCTTTAGACAATACACATTACACTAACATAGATTAGAAAAGCAAAAGGGAACTCTCAGGAAGATACTGTTCCCAGTTGAGCTTTTTAGAAGAATAGAAAGAATTGATTATTGAGCTTATGGTAAATGTTTAAACAACTGCCTCTGACTAGACTTAAAAAATTTTGTGATTTAAAGTTCTAAAAAATGTTTTAGGTATATATAGCAAGAGCAAAAATTTGGCCAAGGAAGAGTATTCCTTTACACTACATGCAATTCATTGCTATATTTAAATTTCTTATTAACTTCAGAAAGTTTAAAATAGGAAGAATAATCTCATACAAATAAATTTAATAAATGATATAAAGTTTCTTCAAAATAAATATGAAAGCTCATATCATAATATCAAGAAAAACTACTGTCTAATTAAGTGGAAAAGATTCCCTATAGGATAAATCTAAGGAATGCAAGGATATTTTACTATTAAGAAATCTATTACTGTATCACATAAAAATATCAAAGAAGTCCCAAGATCAACTTAATCTTAATCATAGAATATATTGGTGAAATTCAACACTATAATTTAATTAAAAGAAATGAGATAAAATTCAATACTTTAGAATCCAAGACTGGAAGGATTCTTCTATAGCACTGATGTAGAATAATTCTCTCTAATAGACTCTACTTAACGATAACATGCTGGATAATTTTTCAATAATTCAAGTCTAAAACATATAAGCAATTATGTAGAATTATTTTGGAAGAACTAGATAATTTAATAAAAATAAAATGAAACAAAGTACATTAACATTACAAAGATGGAGAAGATAAGTAAGTTGACACAAGTCTAGAAAAAATATAACAATGAATATAAAAAGATATATATTTAGTAATTATTAACCATAGCCAAAGAGAAAATAAAATTGAAACAGATCTCAAACTACACTCACTGGCAATATCTGTAATGAGAAATGTACCATATCCATGTGGAAAAAGAAATGGTTTTACTAGATATGATACAGAACAAACAAATGGAAAAGCTTACTATCTTCCTAGATAGACTGAGTATAATAACACAATTTTTCTCCAAGTAATTTATAATTTAACATAATAGCAATCTAAGTCTGATCCAAATTTAAATGGCCAGTTTAAATTGAGCAAACTCATCTCAAAGTATATGTAGTATATACAGAAATAGTTAATTAACTTTTTAGAGGAAAGTAGAAAGTAAATGATAGGCTTATTCTTACTCAACATTAAGACATAATACAAAGTTACAATAAGTAATATATAATTTAGGAATTGAAGCAATTTGGACAGTTGTTGCTACTTTAAAATATCTACAAATCAATAAGAAACACTCTAAGATAGGTGGGCAATTAATGAGATTCAATTAGTTAACAAAATTATGGACATATCATTAAACTTACTAATGTTCAAAGAAACACAAAATTTTTAAAAGGGTAACAATTTTCACCTATTAAATTAGTGATTAGTTTTGAAAAAACCAAATACCCAAACATGAAGAATAGGGACAGTCTTCATTTCCGTTAGGAGAATAAAATCAAATTCATTTGATAATATGAGTCACGAGCCTTAAAACTATTAATAGTTACAACTTTAGATGAAGTATCTCTGCTCTCTCAGACCCTGACCTAAAGATTTAATTCTAAAGACAGATGAAGGTTTAAACCCTACAATATTAATTTTAGCCTAATTATAACATAGTGAAGCAACAATGCACACCTCCACCAACGAAGGACTGGCTATACACAGAAAGAAGGATCTGTGGCTGTATATGACCACCAAGGTTGTGCACTGTGTAACTTGAGGCCCTAGAAAAAAACATTAATCCTTCCTAGATCCCGACAGTAGAAACCAAGCTGAGGCACACAGGTTAATCCGCGGGGATTTTTTGTTAGATAAGACACAGTATATCATATACGAAACAATGTTGGTAAGAATTCTTGCCCTCTGTTACCTCAGTTAATCACTGGCATTACGAAGCAAGTATTACTATCTCCATTAAAAAGCCTACATGTCATACAGACTTTCAGAAGGTCTATGCCCTGAATAGCTGAAATTCTGTGAATGGTAGAAAGCATTATAAAGCAAACTTACATCATAACAGGCCTGGGGAGAAAAGCTAGCTTGAGGATTTTAAATACACTTTTATTAATTTAAAGGTATTTCCTTATTTGATGAGAACACAGTTTTATTTGAAGACACTGAGATAAAGGAGTTGGAGAAATGCTACTCCCTTATGGATTACCTGTGATGGTGCAAAGCCAGACATGTGAAAAGCTGAAAACACAAGAGGCAACTCAGCCTTCAGTAGCATTTCAATATAATGGGTGCTGCAAAAATATACTGGATGGATGCCAGATTCTACAGTGTCATTAGGAAGGTAACTCTGCATAAAAGAGAAAAATTAAAAATTTTATTAATTTTATTATTTAATAAATATAGATCATTTAAAATAATCCAACATACCTATTTTCCTTTTGCTGTAAATTGCTGCTTCAAAATTAATATGGTGGCATAACAAATCACTGTAAATATAATTATGTAAAGTAAAAAGTCAGAATGTTAAACAGTGTTGAAAGAAGAAATTTTGATAAAGGCAGTGTTATATACCTTCCAAGACTCAGGAAAAAAGTTAATAATTTATAATCTTGGCAACTTAAATCCTTGTGGAAAGATGAGGAGGGCTGTTACATGAAAGAATAAATACACATATAAGTGAGTACATGAGTAATACTTTACATTTTAATACTAAGTGTACTGAAATATGCTTAATATTCTTGGCTTTGGCCAATGATTCTATAATGTCAAAGGATTTTAGCTTTGTCAGCTCTTGAAGATATTTGCATTGTACCCTTTACTATGTTGATACTAGCCTAAATCTGACCCTGTATTAATAATAATTCAAATTGGGAATGATTTGAGAAACTCATCTCTAAAACTGGGAAAGAAGTGCACAAGGCATTCCCATCAAGGTTCTCAGGCCAACTATTTTTCATAAAATTTATGTTTATTTCCATATAATTTTATATGGATAGTTACTTATATATATGTGAATATATACACACATCTATATTTACAAACATATTGTTTACTTTTTCAATTTAGTTCTTAGGTACAATTTATCATTGCAAATGATCAATAATGTACTGTGTATTACTATAAAGCCAACATATACCCATAATAATTGTTTTTTAACAAAGAGTAATAAACCTGAAGATACAATTTTAGGTAAAGAAAAACTGTTCAACTAGCAATTATATCAACAAAAAAAGTTAATCAAAGTAGATCTGAAGACTTTACATAATTAAAAGACTGCCAAAAAGGCATCTTATCTTCTTGCTTTTACTGGATACATCTTATTTTCAAACTTTTTAAATAAAGTTAATACTTTTAAATTAAAACAAATTAAACTCATAGCAATTATATGAGTTGAAATACAGAAGATTTATGTAAAGCCTTATTGCTAATGCTAGGATGCTTTTAAGAATTTAGGTTTGAGTTATACACTAAAGTTTCTGAAATCAGCAAGTTGATTTACAGTGGTTTTTCGGTTTTATAATTCATCATAAATGACTTATTTCACATTGCAGAAATATATATTTGTAGAAACATAAATATTTATGTAAATGTATATTTATGAAGGTTTCTCCAGGAGATACCTCACAGTACTTGAAAAAAACATTATTTTTGTGCATTAATGAATGAAGCATAGCACAGTAAATGGATATCTTGTAGCCAACTTTATATCGATATGTAGAACAAAAAGAAAACTTTTTACTGAGTTGTTAAAATAATAATATGGACTGAATGAGAAACAGTATCCATTAATTTATCTTCTTTCGTGAAATATTGCAATGTGTTTCACTAATGACTATTTGTAGAATGACTAAATCTAATAGGCATATATGAAAACAAAAATCAACTCATAAGTGTATTTTAGTTTTTCCATGCAAACTTAGGTAATAATTTTCTGAATACATGTCTAATAGTTGCATAAGAGTTCTATGTATAGGAAATGATTCATATGCAGTGTCTTTTCTAGGCTACATTAGAAATACCTTTAGAGTAGGTCCATTAAGAGATAAAGACAATAGATTTATTAATTATATTTTCAAGGAAAATAAGTTATTGTTATGTAATGGACTCCCTGAATTGAGGTAAGAGTTCTTCTACTCTTATAAATTAGACTCTGTTGGAAGAAAGTTTGCCATACTTTGTGGTAACACAGCTCCTGATACCAAGCCTTGCATAGAATAGATGCTCAACATATTATTGACTGAATGCCAAGAAGAAAATACACTAATGATTGCACACACAGACTGCACAGTATGCAATCATTAGTGTTTTTTCTTTTTGTCATAAAGTAAGCTCACTTATATAAAAAGTTTCATTAGTTGGTCTATTAATTACCATTTCATGCCTCTATTTTACAGTAAACATTGTTCATAAAACTAGATCAATAGTGAGAGCTCTAAGTCACATGAATATAATACAAGGTCTTCTGAATCATTAAATGATAAATTGTTTATTATACTTATAGAGTTTTGATGTAATTTGTTTATCACTCTCTGAAAGGACAGTAACTCTCTGTCCTGTTTACCACTCTCTGAAAAGACAGTCACCACTCTGTCAAAGGACAGTAACTCTTTATCATTCAGAATATTGGATTAATGGAACACATGCAGGACAACAGCATTTAGCATCATCTAATTAATAGTCTAATATATAAACTACGCTAAGACAAAGTGCAAAAAAATTGTCAATAAAGACATTGGCTTTGAGATCCTAGAAAGCGACATAACATGAAGCAAGGACTTTACAACATAACACTCTTCAGAATACTGTATATTACTTTAGTGATTAATAATAAAAGATTTATGCTTAAAAAAAAACAGTCTTAGTTTTTTTTCTTCCATTATAGATCTTTTGGGGAGTCATTTTATTCCTGATATTAAGAAAAAAAACTAGTTCTACTTTGCTATGAAAATTAAATAGAAAGACCCCACTAGAAAGATTTGAAACTCTCCAATTCAAATGGATTCAGTCTAGTCTGGTCCAGTCTAGTCCTCCATCTTTCAGACTTTGTGGGCAAAGGATGCGCCATGCTTTACAGCAATGTTGTAGTTAACTTGTGCATCATGCATAGAGGTAAACAAAAAATTTTGCAGATTTTTTAAAACTTTGATTCTATAATTCTAGATAATATCAATCTTTCTCCTCTCAGAAAAAAAATGGGAAAACTGAATCAGCAAATATGATTAAGACTTATAGTCACATATAAGAAAGGGAAGGGGTTTTACACTAGACATCTTTCCTACAAGTGATTGGTCACATGGCTTACATTTGTTGATGTTCTACAAAGGGGTAACAAGTATGTCATGCCATTCTAATAAGTGTAAAATTTAAATGTAAATTTATACTTGAATACAATTAGAATTTTTAAATCCATGAACTTTCTGAACTAGGTAATTGTTATTTTAAGAAGAGTAAGGGAAGGCTTCTGTAGTGATTACCCTATATTATAACTATTGCATGAATTTCCTGTTGAACTATATTACTTCATTTGAGCATTACTTTAGCCTGATTTATCATAAGTGGAGTTTTGTTTGTATGTGCATGTAAAATACTCTGGTTTTTATTTCAGTTTAATTAGATTTCCTTTTTCATATGCTTTTACAGAGAAAGGAAATTTATGATCACTACTTTAATTTATTCTTTGAAATTAGATATTTCTACTACGAAAATAATTTCCTGATTTTTAAAAATATATCATTTTATTAATGGCTTCAATGTTAACAACTGGCCAAACTCTGATTCTTGATCAAACTCCATAAAGAATAACTATTTCAATATTTACAAAGTTTTTTTCTTAGTAGCAAAGAATAATTGAAGATAATTTAATTAAATCAATACATTAAAGGGTTCTTCCGGTGTAAATGATTTCAAAGGATAATTTTTCAAACTATTTTTATCTCATATGAGTAATATAGTCATAGTTTATAAAATTTTAAGAACCTCAAATTAATTTTTCATTACTTCCTGTTTTGCTTATCCTAAGCTTATTTTTTTTTAAACCTTTTTAAGGTCATTTGTTTACAACATTCTTATGAATGCAGGGGATCTAATATCTTTCAAATACATTTTCTAGAGTAATAAAAGCTTACAGATCCTTACATATTTCTATTAAAATATTAATTTATGTGGCTCATGCCTGTAATCCCAGCACTTTGGGAGGCCGAGGCAGGCAGATCACAAAGTCAGGAGATCGAGACCATCCTGGCTAACACGGTGAAACCTGGTCTCTACTAAAAATACAAAACATTATCTGGGCGTGGTGGCAGGCACCTGTAGTCCCAGCTACTCGGGAGGCTGAGGCAGGAGAATGGCATGAATCCAGGAGGCGGAGCTTGCAGTGTGCCGAGATCATGCCACTGCAGTCCAGGCTGGGCGACAGAGTGAGACTCTGTCTCAAAAAAAAAAAAAATTTTTAAATATATATATATATATATATATAAATATATAAATTTACACACTCAACATACATTTATTGAGTGATTACTATGGGCCTATAGTTTGGGACACATCTATGAACAAAACAGAAAACTGTTTTCAAAGAACTTACATTAAGTGTACAGATAGATAAATAAATATTAGGACTTGATATAGGCTATAAAAAAGGTAAAAAAAAATAGGACAGGGTAATGAGGTTGGGGTAAGTAGAATTGAGGAAATAGGTTGATTTCTTTTGAGGTTGATTACAATAATGTGAGGCTGAGCTAAAGAAGGTAGACAAGTTTGTACTATCAACAGCTATAGCCAATGTGTCTGTCACCATGCTGCAGATTTGTTCATATTATCAAATTGCATAGAAACCATCACCACAATGTTTGAGACAATGGAACAAATGAAATAGAAAAGGTATCACTTTTAAATAATATATTAAGACTTACTGAATGTACTATCAAGTCAAGTGACATAGGGGAAATAGCAATTCAAAAGATTGTTAGTCAGAAACATTTATACTGTCGTATAAATGTAAGATATTAGTAGCAGCACTTAGCTAACAGTTCTAGATAGAATTCCTGTCGAGGAATCTTAACAGCATGTCATCTGTTTTACAAAGAAGCATCAAAACAAACTACTGGTAATAAAACATTCAACTTGATGTATTTGTAATTGAAAAGAAAAAATGATGCTATGGAAGGCACTGCATTAAGTCTTCACTGACAGTGTAGCTGCATCAGTAGAAAGGTGTCAAGGCTTTACATCAAGAGATCATTCCGAAAACCCCGAGCCAGTAATGTGTCACTCCCTTCCATTCATATATTCCATATTCAATGATGCTATCAAAATGGTAAGTCAAATAAAATTCAAGCTGCTGGAGTCCTGCTTGTTTTCAGTTTTATAGAAAGAAATGCTATCAGAACACAAGATCGTTGATGTTATGAAAAAAAGTACGATTTTATAGGCTCAAAGTATAAATGCAACTTTACAAAATTATGGTTCAATATGATTCACTTGATGTTTAGATGGTGTCATAATCTGAACACTAAAGGCAGAACTGTTAAGACTAGTGGAATGTAGACATTACTTTAAAATATTTCACAGAAGAATGAATGATTGGACACAAAATCCATACCCATTATCAAAAGATTTTCAACATTACATTTGAAAGTGAAAAAGAGAAAAGGCTGTTAGATGTTTTAAAATCTTCAAGTACAGTTTAAAGGAATAGAATTACTCAAATTCTGGTTAACAGCAGGAAAATAGTTCTACTGATTGCAGAAAAACTAGTGCATACTTTTTTTGCCATTAGTTTCTCTCTGTTCATGGGAGGAAAATTTCTCATTATGGTGAAGAACAAGAATTGGATGATCTTTTTAAGTAACTGTATATAGCTACTTGAAGCATAACATTATAAAATTTTAATATTTATTGTATTCCATGATGAATTGATTTTATTTTCCTTATCACAAATATATATTGTAAAAAACACCTAATGAATATTTTCATCTCCATATAGATACTTGCCAATCTCCTTAGTTTATCCTTGACTGTCATGTGATTTCACTGTCCAAATGCAACATGTCATGGAAAAGGTTTGAGAAACATTAGCATAGCTGATATTTTTGGCAGTTTCCCCTAGTTGGAAATCTTAACAGCAAGCAATAAACAAATAAATAAAATAAACATAAACATTATAAATTGATTGAGGGATATACTTACCTCTAAAGTAACCTCTGAGATTGCATAAAACTAGTAAAATCTTTTAAAATACATTACGATACTTTAATAAACACTCAGTATAGATTTACAAAATGTATATAATTTTCTATAGAAAATAGTTACAATATCTTCCTAATAAATGATTTTCTTATACCATAATCAGCCAGAGATTCTTTTTAACCAAGCAACAATACAAAACACAAGTCAATAGTTCTCTTTTTAGGTGCAGAATTTAACTGATATAACTATCATTTTAATTTCATTATCATGTTTCTACTTCATGAAGATGCTTCTAATATAAATCATTCAGTTACTATTAGGTAAGACACCAAGTATTTGAGAAAATGTCAAATCTATATAATCGAAGAGAATTAGTCAAAAAACATTCAAGTAGAAAAATGAGTATAATTTATTACAAAGTCCTTCACAAATAAAATTATGCCCCAGTGTATGTAAGTATAATGTTCTTAAAATTTCAAACCCTCCTTTAAAAACAGATTGAAGTCTTACAGAAATATGTAGCCTTGGCAACCAAAGAAAAGCAGAAGTCAGAAGCCTGGAAAATTGACGAAGAAATTGGAATGTTTTTTCTTTGTCTCCCAACATTATCATGAACAGAGAAGATACAAACCAGTCATGGCCAGCATAATTCCCTTGCAGGCAGACTGAAAAATACAGTTAAGAAAACTTTACAATATTTTGTAAGATAAAATATTAAAATTCTGTAAATAAAATGGATATATTAAATAAAAAGGCAGACATTCTTATTCTGAATTTATGAAACCTAGTTTTTAAATATTCTTAGACATGTCTGAAAATACATTCTAATGTCTTTATTCAGTTTAAGATTCAATGAATGAGACTAAATATAATGATTACAACTCAATTTAACAAAATTCATATTTAAAATACAGAATAAAATACTGTAAGAATATATCATAACAAATCACTAATATAGCTTAAAGTACTACTTTACTATAAATGTGTCAAGGTATATCATCAAAGAATCATGAAAAATATGTGAAAAAAATTAAGCTATTGTGAATATACTCAAAAAGGATATGAAGAGAAGATTTTATGGAAGTTTGCTGCTGTTTCAGGAATCTCTCACAATGCTTTAAAACCCAGGTAAGATCATTTTCTGCACCATCTTTTAAGAGATTGAGGAATTTGCCATACCTATATTAAAAGCCCACAAAACATAAAACATATTAGGTCTTGCATTGAATGTTTTAAAATTACTTCTTTTAGCATAACTATGTTATACAGAGCACTTATGAAAGATTAGCTCTCAATATATGTTTCTGATGATTATGATATATTTGGATTAACAGTATTCATCTGGCAAATACTGATAATTTTAAAGGAAGATGAAACAGTAATGAGAGAACATGATGATATCCTGTAGATGAAACGTATAATATAAGCATTTTTTCCTGAACTTAATCTAAAACATGGAATGTTGACAGGTTAGTTTTACAAAATGTTGAGTCTAGAAGTACCTTTAGAGTTCAAACAGTCTAATGGTCCTAAATGGAGGTGGTACTTCCCTCAGGGGCCACTCTGGAAATTTGTAGGACTATTTTTGATTGTCATAGTGACTAGGGGGCACTACTGGTACTTAATGAGCAAGGGCCAGGTGATTAGACATGGGAGAGTCCTGAACAGCAACTTGCAAATGTCCTATTTGTTACTGGTATGGATGAAAAAGTTGTTTATAATTGTCTGAAACTAGTTCTGTCTTACAAAAACTTCTGTACTTTTTAGTATACATACAATGCAACTATGTATAAATCAAGCAAAGGTAGTGCTTTTGTAATTTTTCTTTTGTACTTCTGTACTTTTGAAACCTTACAAATAATTGTTCACCATTTTTTAAAAAGTCTCTTTTTAAAGAGACTTGGTGGCTCACACCCGTAATCCCAGCACTTTGGGAGGCCGAGGTGGGTGGATCATGAGGTCAGGAGTTTGAGACCAGCCTGACCAACATGGTGAAAACCCATCTCTGCTAAAAATACAAAAATTAGCTGGGCATGGTGGCATGCACCTGTAATCCCAGCTACTCAGCAGCCTGAGGCAGGAGAATCGCCTGAACCTGGGAGGCAGAGGCTGCAGTAAGCCGAGATCGTGCCACTGCACTCCAGCCTGGGTGACAGAGCGAGATTCCATCACACACACACACACAAAATCTCTTTGCTTGTGGCCACACTGTAGTATTTGAGGCACGAAAGAAAAATCCGTCTGTATTTGTAGCTGCTGGAGTCACAATGATTTTACACTTGGATGCCAGCTATATCTTATACTGTAATATATTCAAACATTTCATAATAACTTCGCTTATTTCTTACAAATAAGATATTATATTGAGTTAAAAAATAGGTGACTAGCCTGCTTATATTATCTACGAAGTCCATTTCAGAATAGCAATAGGGCATTATAAAATATTTGTATAAAAAGCAGGCACAACATCACAAAACATAATTAAGAGAATCATATGCCCTATGTGATACAGGCATGTAAGTTCAAATTATTAAAAAAATCACTTTCATCATGCTGTGAATTTATAAAAATACCCAGCTTTTTAAACAAATCTTACATGTATCTTTTTAAAATTTGATTCTGAAGATGACCCTATAAGTAAAATGGGAATGTTAAAATCCCCATTTAATAAGCAAGAAAGGGAAGTTTCAAGGTTTCAGTCCTTAACTCTCTGCTCACTGTTTAGCTTACCTGTTTCTTTTCAAAATTACAACTTGAGTATTAAAAATTCAAACTGCAATAAGTTTTTTAATTTTAACTTCTGCATCTGTCCTTCAGGTACTTTTGTACTCATCACCATGGAATTAATCATATTCTAGAAAATAGTATGACTGTGTTACCAACGTGCTGACTTTTACAATGTTATTTTTGTAAAAAACCTGATAGTCATGAGGGCTTAAACACACTGTAATTGGCCTCTGGAATAACAATGAACTGTAACTGATTTACCTAGAGAGGTAATTTAATCATGTGCCAATATCCTCAAAAACAAAGTCATTTTCCGAATGATAAACTCTGCATTTAAAGTATACAAAATAGTTGGTTGTTAAATTAAATACTACTGAGCACATATGAGGCAGATAAAACAAATTCTAGAAATGCACAAGGGAGCTATTTCCCTATAATATACCTGACAGTCATTTTAATGCCAAGCTGCTGCACAGATGAAAGACTTTCATTCTTCACATTTGCATCAGTAGCTAAAGACAATAGAAAACTGAGTTATAAAGTGTATAAAAGTTTGCATAATAATCACATTTTAATTGAAAATTGATGAAAGCAATATTTTTACATATTTTAATGTGAATTTTGAAAACACTGATGAATTTATTCTTTTAGGAACTGTCAGTTACATTTTCAAAGGAATTAACAGAAAACTTTTTACAAATAACTTTTTCCCATAAAAAGCATTGGAAAACATATTAAATACATAACAATAGTAGTTTTAAAACAATCTATTTTACTTGGCTCTCAGAATAAAAAGAGCCATTGACCCAAAAAGTGGTCTAGAAATACTACTTTCATCATGCAATGCATACATAAAACTCTGAATTACAAATATATACAAGAATAGTTATTTCCTTCCTGATACTAATCTTTAAGTAATCAGTGTTCCACTTTTAATGTATGGTAATGTATGAGGGTAGAATGAATGAATTTCTTCCTGCAGGCCAAGTTTTCTTTGCGAAGTAGTTGTTGTAATCATCTAACCAAAAGTGAAGAAAGGGTTAGTTATATTTTATACTGTAATATATCCAAACATTTCATAATGAATCACTTTTCATTTATTTCTTATAAATAAGATAGTGATTAGTTTGCTTATATTATCTACAAAGTCCATTTCAGAATAGAAATAGCATAGTACAGAGGACTGCAGGTGAGGCTGAAAGTCTGGATTAGTTCTTGAGAACAGTAGAGGACCAAACTAACAGTGAACCCTCAAAGGCACAACTAAATAGCATTCAGGGTCTAGCTGAAACTTTCAATTTCTGGCTGAGAAAACTGTAGCATGCATACATACACACAAACACATGAACACACAATGCATGCACACACAATTAAGAGACTCATCACATAGTTATCTAGTGGTAGAGAAGACCAAAACCTAGGTTTTCAGAATATCATGAAGTCTTTTTTTTTTCCTTCATTACACATTGGTGTTTCTCATACTATCAGTATAATCTATTTCACTTCCAGGCTCATTCATCCCCTTAGTAAATCATCTCTGATATAGTAAGTATGGAACACCATGCAAGAAGCTATGAGGGATAAAAGATAAATCATACCTCATTCCCTAAAAACCTGTCCAAGTAGTGTCAGAGATCAAATGTGTATATAGATAACTCTGATAAAGGTATTTTAAAGCCCTATATGAAATAGGAATGATACAGATAAAGTGTTACATGAATTCAGAAGATGAAAAGATTATGTCTAGCTAGGAAGAAGTGGTATTTAAGTTGAACCTTAACATATAGATCTGTGTGCCTATAGTAATACTAATGTTTTTTCTCTTCTGGAAAGTATGATATAGATAGATATCTTACTGGTAAAGGATGAGTGTGCAGTGGGTGGAGAAAGGTGTTAAGAATGGGCATTCCCATCATGATGTGTTCCACAGACCACAGTGGATTCTATCAGGAAACACTGACCTAGCACATCAGTGAAGAATGTAATAAAGTTATGCAGCAAGGTGAGAGGAGTTGTCCAAAGGAATTGGATGTGTTAAATAGTTCTTCCCTGTGAAAGAAAAGAGTTCTTACATAGTGGTCTAGTTGTGAGGCCTGAGATGAGTCCTTTCACTTTCCTAGAGTTGTACAAATAATTTCCAAAGTCTAGACCCTCTCTAAAACTTTATGACACTGTATCTTCAGAGTAAAAAATTAACTCTGAACATTTCAACAGATAATGGTTCTAAACTATGGTGGTTCATCTTCTGAGGAACTTTTTAAAACTAAAGATAAATAGACTCGACTCCAGACTACTAAATAAGATTGCCAAGAGGGAATGTCCAGTCATTTGTATTTTTAAAGGCCTCTACAGTTTATTTGTTATACAATAAAGTTGAGATTTACATTTGAAGGAATAAAAGTTAAATTTAGATAGAGTTACAATTGGACAGTTATACAACACTATCCAAATTTCACTTTAATGTAGTGTAGCAAATTCTCAAAAAAGCTTTTAAATGAGAATATATGGAGGTGTTGGCATACCAAAACAAACATCGAATATCCATTTTAAAAAATCACTGATGTGAAAGAGATGTATATAACTTTGGTATGAACAAAACTATGCAGATAAAAATATGCAAGGAATAAAAACTTCCCCAAAGCAGCAATGAAGACATCAGAAAATGGGTTAGGGGCATATATTTAAAAAGGGGCTTCAAGTCAGGCTTGGTGGCACAAGCCTGTAATCCCAGCACTTTGGGAGGCTGAGAGGGATGGATTACCTGAGGTCATGAGTTCAAGACCAGCCTCGCCAACATGGTGAAACCTGGTCTCTACTAAAAATACAAAAATTAGCCAGGTGTGGTGGCACATGTCTGTAATCCCAGATGCTTGGGAGGCTGAAGCAGAATAATTGCCTGAACCTGGGAGACAGTGGTGGGAGTGGGCTGAGATCATGCCACTGAACTCCAGCCTGCGTGACAGAGTGAGAGTCCATCTCAAAAAGACAAAAACAAAAAAAAAGAGGTTTCCATTTTAAATTTGTATTATATTTGATATACAGTATCAATATACAATAAATCACTGTATATCATTGATACACAATGATAACTTAGCAAGCAAATTTTATATTCCAAATACATCTCAGACAACAAAAGTTAGGTGGAAGAAACTTTTATTATACAAAACTCTGGACTACATTAACTTATAAAGCAGGAACTGAAATCTCAAAAATAAAATCGATGGGGAAAAATGAATAAGTAAAATTAAATAATTTTAAAAATGGACGTCTTCAGAGGATTTTGATCCATATGCATGGCTGGTAACGAGTAATTAATTGATCTAGGAAAAACAGTGTGTAGGATACATAACACATACTTAATAAACAACGAATGAATGAATGAGTAAATGAATGAACCAACATCCAATGAATAGCAACAAAAGAAATTATACTTTAAATATCAAACTAGAAGCAAGATGGAGAAGAAAACAGACATAGACTTAAAAATATTTTCTGTATATTAAAATCAAGTAACACATAGAAGAGATAGCTCCCACTCCCTGAAGTCACTGTGAAAAGAATAATGAAAATAATAATGTATGATGCTATACATGCTAATGACATGTATAGCATCATACTTACCCACTTACTAACAATGCTTAATTCAATCTAAGCTAGAGTTAATCATTAAATTATTCAAAATAACCAATACTTTTAACTATAAATGCAATAGTTTCAAAATAAAATGAGTTGACAAAATTTATGTCACATGAACTGATATCACTCAGTGTGGGTCATGCATTCTGTTCTGTTTTTGGTTTGCAAAGCTAGCATAAACAACAGCAGTAGAAGAAATCAAATCTATTCTGCCTGGCTCCTAATAGTATGGAAAAAAATAAATTTTCAGAAGAGTAAAGAATTTCTCCACTGGAGGACAAATCCATGGTTGGAGAGGCAGTTACTGGTTGGCTGCTTACTGACTCTCCTAATGCCCTCCCTTACCTGTCCTAAATTAAGAAAACTCTTACTACCCAAAGGAATCAACGGACTACATTTCTTCCTCCCTGCTTCCTTTCCCAAAGTCAGTCTGTAAGTTCTGTTGCTTCTTTTCTAATATGTAATTGTATCCATGCATTTTATTCAGTTCTCACTACCACAGAATTCAGTACCTTGTGACCAGTCGACTGTACATGTCTCAGCCTCCTAATTGATGTAGTCAGTGTAATTTGGGAAAAATAGCATTTCCATGTCTTGATTATGCAATTACCCCTGCCTGGAAGACTTTTCCCCTCTTCTCTTGCTTCTTTCCATTCTAATATCCCAGGAGGCAGCACAAGTACTACGCCTGCTCTCTATTAACGCTTCCTCCTCTTATTTTCCATGATGGCACCAATTTGACACTGATGTCATTTTCTACTGGACACCTGTGGCCCCCTTAAAATAAAACCCTTCATTGACAATTACCAAATTCAAATAGCATATTAAAAAGCACATTGCCTGAAACCAAGTAGCCAGCTGAAAAACTGTTTCTTTTATTTTCTACCTTACTATATGCTGCAATTTGTTTAATTCCTAATTTTAGGTATATGTCCTATTTTTCCTTCCTGAGGAAAGGTTCATATTAAATATCTCTTTGCAATTATCACACACTGTGGTTTACTCACAAACGTTTCATAAATGTAAGATAGAAGAGAGCATTTTTGCTTTTCAAAGAAAATATAAAAGGTGTTTAAGTGTATTTAATTAAATTTAAAACTATATTTTAATAATCAAAAGGTGAAACAAGCAAAATGTTGATTTTTTTTCTAACATTTTGATTAACTAGCATTACGAAGAGAAAAGAAATAAAAATACACATCACCCTGAAAGGGCCATTTAATTTATCATTTCAAAGAAGCAATTACACTAGAAAAAAAATCCCAACTTGTTCCAGGGAATTGAACCAACAAAAAGGAAATGTCTGTTAAGATATGGAAAGATACCTATATGAATTTACAAACTGCAAATGTGCAGAAGTTTATCTGTTTGTTCTTTCCTCTTTCTTTAAAGGGATAAACAGCCAAACTAATTTGATTTTTCCAGATTTGCAAATTTTATAATGGATTGAAATCCTGAGGGAGCTAACAACAGATGGATGATTGTGTAATTCTAATTTCAACTACCTTAGGGTTTAGAAGGCTGTCATTTCTTAAAAGATAATCAATTTCTCATTTCCAGAAACCTAAAAAAACATTGAATACATCTACCCAGTATTTGTTTTAAAACATTTTATATCAAAACAATTTTTAATTTAAAGCAAATAGAGTGAAATTCTATAATAAAAAAATCATTGTTCCACCAGCCAAAAAAATACTTTATAAAGGATGAGAATACCTAAAGCCTTGGGAAGAAAACAATGTACTAGCAACAAGCTCAGTATATCAAAATAATAAATATTAAACAATCAATCAACAGAAAGTCACTTCATTTTTTGGCTTTACTATAAGACTGGTGAATAGCTTCAGCTGGAACCTTTAAGGAATTTAAATCCGCATTCAGGGTTTATCTGCCTAGCTAATACATTCAACAAAGCCGACATCTGAGATCTCACTCGGCATAATTTAGAAACATAACAGAGGGCAGTAATGCATGCACACTGAGCAATCAGTTTTGCTGAATATTTAGGTAATATATACAATATAATTTTAATTTTAGATTTTCTACAGAAAATATGGTCCAATAAAGCAATGTGCAAAAGAGAGCTATATGAATTGGCGATTATTATGCTTAAGTCTAAAGAAATGCCCACTTTGGTCATGCAAATTTCCTTGACTATCACACTTCTTACTCGTTTCCTATTACTTTCCAACTTAACCATTAATAGCTGTATGTTTTTCACATAAATTTTTATGTTCATTCATAAGATTATAATTTTCTTCACAAATGCTTTCCTTTAAAATCTCTTCCCAATTTATGTTTTCTTTCCTCTATGCCTCAATTTCCTCATTTTAAATATGATGATTATGTCTAGTTCAGAGAACAGTTATAGGGTTGAATGACACAAGGTATATCAAGTGCCTCAACATAATACCTAATTTAAAAGAGGTGATCAATAGATATCAATTCCTTTCACCTACCTTAACTTTCGTTTAATAGTATCTTGTATTTTCTTCTCATTTCTTTGTTTTAATTCTCTTAGGTCTCTTTTACCCCTTTCCCAGGTTTGCATTAGATATCATTATGTGTAAATAAGTATAGGGTCATCTGTATATTCACATATATCTAATTATGTGAATTGTTAGATATTTAGAATTGTTACAGAACTATAATACGTTTCTTTGAATATAGATGTGAATATAGTATGTGTATATATATATATAATTAAATCTCATATTGAAGATACATAGGAGTTTGACACCTAATGTAACAATTTAGCCATATACAATATAATAAAACTATCAAAATGGTACTTTAAAGTGAATGCAGTAGGAGCAGAGAAGAGAGAATCCTGCTTAGGAATAAGAGAGGTTACATTCTAGCTGAAACTTTACAGGTGAGTCGGGCATTATCATGTGGATGTCATGGAGAGGGAAGCATCCATCTAGAAGGAACAACAGGAGCAAAAATTTAGTGAGGCAAATGCGCAGAATGTGTTTGGGCAGTTAATGGTAATAAGGCTAGAAAGATATGTCTAACTTGAATAAATAACACATATTTGAATGATGGTTTCTTCAGCAAAAGAAGAAATCATATCACCCTTACAGGAAAGATGATCTGTTATCAGTAGTATATGCTAACTCTACTTTCTTCACTGTCTCTTTATTCACTGCCCCTTAAGTATTGGATATTCATCCGTGGAAAACTTCATTTCTGTACTCCATTTTTTTCCTTTACACAGTTACTATTATCAAATAATCTTTGTAAGGTACAGGTGAATCAAGTAAAGTTTCTGCTCAGAAATCTTAAATGGTTTACTCTATTGCCTATTAAATTAAGACACTAATTGACACATTTTATAAAGCCTTCCTCCATCATTCTTTTATCCATTCTTTCCTTTATTTGACAAACATTTATTGACGTTATTGTTCTAGGTGCAGAGAATGAAATGATAGGTAAAACATAAAAACAACCCTAAAGAAATTTACAGGAATGAGAAGAATTAGACACTAAGTCAGAATTTGAGAAAGAAATTACAATGAGATGTATTGGCTTTATATACCAAGCTGATGGCTTAGTAATTTGTATTTGTAGCCCACACTTTTCCTCTAAACTCGATTCACATGTCCAGAATGTATAAAGCATATTTACTTGAATGTCCAACAAGTATCTCAAACAACAAAAAAGCCAGCACCTAATATCCCCTTCCTTTCCTATTCTTCCTCTCAATGTACAATCATTCCATCCTCCTAGTAACTCAGAAAAATAGCTTGTTGTCCTCCTTGACTCCTTTCTTTCTCTCATACCCCACATTCAATCTGTTAACCAATTCTGTTGGCCCTAGTTTTAAAATATATCCAGAATCCAAAAACTTCTCACCGTCTCCATTACTGACATCCTCATCTCAGCCATTCCTGTTTTTCAATAGCCTCTTAACTCATTTCCCTGCTTCAGTCGTTTCTCTTCCTTCAGTCATTTCTCAACACCACAGCCACAATGCTCTTATAAAATGCAAATTAGCATGTCATGCCTATGTTCAAAACCCTGCAATGACTTTCAAGATCCTGTATCATGCTCTCCTATCTGACTTTTAACACCACCAATTCCTCTCCTTTACTCCTTTCTAGCCATATTAGTCTCCTTTGTGGCCATTTGTTAGCACTCTCTTGCCCTGAAAATACCCATATATCTTGCCTGCACATCCCCTGCTGAACTGTGGTAAAAAAAAAAAAAAAAAAAAAAAGCATCATCAATAAAACTTTATATGAAAACTATTTAATACTTTAATCTTCACTCCTAACTAAAACTTCCCAGATCCTTTTTCTGTTGTGTATTTCCTCATTTATCATTACACCTTTTAACTTACTGAATATTCTACTTATTTTCTGTCTTCCCACTAGAAAGTAAACTCCATGAGCAGAAGACTTTTTCTGTCACAGTGTCAGTACCTAATACTGGATAATTTGTTGCATAATGAACACATGTGTGTCTGGGACAGGGGGTAGTTGGGAGTGATGTGAAGAGTTTAGTGTTCTGCATGGAAAGAAAGTATGATGCTTGAGAAAAGGAAGGGGCAGGATAATGTAAGATCATGGGTACCATGATAATAAGCTGAGACTTTATGCTATGGTCAATGGTGAGAAATGGCAGAGGAATGAGTGGGTTAGATTTACATGTCAAAGATCACTCTGAGAGCAGTGTAAAGAGCACCTTTGAAAAAGAACCAGACTCCAAGTAGAGATATCAACTAAAAAGGTTATTATGACAACTTCTCTTGTTACAGATCTTAATGGAAAAGCTTTCTATTTTTCCTCACTCAGTATGATGTTAGCTGTGAGTTTATCACATATGGGCTTTACTGTGTTGAGGTATGTTCCTTCTATACCCAATTTGTTAACAGTTTTTTATTATAAATGATGTTGAATTGTATCAAATGCATTTTCAGCATCTATTGAAACGATTCTATAGTTTTTCCCTGGATGATCTATCCTTGGCCAAAAGTAGAGTGAAGTCCTCTACAGCTGTATTGCAGTTAATCTCTCACATAAAGTCTAGCAATATTTGTTTTATGAATCTGGGTGCTCCAGTGTTAGGTGCATGTATATTTATTACTGTTATATCCTCTCACTGAAGTGATCCCTTTACCATTATATAATGACCTTTTTGGTCTCTTTTTATAGTCTTTGCCTTAAAGTCTATTTCATCTGATATAAGTATAGTTACTCCTATCCTTTTATGGCTGCCATTGGCATAAAATATCTTTTTCCATTACTTCATTTTCAGTCTATGTGAGTCTTGATAAGTGGAGTGAGTTTCTTGTAGAAGTATATAGTTAGGTCCTGTTTTGATATTCAGCCATTTTGTATCTTTCAATAGAAAAATTCAGTCTGTTTACATTCAATGTTACTATTAATAATAACCATTTTATTACTTGTTTACTAGTTATTGTGTGACTCCTCTCTTCCTCTATCCTTTCTTACTACCTTCTTTTGCATTTATTTTTTTCTGCTAGTATTTTTTTTGGGTATCTATTATAGGTTTTTTTTTGTTTGTGTTTACCATGAGGCTTACAAAGCCTTCCTATAGTTATTGTGATGTTATTTTAAAAAGATAACTTGATTGCAAAAACAAACAAAAAAAACTATACACATTAATTCCTTTCTACCACCATTTTGAATTTTTGACTTCACAATTTATATTATTTATATTGCCTATCCCTTAAAAAATTGTTGTAGTTATCAGTTTTTAATAGTTTGTCTTTTAGTCTTCTTAGTAAAGATTAAGTGGTTAACATACCATGACTAAATATTAGTGCAATAATCATGTTAGCATCCTTTTCTTTCCATTTTAAAACTCCCTTTAGCACTTCTTGTATGTAGGTCTGAAAGTGATAAGTTCCCTCAACATTTGTTTGTCTGGGAAAGTCTTATTCTCCTTCATTTCTTAAGGATAGCTTTCCTGGATATGGTATTCTTGGTTTACATGTTTTTTATTTTTTACTTTTTTTCCCAACATTTTGAGTATATTGTCCTACCCATTCTTGTCCTGTAAAGTATCTGTTGTCAGGCATATTGGAGCTCTCTAATATATTATTTGCTTATTTTCTCTCACTGTTTTCAGGATCTTCTCTTTGTCTTTTGACTTTTGAGAGTTTGATTATAATATGTATTGGGGTATTCTTATTTGAGTGGAATCTAATTGTTGACCTTTGACCTTCTTGTATCTAGTCATCTGTACATTTTTCCAGGTTTGGAAATATTTCTGTTATTTTTCCTGGAATAAACTTTCTAGCCCTTGTCTTTCTCAGTTCTCTCTTTAATTACAATAACTCAAATATTTGTTTTTTTGATGTTGTTATATATCCTATAAGCTTTCTTTATTCCTTTTCATCATTTTTTCTCCTCAGACTATGTATTTTCAAATTGTCTTCAAGCTCACTGATTTTTTTTCTTCTGTGTGATCAATTCTGCTGTTGATGCTCTTTATTACATTTTTTCATTTTCCTTTCAATCATTCTATTTTTCAGTTCCAGGATTTCTGCTTAATTTTTAAGAATGATTTCAATCTCTCTATTAAATTTCTCTGATAAGTTTCTGAATTGATCTTAGTGTTTTCTTGAAGTATGTTGAACTTCCTTAAAACAATTTAGAAATCTTTGTGAGATCACACATCTCTGTCATTTTATGATTGGTCTTTGGCATCTCATTTTGTCCATTTGGTGAGGTCGTATTTCCATGAATGTTCTTAATACTTGTGGACACCCGATGATATCTACATGCTGCAGAATTATGTATTTATTTTACTCTTTGCAGTCTAGCTTTATTTGTGCCTATCTTTCTAGAGGGCCTTCCGGGGATTCTAAGCAGACTAAGCAGACTGAGCCTGCAACTATTGTACCCATCTAGAGAACATTCTAAGCCCAGGCTTGCTGCATGTTTTGCAAGGCCTGAGATTGACATAGCTTTCCAGCCCAGAAAGACATGGGGAAGATCCAAAGAGAGCACTGGAGCTATGCAGGAACTCTGGCCAGGAATCAGAGTCCAGATGACTGTAAGCCCCAGATAGGTGCGCTTCCCAGCAGGTCTCTGTATAAGGAAGACTGGAGTTGAGACTAGGCCCCTCGGTATCTCCTGTAGGAAGGAGGCTGATAGGCTATCTCGTTGGCTCAGACAGGGATGTGTAAGCCAGCAGGTCTCTGCACAAGTGGGGGTAGTTCCTCAGTTGCAACGGGGGCGTCAGAGCTGATACTACGCTCCTCAAGTTCTGCTGTGAGATGGAGCCTCATGTGCCTATCATGCTGGCTCAGACATGCACACATCTCCTAGCAGGTCCCTGCACTGAAAAGACAGCTCCCCAACTGCTGTAGAAGAGACTAGAGCTGATACTAGTACCCTAGGGATCTGCTATGAGATAGAAGCTGGAGAGACATGTCTCAGCTCAGAGGTGTACATGTCACCCAGTAATTCCCTGCACAGTTAAGATTGCAGCAGAAGAAGCCAGGGCTGAGACTGGGCCCTCTGAGTATCTGCTGTGGGACACAGGCTAGCATGCCCATCACACCGACCCAGACAAATGCATGTATCTTTTGTGAGACATAGTGAGTTTGAGGGATTCTGTGGCATATCCAGGTGATGTTTACTTACTAGGCCACTGGAAATATAAGAATAAAGCCTATAGTAGATCTTTGAGTGAACGATGTAAATTTTGAAATCATCAATATATGAGAGATAGGTAAAACAGTATAAGCAGAGGAGACCACTAGGGAATAATGGATAGAATCAGAAGAATAGAAGACATTGCTTAAGGCAAAACAACTTTTAGTGGATAGAGAGAGAAAAAGAAAGCTCAAGAAAGAATCACAGAGTTACAAGGAAACCTAGACATTTACAAAGAAAAGAGGCTTAATGATATCTGGAATGTATATGGCACCAAGTAAGAGATTGTTAGGATGAGAAAACTGCCTATCTGTAATATCATTACACATCTCCATTAATTATCTAGTTACATACTGAGTCTTTTTCAAACTTCAAAATGTTTAAAATGTACCTGTATACTCCACTGAAGGGAAGTAGCATTCAGATGGGCTTTCAGTGAGATGAAGCACAAATTTTTCAAGTAATTCTATTAAGGCTGTAATAAACAAAAGAATAATTAGGATATTAAAGGTCAGAATAATATGTGACAATGCATCCTTAAATCACAGAACTAGTAGATAAAAGTCATCTGAACTTCACAGATACACTCTAAGGGAGTTCAATTCAAATGCATACTGTTTTAGTATTCATAACACTGTTTCTGATGCAAATTAAACTTTAATAGCTTAGCTAAGAACCTAGTCAATATAAAACTGAAAAAGGATCATCTGTTTTCTTTAGATCCTCTAAGAATTATTTCAGAATTTGCTAAATGATTTCAAAACTGAAAGAAAAATATCACTAATTATGCTATAATACCTTACCTTTGTTCTTTATGCATAACAAAAAAAAAGTATTAGTGGGTTCTAAGGCTAGGATCAATGCATAGCTCATTCAAAATCAGGACATATTATGTGTTTTATATGCTTTGCAACTGATGGTATCTATTCAAGGCAACCAATATCAAAAGAAGGCTTGACCTATCTGGCTTGGAAGTGATAAAATGGTTATTTTCTAGGCTGGTTTGATAATGCCACTAGGCTTGCATCTAATACCCCTGAAATGGATATAAACAGGTACAATATAATTAATATGCAACCCAGAGTTTGTTGTGGTTTTGAGTTTTTTGTTGTTGTTGTTGACAATAAATAAATTTGTAGAGTCAATGTTATGCTTTAAATAACAAGTACACTTTACTCACTATGTAAAATTGTCCCTTAATTATATCCAGGATATTAACTCTAACCTATATTAACTAAATGAACCCTATTCCACAAACAAGTACATTTTAAGAATATAATTCTTGGAGAACAATTAGTGTTCAACGGGTGAAAAGTCCAAAATCAAAGAGGAATAACATATGCTTTTCAGCAATTGTAGCTGACAAGCTCTATCTCATAATATTTTAATGGCTTAGGACAAAAATGAAATGATTTTATTCATTGAACTCTATTCATATGATGATTTCAAAGTTGAATAAGTATTAAAAGTATAAGAATCCAATTGTCAAGGGTCAGAAAGGACATCAGTATTGTAAGCTATTTATGTTTATAGTTGCTTAGACTGGTTCTATCTTCATGTGTAGACACAAATTTTGCCATACTTATAAAAATGTTTCAAGTCTCTCTTCTAAGAATTAACAAATTAAATAGCCCTCAGGTGAGAGCATTTCAATTCTATGTGTATAAACTTCTTTCTTTATAAATCACTTAATACTGTCTCGAGATTATAAATTTTGCAGAAAGAACAATGTCTTGATGAAGTTCAGATATAATCATTCTTAGTTTAATGATAATAATTTAAGATGCAAGATATACATTAGTAACAAAGGTTATACAGAAAGACACTTTTATAACTCCAAACATAATGTAATTATTTTTACTTTGGCACAACCATGTTTGCTACATGCTATGTATTTAAGTAAAGTGCTTGAGTTAATGGGAAAAGACACAGCATATTGCTAAGCAATTCTTTGAATCCTGTGCCTGAGATTAGGTCAGAAATACAGAAAATTCATTACATCTGTGAGGGAACTACACACAAAATAATCTGATACTTAAGAGTCACATGACCAACTTCATACGTAGCAAGCCACACTATTTTCTGGCAAGTACTGATATTCAAATATAATGTTATTGGATCAGTACATTAGAGGCTTACGGAGGAACAAATTCTATATTGCATAGGTAAAAATGACATTACTAAAGTACTCCAAGAAGGTTCTAGATTTCTACTGATGCCTATTTATTCATTTTGCCCAGCAACCCTTATGAACAGCAACACATATTTTCAGGTATTTTGAGGGATAGGCTGTACTCATGTAACAATGCTAAAAATTGATCTATATGTGGTCATTGAACCTATGACTCTTATCTCAGTACATCTTTCTAACCAATTGTAAGTGTAGCTGAACTACATAATTACTAGAGTGGCTATTTATCTCAGTATGACCAACAGCCTCACTGTCAACCCACTGAAAATTCCATTAACACAAGGAAATTAATTCATGTCACAAAACAATCCTTAACTATAAAACAAATTAATTCTAGGATGTTACTGTCCAGAAAGTAAACTATAGAATATTGTTCCTCTAAAGTAAATTTTTACATTTTAAACGACAGATCTGGAATTTCTATAGAGGGTTTTAAATTATGGGCCTTCTCCCTTTAATCACATCTATTTCCTGGGGTAGAAATACGACATGAATAATCTATAAAACCAAAATTTATAATATTTATATACTAAGAAGAACACGTGGGTTTTCTGCTGAGAAAAAACTAAGGCAGACTGTTCAAGGATACTTGGGTATTGATTCTACTTTCTCCTTGGGCTTTGCCATCTGCTATGGTCTGAAGGTCGGTATCCCTGAAAATTTCTTATGTTAAAATCCAATACATATCCAAACAGATAGTACTCAGAAGTTTTGCCTTTGGGAAGTGAGCAAGTCATGAGGGCTCTGTCCTCATGAAAGGAATTAGTGCCCTTATAAAAGAGGCTGAAGGGAGCTGTCCTTCCCTGTATTTCACCATGTGAGGATGTAGTAAGAAGGCACCATCTTTGAAGTAGAGAGCAATTCCTTACAAGACACTGAATCTGCTCTTGCCTTGATCTTGGTCTTCCCTGCCTCCAGAACTGTAAGAAATAATTTTCTAATGATTATAAATTACCCAACCTCAAGTATTTTGCTTTGGCAGCCTGAAGAAACTAAGATATCATCATAACAATAACTGATTCCAAAACTAGGACAGCTCTATGCTTTGAGTACCCATACAACCATTCTGTTTTTCACTTTCAGTATAGTATTCAAGAAATTACACTTTATTATAAGATAGTTTTATGTTAGATTTTGCCCAGCCATAGGATAACTTAAGTATTCTGAGCACATTTAAGCTAGGCTAGGTTAAGCTATGATATTCAGTAGGTTAGGTATGTTAAACGCATTTTCAACTTATGATGCATTTATTAGGATGTAGCTTCATTGTAAGTTGAAAAGCATCTGTATAATATTGTACTGAGTGAAATGTCCAATAAAATAGTACAGTTTATATTGACTGATTTTGATTAAAAATAAAAAGTGATAATATATGAAGGATGAAATTACAGGCAAATTTTAGCTCTTTATTTTGCTTATTTATAATTTCTGATTTTTCTAAAATAAACATGTTAGATAATTGTCCAGTTGCTAAATGATGAATACTTAAAGTAGTGGCAGAAGATATGAATGAGAAAGAACAAATTAGAGACAGACTTAGGAATAGCATCTGTAAGACTTGATGACTAAGAGGACAGGTATCATTCAGGGGATAAAAGGAAGAAGTCAAGGAAAATTAAGTTTCTCCTTTCAATGATTGAGTAGATACTATTGGTAATAATCAGAAAAGAGAAAGCAACAGGAAGAACATACTTCATTTTATACTCTCGATGGTATCTCACACAGGAAAAAACTAAAAATTGGGAGCACTAAAATTTAAACAAAGGGGACAATAGGATTAAATTACAAGAGCAAAATAAAAAGAAACTTAAATATAACCAAAGGTAAATTAGAAATCACAAAAACATATTCCTTTTTTAAAAAGAAGACTCTTATATAAGAAGACTTTTTATAATTATGAGTAATTATGTGGAATCACCTAATGCTCATTGCTAGAGACGAGATTTTGCCCCAACACTATAGCCCATAAAAAGGAACCAGAAGCTTTTAGACTCTATTTTTAAGAGTATCAAAGTAATGAATAGGCAGGGCGCGGTGGCTCATGCCTGTAATCTCAGCATTTTGGGAGGCTGAGGCGGGTGGATCACCTGAGATCAGGAGTTTGAGACCAGTCTGGTCAACATGGTGAAACCCCGTCTCTACTAAAAATACAAAAATTAACTAGGTGTCGTGACATGTGCCTGTAATCCCAGCTACTCAGGAGGCTGAGGCAGGAGAATCGCCTGAACCCAGGAGGCGGAGGTTGTAGTGAGCCAAGATCGCACCATGGCACTCCAGCCTGGACGACAGAGCAAGACTCTGTCTCAAAAACAAAACAAAGTAATAAATAACTGAGGTCCAGAATTGTGCAAAGTGCCCTAAGATACCCAGATTCCAAAGAGAACACAGTTTTAATGGTAATGTTCTACATGTTTGTCCTGTTTCAGAGGAATGAGTAAGAGTTAAACAGCTGATACTTCTCTTTTGTCTTACTATCCCTGTTAGAGATAAACTCAGAACGACATACGAATTTAGTTCCTGTATTTAAACTGAACATCATTCCAGTCTGCTGCTTTCTTAATTTGTTGTGCAAATTAAGAGTTTATATTAAACTGTGGAGCCCACCGTTTATATTAAATATTCTCTATTATTCAATCAATGGTAAATATATACTTAGAATAGATATTTTATAAATATCTGGGGGGATAAAACATAGTTTAACTGCTCACTTTATACTCAAACTTTGGAGAACAACGTTTGATTTCTTAGCCATAAATATATAACATTATTCTCTGGAAATATTTCTCCAACAACTAACAATATAAAAACTTTTCTCCATTTCCCATTTTAAATTTTAGAACAAATGACACAAATATGAAAACTATAAAGCATTGCTGATAAAGTACACAATACCTTTTAAATTACGGTTTTCAGGAAATCTAGCTTATATTGACATTAGAACTTTTTTCTAAGCACTTCTTTTTACATTATTCAAAATAAATATGTTAATTTAAAAAATGATGATTTCAGAAAACAAATGTGCAAGTAGATAACTGAATACAAATAAACTTGTTTGCTAATTTAGAAAACATAGCTGTTCCCTTAGAACAAAATTTCCTTAGGAGTCACTAAATTTACTTGCATGAATATAAAAGTGATTCAGAATAACAATGTTGATTAAAAAATCAATAAAATTTCTAAAAAATATAACAATATGTCATATTCAGGTAAAAACTGAATATGAAAAAAAAAAACCAAGCAAATTGCTACCTAGTCTAGTTTTGCTCACCAAGACTGTTTAGACAGTTCCAAAAAGAAAAAAACAATGCTTAGTAGTGTCTCATATTTTAATTTGTGTTCTCTCAGGATCCCAATTTTCTCAGAAATCAGCAAACTTCTGGATTTAGCATTATGTTTTCTACATATGCCAATACTAATCTTTAAGAACCACAGATTCTATTAATATAATTTTCATACATAAGAAAACCCACAATGGAAACAATGTACTTACCCTCTCCACTGATTATATCAGGTTTGGCTTTCATCATTTTGCAAAATTGTCTTTGGCAGTTTTCTATCCATTCAGTTTGTTTATCAGATATTTTGAGGCATAATAAAAGCTTGTCAAGATCATTGTCTAATCAGAAAGATAACATACTATTATAATAAGACATGCTAGATATACTGAAAAATTATTAATGTTAACTATGTAAACAGTTGAAAATTCCATATGGAATACATATGGCTTTCAAAGGAAAACAGATATTCTTCTGTAATTACATCTTATACCACCAATTGTTTGTTACATGTATTAAAAGTTGACAACAATGAATTACTGAATTATTAAAAGCTCATAAAATGGATTGTGATTTGTAACCATAATTCTTGAATAGTCTTTTTCTTATATGAATATGGCTCATTACTGAGTATCTGTTTTAATAGACAGCGTGAACCTTAAAATTTCACTATGTGGACTGACAGGAACACTACACTCATTCCTCATGTACTTTCAGATACAATTTTTTGTTCACTTCTTTAAAAGCAAAAAGAAAGCATAAGTGTAAAAAATCTTTAGTCAATCATTTATTCATCTTGGAAAAAATATGCTGCTGAAGGGGTTAAAATATGCTATTCTGGCATATTGATTATTTAAATTAAAGACACTTGAAAAACAGCAAGTGCAAGATCACGTTGAGCTTCGTGTTGTTTCTCTACAAAGAAAATGAAATTCTCATGTGAAAGACACTCTCTATACTAGAAGAAAAGACAACATATTTACCTTCAAGGATGAGAAGTTGAGACCAGAGAATACTTTGCAAACCTTATTAAAATGACTTATCTTTTAAGCCTCCCACATAATTTAGTCACATTTTCACAGTTTATTATTCTTTGTTCAACTCAGTATATAGGTAACTGCTTCTTTGAGTCTTCATTTCCCTATGAGAACTCTCATGCCATGTAAAACTTGTATTATGCTTTTCTCCTGTTAATCTGTTATTTCAGTTTAATTCTCAGATTCTGCTGGGACCCAAAGAGGATGGAGGTAGAGATTTTCTGCACATAAACTGAAGATAATGAATAGAGCTAAAGAAAGTATTTATGGCTAAAATGTAACTTTTCTTCTAAGTGAACTCATGAATACATAGCAGATTCCATTTAATTACGTAGCTTTAAAGGTACTTATATCCATGAGATTTTATTTTTAAAAAATCAACGAATAATATAGTAAATGAACAGTTAAGTGTTGTTAAAAAAGATATATGCATATGTATTCATATAGACATATACATATGTAAAAATTCAAAGGTGACGAAAGAGGCAAAGATGTTCTCTTATTTTCTAGAATAAAATGGGAGAACCAGTAGCCAGATTAATTCATACCTTTTTCTTTACCACTTCTCTTGAAAGAGATTTTGATAAAAAGAGAACAAGAACCTTTTGAAATTATAGGGTTAAAGGCTTAATTGTTTCTGCTCTAAATTATGGTATGGGAAGATTAACACTACAAAATCATCTACCTAAGCTCTATTTTAGGTTAATTAACCCCACCAGCAAGATACTAGTGGTCAACGTGATACTTGAGAGGGTTTCAGCTAACAATGTCTTACTTTTTTCTGAAAGAAAATTATAATGATGAAAACAAGTCTTTATTGTTCCAGGTTTTAAAAATCAAAGAAGCTTTCCAGCATAATACAACTATTTAAATTTAACTTTTCAGCCCAATTTTTATAAAATTCCATTTACTATATACAGAAGTCCTCCTGTGTGGATATAATAATCAAGACAATATCACTGCCCTCATGAAATGCACATGTCATATAAAGCATATGCATGTATATGTGTGTATATACATATAAACAAACAGAAAATACTGTAATCAAGGTATGTCATTCCTGTGATCTAAAATTTCAGTGTTATTTAGCCCTAAGAAAACTGCTACGTATTGCTGCATGATCCTCATGAGTATCATATATAAAATCAGATTTATGTAAATATTTCCCTATTTGACATTTACTTCAGAAAAACCCTTTTTATACCAAAGCTACATACATACTCTCTCATACAAACACATGAATACACAGATACATACACCAAACACATGTGGACTCATATAAATACACACATAAAGCAAAAAGTTGTTTTGTTGAAAGCATATGTAATTCTGCTATTCAGTACTAATCTATTTTCTTTGAATACCAAGACTACAATGATACGTTTCACAAATAGCCTCTGTCAGAAGCAATAACTAGAGAAAAATTATCAAGCATTAAATCAAAAGAGAAAATGATTCCTTTTAATAAAAACACTTAAAACTATAAACTCATAAAATTTCAACACAGCTAATAATTTTACTGAAAATTATGTTATTGCTAACAAAAAAGTTTTAATGTTAAATGTATCTTGACAAGAATTAGGTAAAGACTTAATTCGACATTATTGAAATTGAACTTTTATTGTTTTCATTTAAAATATCCACATTACATATTGCCAAGAATAAAATATCTAGAGTCTAATAAGAAACACTAGTGACACATTGATTGCAAAGATAATGCAGTTTTTTCATCTTTGTTTCCTCCTGTTTTCTTCTTCTACTCACGTGTAACTCCATCTTTTACCTCCTTCAAACAAAGGATGTTACTACCTCCTTCAGAGGACATCCATATAGCCCTTTCATAGGCTATCTGTTATTTATAAATCTGTTTTCTTTTTACTCCTCTCTCCTCTTGCTCTCTATTCTCTCTCCTTTCACACTTGCTATTCTGCTTTGCTTTCTCATCATCTCATTCTAAGGAAAAGAACACAAGGCATTATAATTGTAAACAGCACCGATGCAGCAGATGTGGTATGCGCCTGAATCTACCAGTTGGTAGACAGCCTGAAGGACCCAGTTTAGATAGCTGGAAATTGGATCTGAGGCAATAAAGAAATGCTGAGCTGAAAACAGGCTGACTAAAAGACTATTAGAGAGACAGCTTTGTACCCTGCATTATACTTCTGGCTACTCTTCCCCCAGCCACCATTGAGAGTATATGCTTTACAATTTGCATTACTCAAAGTTAAAAATATGAAATGATGTGATATGATATTAACTGAAAAACATGTATATCTGTGATATTACTGAGTTTGAGGGGAACAATAAATAATTCATTTATCTTCTTCAAATTTGGGACCAACTGAGAAGCCAATAGGTATAGATAAACAGAGTTCAAAGTTATCAGTGTTAGTATATAAACAGCTAAATTAAGCATCATTGCTTGCATCTACTGCCACATGGCCTTCTAGATGTCTTCCCTGAACTGAATACCATAAATCTATTCAGCCATAGGCAGACAGAGACAAAGGCCCCCCTGACTGTTCTTGCTAGAAAAAGTGCAAAAATAATCTAAAGACTGGCTAAATTAAAAGTGCAGCCTACAAGTAGGCTAGCCCATGACCTTCTATTCCTTCTTCCAGATTCACTTATCAGCCATTCCTCTTAACTTATGCAGAATGAGTAAGGAAGTCCAGGGAGAGGCCAGTGGTATTACTCCAGCAAAGGCCCTTTGATATGGAGACATGAGGTAAGGGAAAATGAAAGCTCCTCCATAATAGATATTTTATATGACAATTCTAAATTAGTGACTGTGAGTGTAATATGAAAAATACATAGAATTCCATATTTCCCAAAATTTATATATGGAACATTTCTATATTTATAATCAGGAAAAAAAGAATATTAAAAAAAGTTTTCCTTCTGGCCACGATGGAGGAACTAGGAATAGACTTGCCTTCTGCTGTAAATAACCAGACTGGATAAAATATATCAAATAACTGTTTTCAGACATTAGCCAATGGGCAGTGCAGGACTGTAATGTCTGAGAAAAGGGAAACCAATGAGGTGAGCTTTATGATTGTCCACTTTCTTCCTGGAGGTTTTGCTGAATTAAGGAGACAGGTGTCAGATTTCAAAGAGATTAAAGAGGCTAAAATTTGTGGATTAGAATACTGGAGAGAAAGAGCTCTAGCAAACTGGCTAACTATTTGTCAAGTTGGCTGCTGATTAATCAGCTGTGGAAACTAAGGGTGAAATTTCACAAGGCTGAGAAAGCAACAGCTGGGGGTTATAAACTGAATAATTCCCAGAGCACACCTAGAGTTACAAGATGTCCAAGTTCCAAACAGAATGGAGAGTACTAGTTTAACTACCTGGGTTTTCCACAGAGGTCCCAGAAAGGTCACACCTTGGTAACAGGTAAAATTAGTCTTAAAGTAAGGCAATTATACATCCACCCTAACAAAAAAATGGAAGCCCTGACAGTAAAGCTGATCCACAAGCAACTTAGATGCCCACCAAAAAAATGTCCACCACTCCTTAAGGAAAGGCAACAAAATTTAGCACTCAATGTAAAGCTAATAATGTCTAATGCCCCCCAAAACTCCCCTAACATGAATAAAAAGAAAGAATGTGACTCATAACTTGCAGATACATCAATTAACAGATTAATAGACACAGATTCACAAAAGATTGAAATTATCAAGGACATAAAAGCAATTATTTTTAGGGATTTAAAGAAAACACAAACCAAAAGTAGATGTTTAAACAAACTGTGGTTTTTCAATACTGCCATCTCAGTAAAAAGAGACAAGTGAATGGGACATGTAACAACCTGGGTCAATCTCAAAAACATGATGCTAAGAGAAAGGAAACAGGTACAAAGAATGTATCCTATGTAATTCTATTTGTATGAAATGCTGGAACAGGAAAAACTAATCTTATAGCAGTGGTTCTCAAGCGGACATGGTTTTGCTCCCCAGGGAACATCTGGCAATGTCTATAGACATTTCTGATTGTCACAACTGAGAAGAGAGAGGGAGAGTTTTATTGGCATCAAGTGGATTGGAGCCAGGGATGCTGCTAAAAATCCCACAATGCACAGGAAAATCCCCCCCTGGCAAAGAAAAGCAAATTACCCAAAATATTAATAGTGCTAAGACTGAGAAGCCCTGACTTATAGTAACGAAAAAAATTAATGGTAGTATGCAAGTGGGTGGGGAGAAGCTGACTGCAAAAGACAAAGGGAATTAATGTGAGATCATGAGAAAATGTTCTATATTTGATTATGGTGGTGGTGATCTGTGTATGAATATTTCTAAAAATTCAAACTCCTTTCTTAAAACAGATGTATTCTGTTGTATACAGAAATTTTATTATATACACATGTGTATGTAAACAAGTATGTGTATAATTGAAGGTTACTTAAGTGATTGAAATTAAGCATACTAGTACATTACTAAAATATGAGCAATTATAGTTCACAATTAGTTATAAAGTCTATATCAGAACTCACTAAGATTTAATTAAAAGTATATGCATGTGTAAAATGATTCACTTACAAGAACTCTAATGACTACATTATGGCAAAGTGTTTTAAAGTATACATTTTTAAAATCCTCATTAATATGTCCTGATAAGAGGTTCTGACTGCTTTCTGAATGAAATACAGGCTCCTGTAATGAAATGAACATTCACTTCTTAAGACTAAATAAGAAAGTAATTTATATTTTCTAGGTGATTAAATATAATAATCCCTTTTAAACTCACAATGCTTTATTTTTATAGCAACCATGTCTACATTCCTCTAAAAGTGCAGTATTGTTTCTAGAGACAGAGTATAATAAACGATGTCTCAGTATATCCATTCTATATCCAGTTATGATGAAGTCACCATGGAAAACTACCAGTTTGTTTTCCCAAGAAAGGTTTGATTTATCTAATGAGTAAGGTAGAGAAAGAAATAGTCTTCTTCTCTATATTCTTTAAGACCACTCTATGATTTATAGACAACTATGAAAAATTGGAAGAAGGTAAAAAAAAAAAAAAAACAACTACTTTATTCTCTGTCCTTACCACCGAGGAAAAGGAAAACAAAAAAGAAAACATCAAGTTTCATGTTTAAAAAATCGATTGATGATAGTTGAAAATATTTCAAAAACTCTAAAATTCTTTGTTATGGTAAGCGTTATAATCTTTTTATATTTGGGGATATTATATAATTATTTTCTCAGGTCATATAGGAAAAAAGAGTATATTAAAATGTAAGATTATTATAGATGATGTAGAAAGAGAGACTATACAGAAAGAACTTCTGTATAGTTCTTTCATTTCAAGGGGAGGGAAACAGTAAGGTCGACATAAATATAAAGGAAAACATGCAATCTATACAGAAAAAGTTTAATAATTACTTTCTAGGATGTCAGTCAGTAATTTTGAGTGCCCATTTTTGAAATAATAACTGACATTCCAAAAGGGAGAAAAAGTAAAATAAAGACTTTATAAACTAACAAGAGATTCCTAGGCTTAATTTAGATAGCCAACATTGTATTATCCTGAAGTTTATTTTTGTGTTTCTACTTACTTTCTCTTCCTCCATTTAGATTAATGCAGTCAGCATTTCACTTTACTCTTACCATAATAAGCAAGGAAAAACCTTGGAGTGGTCCCTGAGAGCAATTCTACAGAAAACTAATACAAGGAATTTATACATCATTCCATCTATAAATTTGGGAGTATCCAAATTCTGACAAGTCTCTATTTTGTGTGAACAACTGTGGATTAAGGTATGTCATCTATATCTTACATAGATTATTCCTTATTTTGGATTTATCATCCCACGTTTGCTTTTCATTAATATTTGATAACTAAGCACTTACTATGGGAGAAATCGGTGGAAATAAACAAATGAAGAATTAGTCTTCCCTTGTCATCTTACTGCACCTGCACTAGTAGAAGATCTATTTTCTCTGCTATAGATAGATATGACAGTAAAAATACATGAAAACTAAGTTTTACTTATCAAAAGAAAATACTTATTCTGATTTTCTAGTCATCTCAATAGCTGCAGCTCAAGATTTACTACAGAGGGGAAAAACCATAATCTCAGTCATACTACCAGTTTCCTCAGTTCATAGGTTGATGTCGAATAAAAGTCAATTACCTTTATCTGCAGAAAATAAATCTTAATTCCAAGGTGAGAAACAATAAGAAAAGAAAAAAGCATGAGAAAATGCCTGACTTGACATAAAGGCCTAAATAAATATTTGATAAAAGACTATATCAACAAAAAGTATTTATAGACTATATGTGTAAGACAGAATACAAAAGGCTTTTAAAATAAGCACACACAATATCTGTCATCATGTTATACTACACTTCATATAGTACCATATTATTTTTCTTTTTTTTTTTTTTGAGACGGAGTCTCGCTCTGTCGCCCAGGCTGGAGTTCAGTGGAGCAATCTCGGCTCACTGCAAGCTCCGCCTCCCGGGTTCACGCCATTCTCCTGCCTCAGCCTCTGGAGTAGCTGGGACTACAGGCGCCCGCCACCACGCCTGGCTAATTTTTTTTGTATTTTTAGTAGAGACAGGGTTTCACTGTGTTAGCCAGGATGGTCTCGATCTCCTGACCTTGTGATCTGCCCGCCTCGGCCTCCCAAAGTGCTGGGATTACAGGCGTGAGCTACCGTGCCCAGCCATACCATATTATTTTTCAAAGAATTTTTACTCATGCCTAGGGGATTCTATTTTTAGTTGATTGGGGGAGAATTAGTAATCCTAAATTTTACATAATTCATCACACTTGCAAAGGCAATCCAGTCCAGTCATTCGTTAAATAGGCAATTTTCATTATTTTATCAAAATGCAATTGCAATTACAGTCCATCTCATTCTCCCCTTTTCTCTCTTAAAAAGTTTATTTCCACATACTATGCAGGTAATATTCCAATTTTAAATCTTTACTATTAGAATTGGAGAATGGATTGTCATCAATTTGTAAATGAAATGGCAATAATTCATCAGAGACATGAATGGAGACTTAATTTCTGAAAAGGCAGAAAGTATCAGCAAGAATCAACACCAGTGAATAAGGATATATATCCAATAAGAACAAGAAAAATTGTTAAACAAAATCAGTATAGATTAATGAAAACTATCTTGCTAAATTAGGGATATTGTTCTAGTGAAAAAAATAGACATTTGTAGTTAAGAAGGCTAAATTTCAACATCTTTTAATGCAAAAAAAACCTTAATATCAGCATAAGGTGATAAAATATGTAGGCATCCTAAGATTATAATTATAAAACCCAAGAACTTTTTTACTCACTCACTGAATGCTGCATAGCTCGAGAGACACAGAATATGGTATTCTTGTTCTTTGGCCCCATCTCTGATTTAGAAATGTTATCTATCATTAGTTTTGTTATTAACCAAAATGCATTGCAATAATTTTCTAACTGTTCTATAAATAGTACTTTGCAACTATAAAATATTCAAAATAAACTTTATATATAGTAATATCTACAAAAGGAATACCTTTTCCATTCCCCAAAATATTAATGCATTAACATTGCCAGGGGTTTGTATTTTCACTTGTCTACTTTTATAAAGTGCCAAAACTATGCAAATAATATAGATGCAATATAGTGGCTTAGCATCATGGTCTTTACCTAAGAGCATAATATGATTTTCAAGGACATTTGACTCATACATAGAACCCAATGATTCAAGACATATTTTATACTGAATTCATTCACAGCTGAAAATTTACAAATGATGAAAAACAAGTTCTAACTAGAATTTGCTTCTGTTTTATATAATATACACCTTCCCCCACCCTGATCTCATTTAATTTGTAGTAAAAAAAATTACATCAGGTTGGGGCAAAAAAAAAAAGATACTATAGAGGGATATTTATATCTTACATATTATTAACTTTAAAATGATCTGTTTTCTCATAGAGGAATAATATCATCTGAAACTATCTGGCTAAAAGTATTGGAATGATCTGACTGTAAAGATTTTAATATTCTTTGGTATATTACATTAAAAGGAATGATTATAACCATATAACTTACTCTTTTATATTGTATTTGAAAAAGAATATTTTACCAGGCAGAAAATCAATTTCCTATCAGATAAGCAGAAATGTGATGGAGAAGGTAGTCAAGTAAGGTACTGAAGCTATAAAAGACTAAATTTGAAGTAATTGCAGACTAAAAGGCCGTACATTTTTTAGTTATTTTTTTCAATTGTGAAAAAATAGGATGTAATGCTAACAATGCACACCTTTTATGTGCCATAAAAATGTAAAGTACCACTTGCTAAATGATGAAATAACTATAATAAAGGTGTCTACTTCATGAATAATATATACGGAAGTCTAACTCAAGAAGCTTTCTAACTGCAAACTTTTGCATACTCTAGAACATGAGTCAAATCAGAGGTTATTCCAAATATGAGTAAAAATTCCTAAATTTACTTTAGATTAGCCTGAACAAAAGTTTTAATGTCCAGTGACAGAGTCGAAGAGAGAGCTTGATAATGGAAAAAATACAGGAGAAAGAAATCCAGCATTGATTATTTACTTTTTCATTCAATAAATATTTATGTACTGCCTACTACTTAAGGCAAAC
This sequence comes from Pan troglodytes, assembly GCF_028858775.2. Taxonomy (NCBI): domain Eukaryota; kingdom Metazoa; phylum Chordata; class Mammalia; order Primates; family Hominidae; genus Pan; species Pan troglodytes. The sequence continues at coordinate 133,031,122 of NC_072403.2, forward strand.
AGCATCTTTGCTTCATAGAAATTACATTTTAGGGTGGTAGACTATACATAAATACATAAACTCACTGTAAGGTATAAATACTCTTAGAGAAATAAACAAAGGTCCAGAGAGAGAAATAAGGAAGAGAAGAAATATATTTTAGATAAGGTGGAGATAACTTCTCTGAAGAAGTGACATTTAGACTAAGCTCAAAAGGTTTAAACAGGACACCCATGGGAAGAGTAGGAATTAGTATTCCAGGAAAAGGGAGTATCAAGAGCAAAGGATCAGAGGCATAAGCCTAATGTCTTTTAAGGAGTGAAGTTTGCAAAGCACTTATCTCATAAGAAACATATGTCTAGAATACATAAAGTGCTCTTACAACTCAATTATTAAAAAACAAATAACTCAATTAAAAATGTGCAAAGTGATGGAACAGTCACTCTCAAAGGAAGATACCAAATGGCCAAAAAACACATGAAAAATCATCAGCAAAATACAAATCAAAATCACAATGAGATACCACTTCATAGCCACTGGAATAGTTAGATCAAAAGGTCAGATGAAGAGATATAGAAAATAATTTATGTCAGCTGCTCAAATGATTAAACATAGATTATCATATAATCCAGCGACTCCAATCCTAGGTATACTGAAGAGAAATGAAATGCATGTTCACACAGAAACTTATGCATGAATGTGTAGGAGTTCGGTCAGGGTGGTGGGAAAAGTTGTAAAAAAAAAAGTTACAGGAAAGACACAAAACTTTTAAAAAAGCCGGAAGGTTTTGCAAAAGCTTTAGGAAAAGGTTATGGCTAAAGGCAGCCTAATCCTCTTACCTTTAGCTAATAGCAAAAAGCAAATAACAAGGGAATGTAGAGGAGTTTATCTAGATAGCTTGTTTACTTATGTTGTCCTAAAACCGACTTTTGATCATTCATGCGCAAGACTGCTCTCTACTCGAGGGGTCAACAATGTTTATTACCCACAAATTGTGTTTGCTCCAAGCCTTTGTCATTAAATCTGTACTAAATAAATGCAAGCATCGCCAGCTTAGGGGGGCTGCAAACTCTTTTTGGCCCCTAGTGCCGGCAGTCCCCTAGCCCGCTCTTTCACTGGATACCTTTGTCTAAGTACTCCTTTCATCTGTCACTCAGCCAGTGTCTGCAGGGCAGACTTGGCATGAATGTTTATGCATAAGATCAGAGAAAGGCAATCTAATGCCAAGTGGCATGACTGCCAGTAACCTTGTGAGTCAGCGCCACTTCGGATGTTCTATTGGTCTCATTAGTAGCACTAGAAACATATAAAAAATGAACAGAAAAATTACTCTCCTCTTTAAAGATAGCAGCCTCAACTGAGTAAATATACATCCAAAAGGTTTCTTGATAAAGATAGAAATTCCATGGCAGTAAGATAAATAGGATATAGATAAAATTTAGAATGCTGATTATTTTATAGGTCATCCTGAATAAACATTATAAAAGTATTTTTAAGTAATAAAATGGATATAGGAAGCTAGATGGGGAAATAAGAACAACAAACATCTCATCTTCTTGAGATGTGTCTCTGTGATGCTTTCAATGACTGGAGTATGCTATCTAATTCCTCAAGCTATTTTTAATTTTCTATATGGAAGTTCTGAATTTCCCATACTCCTCTGAGAAAGAAGTCCTCATTCTGAGCATGTTGAAAGGCAACATAGTAGAGTGGACTAGCCAATGGGGTAATAACTCCTGGGAAATCTAATTTTAGCTCAGAAAAACAAAAACAAAAGAAATTAAATTACTGTTTTACTACCTTCCTGTTCCATACAGAAGGGAATTATGAAGCAATCTCCAGTAGTTTGCCTTAACAGCTCCTAACATGCTAACTGGTACTTGCTTTTGACCATAGTATGACTATTCTTTTCCACCCAATCTGCTTGCCTCTTCTTTGTCTTTTGCAGAGGCAGTAAGTTATAACACTAGTACATATAACTAGTGCTTATATTATAGTACTAGCTATAACATTAGTACCATAATATAAGTTATAACATTAGTACGTATTATACTACCTATCTATACCCTCAGGTAACAGAGAAATGATATTCTAAGTACAAATTATTTCTACCACATGGAAGTGAATTTTTTGTGTGTGATGATCTATACATATACTCATATACATGTATTCAAGTGTACATATATACATATATGTATACATACATACACAGAGAATGTATAGATCAATAGCTTTTAAATGGCCACTTACATTTGAATATGGTGACCCTAAAAATGTTCATAAAGAAAAATAATTGAACCAGATGATGTCTCAAAATTCTTATTTATAGATGAAGAAGAATCATCTAATGGTTAACACTGATGCCAATGAGCTAACAAGAGGCAATCTAACAGATGAGATGCTAACTGCAGCAAACAGAATAAATCTAGAAGCTAGGAGACAAATGAAGAGGATGCCACCATGTGCACACAACCGAAGTGATTTTTTTCCCACAACAATGAAATTATATCCCAAAATTGTGCAGTGCAAATGATGACTAAACTAACACCTTATAAAATCTGTGAATCATTACATGTGAATCACAAAACAAGAATGGAAAGTAGATGACTCTTGCTGTTAAAATAACTTTGGTGTCTTAAATATTGCTACCTTAAGCATAGTATTTTTTAAAGTGCACTATTAATGTTTAGCTTTATTTAATGGTATTTAACCAGACACATACCTGTTAGAAACACATTTAGCTCTATTTTTTTTTTCATTGAGTTCACAGAAAAAGCATCACTATACTCTCCTAGGTACAAAATGAAGCTGGACATGCTTCTGACTTTCCCATTTTCTGCTAAGAGTATATGGTCAGTGACACAGATATCAGCAATATCAGAATGAGATATTATGAATTGACTAAATCCCTGTAAAAATATCTTCCTAGGCTATCTATTGCTGCCTAGATCATGCTGTCTTCCTTAACAAAACCACAATAATATCAGGATCACTCTTATTACAAGGAAGTATCAGGTACTAGTTTTAAATTGGGAATAATGTCGTATTCAAACACTTGTGCTTTAGAAACAAACAGAAAGTAAGAGTTCCTATCCAGTATGGTGGGAAAATAAGCAATTAAATAAGGCTTAAGATAGTACTACACTCCCTAAAACAGAGCATATGCCAGTAAAGATGTCACAAATGTGTTAGGCCTTGTAAGCTACAGGGAAGTCATTGAAGGATTTCGATTAGAAGAGTAATATGATCTAACCCATGTTTCAGCAGCATCCCTCTGGCTGCTGTGTTGAGAATAGACTAAACACTTGGCAGGACATTGCAGCAGGTAAGAAATGTGAGTGGTAGTAGATGAGTGAGAGTGGTTTTATTTTAGATATGTAAAGATTTGCTGACAGATTAGATGTGGGGTATAAAGACAGAGATTAGATGTGGGGCATAAAGACAGGTATAATGCCGTTAGGTTTATTATCTGGAGAACTGGGAGCAAACAGTTGCCATTTCTGAAAGGGGAAAAAATGCCAAAGGAACAAATTTTGGGGGAGTATTAAAAATTTATCTGAGACATGTTAAGTTTGATATACATATTCAACTTACTAGGAGAAATGTCAAGTAGACAGTTTAATACATGAGATATGAGTTCAAGGCAAAGATAAGTATTAGAGATATAAATCTGAGAGCCATCAGCATATTGGATAGTATTTCAGTCATGAGATCCTCACAACAGTAATGTAGCTAGAAAAAAAGAAGACAACTGAGAACTGACTATGGGGCATTCCAAAGTTTAAACGTTAGAGATGTGAAAGATCCAACAAATGAGCCAAAAGAATTCATCAGAGATGCAGGAGGAAAACCAAACAAGAGTATTTTCTGGAAGCCAAATGAAGGAATTGTTTCAAAAAAGAGGGCAGGTTTGAGTGATACTGCTAGGTAATGAGGACTGAGATCTTACCAGTGGGCTGAATGCCGGTGGAGTATTAGGGTGAAAGCCTGATTAGCTTACAAGTGGGTCCAAGAGAGAATGGAAAGAGAGTAATGGGAATACTCAGCTAACTCCTTCAAGGAATTCTGAAGTAAAAGGCAGGCCAGAAGTGAGATTTTAGTGAGGGGAAAGTAGTCCAAGAGAAGATATTTTAACTATAAGAGAATAAACACCATGCTTGTTGGCATATCGAAAAGATCAAGTAAAGATGCTCCAAGCCAAAACATGATAATAAAGAGGGAGATCAGGCTTTAAAAAGAGAGAAATCCTATCATTTGTGACAACATGGATGAACCTTGAGGACACTGTGTTTGGTAAAATAACCCAGGCACAGAAAGAAAAACACTCTATATAATCTCGCTTATGTGCAAACTGAAAAATTTAAACTCATAGAAATGGGGCATAGAATGGTTACCAGAAGCTGGAGGGCAGGGTATTGGGGGAGATGGTCAAATGATACAAAATTTCAGTTAAATAAAAGGAATATGTTTTAAGATGTCTATTGTACAACATGGTGACTATGTTATTAACAATGTATTATATATTTGAAAATTGCCAAGAAAGTCATTTTAAATATTATCATCAGAAAAATAAGCATGTGAGATTATGCATATGTTAATTGGCTGAATTTAGCCATTCCACAATGTACACATATTTCAAAACACGTTGTACATGATAAATATATAGAATGCTTATCAATTAAAAAATAAATTAATTTTTAAAATTGCAGTGGTAAAAATCAGGTTCACTCAGGAGACTGGTGATAATATAGAAGTCCCTGGTCAAGGAGATCTACCTGAATAGGATTCAATAACAACCAGAAAAGGGTTAATGGATTAATGGTCTGTATAAAGTTGATGAAAAGTGATATTAAATGACTATATGATTTGCAGAGGTTAAAGAGTAGACATAGGGCAAGTAGAACAGACAGGTGTGGAGGCTCTAGCTGGAGAGAGAAAACAGTTTAAAGCCTTGAAAGTAAACAAAGCTGGGGTAGGCAAGATCAAAAGTGAGGCAATGCTAGTTGAAGACTGATGTGAAGGATGGATGCCTTCCATCATGCTATGCTATAGATGCTAAAAATCAACTGTATTAGGGTTCTCCAAGAAACAGAACCAATAGAATTTGTACATATATAGAAGGAGATTTATTATAAGTAACTGGCTCATGTGATTATAGAGGCTGATGAGTCCAAAATCTGCAGTGTTGGCCAGTAGTCTGGAGATCCAGAAATAAGGGAGAAAAGAAAAAGGGAGAACTGCTAGAAGCAAAATCTTTCAGAAGAAACCAGATGGAATGTAGCGCACAAATGGAGAAATCGGTTTTCACAAGTCACACTGGCAGTTCCTTCATGATAATAATAGAAAGCCTAAATTGGCACCGATGTAGTTAAGTGAGTTGATATGCCTCAGGAACACATGGAAGCTCTTTATTGGCTATTTCTACATCATTGATAAAATAGGAAACATGGCTATAAACTAAACGAAGCATGGGGAAGGAGAAGAAGGTTTGAGAAGAGAGAAATTTTGAAAACAGTCATCTAGGAGACTAGAAAAGTAACCTGGAGACACACCATACTGGGTATACTGGCAGCAGTACATTCACACCTAAGTCAGTCATCTGCAGTTATATTCTGGGTTACACAGAGAAACTATTATTACTCCTTTTCCTGAATCATAGATAAGGGGAGAAAATAAAATTATACTTCTCTGAGCACTGATTCCTAGGAACTAATAATATATTTTTCTACTCAAAAGTGTTCATTTAACCTAATTTTCTTATTTGTATTTTTTAAATTTTAGATTCAGGGGAAATACGTAAAGGGTTGCTATATGGGCATACTGAGCAACAGCGAGGTTTGGGATACAGATGGTCCTGTCACCAGGGTGATGAGCACAGCAGCCAACAGCAGCTTTTCATCCCATGCTCCCCCTTCCTCCCTCCATCACCCTATCTAGTAGTCCCTAGTGTATATTGTTTCTATCATTATGTGTATGTGTTTTCAATGTTTAGCTCCCACTTATGAGAATATGCAGTATTTGGTTTTCTGTTCTTGCATTAATGCACTTAGAATAATGGCATCCAGCTGCATCCATGTTGCCGCAAAGGACATGATTTCATTCCTTTTTATGGCTGTGTAGTATTCCATGGTGAATATGCACCATATTCTCTTTATCCAATCCACAATTCTTGGGCACCTATGTTGATTCCACGTCTTTGCTATTGTGAATAGCTGCAATGAAAATGCGAGTGCATGTGTGTTTTTGATAGAATGAGTTATTTCCTTTGGATATATAGTCAGTAGTGGGATTGCTAGGTTGAAGGGCAGTTCTAAGTTCTTTGAGAAATCTCCAGAATGCTTTCCACAGTGGCTGAACTAATTTGCATTTGCACTAAAAGTGTGTAAGTGTTCTCTTTTCTCTGAAGCCCTGCCAACATCTGTTTTTGACTTTTAAATTATTGCCATTCTGACTGGTGTGAGATGGTATCTGTTGATTTGGTTGCATTTATCTGATGATTAGTGATGGTAAGCATTTTTTATATTTTTTTATTTTTTTATTTTTTTTGAGACGGAGTCTTGCTCTGTCACCCAGGCTGGAGTGCAGTGGTGCAATCTCGGCTCACTGCAAACTCCGCCTCCCGGGTTCACGCCACTCTCCTGCCTCAGCCTCCTGAGTAGCTGTGACTACAGGTGCCTGCCACCACGGCTGGCTAATTTTTTTGTATTTTTAGTAGAGACAGGGTTTAACCATGTTAGTCAGGATGGTCTTGATCTCCTGACCTCATGATCCACCTGCCTCGGCCTGTCAAAGTGCTGGGATTACAGGCGTGAGCCACTGCGCCCAGCCTCATATTATTTTAGTCACTTGTATGTCTTTTTTTTTTTTGAGAAGTATCAGTCCATGTCCTTTGCCCATTTTTTAATTGGAATATTTGTTTGTTGGTTGGTTTTATTATACTTTAAGTTCTGGGATACATGTGCAGAACGTGCAGGTTTGTTACGTAGGTATACATGTGCCATGGTGGTTTCCTGTACCCATCAACCTGTCATCTACATTAGGTATTTCTCCTAATGCTATCCCTCCCCTTGCCTCCCATCCCCCGAAAGGCCCCAGTGTGTGATGTTCCCCTCCCTGTGCCCATATGTTCTCATTGTTCAATTCCCACTTACGAGTGAGAACATGCAGTGTTTGGTTTCCTGTTCCTGTGTTAGTTTGCTGAGAATAATGGTTTCCAGCTTCATCCCTGTCCCTGAAAAGGACATAAACTAATTTTTTTTATGGTTGCATAGTATTCCATGGTGTACATATGCCACATTTTCTTTATCAAGTCTATCACTGATGGGCATTTGGGTTGGTTTCAAGTCTTTGCTATTGTGAACAGTGCTGCAATAAACATACGTGTGCATGTGTCTTTATAACAGAATGACTTAAAATCCTCTGGGTATATACCCACTAATGGAATTGCTGGGTCAAATGCTATTTCCAGTTCTATATCCTTGAGGAATTGCTACACTGTCTTCCACAATGGTTGAAGTTTACACTGTGACCAACAGTGTAAAAGCGTCCCTATTTCTTTTTTTTTAGATGGAGTCTCGCTCTGTCACCTGGGCTGGAGTACAGTGGCACTATCTCAGCTCACTGCAGCCTCTGCCTAGCAGGTTGCAGCAATTCTCCTGCCTCAGCCTCCCGGGTAGCTGGGATTACAGGCATGTGCCACCATGCCCAGCTAATGTTTGGATTTTTAGTAAAGATGTGGTTTCACCATGTTGGCCAGGCTGGTGTTGAACTCCTGACCTCAGGTGATCTGCCTGCCTCAGCCTCCCAAAGTGAAAAGCAGTCCTATATCACCACATCCTCTCCAGCATCCATTGTTACCTGACTTTTTAATGATCACCATTCTAACAGGCATGAGATGGTATCTCACTGTGGTTTTGATTTGCATCTCTCTAATGGCCAGTGATCATGAGCTATTTTTTTTCATGTTTATTGGCTGCATAAATGTCTTCTTTTGAAAACTGTCTGTTCATATCCTTTGCTCACTTTTTGATGGGGTTGGTTTTTTTCTTGTAAATTTGTTTAAGTTCTTTGTAGATTCTGGGTATTATTATCCGTTGTCAGATGGATAGATTGAAAGTTTTTTCTCCCATTCTGTAGGTTGCCTGTTCACTCTGATGATAGTTTCTTTTGCTGTGCAGGAACTCTGTAGTTTAATTAGATCCCATTTGTCAATTTTGGCTTTTGCTGGAATTGCTTTTGGTGTTTTAGTCATGAAGTCTTTGCCCATGTCTATGTCCTGAATGGTATTGCCTAGGTTTTCTTCTGGGGTCTTTACGGTTTTAAGTCTTACATTTAAATCTTTAATCTATCTTGAGTTAATCTTTGTATAAGTTATAACAAAGGGGTCCAGTTTCATTTTTTGGCATATGGGGTCCAGTTTTCTCAACACCATTTATTAAATAGGGAATCCTTTCCCCATTTCTTGTTTTTGTCAGGTTTGTCAAAGATCAGATGATTGTAGATGTGTAGTGCTATTTCTGAGGCCTCTGTTCTGTTCCATTGGTCTATATATTTGTTTTGGTACCAGTACCATGCTGTTTCAGTTACTGTAGCCTTGTAGTATAGTTTGAAGTCAGGTAGCATGATGCCTCCAGCTTTGTTCTTATTGCTTAGAATTGTCTTTGCTATACGGGCTCTCCTATCGGTTCCACATGAAATTTAAAGTACATTTTTTTAGTTCTGTGAAGAAAGTCAATGGTAGCCTGATGGGAATAGCATTGAATCTATAAATTGCTTTGGGCAGTATGGCCATTTTCATGATATCGATTATTCCTATGCATGAGCATGGAATGTTTTTCCATTTGTTTGTGTCCTCTCTTATTTCCTTAAGCAGTGGTTTGTAGTTCTCTTTGAAGAGGTCCTTCACATCCCTTGTAAGTTGGATTCCTAGGTATTTTATACCCTCTCTTGCTAGACTGCCCTGGCCAAAACTTCCAACACTATGTTGAATAGGATTGGTGAGAGAGGGCATCCTTATCTGTGCCAGTTTTCAAAGGGAATGCTTCCAAATTTTGCCCATTCAGTATGACATTGGCTGTGGGTTTCTCATAAATAACTCTTATTATTTTGAGATACGTTCCATCAATTCCTAGTTTATTAAGAGTTTTTAGCATGAAGGGGTGTTGCATTTTATCAGACTTTCCTGCATCTATTGAGATCATCAATGTTTTTGTCCGTTCTGTTTATGTGATGGATTATATTTATTGATTTGCATATGTTGAACCAGCCTTGCATCCCAGGGATGAAGCCGACTTGATTGTAGTGGATAAGCTTTTAATATGCTGCTGGGTTCAGTTTGCCAGTATTTTATTGAGGATTTTTACGTCGATGTTCATCAAGGATATTGGCCTGAAATTTTATTTTTGTTGTGTCTCTGCCAGGTTTTGGTATCAGGATGATGCTGGCCTCATGAAATGAGTTGGGGAGGAGTCCTTCTTTTTCTATTGATTGGAATAGTTTCAGAAGGAATGGGTACCAGCTCCTCTTTGTACCTCTGGCAGAATTTGGCTGTGAATCCATCTGGTCCAGGGCTTATTTTGGTTGGTAGGCTATTAATTATTGCCTCAATGTCAGAACTTGCTATTGGTCTATTCAAGGATTCAACTTCTTCCTGGTTTAGTCTTGGGAAGGTGTATGTGTCCAAGAATTTATCAATTTCTTCTAGATTTTCTAGTTTATTTGCATATAAGTGTTTATAATATTCTCTGTCGGTAGTTTGTATTTCTGTGGGATCAGTGGTGATATCCCCTTTATCACTTTTTATTGTGTCTATTTGATTCTTCTCTTTTTTCTTCTTTAGTAGTCTGGCAAGTGGTCTATTTTGTTAATCTTTTCAAAAAACCAACTCCTGGATTCATTGATTTTCTGAAGGGTCTTTTGTGTCTCTATCTCCTTCAGGTCTGCTCTGATCTTAGTTGTTTCTTGTCTTCTGCTAGCTTTTGAATTCTGTTTGCTCTTGCTTCTCTAGTTCTTTTAATTGTGATATCAGGGTGTCGATTTTAGATCTTTCCCACTTTCTCTTGTGGGCATTTAGTGCTATAAATTTCCCTCTAACACTGCTTTAGCTGTGTCCCAGAGATTCTGGTACATTGTGTCTATTCTCATTGGTTTCAAAGAATTTACTTGTTACTGCCTAAATTTTATTATTTACCCAGTAGTCATGCAGGAGCAGGTTGTTCAGTTTCCATGTAGTTGTGCGGTTTTGAGTGAATTTCTTAATCCTGAGTTCTAATTTGATTGCACTGTGGTCTGAGAGACTGTTTATTATGATTTCCATTCTTTTGGATTTGCTGAGGAGTGTTTTACTTCTAATTATGTGGTTGATTTTAGAATAAGTGCTATGTGGTGCTGAGAAGAATGTATATTCTGTTGATTTGGGGTGGAGAGTTCTGTAGATGTCTATTAGATCTGCTTGTTCTACAACTGAGTGCAAGTCCTGAATATTCTTGTTAATTTTCTGTCTCGATCAACTGTCTAATATTGACAGTAGGGTGTTAAAGTCTCCCACTATTATTGTGTGTGAGTCTAAGTCTCTTTGTAGGTCTCTAAGAACTTGCTTTATGAATCTAGGTGCTCTTGTATTGGGTGCACATATATTTAGGATAGTTAGCTCTTCTTGTTGCATTGATCCCTTCACCATTATGTAATGCCCTTCATTGTCTTTTTTGATCTTTGTTGGTTTAAAGTCTGTTTTATCAGAAACTAGGACTGCAACTCCTGCTTTTTTATGCTTTCCATTTGCTTGGTAAATCTTCGTCCATGCCTTTATTTTGAGCCTATGTGTGTCTTTGTATATGAGATGGGTCTCCTGAATACAGCACATTGATGGGTCTTGACTCTTTATCCAATTTGCCAGTCTGTGTCTTTTAATTGGGGCATTCAGCTTGTTTACAGTTAAGGTTAATATTGTTATGTGTGAATTTGTTTCTGTCATTATGATGCTAGCTGGTTATTTTGCCCATTAGTTGGCGTAGTTTCTTCATAGTGTTGATGGTCTTCACATTTTGGTTTGTTTTTGCAGTGGCTGGTACTGGTTTTTCCTTTCAATATTTAGTGCTTTCTTCAGGAGCTCTTGTAAGGCAGGCCTGGAGAGACAAAATCCCTCAGCATTTGTTTGTCTGTAAAGGATTTTATTTTTTCTTCACTTATGAAGCTTAGTTTGGCTGGGTATGAAATTCTGGTTGAAAATTATTTTCTTTAAGAATGTTGAACATTGGCCTCCACTCTCTTCTGGCTTGTAGGGTTTCTGCAGAGAGATCTGCTGTTAGTCTAATGGGCTCCTCTTTGTGGGTAACCTGACCTTTCTCTCTGACTGCCTTAAAATTTTTTCCTTTATTTCAACCTTGGTGATTCTGTCGATTATGTGTCTTGGGGTTGCTCTTCTCAAGGAGCATCTTTGCGGTGTTCTCTGTATTTCCTGAATTTGAATGTTGGCCTGTCTTGCTAGGTTGGGGAAGGATTCTCCTCGGTAATATCCTGAAGAGTGTTTTCCAACATGGTTCCATTCTCCCCATCACTTTCAGGTACACCAATCAAATGTAGGTTTGGTCTTTTCTCATAGTCTCATATTTTTTGGAGGCTTTGTTCATTCCTTTTCATTCTTTTTTCTCTAATCTTGTCTTCATGCTTTATTTCACAAAGCTCATCTTCAATCCCTGATACACTTTCTTCCACTTGATTGATTTGGCTACTGATACTTGTGTATGCTTCACAATTTTCTCGTGCTGTGTTTTTCAGCTCCATCAGGTCATTTATGTTCTTCTCTTAACTGGTTAGTCTAGTAGCAATTCCTGTAACCTTTTATCAAGGTTCTTAGCTTACTTGCATTGGATTAGAAAGTGCTCCTTTAGCGTGGAGGAGTTTGTTATTACTCACCTTCTAAAGCCTACTGTCAATTTGTCAAACTCATTCTCTGTCCAAAGTTTTGTTCCCTGGCTGGAGAGGAGTTGTAATCCTTTGCAGGAGAAAAGGTGTTCTGGTTTTTGGACTTGTTGGCTTTTTTTTACTGGTTTTTCCTCACCTTTGTGGATTTATCTACCTTTGGTCTTTGCTATTGGTGACCTTGGGATGGAGTTTTTGCATGGTCCTTCTTGATGTTGATGCTATTGCTTTCTGTTTGTTAGTTTTCCTTCTAACAGACCCCTCTTCTGCACATCTGCTGGAGTTTGCTGGGAGTCCACTCCAGGCCATGTTTGCCTGGGTATCACCATTGGAGGTTGCAGAACAGCAAAGATTGCTGCCTGTTCCTTCTTATGGAATCTTCGTCCCAGAGGGGCACCCACCAGATGCCAGCTGAAGCTCTCCTGTATGAGGTGTCTGTTGAACCCTGCTGTGAGGTTTCTCCCCATCTGGAGGTATGGGGTCAGGGACCCACTCGAGGAGGCAGTCTGTCCCTTACCAGAGGTCAAGCACTGTGCTTGGAGATTCACTCCTCTCTTCAGAGCCAGCAAGCAGGAACGTTTAAGTCTGCTGTAGCTGCACCCACAACCGCCCCTTCCCCCTGGGGCTCTGTCCCATGGAGATGCGAGTTTTATCTATAAGCCCCTGACTGGGGCTGCTGCCTTTCTTTCAGAGATGCCCTGCCCGGAAAGGAGGAATCTAGAGAGGCAGTGTGGCTACAGGGGCTTTGAGGCACTGAGGTGGGCTCCACCCAGTCCGAATATCCAGGTGGCTTGTTTTACATTGTGAGGGGAAAACCACCACTCAAGCCTTAATAAGGTGGATGCCCCTCCCGCCACCAAGCTTGCGTATACCAGGTCGACTTCAGACTGCTGTACCGTCAGTGAGAATTTCAAGCCAGTAGATCTTAGCTTGCTGGGCTCCATGGGGGTAGGATCTGCTGGGCAAGACCACTTGGATCCCTGGCTTCAGCCCCCTTTCCAGGGAAGTGAATGGTTCTGTCTCGATGGCGTTCCAGGAGACATTAGGGTACAAAAAAAAAAAAAAAAAAAACCTCCTGCACCTAGCTTGGTGTCTGCCCAAATGGCTGCCCAGTTTTGTGCTTGAAACCTTGTGGTGTAGGAACCCAAGGGAATCTCCTAGTCTCTGGGTTGTGAAGATGGTGGGAAAAGCGTAGTACCTGGGCTGGATAGCACCGTCCCTCATGGCACAGTCTCTAATGGCTTCCCTTGGCTAGGGGAGGGAGTTCCCCAAACTCTTGAGCTTCCTAGGTGAGAACAGAGCTACCCTGCTTCTGTTCACCCTCCGTGGGCTTCACCCACTGTCTAACCAGTCCCAGTGAGATGAACCAGGTACCTCAGTTGGAAGTGCAGAAATCACCTGCCTTCTGCATTGGTCTCACTGGGATCTGAGGACTGGAGCTGTTCCTATTACGCCATCTTGTCAGGGAATCGGATTTTTGTTTTTTACTTGTTGATTTGTTCAAGGCCCTGTTAGATTCTTGATATTAGCTCCCTACCTTACCATATACAAAATTAACTCAAGATGGATTAATGATTTACATTTAAGATCTCAAACTATAAAATTCCTAGAAGAAAATCTGGAAAACACCCTTCTCAACATAGGCTTTGGCAAAAAACTTATGGCTAAGTTTCCAAAAGCCATTGTAACAAAAACAAAAATTGATAAGTGCAACCTAATTAAAGAGTTTCTGCACAGCAAAAGTAATTACCAACAGAGTAAACAGACAACCTGCATAATAGGAGAAAATGTTCACAAACTACTCATCTGAAAAAGGTCTAATAGTAAGTGTGTAGGCTTGTTTCTGGGTTCTCTATTCTGTTTTATTGGTCTATGTGTCTGTTTCTGCACCAGTACCATGCCATGTTGGTTACTTTCACCTTATAGTATAGTTTGAAGTCAGGTAATGTGATGTCTCCAACTTTGTTGTTTTTACTTAGTATTGCTTTGGTATTCCAGCTCTTTTTTGGTTCCATATGAATTTCAGAATACATATTTCTAATTCTGTGAAAAATGATATTGGTATTTTAATAGGGATAGCACTGAATCTATAAATTGCTTTGGGAAGTATGGCCATTTTAACAATATTGATTCCTACAATCCATGAGCAGAAATATTCTTCCATTTATTCATGTCATCTCTGATTTCTTTCAGCAATGTTTGTAGTTCTCCTTGTAGAACTACTTCCCATCATTAGTTAGATGCATTCCTAGGCTTTATTGTGTGTGTGTGCGTGTGTGTGTGGCTATAGCAAATGGGATTATGTTCTTGATTTGGCTTTCAATCTATACTGTTGTATAGAAAAGCTGACTTTTGTTCATTGATTTTGTATCTTGAAATTTTGCTGAAATCATTTATCATTCCTAGGGTCCTTTTATTAGAATCCTAGGGTTTTCTATGTATAGAATTGTACCATCAGCAAGGGGAGATAGTTTAACTTCTTCTTTTCCTATTTGGATGCTTTTTCTTTCTTTCTCTTGGCTAATTGTTCTAGCAAGCACTTTCAGTACTATGTTGAACAAGTGTAGTGAGAGTAGGCATAGTTGTCTTTTTTCAGTTCTCAAAGGGAATGATTCCACTTTTTACCCATTCAGTATAATGCTGTGATGTTAGCTGTGGATTTGTCATAGATGGCTCTTATTATTTTGAGATATGTTCCTTTATGCCTAGCCTATTGAGGGTTTTTATCATGAAGAGATGTTGGATTTTACTGAGGGCTTTTTCTGTGTCTATTGAAACGGTAATGTAGTTTTTGTTTTTTATTCTGTTTATGTGGTCAATCACATTCATTGATTTGCATATGATGAACCAACCTTGCATCTCAGGAATAAACTCTAACTTGTGGTGAATTAACTTTTGCTGCTGGATAAAAATATGCTGCTGGATTTCATTTGCTAGTATTTTGTTGAAATTTTTTTTGCCTATGTTCATCAAGAATATTTAGCCTAAAGTTTCTTTTTTTGTTGTCTCTGTCAGAGTTTGGTATCAGGATAATATTGGCTTTGTAAAATAAGTTATAAAGAAGCTCCTCCTCTTCAACTTTTTGGAATAGTTTCAGAAGGATTGCTATCAGTTCTTTATACATCTAGTAGAATTCTGTATGAATCCATCTGGTCCCAGGCTTTTTTTTTTTGGTTGTTAGGCTTTGTATTACTGATTCAGTTTTGAAATTTGTTATTGGTATGTTCAGAATTTTACTTTCTTCCTGGTTCAATCTTTGTTTCCAGGAACTTATCAATATCCTATAGACTTTCTAATTTGTGTGCATTGAAGTGTTTATAATAGTCTCTTTGTATTTTGATCTTTTGTATTTCTGTGGGATCAGTTGTAATGTCATTTTTGTCATTTTTGACTGTGCTTATTTGGATCTTCTTTTTTTTTTCTTTGTTAATCCAGCTAGCAGTCTATCTATCTTGTTTTTCCTTTTGAAAAATCAATCATTGGTCTCACTTATCTTTTTTATGGATGTTTGTGTCACAATTTCATTCAGTTTTTCTTTGATTTTAATTATTTATTTTCTTTTGCTAACTCTGGAGTCAGGTGGGTTTTTTTTCTATTTCCTCTAGGTATGATGTTAGATCATTAATTTAAGGTCTTTCTAACCTCTTGATGAAAGCCATAGGACTATAAACTTATCTCTTAGCACAAATTTAGCTGCATCCCAAAGATGTTAGTAAGTTGCATCTCTATTTTGATTAGTTTCAAAGAAAGTTTTTATTTCTGACTTAATTTCATTGTTCACTCAAGGGTTATAAAGAGCTAGTTGTTTAATTTCCATGTTTTTGTGTAGTTTTGAGAAATCTTCTTAGTATTAATTTCCATTTTTATGGCACTGTGGTCTGAGAGTGTGCTTGGCGTCATTTTTAAAAATTCACTGACATTTGTTTTATGGCCAAGCATATGGTCAATCATAGAATATGTTGCATGTGTAGAAGACAAGAATGTATATTCTATCATTGTTAGGTGGAGTATTCTTTGGATACTTATTAGGTCTACTTCATCAAGTGTCAAGTTTAATTCCACAATATCTTTGTGGAATTTTCTGCCTCAGTGATCTGCCTAATGTTGTCAATAGGGTGTTGAAGTCCATCACTATAATTTAGGGGCTATATACGTCTTTTCCTGTGTCAAGAAAAACTTGTTTTGTGAATCTGAGTGCTCTAATGTTGAGTGCATACATATGTAGGATAGCTAAGTCTTCTTGTTTACTTGAACACTTTATCATTATGTTATGGCCTTCTTTATTCTTCCTGATTGTTGTTGGTTAAAAGTCTATTTTATCTGATACAAGAACTGCAACACCTGCTCTTTTATGTTTTCCATTTGTGTGGTTGTTTTTCTCCATCCCTTTGAGCCTGTGAGTGCCATTACATGTGAGATGTGTCTCTTGAAGACAGCAGACAGTTGGGTCTTATCTTTTTATCCAGCTTGCCACTCCATGCCTTTTAAGTGGGGTGTTTAGGCCAGTTACATTCAGGGTATTAGTACTGATATGTGAGATTCTGATCCTGTCATTCGGTTGGCAGTTGGTTGTTTTATAGACTTGATGGTGTAATTCCTTTATACTGTCTGTGAGTTATGTGCTTTAGTGTGTTTTTGTGGTAGCAGGTTTTGATCTTCCATTTCCATGTTTAGCACTCTCTTAATGACCTCTTGTAAGGCTGGTCTGGTAGTAATGAATTCCCTTAGTAGTTGCTTATCTGAGAAGGATTTTATATTTCCTTTACCCTGAAGCTGAGTTTGGTGGGATATTAAATTCTTGGTTGAAATTTCTTTACCTTAAAAATGCTGAAAATAGGCCTCCAATCTCTTCTGGCTTTAAGGTTTCTGCTGAAAAGTCTGTTGCTAGCATGATGAGGTTCCCTTTGTAGGTGACCCAACCTTTCTCTCTAGCTGCCTTTAAGTTTTTCTTTTGCAATGACTTTGGTAAATCTGATGATGATGTGCCTTGGGGATGGTCATCTTGTATAGTATCTTGCAAGTGATCTCTGTATTTCTTAAATTCTTGTGTCTACATCTCTAGCAAACTTGGGAAAATTTTGATGGACTTCAAATGTTTTCCAAGTTACTTACACTCTCTCCTTCCCTCTCAAGAATGCCAATGAGTCATAGATTTGGTCTCTTTACATAATCTCATATTTCTTGGAAGTTTGGTCATTTTTAAAAATTATTTTTTCTTTGTGTCTGACTTAGTTGATTTAAGAACCAGTCTTCAAGCTTTGAGATTCTTTCCTTAGCTTGGTCTATTCTGCTATTAATACTTCTGACTATGCTTTAGGACTAATTATGAAATTCTTAAAGTGAATTATTCAATTCCAGAGGTTCAGTTTAGTTCTTTCTTGAAATGGTTATTTTTTCTTTTAGCTCCTGGATCATTGCACTGGATTCCTTGGATTTCTAGGACTGGGTTTCAACTTTCTCCTGGATCTCAATGATCTTCCTTACCAGCCAGATTCTGAATCCTAGGTCTGTCATTTCATTCCTTTCAATATGGTTAAGAACCACTGCTGGGAAACTAGTGCGTTTGGTTGGAGGTAAGAGGACACTCCGGCTTTTTGAATTGCCATGTGGAGGGCTGGTGTTCCTTTAACTGTGAGGTAAGTTGAGTATACTCAGTTGGCTTTGTTTCTGGGTGCTTTCAGAGAGCTACAACTCTATACAGAAACTTTATTTGTGGCTGAATTTTTGCCTTAAGTGTCACAGGCACTGTATACTGGCAAAATGTTTTTGATGTTGTAATTTGGGCTTCTATCCAGTAGGTAGAGTTTAAGAGTGGTGGCCTGCAGATAGGCCATGTAGCTTCATCTTTCATCTTAGAATTCTCTAGCCTAAAAATTCTGTTTGAATTTTAGTGGCTCATAAGATAATGTCTAAACACCTGAGTTTGATCTCCACTGGTCTTATGGCTGGGCTTACATGTTCAGTCTTACTTCCTGTCACTCTTGCTGTCACATTCCAAATCTCAGACATTGTTCAACTACCACAGTTCTCTGACTGTAACTTGCTTCTTCCAGCCCCTCTGCTTTTTCCTCTGCCAAAAAGAAAAAATGCTCTTCTCTTACTCAGAAAATAAATATTTAAACTACATGCCTCATTATATATATATTCCTCTTTGGAAGAGTATCCTGCTTATGGACTATCCTAGCAGGCTATACATTTTTCTATTTAGTTCCCATCACATTGTACTGCTATACAATTATCTAATTATTTGAATGCATTCTGTAAGAGTTCATGACTCCACAAAGGTGGGAACCATAATCTTCACTAATTCCAGTTGTTGAGTATACAAGACCTGTGTATAGCACATAGCAGTTACTAAAAATTACTACTCTGTTGATACATACCTAGAATTAATTGAACAAATCAAAGACCATTACTTTTTTTTTAATCAAACAGCTGTTGCTACTGGACAGATCAGCTACACCTTAGCAACAAGAAATAAGAATTATTAGCCTCATACAAATAGTCATGCATTGCTTAATATAATGAGAATATATTCTGAGAATTGCATCCTCAAGCAATTTTGTCACTTTGTGAACACTGTAGAGTGATCTTACACAAACCTAGAGGGTATAGTCTAACTCTACACCTAGGCTACACGGTGTAGCCTATTGCTCCTAGGCTACAAGTCTATACAGCATGTTACTGTACTGAATACTAGGCAATTATAGCACAATGATATTGTGCATCTAAACATATTTAAAGATTTTAAAAGGTACAGTAAAAATCTGGTATAATAATCTTATAAGACCACCTTTGTATACTTGGTCCATCATTAACCAAAATGTCATTATGCAGTGCATGACTGTACCAAGTTAGTAAGAAACATGAGGAAAAAAATACAAAGAAATAGGCATAAATGCACACATGTATACATGCTAAATGCAGTCAATATTCATCTTCCTTAGTATTTTCTTTTTTTCAAATTATAACAAAAGCTTTAAAAATAATATGGCATTTGATGGTAAATATTTTACCTTGTTTTATACCAGCATTTCTTGTAATGTCTGACAGATAGCAGTTTGGCAATGGATATGATGAAAACATTGGCCAAGGATATGGATTATCACTCTAAAAAAGAAGCAAGACAGATGACTTTAGGAAGTGGTCTAAAATAATATTGAATTTTAAAGCTAGCTGAAATATTGTTAACTTAAACTGGCTTTTCTTGCTCATAAATTCTGCAGTTGTTGCCCAATTAACCAAAAGCTATTTGATACTATACTTCAATATTCCAATGGGTAATACTTAAAACAAGCTGTAACAGAAACAATATTAAATTAGTACTGAGGACAAACATATGGTAACTTGTAGCAAGCAGAATTGATAATGATAAATTTACTGTGTTTTTTTTTCATAAAAGGAAAACTGTAATCTTCAAAAGAAACCTGTGGTTTTTTCCACAAAACTTTTTCTCGTGCTGTCAGTCATTTCTATCTTATCTTTCCGAGAGTGACAGTCAAAGCAAGAAGGTTCTTAACAACAATGAAAACAAATGAAAAACCTTCATGAGAAACCCATACTTGAATATTGATGGAAGGAGAGGTACTCAATGTTTCCAATAAAATAAAAAATAATGTCATTTAATAATAAAAGTTAAGTATCATGAATGAGAAAGACATTGAAAGTAAAATATTCAAAGGTGCATAAGAAAAATAACTTTTTAATAAAACAATACCTACTCTACTACACATGCAAACAATACATACCCTACTTTAGCATTCATGACCCTTAGACATCAAAAATATTATTTTAGTTTGAAAGTATTTATTTGCATTCTAAATATTCTCAAGTAATAAGTTCAACTCTGTGATGTAGACATTTAAGAGGTAAAGTTTAGGGTGACTTTGAGTTGGCTATCTTGCTTCAAAATATGTCAGAAAAACACATCCCACTTCTCTTTGCCCCACACTCACCTTTTCGAGTATCCTCGGAGGCAAAATCCGTTCCAATGGCCCACCAACAAGATTTATTCTAACAAGAACATGATTTCTCTCCACTGATAAGCCATCAATTATAAAGTCCCTGAAAACATAAATATATCACCTTTGTCATCCTTTTGATTGAATATGTGTTAATTTTTAAATCAAGTCTCTGGATTGTAAAGAAAAAAGGCAGAAATATTTATCAATCTATTTCTTTTTCTTTACTGCATTTAACATTTATATAGTTTTATTAAGTTCAGGGTACCTGTGCAGGATGTGCAGGTTTGTTACATAGGCAAATGTGTGCCATGGTGGTTTGCTGCACAGATCATCCCATCACCCAGGTATTAAGCCCAGCATCCATGAGCTGTTCTTTCTGATGCTCTCCCTCCTCCCCAGCTTCACCCTCTAACAGGCCCCAGTGTGTGTTGTTCCCCACCATGTGTCCATATGTTCTCATCATTCAGCTCCCACTTATAAGTGAGAACATAGAGTATTTGGTTTTCCATTCCTATATTAATTTGCTGAGGATAATGGCCTCCAGCTCCATTCATGTCCCTGCAAAGGACATGATCCTTTCTATAGCTGCATAGTATTACATGCTGTATATGTATCACATTTTCTATCATTGGTGGGCATTTGTGTTGATTCCGGGTCTTTGCTATTGTGAATAGTGCTGCAATGAACATAAGTGTGCCTGTATCTGTCTAATAGAAGGATTTATATTATTTTGGGTATATACCCAGTAATGGGATTGCTGGGTCAAATGCTATTTCTGTCTTCAGGTCTTTGAGGAATTGCCACACTGTCTTCCACAATGGTTGAACTAATTTACACTCCCAACAGTGTAAAAGCATTCTTTTTTCTCCACAACCACGCCAGCATCTGTTGTTTTTTGACTTTCTAATAATAGCCATTCTGATTGGTGCGAGATGATATCTCATTGTGGTTTTCATTTGCATTTCTCTAATGATCAGTGATATTAAACTTTTTTTCATATGTTTGTTGGCCACATGTATGTCTTCTTTTGAGAAGCATCTGTTCATGTCCTTTGCCCACTTTTTAATGGGACTGTTTGCTTTTCTCTTGTAAATTTGTTTACATTCCTTATACATGCTGGATATTAGGTGTTGTTAGATCTTTGTCAGATGGCCAGATTGCAAAAAGTCTTCCCTATTCTATAGGTTGTCTGTTCACTCTGATGATAGTTTCTTTTGTTGTACAGAAACTTTTTAGTCTAATTAGATCCCATTTGTCAGTTTTTGTGTTTGTTACCATTTCTTTTGGCATCTTCCTCATGAAATCTTTGCCCATGACTATGCCCTGAATGGTATTGCCTAGATTTTCTCCTAGGGTTTTTATAGTTTTGGGTTTTGGGTTTACATTGAAGTATTTAATCCACCTTGAGTTGATTTTTGTATATAATGTAACTGAAGGAACATATCACAAAATAATAAGCACCATATATGACAAACCCACAGACAGTATCATACTAAATGAGCAAAAGCTGTGAGCATTAGCCTTGAAAACTGGCACAAGACAAGGATAGCTTCTCTCACCACTCCTATTAAACATAGTATTGGAAATTCTAGCCAGGGCAATCATGCAAGAGAAAGAAATCAAGTGCATTCAAACAGAAAGAGAGGAAGTCAAACTATATTTGTAGATGACATGATGCTATATCTAGAAAACCCCATCATCTCAGCCCAAAAGCTTCTTAAGCTGATAAGCAAAGTCTCAGGATACAAAATCAACATGCAAAAATCGCCTGCATTCCTATACACCACCAACAGGCAAGCCAAGAGCCAAATTATAAATGAACTTCTGTTCACAACTGCCACAAAAAGAATAAAATACCTAGAACTACAGCTAACAAGAGAAGTGAAGGACCTCTTCAAGGTGAACTACAAGCCACTGCTCAAAGAAATCAGAGATGATACAAACAAATGGAAAAACATTCCATGCTCATGAATAGGAAGAATCAGTATTGAGAAAATGACCATGCTGCCCAAAGCAATTTATAGATTCAATGCTATTCGTATTAAACTATATTGACATTCTTTACAGAATCAGAAAAAAAAATTTTTAAATTCACGTGGAACCAAAAAAGACTTTGAATAGCCAACACAATCTTAAGCAAAAAGAACAAAGCTGGAAGCATCACACTACCTGACTTCAAACTATACTACAAGGCTACACTAACCAAAATAGCATGGTACTGGTACAAGAACAGACACATAGACCAATGGAACAGAATAGAGAACCCAGAAATAAGGCCAAACTTCTACAACAATCTGATCTTTGACAAACCTGACAAAAATAAGCAATGAGGAAAGGATTCTCTACTTAATAAATAGTGCTGGGAGAACTGGCTATCTATTTGCAGAAAATTGAAACTGGACCCCCTCCTTATACCATATACAAAAGTCAATGTATTTCTTAAAATACAAAAGCTAAATTCACTTTTCATTTTAAGTTCTCTTTGCTAGACAGCAAAAAATTGATGGAGATACAATGACATTAATTAAAGAATACTTTCCTTGATAAATTTTACTGCATTTAAAGAAATGGAATTAGGACATGCATTATTTCTACAGTGACTTCAACAATCATATTTTCAGTCAAGGTTTTCTTAAGTTTTAAACCTGGTGCCTTAAATTCAAAATCTAAATGTTGCTTATGAGCAGCTTCCATACTCAGCAGCTGTTAATCTTTTCCTTCTACAAAAAACCTAGAGTATCAAGTAATATACTCCATAATAATTTTCCAAGACCTGGCTAAGATGCAGACATACTCTTTTAAAAATTAATTACAGACATAAAGGCAATGCCAGCTATTGAATGTGTATTTGACAACAGTCAGCCAAATTGAGGTAATGGCAAGTGTGATTTATTAATGAAAAAAATTATCAGGATATTACCATAACCTCATTTTGGAAATAATCAGAATTTATGACTATGAACTAACATAATTAAGAGGATGGAATAAAGAGTGCCTCTGCAAAGGACACAAAATCAAAAATTTTGTTCAATGGGTCATCTTACAATAGCAGCTGAATTAAAAGGTGATATGGTTTATGGAACCATTAATAAAGTTATTATTGGAACCATTAATAAAGTTAGGTCTTACCTAGTATTTCATGTATTACATATATATACACACACACCACACACATACACACGACAAAAGCAACAGACTTGAAAGTAGTACTCTGCAAGCACTCTCCAAACACTTCTATCATAATCTTTCTGTAACATTTACACTTTAGTTGCTTTGTATTCTGTTATTTAAATTGATTGAATTTAGAAAGCAGAAAAACATTAAACAAACTATATCAAAAATTACTGTCTTAACAAAACATCTCTAAAGAAAACTGCTGTTACTCTGTTTTAATCACCCATTTTTACCTGTGGCTCTCAGAAATCTCCAAGATATTTTCTTCTTGAGCATTTAGTAACATTTCAGATACCTGATACTGAGCCTCTAACAGGAGAAGAGTGTCCAGATCACAGCATATCACACTTAATAACCTATATAAAAAAGAAAAATAAACGTAGATTGTGTAAAATATGTCCCAAAAGCATAATTACATCCTTGATGTCTCAAAGTAATACCTGTACATCAAAATCTAAATCTAACAGAAAGTATCATTTAGTTATTTCAGATATATTTTTAATAAATTAGAATAGTAATCTCCTCTTCAAAAGTTGTTCTGAGTATTTTTAAAAGACCATGGGTAATTTCCAATCTAGATTTTTTAAAATGTATCTAAATCTACATAAATAGTAAATTTTCCTCTCAACTGCCACTTAATTTAAAAATTCATCAGAGAATTTTAGCAAATCCAGAAAAACTCCAAATTGCCACAACTTTTTATTCAGCAGTTAATTACCAAAGTTATGACAGAATCATCATTTTGCTGCCAATCTAGAAAATGTTCATTAGATAAAATGTCAGTGGCTAATTTTATAATTGTCAGATCAAGCTAAGAACACCTAAGCCCACTTATCTATCTTAATATTATTAAAAGATACAAGCAGAAATCATGTGTCTCCTATTATAATGCAAGAGGACACACACTGCACTGTCTATGAAGTACTCTTGCCCAGGAAACTGAACCTCAATCTAATCAATCCTATACATCTCATTATCAGTTTACAGGAAACACAGGCATTAGAGAAACATATTTAAAAACACTGTAAGGAGAAAACAGTCAACCAAATTCAGAGTTTTGAGAATCCTACACATTATTATATATATATTATTTGTTCAGAAAACAAAAAGTCTTAAAAGAAACAGAGGCGAAAAGAAACTCTTACAAGTTAAAAAAAAAAAAAAAAAGGACCAAATGTCAAGATTTTGTTTTGATCTTTGATTCAAGCAAACTTTAAAAGTGCATTTTTAAATCACACAGGAAAATGTGGCAGTAATACGAGATGAGATGAGGAAAATATTGTTAATTTTGTTAGATGTAACAATGGCACAGTAATGAAGGTTTTTTGTTTTGTTCTTTAAAACATGTCCTTACTTATTAGAGATATGCACTGAATGTTTTATATGTATCAGATATTTGCCTTATCTAAATATCAGCATATCAGATATTTGCAGGTCTAACATGATTAGATATTAAAACAGATATTTGCCTTAAAGTACTTAAGAAAAAAATGTATGTGGAGGGAGGGAGATGAAACAAGACTGGTGAAATACTGATAATTAATAAAGATGAGTGGTAGGCACATGAAAGATTATACTATTCACTACATTTTTATATGTTTAAAAATTCTATGATTATAAAAAGTGTTCAAACAAACATAATATCATGAGAATGCTAGGGGGCTATGGTAGAGTGGGTGGTTAGGTAAGGTCTCTCTGAAAGGTGGTATTTGAGGAAATAGGCGATCCAAGAAGAAACCAATCTTCCAGTAACACTGGAAGGTTATATATCCACTTAGAAATAACCCAAAAGCATGGAGGAGGGAGAAAAACAGCATATCACAGAAATGTTTAACCACAAAATAAACTGAAGGGCAGCCAAAGGCAGTAAAAATAGGACAAATGGTGCTGGGGAAGGGAAAGAATGAGACAGGATATTGTGGCTGTTCATGATATATATATATTCTCTCTTGAATGCCACCACGTAAGATGTGCCTTTCACCTTCCACCATGATTATGAGGCCTCCCCAGCCACGTGGGAACTGTGAGTCCATTAAACCTCTTTTTCTTTGTAAACTACCCAGTCTGGGGTATGTCTTTATCAGCAGCATGAAAATAGACTAATACAGTAAATTTTGGGCTCCTCCTACCTTTAAGTCAACAGGCTAAGGAGTTACAATGTTGGCTGGGGTGACTGACCTGGACTATCAAGATGAAATCAGTGTACTACTCCACAATGGAGGTAAGGAAGAGTATGCATGGAATACAGGAGATCCATTAGGGTGTCTCCTGGTATTACCATGCCCTGTGATTAAGATCAATGGGAAAATACAACAGCCAAATCTAGGCAGGACTACAAATGGCTCAGACCCTTCAGGAATGAAGGTTTGGGTCACTCCACCAGGTAAAAAAACCATGACCTGCTGAGGTGCTTGCTGAAGGTAAACAGAATACAGAATGGGTAGTAGAAGAAGGTAGTCATCAATACCAGCTATGACCATGTGACCAGCTGCAGAAATGAGAACTGTAATTGTCATGAGTATTTCTTCCTTATTTTGTTAAGAACATGCTTGTGCATGTATACACTTGTACTAAGAAAATATCTTCATTTTATTTCCTTTCTCCTTTATCATGTGACGTAGAGTTATTGACTTCATATCAGCATTTAAGTGTTGTTAACTTTATATAATAGCATTTGGGTTGGGGATTGGTGTGTTTTCGGTTGTACAAAGGATAGTTATGTTAGGTGTAATTATAATCTTTTTGTTGTCTTTATTTGAAGATTACATATGATTTCAGATGTTTATGAGCTCACATTGACAAAGGGTGGACTTGTGATGGTTAATATTGAGTGTCAACTTGATTGTATTGAAGGATGCAAAATATTGTTTCTGGGTGGGTCTGTGAGGGTGTTGCCAAATGAGATTAACACTTGAGTCAGTGGGCTAGGAAAGGCAGATCCACCCTCAGTCTGGGTGGGCACAATCTAATCAGCTACCAGCGCAGCCAGAATAAAAGCAGGTAGAAGAGCGTGGAAAGACTAGACTGATTGACTCTTCCAACCTACATCTTTCTCCCATGCTGGATGCTTTTTGGCCTCCAACATTGAACTGCAAGTTCTTCAGCTTTGGGACTCAGACTGGCTTCCTTGCTCTTTGCAGGAGCAAGGCTTCCTTGAAGATGGCCTACTGTGGGATGTCACCTTGTGATTGCATGAGTCAATACTCCTTAATGAACTCCCTTTTATATATACTTGTATCCTATTGGTTCTGTCCCTCCAGAGAACCTTGACCAATATAAAAATAAAAGCAAAATAAATTTCTAAGAAGAAAAACAAAATAAAATTCTCAAAAATGAGGAGTATAACCCAAGAGGCAATGCCTAATCCTCTGTTTTCAACAGTGGAAATGGAATACACAAGACCCTCAATATGACACCAAGAAGCAGAAGGAGCACAGTGGAACCAGAAGTCACAAAAAACTCTATTAATAATTAATTACTAGTTAGATTACAGAGACAATTACTAACAGAAAACTGTCTACCTCCATATCAAGATATATGGGGGGTACCAGGGGAGGGGAGAGGATGGCCTGAAAAAGGAGCAAACACACACATACAAAATTTGGGCCTTTAGAAAAATTCCATCTAACCAGGAGCATGACCCTAGCTTCTCTAGCTTCTCTTAAGCATAAGCCTCCTACACACAGCTGCTGTGAAAAAGCTCACATCTCTCCAAAAAGAAGTACCATACAAAGGTGCTATAAGAAAGAATTTAAAAAAAGATAAAAAGATGGAAGATACACACTGAAAAAAAAGTTGCCGTTAAATACTTAAACTGTGAACACACAATTTTCTATGAATTAAACAAGTTTGATAAAGCAGTGGTCTCCATTAAGCTCCTGGCACAAAATAAAAATCTATGAACACAGGGAAGAAACGGCAACCAGAAAAAGTAAAACATGAGCTGGCAGAGCTAAGGAATGAAATAGAAGAATAAAACTGTCATAGAAATGAAAGTATAATTGCAAACAGTAAAAAAGAAAACAGATACTGTTAAGAAGATAATAACAAATATAAGGAACAGAATGACAAAAATGTGAAAAATATAATGGAAATAAGGAGTTTAAATTATTGATTTCTTGAAGAGAAAACTGAAATAATCTAACATGATATATCTTTAAAGATATTAGTCAAGAAATTCTCCCCGGGAGAAAAAAAAGTCATCAATCTAAGTACATAAACTGTACAATATGTCCCAGAGTAAACTGAATCAAAAGAGTCAGCACAGAGACAGAACCTGGTAAAGTTAAGCTTAACAAGTAACAAAGAACCATTGGGGTATCCAGGCAAAACGACCAAGTTACTACAAGAGTGGGGCAAGTGACATGGAAGGAGGGGAAATCAAATTGTTCCAGACATAGCTGCAGCAACATTCAATACCAGAACAGTAGGACAAAACTGGAAGGAGGTCTAACATGATTAGATATTAAAACATATTACAAACTGTAAGAATTTAAACAGCTTTAATGACAAAGCAAAAGAAAGTCAAGACATAGACTCTAATACACACAGGAATTTTAAATTACGTTAAGAGTAAAGGGACCAGGCATACTGAATCATGCCTGTAATCCCAGCATTTTGGGAGGCTGAAGCAGACAGATCACTTGATTCCAGGAATTCGAGGCCAGCCTGGGCAACATGGCAAAACCTGTCTCTATTAAAAATACAAAAAATTAGCTGCTCATGGTGGCACATACCCATAGGTCCCAGCTACCAGAGAGGCTGAGGTGGGAGAATCACCTGAGCCCAGGGGGTCGAGGCTGCAGTGAGCTGTGATTGCACCACTGTACTCTAGCCTGAGTGACAGACCTTGTCAAAAAAAAAAAAAAAAAACTGATACGATTTCCTGGTGAACTAATTATGATGTAGAGTAAAAGAAGAAAGAAATCAAGAATGACTCTTGGGTGTTTAGTTTGAACAATAGGGAGGATCAATGTTATCATCAACCCAGATATATAAGGCTGTAGGTTAAGAAGGTTTAGGGAGACACTTTTCTTTCTTTAGGCTACTAAACCACTGAATAGATAATGAAAATGACTGTCAGTGGATTTTGAGTTAAGATTTGAAAAGAGAGGTCTACAGGATCTGGATGTACAATGAGGTGATCCAAGGTGAATTAGGGCAACTTTATGAGTAAATACATACCTGGACTGAATTCTGCTAATTAGGGAATGAGTAAATCTAAAATAACAAATGACGTAAGACTTTTAAAATCTTACAAGTACTAGAAATAATGTAAAGCTTAGCAAATTTAATCCAGCAGTTAATTAAAATAGTACCATATTGTGACCAAGCACAGCTCATTCCAGGGATAAAAAGAGAGTTTAATATTAAAGTATCTCCTGATGTAATTTATGACATCAATATGTAACAGAAGAGAGCCATATAATCATCGGAACAGATGCTTAAAAGCTCTTTGATTTAAGATTCAACATCTACTTTCTATTCCTTGTCCTCCAAAACATTCTGAGTAAATTAAAGAAAGGTTACCTCTTTAATTTGATTTTTTAAAAGACAAATCTATCTCAATACAAGATCTAAAAGCATAAACAGGAAAAGTATTCCCATTAAAGTCATCAGGAAGGCAAAACTGCCAATTATTTTTTAACATCGTTCTAGAAATTCAAGATAATGCAAAAAGACAAGAATAAAATAAAGAGGCATGCTATGCAAAAGGAGATAGAATGTTCATTATTAGAAGACAATAAAACTATTTGTGAATCCATCTCCTAATCACATAAATTTCAATTTACTAAGAAAAACACTGGTTGAATACCTACTAAGTGCCTACTACTGTTTTAAATGTTGGCAATTCGCCAATAAACACACATACATACAAATATCCCAGTCCTTATGGAACTCTAAATAGTAGGGGAAGGGAACAATGAACAAAATTAAAAATTAAACAACAAAGTAATGGATACAACTAAAACAAGAAAGTGAAAAACGAGTTTTAACAAGCAGTGAAAAAAATATATCACTGTGTGTAATTTTAAATAACGTGGTCAGGAAAGAGCTTACTAAGAAGATGATAACCTTCTTAGGAAAGACCTAAAAGTAGTGAGGAAGCAAGCCATGTAGCTATTGGGGGAAAAGGTGTTCCAGGTACAGCAAATAGCTTCAGCCAAATACCTAAGGTGAGAGAATTTCTAACCTGTTTGAACAGGAAGGGGGCCAATATAGCTGAAGTGGAATAAGAAAGGGAGAAGTACACATTGAGCATCCCAAACTCCAAAATCCAAAATGCTTCAAAATCCAAAATGTTTTGAGCACCAACATGATGCCACAAGTGGACAATTCCACACCATGTTATGGATCATGGTCACAACACAGTCAAAATGCACAACACACAGTTTACTTGGCATCCCTACTGTTCAATGTACATTACCTGTTTTTCTCCCCCCACCCCGGAGATGGAGTTTCACTCTTGTCACCCAGGCTGGAGTGCAGTGGTGCGATCTTGGCTCACTGCAACCTCCACCTCCCAGGTTTAAGCAATTCTCCTGCCTCAGCCTCTGGAGTAGCTGGGATTACAGGCACGCGCCACCACGCCCAGCTAATTTTTGTATTTTTAGTAGAGATGGGGTTTCACCATGTTGGCCAGGCTGATCTCAAACTCCTGACCTCGTGATCTGCCCACCCGCCTCAGCATCCCAAAGTGCTGGGATTACAGGTGTGAGCCACCACACCCGGCCCAAGGTATAGTAACCTTTTAATCAAAACACGGCATCATAGGTGGAGACTGAAAGCCTGCAGTTTTATGTTCAACAGCTAAGAAAGGTGTTCTGGTGATGCTACTGTGCTGCCAGTTATCCTGAATATGTCATTTTTTTTTTTACTGTATAAATGGTATGTTACATTTTTTAGTGTTAAATACTATGTGTGAATAAGTGTAAGGAAATGATTGCTTATCAGTAGCTGATATAGTCTGGATATGTGTCCCTGCCCATATCTCATGTCAAATTGTGATCCACAATGTTGGAGGTGGGGTTTGGTGGGAAGTGACTGGGTCATACGGGTGAATTTCTCAATGGTTTAGCACCATCCCCTTGGTGCTGTTCTCATGATAGTGAGCGAGTTCTCATGATAGTGAATGAGTTCTCATGAGATCTGGTTGTTTAAAAGTCTGTAGCATCTTCCCTCTTGCTCTTGCTCCTGCCATGTAGGACGCTTGCTTCTCCTTTGCCTTCCACCATGATTGGACGCTTCCTGAGGCCTCCCCAGAGGCAGAAGCTGCTATTCTTCTCATATAGTCTGCAGAACCATGACCCAATTAAACCTCTTTTCTTCATAAATTACCCAATCTCAGGTATTTCTTTATAGCAATGTAAGAATGGACTAATATAGTAGCATACAAACTTAGAGTCAGGAAAGATGGTGACAGCAGGGAACCATAGATTGCCTACATTGGTGGCTGAGATAGTGACACCTTTGCTTTCTAATGGTTCAATGTACACAAACTTTGTTTCATGTATAAAATTATTTTAAAATATTGTATAAAACTACATTCAGGCTTTGTGTATAAGGTTTATATGAAACATAAATGTATTTCATGTTTAGAATTGGGCCCTACCCCCAAGATATCAAACTATGGATATGCAAGCATTTCAAAATCTACAATCTGAAATACTTCTGATCCCAAGCATTTCAGATAAGGGATACTCAACTTGCATTAGGAGATGAGGTCAAAACAATACTAGGTAGGTGTATTAGTCCTTTATCACACTGCTGATAAAGACATACCCAAGACTGGGTAATTTATAAAGGAAAGAGGTTTAATGGACTCATAGTTCCACTTGCCTGGGGAAGACTCACAATCATGGCAGAAAGTGGAAGGCACATCTTACATGGCAGCAGACAAGGGAAGAAGTGTCAGCAGGGGAAATGCCAGACGCTTGTAAAACCATCACATCTCATAAGAACTCACTATCTTGATAACAGTATGGGGGAAACTGCACCCATGATTCAATTATCTCTGCCTGGTCCCGCCCTTGACATGTGGGGATTATTACAATTCAACATGAGATTTGGGTGGGGACAGAGAGCCAAACCACATCAGTAGGGGTCCTGATCACATAGTCATCCATTGTGATGACTCTGGATTTTTTTATGGTGACATGAGAAATCACTGGGGATGGTTTCATACTGATGATATGAAAAACTTTGTGAGTACAGGACTGAGATTACCTGATTTGTGTTTTAATGGGATCACTACAGCTGCTATGCACGTAATAGGCTAAAATTAGCTAGGAGCAGACAAAAAGAAACCAGTTAAAAAGCTATAGCAATAATTTAGATAAGATAGTAGCTTAAAACACGGTATTCCTAGGATTTCTGGACTGAAAGAATGGCTCTGCATTGTCCAGATTCTTAGGGTAGCCCCCAAGATCCCCACCTCCTGGTGCTCATGTTCTTGTGTGATCCCCTTTTCCTGAGTATAGGCAGGTCCTATGAGATGTCTCTAACCAATGGAGTATGGTATAGGTGATACAATGGATGTGATTACAAGATTACATTCCATAAGACTGTAGTGCTCTTCTTGTTGGGTGTCTCCTGTGCTAGGAGTTGAGGGCAACTTTCAATAGACAGCTGTAAGAAAGGACCTCCAGACTTTAGCTAGCAAGAAAATAAAGCCTTCAGTCCTAAATCTTTAAAGAACTAAACTCGGCCAACAACCTGTGTGAGTTAGGAAGCAGATCTTTCTTGAGTTTCACATGAGACCACGGCCACAGCCAACATCTTCATTTCAGCCTTGTGAGACTGTGAACAGAGTGATCCAGCTAAGGTGTGTCCAGACAAAAACTGAGATAGTAAATAGGTGTTGCTTTAAGTCACAAAGTTTATAGAAATTTTTTAATAGAGCAATAAAAAATAATACAAACTCCAACTTTAACACCTAAGCAATTAAAAGTATGATAATGCTATTTGGTTGATAAGGAGAAAACAATTGGAAATGGCAGGGGGGATACATATACACACATACATACATATATATACACACACACACTAAATATATAGATATTTACTTTACATATAAATATGTATATTTATTTTATATATGAAGACAAAAACATATATATGTATAGTTTGTGTGTGTGTGTGTGTGTGTGCATGTGTGTGAAAATTACATAGGTGGCCTGTAAAAAAAAAAGTACCAAAAATAAAACTCCAATAAATTTACTTATAACATACCAGCAATAACCAATGAAAGCATTACCATGGAAGAAGAGACCCCATTAACAATAGCAAAAAATATAACAGATGATAATAAAACAAATGAAAATAATAGACGATATAATATTACAGATGATAACACACAATATAAAAAGGACAGGATCTATATGAAGAAAGCTACAATGTATGACTGAAAAATGTAAAGAGTTCAATAAATAAAGTCAAAGCACCTACCAGGATGAGAATGTTAAATATTTTAAAGATGTGCATTCTCGACTAACTTTATTTATAAATTTAAATAAACATTATGTAACAATTTAATCAAAACTGTACAAAATATTTGTGCAGAATGTAACAAAATAACTGCACTAATAATCTAAAATAATCTAACAGACACTTATCACTACTTATCAAGTGCTTACCATGTTCTAAATTTGGGAGAGTTGTAGTGTATTTAGTCTCATGAAAACTTGGTAAGAAACATACAGCTTTTGTCTCCATATATAAAAGAAACAGAGGCACAGAGAGGTTAAGGACCTTCCCTAACATCAGTCTTGCAATGTGCTTCCAGTGTCCATGCTCTTAACTGCTCACTGATATTGTCACACATTATAATATACACTGGGGAATATACTATCAAGCTAAAAAAATTAAATCCACGAAAGATATATGAGACTTCTACATAGAAAACTACAAAATTTTAATGAGGGTAATTAAAGAATACCTAATTAAACAGAGATATATGTCATGTTTATAGATTGGAAAACGGTATTATGCAGATGTCAATTCATCCACCATTGATCTCTAGACGAATACAATGATAATTAAAATCTCAGCGAGTTGGTTTATGTGATAAGCTGATTCTGGAATTTATATGGAAAGAAAAGGACTAAAAATAGCTGAGATATTTTTGAAAAGACCAAAGCAAGAAGAATTGCTCTATCAGTTATTTTAACTTATTAAAAAGCTATAGTAATTAAAATGAAGTTCAAAAAGTAACAAAATTAAAATATATTGTTTAGTCAGACACACAGACCAACGGAACAGAATGAAGAACCCAGAAATAAATCTACACACTTACAGCCAACTCCTTTTTGACAAAGTTTCCAAGAACATACAGTGGGGAAGAAACACTCTCTAATAAATGGTGCTGGGAAAACTGAATATTCATATGTAGAAGAATGAAACTAGATCTTTCACCATATGCAAAAGTAAAGGCTTAAAGACCTAAATGTAAAACCTGAAACTATGAAACTACTAGGAGAAAACGCTGGGGAAACACTACAGGACACTGATCCAGGGAAAGATTTTTTGGGTAAACCTTCAAAAGCAAAGGTGACAATGCAAACACAGACAAATGAGATTACATCAAGCTAAAAAGCTTCTGTGCAGTAAAGAAAACAGTGGACAAACTGAAGAGACAACCTGCTGAATGTGAGAAGATATTTGTAAACTATCCACACAACAAAAATTTAATAAGCATAATATATAGGGAATTCAAACAACTCAGTAACAAATAATGATAATAATAATAACCCAATTTAAAAATGGGCAAAAGATATAAACAGGTATTTCTCAAAAGAAGACATACAAATGGCCAAGAGGTATATGAAAAAATGCTTAACACCACTAATCACCAGGGAAATGCAAATCAAAACCCAAACAAGATAACATTTCACTTCAGTTAGAATGGCTATTATCAAAAAGACAAAAAATAACAAGTGCTGGTGAGGATGCAGAGAAAGGGGAACATTCATACACTATAGGTGGGAATGCAAAGTAGAACAGCCATTAGGGAAAAGAGTATGGAGGTTCCTCAAAAACTAAAAATATAACTACCATATTGATATGGTTTGAATCTGTGTCCCCACCCAAATCTCATGTCAAATTGTAATCCCCATTTTTGGAGGAGAGCCTGGTGGGAGGTGATTGGATCATGAGGGCAGATTCCTCCCCCTCCTCTTCCCATAATAGTGAGTTCTCATGAGATCTAGTTGTTTAAAAGTGTGTGGCACCTCCCACTTCTCTCTCTCTTCCTCCTGCTCCAGCCATGTAAGATGTGCCTGCTTCCCCTTTACCTTCCGCCATGATTGTAGATTTCCTGAGGCCTCTTCAACCATCCTTCCTGTACAGCCTGCAGAACCGTAAGCCAATGAAACCTCTTTTCTTTATGAATTACCCAGTCTCAGGTATTTCTTTGTATCAGTGTGAGAACAGACTAATAAACATATGATTCAGCAATCCCACTGCTGGGTATATATGCAAAGAAGAGGAAATCAGTATATCAAAGAAGTATCTGCACTTCCATGTTTACTGCAGCACTATCCACAATGGCCAAGATATGGAATCAGCCTAAGTGTCCATCAACAAATAAATAAAGAAAACGTAATACATTTACTAAACGGAATACTATTCAGCCATCAAAAAGAATGCAATCCTCTCATTTGCAACAACATGGATGGAACTGGACATCATTATGTTAAGTGAAATAAACCAGGCACAAAAAGGCATATATCACATGTTCTTACTCACATGTGGGAGTTTAAAAAGCAGATTTCATGCAAGTAGGGAGTAAAATGGTGGTTCACAATTACCCTGATTTGATTACTACACATTGTATACATGGATCAAAATATCACACATATCCCCAAAATGTGTACCACTATGACATATAAATGTAAAAACCCAAAAATATATACACTGTCTAGCAATATATGACTAGGTAGTAAAATATATATAAGTAAACCAAAGAAGTAAACATCATAAAAGTCAAAATAATTGTTACCATTAGAGGGAAGGGACAGAGTCATGACCAACAAATGCAAATAGTACTTGCAAATTCTCTGTTTACTTGATTGAGATTTCATGAGTATTTATTTTATAACAATTTGTTAAGTCGTATGTTTATATTTTATCACATATTTATATTTGTACTATTTCATTAAAAACTGAAGTGTTATGCTAGGGTAGGTAATGAGAAAAAGTATATATTATGTCAACAAGAAGTCTAAATGGGTATGCAACAAATGAACAAACTCAGAATACTAATAAAAGAATGCATACTTTCATGATTATGTATAAAGATTCCTGTAAGATTTGATATCAGCTAAATGCCATTTGGTACTCAATTATGTAATCATCTAATAAACAGACTTAATGGCTCATTAATTATACCAGCATATTTGTATAAGCTAGCAGTTAGACTAAACATAGAAGGAAACAGCACTTGAGTAACAGAATTTATTATTTTGCTTAACCATAATATTAAGGCTAGGTTTACAAAGTGAATAGAAGTATACAGGTTATGTTATATCCACCAATCTAGCAAAATGACCAGAAAAATACGTCTGAAAACATTCCTATTATTAGAATTATAAGCAACAAATTGTCAGGTTTTATTTTTGTTGGCCCCAACCCAAATTTCCCAATTATGAAAAAAAAATCAGGTATGTATTTCACATATAAAGCAGGCTGAAAAAAAAAGTCAACAATTATCCGTGTTAAATCCAAATTAACAGGTAAATGGATACAAGTTTTAATGGTGTATTTTTAGATTTTTTTAATGAAAAAGATAAAGTATTAAAAATCATTTAAAGTAAATTTATGTAAAGATATCAACAGTATATTAACAGGGAAATTTCAGAAAACAGAGAGAAAGAGACAGACTGTGTGTGTGTGTGTGTGTTTGTGAGTGTGTGTAAATACACCAGAGCATCTCTATGTATGTGTCTCTTAGGACACAGTTAGAAAAATAGACTAATTCTGTCTATCCCACACAAAAACACTCTTACAGTAGGCATTATTAAGTTACTTTTATCAAGATTTAGAGAAGTTTCTGTACACCAAAGGAAAGACAGTAAAATTCCCAGCTGTTCCTTTATTCCCTATTTCATACAATGCTAAGCAGTGTGCAACTATTATTCCACTATTATAATTTTAAGGCTCTCAGAGGCTCCAAAAGTCTAGTACCCTTGAGGATACGGGATGCTCTTTGAAGATGATAAAGACATAACAGTTTGTTTGCTTGCAGCAAAGCTTTAGAGGCACGGTGGGTGGCTAGAGGTGGGAAGTATCTAGACTCTTCTGGTAAGACTAGGAAAGCATTTGTACACTTGAGGTGATATTCAGTCAAGTGTCTCACCTCCCTTGAGTCAGGTTTATCAACTTTCTCACTTCACCTCAGGTATTGAAGGCCAAGTCCTTATTTCTGTTAGGCATCCTGTGCTACACATAAGTATGATCTTACACAAATAATTTTCACAGAAACCTATCATCATTACATCTTCTCTTCCCTTTTTGTAATAAGTGAATTAAACCTTCTGTGAAGAAATACAGAAATCTCTAAAATATATTACATAAATAAAATGGTCAAAATTTATGAACTGTATGTATACCCATTGGAAAGAAAAAAACATAGTACAAGACGTCAATGGAGAGTTGCAGAATTTCTCCAACAGTCTTCTCACAGCAATAAAAAAACTACCCATATGATTTTATGGCTGCTATCAAAACCCTCTGAAATACTAAACACAGACAATACACACTATGTGCTTCAGGGAACAAACTTCCCATATACACCACAGAAGCTGGAAGTATTGCTCAATCTGCCCAATGATCTTAGGTTTCCTTAAGCTTTACAATAGTGTATCTGTTCATTACATGTAACAAAAGACATCATCAATATAAAAATTTCTTCACAAGAGTGAATCAACACAGTCTCTATGACTGGGAAGATACTGCTGACTTGGCCAAATGTGAATGTCAGAAACAGGTACTTTCACCGGGCACGGACAATATATCTTTATCATTTTATCAAAATTTGGTCTAGGGTAGCCTTGATTGTCCTAGCAAGCCAGAGGTCATGATGAAAAACTACTTCATTGGTGATATAATATTAACTGGACTTAGGTGGGCAGGAAGTAGCTGGTACTCCATATGCTTTAGTAAAACAAGAATTCCAGAGGGTAAGCAATCCATAAAAATTGAGAGGCTTGCCGTCTCAGTAAAGTTTCTGAGTTCTAGTAGCCTAGAATCACCTGTAAAATGCATGACAAATTGCTACATCTCACATTAACTACCACCAAGAAAATGGCATAATGCATGATTTTAGCCTCTTCCAATTTTGGAAGCAACTTCTCTAATATTTGGGTGTACTGCTCAGAACTACTTATGACATCACCTGTAATTCTGTCAACTTTATGACCTACAGCAAAAACAAATAAAAAACAAAACTCATGCAGCCTCCAAGTTCAGATAGTCTATCACTTGGGCCTTTACTCCAGCAGGTTCAATGCTGGTCATGGTTTCAATGACAGATTGGATAGTACAGGAACTTCTGACAAGGTGCAATACGAGATCACACACAGATTTCTAGGATTTTGGAGTGAATCTATGTTCCCTTTGTTAAATAACTATTCTTATTTTGTGATCCTCAATTTGATAAACATAATTTTGAGCTCCCACCATCGTGGCCACTTTGCACATAATCCCATTCAAGCAAGCACTAGGGCAGCTGAGGAAAGAGGCCGACCTATCCATGAAAGGGATTATTTTGCCTCCTTTGCAGGAAGAGGAAGCCCTTGAAGAACATTCACAAGTCAAAATTATTCCCTCAACCTGTATGTATTCTCAGAGGACCATGTATATACTTTTTTCCACCAATCTTCTCATACTATTCTGTAAGTTTTTTTTTTTTTTAAATTCTGAGCCCCTGACCATCTAGACCAACCATTAGCAATGGTCCATAAACCTATACAAATCAGTACCTGAAGTCTCATCTGTCTCCAAAGTAAATGAGTAGATATGCTACTTCAAAATTTTCCCTCTTTGAAAAGTAGTCCAATTCTAGCAGGTACTAATATATGATACAACCTATAAATCAGATTTAGTAACTGTTTTTCTTCTCTGGTCACCTAGTTAGAGAAAATTTCCCATGAGCCAGAGGTATATGTTGTGAATGTGAGTCATATGCTCATACAATTCACTTGTGTTATCAGGGCTAATTTAAACTTATCTTACAAATGCCACTTTCACTTGATGATGGAGTGCTATTGTGCACATATAAACTATATTTTAGAAAGTCATATAATGCACAATGCCAGATTGGTTGCCAAATTTGTATAGGAAATACCTGTGAGTTGAACAATATGGATTCCCTCATCAGAGATGAACTGACTACAGCTATTACTGAACATCCAGATTGCCATAGGCAGAGACCAACCCTGGACTCAGAAGATAGTAAATAACCCTGGGGAGACCAACAAGCTACCTAGTGGCAGGGTGATTACATTAAAAATGCCTTCTTACACCTTACACAAAACTTCACATCCTTGGCTACTATGCTTTTCTATCAAACGTTATCTTACTATGGACTTTCTAGGGGTGATGGCATCCACAAAACACTGTTTCTGACCAAGAAACTAGTTTAACAATAAAAAAAAGTAAGGCACTGAGCAAATATTCACTGGTCTTATGATGTGCCCTAGCTCCCAGAAGCAGATGATCATAGATATTGGTGGAATGGCATGTTGAAAACTCAGTAGGATATCACGCAGGACACAACACCTTGGAAAACTGAGGTGCTGTCCCACAAAATGCTCTGAACTAGAAACCAATGTATGATGTTATTTCTCTTATACCTATAATACATGAGTCTATGAACTAAAGAGTAGAAGGGAAAATGATTTTCTTTGGTTTTCTAACCCTTTAACTTTGTGAAGCGTAGCGAGAAAGTTGATGGTTTAGAGATCTTATTCCAAACTAGAGTACTTCTACTAGAACTGAAAATTTAAACTTTCTTCTAATGTTTGAAGCTTCTCATATTCCTAAATCAATAGCAGAATAAATTAACTGCGTTGGCTAGAGGAATTGATCATGATTATCAATGAAAGAAAGACTGCTCCTATGCAATGGAGGCAGAGGTAAATAAAGCCTGGTGCCCCAGGGATCCTCTGTAGCACCTACTAGTACTGCCATATCTAGTGGTAAAAATTGATGGAAGACTAATGCAAACCAATACAGAGAAGATGACAAAGGGCTCAAGAACCTCAATAACAAAGCTTTAGATATTAAAAAAAAACTTAGATATAGATAATATATAGCATCCTAACCAGTGGGGTTGTTTGAATTACAAGAGAAAACAGAATGGGAAGAAGGGGAAAAGTTATAAATACCCACTAAAGCCACACGTCCACTTATAGAGACAAAGACTGTACTAACTAACCATATTTTAAACTTTGCTCTGTTAAGTAAGCATTTATATATTAAAAACGAAATTTATAATTTTCTTTTTCTCCATCTCTCCCCTGCTTTATGTAGGGTGTTGATTTTGTAATTTAGTCTGTAGGTTAAAGGATATGAAGATACGACTAGAACTAAAGTAACAAAGAAGAAATATCACCAAATAAATACTGATGGGACTCTAGATTTCCCTGTTAGGGAAGAGGGTAAGGCCATTTTTGTTGTGGAAGGAAAATTACACTGTATTAGCTGAAAGAATGTTACTGCTATTGCTGTTGATTAAAACTTTAATGCTCTGAGGTTTAAATGACTCAAAATATTCAAAGAACTTAGAATGGTCCTGCCAACAGTAAGCACTCTTGTAACTACTAGATATTAGTACTGAATTATTATATTTTATAATAACAATCTTGGGATAAATTACCACTAGACATATAGAAAAACTAAGCAAATGAGAAATAGGAATAAATGATTCCTTACTAATTCTAGAAAAAAAATTGGGGAAGGAAATAAAATATAATCATAATATATCTTTGAATTGGCAGTGAATAACATTTAACCATTTTCAGCACAGTATCCCTTCTCTCAGGGGCACTTGGTATCTCTGATTCATTATTTTTCAGAAGGCAAAACCCTCCAATGTTCTGCTTAAGCAGGAGAAAAACAGTCACTCAGCTAAATGGTGTAGGAATGCAGGAAATCTGAAAGCATAACTGAGTCTTATAATTGTAACTAGTCTTATTATTGAAAGGGTTAGACTTTCACCTAATCCTCTACTTTCATCTGCATTCTCAGTAGTGCCCTTAATTCTAGTACTTCTGGAATGTTGTAATATGCAAATAAGTAGCTTCTGAGTTTTCCCTACTGCCAGCTTGGGTTTTAGCTTTCCTGGCCTAATAAATCAGTTACAACTTGTCCATTGGTTTTTCAGCTCCTGAAATTATATTGTGGAAGCCTCCAACCCATTCCCACCTTGAAAAACTTCCTCCGTACATCTCTTCCTACTGAGAAAGTGGCTCCATGAAAACAAGGGAGTAAACCAAGATAGGTAATTGGATCCCAGGTAACAGGGGATCTAACCCACAAGAGAGAAAAGAAATTCCCAGGATGATGATGAAGGGAAACATGAAGGCTGACGCTCAGGGCCCAAAAAAAAAAAAAAGTCCTACAGTACAAAGTGGAACAAAAGAATGTGATAAAAGAAAAAAAAAATAGATTATCTGATGCCCTTTAGCTGGTTGAGAGTTTATGTTTTCACAAATATGAATAGGATATTGTCCCTGCCCTCAAGAATGTGAAAGCCTTGTAGTTATAAAACATAATTGGAAAGAATGATTGTGGGGCACCTTGACATATATTCTGTGAAGCAGTACAATATATGGGTTAGGCATTACATTCTTTGGAACCGGTCTATCTGGATTCAAATACCAACTATACCAACTACCAGTTTTGTTACTTTAATTGAATGGCTTAACTTCTCTGTGTCCCAGTTGAATCATTTGTTTTAAAAAACAAAACAAAACAAAGGAGATATTAAGAGTACCTACTTCATAAGTTTGTTCTGAAATTGAATGACTCAAATATAAAACCAATACAAATACCTGAGACATAATGAGCACTATATTAGTATTATGCAGTAGCAGAGGTTAGCAGTATATTTTTAGGATAGTCTAGGGATATATTACTAGCATGTACTTTGAAAATAAAGTAAATGTAAAATATTATGTAATTATTAACTCCAAGGAAAGTAAAGTTTTAGGAAAAAGGATACATAGTCATAACATACTTCTTAAACTACCAATAAATAATATTTATACAGACATTATAATGGAAGCTTTTAATAGAGATTTAATCAAGAATATGACAAAACTATAGAACAGAGAGAGAAGGAGAGCCAATGAAATCTAAGTCCTAAGCTTCTAAAACCCTAAAGATAAGAGATGAAGGCTGAAAGTTAAACAAATCAAGATAGTGTAAGCGTGTTATTTTTAAAACCTGGAGATGAATCCTCCCCCCAACAAAAACAAAACAAAATAAGGAATTAAAAGTGGCAGCCTCTGAGGAGTGGAACTTGGGAGTACAGTAGAATGAGTAGGGGATTACTCTTCATTCTTAAAAACCTTCCCATACTTTTTGACTTTTTAAAATATGTACACTTATTACTTCAATAAAAATAAAAAATAGTGGCTAGTAGACATCACACAGACCATGAACTATTATCTTCTCTAGCTGCTCTGCCAAAAAGATAATATGGGCTCTGGGCTGGAAGTGGAAAGGAACTGAAGCCACACAGAATCTGGACCTTTATTTGGCCTTTGCTCCAATAGATAAAACAAAAACAAACACATTTGTTTTCTAAGCTCTAAATTGTCTTTTTAAAAAAATTATTTTCACCTTATTAAATTTTATCTCTAATGTAACAAAACTGAATTAATATGATTTAATTGTTGTCATAAAGAAAAATATTTGAGGTAAATAAGTTATTTTTCTTTAAAGAAACAAATGCCAATTTGACATCACAAAGTTTATCTTGTTTACATTAAAAACCTGAAATAAAATTCCTTCTGGGTAAAAGATTTCAGTTTAACCATAGGAAACTGGCATTTTTGACATCCCAAAATGGAAGTGTACTCAGGAACAAATCACAGCATACTCAATCAGAACTTCAGGGCAAAGAATTATAACCAGGGTCAGTCCAGAGCCCTGAGACTCACAGGATTTCCATGCTGAACATTAAGACTGACACAGTGAGTCTAACTGAGCATTTCCAACAGATAATATATTGTTACATGATATTAATATTGTATTAATATAATTTTATATTTAAATATTAAATATTATTATAGTTAATATTAATGTTCATTATATTGACCCTATAAATGTTTATATGTTTATATGTTATATCTATATATTATAAAATGTAAATACACTAATCAAGGGCTTCTTATGCACTAGAAAAAAATGCTTGTAACATGTTTGATTCTAGA
Organism: Pan troglodytes; assembly: GCF_028858775.2. Taxonomy (NCBI): domain Eukaryota; kingdom Metazoa; phylum Chordata; class Mammalia; order Primates; family Hominidae; genus Pan; species Pan troglodytes. The sequence continues at coordinate 133,073,597 of NC_072403.2, forward strand.
GCCCCAAGTAGTTTACAGACATCTAATTTATCATCATAACACTACACACAGCTGCATAGCATGTCAGCATTACCCAGGAGACATCAATATATATTTGAATATGCACCAAAAAGCACAACTAGCATAACCTAGTTATAATCAAAAGAGCAGTCTAAGGACAAGATATACATATACCAGCTCACACTAACCATACTGTGAGCCCTCCCTGGGGTTTTCCCATCAGTCCTGAAGAGACTGCTAGGCCCAGAACATATACCCTAAGTAAGCCACGACACTAAGAATTTTGCACTTGATCCTCATGTCCAATTATGGAATTATGGACAAGATACATTGTTTTGCTTCAGATACTAAGTGGCATTCCCAACTAAATGCCCATTTTAGTGTGAAAATGGGCATTTAGCATCACTGCAAAGAGGTAGATTTTAAAATACCACACACTATATAATTTCTTTCTTTCTCCTAGCCCAATACAGACACACACACACACACACACACACACACACACACACACAGACACACGACCCTCTCCGTCCCCCACCACCCTCCTTCCCTCTCCTTCCCAACTTCCCGGCAAGCCTCCCGCTCTTTTTCTCATCTGACCTCCCTCCTTGCCTCCCCACCAGTTCCAACCTCCCTCCTTCCCCCTCCACCTCATCCCTTCCTCATTCCCCCTCCACCTCATCCTTTCTTCCTACTCTCCCATGCTCCCTCCTCCTCCTCTCCCTGCCCCCCACCGTTCTTCCCTCTGTCTTCCTTCCCACCTCTCCTCTGCACATATACCCCTTCCCCCCACACACATCCACTCTCTCTACCCCCCTACACACCCACTCTCTCTACCTCCACCCCACATCTACCTACTCTCCCTTCCCTCTTCACTATCATCCTCCCGCCTCTAATTTTATTTCTGGAAATGAAAATCAGTGTCTCCTTTATGTTAAATGTTTATTTGAACTATCTGGAGGAATAAAATAAACTGTAAGATGAGGGACTAGCCTTTTCATCTGTTTTGGGACATATTTTGGATATGGTGAATCCTCTAGGAGTTTACTTAAAACCCAAACCAAATCTCACCAGAAACATGATAACTCTCTGTTCTTAATTACTATAAACTTTCTATGTTGCTGTTAAAATATTATCACATCATTAATGTGTGGAGGCGGGCATTTGTCTGGGGTAACGAATGATTCTATGAAGTTTAGTCTTAGCTTTCTATCATTTCCACTTGAAAGAATCCCAAACATGTTCTTGGTTTATCTCACAACTACAGTCATAAGCCCCTTCTCTTTATCCTGTCACTTTCTCCTAGTACTAATTTAATATATACAGGGAAGAAAAACATTTCTTTTCTATTAACAGTCTAAATAATTCCATCTATACATCACCATAAATTATACTTTTACAAACTCTAAACAAACACAATGTGTGTATGCATACATATATATGCACACATATGTATATGTGTTTGGTTAAGATACATATGCATGTGTGGATGCATATGTACATGTACATATATACATATATTTGGATATATACACATATCTTCATATATGGAAATTTTTGTTATATACATGCATGCACACCCATGTGCACACATACGTATCTTACTTAACCAAACACATTTCATTCCCCTAACATAAAAGTTTTCCTTCTGATTGGCACACACAAAAGTAGCAGAAATGTAAATCGCAATTCCTTTTCTGTCTGCTATCAAAATCAAGAGAAGAACATAAATTACATACAGTAACCACACCCTCAAATCTGAAGCTTTCAATTTTTATTTTTTATTTTTTATTATACTTTAAGTTTTAGGAAACTTTCAATTTTCAATACACATACAACCATATCTGGAGAAGAGAAATAGGGAGCAGGGTCAGCTTGCCAATAAAATTGTGTAAGAATTTACACAATTCTGCAAAGAATGAGCGGAGACTATAGGAGGCCTGCTCACTTACTCTATGTACCAAATTCAGATCTGTGTTTTAGAAAATGTTCTGGATTGCCTGCAGTTGGATATTAGTTGGAGCTTTTGTAAACACACAGAGTATGGTTTTCGGGCATGTGGTGATTAATACTAAGTGTCAACTTGATTGGATTGAAGGATGCAAAGTACTGATCCTGGTGTGTCTGTGAGGGTGTTGCCAATGAAGATGAACATTTGAGTCAGTGGGCTGGGAAAGGCAGACCCACCCTTAATCTGGTGGGCACCATCTAATCAGCTGCCAGGGAACATAAAGCAGGCAGAAAAACGTGAAAAGGCGAGACTGGCCTAGGCTCCCAGCCTACATCTTTCTCCTGTGCTGGATGCTTCCTGCCCTCAAACATTGGACTCCAAGTTCTTCAGTTTTCAGACTTGGACTGGCTCTCCTTGCTCTTCAAGCTCACAGACAGCCTATTGTGGGACTTGTGATCATGTAAGTTAATACTTAATAAACTACCCTTTATATATCTATATCTATATCTATATATATCTATATCTATATAGATATAGATATAGATATAGATATCCTATTAGTTCTATCCTTCTGGGGGAACCCTGACTAATACATATTTTGGTACCAGGAATGGTTCTAAAGGCATAGAATATTAAGGATGTTCTTTCATTGGTTTTGGGGTTTCTGGAGTTGGCTGCTTAATATGTTTAGATCCAAAAATGCTAAGGACTCTACTTGTAATAGTATGGAGAACACTGATATTCCTTGGCATGAACTGTTTAGAGAGTTACATAAAATAAATAGATTTGACACTCCTGATTCACCTCTCATGAGAGGAAAGGAGTTTAGTGACTCTACATAATACCTTTGACCATATGTGGAGAACCAAGGAACATAATGAAGTTGGTTGGTTGCTCCTAAGTTCAGTGGACAAAGTAACGAAAGAAAATGATGAACTCTGGGATTCTGTCTCCTGGCTTCAGAAGCTGAGGCTCAAATCTGCTAAGATTGCCCATAGTGAGTGGCTTATTTCCTGTAGAGAAAGAGATGAAACTGTAGAAAAACACATGCAAGCTCTTATGCCAGTGGCTGACCTGCAACAAAAGGTGCATGCACAGCCTCACCAGATTTCTACTGTTAAAGTGAGGTCATTGATTGGAAAAGAATGGGACCCTACAATTTGGAATGGAGATGTGTGGTAGGACCATGATGAAGCTGAGGACACTGAGTTTGTAAACTCAGATGAAACTTTTTTGCCAAAAGAAACAGCTTCCTCATCCCCAGTAGTGGCAACATCTCCTCCCTGACCCATGCTGCCATCAGTCTTTCCATCTTTGTCTGAGGAGACAAACCCTGTGCTACCTAAGACAACAATGATGGCCTCCCCTGAGACAGTTGCCCAGAAAATAATGTTGATTCTCCTCAGGAGCCACCTCCAACACCCCTGTTTACGTCTAGACACATAACTAAAGTCCTGGCAGGCCTCTAGAGGTGAGATTGAGATTGTGACCCAAGAGGTGGTGCACTACACTAGAAAAGAACTGCTTGAGTCCTCCAATCTATATACACAGAAATCTGGAGAACAGGCATGGGAATGGATATTAAGGGTATGGGAAAATGGTGGGAGGAACATAGAATTGGATCAGGCTGAATTTATTGATTTAGGTCCACTAAGTAGGGACTCTGCATTTAATGTTGCAGCTCAGGGAGTTAAAAAAGGTCTAACAGTCTATTTGCTTGATTAGCTGAAATACGGATTAAATGATGGCCCACTGTGAGAAAGCTGGATATGACTGATCTCCTTTGGTTTAACATAGAGGAGGGGATCCAACATCTTAGGGAGACTGAGATGGTGGAGTGGATTAGTAACTAGACCTACTCATCCCAGTTGGGAGGGTCCAGAAGATATACCCTTGACCACTGCCTTGTGAAATAGATTTGAGGGCTGCACCTGAATCTTTGAAGAGCCCTGTAATTGTTCTTCTCTGTATGTCAGGTCTAACAGTGGGAACTGAAGTCATTCAACTACAAAATTTAAATACAATAAGAATAATTGGATCCCTATGTGGCAAGGGCCAAGTGGTGGCACTCAACCATCAAAGGCAAGGTGGGCCTAGCTACCGTAATGGACAACAGAAACAAAGCAGCAAACAGAACAGTCTGACTCATGTAGAGCTCTGACATTAACTAATTAATCACAGTGTTTTCAGAAGTGAAATTGTCGGGAAGCCTAATGCATTCTTGCTTAATTTATATTAGCAGAAAACTTTTAGGTCAAATGGACAAAAGATTAATTTGAATTATAAAAAGAGAATCACAGCACCTCAATCAATTTCTAGACTGGAGCCAGTTTACAGACCCAGAACCCCTTGAGTGAAGGAGAGACTGGGTCCCCCTAAGGAAGCACCCCACTTCAGTACCAACAATCTAGGCTGTGAATATTTCTCCCATCCTTCTCTAAAGAGACCTTCGGCTTTGTACCTTCGGCAATGTACAGGGTAACTGTGAATTGGGGAAAGGAAAATGATCAGACATTTTGGGAACTACTGGACACTGGCTCTGAGCTGACGTTGATTCCAGGGGAAAAAAAAACATCACTGTGGTACTCCAGTTGAAGTAGTGGCTTATGGAGGTCAGGTAATTAACGGAGTTTTAGCTCACGTTGACTTACAGTGTGTCCAGTTGGTCCCCAGAATCATCTGTGGTCATTTCCTCAGTGCCAGAATGCATAATTGGCATAGACATACTTAGAAGCTGGCAGAACCCCCACATTGACTCTCTGACTGGTAGGGTGAGGGCTACTATGGTGGGAAAGGCCAAATGGAAGCCATTAGAGCTGCCTCTACCTAGAAAAATACTAAATCAAAAACAGTATCACATCCCTGCAGGGATTGCGGAGATTAGTGCCACCATGAAGGACTTGAAGGATGCATAGGTGGTGATTCCCACCACATCCCCATTCAACTCTCCCATCTGGCCTGTGCAGAAGACAGACAGATCTTGGAGAATGACACTGGGTTATTGTAAGCTTAACGAAGTGGTGACTCCAACTGCAGCTGCTGTACTAGATGTGGTTTCATTACTTGAGCAAATTAACACATCTCCTTGTACCTGGTATGCAGCCATTGACTTGGCAAATGCCTTTTTCTCCATTCCTGTCTATAAGGCCCACCAGAAGCAATTTTTCTTCAGCGGCAAGGCCAGCAATATACCTTTACTGTCCCACCTCAGAGGTATATCTCTCCAGCTTTATATCATAATCTTACCCAGAGAGAACTTGATTGCGTTTTGTTTCCAAAAGATATCACACTGGTCCATTACACTGAGGACATTATGCTTATTGGATCCAGTGAGCAAGAAGTAGCAAACACACTGGAATTATTGCTGAGACATATGTGTGCAAGAAGATGGGAAATAAATCCAACTAAAATTCAGGGACCTTCCACCTCAGTAAAATGTCTAGGGGTCCAGTGGTGTGGGGCCTGTCGAGATATTACTTCTAAAGTGAAGGATAAGTTGCTGCATTTGGCCCCTCCTACAAACAAGAAAGAGGCACAACACCTAGTGGGCCTATTTGGATTTCAGAGGCAACACATTCCTCACTTGGGTGTGTTACTCCAGCCCATTTATTAAGTGACTTGAAAGGCTGCCAGTTTTGAGTGGTGTCCAGAACAGGAGAAGGCTCTGCAACAGGTCCAGGCTGCTGTGCAAGCTGCTCTGCCACTTGGGCCATATGATCCAGCAGATCCAATGAGGCTTAAGATATCTGTTACAGATAGGGATGCTGTTTGGAGCCTTTGGCTGGCCCCCATAAGTGAATCACAGCAGAGGCCTCTAGGATTTTGGAAAGTCCCTACCATCTTCTGCAGATAACTACTCTACTTCTGAGAGACAGCTCTTGGCATGTTACTGGGCTTTGGTGGAAACTGAATGTTTGACTGTGGGTCAAGTCACCATGTGACCTGAACTGCCTATCATGAACTGGGTTCTTTTTGACCCATTAGCCATAAAGTGGGTCATACACAGCAGCATTCCATCATCAAGTGGAAGTTGTACATATGTGATCGGGCTCGAGCAGGTCCTGAAGGCACAAGAAAGTTACATGAGGAAGTGACTCAAATGCCCTTAATTTCCACTCCTGCCACCCTGCCTTCTCTCCCCCAGCTTGCACAGATGGCCTCATGGTGAGTTCCCTATGATCAGTTGACAGAGGAAGGGAAGACCAGGGCCTGGTTCACAGATGGTTCTGCACGATATGCAGGCACCACCTGAAAGTGGACAGCTGCAGCACTAATAGCCCCTTTCTAGCACATCCCTGAAGGACAGTGTTGAAGGGAAATCTTCCCAGTGGGCAGAACGTCGAGCAGTGCACCAGGTTGTGCACTTTGCATGGAAGGAGAAATGGCCAGATGTGTAATTATACACTGATTCATGGGCTGTAGCCAGTGGTTTGGCTGGATGGTAAGGGACTTGGAAGACACATGATTGGAAAACTGGTGAGAAATAAATTTGGGGAAGAAGTATGTGGATGGACCTCTTTGAGTGGTCAAAAACCATGAAGATATTCGTATCCCATATGAGTGCTCACCAACAGGTGACCTCAGCAGAGGAGGATTTTAATAATCAAGTGGATAGGATGACCCGTTCTGTGGACACCATTCAGCTTCTTTCCCCAGCCACCCCTGTCATCACCCAACGGGCCCATGAACAAAGTGGCCATGGTGGCAGGGATGCCATGGTAGCAGGGATGGAGGTTACTCATGGGATCACCAACATGGACTTCCACTCACCAAGGCTGACCTGGCTACGGCCACTGCTGAGTGCCCAATTTGCCAGCAGCAGAGACCAACACTGAGTCCTTGATATGGCACCGTTCCTTGGAGTGATCAGCCAGCTACCTGGTGGCAAGCTGATTACAATGGACCTCTTCCATTATGGAAAGGGCAGAGGTTTGTCCTCACTGGAATAGACACTTACTCCAGATATGGGTTTGCCTATCCTGCACACAATGCTTCTGCTAAGACTACTATCCGTGGACTCATGGAATGCCTTATCCACTATCATGGTATTACACACAGCATTGCCTCTGACCAAGGCACTCACTTTACGGCTAAAGAAGCAGGGCAGTGGCTTATGCTCATGAAATTCACTGGTCTTACAATGTTCTCCATCATCTTGAAGCAGATGGATTGATTGATAGGAGGGTGGAATGGCCTTTTGAAGTCACAATTACAATGGCAACTAGGTAACAATACTTTGCAGGGCTGGGGCAAATTCTACAGAAGGCCACGTATGCTCTGAATCAGCATCCAATATATGATACTGTTTTTGCCATAGCCAGGATTCATGATTCCAGGAATTAAGGAGTAGAAGTGGAGGTAGCACCACTCACCATCACCCCTAGTGATCCACTAGCAAAATGTTTGCCTCCTGTTCCCACAAGATTACATTCTCTTGGCCTAGAGGTCTTAGTTCCAGAGGGAGGAACATTGCCACCAGGAGACAAAACAACGATTCCATTAAACTGGAAGTTAAGGTTGCCACCTGGATACTTTGGGTTTCTCCTACATTTAAATCAACAGACTAAGAAGGGAGTTACAGTGTTCGCTGGGGTGACTGACCCAGACTATCGAGACGAAATCAGTCTACTACTCCATAATGAATGTAAGGAAGAGTATGTACGGAATACAGGAGATCCATTAGGGCATCTCTTAGTATTACCATGCCCTGTGATTAAGGTCAATGGGAAACTACAACAGCCCAATCCAGGCAGGACTACAAACGGTCCAGACCCCTCAGGAATGAAGGTTTGGGTCACTTCACCAAGAAAAAAACCATGACCTCCTGAGGTACTGAAGGCAAAGGGAATACAGAATGGGTAATAGGAGAAGGTAGTCATCAATACCAGTTACGACCACGTGACCAGCTACAGAAAAGAGGACTGTAACTGTCATGAGTATTTCCTCCTCCTTTTGTTAAAAACATGTTTGTGATTGTATACACTTGTACTAAGACATTATCTTCATTTTATTTCCTTTTCCTTTATCATGTGACATAAGATTTATTGACTTCACATCAGCATTTAAGTATTGTTAACTTCATGTGATAGTATTTGGGTTCGGGACTGAGGCGTTTCTGAGTGTAAGAAGGATAGCTGTATTATGTTAGGCGTAATTATGATCTTATTATTGTCTTTATTTGAAGATTCTGTATAATCTCAGGAGATGTATATGGGTTCAAGCTGACAACAGGTGGACTTGTGATGGTTAATACTGCATGTCAACTTGATTGGACTATATGATACAAAGTACTGATCCCGGGTATGCCTGTGAGGGTGCTGCCAATGAAGATTAACATTTGAGTCAGTGAGCTGAGGAAGGCAGACCCACCCTTAATCTGGTGGGCACCATCTAATCAGCTGCTAGAGAATATAAAGCAGGCAGAAAAACATGAAAAGGTGAGACTGGCCTAGCCTCCCAGCCTACATCTTTCTCCTGTGCTGGATGCTTCCTGCCCTTGAACATTGGACTCCAAGTTCTTCAGTTTTGAGAGTTGGACCGGCTCTCCTTGCTCCTCAAGTTTGCAGACAGCCTATTGTGAAACCTTGTGATCAGGTAAGTTAATACTTAATAAACTCCCCTTTGTAGATATATAATATATATACACATATCCCTTTGTGTATAATATATATTATATATATTACATATATGTGTGTATAATATATATAAATATAATATATATTTTATATATATATATATAATATATACACACACACACACACACACATATATATGTATCCTATAAGTTTGGTCCCTCTAAGGAACTCTGACTAATACAGGGCATATTGAGTTTGTGGAGCTTGTATGATACACAGATCCAAATGCCACATAAAACTTGCAAATATGCTCAGGACAGGCTTAGGGCTGGACATACAGATATAGGGGTAGTCAGTAAAGAGTGACCGGCCTGGCACGGTGGCTCATGCCAGTAATCCCAGCACTTTGGGAGGCCGAGATGGATGGATCACGAGCTCAGGAGATCGAGACCATCCTGGCTAACACGGTGAAACCCCGTCTCTACTGAAAATACAAAAAATTAGCCAGGCATGGTGGCAGGCGCCTGTAGTCCCAGCTACTCGGGAGGCTGAGGCAGGAGAATGGCATGAACCCGGGAGGCGGAGCTTGCAGTAAGCTGAGATCGCGCCACTGCACTCTAGCCTGGGTGACAGAGCGAGACTCTTGTCTCAAAAAATAAAAATAAAAAAAAGAAGTGATCATCGAAGGCACTGTAGATAAAATGGAGGGTGAACTAAAGACATAACTCTAGGAGACAATTCAAATTGAAAGTTTAATAAAGGAGGAAAATAAAGAATTAGCAAAAATGAACGACACAAAAGGAATCCCAAAATAAAAGAGAATAAAGTCACTGATGCTGCCAAAAAGACTGTATCTAAGAAAGTGTGGCAGTTAGCAAAGACGCAATAAATATTTTCTGAATGAATGAACAAAAATGAAAGGAATACATTTCATTAAGTAGGCAGAATATAAAATGCTACAGAGAGCTCAAGAAAATTAAATCATAATAACAGTGTAGATAAAAATACATAAGGTTGGAAAATGTGCCTATCCTTTGACTTAGCAAGTGTATTTCTACGGATTTGTTGTGGAGCAACAATTATAAACATCAAGATATTTATCCATAGATATTTAAAAATAAAAAAACACCTACGTGTGTAAAAACAGAAAATTGAGATTCAATCGTGTACTGGAATATTACTTAATCCTTTAAAATTATGATACAGATTAATATTTATAGGTGTGAATGGATAATTTTAAATATTGAAGTAAAAAAGGAAGTCTCAAAACAATAACACTCCTATTTTTCAAAAAAAAATCTGTAGCTAAAGATCAAAATATGAGCATAATAGGGTTAACAGTGGTTACCATGAAGAGGTAGGGTAATGAGTGTTGCTTTCTCCTTTTGTTTTCAGCATTCTTGAATTTTTCTATGTAAACAAGAATTGTTTGATTAAATTAGAATTTTGAATTAGTTACTGTCTTCAATCAGTAATCGATCATTTTATTATTTTTATTATTAACTTGAAAAAATAAATTCTAGATGTGCGTGTATATGTATATATGTATACATGTGTATATAAAATCCAAAATGTGGATGGTTTTGTCATGTTATATTCTAATTTCTGATATTAAAAAAAGATTACAAGAGGTAATTGTGAGATTATTTCTTGTTACTAAGGTTAATCACATTTAAGTCTAGTTAGCAACTGGGTCACTGGAAATAAATAATTTGGTGATTTGTTGTGATGAAATACTAACATTTGGCTATGTTTGTTACTTGTTAAAATAACCAAACTGCTTTTAATTACACGAATTTTTAAAACAAATATGAATTTTTAACTTTTCATATTAAAGTCATCTCAGAGGTCAGACTTTTTTAACAAGGAAGCTAATGATGCATAAACCTGCTCATTGTACTATATATAAAACTTACTGTTGGTGGGTAAATATAAAATAATAACAAATGGCAAATGATTACTTTTAAAGGCTGTTCTGTAAGTATAGACTCCCAAGTTTTGTTTTTAAGAAAATTAACAATAAATAGGCCACATTATAGTTTCAAATGAGCAAAGAAGAAATAGGTTTTAGAAGAACAATATTAACATTTTTAAACCATGTTAAATTTTAATATATATTTAACTAAGAGTTACTACGTAAGATTTAAATTGTTAAAACTAAGTACATCTTTAGCATTGAAGACAATTCAAAGTTAAAAAAAAAAAGCTGCAATTCCACAGCCTATAATAAAACTTAATGTGGTCAGTTTGATATAAAGAAAACTATTAATGTTAAATGATGATATAATGTTTCCCCATGATATTTACAGCTTTTGTTTTGAAATAAAATGTCCAAGAAGGAATATAACATTACTCTAAACCTACTAAAAATGGTTAAGAAAAGTTTAAGCTGCTAAGCCTTGGGCAGTATCAAAAGTTTCCAGGCAACTGTTTTAATCAGTCAGCAGATTTAACAAATAAATGCTAACCAAATAACTCAAAACGATCTGGCAATGTGGTAGACACGAAAGTAGAAGAAAAAAATACTCCCTTAGGAAACTGAAGTTTTATTCAGAAGAAGAAATAAATTAAATATTAAATCTGTGGGAAGGACCATAAAGGCAAGAGGCATGCAAAGAGAAGACAAGATCAGAATGGGCTATAAGTAATTCATAGAGCAAGCTTTGTGTTGAAGGATGGGTTGAATTTGTATAAGTAGACAAAAGCAAAGACAGTAGTCAAGACATAAAAAACAAGTACAGAAGCAGGAATAAATGCTGTTTTGTCCTTGAGGGAGATAAGGAGTCTAACCTCCTCGGAGCATTAGTTCAGGCTAAGGAAGGGTAGGAACTATTGTACACAGGAAAGGTAGAGATACATTAGGGTAAGACACACAATGGTGTCCAGAATTGCCAGTAACTTAAAATGATAAAAGACGGGTGAGGGCTTTATAAGAACATGTTTCTTTTCTGCCTTAATTACTTCACATTCTTCGATTAACTAATTATCTTACTCCTCACTAGATAACAAGGTTAAAGAGAATGAGCACCACATCTGATTCACTCATCATTGAATTCCCCATACTAGCACAGTCTGTAGCTCAGAATACGTATTCAATAAATACTGGTTGAGTAAATATAGAAGAGTACATTTTTAAATTGTAAATCTTACTGTGTAGTCATACATAAAAGGCACTTCACATATTAGGTCACTACACTGAAAAATGCAGATTAGCTTATTGCTTAATCACACTCCTGGAGAGGGAGGAAGATAGGGTCTCTGACTCATGACGGTAGGTTAGGAAATGGGCAAAGGAACTACTTTTTAACACAGGTGAGGACAGGGGAAGTGGGCAGCTGACAAGAGCATGAATGTCTTCATCTATCATAGTAGAGTTGATCAATACTGTCCAAAAGTGAAAAATCACACTCAAACCTCTTGAAATGTTTTACACAATGTTTTCTCTTTACCTTAGAGGAATCTCTTCGAAAATAATGACCCCTGGAGAGAAAAAACAGTTATTTGAAATTCAGCAATTCCTTCAGTCTCAAGCTGGGGCTTCTTTTTTTTTGTTTTCCTATAAAATTCAGTTCAAATTTAAAGTGGCAACTGTACTATAATTCTATTTTTATAAAAGAATTTATTTTTATATATCTGTATATCTTTCTGTCTGTATATGTACAGAAAGATGCCTAGAATGATTTTCCACAGTGTTAATAATGACCGTTTTAGAATTACAAGGAATTTCATTATATTTAATTTTCTGCATTGGTTAATTTATTTATAATAAAGATCAACTATTGTTTAAAAAAACAGAAAAAAGTTATGATGACTTTCAAAATTAAGCAATTAAAGAGACGGGTCACTTAACGAGACAGAAATGAAAGATGTATTTTGTTTGTTTTTGTAGAAGGAGGTTTGGGAGACCCAAGAGTTCAATTTTCAACATGTTTAAGTGAGAAATGTATAAATTGAGATGTCAGAAGGCAGGTGTATATATAGGTTTGGTAGCTGAAAAGAGAGGTCTGGGCTAGAGATATAAATGGGGGCATCTACTAGCATATAAATGATATTTAAAGGCAAATGTTTAAGTGTAATAAATTAGGAGTAGAGTGCACAGAAACCTAGGATCCATGGTCCTGGGCCCAGGACTAAATCCTGAGTATTCCAACATTCAGAGGTTGCGTAGAGAATGGAAAAAAAAAAAAAGAAAGAAAGAAAGAAAAAGAAACCGCAGCAATAAGAGTGTGTGATACACAGAAATGAAGAGAATTTTTCACACAGGAAAAAAAAAAAATGGTCCCCTATATCAAATGCTACTGACAGTTATAGTAAGATGAGAAAAGAGAAGAATGCACTAGATTCATTAGCATGGAAGTTACAAGTGATCTAGCAATGAGCAGGATGAATAGTTCTGACAAAATTATAAAGTCAATGTCAAATCAAAGTGAGTTGAGTAAATACGGGTGAGCAACTGAGGACAGTTTGTATAGACATATTTTGCTATATAGATCAGTGGCTGCAAGGAGACACAAGGTCAAGGATATTTCTTTGGGTGGTTTGTTGTATTTCATTGTAAGATGGGACATATGAAGGCATGTCTTCACACTAATAGGAATGATCTAGCATAAAAGGATACGTTGGAAGAGGGAGAAAAGGGGTAGGGGTGAAGGAGGGAGGCTAATCAAAGGAGCACCCTTCTTGAGTATTAGTCATTTACAATGTAAGATTTGTAAGATCTTGGCAATTTAAAATTCAGAACTTTAAACAGAATGTGATGCTGTTCACGCCACATTTCACTAAGCCTCATATTAGCTTCATCTGAGTGTTGTGATAAATAAGTTGCACCAAGCATTACACTTAATGCTACTGCTACAGTTTTGAGGCAGAAGAAAATAGAAAGCAAATGGAACAAGCAATGATAAACATAGATTCAGACACATTAATGGATAATCCACTGAAGAGAAAGGTACAAGGAAGGCTTAACTAGAAACAAACAAAAAATACTATGGGAATAAGAGAGAAACATATGGGTAAAAATCCCAAACACACAGAAACACAAGGTTTATGAATAATGCAAAGCTATGATCTAGATTTATCACCATTAGATATCAATGACCAATAACAGAAATTAGTAGAAAAATGAAAGTAAATTATTAGCTTAAAATGTATGACTTACAAATATACCTGAACTAAAGATTATTATGAATAGAAATCTCAAAACCTACATTTGTGTAAGAAAAACTTGTTAAAAAGCCAATAAAGTTAAAATACAAACTTTTCCTCAAAAAGTAATTTTGTCATTTTCTCTTTTTGAATGCTGATACAAAACAAGCAAATTACTAGGTCGCATGTTTATGACTACTGAGACACCGAAAAAATGAAGACAAAAATTATTTCATAGTAAAACACAAAAACAGCATAGATCAAGTAGATATAAAGACACGAAGAACTGCTATTAGAACTATTAATGCTACTGTTTTTACAGTGTTTTCTGTGTGCCAGGTACTATTTTAAGGCTTTTTAATTTTCCTATCAATTATGAAAATAACTCTGTAAGGAAAATAACGTAATTATCCTCCACTTTACAGATGAGTAACTAAGACCCCATCTCACACAACCAGTAAAGAGCGGGCAGTTTGATCACAAAGTACATGTTGCTAACCACCATACTGCACTATTCTTTTATCTATCAACAATGGGATAGTAAATTCTTTACAGTAGCATAGAATGATAACATTTGGATATTATGAGAAAGCACATACTATGAAAATTAATGTATGTTATTCCCAGGAGCATTTCACTTCTTGGATTGCTTTTTATATAACTTAATAAAGTCTTACTGTTAAATCTTCTTCCAAAGAACACTACAGAAAATATTATTCCATACAAGCAAGAAAATATACAGGAAAAAAAAAAAGAAATTTACTCAGTATAACAACAACAAGAGGCCAAAATCGACGTTCTATAACTGCAAAACTCAGAAACATACTTGTTATGCAAAAGGAAATTCTACTGAATGGAGTTTTTCCTAGTTTCCCCCATCAAAACTTGCTATCTGATGTATTTGAGACTATAGACTAAAAATTAAAATTTAATGTGAAAACACATTTTGAGATAAAGGGCACGCCACCCAAAGAACTACAATAGCAGCACCTTTGTTATACCTTCTTTGTACTATAAAGTCCAAACACGAAGCTCATCTATTAATATACAGTTAAAAGTTAAAAATATACTATCATCAGAGAATTCTAACTTTAGAAAAATAATTGCTTCCTTTCTTAGGTGGTGAATTATCATTGATCTCCCTCAAGTCTAAAAAAGTTACTTTGCTAATAGAAAAGAAAGAAAAATCATGAAACTATGAAAATGGAAAATTTCCTTAATTCAGCTGCTTTTAAAGGTAGTAATTTACAGGAAGGGAAGCAAATTCTATGTTTACATATGACCAAAAGACTGCGAATTTCATGAGTCCCTGTAGCCCTACCAACTACGCCTTATTTCCCATTTGAACATGGAAAATAAAATGTCAAGGAATATGAACTCAACTAGAAAGATTTAAACTTCAGGCAAAGTAAAGTTGAAAAGTAATGATTAACACCAAAGAGCAAAACTTGGGCCTCAGGATAAATCATCCTTTTCTAGGCCTCTTTTGAGGGTATATTGTGACAAGAATCTAACCAAATACCAACCCAGGGAAGGTCAAGTTGACTCCTGAGTACACTAAATGAAATAGTCCCTAAAATGCCTCTATTAAATTAGGGAATGGGAGACACTATAATAATATAGAATCCAAATTCAGACAAAGGCCATGGTACACATATCTAATTGCCTTAATTTACTTTGTTTATAATGTTACAGGAAGACAAATTACCTTTAAGCATGCTTTTAAATATTAGCTAATTTTAAATACTTTTTTAAAGTATACAGGACAAATGCTTATTTTTTGTGGAACATAAAATATAATATCAAAAGTAAAATGTAGCACTTTACCTTAGACCAAAGATATGTGATTGTTCATAGTTGAATAAAGAACGAATCTTAGCTTCAGAATTCAAAATTATAAGTCTATCAATAATATCCTGAAAAAGAGAGACAAAGTGAGACTGTATTTAACTGATATCATTTAAAGAAAATTAAGTCAACAACAATTTATTTAGATTTGTGGCTCTCAAATTTGCCTTTACAAGGAAATCACCTGGGGAGCTGTAAATAATAATAAGAAGAAGAAGAAGAAGAAGAATAGTATAATGCCTGGGTCCTAACCCTCAAAGTTTCTGAATTAACTGGTCTGAGTGTGGCCTAGATTTACATTAGGACTGTAAAAGTTTCCGAAGTGAATCCAGTATTCAGCCAAAGTGGAAAACACTGATTTTGACCCTACTCTGGCACTAGTGAGCACCTTATACCATCAGTTAAATACTGATAAAATTGCCAAAAATGTAAACTACTTTGAA
Organism: Pan troglodytes; assembly: GCF_028858775.2. Classification (NCBI taxonomy): domain Eukaryota; kingdom Metazoa; phylum Chordata; class Mammalia; order Primates; family Hominidae; genus Pan; species Pan troglodytes. Next base: position 133,089,559 of record NC_072403.2, read on the forward strand.
AAACAAATATAAAATCCACAAATTAGAAGAATGAACAACGGATCAAAATGTTGTAACTAGTAACTAGATTTTCTCAATAGAGATTATCTGCCTCATGTAAATCAGTGGTTTCCAACCCTGGTTGAACATTAGACTCACGTAGGGAACTTAAGAAAGATACACAGGTGCCCAGGCTCAACCCCAGGCCAATTAAATCACTATGTCTAGGGGTGGGAATCTGGCATCAATACTCTTTTAAAAGCTCCCTGTGATGTTCCAGTGTGTAGCCAAGTCTTCAAAACCACTGATATAAATATACACAGAACCTGATGATCTAGGTGCCAGCAGCTGTCCTAGCACTGACAATTTTAGCCAACCACACAATTTTGAACATGTTTTAAAAGGCTTTCTTGGCCAGGTGTGGTCGCTCATGCCTGTAATCCCAGCACTTTGGGAGGCCGAGGTGGGCAGACCACAAGGTCAGGAGTTCGAGACCAGCCTGGCCAACATGGTGAAACACCGTCTCAAAATTAGCCAGGTGTGGTGATGGGTGCCTGTAATCCCAGCTACTCGGGAGGCTGAGGCAGGAGAATTGCTTGAATCCAGGAGGCGGAGGTTGCAGTGAGCCAAGATCATGCCACTGCACTCCAGCCTGGGTGACAAAGCAAGACTCTGTCTCAGAAAAGAAAAAAAAAAAAAAAGGAAGGCTTTCTTTCTACAATGCCCTGCTTTTACATATATCTTTGGGTTCAGGCCTAAGAAATTTATTTATAGACAAATATATATCTCTCTCATTGCTCATTTTCCTGACCAAGAAACTTGCTACTCTCCAGTGAGTTTAAATTCAGGATATTTCTGTTACCAATAGGGCAAAAGAAGAAAGGTTTTGCTAGGGAGTAAAGTCACATAATATTTATTGAGGAATTTGTGGCTTATGGTACAAAGACTATTTCATCAAATTAAAAAAAGAGGCAAAGGAATGAGTTTGTAAAAAGAAAATAATAGATATTTCAAAATCACACTTGAAAAATACTAATCAGATACTGATCAATACTAATACAACAACTGGACTGTGGGTAAAGCTACCTAGTAAAAATTTGTACCCAACATATAAGAATATATTTACCATTCTATAGATTATTTTGTAGAAGTGTGTAAATAATACTAGCATGAGAGTTTAAATTGGTAAATATTAATAGACTACCTAGTAATGATGAATAAAAAGACTATTATTTTTAAATGAATTGTTGCTGTTATCTACTACTTTGCTGGGCACTATTTGCTTCAAACATTACAATAGAATGTGAGCTAAACAACTCATATTCATACTCCCAGCTGCACAGTCACTCTCATTAATTGCATCACAACTCTTTCTATCTCCTTTAACCTCTCTACTTTTTCCTGAATTAGCTACATGACAGAGCCACAGAGATTGCTATGACTTGCTCCAGCATCTGAATACTATTAAATAAATAGTCTTTGCCCTAGACATAGTGATGAAACTTGTTTACTATCTACCTATTCTACAAATAGGTAAATGTTTTATTACTTAATAATTGTTGTAATTTTAGAGAAACGACCTATTATCACTATTTTTAACCACTGTTAATCTTCACAGAACAATCTAGAATTGATTAGGAATCATTAACCTTCTTGTACCTGAGGTGAGAGAGGTTGCCAATTAGTTCTATGCATAGTAGTTTCTAAAAGTATTATAATAAATATTTCTTCAATAGTAGGGAATTCGTATAGGTGACTGAAATTTGCACGGCTATTTGAATATAATGCAGAGCTCAAACTATTTGATAGCCAGTGACATCTTGTAACTGAGATTCTAGTTCTGAATCTAAGTACTAGGTACTGTTATAATAAAAATGATAGACTGTATTACCAACAAGCTAATGGAAGAGTAGATTACAGTAATCTATCAATGAGAATGCATTTTCAAAGAACAAATGTTATGGCAAATAATTTTTTCAAAGAAGAAGATTACATTGATGTATCACCACTTAGTGAAAAAAACAAAACTCCTGGGAAGCCTTATGGAGAGCTTCAGTTTCTAAACACCATAACATGTGTCAATAAGGGAATCAGCTTCCTAAATCAAGAAGCAGCTTCCCAGCAACAAACTAGTGCAAGAAGACCCAGGACTTACAAAAAGTAGACAGAAATTCTGTATATTTTTAAAAGATACTGTCCAGCTTGAGAATATTTTCAATAACCTACTAGGTCAGACTGAGGCCATACTGGAAAAACAAAAAGGAATATCAGTTCTATATAAAGATATGTTTGAGTGCCTACTGTTTACAACTTCCCCAATAGCTAGGTTTGGGCTATGTGACTGACTTGTTTTTTTGAAGAAATAGGCAAGTGAAGGGTGAGAACAGGTCAAATGTAATGTCCCAATAGTTCCGCACTTCCACTTCTAGAAGTGGCTTATGATTGGTTAGCCTATGAATAAAACTAAGCTAATCAAACTCCTTCCTTGGGATTTTTCAACATGGAAAAGTAGAGGAAAAGGCTGCTCTCCTGTTTGGGGTTTTAGAGAGTTAAATGGTGACCCCTCACACACACACCAAAAAAAAAAAAAAAAGATATGTCCAAGGCCTAATCCCCAGAACCTGTAAATGTCACCCTATTCAGAAAAAGAGTCATTGCAGAGGTTAAGAGTCTTGAGGTATGTATTAGTCCATTCTCACGCTGTTAATAAAGACATACCTGAGACTGGGTAATTTATTTTAAAAAAAAAGGAGGTTTAATTAACTCACAGTTCAACATGGCTGGGGAGACCTCAGGAAACTTGCAATCATGGTGGAGGGGAAAGCAAACACATCCTTCTTCACATGGCAGCAGGAAGGAGAAGTGTGGAGCAAAGTGGGGAAAAGCTCCTTATAAAATCTCATGAGAAGTCAGTTACTATCATGAGAACAGCATGGGGGAAATCACCCCATAATTCAGTTACCTCCTGTCAAGCCCCTCCCATGACACATGGGGATTACGGAAACTATAATTCAAGACGAGATCTGGGTAGGGACACAGCCAAACCATATCATCCTGGATTACCAAAGTAGACCTTTAATCTAAGATAAGTGTCCTTATAACAGAAAAACAGAGGGAGATTTAAGACAGAGAAGAAGAAATAGACATGTAAAGATAGAGGCACAAACTGGATTTATGTAGCAACAAGACATGAAACACCTGGAAAAAAAAAAAAACAGAAATTAAACCAAAGGATTCTTCCCTGGAGCCTTGGGAGGAAGCATGGCCCTGCTGGCACCTTGTTTTCAAAATTTTGGCCTTCAGAATTGGGAAAGAATAAATTTTTGTGATTTAAAGCCACCCAGTTACCCGGTTTGTGGTAATGTGTTACGACAGACCTAGGAAATTAATAAAAGGGGAGAGGGTGAAGATATCCCCATAGAATAACAGGTAGCCCCTCCTATGGGGAATGGAGGACTATGGAATCCTCTCCTATGGAGAATACCATCTAGAGAAGAAGAGAATAATTATAGCAAATATTTATATATCACTTATTATCTGCCAGGTAGTGATCTAAAAGCATTTAGTCTTCACAACAACCCTGAGATGAAAATATTACAGCTCTTCTTAAAAAAAAAAACTCACTTCATTGAGGTATAATTGACATAAATAAGCTATACTAATAATGTATAAATTTGATGAGTTTGGAGATATGTATACACCTGTGAAACCATAACCACAATCTATGCCATAAGCCCATCTATCACCTCCCAAAGTTTCCTCCTGCCTTATTGATTAGTGTGTGTGAGAGATAAGAACATTTAGCATGAGATCTGCCCCCTTAGCAAGTTTTTAAGTATATAATACTGTATTGCTAACTATAGGCACTATGTTGTACAGTAGATCTTTAGGATTTAATCATCTTGTATAACCAAAACTTCATACACTTTGACCAATACTTGCCTGCTTTCCCCCTTTCCCATCCCTAGCCACCACCATTCCACTCTCTACTTCCACGGGTTTAACTATTTTAGATTCATCATACAAGTGATATTATGTGGTATTTGTCCTTCCTGTGTCTGGCTTATTTCATTTAGCATAAGGCACTCTTGCAACAAGAAAAAACTGAGGTCTAACTTGTTCAGGGTCACACAACTAGTAAGAGGCAGAACCAGGAAACTAATGCAGGCAGTCTGGCTTCAGAATTCAAACTCTTAACCATTATTACCCTGTGCTTGCCTTTCAACAAAGCCAACATGAAATGCAATAATAAGCAAAGGTGGAGGGCATAGGAGGACAGACACAGAGAGACAGATGTAGACCTGACAGCACTTGCAGTCCTGTTTCCAGTTGTCCGTGCTTTTTCTGAAAGTTAGTTATATAAATCAAAAAATGTCCTATTTTGCCTAAACTAATTCAATTTGCATCTTTCTACCTAATACAATACCATGTTTACACATCATTATCATAGAGCTGGATTGTAAGTCATAGAAACTGAAAGCAATTAAAAAATTGTGTATATTAAAGGAAAAGGGTATTTTGTATCATTCACCTTTAATTTAATAAAGTACAACTTGAGAGTTGTTCACAGGCGTTAGAATTTTGGTAGATACCTGACATGAAGCCATGAAAAGTTAAGACCTAATATCCCTAAAAGCTAAAGAATCTCTTAAAATTTAGAAGAAAAAGAACTACACAAATAGAAAAACAGGCAAAAATGAATGAAAATACCATTAATGGATAAGTAAACGTCAATGGCTATTAAGCATAGAAAAGGATGTTCTGTTCAGATGAAAAAATACATAAATTAACATTTTTCACTTGTCAGACAAATATCTAAATTTTTGAACACATAATCTTCTTAATCAGCCTACCAGGAAACAGGCACTATAATATCTTACTGACGGGAATGCAAAAGGATTATTCTCTGTGAATGGAAATCTAGCAACAAGAACCATATACTGGAATATATTACACGTGAATTTACCTTTCAACCCAGTCATCATGCTTCTAGAAATCTAGCCTGAAGATACTGTGGTAGGCAGAATTCGAAAATGGCCCTCAAGATTCTCAGGCCTCAAACACAAATGCAAGCACTGCTGTGAAGGAATTTTTGCAGATGTAACTAAAATCCTTAATAAGTTGACTTAAAGATAGGAGATTATGGGGGTGGGCTTGACCTAATCAAACAAGCAATTTAAAAGTGGAATTTTGTCTAACTGGTCACAAAAGGTCAGAGAGATTCAAAGAATGAGAGAAATATGGTATAAGGGAAGTTCTCCAATTCTGAAATGCAAAAGGACAACAGGACAAAGACCCGAGAGTAGCCTCCAGAAACTACAAAGAAGTCCCTAGCTAACAGCCACAGAAAATTCAGGCACACCATACTGAACTTCTGACCTACAAAACTGTGAGTTAATAAACGGGTGTTGTTTTAATCCACTGGATTTGTAAGAATTTGTTATACAACAATAAAAAAAATATAGACACACTGGCAAGTACAATATAAGCCAAGGCTATTAATTTTGGAATCATTTATAATAATAAAAGACTTGAAAGAACCCAAGTGTCCACCAGTAAAAGACTGGATAAACTCTAGCACATCCACATAATGGACTATTATGCAACTGTGGGCGGGGCGGGGGGAGGGGGCGGCGAGGAAAGGATAAGAAAGAGCTCTGTATACAGCTATAGAGTCATCTCCAAGATAAGTAATAGAAAAATGCAAAGGGCAGGTGAGTATAGCAGGCTATATTTCACTTACATCTAGAGGGAAAGAAAATATGGATTTTTTAAAATTTCTAAACAGTTGTGTTTATTCCAACAAAAATAAACGTCACTTTCATTTACCAGGGAAATGAAATCCCTGGTGACTTCTGAGATTCTAATGAACCCATCACCCAAGCAGTGTACACTGTACACAGTGTGTAGTCTTTTATCCCTCACCCCTCTCCTATCCTTTCCCATTGAGTCCCCCAAGTCCACTGTATCATTCTTATGCCTTTGCGTCCTCATAGCTAAGATCCCATATCTGGGTGAGAACATATGATGTTTGGTTTTCCATTCCAGTGTTACTTAACTTTGAGTAATCATCTCCAATTCCATCCAGGTTGCTGTGAATGCCATTATTTCATTCCTTTATTATGGCTGAGTAGTATTACATGGTACCTATATACCACATTTTCTTTATCCACTCGGTGATTACCCAGCCCCATACAAGTAAAATGCTGTGGAAGACCCACTGGAGAGACTACACCCCTCACTGGTTTGGGGAACACCACTCTCCCAGTGGAACCTTGACCACACCCTGGAGCCCCCTACTCTTCCTCTCTGGACCTGAGCCAAACTGTGAGTGTCACAGAGCAAGGATAGTATGTGCTCCACTCAACACTGCACACACAGTTCCTCGACCACAGTGCTGAGCAAATGGCAGGCACTCCCTGTGTATCTGCTGAATAAATAAATGAATGAACAAACACCACACACACACACACACACACACACGACAAAAGGGACGTAGTTACTGACCTAACAGAAATACAAATAACAATCAAAGACTACTATGAACATCTCTATGCAAACAACCTAGAAAACCTAGAAGAAATGGATAAATTCCTGGACACATATGCCCCCCCAAGACTGAACCAGGAACAAAGTGATTCCCAGAAAAGGCCAACAACAAGCTCCGAAATTGAATCAGCAATAAATAGCCTACCAACCAAAAAAAGCCCAGGACCAGGTGGATTCACAGCTGAATTCTACCAGATGTACAAATAAGAGCTAGTATCATTCCTAATAAAATTATTTCAAAAAACTGCAGAGAAGGACTCCTACCTAACTTACCTAACTCATTCTATGAGGCCAGCATCATTCTGATAACAAAACCCGGCAGAGACACAACAAAAAAAACTTCAGGTCAATATCTCTTTTTTTTTTTTTTTTTTTGAGATGGAGTTTCCCTCTTGTTTCCCAGGCTGGAGTGTAGTGGCACAATCTCAGCTCACTGCAATCTCTGCCTCCCAGGTTCAAGCAATTCTCTTGCCTCAGCATCCTGGGTAGCTGGGATTACAGGCATGTGCCACCACACCTGGCTAGTTTTGTATTTTTAGTAGAGACGGGGTTTCACCACGTTGGGCAGGCTGGTCTCAAACTCCTGACCTCAGACCTCAGGTGATCCACCTGCCTGGGGCCCCCAAAATACTGGGATTACAGGTGTGAGCCACCGTACCCAGCCCAGGCCAATATCTTTGATGAACTTGATGCAAAAATCCTCAACAAAATACTTGCAAACAAAATACAGCAGCACATCAAAAAACTAATCCACCACCATCAGGTAGGCTTTACCCTTTGGATGCAAGGTTGGTTCAACATATGCAAATCAATAAACATAATCCATCACATAAACACGACTAAAGAAAAAACCAAATGATTATCTCAATAGATGCAGAAAAGGCTTTCAATAAACTTCAACATCCTTCGTGTTAAAAACTCTCAATAAACTAGATATTGAAGGAACATATCTCAAAATAATAAGAACCTTCTATGACAAACCCACAGCCAACATCATACCATTCAGGCAAAAGCAGGAAACATTTTCCTTGAAAACTGGCACAAGACAAGGATGTCCTCTCTCACCATCTCTATTCAACATAGTATTGGAAGTCTTGGCCACAGCAATCAGGTAAGAGAAACAAATAAAGGTCATCCAAATAGGAAGACAGGAAGCCAAACTATCCCTGTTTGCAGACGGCATGATTCTATATCTAGAGAACCCCACAGTCTTGGTCCAAAAGCTCCTTCAGCTGATAAACAACTTCAGAAAAGATTCAGGATACAAAATCAATGCACAAAAATCACTAGCATTCCTATACTCCAACAATAGCCAAGTCAAGAGCCAAATCAGGAATTCAATCCTATTCACAACTGCCACAAAAATAATAAAATAAAATAAAATAAAATAAAATAAAATAAAATAAAATAAAATAAAATAAAATACCTAGGAATACAGCAAACCAGGAAGATGAAAGAACTCTACAATGAGAATTACAAAACATGGCTTAAAGAACTCAGAGATGATACAAACACATGGAAACACATTCGATGCTTATGGATAGAATCAATATCATTACGATGGGCATACTGCCCAAAGCAATTTATAGATTCAACGATATTCCTATCAAACTAACAATGACATCCTTCACAGAACTAGAAAAAAACTATTTGAAAATTCATATGAAACCAAAAAAGAGCCTGAATAGCCAAGGCAATCCTAAGCAAAAAGAACAAAGCTGGAGGCATCATGTTACCTGACTTGGAAGGACTATAGTAATCAAAATAGTATAATATTGGTACAAAAATAGACACACAAACCAATGGAAAAGAATAGAAAGCCCAGCAATAAGACTGCACACTTACAACTATCTGATCATCAACAAAGTTGACAAAAACAAGCAATGAGGAAAGAACTCCCTGTTTGATAAACGTGCTGAGATAACTGGCTAGCCATAAGCAGAAAATTGAAACTGGACCCCTTTTCCTTATATCATATACAAAAATTAGCTCAAGATGGATTAAAGACTTAAATGTAAAACCCAAAACTATAAAAACCCTGAAAGACAGTATAGGCAATACCATTCCAACATACAAACAGCCAAAGATTTTGCCTTTGGATGCTTGGAGTGTTGATTCACCAGCTGGAAACCTGTGTGGCCTGTGGCACCTTTGCCTGAATTTTGCTCAGGCCCACTGGGCTCATTCCACCCATTCGGCCTGGCAAGCTGTGCTCAGCTCATGCTACCAACCCAGATCCCATGCCTGCCCAGGATGAGCCAGACATGAAGTGGTGAGGGTTATGTGTGTGAGTGAATGAGCATGGGGTCCAGCCACTGCTCAAAACCAGGCAGGCCAGCTGCAGCAGGGTGGGCAGCTGCAGGCACTGGCATGGGTGCCAGCTCCCTGTGAGGCTGCACCTAGACAAGGCATAAAGCAAGCAGCTTCTACTACGGGCACCAGGGAACAGAGCAGGGCCCAAAATCCTGGAGATGCCAGGAACCACAGAGCCCCAAAGAGGGTGTCACAGCCATGGATCAAGGATCTCCTAGATCTGGGCTACATGAAGGGCTAAAGCTCTTCTCTCTTTCTCTCTTCTCTCCTTCTCATTGCCCACAACAGGGTGAGCATGAGCAGGAGGCATGTTTCGGTCCTGTTTGTGTTACTGCTCTTTCAGTCCTCCCATTTGGTGGGTTCCAAGTTTTTGTCCCACATCCAGGAAGAATGAGGTATGTAGACAACTGGAGGGTGAGCAAAGCAAAGAGGTGCTTTACTGAGCAACAATACAGCTCTCAGGAGACCAGAAGTGGGTAAAGACTTTCTGCAGGCACCAGCCTGCATGTCTGCTCAGCACTCAGCTGAGAGGAGACCCACAATGTATATCTCCTCTCCGCAGGCAGGTCATCCTGATGTCTGCTCAGCTCTCAGCAGAGAGGAGATGCACAGGCATAGCTCCTCTCCACAGTCAGGGTGTCCCAACATCTGCCCAAGTCTGGCTGAGTCTGGGGCTTTTATGGGCTTCAGAGGGAACAAAGTGCATGCTGATTGGTCCATGGGCAACCACAGTCAGGCTTGGAAAAAGCACTGTAAGTCCTCACTCCAGTCTGCAGAATTGGCAGCTCGGCCCTCATACTTCAGGCCAACCATGGCTTGAAGGTGGGGCTTCACCAGGGATCCACCACTATCTACCCACAGGCAGCTGAGTGCCTGCAGCTGTGCCTGGGAGGGTGGGACTCCCACCAGCATCATGGGGCATGCAGGCCCAGCCTTGTCTTCCACAATGAAGCTGGCAACATGGCAGCCACTGCTCCAGATGGGCCACCACTGCCATCAATTTCATGACAAAGACGCCAAAACCAATTGCGACAAGAGCAAAAATTCACAAATGGGATCTAATTAACTTTAAGTGCTTCCTCACAGCATAAGTATCAACACATTAAACAGACAACCTATAGTATGAGAGAAAATATTTACAAACTATGCATCTGACAAGTATCTAATATCCAGCATCTATAAGAAACTTAAAGAAATTTGCAAAAAAAAAATCCCATTAAAAGGTGGGCAAAGGACATGAACAGGCACTTTTCAAAAGAAGACATATATGTGGCCAAGAAGCATACGAAAAAAGCACAATATTATTGATCATTAGAGACATACAAATCAAAACCAAAATAAGATGCCATCTCACACCAGTCAGAATGGCTATTATCAAAAAAGTAAAAGAGTAACAGATGATGGTGAAATTGTGGAGAAAAGAGAACACTTATGCACTATTGCTGAGAGTATAAATTAGTTCAACCATTGTGGAAAGCATTGTAGCAATTGTCCCCAAACAGCGATAAATAGAACTACCATTCAACCCAGCAATCCCATTACTGGGTGTGATGGTTAATACTGAGTGTCAACTTGTTGAATTGAAGGATGCAAAGTATTGATCCTGGGTGTGTCTGTGAGGATGCTGCCAAAGGAAATTAACATTTGAGTCAGTGGGCTGGGGAAGGCAGACCCACTGTTAATCTGATGGGAACCATTAAATCAGCTGCCAGCAAATATAAAGCAGGCAGAAAAACATGAAAAGACAAGACTGGCATAGCCTCCCAGCCTACATCTTTCTCCCGTGATGAATGCTTCCTTCCCTCAGATATCAGACTCCAAGTTCTTTAGTTTTGAGACTCAGACTGGCTCTCCTTGCTTCTCAAGCTTGAAGGCAGCCTATTGTGCCTTCTGATTGTGTAAGTTAATATTTAATATACTCCCCTCTATATGTATATTTATGTCTATCCTATTAGCTCTGCTCTCTAGGGATCCCTGACTAATACAGATTTTGGTACCAGGAGTAGTTCTAGAGGAAGAGAATATTAAGGTTGGAATTCTTTCATTGGTTTTGGGGTTTCTGGAGGACTCTATTTCTAAAAGTATGGAGAACACTGATAGTCATTGGCGTGAACTGTTTAGAGAGTTATGCAAAATAAATGCATTTGACACTCCTGATTCACCACTCATGAGAGGCAAGGAATTTAGTGACTCTATATGTAATACATTTGACCATATGTGGAAAACCAAGGAACATAATGAAGCTGGTTGGTTGCTTCTAAGTTCAGTGAACAAAGTGATGAAAGAAAATGATGAACTCAGAGATTCTGTCTCCTGGCTTCAGAAGAAGATACTGAGCCTCAAATCTGCTAAAATTGCCCTGATTGAGAGTTTTATCTCCTGCAGAGAAAGAGCTGAAATTGTGGCAGAACCCCCACATAGGCTCTCTGACTGCTAAGGTGAGGGCTATTATGTTGGGAAAGATAAAATAGAAGCCATTACAGCTGCCTCTACCTAGAAAAACACTAAATCAAAAATAGTATTGCATCCCTGGAGAAACTGCAAAGATTAGTGCCACCATCAAGGACTTGAAAGATGCAGAGATGGGGATTCCTAACACAGCCCCATTCAACTCTCCCATTTGGCCTGTGCAGAAGACAGATGGATATTGAAGAATGCTACTGGATTATCCTAAGCTTAACCAAGTGGTGACTCCAACTGCAGCTGCTGTACCAGATGTGGTTTCATTGCTTGAGTAAATTAACACATCTCCTGGTAGGCAGCCACTGACTTGGCAAATGCCTTTATCTCCGTTCCTGTCCATAAGGCCCACCAGAAGCAATTTGCCTTCAGCTGGCAAGGCCAGCAATATACCTTTTCTGTCCTACCTCAGAAGTATATCAACTCTCTGGCTTTGTGTCATAATCTTATCCAGAGAGAACATGGATAAGGTGAGACATGGAATCAACCTAAATGCCCATCAATGACAAATTGAATAAAGAAAATGTGGACATATATACCATAGAATACTATGCAGCATTTAAAAAGAACAAGATCATGTCTTTCATGGCAACATGGATGGAGCTGGAGACAATCTAATACACAAACAGAAAATCAAATACCACATGTTCTCAGGTATAAGTGGGAGCTAAATGATGAGAACTCATGGACACAAAGAGGGAAACAACAGACACTGGGGCCTATTAGAGGGTAGGGGGTGGAGAAGGGAGAGGAACAGAAAAGATAACTATTAGGTACAAGGCTTAGTACCTGGGTGATGAAATAATCTGTACAACAAATCTCTGTAACATGAGTTTACCTATATAACAATCCTACACATGTACCACTGAAGCTAAAATAAGAGTTTTTTTAAAAAAAGAATACAAAAAGAAAACAAGATCAAGGTGTTAGGAAGGCAAATTCTATCAGGTGGTAATTTGTTGCCTATAGAAAGGGAAGAATCACAATGATTTCCAGGTTTCTGGTTCATTAAATTGTGTGGCTAATAGTACCATACACTGAGAAAAACAGGAAACAGAATTGATTTGGGAAGGAGAAAACATTACATTCAGTTGTACACAGTAAGACTAAGATGCCTGTGATTGTTCCAGATGCCCATTGTCTGGTAGGGTTCTAAATATAAAACTGGCAGTCAAGTCATATAGCTCAAAGAGTTGTCAGTGTGTAACTGAAGCCATTGAATTGGATGAGATCACTCTGGAGGCCATAGGACAAACAAAGCAAAAGAAGTCTACAAAGACAACTATGCAGGAGAGACCAGAAAAGAAGGAAGAGAACAAGAAGTAAGTAATGCCACAGCCATAGAAACAGAGAATTACACTAAGGAGTGGACAAACCATGTCAAATATTCCAAAGTGGTAAATTAAGCTAAAGGAGGTGGGGATGTGACATGATTTGGTTGTGTCCCCACCCAAATCTCACCTTGAACTGTAGTTCCCATAATCCCCACATGTGACGGTTAACACTGAGTGTCAACTTGATTGGATTGAAGGATGCAAAGTTTTGATCCTGGGTGTGTCTGTGAGGGTGTTGCCAACGGAGATTAACATTTGAGTCAGTGGGCTGGGAAAGGCAGACCCACCCTTAATCTGGGTAGGCACCCTCTAATCAGCTGTCTGTGTGCCTAGAATATAAAGCAGGCAGAAAAATGTGAAAAGACTAGACTGGCCTAGCCTCTCAGCCTACATCTTTCTCCCCTTGATATATAGATATATATATAGATACATAGAGAGATATATCCTATTAGTTCTGTCCCTCTAAAGAACGCTGACTAATACACCATATGTCATGGAAGAGACATGGTGGTAATTGAATCATGGGGGCAGTTACCCCCATGCTGTTTTCATGATAGTGAGTTATCATGAGATATGATGGTTTTATAAGGGATTTTTCCCCCTTTGCTCAGCACTTCTCTTGCCTGCTGCCATGTGATGAAGGATGTGTTTTCTTCCCCTTCCACCATGATTGTAAGTTTCCTGAGGTCTCCCCAGCCATGCTGAACTGTGAGTCAACTAAACCTCTTTCCTTTTAAGTTATCCAGTCTCAAGTATGTCTTTATTAGCAGCATGACAAACTAATACAGGGAGGTTCCATTACATTAGAGAATTACATATTTATTGGGTTTTGGCAGAACAATTAAGTTAGGTAGTTGGGCAAAGATGCCAGATTATGGTGGCTTCCATGGTTGACAGAAGAGAAAGAAACATAGAGACTTAAAGCACAGACAAATTTTCCAGGAAGCTTAGGGTGGAGGGGAAGAAAGCAAACTACAGTGTGGTAAATAAAAGAAGGCATAGATCAAAAGAGTTGTTTGTTTTAAAAGGAACTCATATACATGTCTAAATCATGACAGAAAGCAGTGATCTTTCTACAGGGTTAAAATATAATGCCTTTGGGAGAAACAGAATAATATAACTGCAGTTAACTGTCTTAAGACCAAACAGAAAACAAATTTTTCCGTAAGTGGAAAGATATATTTGAATACGCCCCACAGAGATACATGAAAACTTAAGAGAACAAACACTGAAGCCATCATTTTGGACTATATCATAAAACTAATTTGTACTTGTTTCCCATAATCTAAATAAAACCAATCATATTAGAATAATTATTTTCACTGGATCCGTATAATGTGCTAGATTTATATACCTCTAAGACAGCCTACTTTCTCTAAGGTACTCCCACTGTAGTGGGAAATACAGGCACATAAATGACTAACGATAAAACTACAGGCATACCTTGTTTTATTGCATGTCACTTATTATACTTTGCAGATAATATGCTTTTTTGAATATTTAAGATGTGTAGCAACGCTACGTCAAACAAGTCTACTGGGGTCATTTTTCTAACAGCATGTGTTCACTTTGTGTCTCTGCATCACATTTTGGTAACTGTCACAATATTACAAACTTTTCATAATTATTCTGTTATGAGGACCTGTGATTGGTAATCTTTGATGTTACTATTTTAATTATTTTGGGGCACCATGAACTGTATCCAGATAAGACAACAAACTTAACAGATAAATGTTGTTCTGATTGTTCCACCAACTGGTCATCCACCTATCTTTCTCTTTCTCCTGGGGCCTCCTTATGACCTGAGACACAACAATATTAAGATTAGCGCAATTAATAACCTTACCAAACCTCTAAGGGTTCAAATAAAAGGAAAAGTTGAGTGTCTCTCACTGTACATCAAAACCTAAAAGTGACTAAGCTTGTTGAGGAAAGCATGTCAAAAACTGAGGCAGGCCAAAAGCTGGGCCTCTTGTGCCAATTAGCCAAGTTGTGCATGCAAAGAAAAAGTTCTTTAAGGAAATTAAAAGTGTTACTCCAGGAAACACATGAAAAATAACAAAATGAAACAAACTTATTACTGATATGAAGAAAGTTTGAGTGATTTGAAGAGAAAATCAAACCAACCACAGCATTCCCTTAAGCCAAACCCTAATCCAGAGAAGGCTCTAACTCTTTAGTTTTACGAAGGCTGAGAGAAATGAGGAAGCTACAGAAGAAAAGTTTGAAATTAACAGGTTGGTTCATGGGATTCAAGGAAAGAAGCTGTCTGAATAACATGAAAGTACAAGATAAAGTAGCAAGTGCTGAAGTAGAAGTTGCAAGTTATCCAGATCTAGCTAAGATAATTGATGAAGTTAGCTACATTAAAGAGATTTTTCTTTTACTTTTTTTTTTTTTTTTTTTTTTTTTTGAGATTGAGTCTCATTCTATCGCCTAGGCTGGAGTGTAGTGGCATGATCCTGGCTCACTGCGACCTCTACCTCCCAGGTTCGAGTGATTCTCCTGCCTCATCCTCCCATGTAGCTGGGATTACAGACATGCGCCACCACGTCCAGCTAATTTTTGTATTTTTAGTAGACACGGGGTTTCACCATGTTGGCCAGGCTGCTCTCGAACTCCAGACCTCAGGTGATCTCCCCACCTCAGCCTCCCAAAGTGCTGGGATTACAGTCATGAACAACGACGCCCGGCCAAGAGATTTTCAATGCAAACAAAACAGCCTTATATTGAAAGAAGATACCATCTAGGATTTTCATAGCTAGAAAGGAGAAGTCAGTGCCTGGATCCAAAGCATCAAAAGACAGGCGAACTCTCTTCTTAAGAGCTAATGCAGATGGTGACTTTAAGCAGAAGCCAATGCTCATTTACCATTCCAAAAATCCTGGAGCACTGGAAAATTATGCTAAATCTACTCTGCCTATGCTATATAAATGGAAAAATAAAGTAAATGACAGTACATATGTGACTGCATGGGTTTACTGCAGGTTTTAAGCCTACCATTGAAAACTACTGCTCAGTAAAAAGATTCCTTTCAAAATACTACTGCTCACTGACAACACAACAGGTCACCTAAGAGCTCTGATGGAGATGTTTAAGGAGATTAATATTGTTTTTGTGCCTGCTAACATAACATCCATTCTGTAGCCCATAAATCAAGGAGTAATTTTGACTTTCAAATATTTAAGAAATATATTTTGTAAGGCTATAGCTGCCATAAATAGTGATTCCTCTGACAGATCTGGGCAAAGTAAATTGAAAACCTTCTGGAAAGGATTCACCATTAAGATGCCACATCTGTGATTCACGAGAAGAGGCCAAAATATCAACATTAACAGGAGTTTGGAAGAAGCTGATTCCAACCCTAATGGATGACTTAAAGAAGTTCAGTACTTCAGTAGAACAAGTAACTACAGACGTGGTGGAAATAGCAAGAAAACTAGAATTAAAAGTGGAGCCTGAAGATGTGACTGAATTGCTGCAATCTTAAGATCAAAATCAAACAGATGAGGAGTTGAGTGGTTTCTTATGGATGAGCAAAGATGGAATCCACTCCTGGTGAAGATGCTGTGAACACTGTTGAAATAACAACAAAGGACTTAAAATATTACATAAACTTAGTTGATAAAGCAGTGAGTGGGTTGAGAGGATTGACCTCAATTCTGAAAGAAGTTCTACTGTGGGTAAAATGCTATCAAAAAGTATCAAATACTTCAGAGAAATATTTCACGAAAGGTGTCAAGTGATGCAGTGAACTTCACTGTTCTCTTATTTTCAGAAATTGCCAGAGCCACCCCAGCCCACAACAACCAACACACTGATCAGTCAGCTGCCATCGACAATGAGGTAAGACTCTCCACCAGCAAAACAGAATACAACTCACTGAAGGCTCAGATGTTCATTAGCATTTTTTTGGCAATAAAGTATTTTTAATTAAGCAATAAACTTTTTTTAGACATAATTCTATTGCACATTTTAGACTAAAGTATAGTGTAAACATAACTTTTACATGGGAAAACAAAAAATTTGTGTGACTTCCTTTATTGCAATATTCATGTTATTGTGATGGTATGGAAATGAACCCGCAATAATTCTGAGGTATACCTGTACTTAAGAAGTGCCAACATACAAGTAAGCACAAAATACAATTGAAAAACTTCAACGAAAAGAAGATAAGAGAATCTAAGTTAATGTTAAATGATAGAAGTACCTATCTTTGTATTTCACGTCATATAAGCTATTAAAAGTTTCCCAAAGTAGACAAAATTTTTAAAAATCCAAGTATTTAGGGTTAACAGGTTTAAAGGTATTCAAAAGGGCAAAACTATGTTTATGAAAAAAAATATCACATAGGACAAAGCAACCAGAAAATGAAAAAGAATGATCAATAATAAAATTTCAATATCAAGTCTTTATTAATCCTTATATGCATATACACATATGTTTCTATGTGTTTAATTCATAAATGTACCCAAAGTTAAGGAACTAAATATCCCTTAATGATTAAAACAAGTTACTTATCTGTGAATATTAGTACAACATAGTTCTCAAATTAAATAAATTTGTATATACTGCCCTCATGGGGCAATAATATGTAGTTCATTCAAATATAAGCAGAAAACGCAGTGGACTCCGTGGATACAATTTATTCCTAATTATCCTAGCCAATGAAGCAGCATCACTGGTTTGACTAATAATGTAATGAGTCATCTAAAAATCACTCACATGTATACTTCTATTTATGCCAAGTATCTTTCCTGGTTGGAGTTAGCCTTGTATTCTGATAGGTCTTGGGAATGTTAGGTGACCTGGATCAAAGATTCCACGCATAGAAAATTCAAAAGTTGATATAATTCATGCATGATTAATCAAATCAGCCCTTAAATGCCATTGCATAATGTTTCTTTTTTCTCTTTTTGGTCAAATTGCATTTTTACTACCAATCTCAAATAGTAGCATTTATAACAGAGAAAGATTTAAAGAAAATGACTTACAATAACACATATTGGGACTTCACGAAGAGAATATTCTGTTTTATTAGGAAGATCTTGATTCCTTACAAGCTCATAAATAGCAGGATAGGATAACAAGTTCACCAGTGCTAAAAAAGACTAGAGGGAAAGAAAACAGTCATTTAAATGATTCACTTTTGTCAACCACATCCATGGAGAGTCATTAATGTAGTTTCCTATCTGTATGACTTTGAGGGCTCATTTTTAAATATACCTAATTCCCATACGTTTGAAATATGTACATATGTAAGTACAAAACAGTTAACATGCACAGCAATAATCTATAAGCTGACAATGCATGATGTAACAACCATTACATACATACATGAAATTTGGAATATGCTTTAAAATGTCATATATCTCTTAAAAGTTTGGTTCTGACAAAAATTCAATAATCCATCTTTCTCATTCTTTGCACTTTCATATCCAATATGTAAGAAAATGCAAGGGAATAATACTTGGGGACTCTGGGGCAAGATAATAAATTCTATATATTT
Source organism: Pan troglodytes (assembly GCF_028858775.2). Taxonomy (NCBI): domain Eukaryota; kingdom Metazoa; phylum Chordata; class Mammalia; order Primates; family Hominidae; genus Pan; species Pan troglodytes. The sequence goes on from NC_072403.2 coordinate 133,107,703, forward strand.
TTGCCCTCAGACCATGAGGCTATCTTTTAACTACATTCACTGAAAATCCAACTAACCTAAATATGATAGCTAATTTTTAAAAGCCATGCCTTTTCCTATCAAAGCTAACCCATTTTCTGGTGCAATTTTACCAATCTCTCCATGAAATATTTAAGCTCTTCACTCTCATTGCATCTTATTAAACACAACTAGAATATTTTTCTCAGGCACATTTACTCTTGGGCTCCCCAGCTCAAAATCATGCTGTGGTTGCCCATCACTAAGCATCAAATCTAAACTCCTTAGCATGGCTTTCAAGGCACTTCTCTAATTGACACGATTCTACTCTTCACAGTCTCAAAAGCCTCATTTCCTAGTATTCCTCAGCATGAAGTCGTCACTTCAGTCAATCAAATCTGCCTGTGGTCTTCAACTGACTGCCACCTATACATACTTTTTTATCCTAGTAACACACTTCTCCTGCCCTCCACTTACTCATTATCTCACTTGATATGCTTTCAAAATATGTCACATCTGTTCTGAAGACTTTCCAATTAACTCTATGCACATCTAGAAGTCCTATGTTCTGTCAATACTTACATCTTTTGCTTGCATTATATTAATTGTACTTACTTGCAACTGTAAAGTTTACTGCTTTACATTTTCTAAAAATTTTCACTAGAGTCAGAAACTTGGAGAACCAGACATACTGAGATATTTCACTAGAACCAGAAATTTGAAAATTCAGAAAATTAAAAAGAACATTTAATTCAATCTCATTTAATAGATGAAAAAAATTGAGCTCAAGTGAAGTGGCTTGGCCAAAGACACACACTCGAAAGTTGGTAGCAAAAATAATCTGTATTTTCTTATTTCCAGACTCAAGTTACTCATTAGAAATTATAATATAATCTTCAGACACTATTTGACACCGACACCCTTGTTCTACATCCTTCTTTGAGGACCTATGAAGTCAAGTCCATGTTATATCTCCTCCCTTAGTATGCCAAAATGCAATGTTATTTAGCAAATAACAGTGGCTACATAATGAATATATTTAACACACAGTGGTTTTTAATAAAGGCTATTTCTGTCTAAAAAATGAATTCACATTAAACTTATTGAAATCATCCTTATTTTTCCCTATAATACAATATTCCCTAAAATGAAGAAGGAATTTCTAACCAATTCAAGAAGAAAATAATCCATGATTAAAAGCTAATAACTATTTGGATAGTAATGAAGTTATAAAAAATAACTGATACAATAAATTAGTTGCCATTTAATGAATGCCTCTGTAAAGAGAACACTACATGAGAAGTATGCACTATAGAAAAGGAAGAAAAAAATTGCCAAGGAAAGAATGTTTAAGAAATATGTCTATTAATTATACATAAAATGAACTGCAGAAAAACTGGAGGGTTCATAGTCACCTAGGAAACTACTGTATAAACTTCTCTAATCACCGGCTATTAACTAGAAAGATGATTAATAGAACAGATTTCATTATAGCTTTATTTTTAATCCAATTTAGTTTATCCTGAGAACACAGATGAACCAAAAAATACAAGCTAATAATGCTTTATAATTTAAATCTGCAAAGATGTTTTAATGTCCTTAATATTAATCCAGCAATATTTGGATACTATCATGAATAAATCCTTTATTTTATGTTTAAAGAATCTTTTCTACCATAATCATAAAAGATTACAAAAAAGCCTTTAAAATGTCTATTTTGGTAGAAAAAGAAATATAACCTTTATAAATCACATATATCAATAGTATATTGAGCATTTTTGTATTATTTATACATGAAGAATTCAATTGATGATTATGGAACCTCTCTTCACGTAAGAAATAAAATGATGTGGACCACATACAATCAAGGTAAGGTGTGATATGCTACTCTAAGCAAATCAAGTAAAACTTTAGGTAAAAATAATTCAACAACTGTATTCAAACTAAAACAACCTGAACAGAATTTTAAAGAAGGTTGAGAAGATTTCAGCAGCTTGTTTCTAGAAGAAATACATTCATTTCTCACACATTGGGCATTTTAAAAGATGTTAGCTTAGTGCAAAATTGTGATGTATTATGCATTTCTGGAATAAAAATATATACAATGTAATTATTGGTTCCCACCAACACACATTATAAGATGTTGCTAATATCAGATATTAACTATCTTAAAATTTAAAGTAGCACAAAACATAAATCTATGTCATCAATGTTTTGAATAGAAGAATGAGATTTTATGCAATAATGATAAGGAAACTAATGAAAAGTCAACGTTTGATATATTTTTAAGACTAAAGCATAAAATTAATTCCCCAAGTCAAGAAGTTTTCTTATAAATTAAAATCTTTCAGGTTGATAATGATCTTCTATTCACTTATTTATTCACTAAAAATATTTTAGTGCCAGCTGCTTATCAGTAATTGTGCCAAATGCTAACAATAAAAATAGGAATAAAGGCATGGTCCCTGCCCTCAAGGACTCATAGTATAGTGCAGGACAAAATACACTATTAAATCACTTACAATAGCGCCTAAATGTTCTGACTTTACTGCAATATGGAGAGCAATGGGGTGATATAAGGATGACACTCTTCAGCAATGTAGGGAGAGGTGAAAGGTAAGTCTGTATAAGTAGCAGGCAGGCAGTCAGGCAGAGATGTGCTACATTAATGAGCTCTATCTTTATCCTCTAGGGAAAGAAAAGGGCAAAGTGTTTTCAGAAAAGTAGTGGGAATTAAATTTTACATTTTAAATAGAATGCTCTAAAGAAAAATGGTTTTGGAGGGCAGACAATATAAAGGAGTAAAGAACAAATTAGAATTTGGAAGCTGTAAGACTGTCAGAGATACATTACACCTATTAGAACACAGATGTATTAAAAACATGTCCAATAGACAGAATAATCAAATAGTTACTCATAAGGTTAGTGTTCGGGGAATACATGTCTTAGGAGTAAAGGAAAGGTCTGTGAAGACTATGTGTATAAAGTATTCTATTCTTTAAAGTAGTATGGACACGAAGGGGAGAAGGAAGACTGAATAGTGATAATAATTTAACTGCTGTCATTATATGAGCACTTACTTTTGGCCAAATGCTATAGTATCAATATTTATACACATTATCTATTTTAATCCTTAATATGTACAACTGTAAGACCATTGTAAGGAACATCTGGCTTCTGAAGCCAAGTCTCACTGACTCTAAAGCAGGGGTGTCCAATATTTTGGCTTCCCTGGGCCACATTGGAAGAAGAAGAATTGTCTTGGGCCACACATAAAATACAGTAACAATAGCTAATGAGCTAAGAAAATAAAAATAAAAACTGCAAAAAAAATCTCATAATGTTTTAAGAAAGGCTATGAATTTGTGCTGCGCCACATTCAAAGCTGTCCTGGGCTGAATGCAGCCCATGGGCCGCAGGTTCAACAAGCTTGTTCTAAAATCTCTGCTATGATGTAAACCACTAGAAGACACTAAGAATGCATTTAGATTCAGGGAGAGGATCTTTTGTTTGTGCTGGTGGAGTGAGAGGGATGTTGCTTGTTTTTGGATGAGAGAATAAAGCCATCTTCAAATAGTTTTACATCTTTTTTTCCAATCTGTATGCCTTCTATTTTTTCTTGCCTTATTATACTTACATAATATAATGTAAATAAAAGTGGTAAGAGTCAACCAAATTTAGAGTCAATATTTTACCATTAAATATGATGCAAACTGTATGTTTTCCAAACACAGCATTTATCAGATTATGGATTAAATCATTTGAATTTTTATCATAAATGTATATGAAATTTAGTAAAATGTTTCTACATATGTTGAAATAATATTAAGAGTTTTCTTTTTATTCTTTAATATGGTAAGTCGTATTTTCATACTGAAACATTTAACCAACTTTATGTTCCTGGAATAAATCCCACTTGATCATAATAAATGATCCTTTTATATACTGCTGAATTCCAATTGATAATATAGTATTTTAAAAAAACATTCTGTCCATATTCATCAGGCTATAGAGCTATAATTTTCTTCTTTTTTGGTGATGGTTTTATATCAGTGTTATGCTGGCCTCATAAATTAGAAATGGTTTCCTCTACCTGTTTTCTGAAAAAGCTTGTGTGAGATCAGTGTTCTTTCTCCTACAAATGTTTCATAGAATCCACTGGTGAAACCATCTGTTTTTTTCTGTGTAAGGAGGTTCTTAATGACAAATTCAATTTCTTTAACAAATGCATACCTATTTTTTTAATTGAGTCAGTTTTGGTAACCCTACTTTTAAAGAAAATTTGCCAATTAGATCTTAGTTGTTGAGTTAATGACCTAAAACAAATCACAATATTCACTTATTACCCTTTAATATCTGTGGAATCATTAGTCTTACCCCTCTTTCATTCTTGATATCGGTAATTTTGGATCTCTCTTATTTTTGTCATCAATCTAGTGAGGGGTTTATCACCTTTAATAATCATTTCCAAAAATCACATTTGGATTTGTTATTTCTCTTTAGTTTGTTCTGTTTCATTGATTTCTGCTCTAATGTTTATTATTTCCCTTGTTGTATTGGTTTTGGCTGTAATTTGCTCTTCTTTTTCTACTCCCTTTGAGTAGAAACTTGAGTCAGTAATTTTAGATCCTTCTTATTTTCTAATACAAATATTAAAGTTAAAAATATCTCTCTTAGCACTGCTTCAACTATAACCACAAATTCTGATGTATTTTTATTTGCATCCAGTTTGAAATATTTCCTAATTTCCCTTGTGACTTCTTTGAGCTACAAGTTATTTGTAAGTATGTGGCTTAATTTCCAAGTATCTTTTTTTCTAGTTTCTAGTTCTTGATTTTTAATTAATTTCATTGTGGTTATAGAATGTACTTCATATTATTCCAATTATCTTAAATTTATTTAGACTTGCATGTAGCCCAACATGGTCTATCTTTGAGGACATGCCATGTGTTCTTGAAGAGAATGCGTATTCTGCAGTCACCGAGTATAATATTCTACAAATATCAAATGGTTAATAGTGGTATTCATATCATGTAATTCCTAACAGAGAGCTCTTGATCTGTTCTATCAGTTGCTAACAGAAATGTTAAAATCTTCAACTCTGATTGCAGATTTGCCTATTTCTTCCTTAAATTCTATTTTAATACTACATATATTTTAGATATTTTATTAGGATCATACTGATTTATGATTATGTCTTTCTGGTGTATTGACCATATTCATATTATCATTATAAAATGTGTCTCTTAATCTGATAGTTTTTCCTTTACTTTATCTCTGACACTAAATGTGGCCGTGTCAGTTTTCTAATGTTTACTGCTTCTTTGTACATATTTTTTCCATCCAACTTATCTTTATCTTTAAAGTGAACTTCTTCTAGAACTCTGCCACCTGCCCCAGAGAGCCTTCTCTGTGCCTACAATTACCTCGCCTGCCCTCCCTCCACAACACCCAGTATCCTGACCTTTACAACAATCATTTTCAAAGGTTTTCTTGTGGTTTTATTTCTCAGGTGTACATATCTAGACACTATAATTTTGTCCTTCCCATTTTCAAGACTTGATATGTCATTTAAAGTTTCTTTTAATCTACAGGCATTCATCTTCTCCCTCTCCTTTCTTTTCATTTCATCTGTTGACAAGCTCAGGCCATTTGACCTGTAAAGTTTCCACCAGTCTGGATTTCTGGAAGTGCACAGTCAGGGAGCAGTTCAGCCTGTTCTTCCATCCTTTGGATATATGCAGTTTCCATATTCTGCAAACTGGCAGCTGAATCTAAAGGCTTGATCAAATTAGATACCTTGGTAAGACTAGAGGTGGTGGTTTATTCTTTCATTAGAGGGCACATTAATAATGTTTAGCCATTTCTGTTTTAATGATGTTAAGGTGACTCAATTAATTCTCGCAGACTGCAAATGATGACGTTCTACTTCCATCATTTTAAAAAAATTATTAGTTGGGATAATTCATGAAAAAGAGGCACTACCTTCACCTACTATTTGGTTACCCAGTGGTAGAGTTCTGATATGGTTTAGCTCTTTGTCCCTACCCAAATCTCATCTCAAATTGTAATCCCTACATGCCAAAGGAAGGACCTGGTGGGAGCTGATTGGATCATGGGTGCAGTTCCCCCATGCTGTTCCCATGATAGTGAGTTCTCCTGAGATCTCATGGTTTAAATGTGTTTGGCAGTTCCCCTTCACTCTCTCTCTCTCCAGCAGCCATGTAAGATGTGTGCCTTGCTTCCCCTCCGCCTTCCTTCCTGAATGTAAGTTTCCTGAGGCCTCCCCAGACATGTGGAACTATGAGTCAATTAAACCTCTTTTCTTTATAAATTACCCAGTCTCGGGTAGTTCTTCATAGTAGTGAAAATGGACTAAAACAAGTTCATACAGGAAAGGCACAATAAATGCTGTTATTTTATTAAACAAGTTTCAAGATAATCAATTGATTCTCGATCATCCTCTGAGCATAACCAATTTTTAAAAATACTATTTAATAGTTTTGCTTTCATATCCACACTATGCATCATGACTAATTAAACATACTGATGCTGATAATACTTTCTACCATTTATTGAGTGCCTACTATATGCTAAGCATTCTGCCATATACTTTTATAAATTATCACAGTTTGACATGCTAAAGGTTATTGGTAAATATATTATCATCTTTAACACTGGTTAACTACATTTGCCTACCACCTAAAATGTAATTTCATTTTGTTTCTAATTATAGTTCAGTACAGACAGTTATCAACAACCTGCAACTTAGGTGATGTTAAGCCACCTGTAATTAAAGTGAATCAGAACATATTTATTTTACTGTGTCCACAAAAAAAAAAAGTTAATTTCTTTTTTACTGGTAAATGTTATTGAAATCTGATATGTATATATCTGATATATATATATACATATATACACACACGTATATATACACACGTGTGTATATATATTTGCCACTTGTGCGGTGTTTTTAGTTATTTAATTTATTTTTATTTCAATAGGTTTTTGGGGAACAGATTGTATGGTGTTTCTAGTCATTTATTTTTATTTCAATAGGTTTTTGGGGAACCGATAGTGTATGGTTACATGAACAAGTTCTCTTAGTAGTGATTGCTGAGACTTTGGTGCACCCATCATCTGAGTAGTGTACCCTGTACCCAGTGTGTAGTCTCTTATCCCTCACCATCCCCAACCCTTTTCCCTGAGTCCCCAAAGACTGATGTATCATTCTTATGCCTTGGTGTCCTCATAGCTTAGCTCACACATGTGAGTGAGAACATACAATGTTTGGTTTTCAATTCCTAAATATTTCACTTAGAATAATAGTCTCCAATTCCATCCAGGTTCCTGGATGTTGCTGGAGTTGATTTTTGCATAAGGTGAAAGAGGAAGATCCAGTTTCATTCTTCTACATGTGGCTTGCTAATTATCCCAGCACCATTTTTTGAATAGGGTGTGCTTCCCCCACCTTATGTTTTTGTTTGCTTTGTCAAAGATCAGCTGGCTGATCTTTTTATGGCTGAGTAGTATTCCATGGTATACATATACCATATTTTCTTTACTCATTGATTGATGTGCATGTGGGCAGTTCCATATTTTTGCAATTGCAAATTGTGCTGCTATGAACATGCATTTGCAAGTATCTTTTTTGTATAATGACTTCTTTTCTTCTGGGTAGATACCTAGTAGTGGGATTGCAGAATCAAATGGTAGATCTACTTTTAGTTCTTTAAGGAATCTCCACGCTGTTTCCCATAGTGGTTATACTAGTTTACATTCCCACTGACAGTGTAAAAGTGTTCCCTTTTCACTGCATCCACGCCAACATCTATTTTTTTTTTATTTTTTGATTATGGCCATTCTTCCAGGAATAAGGTGGTATCACATTGTGGTTTTGATATGGATTTCTCTATTAGTGATATTGCACATTTTTCCATGTGCTTGTTGGCCATTTGTATATCTTCTTTTGAGAATTGTCTATTCACGTCCTCAGCCCACTTTTTGACATGGTTGTTTGTGTTTTTCTTGCTGATTTGTTTGAGTTCTTTGTAGATTCTGGAAATTAGTCTTTTGTCAGATGTATAGATTGTGAAGATTTTCTCCCACTCTGTGGGTTGTCTGTTTACTCTGCTGATTATTTCTTTTGCTGGGCAGAAGCTTTTTAATTTAATTAAGTCCCATCTATTTATCTTTGTTTTTCTTGCATTTGCTTTTGAATTCCTAGTCATAAAGTCTTTACCTAAGCTAATGTCTAGAAGGATTTGGTTTTTCTGATGTTATCTTCTGGAATCTTTATGGTTTCAGATCTTAGATTTAAGTGTTTGATTGATCTAGAGTTGATTTTTCTATATAAGGTGAGAGATGAGGATCCAGTTTCATTCTTCTACATGTGGCTTGCTAATTAGCCCAGCACTATTTTTTGAATAGGGTATACTTACCACTTTATGTTTTTGTTTACTTTGTCAAAGATCAGTTGGCTGTATTTGGCTTTATTTCTGAGTTCTCTATTTCTGTAACATTTGGTCTGTGTGCCTATTTTTATACCAGTACCACGCCATTCTGTTAACTGTAGCCTTGTAAAATAATGTGAAGTTGGGTAATGTGATGCCTCCAGATTTGTTCTTTTTGCTTAGTCTTGCTTTGGCTATGCGGGCTCTTTGTTGGCTCCATATACATTTTAGGATTGTTTGTTCTAGTTGTGTGAAGTATTATGGTGGTATTTTGATAGGAATTGCATTGAATCTGTAAATTGCTTTGGGAAGTATAGCCATTTTCACAATATTGATTCTACCCATTCATGAACATGAAATGTCTTTCCATTTGTTTGTGTTGTCTGATTTCTTTCAGCAGTGTTTTGTAGTTTTCCCTGTAGAGGTCTTTCATGTCTTTGGTTAGGTATGTTCCTAAGTATTTTATTTATTTATTTATTTTTGCAACTATTGTAAACCAGGTTGAATTTTTTATTTGATTCTCAGCTTGGTGTTCATTATTTCTTTTTTCCTGCTGGGTTTGGTTTTGGATTATTCTTGTTTCTCTAGTTCGATGAGTTGTGACATTCGATTGTATATTTGTGCTCTTTCAGGCATTTTGATGTAGGCATTTAATGCTATAAACTTTCCTCTTAGCCCCACTTTTGCTGTATCCAGAGGTTTTGTCACTATTATCATTTGTTCAAAAATGTTTTTAATTTCCATCTTGATATCATTGTTGGTCCAATGATCACTCAGGAGCAGGTTATTTAATTTCCATGTATTTGCATGGTTTTGAGGGTTCCTTTTGAAGTTAATATCCAATTTTATTCCACTGTGGTCTGAGAGAGTACCTGATATAATTTTGATTTTCTTAAATTTACTGAGACTTGTTTTTGTGGCCTCTCATATGGTCTATCTTGGAGGATGTTCTATGTGTTGATGAAAGAATGTATATTCTGTAGTTGTTCGGTAAAATGTTCTGTAAATATCTGTTAAGTCCATTTGTTCTACGATATAGTTTAACTTCACTGCTTCTTTGTTGACTTTCTATCCTGATGACCTGTCTAGTGTTGTCAATGGAGTATTAAAGTTCCACACTATTATTGTGTTGCCATCTATCTCATTTCTTAAGTCTACTAGTAATTGCTTTATAAATTAGGGAGCTCCAGTGCTAAGTGCTTATATATTTAAGATTTTGATATTTTCCTGTGGGACTAGTCTTTTTATCATTATATAATATCCTTTGTCTTTTTAACTGCTGTTGCTTTAAAGTTTGCTTTGTCTGATATAAGAATAGCTACTCCTGCTCACTTTTATTGTCCACTGCACGGAATATCTTTTTCCACCCCTTTATCTTAAGTTTATGTGAGTCCTTATGGGTTAGGTGAGTCTCCTGAAGATAGCAGTACCTTGGTTAGTAAATTCTTATCCGTTCTGCCATTCTGTATCTTTTAAGTGGAGCATTTAGGCCATTTACATTCAACGATAGTATTGAGACGTGAGGTACTGTTCTATTCATCAAGCTATTTGTTCCCTGAATACCTTGGTTTTTTTGTCATTGTGTTTTTGTTAGATAGGTGCTGTGAGATTTATTCTTTAAGGATGTTCTATTTTGGTGTATTTCGAGAATTTGTTTCAAGATTTAGAGCTCCTTTTAGCAGTTCTTATAGTGCTGGCTTGGTAGTGGTGAATTCTCTCAGCAGTTGTTTGTCTGAAAAAGACTGTATCTTTCTTTCATTGATGAAGCCTAGTTTTACTGGATAAAAAATTCTGGCTGATACTGTTTTGTTTAATGAGGCTAAAAATAGGACCCCAATCCCTTCTAGCTTGTAGGGTTTCTGGTGAGAAATCTGTTGTTAATCTGATAGGTTTTCCTTTATAAGTTACCTAATGCTTTTGCTTCACAGCTCTTAAGATTTTTTCCTTCATCTTGATTTTAGATAACCTGATGACCATATGCCTAGGCAATGATCTTTTTGCGATGAATTTCCCAGGTGTTCTTTCAGTTTCTTGTATTTGGATGTCTAGATCCTTAGCAAGGCTGGGGTTAGTTTTCCTTTATTATTACCTCAAATATGTTTTCCAAACTTTCAAATTTCTCTTCTTCCTAGGGAACACCAATTATTCTTAGGCTCAGACATTTAGCATAGTCCCAAGCCTCTTGGAGGCTTTGTTCATTTTTAAAATTTTTTTTCTTTATCTTTGATGGGTTGAGTTAATGTGAAAGCCTTGTCTTTGAGCTCTGAAGTTCTTTCTTCTGCTTGTTCGATTCTATTACTGAGACTTTCCAGTGCATTTTGCATTTCTCTAAGTGTATCCTTGATTTCCAGAAGTTGTGATTGTTCTTAATTTGTGCGCTCTATTTCACTGAAGAATTTTCCTTTCATATCCTGTATCATGTTTTTTATTTCTTTAAGTTGGACTTCATCTTTCTCTGATGACTCCTTGATTAGCTGAGTAATCAACCTTCTGAATTCTTTTTCTGGCAATTCAGAGATTTTGTCTTGGTTTGGATCTATTGCTGATGAGCTGGTATGATCATTTGGGGGTGTTAAAGAAACTTGTTTTGTCATATTACCAGAATCGTTTTCTGGTTCCTTCTCATTTGAGTAGACTACGTCAGAGGGAAGATGTGGGATTCAAGGGCTGCTGTTCAGATTCTGTTATCCCAACACTACTTGATGTAGTGTTCTCCCCTTCCCCTAGGAATGGGGCTTCCTGAGAGCTGAACTATAGTAATTGTTTTTGCTCTTCTGGGTCTAGCCATCCAGCAGAGCTACCGGGCTCTGGGCTGGTAGTAGGGAGTGCCTGCAAAGGGTCTTGTGATGTGATCCGTCTTCAGGTCTTGCAGCTATGGATATCAGTACCTGCTCTGGTGGAGGTGGCAGGGGAGTCACTCTGTGAGGCTCCTTGGTTGTGTTTTTGTTTAGTGTGCTGGTTTTGTGTTGCTTGGCCTCCAGCCAGGAGGTGGCACTTTCAAGAGGGCATCAGCTGTGATCCTGTAGGGAGGATGCAAACTTGCCCTAGGGACACCTGGTTAAGCATTCAGGATTCTCAGGCAGTGGGCAGGGCCATAGAGTTCCCAAGAGATTATGACCTTTGTCTTCAGCTACCAGGGAGGGTAAAAAAACACCACCAGGAGGGGGTAGGGAGAGGCGTGTCTGAGCTCAGCCTCTCCTTGGGCGAGGTTTGCTGTGGCTGCTGTGGGGGATGGGTGAGTGGTTCCCAGTCCAGTGGAGTTATATTTCCAGGGGGATTATGGCTGCCTCTCCTGAGTCATACAAATCACCAGGCAAGTGAGAAAAGCTGGCAGTCACCAGCCTCACCATGCTCTCATGCAGCTGACAGTCCTAAATGCCGGTCTCACTCCTAACTTGCCCCTCAACAGCACCAAGTCTATTTCCAGGCAGCTGGTGATCAGGGCGGAGAACTTGACCCAGACCACAAGCCTCTTTGTTGAGAAAGCAAGCAGACTCAGTTTTTCCACATCTCAGTGAGCCTGCAGCAGTGATCCAGTTCCTTCAAAGGTTCTGTGGATTCTGTCATCTTTCCTAGTATGTTCCTGTGGTAGTTCTTGAAGCAACAGTTCACGATGTAAGTCTCCACACAATGTTCTGTCTGTCTGAGCAGGAGCTGCAAGCTAGTCCTACCTCCTATCCACCATCTTAATCCTAAAGTTAATTTCTTAAAGATGGCACATAGTTGTATCTTCCTTTTTTATACACGCTGAAAATCTGTATTTTAATTAGAATATTTAGTTCATTTGCATTTAGTGTAATTATTGATATGGATGCATTTAGAGCTACTATTTTCCTATTTGTTTTCTTTTTTTCCATCCATTTCCTGTTCTTTTATTCTTTCCTCCCCACCTTATTCTGGGTTTGGTTTGTGTTTTTATTTTTGTTGTTTTTTTTTTAATTGTAAAATTTATGTATGAGCTATACCTCTTTGCACTAATTTTTAGTGCTTTCCTAAGGAAGTACTGTCCAATAGAACTTTCTGTAATGATAGAAATATTATATAACCTGAATTTTACAATATGGTAACCACTAGCTACATGTGCTATTGAGCACTTATGACTAATATAATTAAGGAACTGAATTTTTAATTTTAATTAATACAAGTTTGTATAGCTGCATAGGGCAATTGTCTACCATGTTTAACAGAAGCCACAGAGGGAAGATGAAGGATGGGGACTAGAATGGACATAAGTTTCTGAAGGTATCTAGTTATATATTGAAACTACATAACTGTTTTCCACAATTTAAAAGACCAAATTAGATTATAAATGAAAAAAGAATCCCTTAGGGAATAAGACTTAGAGACTAGAAGCTGGACTCTAGGGCTGTTTACTACAATGAGTTGTCATTTCTAGGTCTTTCTGTATATAGATTAGCAGAATACAAAATATTTTTTTTTAAATCCTTAGTTTATACTGACATTTCTATTGCAAAGTCAAACAAATTGAATAAAATCCCTGTAACCTTCTATTTGAATTATAAATATTTCCAAGGGATTAGGAATATTGTGCCATTTTATATAAAATGTGAGGAAGTTGAACCATATAGATTGATTTACCATTATACAATTCCCCTGTCCTTTATGCTACAGCTATCCTATGTATGATTTTATTTCTAAGTACAAAATAAACCCCACAATGTATCATAATTTTGTTTTAAAAAACCAATCATATGTATTTAAAATAAGTTAAAAGGAAAAATAATAGGCTTCTATACTCACTTACCTATTTGCAATTCCCTGTTTCCATCCTGAAAATCCAGCTATCCATCTGGTAGCACTGTCTTTCAACATGAAGAATTTTCTTCATCATTATTTGAAAGGCAGGTCTGCTGACAAATATTTTCTTAGCCTTTGTTTATTTTAAAATTTCTTTCACTTTCATTATTGGAGTATATTTTAACTATATGTAGAATTCTAAATTGACTGCTTCTGTTTCCTTTTCTATTTAGCACATTTAAGATGCTCTACTGCCTCCTGGTTTCCACTATTGTAATGAGGTATGAAAAATTTTTCTGCTAATCTCTTATATGTAATATGTGATTTTCTTAAGCTTCTTTCAAAATTTTCTCTTTATCTTTGGTTTTTAGCAGTTTGTCTATGATGAGCCTTAGTGTAGTTTCCTTTATATTTTCATTCTCTACATAAATTCTCTTTGAAATTTACTAAGTTTTTCATCTATAAATTTCTACTTGTCAATAAATTTGAAGATTTTCCACTATTATTTAGTCAAATGTATTTCTGATATTCCAATTACATACAGGTTAAACATTTTGACATGGTCTCACAAATCACTGAAGTTTTTCTTTTATTTCATTCTCTGCTCTTCAGACTGTATAATTTCTATTGATCTGATTCAAGTTCACTACTTCTTCTATTATGTTTAAATCTGTGAAGGCCATGTAGAAATTTTTATTTCATGTAAGATTTTTTTAAATTCTAGAATGGCTATCTGGTTCTTTTACATAGTTTTATTTCTCTACTCTGATTTCTAATTTTTTTATTCATTATAAGGATATTTTCCTTTATATTCTATTTATAATAACTGCTTTAAAATCCTAAATTCTTCATTTCACAATCAATCTGTATTAGTTGCCTTCTTCTCAAGAATGAATCACATTTCCATTTTCCTTCATATGTCTACTGACTTTGGATTGTATCCCATACATTGTGAGATATGCCATAGAGATCCTGGATTCTATTATACTCCCTGACAAAGAGTACATTAAAAAATAAATTTAGCAGTTACATTGGCCAGATTCAAACTGAACTCTCTAACACCTATGATAGGTAGCATCTGATATTTCTTTACAGTTCACAGGCATAGTTGAGTGATTAGTCACATTTCTGGGCAAAGTATATACACAGAGTTTGGAGTGTCCCCTCTGTGGGTCTATTTTCCAGGGACCCCCTTTAATTTTCCACCTGCTGTGTAGTCCTAAGCTTTCTATTCTGGTTCTTCAAGCATTTTAGATTTCTATCAGTGGAGCACAAATTTTTTACCTTAAGCAAAAATCTGTTAAATCCAGAATCTCAAGAAATACCACTCTATTCATCCATACATTAACTTCCCTCTATTTTCTGCCTATTTTTGGTCATTCCAATGCTTTTAGCTACTTGATTTTTAACTTATTTTTTCCAGAATTTGTGTTTTCTATGGGAGTGAACTAGTCCAGAAAGAGAAACTTCTGAAACATTGGAGTATTTTGCTTTTTAAGCAATCTTATGACATCTTTTGAATAAAAATTGTCTAAGCTACCATACAATCAAAGTTAGGAATCGTCACTTCATTTTAGTGAACTTCGGAGAATATGTTAAATGTAAAAAGCCATTGAATTATGATAGAACATTGGGTGACTAATTTTAAAAATTTTGTGACCTTACTCTAAATGATAGCATCTTCTCTCTGTCTGTACTTCCTTCAAATATTCCTGACAATTTTCTATTAGATTCAAGCTATAGGGCAAAACATTTCTTGGATTTTTATATTCATTGGTTCGTTGGTTGGTTTTTCTTTGTTCCAATGATTTGTTTTCTTTTGTAAGATGTCTGGTACATTATTACTCTTCATTAAGGGAGAAAAACTTTAATAGACATAACGTAAAAGAAAATAATTCTTGCAAAATATTATTCCCACCAAACACTGGGATTTCTATCATTTGCTAAACTTATTTTGAAAATAAAAATAATAGTTTGAAAACTAAAAAGAGGAGAAATAAATATATTAAAAACTCTGCTGGTTGTAACTGAATATGGATAAAGTATGAATGAATTCATTTCTGTGAAATACTTTTCAAATCTGTGTATTATTAGTCAAATAACTTCTTACCTTTTGACAGCTTCGGTCAATAGGATCCACTGGAGTAGTTCTGGGATGGGTTACCCTAACATCATCTCTTCCATATTCCAGATTGGACCATAATTCAGTTATAAGTTCATTAATAAACCCTAAAAAGAATTATTACTTCAAATCATTTATAGCATAATATTTCTTTGGATTATGAAGGAAAGATATGATGATCCCTCTGATGAATCTGGTCTACTCTGACAGAAGACACATACTTGCATCTTATATAAGAAATAATCTCTTCTTGGTAGAAATTATATCTGCTATTGTTAATATAGTTTTATGATACTTCATTATCATAAAACTCTGTAATAACTAAATTCTGAGAGACAATTTCCCTGGAAGACTGCTGAATTTTGAGTCCCAGCTTCTTCACTTTGGCCTATAACTTCTCTGAGCATGTTTTCTGAAACATAATAAGGTTTATACTTTGCTTTGCAAATCAGCCAGCAAAGTAAGGCAGTCTGAAATCAGGCTGTGTTTTTCAGAGGTGAGGGGAGGAGAGAAAGAGGTAACAGGAGGCCAGGTAGGCATCCAAAGAGTGTATGCTCCCTTATTCCAATATAACTAATTTTTTTTTGTAATTCCATACACTAAGAAGAATTCTGCATTTCATACAACTTTTGCTTCAACCCAGTCTTTAAATTCTTACAAGTCATACTATACAACTAAACGAAAATGAATATAAAACCTGATTCTCAAATTAGTCTATTAAAAAATCAAGTAGAAAAATCATGTGGAAAAGTGTCAAACACAACATTGAATCCTAAAATAAGTAAGTTCATAACAACAATATTCGATCAGAAAGGGTCTTCTGGTATGAGAGAAAAAAATATGGGCTCTAAAATCAAGAATATTAGAGTTTAAATTCCAAATATGCCAGTTTATTAGCTATTCATCCTTGCAAAAATCCTGTGACTTCTTGGAGCCTTAGTTCCCCCATTTGAAAATTGAAATAATGATGCCATAATCCAAGGTTGCCATGAAGTATCAACAGGACAATACATGTGAAGTTCCTAATATAGTACCTAAGACATTGGAGAAGCTCAAGAAACTGTAGTCTTCCTCCTTCTGTCTTTTGAAAACTACACTTACCCCTCTCATGAAAAGTTTGAGACTCTGATGCTCAGAAGCTTAATGATTTTACCAAGCGTGAGATCTGAGATTAAATCTAGTCTCCAAATACTTCAGTTAATGTGCTCTGAATACTGCACTACATGAATTTTATTCTAAGTAGAAGAAAAAAATTAGTGGTTCAGTTTAGGACAATTTTTTTTTTTTTTTTTTTTTTTTTTACCAAGAAACATGTTTCATAATACAAGTAGTCCAAATTAGTTCAGCCAAAAAATAAATGTAAAATATACTATAGGAAAAATATTTGTATTTAAAGAGAGAATCAGTAGTGATCACTCATGTTATAATTCAACTCTAAGCCTTGAAAAAATATTGTCATAGCATCTCTATCAGGGATTATATATTGTTCAGAGCTCAGATAACCTTAATATAAGACATATTGGCCGAGTGCGGTGGTTCACACTTGTAATCCTAGCATTCTGGGAGGCCAAGGCGGGCGAATCACCTGAGGTCAGAGTTCAAGACCAGCCTGGCCAACATGGTGAAACCCCATCTCTACCAAAGATACAAAAATTAGCCAGGCGTGGTGGTGGCCTCCTGTAATCTCAGCTACTCAGCAGGAGAATTGCTTGAACCCAGGAGGCGGAGGTTGCAGTGAGCTGAGACTATGCCATTGTACTCCAGCCTGGGTGACAAAAGTGAAACTCTGTCTCACAAAAAAAAAAAAAAAAAAAAAAAAAAAGACATACTAAATTTCCAATGTTTTAACTTCTTACAAATCAAATGGACAGGGAAGAATATGTACTTAACTGCCAACTTCAAAGATAATGTGAAAGCTAAGTGGTAAGACAAATGCTTTCAAGAAGAAAAGAGGGAGAAAGGGAATTAGGAAATGTTATGTAAATGAGTGTAAATTTTGAAGCATATGTAAGCCACTGACAATGAGCATTAGATAATCCTATCAGATGGGACTGTACTGAGAGAAGATGATATTCTTCTGATTTATAAGATGAAGGAAGATTCTTAAAGCATTAAGTACGTTTCTCCTGAGTTCATTATTTGCCATTGGTCCGAGGCAACAGAACAAGGTTGTATATATATCACAGAAACACAAAACCGTATTGGAATTTCATGGAAAAAGAAAGACAAAAAGAAAATCCTGTAACTTTCTTTTACATAAGGTCTAACTTAGTAAAAAGAATTTTAGAGTAAATATCCTGATACTTAATTGTGCCAGTTAAATTTTCAGTTGGCTTGCTCATTTTATCTTTAAAATAATTATAATTCTAATGAAAAGAAAACATTTACCTGACTTTTTTAGTGCAATGCCACCTGCTGCTGTTGATGCCACTCGTGTAACCAAAACTCCATAGCCAAATTTTTTATGCCTGCTGACCTAACAACATAAATAAGGAACAGCAATGAAAAGCAACAAAACATGGCATGCTAACTAGACATTCCTTCAAGATGGTAAGAACTGCAAAAACAAACTCTGAAAAATATTTTTAAATCATACCTAAGATCTTAAAAAGCCCAAAAGTCTAGGGATATTTAGTATGACAGAAAAAAAGCTGATTACAACTCAGTGACCTTTGACCTTTGACTGTTAAAGACTAAATTATATTGTAAATTTATTTAATAGTAGAATAATAGAATGCCTCTACAAATATTTTTGTTTCCTTTAAAATGTGAGGCCTAGATCTTCACTGACATATACATTTAGACACAATAGGTTTATTTCCTTAGGAAATTCACCCAGTTTCACTACATCCAGATGTTTGATATCATAATTATAAAACATACGATAATTAACTGCATTCTTCAATTCCATCTGGTTGTTTGCAATTCTGTAAATACAGCCACAGACACTAATATCAACTCTCTAATGTTTTCCTTAAAAAAAATCAAGTTGACTATTACAATGCTATATGGTCTTTTAACAGAGGCTTAATAACTTCTTCATACACAGAAAACAGAATGATGTTCTTAATGGCTTTTAAAACCACAAAAATTCCCTTTGCCTTTGGCAGATGGTAATTCATACCTGTAATTTTTTTGCATATCGATTGAATATAAATGTCACACATTCATTGATAGCACCTGTTCTTTGAAGAAGTAGTAATCCTTTGGGGGTGGCAGCAAAATGTAGTAAATCATCTAACAAATTATCTTCCCAAGCCATACTGAAATAGGTAAAAGAAAGGTAGAGCTTTCTTTAAGATACTAAAAACTGAAAACAAAGAGTATGTCTTAGCTGAGCTTAACCCTGTTTACAATTAAAGTTACACAGTACATATTGGTTGCAAATTAATCAATAAAGGTTTTAAATTAAATAAAAACATGGTTTCTTTGGTAGTGAATTCTTTTATTCTTACATTTTCTATACCTATAATTTCTCTTCACTGAATGAAAAAAATGTTAACTGCATATGTCAGCATTTTTATTATACCCAGGTTCTCTCATCCACACACTAATTTCATTCTATTTTCCTATTAAAATTCTGCTGTGCATGAATTCTCCAAACCTCAACACCTCATTATTTCTGTACTTTCTTTTCATTATAAAGTATCTGTCTTCTGCTTTCAAAAGCACGTGATAGATATTATCTCTTTTCGATTTTCATAGGTGTTAATTTATTTTACTTTTGGGGAAAGATATTTTTTCTCAGAACACTTCTATAAGAAAGATCAACATATATTTATAAAACTAAAATTCTAGATAACTATAAGACTGGGAATTATGGATGTTTGGAGAATCAATGCTTAGTCCAAGTATGCTAAAACCCATGTTGCATTTGAAAACATGACACAAATACCTAATTACTTTTTACTTTCTTTGAAAATATATATAAATATATGCATTAATGTCTTAGGAATAACCACTTTTTAAAAAATGGAAATACAACTTATAAATTCAAAACCAGCAGAGAAGGAAAAAATAGGAATAATGAAAATTTTATCCATCTAACACAAAGTAATAGAGGAAAGAAGCAAAGAAAATATAATTACAAAACACAAAATAAGAAAATAACCCCAAACATATGAATATCTCAAAAATGTAAAAAAAACTAAACTCACCTAATAAAAAATATAGAGAAATTTGGAGGCTGGGTAAAAATACAAAATTTGCTACTCAGAACAGTAGAAAGTAAAAGGGTTGGGGGAAGGAAAACTATGTGTAACTGATAATATTGACAGGCTGACCCAATCCCCATCTACAGCCACTTTTTCACCAACCACCATCTGGCCAGAGGTGGCCATATGAAAAGTCCAATAGGATGTTCACAAAAAATCTGATGAGAAGAGATTCCTTTCCTAAATAAAAGACAAGGCATCATGACCTTTGGATCATGACAAATCTACCCTACAGTGAGAGATTATATATCAAAATATTAGTAGAGATATTAAAAGTTTTAGTAACAAAACACACACACACACAAACACACACAAACAATATCAGCATCCAATGAAGAATATATTGTCTTTTCAAGCAGACAGATTTTTTTTTCAACTGACCCTGTAATGGGTCACAAAGTAAGTTCAACCAACCTAAAAACATACATATCATGAAATCCATGTTCTCTAAAAAGTATATAAAAGTCAACAAAATAAAATAGTAAAAACAACTATGTTTGACGACCAAAAAAAACACAGATGCACTTCCAATATTTAATGAATTAAGGAGTAAAATGAAAATAGAAATTACAAAAATATTTAGAACAGCTTAATAATGGAAGTATCACATATCAAAATGTATTCATTGCTACAGTTAATATAGATTGCTTCTCTCAACATCCATTCTCAAACCCCTTCCACTTACTTTCCTCTACTATAAAGGCAAACGAGGGAGTAAGAGAGGGAGAAAAGCAAGCATTAACAAGACCAAAACCTAGTCTGCATAAACTAATGCAATAAATTGGTCAAGAAGAAGAGAAAAGGCCAAAAAATACTAAGAATCCAAAAAGGGGAAATAATTACAGCAGGAAAACAATTACTTTTAAATCACACACAAATATTTTTTAAAAATTTATATAATAAATAAATATACAAGTAAAAAAGTATTGTTATTTTTTAGAAAATGTAATCATAAGTCATTCAAGCAGAAATAGAAAACCAGAATGAGACATTACCCATTAAAGAAAATGAATCAATAAAAGAAGTCTATGTGAGTCCTCCCAAAGAAAACAGAAGCAAAAACTTCCAAGTTGTATCATTATATGACGTCAAAGAGTACACATATGTCCTTTGTGTTAAGCTACCAGGGCAGGTGGAGAAATACCACTAAGTGGGGGCAGGGTCTGAGCTCAGACTCCTTAGGCGGGATCTGCTGTGGGGGTGGTTTTCAGGCCACTGAGGTAAAGTTCCAGAGGGGAGTATAACTGCCTCTGCTGTGCTGTGTTTTTAGTTTGAAATCCTCTACTATGATTTGTCACTTTTTCATTTTTATTCATGCACTTATTTTCTACTCACTTATTAAATTACTTATTGGGCCAAGTGCTCTGCTGAGTTCTGAAGATACACATGAGCATATTATGTAGTGTAGAATACAAATAAGTAAATATGGTATGGCAATACAGTATGCTAAATTTATATGATATGGGTTATGCAGGGTCCATTGGGAGCCAATTTGTGGGAGAGGTCTTTCTGGAAGTTATTGTCCAATACGTTATAAAGAATATATAGCTTAACACAAGGGACATAAACTTTTGGGAGCTTTATGGCCTTGCCCATCACCTAAGAAATCAGAACACTTGTCCTGGCCAACTTAAAGCAAACTTAAAACTCACTGCTACTATCACAGCTGGTACTCCTCTTGCAAGTGCCACTTTCTGGCTGGAGGCCAACAAACTCAGGCCATTACAGCACCTCACTGCAGTGTAACACTGTGCCTAGGAAGGAGAAAATGGCTGTGGGACCTCAGCTAACACCACTGCCTGCAACACCCTGGCTACCCAGAAGTCCTGAGTCTGTCCACATGACAAATCACTACAATTATAACCCACCTTCAAGAAAG
This sequence comes from Pan troglodytes, assembly GCF_028858775.2. Classification (NCBI taxonomy): domain Eukaryota; kingdom Metazoa; phylum Chordata; class Mammalia; order Primates; family Hominidae; genus Pan; species Pan troglodytes. The sequence continues at coordinate 133,129,126 of NC_072403.2, forward strand.
CCAGCACATTAAGACTATCTACAATCAAGGAATCAGAGAGTCTACATCTACCAGAGCAGGTGCTGGTATCCACTGCTGGGAGACTTGAAGACAGGTCACATCACTGAATCCTTTGCAGATATTCACAGCACCAGCCTGGAGCCTGGCAGCCCTACTGGGTGGCTAGACCCAGAAGAGCAATAATAATCACTGCAGTCCAGCTCTCAGGAAGTCCCATTCTTAGAGTAAGGAGGAGAGCACCACATCAAGGGAACACCCTGTGGGATGAAAGAATCTGAATGGCAGGCCTTGAGTCCCAGATCTTTCTGCTGGTGGGAAATTTCTTACATCACAAACATAATTGCAGTGCTGGGCACAGTAAGGAAAGTCTACCTCTCTATCCAATAGGCAGACAGCCTCTGTGATAATGGTCTTGGAGAAGGGGTCCTTGGTCCCCCCGGTACATTACTGCAGACAAAACTGAGCCTTCTTTCATGGGAACAGAGCATGGATGCACCTACAGACAGCCTTCCTAGAACAATTCGGGGTGACTTCAGCCCCACGGGAGGAGCAAACTCCCCTCCCCCCATCCCCAGATTCAGGCCTGCACAAGAGGGAGAGTGACTATTACTCCCTACTTGAAACATCAATATTCCCACAGATGAAAAGAGGTGTGTGTCTGGTCTGAATAGCTGAACACTGGAACAGTTGTGAGGCTGTAAGGTGGATAGCTTTCCTGCTGGCCTGGGAGGGAAGCTGAGGTAGCTCCTACCCTTGGCCCTAATAAAACCTCAGTACATCTAATTGAGAGCTCCCCCAGCCACCACCATCATGGCTGGGACCTCTGACCACTATTGGGTATTACATCTACTCACCTGCCTTAGCTACAACTGGTGCATACCCAGGGGTGCCTCTCCTATTAACCTGAAGCCCAAATCCTCAGTAAATAAAATACTGGAGAAAAATTAAATAAATAAATAAAGTGTACAACACAGGAGAATGAGATAAGCCTCAGGAGATCCCTGCCATTCCAGTCCTGCCGGAGACAGTGAACTTGCCCACACACCAAGTATATAACTACTACAACTGGCATCTGGGAAAGACAGTGCACAAAGATTCTCCATAACTAAAGAAATCACACCGACTCTTCAACCTAAAAGCACGAAGAATTAAATTAGGCTAAAATGAACAATACACATTAAAGTCAGATCCTTAAAAGAAAAAAAATTGTTTTAATCCGATCAAAAATAAATTCAAAAAACAAGTTGAAGAAACAGTCTACCCAAATGAAAAAAGTAATTCTGGTAATTTGACATAAAAGGGTTCTGTAACACCCCCAAAAGGTCACAGTAGGCCCCAGCAATGGATCCAAACCAAGAAGAAAACTCTGAAATGCCAGGTAAATAATTCGGGAGGTTGACTATTAAGCTACTCAAGGAGATAATAGAGAAATGCAAAAAACAAGTTAAAGAAATTTAAAAAACAATTCAGTATATGAAAGAAAACTTTTCCAGAGAAATAGATATAATAAATTAAAAAATCACAATTTCTGGAAATGAAAGACACACTGGGACATAAAAAATACACTGGAAAGTTTCAACAACAGACTAGAACAAGCAGAAGAAAGAATATGAGAGCTCAAAGAAAAGGTTTTCAAATTAACGCAATCAGACAAAGACAAAGAAAAATTCTCCAAGAAATATGGGATTATGTAAAATGGCCAAACCTATGAATAACTGGTGTTCCTGGGGCAGAAGACAAGTCTAAAAGTTTGGAAAACTCATTTTAGGGAATAATTGAGGAAAAGAAGCTCAAAGAACACCTGGAAAATTCATTGGGAAAAGATCATCACCAAGGCACATAGTCATAAGGTTATCTAAAGTCAAGATGAAGGACAGAATCTTAAGAGCTCTGAGAAAAAAGCATCAGGTAACCTGTAAAAGAAAACCTATCAGACTAACAGTAGATTTCTCAGTAGAAACCTTACAAGCCAGAAGGAACTGGGGTCTTATTTATAGCCCCCTTAAGCAAAATAATTGTCAGCCAATAATTTTATATCCAGCAAAACTAAGCTTCATAAATGAAAGACAGATAAAATCTTTTTCAGACAAACAAATGCTAATTAAATTTGCTACCACCAAACAAGCACTACAAGAAATGCTAAAAGGAGTTCTAAATCTTGAAATAAATCTTGATATACACCAAAATAGAACCTCCAAAGGCATAAATCTCACAGGGCTTATAAAACATAACACAATGAAAAAAAAAAGTATCAAGGCAAAAACTAACATGATGAATAAAAAAGTACCTCACATCTCAATATTAATGTTGAAAGTAAATGGATTAAATGCTCCACTTCAAAGAAACAGAGTAGGAGAATGGATAACCACCAGTAAAATATCTGCTGTCTTCAAGAGACTCACTTAACACATGACTCACATAAACTTGAGGTAAAGGGGTGAAAAAAGACATTCCACACAAATAGAAACCAAAACCAAGTAGAAGTAGCTATTCTTATATCAGATAAAACAGGCTTTAAAGCAAAAAAAAAAAAAAAGACAAAGAAGGACATTATACAATAATGGATTAGTACAACAGGAAGATATTAAAATCTTAAATTTATATGCACCTAACACTGGAGCTCCCACATTTATAAAACCATTACTACTAGACCTAAGAAATGAGATTGACAACAACACAGGAATATTGGGAGACTTTAATACTCCACTGACAGCACTAGACAGGTCATCAAGACAGAAAGTCAACAAAGAAAAAATGGACTTAAACTATACTCTACAACAAATGGACTTAACAGATATTTACAAAACATTCTACCCAACAACTGCAGAATATGCATTCTATTCATCAGCATATGGAACATTCCCCAAGATAGACCACACGATAAGCCACAAAACAAGTCTCAGCAAATTTAAGAAAATCAAAATTATACCAAGTACTCTCTCAGACTGCAGTGGAATAAAATTGGAAATCAACTCCAAAAGGAACCCTCAAAACTATACAAATACATGGAAATTAAACAGTCTTTTCTTGAATGATTTATGGTTTAACAAAATCAACGTAGATATTAAAAAATCATTTGAAATAAATGATAATAGTGACACAGCTTGTCAAAACACCTGGGATACAACAAAAGCAGTGTTAAAAGGAAAGTTCATAGCATTAAATGCCTACATCAAAAAGTCTGAAAGAGCACAAATAGACAACCTAATGTCACACCTCAAGGAATCAGAGAGACAAGAACAAACTAAACCCAAACCCAGCAGAAGAAAAGATATAACCAAGATCAGAAGAGAATTAAATGAAACTGAAAGAAAAAAATACAAAAGATAAATGAAGGAAAAAGCTAGTTTTCTGAAAAGATAAAACTGATAACCATTAGCAAGATTAACCAAGAAAAAAGCAGATCCAAATAAGCTCAATTAGAAATAAAACTGGAGTTATTACAGACAATATCACAGAAATATAAAAGATCATTCAAGGCTACTATGAACACCTTTATGTGCACAAACTAGAAAATCTAGAGGAGATAAATAAATTTGTGGAAATATACAACCATCCTAGATTAAATTAAGAAGAAACAGAAACCCTGAACAGACCAATAACAGCAACAAGATTTAATCAGCAATTAAAAAAAATTGCCAACAGAAAAAAGTCCAGGACTAGATAAATTCATAGCTGAATTCTATCAGACATTCAAAGAGAAACAGTACCAATCTACTGAAACTATTCCAAAAGATAAAGAGAGAATCCTTCCTAAATCTATCTATGAAGTCAGTATCACCCTAATACCAAAACACAAAAGGACATAACATAAAAAGAAAACTACAGACCAATATCTCTGATAAACACAGATGCAAAAAAATCCTCAAAATAATACTTGCTAATCAAATCTAACAACATATCAAATAGGTAATACACCATGATCAAGATAGGTAATACATCATGATCACAATGTAGGGATGGTTTAACATACACACATCAGTAAATATGATATATCACATAAACGGAATTAAAAACAATAAAATTATTATTATTATTATCTCAATAAAAACAAAAAAAGCATGTGATAAAATCTAGCACCCCTTTAGATTAAAACCCTTAACAAAATAGGCATAGACAGGACTTACCTCAAAGTAATAAAAGCCATACAGAACAAACCCACAGCCAACATCATAGAGAATCGGAAAAAGTTGAAAGCATTCCCCCTGAGAGCTGAAAAAAGACAAGGATACCCACTTTCACCACTTCTATTTGACATAGCACTAGAAGTTCTAGCCAGAGCAATCACACAACAAAAAGAAAGAAAGGGCATCCAAACTAGAAAAGAGGAAGTCAAACTGTCACTTTCTGCTGATTATATGATCATATACCTCAAAAACTCTAAAGACTCATCCAAAAAGCTCCTAGATCTGATAAATAAATTCATTCAAGATTCAGGATACAAAATCAAAGTACACAAATCAGTAGCACTGCTATACATCAGCAACAACCAAGCTGGGAATCAAATTAAAAACTAAATCCCTTTTACAAAAGCTAAAAAACAAAAACAAAAACAAAACAAAACAAAACAAACTTTAGGAATATACTTAACCAAGGAAGTAAAGATCTCTACAAAAAAAAACTACAAAACACTGTTGAAAGATATCACAGATGACACAAACAAATGAAAACACATCCCATGCTCATAGATGGGTAGAATCAATATTATGAAAATGACCATACTGCCAAAAGCAATCTACAGATTCAATGCGATTCCCATAAAAATACCACCATCATTCTTCACAAAACTAGAAAAAAAAATCTCAAAATTCATATGGAGCCAATAAAGAGCCCACACAGCCAAAGCAAAACTAAGCAAAAAGAACAAATCTGAAGGCATCTCATTACCCACCTTCAAATTATTATACAAGGCTATAGTTACCAAAACTGCATGGTACTGGTATAAAAATAGGCAAGTACGAATTCTACCAGAGATACAAAGAGAAGCTAGTACCATTCCTTCTGCAATATTCCAAACAATAGAAATAGAGGGACTCTTCCCTAACTCATTTTATGAGGCCAGCATCATCCTGATACCAAAACCTGGCAGAGACACAATAAAAAATGAAAATTTCAGGCCAATATCCCTGATGAACATGGATGTGAAAATCCTCAATAAAATACTGACAAACCAAATCCAGCAGCATATCAAAAAGCTTATCCACCATGATCAAGTCGGCTTCATCCCTGGGAAGCAAGGATGGTTCAACATATGCAAATAAATAAAAGTAATCCATCAAATAAACAGAACCAATGACAAAAATCACATGATTATCTCAACAGATGCAGAAAAGGCCTTCGATAAAATTCAACACCCCTTTATGCTAAAAACTCTCAATAAACTAGGTATTGATGGAACATATCTCAAAATAATAAGAGTTATGTATGACAAACTTACAGCCAAGATCATACTGAATGGGCAAAAACTGGAAGCATTCCCTCTCAAAACTGGCACAAGACAAGGATGGTCTCTCTCACCACTCCTACTGAACATAGTATTGGAAGTTCTGGCCAAAACAATCAGGCAAGAGAAAGAAATAAAAGGTATTCAAATAGAAAGAGAGGAAGTCAAATTTTCTCTGCAGATGACATGATTATATATTTAGAAAACTCCATCACCTCTGCCCAAAAACTCTTTAAGCTGATAAGCAACTTCAGCAAAGTCTCAGGATACAAAATCAATGTGCAAAAATCACAGGCATTCCTATATACCAATAATAGACAGAGAGTCAAATCATGAGTGAACTCCCATTCACAACTGCTGCGAGGAAAATAAAATACCTAGGAATACAACTTACAAAGGACATGAAGGACCTCTTCAGGGAGAGCTACAAACTACTACTCAAGGAAATAAGAGAGGAGACAAACAAATGGGAAAACATTCCATGCTCATGAATAGGAAGAATCAATATTGTGAAAATGGTCATATTGCCCAAAGTTATTTGATTCAATGCTATTCCCATCAAGCTACCATTGACTTTCCTCATAGAATTAAAAAAAAAAAACTACTTTAAATTTCATATGGAACCAAAAAAGAGCCCACTTAGCCAAGACAATCCCAAGCAAAAAGAACAAAGCTGGAGGCATCATGCTACCTGACTTCAAGCTATACTACAAGGCTATGGTAACCAAAAGAGATATATAGACCAATGGAACAGAACAGAGGCCTCAGAGATAACACCACATATCCATAACCATGTGATCTTCGACTAACCTGACAAAAACAAGCAATGGGGAAAGGATTCCCTACTTAATAAATGGTGCTGGGAAAACTAGTAGCAATATGCAGAAAACTGAAACTAGACGCCTCCCTTACACCTTATACAAAAATTAACTCAAGATGGATTAAAGCCTTAAACATAAAATCTAAAACCATAAAAACTATAGAAGAAAACCTAGGCAATACCATTCAGGACATAGGCATGGGCAAAAACTTCATGACTAAAACACCAAAAGCAATTGCAGCAAAAGCCAAAATTGACAAACAGGATCTAATTAAACTACAGAATTTCTGCAAAGCAAAAGAAACTATCATCAGAGTGAACAGGCAACCTACAGAATGGGAGAAAATTTTTGCTATCTATCCATCTGACAAAGGTCTAATATCCAGAATCTATAAGCAACTTAAGGAAATTTACAAGAAAAAACAACCCCATCGAAAAGTGGGCAAAGGATATGGACAGACACTTCTGAAAAGAAGACAGCCAACAAACATATGAAACATATTTATGCGGCCAAGGAACATATGAAAAAAAGTTCATCACCACTGGTCATTAGAGAAATGCAAATCAAAACCACAGTGAGATACCATCTCATGCCAGTTAGAATGACAATCATTAAAAAGTCAGGAAAAAACAGGTGCTAGAGAGGATGTCGAGAAATAGGGATGAGTTTACACTGTTGGTGGGAGTGTAAATTAGTTCAACCATTGTAGAAGACAGTGTGACGACTCCTCAAGAATCTAGAACCAGAAATACCATTTGACCCCTCAATCCCATTACTGGGTATATACCCGAAGGATTATGAATCATTCTACTATAAAGACACATGCACACATATGTTTATTGCAGCATTGTTCACAATAACTAAGACTTGGAACTAATGCAAATGCCCATTAAAATGACAGACTGGATAAAGAAAATGTGGCACATACATAACATGAAATACAGCTATAAAATGAATTGAGTTCATGTCCTTCGCAGGGAGATGGATGAAGCTGGAAACCATCATTCTCAGCAAACTAACACAGGAACAGAAAACCAAACACTGCATGTTCTCACTCATAAGTAGGAGTCAAACGATGAGAACACATGGACACAGGGAGGAGAATATCACACACCAGGGCCTCTCAGGGGGTGGAGAGCCAGGGGAGGGAGAGCATTAGGACAAATACCCAATATATGCAGGAATTACAACCTAGATGACGGGTTGATGGGTGCAGCAAACCACCATGGCACATGTATACCTATGTAACAAACCTGCATATTCTGCACATGTATCCCAGAACTTAATGTATAATAAATTAAAAAAAAAAATAGACATGTAGACCAATGGAACAGAATAGAGAACCCAGAAATAAAGCCAAATACTTACAGCCAACTGATCTTCAACAAAGCATAAGAAAAAAACATTAATTGGGGAAAGGACATTATTTAATAAATGGTGCTGGGAAAACTGGCAAGCCACATGTAGAAGAAAGAACCAGATCTTCATCTCTCACCTTATATAAAAATCAACACATGATGGATCAAAGACTTAATCTAAGACATGAAATCATAAAAATTCTAGAAGATAACATTGGAAAAACTCTTCTGGGCATTAGCTTAGGCAAAGAATTCATGACTAAGACCCCAAAAGCAATTGCAACAAAACCAAAAATAAATAAATGGGACATAATTAAACTAAAGAGCTTCTGCACAGCAAAAAAAAAATAAGCGGAGTAACCACAACCCAAAGTGGGAGAAAATATTCACAAACTATGCAATGTCTAACAAAGGACTAATTTCCAGAATCTATAAAGAAGTCAAAGAAATCAGCAAGAAAACAAAAAACAAATAATCTCATTAAAAAGTGGGCAAAGGACATGAAGAAACAATTCTCAAAACGTACAAACAGCCAACGAGCACTTGGAAAAAAATGTTCAACATCACTAATCATCAGGGAAATGCAAATTAAAACCACTTATTCCCGCAAGAAAAAAAGGCCGTAATTAAAAAGTCAAGGCCGGCACGGTGGCTCACGCCTGTAATCCCCGCACTTTGGGAGGCCGAGGCGGGTGGATCACGAGGGCAGAAGATCAAGACCATCCTGGCTAACATGGTGAAACCCCATCTCTACTAAAAATACAAAAACATTAGCCGGGCGTGGTGGCAGGCGCCTGTAGTCCCAGCTACTCAGGAGGCTGAGGCAGGAGAGTGGCGTGAATCTGGGAGGCGGAGCTTTCAGTGAGCCGAGATCACTCCACTGCACTCCAGCCTGGGCGACAGAGCGAGATTCCGTCTCAAAAAAAAAAAGTCAAAAAAACAATAGATGTTGGTATGGATGTGGTGGGACACTTTTATACTGCTGGTGGGAATGTAAACTAGTACAACCACTATTGAAAACAGTATGGAGATTCCTTAAAGAACTAAAAGTAGAACTACAATTTGATCCAGCAATCCCACTATTGGGTATCTCACTCAAAGGAAAAGAAGACATTATATGAAAACGACATAGGCACAAGCATGTTTATAGGAGCACAATTCACAATTGCAAAGATATGAAACCAATCTAAGTGCCCATCAACCAACAAGTGAATAAAGAAAATGTGGTACATATATGCCATGGAATACTACTCAGTCATAAAAAAAAAAGGAAATAATGTCTTTTGCACCAAGTTGGATGGAGCTGGAGGCCGATTTTTCTAAGTTAAGTAACTCAGAAATAAAAATCCAAATGTCATATGTTCTCACTTATAAGTGGGAGCTAAGCTCTGAGGATGCAAAGGCATAAGTATGATATAATGGACTCTGCGGGTACAGAAGGAAAATTTGGAAGGAGGGTAAGGGATAAAAAATTACATATTGGGTACAGTGTACACTGCTTGAGTGATGGATGCACAAAAAGCTCAGAAATCACCACTGAAGAATGCATCCATGTAACCAAAAGCACCTGTACCCCGAAAACTATTGAAATAAAAATTGAAATCACTACTGAAATTAAAAATGAAAATTAATTATTAAAAAATGAGATCTAAAAATTACCTCAAAAATAAACTATAGAAATGCATTTTTGTCACCCTTTAATGCAAAAAACAAAGCAGCTCATTGTGTGACAACTATATTAGAAAATAAATTATAGAAAATGTTTAGGGAATTAACTATTTGTTGAACCATTATACTGTTAAGGAAATGCAGAAGGCTTTTTGTTTGATTGTTTTGTAAGTTAAACTATACCTACCTTAAAAAAATTCAAATTCCACTTCAACATCTCTTTAACAAAGAATAGCCCTTCAAGTTCTCCCTAATTATTATCATTTTAGACTACGCCAATACTTGATTATAAAATAAGAACAGAACCCAGAAAAACATGTTGCCCGAGTTTAGTTCAAAAAATCTATTTTCCCCATTAATCTGACTCCATATCCTACTGATATCTGTAAAGAAACATGGAGACATCTAAATTAAAATATGATATAAATATTGATTTAAATAATTTTCCAAAGCCAAAACCTAACTGAAATGTACTCCCACCACATTTAGAAAAATAATATTTTAAATATAAATAGACTTCATTGGCATTTGAGAACATATTATTTCTACTAAACTCTCCAGTTAACTTTCCAACTTTGGTATTTTGTAATTCTCCAAATTTTCTGGAAACACGATAATATCACATTTCCTAATCTAAGATGTAAAAACAGAATGAAACAAGTATAATAAATATTGTTAGATTTTAAAAAGGTTATGAGTATTACATGATCTCTAAAGTTTTTCCAAACTAATTTTCCTTGAAGCTGTATATATACATTTACCATCCTGTAAAACATTTTTGCCATAGTATTCTATTACATTTTAATAATTTTAAATTTATTTCAGCAAATATAATAAATGCATGACTTTCATCAATTGTACTTACATGTTTTGGGATTCCTGGCTTACTGAAGAAACAGAATCAGAACCCTCTACTGGAGTAGGAATTCTTTCTGATAGCAAACTTGTCTAAAAAATAGTAGAATAATTTATATTTCTTACTGATAGCACTAGCCATATATTTATATTTTTATAATTATATTTATAATTATATTTTATAATTATATTTCTTACTGATAGCACTACCCATAAGATTTCTTATGTTGCATTTTTGTTTTATCCTTAATGTTATTAAAATCAAAATTATCTTCAAATTTTAAATTATTTGGTTGTTAATGAAATATCATATATTTTACAAATAAACCATATCAAATGGGGGGAAAAGACTTAGTTGTCCACTGATATACACATATATGGCTATTGCTACATTACGATCTCTAGTATCCACAACAAAAACCCAGCTGTCTGTAAAAATTACTTTAAAATAACTCCCAAAGAGTGTTAGTCTATGTAAGGAAAATTAACCTAAAGCCTCATCTACGAGAAGAAAAGAATCTGTAGTACCCGTTTAAGTCTTAGAACTTTGTCCCACTGGGAAAGGAGATACTGCAGTCATCCTGTGCCAAATTAAGATGCATTATGTCCCCTAGAGTACTGTGATGCTAAAGAAGTCATATTTGCCCCAGTTAAATATTTCATCCAAAGTACAACACTATAATGGTGCTTATATTTGAAATAAAGATTTGCAGGGAGGAAAAACGAAGCTTGAAAATACTTACCTTTTTCCATGCCTTTGCTATAGATTCATGCAAATTATAAGTGATTAACACCTGCAAGCCTTCACATGTACTATATATGTGACGACACACAGAAATAAAAGCTCCTTTAACCACAGGCAACATTTCTGATCCAGAAAATATAGAAATATCTTCATCGAGAAGTTTTTTCGAAAACTGGGCAATTATATGAGCACCTGTAGGACTAAAAGATGATACCTGAAAGTGATTCCAAGGTTATATTAATCTTGACTTCATAAAGCTCTACCAAAAAGGCTAGTCTTGTCACAAAAACTTAGTCCTCCTCTAACTTTTCTCAGACATGTCAATATTCACGTTCCCACCCATGCGCAGATGTCTAGTAATGAGAACAGTTTCCGTGGGATGGAAGCAAAAAATACAGAGACAGGGAAACAGCAGGAAAACTTTACAATGAAAAGATTATAGACGCATTGAGACCACGGCCATGTAGATAAGTATTGTCAATTCTACAGTGAAAACATAATCCTAAATGCTCCATTCCTAGCACTTATTGACACATTCCCCATCCCATTAACAGGACTTAGTTCCCCTATATCGAAGGCTGAGAAACTTTTCTTTTTCTTTTTTTTTTTTTTTTGAGATGGAGTGTCCTCTGTCAACCAGACTGGAGTGCAATGGCGCAGTCTTGGCTCACTCTGCCTGCTGGGTTCAAGCGATTCTCCTGCCTCAGCCTCCTGAGTAGCTGGGATTACAGGGGCATGCTACCATGCCTGGCTAATTTTTGTACTTTTTTAGTAGAGACGGGGTTTCACCATATTGGCCAGACTGGTCTCGAACTCCTGACCTCAGGTGATAAACCCGCCTCAGCCTCCCAAAGTGCTGGGATTACAGGTGTGAGCCACCATGCCCGGCCGGCTGAGACACTTTTAAAAGTAATAATAGATAAGTACTTAATAAATGCTCAGAATTTACACAAGTTCAATGGTGCGCATTAGATTGTTGTAGTTACAGGTCCTAATATTTTTCCCTATGCCACTGATTTGTTGGAAAAACAGTCATGTTTATTTGGATAACTACTTTACCATGGTGTCATTTAACTTTTTTCTCTAGTTCTCCATATATCCTATAAAGTGATCATTAGATCTAGAGAATTATTTAAAGTTTAACTTCTTTTGTTTCGTTTCCTTTTTTTTCCTTGGTAAAATAACTTCATAGTTGGTTGCCGCTGTCTACCTCCTATTGCATGAAGCACTATCTGGATGTCCCAATTTTAGTGGTGCTAAAGATCACTGGTCAGATGGTATCACACTGACCTCTCTAGTACGTAGTCCTCCCCATCAACCTTTCACCTAATGATTTTAGCATCCATTAATGATCATTTCCTACATCCACTATTTCACTAAGGATTACCAAATTATGATTTTTCTGATTATATCATTTATTTTGCATTTATTAGCTAGAATTCTTCTGTGAAGAACTTTTCCTCAGTAACGTTTTAGTTACACTAAAATACAGTTTGTAAAGAAAAGGCTGGAAAAAAATGCTTAAATTTTCTTTTTATCAATTTGCATACTAACAAGTTGGTGTCCTAGTGACTTCAGCAGGTAACTGATAAAGTGTATTTTTTGTTTGTTTTCTATTTTAGTGCCTTTTCAAACCCACGTATTTTTTTATATACTTTATGTATGTCAATCCATTGCAGTCATTATTTTTCTGATTCTCAAATTGTCCATCTTAAGCCAGTAGGAGGCCCCTTCTGGTTGGCTCTGGGGTACTTTTGACACTATCCCATTGGTCTTAGATAGCTTCTAAAATGGTAAGATACCCCAGGATCATCCTCCATACTTCCTGGCCCAGACCCAGAATCAGCCACTCCTGTCTCTTCTTAGAACAAAAAGATGTTTAGACAATACAGATAACAGCTCACAGTAAAGTAGTTGCTACCATTCCAGTGATAGTGCTGGGAAAAATATAACAAGAGAAAAATAAGTTCATAATTTTATTTCTATTATGAATTGAAGATTTAGGTTTCTTATTTAACCTCTTTAACTTTATACTTTTATCTTTTTCTCTTATATTAAAAAATCTTAGTTCCTTATGACATTACTATAATTACTTATTTGCTCTGTTATAATTATGTATAATAATTTCAAAACAGCAACAGCAATATTACTTCTAAACATACACTAAATGCAGTTTAAGATTACTTTGAGGAATTTTTTTTAACCTTAGAATATATCCCACTGGAAATTTTCAATCAAAATTAGATTATTTGAAGTAATTCTTTTCTCTGCATGAATATGTCACTAACTTGATTGATATTTAAACTTACTAATCCCTTTGTTTGCAGCTTTTAAATACTGTGGCTTCATTTTTTCTTTTTTTTTTTCTGTTTTTTGTTTTTTGTTTTACATTTAGTATGTAAACAGCAAGATGAGTCCAAAGTCAAATCTAAGTATAATCAAGGTATAATCCTAGATATCTTGTTTCCATATCTGTTTCTCCACATTTTTCTCTCCCCTCTCCTAAAATTAACCATTTTCATTAGTTTTCACTTTGTCCATTCATCATTCTCTTTTAAAAATATAAACAAATATGATCATTCATATTTCTTTGTATCATACAAAAGGTAGCATTCTATTAACATTCTTCTGTTCCTTTATTCACTTAACAACATATCCTGAAAATAACTCCACAGAAGTACACAAAAATATTCCCTTTTATAGACAGCTCAGTGCTCCATTGTGTAAACATAACTCAATCAACTAGCCTCTTCTTATTGAACATTTGAGATGATTCCAGTCTTCCATTAATATAAATAATCAGAATCTATACTTTTAACTGGACCATGAAGATTCAGAAGAAAATCTAACATTTTATGCCTTATCTGTTTAACTTCAATGTGAGGGAGACTTTCTTTAATATTAAAAAAAAAGAAAGAAAGAAAAGAAGAAAGAAAAAAGACCCAGGTGCAGTGGTTCATGACTGTAATCCCAGCACTTTCGGAGGCAAAGTCGGGTGGATCACTTGAGGTCAGGAGTTTGCGACCATCCTGGACAACATGGCGAAACTCCATCTCTACTAAAAATACAAAAATTAGCCCAGCACGGTGGCGCACACCTATAGTCTCAGCTACTCTGGAGGCTGAGACAGGAGAATCGCTTGAACCCAGGAGGTGGAGGTTGCGGTGAGCAGAGATCGCACAACTGCACTCCAACCTGGGCGGCAGACTGAGACTCCACCTCAAAAAAATAAAAAAAAATAAAAAGAACCCAGATCTCATAAAGATAATGATTGGGAAAAATTTGACTACATGTAAATTAATAATATCTATATAGAAAAAAACACTTAAATAGGGTTAAGTGGTAGACAATAAAAAGAAGTCTTGGAACTCATGACAAAGAATTAGTCTTCCTAATTTCAAAAACAGTTGTTATTGATAAAGACCTCTAGTTAAATATGGCAGACTGAACATATACATTCACTGCTCTCTTCATAAATACTAAAATTCAAAGTAAAAGGATTTTCCAGTAGGCAATAAAACGCCCAAAGACAAGGAGAATGGAAAGGATGTGGTAGTAAAATTTTAGAACCTGAAAATCAAAATAACAAGCAGTAATTCAGGACATAGAGAAACCTGAATTATCAGCCACAATGTGAAAAACAGAATAAACCTGATTCATTTTATAGAACCTCTCAAAAAACTCAAGAATTGGTGGTAACAAATATCTCTAAATTGGGGGGTAAAAGTGAAATTGAAAACAGAAGAGCTGCCTGAAAGCCAGTTTTAGGAGTCTGACCTCCAGATTCCCTCCCACATTTCATGCAGCTAACCCAGTGTGCTTCTTGAAAGGTAGGCAGAGCTCAAGAAATAGAAGACAACAGAGGGTATCACAGGATTCAATCGAAGTTTATATACTAACACTTGAGACCCATCACCATTTCCACCCAGCCTTCTTCTCCCACTAGGCTTATATTCCTCAGGCAGCTAACAGTAAGAGGTTTCTCTATGGAATCCCTTAAGAACAAAGGAGAAACCAAATATACTGACATTAGGGGTTCCCAAACAAAATGCCACAGAAAGGGCCCACTAAAGTAAAGACCACAAATTACAAGTCCCACTTTCTTGTATCGTTTCCAAGCATCTTTTTACTGACTTTCAAATATTTGAATAAACCTCCAATTTAAAAAAGACCATGATGAGAAATACAGAAAGCAATTTAGAAGGAAAAAAGAAAATATGACAGATTAAAGCTTTATTATCTTTATGTAGGTAAAAAGAACTTATACTCAAAAAAAAATGGGGGCAGGATGCAAATGACCAACTAGAAGCAGCGGCCATCAGAGGCTCCCACTGAAAAGAACCAAAACAGCATTTGAATCCTGCACTGGCAACTGAGGTATCCAGGTTTTATCATCGACTAGGCGGCTGGCATGACCCATGGAGAGGAAGGAAGAGCAGGGTGGTATGGCAGCCCACCTTAGATCTACACAGGGCAGGGAGCTGCCTCCCCTCAGCCAAGTGGGGTGGTGATTGAGCATGCTACCCAGCCTGGGAAGCTGTGCTTTTCCATGGAACTGTGCTGCCCATGGTTCAGAAGATCCCACTGGTGAGCCCACGCCACTGAGGCCTTCAGTCCGAACCACAGAGCCATGCAGATTCTCAACAGCCACTCGGCTGGAATCATCCTAGGCCTGCCAAGTTCCTGGAGGGAGGGGTGGCCATCACCACTGCTGCTGCTGATTGCTGTCTAAGCCATCTGAGCTCGCTGGGGGAGAGGCAGAGCCAACACTGCTGCGGCTAGCTACCTAAGACACTAAGCTCCCATGGGCGAAGGACTGCAGCTATCACTATAGCTCCAGGCCGTGCTTTTCCCTGCTAGAGCCAGGGAAATTCAGGAGGCTGAACGGCTTGGTCCCAAGAGGTATTCCCCACAGCACAGCACACCAGCTGTGGCAGATCTTGGCCAGATTGCCTCTTCAGAACGGATGCTGACTCAACCCTCCTCACTGGGTGGGGCCTCCCTACAGGAACTCCAACAACTCCAGCCAGTGGCTCAGGGACAGAACTCTGATCTCCCTGGCCTGAGCCCCTAGAAGAAGGGGTGACCGCAGTCTCTATGGAACAGCAGACTTAGTCTTTCCTCCTGCTAGCTCTGAGGAATCTGGGCAGCCCGGAAAAGTTGGTTTCCCCCCAGTGCAGCACACCCTCTGCCAAGGAGCAGTCAAAGTGGGTCCTGGTTCCCATGCCCCCCAACTGGGTGAGACACCCCAAAAGGGGTCACCAGACACCCTACACAGGAGCGTTCCTACTGGCATCAGGTTGGTGCCCCTCAAGGTCAGAGATCCCAGAGGAAAGAGCCAGGCACCCATCTTTGCTGTTCTCCAGCCTCCTCAGATGACATCTCCAGGTGTGGAAGCGAACCAGATGAATAGGGCCTGAAGTGAACCCCCAGCAAACCACAGCAGCCCTACAGAAGAGGAACCTGACAATTGAAAGAAAAACAAACAGAAAGCTACAACAACAGCATCAACTAAAAAAATCCTCAAAAAAACCTCATCCAAGGGTCAGCAGCCTCAAAGATCCAAAGTGAACAAACTCATGAAGATGAGAAAGAATCAATGAAAAAAATGCTGAAAACCCAAAAGGCCAGATTGTCTCTTTTCCTCCAAATGATCACAACACCTCTCCAGCAAGGGCACAGAACTGGACGGAGGATGAGATGGATGAATTGACAGAAGTGGGCTTCAGAAGGCAGGTAATAACAAACTTCAATGAGGTAAAGGAGCATGTTCTAACCCAATGCAAAGATGCTTAGAACCATGATACTAGGTTACAGGAGCTGCTAACTAGAATAACCAGCTTAGAGAGGAACATAAATGACCTGATGGAGTTGAAAAACACAACACGAAAACTCTGTGAATCATACACAAGAATCAATAGCCAAATCAATCAAGTGGAAGAAAAAATACCAGTGTTTGAAGACTATCTTGTGAAATAAGGCAGGCTTAGAGAAAAAAGAGTAAGAAGTAATGTACAAAACCTACAAGAATTATGGGACTATGTAAAAAGACTGAACCTATGACTGATTGGAGTACCTAAAAGAAACGGGAAGAATGGAACCAAGTTAGAAAACACACTTCAGGATATCATCCAGGAGAACTTCCCCAACCTAGCAGGACAGGCCAACATTCAAATTCAGGAAATACAGAGAACCTCACTAAGATACTCCACGAGAAGATCAACCACAAGACACATAATCATCAGATTCTCCAAGGTTGAAATGAAAGAAAAAATGTTAAGGGCAGCCAGAGAGAAAGGCCAGGTCACCTACAAAGGGAAGCCCATCAGAGTAACAGCGGATATCTCAGCAAAAAATCTATAGGCCAGAAGAGAATAGAGGCCAATATTAAATACTTTTTTTTTTTTTGAGACAGAGTCTCGCTCTGTCACCCAGGCTGGAATGCAGTGGCATGATCTCGACCCACTGCAACCTCCTCCTCCCAGGTTCAAGCAATTCTCCTGCCTCAGCCTCCTGAGTAGCTGGGACTATAGGCATGTGCCACCATACCTGGCTAATTTTTCTATTTTTAGTACAGACAGAGTTTCGCCATGTTGGCCAGGCTGGTCTCGAACTCCTGACGTCAGGTGATCTGCCCGCCTCAACCTCCCAAAGTGCTAGGATTACAGGCATGAGCTATGGCACCCAGCCATTGAACATTCTTAAAGAAAAAAATTTTCAACTCAGAATTTCATATCTGGCCAAACGAAGCTTCATAAATAAATAAAATCCTTTACAGACAATCAAATGCTAAGGGAGTTCATCACCACCAGGCCTGCCTTGCAAGAGTTCCTGAAGCAAGCACTAAATAGGGAGAGGAAAAATCAGTACCAGCCACTGAAAAAAAACACACTAAACTACAAAGACCAATGACATTATGAAGAAACTGGATTAACTAGTGTGCAAAATAACCAGCTGGCATCATGATGACAGGATCAAATTCACACATAACAATATTAACCTACAATGTAAATGGGCTAACTGCCTCAATTAAAAGATACAGACTGGAAAATTGGATAAAGAGTCAAGACGAATCAGTGTGCTGTATTCAAGAGACTCATCTCATATGCAAATATACACATAGGCTCAAAAAACCAAAAAAAAAGAGATAGAGGTAAATCTACCTAGCAAATGGAAAGCAGAAAAAAAGCAGGGGTTTCAACACCAGTTTCTGACAAAACAGACTTTAAACCAACAAAGATCAAAAAAGACAAAGAAGGCCATTACATAATGGTAAAGGGATCAATTCAACAAGAAGACCTAACTATCCGAAATATATATGCACCCAATATAGGAGCACCCAGTTTGATAAAACAAGTTTTTAGAGACCTAAAAGTGGCTTAGACTACCACACAATAATAGTGGGAGACTTTAATACCCCACTGACAATATGAGACAGTGGGGTATTAACGAGACAGAAAATTAACAAGGATACTCAGGACTTGAACTCAGCTCTGGATCAAGAGGACCTAATAGATATCTACAGAACTCTCCACCCGAAAACAACAGAATATACATTCTTCTCAGTGCCACATGGCACTTACTTTAAAATCAACCACATAATTGGAATTAAAACACTCCTCAGCAAATGCAAAAGAAATGAAATCATTATAAACAGTCTCTCAAACCACAATGCAAAACTCAAGATTAAGAAACTCACCCAAAACCACACAAATACATCAAAATTGAACAACCTGCTCCTGAATGACTCCTAGGTAAATAATGAAAGTAAGGCAGAAATCAAGAATTTCTTTGAAGCCAATGAAAACAAAAAGACAACATACCAAAATCACTGGGATGCAGCTAAAGCAGTGTTAGGAGGGAAATTGATAGCACTAAATGCCCACATCAGGAAGCTAGAAAGATCTCAAATCAACACCATAACATCAAAACTAAAATAACTAGCAAATCAAGAGCAAACAAATACAAAAGCTAGAAGAAGACAGGAAATAACTAAGAACAGAGCAGAAATGAAGGAGAGACAGACATGAAAACCCTTCAGAAAAAATCAATGAATCCAAGAGCTGTTTTCTTGAAAAAATAAAATAGACCACTAGTTAGATTAATAAAGAAGAAAAGAGAGAAGAATCAAATAGATGCAATAAAAAATGAAAAAACAGATATCACCACCAACCCCACAGAGTCAAACTACCATCAGAGAATACTACAAACATCTCTGCGTAAATAAACTAGAAAATCTAGAAGAAATGGTTAAATTCCTGGACACATAAACCCTCCCAAGAAGAAGTCAAATCCTTGAATAGACCAATAACAAGCTCTGAAATTGAGGCAGTAATAAATAGCCTAGCAACTAAAAAAAGCCCAGGACCAAATGGATTCACAGCCAAATTCTACCACAGGTACCAAGAGGAGCTGGTACCATTCCTGCTGAAACTATTCCTAACAATTAAAAGGAAGGGATTCCTTCCTAACTCATTTTATGAGGCCACCATCATCCTGATACCAAAGCCTGGCAGAGACACAACAAAAAAAGAAAACTTCAGGCCAATATCCCTAATGAACATCAGTGTGAAAATCCTCAACAAAATACTCACAAACCAAATCCAGCAGCACACCAAAAAGCTTATCCACCATGATCAAGCTGGCTTCATCCCTGGGATGCAAGGCTGGTTCAACATACACAAATCAATAAACATAATTCATCACGTAAACAGAACCAATGACAAAAACCATGATTACCTCAATAGATGCAGAAAAGACCTTTGATAAAATTAAACATCCCTTCATGCTAAAAACTCTCAATAAACTAGGTATTGATGGAACATATCTCAAAATAATAAGAGCTATTTATGACAAACTTACAGACAATATTATAGTGAATGGACAAAAGCTAGAAGCACTTCCTTTCAAAACCAGCAAAAGACAAGGATGCCCTCTCTCACCACTCCTATTAAACATAGTATTGGAAGTTCTGGCCAAGGCAATCAGGCAATAGAAACAAATAAAGCGTATTCAAATAGGAAGAGAGGAAGTCAAATTGTCTCTGTTTGCAGATGACATGATCCTATATTTAGAAAACCCCATCGTGTCAGCCCAAAAGCTCCTTAAGCTGACAAGCAACTTTAGCAAAGTCTCAGTATATAAAATCAATGTGCAAAAATCAGAACCATTACTATACATCAACAACAGACAGAGAGCCAAATCATGAATGAACTCCTATTCACAATTGCTACAAAAAGAATAAAATACCTAGGAATACAGCTAACAAGGGACGTGAAGGAACTCTTCAAAGTGAACTATAAGCCACTGCTCAAGGCAATAAGAGAGGACATAAACAAATGGAAAAACATTCTATCCTCATGGATAGCAAGAATCAACATTGTGAAAATGGCCATACTGCCCAAAGTAAATCATAGATTCAATGCTATTCCCATCAAACTACCACTGACATTCTTCACAGAATTAGAAAAAAAACTACTTAAAAAAAATTCATATAGAACCAAAAAAGAAAAAAAAAAAAGAGCCCATATAGCCAAGTCAATCCTAAACAAAAAGAACAAATCTGGAGGCATCACGCTACCTGACTTCAACTATACTAAAAGACTACAGTAACCAAAACTGCATAGTACTGGTACAGAAACAGACATATTGACCAATGGAAAAGAATAGAGGCCTCAGAAATAAGACCACATCTACAACCATTTGATCTGCGACAAACCTAACAAAAACAAGCAATGAAGAAAGGAATCCCTATCTAATAAATGGTGGTGGGAAAACTGGCTAATCATATGCAGAAAACTGAAAATGGAAGCCTTCCTTACACCTTATATAAAAATTTACTCAAAATGGATTAAAGACTTGAATGCAAAACTCAAAACCATAAAACCACAGAAGAAAACCTAGACAATACCATTCAGGACATGGGCATGAGCAAAGATTTTATGATGAAATCGCAAAAAGCAATTGCAACAAAAGCTAAAACTGATAAATAAGATCTAATTAAACTAAAGAGCTTCTGCAAAGCAAAAGAAACTATTATCAGCATGAACAGGCAACCTGCAGAATGGGAGAAAATTTTTGCAATGTACCATCTGACAACATATAATACCCAGAATTTACAAGGAACTTAAACAAATTTACAAGAAAAAAATAAGCAACCCCATCAAAAAGTAGACATGAATGGACACTTCTCAAAAGAAGACATTTATGCAGCCAACAAACCTATGAAAAAAAGCTCAATATTAGTGATCATTAGAGAAATGCAAATCAAAACCACAATGAGATACCATCTCATGCCAGTTAGAATGGCAATTATTAAAAAGTCAAGGAACAACAGATGCTAGAGTGGATGTGGAGAAATAGGAATGCTTTTACACTGTTGGTGGAAATGTAAATTAGTTCAACCACTTCTGACAGTGTGGCAATTCCTCAAGGATCTAGATGCAGAAATATCATTTGAGTCAGCAATCCCACTACTGGGTATATACCCAAAGGAATATAAATCATTCTATTATAAAGATACATGCACACGTATGTTTACTGCAGCACTATTCACAATAGCAAAGATGTGGAATCAACCCAAATGCCTATTAATTATAGACTGGATAAGAAAATGTGGCACACATACACCATGGAATACTATGCAGCCATAAAAATGAATGAGCTCATGTCCTTTGCAGGCAGATGGATGAAGCTGGAAACCATCATCCTCAGCAAACTAACACGGAAACAGAAAACCAAATACCACATGTTCTCACTCATAAGTGGGAGATGAAAAATGAGAACACATGGACACAGAGAGGAGAACAACACACACCAGGGCCTGTTGGTGGGGAAGGGGCAAGGGGAGGGAGAGTGTCAGGACAAATAGCTAATGCATGCAGGGCTTAATACCTAAGTGAGGTTGATATGTGCAGCAAACCATCATGGCACACATTTACCTATGTAACAAACATTCATGTTCTGCACATGTATCCTGGAACTTAAAAGTAAAATTAAAAAAAAAAAAAAAGAATAGGACACTAAAATAACAATGTGCTCTTCTAAAAAAAAAAAAAAAAGGTTTGGGGGGAGGTTCCAAGATGGCTGAATAGGAACAGCTCCAGTCTACAACTCCCAGCGTGAGTGACACAGAAGATGGGTGATTTCTGCATTTCCAACTGAGGTACCAGATTCATCTCACTGGGGCTTGTCGGACACTGGGTGCAGCCCATGGAGTGTGAACCGAAGCAGGGCGGGGCATCGCCTTGAAAGCGAAGCCCAAGGGGTCGGGGAATTCCCTTTCCTAGCCAAGGGAAGCTATGACAGACGGTATCTGGAAAATTGGGACACTCCCACCCAAATACTGCACTTTTCCAATGGTCTTAGCAACAGCACACCAGGAGATTATATCCTGCACATGGCTTGGAGGGTCCCAAGCCCACAGAGCCTCCCTCACGGCTAGCACAGCAGTCTGAGATCAAACTGCAAGGTGACAGCGAGGCTGGGGGAGGGGCATCTGCCATTGCTGAGGCTTCAGTAGATAAACAAAGTGGCTGGAAAGCTTGAACTGGAGCCCACCGTAGCTCAAGGAGGCCTGCCTGCCTCTGTAGATGCCACCTCTGGGGACAGGGCATAGCTGAACAAAAGGCAGCAGAAACTTCTGCAGACTTAAATGTCCCTGTCTGACAGCTTTGAAGAGAGTAGTGGTTCTCCCTCTCTCCTCCTCCTCAAGTGGGTCCCTCCCTCCTCAAGTGGGTCCCTGCCTCCCAAGTAGCCTAACTGGCAGACAACTCTCAGTAGGGGCCGATGGACACCTCATATAACGGGGTGCCCTCTTGAGACGAAGCTTCCAGTGGAACGACCAGGCAGCAACATTTGCCATTCTGCAATATTTGCTGTTCTGCAGCCTCCACCGGTGATACCCAGGCAAACAGCGTCTGGAGTGGACCTCCAGCAAACTCCAACAGACCTGCACCAGAGGGTCCTACTGTTAGAAGGAAAACTAACAAACAGAAAGAATATCCACACCAAAACCCCATCTGTACGTCACCATCATAAAAGAAAAAAGGTAGATAAAATCACAAAGATGGGGAGAAAACAGAGCAGAAAAGCTGAAAATTCTAAAAATCAGAGCACCTCTTCTCCTCCAAAGGAATGCAGCTCCTCGCCAGCAACAGAACAAAGCTGAATGGAGAATGACTTTGATGAGTTGAGAGAAGAAGGCTTCAGATGATCGGTAATAACAAACTTCTCCAAGCTAAAGGAGGATGTTCAAACCCATTGCAAACAAGCTAAAAATCTTCAGAAAAGATTAGATGAATGGCTAACTACAATAAACAGCATAGAGAAGACCTTAAATGACCTGATGGAGCTGAAAACCATGGCATGAGAACTACGTGACGCATGCAAAAGCTTCAGTAGCCAATTCGATCAACTGGAAGAAAGGGTACCAGTGAATGAAGATCAAATGAATGAAATTAAGCAAGAAGAGAAGTTTAGAGAAAAGGACTAAAAAGAAATGAACAAAGCCTCCAAGAAATATGGGACTACGTGAAAAGACCAAATCTACGTCTGACTGATGTACCTGAAAGTGACGGGGAGAATAAAACCAAGTTGGAAAACGCTCTTCAGGATATTATCCAGGAGAACTTCCCCAACCTAGCAAGGCAGGCCAACATTCAAATTCAGGAAGTACAGAGAACACCACAAAGATACTCCTCAAGAAGAGCAACTGCAAGACACATAATTGTCAGATTCACCAAAGTTGAAATGAAGGAAAAAAATGTTAAGGGCAGCCAGAGATAAAGGTCGGGTTATTCACAAAGAGAAGCCCATCAGACTAACAGCGGATCTCTCGGCAGACACTCTGCAAGCCAGAAGAGAGTAGCGGCCAATATTCAACCTTCTTGAAGAAAAGAATTTTCAACCCAGAATTTCATGTCCAGCCAAACTAAGCTTCAAAAGTGAAGGAGAAATAAAATCCTTTGCAGACAAACAAATGCTGAGAGATTTTGTCACCACCAGGCCTGCCTTACAAGAGCTGCTGAAGGAAGCACTAAACATGGAATGGAACAACTGGTACCAGCCACTGCAAAAACATGCCTAATTGTAAAGACCATCGAGGCTCGGAAGAAACTGCATCAACTAACAAGCAAAATAACCAGCTAACATCATAATGACAGGATCAAATTCACATATAACAATATTAACCTTAAATGAAAATGGGCTAAATGCTCCAATTAAAAGACATAGACTAGCAAATTGGATAAAGAGTCAAGACCCATCAGTGTGCTATATTCAGGAGACCAATATCATGTGGAGAGACACACATAGGCTGAAAATAAAGGGATGGAGGAAGATCTACCAAGCAAATGGAAAAGCAGGGGTTGCAATCCTAGTCTCTGATAAAACAGACTTTAAACCAACAAAGATCAGAAGAGACAAAGAAGGACATTACATAATGGTAAAGGGATCAATTCAACAAGAAGAGCTAACTATCCTAAATATATATGTACCCAATACAGGAGCACCCAGATTCATAAAGCAAGTCCTTAGAGACCTACAAAGAGACTTACACTCCCACACAATAATAATGGGAGACTTTAACACCCCACTGTCAACATTAGACAGATCAAAGAGATAGAAAGTTAACAAGGATATCCAGGAATTGAACTCAGCTCTGCACCAAGTAGACCTAATAGACATCTACAGAACTCTCCACCCCAAATCAACAGAATATACATTCTTCTCAGCACCACATTGCACTTATTTCAAAATTGACCACATAGCTGGAAGTAAAGCACTCCTCAGGAAATGTAAAAGAACAGAAATTATAACAAACTGGCTCTCAGACCACAGTGCAATCAAACTAGAACTCAGGATTAAGAAACTCACTCAAAACTGCTCAACTACATGGAAACTGAACAACCTGCTCCTGAATGACTACTGGGTACATAACGAAATGAAGGCAGAAATAAAGATGTTCTTTGAAACCAACGAGAACAAAGACACAACGTACAAGAATCTCTGGGACACATTCAAAGCAGTATGCAGTGGGAAATTTATAGCACTAAATGCCCACAAGAGAAAGCAGGAAAGATTTAAAATTGACACCCTAACATCACAATTAAAAGAACTAGAGAAGCAAGAGCAAACACATTCAAAAGTTAGCAGAAGTCAAAAAATAACTAAGATCAGAGCAGAACTGAAGGAGATAGAGACACAAAAAAACCCTTCAAAAAAAATCAATGAATCCAGGAGCTGGTTTTTTGAAAAGATTAACAAAATTGATAAACTGATAGCCAGACTAAAAGAAAAGAGAGAAGAATCAAATAGATGTAATAAAAAATGATAAAGGGTATATCATTACCAATCCCACAGAAATACAAACTAC
This sequence comes from Pan troglodytes, assembly GCF_028858775.2. Classification (NCBI taxonomy): domain Eukaryota; kingdom Metazoa; phylum Chordata; class Mammalia; order Primates; family Hominidae; genus Pan; species Pan troglodytes. Next base: position 133,154,390 of record NC_072403.2, read on the forward strand.
CATCAGAGAATATTATAAACACCTCTATGCAAAAAAACTAGAAAATCTAGAAGAAATGGATAAATTCATGGACACATACACCCTCCCAAGACTAAACCAAGAAGAAGCTGAATCCCTGAATAGACCAATATCAGGCTCTGAAATTGAGGCAATAATTAATAGCCTACCAACCAAAAAAAGTCCAGAACCAGACGGATTCACAGCCAAATTCTACCAGAAGTACAAAGAGGAGCTGGTACCATTACTTCTGAAACTATTCCAATCAATAGAAAAAGAGGGAATCCTCCCTAATTCATTTTATGAGGCCAGCATCATCCTGATACTAAAGCCTGGCAGAAACACAACAAAAACAGGGAATTTTAGACCAATATTCCTGATGAACATCGATGCAAAAATCCTCAATAAAATACTGGCAAACTGAATCCAGCAGCACATCAAAAAGCTTATCCACCACAAACAAGTTGACTTCATCCCTGGGATGCAAGGCTGGTTCAACATATGCAAATCAATAAAGGTAATCCCTCATAGAAACAGAACCAAAGACAAAAACCATATGATTATCTCAATAGATGCAGAAAAGGCCTTCAATAAAAATTCAACAGCCCTTCATGCTAAAAACTCTCAATAAACTAGGTATAGATGGGACGTATCTCAAAATAATAAGAGCTATTTATGACAAACCCACAGCCAATATCATACTGAATGGGCAAAAACTGGAAGCATTCCCTTTGAAAACTGGCACAAGACAGGGATGCCCTCTTTCACCACTCCTATTCAACAGAGTTTTGGAAGTTCTGGCCAGGGCAATCAGGCAGGAGAAGGAAATAAAGGGTATTCAATTAGGAAAAGAGGAAGTCAAATTGTGTCTGTTTGCAGATGACATGATTGTATATTTAGAAAACCCAATCGTCTTGGCCCAAAATCTCCTTAAGCTGATAAGCAACTTCAGCAAAGTCTCAGTATACAAAATCAATGTGTAAAAATCACAGGCATTCCTATACACCAATAACAGACAAACAGAGAGCCAAATCATGAGTGAACTCCCATTCACAATTGCTTCAAAGAGAATAAAATACCTAGGAATCCAACTTACAAGGGATGTGAAGGATCTCTTCAAGGAGAACTACAAACCACTCCTCAATGAAATAAAAGAGGACACAAACAAATGGAAGAATATTCCATGGTCATGGATAGGAAGAATCAATATCATGAAAATGGCCATACTGCCCAAGGTAATTTATAGATTCAATGCCATCCCCATCAAGCTACCAATGACTTTCTTCACAGAATTGGATAAAACTACTTTAAAGTTCATATGGAATCAAAAAAGAGCCTCCATTGCCAAGACAATCCTGAGACAAAAGCTGGAGGCACCATGCCACCTGACTTCAAACTGTACTACAAGGCTACAGTAACCAAAACAGCATGGTACTGGTACCAAAACAGAGATATAGACCCATGGAACAGAACAGAGCCCTCAGAAATAATACCACACATCTACAACCATTTGATCTTTGAGAAACCTGACAAAAACAAGAAATGGGGAAACGATTCCCTATTTAATAAATGGTGCTGGGAAAACTGGCTAGCCATATATAGAAAGCTGAAACTGGATCCCTTCCTTACACCTTATACAACAATTAATTCAAGATGGATTAAAGACTTAAATGTTAGACCTAAAACCATAAAAACCATAGAAGAAAACCTAGGCATTACCATTCAGGACATAGACATGGGCAAGGACTTCATGACTAAAACACCAAAAGCAATGGCAACAAAAGCCAAAATTGACAAATGGGATCTAACTAAACTAAGGAGCTTCTGCACAGCAAAAGAAACTACCATCAGAGTGAACAGGCAACCTACAGAAAGGGAGAAACTTTTTACAATCTATCCATCTGACAAAGGGCTAATATCCAGAATCTACAAAGAACTCAAACAAATTTACAAGAAAAAAAACAAACAACCCCATCAAAAAGAGGGCAAAGGATATGAACAGACACTTCTCAAAAGAAGACATTTATGCAGCCCACAGACACATGAAAAAATGCTCATCATCACTGGCCATCACAGAAATGCAAATCAAAACCACAATGAGATACCATCTCACACCAGTTAGAATGGCGATCATTAAAAAGTCAGGAAACAACAGGTGCTGGAGAGGATGTGGAGAAATAGGAACACTATTACACTGTTGGTGGGACTGTAGACTAGTTCAACCATTGTGGAAGACAGTGCGGCAATTCATCAAGGATCTAGAACTAGAAATACCATTTGACCCAGCCATCCCCTTACTGGGTATATACCCAAAGGATTATAAATCATGCTGCTGTAAAGACACATGCACACGTATGTTTACTGCAGTACTATTCACAATAGCAAAGACTTGGAACCAACCCAAATGTCCATCAATGATAGACTGGATGAAGAAAATGTGGCACATATACACCATGGAATACTACGCAGCCATAAAAACGGATGAGTTCATGTCCTTTGTAGGAACATGGATGAAACTGGAAACCATCATTCTGAGCAAACTATCACAAGGAGAAAAAACCAAACACTGCATGTTCTCACTCATAGGTGGGAATTGAACAATGAGAACTCTTGGACACAGGGTGGGGAACATCAACACCAGGGCTTGTTGTGGGGTGGGGTGCTAGGGGAGGGATAGCTTTAGGAGATATACCTAATGTAAATGACAAGTTAATGGGTGCAGCACACCAACATAGCACATGTATACATGTGTAACAAACTTGCACGTTCTGCACATGTACCCTAGAACTTAAAGTATAATTAAAAAGAAAAGAAAATGTGGCACATATACACCATGGAATACTATGCAGCCATAAAAAAGGATGAGGTCATGTCCTTTGTAGGGACATGGATGAAGCTGGAAACCATCATTCTCAGCAAACTATCACAGGGACAGAAAACCAAACACTGCATGTTCTCACTCATAGGTGAGAACTGAACAATGAGAACACTTGGACACAGGGTGGGAAACATCACACACCGGGGCCTGTCGCGGGGTTGGGGGGGTTAGGGATAGCATTAAGAAATATACCTAATGTAAATGACGAGTTAACGGGTGTAGCACACCAACATGACACACATATACATATGTAAAAAACCTGCACATTGTGCACATGTACCCTAGAACTTAAAGTATAATTAAAGAAAAAAAAAAAAGCTGTTGAATCAAGTTTGGCCTAAAACTGCCTGCTTATGCATTTTAAGTTCAGCCTAAATGCTTCTCTGTACATAGTGAACTATAACCTTGATGGAAGTATAAACAGACTGTAACCTACTCTTGTGCCAATCACCACTGGCCAATTAAAGGGGGCCAACTGTTCAAACTGTGTTCATATAATGCAAACGGCAAGCTGTAACCAAAACGACTGTTTCTGTACCTCACTTCCATTTTCTGTGCATCATTTTCCTGTTTCTGTTCATAAATCTTCTTCCACCATGTGGCTGTGCTGGAGTTTCTCTGAGCCTACTCTGGCTGAGGAGGCTGCTTGATTCACAAAGCGTTCTTTGCTCAATTAAACTCTGTTAAATTAAAACAAAACAAAACAAAACAAAAAAGCTGGGCACGGTGGCTCATGCCTGTAATCCCAGCACTTTAGTAGGCCAAGGCGGGCAGATCATGAGGTTGGGAGGTCGAGACCAGCCTGGCCAATATAGTGAAACCCCATCTCTACTAAAAATACAAAAATGAGCCAGGCGTGGTGGCACACACCTATAGTCCCAGCTACTCGGGAGGCTGAGGCAAAAGAATTGCTTGAACCCAGGAGGCGGAGGTTGCAGTGAGCCAAGATCATGCCACTGCACTCCAGCCTGGGCGACAGAGTCATGAGACTCTGTCTCAAAAACAAACAAACAAACAACAACAACAAAAAAAACCACCCAACTTAAATGAAAAATTCAATTTCAACAGAAAGGCTAGAAAATGAAAGCAGAATTCCCAGAAAAAAAGATTTTAAAAGGAATAGAAAATAGAACAGATAAGAATGTCCAAGTTCAAATAATAGAATTTCAGAAAGAAAAAAAAAAAGAAGATAAGAAATCCAACTATTTTCCCTAAAAGGCATGAATCTTCAAATATACAATGTCCATCAATACATGTACAATTATTATGTGTCAATTTAAAAAGACACTCATCAAGTACATAAAAGTAGAACTTCATCAAGAAACATCATAACATTTTGGATAATTAAACACCAAAAAAAGACAAAAAAGACTTCTAGAAAAAGGAAAATGAAAAATAAGGCTACTCCGTAATGATGACAAAATACATTTCAGCGTAAAAGTTATGCACAAAACTGAGACAGAAACCCATTCTGAATAAAGTAGGTGGGAAGGCTCAAAAACAGATGTCTTTAATTAAACTCCTGGACTTTGGTATTTTAACATGCTGAGAGAGGATTTAGTCAATTAGAAAAAAACATGTAGATGGCTTAGCACTGCAGTGACAGCTAAGTACATTGAAAATTGTGGCAACAAACAAAAAAAAAAGATTAACTCCAGAGAAGGCAAAAATTGTGAAAGAATAGAAAAGTAACAAAAGAATACCACATGGCTCAGCTGTGAAAAGTATTCACAATAATGTGAATACAGTAAAACATTAAATAAGTCGATTGCACAACAGTATTGCACCGATGGAGAATGAAGGAACTAGGTACCTATATGTATTTGTATGTTTGGTGGGGAAAGCAGGCAAGAGAGATAAATTGTTGTAATGTAAGTCAATGAACAATTGACAATTTAGCCTTAAGCTAAAAGAAATTATATGCACATTACTTGATAATATAAACACTAAAGAAAACATCAAAAATAGCTGAAAGTAGTTGTCTCTAGAGAGCAAGAAAGGAACTTCTACTTTTTATAATAAACCTTTATGTTTCCTGTATGCATACATAACTCAATGAACAATAAATCAAGTTTTAAATGGACAAATGATATGGAAAGGAACACTACTATCAAGGAAATGGAAATAGCCAATAACCCTATTGCCACAGGAGCAATGAGATGCTCAAACTCGGTGAGATGACACATGAAATATGAATCAAATAAGTAAATATAAATCAAAACAAGATCTTTCATTCATTAGGTTGCCAAAACATTTACAAACTGATTATGCAGTCCTGACAAGAATATAAAAAGGAGGGGATACCTCGTACTTCCCATAGACTGCCGGCAAGAAGGTAAAATTCAACTATTTTGAAAAGTAATCTGGCAGGATCTACAAGATATAAAATGTACAGGCCCTCTGACCCAGCATATCACTTTCAGGACTATCTTACTAAAATTAAAAAGACTAGCAATATCAAGCATTTGATAACCCATAAAATCTTTATTTTTCTTATTAATTAATCTAATGAGGCCGGGTGAGGTGGCTGACACCTGTAATCCCAGCACTTGGGGAAGCCAAGGCAGGCAGATCGCTTGAGCTCAGGAGTTCAAGACCAGTCTGGGAAACGTGGTGAAACCGTGTCTCTGCTAAAAAAATTAACCGGGCAAGGTGGTGCACACCTATAGGTCCCAGCTACTTGGGAGACTGAAGCACGAGAATCACTTGAGCCTGGGAGGCAGACATTGCAGTGAGCCGAGTTCATGCCACAGCACTCCAGCCTGGGCAACAGAGTGAGACCTTGTCTCAAAAAAAAAAAAAAACAAACGACAATAACAAAAAAAAATCTAACGGACAAGTTTATTCAAAGTAATTATTGCAAAAAAGTATTTGGTGATTATAGTTTATGAAAAAGTAAATGAGTAACAGAAACGATATAAGGGACAGAAGGGAGGAAATGACTTCTTATAAGGTCATTGCGCTAGATGTTAAGTGATACAGTGTTATTTGAAAGAGGACTAAATACAACTAAAACAATATAATTAGCAATTACAACTAATTCTGTTGTAAATGTATATTACAAACTTAATAGCAACCATTAAAAAGAGTGACAAAAAAGTATAATTGATATACTAAGAGAGGAGATAAAATGAAATCACATAGAATGCTCAATCAAAGCCAGATAAGGCAAAAAGAGTAGAACACACAAAAAAAGGGCAAAAAATACAGTAAATATTAACCTAATTATATCAATAATTAATTGTTAATGTCATAAATACATCAATAAAAGACTATCAAAGTAGATTAAAAGTCAAGACCTAACTACATGTTGTCTATAAAAATCCCACTTTACACTTTACACATAAAGACGAAGATAAATTAAAAGGAAAAGGATGGAGGAAAGACATACCATGCTAACTATAATCAAAAGAAAGCTGGAGTAGCTGTATTAGTTTCAGACAAAGCAGACTGCAAAGCAAGGAAAATTATCAAGGGTATCAAGAGTAAAAAGGAACATTAAATAACAATAAAGGGGTCAATTTTCCAAGAAGACATAACAATCCTTAATGTGTATGCACCTAACAACAAAGCATCAAAATACTTAAATGAAAAACTGATAGAACTGCAGGGAGAAATAGATGAATTCACTAATATAGCTGGAGCTTTCAACATACCTCTATCAGTAATTGACAGATTCAGCAGGATGTCAGTAAGGACAAAGTTGAACCAAACAGTACCATCAATCAGCTGAATATAATTGACATCCAACAATAGTAGAATATATATTATATAAGCTTACAGAGATAATTCACTAAGATGTCATTTTCTGGGCCATAAAACATAAAATAAACTTTAAAAACTAGAAATTATATAAAGTGTGCTGTCAGATCTGTAAAAACACAAGGGTTGGGAGCAGTGGCTCATGCCTATAATCCCAGTACTTTGGGGGCCAAGGCAGGTGAATCACTTGAGGTCAGGAGTTCCAGACCAGCCTGGCCAGCATGGTGAAAGCCCATCTCCAACAAAAATACAAAAATTAGCCAGGCATGGTGGTATGCACCTGTAGTCCCAGCTACTTGGGAGGTTGAGGCACTAGAATCACTTGAACCCAGAAGGTGGAGTTTGCAGTGAGCCAAGATTGTGCTATTGTACTCCAGCCTGGGCGACAGAGCAAGACTCCATCTCAAAAAAAAAAAAAAAAAACCCACAAGGGTCAAAGAAATCTCAAGAGAAAATAAAAATATTTTGAACTAAATGAAAAATGAAGATACAACTTATCAAAACTATGAGATGTAGGAAAGATGTGGTTTAGAGGGAAATTTATAGCATTAAGTACAAATATAAAAGTACAAATATTATAAAAAAAGAAAAGAGCTAAAACGAATCATCTAAGCTTCCACCATAGAAAACTAGGAAGAGAAAATTAAATCCAAAGTAAGAAGAAATAAAAATTAGAAGAGAAATCAATAAAATTAAAAACATGAAATCAATAGAGAAAAATCAACAAAACCAGAAGTTAGTTTTTTGAAAAGAACAGTAAAATTTATAAGCCTCTAGTCAGGTTAACTAAGAAAAAAAAAAAGAGAAGACACAAATTACTAACATCAGAAGTGAAAGAGGGGCCATCACTACTCATTTCAATGATATTAACAGGATAAGGAAATATTATGAACAATTCTGTGCCCACAGATTTGATAATTTAGATAAATTCACCAATTCCTTGAAAGACATATTTTGCCAACATTCACATAAGAGCAAGTAGACAATCTGAATAGGCCTCTGCTTATTAAATAAATTGAATGAATAACTAATAACCTTCCAAAATAGAAAACACCAGGCTAAAATTGGTTTGCTGGTGAATTTTATAAAATATTTTATGAAGAAATTAAACCAATTCTGTGTCATATCCTCCAGAAGATAGAAAGAATAACTTCTCATTTACTATAAGGTCACCATTCCAATAATACCAAAACCAGCCAAAGATTACATATTCTACAGACTGATATATCTCATGAACATAGAGGCAAAAATCCTCAATAAATATTAGCAAATGAAAGCCAACAAAGTGTAAGAATGATTTATATATCATGAACAAGTGGGATTTATTTCAGGTATGTAAAACTGGCTCAACATTTGAACATCAATTAATGTAATATCAACAAGCTAAATAAGAAAAAGAGCATTTATTGCAGTGTTATTTATGGAGAGAAAATTCCTAGATACAATCTGATGTTCAATAAGAGGGAAATGTTTGAATAAATTGTGGTACAGCTATACACAAAAGTGTAATGCAGACATTAAAAATCATGTTTCATTCTGTATTCACCTAAGAAAATTCTCATAGTTATAAAATAAATCAAGCTGCAGGGTAATGTATAAAATATAATACCATGTTTGTAAAGAGAAGATAAAATATGACCGTTTATATGTAGGTTTGTCTGATTATAAGCACAGAGAAAGTCTAGAAGTGGAGATAGAGCTCCCTCTCCCCTCTCCCCTCTCCCCTCTCCCCTCCCCCCTCTCCCCTCCCCCCTCTCCCCTCTCCCCTCTCCCCTCTCCCCTCTTTCCACGGTCTCCCTCTGATGCCGAGCCGAAGCTGGACGGTACTGCTGCCATCTCAGCTCACTGCAACCTCCCTGCCCGATTCTCCTGCCTCAGCCTGCCGAGTGCCTGCGATTGCAGGCGTGCGCCGCCACGCCTGACTGGTTTTTGTATTTTTTTGGTGGAGACGGGGTTTCGATGTGTCGGCTGGGCTGGTCTCCAGCTCCTAACCGCGAGTGATCCGCCAGCCTCGGCCTCCCGAGGTGCCGGGATTGCAGACGGAGTCTCGTTAACTCAGTGCTCAATGGCGCCCAGGCTGGAGTGCAGTGGCGTGATCTCGGCTGGCTACAACCACCTCCCAGCCGCCTGCCTTGGCCTCCCTAAGTGCCGAGATTGCAGCCTCTGCCTGGCAGCCACCCCGTCTGGGAAGTGAGGAGCGTCTCCGCCTGACTGCCCATCGTCTGGGATGTGAGGAGCCCCTCTGCCTGGCTGCCCAGTCTGGAAAGTGAGGAGCGTCTCTGCCCAGCCGCCATCCCATCTAGGAAGTGAGGAGCGCCTCTTCCCGGCCGCCATCACATCTGGGAAGTGAGGAGCGTCTCTGCCCGGCCGCCCATCGTCTGAGATGTGGGGAGCACCTCTGCCCTGCCGCCCCGTCCGGGATGTGAGGAGTGTCTCTGCCCGGCCGCCCTGTCTGAGAAGTGAGGAGACCCTCTGCCTGGCAACCGCCCCGTCTGAGAAGTGAGGAGCCCCTCCGCCCGGCAGCCACCCCGTCTGAGAAGTGAGGAGCGTCCTCCCTCCTCGTCTGGGAGGGAGGTGGGGGGGTCAGCCCCCCACCCGGCCAGCCGCCCCGTCCGGGAGGTGAGGGGCACCTCTGCCCGGCCGCCCCTACCGGGAAGTGAGGAGCCCCTCTGCCCGGCCAGCCGCCTCGTCCGGGAGGGAGGTGGGGGGGTCAGCCCCCCGCCCGGCCAGCCGCCCCATCCGGGAGGGAGGTGGGGGGGTCAGGCCCCCGCCCGGCCAGCCGCCCCGTCCGGGAGGGAGGTGGGGGGATCAGCCCCCCGCCTGGCCAGCCGCCCCGTCCGGGAGGGAGGTGGGGGGATCAGCCCCCTGCCCGGCCAGCGGCCCTGTCCAGGAGGTGGGGGGGGGCGCCTCTGCCCGGCCGCCCCTACTGGGAAGTGAGGAGCCCCTCTGCCCGGCCAGCCGCTCTGTCTGGGAGGGAGGTGGGGGGGTCAGCCCCCGGCCCGGCCAGCCGCCCCGTCCGGGAGGGAGGTGGGGGGGTTACCCCCTGCCTGGCCAGCCGCCCCATCCGGGAGGTGAGGGGCGCCTCTGCCCGGCCGCCCCTTCTGGGAAGTGAGGAGCCCCTCTGCCCGGCCAGCCGCTCTGTCTGGGAGGGAGGTGGGGGGGTCAGCCCCCGGCCCGGCCAGCCGCCCCATCCGGGAGGGAGGTGGGGGGGTTAGCCCCCCGCCTGGCCAGCCACCCCATCCGGGAGGTGAGGGGCGCCTCTGCCCGGCCGCCCCTTCTGGGAAGTGAGGAGCCCCTCTGCCCGGCCAGCCGCCCCGTCCGGGAGGGAGGTGGGGGGGTCAGCCCCCCGCCCGGCCAGCCGCCCCGTCCGGGAGGGAGGTGGGGGGGTCAGCCCCCCGCCCGGCCAGCCGCCCCGTCCGGGAGGGAGGTGGGGGGGTCAGCCCCCCGCCCGGCCAGCCGCCCCGTCCGGGAGGGAGGTGGGGGGGTCAGCCCCCCGCCCGGCCAGCCGCCCCGTCCGGGAGGGAGGTGGGGGGTCAGCCCCCCGCCCGGCCAGCCGCCCCTTCCGGGAGGGAGGTGGGGGGATCAGCCCCCCGCCCGGCCAGCCGCCCTGTCCGGGAGGTGAGGGGCGCCTCTGCCCGGCCGCCCCTACCGGGAAGTGAGGAGCCCCTCTGCCCGGCCAGCCGCCCCCTCCGGGAGGGAGGTGGGGGGGTCAGCCCCCCACCGGGCCAGCCGCCCCGTCGGGGAAGTGAGGGGCGCCTCTGCCCGGCCGCCCCTACTGGGAAGTGAGGAGCCCCTCTGCCCGGCCAGCCGCCCTGTCCGGGAGGGAGGTGGGGGGTCAGCCCCCCGCCCGGCCAGCCGCCCCGTCCGGGAGGGAGGTGGGGGGGGTCAGCCCCCCGCCCGGCCAGCCGCCCCGTCCGGGAGGTGAGGGGCGCTTCTGCCCGGCCGCCCCTACTGGGAAGTGAGGAGCTCCTCTGCCCGGCCACCACCCCATCTGGGAGGTGTACTCAACAGCTCATTGAGAACGGGCCATGAAGACAATGGCGGTTTTGTGGAATAGAAAGGGGGGAAAGGTGGGGAAAAGATTGAGAAATCGGATGGTTGCTGTGTCTGTGTAGAAAGAGGTAGACATGGGAGACTTTTCATTTTGTTCTGTACTAAGAAAAATTCTTCTGCCTTGGGATCCTGTTGATCTGTGACCTTACCCCCAACCCTGTGCTCTCTGAAACATGTGCTGTATCCACTCAGGGTTGAATGGATTAAGGGCGGTGCAAGATGTGCTTTGTTAAACAGATGCTTGAAGGCAGCATGTTCGTTAAGAGTCATCACCACTCCTTAATCTCAAGTACCCAGGGACACAAACACTGTGGAAGGCCGCAGGGTCCTCTGCCTAGGAAAACCAGAGAACTTTGTTCACTTGTTTATCTGCTGACCTTCCCTCCACTATTGTCCTGTGACCCTGCCAAATCCCCCTCTGCGAGAAACACCCAAGAATGATCAATAAAAAAGAAAAAAAATAAAAACTCTAATCCCCAAATTCTCAGGGAGACTATTTTGAGTAATAATAAAACTCTAGTCTCCCATACAGCTGGCCCTGCATGAATTACTCTTTCTCTATTGCAATTCCCCTGTCTTGATAAATTGGCCTTGTCTAGGCAGCAGGCAACATGAACCTGTTGGGTGGTTACATTGCGGTTATCTTTGAAACATAAATCATAAATTAAATTATAACATGCTTCTGATTCAAAATCTCAAAAAAAAAAAAAAAAAGAAAGTCTAGAAGTGTAAACACAAAAATATTACCATTGGTTAAGTGAGAAAATAGGAACTAGAGGAGGAAGAAAAAATAGCTAGCTTCTTTGCACAACTTTGGTTTGACTTAATCGTGTGACAAAAGTCTGTAAGTGAAAATACAAGGGAGCAGATAATGGGGGAGTAAGGAAACCCATCGAGAGTGAACTCTCCTATTCTTATTTTGAAATTACAGACGTCAAGTTCTACTCTGCCTGCATAGTCCATAATCCTGCTTACTCCAGCTTTTTTAGATCATTTAATATATTATTAGCGGCTTGTCAGAAAACCAAACTATAACTGGAATAATTATCCGGATTTAAAATAGCACATACCTTTCTTCAGAAGAGTTCATATTTGCTCCATAAAGGAGTAAAATAAGCCCTTCTTCTTCAGATGCAATTCTTGCCAAAATACCAGCTATATGAATTAAAGCTGTCTCAGAGCAATTTGGAGATGCCTGTACATTAAAAAGAAAACAAGACAAATCACATAATTTTATGACATGCTAACGTATCACAGACTAAAATCCGAGGATTGTAAGTAGTCTTATAAAGTTATATTACAACAAAAAACAAGCTTAATGATTTGTTTGGCTGTGAAATAATATGCCTGAAAAAAATGTGTTATTAGATTATATTCTTTCACCAGCCCAACTGATGAAGCAAATAAATACAGATTTTTTTTCACCCAAACTATTGAGAATTGCTGCTCTTGTTACAGTTTTTTATATAATTCTGGTTGGCAAATGTAGTAGCTCTTGTATTTCCACTTTGCCCTTTATTTCTCACCCACTGGGCTCCTGAGTATCCAATATAATTACACTATATATGGTATCTAACACACTGCCATCCCTTCTAAGGGTGTCATCCTCTTACATACATGTTTGCATCATGAATGTACATCCAACTAGGGATAGCCAATTCATGGGCTGGTCAATAGGCAATAATGTCACCTAATAAGAAAACAAAGACTGAACTAACCATATTTGCTCACTTTTGCTTTCAAATGGAAGTACTAAAATACCTTTGCCAATATATTACAAAGCAGCACAAAGCACATACTGAAAACCAGAGAGCCATGTTAATGCTAGAGTGTATCGACAGTATTATAATTCCTGCTCTTTGTGGGGTCTGCTTATTTACCTGTACCTGCATGGATGCCAACACACATATTATCTATAATACATTTGAAAACGTAAATGTTGCAACCAACACATTCTAATAAATTTAGTGGGCTAGCCTAACTAATGATTAGTCAGGTATACTCACCTAAAGAAGTCCTAATTATTACTAATCATACTGTTTAGCATGAATAGCACTATTCATACTACTTAGCACAAAAAGTATATCACTTTTCATATTAAATATCTTTCTTAAAACAACTTCTCTCCTTAGAATACATTCCTTCTCTCACATGAGACTATATATATTCTCTCATGTCTATATAGATATAAACACAGTATTTTAAAACTTTCTATTCCTCATTTTAAATATTTTTTGTTTAAAGGTCTGCCTTGCCTATTACAGTAGGCTTCTTACAGACAATAAACACGTATTATTCACTTCTATATTTGCAGTACCCAGCAGAGAGCTAATGATATAGTAGAGGTTCAATGGTTGATGCTGGATGTCTTAAATTAGATACTGAGTGTCCACTATGTGCCAGAGGGCTACTGTCAAGAATAAATAATTCAAGCATAATGTAAGTACAACTGCAGAATTACATAACATGGGAACACAGAGAAAAAACCCACCTAACTTTGCAAAGGAGAACTGGGAGGAAATTTCAAAGATAAACTCTAGTCTAAAGGGGAATTTTTCATATGGACCAAGTGTAAAATTTTCTAGGGTGAAGAAAAACCGTACAAACACAAGGAGATACAATAACCTTATTTAGAAAGTGCAAAGTATCTATTATAACTGGACTATATAAGAAAGAAAGTAATTAGGGGACAGAAAACTTGGCATTTGCCAAGTTAACCTAGCAAGCAACAAGCAGAAAAGTATGTGGCAGACCATTGATGGGTGAACATAAGAGGAAGATGAAAACAGTAAAAACACCTCAAAATAGATACGAAAAAGCAAAAGCTTTTAACCTATTGATAAGCCTTAAAAATCACTGCCCAGAAGCTTAAGTCATACAAGTAGAGGGAGGTACTGAACAGACACCCAAACTAGTAACAATAGCAACTCTGCCACTTGTTAAATGTCTGACCTAGAGCAAGTCACTTATTTCAGCCTCAGTTGTGATTATTAAATTATATAATGTAAGGGAATATATTGTGCAAACTGTAAAGAGACATACATCTGTTCAAATTGGAATTCTATATAAGTGTTCTCTCTAAAGTAGTTCTTCTTAATATAAAACAGAGTTGGTTACTAAGGAAAATAATCACATTTCCAAAACCTATAACAATGCCATAAAGCAAATAACAAAACATTTATGAGATTTATTAGATTTGCAAAACAAATAACTTCTTAATAGAATAACTTTTCTAAATTATTTGCATCAGCAGATCTAGTCCAATTAAAAAAAAAACTTAGATATTCTATGTTCTTTCCCTCTGCATATCATAATAAATCAATCAACTGCATAAGCTATAATTTAATAATAAAAATATATATCAACACAAAATACATTCATATATGGAAGGACAGCATAATAAAATATTTCAAATTTAGAAATAAAGTCCCACTGAGTATCCACTAATACCCAGGTAAGAGACTCTTTTTCTCCTTAGTAAATAATACCAACCTCATTTCCTTTCATTAAATTGTGAATAGGCTGAAGAAGTGTCTCTATTACAATGTTGTTATATAAGCATTCCACTGCACATTCTTTTTGATCACAGAGTATCCATAGAACTTCAGTCACCATACTTGCAGGAGAGTAATTCTCTAATAAACAATAAATATTTTTTAATACCAAAACATTAAATACTTAGAACTATTTTATGTTAGCTGTTGTTGTTCCAAAAAGTTCAACATCAAAGTTAATTCAGTACTTCAAAAGTCATACAACTCAATATCCAAAGGAAGATGTACTACCAAATTATAACCTGACTTAGGGGAATCTCAATTGGCTTAAAATAAAAAGTAAGCAAATGACAACAAACATGAATGCCAAAAGACGAGAATACAAAATTATTTACTGTCCGACATTAAATTACTGCTTAATATTAAAGATTTGGTCTGAAGCAAATGTACAGCTTTTTTCCTTCTAGAAAACATGTTTTTCTCCCTAGAATACACTTTTACCATACTCATATTTATTTTTTCTTAAATAATATATTCAAGTATTGAGCCTACAAGAAAATTACATTCAAACAAGAAAATGGGAAAAAGGTGGCAGAAGAGAATGGAAATTTCATAAACTTTTATAGACACTAGTATACTTCTTGTATTACCATAAAGCCAGTGAAAACAAAGATCATTTTTTAGATTTTCTTTCAAAATACAGTATATACAGGAAAACACAATACACAAAAGTTTAACATGGTTGGAATCATCACTGAATTAAATGATTTTCAGTTTCATAAATTGACAAATTTTCAGCTATATAATCTAATATCCTCAAAACAATAGTTTTTAATGTAAGATTGTCCTAGTAAGATACAACACTTTAGTATTTAGACACTGTATGTCTACGCATTATTGGTGTGTTTTATTATTAAGTGTTTTATTTTGGAAACTATTCTAAGATGAAAGTTCTTAACTTATGTTACAATATTCCATAGTCAATAAACACGCTGACTTCAGGTCAATATCTGACAAAAAGAAAATGGAAAAGGAAAGTTCAGTGATTTTTGAACCAGCTCCAAGTGAGAAACCCTGTTTACAAGGACAGATATTATTGATGAGCATATGGTCATTCTTTCACTCATCCAATCATCTTCTATTTATTAAGTGCCTAATACATACCAGACACTGTACTAGGAACTAACTATGAACAGAAAAGTAAATAAGACAAAAACAGTCCACATCATGGTAAACCAATATATAAACAAGTATTTAGAACAAAGAAAGATGATTTTAATCATAAAAGATGTCTATGCTGTAAGAGTATATAGTCAGAAGACCTAAGCTAGTTCTTTATACATGTAAATGCTGTAAAGACAGAAAAAAGTCTGAGAACCACTGTGAAGATCAATAGGCTAATATAATTGCTTGGATAAAACCTATTAGTTTCATATTTTTCTAAATAGATTCAGAAGGTACATGTGTCAGCTTGTTACATGGATATACT
Organism: Pan troglodytes; assembly: GCF_028858775.2. Lineage (NCBI taxonomy): Eukaryota > Metazoa > Chordata > Mammalia > Primates > Hominidae > Pan > Pan troglodytes. The sequence continues at coordinate 133,170,063 of NC_072403.2, forward strand.
GAATAATGGTGAGATTTGGGCTTCTGGTGTACCCATCACCTGAACAGTGAACACTGTACTGAATAATAACCTACCAGTTGATAGATATGTTATAGCACTAATATACATCCCAAACCATTTTTTTCTTTGATTCACTTGAGTTCGTCTCAGAATTTGTGTCAGCAATTCTAGGGTTATTTCCTAGTTTTAGAACACCGTATGTCTATGCACACTGGTGTGTTTTATTATTAAGTGTTTTACTTTGGAAACTATTCTTGATACTCAAAGGAAAAATATGTTATTTTTTAAATGTTAATATTTTAGAACATTTTTAAAAGCTAGTCAACAGCCATAAAACTAAAAGGCATTTTTCTGAAAAACATGAACAGTTTTTTCTTTATTCTTCAATAAAAGAAGACCCTGAAAAGACTGAAGTTTTGGATGTAAGCCAAAACAAGTGAGTTGATCAAAACATTTTAGAAAGTATAAAGAATGGAAAATAACAGGAAAAAAAAATCACATTATGACCTATCATCAAATATCCCCCAGTATCATGTCTTGAGAACATTTTGATCTTAATAAAGAACATCATTAAAATTCTCAGTGATACTGATTCTAAATAAAAAGAGTAGTAGAGTGGAAACATCTTAAAACATCAGTGAACAAAATTAAATTTCATGGCTTACTTCAGGACCAATGTAATTTCTCTTAATACTGTATCTTAATGAAACCTACTTACCAAAGTAGGTCAGGCACTCAAAACATCTAGACAATAGAATACTTAAATATTTTTAGATGTTTTATATTTCTCTATTTAAAATAGAAACAGAATTACCTGAATGGGCAGCTGATGTCATCTTTGGACAACTTGGTGAGTAATAGATAAGTTGGGTAAAAAGAACAAGCAGATCTATGAGGGATACCAAACCTTTAAAAAGAAAATACAGAGAAAATTAATTTCTAGCATATTCTTTCAACTTAGAGAAATTTAACTGAGCTTTCATCCATCTATATAGTTGAGTTTTTGTACAGACTACGAGGCAATCAGGAGGAAGGGAGCTATAATCTCAGATAGAAGACTCCATAACAAATTACATACAAATTAAAACACGGCAAGGCAAGCAATGCTGTAGGTGCTATGTAAAGGTACAGTTTTACCACTTTTTTTGAACCAATCACTTAAGATAAACCTATGCTAGGAAGATGTATGAATCTGATTAAGGCTATTTGAGTTTATTCAATTAGGAGTAGTAAAATTCAGCTTACCAAGTTGGTCCAGCTGACTTATCTACACAAAACTGTAGAACAGGGCTTAGCAAACTTTCTCTTTAAAGGACTCCAGAGTAAATATTTTAGATTTTGTGCCAAATGGTCTCTGTCACAAATACTCAAGTCTGCCATGGTAGCACTAAGTATATGTAGATGATATGCAAATGAATGAGTATGGCTATTTTCCAATAAAACTTTGTGTGCACTAAAATTTAATGTATATTTCTCACATATCACAAAACCCCCTTTTCTGAACAATTTAAAAAGATAAAAACCATTCTTAGCTCACAACTGTACAAACAAGATAGTGGACCAAATGTGGCCCATAGACAAAATTTATCAACTCTTGCTATAGAGGCTTACATTAAAAGAGTCTGGTGAAATCACATGTGAAACTTAAAGGTGAAAGTTGACCTATGCTAATATAGTAGAATAAACCACTACAAACTCAATTTTCAGGTGGTCTATAACATCTGGTAGGCCAAAATGTAGATGTTAAAAGTCAATATAAAATGATAAATAAATTATAGATGATAGACATATAAATGTAAGCTGAATACTGCATCAACATCACAAGTATACATTAGTATATTTCTGTAAAGTTCAACAGTATCCTATAAAATAATAGCTCTTTTATTAAAAGTCAATTATCTACTGAGTGCTCATTATGCATAGAATTATGTGGCACTACCATGGGAACTACAAGAGATGTATATAAGGCAATGTCTTTTCTCAAGGAGCTCACAATCAATGAGAAGAAAAGATTTAGAGAAATAAAAAAGCTACAAAACAGTATAAAAGAGTATTCAAAATAAATATACTGTGTAACGGGGTCAGCAAACTATAGCCATTGTGGGCTGATTTCATAAGGCTCACAAGATAAGAATGGATTTCACATTTTTTAAATGTGTCAGAGGTCCGCAAAACCATGCCCAGATTCAATGATTCACTAAGAAGACTCAGAGGATTCAACATATAACTGTATTCACAGCTATGATTTATTATAACAAAAGGATACAAAGCAAAATCAAAGGGCAAAAGTGCATGGGTTGAAGTCCAGAGCTAACCAGTATAAACTTCTAAGTGTCCTCTCCTGGTTGAGTCATACAGAATACATTTAATTATTTCAGCAGCAAGTTATGACAACACATGTGAAATGTCATCTACCAGGAAAATTCATTAGAGACCCAGTCCCTTAGGTTTTTGGGGGATCTAAGCATGTAACCACACTCTACCTAGCACATGCCAAAATTTTAAACTCCCAAAAGAAAACCAGGTACAAGGGGTGGAGCCAAGATGGACAAATAGGAACAGCTCCAGTCTACAGCTCCCAGCGTGAGCGACGCAGAAGACGGGTGATTTCTGCATCTCCAACTGAGCCTTGAAGAGAGTAGTGGTTCTCCCAGCAAGCAGCTGGACATCTGAGAACTGACAGACTGCCTCCTCAAGTGGGTCCCTGACCCCTGAGTAGCCTAACTGGGAGGCACCCCCCCAGTAGGGGCAGACTGACACCTCACACAGCCAGGTACTCCTCTGAGACAAAACGTCCAAAGGAACAATCAGGCAGCAACATCTGCTGTTCACCAATATCTGCTGTTCTGCAGCCTCTGCTGCTGATACCCAGGCAAACAGGGTCTGGAGTGGACCTCCAGCAAACTACAACAGACCTGCAGCTGAGGGTCCTGACTGTTAAAAGGAAAACTAACAAACAGAAAGGACATCCACACCTAAACCCCATCTGTACGTCACCGTCATCAAAGACCAAAGGTAGAGAAAACCACAAAGATGGGGAAAAAACAGAAGAGAAAAACTGGAAACTCTAAAAATCAGAGCGCCTCTCCTCCTCCAAAGGAACGCAGCTCCTAACCAGCAACGGAACAAAGCTGGATGGAGAATGACTTTGACGAGTTGAGAGAGGAAGGCTTCAGAAGATCAAACTACTCCAAACTAAAGGAGGAAGTTCGAACCCATGGCAAAGAAACTGAAAACCTTGAAAAAAAATTGGATAAATGGCTAACTAGAATAACCAATGCAGAGAAGTTCTTAAAGGACCTGATGGAGCTGAAAACCAACGCACGAGAACTACGTGACGAATGCACAAGCCTCAGTAGCCGATTTGATCAACTGGAAGAAACAGTATCAGTGATGGAAGATGAAATGAATGAAATGAAGCGAGAAGAGAAGTTTAGAGAAAAAAGAATAAAAAGAAACGAACAAAGTCTCCAAGAAATATGGGACTATATGAAAAGACCAAATCTACGTCTGATTGGTATACCTGAAAGTGATGGGGAGAATGGAACCAAGTTGGAAAACACTCTACAGGATATTATCCAGCAGAACCTCCCCAATCTAGCAAGGCAGGCCAACATTCAAATTCAGGAAATACAGAAAACGCCACAAAGATACTCCTCGAAAAGAGCAACTCCAAGACACATAATTGTCAGATTCACCAAAGTTCAAATGAAGGAAAAAATGTAAAGGGCAGCCAGAGAGAAAGGTCGGGTTACCCACAAAGGGAAGCCCATCAGACTAACAGTTGATCTCTCAGCAGAAACTCTACAAGCCAGAAGAAAGTGGGGGCCAATATTCAACATTCTTAAAGAAAATAATTTTCAACACAGAATTTCATATCCAGCCAAACTAAGCTTCAAAAGTGAAGGAGAAATAAAATTCTTTACAAACAAGCAAATGCTGAGAGATTTTGTCACCACCAGGCCTGCCCTAAAAGAGCTCCTGAAGGAAGCACTAAACATGGAAAGGAACAACCGGTACCAGCCACTGCAAAAACATGCCAAATTGTAGAGACCATCAAGGCTAGGAAGAAACTGCATCAACTAACAAGCAAAATAACCAGCTAACATCATAATGACAGGATCAAATTCACACATAACAATATTAACCTTAAATGTAAATGGGCTAAATGCTCCAATTAAAAGACATGGACTAGCAAATTAGATAAAGAGTCAAGGCCCATCAGTGTGCTGTATTCAGGAAACCCATCTAACGTACAGAGAAACACATAGGCTGAAAATAAAGGGATGAAGGAAGATCTACCAAGCAAATGGAAAACAAAAAAAGGCAGGGGTTGCAATCCTAGTCTCTAATAAAACAGACTTTAAACCAACAAAGATCAGAAGAGACAAAGAAGGCCATTAAATAATGGTAAAGGGATCAATTCAACAAGAAGAGCTAACTATCCTAAATATATATGCACCCAATACAGGAGCACCCAGATTCATAAAGAAAGTCCTTAGAGACCTACAAAGAGACTTACACTCCCACACAATAATAATGGGAGACTTTAACACCCCACTGTCAACATTAGATGGATCAACAAGACGGAAAGTTAACAAGGATATCCAGGAATTGAACTCAGCTCTGCACCAAGCAGACCTAATAGACATCTACAGAACTCTCCACCCCAAATCAACAGAACATACATTCTTCCCAACACCACACCACACTTATTCCAAATTGACCACATAGTTGGAAGTAAAGCACTCCTCAGCAAATGTAAAAGAACAGAAATTGTAACAAACTGGCTCTCAGACCACAGTGCAATCAAACTAGAACTCAGGATTAGGAAACTCACTCAAAACCGCTCATCTATATGGAAACTGAACAACCTGCTCCTGAATGACTACTGGGTACATAACGAAATGAAGGCAGAAACAAAGATGTTCTTTGAAACCAATGAGAACAAAGACACAACATACCAGAATCTCTGGGACACATTCAAAACAGGGTGTAGAGGGAAATTTATAGCACTAAATGCCCACAAGAGAAAGCAGGAAAGATCTAAAATTGACACCCTAACATCACAATTAAAAGAACTAGAGAAGCAAGAGCAAACACATTCAAAAGCTAGCAGAAGGCAAGAAATAACTAAGACCAGGGCAGAACTGAAGGAAATAAAGACACAAAAAACTCTTCAAAAAATCAATGAATCCAGGAGCTGGTTTTTTGAAAAGATCAACAAAATTGATAAAATGCTAGCAAGACTAATAAAGAAGAAAAGAGAAAAGAATCAAATAGACGCAATAAAAAATGATAAAGGGGATATCAACACCGATCCCACAGAAATACAAACTACCATCAGAGAATACTATAAACACCTCTACACAAATAAACTAGAAAATCTAGAAGAAATAGATAAATTCCTCAACACATACACCCTCCCAGGACTAAATCAGGAAGAAGTTGAATCTCTGAATAGACCAATAACAGGCTCTGAAATTCAGGCAATAATTAATAGCTTACCAACCAAAAAAAGTCCAGGACCAGATGGATTCACAGCTGAATTCTACCAGAGGTACAAGGAGGAGCTGGTACCATTCCTTCTAAAACTATTCCAATCAATAGAAAAAGAGGGAATCCTCTCTAACTCATTTTATGAGGCCAGCATCATCCTGATACCAAAGCCTGGCAGAGACACAACAAAAAAAGAGAATTTTAAACCAATATCCCTCATGAACATCGATGCAAAAATCCTCAATAAAATACTGGCAAACCAAATCCAGCAGCACATCAAAAAGCTTATCCACCACAATCAAGTGGGCTTCATCCCTGGGATGCAAGGCTGGTTCAACATACACAAATCAATAAACGTAATCCAGCATATAAACAGAACCAACGACAAAAACCATATGATTATCTCAATAGATGCAGAAAAAGCCTTTGACAAAATTCAACAGCCCTTCATGCTAAAAACTCTCAATAAATTAGGTATTGATGGGACGGATCTCAAAATAATAAGAGCTATCTATGACAAACCCACAGCCAATATCATACTGAATAGGCAAAAAACTGGAAGCATTCCTTTTCAAAACTGGCACAAGACAAGGATGCCCTCTCTCACCACTCCTATTCAACAATAGTGTTGGAAGTTCTGGCAAGGGCAATCAGGCAGGAGAAAGAAATAAAGGGTATTCAATTAGGAAAAGAGGAAGGCAAATTGTCCCTGTTTGCAGATGACATGATTGTATATCTAGAAAACCCCATCATCTCAGCCCAGAATCTCCTTAAGCTGATAGGCAACTTCAGCAAAGTCTCAGTATACAAAATCAATGTGCAAAAATCACAGGCATTCCTATACACCAATAACAGACAAACAGCCAAATCATGAGTGAACTCCCATTCACAATTGCTTCAAAGGGAATAAAATACCTAGGAATCCAACTTACGAGGGACGTGAAGGACCTCCTCAAGGAGAACTACAAACCACTGCTCAATGAAATAAAAGAAGATACAAACAAATGGAAGAACATTCCATGCTCATGGGTAGGAAGAATCAATATCGTGACAATGGCCATACTGCCCAAGGCAATTTATAGATTCAATCCCATCCCCATTAAGCTACCAATGACTTTCCTCACAGAATTGGAAAAAACTACTTTAAAGTTCATATGGAACCAAAAAAGAGCCCGCATTGCCAAGTCAATCCTAAGCCAAAAGAACAAAGTTGGAGGCATCAGGCTACCTGACTTCAAACTATACTACAAGGCTACAGTAACCAAAACAGCATGGTACTGGTACCAAAACAGAGATATAGACCAATGGAACAGAACAGAGCCCTCAGAAATAATGCCGCATATCTACAACCATCTGATCTTTGCCAAACCTGACAAAAACAAGAAATGGGGAAACGATTCCCTATTTAATAAATGGTGCTGGGAAAACTGGATAGACATATGTAGAAAGCTGAAACTGGATTCCTTCCTTACATCTTATACAAAAATTAATTCAAGGTGGATTAAAGACTTAAATATTAGACCTAAAACCATAAAAACCCTAAAAGAAAACCTACGCAATACCATTCAGGACATAGGCATGGGCAAGGACTTCATGTCTAAAACACCAAAAGCAATGGCAACAAAAGCCAAAATTAACAAATGGGATCTAATTAAGCTAAAGAGCTTCTGCACAGCAAAAGAAACTACCATCAGAGTCAATGGGCAACCTACCGAATGGGAGAAAAGTTTTGCAATCTATTCATCTGACAAAGGGCTAATATCCAGAATCCACAATGAACTCAAACAAATTTACAAGAAAAAAACAAACAACCCCATCAACAAGTGGGCAAAGGATATAAACAGACACTTCTCAAAAGAAGACATTTATGCAGCTAACAGACACATGAAAAAATGCTCATCATCACTGGCCATCAGAGAAACGCAAATCAAAACCACAATGAGATACCATCTCACACCAGTTAGAATGATGATCATTAAAATGTCAGGAAACAACAGGTGCTGGAGAGGATGTGGAGAAATAGGAACACTTTTACACTGTTGGTTGGACTGTAAACTAATTCAACCATTGTGGAATTCAGTGTGGCGATTCCTCAGGGATCGTGAACTAGAAATACCATTTGACCCAGCAGTCCCATTACTGGGTATATACCCAAAGGATTATAAATCATGCTGCTATAAAGACACATGCACACGTATGTTTATTGCGGCACTATTCACAATAGCAAAGACTTGGAACCAACTCAAATGTCCAACAATGATAGACTGGATTAAGAAAATGTGGCACATATACACCATGGAATACTATGCAGCCATAAAAAATGATGAGTTCATGTCCTTTGTAGGGACACAGATGAAGCTGGAAACCATCATTCTCTGCAAACTATCTCAAGGACAAAAAAACCAAACACCACATGTTCTCACTCATAGGTGGGAATTGAACAATGAGAACACATGGACACAGGAAGGGGAACATCACACACTGGGGCCTGTTGTGGGGTGGGGGGAGGGTGGATGGATAGCATTAGGAGATATACCTAATGTTAAATGACAAGTTAATGGGTACAGTATACCAACATGGCACATGTATACATATGTAACTAACCTGCACGTTGTGCACATGTACCCTAAAACTTAAAGTATAATAAAAAAAAAAAAAAGAAAGAAAACCAAGTACTCCACATAAATCACACTGTACAGTTTAGGCGGTGATCAGTGCACAGTTGAGGCACTCATCAGTTCTAGGAATAATAGGAAATCTAAGTTCCTAGGTCCCAGCCAAGGTCCAACCTTGCAAGCTGGCCTTTCTAAGGATAGTTGTTTCAGGCCTGCTACATTAATTCTTTTTTGTACACACACAGAGAGAATATACAAAAGCAGTATGTGGTCAAAACAGCCCAAAATATTTACTATGTGGTGCTTTACAAAAACAAAAACAAAAAAACAAAAAACAGTTTGCTGTTCCCTGCTATATACTATATTCTTAGTTATGATTTTTACTTCCCTTAAGAGTTTAAGTATATACTAACAGCATGTGCTGAAGTTTGATGGGGAAAAAGTAAATGAGACTTAGGGTAAAAATTATATGGTAATATACAAAATGACACAGGGCTTTGCAGTTTATAAAACAGTATTTGCAACCTCATTTCTCTGTAATCACAAAAATTCTGTAAGTTAAATATTACCAATTTCACTATTCAATTTTTACAGATAAAGAAATGGAAACAACAAAGGTTAAGTGATTTTCCCAAAAGATCACTGCTAGTTTATAATGGAATGAGAACTTAAACAAGGTCTTCTAGCTCTAAATCTATATCTGGATCCCTAAAGGCTGAAGGAATAATAATAAAAAAAAAAATACATGTAGAAAGAAGCACATACTGAAAACTAAAAGAAAACAAATACTTCGAAGTGTATAAGCTATCAATAGACTAAAAGGTATGTAGCTAAGTACCGTAGAAAGGAACATGCCAAATTTCCAAGTTTGAATACTCCATCATATATAAATCTTAGCATATCTCAACAAATTTATTTCTCCTAATTGTACTTACCTTTTTTATTCTTCAGCTTAATAGGAAATAGTTTTCTGCCTTGTTTATAGATCAATAATCTTCCTAAAAGGCACAGTGAGTGAAGGAAATAAATATATTGTAATTCTTGTCCTAAGTAGTAGAAAGTTTTCTGCTTGTTTCCTTAAAAGAGAAGCAAACACGAATATTTATTTAGTATCATTATATTTTACAGTACCTGTCTTCATTCCCTTCTAGACATTAAACAAGGCTACAGGCTAGAATGGAGACATTACTGGTCAATAATTTTTTAATTATTTGTTTTCCTTATTGTTTCCTAAGATCCTTTACAATAAATCCCCAGAGAAAAGCAATCATCTTAAAAAGCAGCCTCAGAAAAGAATAGTATACATATAGTGTCCATTCTAAAATAAATACCATAAGACTGCCAGAGTTATCTGCCACTGAAGAGGAACTTCAAAAGTAAGTTAAGGGCAGAAGAAAGTTAATAGAAAATGTTAGTTACTGTTTAATTCCACCAATTAAAAGCCAATATTACAAAAGATCATATTAACAAGCACGTCTAAGTGAAATTAGAATCTCTACGATATAGACATCTCCCAATATGTATTTGTCATTCACACATATATACACAGAAGATAACAGAATTAAGACACCAATCTAAAACAAAATATCTCTTCTTTGCAGGCTAAGAAAAGGAAATATTGATTAGGGCACATATGTATTTGCATACAAAGAAGCAAGACATTTAGAGAACTCACATCAGCAAAGTTCTATTTTTCTTAGTGAAAGAGTAAGCAAGGGCTCCTCCTCCTGAGAGAGAATTGGGCAGGAGCAAAGCAGAAGGTTCGATGAGACTGACAAGGGCTTGTAATAGCTGTTATGGAATGCTGAAGAAAGAACATCTAGGAGGATTCCAAAGCAACAGAGAGAGAGCAGCTGAAGCTAGAAAATATATATTTACTCTCAAGCCATGTCATATACTCTCTGCTCAATTTCTTGAGTACCAGAAAAGATAGAGAATTGAATTGACCTAAAGTTGGGCAACTGCAGGCAGAAAACTCTGAAAGAGAAATGAGCAAGAATTTTTTTTAAAACATGGCAAAAAAAAAAAAAATGTAATGAAGCACCCTGAGGTCTTTAGTAGATAGAGAAGAGAGCAAAACCATGAAGGACTAAGAAAGTAATGAGGGGAAAGGAGCTAAATATTACATTTTAATATCAAGAAATTAGAAAAATCTGTAAGTTTGTAAATGAGATAACATATGAACTTATATGTCCTTCTCCTTCTCTTGAAGAATAAATTATAACTTCTACATTTTCTCCTCCCCTACAAAACACTAGCTTTTGAAACCCATTAATTATTGGGCTATCACCATCTCCCTTGCTTTGAGTTAGATAAAGAAATTCACCTGAGAATGAAGAAAAGTATAAGATATCGTCATACTCTCAAAGGAGCTTACTATATGCTTAAGGAAACAACATAAAAACAACAGAACAATAAAAGCTATCAGGTTCACATGGCCAATTGTGTGATATAAGCAAGAGCAAGAAAAATTCAGAATAAGCAGGGAGGCCTTGAAATTTAAAATACAGTTTCTGCAGGGCGCGGTGGCTCATGCCTGTAATCCCAGTGCTTTGGGAGGCCGAGGTGGGTGGATCACAAGGTCAGGAGTTCAAGAGCAGCCTGGCCAGCACAGTGAAACCCCATCTCTACTAAAAATACAAAAACTTAGCCAGATGTGGTGGCAGGCACCTGTACTCCCAGCTACTTGGGAGGCTGAGGCAGGAGAGTCGCTTGAACCCAGGAGGCAGAGGTTGCAGTGAGCCCAGATCATGCCACTGCATTCCAGCCTGGGTGATACAGCGAAACTCTGTCTAAAAAAATAAATAAATAAAATACAGTTTCTTCTTTCATGATAAATAAGATATCTATTAGTGTAGGGAATTACAGATGGGGCAGTAGGAGTAAAAATAATGTTGTATAGGCATTGGAATGCAAAAAAAAGACTAAGAGAAGATTCATTTTAGTCAATAACTACAGAAGAGATTGTATCAAGAAATTGGGGCCAGATTACGAAGCATCCAAGACATTTTAGCTCAGACACAGAATAAGCAAAGAAGGATCACGGGGTGACACAGGGTGTTCAAAAATAAAAACAACATTTTATGGAAGTTTTTTTCCCATTAAAGTGCATATATGCCTGATTAGATGACTGATACATTATTGAAGGGGAAAGGATGGACTGTATATTGTTGTAATATAACAGATTAGGATATATGCCCTAGTATGAATCGAAGAACTGCATCTAATAAGAATCAGTATGGTTGTACATTAATTTCAAATGTAGATCTGTTATAAAAAATAATGATTATAGTGTATCTTATAAATGTGTAAAATATATTTTACAGCATCATTAGTAAAAGTGACCTAATTTACCATACTAACAATCATTAAAAAATAAAAGTTCCTACTAAACTGTATTTACTAATAAAATTTACCATTTTTAAAAGTATGTAATAGAGGAAATAATACTTACTGCAATGCTTTGAATGTCCCAAAGTTTCATCAGCTTTCCTAGTCTTACACAGTTCAAAGTACTCAACACACTGTTGAATGGCTGTAGTTACCTGATGAAATAATAAGTTATTAATTCCAGAACTTTGCAGCCCTCAAGTCCAAGAATTAAAAGAAATTAGTCAAAGCTGTAAAAATACTTTGGAGAAATATTTGAGAAAAATATTTAGTACAGTACCTTTCTAGCCCTTAAAGCTCAGCCTCCTCAATTACATTTTAACTATGGCATCACTCTGGTGAACACTGTGAAAATATTTGTGGACCAACAAATATGATAATGTTATAATGTTGGTGTCATTGGACAGAAATAAATATGTAATTTATATTTTATAGTGAAAAACGCAAAAACTCTGTGGCCATTGCCATAACTTTAGAAACTATCTTGTCCAGTTCCTTTGCCTTAGAATCTTTTCCTCCTACCCAGCTAGCAAAATATCAAGTGGATCAAGTCTTTATTTCCATCTCAAATACCAGAAATGTTAAAAACTGATAAAGAAAATTCTCATAATTCAAAGAAAAGAGTCACAATAAAAAATGATCTCCAACCCCTACTGTACTCAGTGATTCTCCTATTAGTCTCCATTCTAACTCCTCCTCTCGTTCTCCACAAGCAGAGACTTCAAACCTTCTCCCCTTTCCTCAGCACCTGCCTACCCATCGATGGCCTCTTATCCTAATTCCCAAAAAAAAAAAAAAAAAAAAAAAAGCCACCAGTGATATACGGTGTGATAATTATTAAATCTGGTAACAAGGCAGTTGTTGGTGACCTTGAAAAGATCACTTTCAGAGGAGTTTGGTGAATAAAGCCAGACTATACCAAATAAAGGAATAGAAAGTGAAAAAGTAAAGGCAGTTAGCATAATTTTTATTTTCAGGAAAGACAGCTGAGAAAAATTTAAAAAATAGACCAACAACTGTATCTTAGAGTCAAGATTAAACTCTTTTTCAGCTAAGAAGGATATGGTTATGCTTAAATGTTACTAGGGGAAGCCAACAGAGGGGAAGAGTTTGACTATATAGGAGAGAAAGGGGATAGTTGATAGAAAAAAAAATACACAAGAGGAAGAAGCAGATGGAATCCAAGTGGAAGGAATGATTAATTAAGCTTTAGATGGGAAAAAAATAAAGGTTTGAAAAGAAGCAAGTTCATAATTGTAGCGCCAAGGAATCAATGGATTTTCCCATCTCATTCTTTCTTATGGCCTCAGTTGTATGCAGAAAAGAGGTAACATGGCAGGACTTCTATCTTTAGAAAGGCCTCCTTACAAGGTGGGATTTTGATAGCATCTAGGAACTTGGATTTCAGGAGGGCTCTCATCATTCTGAGAACTGAGAATGGCTGACAATGTTTGCACAAATAATGTGGTTTACGAGGAATACCTGCTTTCCTTCTAGGAGTCTTGGACCCTGGTATGTACCAGGCAGAGGGTTTCTATGTGAACAGCACCCCCACCTCAAAAACAAAAACCAGGCACTGAGTTTCTAATGAGCTTCCCTGGTATATAACATTTCACATAAGTTGCCACAATTCAATGCTGAAAGAGTTAAGCATGTCTTATGTGATTCTAGTGGGAAAAAGACTCTTGGAAGCTTATACTTTCATATCTTCCATACTTCACTCAATGAACTTTTTCCTCTTTGCTGATTTTTCTTTGTATCCTTTCATTGTTATAAATGATAGCTGAGAGCATAACTATATGCTGAATCCTACGAATCCTTCTAGCAAATCATCAAACCTGGGGGGTTGTCTTGGGGACCCCCTCCCCCTCCCATATCTACGTGTCTTTTCTAAATCAAACGTCAGAGATCCAGACCCATGCCTCCTAGAAATCTGCATTTCAAATATGATTAAACCTACCAAATCTAAAAATCATTTTTTCCAGCAAATGTTTGCCTCCTACTGTGTTACTTATCTCAATGAATGACATTAGTCAATTGTCTGAGGCCTCAATCACAACCCCCTCATTCAAAAGTCCTCTAAATCCTACATTCTAAATAAAGTATTTTGAGTCCATCCATTTATCCCAATTCTGTCTTATCCTTCTTCCATGGTTCCATCATCTTTTGCTTGCATTATTATACAATGTCTTAAACATCTTTTTGCTTCAATACTTCTCCTTTGACCCATTTTCTAACAAAAAACAAAACAAAACAGAAGTGGATTAAAATAACAACTGACACTTGAGGAAACTTTTGACATGAAAAATTTATAAAATAATACACTTAAGAGAAGCTCTTAAGAATTAGAAGACAAAAGAACAAACAATAGTCCGCTTCTTTAACTGAAAACTCAAAACACTGTCTCCAAAATAATCTCTCTCAAAGACTCTTTCGTTCATTTGAACCTTTAGAAATCCACCCTCCTTGCATCCATTACTACCCAGCTTTATCTTCACCATCCACTTACTTACACTCCCTTCTTTTCCTTATACTCTTTCCCTTATATTTTCTTAAACATGCTATCTTTATTTGAGAAAAGGTAGCAATCACAGGAAAGAAAAGGAATAATCTCAGGACATCAACAATCACATTACATGACATCCCTTTAAACCACAGTAGCAGAAAGCAGATCTATAGTAGGTGAATTTAAAGAGTCAAGTTGAGAGTATAATGAATGATTTTTCTAACCCCTGTGAAAATAGACAGAAATTTGCTATAAAACTCAGGATTGTATTTGATACTTATTGCCCTATACTATCAAATATATACCAGCCAGTTCATTTAATTGTTAACCCCTAAGACAGAAATTCTAAAAAAGGTTAAATACAATAAGACAGGAGAAACCAAGGGAGAATTTAAATAACCAAGCCGTCAAGTCATTTTTTAAAATGACTTTCAGAGAGCAGTAAAAACGGCACTACATAAAACCATTTCAGAAACCATTCCTTTAGGGGTTGACTGAATCAAGATTCAAACTGTTAAAAATTAAAGGTTAAATATTTAAGCCGACAGCCAAAACTTTTAACCAGTTCATGTCTTTCAGATTCTATGGGAACAAAGACTATCTTAACTTTTTCAGGGATATCTATAAAAAACCAACAGCATATACAAAAATTGATAGCTTAATGCTACCTACTAAAAATGTCATAAACATAAGATAGAATAGAACCACACAAATACAGTAGCCACCAACCACATGCCTATTTAAATTTAAATTAATAAAAACTAAATAAAATTAAAAATACAGTTTCTCATTTACTCTAGTCTCATTTCAAGTTTTCAGCAGTCATATGTGGCTTGTGGTTACCATATTGTACAACACAGATATTTCATCATTGCAGAAAACGACATCAGAGAGCACTGATGAGAAGCTAGAGGAAATACATCAGCAGGTCATCATGTTAACAGGCTGCTATGAGTAAAGTTCTTATACAAGAATCTCTTTTAGAACAGAAACACAAATTGATGGAGTGGTCTGCAATTTCCATCACAGATGCACAAAATTTGACCCTTGATTCTGAAAATACAATGGGAATAAACAGATCTTGCATCATTTTCCCCAATGTTTATTTTCAAAAGTGGGGCCAAGTTTACTTTTAAAAAATAAATATAATATGAATAATATTTTGTAAATGTAGGAAAGCTTTTTAGTGCAAATGAGGTTTAAGTTGAAATGTCAAATAAGTTTGACATACTATATACATAAAATATTTGACTAAGTTGATAAAAATATTAAGATGATTTATAATGACATAATTCCATTTGCAGGTTAAAAGTCAAGGTATAGTTAACTTTTCAAATAAGAAACCAATTTTAAGAATTAATCTATAAAAAACCTTATTTGAAATACTTTCACTGGGGCCTCTGTGATAGCAACAGTGAGTCATTATCTGTACATAAACCATGTGGAAAATCATCCTGTTCTTTATTTTTCCTTTCTCTATCCTAGCAAGATCAGTCTATGCTCATAAAGCAACAAT
Source organism: Pan troglodytes (assembly GCF_028858775.2). Classification (NCBI taxonomy): domain Eukaryota; kingdom Metazoa; phylum Chordata; class Mammalia; order Primates; family Hominidae; genus Pan; species Pan troglodytes. The sequence goes on from NC_072403.2 coordinate 133,185,589, forward strand.
AAATTTTTATTTAAAATAGGAATGAGAGAAAAATCAAATGTGGAAAAACCTATTTAAATTCAATTTCTTTAAAAATTTTGAAGTATATTTTACCTTTACAAATAAATTCTTATCCTATTATTCAATATCCCTCTCTCCTTCTGCTGCTCAATTCTCTTGATTCTCAAACACAAAACAATTATTGTTCTCCTTCCTTCATTTTATGCTCTACTGCACTCAACCAAAAATCACAATTCCGGAATCTCTTCTTCACCTGACTTCCAAACTCAAGGTTCTGCCTAACTACATAAAAGATGTTTATTGACCCAAAGCTATATCAGTATAACATTTGAATGTCTTAATAAATTTTGTGTTTTTCATTTTGTCAATTATTTATTAGACTTGCTGATTTCTTTTTAATTATTTTCAGTACCCTTACACACTGTTCTACTAATAGTAACAAATGTAGATGATTTTGGTAACATATTTTAGAGTATTAAGTCTACATTTGGTATAACGCAAACCAATTATTGAAAATGCAAAAGTATTTATCATTTTGAGTTTTGCCATGTAATTTTCACTGAAAAACATGGGTCTATATTATAGAAGTAATGGCTTTATGAATACTTGATGTGAATCGAACTACATGCTACTGCTTAAAAATATGGCTTCTCTCAAACTAGCTTGTTATATATAGAAGCCAATTTACTATATATATAAAACATATTTTCTAATTGTTATCCTGACTGCATTCATTTTAAGTCTCTATTTTTATCCCTTTATGTGTCACAGGATGGTAGTTTAAGATCACATAAAAGGCGAATTGCTTCATTATCCAATATTAATTATCACCACACAACTTTGCATAGTCAAGTTATTACATCATATATATTTTGGTGATATTATTTCTCAACATAAAAACGGAATTACAGACTTACCAGAGACTTATATTTCTTTTCAAGAAGTCTTAATACTGTAGTTCTGCTATAATGCGCATGCTAAAATTAAAAGGAAATGATATTTAATACTCAAGCTGTGCCACTCAAAATCTATTTTTCCTGCATGATTTCTAATGACAACATCATAAATCACACAATAGCTTAGGTTTAAACCCTTATAGTCAATGACAGACAGGTGTTTATGTGTGCATTGTATTAGGAGCAAAGCAATCACAAGAATGCAAATCGTATCAAAAAACTTGCAGTTCATTTAGTGACTGACCAGTAGAAGAACATTCTATCCATCGATTGTGTCCAATTTCCATGCTAAACTATTTTAAAACCACCACCAAAAAAGTATACCTATGACAGAATCCAAAAAAAGATACATAGTGGGGAAAAAAAATTAAAAAGCACAACTCTTATACTGAAGAGGATACTGTACTGTCTACATGTGCAGAAATCTGCCAACACTGAAATGCTCCAAAGTGACAGTACCCTAATCATTTTCTGCCAACCTATTTAAAAATGATTCAAAGTGTCAAAAGAGCTTTAAATCTCTCCTTGGAGCAAAATATAGATGTAATTAAAACATGTAAATGCATAGCATTGTACAAAGCCAGGGAAAACTATAAATATTGTTTAGCTGGATTATATAAGATATCATTAGTGTTCAAAATATAGTTTCTTCATTTCACTTAGGAATAAAAATATTGGCCGGGCACAGTGGCTCACACCTGTAATCCCAGCACTTTGAGAGGATGAGGCAGGCAAATCACAAGGTCAGGAGTTCGAGTATGGTCTCGAAATGGCCAATATGGTGAAACCCCTCTCTACTAAAAATATAAAAATTAGCCAGGAGTGGTGGCCTGCATCTGTAGTCCCAGCTACTCAGGAGGCTGAGGCAGAAGAATCGCTTGAACCCAGGAGGCAGATGTTGCAGTGAACCGAGATTACGCCACTGCACTCCAGCCTGGATGACAGAGTGAGACTCCATCTCAAAAAAAAGAATAAATCTTTGACAAACCTAACAAAAACAAGCAATGAGGAAAGGATTTCCTATTTAATAAATGGTGTTGGGAAAACTTAACTCAAGATGGATTAAAGACTTAAACATAAGCTCTAAAACCATAAAAATCCTAGAAGAAAACCTAGGCAATACCATTCAGGACATAGGCATGGGCAAAGACTTCATGACTAAAACACCAAAAGCAATGACAACAAAAGCAAAAATTGACAAATGGGACCTGATTAAACTAAAGAGCTTCTGCCCAGCAAAACAAACTATCATCAGAGTGAACAGGCAGCCTATGGAATGGGAGAAAATTTTTGCAATGTATTCATCTGACAAAGGGCTAATATCCAGAATCTACAAAGAACTTAAACAGATTTAGAAGAAAAAAACTAACAACCCCATCAAAAAGTGGGCAAAGGATATGAACAGACACTTCTCAAAAGAAGACATTTATGCAGCCAAAAGACACATGAAAAAATGCTCATCATCACTGGTCACTGGAGAAATGCAAATCAAAACCACAATGAGATACCATCTCACATCAGTTAGAATGGCGATCATTAAAAGGTCAGGAAACAACAGGTGCTGGAGAGGTTGTGGAGAAATGGGAACACTTTTACACTTTTGGTGGGAATGTAAATTAGTTCAACCATTGTGGAAGGCAGTGTGGTGATTCCTCAAGGATCTAGAACTAGAAATACCATTTGACCCAGCAATCCCATTACCGGGTATATACCCAAAGGATTATAAATCATTCTACTATAAAGACACATGCACACATATGTTTATTGCAGCACTGTTCACAATAGTATAGACTTGGAACCAACCCAAATGCCCAATGATAGACTGGATAAAGAAAAAGTGGCACATAAACACCATGGAATACTACACAGCCATAAAAAAGGATGAGTTCATGTCCTTTGCAGGGACATGGATGATGCTGGAAACCATCATTCTCAGCAAACTTTCAGAAGAACAGAAAACCAAACACAGCATGTTCTCACTCATAAGTGGGAGTTGAGCAATGAAAACACATGGACACAGGGAGGGGAACATCACACACCAGGGCCTGTTTGGGGGTGGGGTGCTAGGGGAGGGATAGCATTAGGAAAAATACCTAATGTAGATGATGGGTTGATGGGTGTAGCAAACCACCATGGCACGTGTATACCTATGCAACAAACCTGCACGTTCTGCACATGTACCCTGGAACTTAAAGTATAGTAAAAAAATTTTTTTGAAGAATAAAAATATTAAACAGAATAATACAAGTCAAAACTTTCAGAATTCTAGGGAATAGAGGATTTTTGTATTGTTTTTCTTTTTTTTCCTTTTTTTGCTTTTTAAATAGAGATGAGGTTTTGCTATGTTGGCCAAGCTGGTCTCAAACTCCCAACCTCAAGTGATCTGCCCACCTTGGCCTCCCAAAGTGCTGGGATTACAGGCATGACCCACCGCGCCTGGCCGGGAATAGAATTTTTAATTAAACATTCATTAAATTGTGTTTTGGTTAACCGAAGGTTAATCAAAACCTTGGGTTTTAAACCTTGTAGCTTAAAATGTTTTCAAAAATTATTAATCCTTTTTCCAACTTAATAATAAGAGAAATAAGTTGATATAGTATTAAACTATTTTTAATATTGACCATGTTCTGAAAAGAAATCTTCATAGTATATCTCTTAGACCAGGGTCAGCAAACTACAGCCCTCAGATCAAATTCTGCCTAGACCCACTTTTGCAAAAAAAATTCACTGGAACAGTCAAGTCCATTCATTTACCTATTATGTATAGATGCTCTGGAGCTACAACAATTGGGTTGAATAGCTACAATAGGGACTGTAGGCCCACAACGCCAAAAATATTTATGGTCTGGCTCTTTACATAAAAAGTGTGACAACTCCTGCCTTAGATGCAAACATTATAGGAGGATGTAATGAATTTTCATGTATACTAGAACACACTTCAGAATGTGATTTTTAAATAAATTTGTACCCCGTTATCTTAAGAATCAACTCCCAGGAATAAGAATGTCAAATGAAAAAAAGTTAATTACAAAGTTAGTAAAATATGACTGATTTTGTTAAAAAAAGATGACCTAAACAGATAAATATAAAAGTATATATAACATATCTACATGAAACAAATCTTAACAGTTGTTATCCCTGTATTGTATAATTAGAAAAATTTAATTTTATTTAAGCTTTTACATATTTTGCATATTTTCTCAAATAATGATATAATTTGATAATCAAGAAAAAAATTTAACTGTTAGATGTGAGGAACAAAGGGTTCATCTTAAATTAATTTAATTTAATTGAGAAAACATTAATCACATACTAGACAGGCCAGGTAAGGGCTAACCACTAGAGACAGAATTGTGTTCTGGTTAATGGGGCATTTATGACACAACTTAGCAAAAGGCACAAAGCACCATTGCTAGATAACATCCAAACTGTGCTGAAGAGTAAATGAATGCCCCAGCCCCTCTCTTCTCAAGTGCAAGAAATATAGTACCTAGGTGCCCAGTACAGATTGAGAAAGAAGACAATGTGAGCATAGAAGCCAGTCCTTTTGCTGCTATTGACAAACACAGACCTCTCTTAGTTAACAGAGGTTGAGGGAGGTAACAGTATAAAGATCTCTCTACTCTTACTAGTAGTTTCAGTTCCAGCTTCATAAGAAATTGCCAGGTTCAGGTATTAAACACATTCCCCAAACTTCAGGTTCAGGAGGAAGGCAAATGAAAGAATACTTTCAGAAATATCTCCTAAGCCTGAAAAAAAATACATATTGAATCCTTATGTTCTACCACATTTGCTTAAAATTTTTGAAGCTTTCACATTAAAGAAAAAATAGATTTTTGAATAGGTCATTCAGCTTAGATTCAAATGAAATATCACTTGAAATCCTATTCTGGCTCTTCCACTTAATAGGTGAAAAATCTTGGGCAAGTTAACTTCTCCATATCTCAGTTACTGCATCTGAAAAATGGGGATATTAATACCACCAACCTCGTAAAGTTTTATAAGAAATAAATGAGTTAACACATGTAAAAGTGATTAGAACTCTTAGCACACAGTAAATATTCAAACATTAACTATTTATTAAAATGATATAGCAATGCACTAAAAGGTATAAAAATATTCTATTTTTCCTTACCATCCACTTTTTGAACCACACAGCCTTGGTATCAACTAATGCAAAAAAGTAGATCGGATCCAAAATCTTTTGTGAGACAACATGGCTTTGATTATGTTTAACTGTTAACAAGGACAAAGTACTCTCCACAATTTCTTCCATATACCTTAAAGTTTGGGAAAAAAGAAATACAATTACACATATAGTTCTGGTGGTATACTTTATATTCATGGAATGATAAAGTAGCATATAATCTTCAGAAACATTTTTTCTATTTCAGTAAATGACAGGTAGGATTCATACTCAATGTTTCTGCTTTAACAACAGGTTCTTTCTACTTCAACACTGGATCTGTGAATTTAACTTTCCTTTTTAGACTCACAGATTATCTTACAACTTAGTATAAATTTTAGAGCTGAAAGGAAAAAGTTTAAAGAATATTTAAGCAACTTGTCCAAAATGCAATAGTAAAGACCAATAAGAACCTAACGCAGACCTTCAAATCACTGATACATTAAAAAAAAAAAACTAATGCTACATTTTCTTTTTACCTTGTGATAAATGATGTAAAGTGGTACCTGTATACAGTAATTCACATAGCTAAGTATAAAACATGACAAGCTCAAGAAAAATAAAAATAAAAATTTTATTAATCCCTTCCCAATCATGTAAGTCCATTAAGACTGTCTTTACTCTTTCTGTCTGAAACATATATGGGGCGGTAACACCGCTAGGTTTTATGCTGGCATACGTTGGGAGGGGACTTACTTCTCTGGATGACGAATCCAGAAAGATGGAGCTTCTTTCTGATATTCATTTAGAAGACGAACCTACAAAGCAGTGCACAATAGTTCTCAAAAAATTAGCATCCTCAAATATAAAACTAAATAAATAAAAATGAAAGCATATTGTAGTAAATGGATACCTTTTTAAGTAAGCGAGTCATATTAGGATTAGTTATATCTAAACCAGCTGAAAGAGTAGGAATATGATTTTCCCTAGAAAGAAAGTATGACTCCAAATACTTAGCTGAAAAAAAAGGGAAAATATAAAATTACATCATTCATTTACAGTGCTTTCTGAAAAAAGTTATTTCCTACCCATTCTTAAGTACATGCAAATGACAAAAAACATTTTTAAATGTTTTCACAAACATACCTAAGCTTGTATAAATTTCCTTGGTCATATGTAATGGAGAAAGCGAAAATGTCTGTGCACAGAATTTTAAAATCCGGTCCTACGGAAATGAGACAGAAAATTTGCATCTAAGATCTCACAAGAATAGAATAGAGATGAAACATTTTTCACACAGTAAAAACTCAGAAAATAAAATAAATACAAATAAACCATTCAGAAACCAGAGTCAGAATGTACTTATTTAAAAAGGGCACACTCTGTGTCAGCAAAAATTAACTGACCAAAACTAATATGTGAATCTAGTAACAGAAAGCTATTACTGCACAATCCGGTCATAGTATATACTGACATGGTGAGGAGGGGGTAAGGTGAGGTTTCATAGAGGAGACAATGTAAAGGTGTCAAACAAAGGAACAGAGTAGGCAGTACTAAATTTTTTTAACACCCCGTATTTCCAAATCAAAAATTCATCATTTTTAATTGCTTACATGGGTAGCTTCAGTAATTAGAGATTTAGAATTATTTCTAATAATTTTGCCTATTCCCAAGAAAATTACTCTATGTTTAAATTTTTACATTATTAAAACTCTAAAATAGAAACCATTAGAAGGTAAATAAGTTAAAAGTGGCAACAGATGTAGTTAGCATAATGCCTGGCACTAAGAGTTACTTTAAAATGGTAGCTATTATTATCCCTTTAATTATACCTACTTTATTAATATCATGATGAGATTAATCCTAATAGTGAAATTCAACTTTCCATTAAATAAAAACATAAAATTGCCTTAAATAGTCTAATCTGGCGGGGGGATTAATAACACTGTTGATACCAGTTTAGATAATCCACTTACAAGAAATAGTTCCCCAAGTTACTGAAAATATCTTCTAATAGCCCCAAGAAATTCCTACTGAACAAAGGATATTAAATACTTTGGGAAGTCTATTTTTATAGTTGCAGCAACTGATAGGTATCTGTCATACTTTTCAACCCTATAGGCTTCACTCAGTTGCATGTAAGAGTCCTTTAGAGGAGGAGATGGAGAAATAAAATTGAACTCAAAAAGAATTTGGATCAAGCACAAATTTAAAATGAAAAAAACTCCATGCCTTGTTTTCGACTTCAAAATGACTAATTTTATTACCATCTCTCCTCTATAATAATTGCTTCCAATTTTATTAGCATAAGTAATAAAACGGAACCTTGCTGCATAATAATTTAAAATGGCTACAATTTGCTATTTTGTAAAGTTATTTCATAATTTATAAAATAAAGGAAACCTATTCCACTACTATTCTGTATTTATTAAGTAAAAGAAAAAATACAGGGAAATTTACAATTGCATCCGTCGTTAGAGAGCATGAAATGTTAAAGATAACCCTGAGATATATGTTTTCACCTTGAAGTTCTTGGATCATTGAGCTGTTCCAGAAGTCTACAATACCCTCTGGTGTTAACAAGGTTGAACTGCATCCAAGTATTAGGTAAACACCTTCCCTTTGTGAGAATTACAAACAGTGATTCCCAAACCACTTCTGTTTACCGGTATAATCATATCTTTATTAATGGTAGACAGTAGACTGATTTTAAATAGACAAACATATTGCGATACCTTATATTTTTCTATAACTATTTATTTATCGTCTGTGTTATCTACTGAAATCTAAGTTCTCTGAGGGTGAAGATTTTGTGTCCTGTCCATGGTGTGTTCCCAGTGTCTAAACGAGAATGATACACACTGTAGATACTCAATATATATTTGCTGAACAAAGAGCAAAATGTAACTCTTCTGCTAATGCCTTAAATTCTATGCCAAACATCATATCGATTTTAAAGCCAGAACTATCTTCACTGATATATCAATTAGGAAGAAAAGATCCTCTATAAGGAAATCCAATTTGTGTTTAAAATGCAATTCTTGGATAATCAGGGGTTTTCTTTTCATTCCCATCATAGATACTACCTGTAGAATTACTGCACTTGTTAATGTAAAGCTTACTTTTCATCATATGATAACTGTTCCTAAAAAGTCATATGCAAACCAATTTTTAAATAAAATCATATCTACTGACTTCATAATTTTACAATTTTAGAAACTTTCTATATTTGCTTTATGATTCACCTCAAATTATTTTCTAAAATCTCAGCATTAGTTTTCTAGCTTCTTTCTTTAAGCAGTTAAGCAATCTCTAAGTAAACACTTAAATACAAGAGGAAAATGTTTATAAGCCCTTTCAAATAAACCATAATTCATCATTTTTCATTCAAATTTTCATATACCATGAATCCTTTTAAAATATTTTTCTTTTTTTTTAATTTGAGAGTATCATAAAACAGCATCATTCAAAAGCAATGACACAGCCAGGTGTGGTGGCTCAAGCCTGTAATCCCAGCACTTTGGGAGGCTGAGGCTGGAGGATCGCTTGAGCCCAGGAGTTCAAGACCAGCCTGGGCAATGTGGTGAGGCTCCATCTCTACAAAAAATACAAAAATCAGCCAGGCATGGTAGTGCATGCCTATAATACCCAGCTACTTGGGAGACTGAGGTGGGAAGGTCACTTGAGTTTGGGAGGTTGAGGCTGAAGTGAGCTGTGATCATGCCACTACACTCTAGCCTGAGTGACAGAGCAAGACCCTGTCTCAAAAAACAAAATGAAACAAAAATAAAATACTAGGATATTCCTTTACAAGATAAAATGCACAAGGTAGCAGTGTATTATTTGGCAATGAAATATGACCATATTTTGACTCTAATCACAAAATTTTGTTAAGAAAAATTTTGACAATTAGAAAGCTGAAACTGAAGTTCCATAAATGTGTCAGCTACTATTGAAGAAAACTATCGGCCAGACACTGTGGCTCATGCCTGTAATCCCAGCACTTTGGGAGGCCAAGGTGGGCGGATCACCTGAGGTCAGGAGTTCGAGACCAGCCTGGCCAACATGGTCAAACCGCATCTCTGCTAAAAATACAAAAATTAGCCAGGCTTGGTGGTGGCATGCCTATAATCCCAGCTACTCAGGAGGCTGAGGCAGGAGAATCTACTTGAACCTGGGAGGCAGAGGTTAAAGTGAGCCGAGGTAGTACCAGTGCACTCCAGCCTGGGCAAAAAGAGTGAAACTCGGTCTCAAAAAAAACAAAAAAGAAAAGAAAAGAAAACTATCGTAACTATTATATTCTATTTATTTCCAGAATGGTGGGAAAACAAATTATTTTTAATATTTCTATAACCATTTTCTTACACTAAACACAGGATCAGGATCTGAAAGAGACACGGTCAGTTTTTCGCAGAGAGTAGTCCAATTTTCACAGTTGAGGACATCAGATGGAGGAGCTGAACATAATGTTTGCAAGGCTTCATATCTCACCTACAATTTTTTAAAAGACTTTTATTAACACTCAGTCACTAAAATAATGCCACTTTTCCAAAACAATATTTAACAAACTACTAAAAGGCAAAGTCTGGATAATTTATAAAGAATGATTTATCAGATGCCTTTATATTAAAAAGCTTTTGAGAAATCATTTTTTAAACTAAGTGCTAAGCAGAGAAAAAAAACAGTTGCTGTTTGTGTAAAGCAAAAATTAAAATACTAAATGTGGTAGCAGATTTTAGGTATCACGTCTAAGAGGAACGGGAGGAAGAATGGTAGTTGAATCAGAATCACCAATGCAACATTTTCCAGTAGCCTTGTCCTACGGGCTTTCCCTATTCTAGGCCGTTCCTACAGTTTGAGGGCTTTAATTTCAAAACATTGCCCAGATATGCCCCTGGCAAAGCATTTCCATTCTAGGATATATGAACAATTCTCACAAAACAATCAGTTTGAACTTGTTTTTTCTGCTACACCATATTTTCTGGCCTTCTGACTACTTAGGTAGAAAAAAAAGTAAGTCTTTCAGCAGTGGGATGCAAAATTGTATTTCTGTATTTTCACAGAAAGCTTACTTCTTAATCAGTCTTCTCAAAATGCAATCAGAATTCACTCAAAACAGTATGACCCATGGGAAAGTAGTAGAGAATAGTTCCACTCCAATGAAGAATGGAACAAAGCTTTTCTCCCACTCAATATCCAAGTCGTGAATAATAACACACTAATTCCAGCCTCATCCTCAAAATCTGGTCATTTTCCAAATGAAACAACTAAAGCCTAGTCATTAAAAAGGTGAGGCCTAAGAGACAGGAGCCAAAACCTCAGCAAATCAGACACTCTGAACCAGGGCCCAACTTTTAGACAAAATAGACAAAGAATATACATATATTTGAAACTGTCTATATATTCATATGAAAGAACTCCTCAATATAACTTTATTTGTGATAGGCAGTAAGGGAAATATTGAGAGATTTAAGATTAGGAATTCATTTACAATGTTAAGTAATTTTTCCATTTCAGGAAATTTTTAGGAAAAAAGGCCATTAAGAATTTACTACTTGCAGAAGCAAAATGTAGGTTTCTAAACAAGTATAGTTTCCAAAACATCCATTTAAATTGAAGGCAACAGGATTTTTATCATATAAAATTTAAAACTCATTTCCGATATTTTTGAAAGACGTTATTATTTACAATGAACCCAGAAAATAAATCATAATGCAAAATGCTGAGAAGAAAAAAATTATTCTTCTCTATGAGTTTTTTAAAAATTTCAGTAGGAGTAAATCACAACTATTCATTTAGTTTAAATTTAATAGTTTGAGAAAAATAATTTTAAAAATTGAGACCAAATGGCAAGATACGCATACAAATACATAAAAAGGCTTAGGTTAAAAAAAAAAAATCTTCAAAAATCCTATCATATTTTCTATTTCATGCTGACTTTCAGATGAAATAATTCTTCATAAACAGTGATTTGTACAATCTCTTAAAATATAAACAGACACAATTCAATATAATTGCTTCTCTTAAAAATCCTTTTTCTGGCCAGGCACAGTGGCTCACACTTATAATCCCAGCACTTTGGGAAGCCAAGGGAGATGGATCACTTGAGCACAGTATTTTGAGATCTTCCTAAGTGATGTGACAAAACCCCATCTGTACAAAAAATACAAAATTTCACCAGGTGCAGTGGCGTGCATCTGTAGTCACAGCTACTTAGAAGGCTGAGGTGGGAAAAGCACCTGAGCCTGGGGAGGTAGAGGCTGCAGTGATTCATGATTGCGCCACTGTGCTTCAGCCTGGGTGACAGAGTAAGACCCTATCTTAAATATATATACATATATATAATTTTTCTAAAAAATAAACAAATGGGTCAAAATTGCTCAGATAGTTAGGGAAGGCATGGGTAACTGCTGGTCAAAGGATACAAAATTTCAGTTAGGAGAAGTAAATTCAAGAGATCTACTGTATAACATGATGACATGATGACTATGTTAATAACAATGTTTTATTCTTGAAAACTGCTAAGAGAGTAGATTTTAAACGTTCTCACCACAAAAATGATAAGTATGTGAGGCAATGCATGTTAGAACAGCTCAACTTAGCCATTCCTCAGTGTATACATATTTCAAAACATGTTGCACAAGACGAATATACACGATTTTTATTTGACCATTAAAAATAATTATTTTAAAAAGCTGTTCACATTTTCTGAAAGTAAAAAAAGAATTAAAAATCTTTTTCTTAAGAAATGACTAACTACAATGTTACATATAAAACAACAGTGACAGAACAGTTTGGGGGACAACTGCCTATAACTTTATCCCTTTGAAATTGATGCTGAAGATAAAAATTTCCTCTTCCAAACCACGACAATTCTCTGAGGAAAGCCTCCCTTATTCTGTGACTTTTCATTGGGACTTTAAAGTTTACCAGGGATATCAGTCCAGGATTGCTCATAATCATAAAGGCTTAGCCTCAAGGGAAATAACCTGGTTGCTACTGATTGTAATCTCATATATTGTAAATGTATGTTATCTGCATGAACTTGACAGCTATCCTTGAAACTTACCTCTTTAGGTTGCCCAGGATCCAACTGGTCTAAAATCAATTGTAATTTTCCTTGACAAAATTTGTAACTCTGTAACACAATTGACAGGACATTCATTTACTTAGAAGGCTTTTAGAAATATTGCTATAAGTTATTTTTTCAATATAATTCCAAGCACAAAACACAATCCAGACAAGAGAAGGAGATGATCTACTTTGATTTGGCAGCAACTTAGAATTTTTCTTCCCAAGGCTTTTAAATGGGAACTGAATGTCCCAGTAGAAAGTGTACCTTCATGTATATGAAAACTATTATTTGCCAAGCAATTAAAGTATATATAACATTATAAGACTCAAAAGACACAAAGCCAAAATGCTGCATACTCAGAAATGTGAGATGAATGAAACAGACATAAACAAAACAAGTAAAAAAAGAGCTACCAATAGTACCCTAGGCACAGCTACAGTGCTGTTTGGACTGTTCTGTTCTCTTTCTTTCTTATACTTTTCCTTAGCCTTTCTCCATAGTTCCTTGGTGAAAAAACTCCTGAAGTAAAAACTTCCATCTATAAAAAAGTTTATAGTAGATTATAAGATATTTTGGAGAAAGAAAGGGTCTTTTTCCTACTAAAGACAATTTAAACATGCATAATATCTAAAACATCATCTGAAAATAAAAATTATAATAGTAGGCTGGGCGCAGTGGCTCACACCCAGAATCCCAGCACTTTGGGAGTCCAAGGCGGGCGGATCACGAGGTCAAGAGATCTAGACCATCCTGGCCAACATGGTGAAACCCTGTCTCTACTAAAAATACAAAAATTACCTGGGCATGGTGGCACGTGCCTGTAGTCCCAGCTACTCGGGAGGCCGAGGCAGGAGAATCACTTGAACCAGGAGACGGAGGTTTCAGTGAGCCAAAATCATGCTACTGCACTCCAGCCTGGCAACTGAGTGAGACTCCACCTCAAAAAAAAAAAAAAAAATGTAAGGAAACAACAGATTCTGGCAAGGCTGTGGAGAAATAGGAATGCTTTTACAGTTTTGGTGGGAGTGTAAATTAGTTCAACCATTGTGGAAGACAGCGTGGCTATTCCTCAAGGATCTAGAACCAGAAATACCATTTGACCCAGCAATCCCATGCACACGTATGTTTATTGTGGCACTGTTCACAACAGCAAAGACTTGGAACCAACCCAAATGCCTATCAATGATAGGCTGGATAAAGAAAATGCGGCACACATACACCATGGAATACTACACAGCCATAAAAAAGGATGAGTTAATGTCCTTTGCAGGGACATGGATGAAGCTGGAAATCATCATCTGTCTTGGAACAGAAAACCAAACACCGCATGTTCTCACTCATAAGTGGGAGTTGAACAATGAGAACACACGGACACAGAGAGGGGAACATCACACACTGGGGCCTGTCAGGGAATGAGGGGCAAGGGGAGGGAGAGCATTAGGACAAATACCAAATGCATGCAGGGCTTAAAACCTAGATGATGGGTTGATAGGTACAACAAATCACCATGGCACATGTATACCTATGTAACTAACCTGCACATTCTGCACATGTATCCCAGAACTTAAAGTAATTTTTTTAAGTGCTACATTAAGAATAAAAAAAGTCTATTAATTCTTTTTTTAAGATGGTGTCTTGCTGCAGCCCAGGCTGGACAGCAGTAGTATAATCATAGTTCAATGTGGCCTCGAACTCCTGGGCTCATGCAATTAGGGAAGCAGGAGCCTAGGAGAGCCACAGTGACCTCATTTTAAAGTCAACTCCAACTTGAGACTAACAAGGCACATTCCTTGCCAGTCACAATCCATGGTCCTAAGATGTTTACAGCTAAGGAACCAGCTTGGTAATTCCTGAAAGGCAAATTCCTACAACAGAAAGTCCAGATGTCTCAGTACACATAGCAATATATGCTATCAAGATAATTATAGTTATGCTTTGATGTACTTACATGCTAAAATGTCAAGGATAGTTTTCTTTAAATCAAGAGAAAAATAAATTGTGCCACGCTGTCAGCCCACTTGCATGTAGACACAGCTTAGTTTAGTCTTTACATAGACAATATAAGAAAAGCTTATAAAAAAGATAGTGCATTCCTCCACTTGCTTTCTGAGGACTCCCTACTCTGTAACTGAGTAGCTTTCAATAAACTATCTCCTCTCACTGCACTCTGCAACTTGCCTTGAATTCCTTCCTGCACAAAATCCGAGAACTCCCTCTTGGGTTCTGGGTCAAGACCACTTTTCCCGTAACAAAGCAGTCCTCCTGCCTCAGCTCCCCATCACTGGGAATACAGGCACACAATGCCATGCCAAGCTAAGGTGGTGTGTGTGTGTGTGTGTGTGTGTGTGTGTGTGTGTGTGTGTGTGTAGAGACCTTGTCTCTATGTTGCCCAGACTGGTCTCAAGCAATCCTCCTGCCTTGCTCTCCCAAAGTGCTGGGATTACACGGATGAACTACCATGCCTGGCCTTAATTTTTTTTTTTTTTTGAGACGGCATCTCACTCTGTCGCCCAGGTTGGAGTGTTGGAGTGCAGTGGCGCAATCTTGGCTCACTGCAACCTCCACCACCCGAGTTCAAGTGATTCTTCTGCCTCAGCCTCCCGAGTAGCTGACACTACAGGCACACGCCACTACACCTGGCTGATTTTTGTACTTTTACCAAACAAACAAGCCAGCAAGCAAAAATAAGTTCACATCTGCCCCTACACACTCCTCTTCCAAATAATCCACCTGTCCCAGGCCTAACTCTAGGCAGCTGCAGAATCAATGCTACTATGTTCATCTTTTAAAAATCCTAGCTATCTTTCCCTTTCACTTCTACAGAAGTGAAATTCTGCAGAGATTTTTAAGATTTTATGACTCCATCTTTTTGTGCTTACAAAACAAATAATAATTAAAATCTTATCAAGTGAGGGTAGCCAGACATGGAGGAACTTCTGAAGTACAGGTTGGGATGTAGCTAATCCTACTGCTCTGAGTGATGTTGCCAAAAAAAGAGATAAGTGTCTTGCCATTTCTCAGCAGTAGTATAAAATCCTTACAAGCAGAATTCTTCACCAAAAAGAGCATTGTAGAGCTTTGAAGATTTTAGTAGAGGACAGAAAACAGTTGTTGAACTCAAGAAATTCTGATTAAGATTTGAAGACTAATAGCATAAAATAAATTAGGAAAATTGAAAGGACATACTCTGAATGAGAGGAGAAAGGCCATGTACCCCATAAGGAAAAAAACCTACTCAAGAAAATTCTTACTGGAAGAATCCAAAGCCTAGCAACAAAATAGAGCTCAGGTTGTTCCCAGGAAAGAGAGAATCTGTTTCTTTGCCTTTTCCAGCTTCTAGAGGCTGCCCTCATTCCTTGGCTCATGGCCTACTTCCATCTTCAAAAACAGCAATCACATCACTACAACCTCTGTGTCAGCCTTCACAGCACCTTCTCTGACACTGACCCTCCTGGGTTTCTCTTACACAGACCCTTGTGATGAGATGGGTCCCACCTGGATAACTCGAGATCATCCTGCAATCTGAAGGTCCTGAACTTAATCACATCAGCAAAGTCCCTTTTGTCATGTCATGTGACATGTTCACAAGTTCTAGGGATTAGGACATGGACATCTTTGAGAGGACCATTATTCTGTGTACCACAGGTACCAAAGGATGAGTTTCAAGGAGAAGTTGCTTGGAAAACAAAGGAACAGTGACTGCTTTAAACATGTTTGTGTCAGGCAAGAGTAATAGGTGACTATTATCCTAAACTCACCTTCTGCATAGGTATACACCCTGGGGTGAAGTTCCTTTGGAAGGTTATAAAATAGCTTGCACGCTATAAAACAGCACAATGCCCGTGCTGTACTATACTAATTACTGCGGAGGAAGAGAAAGACAGAAAAACTGCAAGAGGAAAGGATACAAATTCTGAAAGCTTAATGTACATCAGAGGTAATCCTCTAATTTCCCAAGCAGTTAAAAATGGCCCAGAGATGTTCAGTTTGAAATTATATGGGACCACAGCTGAGAAATTTTCTATTTGAGTGTGTCTCTGAATGGTGTCCATTTCAGCATTCCCTTTAACAGATATCAACAATAAAAGCTAACCTGTATAAAGCAGTGTCTGTGTGCCAGGCACTGTTCTAAGCACAAGACATACATTAACTCAGTTAATCTTCTCAACATCCCTATATGGGAAGTAGTATTTTCATCCCCATTTACAAATGGGAAACACTACAGCACAAAGAAGTTAAGAAATTTGTCCAAGGCCACATCGCTGGTAAGCAGTGGACCCATAACTTACACCCAAGCACTCTCCAAGTAGCTGGGAAAAGAATAAAAATAACTCGCTTTGCAGGGAGAGAGGCTAGTTTTAAACTCAAAGTCCCCCCTTCACTAGCTATTCAAGTTTGGGTAAATTACTTAATTATTATTATAAGCCTCACTTTTTTCTGTAGAATGGACTAATAATACCTATAATGAATATAAAGCTAAGTACAGGGACCAGTATATGGCAGGTATTATTATTATAGCTGGTATTATTGTTTCTATCTTTCTGGCATTATTTTGCAGAGACTTGTTCCAGGTTTAATCACAATACCAAATATTTTCATAGCAATGCTCACAACTATGGTAATAACTACTTATCTCCCCTTTGTTCTTCAATATCCTCACACTTACACTAACAGTCTCCTGTTTTTCAATAATGGGTCAAAAGTCCAAATACAATCAGGCTGCAATTTTTTAAGTAATAACAATGAATTAAAGCCCATTCTATTCACAAAATGAAAGTATTTCACTAATATCAAAACAGTAACATCAGCATTGTTTACAATGTTATTCATAGGAAAATTCAGACCTTTTTTTTCACCCCACAGCAAGAAACAACAATTTTGAAGGCATGAATAAGATTGTCAATATTTATTGGAATGAATAATATATTTTTAGAGATCTTTTCAATTCTGAACATATTCAGCCTCTCTTTGGTCAGCTATATGAAAGAGAGTCTCTTTTCACTATAAGCAAAAGTATACACAATATCTCCTAGAACTTGGACATACTGAAACAGCTTTCAGGACAGTTCTGGCACTCATATGTTTCTTCCCAAAAGTCCAGGGATACCATGCCTTCTTGATGGGCAGAGCTCACTTTCAACCCAATTAGTGCCTTCTAAAGCAAAGTCATATTTATAGGGTAGACACTTGAAAATTTATATATACCCTGCAGACATCCCAAAGAAATCCAGGGAAACTTAAAGCATGATTCCTCCTCAAGAACTGAAACAAAACAAGATAAAAAACAAGAACATCTTCTAAAATTATGACCCCATTTCTACCAAAGCTTTGCATTTTTCAAAAATCTATCATTTTAATGACTGGAAATAATTCAGCATTTGGAATTCGACAAGGTCTTAACTGCCAGCTATGAAATCAGTTCTATTTAGATCTGAATACCTGTACTTCTTAGAACAAATGCTCCATTTTTTTTCTTATGTTTCCATTTCAATGTATTCAGGTGGTTCAGCAAATAAGTAAGAGCATATAATCTTGTGAGCCCCCAGAGTCATAAAATTGGGTTTTGTGTGCCTTTTAAGTCCAGAACGTCCTTGATTTGAAGAAGCAACTAAATAAACTTACTAAACAAGCCATCTGACTGTATTAAACTAAAATCTCTATACCCCACCTTTTTCCACACAGTTCCTCAGCAAGAAATGATTAAGGGTTACAGCATGAAGAAAATTCACAATCTTTGTCACGTCCTCCATCACATCAGGTAATCAATTTGACTTGTAAAGTTCACTACTCAGCATACTCTCTCCTGCTAAATGATGCAATGGTGGCAATGCACAGCGACTTTTAAGTTATGCTTCCACTATTTCCAAAACCAATTTTCCTTCAATCATGCAGTCCCAACTTGACCAATGTACATATTTGTTCATGTTTTCACCCAAACTCCTCAAATCCCTTCTTGGTATATGGTTAGGATCTATTTTACAGTTATGTCCCTGTGGTATAGCTAATTAGGTGAAAAATGTTTGACTAAAAATACCAGGTGAGATCGACACTAGGGTCAGACAAGCTTCTTTTGGCCTGATAGCCTCTGTGTACAAGTTCATGGCACATGCATAGGCTCTAGTCTAGCTAGTTTTCCTTGTCTTCTATTAGGGCCAATCCAGCCACTGGCCCATCTTTCTCTTAACTTTGCTGCAGCCAAATGACAAGAGTTCCTATAAACTGGTAGTAGAAAATGTAATACCTCAAATCTCTTGACATTAAAAAAAGCTTAATGTTTTAAAACTAACAATTCACAACAACTTTCACCTCCAGAGAATGTATAAGGGAAATGTTTTATTGTCACAACTCATCTCTATTTTCGTTAAATTTTAATGTAGATTAACTGGGAATAAGATGTTTTAATTAGAGCTTAAGCAGATTTGGTTCAACACATTATTTTTTTTAATTCCAACATACATTAATTTTCTCATATCACCAAGAATTATCTCAGATATAATGTAGCTACTCACCGAACATAATTCTATAAATATTTCATGGACTAAATATTTAATATTAGGTTATTTAATTTTATTGTTTATTTTTCTCCTGAATCTTAAGAAGGCAGGAAAAATATGGCTAAGAAATAATTTATTGAAGCTAATTATTATTAAACAGCATTTCAAGACATAAATGCAAAACTGAACAACACACCTGATTGAATGATGAATCACTATCAGAGCAATTGTCTGTGCAGTAACTACGGCTTTTCTCCTTTTGGATTTTTTTCTGCCTTTCTTGATTTCGTGTCTCATCTTCTTCAAACTTGTTAATCATAGACTCGACCACAGCTATCATAATGTTCTTCAGGTAATGCATCATTTCTTTGTACCTTTAAATTCAAGGTAGTCTTAATAAGAGAAAGACGATCAGAAATTAAAACAGTCAACTAGTTAAATTATCTAATTTTTTTTCTATAAAAAGGGAAGTCCCTTTAAGAACACAATGCTAAAGAGAAAAATCGAACTCAATTTTTCTTAAAGAAGTGGTAGAACAGAATTCACAAAACAGCAATAAAAATTAATAGAGAATTCAAAAAGTATGTTATTTCCTGGGTTTTTTCATGGTTACATGGATCAAGGTAGTAAAATTAAAAGAACCTAAGGCAAGAGGTTTCAATGGCATGGATTCCAATTGCTAGCAACAAAGTCAACTATTAATATTATACTACCAAAACCCAGGCTATTTTATACATCACCTTCATCCTCTTATCTTATACCTATCTCTTTCTCCACCCCCCCATCCTTTATTTTCTTTCCTTCTCTTCTCCCTTGCCCATACTTTATATACACCCATAGCCACAACTGAGAGCTCTTGTATACTCCCAAGACCTATGTAAGAGTTAAGCTATCAATGTGTCCTTTCAAACAGAGGCTGGGAAATCCACTCTCAGGATGTTAGGAAAAAGATTCCTGAAATCATTAAGAGTGTGAATTGGATAATATTTAAAATCTCTTTCAGAAGGTCTAAAAATCTCAAAAAGAACTGGTATCAAATTTTTCTACTTTGTAAGTTCAAACTCTCAAGCATCCATATGAATATGAGACTGAAATCCTCAAAAGCACTAAGAATAGAATTTTAGAGCTAGAAAGAACCATAAATATAGTCTAGCTCTTTATTTTACAAATGAGGCATATGTGACCTGAACCACTGAAATTTCTATATTTAAAACAAAAAAGGCATAAAGATATAAGTAAAAATAGTGAATAAATTATAAAATTTGAAATTAGAAAACTTGAATGGGGATCCTGACTATTTTACCAGCCAGCTCTGTCATCATAAATAAGTTTCAATTTCCTCAACTGTAAAATGAGATTAAAAATACAATCTAGCTAACCTATTTCATATGACTATAGCAAGAAATAAATATATGTGTATGTGTATATATATACACATACATATCCAAAATGATAATAAATACATGTATAGTGTGTGTGTATATATACATATATACATGTATTTATTATCATTAAAATAATGAAAATAAACTAGGAAAATATGCACAGAAATGTCCTTTTCTGTATAATTCTGAATAATGCGTCATTGCAACTCTATAAATCAAAAGAAGAAAAGGTAGTTTATCTCTCATAAGAGAAATAAAACCTGCTGGGGAATCTGAATAGAAATCATAGACTGAGATTTTATATAAAAAGTATAAGATATATTTTAAAATTTTGTTAGATATAATTTCTACATAATTTAAAATATATTAATATATTTAAATGTAATATTTAATATGTATATCATATAGAACTAAAAGTTTTAAAATATATGTATTTAACATATTTCTTTAAGTACCAGAAATTACGAGAAAACACAAAAATACTGAAAGCAGATGGAAATAAATTAGGAACCGCTAGGGGAAGAAACATACAGAAGATAACTCAATAGAGGTAACAGAGTCCGAGGAATATCCCAGTTTGACGTAAAGGGACATAAAGAGCAAAAAGAAGTCCTGAGACACACACAATAATTTGCAAAGTATATATAAGGATAACTGAGCCCAGAGGCCCAGCTTCTGCCTCTATAGATTCTGGGCAGCAAAAAACAGGGAAACAAAACAGTGCCCTGGCAGCAATCAATACACATCCACCAAAAGCTGTTCTCTCCTTCCACAGTGATAGAATTCTAGCTGGTCACAGGACTAAACTACACTCCCCAGCCTCCTTTGCAGCTAGGTAAGGCTGTGTGAACAACATAAAGTCCCTATCCCCTTAAAACTTATAATCTGGTGATTTAATAAAGAACTATAAAAGTAAATCTTAACGATATACAGGGTAGGGATAATGGTACTTAAAATCCATAGAAAATCTATAAGTTTTGCTTTGAACATGAATGTTTCCAACAGACCTTTTAGAAAAGACCAGCATAAATTGTGCTGTACGAAATACTAACAAAATGGCCACAGGCAGTAGCTAATAATTCTAAAATGTAAATTAAAAAATAATGTCATATCATCAATATCAAGAGTTAAATGAACTAAAACTCAATAGCAGCCATTGCAGTTTTGAAAAGACTAAGAAAAAACAGATATAAAATAGAATATAGACACCATTAAGTAGATTCCTTCATGCTTTGCAAGTTTTAAAGACTACAGAAAGAAAAAGCTCTAAGAAATAGTGAATAAAAACCACATCAATTAACAATGAAATTCTACAGAGTAAGTACTTCCACTCATTATATGAGGAATAGTGTATATTATATAGATCCTACAAATGAATTCTTCTGTGTGCAAACATCTGTTTAAAAAATAAATATAAAAATGTTTAATTACAAAAATACTTTATAATTATAACAATTGAAATGCTGTTTACAGATGTAGTGTTGCTACATTAGCCCTAAGTGATTTCTAAACAATCACCAAAAAAAAAAAGAAAAAAAAAAACTGGAAAAAAAAAAAAGCTGTACAATGTAAAATCTTTTATCCACGGTTCATAAAGTGGAAAATAAACATTTACTGAGTCATTTAAAATCTTTGTGAGGTAATTATTACTGTACTAATTTTAACACATGGATGAACTGAAACACAGGAAAATCAAATAGCTTAAGTAGAGATAAAAAGTAATTTCCTAGCAGTACCATATAAAATTCTGCTCTTACCATGAAAATACTTTCATTAACTGTCTAATAAAGTATTTCAGTATTCCTTCTAGAATTAAGTTTAATGATACTGCTAGAAACAGACTTACTAGGAATTATATTATCCAAAGATAAAGGTGATTCTGTTTTTGGTTTTCTCCAAATCAAGAAATAAGAAATCTTAGCCTCTACAACTTATGCTTGATATAGATTAGTGCATCGAACTTGCTAAATTTACTAAAATAGCTGTATGATGTCACTTTGTCAATTACTAACATATTAATTTAAATAATACAATCAGTTGTCCCAAAGAGGAAGAGCTCTTGTCCAAAATAATTTTTTAAAGTTTAACTAATTAAAAGTAAATTAGATTTAATACTTTAAAATACAGTCAGTAATATAAGCTCAGGTATATATTCAAACATCTCCGATACTGGAAATATGAACCACAGCAAGTGTTCAAATGACATCATGTAATTCAACATCTTTTCATTATAACATTGACGAGAAAAAAAAATTGACGATGGCATCCTGCCTAGGGCTGGTTCCCACCTTGTACCCTGAGATGCCAGGCAGGATAGGCTACCAGCAACTCTGAAGTGGAATAATTATTCCAGTTAAATAATTATCTTGCTCTTATTAATCTTTCTTAAATGTATATATAGCTCACACTTATTTCAGTGTTTAATATTAGAAGTGTTTTTATCTTTATTTAGAAGTTTGGTGATGTTTCTTTGACCAGAAATATGCTGCAGGAACTTAACTGTTTATATCAGTTAACCTAGACCCCAAAAAAAGTGAAGGAGCAAGTTATGCAAATATTTAGGAAAAGGGCATTCTAGGTAGCAGGAGCAACATGAGTGCAAATCCCTCCGGGAGGGACTTACTTGGTTTTTTGCGAAAGAGCAGGCAAGACCACAGTGGCTAGAGCAGTATGAGGGAGAAAATGGTAAGAAATGGGGTAGGAGAGGGAGCAAAAGGCCCATGGTGGGCCTCGTTGACTACAAAAAGAATTCTGGGTTTTACTCAAAAGGAGATGGGAAGCCTTTGGAGAGTCTGGGTGAAAGGGTGTCATGATCTGACTCATTGTTTTAAAGAATCATTCTGGCTGCTATGAGGGAAATAGACTGTGAGGGACAGAGATCAGGGTGCTGTCAAGAAGTCTTGTTGAAGGAGGTTATTTGAAGATATTATTATGGCCATACTCACTCTTTAGATTCCTGAGTTCTTTTAGTGACCTGCTGTACAACTGTATCATAGCCGCATTCTTCACCCTGATTCCGATCAGATGTGCATTTTTCCATTTCTTCTTCAATCATAGAACCCAAAGTGTTGCCTATATGCTGTCTGAGGTATTTCACAAATTCATAGCTGAAACAAATATTTAGAAAATAAATGCGGTAAATATCATAAGCATATTCAGAAAAAAAAATCAACACAGAAAGGTAACATATTAAGATTTCTTACCTTAAACTAGGATTAAATTAGTCATTCATCACAAATCATCAAGCTAATCTACTAATTTTTGGCTTTTTTTTTTTGAGACACTTGGCAAAAATCATCATTTAAAGATTACCACAGTAGGGAAAAGCAAATTTCAGAAGCAGCCCAAACTTCAGCAGGTTAGAAGTCTCTTCAATGTCTTTTTTATGCTCCTATCTTTAACATGTGACAGTGAAGAGTATGAAAAGCAGTTGTTAAGGATTTTCAGTTATTCAAGCTGATGAGGAAAATCATCTAGAATATAGTAATCATGAAATAAGAAATTGGAAAAAGTTAACTTCCATCATCAGAAAAGTTTTGTGTACATTTTGAAAGTCGTAACTGATGTAACTTCCACCTAAACAGTTCTTATGTTACTAAGATTATCACTATTATTAAATTCAAGACACACTTTGCCATTGGTATTTAAAGCCCTCATAGATTGCAATTTATCCTACCAGATCTAGGTCCCATTACTACCTTACACATGCCCAACTCTCCATGTGATGTTTATTCCCAATACCTTTGAAAACATTATTTCACCCACTTAAGAGTGTTTTACCACCACTCGTATAGATTGTCTTCTACAGCCTAAAATGCTACTTTCTGATAAAAGCTTTCCTTGTTTCTCAACAACTGATATCCTTTCTCACCTAAGACCCAAAAGTACTGTCCTTCTCTATTAGCATGCAAAACATTTTCTTGGATGCAGTTATATGACCTGCTTTATCCCCTGCTTCATTCCTGACCACCTCTACACCTAGATTTCTACACTGTCGGTAGACTTCACAACAGAACAAATCCACTTATCTATCATCTGCAATATCTTGTACATAGTAAACACTTTATAAATACTTGTTAGGTTGAAATATAGCATTGGGGAAAGGTTTATCTCTTCATTTTCTACATCAGTGGCTGTGAATTTGAATTTGCTTATCTTTTCTAAATGTTTGTTTTAGTTATTAATTCCTTGTTCATGTAATGTCTATTAACAAATTTCTGATGACATTATGCTATAATTACACCCCCCATATATGGCCTCTTATCCTTCCTATAATTCGCCTATAAGAAAAAGAGAAGAGGAATGAAAAGAAGAAAAAAAAAAAAGAAAGTGTACAGCAAAAAGCACTCTCCTCTTTCCAACTACTCACCACATTTTTGGCACTAACAGCATTATTTTTCAATACTCCAAAACTTGACAACATAGGATGCTCTTTAATGTCTGCATCTTCTGCACCCCTTGCCCATCCACTCAATCATATCCATGCAGTCACCAACATGTGTTAATGTTCCTGTACATCCCTGACTTTCATCACTGCCTCCCTTTTTTCTCTATGAATCAGTACAAAGCCATATCACTTCAAACAGAGATTACTGCAGCAGCCTTCTTGTTTAACTTCTTACTTCCCTCTCTCCTCTCATATTTTCTTCCCTCTCATATTCATCCCAAACACTGTAGTCATATTAGCCTTCCAAAAGAACTTATTTAATTATTTCAGTCAGAGCTAGAGCCATTTTACTCATACCAATACCTCATACCATGTCATGCATGCACATAATGCCTCAATAAATATTTGCTGAATTTATAACAATTGGCTACCTATTATCTTTCATGGTCAAATACTGCTTCCTTGGCCTGGACTTTAAATACCTAATCAATCAAATCTCTTTATAAGAGTATCTCTACTTAAACGAGGCTACATTCAAAATTCCCAACAAACCTCCAACCATGTTGATCTTCATATGAGAAAGCGATAAACTGGCCGGGTGCGGTGACTCACGCCTGTGATCCCAGCGCTTTGGGAGGCCAAGGTGGGCGGATCACAAGGTCAGGAGATCGAGACCATCCTGGCCAGTATGGTGAAATCCCATTTCTACTAAAAATACAAAAATTAGCTGGGCGTGGTGGCATGTGGCTGTAGTCCCAGTTACTCGGGAGGCTGAGGCAGGAGAATAACTTGAACCCGGGAGGCGGAGGTTGCAGTGAGCCAAGATTGCGCCACTGCACTCCAGCTTGGTGACAGAGCAAGACTCCACCTCAAAAAAAAAAAGGTGATAAACTAACTTGTAAGTAACTACCATGCTAAACTCTGTGCTAAGCACTTTATTGGTATTATTTTATTTACCATATGATAGGTAAAATAGATGAGGACACAGATTCAAAACATGAAAAAACCTTGTTAAATTCATAAGCTACTAATTCATTCACTTTACTCCAAAGCCCATGTTAATCCCATAATCCCAGAGTCCCAAAGATGTAAAAATATCAGAAGTGTTATAAGATATTTTGTAGTTGTAAATTGAGTGAAAAGGGAAATAAATAAATGTAATACTCATATCTTTACCAATTTGTAATTATTTCAATTTCTTTCATTTTGCAACAAAAATTACATTTTATTCCCCCAAAATTATAACTAGCATATTAAATTTAAAAGTATAATTTACTTAAATATTTTAATTATTGATTGAATTTTCTTTAAAATGTTCAATATTTATATTCGATGTTTAGATAGTAAATTCTATGCTTTAAGGGAATAAGTATTAAGAATAGCAGAAGAGGAAGACTAAGCTATTTTGTAAATCTAATGTCTTATAACATTAGATTGAAATAGCAAACATTAATTTTCAGAAATACAGTCCAAGAAAAACAAAACCCAAAGTTTACTGAATCATATATCATAGAAAACAGCCTCTAATCATCATGTAGTCTGTGCTTCTTTTGGTAATTCATCATTGCCTTATATTATTTGAAGATCTTCCCATATACATGGAAACTTCCTATCTATACTAAATATTTATTCATTATTTCATTTGTGTATGTCTAATTTTAAACCAAATCTTTGCACATTCCATACAAAACAGTGAAATCACACTGGTAAGAAAAAAATTCAAAAATTAAGGTTTCAAGAGAACCCTTTAAATATGTCCTCAATTTTGTAATATCTGACAACTGCTTCTACACACAGTTGGCTCTGAAACAGACTTGGCAGATGTGCACAATGAGGTAAGTCAAAAAAGCTCTTTGGGCTGGGCACAGTGGCTCACGCCTGTAATCCCAGTACTTTGGGAGGCCGAGGCAGGTGGATCACCAGAGGTCAGGAGTTCAAGACCAGCCTGGCCAACATGGTGAAACCCCATCTCTACTAAAAATACAAAAAAATTAGCTGGGCATGGTGGCACATGCTTATAATCCCAGCTACTTGGGAGGCTGAGGCAGGAGAATCGCTTGAGCCCAGGAGGTGGAAGTTGCAGTGAGCCGAGATTGTGCCATTACACTCCAGCCTGGGTGACAGAGCAAGACTCCATCTCAAAAAAAAAAAAAAAAAAAAGCTCTTTGTTCTCCAGCACAACCATGCATCACAACCAGGAACCCAATGAATCAAGAATCAGAACATCTGATATTTCAATTCCATAAAAGTATCACTACTTTCCAAAAAGAACAAAGCTGGAGGCATCACGCTACCTGACTTCAAACTATACTACAAGGCTAACCAAAACAGCATGGTACTAGTACCAAAACAGATATATAGACCAATGGAACAGAACAGAGGCCTCAGAAATAATGCCACACATGTAAAACCATCTGATCTTTGACAAACCTGACAAAAACAAGCAATGGGGAAAGGATTCCCTATTTAATAAATGGTGTTGGGAAAACTGGCTAGCCATACGCAGAAAGCTGAAACTGGATCCCTTCCTTACGCCTTATACAAAAATTAACTCAAGATGAATTGAAGACTTAAACGTAAGACCTAAAACCATAAAAACCCTAGAAGAAAACTTGGGCAATATCATTCAGGACATAGGCATGGGCAAAGACTTCATGACTAAAACACCAAAAGCAATGGCAACAAAAGTCAAAATTGACAAATGCGATCTAACTAAACTAAAGAGCTTCTGCACAGCAAAAGAAACTATCACCAGAATGAACAGGCAACCTACAGGATGGGAGAAAATTTTTGCAATCTACTCATCTGACTAAGGGCTAATATCCAGAATCTACAAAGAACTTTAACAAATTTACAAGAAAAAAACAACTCCATCAAAAAGTGGGTGAAGCGTATGAACAGACACTTCTCAAAAGAAGACATTTACGCAGCCAACAAACATATGAAAAAATGCTCATTATCACTGGTCATTAGAGAAATGCAAATCAAAAGCACAATGAGAAGTATAACTCTTGGGTATGCTCTGTTATAAAGCCCAATCTGTAAGCAACAAAAAGGATATATCTGTAATTGAGGCCGTGAGGAAATTTAACACAAGCACATTAACAAAATGTAGTCAATAAAGCTAAGAAAAACACAATTCTAAAATAAAAGACACATCAAAAAAATCCCTATAGAGAAGGAAGGGATACAGCTAGACAGGAGGAGTAAGTTCCAGTGTTCTATTCTAGGGTAGGATGACCATAGTAACAATAATACATTATACAGTTTCAAATACCTAGAAGGAAGATACTGAATTGAAAGAAATGATAAATGTCTGAGATGATGAATACACTAATTACCTTGATCTGACCGCTATACATGTATGGAAACATCACTATGTACTCCATAAATATGTTCAATTATTATTTGTCATTTTAAAAATAAAATTCATTTTTTAAAAAAATCTCCAACATTTAGCAACAGCTGTAAATAGCAAATATCCTGGAAAACTTATAAATCTACTCTGTGGAAATCTGAATAACCTCATGCTTTTTTCTAGTGACTTAATTTTTACCTATGACCACAGTAATATCTCCAGAAGACTCATTCAAAATGCTTCCAGGTTTTAGTCCAAGTTCTAAATTAAATGAACCCAAGGACCCCAAGGTTAAATCTTGTCTTAAGAGGTTACTGCTCTTTTCAAAAGAATCTTCTAGGAAAAAAAAAAAATCTCCAGGAGTGGCAAGGCCCTTTACAATGAAAGGACTGCCAGGCTGCCCATAGCTAAGGGTATTCTACTGACTCAGGGACCATTGAGAAACTTTCAGAGCCTCCAATTCCAAATTAATGAACAGAGTCATTTCTTCAAGTGGGCCTTCTACTCTTTAGGTAAGAGTATCTCAAGACTTTAAATACTCATCCAATAATTAATTTTATGTTGTTTCTTTTACCATCGGAATTCATGGCAGCACTCCATAAAATACTGAATGAAGCTGCTATTCTATAATGGTGCCCCAGGATAGAAAATATTGTTGCAACGATGGGAACAACAGACACCAGGACTCCAAAAGATGGGAGACAGGGAGAGAGCAAGAGTTAAAAAAACTACCTATCAAAATACTATGTTCACTATTTAAGTGACATGATCAATAGAAGCCCAAACCTCAGCATCACACAATATACCCATGTAACAAACCTAGGCATGAATCCCCTGAATCTAAAAAAGGAAAATTATTATTGCAATGGAGCTGGGATAAATACAGTTCTACAAAATTAAGTGCTGTGTTTCCTACATTGTAATCCTGATAGTATTGGTGCTATGTACTAGCTCTTATGAAATCTATATCTAATCCCAAAGATTGATAGTACTACTGATTTTTTAATCAAATATTCCCGTTGCATCATTTTTAGAAAATAATCTGGAGATATAATATATTCTAGTTATTTTGTATAAAAGCCCTGGATACCTCAAGAAGACTTTCAAAAGGCCCTTATACTTATCCCAGGGAGTGCAAACTCAGATGCTACAGAGGGTAGTCTGGTAAAGGAAAGCAAGCCACGTATGAGAGAGAATGGATAGAGGTTGTGGTAAAATAAAGACATGCCCCAACTAAAGGCAAAGCTTCTATATAGTTCCAGCAACTGTCTTTAAGAAATATGAGCCTGGTGTTAACCTTTTAACATTTTAAGGAAAGCTAGAAAACTGATTTTTATACATTATCTCTCAATTTTTAAATGGCACTTTTCTTCTTTTTTTTAATGTAGTCAAAGTAAACATGTCCACAGACCAAATATGGTCTGCACAATGCTAGTCTGGCCTTTCAATAGCGTCTCTCCCGAAGAATTACAAAATTCCAACCACTAAAGATACTATGAATGTCCTATATGTTTAAAATTTCTATTCAAGAAACACAAAAGCTCTCTGAAAAATCTATATCATGCTTAATAACTTATTTTAGAATATCCTTACAAGGTTTAATTTAAATCAATTCTGCTAAAATTTAGGTCCCATCCTTTCAGATCTTTAAGCAGGCTGTTAATATTTTCAGATTTCACATATTCCAATTGTGCTTAAAATATCAAGACTATAATAGGAATAATATAGCTTTGACTGACATGGGTTACAATAAATACAACTTCCACTTATTTCTATTTTAATTAAAGTCTATTAGTATTCACTATTCATTTTAAATTTTTCTAATAACTGGTTTTTCTAGTTTTTTATTTTTTATTTATTTATTTATTTATTTATTTATTTTTTGCGACGGAGTCTCGCTCTGTCACCCAGGATGGAGTGCAGTGGCACGATCTCGGCTCACTGCAAGCTCCGCCTCCCAGGTTCACGCCATTCTCCTGCCTCAGCCTACCGAGTAGCGACGACTACAGATGCCCGCCACCACACCTGGCTAATTTTTTTTTTCAGTAGAGACAGGGTTTCACCGTGTTAGCCAGGATGGTCTCGATCTCCTGACCTTGTGATCCACTCGCCTCGGCCTCCCAAAGTGCTGGGATTACAGGCGTGAGCCACCATGCCCGGCCTCTAGTTTTTTAAAAGATATAGTCTGTACAACGAATAAACAAGTTTATAATTGTTATACTTCTTTTAATAATCTATGAAGCAGATTTGCTTCAGGTTTAAATTCTGAAGTTTACACTGACCAATCTTGCAACCTTAGGCAAAACACCTGACCTTACTAAGTTTCAATTGCCCACTACTTAATGGTGATGATAATCTTAATATTAAAATGTTTTTTACATAATAGTGTTTTCATATACTTTGACATTTTTCTCACCAAATATACTATGCATACATTTGACTAACCTTGTTACTTTAGAAGTAATTTAATGAGAAAAAATAAAAATTTGGTACCAATGACACTATTACCAAATGAATGCAAAATATCTTTTACAAAATATTCTTCAAAGAGGGACATTAAAACCTAAAAAGACAGCTGTTTGTTAATAAAGAAAGACATGTGGAGTGGAGCTAACCACACTTCAGAAGCAGCTCAATTAAAATATACAGCAATGTGTCTGATTATTCATCAGTAGTAACTAATTATTTGAAATTCTTCACATTTACATTGAAAAACTTTACCAAATTGAGTAAAAGGACATTCACTTTTTCCATTCTCTTTTTGCCAGATTTCTTACCTATATTTCCCCAAAAAATGCAATAATTTTTTTTCTATGATAAACTTCTGACATGTTCGTAATGTTTATATAAAAATACGGAGAGGTTACTCTTACAGCATAAGTACATTAAAAAATCTCATTGGTACAAGTTTGTTTCAAAAAAGTCATCCTTTTAGCTATTTAAAAAGGCAAGCAGTAGGGAGCAGTGGCTCACACCTGTAATCCCAGCACTTTGGGAGGCCAAGGTGGTAGGCAGATCACCTGAGGTCAGGAGTTCAAGACCAGCCTGGCCAACATGGTGAAACCCCGTCTCTACTAAAAATACAAAAATTAGCCAGGTGTGGTGGCAAACACCTGTAATCCCAGCCACTCGGGAGGCTGAGGCAAGAGAATCTCTTGAACCTGGGAGGCAGAGGTTGCAGCGAGCTGAGATCATGCCATTGCACTACAGCCTGGGGGACAAGAGCGAGACATCGTCTCAAAAAAAATAAATAAATAAAATAAAAAAATAAAAAGGCAAATATTCAATCATATATGAAAAAATTATCACTAATTTTTTAAAAAATATTTTATTAGTGGTTATGAATTGTAATGTTGACATGAGGAATTCTTAAAATAGGCTGTATTTTAGAATCATTGAATTTATTATATGATGAACTTAATCTTATATATCACATTAGTATACATAAGGCCATATAATAGAAAGAACAAGTATTTTACATCTCCTACAACTTTTTAGATCAAAAAATAAGCTTTTGGCTCATAATAAAGTTACTAGGAATGCATTCATTAATTATAGAAGGACACATAATTCTTGGTAATTTTCTCCATGCAGGTAAATCACCTTACAGAATGAATCCTTTCTTATTTTATTTTATTTATTTTGTTTTATTTTGTGACAGGGTCTCGCTCTGTTACCTAGGCTCACTGCAGCCTTGACATTCTGGGCACAAGAGATCCTCCACCTCAGCTTTCTGAGTAGCTGGGACTACAGGCACATGCCACTGCACCCAACTAATTTTTATATTTTTTGTAGAGACAGGGTTTTGCCATGTTGTCCAAGCTGGTCTTGAACTCCTGGTGTTAAGTGATCTGCCCACCTCGACTTCTCAAAGTGCTGGGTTTACAGGTGTAAGCCACTGAGCCCAGCCCAGAGGGAATATTTTCTTGAATTACCACTTAAACATACTAGAGTTCCCTAATTAAAAAGTCACTGGTGAATTCTTCTGTAAAACAAAGAATAACACGCAATTCAATAAATATTACTATGGTCCCTCTGTATCAAAAACATATCAAGTGAGAAGGCTATAAAGGTGACCCTCTGCATTAGAGACTGTTAAAATCATTAGAATTGGTAGGTACTTTTAAAAAAACAACAAAACACTCTATTTCTCACTGAAATGCCAGTAACTATGCTCTAATTCTGAGGTCTCAACTATAACTGCACATTAGACTTACATAGAAAGCTTTGCTTTAAAACCTCCAGGGCCCAGCCTCTACCACTTCCCTCTGCCAAACCCCCCAGGAAATTTTGATTCATCTGTGGTGGGGACTAAGCATCAGTATTTTTCTAAATAGCCCCCAGATGGTTCCAGTGCAGCAAAGGTTGAAAAGCAATGCTGCTTTATAGGGAGCCAGTCTGTGTGTAAAAATTTACATAACACATACACACATAATGAAAGCAACGTACTCTTCTCTCTCTCCCCTCCCACCAGGCCTCAAATCCTTGCTGCCATTCTTAGAGAAAGGCGGGAGAGCTTGGATCTTTTAGAGAGTGTATACAGTTTACTGTAGAAAAAGAGAAGTGCCTATGAAAAGCAGAGATAGTATGTTAGCTGTCCCATAAAACAAATGTCTAGATATGGCTGTACTGCCTACACTGTAGTTTCTCCCCAAATGACACTTTCCCTCACTTTATTATACCACCTGAAATTACATTAACTGTCTTAAAAACCATCTTCTTACAAAAATGTTAACAGCCCAGCAACAATTTCCCCTATAAGTCTTTTTGGTTTGTTGTTGTTGTTGTTGTTGTTTTTGAGACGGAGTCTCTCTCTCTGTCGCCCAGGCTGGAGTGCAGTGGCACGATCTCGGCTCACTGCAACCTCTGCCTCCCAGGGTCAAGCAATTCTCCTGCCTCAGCCTCCTGAGTAGCTGGGATTACCAGCACCCACTACCATGCCCGGCTAATTTTTTTTTTTTTTTTTTTTTTTGTATTTTCAGTAGAGACAGGGTTTCACCATGTTCGCTAGGCTGGTCTTGAACTCCTGAACTCAAGTGATTCACCTGCCTTGGCCTCTCAAAGTACTGGGATTACAGGCATGAGCCACCATGCCCAGCCTCCCCTATAAGTCTTTTAATTAGATTATTTTTCTTGCTAATTACAGGTCAACATCACTTGGATTTAACGAATCAATGTTCTAATAGTGGAGGTGGAAAAATGAGTAATTCTGAAATAAACACTTTGGAAAGGAAGACACACCTAAGTGACTCTAGAATAAGTGTTGAAGGAGAGTCAGGTCACTGAAAGAAAAAGAAATGGAAATATGAGCACCTGAAATAACTGACCTTTAAGATCCCTTCCAACTCTGAGATTGTAAAATTCCATGGAGAGACCAAAGTTAAGCAGCTCCTCTTTTCCTTTCTCACATAAAAGAGTTCCCTCCTCCTAAGACACAGATCTCAGGCTACTGCAGCTAAGACATTATAAATTTTACCCTATTATTAAGACTAAAAATGACTTTTAGGATTCTATGTCAAGTCTTACCTTTAAGACTATAAACTAGCTATAATTTGAGTCTCTCTGGATTGTTTTTTAGGAGGCCACAAGTAAATCTCTTTAGTAAATAGTAACTATTAACTGTGCATGTCATGCAACAAGCATTTATTTAATCTACCTAATGAGCTGTTGAAGGGTAACACAGTATTACAAGAGTCATTAGACTTTGGAGAGGAACTACAATGACCCAATTTTAACTTGAAAAAAAGTTTTAAATTGATACAGATAAAGCAATAATTATAGGCAAACGTGTAGCTTTAAATGCTTCTATTAAAAAAGAAAAAAGAGCTGCAAATTAATGAGCTAGTATTCAGTACAATAAGGTTAAAGATTTCCCACATAGAAAAAAATAAAGAGCAGAAACTGATAAAACAAAAAATAATATATGTGTCTATATAACGAGGAGAAAAAGCCAAAAGTTGGTTCTTTGAAAAGGCTAATAAACTTCTAGCATAACAGATGAAGAGCAAAAGTGGGAAGATACAAATAAAAACAAAAGGGAACATGACTACAGATACTGGAAATACTAAAAAGATAGCAGGATATTCATGAAAACCTTTTTATAAATAAGTTTGAAAATCTAGATGAAATGGCCAAATTCCCAGAATATGATACTAGCAAAAACTTACTCAGTAATTTACAGATGACTTAAACAACTCCATGTAAAATAAAAACCAGAAATGAAATCCCAAACATAATGCTTTATGTAGATGTGTGTGAGGTAAATTATTACATGAGTTTACAAAACATTAATCACCCAACCTATATTTGAAAAAGTTCTAATTTTTCTGTACTCCACTGTTTAATAAATCTGTAGCTAACCAGTAAAAGCTAGTCTCTGGTAGCGCCAAAATAAATAACGTTATCATCTAGTAACAGGTATTAGTAGTGAATTTAATGAGAAAATAAACAAGAAAATCATGGAAATACAAAAGAAAAAGAAACCGTAAGTATAATCGTAAATACCAAAGAAATTAGAAACTCCATTATTAATGAAGATTCCTTTCACACTTTTTAAAACTCAATTGAGAAGGTAGTGAAAACTGTAAATACTCCCCCTATAAAACTGCAAGTAAACACAAACTTGTACATAGAATTTCAAAGAACTCAAAAATACCCTGATGCACATATATGATATTGATAGGAGTTCTAGATAAGTAGAACTTTAGGGTACCCAAGGGTATCCAAGAGACAGTAAAGGTAGTATAACTAGAAAAATTTCCAGTGTCATCTCTGTCAGATCAAAATGAAATGCAAACACTGGGTTAAAAACACTAGTAATAATAATGAATGGAAGCACCTGGAGGTAGACTTGTAAATTCAGAGGCTTAACTTAAATTATATGAACCAAAAGAAAAACGTAAGTCTCTAAAGATCTTCAAGATCTACCTCAAATGGCACTTCTCTCATTAAACCTCTTTTCCCTACTGCTCCCACACGCAGAGCACTCTGACCCCCCTTCTCTGTCTCTTATATTTCTGACATGTATCACAGACATTTAGTTATGTGGCTTATTCCTCTAGACAAACTTAAGAAACTATTCCAGAGGAAACTAATGATCTCACTTCGGTATTCCCTTTGCAGTGCTCAGAGTGAGTAATTCGTGCGGCCACTGAAAATATCAGCAGATATTTTCAAGGAACAAAGATCGTTGGAACTCATGGCTTTTAAGTACTGTATAGAGACAGGAATCCCTTGAAATCGTGGAAGTATTCTTTCAAAGAGCATGAATAATTTATAATTAATATTACTGTGCTGCCCGGGTGAGGCGCGGGGGAATGGATTATTAGGATATGCTGGTTGCGGCAGTAAAAATATAGAGGCGGCGGCCGGGCGCGGTGGCTCACGCCTGTCATCCCAGCACTTTGGGAGGCCGAGACAGGCGGATCACTTGAGGTCGTGAGTTCGAGACCAACCTAGCCCACATGGTGAAACACCGTCTCTACTAAAAACACAAAAATTAGCCGGCCGCGGTGGCGGGCACCTGCAATCCCAGCTACTCGGG
Source organism: Pan troglodytes (assembly GCF_028858775.2). Lineage (NCBI taxonomy): Eukaryota > Metazoa > Chordata > Mammalia > Primates > Hominidae > Pan > Pan troglodytes. The sequence goes on from NC_072403.2 coordinate 133,220,913, forward strand.
AGGCTGAGGCTGGAGAATCGCTTGAACCCGGGAGGCGGAGGTTGTAGTGAGCGGAGATCGAGCCATTACATTCCGGCCTGGGCGACAGAGCGAGACTCCCCCTCAAAAAATATAGAGAGAAAGAGGCGGCAGAAGCTTTAGGAAATAAGAATAAATGTTAAATAAATTCGACGTTTTGGCAAATAAGAGAAAAAGTAAACCTCCAAGTTGGGCACTATTTTAAAAACAATAAATAAATTAACACTGTTGACCCTTCTCTGGACCTTCTCTGGATCAATGGTTTGTAGGCTTAAAACATCAAAAGCAATTTTACTTGTGAAAATTTTCATCAGTTTCCTCCAGATGTAAAAGAATCTCTTCGGCACACTCCAGGGAAGGGGCACCCGTGATTTTCTCCTTCACGCTCTGGAACAACCGCCTCAGCATCGCCTGCAGCATCGCCTGGTCCTCGCTGGAGAAATGGGCCATCGTGTTGGAATCAAACGTCCACTCTCATTACTCCAGGTCCGAGCAAAAGCCGCGCACTGCGCAAGCGCACGCGCACCCCCACCCAGCCCCGGCTACGTGCGGCGTCGTTCCCAGGGATACCGCGGCGAGCGCCTGTGCCTGCGCCGTCAGCTGCCAGCGCGTCATTTCGGAAAACGAGTCACCTTACTTTGGGGAAGCAGGGGTCCGCGAGGTCTCGCCTCTGGTACTCTTAGTTGCTAGCCTTCAGTACTAGCAGACTTCAGGCTCTCTCGACTAACAACAAAAGAGACATCAGGAATGATCTGATGGGAGGACCCGACGACGGAACGTCACGATGCGCGTGACGTCAGCTCGCTGATGTGGCTTCCTTGGTGGGAGGGAGTGCAACTGGTGACCTGGGGGCGCCCAGAAAATGTTCGAGTGAGCCACTCTCCCTCGCCGCTGCGTTGTAGGTGGGAGGGAATAGAGTACGAAGAGAAAGTGATCAATAAAAGAAAGATAGTAAAAGTGAAACTGAAAGTAGCCTGACGAGCCTCAATTGAAGAGTGAATGGTATTGAAAAGTTGCAGTGTTGTTTTCCTCTAACGGCTAACACCTATTGAGCTCCTACGCCTTACCAAACACTTTCCTTACCAAGCACCTTGCTAGGAGCTATGAAGAACTCCCTCACTAAGTAACAGAGAGAAAAATAAATTAACGATTACAATACAGTGCAATTAAATGTCATGCTAGAAAAAAAAAATGTGCCAAGTCGGTGCTGTGGAGACCCAGAATTAGTTTCAACCCAATAGAGGAGTTGAGGAAAGAAGCAAACAGAGTAAACTGGACATGCAAAGAATAGGGGCCTCAGAGTGTAGGATATACTGGCACTTGAGGTAATCGGGTTAGAAAGAGGAGATGAGGAAGCTAAAGAAGTAAATTGGTCACATCTGGAAGGGTCTAATCTTTTGGCACGTTAAGGGATTCGAGATTTTTCTGCAAGTAATAGGATGCAATGGGATTCCAGAGAGACACCATGTGATGGTATCATATATAAAGATCGTTCTGCAGGAAGCTGCAGTGGATATTCATGGTCCCTCATCCAGTTTCCAGTCTAGATCAATTCCCCAGACCATGGTTATGTCCAGGCTATAAGGAACCGTCCCACTGATGAGTGGTTCAATGTCAGTGAATTCTCCTTTATCCACCCTTATATTTTACTCCCCTAGTATCAGGTACACATCACATATTAGCCAGGATTAACGTCCTCTTTGATGTTTACGCTATTATTTTCTGAAGCAAAAGTATGATACATCTTTGCCAGCTCTAGCGGCATGTAACTCCATGAAATGTCTGCTAATTGTCTTGTCTAACTACTGCATTAGGGGAAAAAAATATTAGCAGAGTAGGCATATTTGCAACTTTATTTGTGCGTGAGGGCTAAAACCCAATATGTATATGTACAAGTATGTGTGTGCACATACATAGAGTCATCAGCAATGTGACAGCTGCATATTCAAATTAACAGATAGTTGTATTGACAACTCAGACACGAAGACTGAGATAGCCATTAGTGATGTGATTTTCTGAAATATTGCTATTATTGGTAAGATTGAGAACAAAATTCCTTGGTTTACATGGATTTTGCATTCCTGAAAAATTCCGTGTGTTAAAACTGTGCCAAATATTCCATTTATGTTTATATAATATTCATATTTATAATATTTATTTCTAATTCCATGTTTATAAGTATTATATCTATTTATACACATGGAATTAGATCCTATTTATAAATATTATATCTATTTATATGCATGGAATTAGATCCTAGACTCAAATACTTATCAAGAGTGTTTTTTCTGCATGAAATACCCAGAAAGACCATTGAAACCACTGGGAGTCATGTAAGAACCAGAACAATCCTTTTGTGTAGGTGACTGTCCTGGGTGTATTTTAATTTGTTTAAGTGTCCCTGTCTCACACTACAGATGCCAGTAAGTGCCCTGAAGCCACTGTAATGACAAAATGTCCCCAAATATTTCAAAAAGCCTTCTACGGGAGAATAGAACTGGACAGATTAAGAACTACTGTTCTAGATATTATACCTTAGGAAGAAGGAAAATAAACTTAGAATACCTGAGATACAAGAAGGAAAGAGAGCAAAAAACAGAGGAGGGATGCTTTAAGGTAAAATTCAATAAATATTGTCTTCATAAAATAATGATTATAAAATATTCTGATTTGTGAAGATTAAAAATACATACTACTAAAATACTAGAAACAACAATTAGAAAGTAGGAAATAGAATAAGTTGAAATGTTCTGCAATCTTTGTATTTTTGTGTTTTTTTTTTCTTTTTTTAGAGATGGGGTTTCACTATGTTGCTCAGTCTGGACTCAAATTCCTGGGCTCAAATGATCCCCCAACTTCAGACTCCCAAGTAGCTAGGACTGCAGATATGTACCACTGCACCAAGCATCTGGTGTTTTTCTAAAGGGAGTTTAAGATGTTAAACTTGACTGAGTCAGCATGGTAAAATTTCAAATGTAACCACTTGAAAATTAGAAATAGAGAATTTTAATTTTAAAATAGAAAAATTAAATAAGGAGAGAAAACAATGAATACATTTTTTAAAAAAAAGCATTAGAAAAGTAGGAAAAATAAAAATATACAAAGAAACATTATAGAAAAAGCCCCAAACACTGATAAATTTAAATGAACTCAACACTCCACTTAAAAGCCAGAACTGCCAGATTGGATTTTAAAATGACCAACTGTATGCTATTTATTAGAAGCCCAAAATCCTAGAAAAGTAAGAATTTAAAAGACGGGAAAAGATAAAATAGGTGAATATTATCCAAAATAAAGCTGTTGAAGCTATACTCATATCAGCAAAAATAAACTTAAAGATGTAAGGGATACAGAGTGTCACACCATAATTTTTGAAAGTAGTTTAATTCAACAGGAAGATACAAAAATGTTGAACTTTTAATATTTTGAGAATTTTTAAGAAGTAAAGTTCTTAATCTCTCCAAAAGTTTTTAATATTTTCCAGAGAATATTTCTGCACATGTCTTTATATATCCTTAAATAAGATACACTCAACCTAGGAAGCTGAATTCCCAAGATATCCGTGGGACAACTCTGAAGCACCATCTCAGCTTCAGAGCTCCTCATATAATTGGCTGGAGACTTTTTTGCAAGAGCATTACAGCTGAACTTCTGCTTATACCTAATTCTTCCTCCCAGACTCTTCCCAGACATTGTTCCCAAGAGTACACCCCAGTAAGTCTACTGCATATGAATCTCTGAGTTTGAGTCTATTTCCGAGGGAATCTGATTCAGTCAATCAGATATTATCCCATTATCCAACACATGGTGTTCTTACAATAATAACATGAGTTTCTGATCATGTCATAGACTGACAGGTCTTCCTTACATCTGTTCTGTACACAGTGGACTCCTGTCAAAGAACTAATTTTTGTCCCAAAGAGATATGGCCACAGTAGCAATGTCAATGATCTAAATTTTTTTATGTATTTTCTTTACTTTTTTGAAAAGCTGTGAGCATAGTATTTCATACTCATGGATTTGCAGTGAGATAACACATGTAAAATGCTAGCAAAGGCCTTGAATTTTGGAAAAGTGTTCAGTAACTATTGAATATTATTATCATCGTTGCCCATTTCTACAACTTTGAATTGGATATTTTCATAGAACTTAGCCAGCCAGATGCAACTTTTATAAACTGATAAGAGAGTAAAGTATTTCAAATCTTCCAAGTTTTGAAATTGGCTTTTTCTTCTCTAGGTAACAAATCAGAATGAAATTAGGGAGCTATAAACCTCTAACATCTCTACTTAAAGACTTTTTATTTTTGGGATCTCCCATTTTAAAATGACTTTTGTTTTTTCCCAGGGAGATATTTGATTGGAAAACCAAACACTTACAGATGAAAAATTTTTTCAAAAGTCTGACATAGAGTTTGGCCATTACACAAAACATAGTTCTTGGCTTTGAAAGTTTGCTCGCATGTCTGGAGAAATAATTTGAACTGGTATAAATAACTATGTTTCCTTATTTACAGGAAACATAGCATTCCTTATTTACAGGGATCACTTACTGATCCCTCCTAAATTATTGGCCTAAGCAATTTTCCAAATAAGCCTCTTGAGCTAATGTCCTAGCCTAATCCTGCTTTTAGTATGATGCCAGCAAGACAATAATCTCACTGCTCTGAAAGCAAGGCTAAAATATATTCACTCTCATGTTTCCAGCATTGAATCCAACTTTGAAAATATTTGTTATGTGGTCTACAAAGTTCTGTACATCAGGTGTAACTGAACCTTGCTTCTTAAGACTTGATTTTAATACACTTTCCCCCTTCTTTGGTTTTATTAATTTGAGACCATATTCAGTCAAATTCAATCTACTCTTATGTCTAAACAAGTCTCTAAACTACATGTGCATTGTGTGTGCATGTGAATTTCTTCTTTCACTTTAATAAAAAATATAATATAAAAAACATATTTGTTCCTTAAAAGAGTTATAAGATGAATTAATTTATCACAAACAATTTTAGTAATAGAATTTTCAATAAAAATAGGATTTGTCTTGAATTTGTTCCTAAATAAAAACTTGAATAATTAGCCACTTACACGTATATAGTTACATCTTTAGGAAAGAACATTAAAATGTCTTATGTGCTGGGAAATTTTCCATATTGCTCTAAGAAAAGAACACAAAGTTGGAGAAAATGACTTTCATGCCAACATTCCTATGCATAAATCATAGAATTCAAATGTTTTCATTAACTGTTTAGTAATTTGTTGCAAAAAAAAGAAAGTAATAATTCGGTGTTGAAAACAGAATTTACTACAAAGAAAATAACTGTTTAAAGAATACATGTTAACAATTATATATATATATATATAAATACACACACATACATTTTCCTTCTTTCCATTACAAAAAACATTTAAAAAACTTTACAAAAGTATAGAGAATAAAACGATGAACCTCTCAGATTTAAAAATGTTCAATATCTTGCCAATCTTAGATCAACTATTACCCCCTCCCCATTTGTTCTAAATACATTAAACCTCAAACATCTCGTCATTTGATCTATAAACACCGTGGCCTGCATCTTTCATAGATCAGGTCTATTCCCACGTAACCACTATATATATGATTATCCTTTACTACTAACTAAATTCATAAGACTTCCTTTATAGCATCAAATACAAGTTAACATCCAAATTTCCCTAATTGTCCAGAAATGTGTTTTCACAGTTGTTTTATTTCAATCAGGAGCCAAACAAGTTCGCGTTTCATTTCATTGAGTCTGTTTCAGCCTTTTCTCTCTCCTGTTCCCCCACTGGCTTGTCGGAGCAGTCAGGTCATTGACTCTGCATCGCCCCATGCCCTGGATTTGCGGACTGTGTCCTTGTGGTGTCATTTAACATGCTCCTCTAACCTTGAATTCCCTGTGGATTGCAGTTAAGACTAGAGAACTGCTGGCTTCACGGAGGTACAATCTGCGCAGTCATGGGGGGCCCTGCACTCAGAAGGGCTCTGTGCTGGGCTTAATGCTTGGCCAGGTCTGCCTTGAGTCTTAATACTATTTACCTTTGAACTTGTGTTTTGGAAGGACTGCACAGCAGGAGCACAAAGCAGAGGAGAGGAGTTGATGACGCTGTGAGCGCAATATTCCAGTGCCCCTAGGATGCACACGTTAGCGGAACTCCAGGCCAGTAACAGGTCATCGTGTATGTCTATAACTGAGTCTGCAGGGAGGCCACACTTACATTGTGAGGTCTTGCTTCAAACGCAGAAAGAAGGCAATGACCTTGTGAATAACACCACAGACTAATGACCCCAGTCATACCTTTTCCTACGTATTTTATTTCCTATATTAATCAGGCACTTATGCCAAAAGTAATGGCATAGAAAGATAGGGAAAAGCCATAGTTCCTTTCTTTCAGTTCTTCCTTATTCACCAATAAGCTGAAGGCAGTGTCAAGAAGGCAGTATCGTTGCCACTATCAGGAAGTGAAATAAAAATCCTTGATTTAGTTTTGCACAGCATTTCTACTGTTCTAATAAGGACAAAATGTATATGCGTGTATGAGCTGCAAAATATGAATTGTGTAATTTCAGTGTTTCTGCATAGGAATATAATACTCATATTTGTATTTAAAATTATCATTGCACAATATGAAGATGAACAGTAAAATTCAGCTAAAAATTTAGAATTAAAATTTTCTTTACTCAGAATGACCTTAAATAGCAAATAACAATGGTAAATTATTAGAACAAAGGGAAAGAAAAGGTTTTGTGTTTGAGTACCATTTAGAGTAGTTTTTCCTGTTTTGTGAACAAGGGACTCCATGTTTTCATTTTTCAATACCTCCCCACGACCCTTGACAAATGAAGTCGCCAGCCCTGGCTCCAGAATTTATGAGTGTGGGGTAAATCCCTGCATGCACCTGCACAGAGCCCAGGCTCCCCTCCTCACTTACACGCTTGTGGTCATTGTCCGTTTCTTTGTCTCTGGGTCCCAGCAGACCAGGAACACAGACCAGTCAGCCTGCTCAGTTCTCCACTGTGCTTCCTGTGCTGAGCACAATCTGTGCATGGAGAAGACTTCTAAGTCCCTGGGAATAAGTGAGTGAATGGAGACAGGGGCCTCACAGGCATCCTGGAGAGCGAGGATGAGATGTGGACTAGGTTAGTGATGGATGGTGGTGATAAAGAAGGGAGGATGAAGGCAAGATTCTCTTTTTTTTTTTCTTTTGAGATGGAGTCTCACTCTGTCACCCAGGCTGGAGTGCAATGGCATGATCTCGGCTCACTGCAACCTCTGACACCCGGGTTCAAGCAATTCTCCAGCCTCAGCTTCCCGAGTAGCTGGGACTACAGGCACCTGCCACCGTGCCCAGCTAATTTTTGTAGTTTTAGTAGAGACGGGGTTTCACCATCTTGGCCAGGCTGGTCTCAAACTCCTGACCTCATGATCCACTTACCTCAGCCTCCCAAAGTGCTGGGATTACAGGCCTGAGCCACCAAGCCCAGCCTAACGCAAGGTTCTTATCTATAAGGCACTGAAGGCCCACATAAGGCTAGGATGGATGTGTATGTGAAGGAGAGGCAGGGAAACTGGGTTCTGGCTTTCTGGTTTGGGCAACTGGGTAGATGGATTGTCTTTACCTGAGATATTGCCCGAAAAAGGGGTCAGGTTTGTGAGAGGAGACTTTGTCTTACAAAATTTGTAAGTTTTGTTTACCTGACTGTTACTTGAGGGCATGTTATCAGCCTACAGCAAGATGTCTTTTTGTATAAGAATTATGGATGAGCTATTTCAAGTCTTTTTGTGCTTTATTTTGTTTTTTGTTTTGTTTTGAGACGGAGTCTCACTCTGTCGCCCAGGCTGGAGTGAAGTGGAGCCATCTTGGCTTACTGCAACCTCCACCTCCCAGGTTCAAGCGATTCTCCTGCCTCAGCCTCCCAAGTAGCTGGGATTACAGGTATGTGCCACCACACCTGGCTAATTTTTTGTATTTTTCGTAGAGATGGGGTTTCACCATGTTGGCCAGGCTGGTCTCGAACTCCTGACCTCAAGTGATCTGTCCACCTCAGCCTCCCAAAGTGCTGGGATTACAGGCGTGAGCCACCGCGCCCAGCTTGAGCTATTCCAAGTCTTATACCTATAAATATATTATATATGCTACCTCATTAAACTAATTAATAGTTGTTAATAGAGTAACATACATTTTCAGACTTGGGCTCAAATTTCATAGCTCACTTAGATCTTAGCTTAGGTTACAGTCTAAGCTGCTAGAAAAAACAGGCGGGGGGGGGGCACCCAAAAATATAGTAGCTTCAGAAAGATAGCCATTTATTTACCTCTTATGTGTGGATCCAGATCTAGTCAGTCCCAATCTGGTAGAGTGGCTTTGCCATCATCAACAAGGATTTTTCATCTTTGGATCCAGGATGGCTTCTCCAATTCTCACCACTACATCTGCTTCTTAGCCAGTGGAAAATATAAGCAGGCAAAGGCACAACCAAAAAGTGACATATGCTACTTCTGTTTAATCTCATTGGCCAGGACATACTTACATGAACACATGTAGCTGGAGAGGCTAAAAAGTGAAGTCTTTGCTTGAATAATAAAACTAGGATCTTGAGTGACTCAGAGAAGAAAGGCAGAATGGATATTGGTAGATAGCCAGCAGTCTCTGCCATATATACCTATGGTAATATTCTGGCTTTCCCCAAACTGTACACATTATTATTTACTGGCTAGATCAGATATTATTCACTTCAGGAGACAGAAACCAGTCTAGATATTTTAAGAAGTACAGGGGCTGGGCGCGGTGGCTCATGCCTGTAATCCCAGCACTTTGAGAGGCCGAGGCAAGCAGATCACAAGGTCAGGAGATCGAGACCATCCTGGCTAACACAGCAAAACCCTGTGTCTACTAAAAAAAAAAAAATTAGCCAGGTGTGGTGGTGGGTGCCTGTAGTCCCAGCTACTTGGGAGGCTGAGGCAGGAGAATGGCGTGAACCTGGGAGGTGGAGCTTGCAGTGAGCTGAGATCCTGCCACTGTACTCCAGCCTGGGCAACAGAGCGAGACTCCATCTAAGAAAAAAAAAAAAAAAGAAAGAAAGAAGAAGTACAGGGTTTTAGGAGTTTATAAAATTGCCAGAAAGACCAAAGAAGAAGGCTCTAAACTGAGCCTCAAGAAATTATTCCCAGAGCACTACAGAACTGAGCCTCTAGTAGCAATACTACTTCTGTGCTACTGTAGAACTATGAAATTTATGAATAAATAGCAATAGCCAAATTCAGGGATAGAAGATTTGGGTCTGGAAGCCTCTGTGATCCTCACAAATCCCCATCAAATCCCATAGAGCTGCTTATTGGGTACTGAAATATGGCCACCATCTCCACTGAAATTGCTTCCCAACACATAGGAAGCTGGAGATAAGTGTATGGAAGGATGCTACAGAAAATGTCACATTTCCATGACCGTGTTTGCCAGCACATACAGAACCAAGAAAAGGCATAAAACTTCTGCCTTCTCAATTGTGTAAGTGTGCTTAATTTGCAGAACCAAATTCACACGGAACACTAGCTGCACAGAAGTCTGAAAATGTCATTGATAGTGCCACAGCCTTTATAGGACAAGAAAGCACAGTAGACGGAGGGTGGATTTGAAGATGAGATGGCCAATCTACCATTCCCATGGTAGATAGCAACATATATTCCAGAAAATAAATTGATTGTCTATGGACACAGCTAAGTCAAAACTCAATTAAAATTCTCACAGATGGATGACTGGCTGAATTTTATTTTACTCATTCAATTAGCCAGATTCTGCTTATGAGTCCTAAGTTTTCATCTTTGACATTGATCTCTTATCATCTCACATACCTGTAACTACCCATTTAAAATATATATATATATTATATCCACATGCCAAACTCACCATTGCCAGCTACTGGTGATCATTTCTAAGATCAATGTTATCTCCACTATTCCTAAACCTCTTCCCACTACCCACACTTTATCTACCAGTTCCCAAAGTAAAAGCAGCTCTGAAGTCATTCTTCACTGTTTCTTCTACTTCAACTCCCAAATCCAATCTATCACCAAGTGCTATTGATACTGCTTCCTGAATCTCTCTCCAATCTGTATGTGTCTTCTAATCCTACTGTCACTGTTTATATTTTATATATATTATACTATATTACATATATATTAGGATATACTAAACAAATAGTAAGTTATATCATTTGTGGATTCTTCATAATATTTCTTTGTTTTTATTTCATTCTGATGGCCAATGTATAATTTCACATTGATAGGCATGTTAATTTTTTAATAGCTTTTGTGGTACAAATGGTTTTTGGTTACATAGATGAATTGTATAGTGGTGAAGTCATATCAATAGACTTGTATATAACCAAGAAATGTTAAACTCATGAAATAAAAATAAGGCCAGCCAGTTCTTCTGTAAAGATACAATTCTTTCAACACAAACATTTATTTCAAGGAACATATAATGCTATGAGAAAAAATAATAAAATTGAAAACCAAAAAATGCATACATAAATTAGTATACAGCACTATTTATAGTTTTATATTGCCAGTAATAATGAAGAGCTATTACATATTTCATTGCTTTTTTTGCATCTTTAAAGTGTTTCATTTGGTAAGTTTTGACATATGTATATACATGTGAAACTAATGCTCAATGAAGATAATGAATATACCCATCACCCCAAAAGTTTCCTGGAACCGTATTGTAATCTGTACTTCCCATTCCTCCCCACTCTTCCTTCACTGTCCCTTGTCAGCCACTCATCTGCTTTGTGTCACTATAGATTAGTTTGCATTTTCTAGTATTATATATAAGTGGAACATATAATATGTACTATTTGTCTTTCTTCTTTCATTCAGCGTAATTATTTTGAGATTCATCCATGTTGTGTGTATATCAATAGTTCTTTCTTATGTATGGTTTAGTAGTATTCCATTGTATTGATACGCCACAAACTGTTCACCCATTGACTTTTAATGGACATTTGGGTTGTTTAGACATTTGGCTATTAAAACTATTACATTTTTCTGAGACAATTTTTCATGTACTAAATACTACTGAATTAATTTAAACAACATTTAATTAGTGTGTTTATAGAGTATAACTGAAAGTTCAAACCAGAATAGTTATAAAGCAGTATCAATTCATGCCCAACTTGACACTAGTAATAAATTTCAAGATTCATACCTTATCTGACTAGCACAAGTATTAGTGTTCAGATGAGAAATAGGTTTAAGGAAGCTTTGTGTAGTTAATGCTCAAAAACAAATGGTTACCTAGATTACTGGAGACCAAGATTATACATTATATCAGAAGAATAAGACTTTATCCTGCAGATAATAGCACCATTGAAAATTTTTTAGCAAAGACAATGTAGTTGATAATCTTTTCTACTGTTCAGGGTTCTACCCCATCACAGGTTTTGGGAGAATATCCAATTACACCTTTCATTTCTGAAGCCACATTAGGAAGATTCCCCTTCTGCCAATCCCAGGCCAGCAGATACAGGCAAGTAATATAGCCTGAGTCAATCAGCTCCTACCACATGGAACTTTGTTAATAATCCAAGGGTTTATTATCTCACTACAGTAATGGGAAAAGCTTGCTATCTTCCCTTCTTACTGCTCCTGATCATATGTTACTACAGGCGTTTTTTTTTTAACCACAAAAAGCATACATATCACCCCAGTCAAATGGCAAAAAGTAAATGGAATAGACAACGGGAAAGAAAGTATAAGATTAACACAATGATTATCAATCATTTAACACGTAAGTATGATAACCATTGCCACTGCCCTTCTAATTTATAAAAGCCATCTCACCTTAAGATTATACAAATTTTGGCCAGGCTTGGTGGCTCACACCTGTAATCCCAGTACTTTGAGAGGTCATGGTGGTAGATCACGAGGTCAGGAGTTCAAAACCAGCCTGGCCAACACGGTGAAACCCTGTCTCTATTAAAAATACAAAAATTATCCCGGTGTGGTGGCACGCACCTGTAGTACCAGCTACTCGGGAGGCTGAGGCAGGAGAATTGCTTGAACCCAGGAGGTGGAGGTTGCAGTGAGCTGAGATTGCACCACTGTACTCCAGCCTGGGTGACAGAGCAAGACTCCATCTTGGAAAAAAAAAAAAAAAGAAGATTATACAAATTTCAGTACCCACAATTTTTTATTTTCCTAAGCTAGTTTTATAGCACTATTTCTGGGGAGAATTCTTATTGATATATGAAAGTTTTTATTAAAATTTGATTGCCCACATAATATATTGAAAGGCAAAATAAATACAAGTAGCCATGCAACTAATTTTTAATTCACTGTGAATTTCTAATAAGATTGCTAACCCTTAAAATTACTTTTCTTTAGGATATTTTTAAATGTAAAGAATTGCCAATAATGATAAAATCGAGAAATAAATTAACTCATAAAACTTCTCTGAAATATTAAAAATTCAAATGAGTCATAGAACCAAATGTTAAACTGAAAAAAATTTTAATGTTGTATAATAACAAATAATGGATATATGAAGAAATCTTCAGCAATACTGGTAATCAAAAATCTCAAGCTAGATCTATAAAATTAGAAGTTTTAGAGCATATATGTATTTAGGGTTAAATAATATGGAATAAAATGATCACTCTTTTACAGTGCTGTTAGAAATGCAAATAAGCAAAATCTTCCTGGAAGGGAAACTGGCAATATATATCAAGAATTTTTGATTCAATAATTCTATTTCTAGGAATCTACTTCAAGGATCAGATATGCAGTTGATGATTAATTATAAAGATGTTTACAGACAGGTTATTTGTAACACTAAAAAAATGGAAACCTACATATTTCATAATAGGTTGAAGGTTAAATAAATTTGGTTCAGCCATATGCTGTTAATGTCAGCCACTAAAAAAAAAATTTCCTATGAATATTTAACAACATGGAAGATATTCACAACATTGTAAGTGAAAAAGCTTGAACCTAAAATAACATACCTTCATTGAATATATATTCATTGAATGTCATACTGTGCAATTTTATACATTATACAATTATGTGTAATGCATTGCATACCAAACAATACACACATGTGTGTATATATATGTGATGTGTGTGTATATCATAATTATAAGTGGAAATTTCTTTGCCCACAATTGTGATATTAGTATAGATAATGCTGGACCCAACAAAATCGTAGTACGGGGATCATGTAAGTGCATTAAATCCTCATGCATTATGAAGAAAGCCAACAGATTGTATCTAAAGTAGACAGGTTGGTAAATAATGGCATAGTTGCATTATAATGAATTAATAAGAAAACTACCAAGACAATTAAAAATGAAACGTTTGAATATGGTTGCCTATGAGAAGTTGAAACTCCCGGGCAACCACAGCAAGAGAGGCAATGAAGCAGAGGAACTTCCTTTTGCTATAAGCCTAATACACTATTTTATTTTATTAATGTATATTTGTACTTTCATTTTATAAAGAGAATGCACTTTTAGAAGTTGGTAAAAGAAGCCCATAAAAAAATTCCTCTTTCCCACTCAAGGTCGAAAACTGAGATATAGAGATAGGAATCAGATAACTGGAGATAAAGTATCAACTTTATTAAAAGTTTAATTGAAGGAAGTGACTTAGGTATGTGGCATGACAATCTTGCTAATATTTCACCACTACTTAGCCTTTACCCACCTAGTCACTTGCATAGCTATAAAATAGCAGGCCACCCCTATAAAGGGAGGCAGAGAGCAGAACAGAATCCATGCTTTCTGTACGTAGGCTAGATTTAAAAATCAAAAGGAAAACAAAGTTGAAACAAACATATTGTTTCTTCTTCCAGGGTCACTGATCGTCTCTATAAAATCACTAACCATCTATTACTCAAACACATGCAGTAAAAGACATCTGCTGTGTGTTAGGTACTTTGCTATGTGCTATGGTAAGCCCAATGAACAATAAAATAGGTAAGACTGCTGTCCCTACGAACTCACAGTCTGGTAAGGGAGACATGTTAACATATAAGGGAGACATATATACAAATAATTCAACAACATTCTGCATGTAATTTTCAGTTCTAAGAATCTTTGTTTTGGGAGATCTTTCAGTTCAATTATTTTTTCATATAAAGATAGGAGTTTTGTTGATTTCCATTAACCTTCGTATAGAATACGTAACATCATCTCAGTGAAGTTGTAATAGTCTAATTTAAATTATTCAGCTGTGCTATATTTAGCCCTTTACCACTTTCAACATGTTTTCCAGGCCAGTTTTTCCATACATGGATTTAAAATAGCCTTTGTGTTTTGTAATATTTAATATTTTAGTGGCAGTTTTCAAATTTATTCATATATTTTTCTAAACAATAAAATTGATTATATTCTTTCATTTCCCAGGTACTTTTCCTGTAGATACTAACCATGAATATTAGAATAAGCCATTTTGAAGACAGCAGAGCACTAAAAAAATTTGAATTGGAAGAAGTAATCTATGTAATAGAATTTGGCGACTTGAGTTTTCTATCTGTAAAAGCTAAGTAATCTTTTTTCCAATACAGGTACAAAAACAATACTACTATAACCCAATAATGCTCACAACATTCTGGTAGATTACAAAATTATAGCAAAATGTCAAAAGTATTGTTAGACTACCATCAATAAGCACTGAGTAATTTTTAAAACCTTCTTTTATCATTTGAAAGTTATTTGCTATTAAGTAAGGTCAGCCATATAATATACATTTGTTATAACTAGAAACACCCTATAAAAAACATTTTACTGAATTCTTATGATATAAAAATGATTTGGCCTGTTAAATGTGACAGCTTGAACAAATGCATTTATTTCTGTTCCATTCAAAAACACCACTAAAATGATAAACACAAAAGACATAAACTCACAAGGACAAAGAGAATGTTAGAAATCACAGAGAATTTGGTTTGTTCAAGTGTGGAGACTGCAGATTAGGGTTTACCTACTCAGACATAAGCTGATGAATCTGGGAAGAATTTTTCAAAGTTGTGACAAGGATTTAGCTTGACATCTCACCTCATCCTATTCAAGGAAGCATATTTTAGAAGGAATACTTATAGTACATGTATGTAAGGATTTGCCTTAAGTCAAGCCATAACATACAAGAAGACAGAGTTGGGTGGGGGCCTTATGTGTATTCTGAGTGTAGGCAGGCTTCTTTTTTACACCAAGAAACAACCAAAGGAGATTATGCATCCTCCGAGTATGGGTAAAAATATATCCTAAAGTCAGGCCTTATCAGACATAGGCGGATATACTCAGAGGAAAAGCATTTGGTAAGGAATATAGGCATAGGTTTAATGAAATGTCAAGGCCAACTAACCTGAAAGAGAAATGTTATTTGTTTGGGAAGAGAGAAATAAATTGGAAGACATAGCTCACCAAATGTAGGCAGCTTATACCCTACAGGAACTTAGTGATCCACGACTTTAAAATACCAGGCTTACCATAATGACTCCCATACTTTTATCTCCAGCCCCTAACGTTGCACCTGCACTGTACACTCCTATATGCAACTGCCAACTGGATATTTCCATTTGCGTAGATAATACGACTTTTATCATTTAACATTTCTAAATTGAGCTTTGGAATATGTGCTATCTCTTCTTCCTTCTGGAGTCTTCCCTATCTCAGTAAATGCCCTACCTCCATTTCCAGTTACTCAGGCTAAAACACTGAAATCATTCTTGACTCCTCTCTTTCAGTCATGCATCATATCCAAGCTATCAGGAAATCCTGTCAGTTCCACTGTCAAGCATATCCAGAATCTGTCCATTTCTTATCACATCCAGTGATCCACATTCCAGTCAAGCCACCATCTCACTTTCTGATTTCATCTACATCTAATCTTCCTCCTGCCTCCTCCAAGCCCTTCTGATCCGTAAAGACTTCCCTGCTATTCCTAAACACATTAAGCATTTTCTTACCACAAAGCCTTTGATGTTTTGATTTCCTCTGACTGGAATGCTCTTCCCTTTAGGTATTCATATGGCTTATTCACTCACTTCCTTTAGATTTCTGCCCAAATATCAGTAACATAAAGAGAGATCTTTACTGATCACCTAATATTAAAAAATAAATAGCAAAACGTCCTTTCCTGATCCTTTATCACAAAGTTTTCTATAATCTGATTATTTTCTGAGCAGTTAAAGAATCAAGCAAGAACTTTTCAACTCTCTTGTGAAAATTTTAATACTGATTTTTTACCTCACTTTGGTACTTACATGCCTTATTGGAAACTTGAAGTTTAACATCTTACCACATTTTTTAAAGTTATGCTTTTCTCATTAGATGTTAGCTCCATCAAAGTAGCTAATCAGTTTTCATCAGTTTATTGCCAGCATCCATAATATTGCCTGGTACATACATTTCTAGGGTATTTGTTGAATGAAAGAAAACAGAAGAGAGGTGAAGGAATTACCTGAATGACAGTAAAAGGAAAGATCTGAATAGCAGACCTAGAAAGCAGTCATAATGGAATAGAGGGTAAAATAGTTCTGGAATTTTTCTACAAAATAAAAATGGAAATGATTGATCAACTGAAACATTTGGCCATATTGTGATGACTTGCTTGCAATTATCTTGGAGAGTTTGGAGAGAAGTAGTGATAGGATTATAGAAAAACAAAGCCAACAATAACAATACAACAAGGCAAATGTTGCTCCTAGAAAAACAAAACATTGTACAGAAAAGTAACTATAATTGTAGCATACTATGTGGCTCACCATTGAGCAGTATTTCCATATCACAAAAATAAAAGCAATGAATATGACTTATTAAAAATCATGATACAACTACATAAGCAGAATGAAGAGGGAACATATGTGTTGTAGTACTACATCTTTATCTTCTATATTAGAAAGTCAATATATGCTTGAAATTGAAAAAATCAAGAAATACCAGTATATATGTAGTATTTAAAAATACAGAGGTGGCCAGGCATGGTGGCTCATGCCTATAATCCCAACACTTTGGGAGGCTGAGGTGGGAGGATAGCTTGAGTCCAGGAGTCAGCCTGGGCAACATAATGAGACTCAAGTCTCTAACAATATATATTTTTAAATTTTATATATACATATATATTTTAAAATAAAATAAAAATACAGAGGCAAATGAAAGAAGAAAAAAATTAAGTATTATAATTGCTTACCTCTAATTAAAATTACATTCCATGGGTGGGGAGAGGTAAGGCCGAGGATTAGGGCTTGTTGATTAGAAACCTTGCACTGTTTGCTCTTTTAAACTATATGCATATATTACTTTTAAAAATAAAAATTATACTTAAATACATTTTTTTGTATTATGAAGTGACAACAAGTAATGATATAAAAAGATAACGTAAAATTCAGATCCTCTGTAGGACCAGAATCTACACCATGTTTATCAAAGAGGAAACCCTCAAAGCACTTTCAATGAAATTCAATGCCAAGTAGAGTTCAGAATTTCTTTTGTCAAAGCTGTATTTAGTGTCTTTTCTTTTATAATAATCTTTCTTTTACTTTTCTTCATCTTTGTACCTTCAAAAATTGTATTCCTAACCAACAAGTTGTTTAGTGTTGCCTGTTTTTGACTTTGTATAAATGAATCCCTATTTATACAAATGAGGGTCTTCCATGACTTGCTCCATTTGCTCATATATATTGATACATTTGTGCGATTAATCCAAGACAATATGTAGCTGCCATTACTTCTGTTTTGCCACGGTACACTATTCAAATATTTGCCTATACTAAAATTTTTGTTCAATTCACTTTTGGTTGACGTGAGTTGTTTACATATTTTTGCCATTACAAACAAAACTACTAGATCACATAGGATTGGAATTGCTTCTTGTATATTCATTTTAAATCCAGTAACATTATTTTTTCTTAATTCTATTTGTAAACTTTTTACTATTATATGTCTATTCATATCTTCTGCAAATAATGACAATTTTTTTTTCCCCCAGTCCTTTATTTTCCTGTCTTACTGTGCTGGACCTCTACTACACATTGAGCCTGAGGGTTGGATTGTAATTCATATTCTCAGCTATGTTAGCTATGTGTTTTCACCCTTCCCAGGACAGCCATTATGTCCAAGAATGTTGATTATCCTTGTTTCCTTGGGGAGTAAAGTGAGGAGGGAAGGTCTGATTTTGGCTCACCCTTACATAGCCATTTGACATCCCACTTTTATGGGGGAGGAATGTCCTCCTATTAGACTCCTTATCTTAGATATATGCCTTGAATTTGTTTCTTGTTCCAGTACCCTGTGAGGCCATCGAAAATGTAGTTAGGAAGGAAGCCAGTTCCATTTCTCCACTTACCTTTCTGAGTTCCTGACTTCGCTTAGATAACAGACCTAAGATTTTCTTAGTTTACTGTCAGTTCATTGATACACTGAAGAAAATATTATTGAATATATTTTACCAGAAACGTTCTCTTGTTTTTATCAGAGAATTAATGTAGGCATCTAGCCTGCCATGTGGTCAGAAACGGGCAAATGAATTTTAGAACTAAAAAAGAAAAAAAAAACAGACTAAATTTCTGATTCTTCAGACAAGGTGCAATAACTAGTTTACATGTGCTCTTTGAAGTAAGGCCAGTTTTCTAAGCCATTTTGAAATCCTTTTTCAATGACAATGCTAAGGTTCTTTTGTTTATTTGTTTTTGTTTTGGTTGTTGTTGTTTTGTTTTGTTGTTTGCCTCTTCCAACAAAAGCCATATACTATATATTCCACAACAGAAGGGAGGAAAAAAACCAGTGCATTGATTGCACCCTGAGGTCATTTTTTTTTTCTAATGAAAACACATTATTCCAGAAAAAATATCTCCATGCCAACACATGTTAAACCAGTGAGTTGCACATCAAGTTTTGAAAAAAAACCCTACACAAAGTTCTTCACAATTGGTTGACATTTCTTAAAAATAACAGTAATGTTTCAGCATTCCTCAGAGATCACATTATTCTTTTATAGTCCATTTGAGTTACTTCTCCTGCATGCCACATCAAAAACCAATAATGTCTTCAGAAATAGTGCCAAATAAACAGAGTTAAGATTACTCAAATAAATAATGTTAATCTTAAAAATTTTTGCTGTTTTTTTAGAACAAAAAAGGGCATTCATAAAATTTTATGTCTGATTTAATTTGTTTACTCTGTGGGTGTGGCCCTTCGTTATTTATTTGTGTTGCTATTCAATTCAATATTTGCAGAACAAAATGACGGGAATTTTGAGTCCCATTTTATTGCATGGATTGCAACTAAAATTGTCAGATTTGACTCATATTCAAAGGAGAAAATCAGTCACTAAAATAAGTAGTATCAATGAGATTTTTAACTGTAAAATAAATTGCTAAAAAATAATTTATTGTTTGAAATTCAACAACATCTGCCAGCTTTCAGAAGCAAGACTCCTTTTTTTATCCATAGTATCTAGAACTAACTGTGGCATATGGGAGAAGCTAAATACTCATGAAATGAGTAATAGTATTAAGGGATATTAAATTAGTAGGTTTTCACACTGCTAAAGAACTGTCTGAGACTGGGTAATTTAAAAAGGAAAGAGGTTGAATTGACTCGCGGTTCCACATGGCTAGGGAGGCCTCAGAAAACTTACAATCATGGTGGAAGGTGAAGGGGAAGCAAGCTTGGACCTTTTCACACGGCAGCAGGGAGAGAAGAGCAAGCAGGGGAAATACCAGATGCCTATAAAACCATCAGATCTTGTGAGAATTCACTCACTATCACAAGAACAGCATGGGGGAAACCTACCCCCTCCGACCCTGCCCCATAGAATCACCTCCCACTGGGTCCCTCCCTTGACATGTGAGGATTATGGGGATTACAATTCAAGATGAGATTTGTGTGGAGACACAGTCAAACCATATCAGATATGAAATAGAATTCTTCATTTGTATCAGAAAGGGAATTACAGAGAGAAGAGAAGCTTTGGGGTCCCACATATCTGGGGTTGCATTTCAGCAATATTGCTTATTAACTCCTTGGCACTAACAAGTGAGCATCAGATTCCTAATCTGCAAAAGGAGAGTCAAATGCCTAACTCACAGGGTTGTTGTGGGTATTAAATGAGATGGCGCATAAGCAGTTAGCATAGTGTCTGGCAAAGAATGGTTATTCAGTAACAGCTATTTTGCTCCACTCCCCACCCACTTTTTCAAACATGATTTTAAAATGACCTCTTTTACTACTGACATTGAATATGTTGCCTATATCTGATTTCCATTATGGTAACTTTTCTTCTTTATGACAGCACTCCTTTCATAGTCCATCAGATCTTCTTCAGTTTCTAGCCAAGTGATAAACTATTTTTATTAAAAGTGTTCACTTCAGCAGCATATGTACTAAAATTGGAATGATATGGAGAAGAGTAGCATGGCTCTTGCACAAGGAAGTCATGCAAGTTTGTGAAGTATTCCATTTTAAAAAATAAAAAAGTAATAAAAATAAATAAAAAGAAGGAGAAAGGTGTACAGGACTCCCATTTTATTCACTAATTTTGTCACTGATCATGGCATCTTCAGCGAACATTCATTTGAACATAAATGGAATTCATACTGATCCTTGTCATAATTACATTCTTTATCACCTTAATGGTCATTGGTAATGATAGTATTTGGGTGTGGGGCTTTTTTTTTGAGACAGGGTCTCACTCTGTTGCCCAGGCTGCAGTGCAATGGTATGATTACAGCTCACTACAGCCTTGACTCTCAGGCTCAAGCGATCCTCCCACCTTAGTCTCCCAAATAGCTAGGACCACGGGCATTTACCACCGACCCAGCTAATTTTTTATTTTTTGTAGAAATGGGATGTCACTATACTACCCAGGTTGGCCTTGAACTCCTGAGCTCAAGTGATCCTCCTGCCTGGCTTCCCGAAGTGCTAGGATTACAGGCATGAGCCACCGCACGTGGCCACTGGGGGGCGTTTAATACACTGAAATTTCATTTGAAATTTTGTGATTTAAAGGTTTATCTTCGCTAATTCAGAACAATATAAAAATATACAGACTAATAACATGGAAAGTAATTTGAAATTTAACAAATTGAGAATGTAGGACATTCATTAATAGCCATTAATAACATCATAAGATAGCAATTCATGAAGGGAAGAAAGGAAAATATTCATATTCATTCTTTATAATTTGATCTATATAAAATGCCAAAAGCACTAATAATACATAGATATAAAATATTCTTTTTGCCCTGTGTTAAGAGAATACTGCTATATTCAGCTGTGTTGCTTGTCTTTTCTCATGAAAATATGTATATATTTTTAAGAAAACCAAAAAGTCTTGTTGTATTTGCTTGTTATCTATTGCTGCATAAAACATTATTCCAAAACCTAGCATTTAAAACAACATTTATCATCTCATAGTTTTTGTGGGTCAAGATCCAGACATGACTAAGCTAGGTATCTCTCCCTGAAGGTCACTCGTAAAGCTACAAACAATGTGTTGGCTGGGGCTGAAAAATAAAGGAGCATTCAGAGAACAAGAACGTATTCATAGAAATTAGAAACACAGTTGTCAAATTAAAAAAATATGCTAAGTTGAACTTCTAAATGTTAATGTTGAGACTATTTCTTATTAATATAACAAAATTATGAAAAATTTCACCACTGAAGAAAACAAATAAAGTTAAATGACCAAAACCAAGAGAGCTCTGTTTAACCAACAGAATTTTCAGAAACAAAAAAAAGAAAATGCATGAGATACAATTATTAAAGATACAATTTAAGTAAAAATATCAGAATGAGAAAATATACATTTCCACATGAAAAAGGCCGCCAAATGCCCAGAACAATGACTGAAAAAAAAAATCATACAAAGTGTGCTGGAAGCAAGACCCTGACTCACCAAAAAAAAAAAAAAAAAAAAGGAAAAAAATGACATTTTTATATACGCAAGTCCATAAACCTTTTCTTAGAAAACAACTGGAAGATGAGTTTTGCTAAAATGAGGTAGTCAACCACAAAGTGAAAGACACGAAACTCAGAAAATATAAACTTCAACATAGCAAACAGGTAAGGGATTTCTTAAATGATCGTGAGTGGATGGCCCAGAATGACAGCTCTGAGGCAGGCACTGAAATTTACCACTCTAGACTGAAGCAGGAAGATGAAGGATGCCTAGTGTGATTTCTCAAGGATCCAAAGGAAACTACTGAATTTCCTGATTTTTAAAACATGATTAAGAGTTTATTTCAGCTTTTTAAAAAGATTTTTGTTGCAGAGTTTGTGGATAAATCAATCACAGTTATAAAAAAAACTAAACCTTCCCAAAATGAGGCAGTCATTAATTCCAAAAGGAAATATAAGAATTGTACAATTTATGTCACAGCAATGAATAATATAGAGTAAAAGTACATAGCCATAATCATAATAATGCAAAACTAAATGTTGACTTCACCAAAACTTATGATGTAATTCTGCTGGAAGAATGGATGGAGGACAATTGGTAAAAGGTGGCTTTCACAGTAGTAAATAAGCTATAATGATCAAACTGATACAATAAGAAATAGGAATTTAAGCAGAAGTTTTCAAATAACAGGTAAATTATAAATTTAAAAAAATAAAACAACTTAATAGTTGAAAATGGTTGGTTCAGGAGAGAAGTTATCTGGGAGTAAGCCATAGGTGAAGCAGTGTATGACCTGCTACTTTTCATTATCAACCCTGACTTTTAAACTATGTACATGTATTACTTTATACAATTAAAAATGTTTGAAGCCTGAAACACTAAATGTCACACTCTAGACTGTGGTAAATTCCTCAAGGTAGCCTTTAGTCTATGAGATCTCTTAATTTTAGCTAACCTTCCTTGATCTAATAATTATGGGTTTGCATATTCAAACAAAATATCACTAGTAAAAAGTCTACAGTACTATTCTTGTACAAAGAAAACTATATAAATATTGAAGATTTTAATTAACAGTAAAATATGAAATGTCACCAACTTTTGCTTTCTCAACCAAATTTTTTTTCCAATCGTTTGTGAGGAGACACAAATGGAGAAGTCCAAAAAGTTTGAGAAGTAATAGTGAGGCGGGAAGGGCATGGGAGTGGTATGAGTAAAAGTACTCACCAATTATCAAAAACCTAGCAATTTTGGATTTTACAGATTACGAAGATAGTGATGGAATTCAAAATCTTCTATCTCTAATATGTGTCATAGATGTCACACTGGCTTCCTGTGTAGTTTTCTCTGAAGAATGTCTGGGCTTTACTTCAAATGTGAAGACATACAATACAACAACAATGATCATTGATACTCATTACAACTTTGATTGTCTACAGTAGACATAAGCAAAGAATGATAGTATGGCAGTGTAAGCACTTGCATTAAAGTAGCTATACAACATGTAGATAGAAAAAAGTGCTTTTAAGACACAAAAATACAAGATTACTCACTTCCTCACTAATGAAGACCCCCCAGAAAAGCAATTTTTAAAAAATAGTTCATAATTTCACATGATAATTAGTATACAATATATATGTATATCAAGTCATCATATTGTATATCTTGGGTATATACAATTTTAATTTGTCAATTAAAAATACTTTAAAATTTCAAAAAGAAAAAGAAATAGCTGGGCTTGCTGGATTCAAAATTTTGAGACAAGAAAATGCACAAAACACAAAGAAATTTGTTCCCTCGAATTTAATCTTACACTATTCTACCTAATGTCAAATAATTTCTTCTACCAATACTTCATTTTTTTAGCTTGATAGGTTGGGGAAGGACATTAATAATTCATAATATATTCAATAATGTCTTTAAAAACTCTCTACCTTGTCCAATAGCCAGTGATATAGAAATATATTACTTTCCAACTTAGTAAACCAATGAAATAAGCATATTATATACATTCTTCTGTCACTTGCTAGGTAGCTTATATCTACCAGATGTCTGCTCCTACTTTTTTATATCAAGATGGAGCTTTCCTAGGGCAAACTTTCAAGACTAGTAATTTATTTTTTGACAGCACTAGATAGACCTAAAGTAAGGATCAGAATCCTATTGGAGAAAATACACTGCTATCAGCTACTTCACTATACATTTCATAACAGAGCAGACAATTTCAAAGACCTGTGGGTAAACAGTGAATGACAAACAGGATTCTGCCCCCTATTAAGTCAGTATCTTGCTGTTTGATTTTCTGCATACCCAAAGCACATTATTAATCTTGGCAGTTGAGAGCTTACTATTGTCCTCTCTCTACTTTGTGTTGAACTTTTTGCTTTCTTTTGCTTTAAATATCATAAGACAATAATTTCATATGAGTAAAAAAAGAATCCAATAGAAGAGAAGCTAAACACGATTGCATTAACTTGTATTCTGTGTACTCTTGTAATGACTTTAATTTATGACACAAGCTTACATTTTGCATATATCTTCAGAACTTACTAAATGTTACTAACAGGAATTAAGGGTGACTCTATGGAATAAGTCTTAACATTATCTGACAACTAGTCTACGGGTAAAAGAGTAAGAGGACTTTCTCTAAATCACTGACATTATATAATGGTGCTTAAAAGAGAGCTTATCCTCCTGATGAACCAATAAAACAACAGTACTTTGTTTCTAGACAAACTTCTCTCATAGTTAAACATAAGGCACTACCTATAGTGACTATGAAATATTGTTAATATACAGTTGTGATGAAAGCAATAAGTCACACAGGAAAGATATGAATAATTCATTTTTTCCTAAAGGTTTAATCATTAGGTCTACTTCAAAACATTTTCTAAGGCAAAAAATCAAGACAAATAATTCTTTTGATACCTAGCTGTTAAGGCTTTGCATACCAGAAAAATATATCTGCTTCACAAAGTCAGATAAATATCCTGAGGTACAAAAACTGTGGCTATTGATTGTGTATATTTTTATTCAAAGGATCCCTGTATTTCAGATGCTTCTCTGTGGTAAAGAATAAAAATATAGCTCATAATTTTCTTCTAAAGATCTAAATAAATGCTCATGAGCCAAAAAAAAGTGTCAGTTTCATCCCTAGAATACTTTTTATTTTTTACACCAAGAATATTTTCAGCTATTGATTTATCTTCACTTAAACTCCAAACATTTATCACATCATTATACCATCTGTAACCTATTTCAGAAATTATTCCTAACCTGAAAACTCATTTGGGGGTGTAGCTAGGCAGTAGTATAAAGCAATCAACATTTTATCACTTGGTAACAGCTAAATGTCATATCCAATTATCTACATCTGATTCTACTATGTCATTATGAAAGGATGCATTAACAATAAACTAGGTACTATGCAGTATTGCTGATCTCACTCTCCTCTTCTATGTTCCAACAGAATGTTTTAATTTCACAGGAATCACTTACTAAATTTTGAAAATCACTTGACTGTAAATTCCCCCATTCTCTCATTTTTCAAAAAAAAAAAACCAAAATAAGTAATAAAATGAGCAGTGATTCCAAACAAGGATCCAGATTCTAAAAGGACAGTTCAACTAAATATTCTGATAAAGCAGGATTTTAATACTACACTTTACAATGTTTAGAAACAAGGACACTATCCAAAACACATGCTTAATTGTGCTACTATTGGTATGTAAACACTTCAAGATGTAACAAATTAGTACTTTTTGACCAGAATCAGTTGACCATCAAGGTCTTTCTAAAATTAGACTTCTCATGTCTAAAGAAAGACACCACAATTTGTCATTATAGCTGTTTTTGCATATATGTTTTGTCAGTTAACTAGTAAGCATAAGTGTGGACTGAAAAATAAATACTAGGTATGTATACAAGTATGTGTCTTTATTAATCACATAGTCTTATTTTTCTATGTTATAACTCCAATTGTTGTAGAAAAATATTATGTTTTA
The DNA here is from genome assembly GCF_028858775.2 of Pan troglodytes. Classification (NCBI taxonomy): domain Eukaryota; kingdom Metazoa; phylum Chordata; class Mammalia; order Primates; family Hominidae; genus Pan; species Pan troglodytes. Next base: position 133,246,851 of record NC_072403.2, read on the forward strand.
TTTATTAAAAAAATATTTATTTATTTATTGAGTCAGGGTCTTGCTCTGTTGCCCACGCTGGAGTGCAGTGGTATAATCACAGTTCACTGCAGCCTCGATCTCCTGGGCTCAAGCATTTCTGTCACCTCAGCCTCCCAAGTAGCTGCAACTACAGGTACGTGACACCATGCCCAGCTATATTTTTTATTTTTTGTAGAGATAGGGTCTCACTATGTTGTCAAGGCTGATGTCAAACTCCTAGACTCAAGTGATCCTCCTGCCTCAGCATCCCAAAGTGCTGGGTTTACAAGTGTAAGCCAACATATAAACCTTCATGTCCTCTTTCTTGGCCTGACCACTATGAATAATTTTCTTGAGTCTTAAATGCCTAGGTTTTTGTTGTGCATATCAGAGTACCAAATAAAGAAATAACTGAAAGGGGTTTGAGCTAGATTGCTTTATACTGGAAATGACAAAGAGTTACTTGCAGAAGAAAAATATGGATCCTAAAGGAAAGGAGGGCAAGAAAGGTAAGGACTAATCCAGGTTGTCTTTAGGGCACATTTTAAGAAATTCTGAGCCGGGCGTGGCGGCTCACGCCTGTAATCCCAGCACTTTGGGAAGCCAAGGCGGGTGGATCACCTGAGGTCAGGGGTTCGAGACCAGCCTGACCAACATGGAGAAATCTCGTCTCTACTAAAAATACAAAATTAGCCGGGCGTGGTGGCACATGCCTGTAATCCCAGCTACTCAGGAGGCTGAGGCAGGAGAATTGCTTGAACTCGGGCGGTGGAAGTTGCAGTGAGCCGAGATCGTGTCATTGCACTTGCACTCCAGCCTGAGTAACAAGAGTGAAACTCCATCTCAAAAAAAAAAAAAACTCTTAGGATGAATACACAGTGAGCCGCTCTACCATGTGGTACAGGACTTTAAGAAGATAGGTGAAAAAGGATTTAAATATATTTTGTTGTGTATCATGACCAAAAAATCCTTTTTGGTGTTTTTTCAGAGATATTAGTAAACGAAATTGCTTTCTGAATTTTTAGGCATGTTATGTTTTTGTTTGTATGTTTGTTCTCTAGTTACATATTATGCTCAGGTTGACTTCAGAGTGAGAGCAGGAGGTCCAGCTTTATACGGATTACAATATAGATTATTGATTATTACTCCAATAGGTGGTAGATATTTAAACGGTAATTTCAAAGAAAAGTAGTCCAATTTTTCAATTTCTTCAAAGTTTTGCTGTGGGCTATAACATAATAAACCAGACTATTAGGAATTTGATATATCCTGCAACTTCTATTTGGTTACAAACACCATATACTTTATGAATAACTATTTAAAACCAAACCATATTACCACACAAATTAAAATAGACTGTGTGATAATAGGTACACAGTAATGAGTAACTGACATTGATTAAATGTTTACTCTGTATCAATATTTTTTCTAAATAGCTGACACATATTAATTCTTTTGCTATGCCCACCATAACTGTAATGTAGAACTAGTTTTTGCCCATTTTTTAAAAGTGGAAACTGAAGTACCAAAAAGATAAATAACATGCTTAAGGTCACATAATACCAATTGGTAAGTAGTGCAGTTGGGTTGAAAACCAGGCAGTCTGGTTCCAGAGCCTACCTTCTTAACCTCTTATATTATCCTGTTTCTTTAAAACAGTATGTTTAAACCTTATAGAAAAAGAAATAAAATCTAAAGATATTTCATTATTAATAACAAAAGAAATCAACTTTCATAATATAAATTTTAAAACAATCCTATTCTCAATGATACAAATAATGTGCTCTGAATGGGATTTTGTTTATGTGCTACCCCAATTCATGTGCTCACCTTGCTTTCTGGCTAGAGTTGCCATTGTTATCAATGGTGTAACAGCTTGTCTGAGAAAAAAAAAAACAAAAGTCACTTTTTTTGCATGTTTTCCTAAATAAGAAAGAAAATAAGTAGTATGTCAGGGTGTTTCAGATTTATAAAGTAAAATTTAACCAAGAGCTTCTAGAAACACCTGGCTTGTGGCCATGTACAGTACAGATGGACATAAGCTGTCTGCAGAGAGTGGAGAAAGAAAAAGAGAAAGAGAAAAAATTATGTATTACATATTGTAATTTAATATATATTGTATGTATTTGGAAAAACTAATAGATACAAATCATACCATTGAGCCTGGGTTGTTTCATGAGAAAGTTGTATAGGATTTCTTTACTATTGCTCCTGGGGCATAATAGGGTCAATGAGTATGAATTCTAGGGACACAATATCAGTTAAAATTCATGGGGAGTAATGCAGTTAACAGAAATGTGGAAATGATCCCAGTAGGGGACTAAAAGGACCAGTCTGTAAACAAATATATCCAATGCTCATCATGGCAAGAAATCCTGATGAAATAGCTATGGAGTAACCTTTCCTTTATCTCAAAAGAGAATTACACTGCGGGTGATCTGTACTGAGGTTTTACCAGGATCATCTCTGTAGTTGTTGAAATTAAATTGCCACTTCCATAGGGAATTGCCTAGAAAATGACTTTGTCATGGAACAGTAACCTAAGAGCTTACTTCAAAATACAGTCCTTAAGGATTGTTTTAAGAATGATAAGAGCATTGGTAACATCTTAAAAGGGTGTTCTCAGAATCACCTAAATGAGGCTGATTTTTAAATCATTCTATTGTGTAGTTCAATGAGACTCCCTAGATGTGAAATTTAATACCCAAGAACTTTTCAATATGTGGATGCGTTCGTACACAAAACCATTTATTTGACTCCAAACATATTTGTGTTTGGTTTCCGTGCAGTTTTTTCAGTGTAGAGAGATGAATGTCTTATAGTAGACCTTGAGAAAAATCTCATTTGGGGAACTTGAAATATCTGCCACCACCATGTGTAAGCCAGCAGTGTGTAAATCCTCAGCTCAAAGTGCCCGTGTTGTTTTTCTAGACATCAGCCTTGTTTTTTGTGTGTCTATGAAGGACAAGAAGAAATTTGCCCTCTGTGATCCAAATGAGATCATAGGATTATGAGTGAGTCTCACCATGAGCCCACAATTTCTTGCCTGAAAAAAGTAATAAAAAGAAATGGAACATTTTTACCCCTTCTGACATTAACCCAGTCCTGCTGGTAGAGGCTGTGCTGTAGGTGTTGAGCAAACCCTTTGTCATTCACCTGAACCTCTGGAACGCCAGACCATCTGGAAAATTAAAGAATCTCACGTTCAAGCAGAGGGCAGGAAAGTGCAGGTAATATCTGGATATTGCTCGTCACTGTGTTTGAAGTAGAATAAAGAGACAATAAAACATTTTGGCTGGTTTCTACACCTTGAGGACTTATTTTTCTCTTTGTGATGTGACAGTTTAAATGAGCAAACTAACTTAAAATGGGAAAATATCTCTAATTTTTACAAGACCTACAACAATACAGAACCCACCCAACATTTGACTAAAATTTTCCAAATATTTACCCCATGTAAATGCACATCTAAATTAATATAATGATTTTTCCAAAAAATTAACAAATTATAAAACAAATGTTTAGAGTAGGGGAAAAGTATGCTGACTTAAGTAACTTTGGAAGTATGTGGTGTCTATAGGACTAAAAGCAAAAGAAAGTGTAAATAAGCACGGTACTCTGGTTGATAAAACATTTTCTCCGCAGCAGTATAGTTTAAAAGTTCTAATATTAATATCCATGTATACTGTAATTGAAAAATTAAGTAAAAGGATGGCAGATGGTAGAAGCCATATGTCTCACTGTTAGAGTGGGAGTTTACAAATAAGCCAGTAGGAGAGGCTAGAATGATCCATGTGGTAATTGAATAGAGTTGGAGACATCTGTATGAACTCATGTTTAGTTTAATATGGATAAAGATGATTAATCAGAAATATTTATAGATAGGCATATATACATGGGTTAGTATACACAAGTATATCCTTGTTCTACCAGTTGAAATGGCTTAGAAGCAACAATAAAGATGATTAATTAGAAATATTTATAGATAGGTATATACACATGGGTTAGTATACACAAGTATATCCTTGTTCTACCAGTTGAGATGGCTTAGAAGCAACAACACCCTGAAAGCAAAGAACAGCCGGGCACAGTGGCTCACGCATGTAATCCCAGCACTTTGGGAGACTGAGGTGGGCAGATCACGAAGTCAAGAGATCAAGACCATCCTGGCCAACATGGTGAAAACGTGTCTACTTAAAATACAAAAATTAGCCAAGCGTGGTGGCGCACGCCTGTAGTCCCAGCTACTCAGGAGGCTGAGGCAAGAGAATCACTTGAACCCAGAAGGCGGAGGTTGCAGTGAGCTGAGATCACACCACTGCACTCCAGCCTGGTGACAGAGTGAAAGACTCCATCTCAAAAATAAAGAAAAAGAAAAAGCAAAGAACATGCCCAGCACTCAGATCTGATTTCTAAGATCATTCTCTATAAAAGGAACAATGCGTCCTTGGATAAATGGCTGATTCTAGTACTAATGAAGGTAATATAGAATATGAATTGGACCATCTTGTAGTGTTAGAAAAGTAAGTGCTCAAAATAAAACAAAAACCCACAATGATGGAGATATGTCAAAGGGACAGAGAAGCCAAGTGAAAGCCCTCCCATTGGCTCAAACTTTCACAGTTTTAGCAACAAAATAAAGTAGTATTAGGTTATTACCCAGTATAAAATAAATATCCAAGAGTCCATATTAAAATAAATAAATGATTGAATAAATAAATAGGGGAGAAGATACAAATTTCTCGTACAGAATAATTTCAAATAATATATGTATACACTCTGTTCCCAGGGAAGTGGAACATAACTCCTATACCTTAAATGTGGGCTTTGCATTGTGACTTTATTCAAAAAATTACAATATGAAAAAAGAGAAAGAAAAAAGTAAACTTATAGTAAAAAAAAAAATTGATGAACGCTACCTAGGCAGGTGATCAAAGTCAACATGAACTGTTTACATTATGTTGATAGTACCCTTGATACAACATGATAAAAATATCATTTTTACCTCTGTGATCTTTCTCCCCAAACCCAAAATGCCAGTCTAATCATGAGAAAAATATCAGAAAAATCATAATTGATGAAGCAATTCTACAAAATACCTACCTAATATTCTTCAAAACTGGCAGTCATCAAAAGCAAGTCTGAGAAACTGTTATAGCCAAGAAGAACATAAGGAGATGTGACAACTAAATGTAATGTAGAGGAGGCAGAGCAACCATAGAAGCCTCCACTGATTGTTCTTTTGTAGGAACACCAAATTTAACAGCTATACACACACACACACACACACACACACACACACACACACCCCTTCATAAAAACAAAAAATCAGGTGAGTCATAGCAGTACCTGGTTTTAACTTCATATCACTGAAAGAGGCACTGAAGTGGGTAGGAAAGATAGTCTTGGATTGCTGCCACCATCCCTCCCCCATCCACAAGCAGTGACTGCATGCCATGGAGGGAGAATCTGCACTTACAGTGGAGAGAGCACAGCAACTGTGGGTCTCTGCACTGGAACTCAGTGCTGCTGTGTCACAGCAGAAAGCAAAACTGGGCAGAACTCAGCCTGTGCCCATGGAGGGTGCATTTAGACCAGCTTTAGCCATACAGGAATTGCTGATTTTAGCACTCAGAATCTGAGTTCCAGTAAGTCCTGTAATTTCAAGCTAAAGGGCTCTGGGGTTCTAAATAAACTCGCAAGGCCGAATAAGCCACAAGGACTGCAATTCACAGGCAAATACTGATGTTACGTTGGGCTCAGAGCCAGTGGACTTGGGGAGCATGCAACCTAGTGAGACACCAGCCAGGGTGGCTATGGAAGTGCTTGCACCACCCCTCTCTGAAACCCAGGCAGCACTGCTCACAGCTCCAGGAGAGACAACTTTTCTCCACCTGAGGAGAGAAGAGAGAAGAGTAAAGAGGACTTTGTCTTGCAACTTAGATACCAGCTCATCTACTGTAGGATAGGGAACCAGGCAGAGTCCTGAGGACCCCATTCCAGGTCCTTGCCCCTGAATGATATTTCTAGACACACTCTGGTTCAAAAAAAAGCCCTCTGTCTTAGGCAAGGAACCAGTCCTGGAAGGATTCATCATCTGCTGATGAAATACCCCTTAGGCCCCCGAGCAATCAGCAGTCTTAGCCAGGTAGTACTTTCCGTAGGCCTTGGGTGAAGACTCAGAGATGTGCTGGCTTCAGGTGTGACCCAGCACATTTCCAGCTATGCTGGCTATGGGGAGACACCCGTTCTTCTTGAGAAAAGAACAGGGAAGAGCACATGGATATATAAAGCAAATATTACTAGAACTAAAGAGGGAGATAGACCACAATAATAGCTAGAAACTTCAACACCCCACTTGAAGCATTGGACAGATCATTCAAGACAGAAAATCAACAAAGGAACCTTGGACTTAATCTGCACTAAGACCAAATCGAACTAATATTTACAGAACATTTTATCCAACAACCTCAGAATACATATTCTCCTCAGCACATGGATCATTCTCAAGGATAAACCATATGTTAGGCCACAAAACAAGTCTTAAAGCATTTTAAAAATTGAAATAATATCAAGTATCTTCTCTGACCACAATAGAATAAAACTAGAAATCAATAACGAGGAATTTTGGAAGCTGTACAAACACATGGAAATTAAACAATACACTCCAGAATGATGAGTGGGTCAATGAAAAAATTAAGAAGGAAATTGAAAAATTTCTTGAAACAAATGATAATGGAAACACAACATAGCAAAACCTATGCAATACAGTGAAAGCAGTATTAAAAGGGAAATTTATAGCCATAAGTGCATACATCATTAAAGAAGAAAAACATCAAATAAACAACCTAACAATGCATCTTAAAGAGTGAGAAAAGCAAGAGCAAACCAAACCCAAAATTAGGAGAAAAAAAGAAATAATAAAGATCAGAGAAGGGCCAGTTATGGTGGCTCACATTGTAATCCCAGAACTTTGGGAGGCTGAGGTGGGCAGATTGCTTGAGCTCAGGAGTTTGAGACCAGCCTGAGCAACATGGTGAAATGTCGTCTCTGCAAAAAAATTTTTGCTGGGTATGGCGGCATATTACTGTGGTCCCAGCTACTTGGCAGGCTGAGGTGGGAGGATCACTTGACCCCAGGTGGTCAAGGCTGCAGTGAGCCATGATCACGTCACTGCACTCCAGTCTGGGTGACAGAGTGAGACCCTGTCTCTAAAGGAAAAAAAAAAAAAAAGATCAGAGAAGAAATAAATGAAATTGAAATGAAGAAAACAATATAAAAAATCAACGAGGCAGGTAAAGTGGCTCATGCCTGTAGTCCCATCACATTTGGAGGCCAAGGAGGGTGAATCCCTTGAGCCCAGGAGTTTGAGAGGAGACTGGGCACCATGGTAAAAACCTGCCTCTATAAGAAATATGAAAATAAAAAAATTAGCCAGATGTGGTGACATGCGCCTGTAGTCACAGCTACTCAGGAGGCTGAGGTGAGAGGATCGCTTGAGCCCAAGAGGTCAAAGCTGCATTGAGTCAAGATGTCACCCATGCACTCCAGCCTGGGAGACAAAAATGAGACCCTGTGTCAGAAAAAAATAAAGTACAATAAAAAATATGTAATAAAATAAACAAAATGAATAGTTTAAAAAAAAGTAAGCAAACTGACAAACCTTAACCAGACTAAGTAAGAAAAAAAGAGAGATGACTCAAATAAAATTAGAGATGAAAAAGGACACATTACAACTGATACTGCAGAAATTCAAAGGATCATTAGAAACCTAGAATAAATGGAAAATGGATAAATTTCCAGACACATATAACCTATCTGTAATTGAATCATGAAAAAAATCCAAAACCTAAACAGATCAATAACAAGTAATAAGATTAAAGCTGTAATAAAAAGTCTCCCGGCAAAGAAAAGCCCAGGACCGGATGGCTTGACTGCTGAATTTCACCAAACATCGAAAGAAGTAAAACCAATCCTACTGAAAGTATTCAGAAAAATAGAAGAAGGAATATTTTCCACGCATTCTATGATGCCACTATTACGCTGATACCAAAACCAGACAAAGACACACACACACACACACACACACACACACACACACACACAGACTACAGGCCAACATCTCCAATGAAAATTGATGCAAAACTCCTCAACAAAATACCAGCAAACCTAATTCAACAATACATTAAAAAGATCATTCATCACAACAAAGTGGGATCTATCCCTGAGATGCAAGCATGGTTCAACATACACAATAAATGTGATACATCATTGATTGTATACAACAGAATAAAGGACAAAAACCATATGATCATTTCAATTGATGCTGAAAAAGCATTTGATAAAATTCAACATCCTTTCATAATAAAAACCCTCCAAATAATGGGTATAAAAGGAACATATCTCAACACAATAAAAGCCATATATGACAGACCTACAGCTAGTATCATACCAAATGGGGAAAACTGAAAGCCTTTCCTCTATCTGGAACACAACAAAGATGTTCACTTTCCCCACTGTTATTCAGCACAGTATTGGAGGTCCTACTTAGGGCAATAAAACAGGAGAAAGAAATACAGGGCATAAATATTAGAAAGAAAGAAGTCAAATTATCCTTGTTTGCAGATGATACGATCATATATTTGGAAAAACCTAAAGATTTCATTAAAAAACTGTTAGAACTCTTGAACAAATTTGTTAAAGTTGCAGGATACAAAGTCAATATATAAAAATTAGTAACATTTCCATATGCCAACAGAGAACAATATGAAAAAGAAATTTAAAAAGTAATCCCATTTACAATAATTAAAAATAAAATTAAATATCTAGAAATTAACCAGGGAAGTGAAAGTTCTCTACAATGAAAACTAAAACACATTGATGTAAGAAATTGAATAGGAAGAGACTTAAATGTTCCCGCCTGCCGTCTCTGGAGAGAACAGTGCATCTTCCAGCACAGTGCTCAAGCTCTGCTAAGGGATAGATTGCCTCCACAAGTGGGTCCCTGACCCCTGTGCCACCTGACTGGGAGACACCTCTCAGCAGGAGTCTACAGACACCTCATACAGGAGAGCTCTGGCTGACATCTGGCAGGGGTGCCCCACTGGGATGAAGCTTCCAAAAGAAGGATCAGGCAGCATTATTTGCTGTTCTGCAGCCTCCACTGGTGATACCCAGGAAAACAGGGTCTGGAGTGGATCTCCAGCAAACTCCAGCAGACCTGCAGCAGAGGGGCCTGACTGTTAGAAGGAAAACTAACAAATGGAAAGGAATAGTGTCAACATCAACAAAAAGGACATCCACAAAGAAACCCCATCTGATGGTCACCAACATCAAAGACCAAAGATAGATAAATCCATGAAGATGAGGAAAAACCAGCACAAAAAGTCTGAAAATTCCAATAACCAGAATGCCTCTTCTCCTCCAAAGGGTCACAACTCCTCTTTAGCAAGGGAACAAAACTGGATGGAGAATGAGTGAAAAATTAACAAAAGTAGGCTTCAGAAGGTAGGTAATAACAAACTCCATTGAGGTAAAGGAGCATGTTCAAACTCAATGCAAAGATGCTTAGAATCACGATACTAGGTTACAGGAGCTGCAAACTAGAATAACCAGTTTAGAGAAGAACACAAATGACCTAATGGAGCTGAAAATCATAGCACAAGAACTTTGTGAAGCATACACAAGTATCAATAGCCGAATCAATCAAGCAAAAGAAGGGATATCAGAGATTGAAAATCAACTTAAGAAATAAAGTGTGAAGACAAGATTAGAGAAAAAATAATGAAAAGAAACAAACAAATCCTCCAAGAAATATAGGACGATATGAAAAGACCAAACCTATGTTTGATTGGTGTGCCTGAAAGTGACGAGGAGAATGGAACCAAGTTAGAAAACACTCTTCAAAATATTATCCAGGAGAACTTCCCCAACCTAGCAAGACGGGCCAACATTCAAATTCAGGAAATACAGAGAACACCAAAAGATATTCCTCAAGAAGAGCAACCCCAAGACACATAATTATCAGATTCACCAAGATTGAAATTAAGGAAAAAATGTTAAGGGCAGCCAGAGAGAAAGGTCAGGTTACACACAAAAGGAAGCCCACCAGACTAATAGCAGATCTCTCTTCAGAAACACTACAAGCCAGTAGAGAGTGGAGGCCAATATTCAACATTCTTGAAGAAAAGAATTTTCAACCAAGAATTTCACATCCAGCCAAACTAAACTTCATAAGTGAAGAAGAAATAAAATCCTTTACAGACAAGCAAATGCTGAGAGACTTTGTCACCACCAGGCCTGCCTTACAAGAGCTCCTAAAGGAAGCAGTAAATATGGAAAGGCACAACCAGTACCAGCCACTGCAAAAAAATACCAAATTGTAAAGACCACTCTATGAAGAAACTTCATCAACTAACAGGCAAAATAACCAGCTAGCATCATAATGACAGGATCAAATTCACACATAACAATATTAACCTTAAATGTAAATGGGCTAAATGCCCCAATTATAAGACATTTGATAGAGTCAAATATCAAATTGGATAGAGTCAAAATCCATTGGTGTGCTGTATGCAGGAGACCAATCTCACGTGCAAAGACACACACATAGGCTCAAAATAAAAGGATGGAGAAAAGTAAATGGAAAGCAAAAAAAAAAAAACAAACAAAAAACAGATGTTGCAATCCTAGTCTCTAATAAAACAGACTTTAAACCAACAAAGATCAAAAGAGACAAAGAACACCATTACATAATGGTAAAGGGATCAATGCAACAAGAAGAGCTAACTATCCTAAATATATATATATATACCCAATACAGGAGCACCCAGATTCATAAAGCAAGTTCTTAGAGACCTAGGAAGAGACTTACACTCCCACACAATAATAGAGGGAGACTTTAATACCACACTGTCATTGTTAGACAGATCAGCAAGACAGAAAATTAACAAGAATATTCAGGACTTGAACTCAGCTCTGGACCAAGCCAACCTAATAGACATCTACAGAATTCTTCATCTCAAATAAACAGAATATGCATTCTTCTCAGCACCACATCGCACTTATTCTGAATTTGACCACGTAATTGGAGGTAAAACACTCCTCAGCAAATGCAAAAGAACAGAAATCATAACCAACAGTCTCTCAGACCACAGTGCAATCAAATTAGAACTCAGGATTAAGAAACTCACTCAAAACTGCACAACTATGTGGAAACTGAACAACCTGCTCCTGAATGACTACTGGGTAAGTAACGAAATTAAGGTAGATTAAAGAAGTTTTTTGAAACCAAGGAGAACAAAGATACAACATACCAGAATCTCTGGGACACATTTAAAGCAGTGTTTAGAGGGAAATTTATAGCACTAAATGCCTACAGGAGAAACAGGAAAGATCTAAAATCAACACCCTAACATCACAATTGAAAGAACTAGAGAAGCAAGAGCAAACAAATTCAAAAGTTAGCAGAAGACAAAAAATAACTAAGATCAGAACAGAACTGAAAAATAGAAAGAGACATGAAAAACCTTTCAAAAAATCAATGAATCAAGGAGGTGGGTTTTTGAAAAGATTAACAAAAGAGATAGACCATCAGCCAGACTAATAAAGAAGAAAAGAGAGAAGAATCAAATAGACACACACAAAAAAATAATAAAGGGGAGATCACCACTGATCCCACAGAAATACAAACTACTATCAGAGAATACTGCAAACACCTCTACACAAATAAACTAGGAAATCTATAAGAAATGGATAAATTCCTGGACAAATACACCCTCCCAAGACTAAACAAGGAAGAAGTCGAATCCCTGAATAGACCCATAACAAGTTCTAAAATTGAGGCAGTAATTAATAGCCTACCAACCAAAAAAAAGCCCAGGACCAGACAGATTCACAGCCAAGTACTACCAGAGGTACAAAGGGGAGCTGGTAACATTCCTTCTGAAACTATTGCAAACAATAGAAAAAGAGGGACTCCTGCATAACTCATTTTATGAGGCCAGCATCATCCTGATAGCAAAACCTGGCAGAGACACAACAAAAAAAGAAAATTTCAGGCCAATATCCCTGATGAATATCAATGCAAAAATCCTCAATAAAATACTGGCAAACTGAATCCAGCAGCACATCAAAAAGTTTATCTACCATAATCAAGTCAGCTTCATCCCTGGGATGCAAGGCTGGTTCAACATATGCAAACTATTAAACGTAATCCATCACATAAACAGACCCAGTGACAATAACCACATGATTATCTCAATAGATGCAGAAAAGGCCTTCGATAAAATTCAACATCCCTTCATGCTAAAAACTCTCAATAAACTAGGTATTGATGGAATATATCTCAAAATAATAAGAGCTATCTATGACAAACCCACAGCAAATATCATACTGAATGGGCCAAAGCTGGAAGCATTCCCTTTGAAAACCCGCACAAGACAAGGATGCTGTCTCTCACCACTCCTATTCAACATAGTATTGGAAGTTCTAGCCAGGACAATCAGGCAACAGAAAGAAATAAAGGGGATTCAATTAGGAAAAGAGGAAGTCAAATTGTCTCTGTTTGCAGATAACATGATTGTATATTTAGAAAACCCCATGGTCTTGGCCCAAAATCTTAAGCTGATAAGCAACTTCAGCAAAGTCTCAGTATACAAAATCAACGTGCAAAAATCACTAGCATTCCTATACACCAATAATAGACAAACAGAGAGCCAAATCATAAATGAACTCCCATTCACAGTTGCTACAAAGAGAATAAAATACCTAGGAACACAAATTACAAGGTATGTGAAGGACTTCTTCAAGGAGAACTACAAAGCACTACTCAAGGAAATAAGAGAGGACACAAACGAATGGAAAAATATTCCATGCTTATAGATAGGAAGAATCAGTATCATGAAAATGGCCATACTGCCCAAGGTAATTGATAGATTCAATGCCATCCCCATCAAGCTACCATTCACTTTCTTCACAGAATTAGAAAAAAACTACTTTAAATTTCATATGAAACCAAAAAAAGAGCCCGTAAAGTCAAGACAATCCTAAGCAAAAAGAACAAAGCTGGAGGCATCATGCTATCTGACTTCAAACTACACTACAAGGCTACAGTAACTGAAACAGCATGGTACTGGTACCAAAACAGATACATAGACCAATGGAACAGAACAGAGGCCTCAGGAATAACACCACGCGTCTATAACCATCTGATCTTTGACAAACCTGACAAAAACAAGCAATGGGGAAAGAATTCCCTATTTAATAAATGGTGCTGGGAAAACTGGCTAGCCATATGCAGAAAACTGAAACTGGACCCCTTCCTTATGCAAAAGTTAACTTATGCAAAAGTTAACTCAAGATGGATTAAAGACTTAAACATAAGACCTAAAACCATAAAAACCCTAGAAGAAAACCTAAGCAATACCATTCAGGACATAGGCATGGGAAAAGACTTCATGACTAAAACACTAAAAGCAATGGCAACAAAAGACAAAATTGACAAATGGGATCCAATAAAACTAAACAGCTTCTGCACAGCAAAATTAACATCAGAGTGAACAGGAAACCTACAGAATGGGAGAAAATTTATGCAATCTACCCATCTGACAAAGGGCTACTATCCAGAATCTACAAAGAACTTAAACAAATTTACAAGAAAAAAACAAACAACCCCATCAAACAGTGGGTAAAGGATATGAACAGACACTTCTCAAAAGAAGACATTTATGCAGCCAACAGACACATGAAAAAATGCTCATCATCACCAGCCATCAGAGAAATGCAAATGAAAACCACAAGATACCATCTCATGCCAGTTAGAATGGCGATCATTAAAAAGTCAGGAAACAGTCGGGCTTGCTGGCTCACACCTGTAACTCCAGCACTTTGGGAGGCCAAGGCAGGTGGATCACTAGGTCAAGAGTTCAAGATCAGCCTGGCCAAGATGGTGAAACCCTGTGTTTTCTAAAAATACAAAAAGTAACTGGGTGTGGTGCCGGGCACCTGTAATCCCAGCCACCTGGGAGGCTGAGGCAGAAAACTGCTTGAACTGGGAGGCGGAGTTTGCAGTGAACTGAGATTGTACCACTGCACTCCAGCCTGGGTGACAGAGTGAGACTTCATCTCAAAAAAAAAAAAAAAAAAAAGGAAACAACAGTTGCTGGAGAGGATGTGGAGAAATAGGAACACTTTTACACTGTTGGTGGGAGTGTAAATTAGTTCAACCATTTTGGAAGACAATGTGGTGATTCCTCAAGGATCTAGAACCACTGGAACCAGAAATACCATTTGACTAAGCAATCCCATTATTTGTTATCTACCCAAAGGATTATAAATCATTCTACTATAAAGACACATGCACACATATGTTTATTGCAGCACTTTTCACAATAGCAAAGACTTGGAACCAACCCAAATGCCCATCAATGATAGACTGGATAAAGAAAATGTGGCACATACACACCATGGAATACTATGCAGCCATAAAAAAGGATGAGTTCATGTCCTTTGCAGGGACATGGATGAAGCTGGAAACCATCATTCTCATCAAACTAACACAAGATCAGAAAACCAAACACCACATGTTCTCACTCATAAGTGGTAGTCGAACAATGAGAACACATGGACACAGAGAGGGGAACATCACACACTGGGGCCTGTCAGGGGATGCGGAGCCTAGTGAAGGGAAAACATTAGGAAAAATGTCTAATGTAGATGACGGGTTGATGGGTGCAGCAAACCACCATGGCACATGTATACCTATGTAACAAACCTGCACATTCTGCACATGTATCCCAGAACTGAAAGTATAATAAAAAATAAATAAATAAAAACGATGATGGAAAAAATAATATGCTGGCTGTAAATACTTGCCAAAATGCTTTAATCCCAATGCCTTTTGCTCTCCAAAAGCAACCTCAAGACATATATTTTGGCTTTTCACCCCTCAAAATGGATAAGCTCTATTTTAAGGGATTATTAGCTTTATTTATTATTAGCTCTTTCTCTCATGTATTTTCAAAATTTTTAGCTTTATATTTATGTTTAAAAGAACTTTCTTTAATAATTATCATTTCAAAAATAAATTTAAAAAGAAATTGAATAAGACATCAAAAAATGGAAAGATATTACATGTTCATGGATTGGAAGAATAAATATTGTTAAAATGCTCATACTAGCCAAAGCAATCTATAAATTCAACGCAGTTCCTATCAAAATACCAGTGACATTCTTCAGAGAAATTTTAAAAAATTCAACAAATTATATGGATCCACAAAGGGCCCAGAATAGCCAAAGAGCTATCCTTAGCAAAAAGAACAAAACTGGAGGAATCACATTACCTGAATTCAATTATACTACAGAGCTATAGCAACTGAAACAGCATGGTATTGGCATAACAACAGACACATAGACTAGTGAAACAGTATAGAGAATGCAGAAACCAATTTATACATCTACAGTTAACTCATTTTCAATGAAGGTGTGAAAAATATGCATTTGGGAAAAAAACAGTCTCTTCAATAAATGGTGCTGGAAAAAGTGGATATCCATGTGCAGAAGAATGAAACTAGGCACCTATCTCTTGTAACATACAAAAATCAAATCAAAATGGATTAAAATCTTAACTCGAAAACCTCAAACTATGAAACTACTACAAGAAAACATTGAGGAAACTCCCTATGACATTGGATTGGGCAAAGATTTCCTGAGTAATACCCCACAAGCACAAACAACTGACGGAAAAATGGACAAATGGAATCACTTCAAGTTAAAAAGCTTCTGCACAGCAGAAGAAACAGTTAACACAGTGAAGAGTGAATCCACAGAATCAGAGAAAATTATTTGCAAACTATCCATCTGACAAGAGATTAATAACCAAAATATGTAACAAGAGATTAATAACCAAAATATGTAAGGAACTTAAACAACTATTTAGGAAAAAATTTAATAATCTGATTTTAAAACGGTCAAAAGATCTGAATAGACATTTTTCAGAAAAAGACATACAGGCCATTCGCAGTGGCTCACACCTGTAATCCCAGCACTTTGGGAGGCCAAGACAGGTGATTGCTTGAGCTCAGGAGTTCCAGACCAGCCTGGGCAACACGGTGAAACCTTGTCTCCACCAAAAATACAAAAAAATAGCTGGGAATGATTGTGCGTACCTGTAGTCCCAGCTGCTCGAGAGGCTCAGGTGGGAGATCGCTTGAGCCCAGAAGGTGGAGGCTGCCATGAGCCAAGATTGTGCCACTGCACTCCAGCCTGGGTGACAGAGTGAGACCACATCTCAAAAAAAAAAAAAAGACATACAAATGGCAAACAGGCATATGAAAGGTGCTCAACATTATTGATTATCAAAGAAATGCAAATCAAAGCTACAATGAGATGTCCTCTCAGCCCAGTTAAAATGGCTTTATATCCAAAGTGTGAACCCAAAAGTATCTGAGATAGGTCTCAATCAATTTAAAAACGTATTTGCCAAGGTTAAGGATGTACCTGTGACACAGCCTCAGGAGGTCCTGATGACTTGGGCCCAAGGTGGTTGGGGTACAGCTTGATTGTATACGTTTCAGGGATGTGTGAGACATCAATCAATATGTATAAGAGGTATATTGGTTCAGTCCAGAAAGGTGGGACAACTTGAAAGGAGTGAGTGTTGGTGGGGTGGGGGGGGCTCACATTTCTTACATGTGAGAGAAGGATAGAGGATTAGTCACGTGCCTCAGTCTGGGTCAGTGAATCTGCATTTTTACATAGACAGTAGGACAGAGGAAGCAATCAAATACGCATTTGTCGCAGGTGAGGATGACTTTGTGTTCTGTCCTTTTTCCTGAACCTGTGAAGATAACCTATCAATTTATATTGCCAAGGTGGAATTCAGCAGAACTGTTTTAGGGTAAAGATATTGAGGCCCACAGGAATTTCCTTGTGGGCAAATTTTAAGGGAGGTATGTAGCTTTTTTAAAAAAATCTTTGTACCTACCTTATTTAGGAATAAAATGGTAGGCAGATTCGCCTGATGCAGTTCCCAGCTTGACTTTTCCCATTGGCTCAGTGATTTGGAGGGTCCTGAGGTTTATTTTCCTTTCACGAAAGACAGGCAATAACATATGTTGGAGAGAATGTGGAGAAAAGGGAACCCTCATATCCTCATACTGGCAGGAATGTAAATTAGCACAACCACGATGAAGAACGTTTGGAGATTCCTCAAAAAACTAAAAATAGAGCCATTGCATCCAGTATATTTAGACCTTTGATCAATCTTGGATGTAGTTTTATGTATGGGGTAAGATAGAGGTCCTGTTGTTCTGGGCTGGGCATTTTTTTCCCAGATGAATAACCCATCATGTTAACATAATTTATTAAATAATCTTTTACACAATTAATATAAAATAATTATATTTTCTGTATATCCTTGTGTCTATTTCCAATTTGGTTACACTGGATTTTATCACAAGTTTTAATGTCTAGTAAAGCAATTTCCTCATCATTGAATTTTTAAATTTATATTGTGTGCTACTGGCTATTTTTCCATTTGACTTTTAAATAAAACTATTATTTTTATGTGGAGAATTCCAGGAGAGGGAGGAATGCTTTCTGCATGCCTTTTAGGAGGCCATGGTGGATCTCAGCCCCATCGGTCACAACAGCAACAGCAATCACCTTATCAGCCTTATTTCTATCATCTCTTCCTCTTTTCTTGTCTTGTTTTGCACACGATTGCACCCCTACTTTCTGCCAGATAAACTCTCTGCTGCCAAGACTTGTCTCAGGCCCTTATTTTGGAGCGCTTAAAAACTAGGATATTTTATTTTTTTAATAAAATAAAAACATTTCACAGCTTTGATTTATCCCATGAGAGCAGCTTTAGCTGCTATGAGGTGTACTCTCTTTCAATAATTTCTACATAATTAGTAATTGGTAATTTTAGCTCCTCTTTTCATCAGATGAATATTTTGGAGAGTTTTTATTTATTTAAAAGTAGCTAAGCATTCTGGAATTGTAATGAAAGAATGTGGTCTATAAAAATCTCTATTTTAAAAAAGTATTATATTTGTTATTATTAATATTATTTTTGATTGACCAATCATAATTGCATATGTTTATGGGGTACTATGTGATGTTTTGATATATGTGTACAATGTGAAATGATTAAATCAGGCTCATTAACATATCCGTCACCTCACTTACCTAATATATATATATATATGGTTTTTTTTTTGAGACAGGGTCTCACTCGTTGCCCAAGCTTGAGTTCAATGGTGTGATCTTGGCTTACTGCATGCAGTCTCAACCTCCCAGGCTCAAGGAATCCTCTTGTCTCAGCCTCCTGAGTAGCTGGGACCACAGGCACATGCCATCGTGCCTGGCTAAACCTATCATTTTCAATGATGAGACATTTTAAATGTACTGTTTTATTTTGAAATATACTATACATTATTCTCTATAAAGTACATTATACATAATAGACCTCAAACCTATTTCTCCTATCTGAAACTTTGTACTCTTGGATCAACAACTCCCTATTCCTTCCTTTCCTACTGCCCCTCCTTTCCCAGTCTCTGGTAGCCATCATTCTACTCTCTGCTTCTATGAGTTCAACTTTATTAGATTCTACATGTAAGTGAGATCATGTGGTATTTGTTTTCTGCATTTTCTTTGGTATTTGGATTATTTTACTTAGAATAATATCCTCCAGATTTATCTATGTTGTCACAAATGACAGAATTTCACCCTTGTTTTAGACTTAATAGTATCTCATCGTGTATATATCTTACATTTTCTATGCATTCATCCATTGATGGACACTTAAGTTGATTCTACATCTTAGCTCTTGTGAATAATCATGCAATGAACATGGGAATGCAGGTATTCCTTTGACATATTCTTTATTTAATGCTAGTTTTGTGAAGCAGTGGGAGTGGAGAAGGAACAAAGAAATCTGTAACTAGTTTTGATCAATTAGTTGTGAACACCACTGCATTCAGATCAGCCTCCTTCAACATATTCATTTCAATTTCTTTGACTGTATACCCAAAAGTGTAATTACTGTACCATATGTTAGTTCAATTTTTAGTTTTTTGAGGAACTTCCATACCATTTTCCATAATGACTGTACTAATTTACATTCCCACCAGCAATATACAAGAGTTTTGTATTCTCCACATCTTCTCCAACACTTATCTTTCATTATTTTGATAAAAGCCATTCTAATAAGTGTGAGATGATATCTCATTGTGATTTTACTATAATTCATGTTTCTCTGATGATTACTGATACTGAGCATTTTTTTTCATGTACCTATTGGCCATTTGTATATCTTCTTTTGAAAAATGTGTATTCAGGTCCTTTGTCTATTTTTAATTAGGTTATTTGTTTTCTGTCTATTGAGTTGTTTTTTTACTTCTTTATATATTTTGGATATTAACTCCTCATTAGATGTATGGTTGAAAATATTTCCTTCCATTCTGTGGGTTGTCTCTTCACTGTGTTAATTGTTTCCTTTGCTGGGCAGAAGTTTTTTAGTTTGATGCCATCCCATTTTTTAATTTTATTTTATTTTTAGAGACAGGGTCTCACTCTGTCATCTAGGCTAAAGTGCAGTGGCATAATCATAGCTCACTGTAGCCACAGACTCTTGAGCTCAAGTGGTCCTCCCACTTCAGCCTTTCAAGAAGCTGGGACTTTAGATGTGTGCCACCATGCCTAGCTAATGTTTTAATTTTTTTGTAGGCACAGGGCCTCACTATGTTGCCCAGGCTGGTCTCAAACTCCTGGCCTCAAACGATCCTCCTGCTTTGGCCTCCAAAGAACTGGGATTACAGGTGTGAGCCACCCCACCTGGCCCTGTCTATTTTTGCTTTTGTTGCCTACGTTTTTAGGGTCATATCAAAAAAGTCATTGCCCAAACTGTGGCCAAAGTTGAACCAACCATCTACCCACCCCCAACCAACTTTCTCTGCTGGGACCCACATCTCACTGATGACACAGTGATCCCCGCTTTAAAGTCATAACAAGGGTGTGGTTCTCCACCTTGAGCTTCCTCCCTCCCTTCTCCACATCCCGTACATCACTAATTCTTGTCCGTCCTTCTCCTAAGCAGGGCTCACCTTGGAGCCCTTTTCTCCATCCTAATCCTGGTCATTCCTGGAGCCTCACCTCTTCTCTGGTCACTGAACCCTCCTGACTTCCTTCCTTTATCTCTCCCCAACACAGGCCTGCACACAGAGCTTCCAGATGCCTCCGTGTCCAGTTCCTCCTCAGTCTGAATGGCCATGTTTCCTTTCCATGGCTGTAGAATGAGGTGCAAACACTACAGCACAGTCTGTTTCCTGCTAGACTCTGCTCCCAAATGGTACACAAATTGCCAAAGAGCACACGAGAAGATGGTCAACATCATTAGTCATTTGACAAATGCAGATCAAAACTGTAAAGGAGATGCTACTTCACACTAATTAAAACAGCTGTACTATTTTCCCATTGCTTCTGTAACAAATTACCCCAACATTAGTGGTTTGAAACACCACCACTTACTTCCTTACAGTTCTGCAGGTCAGAAGGATGAAACAGGACTCACTGGACTATAAAATCAAGGATGGTTCCTTCTGGATGCTTTTTGAAGCAAGGGTTTTATTGTTGGGTCTGCAGGCTATACGAGAAGCATAGTGGCTTCTGATTTTGCTTGGCTTCTGGGAAGGCCTCAGGAAACTTAAAATCATGGCAAAAGGTGAAGGGGGAGCCAGCACTTCACACAGCTAGAGAAGGAGGAAAAGCTTTGTTGTAAATTCTTAAAATGGTTTCATTTTTCCTGGTGAGATGTATGGTTAAATTACAAAGTAATACCTAGAAATCTAAGAAAAACAATAAAATAAAATAATTAATAGCAAGGAACAAAATTTGCGAAAGAAAGAGAAGGTTCTCGGCTAGGTGCAGTGGCTCACACCTGTAATCCCAGGACTCTGGGAGGCTGAGGCGGGTGGATCACGATGTCAGGAGTTCGCAAGCAGCCTGGCCAACATGGTGAAACCCTGTCTCTACTAAAAATACAAAAAATTAGCCAGGCGTGGTGGTGAATGCCTGTAATTCCAGCTACTTGGGAGGCTGAGGCAGGAGAATCACTTGAACCCAGGAGGCGGAGGTTGCAGTGAGCTGAGATCGCGCGATTGCGCTCCAGCCTGAGTGACAGAGCAAGACTCCACCCTGAAAAACAAGAAGAAAGCGAAGGCTCTCATTTTTTACTATATGGTTTAGCTCTTACTTTTATTTAAATGATCAAAGTAATATAAATAATTAATATTTGCTCTAACAAAGATTAGACTCACTTTTCATAACCCAAACCCTACAAAATGATAGACCAGATCATAGAAATTCTCCTATAGAGCAAAAAGATACTCCTATTTATAATAGGTAAGATAAGTCTTGCAGCTCTGTTGAGAAAAGGACAATATGATGTACAGGAAATTAAAGAAAAGCTCTTCCTTTCTAGTGGGAGGGGTAGAGGAAGGAAGGTAGAGAGAAGAAAGAAAAGGGAGAAAGGAAGTATGGGACATATAACACGTGGATCCTGATATAGTTTTCTCCAGTCTTCTTTCCGAAAAACACAGGTATATTGGGTAAACTCCAAATGAGGAGATCTGGCCCCTTCTCTATCTTTGGGACTTTAGAAAGAGACTACCTCTCAAAACTGGAGAGAGAAGCATACCAAGTAAATTTGATAGCAACTCCGAGTTCTATCTGAGAGCTTGTCAGAAGTAGCTGCTGTAATTAGGATGAGAGTTCTTGGAGCTGGGGTTTGAAGGGCAGAACACTCTAACTGGAGTTAAGGAGTTCAGACAGTACTAAAGGGGTGCCAAGGTGGAACCAAATCAATGGAAAGAGAACACAAAGTCCTCACTGAGTTGAGGACAAGGAGAACACAAGCTCATGGCCATAATTGTCAGCAATAAATACCATCAATGGAGACAGCTCATAAATGAATTAAACCAGCCAGTGCACCCCCCACCCACAAGGACCAGCCTAGGGTCAAGGAGACTCGTTTCCCTTAATTCTCTCAATAACCCCAACTAATAACTTCAACACACTGCAAAAGATGCTACTAGTGGTCCAGTAACCCCACTATTCTTCCAAAAGATGCTACTTGGGGAGGAACCCAGAAGGGAAGCAGAATCCTAGAAGAACCCGAGTAATATAAGATAAACAAAGTTACCTAAAAAGAAAAATTATGTTTGGATACTACTGCTTCATGCTAACTTGGGCTATAATTGGTTTATTATATTTTCTAACTACCTAGAGATATCAAGAAGCACATTTGAGTTGTTGTAGTCCATTGGCAACCTCACAATACAGAAGTTTAGCTACAATGTGACAATTTTATTCATGAAAATACTGAAGCACAGAGGGCTTAAATGTCTTTGCCAAGGTTAAAGCTGAAAATAGAATGATGATTTCAACTACAGTTGACCTTAGTAAAAAGCGGATCCTCTCTACCAAATACGAGTACCTTGATCCCTCAGCAAAGCCTCTTTTTCCTGCACCTTCACTCTCCAGCCACTAGCCTTCTTTTCCTACCCCAATTTCTAGTTAATGATACAGCTCTTCATTCTGCTCATGACCATGTGTCTGACGTTTACTACAGATACAATTAGCTTAAAGTTTGCTTAAAGTTACAGATAAAAAAAAACTAACAAGTTACTTTACATCAGGCCATCTATAAAAACAAATGAAAGAGGAACTCACAGTCACTTGTAGACTCTGAACAGATGTCTTTGGCAAGAATAGAATGTAGAAAGGAGAAAATTCCATACCACGATGCCACTTGGACAGTTCTGAGAAAACTGATACAGCTTCCCCATTTTTAAATTTATAATTACAGTAAAACTCTGGTGAAAATACAAGTCAAGAATATATCAGCTGACAAGAGAATATTTTCAACAAGAATGACCACTCAGACTTTTGACGTTAGAATCTATGATGGTTAAAATAGAAAGGTAGCTAATTTGAGATGTGCAAGGATGCTGAATAGGAGGCATTCTGCAGCACCCGTCACTTGACCTCCTTTCACAATTTGTGGTGCTCCTGGGTATCAAAGATCTAATTATTTTAATCATTATTCTTTCTGTGGGTTTTAAAATAATTAATTTGTTTCCTATTCCGTCTAAGCTCTCAAGAAAACTGTGGAGTCTTGTCATAATACTTTGTAATTTATAACTTTCCTTTAGTTATATTGTTTCCTGGTATTCTCACAATACTTCATGTGATAGATGATAGGGATGAGAAACTGTGGTTCCAAGAATTCAAGCAATTTCTGCAAGGCCCCATTACTGGAACATGAGGAGCTGGGATTCCAAACCCAGTCTCCCAACTGCAAATCCCTTTCCACTCTAATTCCTTCCTGAATTTATCTGATTTACAGCAGGGCAATGACTCCCAAACCTTAATTCTGCCCTAGGAAATTACTCATACTTTCTCTTTATCATCAAAAGGGAGTCTGTCAAGAATCAGTATCAAAAATTCTTAATCTGGTGAACTGTATTGCTCTTCTAAATTTAACTCTACACCAAATTATGCATAGAAAGAGATTCTTTGGCCTGCAGACCTGAGATTCTGAAATTTTTTATAGTGCCTAACAGACCTTTTTGATCCATCACATTTAGTCACATCGATCATATCAGCTCAAAGAACACACTGTAGAGAAAATAATGTAACTTGATTGATGTGAACAGATGTGACATGGGACAATTAAGTTTCAGTTTAAGGACCCAAGGAGAAGAAACACCTGATGCTCTATAAGGTTCACTAAACAAAGACCCCATTGCTAACAGTATAAATAGGATTTATAGGCTTTGTTTTCCCAAGTGGAAGAGAGAAGAAATACAATATATGTTAATAGTATAATATGTGTTTATCTACCGTGCATGGGCAGAAAATTCCCTGCCTGTCTGAAATCTAATATTTCCTATGGCATTCTAGAGCCAAGTCTAATCTAGCAATGCTAATCCACAGGGAAAATAATACTGTATTTTAGGAAATAAATTATCACTATTTTACATATGGATGAAAACATTTCAAAATAATTCAATATATTACTTTAAGAAAAATAAGGAATTTTAATAGACTTGAAATGTAAATAATCCTTTATTGGGAATATTTTTGAAGCATTTTAGATGGTGAATATTTAAAGGCATTTATATTGATACAAAGATTATAACCATTCCTTTCAAAGTCTTCTTTTTCTTGAGTTCCACTTCATAATTTAAGCCTAAGTAAAACAAAGATCAAAATATACTGGGAGTTGAGTCCATTCTCTATCTCCCACCGCAAGACCGAGTTGCAGTGGTTCCAATACCTAGCACCACGGCGTCCTTGAATAAAGTCTGCCTTACCAGCTTAAGAAAATACACACACACACACACACACACACACACACAAGTGTGTATTGTTTTGTTTTTGTTTTGAGACGGAGTCTCACTCTGTTGCCCAGGCTGGAGTGCAGTGGCGCTATCTCGGCTCACTGCCAGCTCCGCCTCCTGGGTTCACGCCATTCTCCTGCCTCAGCCTTCCGAGTAGCAGGGACTACAGGCGCCCGCCACCACCCCGGCTAATTTTTTGTATTTTTTTAGTAGAGACGGGGTTTCACCGTGTTAGCCGGGATGGTCTCAATCTCCTGACCTCATGATTCGCCCACCTGGGCCTCCCAAAGTGCAGGGATTATAGGCGTGAGCCACTGCGCCCGGCCATAAGTGTGTATTTTTTAATGGAAGAAACAGGAAAACATTTGGTAGTTTTATATATATATATACACACACATACACACACACATATACATACCCACACATACACACATACTTATATACCTAATATATCTAATATAGGTATATATATCTACATATGAAAACAACAAAAAGAAGACATATAGGTATATGTATATATATATGTGTGTATATATACACTTGTGTGTATATATCTACTTGAACGTATATATATATATGCATATACATACTTAAAACTACCAGTTTTCCTGTTTTATTCCCCATTAAATACTGAGAAAAGTAACACTTGTATCTTATATATCTTATTAGAGAGAATAATAATTCGTAATCAATCTAATGTTTTTAAAGCATATCTTTATTTTCTCTTTTCAACGTTTCTCTCTTTCTTATCTCTAATACTCTTTCCCTTTTTTTCAGTCATCTTTCTCAGGTTAAATAATCCTCTTTTTATTTGGCTTTCCTCCCTCTTTTATTTCCTCAATGATTTACGAAAGGAGCACCCAGGATTTCAGTGCCCAATTCTTAGATGCTGTGTTTCTGGCTCCTGGCGTGCACAGTTAGTGCTTCCTAGGAAGCTGGTGTACAGAGGCAAAGTGTGGAGACAGAGCGTGCCACCTCACAGCAGCTGTGTGGCCTTGGCCATAGACTGGATTCCTGTGCTTAAGGTTTCTTATCTTTATACTTGAGATAATCACAGTTACACTCCCCATTGAGTAATTAGTGAGAATTAAATGAGTTGATTCTAAAGTGCTTTATATATTTAGTAGTGGTAGTAGATGCTCAGTATGTTAGTTTATTTTCTTCTTAGTTGAGGGATTGAGTTTCATCTTTTTATAGAAGCTACAGTTTTTCTACCAATTTTGTTTCTTCCTCTCTCCATTAATGCCCAAGAAAGGAGATGAAGATGAAAATTGCAGGTTTCTTCTCTTTCCCGTCTCTAATTTTGTTCATATTACAAAGCATTTCAGCATGGTAGGGTATAGCATCATGCTGAATGCTTTGTAACATGAACAGAAATTAGTTTACGAAAATGAAAGAAGAATAAAGCAATTTATAGGGAAGTGAAAATCAGGGGGAGAGGTAGAGAGGCATTATAATTACGAGACAAAAAATTTGTGTATGGGCCAGGAATGGTGGTTCACACATGTAATCCTAGCACTTTGGGAGGCTGAGGAAGGAGTTTGTTTGAGCCCAGGAGTTCAAGACTAGCCTGGGCAACATAGCGAGATTTCACTCTTCATAAAAATCAAAAAAATTAGCCAGGCTTGGTGACACATGTCTGTAGTTCCAGCTACTCGGGAAGCTGAGGTTAGAGGATTTCTTGAGCCCGGGAGGTCAAGGCTGCAGTGAGCTGTGATCATGCCACTCTACTCCAGCCTGGGCAACAGAGTGAGACCGCATCTCAAAAAAACAAAACAAAACAAAAACAAAGTTGTGTATGGCATCCCAGGCCCTTCACAGTAATCCTATCCAAATGCTCACGCTTCTGGCCTCTATTCCTGAGAAGCACTTGCTTTAGCCACATTAGAAGGCTTTCTATGCCCCAACTTTTCCTTTCCCCCTTTTCTACCTGTCAGAATTCTATTCACCCTTCAAGAACCATCTGAAATGTTACCACCCCTGGGAACCTTACCCCATTCCGGCAGATGAGATTAATAACGGCTTCTCTCTGGCTCCACAGCTTGGTTACCACACTAGCGCAGCCCCATTGTTTACTTGCCCATCTCCCCTGCTAACCTCTTTGAAGAAGGGATCTTTTTTTTTCTTTTTTCTTTTCTTTTTTTTTTTTTTAGACAGAGTCTCACAGTGTCACCCAGCCTGGAGTGCAGTGGCACGATCCTGGCTCACTGCAACCTCCGCCTTCTGGGGTTCAAGCGATTCTCCTGCCTCAGCCTCCTGAGTGGCTGAGATTACAGGCATGTGCCACCATGCCCAGCTAATTTTTGTATTTTTAGTAAAGACGGGTTTTCACCATGTTCACCAGGCTGGTCTCGAAACTGACCTTAGGTGATCCGCTCGCCTTGGCCTCCCAAAGTGCTGGAATTACAGGCATGAGTCACCACGCCCAGCCAAGAAGAGATCTTCTCTTATTAACTTAACCCCAGCGAGAAAACCCAGTACATTTTTTTCAACTTTTATTTTAGACTTAGAGGGTACACGTTCAGATTTGTTACCTGGGTATATTGTGTGATGCTGAGGTTTGGGGTATGAATGATCCTGTCACCCAGGTACTGAGCATAGTACTTGGTAGTTAGTTTAGTACATTTATATAGAGTTGATTTTGTAAAATATAGAGATCTCGATAATAATTCTCTGTAACAATCACATTGTTCTTAAAATGTATGTAAAATGATATTTCATGGATGTTGAGAGCTTAAGGCATTTTTTTTTAACTTGTCTGCATAGCACTCAATTTGTAAGATTCCCTCATGTAACCACAGCCTTGTTCAAATGTTTCATTGGAGGGGTGTTTTCAGGAGAAGAGGAGTGAAGGAAAAGGAATAAAGGAGGAGAAAATAAAGTTTAGAAAGAATGTGGTGTCAGCTAAACAGCAGCTTTAGTTTGTTTCACTGGAGAAGATCTGGGACATGAATTATAACACAGATTTGAGTTACCTTGAGACAAGGAGGAGGGCTTTTGGATTCCCACATCAGCCAGCCATTGGTCAAGGTTAAGACAGTGTAGCTTTCAAGGTAGAGGAGGCAGTTTCTGGGTGCCATTTGACCTAGGGAAATTCTCTGTAAAGAGAAAGGGAAAACTTTGAG
The DNA here is from genome assembly GCF_028858775.2 of Pan troglodytes. Lineage (NCBI taxonomy): Eukaryota > Metazoa > Chordata > Mammalia > Primates > Hominidae > Pan > Pan troglodytes. The sequence goes on from NC_072403.2 coordinate 133,274,386, forward strand.
TTGTTACTAGCTAACACTCAAGAGTCTTTGCAGAATGGGTGCTTCAGTTAATAAAAAGAATTTCCGCAGAAGACCATGCCATCCTCTAATTAAAATTTCCTTGAATCCTAGAGCAAATGCTCAGAAAAAGTAGAAGTGTTTCCATGTTTGAGGACAAATGTTAATATTAGACTATTCTAAGCTCTGAGTGTAGCCATGCATTTACTCATTTAATTATCCATGCACTCAGTTAATTAACATTTATTGAGCCCTGCTTACTATGACTCACTCCAGTAAACAATGCAACGATGTTTAAGCCAGATGCCCTTGAATGTGACAGTCTAATGGTTTTTAGTGATTTAGTATTAGAATCCATACTTTAACAAAAGAGCTGATCATCGGGTGGTGTATTAGGATTCTCTAGAGGGAAAGAACTAATAGAATAGATGTATATATAAAGGGGAGTTGATTAAGGAGTATTGATTCACACGATCACAAAGTGAGGTCCCACAATGGCTATCTGCAAGCCAGGGAGCAAGGAAGCTAGGCCAAGCCCCAAAGCTGAAGAACTTGGGGTCTGATGTTGGAGGGCAGGAAGCATCCAACACGGGAGAAAGATGTAGGCCAGAAGACTAAACCAGACTAGTCTTTCCATGTTCTTCTGCCTGCTTTTATTCTGGCTGTGCTGGCAGCTGATTAGACTGTGCCCACCCAGATTGAAGGTGGGTCTGCCTTTCTCAATCCACTGAGAAACACCCTCACAGACATGCCTAGGAACAATACTTTTCATCCTTTAATCCAAACAAGTTGAAACTCAGGTAAGATGGATTCGTATACTATCCTTTCTGCAAACTGCCTCTGGAGATGTGAATGGATAACTTAGACTGAGTCCCAGCTGTACTAAAGGGTGGATCTGAGCCTATTAGGAGCACTAACCAGTGACCTACCTGTTGGTGTTAAGACCCTGGACCCATGACTATTACCTTTGCCAAATACAGAGTTCCTGGCAGTATAAGAGACTCTGCATAACATTACAGAATATGTGGGTCTTTGAATTCACGTGCTTTACAAGTTGTATATTATTAGTTTGGTTTTTTCCCTGTTATCTAGTATTAGTTTGAGTCTTCCTTCTTGATTAAACTTATTTTAGGTTGTGGTAGTCAGCATGCTTGCAAGGAAAGAAGTTGTTGCCAGCCTGCTAGAACATGCAATGAAAAGTGTTCCTTACAACCCTCAAAGTAAACTAGGTTCCATTATGAGCATGGATGTTTCTATTAGACAAGAAAATTCACATTTAAATCCCTTCCTTTAGGCTGGGCGTGGTGGCTCACGCCTCTAATCCCAGCACTTTGGGAGGCTGAGGCAAGCGGATCACCTGAGGTCAGGAGTTTGAGACTAGCCTGGACAACATGATGAAACCTGGTCTCTACTAAAAATACAAAAATTAGCCCGGCATGGTGGCGCTTGCCTGTAATCTCAGCTACTCAGGAGGCTGAGGCAGGAGAATCGCTTGAACCCAGGAGGCGGAGATTGCGGTGAGCCGAGATCGTGCCATTGCACTCCAGAGCCTGGGCCGCAAGAGCGAAATTCCGTCAAAAAAAAAAAAAAGCCTTCCTTCCTGAAGAGAGTCACTGCAAAAAAAATGACTCCAAGGTTTCTAAAATGAGGGCTGAGGGACAACAAAACTAGTAAGTGAGACAGAAAATACTGGAAGATGAAAGTTGAGAGAGAAGTGCTTGAATCGGCTAAAATAATTTCACAGCTTCTTCCTATCCATACAGATATAAGAGTTCTTCCCTTGTGGGGGGGCTTTGCTTCTTGAGCCTGATCACCCCATCTTGTCAGAGATCATCTCTACTTCCTCCCTTTTGATCCGGTTTCCATTCTTTTCTCCCCACTCGTAAAGTTTCAAGCTGCTTCTTACTTCTTTCATCACTCTGCCTGGTGTTAAGATACTGGTTGCCCTTTGTCCATACTTCATTTATGGACTGTGCCTAACTCCATTCATTGCATGCATACCTTTGAACTGTGGAATCCCAGAACAAGAAGAGCCCTAGATCTCCTAGTCACCAGGAAGAGAATATCTTTACTTATCTTCTAAGGCCTCAGGTCTTCAGGAGATCTCAGATCTCTAGGATAGTGTTTTTCAATCAGTGTTAATTTTGCTCCCCTGGGGACATTTAGCAATGCCTGGAGATGTTTTTGATCATCACAGCTGGGGCAGTAAGGAGGGTGCTACTGATGTCTGGTTGGGAAAGGCCAGGGATATTACTAAACACCTTACAATGCACAAAACAGCCCCCAACAACAAGGGATTATTTGGTCTAAAAAGCCAATAGTGCTGAAGTTGAGAAACCCAGCTCAGCCAGGCACCGCAGTTCACACCTGTAATCTCAGAACTTTGGGAGGCCAAGGTGGAAGTATTGCTTAAGCCCAGGAGTTCAAGACCAGCATGGGCAACATAGGGAAACCCTGTCTAAAAAAAAATTTTAAAGTAGCTGGGTGAGGTGGCACAGGCCTGTGGTGCTAGCTACTCAGGAGGCTGAGGTGGGAGGATCATCTGATCCCAGGATGTTGAGGCTGCAGTAAGCTGTCATCATGCCACTACACTTCAGCTTGGGCAACACAGTGAGATCCTGTCTCAAAAAACAAAAACAGAAAAAGGGAAACTTGGCTGTAGAATACTAAGCAAGTTAGGTTTTTTCACTTCAAGTCCCTACAAACTGGCACTTCCCCTCACTGGGATTGCAAACTCCTCTCTTCCAGATAACAAGAAGACATCTGCTTTCATTAACAAAGGGTTCACGAGGTTCATGCTCAATCTACTTCCAGCTGCCAAAGATCATGAAGTAACCAAGGAGTTCCTTAGCCTGGTCTTGCTGCTCCTCTCCACAGTCTCATCCCTCCCTCTATTGGTAAGCATTGCAAATGCAGCTTAAAGGACAGAATTCCCCAATCCCTACTATAAATATGTGGAGGGTAGCATGGGAATTGGAGTACTGTATTCAACAGGCTATCTTCTATCTCCTCAGCTTCCAAGAACAAAAATCTGTTGGAGACACAATAGAACTTTTTTTGTTTTTTGTTTTTTTTTGAGACAGAATCTCAATATTGTTGCCCAGGCTGCAGTGCAGTGGCACGATCTCGGCTCACTGCAACCTCTGCCTCCCAGGTTCAAGCGATTCTCCTGCCTCAGCCTTCCGAGTAGCTGGGATTACAGGTGTGTGCCACCACGCCCGGCTAATTTTTGTATTTTTAGTAGAGACAGGGATTTGCCTTGTTGGCCACACTTGTCTTGAACTCCTGACCTCAGGTGATCCACCCACCTTGGCCTCCCAAAGTGCTAGGATTACAGGCGTGAGCCACTGCGCCCGGCCTACACAATAAAACTTTTAAGAAAATACATGAGTTCAGCTTGAAGGAAATTTTATTTCTTCAGGTACAGTATAAAATCATGCATTTTTCATAAAGACAGAATGAAAACCTATTATTATCAAGTATAACTTGTCTGCGTAATTTCAGAATTTTAGAAGCCATATTGGGAGCTCAAAGCATAAATTCAAGTACATTTATTAGCTGTGGAATCTTGGGCAAGTAATTCTGGAAGCATTAGTTCCTTCATTTGTTATATATATATATATTCAGCTGTATAACTGTAACTACCCTATATGGTTTAGTGAGACGCTAAGTAAACTATTGTGCATGAATCATTAAGAACAGTGTTTGGAATTCAATAAATGGCAGATATAATGAGTATGAAGTTATCAGGACACACTAAGCTCTGGTCCTATAGATAGGTAGCATCTGTCACCCTCTTGCTTTGCATTAGGTGGGGAAAAGAAGCAGCCGCATTGCCTCTCCTCTGATCTGCTCAAAAACTACCCTAAGCCACTGAAGCACAAAACTGGCTGTGTCTGTACTAAAAAAAAAAAAAAGTCTTTAGTGGTTACTATTGACAACCCCATCAGAGGTCAGATTAGTGGCCTACACCACTTTATAGTTCTGACTGCTAACTGGGAGATTGAATGGATTGACTAGCTCCTAGTTTCAAGTCTGGGAAGAACCCATTACATACATCAATGACCTGGTAGGAATCATTGATGGTAGGAGTCATTCCTGGTAGGAATCCCCCACCAACTCTGGATGGGCTTGACTTCATGACTGTATTCAACACAATCTACCTGTCACGGGATGAGGCCCAGGCACTTGTCTAATTCAGAACCCACTGTAACACAGAAAGAGAAAGGTGGGGAACAGAGACAAATCTTTGTTTTTAGATGCAAATGTACTTGATAAAACTGTAGAAAAAAGCAAAGAAATAATTATCATAAAAACAGACTGTAGTTATTATAAGGGGAAAAGAGAGTACATTTTGGGGCCAGGAGTGGTGGCTCATGCCTCTAATCCCAGCACTTTGGGAGGCCAAGGTGGGCGGATCACTTGAGGTCAGGAGTTCGAGACCAGCCTGGACAACATAGTGAAACCCCATCTCTACTAAAAATTAAAAATGAGCTAGGCATGGTGGTGCATGCCTGTAATCCCAGCTACTCAGGAGGCTGAGGCAGGAGAATTGCTTGAACCTGGGAGGCAGAGGTTGCAGTGAGCCAAGATTGCACCACTGCACTCCAGCCTGGGCAACAGAGCGAGACTCCATCTTAAAAAAAAAAAAAAAAAAGAAAGCAAGCACATCATGGGCTCTGGGGTGGTCATAATATTCTCTTGATATAGGGGTTTATATTTAACTATTTGTTCAACTGTACTGATATGTTACATATTCTTTTTTGTATGTATATTTCACAATTGAGTTGAAAATATACCACATCACTAATACTCTTCATTACACAAAGGATTATATTATTCTAAGGAAAAGCTGGGGTATCAATAACTCAGTCTCTCAAAAGAATTAGACTTCAAATATGAGAAAGTTTCAAGTGATATTTTAACCTATGTATTCTGCTTATATTTTTCTTTTTGTACATGCCCAGGACTGATATATAATAAAAATTAGTATTTAAATCCATAAAAATTATTTCATTTATTTACTTATTTTTTTCTTTTTAGTGACAGAGACTTGTTCCATTGCCCAGATTGGAGTGCATTGGCATGATCATAGGTCACTGCAGCCTTAAATTCCTAGGCTCAAGTGATCCTCCAGCCTCAGCATCCTGAGTAGCTGAGATTACAGGAGTGTGCCACCATGTCCAGTTAATTTTTTTTTTTTTTTTGATCATGCTATTTTGCCCTCGGCCTCCCAAGTGGTGGGGTTACAGAGAGGCATGAGCTACTGTGTTTGGCCAAATTTCAGTAAATATATATTAAAAATTCTAGGTCATAATAAAAAGGAAAGAAAGTTTCTTATGCGTGTTGGTGTTGGCTCCCTTAACCATCACCCTAATACTGATCCAGTTAGTCTTATATAGCCAAGATCACTGCCTCCAGTTGGCCTTAAGGGTCATTCTACATTCTCTCCTAATAGAATCTTGACTAGAAAACCTCTGCTATCCTTCTTTTTTTGTGGGAGTTGGCCACAGTAATCTCTGAGGCTTGGAGGCACTACTTCCTCTCATGAAGCTGAAGTTTCAGGGAATAGCAGCTACAAATACCCTTTGACCAGAAATTCCACCTCAACCAGCAGATGCAATAAAAATCATTCATAAGTGAATGTGTAGAAAATTAATTAACTCTGAATATATTTAGTATATAAGTATTATATTTGACATTCATAATATATTTAAAAATTAATTGTAGGATACATTTCTGAAATCTTGCAGAAAAACCACTCTTGTAAATGATTTTTATGATTGCAATAGAATGCTATCATGAGCGTAACCTCTTCACACACAGTGACGTTGACAGAATTGCTGACATTCATTTAGCTCTTCATTTACTTAAAAAGAATAATTAACATATTCTAATCACTGCAAAAACCTGTTCACTGACCCAAGATAATTTAAAAGCTTTCTTACCTTCCTAATTTTAGCAAATTCTTTTAGGGGTTATTTTTTAATCCCTCCAACAATTCATAGGTAGTTGGATGAATGAACAAATGAATCACTCTGTCAATCAACAGATTTTATTTATGGCTCCTATAGAAGAACAATACCCTCATGGAGCAAATCAAACTGACAACTGACTACTTAAGAGACATTAAATGAGACAGCGTACCCGAAAGCGCCTTAAAATGATGTTTGCAATGTCATAATAATTTAAGTAAAGTTATTAGAATTTCTATTTAAATGCAGGGCACCTCTCAGTTTCTTATTGTAACATATGTAAAGTATGGAAATTATAAAGAAATAATATTCAGAAGAAAAATTCTTGCCATTAAATAACACTCAAAAAAAAAAAACCTGTTTTATGAATAAGTAAAGTCCAACAGTTCTTAGAACTAATTATTATTTTAACAGATTTTCCTAGGTTTGTTTTCTGCACATGTTTTTACATAGGTGAGCTCTTACTGTATATATGACATTCTGCCTTTATGACTTTATATCATAAAGTATACTTTCCTCATAAGCACTAAAAGGTATTTAAAATATAATTTTATGGCTCCCTAATACATTTTGTACTTCTTAATTTACAATTTGCCTATTGTCAAATAATAGTATTATTCAAGGTTTTGGGGTTTTGTTTTTTTTTTTTAAGTATTGTAACTGTACCAGGACAAGCTGCAGACAAAACCCCTCAGACACCGAGTTAAAGAAGGAAGAGCTTTATTTGGCCAGGAGCTTCGGCAAGACCCACGTCTCCAACAACCGAGCTCCGAGTGAGCAATTCCTGTCCCTTTCAAGGGCTCACAACTCTAAGGGGGTCCGCGTGAGAGGATCGTGATCGATTGAGCAAGCAGGAGCTACGTGACTGAGGGCTGAATGCACCCGTAATTAGAACGGAACAGAACAGGACAGGCATTTTCACAGTGCTTTTCTATACAGTGTCTGTAATCTATAGATAACATAACTGATTAGGTCAGGGGTCGATCTTTAACTACCAGGCCCAGGGTGTGGCACCGGGCTATCTGCTTGTGGATTTCATTTCTGCCTTTTAGTTTTTACTTCTACTTTCTTTGGAGGCAGAAATTGGGCATAAGACAATATGAGGGGTGGTCTCCTCCCTTATAACCAAAGCTGTATTAAACATTTGGATGTTAATCTTTGCATTTATTATTTCTTAACATTGATTTACAGGAGTGTTATTTAAGGATGAAATTGTGCAGTGAATATCTGTTGATTTTTCCTGACTCGCTTCCATTTCCCCTTCTTCTGGTGGTAACATCTTACTTTGGAGAATCACACTGTATCCCAAGGAGCTTGGATAAAGCTGACTCGGTCCCTGGCTTCAAGGCTTGTGCAGGACCTCAGCGTGGGCAGTCAGGGCATTCTACCCCCCTGGCTGCAGTGGCTGGTTCAGGACTGAATATGAGACCTAACTCAGGCAACGAGGCTCACTCTTGGGCTTTTCCAGGAAAAGCCATTCCCTTTCGTTAGGGTTGGCTATCTGATATCAGCCTGTGAAAGGAAAATAAACCTTGGGGCCCCGAAATCACTAAGCCAAGGGAAAAGTCAAGCTGGGAACTACAATCACGCAAACCTTCTTCCCATATTAATTCCTAAATAAGCTAACTACAAAGGTAAAAGAGCTACATACCTCCGTCACAATTTGCCCAGAAGGAAATTTCTTGTGGCCTCAAAATCTTTACCCTGAATCAGCTGTGTTGAATTTCACTCCCCACCCCAACCCCCCCCCCATCCCCCACCGCATACCTTCACAGGTGCAGGACAGAAAGTCCTCCCTCTGCTCACCTGAGACAAATGCATATCTGATTGCCTCCTCTGCTCTATTGTTTATGTAAAAATACAGACTCACTGAGCCAGAATAAATTGTGTAGTCAGTAAAAGGCTCATCAAGGACTCAGAAGAATGCAACCTTTTGTCTCTTATCTACCTATGACCTGGAAGTCTCCCCCACCACCACCTTGGGAACATGACCCTCAGGACCTCCTTAACCTTGGCAAAATAAACTTTCTACATTGATTGAGACCTGTTATTTTGGGTTGACCAGCCCAGCTTTCCAGCAATCACTGAGAGAGCTTGCCTTGGTATGAAGCTAACACAGAGGAGAGATGGAAGCTAGAGATGAAAAGGGGCAGATTCCTAACAATATAATTTCAGTAACAGAATCTATCCTGATGTAATCCACAAGAAATAATTCCCTGTTTAGCCTAAGCTAGTATGGAGTGGAGGTTTCTATCATGTGCATCCTTCAGAGACTAGATTGATAAAAAGAGTGTATGCGGGTTTAAGACTAATGCTTGGCTGGGCACAGTGGCTCACGCCTGTAATCCCAGAACTTTGGGAGACCGAGGCAGGAAGATTGTTGGAGCCTAGGAGTTCAAGAACAGCCTGAGCAACACAGCAAGACCCTGTCTCAAAAACATACATACATACTTACATAAGACTGAGGCTTTATTACTAACACTTTCAAAAAATTGTCATTTATAAACATGGCTGCATTGAATAAGGGTATCATCACACCCTTATCAGTGTTATATATTGCTATTTTGAAATCTCTACTTATTTCTGTGAACCTATGGATTATAAAAAAGAAAAAAATTATACTAATTTTATAGAAAAATGTGATTTCACTTTAATCTGTATTTCTTAAATAACTAGTGGTAATCATGTTTTTAATGGGCTAGCCATTTTGATTTTGTTAATATATTTTGTTCATTATCTGTTATTGTTATTAATGTTGTTTCATGAAACCTGAATTAGTTTTCTACTAGGTATTTTTTAGATTTTATTTTCCATATGTGTTACAAATATTTTTTAAATTTATTATTTGACTTCTCTGTAGGTAAGATCTATTTTTTCTCCCCTAGGGAAATTTCTTCAATTCACACTTGAGGAGGAGAGATCTGATAAGAAAAGGAAGTATGTTCAATCTATATTCTTATTCAACTTAGTAGAAAACATAAGTTTTAGTTTACAGAACAATAAGCATGACATCTTTGAATATTCTTAGTGGTATTTTTAACAAAAGAAACATTGATATTGTACATGTTCATGATAATCTAACCATTTCCCATGCCTCATATGCTTTCTAGAAGGAATTTATCAGAAGCAATAACGGAATTCTCAAAGGAAGACTGTTTAAATGATGAAAAGTCTATTAACACTATTTTTATTAAGTCTTTAAAATTATAGCAACAAGGATCATAAACCTTTATAAAAGTCAAAGACAGTGAGTGCCATCAGAATGAGAACTTAATTGAACCCTCTTAGCTCATTTTATCTAAGCTACTCATACGCAATGAGTTCTCCAAAAATACAATATTATCTAATATGTGTATGCCACACTACTCAAGAAGAGAGATGAACTATTTAATAGAAGTTATTATCATCTTTGTGGAAGTGGGTGAAATGGCTTTTCAGCAAACACTTTTGACTTTCTTTAGAAAAAGTAGCAGCTTCAATATTTGGCTATATATATTATATCTTTTGACAGGAGGATATAATCTTTTTTTTTTCTTTTTTTTTTTTTGAGACAGAGTCTCACTCTGTCACCCAGGCTGGAGTGCAGTAGCACAATCTCGGTTCGCTGCAACCTCTGCCTCCCGGGTTGAAGCGATTCTCTGGCCTCAGCCTCCCAAGTAGCTGGGATTACAGGCGCCCGCCATCATGCCCAGCTAATTTTTGTATTTTTGGTAGAGACTGGGTTTCACCATGTTAGCCAGGCTGGTCTTGAACTCCTGACCTCAGGTATCTGCCCCCCTCAGCCTCCCAATGTGCTGGGATTGCAGGCGTGAGCCACCACACCAGCCACTGGGCTATCAGTCTTTTAAGGTCAGAGACCCCATAGTATCCAATCCTGTGTCCTGAGTTTAGTGCAGTACCTGGACCCTGGTGGGTAGCAACAATTACTTACCTAAATGAATGAATGAGGCCAGCTCTTTATTGGTTGTGTAGGGAAATATAGTATGTCTATTATACTGAATTATAGTTCTGTATCATTTTGGCATCAATATTAATAATGATTATAAAAATAATAAAATCTAACAAGTTAACTTTTGAGTTGTTATTATGTGACGAGCAATTTCCTTACAGCAAACCCAAGGTAAATAATGTTATGTCCTCCTTTTTACAGTTGAGAAAACTAAAGAAATTGAACAACTATGAAAAAAAACAAGGACCTTCCATAGGAGACCCCTTCCTCCTTTTTGGCTACTTATCCAAGCGACTTGTTCAAGGCCACATTGCAATTTTACAAGACAGCCAGGATTAGAACCCAGTTTTCCAGATTGTCATGTGAAAAGCTTCACTTTATAAACCCCCCGGAGCCCGAGCAATGTGAAGAAGAAGAGACAAGAACGACACCCTGACTGACCAAAGCCTGCGCGCCGCTGCGTCCCGCGCCCAGCGCCTACATCCCGCCGCCGTCGACGCTGCCACCATGCCCAAGACAAAGGCTGAAGGGGATGCTAAAGGAGATAAAGCCAAGGTGAAGGACGAACCACAGAGAAGATCCGCAAGGTTGTATGCTAAACCCGCTCCTCCAAAGCCAAAGCCAAAGCCTAAAAAGGCCCCTGCAAAGAAGGAAGAAGAGGTACCCACAGAGAAAAAGGGGAAAAGCTGATTCTGGCAAGGAGGGGAATAACCTTCCAGAAAATGCAGATGCCAAAACAGACCAGGCACAGAAAGCCTAAGGTGCTGGAGAGGCCAAGTGAAGTGTGTGCATTTTTGATAACTGTGTACTTCTGGTGATTGTACCGTTTGAAATACTATTTTTTATCAAGTTTTATAAAAATGCAGAATTTTGTTTTACTTTTTTTTGTAAGCTATGTTGTTAGCACACAGAACACTTCATTGTTTTTGGGGGAAGGGGCACATGTCACTAATAGAATGTCTCCAGAGCTGGATTGATGGGGGAAAACACCTTTCCCTTCTAGTTTTGAGAGACTTCCTCTTGGCCCCCAGGAGGAGGGAGTCCCTGACTTTGACACACATGGCCAGCTTGGCACAAAAGCCTTGTGGTATGGAAAAACAAACTCATTTTTATGTCATCTTCCCCCTTTCCATCTCTCAGCATAGACTTAACTCCCTTAAGCCCAGATATCCACTGGGACCTGACCCTTAGTCATTGGTTACCAGCGTGTCAGGCAATCTGGACTCTCTTTTTTTTTTTTTTTTTTGAGATAGAGTCTCGCTCTGTTGCCCAGGCTGGAGTGCAGTGGCGCCATCTCGGCTCACTGCAAGCTCCGCCTCCCGGGTTCACGCTATTCTCCTGCCTCAGCCTCCCCAGTAAGCTGGGACTACAGGCGCCCACCACACCCGGCTAATTTTTTTTGTATTTTTAGTAGAGACGGGGTTTCACCATGGTCTCGATCTCCTGACTTCGTGATCCGCCCGCCTCGGCCTCCCAAAGTGCTGGGATTACAGGCGTGAGGCACTGTGCCCGGCCAATCTGGACTTTCCAGTGATGCCGCTGAGATGGCACCTGTCAAAAGAACAGTGGTTATCTTTCTAGATTGTGAGTCTTCAGAAAAATTCTATTTTCATTTCACTTCCTAAAAGTCAGGGTCGGCTTGTGAAAAGTTGTTAAACAACATGCTAAATGTGAAATGTCAACCCTCACCCTGTTCAGAGCATCAGATGAAGACTTCATTGTGTCTTTTATTGGCTTTCTGAGTTTTGATAGTCCATTGAAGATGGGAATTTGAAAGTTGTTGTATACTGTTAACAATCGTCTGCCCATGTCCTGCCTGAAATACCATGATTGTTTATGCAAAGTATCTTTAATAAAGCTGTATACAGTTTGGCTTGGAAAAAAAATAAAATAAAACAAAAAATAAAAATAAAAAATTTTCCTCAATACCAGAGAAACTTTGGTGTGCTTCAGAATCACCTGCAGAGCTTTTAAAAAATACAGATCCCTGACTACTCCCATCCCACAACTCACATTCAGTGTATCTCTGGTGGATTCCAGTCATCTGCATTTAAAATAAATTCACCAATTAAATATCATATTCTGCCAACTTTTGGACCACTATTCCAGAGTAAATGGCCTATTAAAAAGTGAGAGGGGCCGGGCACGGTGGCTCACACCTGTAATCTCAGCACTTTGGGAGGCCTAGGCGGGTGGATCACGAGGTCAGGAGATCAAGACCATCTTGGCTAACATGGTGAAACCCCGTCTCAACTAAAAATACAAAAAATTAGCCAGGCATGGTGGCGGATGCCTGTAGTCCCAGCTACTCAGGAGGCTGAGGCAGGAGAATGGTGTGAACCCAGGAGGCGGAGCTTGCAGTGAGCCGAGGTTGCACCACCGCACTCCAGCCTGGGCGATAGAGCGAGACTCCGTCTCAAAAAAAAAAAAAAAAAAAAAAAAGTGAGAGGGATTCCAATGACCCATTGCAAGTAAAAGCTTTGTAAAAAAAAATGTTTAGACCAAGATTTTAATAGTAACAATGTTTTTCATTGTGCAACAGGGGCTGCCGTCCCATCATCACGGTTTGTGCCAACCCATGGGAGGCTTGGCACGTATACACACGTAAAATTGTAAGCCTGAAGTCTTTAGTTTTTATCCCATTTGGTTTTTAGAGGAAATCAAGATTGAGAATAAGACCTCACACCTTGGAAACATAGAAAGTAAATTTATGGCCGGGCGCAGTGGCTCATGCCTGTCATCCCAGCACTTTGGTAGGCCGAGGCGGGCAGATGACAAGGTCGGGAGTCCGAGATCAGCCTGGCCAACAGGGTGAAATCCTGTCTCTACTAAAAATACAAAAATTAGCCAGGCATGGTGGCGCACACCTGTAGTCCCAGCTACTCAGGAGTCTGAGGCAGAAGAATCACTTGAACCCAGGGGGCAGAAGTTGCAGTGAGCCGAGATTGCGCCACTGTACTCCAGCCTGGGCGACAGAGCAAGACTCCGTCTCAAAAAAAAAAAAAAAAAAAGAGTAAATTTATGTACATGTTACATTAGAATGACACTTACTGTGGACATATTTTTCTTCTTAAATATATGACTGCTAACTTTCTGAAATGTTTATTATCAATCTTAAAGCTTTGGAAATTATCACAGTAAAACCAGCAACCACCTTTAAAAAGGTCAATTACACTCTTGAAAATTTCAGTAAATAGGAAGGTTAGATAACTTGAGAAAAGCAGGCATAGAGTGAAAAAACTGTTTTCTCTCCACTGGCATTGGTTTTCAAAATGATAGTCTATCAAATTGTGTGTTATCTGGGTAAAAATGTAACCTTTTAAAACAGGTTGCGTTGTGATATGATTTTGTGTTTGTGAACCTGAAAGAAAAGCTTTTCTAGATGATGAACCTAATTTACCACGTGGGAAATGATTTTAAAATAGGAAAAGAAATCCACTAAGAGGCCCTCTCTTTCTGTGAACATGAGCCTTAAGTTTCCTATAAGGGTAGGAGTCAGCAAACCTTCTCTGAAAGGGTCAGAGAGTGAATGCTGTAGGCTTGGAGACTATACAGTATTGACTGCGACTACTCAACTCTGCCGTTGTCGCACAAAAGTAGCCATAGAAAATACATAAAAAGGCCGGGCGCGGTGGCTCACGCCTGTAATCCCAGCACTTTGGGAGGCCGAGGCGGCAGATCACGAGGTCAGGAGATCGAGACCATCCTGGCTAACATGGTGAAACCCCATCTCTACTAAAACTACAAAAAATTAGCCGGGCGTGGTGGCGGGCGCCTGTAGTCCCAGATACTGGGAAGGCTGAGGCAGGAGAATGGCTTGAACCCGGGAGGCGGAGCTTGCAGTGAGCCGAGATGGCGCCACTGCACTCCAGCCTGGGTGAGAGAGCGAGACTCTGTCTCCAAAAAAAAAAAAAAAAGAAAATACATAAAAAATGACCATGGCTGCGTTCCAATCACGGAATGGAATGGAATGGAATGGAATGGAGTAGGGTAGAGTAGAGTAGAGTAGAGTAGAGTAGAGTAGAGTAGAATAGAATAGAATAGAATAGAATTTACAGCAATAAGTATTGGGCGGAATTTGGCCTGCAAATTGTATTTTGCCAACTGTTGCTTTTCAGGCCTAAAACTATGACACTATGAAATACACTATTTGGGCTTCTAGAGGTAATAACTATAGGACATAATTATTTTAAATATTGTAAAGAAAATTAAATAACTTTGGTGTAAATGTTTATATTTCTCATACAAAACACATTCATTTCTTGATAAATTTAATACCAGTGTATACAACTTTTATAGAGTTAAGATCAGGCAGTAACTTTTTCTTTAATAATGCTTTTTTTCCTGTGTTGGGAGTATCACTTACTAAAAATATCCTAAAAGCATATTTACACACACATACACAGACCCATATCCACATATATACTTATAAGTGTCAACTAACTCGTAGTAATTAATCATGTAGTACATGTAATTAAGAGCCCGGCTTAGGAATCAAACAGGCCAGGGGTTATCTTTTAGTATGTGTCTCCCTCCCTATAATGTCTGTTTGCTCAGGATAGGTAATACTTATCTCATTGGATTATTATGAGAATTAAAGAAGACAGTACATTAACATTGTGAAAAAGAAACAAAGATTAAATATTCATGTAGCATGTATAGCAATCTTTCTTTCTAGTTGTCATTGGCAACTGCTTGTCATCATCTAATAATGTCAGGACTGTAGTGTGTCAAGTACTTCATAATACCACTTAGGTACAATTAGCAGACAACTGATCAATGCTTTTTTTGGTAAAAATAATTTTTATGACCAATTCTTGTCTTGAAAAAAATAACATGATCATTTTTAGGATGAAACAGGGTTCTCCTTTAAATGCTGTGTTTCTAAGACACTCTGTTAGCTCATGGTTGGCAATAGATTTTCTCTGCTGAAAACTAAACTAAAATTTAGCTTTTTTTTTTTTCATTTTAAGACAACTTTCATGGAAAATGGCAATATTTTAAAAATCTCATCAGAAGTCTCACTTCATTAGTGATGAAGTAAGATCAAACCAGACTGAATTCTCCATAGAAAATAACCATAAACTCTGAACCTAAAACAAACAACAGCTAACCAAATCACTGGAGAGTAAGCAGAAAAGAGACTCTACAGGAGTGTACTTGTTTGGAAGAGGGGAATTATACAAAGTGAGTTCTCATTTTCTGGAACTTTCAGCCTGAGACCAAGTGCAGATGATGCCAGAAGCAGCGGGGCTTAGAAAAGTGTGGTGGAAAATGGTCTGGAGAACCAGAAAACTGAAGTTCAGGAAATGGTTGCCATTGAAGAGAGTAAGTAAATGTTGGAAGGAAAGAGTCAGAAAGGGAGTATCTAAATTCTGCCTGCCTGTATCTTTCACTGGCTCCTTAACCACACACGTGTGGAGCAGATACAAAGCATCTCTGCCAGTAGTAATAGATCTGAAAGTGAGGCTGGGGATGGTGGCTCACACCTGTAATCCGAGCACTTTGGGAGGCCGAGGTGGGTGGATCACTTAGCCCAGGAGTTCAAGACAAGCCTGGGCAACTTAGTGAAACCCCATCTTTAGAAAAAGTACAAAAATTAGTTGGGCATGATGACGTGTGCCTGTGGTCCCCACCACTCGGGAGGTGGGAGGATTGCTTGAACCCCGGAGGTTGAGGCTGCAGTGAGTTGAGATCATGCCACTGCACCTTAGCCTGGGTGACAGAGTGAGATCTTGGCTAAAAAAAAAAAAAAAATTGATTTGAAAGGGGACTGAAGCTGCCACCCAACAACCAGGTTTCACAGTTCAATTTTGCAAGGATTACAACTGATTAGATCACTGAAAGAACTTGAAAAGCTCCAAAGAGTACATTCATGTAAGAGTTTTATTAAAGGTAAAGAATTTGGTATATCAGGAGAAAGTACCAGCAATCATTGAGAGTCTGGGAGACTTCCAGGCACAGCTCCTTGGGTCTGACATACTCTCAATGAATATGTGCTTTATCTCAGGATTGAGTTGCAAGAGTTGTGTAATAAATCTTGGTTTCAGGAAAGCTGCCTAAAAGTTTCCAGCCAGTTTTTTCTAGTGCCCTCTTAAATATAAAAGCCAAGACAAAAAGTGTAACTGGTCACACCAGGTGTCATTCATTCATAAACAAACCAGCTTTAGGTGCCTTCAGGGGAGTTTTGAACTAAAAACAGTACATTTACAAATCATTAGTTAGTCCACTGTTCTTTTCTCGGCCAAGATATAGTGCCAGACTTTCAGACATCCTAGAGGTAAACATAGAATTGTCTCAGTCCAGCCGAAAAATAATTTTGTCCTACATAAATTCTAATACAACAGTTGTCTGCTAATAAAATAACAGAGAAAAATAACAAAACCTACAATCTTAACAACTTAACATATCTAGAACACTATTAAAAATTGCCTGACATGAAAAGCCATATAAATGGAGCATACAACCACTAGAAAAGAAAATCAACTAAGAGGAATATTGAGATGAGCCGAGTGTTAAAACAAGGGCTTTGAAGTGCTTATTTTAACTAATCTCAATAAATTAAAACAAAATATGTCCACAACTGAAGTAGAGAAATAGGAAATCTCATCAGAGAAATAAAAATAATTAAACAAAGAAAACAAATGGAAGTTCTGGAGCTGAAAAATGAAATATGTGAAAAAATCAATAGATGGATTTAACAGCAGAATGAAGATAACAGAAGAATAAAGGAAATGAATTTGAAGATAGATTAAAAGAAAATATCCAATATGACAAAAAGGAAAAAAAAAATAAACAGAACCTCAGGGTTCTTTTTTTTTTTTTTTTTTTTTTGAGATGGAGTCTCGCTCTGTCACCCAGGCTGGAGTGCAGTGGCGCAGTCTCAGCTCACTGCAAGCTCCGCCTCCCAGGTTCACACCATTCTCCTGCCTCAGCCTCCCAAGTAGCTGGGACTACATGCGCCCGCCACCACGCCCAGCTGATTTTTTGTATTTTTAGTAGAGACGGGGTTTCACCATGTTAGCCAGGATGGTCTTGATCTCCTGACCTCGTGATCCACCCTCCTCGGCCTCCCAAAGTGCTGGGATTACAGGCGTGAGCCACTGCGCCCAGCCAGAAACTCAGGGTTCTGCTAGATGATAGCAAGTGATTCTATCTATAAAATGGTTCCAGATAAACATGAAAAAGAGAATGTAGCAGAAAAAAAAATTTAATTGAAGATCTAATGGTGAAAATGTCCCAAACTTTATGAAAAATAGAAATTTACAGTTTAATAGTTATACTGTTGAAAACCAAGATAAAGGGCAAGTCTTGAGAGCAGCAAGAGAAAAATAACACAGAAAAATGACATAGAAGGTAACAATAATTTAATTAACAGCTCACCACTCAGAAATTTTGAGGCCAGAAAAGAGTGAAACATCATGTGTGAAATTAAGAAAAATCTGTCCACCCAAAATTATATATCCAGTGAAAGTATTCTTCAAGAATGAAGGCAAAATAAAGATATTTTTCAGATACAAGAAAACAAGAGATTGCATCCTGATATAGTTTGTTTATTGGTCCCTGCCCAAATCTCTTGTTAAATTGTAATCACCAGTGCTAGAGGTGGGGCCTGGTGGGAGGTGTTGGATCCTGGGGGTGGATCCCTCATGAATGGCTTGAGCCATCCCTTGGTGATAAGTGAACTCTCATGAGATCTGGTGGTTTAAAAGTATGTGGTACCACCTCCTGTCTTGTTCCTGCTACTGCCATGTGACCTGCAAGTTCCCCACTTCACCTTCTGCCATAATTGTGAGTTCCCTGAGGCCTCCCAGAAGCTGAGCAGATGCCAGCACCATGCTTCCTGAAATCCTGCAGAACGATGTGCCAAGAAAATGTCTTTTCTTGATAAATTTTACCCAGTCTCAAGCTTTTTGTTTGTTTGTTTTTGTTTTTTGATACAGGGTCTTGCTCTGTTGCCCAGGGTTGTGTACAGTAGCATGATTACAGCTCACTGCAGAGATCACAGCTCACTGCAGCCTCAACCTCCCAGGCTCAAGCAATTCTCCCACCTCAGCCTCCCAAGTAGCTGGGACTACAGGCATGCGTCAGCACACTCAGCTAATTTTTGTATTTTTTGTAGAGACAGGGTTTCACCGTGTTGCCCAGGCTGGTCTCAAACTCTTGGGCCCAAGCAATCCTCCCACCTTAGTCTCCCAGAGTGCTGGGATTACAGGTGTGGGCCACCGTGCCAAGTCTACAGGTATTTCTCTAAAGCAATGCAAGAATGGCCTAATATACATCCCCAGCAAAACTACACTACAAGAAATGCTGAAGGAAGATCTTCAGGCCAGAGAAAAATGTTGTCAGATGAAAAATGAGATCCTCAGAATTAGGAACATTAAAAATAGTAAATACCTGTGTAAATGCAAAAAAGTATTTCATTGATTTATTTTGCTTTTTCCCTTTTAATTATACTATAATTTAAATAATGGTTTTAAACCACAATTAAGATATTGTCTTATGACATATATAATGCATTTTGGGTCTTGCTTTTTTATAGCAAAAAAGACAGAGGGGAATATGAAACAGTATGCTTGGAAAGATTTTTTATTCTACATGAAGTGGTATAATATTAAGCGTAAGTGGACCATGAAACATTTGAGACATAATTCCCACAGCAATCACTAAAAATGTATAATAAGGAAGTATATCTAAAATGTCAATGGGAAAATTAAAATGTAACTTTTAAAAATATTCAAATAAGAAAAAAGAAAAGGCAGAGCAGAGCATGAGAAAACAGAGAGACAAGTAACAATCAAAAAAACAAAGTGATATACCTAAACCTACTCAAATAAATGATTATAATAAATGCTAATGAACTAAAGATGACAATTAAGGCTGGGCTCAGTGGCTCATGCCAGTAATCTCAGCACTTTGGGAGGCCGAAGTGGGCGGATCATGACTCCAGGAGTTCAAGACCAGCCTGACCAACCTGGTGAAACCCCATCACTACTAAAAATACGAAAATTAGCCAGGTGTGGTAGTGGGTGCCTGTAATCTCAGCTACTCAGGAGGCTGAGGCAGGAGAATCGCTTGAACCCAGGAGGCGGAGGTTGCAGTGAGCCTAGATCATGCCATTGCACTCCAGCCCGGAAGACAGAGTAAAACTCTGTCTCAAAAAAAAAAGATGACAATTAAAATGTTTCTCAGAATAATGCATACAGCAAAACTTAATTGTAATCTGTCTACAAGAGATATACTTTGAACACAAAGGTATAGACAGATAGGCTAAGAATAAGTAAATAGATGGAAAATGGCATACCACGTAAATAGTACACAAAAGAAGATTGGAGCAGCTATATTAATATCAAATAAAATAGATCTCAAGACAAGAAATATTATCAGACATTAAGAAGGATATTTCATAATGACCAAAAGGTCAATGTAAGCTGAGCACATTGGCATGCACCTGTAGTCCCAACTACTAGGGAGGCTGAGGCAGAAGGATCACTTGAGCCCAGGAGTTTGTGTCCAGCCTGAGGCACTTAGAGAGATCTCATTTCTAGATAAATAAAAAGGTTAATTTATTAGGAATACTTACTAACCAAAAATGTGCTTACCTCTAATAATAGAGCTTCAAATATATGAAGCAAAAATTGAAAAAATTAAAGTGAGAAATAGACAATTCCACAATCATACATGAGGGTTTAACATTTATCTCAACAATTGATTCCATCAAACCACTACACAAAATTCATCAAAGACATAGGTGATTTGAAAAACACTATTAATCACCTGGATAATACTATTTATAGAACTCTATATCCAAGAGTAGTAT
Organism: Pan troglodytes; assembly: GCF_028858775.2. Taxonomy (NCBI): domain Eukaryota; kingdom Metazoa; phylum Chordata; class Mammalia; order Primates; family Hominidae; genus Pan; species Pan troglodytes. The sequence goes on from NC_072403.2 coordinate 133,294,127, forward strand.
AACATTTCTTTTAAGTTCACATGGTACGCTTACTAGGTAAACTATATTCTGGGCCATAAAAAAAACCTCAGTAAATTTAAAAAGATTGCAATAATACAGATTACACCTAACCAAAATAGAACTGAATTAGAAATCAATAGCAATAGATACCTAGGGAAATCCAAAATATTTGAATATTTAAAATTAAACTTCTAAATAATCAGTGGGTTTAAAAATAACAAGGTAATTAAATTTTTTCCACTAAATTATAGTAAAAATATAGCATATTAAAAATTGTGGGCTGGGCGTGGTGGCTCATGCCTGTAATCCCAGCACTTTGGAGACAGAGGCAGGTGGGTCACCTGATGTCAGGAGTTCAAGACCAGCTTAGCCAACATCGTGAAACCTCATCTCTACTGAAAATACAAAAATTAGCTGGGCGTGGTGGCACGTGCCTGTAATTCCAGCTACTCAGGAGGTGGAGACAGGAGAGTTACTTGAACCCAGGAGGTGGAGGTTGCAGTAAGCCAAGACTGTGCCTCTGCACTCCAGCCTGGGTGACACAATGAGACTCCATCTCAAAAAAAAAAAAAAAAAAAAAAATTATGGGATGCAACTAAAACAGTACCTAGAAAAAATATAGCATTGAATGCTTATATTAGAAATGAAGAGGCCAGGAGTTGTGACTCATGCTTGTAATACCAATACTTCAGGAGGCCGAGGCAGGAGGATTGCTTGAGGCTAGGAGTTTCAACTCCAGGAGTTCCAGACTCCTGAGTAACAAAGGCAGACTTCAGCTCTACAAAAAAAAACCTTTAAAAAAAAGAAAAAGAAAAAAAGAAAGAAATCAAGAAAGGAATGAAATCAACTATCAGCGTTTCTACTTGAAGAAATTAGAAAAAGAGTAAATTAGACTGGGTATGGTGGCTCATGCCTGTAATCCCAACACTTTGGGAGGCCTAGGCAGGTGATTGCTGGAGTTCAAGAATTCAAGACCAGCCTAGGCAACATGGCAAAACCTCATCTCTAGTAAAAATACAAAACATTAGCCGGGTGTGGTGGCACACACCTTTGGTCCCAGCTACTTGGGAGACTGAGGTGGGAGGATTGCTTGAGCCCAAGAGGTGGAGGTTGCAGAGTCAGGATCACACCACTGTACTCCAGCCCAGGTGACAGGGCAAGACTCTGTTTCCAAAAAAAAAGGCTGGGCACAGTGGCTCACACCTGTAATCCCAGCACTTTGGGAGGCCGAGGTGGGTGGATCACAAGGTCAGGAGTTCGAGACCAACCTGGCCTATATGGGGAAACTCCATCTCAACTAAAAAGTACAAAAATTAGCCAGGCGTGGTGGCAGGTGCCTGTAATCCCAGCTACTAGGGAGGCTGAGGGAGGAGAATCGCTTGAATCCGGGAGGCAGAGGTTGCAGTGAGCTGAGAACGCGCCACTACACTCCAGCCTGGGTGACAGAGTGAGACTCCATCTCAAAAAAAAAAAAAAAAAACATAAACTAGGAAAAAAGATTGGAAATAATATAATGATAAGAAATAAGTGAAACAGGAAATAAACAAATGGGAAAATATCAATGAAACCAAAAGTTGTTTCTTTGAAAGGGTCAATTAAATTGATGAAAATGATCCTTAGATTTATTAAGAAAAAAAGAGACAATGCAAATGCACGTGATCAATATCAGTAATGATAGAGGAAGCATCAGCACAAATCATGCAGATATTACATGACAAAGAAAGATCGTAAACAATTTTTGACAAACATCTGAAAAACTAGATAGTTGGACAAATTACTTGAAAGATGTAAATTAACATAACTGATCAAGAAAAAGAAGAAAACTTGCATAGCCATATATCCATTATAGAAATTGAATTTGTAATTAGAATCCTTCCCACAAAAAAATCTTCAGGCTCTAATGGCTTCACTGGTGAATTCTATTAAGAATTTAAGGGGTCAAGCGTGGTGGCTCATGCCTGTAAGCCTAGCACTTTGGGAGGCCAAGGTGGGTGGATCATGAGGTCAGGAGTTCGAGACCAGCCTGGCCAACATGGTGAAACCCCATCTCTACTAAAAATACAAAAATTAGCCAGGCATGGTGGCACACACCTGTAGTCTCAGCTATTCAGGAGGCTGAGGCAGGAGAATCACTTGTACCCAGGAGGTGAAGGTTGCAGTGAGGCAAGATCTCACCACTGTACTCCAGCCTGGGTGGCAGGGTGAAACTCCATCTCAAAAAAAAAAAAAAAAAAGAATTCAAGGAAGAATATGGACATGGTGGCTTTGAGAGGTCAAGGTGGAGGAACAGCTTGAGGTCAGGAGTTTGAGACCAGCCTGGGCAACATAGTGAGACCCCATCTCTACCAAAAAGAAACAGAATTTGTCAGGTATGGTGTTGCCTGCCTTTGGTCCTAGCTACCCTGGAGGCTGAGGTGGGAGGATCACTTGAGCCAAGGAATTTTAGGCTGTAGTAGGCTATGATTGTGACACTGCATTCCAGCTTCAGCAACAGAGACCCTGTCTCAAGAAAAAAAAAAAAAAAAAAGCCCAATAATCCTGTTGAAACGGATTCAGAAGATTATTTTCTGGTACTAAAAAAAGGCAAAGATAACACAAGCAAAGACAACTACAAGCAAAGACAGCTATAGGCCAATATCCCTTTTGAACATAGATGCCAAAATTCTTTTTTTTTTTTTTTTTTTTAGATGAAGTCTCGCTCTGTCGCCCAGGCTGGAGTGCGGCAGTGTGATCTCGGCTCACTGCAAGCTCTGCCTCCCGGGTTCACACCATTTTCCTGCCTCAGCCTCCTGAGTAGCTGGGACTACAGGCGCCTGCCACAACGCCTAGCTAATTTTTTTTGTATTTTTAGTAGAGACGGGTTTCACCATGTTAGCCAGGAAGGTCTCGATCTCTGATCTGCCTGACTCGGCCTCCCAAAGTGCTGGGATTACAGACTTGAGCCACCACGCCCAGCCATAGATGCCAAAATTCTTAACAAAATTTTAGTAAATCAAACTCAATTATAGAGAAGAAAAAGATTAATGCATCACAACTAAACAGGATTCATTCTGGAAATGCAAGGCTGATTCAATCCATTAAAAGTATTCAATTTCAGCATATCAACAAACTGATGAAAAAACTACAAGTCATTTAAATAGATGTAAGCCGAGTCTGGCAACTCACGCTTGTAATCCCAGCACTTTAGGAGGCTGAGATGGGCAGATAGCTTAAGCCTAGGAGTTACAGACTAGCCTGGGCAACGTGGCAAAACCCTCTACAAAAACATACAAAAATTAGCTGGGCATGGTGGTGGGTGCCTATCATCCCAGCTACTTGGAAGACTGAGAGGTGGGAGGATTGCTTGAGCCCAGGAGTTCAAGGCTGCAGTAAGCCATGATGGTGCCATTGTACTCCAGCCTGGGTGACAGAGTGAGACCCTGTCTCAAAATAAATAAATAAATAATAAATAGATTTTTTAAAAAATCATTTTGCCGGGCGCGGTGGCTCACGCCTATAATCCCAGCACTTTGGGAGTCTGAGGCAGGTGGATCATGAGGTCAGGAGATCGAGACCATCCTGGCTAACATTGTGAAACCCTGTCTCTACTAAAAATACAAAAAAAATTAGCCGAGCATGGTGGCGGGCACCTGTAGTCCCAGCTACTCGGGAGGCTGAGGCAGGTGAATGGCATGAACCCGGGAGGCGGAGGTTGCAGTGAGCCAAGATTGTGCCATTGCACTCCAGCCTGGGCGACAGAGCAAGACTCCATCTCAAAAAAAAAAAAAAAAAAAAAAAAAAAAAAAAAAAATCATTTTACAAAATGCATAATCTATTCTGATAAAAGCCAGCAAATTAGAAGTAAAAAAAAATTTCTTCGATCTGATAAAGAACATCAACAAAAGATCTATAGCTAACATCATACTCAATGATGAAAGAATGCCTTTTACCTAAAATCAGGAAGAAGAGAAGAATGTCTGCTTTCATCACTTACATTAAACATTGTATTGGGCATTCTTTTTTTTTTTTTTTTTGAGACAGAGTCTCACTCTGTCACCCAGGCTGGAGTACAGTGGTGTGATCTCGGCTTACTGCAACCTCCATCTCCCAGGTTCAAGTGATTCTCCTGCCTCAGCCTCCCAAGTAGCTGGGACTACAGGTGTCCCCCCAACACAACTGGCTAATTTTTGTATTTTTAGTATAGACGGGGTTTCACCATATTGGCCAGGCTTGTCTCGAACTCCTAACCTTGTGATCCGCCCACCTCGGCCTCCCAAAGTGCTGGGATTACAGGCGTGAGCCATCACACCTGGCCTGTATTGGTCATTCTAATCAGTACAACAAGGCAAGTAAAAGAAATAAAAGGCATAGAGTTGGAAAAAAATAAGTAAAACTTTTTTTTTAAACATTTTTCACTTTCAATACCGTAAACCTTGAAAAACTATTTGCCAAAAATATGATCACGTATCTAGAAAAACCCTAAAGAATCTACATAATGAATTTTATGAGATCATAGAAGACCAAAATAAAATAATTAACTCTATATTTAAATACTAGTAATGAATAACATAAAACTTGAAAAACTTTTTTATAAGATATCAAAAGAAAAGCAATAACATTTAGATTTAACAAAAGATCTGTAGATGGAAAACTATCAAATATTAAAGAAAACCTAAATAAATTAACAAATACATCATATTCATGAATTGAAAGACCAGTAAAGATGTAGATTCTCCCTAAATCTATGTCATCCTAATCAAAACCCCAACAGATATTTAATAATCGTGTGTGTGTGAAAACTGAGAAATTGATTTTTAAAACATATGAAATATGTGGTCACACAAAATTAGTACAGTCTAGAAGAACAACAACAACAAAACTGGAAGACTTATGCTACTATATTTCAAGGCTTCTTATATGGTCAAAAGGGATATGAGGGAAAAAAGACTTATTATGAAGGTATAGTAATTAGAAAAGCATGTTACTGGCAATAGTAGATGAACTGACCAATGGAACAGAATAGATGGTTCAGAAATAGACCCACATACACTGTCACCTAATTTTTGACAAAGATGACACTGCAGTACAATGGGAACAGAAAGGTCTTTTTAATAAATTATGCTGGATGAACTGAATTTTCATATTGAGAAGCAGGTAACTTGACTTCTACTTTATACCATACACAAAATCAATTTTATAAGTAAAATTACAGATCTAAATCTAAGAGAGAAAACAAAAACTTTTAGAGGAAAACATAGGAAAAAAGTCTTGATTTTTGATTAGGCAAAGATTTATTTAAAAGATCATAAAAAAAGAGCTATAAAGAAAAAAACGCTGATAATCTAGATTATACTAACCGTACATACTTCCATTTATCACAAGAAACAAGAGACTAGAAAAGCAAGCCAGAGAAAGAAGTTATTTGCTACACACATAACTGACAAAGGACTCATAGCCAGAATTAAAAAGAACTCTTGGCTGGGCACGGTGACTCACAACTGTAATCCCAGCACTTTGGGAGGCTGCGACGGGTGGATCGCCTAAGGTCAAGAGTTCGAGACCAGCCTGGCTAACATGATGAAACCCCATCTCTACTAAAAATACAAAAATTAGCTGGGTGTGGTAGCAGGTGCCTGTTATCCCAGCTACTCAGGAGGCTGAGGCAGGAGAATCGCTTGAACCCAGGAGGCAGAGGTTGCAGTGAACTTAGATTGTGCCATTACACTCCAGCCTGGGCAACAGAGTGAGACTCCGTCTCAAAAAAAAAGAACTCTTACAAATTAATTTTTTTAAAAAAGATAGACAACTCAAAAGACCTGTTCTAGAATGTTCAGAGGATTATTATTCATAATACCCCCAAACTAGAAATTACCCAAAAGCCTATTACCAGAAGAAAAGATAAATAAGTCATAGTCTATTCACATAATAAATCATCTAGGACTGTCTGCAACAATACAGATGAAAATGAAAGAAGTCGGGCTGAGCGAGGTGGCTCATGCCTGTAATCCCAGCAATTTGGGAGGCCAAGGCAGGTGAATCACGAGGTTAGGAGTTCAAGACCAGCCTGGCCAACATGGTGAAACCCCGTCTCTACTAAAAATACAAAAAATTAGCCAGGTGTGGTGGTGGGTGCCTGTAACCCCAGCTACTCAGGAGGCTGAGGCAGGAGAATCGCTTGAACCTGAGAGGCAGAGGTTGCAGTGAGCCGAGATCGCACCACTGCACTCCAGCCCAGGCGACAGTGCGAGACTTTGTGTCAAAACAAAAAAAGAGAAAAAAAAAAAAAAAGAACAAAGAAAAAGAAGTCAGACACACACAAAAAAGTATATTTTTTAAGACTTCATTTAATTAAAGAGGGGAAAACTAGAATAGTAATACAGTTATCCTTATGGGGGAAGTAATGGAAAGGAGAGGGCTCATAGAGGACTACAGGGATGTTCATGTCATGCTCTATTTCTTGATATGTGAGCTGGTTAAATAGGTGTATTCAATTTGCAAAAACCCTTCAAACTACACACTTAGAAGATGTTCCTTCTTCTGTAGGTACATTACACTTCAGAAAATTAGAATAAAAGAAAAGAGGGAGAGGGAATTTTTCAAAGCAAAAGTGAGTAGCAAGTCAGTGGCCAAAGAAGAACTCCAGCTTCTTGCTTGGAGTCTGGCTTTTTCCCTCCCAGAGACCAGGGGACAGAGTGAGGCAGGAGGGAAAGACCATTATCAGAAAGGCCATTTGGACTGGGCCACCTGTTCAAGAAATGTCTCAAATGTTAAATTTTGATATCATTTCCAAATAAAATTATACATATAGTTAGGAGAGAAACTGACAATTTGAAAAGAAGAATACATTCCTCAAAAAACTTTAAAATAAGGGACTTGACAATAAACTATTAGGTAATTTTTAATTTTTACAATACATCCTATTTTCATATAAGTAGTAAAATAATATAGCTGCATGGGTGTATTAGTCTGTTTTCATACTGCTATAACGAACTGCCCAAGACTGGGTAATTTACAAAGGAAATAGGTTTAATTGATTCACAGTTCAACAAGGCTGGGGAAGCCTCAGGAAACTTACAATCATGGCGGAAGGCGAAGGGGAAGCAAGGCACCTTCATCATAAGGCAGCATGAAGGAGAAGCACCAAGCGAAGGAGGAAGAGCCCCATGCAAAACCATCAGATCTTGTGAGAACTCACTCACTATTACGAGAATAGCATGGGGGAACCACCCCCATCATTCAATTACCTCCACCTGGTCTCTCCTTGATACGTGGGGATTACAGGGATTATGGGGATTGCAATTCAAGATGGGTGGGGACACAAAGCCTAACCATATCAGTGGGTTTTTAAAATTAAAATTGTTTACTAGTTAATATAAGTATTAAAGTATTCCATAAATTTTTAAATCTGGTTTTGGCATATCTTTATTTTTAAGTATATTGGAATACCTCCTGCCCACAGGCCCCACTCCCCTGGCTCAATAGAACTGACTCTGACTTAACCTCTGAGAGGCCAAGTTTATCAGGATTGCCTGTGCACAAAATCACCGAAATACTAAAATAAATAATAGGCTTTCCATAACCATTTCTTACATCTGAATCCAAAATTGCAGTTTTCATTGCCTAATTAAGGTCTAAAATGAAGATTGATTTTATGTCCTATCTGGTTTAGTGGTCAATTAACTAAAACGTCTGTTAAAACTGGCTACATTTTAGAATTAGTCTAAAACACAATATGCTGCCTTTCTATGGATGGGTGTAATCAAAAGGTCTGCTTCGCAACTCTACAGTCTTTTCCCCACTGGGTAAACTGTTTCATAAAAGGCTAAGTTACTGAAAGCCAAGAATCACATCTCAGAGCTGCTCTCATGACCTCTATTAGAAATTTCTAAAATATTCTATCATCTATGGTAATCATAGCTTGCTTTCTTTCACTTTCTTTAATATTTTAAATTTCAATATTTAAAATCCACTAGTACTTCAAGAATGAACATAAAAGAACTACTAAAATTACTGCAGGGAAATCAGTTACTGGAATGAATCTCACTCAATATCACACAAATCCGTAAGAGATTAAAAAGTCACCTGAACTTTCCAAACAAGCCTACTATTTTGATTGGGAATTTTATAAAATGGGAAATATTGAATACCAACTGTCTCTGCTGTTTGCAAGGTGTGTTAGAAGTTTAGTGAGAACAGGCTGGGCGCGGTGGCCCATTCCTCTAATCCCAGCACTTTGGGAGGCCAAGGTGGGTGGATCACGAGGTCAGGAGTGCGAGACCATCCTGGCTAACACGGTGAAACCCCGTCTCTACTAAAAATACAAAAAATTAGCTGGGCATGATGGCCTGCGCCTATAGTCTCAGCTACTCAGGAGGCTGAGGCAGGAGAATTGCTTGAACCTGGGAGGCAGAGGTTGCAGTGAGCCGAGATGGCGCCACTGCACTCCAGCTTGGGTGACAGAGTGAGACTCTGTCTCATTAAAAAAAAAAAAAAAAAAAAAAGGTTAGTGAGAACAACCTGCCTACAAGTATCTCACCATTCAGGGCCAGGAAAATGGCAGGGTTTGGGGAGAGGAGGGGTCAAGTGTGAAACATAAAGGAAAACATTTTGAATATGAATAAATCTGAACACTATACTATGTTGGAGTCAAGTTATTTCTGAAGTATTAAGATTGAATACATATTAACTTTAAAAGCATTTAAACATCCTTTTTTTTTTTTTTTAAATATTTAATAGTAGAAGTGGGGCCTCACTATGCTGCCCAGGCTGGTCTCTAACTTCTGGCCTCAAATGATCCTCCCACCACAGCCTCCCAAAGTGCTGGGATTACAGGCATGAGCCACCACACCCAGTTCAAAAAACATTCATTCTTTTTTAGGAATACATACATAACTTCTTCAGATTAGGGTGATCCAAGTGTAAAATTGTAAAGTTATTCCTACATGATATTCAATGTTTCCAATTCTGGTATCTCATTTCAGCTCACAGCTTTTACTTTAACCACTTATCATCAAGAACCAAAGAGCTAATAATCCACTTTCTAGTGTACTGAATTGCACTTGTATAAACAGTGTCGAGTTTCTCTGTTATCTCTGTAATTTACTTTAAAATACTTTCGCAAAGATGTAGTACTATAAATGTGTGTGTTGGTTACTTTAAGCTACATGTAGGGTAGCTGAATACTTTAATCAATAATTCGTGGCCTAGGGGTGAATAGCAAATATTTATGAGAAAGGTTGCCTCAGAGAAGGTTACAAGTGCTTCTGTATCCATGTTTCTGAAACATCTCAGACATCTTATTAACTGAATGTAAAACATGGATTTTCACTGGTGAACTTAGTGTTGTGTTAATAACCATAATGAAGTTTTTAAAAAGAAAGCGTGGCAACAGGATGGAACCTGAGGTCATTAAGTTAAGTGAAATAAGCCAGGCACAGGAAGACAAATGTTACTATTCTCACTCACATGTTGCAGCCAAAAAAAAATGTATTTCATGAGATACCCATGCAGAATATCTCATTCTCCCCTTATGCAGGTTGTCTCTTTACTATTACCAGAGGCTTGGGAGGGAAAGAGGGAGGTGGGGAGATAGTTTGCAAATATTTTCTCCCCTTATGCAGGTTGTCTCTTTACTGTTACCAGAGGCTTGGGAGGGAAAGAGGGAGATGGGGAGATAAAGAGAATTTGGTTAGTGGGTATAAAATACAGTTAGATTAGGCCGGGCATGGTGGCTCACGCCTGTAATCCCAGCACTTTGGGAGGCCGAGGAGAGTGGATCACAAGGTCAGAAGTTTGAGACCATCCTGGCTAACATGGTGAAACCCCGTCTCTACTAAAAATACAAAAAAATTAGCCGGGCGTGGTGGCAGGTGCCTGTAATCCCAACTACTTGGGAGGCTGAGGCAGGAGAATGGCGTGAACCCGGGAGGCAGAGCTTGCAGTGAGCTGAGATCATGCCACTGCACTCCAGCCTGGGCGACAGAGTGAGACTCCGTCTCAAAAAAAAAAAAAAAAAAAAAATACAGTTAGATTAGACTTGGAAGTTCTGTGGAGAAAAATAAATAAATAAAAATAAAAATACAGTTAGAACGAGTAAGTTATTTGGTAGTACAGTAGGGAAATCACAGTTAATAGAAATTTATGGTATATTTCAAAACAGTGAGAAGAATTGTAATGTTCCCAACACAAAAAAAAGATAAATATTTGAGGTGATGGATATCCCAGTTACCCTGATTTGATCATTACACATTGTATACATGTAACAAAACATCAAATGTACCTCCAAAATATGTACAACTAAGGTATATGAATTTTTTTTTTAATAATTCCTTTGGGGAAAAAAAAGAACTTTTTATGTAAGATGGTAGTCTCCTCATCTAAAATGAACACAGTCAGGATTTCATAGAGAATTCAAAATAAGTTGTATAAAATGGTTAAATGCCTGCTTGCTAATAATTGCTTATTAAATAAGCAACTGGGCCGGGCGCAGTGGCTCATGCCTATAATCCCAGCACTTTGGGAGGCCAAAGCAGGGTGGATCACAAGGTCAGGAGTTTGAGACCAGCCTGGCCAATATGGTGAAACCCCATCTCTACTAAAAATAGAAAAATTAGCCGGGCGTAGTGGCGGGCACCTGCAGTCCCAGCTACTTGGGAAGCTGAGGCAGGAGAATCTCTTGAACCCGGGAGACAGAGGTTGCAGTGAGCTGAGATCGAGCCACTGGACTCCAGCCTGGGACACAGAGTAGAACTCCGTCTCAAAAAATAAATAAATAAATAAGCAACTGTGTTAATCTATTTCATGTGTCAACTTGACTGACCGCAGGGTGCCCAAATTAAACATTATTTCTGGGTGTACCTGAGAAGGTGTTTCTGGATGAGATTAGCACTAGAATCTTCCAAACACGTCAAGCCTACTACATTTGGATTTCGCTTTTAAATCAGTAACCATCTGACACTAAAGTACTACTCATTTCCAGTTATTAATAACAAACAAACAAAAGGCTCTCTTAGAGATCTAACAGGGTTCTTAAATGTTGCCATTCTTAGAGCTATGAGGGCTGAAATGTTTCTAATACACATAGAACTTATAATTGCCATGATGCATGATTTCTTAGAGATAATTGTGTTGTTTACACTATCTATCCTAAATGAAAACGGTATTAAATTTGTTAGTGTCTATAAAGGACATGTACTATATAAAGTTGTCCATAGGTACCTCATCCTGTGCACCAAAGCAGACTTAGACATACAACAGAAAGGCATTTTAACGACTTTGGTAAGTGGTGCTATAACCAAGCATTGTAAATATTTCATTTGGGAATTTTTATCTCAGCTGACTTTTGAAGCAATGCTAAGTTTTTTTCTTTTTCTTTGGCATCAGTTCAACAAGTATGTAAATAATTTGTTCGTGCATTTGTTATTTTTAACTACACATTTGTTCATATTCTGGATAAAGCCTGCATAAAAAATGTGCACATAAGGAATCACCTCCACTTGCAAAATGTTCTCTATATTTTTCAAGTTTCCACTTCGTGTAGTATAATGCTAAACATAAAATGATGGCAAGTGGTCATCTTGAGGAGGTTAGTACTTGGCTAAGTGATTTTTAGATAATAAATAATATTCATTCTATCTGCCCTAAAATAAACATATTGAAATATTTCTTTATTTGTTACATGATCTTCAAAAGATTTAAATTCTTAGCATAAGGCCGGGCGCGGTGGTTCACGCCTGTAATCCCTAGCACTTTGGGAGGGCAAGGCAGGCGAATCACATGAGGTCAGAAGTTGGAGACTAGCGTGGCCAACATAGTGAAACCCTGGTCTCCACTAAAAATACAAAAATTAGCTGGGCGTGGTGGGACACGCCTGTAATCCTAGCTACTGGGGAGGCTGAGGCAGGAGAATCGCTGAAACCCGGGAGGCGGAGCTTGCAGTGAGCCGAGATCATGCCATTGCACTCCAGCCTGGGCAACAAGAGCGAAACTCCATCTCAAAAAAAAAAATTATTAGCATAAAGAGCCAAGATTTATTTTTAGACTGTCAATCAGTACAAATGACCTGTTAGTTCTCTTCCTATAAAAAAACTAATATACATAGAAAATCAAGAGTTGCAGATTCCAAACCTCTAGCCTTTCTTCCGATCATTTTTTAAAGTGAATATACTATTGATAGGATTTTTTTTTTTTTTTTTTTTTTTTTTTTGAGAGGGAGTCTCACTCTGTGGCCCAGGCTGGAGTGCAGCAGCACAATCTTGGCTCACTGCAACCTCCGCCTCCCGGGTTCAAGCGATTCTCCTGCCTCAGCCTCCTGAGTAGCTGGAATTACAGGCATGCACTACCATGCCTAGCTCATTTTTAATTTTTAGTAGAGACTAGGTTTCACTATGTTGTCCAGGCTGGTCTCGAACTCCTGACCTCAAGTGATCCGCCCACCTCGGCCTCCCAAAGTGCTGGGATTACAGGCGTGAGCCACCGCGCCCGACCTGCATGTTTCTTTTTTAAAGAATCAAACTAGTATTTCTCTGTTTTCCTACCATTGTTTGCTTGCTTTTTCAAAATTCCCTTAAAACTCAAAGGCTAAAGTTGAATGAAGTTCAACTCTGATATTGGCTTTGTTATTAACTGCATAACTAAAAAATAATAATGTCTACCATAGTCCCTGAGGCATAATAAATATTTACTGAATGAATGAATTCACAAGTGATCATAAAAAATTAACCAAGCTTCATTGAAAAGGTAAAATTAAACAAATAAACATGAAATAGTAAATGATTTACCAGTTTCTCCTTGCAATGTTCATTTTCACTCTGCACAGAAGGTGGAGCCAAAGACATATTTATCCACTGGCTGGAATTCTTTCCCACTCAACAAAGCAAAACAAATTCTTCCCTTTACAAATACCTTTTTGTATAGTTTGGTTTACATAAGATTCGCTTGGAGGTAAATGTGGGCTACAAAAATGAGTTGAAATTTTACACAGGTCAAATCAATCTTTGATCCTTAAACATTTTTCAAGGATGATAGAATGCTAAGTAAATGGGAAAGACGTTTTCAGTTAAGTTGAATACTTCAGGGTTATGAAGCGAATTGACGGACCCCAGAAACTTATCTTTTGAAAAAGGGATACCAGCACAAGTGGTAATACGATGAGAAATCTTCACTGCTCTGAAAGGAATGTAATTGACCAACAGTCACATAAAGAACACATTTTCTGGCTAGTTTTACCAATTTGGGTAGAGCATTTCTAAACTTTCAAACTTATGACTTCCAAATTAACTTTTACTTCTTTCTCGCTGTCTGGTAAACGTTAGTTAAAATGGAAATTTGGTGCATAGAAAGGATTATTCTGATGCTAAGGAGAGGAAATCTGTAAGATAATGCCATCTTATCTCATTACAAAATCAACCTACACCCGCCTAGTCTCAGATAGTCTTTCTATTCTTCTACAAATGCCTTGAATTGCCCCAGAGGGATTGCAAATTTTCTGATTCTTCTTCACTTACTTTCATCTCAGCCAGCTGATAACCTTACCTACTTTGAGAAAATACCTTCAAACCCTAGTTTCCTGCGGCCTATACTGTCTGAAAACATTTTCTTTATGTTGCACTCATTCTCTTTTTAAAGGAGCAGCTGTCCTTTCAAAGTTAACTACTCCTCCAGTGCACAAGTAATATTTTCCCACAAATAAGCCCACCTGTAGCTATTTTAAATACCTTTCCCTTTCCCAGATGTTACCCTGCCTCTTTTTTCATTCTTTTTGTCTGCATTAAATGAGGAAATCCACCAAGGCTGTGTGCGTGCTTTTTGGTACACTGCCTATATCCCATCTCTTAGTAATTTCATCTGTACCTGTGGCTTCTAATTACAAATCTTTTTTTTCTTTCTTTCTTTTTTTTTTTTCAGATCCTCCCACCTCAGCCTCCTAGTAGTTGGGACTACAGAGGCCTGCCACTATGCCTAAATAACCTTTTTATTTGTTGTAGACACAGGGTCTCCCTATGTTGCCCAGGGTGGTCTTGAACTCTTGGGTTCAAGTTGTCATCCCACCTCAGCCTCCCAAGTGCTGGGATTACAGAGTTGAACCACTGTGTCTTCCCAATCACAAATCTTATAACAATTTTTTTTTTCTTTGAGACTGAATCTCACTCTGTTGCCCAGTTGTAGTGCATTGGTGTTATCTTGGCTCACTGCAACCTCTACCTTTCAGGTTCAAGCAATTCTCGTGCCTCAGCCTCCCGGGAGGCTGGGACTACAGGTGTGTGCCACCACCCCCAGCTAATTTTTGTATTTTTAGCAGAGACGGGGTTTTTCCATGTTGGTCAGGCTGGTCTCGAACGCCTGACCTCAGGTGATCTGCCCGCCTTGGCCACCCAAAGTGCTGGGATTACAAGCATGAGCCACTGTGCCCCGCCATAACAATTTTAAAGTGAACGCCACAGCTCCTGTTTTAAATTGTCATCATCGGTCTTTACCTAGATATTTCAGTTCTTCATACCAAAATATTTCAAACAAATCTTTGTATCTCTTTCAGCAGGTCAGTCCCTCCCCGAGCTTCCTTTTTTTGTGTTAGTAATATTTTCCCAATCAAAACTCCAAAAATCGGTTTCCACAGCCTCCTCTTCCTTGTCTTCCCATTCATCCATCATCAAGTTATGGTAATTCTACCTTCCTTTCCTTTCTTTCTGCTAGTATTGCCTTTCAAGTTCCTATAGCTTACTGCTCTCCCATTACAATACTCTTCTTACAAGTCTAATCCGGAGCCACCAATTATTTTTGAACGTTTATGCTACTCAATGAGGTGAAAGTAATCCATCAGAGTTTATGTGGGATAGGCATTTAAAGGCCTTAAAAATCACTCCATTCATTTCTTAAAATTTCAGAAATTCCTATTTTGAAACAAAGGTAAAAATCCAAAAAAGGAGTTGGTTCTCATATTAAGAAATATTTCTCACAATTCTGAAAAAAACTTACCCTCCATTGTGCCAACAATGTGCATTTTGCAAAATATATATAGCTACATGGAGAAAACAGAATCAAAGGCCTGGCAGGTCATTTGGCCTAAAGAAGCCCTGCAGACGACAGAAACTGTAAATAACTGTTTCTAGTTCTCCAAAGAGCAGTGTTAATCAGGCTGCATCCATTTCTTCTACATAGACAAGGTCTGGCAATCAGAGAAGACACAGTTCTAGGAAGTCAGTGTTTATATTAAAGAAATGGCATTGACATTTCTGAGAATATGAGAAAAACACATTTAAAAAAAAAAAACTATTCCACAATTTTTGCAAAACATTCCAATGGAGACAAGCTTCTAAGGTCAGATAAGTGAGATACTTTTGAACAATTTTGCTATTGATAAAAATATAACTCACCAACACTGCTAGAGTATGAGTTATAATAGAAGTTGCTACCTGTCATTTAGAGACCCTGTTAGTTGCCCATGAGAGAAAACTGTGGGGCCTTTTGCAAAACCTAGTTTGTCTTGCACATGATTACTCATAGCATTGCATTTCAGTGCCATTATCCCAAAAGAAGAGAAGCTTCTTCAGAATGTCTTATCAATATTTTCATGAAATCATGTTGAGATCTTGTATCAATGATCATGGAAAAATGATTTTAGAAAGAAAAGACATAGTACGTTCATGTATTAAGAGAAGTAATTAATTACTGGCTCATGCTATGAGTAATCCCTTTGGCTCAGAAAATAGTTCAAGTGATATCCATGAATAATTTAACTTGTTATAAGGAAGTTCTTTAGCTCTATTTCCAATTGGTCACATAGGTAATAGATTAAAAAGAAAAGAATACTTTACAAGAATATTTAAACATCAACATTCATCTATAGACCTAACAAAACATAACGGAAATAAACACAATTTTTTTTGCTTTAAAAATCCTATTATAAAACAGTCAATGACAACTTTTCTTTCATGTAACTTATTCTGAATTAGCATCATGGTAATGTTTTTTATAATTGTAGTTGATAAATAATTTTACAAAAATAAATTGTTATGTAAATTAAACGAAGCATACTTTTTTGAAAAGAAGAAATGTATTTTCTTACGATAAAAAGAATAAATCATTTTCATGAATGTGTTCTAAGTCCAATGAAATAATTTTTAGTTAAGACAAAACAATAGATTTATTTAAAGAACAATATAAATACAAGACCAAAACAACATTTATAGGTTGCTGAACCTGAAGACTCGAAAGTCAGGTTACAATTTCTACTTCCAGAAGATTTTTTTTCCCCTTTCTTAATTTAAAGAAAAATGTACTCTTGGAAATAGGATAGCCAACAAGTAAAAGCAAAATTGTTCCTTAAAATTGCAACATTTGGGCCCAGCGCGGCGGCTCACGCCTGTAATCCCAGCACTTTGGGAGGCGGAGGCCTGTAATCCCAGCCACCCAGGAGGCTGAGGCAGGAGAATCACTTGAAGCCGGAAGGCGGAGGTTGCGGTGAGCAGAGATCGCGCCACTGCACTCTAGTTTGGGCAACAAGAGCGAAACTCCGTCTCAGAAAAGAAAAAAAAAAAACCTGCAACATTTCAAAAGATGTTATATTAGTCATTTCAGTGAAAGTTTAATTAGGGAACGGTGTCTACCAGAATATATTTGGCATCCTTCTTTTTTCTGGTATTTGCCTGAGTGAGAAAAGTGTTAGGAATAGGAAGGCCAGATGAGTTTGCTTTCCCTCCAGAGAATACTGGCCAAGAAATTTCCTGTCCAACCTCAGGAGCATCACTGAAGCCTGTTTATGAGGAATTGTCCTACCACAACACTGTGTTATGGCATTTGGGAAGCCCTCAGAGGAGCTGCCTGCTCTAAGATTGAGGCCACATGACTCAGGCCATTATAAACCCTAATGCAGAGCCCTGAAGAGGGAGAGCATTTGGAAGGGGATAGGGAAGCACATAAAGATGATATGCCCAGCTTTACTGTCGTTGGGCAGAAAACTCTCTAGTGGGCTTGAGAGGGGGAACTGATTTTAAGGAGGGCTGAATAGTTTGGGAACCTACTTAATGCAACCATAGTCTGTATTTTTAAAATCCTCACATTTCACTACAGATTTGGGTTTTAGTGTCTTGGCATAAATAGGGCCTTAATATTTCTGGAGACATGGTAGAGGTCAGATATCAAGATTTCATAGGCAAACAAAACATGCTATATATGTAAAAAATGTATATACACACACAGCCTTTTGCTAAACTGAAAGAAAGTAAAAATTCAAAGCAGTCAAGGGGTTGAAAGATGGATTGGGTATGGACTTTTCTTCATCTATGTCAATTTTTGAAATGTCTCTCTCCCATCTCCACCATTCCCTTTGTTAATTGTCCTTGCTTACATTTAAAGGAAGGGAATTAGATCATCAA
This sequence comes from Pan troglodytes, assembly GCF_028858775.2. Taxonomy (NCBI): domain Eukaryota; kingdom Metazoa; phylum Chordata; class Mammalia; order Primates; family Hominidae; genus Pan; species Pan troglodytes. Next base: position 133,311,478 of record NC_072403.2, read on the forward strand.
ACAGGTCACTCACACCTACCTCTAACTTCACACACCTTGGTCAATGTGAAACAAGCTTGAACTGGTTATATGCTTCCCCACCATTTTTATTTATTGTAAGCTACTTTAAAAATTTTAGACAATGTTGTAATAAAAATATACACCTTTTCCCCCCATTATCCCCGGTCTTCTGGTGAAGCAAGCACTGTAATCAATGATTCTTATGTGTGAGGAGCAACTCCAAGTAGAGGCGTTCATGTCCCTAATGCTTTTTTATTTTTCCTCATCAGCAAATTTAAACTACAACTTTATCCTGATCCCACTGCTGCTCTTTGCCTCTTCTCCCCCCAGCCCTTCCACATTTACCAGCCTCCTCCCTACCTCCTCCCAGCCTTTCCCTTTGCCCTCCCCTTTCTTCTAGCCCCTCCTCCCAGTTGGGTCAGTGGCTTGAAACTTTTAAAAGCTCTGTGCTCCAAGTTACAAAAAAGCTTTTACGAGGTATCAGCACTTTTCTTTCATTAGGGGGAAGGCGTGAGGAAAGTACCAAACAGCAGCGGAGTTTTAAACTTTAAATAGACAGGTCTGAGTGCCTGAACTTGCCTTTTCATTTTACTTCATCCTCCAAGGAGTTCAATCACTTGGCGTGACTTCACTACTTTTAAGCAAAAGAGTAAGTTTTTAAAAAATGAGAACACGTTACCTATTAGTTTCTTTTTCTACAAGTAAAACTTTTCTAAAGTTTTAAAATGTGTTAAATGTAATTTTGAATTATGATACTGTAAATGGATTGATGGATTTGAAAGTGTTTCTATAGTTTTAAAGTTAAAATTTATTGTACCAAATATATATTTTGACTGTTAAAAAAGTTTCTATTAACATTGCAACAGGTGAAAAGGTTCAAACCTTTCCGATTAGAATAAAGGATTAGTTTACTGGATGTTCGGTTTTTCATTTTAGAGTATCATTTTATTTTGTTTTTGTCTTTTTTTGTAATCAGGAATAGTCTAGGTGCTATCATTTGTTGGGTGGCGGGGGGGGGGGGGCGGTTAGGCGCCTGGGTTGGGGGATTTGACTGACTACATCGGAAAAATCAAAGTGCAAATTTGCTTAGCGTGCTTCCTATAGTATTCTACACTTCATAGAATAAAGTGCTTTTTTCATATGGAAATCTTGATTGATGTTCTATAGCTTTGCAAAGCCAACTTCTTTTGTGACAAAGTGCTTTGTTAAAACATCGTGGTTACTTGACTTCCACGTGGTTCCTTCCTAGAATTTTCCCCATTAAACAAAAAGGTATAAAATTCAAGAGTATTAATATTATGCTTTAAAAATCAACAGTAAATTGTTACTTTGTGTTAGCAACCGCTATGGAAAGATTTGAGACCCCCAGGAGAGACAGCTTTTACTCGACCACGTTGGCAGTTTAGGAGATGAAATCTCTTGAATGGGTGGTGGTTAGTTACAGAGCATTAGAGATCAGACGTTTAAAAAAGAGTGTATGCCAGGGTGCTTTTCCAAAACCGTCTCCTAAAACAGGAGCTCCTAGAAAGAGCAGGAAAAAAACTTTCTTAAACAGCGCTTTGGGAGCTCCCCCCGCCAACACCCGCCGCCCCGCACCTTCCCTCTGCTCGAACCTGTAACAGAATTCAGAACTCTGGGGCAGTTCTTTGGAGTTGGAGCTCCTAGGGCAAAGATAACGCTAATACGTTGTTTAAAAGCGTTCAATTTTTAAAATACTTTTATTGGTAACACCCATTCTGTTCATCAGAAATGCAGCCATGCATTTTTGTGCCCGGTAAAGATTTTCTGTTCTGTGTAAATCTACAAACTAAAATAATTAGTTTAGATTCTTGACGTGACCCTGCAGTGGAAGTATTTGCACCAGTGAATGCTGAAAAGCAAATAAAAATGAAAGCTTTGCGGAGGCCGTGGGCCGGACGGACGCGGGGCGCCTCCTGCCATCTTAGCGTCTGCCGGGATCCTTCCCGCGCCTTCGCTGCCCGAACCAGCTCGGTTTTGGGACGTTTCCCCCAAATCCTCACAAGTCAAATCGAGCTCAGGTCCGAGTTCGTCACTGCAAAGGAACCCGGGGTGCGGGGTGGGAGGGATAGGAGGAGAGATGGGCTGGGTGCCAAATGGTAGAAGAACAAATGGTTGATTTAATTAAAGTTGTCAATCTAATTTCCCATCCCTCTCACACCAGCCCTTTTTTTTTTTTTTTTTTTTTTTTCCTCTTAAACTTGCTGAATCCCACTATCTCCGCGTTGGTAAGAAAACCTGAATACCTTGGGAATTGTGCTTAAATTGCACTTGCAACTCCCCTGGAAGTTCCTGAAACTTCCCGAGAACGAGGCGGGGCGGCTCAAGGGGAAAGGGCAGGGAGGAGAGACCCTCGGGAAGCTGATGATGCGTCCGGGGCAAGTCAGCCTGTTTCCGAGACGCGCGCCTCACGGTCGTAGCAGCGCTGCGCCCACCCTGCCCCTTTAGTGACCCAGCCAGCCTTTGCTGGGGGTTTCTGATAACGCTCATCGATAAGCTCTCCTTGCTCCCAAAAGGCGTGCTTCTCTTTCTCTCCAGGTACAAAGTAGGGGTGGGAAGGGGAGAGCCACACAATGTTGTAAAAAGAAGCGTGGCTTTATTTGGAAGACGGTTGAATTTCTTTTGCTTCCCCGACCCAGTTAGTAACGACAAGAAAGATACTGAATATCGCCCTCCGAAAATCGGGCGCATTTGAACTCGGTGAAAAGTGTCCCTGTGAGGAAGCCTAATGTTTACTTTTGTGCAAGGATAACTGGAAATTAAAGCGTCTAGTAATGCAGAGATTTCATTAAGCGAGCGCTCCCCTCCCCCCCGCGCCAGGAATGAAATAAGCCAGTTAGACAGAAAACAGTTTTGGGAGAAGACTAATTACTTCTGGGTAGGCCGAATTGACTGGAAATTATACCAAGCAAAGGCAGTACATTCCATTCCACCCTGGCGATGTTGATTCTATATTATTAGAACATTGTTCCCCCAGTGTGGGGGTGCTTTGTACTTCCCAAAGTCAGGGTAGACTGGTTACCTGGGAAAATGCAGTGGTAGTGCTTTGCTCCTACTATCTTCACTGTTTAAACATGTTCCACATTTTTCTAATGCCTTCTGAGGGTTCTTAACCCAGCCACTGAGTTCCTCACCCTTGGCGACTGTGATACCAACAATGCTGACACCCTCCTTGGGAAACATGGTTGCAAAGATGCTCCGCAGGAGGCAGATAAAAGGCTGTGCTTTCAGATACTGAAGGTTGCTTTGTTACTTAGATGTTTCCAATTCCTACATAGAGAAGGAGGGAAAAACACGGGGTGCATTCTTTCTTTTCTTTCCTCTACATCCAGGGGTGTAGCTTGGTTTGAGCCTTTATATATGATACCCGCAGGGAAGGGAATGATAGGACAGTCACCAGTGATTAATACCTTCCACTCCGCCTTTCCTGTTGTTCTGACTTATCTTCAGGATTCTCAGTTATTTGAAGAGATGTGTGGGAGCTTATCCGCACACACCAGTTCAACTCTGGAGAGAAAAAGTAATTATCTAGTGTTTATTATTAATGTAATATTCCGTATGGATAATTCAAGTTTTAAAAAATCTCCAGAGCATCTCTTCCATGGGAGATTAATGTATATATTTTTTAAATTCTTAGCATAATTGCCTAAATCCTCCATCTAAAGTCACCTTTTAACTATGTATGTACAGATTGTCTTTTACCTATTTTCAAACTGTGGTTAGCTCTTTTTTTTAAATACATCAGTGGCTTATACAATTTCATAAATTTCACATTCCAATTTCCCTATGCTTTTAAAATAATATTTTAAGAAAAATATATGTTTATCGTCAGCTGGGCATGATGGCTCATGCCTGTAATCCTAGCCCTTTGAGAGGCTGAGGTGGGAGGATCGCTTGGGGCCAGGAGTTTAAAACCAGCCTGAGCAACATAGCAAGACCCCACCTCTATAAAAAAAAATTTTTAAAAGAAAATGTATGTTTGTCAATCATTTCTTAGTTGCTGTTTTGCTAAAGAAAAGATGAAAAATTTAAAACCAAATGAGCTATATCTAAAGGTCGTCTAAAGAGTAAGAACCAAACTTTACTGAGCTGTTACTAAGAGCATCACGTGCATGAGTTATTTATTAAATTCTCATTGAAAAAAATAGACTATCTTAATCAATACACTTGTGAGGGCCCTAAGGGTGTCTTTATATGATTATAAATTAACAAGGCTATTCACTAAAAATAGTCAATTTGGAGGTGGAAGTAAGAGTAGGGGCAGAGGAAACGCCAAGGACTGATAGAAATATATATTAAGTTACATCACAATTGAAGAACATGGCTTTTAGCCTCAGCTTCTGACTTGGGATTTTCTCTCTGGTAGCCCTAAATTGATCTTGAGAAACTTGTTTTGGGGGAGAATTGAGTAGTAGCTGTTGAACTAGGGAGAGGATTGTCTTTTATGGGATGCACCATCCTCTCTTTGGTTGGAGTTCCTCACACCTCAATCCCCATCTCATCTCATTAAGTGGATGCTAATGTAAGTTCAGTGATGAGGAGGGGTAAGAGCTGGGGAAGGAAGGCTTGTTGGTGTTTTTATGTTGTCCTCCCCTCTGCCCCCAAAATAAGCAGTTCACAACATCAAATACCTACACAAATGTGCAACTCTTTATAAATAGATTTTTACACACAGTAAGTTTGATACACTATAGTTAGGCCATCTAGGTATAAATAAGGAAGTAAAGGTTGGGTATTATCTGATGAACTGGGAATCTTTTCCATGGTACTTGATTCTAATCACTTTGGTGCCTGCATAGACTCAGAATGTAAAGATGTTACATTAACCAGGGTTAATATCAACTGCTGCTCTTCCCCTTCAGAGCCCTAGCCTTCCCCGATATTTATCATTCTTGAAATAAACACGATTTTAAACAGGCTATTTCTTCTTGTAATAGTGTCCTTGGCTACAATAAAATTGTGTGGTACAATCGGAGTTAGAACATTGTAGAACTAGGGGACAACCACACAGTTGTGTTTTTTCTTTTTTTTTTTTTTGTTTTGTGTTTTAAATCTTAACCTGCAACAACCTAACAGTGAACTGAATGTACAAGCATGATACCTGATGCAGTTCTACAAGAATCCTAACCCTCATTAGGATCTCATTTAACAAGTTCAGGAAGCTCTTTGTTAAAAAGCCTTTTTTCTTTTTTCTTTTTTTTTTTAAGCCTGTCAAATTTAGCAGTGGGGGTTGTAAAGAGCCTTTTTTCTTAATTTAGCTCTTTTGCCTGCTCAGGAATCATTTGAAGCATGTTGTTTCAACAAACAGTTCTCTGTTTCAGCAATTGTCACTTGAAAATTTAACAGTATGAGAATGAGATGATGACAATACTTTTTTACTGTGAAGTTTCCTTTTTAATTAATTTGAAACTTTAGAAATTTGAGATATAACTACAATTAAGAGAATCCCAAAGAGACAGAAAAAAACAAACAAAAACTTTTTTTTTTTTTTGCACAGTATCTTTCTATTTTTTGTGGAAGCCCCATTTAATTCATTTAACATGTAGCTATACCCCAATTAATTAATTCTTTTCTTTTCTTTTCTTTTCTTTGAGACGGAGTTTCACTCTGTCACCCAGGTTGGAGTGCAGTGGTGTGATCTCTGCTCACTGCAGCCTCCGCCTCTGGGGTTCAAGCAATTCTCCTGCCTCAGCCTCCAGAGTAGCTGGGATTACAGGCACCGGCCACCACGCCTGGCTACTTTTTTTTTTTTTTTTTTTTGGTCGTTTTTTTTCTTTGAGACGGAGTCTCGCTCTGTCGCCCAGGCTGCAGTGCAGTGGCGCGATCCCGGCTCACTGCAAGCTCCGCCTCCCGGGTTCACGCCATTCTCCTGCCTCAGCCTCCCGAGTAGCTGGGACTACAGGTGCCCGCCACCACGCCCGGCTAATTTTTTTGTATTTTTTTTATTTTTAGTAGAGACGGGGTTTCACCGTGTTAGCCAGGATGGTCTCTATCTCCTAACCTCGTGATCCGCCCGCCTCGGCCTCCCAAAGTGCTGGGACTACAGGCTTGAGCCACCGCACCCGGTCTACTTTTTTGTGTTTTTAGTAGAGATGGGATTTCACTATGTTGGCCAGGCTGATCTCAAACTCTTGACCTCAGATGATCCTCCCACCTCGGCCTCCCGAAGTGCTGGAATTACAGGTGTGAGCCACATCTCTTACTCTTTTAAGCACTGGGGATACAGCAGTGAACAAAGCAAACTCCCTCGTATTGTTCACATTCCGGTTAAGGAAGGCAAATAATAAATCCTTCTCATGGAAGGAGGTACATAGTAATCAGGCAAATATTTACTATATCAAGTAGAGAGAAAGTCTATTAAAATAATAATTTTTTAAAAACCAGGGCAAAGGGAATAGGAAATGACAGGACTGGGGAAAGGATGTTGCTATTTCATATTTGGTGGTCAGGAAAGTTGGCTGATGAGGTGAGACCTGCAACAAGTGAGGATGTGAGCTGCGTGGATGGAGCAGAGCTCATCAAACCAAGCTGATTGTTGGTTTGTTTTCTCAAGATTGACTGATTACTCGGAGTATAGGTTGGCAAGTAGGTGACCAGGCTAATGACATGAAACCTAGCAAACTGTTGATGGCTGAGATCAAGCTAAGGGTGGCTGTTTTAAGTGTGGAGGAATAGACAACTGAGTTCACTCAATGACATTTACTGGAGGGGCAGAGGTTATTATAAAAGTGAAAGAAAACATTACAAGGGTTTGCATTTGAGTTTTTGGGCATGAATATTTTTGGGTGTTAGTACATTAGACACACACATGATTTCCCTTTCCTCCCAAAATATCCATTAAATGATTTTATCGGGAACTTCATAGACATTTCCTTACATAGGTTTAGACTCTGATTTTATTCTTTCAGATATTAAAGACCTTCACCTTCTCTTTTCTTTCAATCATAAAAAGATGCTGGATATCAAATTTCACTTTAGTTTTCAATAATCCTATTTACCTTTATTTAAGTCTCCATTCTCAACTCATTACATTTGTCTCTTCTTGAGAAAAATATTTAAAGTCGATAGTAAAATACTTAATTCTAACAACTATTACTATATTAATGGCATGGAAAGACTTGACTGCAACTTCGGCACATGCTCTAGCAAAAGGCATAGTCAAATGTAATTTAAAATCAAAGCTTTATTTTTAAGAGATCTCATTTGAATTAAAGCGTTTCAGTTCTTCTGCTCTCAGGGAGCTGCAGATGGAGATGTAAGGAGTGACAAGGGGCTGTGGAGCCAAGGCTGACCTCAATGCCGGGTGCCCAGAGAGCTGCTGCTCCTGGTACTCAGCCCCTTGGATTTTTTAGATTGTTCCTTCTGCTTTCCTGACATTTCTCCCACTCCTAAATATTTTGAACAAGAAAGGGCCAGAAATGTCAAGAATTGTAACAAACACCAAAAAAACCTTACTTCCTAGGCCCCACCTCCAGAAATTCAGATTCATTCAGACTGGTGAAGACCAGGAATGTATGTTTTTAACAAATGCTGCCAAGTGACTGTGATGCAGTTCAGGAAAGGGGCCAGAGGGGCCTCAGGCTGGTCACACTTAGTGCCTGTAGCTTTGGGCATCCATCCAGTCTAGGGGGCCATGAAGAGCAATGGAAATGTAATCTAACATGGTGCATAGATGGCAAAAAGCGTGGTCCAGCTGCTAAGACTCTGCTCTTAACAAGAACTTTGCACAACTCCTCTTAGACAGACCTTGGTCTACATATAAAGCACCAACTCAGTATCCTAGAGGTGAAGGCATGAATATATGTGATATGTCCAGCTGCATTGGTCTTCTCACGTATCAAATAAGAAATATACCTGTTTCCCCCTGCTGAATAAAAGTGCAGTTTATAGTCTGTAGATCAATGCCAGGGATTCTGCCCTTTTATTATAAGAGGATATTAACTTACCATACAAGACTTGGAAAAATGAAGATATTAAACCAGTTTGGGAAGGTGCAGCAGGGAGGAACAACCAGTTGCCAAAATTTGATTCATGGCAAAGTGAGCAACTACCAAAAAAAAGGGAACAATTTTTGTTACCTGTTTTTGGGCAGCTGTCACATTAAACATTATTTGATGGTATCTATGATAGTGGTGATCGACAGGTAGCTACATGTTACAGGATACTCGGTGTCCAATTCGATAATTCATATCTTATTAAGATGAAAGAGTATAACTCATTAATGCAAATGACAACTGCATGGGTGCTTAAAGAAAAGACAACTTTGCAATTAAGTTACTAGAGTATTAAAAAAGAACTAATGAAGAGCTGTCTGATGACTTAGTTCACATACTATGGAACTGTGGAGTGTTTTTGTAGAATCTCAAAATTATATGAAAGTCATGTATCATATGAATTTTTTTATAGAATGTAAATAAAGACTATACTTTCAGGGATCATTTCTATAGTTTGTTACTAGAATGTAAATAAACTTAGTGATGAATTACTATAAGCATCTACACAATCATATTTTACTTTGAGTAATGATGAAATCCTAGCTAAAATAACTTCTGTTGTGCCTGGTCATATTTCTAGATATGATAGGTTTGTCTTCAGCTCTATCATTGCATGAATGTGATGAGATGTATGCAAACAGTTTATCTTGTTATACTTGATTGTTTTTGTTATTTTTCCCCTAGCAATTGAAATATGTGAGCAAAAGCAGATGACACTGGCAAAATACTGTAATTTTTTACAAACAGAATTAGGGCCAGTTTTACACATCATCACATAGAAACTGTCTATTGATATAGCTCCAAAGATTCTGTTTGTCTGACCCTCATGGACTATACTTCTTCATTTCCAGTCTAGTATTTTCTGCTAAATTGTAGGGGTTTTTTTTCTTTCACATTCTCTCACCATCAAACTGTCCATCACGGCTAAATTACTCCCTCACTTCAAGCCTTTCCTTGGCTCTTCAACTGTCTTTGTCAGCCTTTCAAGCCTTTGTTCTTATTTGACTGCTGTTTTAAATTGATGCTGTTTTCATACATCAATTTCACTTTCTAACTTGTCACTTCAGAATCTAAAATGACCCTTCCTAAGTAAAAGGGAAGCTCCCTTTTTTATGACCACTGGGGGAGTGTTATTTCTGTGGCCTTCACACCCACCTCCCACTCTTACTCAGCGTTCTTTGGCACCAGTCCCTGGGCTGTCATCAAATGTACCCATGATACCGTGGTACCATCTAGCTGGTGCATAGTTTAGCTTTATGGCTCAGCCATCTCTTCTTTGTTCGGTCCAGGAAATCCCAGGTCAGGTGCCCATTTCATTTTTTCTTGTTCTCTATGGCCGGGAGATGCAGTCATTAGACAGAAATGTAATGTTGCTTACTGAGGAAGAAGACTCCCCTGGATTTCATTTACTTCCTACAAGGAGATACAGCTCAATAGTTCAACACCAGAAGAGAAACTCCTTTATATTCAGATACTGAACATATTTCTAAGAAGCCTAAATAATCCTACCTTTAGATACTCTATTTAGAATTCATTACTAAGCTCCTGCAAAGTTTTAGCTTTGCTTGTTTTTAATTATTAAACAATCTTTGACTAATTTGTCCTTTTCTAAACCCTCCAATTACTACTATCTGCTGAAAATTAGCCTATATTCCCTATGCCTGCCACATCATGTTACTCACTTCTTCCCAGCTTTCAGCCCTGGCTAAGGTTGTATATATCAAAGCCTGGAAACATTTCTAGCTTTAGCGCAGCCTTACTGTACTTTTAAAACCAATGTGAGGCATTGAAAAGACTTGCCTGGGGATTGTGAATCTTCTTCTGGCTCTGCCTATAGCTAAATATTTCCTATACCCTGAGAACCTCTGAGAACCTCAATTTTTATCAGCTAAATGGATAATCGGCAATTAGAAGCATAAATTGAACTAGACAACTTTGGGGATTCTTGTTGGTTTCTACTGACTTACATCTTTTTATTGAGACGGAGTCTCTCTTTGTCACCCAGGCTGGAGTGCAGTGGCGTGATCTCTGCAAGCTCCGCCTCCCGGATTCAAGCGATTCTCTTGCCTTAGCCTCCCGAGTAGCTGGGACTACAGGCTCCCACCACCACATCTGGCTAATTTCTTGTATTTTTTGTAGAGACGGGGTTTCACCATGTTAGCCAGGATGGTCTGAATCTCCTGACCTCATGATCCACCCGCCTCCCAAAGTGCTTATAGGCGTGAGTGCATTATAGGCGTGAGCCACCACGCCTGGCCAGATCTTTTTCTTATCCTCAGTAATGGAGAAGGCGTAGACTTTAGATAGCTAGATATTGATAAGAAGTTAAATGTGATGTATAGCCTGAGGGTCCAAAGCCCAGTAAGGGAACTTTAAAGTATATAACAATGAAAAGATGAAAACCAATCTTTTCTGGCTGGAGAAAACACCCTGAAGTAGGTTTTGTTTGTTTGTTTTTAAATAAGGCTGTAAGTAGTATTGAGACAAAATGAACTTTTTACATGAAGTGTGATGTGTATTTAGTCTTTGTTTTTCAAAGTAGGTTACTACATATAATGACACGTTGTAGCAAAAGAGTATATTTCCACACAGCCTACTTTTTCTCTGGACAGAAGGCTGACTTCTGAGCTGCATAAGTCACTGCTTAAGAAAAAAATAGTCACCATTGCTTGGGAGGCTAAGGCAGGAGGATTGCTTGAGCCCAGGAGCCTGGGCAACATAGTGAAATCCTGTCTCTAAAAAAAGAAACAGAAAAGTGTAAATGACAACAATACAGGGTATGCACAAATTACACTTGATATACCATTGAAAAATCTTCCAGAGGCCAGGCGTGGTGGCTCACACCTGTAATCCCAGCACTTTGGGAGGCTGAGGTAGGTGGATCACCTGAGGTCAGGAGTTCGAGACCAGCCTGAGCAATATGGAGAAACCTCATCTCTACTAAAAATACAAAATCAGCCAGGCGTGATGGCACATGCCTGTAATCCCAGCTACTTAGGAGGCTGAGGCAGGAGAATCGCTGGAACCTAAGAGGTGGAAGTTGTGGTGAGCTGAGATTGTGCCATTGCACTCCAGCCTGGGCAACAAGAGGGAAACACCATCTTAAAAAAAAAAATCTTTCAGAGTGAAATTAGTAATAAAATGATATATAATAGCATTAAAGTTTTGGAAAGAAGGTTATGGATGTGTGTTTATAGGTATTCTTACCTGGATTCTTGATACCTATGCTTTGAATAACACACATCAGGATTTTGCTTAGCAAACACAGACCTACCAGGCAAAAACTGTCCTCATTTATCAGACAAATAAAAGGAGCAGAGGCTTAGCACAGGTGGCTTCTCAAGTCACACAGCAAGGCAGTGGTTGAGCAAGCAATACATCTTCCCAGGTTAAAGACTGCAACTCATCATCTGTTGCTTCTAAGACTTACTTTGTCTCAACAAACAAAACAAAACACTTGTTAGATCTTTTCTTCGTTGGCAAAAATGGGACAGGAAGAGTTTGCACTTGGTTTTTTGTGAAAGAATGTTAGAAATACGTGAAACCGTTGGTAGTATTTTGACTATCACCTGAAAGGTACTAAATGTTAAACTAGTAATTTGCAATCTGTGATCCTTGAATTGTCTCTTTGTTTCTTTCAGGTGGTGCCCAGGCAACATGGGTGACTGGAGCGCCTTAGGCAAGCTCCTTGACAAGGTTCAAGCCTACTCAACTGCTGGAGGGAAGGTGTGGCTGTCAGTACTTTTCATTTTCCGAATCCTGCTGCTGGGGACAGCGGTTGAGTCAGCCTGGGGAGATGAGCAGTCTGCCTTTCGTTGTAACACTCAGCAACCTGGTTGTGAAAACGTCTGCTATGACAAGTCTTTCCCAATCTCTCATGTGCGCTTCTGGGTCCTGCAGATCATATTTGTGTCTGTACCCACACTCTTGTACCTGGCTCATGTGTTCTATGTGATGCGAAAGGAAGAGAAACTGAACAAGAAAGAGGAAGAACTCAAGGTTGCCCAAACTGATGGTGTCAATGTGGACATGCACTTGAAGCAGATTGAGATAAAGAAGTTCAAGTACGGTATTGAAGAGCATGGTAAGGTGAAAATGCGAGGGGGGTTGCTGCGAACCTACATCATCAGTATCCTCTTCAAGTCTATCTTTGAGGTGGCCTTCTTGCTGATCCAGTGGTACATCTATGGATTCAGCTTGAGTGCTGTTTACACTTGCAAAAGAGATCCCTGCCCACATCAGGTGGACTGTTTCCTCTCTCGCCCCACAGAGAAAACCATCTTCATCATCTTCATGCTGGTGGTGTCCTTGGTGTCCCTGGCCTTGAATATCATTGAACTCTTCTATGTTTTCTTCAAGGGCGTTAAGGATCGGGTTAAGGGAAAGAGCGACCCTTACCATGCGACCAGTGGCACGCTGAGCCCTGCCAAAGACTGTGGGTCTCAAAAATATGCTTATTTCAATGGCTGCTCCTCACCAACCGCTCCCCTCTCACCTATGTCTCCTCCTGGGTACAAGCTGGTTACTGGCGACAGAAACAATTCTTCTTGCCGCAATTACAACAAGCAAGCAAGTGAGCAAAACTGGGCTAATTACAGTGCAGAACAAAATCGAATGGGGCAGGCGGGAAGCACCATCTCTAACTCCCATGCACAGCCTTTTGATTTCCCCGATGATAACCAGAATTCTAAAAAACTAGCTGCTGGACATGAATTACAGCCACTAGCCATTGTGGACCAGCGACCTTCAAGCAGAGCCAGCAGTCGTGCCAGCAGCAGACCTCGGCCTGATGACCTGGAGATCTAGATACAGGCTTGAAAGCATCAAGATTCCACTCAATTGTGGAGAAGAAAAAAGGTGCTGTAGAAAGTGCACCAGGTGTTAATTTTGATCCGGTGGAGGTGGTACTCAACAGCCTTATTCATGAGGCTTAGAAAACACAAAGACATTAGAATACCTAGGTTCACTGGGGGTGTATGGGGTAGATGGGTGGAGAGGGAGGGGATAAGAGAGGTGCATGTTGGTATTTAAAGTAGTGGATTCAAAGAACTTAGATTATAAATAAGAGTTCCATTAGGTGATACATAGATAAGGGCTTTTTCTCCCCGCAAACACCCCTAAGAATGGTTCTGTGTATGTGAATGAGTGGGTGGTAATTGTGGCTAAATATTTTTGTTTTACCAAGAAACTGAAATAATTCTGGCCAGGAATAAATACTTCCTGAACATCTTAGGTCTTTTCAACAAGAAAAAGACAGAGGATTGTCCTTAAGTCCCTGCTAAAACATTCCATTGTTAAAATTTGCACTTTGAAGGTAAGCTTTCTAGGCCTGACCCTCCAGGTGTCAATGGACTTGTGCTACTATATTTTTTTATTCTTGGTATCAGTTTAAAATTCAGACAAGGCCCACAGAATAAGATTTTCCATGCATTTGCAAATATGTATATTCTTTTTCCATCCACTTGCACAATATCATTACCATCACTTTTTCATCATTCCTCAGCTACTACTCACATTCATTTAATGGTTTCTGTAAACATTTTTAAGACAGTTGGGATGTCACTTAACATTTTTCTTTTTTTGAGCTAAAGTCAGGGAATCAAGCCATGCTTAATATTTAACAATCACTTGTATGTGTGTGGAAGAGTTTGTTTTGTTTGTCATGTATTGGTACAAGCAGATACAGTATAAACTCACAAACACAGATTTGAAAATAATGCACATACGGTGTTCAAATTTGAACCTTTCTCATGGATTTTTGTGGTGTGGGCCAATATGGTGTTTACATTATATAATTCCTGCTGTGGCAAGTAAAGCACACTTTTTTTTTCTCCTAAAATGTTTTTCCCCGTGTATCCTATTATGGATACTGGTTTTGTTAATTATGATTCTTTATTTTCTCTCCTTTTCTTAAGGATATAGCAGTAATGCTATTACTGAAATGAATTTCCTTTTTCTGAAATGTAATCATTGATGCTTGAATGATAGAATTTTAGTACTGTAAACAGGCTTTAGTCATTAATGTGAGAGACTTAGAAAAAATGCTTAGAGTGGACTATTAAATGTGCCTAAATGAATTTTGCAGTAACTGGTATTCTTGGGTTTTCCTACTTAATACACAGTAATTCAGAACTTGTATTCTATTATGAGTTTAACAGTCTTTTGGAGTGACCAGCAACTTTGATGTTTGCACTAAGATTTTATTTGGAATGCAAGAGAGGTTGAAAGAGGTTTCAGTAGTACACATACAACTAATTTATTTGAACTATATGTTGAAGACATCTACCAGTTTCTCCAAATGCCTTTTTTAAAACTCATCACAGAAGATTGGTGAAAATGCTGAGTATGACACTTTTCTTCTTGCATGCATGTCAGCTACATAAACAGTTTTGTACAATGAAAATTACTAATTTGTTTGACATTCCATGTTAAACTACGGTCATGTTCAGCTTCATTGCATGTAATGTAGACCTAGTCCATCAGATCATGTGTTCTGGAGAGTGTTCTTTATTCAATAAAGTTTTAATTTAGTATAAACATAGCCTCTATATTCCGTGTGATTTGTTTCCCCTGCCGAGATGGAGTCTTGCTCTGTCACCCAGGCTGGAGTGCAGTGGCGCGATCTCGTCTCACTGCAACCCTTGTCTCCGGGTTCAAGCAATTCTCCTGCCTCACCCTCCCGAATAGCTGGGATTACAGGCACCACCACCACACCTGGCTAATTTTTGTATTTTTAGTAGAGATGGGGTTTCACCATGTTGGCCAGGCTGGTCTGGAACTGCTGACCTTGTGATCTGCCTACCTCAGCCTCCCAAAGGGCTGGGATTACAGGGGTGAGCCACCGCACCTGGCCTATATTTAAAACTCATTTTTGGCATCTATTTGAGATTATTTAAACACACTTCTATTGGTAATCAGAACTTCAGCAAATAACAGTCATGTTTTCAGGGACAATATTTATCATTAGCTCTGTTCAGTGCAACATACATTGTAAACATTTTTGGATATTTATTGAACCAAAAGGAAGATAAAGTGTTGAATTTGAAATACATCTTTAATGGGATGTGTGATAGAGTTTGAAATAAGGAAATATTGAGCCTGTAATCCCAGCACTTTGGGAGGCCGAGGTGGGTGGATCACCAGATGTTGGGAGTTCCAGACCAGCCTGACCAACATGGAGAAACCCTGTCTCTACCAAAAATACAAAATTAGCTGGGCATAGTGGCATATGCCTGTAATCCCAGCTACTCGGGAGGCGGAGGTTGCAGTGAGCCGAGATCGCCCCATTGCACTCCAGCATGGGCAACAAGAACAAAACTCCGTCTAAAGAAAAAAAAAAGGAAATACTGAGTAATTTAGTAGATCAGACATGACACGAGTAAGCACAAAATCTTGATGAAATTTTAAAGCTGGAAAGCCTGGAGAAACGAATAATAATGGGGTCAGTTTGAGTATAGTTACAAGAAGCAGCAAAAGAATAAAATTCATCTTAATTTCAGTACACAATATTATAAAAATACAGAAAACAAGGTTTAAAAAATTCAAGATACCCAAGAAAAACAACCATTCAAAGGGAGTAGAACAATTCTGGGCAATTGATAATATTGTAGTTTAAAATATAAAATATTGACACTTGAAGTCACACTTCAAGGATGTTTTCTGTTATGACTTATTAAAATTATTTACATTAACATCTATTATCCACCACAAAGCAAACTGGTGAGTTACTGGAGCAGAAAATATCAGTAATCTAGAAGTAATCTACGCCGGGCTCAGTGGCTCAGGCCTGTAATCCCAGCACTTTGGGAGGCCGAGGCGGGTGGATCACGAGGTCAGGAGATCGAGACCATCCTGGCTAACACCGTGAAACCCTGTCTCTACTAAAAATACAAAAAAAAATTAGCCGGGCGTGGTGGCACATGCCTGTTGTCCCAGCTACTTGGGAGGCTGAGGCAGGAGAATGGCGTGAAACCAGGAGGCGGAGCTTGCAGTGAGCCAAGATCGCGCCACTGCACTCCAGCCTGGGCGACAGAGCGAGACTCCGTCTCAAAAAAAAAAAGGTGCTTAGTTCAGTTCAGTTGCTCCTTTATAATTTGTTTTTGGATGAAAAAAAGATTGTGTCATTTGTTTAAAGTCAGAGGATTATCTAAAAGCCAGTTTCCCAGTCAATTTGATATAATTGGTAGTGTGAATACTTCTTCATGTACTATTACTTGAGTGGTTGAGAATTATATGGAAGAGGCAAATGCTCTGCACTCACCTCCCACTATGTGTCTGTGCATGTTTGCATTTAATATGGGGAATAGACATGATTTGAGTGTATGTGTGTATTTATATAGGGTAAGATGTGGATGGACAAATGATAAGACAAGTGGTAGGGCAGAAGTATAAAATAAATTTCTGATGCATGTGTATGGCGGAGGGAAAGCAAGTTCATCTTTCAGAAATAGTCATATAGGTCATCCTAAACATTTCCCAACTTTAAGACTTTACCATTTTAAAATATTTTATGTACATCTCATATATATATATTATACATATCATATATGTACACAGCTTAAGGAACTACAATCTACAATGGAGAGTTAGGTATCTCACCTCTTTCTATACCTCAACATACACACCAGAAAAGTCCTAATTCTCAGCAGAAATCACTGTTAAAAATTTTAGACATCAACTAAGTATCGGGCACTTTGTTAAGCAGTGGGGATTCATAGAATGACCACAGCTTTCACTCCCATGAAGCTTATAATGTGAATTCTTCCAGTTTTATTTTTTATTTTTTTGAGACAGAGTTTCACTCTTGTTGCTGAGGCTGGAGTGCAATGGCACAATCTTGTCTCACCGCAACCTCCACCTCCCGGGTTCAAGTGATTCTCCTGCCTCAGCCTCCCAATTAGCTGGGAATACAGGTGCCCGCCACCACACCCGGCTAATTTTGTATTTTTAGTAGAGACAGAGTTTCTCCATGTTGGTCAGGCTGGTCTCGAACTCCCCATCACAGGTGACCCGCCCGCCTTGGCCTCCCAAAATGCTAGGATTACAGGTGTGAGCCGCCGCGCCCAACAAATTCTTCCAGTTTTAAAAAAATTTTCCTTTTTTCATCTTATCTTAATTGGCTGCCTGCCTGGTTTTACCTACTAAAAAGTAAATTGAACTGTGTTTAAAAAGTATTAGAAAGGTATGCAGTTTTATTCCGCAAATATTTATTTGACAGTCAGTTTTTGCATAAAATTTTAAGTTTAAAAAATTTGAGCCGGGTGTGTTGACTCATGCCTGTCATCCCAGCAACTTTGGGAGGCTGAGGCAGGTGGATAACTTGAGGTCCGGAGTTCGAGACCATCCTGGCCAACATAGTAAAACCCTATCTCTACTAAAAATACAAAAATTAGCCTGGCGTGGTGGCACACACCTGTGATCCCAGCTACTCAGGAGGCCGAGACATGAGAATCACTTAAACCCTGGAGGCAGATGTTGCAGTGAGCTGAGAACACACCACTGCACTCCAGCCTGGGTGACAGAGTGAGACTCAGTCTCAAAAAAAAAAAAAAGAAAGAAAGAAAGAAAAAAGAAACTTCCAGGCCAAGAGCTGGTTTTTTACTTTGTTTTATGAAAATAGCTGAACCTCTCAATTTGCCTAGGGTGCTAGTTCCCTGCCCACACACGGCCTCTTCTAAAAATTCCAAACTTCGGATTCCAACATGCCAAAACATCTGTGCTTTGTACTTGGAGGGAGAGCAAAATAATGAAGTTTGGGGACTTATTAAAGTCTGAAAGTGAGTTCTTTTTATAAACAGCACACCAACAGTGTAGAAAAATGTTTCTAATCTTTACCGGCTCCAAGATTCTGTTTTTACCTTTTCTTGGTTGGGCAAATATAGCTTAGCCCTTGGCATGTCAGAATTGGCAGCTGCAATTTTCAGAACTGAAGAGGAGACGTGGAAGAAATACCACAGAAACACTGCTTCAAGAAGACCAGAAAAAAGAAGACTATTGTGTAGAGAAGAAAGCTAATTTCTTTTAACATTAAGGAGGGAAATTATGCATTAGTTTCCTGGTCTTCAAAAGTGTTGAAATTTTAATTCGGATTATTTCTTCTGGTCTCCGGATGTTTCCTTGCAATGACTAAATGCTTATTTGGGTTATGACGTGTAGTGTAATTTCAATGCCCACACACTTTCCTGTTAAATATAAAAACAGTCTCATGAGGCACCCACTTTAGAAGGTAAACCCTATGCCCAAGTCTTATTGAATGCGATGTGTCATCTGTCCCTATGCATATGGAACAAAATGGAGCCTGATCTGGCTTTCATGCTGGAGTCTTTTGTCAGTCGGTTACTCTTTACAAAACAGTTCATCAGAATTAGCAAAGACAGTAAAATAGTTTCTAGAGGCTACATTAGCAGAAACCCTAAGTGTTATTTTATTTTATTTTTTATTTAGAGACTGGATCTCACATTGTCACTCAGGCTGGAGTGCAATCACAGCTAAGGTGCTATCACAGCTCACTGTAGCCTCGAACTCCTGGACTCAAGGGATCGTCCTGAGTCAGCCTCCTGAGTAGATGGGATTACTGAGCAGGTGGCACCAATGCACTCCAGTGGTAATTTTTAATTTTCTTTTCTGTAGAGGCTGAGTCTTCCTTGGTTGCCCGGGCTGGTCTCCAACTCTGGCCTCCAGCGATCTCCCACCTTGACATTCCAATGTGCTGGGATTACAGGTGTGAGTGACCCTATCAGACCAATTTTATTTTTATTTTTTATTTATTTTTTTGTTCAGCCTCTGCAGAGACTGTGAAAAATTGTCAATGCCAACTATATTTCTGGTCGTCATGGTGGAGTATTGAGAAAAATTTTCAATTAGCAGTAATCGCACCCTGGATAAACCTCATTGACTATGATCATGCCACTGTGCAAAGCTTGGGTATTTTATTTTAAAAGCAAATACAGAGAAGTGTAAGATTGCTTCCTGCTTTGAAAAACTCAGAGTTATACATTTCAGATTTTCAGGAATATTTATTAATCCTAAACACAGTTAACTAATTTAGAAACCCTTCCCTACAAGAATTTAACTTTCAGGTCAAATTGTCAGAAAATGGCTGCAACTGAGGCTAACTCAAAGAACTCTAGTGGGTAAGCGTAAAATACTGAGATTTGTTAACACAGAACTTAAAGCTTTAACTCTCACCAGAGTCTCAGAACCTAAATTGGCCATTGCCTTGGAAGACTTTGATGTAGTTGTGGCTCAATTTCAAGTTTCCCTCAATTTAGAGCAACTAGAATTAAATGGACTTAATAATTCTCTAGCATATTAAATGCTAATCATCCAAGCTACTCACTATAGGACCTATTCAAAGATAGACACCAGCAGACACCTGATTAAAGACAGTGATTCTTCTGGGACAATTTTCTATATTTTTCAAAAGCTTGTCAATGACTCCCTTTTGGGGGGCAGGTAATTTAAAAATCTTTGAGGGGAACCACCTTGCATACATGAGTTTCAAATTTCAGCGAGACTGAAGCAATCTGGAAATTAAATGTAACTACATCCAGCATCCTGTCATCTATAGTTAAATGTAAGTTAAAACTACCACAGATGTTTGCCTGTTACATTATGTTCTGTATATTTGAAATACCTTATAATTTGTAATTTTATAATTCATAATTTTAAAAATGACTGCAGATACAAGAAATTATACAATGATTGAAGTTATTTATTTCAGTTTAGAGCTTTTAATCGTATATTTATTCTTCATTTTCATACCCTTTTCATACCCTTAGTTTCTTTTTTTTTTTTTTTTTTTTGGGACGGAGTCTGTCTTCGTCGCCCAGGCTAGAGTGCAGAGGCGCAAGATCTCGGCTCACAACAAGCTCCGCCTCCCGGGTTCACACCATTCTCCTGCCTCAGCCTCCGGAGTAGCTGGGACTACAGGAGCCGACCACCACGCCCCGTGAATTTTTTGTATTTTTAGTACAGACGGGGTTTCACCATGTTAGCCAGGATGGTCTCGATCTCCTGACCTCGTGATCCGCCCTCCTCGGCCTCCCAAAGTGCTGGGATTACAGGCTTGAGCCACCGCGCCTGGCCCATACCCTTAGTCTCTTCAGTCTAGCCTCTCACTAGAATTTTTTGATTCATGAGGTCTTAAAAAATATACTTTCCTCTCACGTTTTGTTCAAAACTAAAGTTTCGACTGTCATTTTTTTTCACCCTTAATCTACAGTTGAAGTCAAAACAGGTTAAATGGTATAAAGCTTCTATCAAATTCCTTCCACCCTCGCTCTAACATTTAGAACAGCTTGTCAGATTTTGTTTGCTCATGTGTGGTATCAAACATTTTTCTTTGCCATCTATACCTTGACATCTTATACCTTGCTGTCCTTTTAACAAACCAAGTGCCAAGTTAAATAATTCAATAGTAACTTCGGAATAATGTAGCAGACGTTTAACCTTTGTAATTAAAAAGTGCCATTGGCCGAGCACGGTGGCTCGTGCCTGTGATCCCAGCACTTCCAGAGGCCGAGGCGGGTGGGTCACGAGGTCAGGAGATGGAGACCATCCTGGCTAACACTGTGAAACCCCGTCTCTACTAAACAAACACACACACACACACACACACACACACACACAAAATTAGCCAGGCGTGGTGGCACAGGCCTGTAGTCCCAGCTACTCGGGAGGCTGAGGCAGGAGAATCACTTGAACCCGGGAGGTGGCGGTTGCAGTGAGTCGAGCTTGTGCCACTGCACTCCAACCTAGGTGACAGAGTGAGACTCTGTCTCAAAAAAAAAAAAAAAAAAAGTGTCATTGAAAACCATTAAAATTTGTGTTTAATTTTCATCTTTATTCTGGTCCTCACTTGTTTGAAGGACTTGCAGTATTTTATAATTAAAGGGTATAAGAACTGTAGGTGATGGTTATCTAAAACTCCAAACATGGCAAATGTGGGCATGAGGGTGCCACTTGGCATCTGACCAGTGATTTTTAGTCAGCAATATAGCAAAGCTCTGCCTTTAAACTGATGATTCTACATGATAATTAGCTATTATGAGTGAGACAAAAGGAGCTAAAGAATCTATTACAAGTTATACCTAATTAAAGAAAAATTTTGCTGTAGGAATCTATATATAAAAGTAAAAATCTTTATATACTTCTTATATGTAAGAAGGAAAAAGCAGTTCTAATAAAAAAGAAAAATGAACAAATCAGAGAAATTCACAGTTTTTTTTGTTTGCCAACTGCATGTTTGCTTTGGAAATGAATTATTAAAAGAAAAAAATCACTCCTTTAATTTGTTATGAATCAGCCTAACACAGTGCTAAGCACATAGTTTGTGGTGACAAAGATAACCTGATGATCACTTCAGGTTTTAGTCTGCATTTTGTTTTTCATTTAAAATATATCTTGGCCAGGCGCGATAGCTCATGCCTGTAATCCCAGCACTTTGGGAGGCCAAGACAGGCAGATCACAAGGTCAGGAGATCGAGACCATCCTGGCTAACACGGTGAAACCCCGTCTCTACTAAAAATAGAAAAATTCACCAGGTGTGGTGGCAGGCTCCTGTAGTCCCAGCTACTCAGGAGGCCGAGGCAGGAGAATGGTGTGAACCCGGCAGGCGGAGCTTGTTGAGAGCCGAGATATTGCGCCCCTGCACTCCAGCCTGGGCGACAGAGCGAGACTCCGTCTCAAAAAAAAAAAAAAAAAAAAAAAAAAAAAAATATATATATATATATATATATATATATATATAACAACAACACTCCCAATTTGTAACTAAATACAAGATGATCTTTAAAAGACAGGCTCTATTTTTAAAAGCCACAGTACATTAACACTACAAATATTTTCAAGAATTAGAAACATACATGTCTTAAGATTTTCCAAAAATCTCAGGATTTCTGGGGAATTTCCAACATTTGTAGGACATAAACTCTGTTGCCTCACAAAACTTGGATAATCAATAAAAATATGCTCTATAGTGAAAAGATATTTCAAGCAAAAATGATGTAAATAGGATTAGATGAGAAATTTGCAAGAAATATGTATCTGAAAAAATTCTTGCCATGTTCAATAAGATTTGGCTTTATGTTCATCCTTATACAATAAACATTTTAAAAGATGGTACTTTAAACAAGTCTTGTGTCCTTTCTTGTTTATTTTCATATCCCCCCAAAAACCATAAATACAACCATATGTCAGGGCAAAGCTGTATTGAGGGTTTGGACATAGTGCTCTTACTTTTATTTTTACCATTCATTTCTATGTATAGCAAGTAATATGTATTTTTCATCAATGATCAAATTTTGTATATTTTTAGTTGCTTGTGGGCTAGAGGCTTAAGGAATAGAATACTTTTCCTTTCGTGTTTTTCAATGACCACAATGTCAAACATGAATTTAATGAAAGTCTATCCAGTGATATATATAGTTTTAATTTGAAATTTATGGTTCTAGGAATTTTTGAGGCTGGCAGAAGCACAGGTAAGCAGAAACTGATTACTCGAGGAAATGTTTCTCATTTATTAACTATATGATCTTGAACAAGTTGCATAACCTTTGATGCTCAGTCTCCAAACTATAAACAAAAATAAAAAATTCATTCCTGCAAAGTTGTTGTGATGATTTAATGAGGTATGTGTAAAGCGCATAGGACATGTAGTAAGTCCTTGATAAATGAGAGGCATTAGCTAATGGTTACAATTTATTTCAAGGGAAATGAACAAAGGGAAAAGTAGTGCTTCCAGGAAAAAAAATCCAGTACACAGTCAAATTCTGAAAGTCAAAAACGTTATGTCGGTGTTTTCTACTTCTGCAGAGTTTTAATAAGTAAAACAAGGATATGTCAATTTGTGTAATCACAAGACCACTGGAAAACAAGTCTTAGTGTCTTACACTACGTTAAATGTGGTATGTGAGGACAGTGTAAATATGAAAAGTAAACAAGCTCAGAAGAGCTTCACTTTTTTTTTCAGAGACAGAGTCTCATTCTGTCACCCAGGCTGGCATGCAGTGGCTCGAGACACAATCACAGTTCAAACTCCTGGGCTTAAGCCATCCTCCTGCCTCTTGAGTAGCTAAGACTACAGGTGCACATGCCTGGCTAATTTTGTTTTGTTTTGTTTTGTTTTTTTTAGAGACAGAATCTCGCTATGTTGTCCAGGTTGGTCTCAAACTCCTGGCCTCAAGAGATTCTCTTGCCTAGGCCTCCCTAAATTCTGGGATTGCAGGCGTCGGCTACCATGCCCAGCCAAGAACTTTAAATAAATTTAGTTCCTACAACAGATAGGCATGTATAGTAAGTCACCTTCAGAATTCTGAGAATTTGATGAGTAAAAAATCAACCTACAAAAAAGGTTAGAATGTGTCCCCACCATAAAGTAGCTAGAAGTATTATTATTACTGTTATTAGAGACAGGGTCTTGCTATGCTGGAGTGTAGCAGTGGCTATTCACAGATGTAATCATAGTGCATTACAGCCTTGAACTCTTGGGGCTCAAGCTAACCTCCTGCCTTAGCCTCCTGAGTAGCTGAGTCTACAGGTGTGTGCCACTGCATCTGGCTAGAAGAAATATTATTAACAGATCAAGGAAAAGAATAGAGAAGGGAAATAAAATTAATTGTCATTAGAAATTTATAATGGCTTCCTTTGTCTTTATTTTATATATATATATATATATATATATATATATATTTTTTTTTTTTTTTTTTTTTTTTTTTTTTTTTTGAGATGGAGTCTCACTGTGTCGCCCAGGCTGGAGTGCAGTGGTGTGATCTCGGCTCGCTGCAAGCTCTGTCTCCCGGGTTCACGCCTTTCTCCTGCCTCAGCCTCCTGAGTAGCTGGGACTACAGGCACCCGCCACCATGCCTGGCCAATTTTTTGTATTTTTAGTAGAGACGGGGTTTCACCATGTTAGCCAGGATGGTCTCGATCTCCTGACCTCATGATCCGCCCACCTCAGCCTCCCAAAGTGCTGGGATTACAGGTGTGAGCCACCACACCAGGCCCCTTTGTCTTTGTTGAAATAATGACTGCAATCCTTCAGTAGGCCTCAAAGCTATTACATTCTCTGGATCCTGGCTCTTTTGCGGTCTCATCCATCATCATTCACAGTTCTCTGAGCTGTGGCTGTTGTAGAGGTTTTCCAGTACCTCCAAAGCTCTGAGTTTCTTCCTACCTGTGGTCTTTGCCCTCTGCCGAAATCACATTCCTCCCCATTCACCTAGGTAACTCCTGTTCTTCAATTCCCAGCTAAATCTTGCTTCCTCCTAGATCCTTTCTCTGATTCCCTGGGCTGCCCATTTTACGCTCCCATGGCATCTTGCTCTCTTCTTATCATTATGTGTACTGAATTGTTCAGTGTATTTTATTTACCTAGTATATCGTACTCACAATGAAAACAAAAGCCATTTCTGTCTTAGTCTCTGCTGTGTCTCCAGAGTCTAACAGTTTGTGCAGTGTAGTACTAACAACAATACCTACCAATTGTCGCCTGCTAATTAATAAATGCAGTTGAAGCAGATACAACTCTTTGTTTTTTTGTCAGATATCTCTGTTAAGGAAATAGATAAATAGGTTGAAATTAGTCATTCACGTCATCAAAATTCTTTTCCCTTTTTCTGTGCTTCCCAAACTACCTCATTAGTATGTTGGTATTTGCTTTTCTACACAACAACCCTGAGACATAAGTACTGGTATCTTCACTTGATGAGTAAACTGAGGGTAAGTAACTTACCCAAAGTGGTCCAGTCAAGGTCTGCATACTGTTAACTACTCCACTCTCAGCTAATAATGACCTTATTGTAGTAGGGACTAGGACAATTAAAGAATGTGAGGCTCTGGTTCAGTACTGACACCTATTTCTAATTATAAATGTATGCAGTGGTTTCCTAGTTTTCATATCTTACTCATATTTGGAGACAACATAAGACATGCCTTCCAGAAATAGGCCTTTTCTTGGTAAACTGACATTTCACCTGCAAAATTTGGACCCATACCTTGGCCTGCAGTGATTTTACTAAGATAGTGCCGGGGTGTAACACCCTGTTTGGATAGTCAAGGTGAGCTCTAAGGAATTACCCTACATTTAAATGGTGACAGTGGCTGCAAATTCTCTTTCCTTTTTTTCTTCCTCCCTTCCTTTTTATTTATTTATTTTTTCTTTGAGACAGAGGCTTGCTGTTTCCAGGCTGGAGTGCAATGGTGCTCTCGGCTCCCTGCAACCTCCGCCTCCCGGGTTCAAGCGATTCTCCTGCCTCAGCCTCCCAAGTAGCTGGGCGCACGTCACAACACCCAGCTAATTTTTAGTATTTTTACTTTCACCCGGTTGGCCAGGATGGTCTTGATCACCTGACCTCGTGATCCGCCTGCCTTAGCCTCCCAAAGTGCTGGAATTACAGGTGTGGGCCACAGCACCCGGCCCTCCCTTCTTTTTTATTCTTCCTTCCCTTCTTGCCCTCCCTCCCACTCTTCCTTTCTTTTCTTTTTCTTTTCCTCCCTTAGTTGTAAAAGAAATCCTCTTATCACAAAAATGCAAACAAAAGTAGAGGTATGTAAAAAGCAAAGGCCCCTTTCAATCCTCTTCCTAAAGGTAGCCAGATTATACATAGATATACCTATCGCTTGTAAGTCATTTTATTTATATTTATAATAATCTTTCATGTTAAAATATATGGACCTTACTGGTCAGGCGCGGTGGCTCCGCCTATAATCCCAGCACTTTGGGAGGCCAAGGCGGGCGGATCACCTAAGGTCAGAGTTCGAGACCAGCCTGGCCAACATGGTGAAACCCTGTCTCTACTAAAAATACAAAATTAGTTGGGCGTGGTGGCGCATGCCTGTAATCCCAGCTACTTGGGAGGCTGAGGCAGGAGAATCGCTTGAACCCAGGAGGCAGAGGTTGCAGTGAGCCGAGATCACGCCACTGCACTCCAACCTGGGCAATAAAAGCAAAAACTTGTTCTCAAAAAAAAAAAAAAGTATATATATATATATATATATATATATATATATGGACCTTACAAATGGGATCCCATTTGTAATCCCAGCACTTTGGGAAGCTGAGGTGAGAGGATTGCTTGAGCTCAGGAGTTCGAGATCAGCCTGGGCAACATAGTGAGATACTGTTTCTATAAACTTAAAAAATAAATTAATAAAAAAATTTTTAAAAACAAAAAATATATGGACCTACCTCATTTTTAATGGCTGCATAATATGCCACAGGGTGATTATTCTGTAATAAACTTATGTATTTATTATTGGGCTTCTCAAGTTTTTCCTCCATTTGATATTATTACAAATAATACTGACAATACTTGCACATATCTCAGATATGTCACTGCACTCCATAAACAGCATGTGGCTATATAATATACTGATATTATGTTTGGCTCATGATAGAAAAAGTCATGAATATGATGGCAGTTATTTGTTCAGAATAATATGAAATTTTGTCTTTCATGATTTCTGAGAATTTTGTTAAGGGAAAAATAAGAGCTCAGTCAGAGACCTCTAATTCATCTGCCCTCAGCAATTCCGATTCACTTTCTGCCTAGCTACCTGCTTGATACAAAGAGCTGTAATTTTTTTCTTTTTTTACTTGGAGTTTCACTCTTGTTGCCTAGGCTGGAGTGCAGTGGCGTGATCTCGGCTCACTGCAACCTCTGCCTCCCAGGTTCAAGCAATTGTCCTGCCTCAGCCTCCTGAGTAGCTGGGATTACAGGCATAGGCCACCATGCCTGGCTAATTTTGTATTTTTGGTAGAGACAGGATTTCTCCATATTGGTCAGGCTGGTCTCGAACTCCGGACCTCAGGTGATCTGCCCACCTCGGCCTCCCAAAGTGCTGGGATTACAGGCGTGAGCCACCGTGCCCAGCCCAAAGGGCTGTAACTTAAGGACAAGATACATTTTAATATGACAAATTGTATTAGCATGAATATCAAGAAGTAGCTCAGATAGCCTAACTTCTATTTTATTCTATTTTATTCTTTTGTAAAAAACATAAATCATTCAATTGTGAATGTAGCATATATATGTCAAATATAGCATATATATATCAAATATAGCACACACACACACACACACATATATATATATATATATATATATATATATATATACTTTTTTTTTTAAGACAAGGGTTTCATTCTATTGTCCAAGCAGAAGTGCAGTGGTGTGATCTCGGTTCACTGCAGCCTCAACCTCCTGGGCTCAAGCAATCCTCCCACTTTAGCCCCCGAGTAGCTGGGACTACAGGTGTGCACCACTTCACCCAGCCAATTTTTAAAGTCCTTTTAGAAACAGAGTCTCACTTTATTACCCAGGCTGGTTTCAAACTCCTTTGCTTAAGTGATCCTCCCACCTCAGCCTCCCATAGTGCTGGGATTACAGGTGTGAGCTATAATATAATGCTCAGCCAGCATATACCTTTTCTTTTTAAAAAATTTTCTTTTCTGGTGATGGGTGGGAGCAGAGAAGGGCAGGAGGGAGGAATTGCATGAGCATATAACTTTTCTAAATAATTTTAACTAAATGATAAAAGTAATAAATATCTATTATAGAAAACTTCAAAGAAACTTAAATGTTAACAAAAGACAAGAAGAAAACAATCTCCTTTAATCTGAACATCCAAAGGAGAGAATGACTATACAGTTTTTGTTTCAATATTCTTTAATCTATGAATTGTTTTGCCTTTAAATTGAGAATATTAGTGATAGTTTTAATATGAAAATCGACATCCTTCTTTTTTTTTAGACTTAACCTTTAACATAAGCATTTTTGCATTTTTTTTTAGACTTAACCTTTAACATAAGCATATTTGCATTTTTGCATGAGTTTTATTTATTTATTTATTTATTTTTGAGACAGAGTTTTGCTCTATTTCCCAGGCTGGAGTGCAGTGTCACAGTCTCGGCTCACTGCAACCTTTGCCTCCCAGGTTCAAGCAATTCTCCTGCCTCAGCCTCCCGAAGAGCTGGAATTATAGGTGTGCGCCACCACGCCCAGCAAATTTTTGTATTTTAGTAGAGATGGGGTTTTCCATGTTGGCCAAGCTGCTCTCGAATTCCTGACCTCAAGTGATCTGCCCACCTCTGCCTCCCAAAGTGCTGGGAATACAGGCATGAGCCACCATGCCCAGCCAACATAGCTTTTTTTTTTTTTTTTTCTGAGACAGAGTCTCACTCTGTCACCCAGGCTAGAGTGCAATGGCGCAATTTTGGCTTACTGCAACCTCCATGTCCTGGGTTCAACGGATTCTCCTGCCTCAGCCTGCTGAGTAGCTGGGATTACAGGCATGTGCCACCCACACCTGGCTAATTTTTGTATTTTTAGTAGATATGGGGTTTCACCATGTTGTCCAGGCTGGTTTTGAACTCCTGGTCTCAAGTGATCTGCCCTCTTCGGCCTCCCAAAGTGCTGGGATTACAGGGATGAGCCACCACGCCCAGCCTTTTTTTTTTTTTTTTTTTTTAGATGGAGTTTTGCTCTTGTTGCCCAGGCTGGAGTGCAATGGTGCGATCTCGGCTCACTGCAACCTCCGCCTTCTGGGTTCAAGCAATTCTCCTGTCTCAGCCTCCCGAGTCGCTGGGATTACAGGCATGCACCACCAAGCCTGGCTAATTTTATATTTTTATTAGAGACAAGGTTTCTCCATGTTGGTCAGGCTGGTCTTGAACTCCTGAACTCAGGCAGTTCTGGTCTTGAACTCCTGAACTCTGCTTGCCTTGGCCTCCCAAAGTGCTGGGATTACAGGTGTGAGCCACTGCACCTGGCCAACATAAGCATTTTTTAAATGTCATTTGGAACAACAAAGCAAGACCCTAACTCTGCAGAAAATTAAAACAAAAAAAAAATTTAGGTGCAGTGACATGCCTCTAGTACCAGCTACTCAGGAGGCTGAGGCAGGAGGATCCCTTGAGCCCAGCTGTTCGAGGTTGCAATGACCGTTGAACATGCCAGAGCACTCCAGCCAGGGTGACAGAGCAAGACCCCATCTCAAGAAAATAAATAAATAAATAAAAATGCCACTGGGCATTTGTGCCATTATTTATCCAATCATTCTATTGTTAAATATTTAGTTTGTTTTGAATTTTTTGCTATTATAGGTGACACTTGATGAATAACTTTGTTCATTTTTTTAATTTAATTTTTTTAGGTTAAATTCTAAGAATTAGAATCAAAGTTTTGAACAGTCTGAAGACTCTTTGAACCTAACAAGAATTATATTAGTACTTAAAAAAGAATTCCTGTTTTGTATGTGAAAACTCTCATATTTAAATTTACATTTAATTAATAGCTATATTAATAATATGTATGTAAACATGTATATGCTATTTTTCTCACTTAAAATGCCTATGACCATTGCCTCTTACTATTTTGTGGTGTTGATGATTTTATGAGCTCTTTTTTATAATAAAAACGTTAACTATGTTTTTTTTTTGCTATGACTCTTTTTCTAGCTTATTATGTGATTTTAAGTTTTAAAACATTTGCATTTTTGACATGAAATTTCTGTAGCCAAAATTCTTGATCTTTACTTTCAAAATTCCAAGGTTTCATCTTTCTTTCACCCAGGGATTTGATATTTAACCACAGTATTTTAGCTGTTCATTATATGCTTTTGTTTTTATTTCACATTTGACTTTTTGTTACCTTTGTGTCTTCAGAGTACAGTGTACGTTAAGACATATATCGATTTTCTTCTCAGTAGTTGACCAATTGCCTCAATACTCTTTTCTTTCCAACAACAGTTCTTTATTAAGATGGAAACTACCCTGGTTAGTCCTATGGTGAAATATTCTGCATACAAAGGATACTAATGGAATGATGAGTAACATATTTACCAAGTTGTCAGGCCCCAAGAGCAAGGGAAGGGTGAAGTCAGTGTGGTGTACATGAGGCAGATCCCTACCTGGGAAGGTGAAGAGGGGATTGGGCAGGGAGGTGAGTACAGCAGGCGCTCACAAAGCGGTCAGCTGTGGGATGGGAATGGTCAACTCTGAAGCTACGGGACTTGGAGAGAGCCTCAGCTGTTGGATGAAAGAGCGAAACCAGATGCAGTAGTTTTCAAACCAAGTTCCATGGAGGCATTTTAGGGGCTTTCCTGGGAAAGCATGAAGAGCTGGAAGAGGTTTATAGCCCTCTCCTCTCTTTCCACCAGAAATATAAATGCTTTTTCTTTCTGTTTCAACATGAGATTTTATTTGAAAAAATGATTTCAGTGTTTTTGTAATAACGTATTTATTGTAGACATTTTTAAGTACATGAAAGTAGCAAGAATAATATAATAAATTCTCATTCTTCACCAATGATAATTTGCCTTTCTTATTTCATCTCTTTCCCTCTATTTTTCTTTTCTTTTTTATTTTATTTTATTATGATGGGTGGGCAAGTACAGCAGAGAAGGGGCTGTCTGCCTGTTTTTTCTTTATAACCTGAAACATCTAGTCATTTCACTTGTAAATAATCTAGTATGTTTCTTTGCCTGAGAAAGACATCTTGTTTTTAAAAATATAATTTTCATGCCTTTATCTCACCTAACAAAATTTACAATAATTATTATTAACAATAATTCCCAGCCCAGGCACATTGACTCATGCCTGTAATCCCAGCACTTTGGGAGGCCAAGATAACAGAGTAGCTTAAACCCAGGAATTCAAGATCAGCCTGGGCAACATAGCAAGACTCTGTCTCTCCGAAAAGTTAAAAAATTAGCTGGGCATGGTGACGAGTACCTACGGTCCCAGCTACTCAGGAGGCTAAGGTGGGGGATTGCTTGAGCCTGGGACGTTGAGGCTGCAGTGAGCTGTGATTGTGCCGCTGCACTCCAGCCTAGGCAATGAAGTTTGTTTGTTTTTGTTTTTAAAAATGTTTTGTTTTGTTTTTAAATAAAAACAAAAATAAACAATAATTCTTTACTATCACCTAAGTCCATACACAGATTTTTCTGATAGCTCAAGACTACCTTTTTATAATGGATTTGTTTGTCTCTGAGACCAAACAAAGTCCATATGTTACATTTTGTTGTGTCTTTTAGTCCCTTCCAACCCTTTCTATGACATTGATTTTTTTAGCCAACATGGTTTTTTGAATTGTCCATCTGTTTCTCATTGATTTGTGATGCTTCCTATAGTATAATTTACATATAATAGAGTCAGTTCTGGTCCATCAAATCTGTTTCATTGAACTGTGTCTAGTATTATGTTATAATGGGCTCACAAAAGTTATTTTATTTTTAGTGGAGATGGGGGCAACAGAGCGAGACTCCATCTCAAAAAAAAAAAGTTATTTTAATTTCAGAGTAAGTTTCATTATCTAGAAGGGAAGAGGAGGTTTCAATATTTATTTATTATCTAGATAGCTTTATTATCTAGAAGGGCATTAATCTACCATTTTAACATCAGTTTTTAAAGATGTTCTTATTTGTTCTTCTAGATGCTACCTTAGGTTCTTTTAACTTTTTTTTTTTTTTTTTTTTTTTTTTGAGATAGAGTCTTACTCTGTCACCCAGGCTAGAGTGCAGTGGCGCGATCTCGGCTCACTGCAACTTCCGCCCTCCGAGTTCAAGCGATTCTCCTGCCTCAGCCTCCCGAGTAGCTGGGATTACAGGTGTCTGCCACTGCGCCCAGCTAATTTTTTGTGTTTTTCGTAGAGATGGGGTTTCACCATCTTGGCCAGGCTGGTCTTGAACTCCTGACCTCATGATCCACCCGCCTCGGCCTCCCAAAGTGCTGGGATTACAGGCATGAGCCACCACGCCCAGCCTCAGGTTCTTTTAACTTTCCAAGAATAAAAATAATGTTTCTAAATCCAAATTTTGGGGTCACAGGCTCACATCAAACATAAAAGATTTAGGCAAACCAGTTATTTCTGGAGTAATGTACTATTTCCCTGCCTTCTCCACATCAAAATTTCTAAAAACAAATCTAGAAACCAAATCTACTCAATACTTTCACTTATGTCAAAAGTTAATTCAAGGAAAGAAATTATAGTAAACCACTGAGACATAATGCAAAATAAAATAAATACTGTGAAGGAAAATTGCACTTCTGTGATTTAAGCAACAGATGAGAACACTTTCCTCTGCTGGCTTTTGAATCGAATCCAGGGGAAAAGTGAGAAGATGTGAAGCTAGAGATAAAAATGCTTATGAAATCAAGGTAAGAGTTCAAAAACATATTATTGATTTAGAAATCTTGATCAAGAAGGAACAGAATAGGAAGGAAAGGTGAGGAGTTAAGCTTTTGCACATTCATTCATGCCATAAAAAATTATTTCCTTTGAGATTAAGCCCCATTGCAGAAAGAACTTGAGATGACCAATTATTTTAGTTTCATGCTGTACCTTGACATGTTAAGTTCATGATTTATTGAAATTTGTACATACCGTGTGGATTAAATTTCTAGCTTTTGCAATTTGCTTAACTTGTTTATAGTAAGGGGTATAAGAGGTTTTGACATTTCAGGTTGTTTAGGGGTAACTGGTTGATTTCTCAACTCAGGGTAGGATACTGTGTATCAAGGTGAAAAGGAAATTAAAGACAAATTAGCTGGATTTTCTGGGGATACTGAAATGTGGGAGTCCAGGATATAGGCCTCAAAAAACACAACTAACAATCTTCTACTGGCAAACATCTTGCATGTTAGGTCAACTGAATAATGAAGACTAACATAGGACATCAGATCATTAGATACATTCAGGAGTTATTTTTTAATTTTTTTTTAATTTTTATTATTATTTAAAAATAATTTTTTGTAGAGAGGGGCTGTCACTATGTTGTCCAGGCTGGTCTGGGCCATCCTCCTTGGCCTCCCAAAGTGCTGAGATTGCAGGTGTGCACTACCATGCCTGGTTGGAGTTGTCTATGCAGCAAAGAGTGAGAACTTGCTGGATAGGGTCATATTAGAAAAGATAGCACCATCATTTTGCTCAGTTGCTGATAAAGGCTTGTGTTTTCTCACACTTTACAAAAGTATTGGCAGCTCTCAATTCACAAATGTGCTAATACAAATATCTTCTGCATGGTCTGATTGCACACCATCTCCTCAGGCCACCCATTGTCCTAGAACCAAACATCTGGAGCGTGGTACCTCCTGACATCTTGGTGGAAAGTCGTGGTGGTGGTGGTAGGTGCTGACTCTTTTCTATCAACTCTTTTTTTCCTCCTAATTTTACCTCTTGTATTCTCTTTTTAACAATGCTGTTGATTTTTGTTCAGGCATAATTCCACTTTGCAATTTAACTATTGACCCTCTACTTAAGAATTGCCCCTGTACATTTGATAGATTGAGGTGCAGGTCCAGACAGGGGTCACAATGTAAAAACAACAAAGGAGCCTTCTGGAAAAGAAATTATTCTAAGGGTGCTGGCATAGCCCTGGAAATGTCAGGCTCTGTCAACTCCATGTTTCTGTATATGTTGTCCACACTGTCTACAACACATTTCTTCACGTAGGTAATCCTTTCTCATCTTTCAAGACTCACCTTGATCACACATCTTTTCTAGATCATTCCTGTCATCTACCCTATGTTTCTACAATCATCTGTAATTCTCTCTGCCATAGCATTTATTATGCTACATTTCAATTAGTTTTTTCTTTTTCTTTCTTTCTTTTTTTTTTTTTTTTGAGACAGGGTATCTCTCTGTGACCCAGACTGGAGTGCAGTGGTGGTGCGATCTCGGCTCACTGCAACCTCCACCTCCTGGGTTCAACTGATTCACCCACCTCAGCCTTCTGAGTAGCTGGGATTACAGGTGCCCACCACCACAGGCTGGCTAATTTTTGTGTGTGTGTTTTTAGTAGAGATGGGTTTCACCATATTGGTCAGGCTGGTCTCGAACTCCCAACCTCAGGTGATCTACCCATCTCAGCCTCCCAAAGTGCTGGGATTACAAGCATGAACCACCATGCTTGGCCTTATTTGTTATTTTTGTTCTCTACCTTCACTATTAGAATGTAAACTTCTTGAGGGCAGGAACTGAGTTATATTCACTACTGGTCAGTAGTACCTTCCATGATGTGGAGAACACATAATATCTTCTCAGAGTAAATGAATAGAGTTTGATTTAATGACATTATCTCCACGAGAGAAGGAAGGGGCAGTGATTCAGACTACAGTAATGTGTCTGTCATACAGATGATCCTTGACCCAGTTTCTATGCATTTATATCTTTATCCTAGAGAGAAGGTTTGGGGAACAGGAAAGGAGTATCTCACTGAAACTCCTATAAGAGGTTAGAAGCTCAAGGCAGCTCTGCTTTAAGATATACATCACTGAATGTGTATCTATAACCAAATGTGTACATTCTTTCCACTCTTCTGATAACCAGGAACAGCAGGAACAATTTCTAAGTATTAGAATCCTTGGCAACAGGTGACCAGAATGATCCAAACAGAAGAAATAAAAATTGTCGCCAGTCCCATGTTTCTGAGCACATGGGAAACAAATATCAAGCATATTGTACCTATTTTCTATCATTGCTCCTGTTCTTTTTTTCTTGCACTCTTTTTCTGCCACCTCTGGCTTTAATTGAGTATTTTATGTAATTCAATTTTCTCTCTTCTCTTAGCATATCAATTATACTTCTCCTTAAACAATTTTTAGTGGTTGCTTTAGAGTTTGCAATATACATTTACGACTAAACTAAATCCATCTTCAAATAACACTATAACAGTTGGGCATGGTGGCTCGTGCCTAAAATCCCAGTACTTTGGGAGGCCAAAGCAGTAATATTGCTTAAGGCCAGGAGTTCAAGACCTGCCTGGGCAAAACAGCCAGGTCCCATGTCTACAAAAAGTAAAAAATAAATAAATAAAAATTAGCCAAGTGTGGTGGTGTGCACCACACTTGTCCTAGCTACTTCGGAGTTAGAGGTAGGAGGATTGCTTGAGCCCAGGAGTTCAAGGCTGCAGTGAGTCATGATCATGCCACTGCACTCCTAGCCTGGGCAACAGAGCAAGACCTTTGTTGCTAAAAAAAAAAAAAAAAATTAGATTTCCTTTCTCAAAAATTATTTTGCAATGATAATATGTTAACTCTATAATAAGAAAAATTGAGCCAGGCATGGTGGCTTATGCCTGTAATCCCAGCACTTTGGGAGATTGAGGAAGGCCGATTGTTTGAGCTTAGGAGTTTGAGACCGTTCTGGACAACATAGTGAGACCTCATTTCTATAAAAAATAAGCAAAAAAATTTAGTTGTATACAGTGGTGTACAACTGTAGTCCCAGCTACTTGGGAGGCTGAGGTGGGAGTTTCACTGGACCCAGGAGTTCAAGGCTTCAGTTAGCTGAGATTGTGCCACTGCACTCCAGCCAGGGCAACAGAGCGAGACCCTGTCTCAAAAAACAAAACAAAAAACAAGGAAAAGAGAAAAAATGTTAGTTTAAATTTTGTTAAATTTTATTTTCAAATAACTTGAAACCTTGGAAAAGTTGCAAGTACAAAGAATTTCAATATACCTCATATCCCAGTTCACCAGCTGTTAACATTTGCCATGTTTCTTTTATCATTTTCTCTGGAACACCAGGAACAATTTATATACACACAAACACAAACACATTGTGTGTGTATTTTTTTCTGAAACATGTGAGGGTAAGTTAATATCATGTCCTTTTACCACTTCATATTTAAAGTGGATTTGTTTGCTTATTTATTTGTTTATTTATTGAAAGAATACCACAGAAGTAAGGTGTCCTCTCACACTTTCTTGAGGAGTATACGGTATCAGCATAACTTATCACTGGGTGCTGTTAACCTTGATCGCTTGCTAAATATAGTGTCCGCCAGGTCTCTCTCTATTGTAAAGCTACTATTTTTTTCCTTTTCCATACTCTGTTCTTTGACACTGAATCAAAAGCTACTATTTTTTTCCTTTTCCATACTCTGTTCTTTGACACTGAATCACTAAGTCCAGCCCACACTCAAGGAGAGAAGGGATTAATTTCCATCTCCTGGTGGGAGAATAGCGGCATACATTATTTGGAATTCATCTATAAGAAGAGAATTGCCTATCATCTCATCTCCTTCATTTGTTAATTCAGTTATTTGTTTATATAAGTATGATTTCAGGATTTCAGGGCCAGGCATGGTGGCTCACACTTTGGGAGACTGAGGTGGACAGATCCCTTGAAGCCAGGAGTTTGAGACCAGCTTGGCCAACATGGTGAAACCCCATCTCTACTCAAAATACAAAAATTATCCAGGCAAGGTGGCCCGTGCCAGTAATCTCAATTACTCGGGAGGCTGAGGCATGAGAATCACTTGAACCTGGGAGGCAGATGTTGCAGTGAGCCAAGATCGAGCCACCACACTCCAGCCTGGGTGACAGAGTGAGACTCTGTCCAAACAAACAAACAAACAAAAAAGTGTGCGCTCAGGTGTATTTTACATTTTGGAATCTAATCCAATACTATTTTATTTATGGTGTTACTCAAATCTTTTTAGCTTTGGCTAATAAGAGATCTTTCAGGTTGGCTACTGTATACCTTTGACATGTCCCTATGTTTTTGTTTTTTGTGTAATTGTACTAAAAAATGCTCCAGGTTCATCGTGTACTTTCTTTGCCCTGGTCCTAGAAAAGCATTTTTTTCTTTCTATTGAAAATAGCATTGGAAACCAAGATCTGGACGAAGGTGTACTTGTCGTTACTGGAATATCATTGACCCTAAGTAAACAGTACTAGGGAATATGTATGTGTATATTAACCAATGAATATACATATATCTATAGTTATATCTATCTATCTACCTATCTATCGTCTATAAAACTAAATTTACATGGGTTCATACTGAGGTCTCCAACTCAAGCCTGGTACCACATGGTTCATTCTAGACTCCCGTCTTGATTGTAATTTCTCTTACAGTGAGAAACCTGGCTTCCATTATCTACCATTAATTTGCTTATGTGTTCATCTCTACTATAGATGTAAAGTACTTCAGAATTGTCAAACTATACTCCAGTAAGACACAAATTTACAAACTAGAGTATAATGTGAATGCACTTTTTTTTAGTCTTCAGTCTTACAGCTTCCATCAAAATACTGTTTTATTTATTTATTTATTTATTTATTTATTTAAGACAGAGTCTCATTCTGTTGCCCAGGCTGGAGTGCAGTGGTGCAATTAGGCTCACTGCAACCTCTGCCTCACAGGCTCAAGCGATTCTCCTGCCTCAGTCTCCCTAGTAGCTGGGATTACAGGCACATGCAACCACACCTGGCTGATTTTTGTATTTTTTAGTAGAAACGGGGTTTCACCATGTTGACCAGAGGCTGCCCTTGAACTCCCAACCTCAAGTGATCCTCCTGCCTCAGCCTCCCAAAGTGCTGAGATTATAGGCGTGAGCCACCACACCCAGCCAAAATACTGTTTTTTAAAGATCTTTAGGACAGCTTCTTTTTTTTCCACCTTACTTCAGAGACATTATGTCCTACATTTGTAATAGTTAGATTCATTTGTCACATCCTGAATTTTGATAATCAAATTGTCCCAGATTTGGCCTGTGGGAACCATTTCAGTCTTGCTCTTGTGTTCTTCGATATACCTCCATCACTTTCTGAGCACTTCCTTACTTTATGGCACCACAAGATGTTCAAGTTCATATTTAACCCTCTATCCCAGCCCTAGAATATGTCATTTCTTCAAGGAGCCCTGAAGGTGATACTACTTTTAGGACCTTTTATTGAACAGATGTAGAAAAGATGCCATGGATTGTGTACATGGGCTGTTTGTGTGTTGTGTGTGTGTGTGTGTGTGTGTGTCTAATAGTTATTTGAATTTAAAAGCATATTGAATTTAAAAGCATAAAAGGAGAACCACAAGAATTAGCTGCCAGCGTGCTTGGAAATGTATCACCATCTCCTTCACAAACATTGCCTTTTTTATTGTTTTCTAAATAAATATGTTTTCCTTCATGAATCATGAGCTACTTTTCAATATAAGTTATTAATTTTTTCTTTTCCACTCTTACCATGTTAAATTATTTGCTTTTCATTGCCAATTCTGACACAGTATTATTATCTGCCTTTTATTCTTCCTTAAAAATAAGTTCTTGGCTGTGTGTGGTGGCTCATGCCAGTAATCGCAGCACTTTGGGAGACTGAGGCAGGCAGATCACTTGAGCCCAGGAGTTCAAGACCACCCTGGGCAACATGGCAAAACCTCCTCTCTACAAAAAAATACAAAAATTAGCCAGGTGTGGGCCGGGCGTGGTGGCTCATGCCTGTAATCCCAGCACTTTGGGAGGCTGAGGCAGGCGGATCACGAGGTCAGGAGATCGAGACCATCCTGGTTAACACGGCAAAACCCCGTCTCTACTAAAAGCACAAAAAAATTAGCTGGGCATAATGGCATGCACCTGTAGTTCCAGATGCTGTGGAGGCTGAGGCAGGAGAATGGTGTGAACTCAGGAGGCAGAGCTTGCAGTGAGCCAAGATCGCACCACTGTGCTCCAGCCTGGGTGACAGAGCAAGACTCCATCTAAAAAAAAAAATTAGCCAGGTGTGGTGGTATGTACTGTAGTCCCAGCTACTGTAGAGGCTGAGGTGGGGGGTTTGCTTGAGCCCGGGAGGTCGAGGCTCCGTGAGCCATGATCCAACCACTGCACGCCAGCTTGAGTGACGAGTAAGACCCTGTCTCAAAATAAATAAGTAAATACATAAATAAATAAATATAAGTTCTTACAGCATTGTATGGAAAACTGCATTCACTTAAAAAATGCTTAAAAATGAGATTTTGGAATTTGCATAATTTAGGGACTTTTAGACACTGAATTACAAAATGTAAGACTTTAGTCCTCTTGAAAATTTTTATTTTATTTTTATTATTTTATTTTTTTAAGACAGGGTTTCATTCTGTCACCCAGGCTGGTGTGCAATGGTGAGATCACAGCTCACTGCAGCCTCAATCTTCTGGGCTTAGGTGATCCTCTCATCTCAGCCTCCCAAATAGCTGGGACCACAGGCACACACCACCATACCCAGCTATTTTATTATTAGTAGTATTTGCAGAGATGGGGTCTGGCCATGTTGCCCAGGCTGATCTCAAACTCCTGGGCTCAAACCAGCCTGGCCAACATGGTGAAACCCCATCTCTACTAAAAATACAAAAATTAGCCAGGTGTGGTGGCACGCGCCTGTAATCCCAGCTACTTGGGAGGCTGAGGCAGGAGAATGGCATGAACCCAGGAGGTGGAGTTTGCAGTGAGCGGAGATGGCGACACTGCACTCTAGCCTAACAGAGCGAGACTCTGTCTCAAAAAAAAAAAAAGAATTAAATTTTAATTAAATAAATTTTAAAATTAATATTTACAGAAAATGTTAAATATTACCTCAAATAGATATTCTAATTTTGTAATTGGAAGTTTTCAGACAATTTTAGTCCTCTATATCACGTTCAAATGGTCTCATCAGTGACCTTCCTCCAAAGTAGATACATGACTTGCAAATGATAAATAGAAGATTTAGGGGAAGGGAGAAAAATGTTTTCATGCTCATTTCTTATCTTTTTGTTTTTGGGTTTTTTGTTTTTGATTTTTGATACAGGGTCTCGCTCTGTCACCCAAGCTGGAGTGCAGTGGCGAGATTATGGCTCACTGCAGGCTTGACCTCCCAGGCTCAAACAATCCTCCGGCCTCAGCTTCCCCAAGTAGCTGGGACTACAGCCACACACCACCATGCCTGGCTAATTTTTGTGCTTTTGGTAGGACGTGGTTTCACCACGTTGCCCAGGCTGGTCTCAAACCCCTGGGCTCAAGCAATGCTTTCCAGCTCGGCCTCCCAAAGTGTTGGGATTACAAGCATGAGCCGCCTCACCTGGACACTTTTTATCTTATAGTCATTTGAATTAGGCAATTGGTTATATTTTGAAAACTCAGTACAATTCTTGGAGAGTTGTCTGGGGTAAATTTTTTCACTGTCACTTTGAAAACTAAAGATAAATTTTAACATCATAACCTCATCATCTCACAGCTTAATAAATATTTAAACTTTACTCTGTTTAATAACATTGATAATTAGACCATTATTAATTAAATTTTAAATATACCTGTAAAATGAAATTAAAATAATAATTAAAAATCTGGAAGTATTTTTTATGTCAAAGAATCTAGGTTGGACACTAAACATAATGTAAACACTTGTACAAGTATCTGGTGACTGTAATTTCTCAGTTATTTTGAACAAAGTAAAAATTTGGGATATTAAAATTGATTTGTGATGATTATAGATTTAATAATCAGTGTTACAACTAGATAACCATACACAACCTTATTATATAATTAGTGTTTAAAAAAATTTTTTTTTAAATTTTCATTGTAACTATAATGAATCTGATTTGAAGGAGAAGATTCATTAAATTGTTTGGAAATTTGCAATTGCTCTTTAAACATTCATTTTCCTTGATCGCTAATTTTATGTAAGAAACATTCGTCACTGAGTTGTAAAATCAACCACAGTAAATAAATACCAAGTGCCTTACAAGACTTAAGACCATTTATAATTACAAGTTGAGCATCCCAAATCTGAAAATTCAAAATGTAAAATGTTCCAAAATCAGAAACATTTTTGTTGTTTTGTTTTGTTTTGTTTTTGAGACAGAGTCTTGCTCTTGTCACCCAGGCTGGAGTGCAATGGCGTGATCTCAGCTCACTGCAACCTCCACCTCCCAGGTTCAAGCAATTCTCCTGCCTCAGCCTCCCGAGTAGCTGGGATTACAGACACGCGCCACTACGCCCGGCTAACTTTTGTATTTTTAGTAGAGACAGGGTTTCACCATGTTGGCGAGGCTGGTATCAAGCTCCTGACCTCATGATCCACCCGCCTCGGCTTCCCAAATTGCTGGGATTACAGGCGTGAGCCACCGTGCACAGCCTCAAAATTGGAAACTTTAAAATAGAACACATTTACTGTACTAGTCTTTTAGATGCGTGACCTGTGTGTTACAACTGAGTCTTTAATCTTGGAGCTTCATCAACTTAACTGGTTTGCTTTCATGACCCTCCCTCAGTCCTTTCTGCAGAGGTTCAAGGGAAAGACCTTTTGAGAAGTATGCAAGTTTTTATATATATATATGTATGAAAGCTTTATTCACTCTGTTAA
Source organism: Pan troglodytes (assembly GCF_028858775.2). NCBI lineage: Eukaryota > Metazoa > Chordata > Mammalia > Primates > Hominidae > Pan > Pan troglodytes. Next base: position 133,352,585 of record NC_072403.2, read on the forward strand.
CTTTTTCATCATTCACAATGTTTATCTTTTTAAGAATAGTGGTAACTGGGCTGGGCACGGTGGCTCAAACCTGTAATCCCAGCACTTTGGGAGGCCCAGGTGGGTGGATCAGGAGCTCAAGAGTTTGAGACCAGCCTGACCAACATGGTGAAACCCCATCTCTACTAAAAAAATACAAAAATTAGCTGGGCACAGTGGTGAGTGCCTGTAGTCCCAGCTACTCAGGAGGCTGAGGCAGTAGAATCGCTTGAATCTGGGAAGTGGAGGTTGCAGTGAGCCGAGATCGTGCCACTGCACTCCAGTCTGGGCAACACAGTGAGACTCCGTCTCAAAAAAAAAAAAAAAAATTAGTGGTAACTGGTTTTACTTTCTTTTTAACTTTAAAGTTTTTTTGGCTGGCAATGTGAATACATTCCTATACTTCTGCCCACTTAATTTGTTCTTGGCCATTGTCTTTGATACTCATGTGTAGCCACTCAAGCTCCAGGTGACACCATCTACACACACTGGAAATATGAAATTTTTTGAGGCCCAACATGTTGTTCAAAGGAAATGCTCACTGCAGCATTTTGAATTTTAATTTTCAGATTAGGGATGTTGAACCGATAAGCATAATACGAATATTCCAAAATCTGCCCAAACACTTCTGGTCCAAAGTATTTCAGATAAGGGATACTGAACCTGTATAAGCTGTTCATCTAAGCTATATTAGATATGTCTTCTTATCAAATTGTTCCATTAAACTATAATAAAGATAAATCAATGGCATACTATGAATTTCCTCAGGCTTATTTGATCTTCTTTTAAGCAAAGGTTGCAATTTTTATTCTGTACAATATAAAACCATATTACAGGCCAGTCACAGTGGCTTGCACCTGTAATCCCAGCACTTTGGGAGGCCCAGGTGGGCAGATCACCTGAGGTAAGGAGTTCAAGACCAGTTTGACCAACATGGTGAAACCCCGTCTCTACTAAAAATAGAAAAATTAACCAGGCATGGTGACGGGCACCTATAATCCCAGATACTCAGGAGGCTCAGGCATGAGAATTGCTTGAACCCAGGAGGCGGAGGTTGCAGTGAGCTGAGATTGCCCCATTGCACTCCAGCCTGGGCGACAGAGCGAGATTATCTCTCAAAATAAATAAGTAAATGAATAAATAGATAAATAAATCCATATACATAGATTTGATATATAGGTTCTACATTTTTTACTTTTGGAAAAAATATGTAGGGAAAAAGTTTACAAATCTCTCATTCTCTGCTGTAAAAAGTTATAAATGAAACCAACAATTATTTGTGCAGTTATCAGTTCTGAATACAATATGAATTATACCTAGAAATTAGAATTTATCTAGATGCCTCTGCCTGCTTGTGAAGAACACAAAATTATATCACAGAACACTCTGGCTTCTATAATTTGGGGCAATTTTGAAAAGCAGACTTCTTCCGAATGTAAGGAAAGAATAATTTTTCCATAAGTCACCCAGCATAAAAAAAGTTCATGGTCTGATTTATCTTTTTTAAAAGGCGAAATGATTCACTATTATATTTGCATGGATTATTTTGATCCTTACTAGTTCCTAATTGTGAAATAAATTTAGCATGTGTTATATCTGTTTGGGTTTTCCCAGCAAGAGACTGATATAAAATGTAGCAAATTGGCTGAAGTACATGGGCTAAAGTAAAATGAATTGAATAATTAAATATAAAATGTTTACCAACTTTGTTCTTCCTAATTTTACTACTGCCTTGTATATTGAGATCTAACTGTTTCTTGAGTCTATGAACACAGCTGAATCTGATATTTTAACACCCTGCAGTGCCACTGCTTGTTTGATGTTTCATTTTGCAATGCATATGGTCATTTTGCCCAACTTCAATTCTTCTCCAGACTTCATTATCATAAAAATCTTATCATCAGCCGGGTGTGGTGGCTCACGCCTGTAATCCCAACACTTTGGGAGGCTGAGGTGGATGGATCACCTGAGGTTAGGAGTTTGAGACCAGCCTGGACAACATGGCGAAACCGGCCTGTATTAAAAATACAAAAATTAGCCAGGTGTGGTGGCATGCGCCTGTAATTCTAGCTATTCAGGAGGCTGAGGCAGTGGAATCACTTGAACCTGGGAGGCGGAGTTTGCAGTGAGCGGAGATCGTGCCATTACACTCCAGCCTGGGTGACAGAACAGGACTCTGTCTCAAAAAACAAAAAAACAAAACAAAACAAAACAAAACTTTATCATCTTTAGCAAGTTAAATACATACTTGCTTTTGAGACTAGACAGAATTTTTTAAATTTTCATTTACAATCATTAACATTGCCTGTGATGAACCATCCTTAGCATCTTGGAAGCTTTCAGATATAAAAATGTTATAAGCTGAGCAAAGTCTTTTCAGTTTTTCAAGCATTATTAATGCTTTCTTTTTAAGAATTAATAGTTTTTTCTTTTTTTTTATTTTGAGACAGAGTCTCGCTCTGTCACCCAGGCTGGAGTGCAGTGGCTCGATCTCGGCTCACTGCAAACTCCGCCTCCTGGGTTCACGCCATTCTCCCGCCTTGGCCTCCCGAGTAGATGGGACTACAGGCGCCCGCCACCACACCCGGCTAATTATTGTATTTTTTTAGTAGAGACAAGGTTTCACCATGTTAACCAGGATGGTCTTGATCTCCTGACCTCGTGATCTGCCTGCCTCGGCCTCCCAAAGTGCGGAGATTACAGGCGTGAGCCACCTCGCCAGGCCAAAATTAACAGTTTTTAAAAGTTTTTGCATTATTTCTTTTTCTAAAGTTATGATATGGCTTGGAGATAGCTGTTCATGAATTCTGCTCCCTTTAAGCACCTTCATAAATCTGGATTTTTAAGCTTTATTTATTTATTTTAAAAGTACATCCACAGAGTGATATAGATATTGAGCTTTAAATATGGGTAGCTGTGGGGTTTTTTTATTTTTATTTTTATTTATTTTATTTATTTTGGGAAGGAGTCTGGCTCTGTTGCCCAGGCTGGAGTGCAGTGACACGATCTTGGCTCACTGCAACCTCCGCCTCCTGGTTCAAACGATTCTCCTGCCTCAGCCTCCGGAGTAGGTGGGATTACAGGCGGCCGCCACCACGCCCGGTTTTTGTATTTTATTAGAGACGGAGTTTCACCTTGTTAGCCAGGCTGATCTGGAACTCCTGACCTCAAGTGATCTGCCCACCTCGGCCTCCCAAAGTGCTGGAATTACAGGCATGAGTCACCGCGCTCGGCCTTGTTTTTGTTTTGAAAATCAAAGATATGAAGTCAAAGGCTTCTTTGGATAATTAGCCAAGATGGATGAAAACTATGTGGGCATATACATCAAACAGGGGAAACTGCAGTCGCTTTCCACAGCAGGCGCTGAGCTCCACTCCTGACTTTTCCTGGGCACTCACTGACATTTGCACATCCTGAGAAGCCACTACCGCACCTGCAGACGATGCAGTGGCCCGCCCCAGTCTCTTAGAGTCCCCCCAGCAGTAAAACAATCCCAATGACGATACTTCCCACTTGAGTGTGTGACCCTCCTAACACTCACTCCGCCTCTCTGTTTTCGTTTTGTTTTTAAAGATCCCTTTTAGAAAATATCACACGATTTTGTTTTACAGTTGAGTAATGCGTAAAAAAGACATCAAGTTTTTAAATTTCTATGCAAATATTTGTAATGTTAATATTTTAATAGAATGTCTGCAGTGTCTTCAACCTCTTCTTTTCTTAGGCACTTTGCATTCAGCGTTCAAACATGCCGAGTTCCTCCTGCGGAAACACCAAACGAAAAGGAACTTCTCCCACCTCAGCCTCTGTCCAGCAACAACCGGGCTATCCTTTCCCTCCGGTTCACGGCCAAACTTCTTGAAAGATTCTCATCTATACTTTGTTTAAACAAGGCCAACTTACCTTTTCACACGCTGAAATCGTGCTTCTGCTGAGTGTTCAAGAGGAACTATTCTCACCGTGGTCACCAGCGACTCATGAATTGTCAAAACTGAGGGACAGGCCGGGCTCACATGTGTAATCCCGGCACATTGGGAGACCAAGGTGGGCGGATCACTTGAGGTCAGGAGTTCAAGACCAGCCTGGGCAGCATGGCAAAACCCCGTCTCTACTAAAAATACAAAAATTAGCTTGGTGTGCTGGCACAAACCTGTAATCCAGGTACTCCAGAAGCTGAGGTGGGAGGATTGCTTGAACCCAGGAGGCAAAGGTAGCAGTGAGCCGAGACTGTACCACTACACTCCAGCCTGGGTGACTGAGTGAGAGCTTGTCTCAAAAAAACAAAAAGAAAAACAAAACAAAAAAATACTGAGGGGCAGTTTCTGTCCTTGCCTGATCCTTGGGAAGCATGTGTCAGTATAAACAGTTCCCTCCTTTGGGCCCAGAACTGTCTCCTGGAAAATTCATGAATATCTCACAGGAATGCGAAACATAACATGTTCAGGATAAAACTAACCATATTCCCCCCAAATCTGCTTCTTAGCAGGGGTCCTGTAGGAATGGCCCCACTATCTACTTAATGAGTGAGTACAATTTTAGCCATTAATATTTGCCTTGTCATTACTTCGTAACATGTAGATGTACAGTTTTGAGGATACAAATATATTTTGTGGAGTAGAATGTAAAAAATAGCATATTTTTATTAATTAAATGAGACAAAATTTATACCTTTTTTTCCAATCAAATTCTACTCAAAAGGTTAATGTATGACCAAAAATAAAGTTTGTAAGTGGTACCTGGAAAAAATGTGTGCTACTCCAAACATGTGGAAATTAGAGAAATAAGATGGACCCTGAAAGAAAAACTAGTAAAATCCACAATATTGAATGAGATTAGTTATCTGTGGGAGTAACCCAAACACAGCTTAAATTCCTAATTAAGGAAGTTGGAAATGCCCAAAACTCTACCAAAGCATTCTGAGTGTCTCACCGGAATGTTTATTAAATTCAAACCTAACAGATTGTAAAATGTAGAGAAAGGATCAAACTGAAAAGAGATATTTAGCTAGAAAACAGAAAACTAAATTGCAATGAGTCAGGTATTGACATGTATATCTGTGAATGTCTTGAGGCAGGTGTCTCATCCCTTTGGTACAAATGTAGGCTTCAGACTCTTGGAACCTGGTGTCGTTAAATATTTCAATCATATAATTCAATTCCCATTTATGTTCCATAGTCTAATCATAAACTAAATTTCGATGGAGACCAGCCTACATGAAGAGTATAGCTATGCCACATGAATTTACTGTTTCCAAAATATAAATAAATACACCAATACATTGGCCTTGAAGTTATAGCTCAGTCTCTTTGAGGTACCTTAACCTGAATATAGTCATCCATGACTTCTGAATTTCCAATTCATCTATAACTTCTAAGATTTGACTCTAGAATATGAAGGTCTAATTAATGTACTGCTACTCCTTTGTAGAGAGATTTCTTTTACTTAGAAATCCTTATATTTTTGTGTCATTGATAAACTTCCAACCAGTGTTTTGCTGGCAACTCTGGAAATAAATGTTTGCAATTACATATTACTGAATTGATTTTTTCTTTGCCATTTCTATAAAAACAGCACCTTTCATGTTTAACTTCTATTAGTATTAAAGCTTAAAATACTCTTACTATATCAGGATAGTAACTGTATTTATGCTTTTAGCATCATTACTCATCTGGTAACTATGCCAATTCATCTCGCCCTACCATTGTGCTTCACCGGGATGATCTCATTCCATTCCAACATTCATCATGAATTTCAGGATGAGAATGAAGCCCAAACATGATTTCAAACACACCCTTCTGTCTGATTCTAGTCTCTTGACTCTTTTTGACATTTCATCTTATATTTTTTATTATTGATTTTTCAAAACTGGAAGATTTAAATTTTTCTTCTTAAATATATTAACCTTTAATAATCACAACTATCAAAGCCATAAAAAAAATCACTGTTTTTATTTTTTCATTTATTAATTTTTCTATTTTTTTGAGATAATCTTACTCTATGAGTCAGGCTGAAGTACAATGGCGTAATCTGGGCTCACGGCAACCTCTGCCTCCCAGGCTCAAGCAATTCTCCTGCCTCAGCCTCCTAAGTAGCTGGGATTACAGGCGCCTGCCACCATGCTCAGCTAATTTTTGTGTTTTTAGTAGACACAGGGGTTCACCATGTTGGCCAGCCTGGTCTCGAACTCCTGACCTCAAGTGATCTGCCTGCCTCAGCCTCCCAAAGTACTGGGATTACAGGCATGAGCCACTGTGCCTGGATTCATTCTTCCTTTTTATATTCCCAACTGTCAACACACCTGTCAGTTTGAACTCCTTTTTTCAAACTATGTTCCCTCTCCTAGTGATGTATGCAGTATTAATTAATTTTTTCCTAAATTTTTTTTTTGGTTGCCTTTTCTTCTAAGTCACTTCCAATATTCAACAAGAAGAATATTATCCTGGTTGCTGAAGATGCAATTTCCAATTTGTTCTTTGACACATAAAGACAGTTTTGTTCTCTGTAAGTTAGTAGATTAAACTGAGAACAAGCAGTCTGTGTTTTAAGTTTTCAGTGCGCAGTACTTTAAAACAAAGTGGGACCCAATGGTAGATATCAATCATATAATAATGAGCCCCACAACAAAATATATCTTTATTTTTCTTTACATTTAATAATTTTAAAACAGTATGGGTGTATGCAGGGTAGTCTCATGAAGATAAGACCTATGAAACCCCTTGAAAGGCTGAAAGTATTGCCCTATTTGTATTTCTTGTTATTTGTGCATTCATTTTCGTGTTCTCTAGCTATAGCTCATCTCCTATTTTTTCCATCATGCTTTTAAAAGGGCCAGAATTTGGATCACTATTTAAGTAATCCAAAGGACAATATATTACCATATAATGTAGAATTTTGTGTGTGTGATTTCGTAAGAAAGATATTTGAAAAAAAATTGTTTTGTCTGCCTTTTACTTCCTGCCATGTCTTCCCATAGACCAAAATCATAGTAGGTATTGATAATATATTTTGATTTTTTGTTCTGTGCCATGCACTGTTCTAAGAGTGTGTGTGTATATATATACATAATTTTACACATTTAATCTCAAAACAACCACAATCCTTATTCTCATATTTTTCAGGGAAAAAAGGGTCAGAAATTTTCTTTGTTGAGCATCATACAAAGCCATTTCTTTTTATGTGACATAGTACATTTTGTTTTTATTATACTTTAAGTTCTTGGATACATGTGCAGAACGTGCAGGTTTGTTACATAGGTATACACATGCCATGGTGGTTTGCTGTGCCCATCAACCCTTCATCTACATTAAGTATTTCTCCTAATGCTATCCCTCCCAAACCCCCCCTCCGACAGGCCCCAGTGTGTGGTGTTCCCCTCGCTGTGTCCATGTGTTCTTATTGTTCAGTTCCCACTTAATGCGTGAGAACATGCAGTGACAAAGCCATTTTTTCACTCCTGCCTTTTGTATGCTAGAGGTTCCATACTTCTATAGCACATATAGTGTATAGAACTTCTAGCATCCTTGTTAAATTATCCTCCTAATTTGGTTGCCCTTACCTGCTCTAACATTCTTTTTTTCTTTGTCTTTTTTGTTTGTTTGTTTTTGTTTTTGTTTTTGTTTTTGTTTTTGCAGAGTCTCACTCTATTGCCTAGGCTGGAGTGCAATGGTGCAATCTTGGCTCACTGCAATCTCTGTCTCCTGGGTTCAAGCGATTCTCTTGCCTCAGACTCCCAAGTAGCTGGGATTACAGCCACCTGCCACCATGCCCAGCTAATTTTTTTTTTTTTTTTTTTTTGGATTTTTAGTAGAGACAGGGTTACACCATGTTGGTCAGCCTGGTCTCGGACTCCTGACCTCAGGTGATCCACCCCCGTCAGCCTCTCAAAGTGCTGGGATTACAGGCGTGAGCCACCATGCCCAACCTTCTAAACCTAATTAATTAGGATTTTTGCTATCTTTGTAAGTCATTTCTGGGGCTACTACCAGATATGAAAATACGATGTAAAATACTTTTAACATCTACTGACATGTTTATACACTAGCCAAGAAATGGCAGTGCACTGACATGGCGTCTTTATTCTATTGAGAAGATAGATATTTTATTTGCTCACTACAATTCCTCATTGAGTGGTCACTTATTAATATAGAGATGATGTAGGTTGAGATTAAGTTTAATTATTTTTTGTTTCTGAATAATTTTATACTGTTCACAGCAGCATACCTTTATTAGTCCATATCTTCTGTTCTAAAGTAGTATCATAACTAATTTTTATTTATCTACCCAGTTTTCTTGAGATATGGATAATATATGATGTGGCATATATAATCTATTTTAATAACCTAAAACTGGAATCTTTTATGTTTTTTTACTACTTTTAAAAAACTAAATAATAGGCGGAATAAGAGTCATTGCAAAATCTAGAATATTTTGGTAAATTTTTATCACATCTTCTTTTCTGCTGTCCCATTTCACTTCAGTTGCTTGGGTTCATTTTAATTCTACATGATTACTAATTACAATAATTGATTATTATACATACATATATAGTTTTTAAGACAGCAATTTAATACATTTCAGAAGAATTTTCGTAGTCCCCTGGCTAACCAATTCTCTCTCCAGAATAAAATCCTGGCTCATTCTCTAGTTTTTACAATGAAGTAATTTCTGTTTGGAAGTTAATTGTGGGAATAAGGGGAGGATTGATGTTGGCCTCTTTGAGAAGCAATGGTCTATGATTAGAAGAACCTAGGGAAAAGTGGTGGTGGGAGGGGAGAAAAGTGTCTCTATTGAGAAAGTGTTAATTATGTTAATTAACACTGAAGCAACCTGGTTAGTTTTCATAAAGGAAGATTTTTATAATGAGGTAGGTGCTTAATCTTGTCAGAGAGAGTGGGTGTAGTCAGGTTTGGTCTTGTCTCAAAATCTGGAAGAGAGCACACTGTGTTTGGTAGATGTGAGTCAATCAGAGGATTACTTGCGATAGCTCTTCAATGACATTCTTGCATTGTCAGATTTGTTTACACAACTCCTCCTAGAGCCTCTGAGGGGATTAAATGATGATAAACAGCCTTTTATTTTCTTCAATTTAAGTCTTTAAAAAGTCTGTCCATTGCTCCGGGTCAATAAAAGGAGTATGTTTTGAACCAGTAGCTGTGTGAACTTTTTTTGCAGTAGATAGCAGTAGGAAAAAGTGAAGACTTTTTGCTTGTAAAAACATTTACTGTCTCCTAGCAATCTGCAGTGATGCTATGCAAGTCTGACAATAGATAAATGTTTTCCAATGTCATAAAACTTTACAGTAATACAGGAAGATTACTTAACTGTTTGCCTCAGAAGTTGATGCTCTGATTCTGGAGTTTCAGAAACTCTTGACTACAAACTAACATCATAGAATTATCAATTATTAACAGCAACAGAGATTTAAAGCCATAGTTGTTTTGTCCAAACTTATATTTTTCATACAAGAAAACAGATTCTTATTTATTTATTTTTCACCATTCTTATTTATGTATTTATAGGTGTGTATGTATGTATTTATTTATTTTTCAGAGACACAGTTTCGCTATGTGGCCAAGCTGGCCTCGAACTCCTGGTCTCAAGTGATCCTCCTGCCTCAGCCTTTCATGTAGCTGGGACTGTAGGCTTGTGTCACTGTGCCCAGCTTCAGCATTCTCATTTAAAGTCCACTGCTTTTTTCGCCATGGCATATTATCTCACCTGAAATGTGTAGGGCTGAGGCTGACTTGGATGATAGGGTGAAGAAAATAAGAACTATAGAGTATCTGAGAAATAACTTGTTTTGCTTTTTTGTTTGTTTGTTTGTTTGAGATGGAGTCTCACTGTGTCACCCAGGCTGGAGTGCAGTGGCACAATCTCGGCTCACTGCAACCTCTGCCTCCTAGGTTCAAGCAATTCTCCTGTCTCAACCTCCCAAGTAGCTGGGATCACAGGCATGTGCCACCACACCCAGCTAACTTTTGTATTTTTAGTAGAGACGGGGTTTTGCCAAGTTGGCCAGGCTGGTCTTGAACTCCTGACCTCAAGCAATCTGCCCACCTCAGCCTCCCAAAGTGCTGGGATTATAGGCATGAGCCACCATGTGCAGCCAGTAATTTTTTTTTTTTTTTTTTTTTTTGAGACAGAGTCTCGCTCTGTCGCCCAGGCCGGAGTGCAGTGGCGTGATCTCGGCTCACTGCAGCCTCCGCCTCCCGGGTTCAAGTGATTCTCCTGCCTCAGCCTCCTGAGTAGTTGGGACTACAGTCGTGTGCCACCACGCCCAGCTATTTTTTGTATTTTTAGTGGAGATGGGGTTTCACCATTTTGGCCAGGATGGTCTCGATCTCTTGACATCTTGATCCGCCCGCCTCAGCCTCCCAAAGGGATTACAGGCGTAAGCCACAGTGCCCGGCCAAAGCCAGTATTTTTAAGTCATATAAAATGGCATCTGGCAGGACGTGGTGGCTCATGCCTGTAATCTCAGCATTTTGGGAGGCCAAGGCAGGTGGATCACTTGAGGTCAGGAGTTCGAGACCAGCCTAGCCAACATGGTGAAACCCCATCTCTACTAAAAATAAAAAAACAAAAAACAAAAAATATTAGCTAGCCTTGTGGCGTGCACCTGTAATCCCAGCTACTCAGGAGGCTGAGGCAGGAGAATCATTTGAACCTGGGAGGTGGAGGTTGCAGTAAGCCGAGATTGTGCCACTGCACTCCAGCCTGGGTGACAGAGCAACAGTCCATCTCAAAAAAATTAAAATTAAAAATAAATAAATAAATAAATAAATTGGAATCTAACAATGTATATTCAGTACAGATGTGCTATTCTAATAAAATTACCTGCTTCTCAACTAGAATTAGACATGGTCAACATACAGATGCCACAGCTGCTGGGTGTCTGCAACTAAATAGTTTGTAAACAAAAAGAGCGGGTAAGACCAGAATGGAAAAACTCTGGCCTACAGGATCCAGGAATCAGGAAAGGGCCAGGTAGCAACTGCATTGAACTGGAGAGCAAATCATCATCTAGCAAAGGGACAGTACATACTCAGCTCCAGCTGATATAATGCAAGAATGCGAGACCAATCTTGCCAGATCTTTGTCTTTTTAAAAAAAAAAATTGATATCTGGGTGCTTTTTAAAAACAGTATGTGTACTAGATAAAATCAGCCTACAAGTGGGTTGCTAGGCCCAGCAAAGAAAAACACACAATTCCCAGTTAAATGTTAATTTGTTTATCTGCATTTTACCTAACAAAGCTAACTACAGCTACCCATCAGTTTGCAGACTCTAGTTTAAGAAAACAGAAGGTGGCCAGGCGTGGTGGCTCATGCCTGTAATCCCAGCACTTTGGGAGGCTGAGGCGGGTGGATCACGAGGTCAAGAGATCAAGACCATCCTGGCCAACAGGGTGAAACCCCATCTCTACTAAAAAATACAAAAATTAGCTGGACATGGTGGCGTGTGCCTGTAGTTCCAGCTACTTGGGAGGCTGAGGCAGGAGAATCGCTTGAACCCGGGAGGCGGAGGTTGCAGTAAGCCGAGATTGCGCCGCTGCATTCCAGCCCGGTGACAGAGGGAGACTCCATCTCAAAAAAAAAAAAAGAAAACAAAAGGTATGTTGACTCTTGTGGTCTGTCTCTGTCTCTATCTCTGAGGCTTGCCAATGACCTTGACTTAGTTTTAGAAGTGGCTGCCCTCCTTTTACACAACAGTAAATTATTTCATTATATTTTTGAATTGACAAATTTTACAGTAATATATAGGAACAAAATATATGAGTTCCTTTCAGTTACCTGAAGAATATATATCAAAATTGAATAGGGACAATTTTATTGTTAGCTTCTAGTAAAGGGTAATGTTTTCAGTGAAATAAATATTTATATGAAAGTTTCCTGGGAAGAAAAAAATTCCTATGTATTATTACAGGCAAACATAATAATAGAGTTAGAATGCTCAGTCTCCTTGAAGCTTTGCTCCTGTCTGTTCGTAAAATCAGATAGGCTGAGAACAAGCTGCAACACATCCACCAAAGTTATAATTAACATTAACTTGAGAAAGAGTCCTACCTCCACTTCATGTTAAATTCCGTTTGATCTTAATTGAAAGGAGGCACAGAGTTACAGGAAACAGACCCCTGCATTGAAAATGCTATGGTAATATGTTTAGAATTTCCCAAGGAACAGAAGATCTTCAGAGCACAGACATTTGGAAGCAGAGAAATTAAGCCTTTAACACCTCACAGCAGCAAAACTCTTCTATCATGCTTTGAAGGCCTTCGTTTTGGGATTTATTTTCGCCTTATCTAGGACAGGTCTAGAAACTGAATTTCGCTTTTGAAGCTTGTAATTCTTTATAGCACTTTGTCAATTTGTTTTCAATTACCTTCCTTCTAATGCTTACTTACCTCGCATAGGCTACCCATCTCTTTGGCTTTTTCTTTATAGTTAAGATTTTTCAGAGAAAGTAGTGAAATAGAAACAGGCAAAATAAAGTCATTTTTAAAAATTAGTCAATTTATCAAATGTGTATTTAAGTTTCCCAAGCACTAGGCACCATACTGGGCCAGAGTTCCTGCTCTCAAGGAACACTAATTTGAAGAGACAGACAGGGACAAAATAGGGACCACAGTACGGGACCCCATTATCCATGGGGGATACATTCCAAGACCCCCAGTGGATGCCTGAAACCAAAGATTGTACTGAACTCAATATGTGCTATGTTTCTTCCCGGTACATACATACATGTGCCATTTTGTCGCATTCATGATGAGCTCAGGTCTGTTTTGTAGACTGACCCTTAATTTTGATTTGTCTGGTTGGTTTCCTCATGATTCTATTCGGGTTAAACCTTTTGGAAACTCTAGTGCACGCACCACTGATTTGTAGCAGAGTCACATAATGTAAGTTTGTTCAGTTATTATTACTGGTGATGCTAAGTTTGACCACTTGCTCAAGGTGGTCTATATCAGGCTTCTCCATTGTAAACGTGCCTTTTCCCTTTTGTAATTAATAAGTAATTCGTGGGGCGATACATTAAAATGTGATGTCCATAGTGCCTCACAACTTTTCAGCCAATGCTTTGCATCCATTAGTGATTCTTTTTTTTTGTTTTTTGAGATGGAGTCTCTGTTGCCCAGGCTGGAGTCCAGTGGCACAGTCTCGGCTCACTGCAACCTCTGCTTCTCAGGTTCAAGCAATTCTTGTGCCTCAGCCTCCTGAGTAGCTGGGATTACAGGCACGCACCACCACTCCTGGCTAAGTTTTGTATTTTTAGTAGAGATGGGGTTTTGCCAGGCTCGTCTCGAAACCTGACCTTGGGTGATCCATCCGCCTTAGGCTCCCAAAGTGCTGGGATGGTGTGAGCTACCAGCCTGGCCTCCACTGGTGATTCTTGACTGGCTGTACAATGTTTTAAAAATTAGGAAATTTGGGCATGGCGGCTCATGCCCATAATCCCAACACTTTGGGATGTGGAGGAAGAGGCGGCTGGATCACCTGAGGTCAGGAGTTTGAGACCAGCCTGGCCAACATGTTGAAACCCCGCCTCGAGCTTGCAGTGAGCTGAAATCGCGCCACTGCACTCCAGCCTGGGCGACAGAGCAAGACTCTGTCTCAAAAAAAAAAAAACAAAAAAACCCCGCTTCTACTAAAAAATAAAAAAAGAATAAATAAATAAAAATTAGCCAGGCATGGTGTTTTGCACCTGTAATTCCAGCTACTCAGGAGGCTGAGGCAGGAGAATCGCTTGAAAACAGGAGGCAGAGGTTGCAATGAGCTGAGATTGTGCCACTATGCTCCAGCCTGGGTGACAGAGTGAAACTCCATCTCAAAAAAAAAAAAAAAAAAAAAAAAAGAACTCACTCGCAAACATCTGGACTTTTAAATTCTTGTAAAAATTGAAAGATATGCCGGGTACGGTGGTTCACGCCTGCAACCGCAGCACTTTGGGAGGCCGAGGTGGGCAGATCATCTGAGGTCAGGAGTTCGAGACCAGCCTGACCAACATGGAGAAACCCTGTCTCTACTAAAAATACAAAATTAACCGGGCGTGGTGGCGCATGCCTGTAATCCCAGGTACTCAGGAAGGCTGAGGCAGGAGAATCACTTGAACCCAGGAGGCAGAGCTTGCGGTGAGCCGAGATTGCGCCACTGCACTCCAGCCTGGGCAACAAGAGCAAAACTCGGTCTCAAAAAAAAAAAAAAAATTAAAAGATATGGCCAACACTGAGTCTGTGTTCCTGGGTTGCAGTAACTGGTAGGAAATGAGTAGTGATTGTCTCCTAAAAACGAGGCTAAGATTTTCAGTTGACCACGGTTGTCATCATTCCCCATTGTTTACCACTGCCCTGCTTCACTCACTTATGAATTCTTTTTCTCCTCTGTAACCATTTGAGCTCACTATCCTTGTATTATGGTTTCTAATTAAGGAATTTGCATAGCTGACGATAATGAGGTATATGGAAGACAGGAGAAGGAGCTTGGTAGAAAATACTAAAATTTTTGGTTTTAGATGCTTGATCAGCATTGACAATTCTTGTCATTAAGTCAGTGAGAGCTCTGAACTGGAGGTAAGATTTGGAATTCTAAGGTGCTAGTTGAATGCACGGATGTAATCATTTCTTCAATATATTACATTGTATTATTACAACAATAGTTTGCAATATAATCATTTACTTACTATTTCGCTTACTGGCTTATCATTAATCTTTTATTTCCTGCACCTGATATAATAAAAATTCAATAAATTTTATTGAATGAATAAATAAATGAGTGATTCATATGAATAAAGACACTTATTGGTCAAGAGGCATTTGAGGAGGAAAACATTCATGAGTCAGATAACGTGAACCTCAAAGGATAGTGAAGTTAGAGGAAGGCCGATATGATCTTTAGACTATAGAAAAAGTGATGTGGTAGAATGAGCTGCCTCTACTCCAGGTAGCCTGTGGTGGAAGAGAGGCCATCAGAGGAAAAACATTTCAGTGAAGACAGGATGGTGACCAGAGGGATATATGAATGAGAGATTCGTGGGATAGGCCTTAGCAATGAGGTTAGTAGGCAAGAAATAGTTTCATTCAGTCAGGATTTTGTGACTCAGTAACAGGGAAAAGCAGAATGGTGGGGTGGATCAGCTTTTGTTCGGGCTGGTATAGGCTGGCATTCTAGGTAGTGGCAGAAACCTGATAAGGTAGAAGTTGATAGGGTTTGTTCCAGGTTTCACAGACAATGCTAGCAGAAGATTTTTCTGTAGGGACTTCCCTAAAGTGTTTAGGGTTGGGATTAACTTGATCCATGGATTCAAGCATTCCAAGGGAAATAACAACAGCCTGCAGTAATGTGAAGATCTACACTTAGGTCGTAATCTGAAACCACATTTAGGTGGTTAAAGTTGAGACAGTCTGCAGCAATTGGAGAGACAGACCCCAGAAAAAAAGGAGCCAGTTGGTCAGGTTACTACAGTGATTCTTCAATTTTTTTGTGCAGCAGAATCACTGAGGGAGTTTTTCAAATGTACAGGTTCCTGAGCACAATCTCAGAACATTCTGATTCACCAGGGCTGCCAAGTCCAAAAATCTGCCTAACAAGCAAGTCAGCTAATTACAAGGGCCACACTTAGAAAACAATGTTTTAAATTTTAGAAGATGCTCTCCTCTTGATGAAGAATTACTGCTTCTGAAGGGGCTTCTGGTTTAAACAATCAGGAATGGCAACGTTCATCTCTGTTTAATAGCCAGTTTTCTCATGGTATTTGTACTTGAAAGCAGCAGCTTGCTAAAAATGAAATACAACTTTGTATTCCTGGCTACATAGTTACATATCTATCAAAATATTATTATTATTATTATTATTATTATTATTATTATTATTTGAGACAGAGTCTTGCTCTGTTGCCCAGGCCAGAGTGCAATGGCGCAATCTCCACTCACTACTACCTCTGCCTCCAGGGTTCAAGCAATTATCTGGCCTCAGCCTCCCAAGTAGCTGGGATTACAGGCATGCGCCACTCCATACCTGGCTAATTTTTGTATTTTTAGTAGAGACGGAGTTTCACCAAGTTGGCCAGGCTGGTTTCAAGCTCCTGACCTCAAGTAATCCACCTGCCTTGGCATCCCAAAGTGCTGGGATTACAGGCATGAGTCACCATGCCTGTCCTCAAAATTTATATTATTCCCCAAATAACCTTAAGTTGTACCTTTTAGGGAAAATTATGTTGTTAAATTAATGACCAACTAGGAAACATTCCATTGTTATCAAAAGGAAAAGATTCCTTTCAGGGTATGTGTGTTTGTGCGTTTCTACATTCTTCACATGTCTCTTTTTCATTATTTTGCTGTTTTTGAACAGCTAACTATTTTGCTTGAAGGGACTATAATGTACAAGCTACATAAGGATATTTAGCAACACATTGCCTGGGTCTATTTTTGAGTTTGGCAAACTCCTGTAGGACATCAAATCAATAGATTCTTTCAGTTCATCTCAGCTGTCACTGAGTACCTGCCTCAAAAGTTTCAAGGCTATGAGTTGCTCTGGGACTATGGGGATAAATAAGATGCAGAACCTGTCTTTAGAAAACCCAAATTCTAGAAGAGGAAATCAAGAGGTAAATAACAATGAACAATATGTAGTGCCAAAAAGTACAACAAGAAAAGTGTGTATAAGGGGTATAGGTAGCTCATGAATCAACCTCTTTTCACCTCGGGAAGTGGCATAAGTGGTATAGAGAGGATAAGAGCATGCCCTCTGATTTAGACAGCAGTAGGCTCAAATCTTTTTTTTTTTTTTGAGACAGAGTCTTGCTCTGTCGACCAGGCTGGAGTGCAGTGGTGCGATCTTGGCTCACTGCAACTTCCACTTCCTGGGTTCAAGCAATTCTCCTGCCTCAGGCTCCCCAGTAGCTGGGATCACAGGCATGCTCCACCAAGCCCGGATAATTTTTGTACTTTTAGTAGAGATGGGGTTTCACCATGTGAGCCAGGCTGGTCTCAAACTCCTGACCTCTTGATCCGCCTGCCTCTGTCTCCCAAAGTGCTGGGATTACAAGCGTGAGCCACTGTGCCTGGCCAAGCTCAAATCTTTAAAACTACCTCTTACTGGCAGTACAGTTGACCTCTTCAAGCTTCATTTTCTTATTCTGTAAAGTGGGAATAACCCTCATGCAGCTATTATAAGGTGTAATGAAATAACACTTAAACAGCACGTAGCATGCTGATGCTTGGCATTGAGGACTAAGCTCTGATTTTTTTTTATTTTGCCCAAATTCCTATCTAAGGGGTCTGGAGAGTCATGCCCTACACACCATAAATTTTAATCAGATGGATTTTATTTAACCCTATATATCGTGACTTACCTTCCAATCTGACTCTGGCATAATATTATGTGACAAAGAAGAAAGTCAAAATATTTTACCCTGAAACATGCTACTTTGTCATATATTGAAATGGCTCTGCAAAGCTGTCCTCTGTGGGGGAAAATTTGCACCTGTAAATATCTCTGTTAACATAGCTAGATCTTTTTCTTTCAGGCCATCCCAATCCTAAAGAGATTAACTAAAAGTCTAGCACCTTTTAAAGATCTGAATAGGAAACATCTAATGTCTCTAAAGGCAGCCACTATAAAACTTCAAAAGAACCTCGGTCTCCACAATCTTTTACGTTAACCTTTCCTTTCTATCAATCCCAGGTCTTTAGACAAACATTTCCTTTCTATCGATCCCAAGTCTTTAGACAAACTCAATCGTCAGCCAGAAAATCAGAAAATGTTTAAATTTACCTGTAAGCCTAGAAGCATTCTTATCCCGCGAGTTGTCCCTCCCGCCTTTCTGGACCAAACCAATGTATTTTCTTAAATGTATTTGATTGATGTCTCATGCCTCTCTAAAATGTATAAAACCAAGCTGTGCCCCGACCACCTTAGGCACATGTTCTCAGGACTTCCTGAGGACTGTGTCACAGGCCATGGTCGCTCATATTTGGCTCAGAATAAATCTCTTCAAATATTTTACAGAGTTTGACTCTTTTGTTGACAGCATTCAGTAAGGAGATGATACCTTCATCGAAGACATTCTCCTATTAGCATTCTAGAGCAGAGGCAGGGGCATGGGGCACTGGGGCTTGATACTTTTAAGATCTCATTTTACTTTTAGAGCATTATATAACTTATGGTGTGTTAGCACAATAAATAATTTCCTTTTGCATTTATTTATTTAGAGACAGAATCTCACTCTGTCACTCAGGCTGGAGACAGTAATGGCACGATCATGGCTTAATGCAGCCTTGACTTCCTGGGTTCCAGTGATCCTCCCACCTCAGTTTCTTGGCTAATTTTTGTATTTTTGGTAGAGACAGGGTTTTGCCATTTTGCCCAGGCTGGTCTCGAACTCCTGAGCTCAAGGAATCCACCCACCTAGGTCTCCCAAAGTGTTGAAATTACAGGCGTAAACCACCATACTGTCCTTTTTTTGTCTTTTAAATGACCTTTCATCTTTGTACATTTTGAGGGCTTTTCTTTTGTTAACTAAGCTATTTAATGAGAACATTTATAATTTATATAAGAGAGTTTACATTTTTTTGGATGCAAGAAGCATTTTTTTACCTGCTAGGAACAGAGTCTCTTGAGTTTTTCCTTGTTCTGGGGTAAGGACATTAACCAGCAGTGTTTATTTAAAATACCGAGTGAATTTCCTTGAACTTCTCATTTTGAATAGACACAGGAGACATAACACAAATGGGTTGTTGACTCTGGCTGTTGACATCTTTAAAATACAGGTTCTGAGTAGAAAAAGTATGTAGTTCCTTTTTATGACTGCCACATGGGCATTCTGTTTTAGAGTTACTCCTCACTGTAATGTTCCATATCATCATCATTTTCTCAGATTTTCACCTGAAGATTCATCTGTGGATCTAAAGGTCATGTTGCTTTTTAGGTAGCCTCATTATAAGTATAGTATTTGTAAGTTCTGAGCATAACAGAGGCCAGGAAAAATTGTAGCATTGACAATTGAAGTTCTGTTTTTGCAAACAATGTAACCTCAAATCATAGATATGAGATACTTGGTTAGCTCAAAATGACCAAGTCACTCCCTGGTTGGACATTCTGTGCTTCACAAAATGTAATCTCTCTTTCAGAATTTTAGAAATAATGCAACATTTTAGAAGGATGATTTTACCTTCTTTAGTGCCTGATATTAGTCTGGACTGAGCAATGGGTAGGCTAGAGCCATAAAAAGTAAATGATGATCGATGAATGACATATGTATGTATGTGAGAGTCTGGAAAGTATAAAGCTATCATAAATACTATAAGAGAAAAGCTAAACCCTAGGAATTGTTTGTTATTATTTTCTGTGTCTCACTAATTAGATTGGCTGTTTTTCTGAGTGAATGTAATGTGAGTCTTATCTCATTGATGTATTAAGAATCTTTTATGTGCCTAGAAACAGGTTAGGTAATTTGAGAATTTAATAACTATAATAACAAGCATGCAATGAGTCAATAAAGCTGCCTTAAATTATTTCAAAACATGAGGGGGTGGAAATAAATAGAAAATAAAACAAATAAGGATCCTTATCCACTGTGACCTATAATGTTCTTCCAAAGATTTGGGCCAGGTGCGGTGGCTCATGCCTGTAATCCCAGCACTTTGGGAGGCCAAGGAGAGTGAATCACGAGGTTCGAGACCAGCCTGGCCAACATGGTGAAAACCTGTCTCTACTAAAAATACAAAAAATTAGCTGGGCGTGGTGACGGGCGCCTGTAATCCCAGCTACTTGGGAGGCTGAGGCAGGAGAATAACTTGAACTCAGGAGGTGGAGGTTGCAGTGAGCTGAGATCACACCACTGCACTCCAGCCTGGGTGGCAGAGCAAGACTCCATCTCAAAAAAAAAAAAAAAAAAAGATTGGTCTTCAAGGATCTCTAAGTTGAGTTACTAACAGTTAACTAAAACCAACATTCACCCATCTATTTCTTTAAAGTGGATTTTAAGTTTATCATCAAAATATTAATAAAGTATTTTGATATTGATATTAAATGATTAAATATTTAATTTGATAAACAGTAGATATGATATATCAACTATTTGACATTGATATATCTAATGTTTAATTTGTTTAATTATGTTAAACTAATGTTTCTTTCTCAAATGGAGGCTAGAAAGGAAAAAATAATTTTAAGCTGTACAAGGGAAGGATTTTAAGTTAGAATTTAGGCGTACCATTTAAATGATAGCTCATCTTTTGATTTGTTTGTTGGACAAATTTTTTTTTCTTTTTCTTTTTGAGAAAGAGTCTTGCTCTGTCGCCTAGGCTGGAGTGTAATGGCACAATCTCAGCTCACTGCAACCTTGGCCTCCCGGGATCAAGCGATTCTTCTGCCTCAGCCTCCCAAGTAGCTGGGATTACAGGCGTGTGCCACCATGCCTAGCTAATTTTTGTACTTTTAGTAGAGACAGGGTTTTGCCATGTTGCTGAGGCTGGTCTCAAACTCCTGAACTCAAGTGATCTGTCTGCCTCAGCCTCCCAAAGTGCTAGGATTGGAGCCACCACACCCAGCCTGAACAAATATTTAATAAGAACTTAACCTGGCACCCTGAAACGTACTGGTGCATAAGGTGTTGAGCAAAATAGACAAAGACACTACTCTCATCAGCTTAGTTGAGGAGAAAAAGAATAAAGTAGACATATTGTTGAACAAGATTATTTCAGATTTTTTTCTTTTTTTTGAGATGGAGTCTTGCTCTGTCACCCAGGCTGGAGTGCAGTGGTGCAATCTCAGCTCACTGCAACCTCCGCTGCTGGGTTCCAGCTATTCTCCTGCTTCAGCTTCCGGGTAGCTGGGAATACGGGCGCCTGCCACCATGTCCAGCTAATTTTGTATTTTCAATAGAGACAAGGTGTCACCATGTTGGCCAGGCTGGTCTCCATCTCCTGACCTCGTGATCCGCCCGCCTTGGACTCCCAAAGTGCTGGGATTACAGGCATGAGCCACCGTGCCTGGCCTATTTCAGATTTTTTTTTTTTTTTTTTTTGAGACGGTGTTTCGCTCTTGTTGCCCAGGCTGGAGTGCAATGGCGCAATCTCAGCTCACCACAACCTCCGCCTCCCAGCTTCAAGAGATTCTCTTGCCTCAGCCTCCTAAGTAGCTGGGATTACAGGCCAGCCACCGTGCCCTGCTAATTTTGTATTTTTAGTAGAGATGGGGTTTCACCATGTTGGTCAGGCTGGTCTCGAACTCCTAACCTCAGGTGATCCACCCGCCTCAGCCTCCCAAAGTGCCAGGATTCCAGGCGTGAGCCACCGCACCTGGCCTTTTTTTTTTTGAGACAGTGTCTTGCTCTGTTGCCCAGGCTGCAGTGTAGTGGCACGATCTCGGCTCACTGCAACCTCTGCCTCCTGGCTTCAAGCGATTCTCCTGTCTTAGCCTCCTGAGTAGCTGGGATTACAGTTGCACGCTGCCACACCCAGCTAATTTTTGTAGTTTTAGTAGAGACTGGGTTTCACCATGTTGGCCAGGCTGGTCTTGAACTCCTGACCTCAGGTGATCCGCCCGCCTTGGCCTCCCAAAGCACTGGGATTACAGGCATTAGCTACCACGCCCAGCCTTATTTCAGATTCATAACACACTATGTGCATCTGAAGTAACATTAAGAACCTTTTGTCTTGGTTTATTGCTCTTTTTCCCTGGACTGCTTTCAATTTTATTTTATTGGCTACATGAACTTGCTCCTAAAACTGTAGGTAAGAGAAAAAAAAAACGTAAAAATTAAAATGTCATTAATCTGGCTTTAAGAGCAAAAGGAAATGGATACTTGGCTGAAGATTAAGTAAGAAAACAGTGGAGAAATTTTCAACAGTTACAGATTTAGCCAGCAGTTATGCCTCGACTGGGACTGTAAACAATTTGTACTTTTAAGTTCCGCAAATTCTGTCATATTCATTAATCATATTTTACAATTAAAACATTGCCAAATTTATGCCCTTGGAAGTTTTTCTAAGCCTTTCCCCCTTTTTCCCTCCTCCCCTCATAATTATTTAAATTTTATTTTTGTACATTCTGAAGCTTCTATTTTATAATTCTATTCCCCTATGAATCCAGTTTGGCCCACCGTTCAACTTAGTAAAGCCATGTTTCACCAGATCACCTAACCTATTTCTTTTTCTTTTCTTTTCTTTTTTTTTTTTTTTTTTTTTTTTTGAGACGGAGGCTCTCTCTGTCGCCCGGGCTAGAGTGTAATGGAATGGTCTTGGCTCACTGCAACCTCCGCCTCCTGGATTCAAGCGATTGTCCTGCCTCAGCCAACCAAGTAGCTGGGATTACAGGCACCTGCCACCACGCCTGGCTAATTTTTGTATTTTTGTAGAGACAGGATTTCACTGTGTTGGGCAGGCTAGTCTTGAACTCCTCACCTCAGGTGATCCGCCCACCTCTGCCTCCCAAAGTGTTGGGATTACAGTCGTGAGCCACCGCGCCTGGCCCACTTACACATTTCTTGACAACACATTGTTCATTATATTCTTACAGATACATGTATGGATAGAATTGTAGTTGGCATACAACAAAGGACCAAATATACCACAAAGGATCAGAAATTTAGTGGTTGTACTTTGTAGGCTGTTTCCACTTCAGCGCTTTACTTTTAACATCGTAATGAATGACTCATTTGGACACATGAAAGGTTGTTTTGAAAATCAGTAAGCCTTAGGAACACAGGAGTCAATGTAGAGTGCTTTATTTTGTCAATCATTAACTATAAAACCCTTTTTTTTTGGTATCCATTTCTTTTATATTTCTGAGGGTTTTTTTGTTTATTTTCATTATTATTTTCTGTATGGTCCCCAAATAATGTAACTTTCTTGAAAGTGGGACATTTCTCTCTCTCTCTCTCTCTCTTTTTTTTTTTTTTTTTGAGACAGTGTTTTTCTCTGTCGCCCAGGCTGAAGTGCAGTGGCACAATCATGGCTCACTGCAACCTCCACCTCCAGGGTTCAAGTGATCCTCCCGCCTCATCCACCTGTGTAGCTGGGATTTTAGGTGTGTGCCACCACACCTGGCTAATTTTTGTGTTTTTAGTAGAGATGGGGTTTTTCCACGTTGAACATGTTGGTCTCGAACTCCTGACCTCAAGTGATCCGCCTGGAAATTTCTCTTTTTAATTCAGTGCTGTCTCTGCAGAGCCTAGTCTATCATGGTAATCACTCAACAAATATTTGTTTATAATTTGACTAACTTTACCTATCAGTTTATTGATAAAGCACACTTTTGGAACTAAAAGAATGGCAAAGTTAAATACACTCAGTAATTTTCATCATTAAGTTTAAATTAATTAATAAATTATTATTATTACTGTTTTATGTTATAGAGATAGGGTCTTGCTCTGTCACCCAGGGTGGAGTGCGCTGTGATCATAGCTCACTGTAGCCTTAAACTCCTGAGCTCAAGTGATCCTCCTGCATCAGCCTGCCAAGTTGCTGGGACTACAGACGCAAGTCATCACATCCAGCTAATATGTTGAAATTTATGAGTATTTATTCTATCATAGATATTACGTGAACATGTCATGAATTTGTGAAGAAAACCACCCCATTTTTTTTCCTCATTCCTCTTCTTTGGATCCATTCTTCCAGGTACCTTTTACTCACAAATCCCCAGACCCTACATAGTTTTTAGAAGAACTGCAACTTCACTATCAGTCAGAAAAGTTAAAATCATCCTTAGGTGAGCCACAGTATCTGAACAATCCCCTTAGAATCTTGCAACTTTTTTTTCTTTTATTTACTTTCTTTTCTTTTTCGTTTTTCTTTCTTTCTTTCTTCCTTTTTTTTTTTTTTTGTTTGTTTGTTTTTTGAGACAAGGTCTCACTTTGTTGCCTAGGAAGGAGTGAAGTGGCATGATCATGGCTCACTGCAGGCTGGAGCTCCTGGGCTGAAGGGATCCTCCCACCTCAGCCCCACTACCGTAGATGGGCTGCAGGAGTGCACCACCACACCTGGCTAATTTTTAAATTTTTTGTAGATATGAGGTTTCACTATGTTGTCCAGATTGGTCTCAAACTCCTGGCCTCAAGCAATTCTTCCACCTCAGCTTCCCAAAATGTTGGGATTACAGGCGTGAGCCACCACGCCCAACTCTCTTTTTCATCTACTTCATGGAATAATGATTTTGTTTCAGGTCCAAATAGTTCATGGCATCCCCTGGATTGATTATAATTCGGGGCTAAAAAGCACTCAGGGAAAAAAAATGGAGAAAAATGTAATTCCTGATAGTTTTGAGAGAAATTGGATTACTGAATGCAATATTTCTAACAAATAAATAAAACATGCAGTGGCAACTGACATTTAGCATTATTATTTAGTAGAAAAAATTAAAAAGAAAAATTTAAAAATATTTTCAATGTCATAGAATTTAGGATTGATTAGAGAAAATCATGTAGATGTCTGTAAATTTATTAATTTTTATCATGTATGATAAAAAACATCATATGACAGAGAAAATGACCATTACTTGAGGTTTACTTTAACTACTTAGAAAAAAATTTTAACGCCAAGTTTTCTTGAGGTAGTTGATTATTGGGTACATTTTTTTTCTTTTTCTTTTTATAGAGATTGAGTCTCATTCTGTTGCCCAGGCTGGAGTGCAGTTGTGTAATCTTGGCTTAGTGGAACCTCTGCCTCCCGGGTTCAAGCAATTTCCCTGTCTCGGTCTCCCAAGTAGGTGGGACTACAGGTGCATACCACCATGCCTGGCTAATTTTTGTGTTTTTAGTAGAGATGGGGTTTCACCATATTGGCCAGGCTGGTCTTGAATTCCTGACCTCAGGTGATCCACCTGCCTCGGCCTCCCAAAGCGTTGGGATTACAGCCATGAGTCATCATGCTTGGCCATGAGTACATAATTAAATTAAACATTCTATGTGTTGATGAATGTTTTATAATAAATCTCATTTGTTTAGAGAATCTAAAGCTATTCCAAATTGTGAGTACTCTAAAAACAGTCATACTATGAACAGACAAAAGAAGAAATAAAAAGATAAGATGCCCAAATTCATAAGCTAAGAAGTAGATAAAATTATAAGATAGAAGTAGATAAAATTATACAGAGATACAATTTTTTACCTATCGGACTTACAAAGATCAACTAAATTGAGGACATAGTTGGCTAGGCTGTTTGATATATCAGTTGCCAAAATCTATAAAAACTGCAAATATACATATCCCTCATCCTAACAATTCAACTTCTAGTTTATCCTACAGATATACTTGGACATTTGTCTGGAAAATAATAACATTTACATGGAAACATTTCCTATGATTCAACATAGTAGTAGAAGATTGGAAACAGAAGTCTAAATGTTCAAAACAGAGAATTGATTAAATACATTATGATATTTCCCTATAATGAAATGCAATGCAGCCATAAAAAGGAATGAGGAAGATCACTCTAAACTGATATAAAAAGTTCTTTCCGCTATATTAAGTGTGTGTGGTGGGGGGCATGGGAAGGACAGAATAGTTTATATAAGATGCTACCATTTGTTCAAAGAGGAAGAAGAAAATAATGTGTGAATGGATTTGCATAAAAGACTTAGGGAAGGATAGACAAGAATGTGACAGCTCTGATTGTTGTTGGTTGGAGGAGAGGGTTTGTGGGAGGGTAGAGAACTGGGTGGACAGAATATAAGTGTGGGGCTGGGTGCGGTGGCTCATGCCTGTAATCCCAGCACTTTGGGAGGCCGAGGTGGGTGGATCACCTGAGGTCAGGAGTTTCAGACCAGCTTGGCCAACATGGTGAAACCCCATCTTTACTAAAAATACAAAATTAGTTGGATGTGGTGGCAGGCGCCTGTAGTCTCAGCTACGTGGGAGGCTGAGGCAGGAGAATTGCTTGAACCCGGGAGGAGGAGGTTGCAGTGAGCTGAGACCACGCCATTGCACTCCAGCCTGGGCAACAAAATCAAAACTCCGTCACACACACACACAAAAAAGTGTAGGAAGAAGGCCTCACTTTTATCTTCTTGGCTTTGCTGATTTTCGAATCATGGGAATGCTTTAGCTTTAAAGATGTAAGCATATAGATCATTAAAATAAACTTTAGAAGCCGTAAAGTACATCATTGGTGTATAATTACAATTTAACACACAAATTATCATTTAAAACACAGACCTGATGGCCTGCTGTAGTGGCTCACACTTGTAATCCCAACACTTTAGGAGGCCAAGGCCAGAGGATCACTTGAGCCTAGGAGTTCAAGACCAGACTGGGCAACACAGTGAGACTCTGTCTCCACAAAAAAAAAATAAACAATTTGTCAGGCACATTGGCATGCACCTGTATTCTCAGCTACTCAGGAGGCTGAGGCAGAAGGATCCTTTGAGTCTAGGAGTTTGAGGCTTCAGTGAGCTATGATAGTGATACTGCACTCCAGCCTGGGTGATAGAATGAGACCCTGTCTCATAAAATAAAATAAGAACACAACAAAAAAACCCCACACAGACCTTAAAACTTAAATTTGTAAAAAAGCCAGTCACATTTAGCAGTGGGGAAAAATTTTAGAGTAGGATATAGAACCATTAATACATTAATCTTGAATTTAACATTTCCTCAAACTCTCGAAAAGTATTTATCCTGTGTGTTTGATTTTAGAACACTTCACCTGATTCTCCTTTAGGAGTTGATAATGCAAAACAGTGAAATTTATGTAATTGTAAAGGTAGAAAACACTCCTTCATATTCTATATCATTTCTAGAATTTGATTCAGACCAAAATTATACCTAGCTCAAGTGGAAAATTTCTGATTCACAATTAGCAGCCTCCATCTTTATAAGCTAACAATGGCTCCTAAGTGTATTCAGTTTCACCCAGGAAACTGTCAGTTAAGAACATCCAAAATCGGTAGCCATATCTGGGTATGTGTAGCAGGAGATGAGGCCTTTTGCCTGCTTCTAATCATGAACCCACACTCATAGGAGACCAACTTTCTATGTCTGCACGATGCTGTATCCCACCCTAGGATTGCATACATACTTGGGAAGGACACAGAGGAGTTATAGGGGAGTGAGTGTGGCAATGGGGGAACAAGTAGACAGTAGAAAATCATGGGTGGCACTTGGCTTTCCCCAAAGCCTAGAGGATCGGACTGAATGAAAAATATGTTCTTCCACTTATGCTGCATTTCTTCTATGTCAACTGCCTGTTTAAATCCCATCCCATGAATAAGCTGAAGAGTCATAGTTTATCTAATAGAGACAAAATCTGATGACAGGATATCACTCTAACTTGATGCTGGATTTGTTGACATTTGAGACAAAACTCTGGAACATTTATTTAAATAGAATTGTCACTATATTTTAATTTAGTTGATAAATTTATGGCTAGGGTGGAAATGCTTTCTGTGTGGTTGAAAACTTCAGGCAGTTTGCCAGGACATTTGCCTTTTAAACTTTGATGATGATGTTGTTTGGAAGAAAGACAGGCTCTGAGAGAACTAAGAGTGAAGGTTACACACACCAAGTGAGGTAGGGAGAGAACTAAGGCTCAGAATAGTTCAAAAACAATGAAATTTACTGTTTAAAAACAATGTGCTTTGAGAGAAAAATGATATTTGGTGAACTGCGTGACTCAGTTTATTGCTTCAACTTTCTACCTTCTTCTGTATAGGTCTACTTTTATAACATATCCTTAGTTTTTACTAAGAAGTATGTAAGTGATATTTCATCTTCTATTGAATTAACATGTGCTTTTTAAATTTACATACTTTAGATTTTTTTAAGGCTGTTGGGACAAATCATTCCACCTCTCTGTGTCTTTTCTCTGTGAAAAAAATCTACCTCCAGAAACAACTAAGAGTATTTACTTACCAAATACAGAAATGATTCTTGAAAATGATTCACAGAGTGTGGTAGAGAAGGATGAGGAAGTGATGTCAGTGTTGCTTAAGAGGACATGCAAATATAATGATTTAGGTCATGTCTCAGCAGATAGCCTTGTGGAGTTCCGGTGCCAATTTCTAGTATTTGTTTTCCTTACCCTTCCTACTTCGTCTTGTCTAAAGAATCTGAGACATTTATTGATTCTACTTCTGGGAAGAAAATTGGAGTTCCCCCACAGGAAACTACAAAAGCTTACAAAGATAATTAGGAAAGAGCAGTTGGCTCCTAGAAAAGTTATCAATGAATCCTGTTTGCAAGTAAACTCTGCACTAGAATTAAGACATTTTCTAGGTTGTGTATACAGTGAGATATAGAATCATAGAGCTGGCAGAAGCTTTTAAAATCTTGTTTAAAAATTTTATAGATGGGCCAGGTGTCCTGGCTAACACATGCCAGCACTTTGGGAGGCTGAAGCGGGTGGATCACTTGAGCTCAGGAGTTTGAGACCAGCCTGGGCAACATGGCAAAAATCAGTTTCTACAAAAAAATACAAAATTAACTAGGCACAGTGGCGCGTGCCTGTAGTCCCAGCTATTTGGGAAGTTGAGGCTGGAAGATCTCTTGAGCCTGGGAGGCGGAGGTTACAGTGAACCATTATCTCATCACTGTACTCCAGCATGGGTGACAGAATGAGACCCTGTCTCAAAATAATAATAATAGTTTAAAAATTTTATGGATGAAGAAATAAAAATTTAAAGAGGCAAAATAATTATGCCATTGTAGAAGTTTAAAGTTTTAGCTTAAGACCTGTGTTTTGTGCCTATATACTCAATGGCTTGCAATTGTTTTGCAAGGTTTAATGATGTGGATTTAGAGCTATCTTTCAAGACCGAGAGCAAATTTCTAATAATCTCATAGGTAATCTCTAAATTCCCAATCCTTTTAACATTTCTTGATTCTCAGTGGATTTGCTGTTTTCCAGCGAAGTGTAGATCCAGAAAGCTGCCTTTATTTTATGCCTTCTCTGGCCTTAAAAATCAAGATCCCACCTTCTTCTCCCTCTCCTTTCCTATCATGCTGGCAAAGCTGACACTGCAGATGCTCCTGGGCTGCGGACACATGCTTCGAAAGCAGGTTTAGAAAGGGAATCAAATGTGTCACCATGCCAGGTAACCATTTATCCCTCCTACTTTCATCAGGTTACAACCTGGTATCTGAGTCATGGCGGGGCTGAAGGTTCTGCACCTAAGGCAGTGTTAGTTTAATAGAGCATATTGGGAAGTAGCTGTGGTGGGCACATCGAGAAGTGAAAGGCTGTGGGACATCTATGAAGGAATGGCCATAAGTAGTTAAATATCTTACATCTGACTTCCTTTGACCTTAAAAACCTATACCTGACTGGAGATTTCAATTACCTCCTGCCCTTCAAATCTTCAATAATGAGAAGCACTTAAAAAGTTTCCTTTATTCAACACCTCTTAATTGAGTAACACAGGCATAAATAGCATAGATGCAGTAAGGCCATAATATTCCATCAGGTGGCCTGCAACCCTGCTCCTCATAAGTGCAACGGCTCATCACTATCTCTGGGATTTGTTCATGTAATTCCTCCTCTGTTACTGATCTTTTTATTTTCAAACTTGGAAATGCATGTTTCAGTGTAAACAGCTTTTCACTCAAATCAGGAGATAAGAATATTTAAATATATATAGGAAAAATTAAAAATGTTATGGCAGTCTGCAGATTCGAGATGTTTGGATTTTCCGTTCCATGCTGTTCATGTTCTCAAGCCCCCTCCCCCAAATCTCCACATCCCATTTGCACTCCTATATAACGGAACTCAGAATAATCAAGTTAATCCTTTCTTTTCTCTTGACACCAGTGATATTCGGAGGGCTGTCTCACCCCAACATTTTTTGAACTAAATATATAGAAGTTGTCACATTTTGACCAATTGATCCTGAAACTCTAGCTTGGACCCAAGATTGGGATCTGAGTCAAGGGCAGCTGTGTGCTGGCCAGTAGGAAATGGTCTGGTGTGGAATTTCTTATTTTAATTGTTTTTTCTTTCTTTCTTTTTTTTTTTTTTTTGAGATGGAGTCTCGCTCTGTCGCCCAGGCTGGAGTGCAGTGGTACAATCTCGGCTCACTGCAACCTCCGCCTCCAGGGTTCAAGCGATTCTCCTGCCTCAGCCTCCCGAGTAGCTGGGATTACCGAGTAGCTGGGATTACAGGCACGTGCCACCATGCCAGCTAATTTTGTATTTTTAGTAGAGACGGGGTTTCACCATGTTGGTCAGGCTGGTCTCTAACTCCTACCTCAGGTGATCCACCTACCTTGGCCTCCCAAAGTGCTGGTATTACAGTCGTGAGCCACCTTGCCCAGCCTTGTGTGGAATTTCTTACAGAAGCTGTGCTTACATCAGATAGTGAGGAAATGAGCAAAGGATATTTTCTCTCCTGGTGAATCTTTTCCAATCAGATTTGTTCTATTCTGGTAAGTCTGAATAGCAGATATACAAAAATCCTTACAGAGCTGAGTGGCACTGAAACAAAGACTGTCATCTGTAGCCGGCCATCAGTGGAACCGTAAGTGCAGTTGAGTTGCTCTAGAAAGTGATGCAGCAAGGAATTGAATCACAAGACCAGCTTTCTCTACATAGGGTACTGTGCTATCCCAGGACTCCAGGAGGCCGAGAAGTTTAAGATTTCCTGTGCTCCGTTTCTTGTTTATTCCTACAGCAAACACTCATGGCCTATGTCAACTTGAGAGTATCTTTTCTTCCTTAACAACCTGAAAAGACCCAATAAACTATTAAATGTCTAACTGCTTAAAGTGCTGAATGCAGATATGCTCAGACTTTCCCCTGAGCTATGCCAGGACAAGGTATTTTTTAACTTCACATGACAAGGGCTAATGATAGTGCTCTTTCTTGACTCATCTTTTGAACACTGCCAGAGCTGTAACCCAAGATTACAACCTTATTTTACCACAAGTTCAAGCACTGTGAATAAGAATTGCAGAGGCAAGGACAGAAAAAGCCACAGATATGGTTCTGGCTTGTGATGTCCTAGATTTCCCTTAAGTATATTAACTATTGCAAGATAAAGGTCAGCAGAATTGGAGAGATAAACCACAAAATTATTAGATTTCAACTCTTATCATGGCAAGATTTAAGCCATAGGAACAAATAAGAAGTAGATATCTATTACCTTTTTTTTTTCCTTTGAGTCAGAGTCTCATGCTGTTGCCCAGGCTGGAGTGCAATGGCGCAATCTCGGCTCACTGCAACCTCCACCTCCTGGGTTTAAGCAATTCTCTTTCCTCAGCTTCCTGAGTAGCTGGGATTACAGGCACACACCACCATGCCTGGCTAAATTTTGTGTATATATATATATATACATATATATACACACACACGCACACAAATATATACATATAAAATATATGTATATTTTAAGTAGAGATGGGGTTTCACCATGTTGGCCAGGCTGGTCTCACACTCCTAACCTCAGGTAAGCCACCCACCTTGGCCTCCCAAAATGTTGGGATTACAGACGTGAGCCACTGTGTCCAGCCTCTATTATCATTTTGATAGTAGATTTTATTTTATTTATTTTCAAAAGCATAAAAGATCTCCTGAATGCTATCAGTCTTCACAATATTCAGTCTGTATATTCCTTATCACACAACTAATAAAATTTTATTAATTGCACATAATGCTTTTATTCTCTATAAATGATCTGAGGGAGGAAACTATGTCTTTATTGTTCCCTTCTGTATCCTCAATAGCTGGCACTTAATTTGTGGGGTCCAGTGCAAAGTTGAAATATGTCCCCAACTCAAAAATTATGAGAATTGTAAGACAACAACAGCAGAGCTTCAAAACAAATGCAGATCCCTTCTGAAGACAAGCCCTGTGCAACTGTACAGGTTTCATGCCTATGAAGTCGGTGTTGCTAGCACATAATCGGCGTTCATTATTTATATGTTGACTTGAATGAGTTAGTGACTAAATATTCTGAATGAATATACCTTTTGTTCTGAAGACTAGAAGTGAAATACCTATAGGCAAGATTAGGTCTATAATACCAGATACTTTTTCAATAATCAATCTCAAACTTTCCTACTTTTAGTTCTGCTTTTTTCCCAATGGTCTAGAATATTGAAATCTGGTCAGTCTTAAGGAAATTGATTAACTTGACTGCTATCTTTCATTTCATTCTTGTTCATGCACAATCTCAATAATTTTGGTAGCACTATCTTCCAATTACTTTGGATGCATGAAGTTTAAACTCAGAAAGATCCAAATTAACACACAAAGAAATATAAGTTGATGTATTTTAAAAATTATTATTATGCATATACTGCCTTAGTATCAATAATATTCAAATGACAGGATAGAAGAAAGTGCAGTTACTTGCAAAACTAGTGTACTTTGTATCTGGGAAGTCTCATATCACTGATAAAGACCAGACTACTTTAGAAAGAATAATAGCTTGAAGCTAAAATTTACTCAGTACTTCACAAAACAGTGACAAATAAGTTTCTCCACTAACTCTCCTACAAAGTATTTTCCTTCAATTGAAGGTACACACTTGACTTTTTCCAGAAATGATCTTATTCTGGAGCTGTCAGAGGAAGCTTCTTATAAAATCTATATACCCACTTGTAGTAATATGCTAAATCAGTTCATGCAGGATGATGAGATTTTAAAAATAAGCTTCAATTCTGTTCCCTTATAGTTTTTAACAAATTAATCTAACAATAAATCATGATGGTTTGCCTAAAGTAAGTTGCAGAAGACTTCTTTTTCTCCAGAGTCCAGTTTCTTATTGCATGTTGGTCTCATGAGACTTTGGGTCTATTGCAAATGTTGTATCCATGTGAACTTTTTTTAATCCTTAAAGTTACTGAGTTTTATTTTTCTTCCTCAGTATTTCTTCAAAATGTATTGCAGGAGCGGAAACTACATGAATCATTCCAAATCTCTGCTTGCCTTCAATAGCATAATGGAAAGAGAACAATCTTTGAAGACAGGCAAACTTGTATTTGAATCTTTGTTTTGTCAGTTTCTTCCTGTGTTGCTTTGGAAAAGTTATATAATCTCCCTGAATCTCAGTTTTACCTTCTGAAAAATGAAGATGCTTCCCTTGCAATGTTTGTGGTAAAGATTCGTGATGATACAGGTAAATCGAATAACACATGATAAGCATTTAATACCTGGTAGATGTGATGATGATTATGATGATAAATTCTCTTTGTAGACCATTTTCCTTTCACAATGTTTTTTTCCTTCATTTTCAAAGGAAGACATGCTCATCATAGAAGGCTAGTTTTATATATATATGTGTATATATATGTATATATATGTGCATATATATGTGTATATGTATATATGTGTATATATGTATATATGTGCATATATATGTATATATGTATATATATAAATCTTAAGCAAAAAAAGTTATTCGCCATATTAAGATAACAATTTGAGAGATTTGTATTTTATGGTTTTTTGCATGAATCTTTTTTTCTTTACCCAGTTAAGATCATACTTAACATATATATGTATTTTTTAAATTTAGAGACAGGGTCTTGCTATGTTCCCAGGCTGAAATGCAGTGGCTATTCACAGGTGTGATCGTAGTGCACTGTAGCTT
This sequence comes from Pan troglodytes, assembly GCF_028858775.2. Taxonomy (NCBI): domain Eukaryota; kingdom Metazoa; phylum Chordata; class Mammalia; order Primates; family Hominidae; genus Pan; species Pan troglodytes. Next base: position 133,386,122 of record NC_072403.2, read on the forward strand.
CGAACTCCTGGGCTCAAGCAATCTTTCTGCTTCAACCTTCCAACTAGTTGGGACTACAGGCTCATGCCACTGTGCCTGGCTATATCTTTTATTTTTTGCTTAACATTATATTATAAACATGTTCCCATATCATTAAAAATTCTGAATAAATACCAGTTCAACTGCTGCTGAATAGTCTGTTGAATGAATGTTTCATTTCAGTGACAAACACACAGGAAAGACCTAAATAATTATCTTTTTTTTTTTTGGTGACACAGTCTCACTCTGTCGCCTGGCTATATATATCTTTTGACAAGGGGATATAATCTTTTTTCTTTCTTTTTTTCTTTTTCTCTGTCACCCGGGCCAGAGTGCAGTAGCACAATCTCGGCTCACTGCAACCTCCGCCTCCTGGGTTCAAGCGATTCTCCTACCGCAGCCTCCTGAGTAGCTGGGATTACAAGCATGTGCCACCACACCCGGCCAATTTTTATATTTGTAGTAGAGATGTTCACCATGTTGGTCAGGCTGGTCTTGAACTCCTGACCTCATGATTCACCAGCCTCAGCCTCCCAAAGTGTTGGGATTACAGGCATGAGCCACCGTGTCCGGCCTAAATAATTATCTTTTAAATGTTGTGGTAGTTTGAAAGAATAGGGAGCTTTTGACCTTACACTATCAGATATGGCTTCCTAATTCCAGGGCACTTTTTCTTCAGTGACCTCACCTTCAAGCAGCCTCTTAGAACCAGTGAACAATAAAGTTGACTCTACTGACTATGCACACTCCCACACTAGAAAAAAACTACAGCCATTTAAACAAGGTCATGAGTGTTTCTGAAATGGCATGTAGTCATTGGCAAGTTGACAGAAATAAAGGTGAAGGAGGCTTATAAAGATATAATCTGAAACATTCAGCCGTTTGACTTTTTGGGGCACAAGACTTTTAGAATTCAAAAGAACAAACAACAGAGAGAGAAAAGAATGTGTCTGGAGGAGCTTTGTGGCTGCTCTAGGATGGTAGGTGGAGAGACAGCAGCTTCTATTTGTTCAAGTCCATACAGGCGGCTTTTGGTGACAGAAACATAGATAAGACATTGGATTAGACCAGAAGTATAGAATTACTAACCCTTCGATAGTTTGAAAATTGACAGCTGAATACAATGAAAAGTGTTACAATCATACATGTTGTTTGATACCAGAAATTAAGCCCTCATAGTTTAATATGTGTCAGTGAATAACAAGAATGAGAAGTTTGCTTGCTGCGTCCACTGCCTGTGCTAACTGCCCTTTAAGATAAACTTGTATTGGTAGCAAAATAACAGATATCATAAGAAAGAATAATTGTCAGATTTAAAATCTTATTTTTAAATTAATTATTTACAAACAATGTTAAATAGTCTTGCTTTCTCCTTTGTGATGTGGGACTTTTTACAGGCGGGTGACAAAAGTAAGGGGAAATTGAGGCATCAGTTGCTAAATCAGAAAGCTGATCTTACTAACAAGTCTGAAAAGACAAATAATAGCAATTGATTTTATATGTAAAAATGATTCTATTTGAATGTATCTCAATAGTGACTTTGTTTTGTTTGAGGCAGAGTTTTGCTCTGTAGCTCAGGCTGGAGTACACTGGCACGATCACAGCTACTGCAACCTCTGCCTCTCAGCCTCAAGCGATCCTCCTACCTCAGCCTCCTGAGTAGCTGGGACTACAGGTGCATACCACCATGCCCAGCTAATTTTTCGTATTTTTTTGTAGAGACAGGATTTCAACCTGTTGCCCCGGCTGGTCTTGAACTCCTGGACTCAAGCAATCGACCTGTCTTGGACTCTCAAAGTGCTGGGATTATAGGCCTGAGCCACTGCTCCCAGCAGGTAGTGGTTCTAATTTCATTGTAGCTTCATGTTTTCCAGGAAGGATAGTGTACCTCAGCAGCTAACTCTAGAGAGTGGGTAAAATTTTCCTGAAGAGATTTGGAAAGCTTTGAATCACATAAATTAATCAGAGCTTCAGTACTGATGCAAGCATTGATTGATACATTGGTGACCTGCTATGTAGATTTTTATGGTAAGTGACTTCAATGACATCAACAATCTATTACTAACTTTAACTTGAGGCAGGATTTAAAATATGAAAACTATATCTGGGTTGGAAAGGAATTAATAGATAATTTAGTGATAATCTAATAGATAACTTATTGATGTAACTGGTAGTAAAGCTCTGGACTAGGAACTATGACTATGTGACCAAAAGAAAAATAGTGTGATCAATAGAGAGAACCAACTTGGATAATTCAAGTTACTGAATAATTTTTTTTCCAAAGCCAAAATTTGGGTCAAAAATACTGTGACTGCTATAACCCTGTGTTTGAATGGAAACAAAATCTGATCTGGCAAAGCAGTAGCTTTTATTCACATCCAGCCTTAAATCAAATAATGGAATCAAATCACCATTAAATCAAAGAACTATAAAACGTAGGACATTGTTGATCATCTAACCCAACGCTCTATTTTTATAGTTGACAAAATTGAGAACTTTTTTTTTTTAAATTTTTATTACTTTTTTTGAGACAGTCTCGCTCTGTCACCCAGGCTGGAGTGCAGTGGCTAATCTCAGCTCACTGCAAGCTCTGCCTCCCGGGTTCAAGCAATTCTCCTGCTTCAGCCTTCAGAGTAGCTGGGACTACAGGCATGTGCTACCACGCCGGACTAATTTTTTGTATTTTAGTAGAGACGGGGCTTCACCGTGCTAGCCAGGCTGGTCTCAAACTCCTGACCTCATGATCCACCGGCCTTGGCTTCCCAAAGTGCTGGGATTACAGGCGTGGGCCACTGCGCCTGGCCAAGAACTATCTTATACTTTGAAAATTACCTCTGATTTGATTTGGCTGTGTCCCTACCCAAATCTCATCTTCAATTGTAGTTCCCATAATCCACACATGCTGTGGGAGAGACCCGCTGGGAGGTAATTGAATCACGGGGGTGATGGTTTTATAAGGGGCTTTTCTCCCTTTGCTCGGCTCTCATTCTCTCTCCTGCCACCCTGTGAAGAGGGGACTTCACCATGTTTGTTAAGTTTCCTGAGGCCTCCCCAGCCATGCGAAACTGTGAGTCAATTAAACCTGTTTTCTTGATAAATTACCCAGTCTCAGGTATTTCTTCATTAGAAGCGTGAGAATGGATGAATACAACCTCCTTACACTATTGTGTCACATGTTATTTAACTTTAACTTTTAAAGAACTTATTTTACAGTTTTACATTGCTATATACTCTACTATACTTTTCTACACTCTCTTTGGCATTCTCTTTTATTATATTCTAGAGGACTTTGAAACTTGATAAAGATGATGGGCAACAGTGTAATTAAATGAGCAATGTGGGAAACCTCTAAGGGCTAAACCATGGAAAGGAACTATAGTGATTTATTGCTCCATAGAGTTTGTTCTCATAGATTCACTGAGTGTCTTACCATGAAGTAGCTGAAAATCACTACCAGGAAAAGTCAGGATATAATCTGTGGTTAACCTTTTATAAAGATAATGATAGATAAAACAGTGTAGTCTTGAATTTTTTGCTAGTTAATAGTTATAATTTGTAAACATAAACCAAGTAAACTTTGACTTTATTGTTGTAGGCAAAAAAAGGTTTACATATTGTATTTTGGAGCGTTCTTTGTATGTTTTCCCAATTTGTGTTAAAGAGTGGTTTTCCAGCTGGGCGTGGTGGCTCATGCCTGTAATCCCAGCACTTTGGGAGGCCGAGGTGGGTGGATCACTTGAGGTTAGGCGTTCGAGACCAGCCTGACCAATATGGTGAAACCCTGTCTCTACTAACAATACAAAAATTACCCAGGAGTGGTGGCATGCGCCTGTAGTCCCCAGCTACTCAGAAGGCTGAGGCAGGAGAATCGCTTGAACCGGGGAGGCAGAGGTTGCAGTGAGCCAAGATCGTGCCACTGCACTCCAGTCTGGGCGACAGAACAAGACTCCGTCACACACACACACACACACACACACACACACAAAAGTGGTTTTCCAAGAGAGAACTGGAGATCATTTTAAATGGATGAAAAAAATTATTTGTTTTTCTGCATCCAAGAAGTGTTTGCTGCCTGTTGAGTAGAAGTGAACTTATTTTCTACAGTTGTTGAACTTTTCTCTGCTTTATGGAATTGTGAGGAAATGCCCATAGAGGCCGATTGCTGGGCAGGGCACAGGCTTTCCAAATATAATTCAGTTGAAGTTTCTTAAAGATATAAATGGTCTACCTGGAACTAGAATCAGTTGCCAACTGACTTGCCCTGATGACATTTTCAATTCTAATTTGTTCTTTCGTTCCACATGAAAAACATGGGCAGGGCATTCTTAATCGCAGGAAGTGATAAAGGATATCCATTTTAAAAAATAAAACCAATTTCCATCTCATGTGAGTCGCTCACCAACATTCAAATCTTGCTTCAGTTTTCCCATAATGATTGATAAAAGGGCAGCCATCCTTACACAGACCTGAGGTGTCGATCAACAGTATGGCTCCCCTCCACAGCCATGATCAGAGACAGAGGAGCCCTGGAGGGCAGTGCAGGGGGCTAGGAGAGCACAGTAAGGGAGTGAGGGACACTCCAGGCTGCTGCCTCAACTTTGGGGAGTGATAGTAGGACCCAGGAGTTTCTCTGTGAAATTCCCTGATTTCCATAGAAATTCTTTTTTGTCTTCTTTGATTTTGATCCTCTCCCTGTTCTAGATCAGTTAATAGTAATCTTTTTTTTTTTTTTTTTTTTTTTGAGACGGAGTCTCCCTCTGTCACCCAGGCTGGAGTGCAGTGGCGCTATCTCGGTTCACTGCAGCCTCCACCTCCCGGGTTCAAGTGATTCTCGTGCCTCAGCCTCCTGAGTAGCTTAGACTATAGGCATGTGCCACCATGCCCGGCTAGTTTTTGTATTTTTAATAGAGAAGGGGGTTTCACCATGTTGGCCAGGCTCGTCTCAAACTCCTGACCTCAAATGATCTTCCCATCTCGGCCTCCAAAAGTGCTGGGATTACAGGTGTGAGCCACCATGCCTGGTCAGTTAATACTAAACTAATTGAAGCACCTGAGGGAGAGCAGATAGAGTATGGAGGAGGGATGTAATGAGATCTGGGTTAAAATCTGTTCATATCATTCATTGGATAAGGTATTTTGCTTTTCTAATCATCAGTTTCCTTTTCTTAATGTAAGGGTTTTGTTTGTTTGTTTGTTTGTTTGTTTTTAATTGTCTTGTGTTGGGGTAAAGAGAAAGGATCTGCTTGGTACCTGGCACCTACTACGTGATCAACAAACCATTTATTCAGAGTTAACAATTACTTAAAATTGCTCAATAACAATTGACAGCTGTAAAACATAAGGAAGAAAAGTGGTGAAATTGTTTTAAAGGTTTGCTTTAAAAGGTCTGACCTTTCTGAGAAGGGAGGTATTAAGGAACAAAACACGTCTCAGTTATTTGGGAGGAGGCTGGGAAACAGGAGGTGTGCATGATTGTGGGAGAAGTTGTGGAAAAACTGGGAAAGGTTTTCCGCAAGAGTCTATTAATGAATTATTTTATTGCTACCGTATAGTACAACTCTGTGATAGGCACCTAGTTTTAATATTTTTACAAGTTTGTTTTTAAGCTATCCTTGTATAGAGGAAATACATATGTAAATTAACAAGTAATGTAGGAAAGTACTTTGTGGGCTCATGTATCTAAGAATATACCACACCCATACTCTAGACTTGGTAAGGATGAAGGCTGTTCCATTGTTCTTTTCCTGGTGATTTCCTTAACTGTGCAGTTTGGAGAAAATAAAGACATGAGCTACTAAAATTTCCTGTTCATTTCTCACCATGTGATTCAATTTGTTTTGTCTAGTCAAGATTTTAATGACTTAAGAGGTTTTATCACTTTCCTTGGGAAAAAAATTCAACAGGATAGCCTGAAAGCTTACAATATAGAGGAATTATATTTATCTTTGGTGGTATCACAGATAAAGGCATCTATTGTTCTTAACTTTGCATACTTACTTTGATAAAAAAAGATTATTTGTGGCTTAGGCAACACATGAAATGACTACTTCAGTGACACACTGAGTAGAACTGTAGCAGGATCTCTAGGGAAAGTATCTCAGACAGCAAGTGTGGTTTTAGGCATCTTCTGCTACATACGCATAAATATAGGGTGACTGTGGGAAATGGGCAAGTGTAGAATGGAGTCTCTGAACCTCTCACTGCATTTTTTTTTTTTTTTTTTTTTGAGGCAGAGTCTCACTGTGATGTCCAGGCTGGAGTGCAGTGGCATGACCTTGGCTCACTGCAATCTCCATCTCCTGGGTTCAAGCAATTATCCTGCCTCAGCCTTCCGAGTAGCTGGGATTACAGGTCTCCACTACCATGCCTGGCTAATTTTTGTATTATTATTATTTTTTTTTTCAGTAGAGACAGGTTTTTGCTATGTTGGCCAGGCTGGTCCAGAACTCCTGACCTCAGGTGATTCATTCCCCTCGGCCTCCCAAAGTGCTGGGATTGCAGGAGTGAGCCACCGCTTGACCTATCTCACTACATCTTGATTCATGAGCATGCATGCAGGGTTGGCTGTGTTCTGACTCCTTTAGGTAATAGAAGCCAAGCAATAACTGAAATCCCTAAAAACTCAAACACAAACAAAAGCTGATTAATTCAAATACTCATTTTCCAAACAGTGATGGGCACTTAGATGTTTTTTGAGGTTTAAGTACTTTGCTATAATAATGACTCTTGGCTGGGCACTGTGGCTCACACCTTAATCTCAGCACTTTGAGAGGCCAAGGCGGGAGGATCGCTTGAGCTCAGGATTTTGAGACAAGCCTGGGCACTATGGTGAAACCCCCTCTCTACACAAAATAATAAAATTATCTGGGCCTGGCTGCACGTGCCTGTGGTACCAGCTACTCAAGAGGCTGAGGCAGGAGAATCACTTGAACCCAGGAGGTGGAAGTTGCAGTGGGCCAAGATCGTGTCACTGCTCTCCAGCCTGAGTGACGGATTGAGACTGTCTCAAAAAAAAAAAGGTGAAGAGAATTGGATAATTGATTTATTCTTACGATATCCTGAGTAGCTAAAAGCACTTGTATATGTAATCTCATTTCCCTTCAAAATCTATTTGGATGGGAGAAAGCAGATATGTATTCATATAATTTCTTTCATGTTTACAAACACAAATGAAGAAAATGCTTTTGAATCTTAAGTTGAAAACTGAGTGGCCATAAACTCAAGGTAAGAATCCAGGACTCTCTCAATCAGCTCCCTCTCTCAATCAGCTTTCACAATTTCTTTTCCTAATTTTAAAATCCTGGCAGCCAGAATTAATCACCAAATTTAGGAAAATTTCTTTACACAAGGTTCTTTCCCTTTGGTTTGTATTTTAAAAATATAGTGACGCTACCTGCTTCCCGGTAATATCTATCAGAACAGGTCCTAACTGGGCCAAGGCCATTGTACCTCTCTTTAAGAGCACAATAATGGCACTGGTGGAGTTTTGAATTTAATATGTAAGCTCTATCAAGTCCTTTAAAAAAGCATTATAAATGTGTGAGCTAGAAATATTTTACTAGATTATAAATGCACAATGTGTCACTTGAGAAAGGCACCATTGAGCTCAAAGATTGGTTTTGGTTCTTACATAGCCCCATAATTACTTTATTTTTATTTTTTTTGAGATGAGGTTTCACTCTTTTTGCCTAGGCTGGAGTGCAGTGGCATGACCTTGGCTCACTGCAACCTCCGCCTCCCGGGTTCAAGTGATTCTCCTGCCTCGGCCTTCCGAGTAGCTGGGACTACAGGCATGAGCCACCACGCACGGCTAATTTTTGTATTTTTAGTAGAGATGGGGTTTCACCATGTTGGCCAGGCTGGTCTTGAACTCCTGACCTCAGGTGATCCGCTCACCTCAGCCTCCCAAAGTGCTAGGATTACAGGCATGAGCCATTGTGGCCAGCCTATAACTACTAATTATAAAACTTTGGATGAATCACTTAGTCTTTCTGAGTTTTAGTCTCCTTATTTGTGAAATGGGGTAATAATAATGCCAGCATTATATAGATCACAGGATATTTCTATGAGGATATATATGATAATGTACCTGATAATATATGTTCATGTACCTGAAAATATACATTATCATATATATCATAAACATTTTTGAGTGATAAAATATATTAAATATATTAGGCTGGGAGCAGTGGCTCACACCTATAATCCCAGCACTTTGAAAGGTTTTACTTAAGCCCAGGAGTTTGAGTCCAGCTGGGGCAAACATGGCAAGACCCTGCCTCTACAAAAAATTTAAAAAAAGAGCTGGAAGTGGTGGCATGTGCCTGTAGTCCCAGCTCTTGCAGGCTGAAGTGGGAGGGAGCCCAGAAATTCAAGCTTTCAGTGAACAATGATAGTGTCACTGCACTCCAACCTGGGTGACAGAGGAAAAAAAAAAGTCTTAAAGTCTGTGAGGAAAAAAAAATTGAATTTTAGTTTACTACATTTAATGAAATCTAAGATGCCATACATTGTAAGTCATACCATTATTTTAGTTACCTCTATAAAGGAAAAGAAAACAGTGTCAGTTCGATTAGAACACAAAGCTGAGATGCACCCCGACTTCAGAGATGTTAACGTCTGAAAAAAAGTGCTTTATTATAATCGAAGGAATATGGTAAGGTATATTGTCAACATCATTCGAAATGTGTATGTATCATATTCAGACTTTACTGTTATAAAAATAGCATAGTTCTTAAGTATGCAATTTGACTGCGTATTAAATTTTAAAAGGATGTATTTGAGAGTAGATTACTGGCAGTCAATAGCCCAAGTTCTGGTATGGCAGACCTGAGTTAGAATTTACTTTTTTTCTTTTCTTTTTTTTTTTAGACAGGATCTCGCTCTGTCACCCAGGCTGGCATGCAGTGGCGCTATCACGGTTCACTGCATCCCAACTTCCCGGGCTCAAGCAATCCTCCCATCTCAGCTTCCTGAGTAGCTGAGACTACAGGTGTGCGCCACCATGCCTGGAAAATCTTTCTGTTGTTTGTAGAGACAGGGTCTTGCTATGTTGCCCAGGCTGCTCTCAAACTCCTGGCCTCAAGCAATCCTCCCACTTCGGCCTCAAAAAATGCTGGGATTGTAGGTGTGAGCCACTGTGCCCAGCCAGAAATTATTTTCTACCATTTAACCAGCTGCGTGATCCTTGCTAAGTAGGATCATCATCATTATTATTAATATTGCATATGATATGAGAAATACGCTATCCCTATAGTGACTCATTAGTCTTGGTTAGAGAAAATTAATCCTATCAGGTATATTTGAAATATTTTCTATTGATCACAATAAGAACGAAGTGGAAGTTTAATTGATTCAAGGTGATCACATCTTTATTTCTGGAGTAACAGCTCAGAGGTCTCATGTTGCTGACAGTGGATTAGAATCTGACAGACAGAATGTTCATACATACATATGAGTAGAGTGTGCTAATAAATCATTTCCTCCAAATGGTGCTCCCGTCATCATGTGCATCAGCGAACAGTATAACAGTTCTCAGAAAACATTTGGAACAAATGTGTACTCTTTAAAAAATATGTTATATTTTATCCAAACCCAAAACTGTCATGTTTATTTCAATTTTATTCATGACATGTGAGAATATATTCTATTTTTGCTGGAAAAAATATTCAATTGAAGTCCACATATTTTGCCTATTGTGAGACAGAATGTGATATATAAATGACATATAAATCATTTATCAATAAGCCGAGGATTAAAGAAATCATTACTTCATCTTCTTTTTCTTTTTGGATTTATTAAAGAAAAAAAACAGGAGCAGCATTTTGACTATGCCAGCCTGCATATTATGTGGAGTAGGCAAATTACTAAAACTCCTGGGCCTTCAAGTTGGTCACCCATAAAATGTAGACAGCACTAATTTAACAAAAAGTTGTGAGAATAAAGAGAGATTATAAACATACCTGGTACATAATATATGCTCAAAAATGTAATTACTATCTTTTCCTATCCTCTTAGAGGGATGAGAAATAGGAAGCGTGAGTTAAACACTCTTTTCTGTGTATTCAAAAATGTTTTCAAAATGAACTTTGAGAATAGTTGGGATAAGTATAATTGACTCTTTCTCTAGCAATCAACTTCAAGCCCAGGTTAAATACTAGACTCCTTTTATGCCAAAGCCGAGTTGGCTTTATCATTAGTTTACACAAATATGTACATGAATACAAAAGGGTTAACTTAAGGAAACTTCACTACTCAATATAACGGTATTGGCTGCCCCTTACTTGACGTGCCGTACAAGGTTCAAATCAACTGGGTAATGGAGGGAAGTTTTGCAATGTCCAGACACAATGCTCATTTGATACTCTCTGGACCACTCTGGAGATTTTAAGAACTGCACATTTTTAGGTCTTTGATCCTCAGCGTCCAGTTCAGTTCTGGTCTTGTGTGGCTTTCTGTGAAATTAAGTCTCAGCGTCATTGTCCAGAGCAACCATGAAAGAATGTTTATGCAGTAGGTACCGTTTCCCTGAACAGCAGTGAGCTCCTGGCCTCTTGATACTTATGGGCTTCTTAGTGTGCCACTTTTTAAATCAATTAGCCAGAGAGAAGAGTTGTTGTGCAAGAGGAATTGGCCTATGTTAAGCTGATAGAGCTACACTGCCAATGAGGGAGACTACTGGTGTATCAGCCTCCTTGCAGGGAGGGCTAAAGTTGATTTGGCATTGGCTAATCAGTAAATAAATGATGTTTGTGATTCAAGATCACATTGGAACTTTGAGAAAGTCTATGACTAACAGCAACAACAAAACTCAAGTGATTTCGTGAGTTTCAATGGTTTCTTCTCAGCATTCAACTCAACTTTGTTGTTAATTGCACAGACCTCACCGCCTGAGTATGTCAAATTCACTTTTTCCTTTCCTTTTTGGATGGCAATGCATGGAATGCCCTTGTATAAACATAGCCAGGGCATGAGCACAATTCTATTTCATTTCCTCAACTCTTTGTTTTGCTATTCACTCTCATTCTCTTGTGTCTGCATTCCTTGACTACTGATGGATTCAATCAGCGTCACCCAGGAAGGTGTGTAGAGGGATCCATGAAGCAAAGGCCAAGGAAGAAACTCAAGTTAAAATTAAAAGAGAAAAAGGCAGGCGAATTAATATTCTCCAGAAAAACAAAATTAATAGGCTGTATATAGACAGAGAAAGAGAGGGCTTTCTTTTTAAAAATTGGCTTATGCCACTGTGTGTGCTGGCACATTCTAAAATCTGCAGGGCAGACTAGCCGACCGAAAACCCACAGAAGAGTTGATGTGGCAGTTGTGAGTCTAAAGACTGCCTGGAGGCAGAATTCCTTCTTTTCCAGGGGACCTCAGTTTTTTCTCTTAAGGTCTTTGACTAATTAGATGAAGCCCACACACATTACAGAGGGTAATCAGGTTTTCTTAAAGTCTACTGATTTAAATGTTAAGTATATCTAAAAATACCTTCACAGCAACATCTAGTCTAGTGTTTGACTAAATGTCTGGGTATAATAGCCTAGCCAAATTGACAGATAAAATTATAAAACTACCAAGCAATCAAATAGCTTGCTTTCTATTTGATTCTCAGATTTTCAAATTTAATGTGCTTTTTTTTTTTTTTTTTTTTTTTTTGAGACAGGGTGTTTTTCTGTTACCCAGGCTGGAGTGCCATTGCACAGTCATGGCTCACTGCAGCCTATGTCTCCTGGGCTCAAGTGATCCTCCCGCCTCAGCCTCCTCAGTAGCTAGGGCTACAAGCATGGGCCACCATGCCCAGCTTAATTGATTTCTGATAATTGGATGGAATTATAAGACATGAAATCAGTTTTGCTGGATGATTGAAATAACAATCTGCCTAGTGGCAGATGACTAGAACAAACTTCTCAAAGTCTATCTTGTTTTTTCAGTAAAAATATTTTGAGTTTAAATACCAAAAGTAAAGTCAACTGAAGATAGCTATCAATGAGAAGGGATGAATTTGAACGTGTAAACAGTAAGATAAGCAAAGCAAGAAAAACTAGTAGCCACCAAACACAGGATGTGTCATATTCATATCTCTGACCCCATTAATTTAAACTGCTAAGCAAAACAAATACAACTGCTCATTTTCAAAACACTTTGTAAAAGAAAACAAAATTAACTATTATAATACTAGGGTGATTCTCATTTTGCTCCTGAAGAAACTGATGAGAAAGTTTAATGGCCTTTGTAAGGTAGCAGTTGAGCTTTGACAAAGTTGGGATTTAAAAAATAGCTCCCTGCCCTGTCTTCACCAGGATACCTCTCTCCCTGGATCCTTCAAACGGGTACAGATGAATCACCAAGAGGGCTGGTAATCTGGCTGCCACATAAAAACAAGTGAGCTTGAGATGTTCTCAGAGTCCGAGGTTGTTGGTTCAGTCTGAGTAATGCACAGTCCAGCTGAAATTCAGCTGCCTTTTGTCTGGATAAGGCAGAAGGAAATGAGTAAAACCCTGATGGGAACCAAAAGATGCTGAAAACATTTGCAGTGCCACCCAGAACAATTCAAAACAAAGTAATAAAAGGAAAGTTTATCTCTTTGGAGCACTGCTCAGGAATTACAAGCTTTCTGTGCTGAACTCTCCTTCCTGAGGAAAGCTTTCACTTCTGAAAAATATACCCACTTTTACGAAGACTACTTTCTGAGGCAACTTTCTGACTTGATGTATTTCAGCATTTGGTTTTTCCTTTGTTTTGCTGCTAATTTGCTGCATGATAGTACGATGGCCTTGGGAGCTCCATACACATTTTAAGTTTAAGAAAAACTTTGTTTTAAAAAGCCATGGATTTTTCTCAAACAGACTAGACAGTTTGTAGCTGCTTAGCCCCAGAGACATTTTTGTGGCTGTGAAAATTTCTGCCACTGTGGACACATAAAGACATGGGACCACGTGGTCTGAGCCAAGTGTAACCACTCTGCCTCACATCCTCCCTCAGCCCCTCAGTCCATATGTGGATACGAAGTGAATTACATTTCATTCAGAGACAGAGGGAAGATTTTCTCCAGAGTCTGAAAAAGTTGATCATTTAGCTTGGCTTCCTTTTGAATAAGGTATTTCCAAAGCAACATAGACCAGATCTCACATAAATGTCATTTACCCTGACTGCAGAGAGTAAAATTATCCATTAAGTAAATCACTGACACTGTTAACATTTCCCGTGCTACAATATCTAACAATGATTTTTTATAAATTGCTGGTTGCAGGAAGAAAGATGGCAGAGGTTACTGTAGAAGGAGAAAGGAGTGTTCCCTTACAATCTGTAATATTTTTTCTAAATTAACAACCAGAAAGATATCAGAGGCAAGCAGGTCCAAGCCAATATGGTTCTGCCACAGGCTTACGGAATATAATAGACTCACAGCATCATGATTTTCCCTCCTGAGGTTCATACCCAGGGTCACAGCACCTTCTCCCAAAGAGTGGTTAAGCTCACCTTTCAGTTATTACTCAGTGAAGTAGATAAAGGAAAGAGGGAAAATACGGACGAAACAACTGAGAAATATTCCTGCTTATAAAAAGAGTTGTTTCTCTTTTTCTTTGCTAGCCAACATTTTGCTGTGAGGCCGTGTTCCTGTCTTTCTGTTTAGAGACACTGACTAGAGTCAGAGGAGGGTCTCCCCTAGAGGAACGCCTTGCTGAAGAAGCCTAATTTGCACAAGGGTACAAACAGTGAATGCACTGGAGATCCTAGAACAAGCTGCTATTGCCTCTGTTGCAGGCCATGACCCTCTGTAGGATGCAAACCACACTGCATTTATATCCTATGTGTTGGTGAATAGTGAAGTTGTAAGAAAGAAAGGGAGTGAAATAGAAACCCGTAGGAATGGGCATTCGTGCTTCCACTGATGATCAGTCTCATGAAATGTCAGCCGGTGCTAATTGAAGGATGCCAGAAAACACTTACCAACCAATATTTTCCATACGAATTCCAAATCAGAGATTTCAGTGTTTCTTGACAGCATTTTAGCCTGTCATGGTCAGAAACTGAAATACAAATAGCTGTGGGCTTCAAGAGAAAGCGCCCCTTGGGGGAATTTGTATGACAATAAAAAATGAGGCCCTGCAAGAAGGAAACAAAAATGCAGTCAGAATGACAAAGAGGTGGTAGAAAAATATCTAAGGCAAACCTTTTCTTGACTCTTCTCAGGATTAGTTATGTCCAGATGTAGTAGAGGTGGCACGCTTTCAACAGTTCACAAGGGATTGAGCTACCCATTTTCTAGACCAGGTTTTTACTCACTTCAATGAAAGCCTGCACAATTTGTATAAGAAATATTGCACCGCCTGTCATGGTGGCTCACGCCTGTATTCCCAGCACTTTGAAAGGCCGGGGCAGGCAGATCACCTGAGGTCAGGAGTTCAAGACCAGCCTGGCCATCATGGTGAAACCCCCATCTCTACTAAAAATGCAAAAATTAGCCAGGAGTGGTGGCGGGCGCCTGTAATCTCAGCTACTTGGGAGGCTGAGGAAGGATAATTGCTTGAACCCGGGAGGTGGAGGTTATAGTAAGCTGAAATTGGGCCATTGCACTTCAGCCTGAGTGACAAGAGCAAAACTTTGCTTCAAAAAATAAAAGTTAAAACAACAACAACATTGCATTGAAAGAAAGTATAATTTTTCATATCTTCATTAATTCGGAAACATGGAGGCTAATATGTTAAGCCATATTTTATAGTCCAGAAATAGAGGAGTGCTAAAAATTTCAGTGCACATTTCTGTCAAAATGATCCACATGAGAGATCTAAATACCAACCTGAGAGAACCAAGCTTAATAATACCTGCTGGTAGGAGGAAATGTGCTGATCTGCTCTAAAACCAAGTACAAATATACACGTTTAATTCTACATCAGGCACTTGATCTTTTCCTGTTTTGGCCAAATTAAGTGGAAAGAAAAGATGGTCCAATAGAACATTAATTAATAGTTTTTATTTTCCTATTTTTTAAAATTTTGTTTTCTGAAAAGCTTCTATTGGCTTCCTTAGTAATTTTTACTTTGCAAAGTAGATGGAAAAAGATAATATAAAATGCAACATACTGAGCAAGACTATTACAATAGTAATTAAATATTGTTAATGTCAATGCAAAACAGGTGTTTTTTAAAGGAAAACAATAAATAGCTGTAAAAGATTGGAGTGGATATCTCTTGTCTTTGTGGTTCCAGCTCCATTCCCCATTTTTTGCCTGCTATTATATATTACTGTTTTGTTCCAGGAGTTAGGGCTCCATTGCCTTCATTTAGTTATTTAACAAACATTTATACAGTGCTTCATGTGACTGCCACACATTCTTCCAAGCACATCACAAAATTCACTTATTTACTATCTATAACCATACAAAATAGTATTATGATCTCAGTTTTAGAAAAAAATTAAGGCATAGAGAAATTACATAATTTACCCAAGGTTACCTATCTATTAATAGTAAGAGATGGAGCTGAAAAATGAGGTCTCATCAGCTGTCAGAGTAACTGTGTGTTATCCTATGAAGCCTCATCTCCAAATAAATATGCTTAACAGAAGCCAGTGTTTTCTCTAACTTATCATTCCTGGTCAGCATGAATGCTTTTCATTTAAACACATGGCCTTTTCTCTAGCTCACAAAAGTATATTTGTCATTAATACTTAACTTTTAGGCTGGTTGCGGTGGCTCATACCTGTAATCCCAGCACTTTGGGAGGCTGAGGTGGGTGGATCGCTTGAGCCCAGAGATTCCAAACCAGCCTGGACAGCAAGGTGAAACCCAGTCTCTACAAAAAATACAAAAATTAGCTGGGCATGATGGTGTGCACCTGTGGTCCCACCTACTCAAGAGGCTGAGGTGAGAGGATCACTTGAAGCTGGGAGGCAGAGGTTGCAGTGAACCGAGATGGTATCACTGCATGCCAGCCTGGGTGACAAATCCAGGCTCTGTCTTCAAACAAACAAAAACCAAAAAAATTTAAAAAACATTAACTTTTATTCCAATTGCTTTCTTCTTTGTCCTTTGTTGATGATATTTCAACTGCATCTGATTGACACCTCCGAGGCAAAAGGGCTGTTTTTGTGTAATTTTCACTATGCAGTGTCCATTCTGCTCATAGAACAAGTAACTTCTTAAAAAATTCATCTGGAGATTAAAAAGTAATTCAATTCAACAAACATTTATCAAGCACCTATCAGATGTGATGCACTGTGCTACACATGGGAGTGATAAGAGAATCTTTACCCATACTGCTAGCACATGTTAATAGATGATATTACCATGAGAAAACAAGATAGGTCAATATCCCCTTACAGTGAAAGGCTTTGCAAGGCTCCTTCCTCCTTGGTAGCCCAGAGTGAGCCTTAACTTTTGCCAGGAGCCAGACCATGCCATGAATGATGGTGCTTCAGTCTTCCTAGGCCTGGAACATGTTGCTTAGTGGGAGACAGGCTTCTTGTCTTCTTTTACTCCCATTTGGCAAGGACACCTCATTATGTAAGACTGCCACTGTTTATCTGCACCATATTTATGATTTTTACAAGGGATATTCTAAGCTTTGGCAGATATGAAGGAACATTTTATAAGGCAAGGCTTGTAGTGGGAAAGACCTCAAATGAAATTTCTGTAGTATATCTAAATTACCTTTAAATTATTCATTTTAAGGTGATTTAATGCTTTTTTTCCCCCTGATTGGTCATATTCATCAGGTTTAGATGAGAAGTAAGCTCTCTGGGCCAGGGTACTATTACTACATTGTAATTCCTAAGTTAAAAGGAAAAAAAATCAGCATTTAATTGACCCTGGAAACCTAACCAACCTAAAGAATATTTAAGTTTATCCCCATCTTTGGCAAGTATTTCTAAAACCTCAGAGTCAGAGCAGAACCTAATCTTTGGAAAGTCCTGTCTTCACTGGCCAACCTGAAACCTATAATATTGTTTTTAATGGCTTGTAGTTAACACCCCGATGGTTATGAATGGGAGATTTCATAAAGGTATGTTTGGGGAGATGCAGTGAAGTGCCAAGTGTCTACTAAGAATTACTTATTTATTCAAACATTATTTTATTGTTAGTTTCATTGGACATTTATACCTAACAGTTGCTACATGAATCTGGAAATTAATAAAACAAAACCCCAACATAAAAGAGCAATCAGTTTACATGTCTTTCTTCTAAAAATGATTGAATGTCTCTGGGTATATAAGAACTATTTTATGAGCAGACAACATGAATGGTCTATTTCCAAGGCCACCCAGTGTATTTTGCACTTTAATGTACATCTGATTTAAGTTGTCTCCACCTGACTAACATCTTTTAAAAAACGAGTAGTTTAGAATTGCTTCTCAGTTATGAGCTGGAAAGTAAATATTTTCACTTAAAGGAATTATAGCATGTGAAAATAAATAAGTTTTAGAAGTACAATCAATTTTGATGCTTTCTGCAAGCCTGCCATACAATAAAGGTCAGTCTTTCAGAATTTATTAGAAAGCACAAAGCCCTTTCATTTGTGATGAAATAAAGAGAGAAAAATGTCAACCTTCTATACATATATATGTTCCTGAAAACTCTGCAATAAATCTTCCCTTTTGTAAATAAAAATCACAATTTAAGTATTTCCAAAGAGCTTTCTATTTGAAGGAATAATGTGGTCAACCCTCTTGTAAAGAATCACCTTTCAAGATACCTGTTACATAAGACTGTTTTAGCAAAGCAGGATAAAGTTTTAGTATAAGGTTTTACTAATTTGCAATCACATAAAACAAAGCAATAAGCAGTAAATTCTATACATTTGCAATAACACAACTTATCAGAACAAATTAATTGTTTTTCTTGATGAAAGGTATAGAAAAAGAAACACATTTGAGAGGATTTGCAATTAACTTTTTCAAGGCATAGTTATCAATAAGCTGGGAAAGCTAGAGGGATATGTAAAGTGGTACAGGAAAAGCAAAATCTTGGTTCAACACTGCTTTAGCCTACTAAAAGTTTTTGTGTGCGTAGCCTTCTCTCCATATAAAATTAGAAATATATTTGTCTTTTTGTAGCATCTCGTGAAACACTTTCCAACGTTTGTGGAATTGTAAACTTCATTATTACCATGATTTCTGTCTTTTCTCATTGCCTCTATCTCAATTTTTCTTCATAATACATTTGTGTTTTTCTTTTATGTAAGGATAAAAACAATTCTCAAACTAATGAACTAGGCTAATAATGGTAGATTGAATAAAATCTAGTTGTCAGTTGATTATTTTTTGTGCTTACAAAATTTACATTATTTACACTATGTATATGTGTATATAAGTGTATATATATATACATAACTGTTACTTTAAAAAAGTCAGTTTATTGGTATTTTTTAGCAAAAATATTTTTAAATCTGATGTAATTTTTGTTAAATTCTAAAGTCTTAGCCCAAGAAGATGCAGTTTGCCATTTACTCAATTGATAGACATCTATGTTACATTTTTTCTTGCCAAGTTTTATACTGATGATTGGAGATACCAAATCAATATGATATAAACTTTACAATTGTAGAGATTGATCTAATGGGAGGTGGAAGTAGGGGTGATGACAAAAACTAAAAATATAAATAAATAACTAAACTGCAACGTTGAAGATATATACACACATACATTGATAAAAGTTGTTGGAGATATAAGGCAAAGTTACAATCATAGATGCACAACTAGTTGATACATAATAATCAGTATTACATTGTCAAGGTCGAGGAAGAGGATGTGTATATTATGAGAATTCAAAATCCATAGTCACAAATCAAACATGAGCTACCAATACAGTACCATGGTAAAAAAAATTTGTGATTCAGGAATATAAATGGAACAATTAGAAACCATGAGGTAATCCTTCCATGAGATAAACTTGGTAAGGCTTTTATTATTATTCGTTATAATGCTTTGTCCAGTTTTGGTTCTCACAACTTAAGTGAGATTTAGAGAACGTGAATGGGATACAAAGAGAAAAGAAATATAGATATTTTTAAATATGGGAAAAGTCTGCCATTAAAAATATATGAAAGCGGCCGGGTGCAGTGGCTCACGCCTGTAATCCTAGCACTTTGAGAGGCCGAGGTGGGTTGATCACAAGGTCAGGAGTTCAAGACTAGCCTGCCCAAGATGGTGAAACCCCGTCTCTACTAAAAATACAAAAAAATTTAGCCAGGCGTGGTGGTGGGTGTCTGTAATCGCAGCTTCTCGGGAGGCGGTGGCAGAGAATTGCTTGAACCCAGGAGGTGGAGATTGCAGTGAGCCGAGATCTCACCACTGTACTCCAACCTGGGCGACAGAGCAAGACTCCATCTCAAAAAAAAAAAAGAAAGAAAAAAATATATAAATATATGAAAGCACGCATTATAGAAAATACCAATTAGTTTTCCTTAATGTAACTGGAACCCAGAAAAGAAAACTTGGAGAGTTTAGATGGATGCAGAAGTTTATGCTAGTCATTAGAAAAAGTATTCTGAGAATAAGAGTTGGGAGTGACTGGAGAAGCACACTAAGAATAATTAGAGTTGAGAAATAATCCTGGGAGAAAAGGCTAAAATGACAATGCTGTTTCAACTGGTGGAGAGAAAGCTATGTTTGGTTCATATGACTAGAAAGACCAGAGGACAACTCATCTGTTGCCCTGTCTTCTCCTCCCTGCTAATTACAACATTACAGTGATGTATATGATAATGAAGCAATTTTACACTGAATCCAGATATATCCCATTTAGACAAACATGAATTAAGGGTTCCAAGTTCCATATTTTCCTTAATGGTAGAAATGTGGGAGTGGGTGAAGTGGGCAGTTTCATTTGTGCTGTAGTGAGAGATTCAGCATGTCTCAGTGATGATGAAGCTACGGCCTGTTCATATTGCTTCTCTGTTTACACTGGACCTGGGAGGGATGGGACAGGAACCAGGAGGTCTTGTCATGGCTGATCAGGAGAGTGGGTTGGCCTTATTACTTAGTGCTTTCTATTCCTCACTGGTCTTTTTCCCAACAACAAGAGATAAGCCTGACTTATGCTGGGAAAACAGGAGGTTTTGAAAGAGGAAGGTTCTTACTTAAAATGGACTCAATAAATGTTAATAAAAATTGATTAACAAGAAATGAGATATTTTGGGAATGAGTAGTCATTTTTTACACACTGAGAGACAGACTATACCAAGTCTATAGAAGAAAGTGTATTAACCTCAAGTGAGAACTTTCTATAACTAAGGATTTTGAGAAAAATGGGAATAAATTTATAAAAGATATTGTAAAATCTATTTTTCAAGAAACAATAATTAGAATAAAAGAAAAATCTACTTAAATGGTTTAAACGTGTCCTCATACATTCAATCCCTTATAAATTACTGGAGCTCGCGGAGTAAATCTAATGCTATAAATAGGGCTGGATCTAAGACATCAGTCTATTACAGAGATCCTGCCCCATCTTACAGGGATGGGCGGACATCACTCAGCACCTGGGCTTAGGGCCCTGAAGGAACACTGGTTCAGGGTTGCCTGATCTTTGAAAACTGGAACCTGAAACTTGGAAATCAGAATTTTTATTTAAAATATGACTTAAAAAATTCAGATTAAAATAAAAGCACAATATGAGTCATATTAAAGATGTTTACTGGGGTCAAGTAAGGCTTGTAAGGTTACCCATTTGTGATTTCTAGTTTAGACTTGTTTCTATTTCAAAAGAGGAGGCTTGAGTACATGGCCCCTCATAGGACCTTGCAGCCAGATATATTTCCAGGATCAATGACTCTTCTAAAGTTTTCTACATCTTGACACATCATCAGCACCAGTCTTTTTTTTTTTTTCTTTTTCACATATGTAACTGCTGGGCAAGAAAGAAAAGAGAAGTTTGGTGCCAGTTTTCATGGGCCACAGCTGGTTTTCCTTCACACTTGCACCATGATCTGGCATCAGAGCAGAAATCTTGTGAGGAGGGTGAGCAAATGGAGTCATAATTCCAGGGAGTAAGTTGGATCCTACCTTAGAAAAATGCCCAGATAAGCCTGGGCCCAGTGGTTCATGCCTGTAATCCCAGCTCTTTGGGAGGTCGAGGTGGGTGGATTGTTTGAGCCCAGGAGTTTGAGACCAGCCTGGGCAACATAGCAAAACCCTGTCTCTACAAAAAATACAAAAATTAGCTGGGGGTGGTTGCGCACGTCTGTAACCTCAGCTACCTGGGAGGCTGAGGCATGGGAATTGCTCAAACTGGGGAGGCAGAGGTTGCAGTGAGCAGAGATTGTGCCACTGCACTATCGTCTAGATGACAAAATGAGACTCTATCTCAGAAAAAAAAGAAGAGAAAAGAAAAACAAAGCAAACAAACAAAAAAACAGCCCAAAAAGTTTTGATTGCAGTCAGGAGGCTGGATTAAATGGTTCCTGGAATCTCATTCTAGGCTGATTGCATGGTTCTCAGACATTTTTGGTGATGTGTTTTATTCTCCCTCAGTATGAATATTAACCCCTACCGTCAATAGAGCTTTGAAAAGCTTCTCTATTGAAGGTGGGGGATAATATTCATACTGGGGGAGAATAATGGCTATTATAAAAGCTTCTCTTCTGCCTTCAGAAAAAGAGTTACTCTTTTTTCTTCCCAGAGCCTTGAAAAATCAATACAAAGAAACTTTGCAACTTCTTCTAAGTGAACAGTAAACCTTGAGTGTTTTGTCTATGGATTTTTAAAATCATTGGATTGACTAACATTCTCAAATGATGCAAGTCTCTACCACTAAAGTTTTAATTCAAACCTAAAATGCTGCCATTATTTTGGGTAATGATATATAATTAAGTCTGCCGACTGTGTTCTCATGCTTTTCTATCAGTGATTCATGGCTGCTGTCACAAAGCAGCAGCATATCGGAGCTTATTTTGTCAAAGCCTTTGTTTGAAATACTCAGCAAACAGGGTTTTCTTGATTTATCAGATCATCAAGGTGGTTCACGTGCTTTTGTGAAAACCTGAGTCTCTGCCAGGTCCATTTATATTCACTGCAACCTTTTTTTTTTTTCTAGAAATGTTTATGATGTTACCATAAAATTGAATAAAAAGCTAAGTCTAGTTTTCAGCTAAGCATGTTGACTACTGTATATTCCATAAAGCAAGGTTGAAAAAGAAAACGGGTTATGGGATCTAAGATCTTACCTTTTCCAAAGATTATCTG
The DNA here is from genome assembly GCF_028858775.2 of Pan troglodytes. Taxonomy (NCBI): domain Eukaryota; kingdom Metazoa; phylum Chordata; class Mammalia; order Primates; family Hominidae; genus Pan; species Pan troglodytes. The sequence continues at coordinate 133,408,322 of NC_072403.2, forward strand.
TTGGTATCCTGTTACTGTCACTCATTAGAGGATAAATACCTGGAGTGACTTGCTTCTGAGGAGCTGCTCTTCCCAACACTTTTGCAACTGAAGATTCTAATAGCATATGCCAGTTTCTCCTCACATAAACTGTTGGAATAATGAATGTCTGTTTTTTGGGTAGTAAGCTAATGCAGCAGACTAGCAGAAGTCAAGAACAAAAGCTTGACTCCAGTGTTTTCCATAGCAGAAATTGGACCTCTGGAGGTGACTGCAAACCAGACGACTTGTTCCATAAAGAATGGATTTACTAGCTTAGATCCTTGGAGCTGGGTAAAAAGAAACCTAGGTGTAATCCTAGCACTTTGGGAGGCCAAGGGGGGCAGATCACCTGAGGTCAGGAGTTCAAGACCAGCCAGGCCAACATGGCGAAACCACGTCTGTACTAAAAATACAAAAATTAGCCACGAGTGGTCGTGGGCACCTGTAATCCCAGCTACTCAGGAGGCTGAGGCAGGGAGAATTGCTTGAACCCGGGAGGTGGAGGTTGAAGTGAGCCAAGATCGCGCCACTGCACTCCAGTCTGGGCGACAGAGTGAGACTCCATCTTAAAAAACAAACAAACAAACAAAAAACCCAGGTAAATTTCAGATAACACAAATAGTTTAAAGGGTAATTTGACCCCTCACAATTTAATGTAGTAGCATACAGGGGAAAAAAAGAAAAGAAAAGAAAAGAAAAAACAACAACAACAAAACACCAGGAAAATAACTTCGCTTTTTTCAAAAAAAAAAAAAACTTTTCACCTTCAAAAAGTTCTTTCTGGCCATTCGATACGTATCTCACAAAACACAGCTGCTTTTCAAAAGTATTGTTAGGGGCTAGAAAGAGGTGTTTGTTTTAATAGATCTAAGAGTAGAATATAAAAAGGAAGGAGTAGGAATTCGAGTGGTTTTTCACTTGAGAAAAAAAAAGTTCATCATGAAAGAGGGATCTGTTTTCTCTAGACCCTGGATAATTTCTGTCAGCTTTGGTTTGACTTTTATAATGAATACTTTAAACCCAAATTACAAGTTTAAATGAAGAGCTCTTAATCTAAAATTCTTTTAGTCCCAGCTAGAAATAATTTCAGGGATTCATGTGATGTTGAAATTACTAGTCATATGTTTTATTATGGTTAATCACAGCCACTATTAAAAGAAAGGTAATAATACATGTTTTCGTCTGCTAAGATCAGCTGGTGAAACTGCAGTTCTTACACAGTTCTCACACAGCTGCAATGTTCTCACTAATTATCTAACCATCAGGACAAAGACTTGCTAGAGCCAGGCAGGTCAGGACAGCTCCTGTTGTAGGGTTCCCACTCGAAATAAGAGTTTTATAGACAATGTGACCTATTTATCATTAAATATGCTGACTTATTATAATTGCTGCCAGTTTTGAGAGTCAGTGTTATTATTTCTCTGTTTGAATAACTGCTCTTAATTGAAATACAGGTAACAAATTCTCAGGGATGGGAAATAATATTCACGAGTTTTCTCCTCTAATTCTTTCTTTTATTACCTTTTAGTTGCACATATTAACACATTTATTACTGTCACTGAGTTAATGCTTGCATTTTGAGAACACTCAAGTATTACTTGCATTTTATATTTGAATAAAACAAGATACTACAAAATCAAATGATACCATGTAAATAGAACTAATTCAGTGGCATAAATTACTTTGTTTTTCTTTTTTTGAGATCTCCTCTTGCTCTGTCGCCAGGCTGGAGAGCAGTGGCACGATCTCCGCTCCCTGGGTTCAAGCGATTCCCCTGCTCAGCCTTCCAAGTAGCTGGGACTACAGGTGTGCACCACCATCCCTGAGTAATTTTTTGTATTTTAGTAGAGACGGGGTTTCACCATGTTGGCCAGGATGGTCTCGATCTCCTGACCTCGTGATCCACCAACCTCGGCCTCCCAAAGTGCTGGGATTACAGCGTGAGCCACCACGCCAGGCCCAATTACTTTGTTTTTCTAGCTGACTTATCTTGGCTGTGTGTAGTTCACCTTTCATCCTAATACTGCATTTTCATATGTCCAAAGATAGTGGTTTTTGAAGAAGCATTGTGGGGAAGAAAAGCAAATTCATTACCAGTGTGTGTTCATGCCAGTGCCCCTTCTATGATAAAAGGGATTCTGTGTAATCAATCTGCCACCAGGTGGCTGGCCGATCCCCTCCAGGAAATGGTGCCATATTGGGGATTCAGTGTTGGTCTTTGCTGCTGTCAAATTGAGCATTCATCAGTGATTTTAGCTGGATCAGCCTTAGTGAATGGCATTCCATATTGGCATTCCATATTGCTGAGCCCATGCATAATCTCCATCCCTATTGCAATAAGTTCTTTTGGGTGATCCCATTGGTTGAGTACTTGCATTTTGAGCTCTGTTGGTCTACAGGTCTTAGTTACCAAGGGGGATCCTCTGATTGGAGCTGCAGTTGGTTCACTTTCAGGTAAAGCCAGCTGGTCATGCAGAACCATCTGTAACTCAGGTCCCCATCTTTTCTTTCCCAATTAGCTGGTCATAGAAAACTTCCCTTAAGGACATAGGTGCAGTTTGAGAGAAAGAAGGCTATGCTTCAGAAATGTGGGTTATGAGTATTTGTTTTACTTGCTCATGCAACTTCCTTGTGTCTTCAGGACCTCATCAAGGCAGATCTTGTGCATACCACTTTTATTTGATTATGTAGTATTGTTATGTATATCCAGCCTTATGGCTTAGCAGGCCATAAAGGACATGATGTGCACGCAGGTCACATAGTAAGTTAGTGGCCCATTTTTAAGGGTTCAGTCTCTACTAAGGTTTAGTAGCAAGTGAGAATTTAGTTTTGTAAAAGAGGAGTAGTAGTAGTCTCCTACTAAAGGTGGCATAGCTTTGCTACCAAATCCTAACAGTTTGTGCTGTAATCCATTTATGAGAGACTGTCAAAGGCTCCATCCATACAAAAATCCTTGTCCATCACTGATGCTTTAAGTACCTTTAGATCTGTAAGGTCATAGAATCTAAGTGCACTGCAGCTTGCATGGCAGCCTGGGCCTGTTGCAAAGCCTTCTTCTGTTCTGGGCCTCCCTAAACACTGGCAGCTTTGCAGGTTGCTCCGTAAATGGGTTGTAGTTGTACTCCCAAATGAGGTGTATGTTGCCTTCAAAATCTAAAGTGGTCCACTGGCACTGTGACTCTTTTTTAATGGTAGAAGGATCCAGACACAGCAACTTGTAATTCCTTTTGGAAGAGATGTGTCCCAGACAACTCAACCCTGGAAATCTCACTGAATTTTTGTAGGATGCATTTCTCACCCGCTGGCACAGAATTGTCCCACCATTATGTCTGGTATCATTGTCACTTCCTGCTTACTAGATCCAATTGGCACGATAGCATCAAATGTAATAAACTAGAGTGAAATGAGAAGTGATCAAGGTTCCTTACACAAAGCTGAAAAGGTGATGTAGCCCTGAGTTAGGAAAGTGATGGTGTATAGCTAATCCCATCACTACCTCTGAGCTTCCAGCTTCCATTAATGAGGCATCCTGCAGGAGAAGCTGGATTCCTTCAATATGCACCTAGCTCAGGATTTAAAGAAGCTGAAGCAGGAGGCCCAGCAGGAGCTGGAGATGCTGTTGGCCTAGCTCCTGCCCCTGCCAATCGGTAAGCCAGCAGAAAAGTCCAGATGTGCATAAGATGCATCAGGCCCTGCGCTGGCCTGAGTGTAAAGTAATATGGTGAATCTTTCATTTCAGGCTTCATTTGCAAGATGCTTCCTGTGGATCATGCTAAATAAGATATGCAGGGAAGAAGATTCTGGGAAATGTAGTTCCAGTTTAGCTACGTTGATATAAATCGGACTTATCACATCAGGATAGCTTTGATCCCAGATGTAGACAGGACAAAAGCCTTTCAGAGAAAAAAAACCTCCCCTGAATTCCTGAAACAATGAACATGCCTATGAAGAGTAGAAAGCTCAACAAGGATTTCTTCCCATCTGCTTCATCAATAAAAAAAAGAAAGAATTACTATGATGGGCTGGTGAAGTCTGCGAAATACTACATTTGTGGGTTGAATGCCAAGAAGAGCAGGAGAAACAGTTGAAGACAGAAGAGAAAAAAAAAGAAAGAAAGAGAAAGAAAGAAAAGAAAAAGAAAAGGAAAGAAAAGAAAAGAAAGCAAAGCTGAGAAGCTATGTGATGGAGGTAACAAGCAGAGGTTAGTTTCCAGCAGAAGCAAGCAATGGTGATGAATAAAGCAACGGTGATGAATATGCAACACCTGTCAACAGAGAGGAGTGGCAGTGACCAAAAAGGGAAAAAAAGCAGCTTCTCTCTGGCTAGGAATATGTCTATCAGCCCTCAACTGAATGCTTCTAAAAATACTGGCATATGGAATCCCCATTCTTGCACATTAAAACAGGCAGAGACCAGATATGCATTGTCTCTTGCCTGCACTCTTAGCACTTTGGGAGGCCAAGACACATGGATCGTTTGAGTCCAGGAGTTCAAGAGCAGTCTGGACAATATGGTGAAACCCTGTCTCTACAAAACAAACAAACAAACAAAAATCCCCCAAAAACATAAAACAAAACAAAAAAATTTAAAAAAGCAAAAACAGGGAGAGGGTGGGGTGAGGTGGTGCATACCTGTAATCCTCACTTCGAGAGGTTGAGGCAGGAGGATGGCTTGAGCTCAGGAGTTCAAGGCCAGCCTCAGCAAAACAGCAAGATTCTACAAAAGATACTCTGAAAATGTCTCTATGAAAAAAAAAAAAAAAGCGAGGCATGATAGCACATACCTGTAGTCCCACTTATTCAGAGGCTGAGGTAGGAGGACCACTTGAGCTCAGAAATTCAAGGCTGCAGTGAGCATGATCTCTGCACTCCAGCCTGGGCAAGAGGGCAAGACCCTGTCTCATAAAAATCAATCAATAAATAAGAAAACAGGCAGAAGTTAGGCAGCAAAGGGCCCCCAAGGAACAGTATTCAGGATCTTTGTCCAACATAAGAGGCACTAAATAAGATAGCTAATCTAAACTTTTTATAAAACGTACTTGTAAAAGGCCAGGTGCGGTGGCTCACACCTGTAATTTCAGCACTTGCCAGGCTGAGGCAAGAGGATCACTTGAGCCCAGGAGTTTGAGATCAGTCTGGGCAACATAGTGAGACTTCATCTTTACAAAAATTAAAAAATTAGCTGGGTGTGGTGGCTTACATCTTCAGTTCCAGCTACTTGGGAGACTGAGGCAGGAAGATCTCTTGAGCCCAGAAGATCAAGGTGCAGTGAGCTGTGATCTTACCACTGCACTCCAGCCTGGGTAGCAGAGTTAGACTGTGTCTCAGAAAAAAATAAAAAAATAAAAGTACTTGAAAACTATTCCTTCCTTAATACTTCCAGTTAAAATATTTTAATTAAATTTGGTCTAATTTTAATATTTATTTTTATATTTTAATAATAGCTATCATTAATTTAACCCATTATTGTCAAAAACTTGGATGTAACTATATATGTAACACTATAAATGCTATTTAAAGTGCTGGATAGAATGGCTTTTACTGACTCTTTTGGTCCTATTTTAAGACAAACTCTCAGAAACTTAAGTGGGGAATTTGTACATCATGCAGCAAACTTAGTGTATCTCTTTCAAAAAGTCCAAAGAACTCACAAAACATTTTAATGATTTATGTGATATACAGGTAATAATTCTTACTAACTGTTAGATATAGGATACTTTAAAGATGATTATGAAGTCTGAATCTTTTAATTCAAAGAAAAATCCTGCAAAAACCACCAATAACACTGTAAACCCCTTTATAGAAAATTATCTTTTTTTTTTTTTTCCAGATTTTGTCTTTGGTCAATGCTCATGAGACGATTAGAGAAAAATGGGTAGGATAGACCAAAGTTCTGATCTTAGTCACCCATGAGTTGTGGAACTTTTGGCAAGCTTCTTAACTTCTTTTAATTCTATTTTCTTTATCTATTACATAAAGAATCCAATAGTTAGCTCATAAGGTGTTATGAAGATTAAATTAAGTATATATGTTGACTTACAGACATGCAATACATTTTAGATGCTATTATTAACAGCAGATGATAAGAATCTTGGCCAGGTGCAGTTGCTCACGCTTGTCATCCCAGCACTTTGGGAGGCCGAGGCAGGCAGAAAACTTGAGGTCAGGAGTTCAAGACCTGGTCAACATGGTCGATATGGCAAAACCCTGTTTCTACTAAAAAAATACAAAAATTAGCTGGATGTGGTGGCGCATGCCTGTAGTCCCAGCTACTCGGGAGGTTGAGGCACAAGAATCACTTGAACCAAGGACGCAGAGGTTGCACAGTGAACTGAGATCACACCGTTGCACTCCAGCCTGGGCAACAGAGTGAGACTCTATCTCAAAAAAAAAAAAAAAAAAAAATTAAGGTTGTAATTATTTAAAGTAACTGAGATATTTATTATCAGTGGAAATTACTGACTGTTCTCCCTAAATTTGTACTCAAACATTCTTTGGACCTAGAGGGAGGTTTAAAGGAGAGTAAAAAGAGGTGAGGATGGGATGGAATCTAGATATAAATAATTTTATTTATTTTTTATATCATTGATGACTAATTTTATCGCTATCTTTAATATTAATCTTTATCATAGGTCTCTGTGCTCATATAAATTATTCTGAAAATTATTAAATATACAAAACTAATTTAGGTATATTCTATTAAAAATGTATGCCATTTTCAAAAGCCAGTAGTTACTCTAAATTTTAAAATGTGTTTTAAAAATCTTTTTTCTACAGTAGTCCCTTAAATCATTTTCTTGTCATTTCTAAGTAGGCTCTAAAGGCGTGTAGTGTTTTTACAAAACAAAAAATTTTAAAAGGAAGAAAAATAATTTCTTAGTAGGTAAATATTGGTGTTCAAAAGTGTAGTTCTAGCAGTTAACAAATTCATGAAATTGACCGATTGTTTTTTGAAAAATGTTCATGCTTATTGACCCTGAACCAGATATGCGTGTACATTTCTGATTCAGCAGAGCTTATCATGACCTTGTTTATAATATTTGTTTAATAACACTTATTGTGAACAGTTTCATTAAAAAAATGGTAACTTTCTTTGCCCTTGTTTCTATATTAATATAGTCACTGCCGCAGACAGGTGGAATTTGTGAAAAAATTACCTAACTGATATGTTCATGGGATTCCTGTCAGAATCACTCATATTTATTCTTCTTTCAAGGCTATCTGGGAGAGTTGGTGCAGACTAATCCAAGGCCTGAGCTTGTCAATGATTCCCTCCCTGCATTTTTTCTGGTAGTGCAAGTGAGGGAAAGAAAAAAGCTTTCAATAAATTCTTGTTACCCATGACAACATAGGCTTTCTGTATTTATTTGTTCATTTTTTAAATTTAATAACTTTATGTCGAGAAAATCAAATATCCATGTAAAATCAGTATCAAGGGAATGGTGTAATACATTTCAATGACATTAGATTATTGGGGCAGATTACAAATGAGGGTGTGGCTCCTAGGCAAGCCCAAAGGGCCTCTAGGTCAAATAACTGACTGACTCAAAGCTAATTTGATATACAAGTCCACAAACAGCATAATTTTCCAGTTGGACTTTCTTATATGTATAATAAACCTGCAGTCATCTGGTAAAATGGAGTATTCTATTATCCTAGATAACAAATTCTTCTGAATATTTTCAAGTTAGCCATTAGAAAGTTTTTGTTGCAAAAGGTCATAGTTCTAAAATATATTTTATTTGTATCTGCTTTGGTAAACGGAGTTATGTGTGTATAAGTATATTTAATTTTAGTTTCAGGATTAAAAACAGTACATTGAAGGTAATTTAGCTTTTTACTTAAGTGATGGGATTATTGCTGTATTCATAGTGAAAATTATCTTAATTTTTCGTGTAGGAGAACCCCATTATATTGCCATAAGTGAGGTTAAAAAAATGTCAGTAAGAAAAGGAAAGACTCAGATGATTGCAGGGATAATAAAATGACAGGTGAGCCGGTGCAGCTGGCTGGCTGGGAGGTTCGGGGGCCTAGGAGATGATTCCTAATTGCATTTTACATGGGATTTTGCATTACTGTGAGGTCATGCAGTTTTACTCTACCTACTTGATTGCTTTATTGTTGCTGTTGTTGTGTTGTTTATTTTTCTTTTTAAAAAGAGCCATGGGGCTGGGCATGATGGGTCAGGCCTGCAATCCCAACACTTTGGGAGGCCAAGGAGGGAGGATTACTTGAGCCAGGAGTTTGAGACCAGCCTGGGCAACACAGTGAGACCTCTTCTGTACAAAAAAAAAAAAAAAAAAAAAAAAAAAAGCCTGGGTGTGGTGGTATGTGCCTGTATTCCCAGCTACTTGGGAGGCTAAGCTGGGAGGAATTCTTGAGCCCAGGAGGTCAAGGCTGTAGTGAGCCAAGAGCACGCCATTGCCTGGGCAACAGAGCAAGATGCTGTTTCTAAAAACAAACAAAAACGGGGCTATGAAAGATGTTTAAGTCTATGATCTTCAAAGCAGTGAGAAATAGAATTTTATATGCAAAATCTCATACAAACACCCTCTCATCCAATCCTCAGGACTCCATTATGATCTGTTACCTGTTATTACACTTTTGAAGTTGAAAATGAACTAGAGAACTAGTTATTTTGCCTACGGCCATGTAGCTAATAAGGGGCTATCACAGGATTTAAATCTAGATCTATCTGACAACAAAGTCAGTATGATTTCCACCCCACTACATTGCAAAGGCAAAGCAGTTTTTTCCCAAGGCTTTTGCTTTGCCTACGTAACATCACCATTGCTGTCTTTATCTTTTTATTTTCTGTTATGACTGCATCATTAATTACCAAGTTTTTCATGTCACCTTTTACCTATGTCTTTACTTACATGTGTGTGCATGTGTGTTTGTTGTTTTATTTTGTTGCTTTAGGAGGAGAATGTTGCATTTTCGACACCACACTCCTTACTTTTCGAATTATACATCTCCATAGTATTTATGTGCTTATTTATTTTTAAATATGTAGATTACTTTTAAAAGAATATAAAATATGGTAAAAGTGATTGTATTTTGGAAAAGGAGTTGAGCAGTAGTGTGAGAAAAAACCTATTTTTCTTTGTATAATTTTTAGTTCCTTTGGAATATCATATAATATTGTACTATGTGCATATTTCATTGATTGAAAATTTAAAATGTTTCAGTTTTGCAGATATTTGGGATACTAAAGACTATTAGAAATCGGTTGTAGTTCATAAATTTGAAACAGAAACAAAGACTTGGCATGTTGGCTCATGCCTGTAATTCCATCACTCTGGGGGGCTGAGGCAGGCCAGTTGCTTGAGTTCAGGAGTTCGAGACCAGCCTGGGCAACACGGCAAAACCCCCTCTCTGCAAAAAATTTAATAAAATTAGCTGGGCATGGTGACATGTGCTTGTAGGTCCAGCTCCTCTGGAGGCTGAAGTGAGAGGATCACTTGAGCCCTGGAGGCTGAGGCTGCAGTGAGTTGTGATTGTGCCTCTGCACTCCAGCATGGGCAAAAGACCTTGTCTCCAAAAAAAAAAAAAAAAATCTTAAATCATGGCTATGTTGCTAATTCATGGATTCACTGTTATACTAGATTTTATTAGGTGCCACATAATCCAAATTCTTTTGGTATTTAGAGCTTAAAAAACAGAATACGCATGCAACAATAACTGCAACATAGAATTTTAGAATCAGAAGATATCTTATAGATTATTTAGTAGTTGTAAGTAATCAAGAAAAAAAGCATGTCTTTGGACTCTACGTTCACCATGGCTTTTTTTTTTTTTTTTTTTTTTTGAGACAGGGTTCTCATTGTGTCGCCCAGTCTGGAGTGCAGTGGTGCAATTTCGGCTCACTGCTGCCTTGACTTCCCAGGCTGAAGTGATCCTCCCACTTCAGGCTCTGGAGTAGCTGGGTCTACAGATACACACCACCACGCCTGGCCAATTTTTTTGTATCTTTTCTAAAGACAGGGTTCTGTCATGTTGCCCAGGCTAGTCTCAAACTCCTGGCTTCAAGTAATTCACCTGCCTCTACCTCTCAAATTGCTGGGATTACAGGTGTAAGCCACCATGCCCAGTCCATATGGTAAGGGTTGGCATGGTGAAATTAATTCACAGGAAAAAATGTACCCAGAAAAATGACTCTCATAATATGCTCTGAATATAATATATTTTCTCTTGGCCATATCTTCTTCTTCTTATTTATTTATTTTCTTTTGTTCAGTCTCCATAAAGACACTCAAAAATTGCCCATGCTGACTATATTTCAAGTCATCATGGTGGGGTATTGGGAAAAGTTTTCAATTAACAATAATCACACATTGGATAAACCTCATTGACTATGATACTGCCACTGTGCAGAGGTAGACCACATCTTTAGGAAAGACATTTACGTGGAGAATTTGCATCGAGAAAATAATTTGCTTTATTTTCTGAAGGTTCTGACTCTGGGAATGCTTTATGTAACTGTTATGACACTTTGGAAGAAGATATTACTCAGTAGCAACAGATTTTTTAAAATGTGACTATTATTAATGTCTAGCTAAATGTGTGTATGACGGTGTGCATGTGTATTTTAAGTTTACCATGCTACCTTATCACAACCATAGTAAGCAGTGTCATGATCATAAGAAATTGACAATGGACAGTGATGCTCATGATAGCTGAAGGTATAAAACAGCAATGCCAGTTGAATATTTATTACTTTTTAAAAGGTGTTTAGAGTAAAAGAATCAGTAGTGGAAATAATTTATCAGGATAAAAATTCACTGTATTCATTTTATTTAGGTTAGATATTTTCTAATCACTTAAAAAGCATCTTAAATAAATTACTTTCACTTGGCATGAAGTTTTTTTCCAGTCAGTGGTTTACATTTATTCTATTTTTGCTGTTTATTCCTTCTTGTATCTCATAGTTTGTCTGAGAATACTTCTCTCTGAAATACATCCTTTAGATTTTTTTAAAGGTGGTGAGCTCTTTTTAGTTTTTGTCTCATATTTTGTCCTAATTCTGGTACGATATTTTATTTTTACTTTTTTTTAAAATTTTAACATTTCTTTGAAAATTTCAATAGGTTTTCTCACCACCTGGAGGAACAGGTCATGTTTGGTTACATGAATAAGTTCTTCAGTGGTCATTTCTGAGATTTTGATGCATTCGTCACCCGGGCAGTGTACACTGTACCTGATGTGTAGTCTTTTATGCCCTGCCCCCTCCCACCCTTTCCTCTGAGTCCCCAAAGTCCATTGTATCATTCTTAGGACTTGATAAGAAATTTAAAGGCATTGAATGAATGAATTTAAAATGTATGCAACCTCGTCTTCACACGTTGGCAGTATTTCACGTTTTGGTAGTTTCTCTGGTCATTTTCCCCTGTGGCTGTCTTTAATAATGAGTCATACTCACTGTAATAGAAATAATATCCATAAGCAAGAAAATCATTTATAGATTCTGCCAAATACATGAATTTACTGACACAGGAAAGAAAAATGGAACTATGATATGATTTTCACATCAGTAGACTATTTCCCCTAATAGCTCCTTGCTTTTAAAATGACTTATCTCCTTTCTATGTTGAGGAAAATGTGTCTTTGCTCATGGCTTTCCACTACTATGTAATGTCACATCCTGAGTTTACTCACACCCTGGCTAAACTTTCAATCTGATTTTTTTCTTTTTCCTCTCTCACTAGGGTATACTCTGACAGTTTTAACACAAGAATATCTTTGAGACAAATCTCAACATTGTTTTTTTGTTTGTTTGTTTTTGTTTTTGAGACAGAGTCTCCCTCTGTCACCCAGGCCAGAGTGCAGTTGTGTGATCTCTGCTCACTGCAACCTCTGCCTCCTGGGCTCAAGCGATTCTCCTGCCTCAGCCTCCTGAGTAGCTGGGATTACAGGCACCTGCCACCAAGCCTGGCTCATTTTTGTATTTTTAGTAGAGACAGGGTTTCACCATGTTAGCCAGGCTGGTCTCAAACTCCTGACTTCAAATGATTCACCCACTTTGGCCTCCCAAAGTGCTGGGATTACAGGCATGAGCCACTGTGCCTGGCCAAATCTCAACTTTTCTGAATATTATTTTCTGTGCAACTCTAATCAATTGACTTTGAAAACTTAAAAAGATATTTCAGGAGAAATGAACAACTTTGTATTTTGGACATTATTTCTAAGGGAGTTTTGATTCAGTACATCTTACATCTGATTCTTTGACTTTTGTTTTAGGTCAGGTCAGATATAGCATATTTAGAAAAGATTGTTATATAACTTTACCTACTAAATTAACCACGTGAAAATTCCCTTTCTAAGAACAAGATAATGAGACCCTAAATCAAGTTCTGTGCAGAATTTAGGTACAGAAAATTAAATTATTTTTAGCACCCAGAGTTTTCTTTCAACACACTGGCACTTTCAACTGACTTCGCCAATTAAAAAAAATTAAATCAGTGTTTAGAAAATTGCTATTTGACACATCTGTGGTCTATTAAATAATGATTAATGTACAAAAAAACACAACCAAAATTTGTGGTTAAGTCATGACGGCACTAGTTATTTTAATCAGCATAAGTTTTCATACTTGTGAGAGCATAATGAAAATATTCTCATTAGCCTGGTATGTTATTATGCTATTCTCAGAGGTACCTAGGGGTGGGTGGCCAGCAGATGATGTAACCTCTCAGGGAAAAGCAGTGCTCCTGGATATATATGGCAACCTCATTTTAGAAAGTGTTCTTTTTCTAAGAAGTTTAAAGAAAGGATAACCGCAATTTCTTTCTCTGGATCATAGCATGCCACGTTAATACTCTTAAACCATAAACGTGTTTGAAGAATTAACTAAGCCACAAATCTTTTATGGATTAAAGCTTTATTGGCAATATTTTCTCTATAATTTAAATTTGTTTTTGATGGTACTTATGATAAGTTTAGCAATTAAAGAATCTTAATTGGTGTTTGGCTTAAATTTTTTTTTTTTGCAAAAGGGTTTCACTCTGTCACCCAAGCTGGAGTGCAATGGCTTGATCTTGGCTCACTGAAGTGTCTGCCTCCCAGGCTCAAGAGATCCTCTCACCTCGGTCTCCCAAATTGCTGGGACTATAAGCATGAGCCACCGTACCTGGCCAATTCTTAAATTTTATATAGAGACGGGCTTTTGCTATGTAGCCCAGGCTGGTCTCCAACTCCTGGGCTCAAGCAGTCTTCCCACCTAGGCCTTCCAAAGTGCTGTGATTATAGTTGTGAGCCACCACCTCTGACTTGGTTGAATTTTTAAAAACACCAAAAGTCACTTATGGTCTAATAATAATAATAATTTTTTTTTTTTTTTCAGATGGAGTCTCACTCTGTCACCCAGGATGGAGTGCAATGGTGCGATCTCGGCTCACTGCAACCTCTGCCTCCCAGGTTCATGCGATTCTCCTGCCTCACCCTGCCAAATAGATGGGACTACAGGTGGGCGCCACCACGCCTAGCTAATTTTTGTATTTTAAGTGGAGACGGGGTTTCACCATGTTGGCCAGGGTGGTCTCGATCTCCTGACCTCGTGATCTGCCCGCTTCAGCCTCCCAAAGTGCTGGAATTACAGGCATGAGCCACCATGCCCGGCCTGGTCTAATAATTCTATCCATTTCAGACTGAATTTACACCATCAAATCTGCCCATATGTATTTGTGTGTGTTCTTAGCCATGATTCAATAAGCACCTACCAAGTTTTCATGCACTATACTTCCTGTTGGTGGTCCAAATATAAATAAAAGCTGGGCCTGCTCTCAGGAACCCTTACAGTCTAGATGAGGGAGAGACCTTTGTCGACTCTGTGGTAACAGCCTTTGTTAAATTCTATAGGAGGATAAGGTGCTATGGGAACACGTAGGTAAAGTGGAGAGAGATGGTATCAAGGATTTACAGAGGGAGTAAAACTGCCGTGAGACTTCAATGGCTGAACAAAAGTATCAAAAAGAGCCACTTCCGGCTCTTTTTGTTTTAGTTTTATTTTTTAAAATTTTGAAATATCAATTTGAAAACTGCTTCTAGATTCAGAAGAAGACCAATCCCACAAGTTGAGACTTGTGATTAAATAAATGTAAGGAATGCTGCATTCTCCTCTTCCTTCTTAGAGATTCACTTGGCACATTAACAGATTAAAGGCCCAGAAAAACTGCATTAAATAAACCTGTTAATATTAACATGCTGTTTTTTTTAATGTACACGACTATGGAATATCCCTATTACAATCTCTCTTCTGCAGCATAATTTAGGAAAAGAATCAGTTTTCTTTAAGACAAGACAGTTACGAGGCATAAGGATAAGATAGGGAGAAATTTGAGGCTGGGGCCCATATAGAGAGATATAGATAAGATAGGATTTCATTAATAACAAATGTCTATTTTGAAATTAATGTTTATTTTAAAATTATGGAATTTTTTGATGCCCTTGTGAAACGGGACAGGTTCCCTTGCCCTCTGGCAGGGTGTGCGAAGGGGGTGTGGCTTGCTTCTTCAGTGCGCCACTGCTCAAAACTCCAGAGGAGCACACAGACGGGCAGGCTGCGGGGCTCTGACCCCACGGCAGTGTCTGGGGGTGAATGTTTACAGCTGAAGCCCCAGTGGGTGTGTGTTACAGTGTGCTCTTTTAGTTTTGCTCTTTTAGTTTAGCCATCTATAGGTGGCTTATGTTAGTCAGCTCAATTAGACCCCCACCTTATCCCAAGGACAGAAGGCTTTCTGTATCCTGAGGTTCTTGCCTTGGTGTACCATAAGAATTGGATTACACGTGGGCTTGGAGAATGAGTGCAAGGTTTAATTGAGTGGAAGTAGCTCTCAGCAGATGGGGGAGCCTGAAGAGAAATGGTTTTCCCCTGGAGTCGGGCCGCTTGGTGGCCAGGGGTCTCCTTCAGCGGCCCCAGCCAAACTCCACATCATTCTGCTGGTCAGTGGCCTGCGTGCCGGTGCCTGTCGGTGCTTTCCTCTCAAAGTCCAGCCACCTGTGTGTTCCTCCTCCTGTGCGTGCTCCTCCACCAATGTGTTCCTCTCAACATCAGCCCCTTCTGTGTCTGCCTTGCTAGGGTCTCCGGTTTTTATAGGCACTGGATGGGGGTGTGGCAGGCCAGGGTGGTCTTGGGAAATGCAACATTTGGGCTGGAAATCCCTGTCCGCGCCTAGGTCTGTGGAGGTGGAGCCCTAGCTAGGGACCACACCCTCCTCTACACCGCACTTCCCCTGTCCCTATCATTTAAAGGGACCTTCCCTTCCTTTCCCTTCCCTTCCCAGCATCTCCCTTCCATATCACTTGCTGTAAACATTCATGCAGAAAATTAAATTTTCATTTAATTTGAGCTAGCAGAATACAGTTAATAACAATGTATTCTTGAAAGCTGCTAAGAGAATAGATTTAAAGTGTTCTCACTATAAAAAGATAAGTATGTGAAATAATGTTTATGTTAACAAGCTCAAATTAGCCATCTCACAATGTATATGTATTTAAAGACAACATGCTGTACATCATAAATATATACAATTTTAATTTGTCAATTTAAAAAATTGCTTGCAAAAAAAGTTGAACCAGGAAATTCAACTTTTGTGAAAGTTTTTTGTGGTGGCTCACACCTGTAATCCCAGTACTTTGGGAGGCTAAGGTGGGAGGATTGCTTGATCCCAGAAGTTCAAAGCCAGCTTGGGCAACATGCTGAGACCCTGTCTCTAAGAATTTTTTTTTTTTTAAATAAAGACTGTCATAAGAGATTCTTTAAATGGTATGTGCTGATTCTCTTCACTATGTGCAGTTTGAAAGAACTATGCAATCTCTTTTTTAAAGATCCTGGCAAAATACAGCCATGTTAGTTATATTTACTGCTGTCAGTTTTTTAGACAGTTATAACTGTGAATAACATCAGTGGACAAAATCCATTTGCTGTCTGTGGCTGGAAATTCTACAGTTTTTGAAAGCTAGAATTACTTGGGAGTGGCCATTCAAATTTGTCACGAAGGAGATAATAACCTCACTCTTTCCCCTTAAAATCTGACCCACACAAAATGCCAAAACGCTTATAATATGTTCAAATGAAGTCGGATTTTGTAACAGTTTCTAAAATTGGAAAAGGGATGGCATGTTGCAAAATTTACATAAACCATCTCATTCTCGCTGAGATGAAACATTTGTAGTAAACACTAAGAACTCTGTCACTCTCATGCTTTCATTTTACAAGGATTTGACACAAATTTTGGAGTAACATATTGTAGATACTCAGAGAGATCTCCTTTCCTTTAGCTTAGAGAAATATTTTTTCACGTTCCTCAAAACTTTGAATTTGCAGGTGACTGCAACATCAAGTCCACATTCCTCTCCAAAACACAGAAAATATTTTTATATGGGACACTAACACTAAAAATAGGAAAGCTTTTTTGGCTTGTAACTACAGAAAATTGTAACATTTAAGCAGAGGAGAGGAAGTTTAATTGCTATGTTGTTAGCTAAAGTCTTACTTTGCCTCTATAAATATGTTATGTTTAACCTATAAGGATCTGTTTTTACATTTCTTTAAGTGAATGAAAAATATGGTGCTATTTTTTTCTCATTTTGCATCATTTGACATTAAACATTTCTCTTTTACGTTATTCATCATCTGTTTCAGTTCTTAGCTTTCTCAAGAAGGAGTCTCTCTGTTTTTGTTTTTGTTTTTGTTTTTGTTTTTGTTTTTTTGAGATGGGGTTTTACTCTTTCTCCCGGGCTGGAGTACAGTGGCTTGATCAAGGTTCACTTCAGCCTTGACCTCCTGGGCTCAAGTGATCCTCCCACTTCAGCCTCCCAAGTAGCTTGGACCACAGGCATGCACCATCATACCCAGCTAATTTTTCTGTTTTTTGTAGAGACAAGGTTTCACCATGTTGCCCAGGCTGGGAGTTTCTCTATTCTTTACATGTCCTTTAGTTATTGATGTATAGTTAATTTCTTACCAAGTTTTCTTTTTATATACTTTTTCCATTTCTTATATTGTGATTATACAAGGTTGTGATGAGAAATTTGTTTTATCATAGCTTTGGGCATATTTATCCCCCTTCTTCATTTCCTAACCAATTAGAATGGATTCCTCTTTCTCTGTAGAATAACCACTTGCAGATTGTTAATAAAGATTTCTAATAGTCTCAGGAATATTGCATGCCCATAAATTCTGTCTTTAATGAATACCACTTTTCACACTCCATAAGAATTCTTGGAGGTAATAATCAGACTAAAAACATCTCTACATGTAATTTTTTAAATCCTTCAACAAGAAGTAGCCAGGTGAAGAACACATTCTTTATAGGGGGCCTTCCCTTTATGTAGGGAGCACAGATCTAAAATGGGTTAGTATTGGAGAAATACACATTTGTCCCTTGAGGCCATTTGAAAAATAGCTGTAGATGGATGTAAAATTTGGATATGAGGAAATAAAAAGTTAGCTAAAATAGTTGATTTTGGAAGTCAGAACAACATACATATTTGGGTCAAGAAAATGCTGCACTGAGCAAAGCTCTACCTCCTAACTATTTAATATCTATGTGGGAGGGAAAATTTGGACTCTGCAGAAAACAAGCCCAACAAGAATTAAAGAGCCAAATATTTAAATACTGTGTGATTCATTTTCTCTGAGTAACCCCACTAGGCTGTGAACGTGTCTTAATGCACACATACCAACTGAAGTCCTCATGGGTCAGCTTGCCTTAGACAAAGCTGACTCAGGGAAGCATAAGCAGCAGCGCTGAGATAGATTTTAACTCATTTGTTTCTTCATACACTAGGGACTATTATAACATGTTAGTAAAAAAATTAACAGGCATAATAAAACAAAGAAATAAATGGTCAGTATGCCAACAATTTATGCAGCTCCTCATTTGTCGATATTGCAAACAACATCAAAGTGCTGTTTCATAAAAACGTTTTTCAGAAATTTTACTGATACTGTTTTGATGTAAAACAATCTTTCATGCTTGCTAAAACTTAATTTAAGCCATTTTAGAAGCCAGCATTTTAATGAAAAACATTCTTTTGAATAATTTCATGTCAAATCAATGATTCCATAATTTTTAATGCAGACTTCTTTTTATGTTAGATTGCTTAGGAACCAAATAAGATATGTTTTGGGGAACTTCATATATAGAAGAATAGTGGCATCTGGGTCAAGTGTGATGGCTCACACCTCTAATCCCAACACTTTGGGAGGCCAAGGCAGGTAGATCGCTTTAGCCCAGGAGTTTGAGACCAGCCTAGGCAACGTGACAAATCACCATCTCTACAAAAAATAAAATAAAATAAAAATTAGTCAGTGGCATTTGCCTGTGCTCCCAGCTACTTTGGAAGCTAAGGTGGAAGGATGACTTGAGCTTGGGAGGTCTAGGCTGCAGTGAGCCATGATCATACCAATGCACTCCAGCCTGGGTGACAGAGTGAGACTGTCTCAAGGAAAATAAAAAAAGAATAGTGACATTCCACATGTCTGATAAACTCTAACTCTGTTTATTTTCATAAAGAATTAAAAATACTTTTGGCCAGGCACTGAGGCTCATGCCTGTAAGTTCAACTTTTTGGAGGCTAACGCAGGAGGATTGTTCGAGCCCAGGAGTTCAAGACAAGCCTAGGCAACATAGCAAGACCCTGTCTCTACAAAAAATTAAAAAATTAGTCAGGCAGGGTGGTGTGTGCCTGTAGTCCTAGCTACTTGGGAGGTGGCGGTGGGAGGATCACTTGAGCCTGGGAGGCTGAGGCTGCAGTAAGTCATGGTCACACCACTGCACTTCAGCCTGGGTGACAGACAGAGCAAGACCCTGTCTCAAAAAAAAAAAAAATTCTATATTTTTGGCATGCTAAATGATATGGTTTGGTTTGTCTCTGTGTTCCTACCCAAATCTCATCTCAAATTGTAATCCCCATAATCCCTAAGTCTTGAGAGAGAAACCAAGTGGGAGGTGATTGGATCATGGGTGTGGATTCCCTCATGCTGTTCTCATGCTAGTGAGTTCTCACGAGATCTGATGGTTTTATAAGACAGTTTTCCCTGCTCTTGCTCATTCTTCTCTTTCCTGCCACCTTGTGAAGAAGGTACTTGCTTCTCCTTCCGCCATGATTGTAAGTTTCCTGAGGCCTCCCCAACCATGTGGAAATGTGAGTCAATTAAACCTTTTTCCTTTATAAGTTACTCAGTTTCAGGTAGTATTTTTACAGCAGTGTAAGGA
Source organism: Pan troglodytes (assembly GCF_028858775.2). NCBI lineage: Eukaryota > Metazoa > Chordata > Mammalia > Primates > Hominidae > Pan > Pan troglodytes. The sequence continues at coordinate 133,427,562 of NC_072403.2, forward strand.
CAGACTAATAAGCTAATCAAAAAACAATCAAGGGAAATCCAAATCAAAGATTTGTTTTAATCCCTATTACCTCAGTGATTATAGACATAGTCCAATTATTTTTGCATTTTCTTCTCTATTCACCTACCCTGATCGTGTTTTTAAAACTACATGTGTAAAAATATATTTAAAAATACATCTACTTTATTAGGACATATAAGCCATTACTAATTGTATTTTCTCCTTTTATTCATTAGAGTATTGATGTCCTTTTAGTCATGCTTAAAACTCATTTGCTAATAAATTCTTCAAAAACAGCCCATGGGAATAGCATTCTCTTACTTCTTGCATGCTGGTAACAGCCTGTAGGCATCTTTCACACATAGAAGTCAGTTTTGTAGAGTTTAACATTTTTGACTCACATTTGCTTTCTCTGAATATATTTTGTTTTAAAATTATTTTATTTTTTATTTTTATATATATTTTTTGAGATGGAGTCTGGCTCTGTCACCCAGGCTGGAGTGCAATGGCGTGATCTCGGTGCACTGCAACCTCTGCCTCCCGGGTTCAAGCGATTCTCTTGCCTCAGCCTCCTGAGTAGCTGGGACTACAGGTGCATGCCACCACGCCCAGCTAATTTTTGTATTTTTAGTAGAGATGGGGTTTCACCATTTTGGCCAGGATGGTTTTGATCTCTTGACCTTGTGATCTGCCTGCCTCAGCCTCCCAAAGTGCTGGGATTACAGGCATGAGGCACTGCACTTGGCCTATTTTTATTTTTATTGTTAAGAGATGGGGCTGCTATGCTTCCCAGGCTGGTCTCAAACTCCAGGCCTCAAGTGATCTTCTTTCCTTGGCTTCCCAAAGTGCTGGAATTACAGATGTGAGCCACCACACCTGGCCCTGTGAATATCTTAAATACTTATTCTACTTTCTTCCAGCATTAAAATCTGCTGAGAAGTCTGTTGAGTCTAATTTTTGTTCCTTTATAAGTTACTTGTTACTTTTGCCCAGATACCCAAAGGTTTTTCAAGTCCAGTAATTTTACTAGAATATGTCTTAGTATTGATTATTCTAATCTAGATAGATATTCTTGGATATAAGATATGCTCTTTAAATTCAATTTTTTGAAAGTTTTTTTTATAATTTTCTTTTTTTTCCTTCTCTCGCTTTGGTTTTCTTTTCTAGAGACTCCCGTTGACTGATATATCAGATTTTTTTTCTCAATCTTCAATGTTTGTCCCCTTCTCTTAAGTCTATTTTCCTTCATTTATTTTTAATATTTCACTCATTTTTAAACTTCTATTTCTTTTAAGGTATTTTTTGTTGTATTCACTTGTTTTTGTGCTGTTTTAGTTTAGCCTTCATTTCCAAAAATATTTTTAAGGGTTTACAACCAGCAACAATTATTTCTGAAAATATTTTTAAATTTCTAATTTTTAAAAAATTCTGTCAAGTTATTTCTGATTTTTCTAATTTAAGTAAGAATTTTGTTATTTCAAGTCATTATTTTCTTAATGTCTTTAGGTTGTTTTTAAATAGGAAGTTATAGTTTTGATATATTTTGTGGGCATTTTTTTTGGGTGTTTTCATTTTCTGTAGACATATTATTCTGCTTCTTCTTCTTTTGGTTAGTTTTTTAGGGAATTTCACCTTGATTGCTGTAGTGGGTTGACTAGTGTCTCCCCAAAATTCATGTCTGTCCAGAACCTTGGAAATAAGATTCTAAATAAGTTTCTAAATTTGCAGATTTAACTAGGTTGTGATTAGTAAAATACCTCAATATGAAATTATCCTGGGTTTAGGGTAGGTTCTAAATCCAGTGATTGGTATCCTTATAAGAAGAGGAGAAGACAAAGAGAAAAACACAAAGAGCAGAAAGCAATGCAAAGATGGAGGCAGAGATTGGAGTGATGTGTCTACTACCACAAGAAACAATAAGGATTGCCCACAACCACCTAAAGCTAGGAGAAAGGCATTAGATGGATTCTGTCTCAGAGCCTGTAAGAAGGAACCAGCCCTGCTGACATTTTGATTTTGGATTTCTGGTCTTCCGAACTGTCAGCCATCAATTTGTGGTACCATCTCACAGAAGCCCTAGGAAGTTAACACAGTCCTTTCCTGTTGTCCCTTTTTATGTGAAATTCATTTTCCTGGAATTTCAGGAGGCTTGGTTCAGATGGCTTTTCTTTTTCTTTTAGAGACAGAATCTCACTGTGTCACCCAAGCTGCAGTGCAGTGGTGCAATCATGGCGATCCTCCTGCCTTGACTTTCCAATGTGTTGAGATTACAGGCATGAGCCACTGCCCCTGGCTCTGAGGTGACTTTTCTAACTTCACAGAGCTCTTGCTCCTGTTGCGTGTATGTGTTCAATAGTATGGCAACTTGATTTCTGAGATTTCCCACCTCTGTGGCCCTACTTTTATTTCAATCTTCCCTTTCCTTCATATTCTGTTTAGTTTTGATTTTTGGGTCCCTGTCCTAGAATGAAGCCCTGGCTGCCCAGTGTTGAGAGTTCATGGAGGTAGCCTGCTTCGGCCTCTTCAGGACTCTATATGGACCTCTTGCACCCACTTGCTACCAGATTGGGCAAAATTTCAAGTTTTAGCTGCTGGTCACACATGGGCACATCACATTTTCAAATGAATACCTATTGACAATTTTGGTTATTTTCTTTCTCCCTCACAGAGGCTGTTGTTTTTTTGTCCATACCCTCTTATTCTAGAGTTTGTGGGAAACCTTGTCACAATGTTTTGTATTAAATGTTGTCTGTGGGTTTTTGGTTTTGCTATATAATTGCCCTGTCTGTTTTTGAAAGAGGGGATTCAGGAACATTAAAAAATAAAAAAATTATATAATCAATCACTGCCATCAATGTCCAAGGATTCCTTATGTCTAAATTTAACTGTAAACAGTTCCAGTTTGCACTATGATGCTTTCCATTTAGCTAACATACATCTCCATGTATCATTTAATCATTGAATAATATCACTCCCTGCCCTGGATACTTTCCTGAATTGAAGCAAGTGTGTTTTAGTATTTTTTGAAAAAAGTGTGCTGGTGCATGTATGTAGTCCCAGCTACTTGGGAGGCTGAGGCAGGAGGATTGTTTGAGGCCAGGAATTCAAGGCTGCAGTGTACTACTATTGCACTTGTGAATAGCCACTGGACTTCAGCCTGGGCAGTATAGTGAGACCTTGTCTCTAAAAAACCAAACAAGCAAAAAAACACAAAAATGAACTAAAACAAACAATGAAAGAGTAGTTGGTAACTTGAAATATTTAAAATATACTTAAAAGTTGGGTTTGGGATTTTAAATGGCTCATATAATCCCTGACTATTGTTGTACTTGATAGGAATATCTGCTATTTCTTTCTTCCCTCCCTTATTATTTTTAAATATAATTTTTGCTTTTTACCTGAATAGACATTTCTATAAAGAAAACATAAAAATGGACAAAAGATATGTGAAAAGGTGCTAAATATCATTAATTATCTGAGAACAACAAATCAAAACCACTATGAGATACCATCTCATATCTGTTAGTATGGCTATTATCAAAATTCAGAAGATAAATGTTGATGAGGCTGTGGAGAAAAGGAAGCCCTTGGACAATGCTGATGGAAATGTAGACTGGTATAGCCATTATGGAAAGCAGTTTGGAGGTTTCTAAAGAAATTAAAAATGAAACTACTATATGACCCAGCAATCCTTCTGGGCATGTACCTAATGGAAAAGAAATCACCACCTTGTGAAGATACCTGCACTCCTACATTCATTGCAGCATTATTCACAATAGCCAAGATACAGAAACAACTCAAGTGTCTGTTGATGAATGAATAGATGAAGAAACTATGGTATATTTATGCAATATTATTCATCTTTAAAAAAAGGAGACTCTTGCTGGGCATAGTGGCTCATGCCTGTAATTCCAGCACATTGGGAGGCCAAGGTGGGCAGATGACTTGAGCTCAGGAGCTGGAGACCAGGTTGGGCAATATGGCAAAACCTTGTCTCTACAAAAAATGCAAAAAAAAAAAAAAAAAAAAATTAGCTGGCATGGGGTTGCGTGCCTATATAGTCCCAGCTCCTCGAGAGGCTGAAGTGGGTGGATCGCTTGAGCCTAGGGGGCTGAGGTTGCAGTGAGCCAAAGTCACACCACTACATTCCAGCCTGGGTTACAGAGTGAGACTCTGTCTCAAAAAAATAGAATGGAATAGAATGGAATAGAATAGAATAAAATAAAATAAAATAAAATAAAATAAAATAAAATAAAATAGCAAAATAAAATAAATAAGGAGACCCTGCTATTTGCACAACATGGATCAACCTGGAGGACATCAAGCTAAGTGAAATAAGCCAGACACAAAAAAAATTGCATGATCTCATTTATATGTGCAATCTAAAAAAAAAGTCATTTATACAGAGATAAAAAATTAAACAATGGTTACAAGGTTGGTGCAGGAGGCAGAGGAGGGGAGGAAATGGGGAGATGTAGGTCAGAGGATACAAACTACTAGCAGGTATGTAGAATGAGCAAGACTAGAGGTCTCATGTACAACATGGAGACTATAGCTAATAAAATTGTACTGTATTTGGGATTCTTTTTTTTTTTTTTTTTTTTTTGAGATGGAGTCTTGTTCTTGTCACCCAGGCTGGAGTGCAGTGGTGTGATCTCAGCTCACTGCAATCTCTGCCTCCCAGGTTCAAGCAATTCTCCTGCCTCAGCCTCCTGAGTAGCTGGGATTATAGGCGCCTGCCACCACTCCCGGCTAATTTTTGTAGTTTTAGTAGAGACGAGGTTTCACCATGTTGGCCAGGATGGTCTCAAACTCCTGACCTCAGGTGATCCACGCATCTCAGCCTCCCAAAGTGTTGGGATTCTTGTTAAATGAGTAGATTTTAGATGCTCTTGCCACAAAAACAAGAACAAAGGTAAGTATGTAAGATGAGGGATATGTTAATTTGCTCTACTATAGTAGCCATTTTACTATCTCTATGCATCCTATAACATTATGTTGTACACTTTAAATATACACAATAACATTTATTTTTTAAAAAGCATTTTTTCCTTTGTTCATAAATGGCAGATAAAAATATATTTTTCCTTTTATACATGCAGATTGTTTGAAAATTTATAGTTACATAAAGCTGTTTAAACACTAGTCTACTTCTGTCCCTAATCTCCATTTTCTTGATTCCAGAAAAAATAATTTTCATTTCTTATAATAGCTGATTCTTTGTCTATTGACCTCATATAACTAAATTACATTTTTATATTGCTCCTCCCTATTTTGTTTTTAGGCATTATTTCCTGACTTTCAGACAAGACTTTAGCTGTTTTTTTAATCACCTGGTGGCCTTCCTCATCCCAAGCCTCATACTTGCACTCTTCCTGTTTCCTCACCTCCCTATTTAGTTATATGATACTTTTGCTTCAATAAAAATATCTTGTTAGATCACTATCTGCATTGTTAGGACAATTTAAATGTTACTTACAACTTCCTCCACTGAGTTAATAATAGTCTTGTCATTTGTTTACTTGGTTTTCTATGTCCTTATCAATTTACACTGATTCTTTTATTTTATTTTTATGTTTATTTATTTATTTAGATAAGTGATAGATAGAAAGATTAGATAGACAGATAGATAGATAGATAGATGATAGATAGATAGATAGATAGATAGATAGATAGATAGACAGACAGACAGATAGATAGAAAGAAAGAAACAGGGTCTCACTATGTTGCCCAGGCTGGTTTTGAACTCCTGGGTTTAAGCAATCCTCCTGCTCCAACCTCTCAAAATGCTCAGATTACAGATGTGAGCCACTGCACTTGGCCAAATTTAAACCAAGAGTCTATCGGTTGTCAAACGTGTTTAGATTCATGAGATCATACATTGCTCTCATCTTGGAGGCCTCTAGCCTGAAGCCCTTTTGGCTCCTCTGATTGTCATTGGCTGCCCTATATATCTGGTACACAGCTGTAGATCTGGGATATCCCATCACCATTCATTTGGAAATTCCCTTCTCACTTCTGAATCAGATCTTTTATTTCTTGCATCCAGCCTTTCTTATTTATTTATTTATTTATATTTTTTTGAGACTGGGTCTCACTCTATTGCCCAGACTGGAGTGAAATACTCTATTTCCTGATTTGTCTCTCTTCCAAGTTGTTTCTCTTGCTTTCTCTCTTCTCTCTGCATTTCTCAGATGTCTTGCAAGCCCTGGTGGACTGCTTTTGATTGAGAATGGAGATTAAAAAGCTATATGGTGGCTCTGAGTTCAAAGGTGGTTCTTAACTTTGAGATTCACAGACAGGATTACTTAATTGAGTAATTTTTCAGAGTCTTTAAGTCTTTTTCTCTTCTAAAATCTGTTGGAACATTCAGTGGTGATGGTGGTGGTGATATGTCAACATTCATCACTTAGCAGGTTTATGAATACTTATCCTTCCTTTTTTCTTTTCTTTTTTTTTTGGAGATGGAGTCTTGCTCTGTCACCCAGGCTGGAGTGCAGTGGCATGATCTCGGCTCACTGCAAGCTCCGCCTCCCGGGTTCAAGCAATTCTTGTGCCTCAGCCTCCCGGGTAGCTGGGACTACAGACCCACGCCCCTGCGCCTGGATATTTTTTTGTATTTTAGTAGAGACGGGGTTTCACCATGTTGCCCAGGCTGGTCTCGAATTCCTGACCTCAGGCAATTCACCAGCCTTGGCCTCCCAAAGTGCTAGGATTACAGGCGTGAGCCACTGTGCCTGGCCTTATCCTCCCATTTTTGTTTGAACAGTACCCTTGTCCTCAGCTGGGCTTTCTGTACTACAATTAAGGTAGCTTCTGTTTTAGCCTTTCTTGAGAATAAACCTTCAATCTCCTGTTAGAGAGTGAGAGGACTAGCCCCCAAGGAACAGGGGATAGAGAAAAAGATCTAGAGATCTAGCTTTTCAAACTCCTTTCACATATTTTGCCTTGTAGTTCTGTCCCCTCTACTCCCCCTTTCCAGAGATAAAGTCTAATTCCTGAGCTAAATGGAAATTCTCATTTTTTTCTCCTCCATTGTGAGGTTATGCCTTAAAAAAAATCCTTTCATCATAGTTTTTGTTTGTTTGTTTTTTTGTTTGTTTTTGAGACAGGGTCTTGCCCTGTCACCCAGACTAGAATAGAGTGGAGTGATCTCGGCTCACTGCAACCTCCAACTCCTGGGTTCAAGCAATTCTCCTGCCTCAGCCTCCTAAGTAGCTGGGACTACAGGCATGTGCCACCACACCCAGCTAATTTTTGTAGTTTTAGTAGAGATGGGGTTTCACCATATTGTCCAAGCTGGTCTTGAACTCCTGGCCTCAAGTGATTCACCCTCCTCGGCCTCCCAAAGTGCTGACATTACAGGCATGAGCCACTGTGCCCAGCCCTTTCATGATAGTTTTAATAGAGATTCCGGAGTGAGAAAAATTAGACATAGCTCCACTAAACTCCCACCCAAATGGTGGCTCTGAAGTTTTAAGATGTATTTTGAATCCATTAATTCATAATACTTTGTATTGGCATTGTAAGATTTCACTTTCTTGAAGTAAAGTGATTTCTGTCTCTTCTATGAAAATCTTCCTAAAGAAAATTCTGGGTCTTGTTAGAAATTTGTATTTTTCTGCTCTCAGCAAATTATACTGCATATTGCACTTAATACTAAAAAAGGATAAAATACAAATTTTTATTATATAAATGTTGAGTTTTTTCTCTTTACTCTTGGTGATTTGCACATTCATTCACCTTTCTTTCCATCTACATTAGTGGTTCTACCCAAGGGTGCTTGTATCCTCTCGGGTACATTTGGTGATATCTGGGGACATTTCTGGTACATTTTTTTGTTGTCGTAACAGGGAGCTGCTACTGGCATCTGTCGGATAGGGACCAGGCATCCTGTAAAATCTGCCAAATTTCACAAGATAGCACTCTCTGGCTAAAAATTGTCTGACCCAAAATGTGAATAGTGCTGAGGTTAAGAAACTGCTTTCAACTGCATTCTCAACAAAGGTGATAATCTCCCCAAGGAGGCAAAAAGTGTTTCTTCAGGTTGGATGGTAGTGGGGGGCATTATTAACTACGATGGTTTGTGACCCTTCAAGGGGTCACAGTGTAAAAACAGATACATAATGTAACTGGTATCAAAATTTCATGGCAGAGACAACTATGGGGAAAAAAAACCACTAAAATTTTTTTTAGGGGAGAAATAGTGAAATAAGGCCAAGAAACACTGCTTCAAACTGAAGAAGGTTTTGTTATTATTACCAGTCAGGTTTGGCAGAACTGTGTTTGAGGTCCAGAATCAAGAGGAAGCTGGGAAGAAAAGAAGAACAATGAAATAAAGATTTAAGACTAGTGGAAGAGATTTTCTATATTATTTTGGAAAACAGAGATACTGAAGAAAATGCACGGAGGTAAATGGGGCAAAAAAAGAATATAACGTGAATTATTCTAAAGAAAATTATGTGCCCTTTTCATGGTATTTGGGAAATTAAAATAAATACCTTGAATTATTTCCTTCCTTCCTTCCTTCCTTCCTTCCTTCCTTCCTTCCTTCCTTCCTTCCTTCCTTCCTTCCCTTCCCTTCCTTTCCTTTCTTCCTTCCCTTTCTTCCTTTCTTTCCTTCTTTCCTTCCTTCTTTGTCTTACTCTATTGCCCAGGCTGGAGTGCAATGGCATCATCATCACAGCTCCCTGCAGCCTCAAACTCCTGGGCTCAGGTGATCCACCTGCATCCACCTCCCACATAGGTGGGATCACAGGCATTCACCACCATGCCTGGCTGATTTGTTTTGTATTTTTCTGATTGCATGGGTTTTCGCCATGTTGCCCAGGCTGGTCTTGAACTCCTGGGTTAAAGCAATCCTCAACGCCTTGGCCTCTCAAAGTACTGGGATCCCTGAATTATTTTATAAGTTGCTTTAGATGCCAATCAATGCTTTTTGACAATCGCCTGGTTCTCCTACGGAACTGCATGTGTTTTGGAGCCAGTAGTGTTAAATAATAATAGCTGCTCATTATTAAAGATCAATTTAAAAATAATCCTGCCAAATAGAAGTATGACTCCTAATTTTTCAATAGAAATATTCTGTCTGAAGTCACAGAGCTTTCACAGACTCCACCTCAGTCTTCCCTAAGTTCCAACTGGACTTGGAATAAATCTGGCTTGACCCGTTACTAGCTGTGTGGCCTTGGAGATGCCATTTGCTATCACTGAGCTTAAATTTATTCATTTGAGGAGAAAGGAGATAAGAATCCTTTTTTCCAGAGCTGCTGATGAAAGTATTACAGATGATATATGCAAAATGCCTTAACCCCAAAAATGAGAGCTATAATAATGTTATTTAAAAATTACATCTAAAGGAAAAGGTTCTTTACATAAAGTATTTTACTGTTATGTCACCCTGCATATTTATTCAATTGAACTATACAATCTCTTTATGACTTGATGCAGAGAAGCCTAATATAATAATAGATATCATCAAAATAAAAAAAACCTCATTATTTAAAAATAATACGCCTAGCAGTAATTCATTTTCTTTCATCAGATAAAGCATATTTGTTCCCAAGTTCTTAAAACTCTTGAAAAATCTTCAAGAGCTCTAAAATAATGATAGTATTACACATAAAACCTCCATTGAGTAGCTACTCAGGAAAATTGCTTCCCTTTTTGAACTTCACCAGTATTTATTAAGTTAACATTTGTTATTAATTATACATTATTCTTATTTTTATTTTTTCAATCATTCAACCCAAAATGTCATAATCACACATTTTAAATACACTTTTGGAAATTCTACTTTTGCAATTTTCTATTGCAAAATAGAGTCTATGTCTTTTATTTCTATGCACCCCTTCTTTATAGCACCCAAGCTTCAGCACCATGGTAAATGTATAGGTGTGTTTATATTTGATATATTAGTTAATTAATATAGGTCTCTTATCTGGGGATATAATCTCTTCCCTAGTGGGAGTAAAATTCTTTTTTTATTATACTTTAAGTTCTAGGGTACATGTGCACAACGTGCAGGTTTGATACATAGGTATACATATGCCATGTTGGTTTGCTGCACCCATCATTTACATTAGGTGTTTCTCCTAATGCTATCCCTCCCCCAGCCCTCCACCCCCCGACAGGCCACAGTGTGTGATGTTCCCCACCCTGTGTCCAAGTAATCTCATTGTCCAGTTCCCACCTATAAGTGAGAACATGTGGTGTTTGGTTTTCTGTCCTTGTGATAGTTTGCTCAGAATGATGGTTTCCAGCTTCATCCATGTCCCTGCAAAGGACATGAACTCATTCTTTTTTAAGGCTGCATAGTATTCTATAGTGTATATGTGCAACATTTTCTTAACCCAGTCTATCATTGATGGACATTTGGGTTGGTTCCAAGTCTTTGCTATTGTGAATAGAGTCACAAGAAACATACATGTGCATGTGTCTTTATAGTAGCATGGTTTATAATCCTTTGGGTATATAACCAGTAATGGGATTGCTGGGTCAAATGGTAATTCTAGTTCTAGATCCTTGAGGAATCACCACACTCTCTTCCACAATGGTTGAACTAATTTATACTCAGTGAGAGTAAAATTCTTTTACAAGAATATTAGAAATCAAGATTTGTTTAGAAGCAGAATATTGAAAACATGATTGAATTGCTACAGTACAACTTAATGCAAGATAGTAAGCTCACCAGGGCCTAATTCACCAATGCACCACAGCCAACTGGTCAACTTGGTCAACTCGCATTGTACAATATGCTTGTGCTAATTACTTTAGAATTCAATATGACCTCTGGTGGCTGGGTGTGGGGGCTCACGTCTGTAATCCCAGCACTTTGGGAGGCTGAGGTGGGCCAATCACTTGAGGCCAGGAGTTTGAGACCAGTCTGGCCAACATGGCGAAAACTGTCTCAACTAAAAATACAAAATTTAGCTGGGCATGGTGGCTCATGCCTGTATTTTCAGCTACCTGGAGGCTGAGGCACAAGAGTCACTTAAACCTGGGAGGCATAGGTTGCAGTGAGCCGAGATCATGCCACTGCATTCCAATCTGGGCCACAGAGGGAGACTCTGTCTCAAAACAAAACAAAACAAGAATTCCGCGATGGCTCATGCCTGTAATCCCAACACTTTGGGAGACCGAGGCAGGCGGATCACTTGAGGTCAGAAGTTTCAGACCAGCCTGGCCAACAGGGTGAAACCCTGTCTGTACTGAAAATACAACAATTAGCCTGGTGTGTTGGCTGGTCCCTGTAATCCCAGCTATTCGGGAGGCTGAGGCAGGAGAATCACTTGAACCCAGGAGATGGAGGTTGCAGTCAGCCAAGATTGCTTCACTGCACTCCAACCTGGGCGACAGAGTGAGACTCCATCTCAAAAAAAAAAAAAAGAAAGAAAGAAAATAAAAGAATTCAATATGACCATATGACCATTGGGAGAGTTGTACACCTTAGCAAGTTGTAGGCACCTGAAAACTTGGGTACAGCAGTGAAGTAAACAATGAGGAGCAGTCTACATCAATTTGTGATTGGGATAGAGCAGTGAGTGTATTTATTGATGTGTCAGATGCATATACCGCTGATAATATGGCAGCTCCATGGCTCTGAGTATTTGACCTCTCCTGAAGTGTTACTGTATTGTTTCTAGTTCATTTCCACACAACAGAATTTGCTTTTATTTTTAATTAATTAATTAATTATTTTGGTGCCGGGTTGAAAAAGCTCAGATTGAAGGGCACCCATGTTAGTTTCAGTTCCACTATGGGGATGGAGATAGCCCAAATCCAACAATCACAGTGTATGCTGTACAATTATTTCCAAGTGCTAATCTCAAGCCCTTGAAGCTATGGTGCAGCTGGACATGACCTTGACAAGTTGAGGAATAATTTGATCATAGCAAAATCTAAAGACATTTGAGTCTGTATCCCTTGAGAAGTTGCTATTACAAAACCTTCTACTACATTCCAAATACGTGTGTTAAAAGTCTAACATAGTTGCTAGATAATTAGTGAGACTGCATGCATTGGAATGGCAAAAACTATGCACAAAAGAAGCTTTATCAGATCTCTGTTAAATAATTTGTCTTGTTCTAGATGTCATGAGAGGAGTCAGGATATCCTTATAAAAATTATAGAAGATATAAATGTTTATCTTTTAAAATGGCTATTCTGCATAATGTACCAATTAGCAATGATGACTGTAAGTGAGAGTTTAGTTTTTGTGGAACAGGTAAAGGAGAAAGTAGTCATGAAGGAATTATTGATAAGTGAGTCATGGCATCACACTATCTGTATAATCTTATCAGTTTCATCCCAGAGTGTAATATAATGCCTGCCATATGTGGTTATGAACTTATTTGTATTGCTGGGACTCCCATTATGCTAGAAAATAACCAGGATTCTGTGGCTGTATCACAAAAAAAAATTATGTTTTTGACCACTGTTGTTTCAACATCATATACTTGCCTTTATGAAACTGTCTATATAAAACAGAAGGATGTTCAATCTATTGCAGTGAACACAGTAAAAGTCATCTGAAAGCATATTTTAAACCATTGCCTCTTTCTTGCTTTTAAAGAATAGTAATTTTGAGCATATTGTCTACCTTTTCCTTGAAGATAATAAAGCATTCATTCAACAAATACTAAAATATTTGTGAAGTGCCTTCAACATGCCAGGCACTGTTCTACGCCCCAGGGATGCAATAATAAAACAGAGAAAACCTGGTCCTCATGGAAACTACATTCTGGCAGAAGAGACTAACAATAGGCAATACAAAATAAATAAAAAATGCTGGCAGCAGTAGTGTGTGCCTGTAGTCCCAGCTACTTGTTGAATGATATGGTTTTGCTCTGTGTCCCCATCCAGATCTCATCTTGAATTAAACTCCCATAATTCCCATGCATTGTGGGAGGGTCTTCATGATAGGTAATTGAATCACGGGGGCTGGTTTCCCCTATACTGTTCTTGTGATAGTGACTAAGTCTCATGAGATCTGATGGTTTAATAAGGGGAAACCCATTTTGCTTGGCAGTCATTTCTCTCTCTTGCTGCCGGCATGTGAGATGTGCCCGTCACCTTCTGCCAGGATTGTGAGGCCTCCCCAGTCATGTGGAACTGTAAGTTCGATAAACCTCATTCTTTTGTAAATTGCCCAGTCTTGGGTATATCTTTATCAGCAGCATGAAAACAGACTAATACAGTAAATTGGTATCAGAAGTGGGGTGTTGCTGAAAAGATACTTGAAAATGTGGAAGTAACTTTGCAACTGGGTAACAGACAGAGGTTGGAATAGTTTGGAGGGCTCAGAAGAAGACAGGAAAATGTGGGAAAGTTTGGAACTTCCTAGAGACTTGCTGAATGGCTCTGTCCAAAAAGCTGATAGCGATATGTACAATAAAGTCCAGGCTGAGGTGGTCTCAGATGGAAATGAGAAACTTGTTGGTACTGGAGAAAATGTGACTCTTGTTATATTTTAGCAAAAAGACTGGTGGCATTTTGCCCCCACCCTAGAGATGTGTGGATCTTTGAACTTGGGAGAGATGATTTAGGCTATCTGCCAGAAAAAACTTCTAAGCATCAAAGCATTCAAAAGGTGTCTTGGGTGCTCTTAAAGGCATTCAGTTTTATAAGAGAAGCAGAGCATAAAAGTTTGGAAAATTTGAAGCCTGACAATGTGATAGAAAAGAAAAACCCATTTTCTGAAGAGAAATTCAAGCTGGCTGCAGAAATTTGCATAAGTAACAAGGAGCCAAATGTTAATACCCAAGACAATGGGGGACATGTCTCCAGGGCATGTCAGAGGTCTCATAGCAGCCCCTGCCATCACAGGCTTGGAGGCTTAGGAGAAAATGGTTTCATGGGCTGGGCCCAGAGTCCCTGTGGTGTGTGCAGCCTAGGGACTTGGTGCCCTGCATTCCAGCTGCTCCAGCTGTGGCTGAAAGGGGCCAACGTAGAGCTTGGGCTGTGGCTTCAGAAGGAGCAAGCCCCAACCCTTGACAGCCTCCATGCGGTGTTGATCCTGCAAGTGCACAGAAGTCAGGAATTGGGGTTTGGGAACCTCTGCCTGGATTTCAGAAGTTGTATGGAAACACAGGGATGCCCAGGCAGAAGTTTGCTGCAGGGGCAGGGTGCTCATGGAGAACCTCTACTAGGGCAGTGCAGAAGGGAAACGTGGGGTTGGAGCTTCCACATAGAGTCCCTACTGGGGCACTGCCTAGTGGAGCTGTGAGAAGAGAGCCACCATCCTCCAGACCCCAGAATGGTAGATCCACCAACAGCTTGCATTGTGGACCTGGAAATGCTACAGACACTCAATGCCAGCCCATGAAAGCAGCTGGGAGGGGGGCTGTACCCTGCAAAGCCACAGGGGTGGAGCTGTCCAACACAATGGGAACCCACCCCTTGCATCAGCGTGACCTGGATATGAGACATGGAGTCAGGGAGATCATTCTGGAGCTTTAAAATTTGACTGCCCTGCTGGATTTCTGACATGGATGGGACTGTGGCCCCTTTGTTTCGGCCAATTACTCCCATTTGGAATGACTGTATTTTATTTTTTTATACTTTAAGTTTTAGGGTACATGTGCACAATGTGCAGGTTAGTTACATATGTATACATGTGCCATGCTGGTGTGCTGCACCCATTAACTCCTCATTTAGCATTAGGTATATCTCCTAATGCTATCCCTCCCCCCTCCCCCCACCCCACAACAGTCCCCAGAGTGTGATATTCCCCTTCCTGTGTCCATGTGTTCTCATTGTTCAATTCCCACCTATGAGTGAGAACATGCGGTGTTTGGTTTTTTGTCCTTGTGATAGTTTACTGAGAATGATGATTTCCAATTACATCCATGTCCCTACAAAGGACATGAACTCATCATTTTTTATGGCTGCATAGTATTCCATGGTGTATATGTGCCACATTTTCTTAATCCAGTCTATCATTGTTGGACATTTGGGTTGGTTCCAAGTCTTTGCTATTGTGAATAGTGTGGCAATAAACATACGTGTGCATGTGTCTTTATAGCAGCATCATTTATAGTCCTTTGGGTATATACCCAGTAATGGAATGGCTGGGTCAAATGGTATTTCTAGTTCTAGATCCCTGAGGAATCCCCACACTGACTTCCACAATGGTTGAACTAGTTTACAGTCCCACCAACAGTGTAAAAGTGTTCCTATTTCTCCACATCCTCTCCAGCACCTGTTGTTTCCTGACTTTTTAATGATCGCCATTCTAACTGGTGTGAGATGGTATCTCATTGTGTTTTGATTTGCATTTCTCTGATGGCCAGTGATGATGACCATTTTTTCATGTGTTTTTTGGCTGCATAAATGTCTTCTTTTGAGAAATGTCTGTTCATGTCCTTCACCCACTTTTTGATTGGGTTGTTTGATTTTTTCTTGTAAATTTGTTTGAGTTCATTGTAGATTCTGGATATTAGCCCTTTGTCAGATGAGTAGGTTGCGAAAATTTTCTCCCATTTTGTAGGTTGCCTATTCACTCTGATTGTAGTTTCTTTTGCTGTGCAGAAGCTCTTTAGTTTAATTAGATCCCATTTGTCAATTTTGGCTTTTGTTGCCATTGCTTTTGGTGTTTTAGACATGAAGTCCTTGCCCATGCCTATGTCCTGAATGGTAATGCCTAGGTTTTCTTCGAGGGTTTTTATGGTTTTAGGTCTAACCTTTAAGTCTTTAATCCATCTTGAATTAATTTTTGTATAAGGTGTAAGGAAGGGATCCAGTTTCAGCTTTCTACATGTGGCTAGCCAGTTTTCCCAGCACCATTTATTAAATAGGGAATCCTTTCCCCATTTCTTGTTTTTGTCAGGTTTGTCAAAGATCAGATAGTTGTAGATATGCGGCGTTCTTTCTGAGGGCTCTGTTCTGTTCCATTGGTCTATATCTCTGTTTTGGTACCAGTACCATGCTGTTTTGGTTACTGTAGCCTTGTGGTATAGTTTGAAGTCAGGTAGCGTGATGCCTCCAGCTTTGTTCTTTTGGCTTAGGATTGACTTGGCGATGAGGGCTCTTTTCTGGTTCCATATGAACTTTAAAGTAGTTTTTTCCAATTCTGTGAAGAAAGTCATTGGTAGCTTGATGGGGATGGCATTGAATCTATAAATTACCTTGGGCAGTATGGCCATTTTCACGATATTGATTCTTCCTACGCATGAGCATGGAATATTCTTCCATTTGTTTGTATCCTCTTTTATTTCATTGAGCAGTGGTTTGTAGTTCTCCTTGAAGAGGTCCTTCACGTCCCTTGTAAGTTGGATTCCTAGGTATTTTATTCTCTTTGAAGCAATTGTGAATGGGAGTTCACTCATGATTTGGCTCTCTGTTTGTCTGTTATTGGTGTATAAGAATGCTTATGATTTTTGTACATTGATTTTGTATCCTGAGATTTTGCTGAAGTTGCTTATCAGCTTAAGGAGATTTTGGGCTGAGACAATGGGGTTTTCTAGATATACAATGATGTCATCTGCAAACAGGGACAATTTGACTTCCTCTTTTCCTAATTGAATACCCTTTATTTCCTTCTCCTGCCTAATTGCCCTGGCCAGAACTTCCAACACTCTGTTGAATAGGAGTGGTGAGAGAGGGCATCCCTGTCTTGTGCCAGTTTTCAAAGAGAATGCTTCCAGTTTTTGCCCATTCAGTATGATATTGGCTGTGGGTTTGTCATAGATAGCTCTTATTATTTTGAGATACGTCCCATCAATACCTAATTTATTGAGAGTTTTTAGCATGAAGGGTTGTTGCATTTTGTCAAAGGCCTTTTCTGCATCTGTTGAGATAATCATGTGGTTTTTGTTTTTGGTTCTGTTTATATGCTGGATTACATTTCTTGATTTGTGTATATTGAACCAGCCTTGCATCCCAGGGATGAAGCCCACTTGATCATGGTGGATAAGCTTTTTGATGTGCTGCTGGATTCAGTTTGCCAGTATTTTATTGAGGATTTTTGCATCAATGTTCATCGAGGATATTGGTCTAAAATTCTCTTTTTTGGTTGTGTCTCTGCCCGGCTTTGGTATCAGGATGATGCTGGCCTCATAAAATGAGTTAGGGAGGATTCCCTCTTTTTCTATTGATTGGCATAGTTTCAGAAGGAATGGTACCAGTTCCTCCTTGTACCTCTGGTAGAATTCAGCTGTGAATCCGTCTGGTCCTGGACTCTTTTTGGTTGGTAAGCTGTTGATTATTGCCACAATTTCAGATCCTGTTATTGGTCTATTCAGAGATTCAACTTCTTCCTGGTTTAGTCTTGGGAGGGTGTATGTGTCCAGGAATTTATTCATTTCTTCTAGATTTTCTAGTTTATCTGCTTAGAGGTGTTTGTAGTATTTTCTGATTGTAGTTTGTATTTCTGTGGGATCGGTGGTGATATCCCCTTTATCATTTTTTTTGCATCTATTTGATTCTTCTCTCTTTCCTTCTTATTAGTCTTGCTAGCGGTCTATCAATTTTGTTGGTCTTTTCAGAAAACCAGTTGCTGGATTTGTTAATTTTTTGAAGGGTTTTTTCTGTCTCTATTTCCTTCAGTTCTGCTCTGATTTTAGTTATTTCTTGCCTTCTGCTAGCTTTTGAATGTGTTTGCTCTTGCTTCTCTAGTTCTTTTAATTGTGATGTTAGGGTGTCAATTTTGGATCTTTCCTGCTTTCTCTTGTGGGCATTTAGTGCTATAAATTTCCCTCTACACACTGCTTTGAATATGTCCCAGAGATTCTCGTATGTTGTGTCTTTGTTCCTGTTGGTTTCAAAGAAGATCTTTTTTTCTGCCTTCATTTCATTAGGTACCCAGTAGTCATTCAGGAGCAGGTTGTTCAGTTTCCATGTAGTTGAGTGGTTTTGAGTGAGTTTCTTAATCCTGAGTTCTAGTTTGATTACACTGTGGTCTGAGAGACAGTTTGTTATAATTTCTGTTCTTTTACATTTGCTGAGGAGAGCTTTACTTCCAACTATGTGGTCAATTTTGGAATAGGTGTGGTGTGGTGCTGAAAAAAATGTATATTCTGTTGATTTGGGGTGGAGAGTTCTGTAGATGTCAATTAGGTCCACTTGGTGCAGAGCTGAGTTCAATTCCTGGATATCCTTGTTAACTTTCTGTCTCGTTGATCTGTCTAATGTTGACAGTGGAGTGTTAAAGTCCCTCATTATTATTGTGTGGGAGTCTAAGTCTCTTTGTAGGTCACTCAGGACTTGCTTTATGAATCTGGGTGCTCCTGTATTGGGTGCATATATATTTAGGATAGTTAGCTCTTCTGTTGGATTGATCCCTTTACCATTATGTAATGGCCTTCTTTGTCTCTTTTGATCTTTGTTGGTTTAAAGTCTGTTTTATCAGAGACTAGGATTGCAACCCCTGCCTTTTTTTGTTTTCCATTTGCTTGGTAGATATTCCTCAATCCTTTTATTTTGAGCCTATGTATGTCTCTGCACGTGAGATAGGTTTCCTGAATACAGCACACTGATGGGTCTTGACTGTTTATCTAATTTGCTAGTCTGTGTCTTTTAATTGGAGCATTTAGTCCATTTACATTTAAAGTTAATATTGTTATGTGTGAATTTGATCCTGTCATTATGATGTTAGCTGGTTATTTTGCTCGTTAGTTGATGCAGTTTCTCCCTAGCCTCAATGGTCTTTACAATTTGGCATGTTTTTGCAGTGGCTAGTACCGGTTGTTCCTTTCCACGTTTAGTGCTTCCTTCAGGAGCTCTTTTAGGGCAGGCCTGGTGGTGACAAAATCTCCTAGCATTTGCTTGTCTGTAAAGGATTTTATTTCTCCTTCACTTATGAAGCTTAGTTTGGCTAGATATGAAATTCTGGGTTGAAAATTCTTTTCTTTAAGAATGTTGAATATTGGCCCCCACTCTCTTCTGGCTTGTAGAGTTTCTGCTGAGAGATCCGCTGTTAGTCTGATGGGCTTCCCTTTGTGGGTAACCTGACCTTTCTCTCTGGCTGCCCTTAACATTTTTTCCTTCATTTCAACTTTGGTGAATCTGACAATTACGTGTCTTGGAGTTGCTCTTCTTGAGGAGTATCTTTGTGGCGTTCTCTGTATTTCCTGAATCTGAATGTTTGCCTGCCTTGCTAGACTGGGGAAGTTCTCCTGGATAATATCCTGCAGAGTGTTTTCCAACTTGGTTCCATTCTCCCTGTCACTTTCAGGTGCACCAATCAGACATAGATTTGGTCTTTTCACATAGTCCCATATTTCTTGGAGGCTTTGTTCATTTCTTTTTATTCTTTTTTCTCTAAACTTCCCTTCTCACTTCATTTCATTCATTTCATCTTCCATCACTGATACCCTTTCATCCAGTTGATCGCATCATCTCCTGAGGCTTCTGCATTCTTCACATAGTTCTCGAGCCTTGGCTTTCAGCTCCATCAGCTCCTTTAAGCACTTCTCTGTATTGGTTATTCTAGTTATACATTGGTCTAAATTTTTTTCAAAGTTTTTAACTTCTTTGCCTTTGGTTTGAATTTTCTCCTGTAGCTCGGAGTAGTTTGATCATCTGACGCCTTCTTCTCTCAACTCGTCAAAGTCATTCTCCATCCAGCTTTGTTCTGTTGCTGGTGAGGAACTGTGTTCCTTTTGGGGAGGAGAGGTGCTCTGCTTTTTAGAGTTTCCAGTTTTTCTGCTCTGCTTTTTCCCCATCTTTGTGGTTTTATCTACTTTTGGTCTTTGATGATGGTGATGTACAGATGGGTTTTTGGTGTGGATGTCCTTTCTGTTTGTTAGTTTTCCTTCTAACAGACAGGACCCTCCGCTGCAGGTCTGTTGGAGTTTGCTAGAGGTCCACTCCAGACCCTGTTTGCCTGGGTAACAGCAGCGGTGTCTCAGGTATTTCTTTATAGCAATGTGAAGGACTAATACAGAAAACTGGTACTGGGAGTGGGGCATTCCTATAAGGATACCTGAAAATGTGAAAGCAGCTTTGGAACTGGGTAACAGGCAGAGGTTGGAACAGTTTGGAGGGCTCAGAAGAAGACAGAAAGATGAGGAAAAAATTGAAACATCCTAAAGACCTGTTGAATTGTTGTGACCAAAACGCAGAAAGTGATATGGACAGTGAAGACCAACCTGCAGAGATCTCAGATAGAAATGAGTAACTTATTGGGAATTGGAGCAAAGATCACTTTTGTTATGCATTACCAAAGAGGTTGGCAGCATTGTGTTCCGGCTTGAGAAATCTCTGGAACTTTGAACTTGAGAGTGATGATTTAGGGTATCCAGCAGAAGAAATTCCAAGTAGGAAAGTGTTCAAAATATGGCCTGGGTGATTCTACCAGCCTTTTCTCATATGCTTGAGCAAAGAAATAACCCAAAACTGGAACTTATAATTAAAAGGGAAGCAAAACATAAAAGTTTGAAAAATTTGTGAGTCCAGCCTTTTGGTAGAAAAGAAAAACCCATTTTCTGGGGATGAACTCAAGCTGGCTGCAGAAATTTGCATAAGTAAAGAGGAGCAGAGTATTAATAGCCAAGACAATGGAGAAACATTTCAGACACCTTTGTGGCAGCCCCTCCCATCACAGGCTTAGAGGCCTAGCAGGGACGAATAATTTTGTGGGCCAGGACCAGGACTCTGCTACCCTGCACAGCCTCAGGACATGGCTCCCTGCATACTGGCCACTCCAGCTCCAGCTGTGGCTCAAAGGGGCCCAGATACTGCTCAGATTGCTGCTTCAGTCGTTGCAAGCCATAAGCCTTGGTGACTTCCACGTGGTGTTAAGCCTGCCAGTGCACAGAGTGCAAGAGTTGAGGCTTAGGAGCCTCCACCTAGACTTCAGAAGATGTATGAAAAAGCCCAGATGTCCAGGCAGAAGCCTGCTGCAGGGGTGGGCCTACATAGAGAACCTCTGCTACGGCAGTGCAGAGGAGAAGTGCATGGTTGGAGGCCCCAGAGTCCCCACTGGGCACTGACTAGTGCAGCTCTGAGAAGAGAGCCACCATCCCCCAGACCCCAGAATGGTAGATCCACGACCAGCTTGCACCATGCCCCTGGAAAAGCCACAGGCACTCACTGCCAGCTCGTGAAAGCAGCCATGGGGGCTGTACCCAGCAGAGCCACAGGTGCAGAACTGCCCAAGGCCTTGGGAGCCAACCCCTTGCACCAGTGTCCCCTCGACGTGGGACATGGAGTCAAAAGAGATTATTTTGGAATGTTAAGATGTAATGAGTGCCCTGTTTGGCTTCAGACTTGCATGGGTTTGTAATCCCTTTCTTTTGGCTGATATCTCCCTTTTGGAACAGGAATATTTACCCAATGCTCGTACGCCCATTGTATCCTGGGGGTAACAAACTTGTTTTTGATTTTGCAGGCTGATAGGCAGAAGGGACTAGCCTTATCTCAGATGAGACTTTGGACTTTTGAACTAAGGCTGGAATGAGTTAAGACTTCAGGGGACTATTCGGAAAACATGATTATATTTTGCAGTGTAAGAAGGAAATGAGATTTGGGAGGGGCCAGGTGCAGAATGATATGGTTTGGATCTGTTTCCCTGTCTAAATCTCATGTCAAATTGTAATCCCCAGTGTTGGAGGTAGAGTCTGGTGGGAGGTGATTGGATCATGGGGGCAGATTTTCCTATTGGTGCTGTTCTCATAATTGAGTGAGTTCTCAAGTGATCTGGTTGTTTAAAAGTACGTAGCACCTCCCACATCTCACTCTTTCTTCTGCTTTGGCCATGTGAGACATCTCACTCCCCTTTTGCCTTCTGCCATGATTGAAAGTTTCCTGAGGTCTCCCCAGCAGCTGAGCAGGTGTCAGCATCATACTTCCTGTACAGCCTGCAGAACCATAAGCAATTAAACTTCTTTTCTTCATAAATTACCCAGCCTCAGGTATTTCTTTATAGCAATGTGAGAATGGACCAATGCAAATATGTTAGAAAGCTAGAAAAAAAAATAGGGGAAGAAGGATATGTAATGTTAGGAGAATTTGTATTTTCACAAAGTGGCAAGAAAAACTTTTGTTGAGGAAATGACTTTAGAGTAAGTATGTAAAAGAGTGAAAGAGCTAGCATATGTCTGTGGAAAAAGAATCCTAAATAGGGGTCACGGCAAGTACAAAAACCCTGAGATGAGAATGTGTTTGGCAAGTTGGAGATAAAGGAAGAAGGCAGTGTGACTAGCATAGTGAGCAGAAGGGCAGAGTCATAGGATATGAGGTCAGAGAGATAAGAAAAGCTGGATCATGGAGGGGCCTTCAGGTCATGGCAAGGACTTAGGTTTTATTATGCACATTTTATTTTTCCTTTTCTTTTTGACCTTTACTCAGACAGCAAAATCATTCATGTAGCCTCAACAAGAATTTGTACTGTTACAGTAGGAATGAGAAAGGAGAAGAAAATTGTACTTTTTTGGTAGGGAGGGGAAGAAGAAGGAGGATGTTCTGAGCTAGTAATAAAACGGGAATGCTCAAAGAAAGAAAGTTAATATTAGGCTTGATTTTGTTTCTTTCACTTTCAAGCAGGCTCATGAGTATCAAAAGGAAGATTCTGAGGGGAGTAAAACACTGTTTATGCTATTAACAGCTCTAGAAAGAAAATAGAGGTAGAGACTGAAGACCACTGCCCCATCTCAGGAGGGGCTGAAGGATTTAGGAAGGAAGAGGGGGTGTTTGGGTGTGACTGAAGTTTTGTGTGGAGGGGAAGTCGAGGTAGAAGTGTAGAGGGGGCATGTGCTGATGGAGAAGTGGAAGTCTGCAGTAGAGGCAGCAAGGCTGAATACCTTTGGTAGACATTGACAGGGAACATATGCAAGCCAGTGTCTGTGGAATTGTTGGGGATGGACCCTACATCTACTCTGCCTGCTCCCTGGGGGATTATCCATCAGAAGGACATTCATATGTGCCCTGAGACTTTGCTGTACTCTCTGCACCATCACCATGCACGGATCCCTACAAGGACCTATAAAATAGCTCCCGTTCACAGCCTGGACTCTTGTCACAATCTTGCAAACAAAGAGATGGGGTCAAGTTGGGGCATTGAATCTTTGGAGAGAAAGAGTCCTGGCTTCATGCTCAGAAGAGGCAGGACAGTAGAGCAAACAGCCTGGTTATACCATTAGGTAGAGTTGGCTTACTGGTGGCCAAGTATTTATTTTTAAAATGCTTATGGATATGAAAATATTAACATTTTCCTTTTCGTTTTGACCTGTTCTCTGGTAGGCAGAATCATTCCCGTCGCCTCAAAAAGAATTAGTATTTTTACATTAGGAATGCAAAGAGAAGGAGGCAATATTCTTGTGGGGGGTGGGGGAGGGTGATGTTCCAGACTACCAATAAAGAAGAAGTTTTAAAAGAATAATAAAATAAATAAAAATAATACATAAATAAATGTTACTTTTGTTGGGCAAGAAAATTAGTACTTTAATTAGTGATATGAAATATAGATAACTTATCTTTTGCCTAGGATGCATAGCAGATATATTTGGACAGGATATTTATTTAGATATGTAGATAGAACAAATATAGCAACTTTGAGAGACTTTATAAAGAAAAATATATTTTAGATGTGTACTCCCGGAAAAGCAGTTTCATTAACTTTCATTTTGTGAAGGAACAGTTTAATTGTAAATTAAATTCATTTATTTTATATATATATATTATATATATATAAAATATATATATATAGTACTATAATATGCCAGGGACCTTTCCAGGTGCTAGAGGTACAATGGTGAACAAAGCAAAGTTTTTGTCCTCAAAATTTTATGTTTCAATAAATTAGTAAATAAATGGCTAAATAAAATACTTACAGATTGAACCAAGTTTTTAAAAATTAATTAACCTGGATTGTATAAACTATAGTATTTAGATTAAAATGATCTAATTAATTTATGAATTCACACATCAATTTAGGGATCTGCAAATAGTAGCCCATGGTTCAGCCAATGGGTCAAATCTGAACTGCCACCTGTTTTTTAAAGTTTTATTGGAACACAGACACATACCTATTTATTACATCTGTCTGTAGCTGTTTTTGACCTACAACAGTGGAGTTGAAAAGTTGCAATAGATACCTCTGGCCCACAAAGCCAGATATTTACTATCTGAAACTTTTCAAAACATGTTTGCTGACCCCTGGATTAATTCAAATATAATTTGAGATAATGAAGTTTGAAAATTTTTTAAAATCGCACAAGCAAAACTGTTTAGGATAGTGTAGGAGATGAAGTCCTATTTTTGTGTCAGATGGTGTTTTTATCAAAAACTCAAAAGTCATATATGTACATATGGTGACATGTGCATTCAAAGCTTTGAGTTTCCTAAATATTATTAAATAAGAAATATGGTAGAATAGTTATTGTGCCAGTAATGAAATTGCCATTGCAAAATTTTGAGAGTAAGAGAAATCTGACATAGTTGACTTCACCTTGCTTCCAATCTGCAAGCTGTCCTTGGTCATTATTGGGCATAGGTCAAGCTAACTTTGGGAGGAATTAGTTTATAGTTTAACTTGAAAGGAAAGATGATAATAGTCCCTCCTTAAAACTAACTCCCTCAGCTGGGTGTGGTGGCTCACGCCAGCACTTTGGGAGGTCGAGGCAGGTGGATGGCTTGAACTCAGGAATTTGAGACTAGCTTGGGCAATGTGGTAAAACCCTGTCTCTACCAAAAATACAAAAAATTAGCTGGGTGTAGTGGTATGCCCCTGTGGTCCCAACTACTCAGAAGGCTGAGGTGTGAGGATGCTTGAGCCCAGGGAGGCAGAGGTTGCGCTGAGCTGAGATGGCACCACTTCACTCCAACCTGGGTGACAGAGTGAGACCCCATCTCAAAACAACAACAACAAAAACCCAAACAAACAAACAACAATAAAAGAACCAAAACTAACCCTCTCTTTGCTCAGGGACTGAAAGCCACCTTTGTAAAGCTAATGAAAGGCCACAAGAATAGGTTTATAGGAGGAGTGTAAACTCTGATAAAATTTAGGCATAGTTTCTATAATCCCTTACTGTTAAGGAGTCATATGACCAGAGATCACAAGATTTGTGACTTTCCCAATTACTCTTATCAGCAACATCACTACTGTAGAACCTAAGATTTTCAGACTGACCCCATCTGGACTGGTGACTTATGGCTCAACTGGTCCTGTGCTTCCATCCAGAGGCCGACTCAGTGCACGAGGATGGAGGACAACTTTCCATCACCCTATGATTTCATCCCTAACCAATCAGCAGCACCAATTCCCCAGCCTCCCGCCCACCAAATTGTCCATAAGAACGCCTAGTCTCTGAGCCTGTGCAGAGACTGATTTGTGTGATAACTCCCATTCTCTTTCATGGGCCAGCTTTGTGCCAATTAAACTCTTTTCCTACTGCAATGCTGTGGTCTCAGTGGATTGATTTTGTTTCTGCAATGAGCAGGAGTCACTTATTAAAAAGTACATAATTTTTTTGTTCTTAAGTTACATACGATTTTTTTCTTTTACTGGATAGTTATGATAAATCTTAGTTTAAGCAATTTTTGATATGGTTTAAGAACACATTTTTTTGTTTGTTTTTTCCAAGATGGAGTCTTGCTCTGTTGCCCAGGCTGGAGTGCAGAGGCATGATCTCAGCTCACTGCAACCTCTGCCTCCTGGGTTCAAGCAATTCTCCCTGCCTCAGACTCCTGAGTAGCTGGGACTACAGGTGCCTGCCACACGCCTGGCTAATTTTTGGTAGAGACAGGGTTTCACTATGTTGGCCAGATTGGTCTCAAACTCTCGACCTCAGGTGATCTGCCTGACTTGGCCTCCCAAAGTACTAGGATTACAGGTGTGAGCCACTGCACCCAGCCAGAAAACGTTATGAGAGCAATAGAAGAGACAGAAGAGCATACAGTATTTAAGAACCAAAGTTCTAGAGTCCAGCTTGTTATCATTGTTCACCTACACCTCTAGTAGACTCCCACTGGTTTCCCAGAGGCTAATGTTGCTCTACTTCAGTGCATTCCCCCTAGGTTCTGTGATTGCTTTCAGTTGAATGTTATGCTTGATTCCTATCATTTACACTTATTTTCTTTTCATCATCTATTCCAGACGTGTTCCTTTCCCCTACATTTCTACATTATATTATATATACTGCTTCAGAAAAAAAATTATCATTTTACTTGTTAAAGATGGTAAGGCAGACTTTACTCAAGGTAGGCCATGATGATAGGTATAGGGACTGCAATTGGGTCTTACAGTGGGGGACAGAGAGTGGACTCCAGTTTGTTTCCAACAAGGGAAAGTTAGAATTTTTTTTTTCTTTTTGCTCCCCAAGAAAACTATGCAAGTGGAGATTTATAACCAAGGAGCAGGCTGGAGGTCAGTGGATGGGAAATTACTAGGAGGAGACATCGAGGATTAGGTGATCTCTGGCTCTACTTAGTAGTTTTATTGCTGAAGGGAAGATGGTGAGATCAGATATCAAGGGTAGTTAGAGACCCCAATATCAGGGGTGGGGAATTTTTGGTAAACTGGCTAGCAGGATTTTTGATCTCACAGTTCTACAAGGATGGAGAGGGACCCTGAAGGTTGGTCCTAGTCAGAAAGGACTGGAGAGCCTCTCTAAAGTTTTGTTCAAAGGAGAGAGTCTTTGACAATATCAATAGTATATTAATATTTAAGAAAAAGGAAGAAGGGCCACTGGCATTTCTACATTTTTCTGTCCTTTTAGTCTGTTTTTATTCACATATGAAATTTTCTTTTGAAAATTTATTGAACTTTTGACCTTTCTGTCACTCTGGTTCTGTTTTCATTCTTCTGTGTTCCTCTTTCTTCATTTCATCATAATTTACCCACTCATGATCATAGTATTTCCTTTTAATTCCCATATAGTATTTACAGCACCCATCATTTTGGTGATACCACACAAATGCTCTGGGTATGTGATTAGGGAATAGAGGGTGGAGGGAGCTCTTCTAAGATTTCAAAGCCTCATTTTGTAATCTGCCTGACTCTGCAACCCTTCAATTCACACAGTTGAGTCCATTTAATTTCTATCTGTAAATTCAACTCAACCTCTCAGACCAATCACCCTTAGGTAGTTTGAATTAAAAAAAAAAAACTTGGCAATAATGTCATATCAAGTGAGCTTAGATTCTTGTTCTCAGTCTTTGTTTTACAGATAAAACATATAATTATTCTTGTTACTGCATTACTTTGAAGAACTGGTTCCTTTTATTCTCCAATAACTGATGATGAACTCTGTATGTATACTGTTGTGTCTCAGTTCCCCTAAAATTGGGAGCGAGGAGTTTAGCTTGGTTATTCATGTCTTGCCCCTTCAACCCATTTGGTACCTGAGACCACACATCTTCTGGTAAGACCTCCGTGACCTGACCCTGCCTTGGGAGAAGCAACTTGATTAAATTGAGATAAATCATTAAAAGCAAACAAAAAAAAATTGCCCTGTTGGAATAATCAATTACTCATGAGGATGGTTCTAGAATTGGTCTATTGGAAGTAAACCAGACATTAACTGTTCACATCTAGGTCTTAGGTTGGAGAAAATAATGAACCTCTATTCTTCACATTTCTTTGTGACCTTTGAGTACTGCTATAGAAAATGAAAACAAAACAAAACAAGAAAAGTCCAGGATAACTACTACTTGTTAAATTTATAGTTAACCACTTCACTTGGACCATGAACACTGCTGGACAATGTTTTCTTTTTCCCAAGCGAGTTTATCCTTCTGCTCTTCATTGTGGTGATTTCAAGACTAGTGAATTTACCTCAAATATCTGACTTCAGCTATATTTCCTCTACCTCTCATATCCTTTTCTTCAGTGGATCCTCATAGAGAAAAGAGAAACCCTCAGATAGAAACTTCTTCAGTATTCCAGCACCAAATTTGCACACTGCTATGCAATATTACCTTTCTGCCTTTCCTCCCATTTTAATGGAAAAGGTTTGCCTCCTCCTCTCTCAGGCTACTCCCCCTATCTCTGCACTGGGTTTGAGAATTATCCTCCCTTTTTTCCAGTGTCATTGATTTCTAAGCAAATGCACTCTTGTGATCTTCCTCTTAATTCTCAGGCTACTGCAGTATTTTTTGTTGACTTCTGCTTTTCTATCCATTCACAGAAATGCTATTTTCCATTAGGGCTCCGTATTCTACCCCATTGTCCCCAGGTAATCTTTTTTTTTTTTTTTCACACTAATTGTGTAATTTTCTAAGGCGATCTATTAGTTTTATTTACCTGAGCTTATTTGCATGATAGTAAAAATTGCATACAATAATAAGAGTGAAGCTGGATGGGCTGGGTGGTTCACACCTGTAATCATAGCATTTTGGGGGGCTGAGGCAGGTAGATTGCTGAGCCCAGGAGTTAGAGACCAGTCTGGGCAACATAGTAAAACCCTGTCTCTACAAAAAAATACAAAAATTAGCCAGGCATACTGGTGTGTACCTGTGGTCCCAGCTACTTGGGGGCCTGAAGTGGAAGAATTGCTTGAGCCTGGGAGTTCAAGGTTGCAGTGAGCTGTGATCATGCCACTGCACTCCAGCCTGGGCAACACAGCAAGACGCTATCTCCAAAAAAAAAGTATTAATTACTTGGATGACATGTAAAACTTTTTATAAGAAACTATGTAAACTAAGTAATCTTTATCTCCTCTCACAGCTTCTGTATTATCTATCTCTGTGTGTGTGTGTGTGTGTGTGTGTGTGTTTGTGTGTGTGTGTGTGGTGTACCATTCCTGGAGGCACTGCAATACTAGGTAGATGTATGGAATTGAAGGAGCAAGCTTCTATTCCATCTCCCTGCTCAAAAATACATTTAATATATTGTCCTTGAATAGAGGACATATCAGATTTTAAGCTGTTAAGAACAGATGCCACATTTGATCTTAGCTAAAAGGCCAAGAAGAAATTATTTATATTGTGAAACCTCTCAATTAAAAATTTCTAATTCAAATCTTTCTCATGATCTCCAGTCATATAAACCTAAGAGAATGATTTATACATCCAGTTTGCTGGCTCACAAGGAATCTCAACTTCAACTTATCCAAACCTGCATTTATTAAGTTCTCTTCCCAATCCCCACTAAATTACCTGCTCCTTACCCTATGTTTTTTTCTATTTAGTATCTGACTTGCTTAAGTCAGCAAAATGGAATATCTTTCTTTACTACTTCTACTTATCTCCAGCCTCCATCATGTTAACTTGAGGGTGTGTGTGTGTGTTCGCGTGTTTGTCGAGGTGGGTATCTAACCTGATCACTCAGGTCGTGTCCCTTCACTCAGTTTGGTAGCTGAAACCAAATGTCTTCAAACAAGTTCTCTGTGACCTGATACTGCCTTCAGGGAGGAGCAACTTGATTAAATTTAGATGAGTCTTTAAAAACAACAAAACTTTTCTTACCCTTTTAGAACAACTCAGTTATTCAAGAGAATGAGTTTAGAATTGATCTTGTTGAAATAAGCCAAATCTTTCCTCTTCGCATCTAAGTCGGAGAAAGTAGTAGACATGCATGCTTCACATTTCTTCCTAAGCCTCTGAACACTGCTGCAGAAATTTATAACAATTCTTAAATTTCTTAAGCCTGTGGAAGAGGCAGTGCCACTGCCTTAGTTCTTGTCACTTCCTCAATTCCAGATGCATTTGATGTCTCTCTACCTTTTTACTTTTCATTTCAATTTGTAAGTTCCAGTTTAGGTGTCTGTTTTCTTCTGCTAATTTGGCTAGTTTGTGATCTTCTTTGGTTAGAGCTGTAATTATCCATCATTGTCTTTCTAGTTAGTAACTTGTTTCAGTGTCCGGAGCTTATAAGGGAGTAAATAACTGAACAGTTGAATGACCCCCCCTAATATTCAGCCACCCTGAACTCCACCTCCTCCCTGCCTTTTGAAAGACTGCCTGTGTATCTCATCTCTAGGTCCCAAGTATATTTAGTCCAAATTATCTGGATGCTTGCTAAAAGTAGGATTGCCTGTTACACAGATTCTACTATCTGTCAGCTCAGTTTTGCTAACATGTACATTTTGGACTTCCAGACTCTCAAACTGAGTGCCCATGACCTGTGGAACTATGTGTGTGATTACAAGAACATAAATGTCCTGTGTTATGTCGGTTTGGGCCACTTTTTAGTTCTTTGAGACAAAATATTTATATGAAAACAGGAAAATATGCAGCTAAAGCAAAATTTGGGGTAATTTTAAAAGCAAAGTATGAGATTTCAATGCATGAAATTTCAAAAATATTTTACGGTGGGACGGGACAGTCTCTGCTAAATCCTCATATCCCTGAGGATATACCATTCCCTATTCTGTTTTGGGAGAGTGAACTTCAGATGTTAAGTCTGAAAGCACTGTAGGTAGGTGGTGTGTGTGTGTGTGTGTGTGTGTATGTAGAAGGAAGTTTTTCCATGAAGATTCTACAGAAAGGATTTTTGAGTTTTGGCCTAAAAAAGTAACATTAAGGAAATCATAAAACCTCTTCAGAGTTTAGCACACCAGGGATAGCACTAAATGGCTTTCTAGTATCAAGATATAACCGTTTTAATAAAGGAAGATGAAATATCTTAAATCATCCTTCCCAGCAGCCATTATGAAGCCAAATGCCTCACTGCCCTACTTATTAGTTGCTTGTGATGGGGATACGGGAGTAATCTGTCCCGCATGAAGCTAGAAATCTCTCTTGGTATGTCTAGATTTAAGACAATAGGATTTGAATATTATCATATTAATATATAAGTAAAACCAACAGAGCATCACAAAATTAGCATTAGTAATCTTGTTTAAGGACTGTCCCTGAGGATTTAAAAATCCCTTTAGAGAAATCATAAGGCATGCTTCTATGTTTTTCTGTCACGGGTAACCACAACAGAGATTGCATGTGTTCCATAATTTTTACCAAAAGAAACAGATGGAGACCTGAATTTTGAGGGTTTTGTTTTTTAATAAGTCCTTACTTCACAAATGAGTTAGATTCATATATATTAAAAAATAATCATTTTTCTTCCATATAAGACTAACTAAGCATGAATTTAGCTGTCTTTTCAATTTTTGCACGGAAGTATTTTAGGTTCATTCAGTTTCATTTATTTATTTATTTTCTAAGGAAGAAGTCTGTGAGGATTCAGTAGAATCCAGAGAACACTGACTAGCTTTGAATACTGAAAACTTCCTCCTTCAACTTGGTTCTTGGTTTTCGGTATCCATTAAATAAGGAGGCCATGCACTAACTCCAGTCTTTCTATCTTAAATAAGCTGTGATAGTATTGTAATAAACAAGGCTCTAGATGGAGGTTTTCCAAATGCAGCTCAAATGAACAGGTGATATCTCTTGTGTTTAGATTTGTTCAGTAAAGTTTACATCGCATGTGTGTGTTAGAGTATGTATGTGTGAGTTTGTGTGTGTATAACATATATTTATTTTCATTTTTATTATTATCTTTTTTTTTTTTTTTTTTTTTTTTGAGACAGAGTCTCGCTCTTTCACCCAGGCCGGAGTCAGTGGCGCTATCTCCGCTCACTGCAAGCTCCGCCTCCCGGGTTCACCCCATTCTCCTGCCTCAGCCTCCTGAGTAGCTGGGACTATAGGCGCCCGCCACGGCGCCCGGCTAATTTTTTGGGTTTTTAGTAGAGACGGGGTTTCACCGTGTTAGCCAGGATGGTCTCGATTTCCTGACCTCGTGCTCCGCCCGCCTCGGCCTCCCAAAGTGCTGGGATTACAGACGTGTTATCTTTTAAATAAAGACAAGGTCGCACTCTGTTGTCCAGGCTGGTCTTAAACTTCTGAGCCCAAGTGATCCTCCTGCCTCAGCCTCCTGAAGTGTTGAGATTACAGGTGTAAGCCACCACTCCTGGCCTATTTATTTATTTAGAGACAGGATCTTGCTCTGTGGCCCAGATTCTACCTCAACTGCAGCCTCCACCTCCTGGGCTCAAAGAATCCTCCCACCTCAGTCTCCCGAATAACTGAGACTACAGACAATGCACAATCACACCCAGGCAATTTTTAAATTATTATTATTATTTGTAGATTGGGGGTAGGGGGGGTCTCATTGTATTGCCCAGGCTGGTCTCAAACTCCTGGGCTCGAGAAATCCTACGTCCATGGCTCCCCAAAGTGCTGGGATTACAGATGTGAGCCACCATGCCTGGCCATCATATATTTATATAGACTTATCCAATGAAAATATATCGACGTAAGCAGGTTCAGGCCAAGATCTGTAGTTTTTGATAGTTTCTCTTTCTGAAGATACTAAAGAGTGGAAAAGGTAGGAGATAAAATGTGAAACAAATATGGTTCTTAGATATTAAATATCTTCACCAAAACAGAGCAAAAGTGTTAGGAAAAATCTTTTTGCTCATTGTTGGCTAACACAAGTTAGGATTTACTCGAAATAAGTCTTGTGTTCTTATTTTGTTGTGTTCAGACAGCCAAATTCTTTACTGTAATTCAAAGAATGTATAGCCAGTGTTGATGACATAATAAAAGGGGAAAATAAATGTAATAAATTTCCAAATTATCCTTCTTAAACTCACTGAAAAAGAGTCTAAGGATAATGTTTATTAAATGTACATGCACTTCTTTGGAAATATGTCAAGACTATTTAAAAACACACACAAGGCCGGGTGTGGTGGCTCATGCCTGTAATCCCAGCACTTTGGAAGGCTGAGGTGGGTGGAGGGATCACTTGAGGCCAGGGGTTTGAGAACAGCCTGGGTAACATAGCAAGACCCAGTCTCTAGAAAAAGTTTAAAAAATTAGCCAGGCATGGTGGTGTACATGTGTAGTCCCAGTTACTTCAGAGGCTGAGGTGAGAGGATTGTTTGAACCTCTAGGAGTTGAGGTTACAGTGAGCTATGATAGCGCCACTGTACTCTAGCCTGGGTGACAGAACAAGACCCTGTCTCAAAAATAAATAAATAAATAAATAAATAAATAACACACACACACACACACAAATGATTATGGGCTACAATCTGAAAGCCTTGGTAGAGTTTATTTATACATAATTTAAAAATAAATGTGTGCACAGAAAATATTTCTATGATTAAATAATGACATTAAAACTGTAATACTTCAACACTGGCAATAGGTTCAGATGAGTTTTGTGAGTCAAACCAAAGATTCTTGGTAAGAAACATCAGTAAATTATAAATAGCAAGATAAAAATAGAAAACCATTAGCTCAGCAGGAGCTGTGTATGTGGGAGAGAAGAGAGCAAAGAGAAGTTGCATACATACTACAGATGACATTAAAAATCTAGTTTATTTAAGAAGAAAACTGAATACTAAAAAAATTGTATTTGAAACATTTTAATGGTATATTGTGGACTTTTTTCTACAGTGATACAGTAGGTATTATTATCTGTCGCTTACGTCAAATAGAACAATGCAATAAGAATGACCTGTGATGATAATGAACTGCTCTGAAAAATCAGCCTGGTAAATTAACTTTCATGTTGACAAATCTTTCTTAGAAGTCAGTCTCTTCGCAGACTTATCTAGGCAAGGTTTCTTGTAACTCCCTCCCCACCCTTTCCTGTAGGTCATTGTTCTTAGAGGGAGTCACTAAAGGAAGTTCATCCTTCCTTAACCTTATACTTTAGCTAAGGAGAGAAAAAGATAAGGACATTTTTTTTTTCCTTTTGTATGTTTGTAAGCTTCCCTGAGACCACAGTGGAGAACTGGGCTAAGGTCAGTGATGAAGAAGGCAAAAGCAACTATTAAAATAATGGTAGTGGGCTGGGTGCGGTGGCTAACACCTGTTATCCCAGCACTTTGGGAGGCTGAGGCAGGCGGATCACCTGAGTTGGGGAGTTCAAGTCCAGCCTGACCAACATGGAGAAACCCCGTCTCTACTGAAAATACAGAATTAGCTGGCGTGGTGGCACATGCCTGTAATCCCAGCTACTCAGGAGGCTGAGGCAGGAGAATCGCTTGAACCCAGGAGGCGGAGGTTGCGGTGAGCTGACATCATGCCATCGCACTCCAGCCTGGGCAACAAGAAATTCCGTCTCAAAAAAAAAAAACAAAAAACCTCTGTCTCAAAAAACAAAACAAAACAAAACAATAATAATAATAATGATAGTTGTAGTAAACAGCAATCTTTCCCAAATCTCAGAGTATCTCCCATAAATTACTACATTTCATTGATCCTCATAGTAAACCTTTTAGTAGTGTTGAAAATTATTTATATGAAATGGTTCATTAAATTTTTCTCTTCATTTACTTGTTGAGTCCCAAAGGCCAATAATTTGTGCTCCTACTGAAGATGTCTGTCCTCTTCCCGAAAGGGAACAGCTTGGGGACTAACAGAGATAGACACCAGTCTAGAGACATGTGCAAGATTAATGATTATAATTTTATAGTTTTGTTTGTTTGTTCTTAGACTGAATCTCGCTTTATCGCCCAGGCTGGAGTGCAGTGGCAAGCTCCCGGCTCACTGCAACCTCCGCCTCCCGGGTTCAAGTGATTCTCGTGCCTCAGCCTCCTAAGTAGATGAGACTACAGGCATGTGCCACCACACCCAGATAATTTTTGTATTTTTAGTGGAGACCGGGTTTCAACATGTTGGCTAGGCTGGTCTCAAACTCCTGACCTCAAGTGATCCACCCGACTCGGCCTCCCAAAGTGCTGGGATTACAGGTATGAGCCACTGCACTCCACCCAATTCTATAGTTCTTGAAAAAAGGACTGACATACACTTATTATGGCTTTAAGGAACAGGTAGACAGCTAAACATATTTACTTGTTTCATTTTTTAAATGCTAGTAAAACCATACCACAGATAAATTA
This sequence comes from Pan troglodytes, assembly GCF_028858775.2. Taxonomy (NCBI): domain Eukaryota; kingdom Metazoa; phylum Chordata; class Mammalia; order Primates; family Hominidae; genus Pan; species Pan troglodytes. The sequence continues at coordinate 133,462,298 of NC_072403.2, forward strand.
TAAAATTGTCAAACCTATACAAAGTAGAGGATAACATAAGGAATCTCATGTATTCATCACCCAGGTTTAACCATTTTCCCAGGTATTTTCCAATTTTCTCAGTAAATATTTCAATATGCATCTCAAATATAAAGACTGATTAAAAAATAACCACTTTCACACGGAAAATTTTGAAAATGATCCAAATGAAAATATTTAAAGTGTCTTCACTTTAGATATTTCACTTGACGTGAGAAAGTGTGGTATGATTTGGAGAAAAACATGAACCTGAAATAACCCAGTCCTCTCAGTTCTTTCTACAGGCTTAGTCCAATTGCACAGAAAAATAAACCAGGTCACTCCAATAAAACAGTTGGTTGCTTTTCAGCTTTTTCGTCTTCTTTAGGGTTATGGATATATGAATGCAGATGCTGCAGAATTAAAAGATAGAGTTTGTATATAACTTGACTTTCCTGAGATCAGCATATTGACCATTGACACTCATTTGGAAGCATTAATGGAGCATACAACACTGAGAAATAAAACTCAGGAGATTGTGGTGAATGGTAAAAGAAGTCACTTTTGCCAGAAAACTCTAACAAAGTTTTTTTTTGTTTTTTTTTTTTTGTTTTTTTTTTTAAGACAGGGTCTCACTCTCTCACCCAGGCTGGAGTGTAGTGGCCTGAACACAGCTCACCGCAACCTCTACCTCCCGGGCTTAAGCAATCCTCCCACCTCGGCCTCCTGTGTAGCTGGGACCACAGGCGGGTGTCACTATGCCTGGTTATTATTATCTTTTTAATTTTTTTGTAGAGACAGGGTCTCACTATGTTGCCGAGGCTGGTCTCAAACTCCTGGACTCAAGTGATCCTCCTGCCTCAACCTCCCAAAGTTCTGGGATTATAGGCATGAGCCACCACAGCAACCTAGAAAGAATATCTTTAAAGTTGCAGAGTGCAGCAGGGATGTTATGTAACACCAATGAAAGATACTATTATCTGACACCAGTGTCACTCACTTTGGGGTATAATAAGAATTTTAATGATGACGATAATAATGATGATTTTTGAGACAAGATCTTTCTCTGTACTGGAGTGCAGTGGCTTGAACACAGGCTCACTGCAACCTCCACCGGGGGGCTCAAGCAATCCTTCTATCTTAGCCACCTCAGTAGCTGGGCCTACTGGTGTGCACCACGATGCCCGGCTATTTTTTTTTTTTTTTTAATTTTTTGTACAGTCAGGGTCTCACTATTTTGCCCAGGCTAGTCTCAAACTCATGGATGCAAGTGATTCTTTCACCTTGATTTCCCAAAGTGCTAGGATTATAGGTACAGGCACTTTGCTTGAACTAGGCATCAGCCACCACATCAGGCTAGAAAAAAACTTTTTAAAGTTTTTTAAAGTTGCAGAATGCTGGCAGAGATGTTACATAATACCATTGGGAAGATAACAATTTTCCGACATGGTTAATTTTTTTTTTTTTTGAGATGAGGTCTCTCTCTGTTGCCCAGGCTAGAGTCTCCAGTGGTGTATTCCCAGCTCACTGCAGCCTCAGCCTCCCAGATACAAGCTATCCTCCCACCTAGCTGGGACCACAGGCATGCACCACCACACCCAGCTACTTTTTAAAAATTTTTGGAGAGACATAGTCTCTTTATGTTGCCCAGTCTTATCTCAAATTCCTGGGTTCAAGTGATCTTCCGCCTCGGCCTCCCAAAGTGCTAATGTTACATGTGTTGAGTCACTGTACCTGGCCTTAACTTTCTTCCTTTGCTTGCTCTGTCAAGTAAAAATGTATTTTTCTCCATACCTTCCTTTGTGTGAGAATGTAGAAGTAGTTTGGTTTAGAACTGTGTGTTTTTGTTTTTGTTTTTTTTTAAGAGATAAGGTCTTGCTATGTTGCCCAGGCTGAACTCAAACTCCTGGGCTCAAACAATGTTCCCATTTCAGCCTCCTGGGTAGCTGGGAGTAGCTGGCGCTTACCACTGCACTCAGCCTAATGGTTAACTTAATATGTCAGCTGGGCTAGGTTATGATACTTAGATATTTGATCAAACACGAATCTACATGTTGCTGTGAAGGTATTTTTTGGATATGATTAACATTTAAGTCAGTAGACTTTGAGTGAAGTGGATTATCCCCTATAATGTGGGTGGGCCTCATTCAATCAGTTGAAGCACAAGTTTGAGGTCCCCTGAGAAAGAAAGGATTCTGCCTCCAAACAGGCTTCAGGTTTGAGAATGTAACATCAACACTTCCCTGGGTTTCCAGGCTGCTGGCCTACCCTGCAGATTTCAGATTTGCTATCCTTTGCAATTGCATGAGCCAATTCCTTAAAATAAATCCATCTTGCTCTCTCACTTTCTCTCCGTCTCATATATCTATATATATATACACACATCCTATTGGTCTTATTTCTCTGGAGAACCCTAATACATAATGAACTCTTTTGTGATGTAGAAAAACAATTGCATCTAAACAATGATATATATTTTGACCAGGCTCTCAGCAAATCTGGAATCAAAAGATGTGAGTATTGTAAAAAAAACTTGGAGGTAATTTGCTCAAATTTTTAAACTATACATTGTTAAAAATTATAATAATAAGAGCCAAATGATTCACATGTATTATATATAATCTTCATAACAACCAAGGATAATATTATACAATTTTATATATGAGAAGATGAGGCTCGGAGAAGTAAGTAAGTTTTCCAAGATGCTTGTTGCTGAGTCTGTATTGGAATTCAATATTATTTGGATCAAGTTTATTGTTTATTAAATTAGATGGCTCTTTTTTAATGCAGCTTTTAAATGCTTAAATATTTTTGGTGATACAGAGGCCACTATATGAAGACTGTCTATAGATATATCTATATATTTAACATCTTTCTTAGAAAGGTCTTCCATTTTTTGAGCTGAACTTTATCATGTATTTTGCCCTCTATAGCTACATTTCATTATGTTAGCTTTTCATAGCTATTTTACACAAAACAGTTCTTTAAAAACAATTTTTTTTAATAGGAAACAATTTTCAGATTCCTTCCCTCCAGATTGCTCGTACTAATCTCTGGCTAGCTGTTTGGTGGTAAGTTCCAGCAACTATTTTAAAAGTTTGACTCTAGGCCAGGCATGGTGGCTCACGCCTGCAATCCTAGCACTTTAGGAGGCTAAGACCAGAGGATCACTTGAGCCCAGGAGTTCAAGACCAGCCTGGGCAACATAGGGAGACCGTGTCTCTACAACAAATACAAAAAATAGTCAGGCATGGTGGTGCGCACCTGTGGTCCCAGTTACTAGAGAGGCTGATGTGGGAGAATTGCTTAAGCCCAGGAGGCAGAGGCTGCAGGAGCTGTGATTGTGCCACTGCACTTCAGCCTGGGTAACAGAGTAAGACCTTTTTTTAAAAAAAAAAGTTTGACTCTAGTATCTTCTACCTAGAGAACAATGAAATACTTTTCCCTCTTGTTTTAGATACTGTGCTATCTTAATGTAGTCTATGATTTACTAGCTTTCTAATGTAGTCTTCTGACTCTTTTTTGTATATTCCTTTTTAAGGACTGGTCACTCATGTTTATATCTGTATGATAGATATTTGCAGGACTTTGCATTTATCCACATTAAAATTTATATGATTAGTTTCAACCTAATGATTAAGTCTGCCATGATATTTAATATTGTATGTTCTGCCTTTTTCAATGCACAAGTTTGGTAATCATGCTCTGTTAACTTACAGAAAGTTTAGTTTAGACATGTTAAATTTAAATATTGGAGTAACATGCTGATAGAAAAATGTGATGAGACTGATGGGAGAAAAATAAGGTTTTGGGCTTTATTTGCATTGAAACCCTAGTTGAAATTGTTACTAGTAAATTCGTGTTATGAAAAAATCCATTAAAAAAAGGAGAACATCAAGAATTGATCTTTGAGAAACAATTACGTTTAAACATGAGAAAGCTCACTTCAAGTAGAGAAGAGAAAGAAAAAATATTTAAGCATTGGAATCAGCTCTTTTCTGAAACATGGTAGGGGTTCAATAAACATTTTTAGAAGTAGAATCTGTGCAAGAAGGAAAGGAGGAAAGCTTTGAGAGGGAGGGAAGAAAACCCTCAAAATGATATAGCCTTGAGAAAGAGTGCAGTCTACACTGTCAACAGCAGACAGATCAAGGAGAATGAGAAGTGATTTGGCAATCATAAAAAAGGTTACCAGTGACATCAGAAGTAGCAGCTTTAGCCAAATGTTTGAGAAAAAAGTCACAATGGGAAGTGTGGAGGAGTGAATTGATGATGAGGACGCAGAGGTTGAGTGCAGATTACTTTGTCCAGAAGTTTAGTGCTTTAAGAAAGCTATTGGCCATTTGCTCTGCAGAGCAGTGAGACTGAATAAATAGAATCAAATGATTTTGTAGTTTGAGTAGAAAAATTCACTAGTAGGGAGACTGATGATGTTAGAGAAAGAGGAATAATTAAAGATATACTATCTTGGGAAAAGCAGCCGGGATTGGATAAAGAACTGAGCGGAGGTTGTGAGGATGAACGTATTTTCCACAGAGTAATCAGGGAAATGCAGGTGGATGGGTTAAAATTCTGTGTCACATTCAGGTCAAGATTAAGCTGTTACCAGGGAGACAGAAACAAAGTGATTAAAATTGGGTCAGGAGAACTTCAGTAGCTTGATAATGAAGCAGTAATGATGGGATTGTAGTCATGGTTGTCTCAAAATATGTTGAATTGGCATTGGGGAGTATATTAGTGTGCTAGGGTTGCTATAAACAACAGTATAGCACCCTGGGTGGCTTAAACAACAGAAGTTTGTTTTCTCACAATTCTGGAATCTAGAAGTTCAAGATCAAGGTGTTGGCTATGTCAATCTTCTGAGGCCTCTCTTGGCTTGTAGATGGTCATCCTCTCCTTGTCTTCACATGATCTTTTTGCTGTGCGTGTGTCCTCAACTCATCTTCTTACGAAGACACCAGTTCTATTGAATTAGGGCCCACTCAGATAATCTCACTTTGTTTACCTCTTTAAAGGCCCTATGTTCAAATAGAGTCACATTCTGAGGTACTAGGGGTTAGGACTTTAACACATTAATTTTCCTGGGGGACACAATTCAGCCATAAAAGGAAGAATGCAGTTAACAACAGACAAAAGAATTCAATTTCTTTGCTTTTCTTTCTTTCTTTTTTTGGAAACAGGGTCTTGCTCTGTCGCCCAGGCTGGAGTGCAGTGGTGTGACTGTGGGTCACTGCAGGCTCAAGTGATTCTCCCACCTCAGCCTCATGAGTAGCTGGGACTACAGGTGTGTGACACTACACCAAGCTAATTTTTCTTTCCTTTTCTTTTCTTTTTTTTTTTTTTGAGACAGGGTCTCTGTCACCAAGGCTGGAATGCAGTGGTGCAATCTTGGCTCACTGCAACCTCTGCCTCCTGGGTTCAAGCAATTCTTGTGCCTCAACTTCCTGGGTAGCTGGGATTACAGGCATGTGCCACCATGCCTGGGTAATTTTTGTATGTTAAGTAGAGGCAGGGTTTCACCATGTTGTCCAGGCAGGTCTCAAACTCCTGGCCTCATGTGATCGACCCGCCTCAGCCTCCCAAAGTGTTGGGATGACAAATGTGAGCCACTGCACCCAACCCAGAATTCCATTTCTTTATTTTCTTATGTAGATGAATATGTTGTGGGAGTAGAACTTCTTAAAACTTTAGTGTGTATGTTTGGCAGAACAATGGCCCTGAAAGATATCCACGTCCTAATCCCTGGAACCTGTGACTATGTTGCCTTACATGGTGAAAATAACTTTTAGATGTGAAAGGTAAAGATTTTGAAATGACGGGATTATCCTGGATAATCTGAATGAGCTTAATCTATTCACATTGATCTTTAAAGCAGAGAAGCTTTCTGGAAGTTCAGGGTCAGAGGGAGATGTGATTATGGAGGAATGGTCAGAGAGATGTGACACACCTGGCTTTGAAGATGGAGGAAGGTAGCAGTGAGGGAAGGAATGTGGGCAGCTTCCAGAAGCTAGAAAAGGCAAGGAAGCAGATTTTCCCCTGCAGGGTCTAGAAAGGAACGTAGCCCTGGGCACCTTGATTTTAGCTCAGTGAAACCTGTGTTGCACTTCTGACTTATAGACCTGTAACATAATATATTTGTTTTGCTTTAAATCACTAAATTTGTGGTAATTCATCACAGCAGCTCTAGGAAATTAATAGGATGTGAGTAGGAATCACCTGGCGGTCTGTTGAAAATGCCGATCCTGATTCAGTAGGTCCGGGGTGGGTCCTAGGAATCGGCGTTTCTAACAAGCTCCAACGTGATGAACCACTGCTGCTGGATTGTGAACCACATGTTGGGTAACAAAGTTTGAGGCTCATGTATTCAAACCTCCTCATATTACAGATTGAAGCTTAAAAGAACTCATCAAACATTATTCAGATGGATATTGGTAGCGCTGTCTTGAACTCCCAGTGCAGTACTTTTCTCACTGCACACTGACCCACCACAAAAAAAAAAAAAAAAAAAAAAACCGCAAAAGAAAAGCCCATCTGGCAAGGAGAAGTGCCAGTGCAGTGTTTTTGCCAGTGTTTGGAATAATTGGCTCCAGAGCCTCTGCGTGTTTATGGTGCCTGCTGAGGAGGTCTGCCTGACACTTAGCTGATACAAATTGTTGTTAATTACCAACACTTTAGTAGACCAACAGCTGTCCGCTATGAGCAACAGCCAATAATAGCGCTCTTGGTTCCTAGGGGTTTCTAAGTTCCTACGTGTCAGCAAATTCAAGAGAAAAATGCCAAGGCAAATGGGCCTTTTACTGTGACAATTTAACAGAGTAATTTTCAGGAGGAGGCTCAGAAACTGTAGATCTGTAGATCATCTGTAAACTCAGAACTGTAAGCATGGAGGGAATGTTCCTAGGGACCTGAAGGATATGTCCTATGTTTATCTTGTTGCCCAAGGCTCTCTGTAATTATGTGAGAGCAGAAAGTCAGCTGATCTCCTGGCAGATGGCACTAGCAAAAGAGTTTGAGAAAAACTATCAAGCTTATTAAAAAGGATAAAGAGCTTCCACATAGCATGCAACAAAAACCCAATGTGGAAATGAGAAAGGAAAGGGTTCTAGGAATGTGGCCAGATCTTGTGATGAGAAGTTGGTGAGCAGGAGATTATAAGGAGAATGGAAGAGAAACTGCACAAGCGAAGCTACTTGGAAACCTCACACTCTACAGAACAATAGGAAGATTAATAGGCTCCAGAAAAAAGGTTCTCAAAAAACTTAGTCCATGAGTATCACATGAGGAGGAGTCTGCTAAAAATGCACATTCCTTGGATCCTACCCCTGAAATTCTTGTAAACCTTTTGTTATAGAAAATTCCAAACTTGCTGGGTGCAGTGGCTCACGCCTGTAATCCCAGCAATTTGGGAGGCCAAGGCAGTTGGATCACTTGAGGTCAGGAGTTTGAGACCAGCCTGGCCAACATGGTGAAACCCCATCTCTACTAAAAATACAAAAATTAGCTGGGCATGGTGGGACATGCCTGTTATCCCAGCTACTTGGAAGGCTGAGCCAAGAGAATTGCTTCAACCAGGGAGGTGGAGTTTGCAGTGAGCTGAGGTCATGCCACTATACTCCAGCCTGGGTGACAAAGCAAGACTCTGTCTCAAAAAAAAAAAAGAAAAAAAGAAAATTCCGAACTCACATGAAAGTAGAGAGCATACTATGTGGAACCCCACATACTCATGCTCAAACTCAGTCATTCCTTTGTAGGGGGATGTTGTGTGCATTGCGCAATGCTTTGCAGCAACCCTGGCCTTTATTCACTAGATACCAATGGCACTGCCCCTTTTCCATTTGTGACAACCAAAAGTGTCTCCAGATATTGCCAAATATCCCCCAATGTACAAAATCCCCGATGGAGAACCTCTGGTTTAGAGTACAGAATGGCCTTTAATTTATTCAAATTAACTTATCTGAGACTAAGCAATGAGACTAAATGATAGAATAAAATTGATATAAGTAAGCCAATGCTAGAAATAAAAATTGACTTCAAATTTGAGCAACAAAACTCCTCCTCCTAATTATTTTATTTTCATGGACAAATTAAAGACTCAAACTGAGTGTTTTAATCATTTATGGCTAAACTTGTAGAAATTAAAGATTATGGTTATTTTCTGTTCTGTGTCAGTCAGAGGGGTCTCAGTCAGATGCCGGTGTATGTGGGAGTCCTTCTGCAGCTGTAGACTCTTTCAGTGCATTAGCTGAAATCAATTGCATTAAGCCAACCTCATGCCTCCTATGTGCCCTTCTTGTAGAGAGTCTGAAAAGTTAACAGAACCCTTAAGGCTATCACAGCCCTTGCCCCACACTCATAAACATGAACATTCTCTAGTATCCAATAAATGGTAAAATAAAGATTCATGTTATTATCATCACCCAAGGACCACAGTGGACACTGACGACTTTCTAAGTGGAAACAGGTCTTTCAGACTTGGAAAATCTTGGCTTCACTCTCAGAAGCATGCTGGTTGGTCTATGTCAGTTGTCTAACTCAACCTGTGACTTAAAATTTGACAGGGAGACTTCCATAAAGATATTAATTAAGGCATTTATTATATTTTGGGGAAACAATCCCCTAATTCAACTGCCTTCTTTTTGGAAGGGCAAGTGAGGAAAGGGAGACATGCATAGGAAACCAGGTGGCATCCTGATTCACCAGGTTCTTATCTGAGATTCTTTTTTCCCCATGTTGCATGTTTAAAAAATATTCTTCACTTCTAGGTTTTTTTTTTTTTTTTTTGAAGCTTGTATTCCTGGCATCCCTGAATTGAAAATAAGACTGTTTAGTGGAACAATTGCCACACTCTCTATTGAGCAAGTTGCCACTCCTCATTCATAGCAAATTTCATACCCAAGCATTTCTTGTTTCACAGGCCCCTCTCTAGTTCCTGTATTTCTCCATGTTACCTGCTGCCATTGCATTTTCCTTTGGGAATCCTCGGTTCCATGCTATACACTTTGTCAGAACAGTTACCTTTGCAGCCCGGGCCATCACATGTTGTGATGTCTCTGATGTCATGTGTCTCTGAGGTGCCAAACACACACCTACATTTTTTTCTGAGTTTTTCCTCTGAAATTTGAACATTTGATATTCTTGCAGAAACTCCATCTTATATTTATTCTTAATGTATGAGTATTATTACATTACTTTTTGGAGTATTTCTGATATCCAAAAAACATTGGAAGCCTTTGCTTATGAGTTTTCTGATGCTTTTTTTCCCCTGTCTTTAGCATAGATGATACATTTTGACAAGCCCTTGATATTGAAATCTTATTTTGCTGGCTCAGAACATACATGAAATTTGCAACTTGTCAAAACTTGAATTTATTGCTGCATTCTCTCAGCTCTGCCACCCCTCCCCACCCCAAGACACTTGCAGACAAGCAGTTTAAAGGCTACAAGCTGGGACCAAGAAATTGATGTTGGTTGGGGAGGAGTAGTGAGTGTCAGATTAAATTCATATCAAGAACTCATCAAAATTTACCTGTCCATGGACACATTGTAGGAGAAAGAAATAAAGAACAGTAAGGAATGACATTTATTATAGCTAATATTTTATAGGAACAGAGTTAGCTTGCTATTTTGGCATATTTGCACAGATAGAAGAGAATATAGCAGTTAAAATAAGGGAAATAGAGACATACAATGATTTTAATACCACCTAAGTTTGTTTTTTCTTTTTCAGACAGGGCCTCGCTCTGTCACCCAGACTAGACTGCAGTGGTACAATTGAGTGGGACAGGGGTCCCCAGAGAAACTCCAACCGGGCCGTGCACTGGGAGGAATGCATACAGGGGTGGAGCCACGGAAGTTCGCACCATTTGCAGCAGGGAGGAGCCTGGCCCCTCCTCTTCTTGGGTGGAACCTGGGATTCAATCACTGGGGCGGGAAGCATACACTAGAAGGACTCTTGCTCTGCTGAGTCCCCTGTTTTTCCTTTTTGCCCAATAGATCCCATTATTCTCACCCTTCAAATTGTCTGCGAGCCTAATCTTTTGTGGCCGTGTGACAAGGACTCCGTCTTTAGCTGAACTAAAGAAAACTTCTGCAACATAATCTCAGCTCATTGCAGCTTCGACCTCCTGGAGCTCAAGCAATCCTCCCACCTCTCAGCCTCCTGGGTAGCTGGGACCACAGGCACCTGTCACCATGCCAGGCCAAGTTTTGTATTTTTTGTAGAGATGGGATTTTGTCATCTTGCCCAGGCTGGTCATGAACTCCTGGGCTTAAGCAATCCTCCTGCCTTGGCCTCCCAAAATGCTGGGATTGCAGGCATGAGCCACTGCGTCCAGCCTTCCACCCAAGTTATTTTAATGTCACATTGAAAACTACTAGCAGTAACCTCATAGGCCAGGTGTGGTGGCTCATGCCTGTAATCCCAGCACTTTGGGAGGCTGAGGTGGGAGGATCACTTGAGGCCAGGAGCCTGAGAACAGCCTGGGCAACATAGCAAGACACTGTCTTTAAAGAAAAATTAAAAAAAAAAAAAAACTAGCCAGGCATCGTGAGGCACAGCTGTAGTCCCAGCTACCTGGAATGCTGAGATGGGAGAAATCACTTGAGCTCAGGAGTTAGAGGTTGCATTGAGCTATGATCATGCCATTGCACTCCAGCCTGGGTAACAGAGTGAGACCTTGTCTCTACAAAACCCATAAATATATGTAATGTTTATGGCTTCCAAGGGGTTAGATGAAAAAAAAAACCTTCCTCATGCTTCTGTTTATTGAACAACTTTTTGGTTCATCTGAATATTTATTTTGTTTATTTGGTAGAAATGTTCACCACTAAGACAATATGCAATGAGTAACACACTGAGAATTATATCTTTTTTTATGTATTTTTAAAGGAGTGACTTGATCATCTTTTTTTGTCTTTTCCTTTCTAGAGGTGTATGTATTATCATTTGAATAAAATTCTCATTTAAGTAAATAATATTACAAAAGCTGTCTCATGCCTTATACCTAGGTATATATTGATATGTAAGGTATTTTAACGTAATAAAAAATAACAGTTTTCATTGTAGAACTCAAGAGGTGAGATAGATATTTGCTTATACCTCTTAGACAACTGACACAAATCTTACACATTGGTTCTCTGTTTGGTGTGGAGAGTTTAAAGAGGGAGAGAAGGACTAATGCTTTATCAGTTAGGATGCTTTTGGTTGGAAGCATCTGAATATAAATTTAATCTGACTAAACAATAATGGATTTTATTCACTCATATAAACATACATGCTGTAAGATTTAGTCATAGTTTAATCAGGGTTCTAGCAATATTTCTCTTTTCTCTCAGCTTTGAATCATCAGTGTCACATTATCCTCAGGCCGTCATGCCTCATGCTCTCAAGATGGCTGACAATAGCTTCTGGGGAAATGTGCTTTCAGTTTACATTCCGTGAGAGGCAGAGAAAAGAGTTTTCCATTACTGCTTCTTAGGAGTAAGAGGACTCTTTTCCAGAAGTATTCAGCAACCTTCTCCTCCTCATAACTGAATGGCCAGCATCAGACCATTCTGAATCAGTCACCAACAAGAGAAATGAGATTATCCTTAGATGGATCAGGCCTGTCCCTTGAATTAAGAATAAGTCCCCAAATTGTATAACGCTACTCATTGGGAGCAAATTGAAATGGATATTGGGGGGTCAATACAATATTCACTAAAAATGTCTTTCTTGAATCGGATTATAGAAATCTAAAAAAGTGAATTTTTAAGTAGGAAGAATCTTCATTGAAAAAAGCAACTTTTAACCTATGAGTTTACCTAAGAAAGAAACTTGCTTGGGGTCAATTTACTCCTATTTGGTAACTCAGTTTTCTAGTCTGCTGGAGCAATGGTATTCAAATTGTAATGTTCTCAATAAAATCTTCAGTCTGCCCCCCAAGTTAGAAGTTAGAACTGGCATGGTAACCACTGAGTCCTAAGGACTTACTGCTTTCATGACCCCAAGAAATGGAGAGGACTAACCTTGCTGAGAGAGCATGCAGTCCGTAGGAGTCAGGGATCTGTTGTGGTAGATGATGGATTCATATCTTTTTTAAGCTCCATGTAAGAAGATTCTACACCTCTATCCCATTGAGTTAGGGTTTGTGATATAAGTTGCTTTGGGTAATAGAATATAAGTGGAAGCAACATATGGAGTGTCTAAGCAGATGCTTTATGAGGCATTGTAAAGCTGCATAAAACCTCTCTTCACTTTGCCATAAAAATGACATGTTCCAAAGCGGGGCATCTTCAACCTAAGTCTCAGAATAAGCAGGCACATGGAACAGAACAGCAGGCAACCCAGGGTTGCCAACATGAAAGATGGGTAAGAAATAAACCTTTGTTGTTGTAATTCACTGAGGTTTGGGGGAGATAAGACAGATTGTGTGTTCTGTAGTTTAATTTACAAAAGTTGGTTTTAATATCAGTTTGGCTACAAGAAAAAAAAATCTGTGTTATCTTAGATCAGACTATTTTCACCTATAAAATGTAAAAAAGAAAGAAAGGTCTCAGACTATATCCAGGATGCTTAACATTTTGACTACCAAACCCAAATTCTCTAAAACCTTTGTCAACAAATTAAATTGAATATTTTAGATAAAATATCATATTTCATGCTTTTGAATAAAGAGATTAGTAACTTTAAGTCAGCATGAGATAAACCATGTTCTCATGATAAATATATGATTCTTGCCAAAGGAAGAATCTTCACTAGCCTAAACTACCCCATTGCAAATGTATATGTAATTTCTGAGTCTTTTTAATATACAGAAAATAGCTCCATTAATCCTTACCATTTTGACTTCCTAATGGGGTCTAAAATGTCTCTTTTCTAACACTAACATTCTATTTTGTACTATAGTACTACAGTTACTTTCTTTTCTTTTTTTTTTTTTTTTTGAGACAGAGTCTTGCTCTGTCACCCAGGCTGGAGTGCAGTGGCTCAGTCTCGGCTCAGTGCAATCTCCGTATCCTGAGTTCAAGCAATTATCCTGCCTCAGCCTTCTGAGTAGCTGGAATTACAGGCATATGCTGCCATGCCCAGCTCAGGTATTTTTTGTGAAAATGGGGTTTCACCATGTTGGCCAGGCTGGTCTTAAACTCCTGGCCTCAGGTGATCCACCCGCCTCGGCCTCCCAAAGTGCTGGAATTACAGGCATGAGTCACCATGCCCAGCCTTATTTTGTACTATAGTTTCTTTTTCTTTTGCCTAATTTTAAGTACCAAATCTGATAAGTGATTTAATTTAAATGTAAGTATAGTTACATTGCTACAGTTCTAGGGATTTTGTTAAGTAGATACTTTTCATTTTCTAGTTTTATGTAACAAAATAAGAAAAATTTAATTCTTTCAAAAATAGGAAAACAAACATAATTTACAAGGATAATTGGACCAGAACACACAGACACATACATACACGTGCTGCCACCACCTCCACCACCACACATCTAAAACTATCTTTTGTTAATGGGACTTTCACTGATCTTGTCCTACAGATATGTTTGGAGAATATCTCTTGTATAAGGACACCTGTTTTTTGCTTGCTTGTTTTTACAGTGTTTAAAATAAAGGAGAGAAAAATAGCGTATGAAAACCAATTCAAAACGAAACATAAATGAAGACTTTCTCTTGATTAGGGTACACTGGAAGCTGCCATGCCTGTTCCAACACGGGTAACATGGGAGCGCTGAGGCCTCATAACTGGACTCTTGGGAGTGGAGAAATAACCACCAGATCGGGTTAGAAGAAGACAACTAATTATATACAAATCTATGGAAGATAGTGGGAAAGACGAAGAAACAAAGCATGAATAAATGCTTTATAGCTTATGCAAATTTTAAGTGTTTTCTCTGAATAGTTGTTTAGGCCAATAATAGATATTAGTAACTTAAATGCCCTTATAAGCAGAGGACATTTTATATTCAAGGTTCCAATTCATTTTTTAAGTACATTTAAAATGCTAGAGATGTGAATCAAACACATTATCCCATTTTTTTGTCCCAAATACTCCAATACATAAACATGTGAATCTGTGTTTGATCTACATGTGGCAAGGGTAAGAGATGGGGATGGTGGAGAAACAGCAGAAACAGCTGTAGGGAGATAATTCTATTAAATTTTGCATTAGCAAACCAGGCTGTATTTCAGAAAATCCTGATAGTAAATATCTTTACCACTGCAAACTTATGTCTCTATTTTTTAAGTGACATTTTAAGCATCTAACATCTGTACACTGAGTTTTATTACAAACAGCAACATTTAGACAAATTAAACCTAACTAAAATCAACATTTATATTACCATGTTCAGTTTCAAGAGCAGCAAACAAGTTGGAAGTCCTAATGAGACAATATCTGAGAGCTTATTACATCACTACGCATACATGTGGGCGCAGAGGAAATGGCTGGGACATTTTGATGGTCAAATGTTCGATGTGTTTATACTCAGCCAGATAGTGATTTTCTAACTTTGTATGGATTATAAACAAACAGCAAATAACTCTCTAACGGGGTGCAGTATTTTGTGAAGGTCAGCAGAAAGCTAGCCTTGAATGAAAATGAGGAAAACATGTGTTTTGTATTTAGCAAAGTCACATTAATTAATATTTAAAATAACTACAAATTAACTTCTTATCAACCAGGCCTCCTGAACAAGCAGGGAGTTTGCATTACTGGATAGGGATGGGGGTTTCTGGAGATCTCTGCCAAAATTGGGGCTGGACTGGAACCTGAGGTTCTTAAATTCTGACTAATAGTATTCAGGAGAGAATCTGGAGTTGAAAGTCCAAGTCGTCATTCCAGCCAAAGGGTCAATCTGGAGAAACTAGGCACAGAAAAAGGAATTAGACATGAGGCAATGATTTAATCAAAGGCACGTAGACTCAACAAAGGGGTTTCTGGCAATATTCTGTGAGATGTAGATGCTGGTGTTCTATAACCTCTGACTACACTGTAGATGATGAAGCAGCTAGTTGTTAAGGTGCCAAGGTGGTTTGTTGTAAACCAGAAGCTGCAAAATGTTATGTTTTGCATATTTGATCCATTTGTTTGATCCATATAGTACTTCTCCAAAAAGTGATTTAAAGAAATTTGCATTAATTGTCAACATTTATCACGAAGATATTTTGTCTGTGTATCGTGATTTACAAATTTTCTGAAAATATTAGAAGATTTAGCATTACCAACCATGCTGACATGCAGAGTATCCATAACCTTGTGCTGAGTTGCTCCTGCCTCTTGCAATGGACATGCACTCGCCTGTTCCACCAGTCCCCAACAATCCCCACTCTAATAGATGGGAGACTATTACCATCATACTTTTACCTTTTACCATCATACTCGTTTTGTTGTTTTGCTTGCAGCGGAATTAAGACAAATCTGAGATACTTCTTAAATCTGTTCTGTGTTTTTAATTTTTTTCTTTTTAACTCCCACTCATGACAACATATTCTATTTTTTAAATATAAGATTGAAAAAATTTTTAATTTTATTTGCAGATATGGCATCTTGTTGTGTTTCCCAGGCAGGTCTTGAACCCTGGCCTCAAGCAGTCTTCCCACCTTGGCCTCCCAAAGTGCTGGGATTACAGGTGTGAGCTAACATGCCCAATCTTCATAAACATTTTTAAAGCCTTTTATTAGAAAACATTTCAAACATATAGAAAACTAGATAAAATAGTTCAATAAATCCTCACTTTCCTATTTCACAGCTTTAACTAGCATTACTCAAGTCCAGTCTTGTTTTTCTATACCCCCTCCCTACTTCTATCCAACATATTTTTAAAGCAAATTTTGGGCATCCTATCATTTTGTCTGTAAATACTTGAGCATGTAACAAAAGAGATAGGGACTCTTTTATAAAACCTAACTGCACAGCCATTCATTATCAAACGTAAACATTAACAATAAGTATTTAATATCATCAAATACTCAGGGTGCTCAAATTTGCAGTTGTTTTATATATGTATATGTATTACAGTTTGTTTAAATCTGCATTTGTATCTATTTATATATATTTTATAGTTTAAGTCAGGATTAAAATAAAGTCTATACTAGGTAGTTGGTTGATATATCTTTTAAACCTCTTCTAATATATAGCTTCTCACTGTTTCTCTCTCCGACCCCTAGCAGCTGTAAATAAACCAGTTTGGTTGTTTTGTGGAATTTTTTACAGCCCAAGATTTGCTGATTACCTCCCCATGGTGTAATTTAGCATGGTCCTCTATCATCTGCATTTCCTGTAAATTGACTTGAAGTTTTTAGAAATAATATTTTATAGGTAGTAGAGTGTCCTCATTAGTATTTTAGCTTGCAAACCTTGGTCTAAACTAATTCTAAATCATCAATATATTGTTCTAATGCAGAAGTATTATACAACAGGGTACAAAATAAATGACCTGAGTTACCTTATAATAAGGGAAAGAAAGCGAGGAAATAATTTATAATTATGAATGGTTTTATTTACACATCTCAGTCTGAACTCCAATTTATAAATAGCAGAATCTTGTAGACATTGTGGATTCACTTGTGAAATAAACCATGCGCATGATGTCCAGGAGTAATTGCTTTATTTACTTTGAATTTCAAAGGATACCTCTTTTGAGATTATCCATGTGGAAACACCCAATGAAATGATTTAAAACTAAAGGGATGATGTGTTTACCTGAATTTTTTGATTTCAGGATAGGAAGATGAAATGAAAACTAGCATTTATTGGCTAAAACATGCTAAGATGTTTCAAATGCATTATCTCATTTGATTATTATAATAACTCTCTTAGGTTGTATTATCTCCATTTTTTACTGAAGGAAATACAATTTGTAATTCCAAAAGTTACATAAAAAAACTCCAGACTTTTTCTACTATAACATTTTAAGAAACCAAAAGTAAGAGGGAAAATGCATGGAGGGGAAAAAATGTTTTCTTAGTCATCAAAATGAGTATCACAGAATTTCTGGGTCCATTTTGTGTAAGGAAATCCAACCCAGGAAATTGATTTATTTTTTTTCATTCTTAATAAAATATATTATACCAAGGGAAATATAAATATATTATACCAAGGGAAAGGTTACTATACCATAGTAACCAGGAGAGGCTAGGCATTGCAGCAATAACCAGTTAATACTGAAATCAGTGGCTTAACCTAAAGGTTTGTTTGTCTCTCACTTCTGCAGGTCGATTGTAGGTCAATAGGAGGAGGGAATGAAAGAGGTCTGTTCCACATAGTTGCTCAGGGACTAGTCATCTCAGTTGATGAGGCCTCTCCACTTGTAGCTTGTCGTAGTCTGTTTGTGTTGCTATAACAAAATATCAGAGACGGGATAATTTATAAAGAGTAGAAATTTATTTCTTATGGTTCTGGAGGTCAGGAAGTCCAAGATCAAGGGGCGAGCATTCGGTGTCTCGTAAAAGCCTTCTTGCTGAGTCTTCACATAGTAGAAGAGTGGAAGGGCCAGAAAAGGGTCTGGTTTCCTGGAACCCTTTTACAGTATAGTAATCCCATTTATGAAGGCTCTACCCTCATGTCTTAATCGCCTCCCAAAGGTCCCACCTCCTACTACTATCACATTCGGTCTGAGGTTCCAATATATAAATTTAAATACATTCAAACTATAGCATAGCTACACCTAGAATAAGTGACATTGGAGGTATCTGCAGAAGGGGAAGACAGAACTTACATCCACAATTAAATGTCTAGGACTAGAAATGACACAGATCACATAAGTTTACAGCCCACTGACCAAAATTAGACAAATAGCTTCATCTAACTATAAGGGAGCTAGGAAGTATAATTCTCCATGTGCCCGGGAAGGCAAAGAGATTGGTTATACTTTTCTTGAGTCAGACTCCCTGGAAACATACTGAGATGAAGATTTGGATGCAGTAAGTGTGTTAGAAGGTTTTCTCAGAAACACCTGTAAGGGAATGAAGGAAGCAGGTTTGAAAAGAGGGAGAGATTGAATTGTGCTGCACTTTCAACAGAGGCCAAAGTGATGTTTTAGGGAGCTGGGGAGCTGAGATTTCTCTTCAAAGTTGTTCTGAATTAAGAAAAGATAGCAAAGTCTTATGTATTATACCATCTAGTCATTGCGTACAGGCTGCCCCTAGCTTCAAGTTTTTTGTGTTTTTTTTTTGAGACCAAGTCTTGTTCTGTCACCCAGGCTGGAGTGCAGTGGCCTGATCACGGCTAACTGCAACCTCTGCCTCCCGGGTTCAAGCAATTCTTTTGCCTCAGCCTCCCAAGTAGCTGGGACCACAGGTGAGCGCCACCATGCCTGGCTAGTTTTTGTATTTGTAGTAGAGGCAGGGTTTCACCATATTGGCCAGGCTGATCTCAAACTCCTGACCTCGTGATCCGCCTGCCTCAGCCTCCCAAAGTGCTGGGATTATAGGGGTGAGCCACCGTATCCAGCCCCTAGCTTTAAGTTTAATGAGATTATAATTTGTTATCTGATAGTTACTATCTATAAAGCACATTTAATAGGTTAAATCACATTAATACACCAGATCAATCTAATTTACTTCAAGTTGTATTTTTTTTTCTCATTTGGTGAGAGATTTGGAAGCTGTAATTATATTTGCTTTAAGTCACTAAGGAATTATAAGATAAAAATTCCTCATTAAAATTTTACCATTACATATGTTGCAAAAGATAATTTTATTTTATGAACATTAAGTTTTCAAATAAATAGTTTCATCCTCTAAGGAAAGACTGATAGATCAGTTATTTCTAATCCTAGAAATTCCAACTCAAGACAACCGAGAAATTGTCATCTATATGTGATGTCATTATTTGTCTTTCTGTTTTTACTTCTAAAGCATGCTGTGATATTAGTAATGAGGAGTATATTACCACAGCAGATGTTTAAGAGAGAAAAATGCCGCAGGTCTAGTAAAATATTTCTTAAGGTTTGGAAATTTTTTTTTCTTTTTTGTATTTATTATTTTGTATATAACTATGGAACTGTAAAGAAGAGTAGGAGAAGGCAAGATAAATAGTTTTTTAAAAGTGTGATTCATAGATTCTTATTCCATATTCATGTCCAATAAATTATTTTCTACTCCCAAGAAGAAGCAGAAGAAAAACCTTATTTAAATAGCTTTTTTTTTTTTTTTTTTCCTGAGACAGAGTCGCCCTGTGTCACCCAGGCTGGAGTGCAGTAGTGTGATCTCGGCTGACTGCAACCTCCATCACCCAGGTTCAAAGGATTCTCTTGTCTCAGCCTTCTGAGTAGCCTGGGTTATAGGTACTTGCTGCCATGCCCAGAGAATTTTTGTATTTTTAATACAGACAGGGTTTCACCACATTGGCCAGGCTGATCTCGAACTCCTGACCTCAAGTGATCTGCCCAACTCAGCCTCCCAAAGTGTTGGGATTACAGACATAAGCCACCACGCCCAGTCCAGTATTTTGAAATATATAAAACTTTTAGGTAATGTTGTGGTTTGGCTGAGAGATTTACTGTGAAATGGCCACAATTTATTACATTGTAGTTCTCTTAGGAAATTATTTTTCTCTTTTACTGTATTTGCTTTATGCAAATGCTTGAATGAGTTTATGAACTTGGTCAGCCAATTTATATCAAGATCTGCACTGCCAGTAAGGTAGCCAATGGTCACATGTAGCTATTTTTTTCTTTTTATAATTTCAACTTTTATTTTAGATTCAGATACATGTGCATGTGTGTTATATTGTGTGATGCCGTGGTTTGGGATACCAATGGTCCTGTCATCCAGGTAGTGAACATAGTACCTAAAAGGTCGTTTTTCAAACCTTTGCCCCCTTCCTTCCCTCCCACCTCTAGTAGTATCCAGTGTCTATTTTTGCCATCTTTATGTCCATGAGTACCTAATGTTTAGCGCCCACTTATAAGTGAGAACATGTGGTATTTGGTTTTCTGTTCCCGCATTAATTCACTTAGAATAATGGCCTCCAACTGCATCCATGTTGCTGCAAAGGACATGATTTCATCATTTTTTATGGCTGTGCAGTATTCCACGGTGTATATATATATAT
Source organism: Pan troglodytes (assembly GCF_028858775.2). Classification (NCBI taxonomy): domain Eukaryota; kingdom Metazoa; phylum Chordata; class Mammalia; order Primates; family Hominidae; genus Pan; species Pan troglodytes. The sequence continues at coordinate 133,482,333 of NC_072403.2, forward strand.
ACTGCACAGCCGTGTGTGTGTGTGTGTGTGTGTTTCACATTTTCTTTATCCAGTCCACTGTTGATAGGCACCTAGGCTGATTCCATGTCTTTGTTATTGTGAATAGTGCTGCAATGAATGTATGAGTGAAGGTGTCTTTTTGGGAAAATGATTTCATTGCTTTTGCATATATGCCCAGTAATGAGATTGCTGGTTGAATGATGGTTACTTCTGTTTTAAATTGTCTGAGAAATCTTCAAACTACTTTCCACAGTGGCTGAGCTAATTTACATTCTCACCAACAGTGTGTAAGTGTTCCCTTTTCTTTGCAGCCTCACCAGCATCTGTTGTTTTTTGACTTTTTAGTAATAGCCATTCTGACTGGTGTGATATGGTATCTCATCGTGATTTTGGTTTACATTTCTCCAGTGATTAGTTCTTTTTTCTTTGAGACAGGTTATCGCTATGTTGCCCAGGTTGGACTGAAATTCTTGAACTTAAGTGATTCTCCTGCCTTAGCCTGCTGAGTAGCTGGGACTACAGGCAAGCACCACTACGTCTGGCTCATGTGTAGTTGTTTAGCACACATGAAATGTGGTTAGTCAGAATTGAGATATACGTGGAAAATACGCTCTAGATTTTGAAGACTTACTATGAAAAAAGGAATATAAAATATCTCATTAATTTTTTATTGATTACATCTTGAAAATGGTATATTGGGTTACATAAATTATTAACATTAATTTGACCTGTTTGTTTTCTTTATGTGTCTATTAGAAAATTTAAAATTATATATGTGACTTGAGTTCATGGCTCTTGTATTTCTATTAGACACTGCAGTCTAGATGCTTTAGTGTTTTCTCTTTTGTTTTCTTTCTTTTTTGCCCACACTCACTCATTCACTCTCTCATACATGCAAACAGCTAGATGCTTTGGATTTTTGCTTCAATACTTTCTTATGAAAGTCTTCAAATAAGTTGAAACAATTTTATGGTGAGCATCTATATATTCTGCAACCAACATTTTATTATACTTGTTTTATCACTTATCTAACCATCTAGCCATTTTTCTATTCATCGAACAATCCATCTTTTTTTTTATGCATTTCAGTTAAGTTGCAGACATCATTATACATTCCTCTAGATACTTCAGCATGTAGACACTTTAGCTTTGGACTCTATTAAAAATTGAAAATCCCTTTAGCCACGTTTCTTCTTCTTTAGATTTGATTGTCTTGGTGTAGAGAGGCATAAACAGACTAAATGTATCAAATTGGGTTTAATAAATCTTCTGAGTAAAAGGAACATTTAATCTCTGTTGACATTAAAGCAAAGATCGAAATTACTCAGCAAAGATTTGGAAATCCTATAACATTAAATACAAATTAGAAGAAAAATACAAAAAAACCCTGCTTTCTTCATAGCAAGAAAAGAGGCAGAAGATCCAGTCTGAGTTCCATGCCAACTGTGTGATTATGGGATGGTCATATAATCTCTTTGAACTCCTGCTTTCAATATAATGCTTGTCTCACAAGCATATAGAGATTATACGAAGCAATGTGTGTAACTGACCTACTGGTGTTTCTGGCAAATACCAACTTTTAAATGTAAACTTAACTGGAAATCAATGCAAAATATTTGCAATATTATCTGGTAGGTGAATCAGAGGATCTTTGGCTATGTAGAAATATCTTTAAAAAGAAAAATGATTATTCTTGTAGAATGATCGTTGTTTACAAACATTCTCAGGAAGACACGTTATATAATACTCTCAAAAGAAAGGTCTGTTTGTCTCCTCTTCATTTTACTTATAAATCTCTTAAAGAAATCACTGACTTCTGCCAACATTTACAGGATTGAACTTCCCAAACAATTTGCACTTGTGCTTGTGCTCAGATTGTAGACTCTAAGAGAAAACATGTTTACTCAATTGTTGGTGATTCACTAACAGATGATGTGCTGGTTTAAAGGCCAGTACAGTCAAGGAACAGAAAATAAAGTCTTAGTCAAGGAATAGATAGCTGTGTTTTCTACTTTTTGTGTATAGCTATATTTTCAAACTATTAAATATCCTTTAAAAGTTTTATTATATTTAAAACTTTTTATTTGATCAAGGCAACACATGCACATACTTTTTAAAAAGCTTAACACATAAAACCAGAGGTCCTTTCCCTTTATAGCTCCCTTGCCCTTATTACTGCTGCATAAAGGCAACTATTTTCAACTTTGAAAACAATTTTATAGTGTTTATTTAAATATTTATTTTGCCTTTTTAAAAATAATAATCTACTACTTTTTCTAATTATAAAGACAGGGTCTATCTGTGTTGATCAGAGTGATCCTTGAACTCCTGGCCTCAAGCAATCCTCCTGCCTTGGTCTCCCAAAGCGCTGGGATTATTGGTGTGGTCCACTGTGCCTGGCCTATTTACGTATTTCTAAATATTGTACAAGTATTGATGGTTCCTGGTTCATTCAATTTAGTTATTTTATATTCACCTCTTTAAAAGAAGGTAGAGATTTTAGTTCTTTTACATTCCCCTTATCTATCCCCACATCTGCCCCATAGTTAGAACGTAACTTTAAAAATACTTAGTTAAAGGAGTTGCTATGGTTATGTGATTTTTTTTAAATTGCAAAGCCAAATAGTATAGGTATGAGCTTGATTTTTACACTTCTACATATTTCTGAAGTTAATTCTCGTTTCATATTTTTTCATTTATTTCATTTCTTTGAACCAGGAGCTAAGTTTTCTATCCCTTCCAGTAGTTCTGCAAAATGCTTCTCATAGATTTCTACAATTTAATCTTGCCAAAATAATCTTTTTTTTTGTTTTTGTTTTGTTTTCTTTTGGAAGACATTTCTCTTGAAACCATGTGTCCTCCTACTCCAGTTTGGACCAATGGCTCTCTAGGCATGCCCTAAACTTTGGAATTTCCTTCATGTCTTTTATCATGTTTGACCTCAATTTCTTAACACTCAGGCTTTCTTCCCTTTTGGTTTAATCACACACTTTAGTAGAGAACTTTTTCTGAGAGCTTCTTGAAAAAAACATAAAGAAAAAATAATTTTTTTTTGAGTTTTTGTATCTTTAAAAAAGTATTTTATCTTACCTTTGGTTAGTATTTGGTTGTCTATAGAATTTAGAATTGAAAGTCATTTTCACTAAGAACTTTAAAGGCATAGTCTTTGTCTTCTAGCATTTAATGTTACAATTGAGAAGCCCATTCTTTGTCCTTTTTATGTAATTTTATTTTTTTAAAAGTTTGAAAGCTGTTAAGATCTTCTTTTCAAACTTAAATTTTTGAGATTTCATAATAAAATGCACAGTCATGAGTCCTACTGTACCCCATTAATTTCACTGCATATTATTTTTATCCATTTTGAAAAATATTCTTTTCTGTCTTTTTTTGATGATAGTTTTCTTCCCACTTTTATTATTATTATTATTAACTCATTTTGGGATAGATATTTGTTGAATGTGGGATATTTTGGATCAATTCTCAATTTTTTTCTTTTGCTTTCCTACTATTTATTGTTTTGGGCCTTTTAATTATATTTTCTAGGAAAACAGACTTCATGTTGTAACTCATTTGTTGAATATTTTATTTGGAGGTATAATTTTTAGTTTTCAAGAAAACCCTTTTATGATTATTTGTTTTATGATTATTTCTATTTTCTCTTTCTCTTTCTTTCACTTTCCTTTCTTTTTTCTTTTCTTTCTTTCTTAACTTTTCTTTTCTTTTTTTTTTTTTTTTTTTTTTTTTTTTGAGACAGGGTCTTGCTCTGTTGCCCAGGCTGGAGTATAGTGGCATCATCTTGGCTCACTGCAACCTCTGCCTCCCTGGTTCAAGTGATCCTCCCACCTCAGCACCCGCACCCCTACCCCTGACCCCGAGTAGCTGAGACTACAGGTGCATGCCATGCCACCATGCCTGGCTAATTTTCTAATTTTTTTTTTTTCCAGAAATGGGGGTCTCTCTATGTTGCCCAGGCTGGTCTTGAACTCCTGAGCACAAGCATTCCACCAGCCTTGGCCTCCCAAAGTGCTGGGATTACAGGCATGAGCCACTGTGCCTGGCCGTGAATATTTTTATTTTCATCATTGTCTTTTATGTTTAATGTTCTCAGTATATATTCAGAAGTGGAACACCAATCAATAAAGGGCTTGGCAGATCTTTGTATTGGGGCAGGTTGCCCATTGGACTGGTGGACCTATATGATTTTTTAAGAGTGGGTTAGTGTTCCTAGAGGATAATCCTCCAGATTACTGCTTTAAGATTATGTCTAGCAGCTGGCATTTGAGGGCTGAGTAGTTCTGGGAGCAGTTTACTTCACAATTCAGCGTGTAGGTTTTTACTAAATCCATATCATTTCTCCCATGAACACCCAGAAACTAAGTCTAATATCTTACTCCAGAATTGCTTTGGATTTGTTTTTCAACTCTGAAAGACTTCAGGTTAAACTTCTTTAAAAAATCAATTCTTGCAGTGTACCTAGTTACCTAATAGCACAAAGATGGGACAAACTGAGGGTCTTACTGCTCCTTTCAAAGATTTGCAAATATTATTGCTGTTTTGAAACCCCTTACATGCTCACCTTCAGAGATACCTGATACTTCCAATGGCTGAAACTTTCAGGGGACCGGAACAACAAACTAGATTATTTTGCATCAGGATATATATATATATATTTTGTCCCAAGCACTTGGATTTGGACTCTTTTGCTTCTCCTAAGCAATATTCCGTCTTTTCATCGGCTAGGTTTATAATCTATTGTGGATGCAGTTACAAATGTCTTCTGGTTTCATTAAAGAAGGAATTTGTGCTTCAGTTTTTTGTTCTCTTGGATTTTGTTTTGTTTGTTTGGTATATTTTTTAGTGCAGGGGAAGGGATGGAGACTGAGGTCCCAGAGCAGCCTATGTACCACCCACCTGGTCCCCTCTTCTCCTGCTTCCCCCTTCTTGTTCTCTTTGATTTTGGATGGTGATTTTTAAGAGAAGAAATAAGAAGAATATACTTAACCATCCAATGATATTTTCCTTTTTTTTCATCATTTTCTCTTCCCTTTTCATGTTTATCTATTTCTTAGTCTTTTTCTTCTTTCCTACCTTAAATGTTACATTAATTTTAAATTATTTCACCTACTTGCTGACTAAATAAATATTATCTTAACCTAGAATTATTTTCCATGGCTAACTAAATGCTTTCTTCACAGAGATGTGGTCTCAGCTTGACTGCTACCTTCTTTTGAAGGCTTTTTCCAAACCTTTAAAACTGGGATAGATTCCGTTACCATATGTAGCCTTAATACCATTGTAGCATTTGCTATATTATATTAAAGTTAGTGGCTTACTTGCCTTTTTACAATTTCACTAAGAGTAGGGACTGCTTCTTGTTCATTACTGTATTCCCAACACTTAGCTCAATTATCTCAAATGTAGTAGACACTTGAGAAATATTTGTTGCTTTAATGAATGTTAAAATGCACAAGTTCTATCAGTGTAGGACAGTAAAACATTTTAGTTTATTAGACTTACTACTGTTACTATTTAGATTATTGTAGGAAATGATAAAAACTAAAATTTTTAAATACATCCCAGCACTAATAATCTTTTTATTCTTTTACTGTAATAAGTGAAAATGAGACTTCTCAAATGTTTCAAAGAATACCTTTGAATAATTTCATTAATACTTTTTTATACTTTCCTTTGTGTTGTTTTAGCTTAAGTTGTTTTCAACTTTAATGACTTTGCTTTTCAGCTCTTAACTGTAGGGCATTTTTGTAATTTCTATATACTGCCTGCTTTCTCCTTACTGGGCAGAACTTCATAAGAGAAAAGATACAGGCATTATAATATATGTCTTCAGACTGGGATAAAAATAACTGAGTGGTAAGATTTATATGCATGAAATATTTATGCTAGAATGAAGAATCTTTCACATTATCACATATAATTATGATTATCTCTCCCAGATTACTTCTTGGCTTCCAAAACAAAATGCTTTCCCAGGCTAAACTTCAAAGTAGGTAATGGCTTCAAAGAGATAGAAATTTAGCCCAGACAACAAAACAAAACGAAACAAAACCATAAAACAAAACAGATCGAGATGGCTCAGGGGTAAGAGACTTGACCAAAAATGTGGCGTTAGTCTTTAGAAGCTTTATTAAGAAAACCTCTAAAGTCAATTACCCACTTGTAGTTTGCCCCTTGAATACTGCACGGGCAGTGAGCTGCACTTTTTTTTTCTAAACAACAAAAGGGTTAAAAATAATTCAACTTTATAATAATTGGAAAGGAGCAGCAGGTAATCAGTCACTCATGCTAATGCTTTGTGCTTTTCTTAAGGAATACTGCTTTATGTTGCTTTTACAGTATGAGGAATTTGATGCTTATCCAAATTTTTAAATTAAGATGAAAACATAATACAACGCACCACAGTCAAAACAAACAACTTTGAACACAGCCCAGATAAAATGGTTTTGTATTTTCACTGATGGAAATACCTATTGAGACATCCGAAGGGATTTAAACTGCATTCACTTAAGCAACCGGAATATTTAGTTTTGATGTTATCAGCACCATGGGCAGGTTGTCTCCTGAACACGCTTGAATGAAAAATAGTTTGGCTTAGCTTAGTGTTTTGCTCATCAAAGGATAAAGCATTACTGGACATTTTTATGGATAATTTTTTTAAATGTCGTGAATATAGTGAACTATGTATCTTCCCTAAATTAATGTTTCCCAGATTCCCTTTGGCATACTTATGTGCACATTCAGTAACAGTAGAATGAAAAGAACGGTGGGGTTTATTTAGGTTTAAAGTCTGTAAAAGGAAGAGACAGTATACACTTCACACACACACACACACACACACACAAACCTAAAGGTTATCTTTATTATACATGCAATATATGCTCATTAATGAACATTTATCAAAAATAAACTGAAAAGAAAAAAACAAAATGCTCCTAGTTGTGTTTTATACCCATACAACGATTGTTAATGTTTTACCATATTTTGTTTAAAACATTATTTTCTACACATTTATTGTTGATATTATTTATTTTAGATATATGTTTAGATATAACAATCTTTTAACTATGATAGGCCAGGTGCAGTAGCTCATGCCTGTAACCTCAGCCCTTTAGGAGGCTGAGGTGGGAGGATCACTTGAGCCCGTGAGTTTGATACCAGCCTGGGCAACATAGTGAGACCGGCATCTCTACAAAAAAGGTAAAAATCAGTTGGGTGTGGTGGCATGCTCCTGTAGTCCCAGCTGCTTGGGAGGCTGAGGTGGGAGGATTGCCTGAGCCCGGGAGATGGGGTCTCACCATGTTGCCCAGGCTGGTCTTGAACTCCTGAGCTCAAGTGATCTGCCTGCCTCAGCCTCCCAGAGTGCTGGGATTACAAGCATGAGCCACCGTGTCCAGCCTAAAATGTACATTTGAAACTCCATTGACTGATTCCACCTACATACAAGATGTTATGCAGATTATACTATTTCAAAACCATGAATATTTATTAGTCCATACATAGTACCTGACCCAAAATAGGCTCTAAAATGATATTTCTTTTATTTATTTATTGTAAAGACAGGGTCTCACTATGTTGCTCAGGCTGATCTTGAATTCCTGGCCTCAAGAAATCCTCCTGCCTTGACCTCCCAAAGTTCTGGGATTACAGACATGAGTCACTGTGCCTGGACTAAAATAAGTAATATTTCTTGAGGAGATGAATAATGTTTTTAACAGCAATAGATTGTGAAAATACTTGGTCTCTGCTCAAAAGATCTTATAATATTGTTGGAACGATGTCAACACATAAAAATGTGACGTGTTGAAATGAGGGTAAGGATAAGTTCAGAGAAGGCAGTGGCCAGCAGGGCATGGAGCTGTGAGAAACAATTCCCGAAGAAAACAAGATTTGAGATGGACCATGAAGCTGAGTAGAATTTATGTTGTTTAGCTTAGAGGTAGAGATATCACAGATGGAAACAATAGCAGGAACAAAAGCTGAGAGAAGCTATTGGACACAATATATCCAGAAAAATAGCATGAAAGGAGGACTAATTGAAGAATAATATACCAATAGCTTAGGTCTAGGGATAAAGCTACATGACAGCTTTCATGGGATAAGCAGAGCTCAAGTAAGTAGTTATAACTGTGATGACATTTACAAAGCTGAAGTTGTACAGCAGGTGTATGGGAGTATAGCTGGCACATTGAACCCATTGGACACATGAGTGTGCAGACAGTGCACCTGTATGTTGTCTGTCATTATCCCTTTAAAATTTGGAGGGAGGTGATTTTCTGCTCCCATGAATACTTGGACAATGTCATTTTACATTTATGGTCACTTTAGATTACAAATATGTTCTAAGCCAGAAATTAGAGTGCTTCCCCTTCTCATAGTCAAGTTTCTAGCTCCATTCCATGTAAATGCTGTGCTCCCTCAGGTTTTCAGTAGGGGTAGAGGTGTGGTTGCCTCCTTCTTTCTCATTCCTTTTTTTTTTTTTTTGAAACAGAGTCTCGCTCTGTTACCAGGCTGGAGTGCGGTGGTGCGGTCTCAGCTCACTGCAACCTCCACCTCCTGGGTTCAAGCGATTCTCCTGCCTCAGCCTCCCAAGTAGCTGGGATTACAGGCACGTGCCACCACACCCGGCTAATTTTTGTATTTTTAGTAGAGATGGGGTTTCACCATGTTAGCCAGGCTGGTCTTGAACTCCTGACCTCGTGATCCTCCCACCTTGGCCTTCCAAAGTGCTGGGATTACAGGCGTGAGCCACCGCGCCCGGCCTCATTCCTTTTTTACTAGTTGCTATTCCTGACTCTTCTGGGGAAGGGCTGAAGGTGTGAGGAAGAAAAATAGGAAAGAGGAAGAGAACATTTCTTATGGGATTAGGACTATTCTAAATTGATTTCTTGGTCCTGGGCCTGGCCCTTGTCTAAAACTGACTCTTTTGAGGGTGATTTTGGATGTTCTTAGTAGAGTCTCTCACCTGTACTTTCCTTGCCTAAGGTGCTGTCTTCTCTTGCAGGTTGCATACACGTTCCTCACATGCCCTAAGAACCATGGGATACTTTTAGCTTCTCTCCACTGAGGTCTTCCTCCCTGCCCCTATACCTAGATGGTCCTGATAGAACCTAAGTTGACTCCACAACTTCTTTTCATTGTGCATGGCCCACACCTGCTCTTAGGGACCTTCACACAGCATTTGCCCTATTGATGATGGGAGTGCAGGCAGATTCCAAAGAAACTCATCTTGTTCAGATCATCTCTTAGTATGACAACAATCTCACATTCTTTTTGGCATTTCTGTAAAGCATGTCAGACACCAGTCTCCTATATATTCTCTTAACTGTAGAAGATGAATAGCAAACTCTTTAAAAACTCTCCTTCAAGCCACTTTCACTAGGTTTCAGGTGTGAATAGACAATGGAGAGGTCCTCCCAGTGGTGGGTATTGGTCTCGCAGCCCAGCTATTCCCAATAAATCATCTTGAAAAACCTTTGATCTCCATATAAATGAAACATTAAGGAGTCATGAACTGGGTTTGACGTTTTTCTCTAAAAGTTTCCATCGTGGTTTTCTACCTCACCTTAATGCCATTTTAGGAATTCACCCAAAACTTCTATTTTAAATCTTCTTCCAGGAGAATATATGTAAAATACAGGACCTAACTTAGTCTGTGAGACCAGCAAAAATATTCCTAAGGAAATGAAGAGGGAAATTTCAATGAAGCAAAGAAAAGAACATTTCAAGAATGGAAGATTACTGAATAGTGTTAAAGGCTTATAAGAAGGCAAGTAAGAGAAGGACTGAGAACTCATTTCTTTGGCAACCTTGGAAAGAACAGATACCATGAGAAGTGTAGGTGGAAATTAACTAGTATGAGGCTGAAAAAAGAATAAGTAAGGAAATGAAGACCACGAACTTTCAAACTTCAGAAAATTTTGAAGTGAAGAGGAGTTGTGGATTCTTTTCAAATAGGAAAGAAAGTGCTATAGGAAGAAGTTGGTAGATTAAAAAGTGGTTGATGATACCAGTGAGAGAAGTAATAATTTAAAGGATAGATAGTGAATTCAAAAAGACTAGAGGGGCTGGAATCCACAGTTGAGGTAAAGCTTAGCCTTGGGCAAGAGAAACGCCTCCTAGTCATGTATTAAGAGAAAAGAATTAGTGCAGATTTAGGGGAGATTTGAAGATTTGGTATTTGGAAGCTGAAGAGTTCATGACTTGATGGCTTCTACTTCCTCAGTTTAATAGTAAAGTCCTAGATTAAGTAATTTTGGGTGGGGGAGGTAATTGGGAGAAATAACATGAACTTGAATAACAGAAGGCCTTGTCGGGTGGATCACCTGAGTTTTCAATGAGTCATTAGATTTCCAGTTTGCCTGACCAACATGGTGAAATCTTGTCTCTACTAAGAATACAAAAATTAACTGGCTTGGTGGCGTGTGCCTGTAGTCCCAGCTACTCAGGAGGTTGAGACAGGAGAATTGCTTGAACCTGGGAGGTGGAGGTTGCAGTGAGCTGAAATCACGCCACTGCACTCCAGCCTGGGTGACAGAGCGAGACTCCGTCTCAAAAAAAAAAAAAAAAAAAAAAAGAAAAGGAGAAGGCCTTAAATATCTTCTTAAGTCTGAATTTGACATGATAGGAGAGGAAAAATTATAAAATATGTAAATTTGGAGTTATTTTGATTGATAATTTCAGACAGTGCTTACTCTGCACAAGAACCTGTACAAGTGCTTTGCAAACACACACCAATCCAATTCTGTGACTCCACTCACCTGGGACTACTCTTAACTTCCAATCCATTCTTTCACCCCCACAAACCATTCTCAGTACAGCAGCCAAAGTAGAGTTTACAAGAATACAAACCATGTCAACATCCCTGTTTTAAGCACAAGGTCTTGCATGGCTTCCCAGTGCCTGGAGGTAAGTCTCACATGGTCTGGACCCTGCCAGTCCCTGCAACTTCATCTTCTGTTGTGTGGTACATTGTTTTGGAACTCTGGTAAATAGATCTGTTTTTATTTCACTTAAGGTTTCTAACAAGGTTTTTACAGGAATATGAGAAAGCTGTTGGGATTTATTTCAGATTATTTCTGAACATTACTTAGGTAATTTTTTGTAATACACATGTAAAATGAATACACTGAAAGAAACCAATTCTCCCCCAAACCCTGAATTTCTTTTTCATAGAGCTTGAACTCCTATTTAAGTTTCAGTAAAAAAAAAAAAAAAAAAAGGAAAAGCTCTTATAAAGTGTTGTATTCTCACTACCCAAGTAGGGATAGGGTAAACCAATGCATGGTAATGAGAATTATGAGAAAATGCTGACACTTTGTTTTATACTTGTCTATTTATTCAAATCTCTCTCCTCTCACCCTATTTTGTTTTTATGCCTCTGTCAACCTGAATAAGTATGTATTGGGCAGAATATCAAAATAAATTTTCTGTTATTTTTAGTCTTATTTCATATTTAAATAAACCTGTAAATTTGGGGTAGTTTTACTAACCCATTAACATTTTCTGTGGGGATAAAAAAAAAGTCTGTGAAGTTTTACCATGGCGAGAATTTTTTTCCTCTTTTTTCTTTCTGTCATTTTTTTAAAAAAGCTAATGTAAAAAAATGTGGCAGTACATCCTTAAGTCTTAAGATTCCCCAAAATGAACAAACAAAAGATGATAAAAGACATTGGTTTCGTTTTAGTAGTTCTTTGTATTCCAAAATAAATATGTAAAACAGGAAATAATTCCTACTTAAATATTCTTGGGGAAGATCATTAGACAATATTTATTAATTTAGTGTGATCTACATAAACTGACACTTTTGGCTATTTTGAAAATTTTTCAATGAGTCATTAGATTTCCAATTTGCACGTTTTAAAGAAAATGTTTTTAAAAATGTGGATATTCAAGTAAGAAGATATCTCAAATTCATGTATTTGAAACACTTGATATATATTTTTCTATGACTTGTGAGTTACTGCTCATTTTTTTGAGTTTTTTTTAAATGTCCCAATAATTTGGTTAACTTTTGCAAATAACACCTATGCAGTAATCAGTAATGAAATAAATATCACTCACCAAAGTCATAAAATAAAACTTAATTCAAGATAGTAGCATTCTTCTACTTTTTCTTCCACTCTGCTTTCTTCCACTTTTTAGATATATAGATATAGATAGATATAGATATAGACAGATTCTGGCTTTGTTACTGGGCATTTGCATGCAAGTATATATTTTGTTTTGACCAATCATTTTTCTACTCTACCTTAGTAGCTTTCATGACCTCTACTGACTCAATAGATTATAAGAGCAGACACACTGCTGTACTGATTTTTAAAATTGTATATTTGCTTTAGGGAGAAATAAATTGAATAGGAAGGACTAGAAAAAAGGATTTAACCAAATACTAAGAGAGCAAATTTGATACATGTTGATCAGGTACTAATTCAGCTCATCCTTTCCTCTTCAGCAGGCTACTCTGGTTTACTCAGAATGTGAGGGGAGACAGGCGTCTATCTTTACATGTGGCCTAGTGACCAGAAGCATCAGCATCACCTAGGAACTTGTTAGAAATGCAAATCTGTGAGCACCATCTCAGACTTGCTGTATTAGTCAGCGTTCTGCAGAAAAACGGAACATATTCATCTATATCTATCTATATCTGTATCTATATATCTGAAAATTTGTAATAGGAATTGGCTCACATAATTATGGAGGCCAAGAAGTCCCACAATCTGCCTGCTACGTGTATGTTGGAGATCCAGAAAAGCCAGTGGTGTAATTCAGTCTGAGTCTGAAGGCCACTGGGGAGCCAATGACATATAACCAAACCTGAGGTCATGAGAAGATGAAATGATATAGCCAAGCTCAAGAAGTTAGGCAGGAACAAAGGGGAAATTCCTCCTTTCTCAGCCTTTTGTTCTATTCAGGCCCTCCATGGATTGGATGATGCCCAACCACACTGGGGAGGGCAATCTACTTTACTGAGTCCACCGACTCAAATGCTAATTTCATTCAGAAACATCCTCCCAGACACACCCAGAAACAATGTTTAATTTGAGTACTCCCACAGCCCACCCAAGTTGGCACATAAAATTAAGCATCACACTTGCTTAATGAAAAGCCAGAGTGTGAGGTCTAGTAACTTGTACTTTAACAGAGCTTCCAGATAATTCTGATTCTGGCACAGTTACCAAGAAAAGAACAGTGCTCCATGCAGAAGAATATAATTGATTTATTACATTGATTTATTACAAATATAAATATGTGAAATCAATGATGTAAATTGTGAAAATTATGTTATGGTTTTTGTTTGTTCCACACGAGTGTAAACCTCACAAATTTTTCTAGTGGATTTTCAAACATTTTAAACCCTATACCTTTTTTCTCACAAAAACATTTTATTCAGAATTATGGAAATTAGAACCAATCACAGATAGGACTACTTTAGCACAACCAAAACCACCCGTCTTGTCCCCCCACTTCTTAAGACCTCTTAAGGTCCGTAACGTTTCTTTCAAGATTCATAATAAAATCAGAGCAAGCCCTGGAATATTGCTTCAGCAAAGCATGACATATCAATTGCACCATCTGGGGAGAAACCTATGTGGTCTTGTACATGAAATCTATGCTATTTCAATTGAACTCCCACAGCTAACTTCACCCCAATATTTTAGCCACACTAAGACTATGGGAAGGAACAAGCACTCAGAAATGCAGGGTGGTCAGCCAATTTGCATAATATGAATTCAATAGGTTTAAAATTTTTTATTTAACATTTATTTAGAGAAGAAGCTGTTAGTCTCATGGGGGCAGGGTAGGGTAGGTTAAAGCCAGTGATGGGGCCTCAGCTCTGCTCTGCCAAACCTACTTTACAAATTAAAGCTCCTCTTTTAAGTTGGACCCACCCTCTGACAGAGACAGTTTAATGACCATCTGTTTTTATTCAAAATACTCCTTGGGGGAAGGAGGCGTCTCACCTCACACTCCAAGCGGCTTATCAAAGTATTTCCTTCCAACCAAAGACAAACATGTTCCCTGAGAAGAGAGCTGGTAGATATTTTCTTTCTTCATTTTTTTACATGTCCTGGAATGGTTCAGCAACCTAATAATGTTTTATCAATCCTCGTGAGCACTTCTCTCAGATCCTGGCTTTCATGCATGTCTGTGTGAAGAGACCACCAAACAGGCTTTGTGTGAGCAACATGGCTGTTTATTTCACCTGGGTGCAGGCGGGCTGAGTCCAAAGAGAGTCAGCGAAGGGAGATAAGGGTGGGGCCGTTTTATAGGATTTGGGTAGGTAAAGGAAAATTACAGTCAAAGGGGGTTTGTTCTCTTGCGGGCAGGAGTGGGGGTCGCAAGGTGCTCAGTGGGGGTTCTTTTTATAGGATTTGGGTAGGTAAAGGAAAATTACAGTCAAAGGGGGTTTGTTCTCTTGCGGGCAGGAGTGGGGGTCGCAAGGTGCTCAGTGGGGGTTCTTTTTGAGCCAGGATGAGCCAGGAAAAGGACTTTCACAAGGTAATGTCATCACTTAAGGCAAGCACTGGCCATTTACACTTCTTTTGTGGTGGAATGTCATCAGTTAAGGTGGGGCAGGGCATATTCACTTCTTTTGTGATTCTTCAGTTACTTCAGGCCATCTGGGTGTATACATGCAAGTCATAGGGGATGTGATGGCTTGGCTTGGGCTCAGAGGCCTGACATTCCTGCCTTCTTATATTAATAAGAAAAATAAAACAAAATAGTGTTGAAGTGTTGGGGCGGCGAAAATTTTTGGGGGGTGCTATGGAGAGAGAATGGGCGATGTTTCTCAGGGCTGCTTCAAGCGGGATTAGGGGTGGTGTGGGAACCTAGAGTGGGAGAGATTAAGCTGAAGGGAGGTCTTGTGGTAAGGGGTGATATTGTGGGGATGTTAGAAGAAACATTTGTCTTATAGAATGATTGGTGATGGCCTGGATACGGTTTTGGATGAATTGAGAAACTAAATGGAATAACAGAAGGAGAAAAACAGGTATAAAAGGTCTAAGAATTGGGACGACTCAGGATATCTGATTAGAGAGTGCCTAAGGAGATTCAGCATAGTCCTGCCAGCAAAGATTATTTATTTACTTCAAGAGTTAAGAGTGGCAGTTTGGGGATAGCACCAGGAGATATCAGCTGTGATGGCTTGGAAAAACAGTGTAAACCAGCAGTGTAAACAAGAGCAGGGCATGTATGAGTAGTTGAGAACAGTGAATAGGAGTATGACTAGACAGAAGATAGTAGGGATGACAAGTTTTTTTGGGGCACAGTCTAAGTTGGTCTGGTGTCGAATGAGACTGGGGCCTAATAAAAAGGAGCATCTATACAGGAGCTCAAATGGGCTGTACCCTGCTGCATTCCGAGGACAGGCCTGAATTCTGAGAAGGGAAAGTGGTAAAAGTATTGTCCAGTCCTTTTTAAGTTGGTGGCTGAGCTTGGTGAGGTGTGTTTTTAAAAGACCTTTAGTCCATTCTACTTTTCTTGAAGACGGAGGAACGTAAGGGATATAAAGGTTTCACTGAATACTAAGAGCCTGAAAAACTGCTTGGCTGATTTGACTAATAAAGGCTCGTCTGTTATCAGACTGTATTGAGGTGGGAAGGCTAAACTGAGGAATCATGTCTCACAGAAGGGAAGAAATGACTGCGGTGGACTTCTCAGACCCTGTAGGAAAGGCCTCTACCTATCCAGTGAAAGTATCTACCTAGACTAAGAGGTATTTTAGTTATCCGAGTCAGGGCATGTTGAGTAAAGCTAATTTGCCAGTCCTGGGTGGGGCAAATCCTCGAGCTTGATGTGTAGGGAAGGGAGGGGGCCTGAATAATCCCTGAGGAGTAGTAGAATAGCAGATGTAACACTGAGAAGTTATTTCCTTGAGGATAGATTTCCACGATGGAAAGGAAATGAGAGGTTCTGAGAGGCGGGCTAGTGGCTTGTACTATAGCATAACCTGCCTTTGCTGGTGTGTGGCGATTAGGCCTGGTGGAACCGCCATCAATAAATCAAGCGTGATCAGGGTGAGGAACAGGAAAGAAGGAAATTTGGGGAAATGGGGTGAATGTCAGGTGGATCAGAGAGATACAGTCATGGGGGTCAGGTGTGGTATCAGGAATAATGTGGGAGGCCAGATTGAAGTCTGGGCCAGGAACAACGGTAATTGTGGGAGACTCAACAAAGAGTGAGCATAGCTGAAGGAGCCAGGAAGCAGAAAGTATATGCGTCAGGTATGAGGAAGCAAATAGATTTTGGAAGTTATGAGAACTGTAGAGAGTGAGTTGAGCATAGTTTGTGATTTTGAGGGCCTCTAAAAGTATTAATGCAGCGGCAGCCACTGCACGCAGACATGAGGGCTAGGCTAAAACACTAAGTTCAAGTTGTTTGGACAGAAACGCTAAAGGGTGTGGTCCTGGCTTTTGTGTAGGAATTCAGACCATGCTAACCATGCCTAGGAAGGAAAGGAGTTGTTTTGTAGAAGGTGCTGGGGTTTGAGAGATCAGTTGGACACGATTGGCAGGGAGAGCACGTGTGTTTTTATGAGAATTATGCCAAGATAGGTAACAGATGAGGAAGAAATTTGGCCTTGATTGAAGTAATGGGGGCTGTCTGTGAAGCTTTGCAGCAGTACAGCCTAGGTAATTGGCTGAGCTTGATGGGTGTCAGGGTCAGTCCAAGTGAAAGTGAAGAGAGGCTGGTATTAAGGGTGCAAAGGAATAGTAAAGAAAGCATGTTTGAGATCTAGAAGAGAATAATGGGTTATAGAGGCAGGTATTGAGGATAGGAGAGTATACGGGTTTGGCACCATGGGGTGGATAGGCAAAACAATTTGGCTGATAAGGCACAGATCCTGAACTAACTTGTAAGGCTTGTCTGATTTTAGGACAGGTAAAATGGGGGAATTGTAAGGAGAGTTTATAGGCTTTAAAAGGCCATGCTGTAGCAGGCGTGTGATAATAGGCTTTAATCTTTTTAAAGCGTGCTGCGGGATGGGATATTGGCATTGAGTGGGGTAAGGGTGATTAGGTTTTAATGAGATGGTAAGGGGTGCATGATCGGTCGCCAAGGAGGGAGTAGAGGTATCTTATACTTGTGGGTTAAGGTGGGGGGATACAAGAGGAGGACGCAAAGGAGGCTTTGGATTGGGAAGGAGGGAGGCAATGAGATATAGCTGTAGTCCAGGAATAGTCAGGGAAGCAGATAATTTAGTTAAAGTGTCTCAGCCTAATAAGGGAACTGGGCAGGTGGGGATAACTAAAAAGGAGTGCTTAAAAGAGTATTGTCTAAGTTGGCACCAGAGTTGGGGAGTTTTAAGAGGTTTAGAAGCCTGGCCGTCAATACCCACAACAGTTATGGAGGCAAGGGAAACAGGCCCTTGAAAAGAAGGTAATGTGGAGTGGGTAGCCTCTGTATTGATTAAGAAGGGGACGGACTTACCTTCCACTGTGAGAGTTACCCGAAGCTCGGCATCTGTGATGGTCTAGGGGGCTTCTGAGGCGATCGGGCAGTGTCAGTCTTCAGCTGCTAAGCCGAGAAGATCTGGGAAGGAGTCAGTCAGAGAACCTTGGGCCAGAGTTCCAGGGGCTCTGGGAGTGGCTGCCAGGTGAGTTGAACAGTCCGATTTTCAGTGGGGTCCCACAGAGATGGGACGTGGCTTAGGAGGAAACCCGGGCTACGGGCATTCCTTGGCTTAGAGGCCAGATTTCTGGCATGTGTAGCAAGCTCCTGTGGGAGGAGGTTCTGGAGGAACGCCTGGCTGCTGTGGTTCAGGTGTTTGGAAGTTCTTGTGTGCTGGAGATGTGGCTGGGGTTTGTCTCACAGTGGAGGCAAGGAATTGCAACTTTTTTCTATTATTGTACACCTTGAAGGTGAGGTTAATTAAATCCTGTTGTGGCGTTTGAGGGCCAGAATTTAATTTTTGGAGTTTTATTTAATGTCGGGAGCAGATTGGGTAATAAAATGTATTTTGAGAATAAGATGGCCTTTTGACTTTTTAGGGTCTAGGGCTGTAAAGTGTCTCAGGGTTGCTGCCAAACAAGTCATGAAATGGGCTGGATTTTTATATTTGATGAAAAAGAGCCTAAACGCTATCCGATTTGGGATAAAGAAAAAGGAACATTAACCTTGACTATGCCTTTGGCTCCAGCCACCTTTTTAAGAGTAAATTGCTGGGCAGGTGGGGGAGGGCTAGTCACGGAACGAAACTGTAAGCCAGACCAGGTGTGAGAAGGGGAGGCGATAAAAAGATTATAGGGTGGAGGAGCAGAGGCTGAGGAAGAATTGGGACCTAGCTTGGGCTGGCGAGGAGGGGAGAGGTCAGATGGGTCTGTAGAAAAGGAAGATTAGAAAGACTCATCGACGCTTGGGTTTGGGACTTAGGGGACAGGCAGGAGGGAAAGAAGGAAGATTTGGGACGATTTGCACTGGACACAGAGACTAGGAAGGGACTGATGTGTAAAAGAATGCCTGGACGTCAGGCACCTCAGACCGTTTGCCTATTTTAGGACAAGAATTATTTAGATCTTGCAGGATGGAAAAATTCAAAGTGCCATTTTCTGGCTATTTGGAACTACAGTCAAGTTTGTATTGGGGTCAAGCAGCTTGGCAGAAGAAAATAAGGCATTTAGGTTTTAGGTCAGGTGTGAGTTGAAGAGGTTTTAAGTTTTTGAGAACACAGGCCAAGGGAGTAGAAGGAGGAATGGAGGGTGGAAGGTTGCCTATAGTGAAGGAAGCAAGCCTAGAGAAGAGAGAGTAGAGAAATGGAGGGAAGGGGTTTGGGGGTTCTTACCTTCCAGAAAAGTGGGAAAAGGGGTTGGGGCACAGAGATAAGAGGTCAGGGCGTGGAAATAAGGGGTCGGGGCATGGAAATAAGGGATTGGGGCACAGAGATATGAGGTTGGGGTGCAGAAATAAGGGATTGGGGGTTCTTGCCCCCTAGAAAAGCGGGACTTGCCACTAAGGGTGAAGGAGAAGGGGTTGAGGGGTACTTGCCCCTGCCCCAGGAAAGCAGAGAAGGGGTAGAGACAAGGAGAGAAGGGGTTGGGGTACTTGCCCCTTCCCCAGAAAAGCAGGACTTGCTGCTAAGGGTGAAGGACCAAGGCAGGCATCCCTGCGTGGTCTGACACCTTTGAAACGTGGATGAATAATCAGAGAGGCATCCCTCCAATGATTAAACACCAAGGGAAGGCTGCCTTCCCAGTCTGTGACCGGTGCCGGAGTTTTGGGTCCACAGATAAAACGTGTCTCCTTTGCCTCTCCCAGAAAATGAAAGGAATTGAAATTAAGAGAAGGGAGAGATTGAAGAGTGGAAAGAAGAACGTGGTTGAGGGACAGTGAGAGAGGTTGGAGAAGAGAGTAAGAAGAGGCCACCTACCTGATTTAAAATTGGTGAGATGTTCCTTGGGCTGGTCAGTCTGAGGACCTGAGGTCGTAGGTGGATCTTTCTCATGGAGCAAAGAACAAGAGGACAGGGTATTGATCTCCCAAGGGAGGTCCCCCAATCCGAGTCATGGCACCAAATTTCATGCACGTCTGTGTGAAGAGACCACCAAACAGGCTTTGTGTGAGCAACATGGCTGTTTATTTCACCTGGGTGCAGGCGGGCTGAGTCCGAAAAGAGAGTCAGCGAAGGGAGATAAGGGTGGGGCCGTTTTATAGGATTTGGGTAGGTAAAGGAAAATTACAGTCAAAGGGGGTTTGTTCTCTCGCGGGCAGGAGTGGGGGTCACAAGGTGCTCAGTGGGGGTTCTTTTTGAGCCAGGATGAGCCAGGAAAAGGACTTCCACAAGGTAATGTCATCACTTAAGGCAAGCACTGGCCATTTACACTTCTTTTGTGGTGGAATGTCATCAGTTAAGGTGGGCCAGGGCATATTCACTTCTTTTGTGATTCTTCAGTTTCTTCAGGCCATCTGGGCGTATACGTGCAAGTCACAGGGGATGCGATGGCTTGGCTTGGGCTCAGAGGCCTGACACTGGCCTTGATTAAGATTTAGGGGAAGACATGCTGTCTGCAGTGCACTCTACTTAATGTTCCTGCAATATCTAAATTTATTAATCTCAATTTGCTAGTCTCCAAAATAGGAGTCATTAACCCTTTTTATAGATGAAAAAATGAGTTTCAGAAATCAAGATACTAAAGTTTAGGTAATATAATTCACAAATTACACAGCCTAGATTCAAAATCATGGTTTCAAATAGCATGATTTGCCCATGACCTTTCACCTATATACTGCAGGAAAAACTATACCAGACAGTACTATCCCCAAGTCTCATATGTAAGAAACAAAGCCAGCTTAAGGATGTAGAGCAAAGAGATTTGGATTTTATGGACAGAGGGATTATGAATATGTTTTGCTTTATTTTGTTTCTTATTTGTTTGTTTTTTGTTTTTCCTAGCTGGAATACGGCATGTAGTCTGGAGAGATTAAAGAAAGAGGGAAATGAGAAGGTTTAGGTTCATTTTTGGAAAATTGAAATACTTAACACTTATTTTGCTATTGTCATCTAATGTGTATTGAGCATTATCTTACACAACCTTGATCTAGTATTATTTTAATCACGATTTCTAAGACTTCTGGAACCACATGGCAAGGGGAACTACACAGCAAGTATTCTTCATCTGGGTCCTTAGACATGAGAAGATAAGCTTCCAGGGGTCCATAAATACAGAGATTGGAGGCAGAGTTTTACCTGTGAGTGCCTTTCTCTGGGAAGAGGTTCAACAGTTCCTTCATATCATGAAGAGTATCCATGAGCTAAAAGTAGTTAAGGAAAACAAAATTTCTATAGCTTCATATTGCAGTTCTAAAGAATCTTGCCCTTTCTCATGACTTGTATAACCTACAACCTACACTGTCTTTAGGACTTAAGACATAAAATTTAGTCTCCTAATGAACATCAACCTTAAGAGGTCCTATAGCATTTGCAAACTCAGGATTTCTAAATGTGTGTTGTGCACGCATTGCACACACATTCTCCTCTTGATTTCATATCTCATTTGGTGACAATACCATCCTCTTCTCCTCCATCCAGGAAAACTGGTTCTCATCCTATTATTCCCTTTCTGCTTCTTTTAATCAAACACCAAACACTGCTAATTATATACCTCATAAGAAACTGTTGAATCCATTCTCTCTTTTGTAGTTCTAGGTTGGCTTTTACAACCTCCTTCCTCTGTGATCTCTTTCAACCATCTACTCCACTTACTTTAAGTGGCTCTTCAAAGATGCTGATACTTTTCATGGCACACAAAGTCTGCAACACTTTTTCATCTTTCCCACTATTTTGCCTACACACTTAATATTCCATTTTCATAACTACATCTTTTGTAGAACAAATTCTCTCTATATTTTTCCTTAAATGCTTGCTCTTTGTATTGCACTCATTCTGATCTTCCTCTCATCCCTCACAAATTTCTATCAAAATTAATAACTCTTTTTTGAAGCCTCCCTGACTGCCCAAGGATGAATTAAATGCTCCTTCTCTGTGCTTCTGTCTAGGGCAGTGGTTCTCAAATTTTAATTGTAACAGAATCACCTAGAGGGCTTGTTAAAACATCAATTGCTGTTTCAGGTTCTGATTCAGCAGGTCTTGGGGTGGAGCCTGAACAGCTGACCAGGTCAAACAGTTATCATCTGGGACTTAGCTCCACACGCACTGAACTGGGTCAACTCCTGGGTCACTCTGGTTCATAGAAATCCCCAGCCAAGACAATGGCTCAGTATGTTACTAAGTAGCAATCTCTGCATGAGGTTTGTTCTGTATCACCAGCCAGTCTTCTCATAAGGGGTTCTAGAACTTGGACAGCATGTGGAGTTATATATGACTGCCTACCAAGCACAACTGCACCAGAGGTATTGATTCACATTACTTTTTTTTACTGAAGTACTAGCGTTTCATCTCCTGCAGCAAAATTCACTACTCATAGAAATACTTTTACTGACTTGAGCTCCATAATTTTCAATTGACTGACTTTTAGGAGAGACTTATGAAAGCTATCAGAGTTGTAATATCTCTGAACTAAAATGATCTGGATACATTTATTTTCTAGTTTTAAGAAGCAGTAACAAACTGAACAATTATTTGACTCTGCAAGTAATTATGAGAGACGGCAAAGAAAAAATAGTTTTATAGTTATTTGGAAAGCTAAGGTCATATTTGCAAGGATAAAACAGTCCTTTTAAACTGCTGAGAAATATGCCTGTATAAAAAGAAATGACTCAAGATTTTCTGCTTCTATTATTGAATAAATGTATCTAAGAACAGTCAGGCAATTTACCTATTTGAAAAACAAATGTGCTAGCAGATTTCTTAAGAAGGACCTCTACCATGGTGCTGACTTTACTAGAGTCATAATGCACTTTGCATTACATAGTTGGAAACAAACAGCAATAGAAACTCATTGTATCTTAATACCTCATTCTCTGCTTTGAAATTCTTTGAAGGTCATTTTCCTGTTTCAGTTTAAGAAGTCATGGAAAAAATTTTATGTTGCATATCTTTAAAACATAACTTTTCTGTGATCCTAGAGAAATGTAGGAACACAAAGGAAGATATGTCTTCTTCCTCCACCCCGCCCCCATTTGCAGATACTCCTTTTTGTTAGCATTTATTAAATCAAACATTCTTTCAAAAACTGTCTTCAACATGTTTCAAATTATATAGCATGTTTAAGACATTACCTACTTCATTCACATGAATAAATATGCATCTCTTACATGATCTGTTCAGTATCTAGCGCCTAATGAATGTTAAACATCCTGGACTCTGCCTCTCCCCTTTGAGCCAAAGGGGATGCTTGTCATTTGCCCTCTCAAATGTGGATTAGAAAAAGAGCCTCAACAGCCCCTTTTCTAGCAGTCAGTTTCTGCCAGGTGTCTTTCGATCTGAACCAGAGTCCTCAACTGGCAGTCTCACTGGATGCCTAAGGGTCCTTCTAACTTTATAGGGTATAGTAACTTATTTCCTGAATCCCCTCATACTTTAGGCAAACTGGAACCAGCAGGCTTTCGTGGACTTCCTGGATGTATCAATGCCTTTATAAAAATCGCCTATAATTGTGCCCTTGAAGCAGGACACTTCTGTTTAGTTTCCTTTGTGTAGTGCCACACACAGATGTTTACTCAATGCTTTCGAGTGATCCAAATCAGCCTGGTAATCTACATTTTTTCAAACTATATTGATGCCAGCATAGATGATTTTAATGCATTTTTTACCTGTTGGGGTAATGACCCAAGATTCTCAATAGAGCATCTTTGTAAATAAATTCTTCGCCCCAATCTCCTAACCTCCTCTACATAGCTAGCTAGTACTCAGCACCTCATTGCAACAGTCAGGGACAGGAGAGATATCAGAAGATAAAGTCTACTATTCCCAGGGTAGGATATAGCCTTGGTTTCCACCCAGCTTTATACTGTGATTCTCATCATCAGAAGACTTTTGCAAGACTTTTGGCATTTATGTGACAGAAAAGAAACTCGTCTTACTGCTTTACACACTGTCAAAGTATTTCTTCCCTACAAATATTTGTTATACTTCTGTAAGTTAGGGTTTAAAATGAGCTGCGTTTACTCTTAAATTTACTTCATAAAGAAAATCTCTTATTTTCTTTTTCATATTAGTATCTCCTTAATCATGATTTCTTTTCAAAATCCTTTGTTTATTTTAGTTTTTTGAAGACTTCAAAATTAAAAGCAGGATTATATCTCCCAAAGCAGTAAAGAAACATATCTTATAGAAGGTTATTAAAGAAATATAATTGTTTGACTTTACCATCATGGAGATAAAATATTAAATGCTTCCAATGAATTATATTCTTGACAATCTGCTGAATTAGAATCCAGGACAGTTAACAGAACTGTAGGCTATCAGTCTCATTTTCAAACACTTATGGCCATGCAAAACAATGCTCAATATTTTTGCAATTATTATTTAATTTAGTATCCCCAATAACACTGTTAGATAAGTATTATTATTTCTAAGTTTCTGATAAGAAACTAGTGGTCAGAGATAGTAAGTGATTATCGAAGGTTTTACAGTGATGTTGCAAATAGGAGTATAGATTACATAGGAATCAATGTCATAATAGTAGTAATACTGTTAATGCAATATATTCTAGAAAATAAGTTAATATATTACGCCAAGGCATGTAAAACCAGAAAGTAGGTCATTTTTATGGTTAATAAATTTCTTAATTTCTTCCTATTTCTGCCTTCATTAAATTTAAGGTCATCCTCCAAGGACTCATACACTAGAGTCAAAAGTTTGACTCTTCATATCACAAAGGAGTCAGTTTTTCTAAGTGTGAATTTCCCATTGATATATGTGCATAAGAAGAGAAGAACACTCTCAGCATTTAAGAGATGTTTTTGAAAAGAAGAAAAAAAATTATTCTTCACAGAGCAGAGCATAGTAGACATAGTGTTTGTGACCATTATAAATTACTTCCTAGCAAGGAAGTGCTTGTTCTTCCTGTGTTATTTTTTCCTTTATTTATTTATTTTTTTTCCTGTAGTAAAGAAGTAAAGTCAAGGTGTGCTGAGTCATTGCATAGTGTTCTCTTATATCCTGTTATTGGTCACCTTACAAGTAATAACTTCTCCCAGCTGCCCTTTGTT
Organism: Pan troglodytes; assembly: GCF_028858775.2. NCBI lineage: Eukaryota > Metazoa > Chordata > Mammalia > Primates > Hominidae > Pan > Pan troglodytes. Next base: position 133,506,963 of record NC_072403.2, read on the forward strand.
GACTATTTTCTATGTGCCTGCTATTATGTAAGGTGCTCCTGTCTTGACAAAAATCCCATAAGGTCAGTATTATTACTCACCAGTTCTCACTGCAGCAACAACTAATAAAGCAAATTAAATATAAAGGGATCCCCTGTAAGGAAGAATCCTAGGATTTGAGCCCAGGCTTCTAAGGTTCATGATTTCTGTCTGGAATGGAAAATCCAAGCAACCTTTTGTACCTGACCAAATAGAAGACTTTAATACTATTATTTTACATGCAGAGAATTCAAAAGGAAAGAAAAACCTTGCAAATTGTATCAAGGATAGATTGATTAGAAGTAATAGCTGTTAGTCAGAAATTGTCCCCCAAGAAGAAGGTAGCTGGATATAAAAAATTCTGTACTGTTTATACCAACCCACATTTCATGCACCAATCCTTCTCACCCACCATGCTTTCATTCTCTTCCTATTACTAATTCCCTCATTAGCCTATATTTTCATGTATCACCTATGCATTTTCCTCTAAATATTGATTATCCTTTATCTTATTTCTCTTGTCAAAAAATAAACTTCTGTATCATACAGGTTTTTTGAAGCCCTAATGTCTGAGACAGGTCTGTTAATTTTGAAAGTTTATTTTGCTAGAGTTGAGGACTTGCATGCATGACACAGCCTCAGAAGGTCCTGATGACATGTGCCCAAGGTGGTTGGGGCACAGCTTGGTTTCATACTTTATAGGGAGACATGAGACATCAATCAATATATGTAAGATGTACATTGGTTTCATACAGAAAGGCCAGATAACTAGAAGCAGGAGGGGGCTTCCATGTCACAGGTAGGTGAGAGGCAAATGGTTGCATTCTTTTGATTTTCTTATTAGCTTTTTCAAAGGAGGCAATCAGGTACGCATTTATCTCAGTGAGCAGAGGGATGACTTTGAATAGAATAAGTCAACAGTCAAAAGCTATTGGCCCTGTTTCAGTCAAGGAAACTTTTCTTTTGAGCTGCTGACAGCTTTTAACAATTAAGTAAAATATACTCTTGTGAACAAAATTTGGAGCATATTTGTTTCTCTCTACCTGATTTCTCCAGAATTTGGAAACTATTTGTGAGTATTCTTAACTTATGGCAATACAGTTATTTGCATAAGAGTCTCTTTTCATTTGAACAAAATTTGGTTCACAGGAGTGTACTTTACTTCATTGTTAAAGCTGGTAATAGCTCAAAAGAAAAGTTTCCTTGACCCTAAGCAGTTCCCAGCTTGACTTTTCCCTTTAGCTTTGTGATTTGGGGGCCCCAATATTTATTTTCCTTTCACATTTTCCCCCTTTTGTTTTTAAAATCTTTGGAGAAAGTATTTTAGAAGAAAATGAATTTCTGGTCTCAGCTTTTGTCTGATCTCTCATGGCTAGGATGGTTTATTCCTAAACAGGTAGGTCCCAAGTTATTAGGAAAGCTCATTTTAGCAGCTTGTGAAGTCTCATATCCTATGAAGACAAAATAGGGAAAGGAAGGGAGAAAAACAACAACAAAAGAACAATCCTGGAAAATTGATATAGGCCACATTACTCTGAAGTCCATACATCAGCAGGCAGGTATGAAAGTGGCTTATGTATGTAACTAGGTTGCTGTTATTTTCTTCTAAAGTTTAAGTTGTCTAGCTTCAGTTTGCAGGGCTTTAATAAAGCACAGCTTAATTTTCAGTGATTTCAAATTAGGAAAAATGGAGGAAAAAGGAAAAGAAAGAAGAAAAAAATGAAAATATTATTTTGGAGTTATGTAGCTGGAAAAATTAGAATTCAGTCCAAACTGTAGAAAATAATAAAATTTGAAAAACATTAGGCAAGACTAGAATCTAACAACAGGTGTACTACAGTTTTTGAAACATAATTTTTCTCCCTGCAGTTTCCCATTTTTACTAAAGACAAATCATGTTAGGACCAATTTGCTTTATTATACTTGGCCAGATGATTTGTATAAAGTGCAGCAAGACTAATTACTTTTCACATAGGCTTTTTAGACTGGCTTTTATGGAACTTTGTTCCATAGAAGGAATCTCAGATAAGACTTTCTTAAAACCAAGCCCAGCCATGGAGTTGTACCATCAAATACCTATGAGTTGGGTGAATTCCCCTCCTCTTGAGGTCCCAAGATAACTTGGGGCTCCTGAACCTGTCAGAAAGTGGCATTCTTTACTTACCACAGGTCAGGAACCCTGTACAGGGACTGTGTAGACAAGGTATGAGGCCAGTTTTCCCACAGGGCTTTTATTGGCTGTATAAGTCAAATTTAATTTCTTAAAGGAAAACACATTATTTCAGTCAAAGCCTTGGTAAAATAAGCACTTTCTCCAATTGTGTCTTGTTACAAATGAAAATAGACTCTTATTACATTTAAGAACATAACCATATTGCCATAAATTAAGAATAATCACAAATAGTTTCTAATTCTAGAGAAATGAGGTAGAGAGAAATAAATATGCTCCAAATTTTGTTCATAGAAGTATACTTTATTTAATTGTTAAAAGCGGTAAACAGCTCAAAAGAAAGGTTTCCTTGACTCTGAAAAATAAAACAAAGAATCAGCAACATTTTAAGCAAAAGGTCAAAAAGCTTACTTTAATATTCTATTAGTTCAGTCCACACAGTTAATTCCTGTTCTGCTTGATATTCATGAACATTTCAGCTATCTGTGAGTCTTGAAAGTTTTTCCTCTGTTCTGATGTCACGGTCTCCAATCTTATCAGAAACCTACATTCAAGAGCACCTGTTAAAGTTTTATAGCTGATTATAAAACCACCTTCTAAAGAGGACCAAAATAAGACAATTATCTATGGATGACAAAAAGTTTTAGGGCAGCCACAGTCAAAGACGCTATTGACAAGGAAATTTGTTACCTCTGTGGCACACAATAATTTAACATAACAATTATAATTATTACTGATAACATACACTAAGTCATATCAGAATTATAGGAGTTTCTCATAATTTTGGAACACATACCAATAACATATATATACAAATACAGCCCAAAGAAAGCCAAACACCATTTCATATTTGACAATGCTTCCTGTATAATTTGTATAACAAATAAACTAAATATGTCATTTTTGGACTTTAGGGAACCTACTATTTTAAAGGATTAATTAGGTCAATAAAGTATATAATTTATAATTTGATTTTGGAAAGTTTGTCAAATATCAAAGGTTTAAACACTTGCTATCACAAAATAGGATCACAGGTCATTGTCACATAAGTCATCAATTTAACCAAAGTGATCACTCAAGGATTTGAAAAAAAGCAAAAGCCTTCATTCTTTGAGATAGGAAACTTAATTTTCCAAACAATAAGCCCTAATAAAAACATCATGAAGCCAATTAAATTTGTGTTTCAAAATTTTATATAAACAATCTATAAAATTTTAATCTTGACCATAAGATATAACTTCCATAAACCTTTTATAACCTTTGTAAGCTTTATTAAGGTGTTGGTTAATACTTCAAAAAAACCTTGTTAATCTGACACAGGGCCCATAAGCTGGTCTTGCATCTGTGTGCCTTTTATATTAGTGGTTAAGTTTATAGAGAAACTGAACTTACTTTATCTCTCAAAATCAGGCTTTACAATCTCACGTGCCTACCTCTTCTGTCATACTCCCTGGGTTGAGCAGTTAAATAGCTTTAATTTCTGGCCCTGTGTCTCCAGAATGCAGGAATGACTCGCATCTTCTACCAGGCCTGAAGATGAGGCTTTAATTGCTGTCAGTGTTTAAGATTTAGCAAGACTTAATGTCTTTTTTAGACCCAGGAGTCAAAGCCCCGTAACTCACTGTCACAAGGACTTTAAAAGCACATAAAGAAAAATACATGGATGTTATAACCTTAACTTCAGAAAAAAAAGCCTTATCTCAGTTTTTCTCTAAGCCAATCAAATTTGACCGATTTTGTGGACACCACTCAGGCTCTTTCCTCAGCCATCCCTGTCATCACCCAATGGGCCCATGAACAAAGTGGCCATGGTGGCAGGGATGGAAGTTACACATGGGCTCAGCAACATAGACTTCCACTCACCAGGGCTGACCTGGCTATGGCCATGACTGAGTGCCCGATTAGCCAGCAGCAGAGACCAACACTGAGCCCTCGATAAGGCACTATTCCTTGGGGTGATCAGCCAGCTAGCTGGTGGCAGGGTCATTATATTTGACCTCTTCCAACATGGAACAGGCAGAGGTTTGTCCTCACTGGAATAGACACTTACTTTGGATATGGGTTTGCCTATCCTGCATGCAATGCTTCTTCCAAGACTGTCATCTGTGGACTCATGGAATGCCTTATCCACCATCATGGTATTCCACACAGCATGTACTCTGACCAAGGCACTCACTTTACAGCTAAAGAAGTGCAGCAGTGGGCTCATGCTCATGGAATTCACTGGTCTTACCACATTCCCCATCATCCTGAAGAGGCTGGATTGATAGAATGGTGGAATGGACTTTTAAAGTCACAATTACAATATCAGCTAGGTGACAATACTTTGCAAGGCTGGGGCAAAGTTTTCCCGAAGGCCATGTATGCTCTGAATCAGTGTCCAACATATGGTACTGTTTCTCCCAAAGCCAGGATTCACAGGTCCAGAAATCAAGGGGTGCAAGTGGAAGTGGAACCACTCACCATCACCCCTAGTGATCCACTAGCAAAATTTTTGCTTCTTGTTCCCATGACATTAAATTCTGCTGGCCTGAAGGTCTTAAATCCAGAGGAAAGAATGCTGCCACCAGGAGACACAACAACAATTCCATTAAACTAGAAGTTAAGATCGCCACCTGGACACTTTGGGCTTCTGCTATCTTTAAGTCAACAGGCTAAGAAGGTAGTTACAGTGTTGGCTGGGGTGATTGACCCAGACTATCAAGATGAAATCAGTCTACTACTCCATCCAGAGGTAAGGAAGAGTATGCATGGAATATGAGAGATCTGTTAGGGTATCTCTTAGCATTACCATGTCCTGTGATTAAGGTTGATGGGAAACTACAACAGCCCCATCCAGGCAGGACTACAAATGGCCCAGACCCCTCACTAATGAGTTTGGGTCACTCCAACAGGAAAAAAATAAGACCTGCTGTGGTGCTTGCTGAAGGCAAAGGGAATACAGAATGGATAATAGAAAAAGGTACTAATCAATATCAGCTACGACCACATGACCAGCTGCTGAAATGAGGACTATAATTGTCATGAGTATTTCCTCCTTCTTTTGTTAAAAACATGTTTGTTTATGTACACACTTGTACTAAGAAAATAACTTCATTTTATTTTCTTCTCCTTTATCATGTGACATGTGATTAATTGACTTTGTATCAGCATATAAGTATTGTTAACTTTATGTAATATTATTTTGGTTGGGGATTGGTGCATTTCCAGTTGTATGAAGGATAGTTGTATTATGTTAGGTGTAATTATGACCTTATTATTGTCTTTATTTGAAGATTGTGTGTGATCTCAGGAGATGTGTATGGGTTCAGGTTGACAAGGGGTGGACTTGTGATGGTTAATACTGAGTGTCAGCTTGATTGGATTGAAGGATGCAATATTGATCCTGCGTGTATCTGTGAGGGTGTTGCCAAAGGGATTAACATTTGAATCAGTGGGCTGGGGAAGGCAGACCCACCCTTAATCAGGTGGGCACCATCTAATCAGCCATGAGCCAATATAAAGCAGGCAGAAAAATGTGAAGTGATGAGATGGGCCTAGCCTCTCAGTCTACATTTTTCTCCCCTGCTGGATGCTTCCTGCCCTCGAACATCAGACTCCTGGTTCTTCAGTTTTGGGACTCAGACTGGCTCTCCTTGCAGTAAGCTGGAGACTTAGGAGAGTTGAGTTGGAACTCTCAATTTCACTTCTAGGAACACTGATTAATTAGCCAAAGCCAGAGGTCTTCACGAGTCAGACTATTCTGATTGCTGCTTTGCCACTGCTGTCCATTACAGGAGCTATGCCCACCTTGCCTTTGATTGCTGAGTGCTGTCACTTGGCCCCTGTCACCTCGGGATCCAATTATTCCATTTATATTTAAATTTTGTAGTTGAGTGACTGTGGTTCCCACCATTAGATCTGACATACAGAGAAGAGCAATTACAGGGCTTTTCAAAAATGCAGGTGCTGCCCTCACAAATCTATTTCAGAAGGCATTGGTCAAGGGTATATCTTCTGGACCCTTCCAGCTGGGATGAATAGGTCTAAGGTGACCACAATCCACTCCACCATCCCCATCTCCCTAAGTCTTTCCTCTACATTAAACCAAGGGAGATCAGGCATTTCCAGCTCACTCACAGTGGGCCATCTTTTAATCCATATTTTAGCTAACCACGCAAATAAACTATTAGAACCTTTTTTAACTCCCTGAGCTGCAACATTAAATGCAGAGTCCCTACTTAGTGGGCCCAAATCAATAAATTCAGCCTGATCCAACTCTATGTTCTTTCCACCACTATCCCATACCCTTAATATCCATTCCCATGCCTGTTCTCCAGATTACTGTTTATATAAATTAGGGAACTCAAACAGTTCTTTTCGAGTGTAGCACACCTCCTCATGGGTCACATTCTCAACCTCACCTCTAGGGGCCTGCCAGGACTTTAGTATGGTTATAGGTTTAGAAGAAAACAGAGGGAAAAGAAGAAGAAGAAGAAGAAGAAGCAGCAAACAGAGGTGTTGAGGGTGGCTTCTGAGGAGAATCAACATTATTTTGTTTGGCAACTGCCTCAAGGGTGGCCATCACTGTTGCCTCAGGCAGCGCAGGGTTTATCTCCTCAGACAAAGGTGGAAAGGCTGATGGCAGGCAGCATGGGTCTGGGAGGACATGTTACCACTACTGGGAATGGGGAAGCTGTTAATTCTGGCCAAAAAAGGTTTATCAGAGTTTACAAACTCAGAGTCTTCAGCTTCACCAGGGTCCTCCCACATATTCGCATCCCAAGTTGCGGGGCCCCATTCTTTCCCAATCAATGCCCTCACTTTAACAGTAGACTGATGAGGCTGTGCATGAATCTTTTGTTGCAGGTCAGCCACTCACATGATAAGAGCTTGTGTCTGTTTTTCCACAGTTTCAGCTCTTTCTCTACAGGAGATAAGACTCTCACTCAGGGCAATCTTAGCAGATTTGAGGCTCAGTATCTGCTTCTGAAGCCGGGAGACAGAATTCTTGAGTTCATCATTTTCTTTAATCAGTTTGTCCACTGAACTTAGAAGCAACCAACCAGCTTTATTATGTTCCTTGGTTCTCCACATATGGTCAAAGGTATTATGTATAGAGTCACTAAACTCCTTGCCTCTCCTGAGCAATGAATCAGGAGTGTCAAATGCATTTATTTTGCATAACTCTTTAAATAGTTCATGCCAAGGACTATCAGTGTTCTCCATACTATTAGAAATAGAGTCCTTAGCACTTTTGAGTCTAATCATATTAAGTAGCAAACTCCTGAAACTCCAAAACCAATGAAAGAACTCCATCCTTAAATCTGTATGAACCAGGGTTCTCTTAAAGGGACAGAACTAATAGGATATATATATCCTATAAAGTTAATACTTAATAAACTCCCTTTCTCATATATATATATACACACACACACACATACACACAGATACATAGGTATAGAGCCTATTGTGGGACCTTATGATTGTGTAAGTTAATACTTAATAAACTCCTCTTCATTAACTTACACAATCATAAGGTCCCACAATAGGGTGTCTGCAAGCTGAGGAGCAAGGAGAGTCAGTCCAAATCCCAAAACTGAAGAACTTGGAGTCCAATGTTCAAAGGCAGGAAGCATCCGGTGTGGGAGAAAGATGTAGGCTGAGAGGCTAGGCCCGTTTTGTCACTTTACGTTTTTATGCCTGCTTTATATTGGCTGGCAGCAGATGGTGCCCACCTGATTAAGGGTAGGTCTGCCTTCCCCAGCCCACAGACTCAAATGTTAGTCTCCTTTGGCAACACCCTCACAGACACAGCAGAATCAATATTGCATCCTTCAATCCAATCAAATTGACAATCAGTATTAACCATTGCAACAGGATAAATATATATAGTAATTCTTATGTGAAGTGCTTGGAAGCAGAAATGTTGGATATTTTGTCTTTTTTCAGGTTTTAGAATATTTGCATATTTATAGTGAGATATCTTGGGGATGGGACCCAAGTCCTAATATAACATTTATTTATGTTTCATAGGTACCTTATTCACAAAGCTTGGAGGTAATTTTACACAATATTTTAATAATTTCACACATAAAGTTTGTGCACACTGAACCTGTCTAGCACCAGTGTCACTATCTCAGCCACTCATAGACAATCTATGGTTCTTTGGCATCACCATCATTCCTGATGCTGAATTTATATGCTACTGATAAGCAATTATTTTCTTACACTTATTCACACATAATTAGTTAACAGTGAAGAATACAACATACTATTAACACAGTGAAAAAATAATGTGTTCAGGGAAACTACAGAGGCATCAGCAGAATACCTGTATCAGCTGTTAAGCAGCAACAGTCAACAATGGCAGGCTTTCAGTCTCCATCCATGATGCTGTATTTTGATTAAAAGGCTACTGCACACTGGGTTTTATTTTTTAGGTGAGAATAAACATCAGAAGCTGTTAAGGGACCAGGAATTTAATTATCTAGGGATACTGAGGCATTCTGATGGATGGATTTTTGAAATGTTTCCTCCAGTCATCTGCCTCATTAACAACATTCTTGTTTTAGAAGTCTCTCTTTGGCTTTATAAACTGACATGATTTCTTGTTCTGTTAAGAATGCATGCTGGTTGGGAATGACTGTATGTGGGAAAAATTTTTTAAAAGACAAGAAAGAAAGGAAGAAAAAGAAGAATGCATGCTGGGCCTGGCGTGGTGGCATGCCTGTAATACCAGCATTTTGAGAAGCCAAGACAGGAGGATCATTTGAGGCCCAAAATTTGAGACCAGCCTGGGAAATAATAAAGTGAGATCCCATCTCTACAAATGTAAATAAAATAAAATAAAATAATAAAAAAGAAGGCACACTGCTCTAGTCTTTCAATAAGCTCATCACACATTTTTACCACGTCACCTACAGGCACTTTTTCTTTTTTTTTTTTTTTTTTTTTTGAGACGGAGTCTCGCTCTGTGGCCCAGGCGGGAGTGCAGTGGCGCAATCTCGGCTCACTGCAAGCTCCGCCTCCCGGGTTCATGCCATTCTCCTGCCTCAGCCTCCCAAGTAGCTGGGACTACAGGCGCCCGCCATCACGCCCGGCTAATTTTTTTTGTATTTTTAGTAGAGACGGGGTTTCACCGTGTTAGCCAGGATGGTCTCGATCTCCTGACCTCGTGATCCGCCCGCCTCGGCCTCCCAAAGTGCTGGGATTACAAGCGTGAGCCACCGCGCCCGGCCCAGGCACTTTTTCTACAGTGTTAATGCCATCTTCATCATCACTATTATCACAATCGCTTTGATTCAGAACCGTTTGGCTATTTCACCACCACTCAATGAATGAACAACTGAAGCCTCATTACTGATGTTAAAAACTTCAATATTCACTTCTTCCAGCTTACTGATGGGCTCTGAAAATATATTTTTTCTGTATGTAAGGAGGTCAGACATTATTTCCTTCTCACCTGACATATGGAATCCTTCAAAGTCATCACCTTGTTCATCATCATCCCTAAACATGAGTTTCAGGCCAGAGGTTGTGCCAGGCATGCACAACTGTGTCTTTGGTCACTGTGAGGCAAGCATTGGCAATAGAATATAAGGCGTCCTTCATGCTAATTTTTTTTTTTTAATTTTTCACATTCATGCCACTGTTCACTGCCACTCACATGCTGTTCAAGAAAGTGATTTTATATTTACTCTTTATAAATCTAAGGGTACCCTAATCACATGGCTAAATTAATGAAGTCATAGTTGGGGAGAAGTATATAATATAAACATTATTTTTTAATGAGAATTTCAGATGTAGGATGAGCAGAGTCAAAAAATAACAAAATCTTGCGGTCATCATCCAGTTCAGCTTCCCTGCAGTAAGCACAAGTTGCTGGAACAAAATGTTAGTAAAACTAATCATAAAAGATGTCCCTGTTGATTCATCCCTTTTTCTTAGCATAATAATGGACTAATAAGACAGTCCCTCTTTGAAAACAGTGAGGCCATAAGCTTTTGCCTGTTGTAGAAAATTTATACTTATGTGTGCCTACTGCATTAGCACATCCCAGCACAGTTATTCTGTCCTTGGCATCCTTAGTTTCTGTAGGAACCCTAATCAGTTGTAGTCAGTGCCTTTCTGGGACAACAACACGAGAACAATGATTTTGTTCTTCATTTGTTCGTTGTTATTTATCAAGAGAAACTATTTCTTAACCAACAGATTTATGCTTTATAGTTCAGGAACACAGGTCAGTGGAAAACTTCTAGGTAATTCAACCCAAAGAATTACCCTTCTAGGAAATTCAGCATCCCCACTTTTTTTTATCCCCACTTTTTTTTTTTTTTTTGAGACAGGGTCTCATTCTGTTGCCCAGGCTGGTGTGCAGTAGTGCAATCACGGCTCGCTGTAGACTTGACTTCCCAGGCTCAAGCAATCCTCCCAACTTAACCTCAACAAGTAGTTGGGACCACAGGTGCACACTACTATGCATGGCTAATTTTTAAAATTTTTGGTAGAGACAGGGTCTCCCTATGTTACCCAGGCTGGTCTTTAACTTCTGGGCTGAAATGATCCTCCTGCTTCAGCCTCCCAAAGTGTTGGGATTATAGGTGTAAGCCACTGTGCCTGGTCTATTTATACATATTTTAGTTTTTTGTAGAGACGTGGTGTCACTATGTTGCCCAGGCTTATCTCAGACTCCTGAGCTCAAGCAATCCTCCCACTTCGGCCTCACAAAGTGTTGGGATTACAAGTGTGAGCTACCACAGCTGGCAAGAAATTCTTTATATTCCAATATCACTTTGTACTCTGAAAGATACCAGCCTTCCTCATCTCCTCAAAATCTTTCATGGAATAATTATTTCTGTGGAAATCTGCACTTGTCTTCTTGGTTCAGCCACAGCTGCAAGCCTAAGGGATACAACAAATGCTCCAACAATATGAAATCACAGATGCTTGGCCAGAATATCACGCATCTGAAATTTTGTCAAAGCACTGAAAGCTACACTAGTTACTGTCCTTCATAGATATGTCAACCTCAACACCAACATCCTTCCTTGCTGACAGAGAAATGGACCACAACAGTTATTTATCATAAGCATTATAAACTTACCCTGGCATCAGATTTTCACCAGTGATGACGTTGGCAAATTTGTCATTGAATTTATCCACTGCTTCATGATCAATAGATGCTTTATCACCACAAATCTTTAAAAATTCAATGTCATGTATTTTATTAAATTTCTGCAACCAGCCTGTTGAATATTTCTAGTTCCCTTTAATTTTCAGTTCGTCATAATAAATCTTTGCTTGTTTCATGATCTGTATACCACTAAGTGGCATGTGTTCATTGCAATGCTGATGTATGCATACTTTCAATCCACAATTGAGATCATCATTTCAGCTTTATGCAGTGTTTTTCTACTTTTTCATTAACTTCTGTTCATCACTTTCACCATAGAACTTCAACAGTTTCTCCTTCTGTTTCTTCAGGTCACATATGGTGGTCATTTCCACTCCATACTCTTCTGTAAGACATTTCACACTTATGCCACTGTCCAGTTCCTATAGATAAACATAAATGCTTGCTTCCTTGTTTCTTACCACTATTACCCATAGGGGTATCTGCAGGCCTTTTTGACATTTATAAAAATAATTTTATACTGCAGAGCAGAGAATAAGCAAAAACCAAACAAAAACCCACAGTGAGTAATGGATATAAATCTCAGCCCCAAGCAAAGCATTGTGGAGGACCTGCCGTTGGTGCATCCAGCCTGCATATGTATCAATTTATTACCCTTTGTGTGTGTGCTTACATAGGGGAATTTGTGCATGTGCAGAAAAAACATATGGCAGCTGAAGGGGACTGGGAAGGTCTTTTTTTCCTTGAGGATGCTGAATCAACTGTGTGTTGTACAACATGCATTTTGACCACGACCCATCGCGTGATGTCTGCTGTAAAATTTTCCACTTGTAGCATCGTTAGAGATCAAAAAGTTGCAGATTTTGGGACCTTTCAAATTTCAGCTTTTCAGATTAGGGATGTTCAACATATGTATATTTATACATATATATGTTGAACATCATATATATATATTAAGGATGTTGAAGCATCCTTAATATATATAAAGGATGTTCTATATATATATGAATATATATAAAGGATGTTCTATATATGAATATATATAGAAGGTACATATATAGATATAGATATATAGAGAGGATATATATATAGAGAGAGAGATATATATCTTTGAAGAAGCTTGACTAATACAATATTATATGTTTAATTACTATTTGGTGAACTGAGTTGATCTTTCAAAATGGAGAAGCTTTTAATAACACTTATCAATTTTGTCTTTGTCCTGCTGCCTTTTGAAACACAAAAGATTTTTGACATTTAATATGTCCCCATAAGTCACACCAAATCCTACTGTCGAACAGACTTAAATGAGCAAAACGTCTCCCCAACTCTCTGAGAGCTCTTTAAGAGGGACAATTCTTGATGGATTTTAAACATTCACCTCAGAACAATAGGTTTAGAGTCTCAAATTGAACTTCTGTCTTTGATCCTCAAATCAGTTTCTGGTGGAGAAATGCAACTCTGGTTTTGAATGGAATAAGCTAAAACATCAAAATAACTTTTTGGACATTAAACAGCTGTTTTTTGAAATTCTGTGATTTAATTATAAGTCAGTAAGACACATGTGGATTAAATTTTCTTATAATACAGAAGGTTTGAAAAAGTAAGGGAACCTGGTTTGGGTTTGATTAACTGAAAAACATTTGCAACCCAATGCCTATCTCCTTCCTCCACATCTTTTCCTGAAAGTATTCTTGCAAACTGCTTTACCCTTATGAACACAGCATATAGAAGAGTCATGCTGTGAATGTGAAAGATGTTGAAATCAGCCCTAGGAGTAGTTGGTTCTGAAATTTAATGAAGCTCGAACTAGTCACTAGGCACAATTTCTAAAAGTCTCCTTTCTGATAACTTCATGCCACCAAAAGTTATTAGGCTGTTTTTGAATTACCTTAAAAGGCTACAGTAACCAAAACAGCATGGTACTGGTACCAAGACAGATATAAAGACCAATGGAACAGAACAGAGGCCTCAGAAATAATGTCACACATCTACAACCATTTGATCTTTGACAAACCTGACAAAAACAAGCAATGGGGAAATGATTCCCTATTTCATAAATGATGGTGGGAAAACTGGCTAGCCATATGCAGAAAACTGAAACTGAACCCCTTCCTTACACCTTATACAAAAATTAACTCAAGATGGATCAAAGACTTAAATGTAAGACCTAAAACCATAAAAACCCTAGAAGAAAATCTAGGCAATACCATTCAGGACATAGGCATGGGCAAAGACTTCATGACTAAAACACCAAAAGCAATGGTGACAAAAGCCAAAATTGACAAATGGGATCTAATTAAACTAAAAAGCTTCCACACAGCGAAAGAAACCATCATCAGAGTGAACAGGCAACCTACAGAATGGGAGAAACTTTTTGCAACCTATCCATCTGACAATCTAATATCCAGAATCTACAAAGAACTTAAACAAATTTACAAGAAAAAAACAAACAACCCCATCAAAAAGTGGGCAAAAAATATGAACAGACACTTCTCAAAAGAAGATATTTATGTGGCCAAAAATATATGAAAAAAACCTCATCATCACTGGTCATTAGAGAAATGCAAATCAAAACCACAATGAGATACCATCTTATGCCAGTTAGAATGGCAATCACTAAAAAGTCAGGAAACAACAGATGCTGGAGAGGATGCAGAGAAATAGGAACGCTTTTACACTGTTGGTCAGAGTGTAAATTAGTTCAACCATTGTGGAAAACAGTGTGGCAATTCCTCAAGGATCTGGAACCAGAAATACTCTTTGACCCAGCATTCCCATTACTGGGTATATACCCAAAGGATTAGAAATCATTCTGCTATAAAGACACATGCACACGTATGTTTATTGCAGCACTATTCACAATAGCAGAGACTTGGAACCAACCCGAATGCCCATCAGTGATAGACTAGATAAAGAAAATGTGGCATATATACACCATGGAATACTATGCAGCCATAAAAAAGGATGAGTTCATGTTCTTTGCAGGGACATGGATGAAGCTGGAAACCATCATTCTCAGCAAACTAACACAAGAACAGAAAGCCAAACACCATATGTTCTCACTCATAAGTGGGAGTTGAACAATGAGAACACCTGGATATGGAGGGGAACATCACACACTGGGGCCTGTCGACAGGTGGGGGGCTAAGGGAGGGATAGCATTAAGAAAAACACCTAACGTAGGTGACAGGTTGATGGGTGCACCCAACCACCGTGGCACGTGTATATCTATGTAACAAATTTGCACATTCTGTACATGTATCCCAGAACTTAAAGTGTAATTAAAAATAAAATAAAATAATTAAAAAATGCAAAAGAAAAAAACGCTTTTTGCAACACGATATTATTGAAGTTTGGACCTTTATTTCTAAATGTAATATTATTCGTAGGTTTACAAACCATTTGATCATTATTTATTTTGAGGGTAGTTATTTCACTCCATGAGAAAGAACCTCTACAGTTTCTTTCAAGCATAGTTTACTTTCTAGGAGAGAAAAAAAAGCACTGTTGTTAAATCCCAGTAAAGGCAGCAAATGTACATTCAAATGTCCTTCTCTGAGATAGTTACATTACTATGAGAATTGTGAACTCTGATTTTGGAAAAGAGACAGTTCATCAGGTCTTGACTTTGGAGACAAGATTCACACTGCAAATATTTAATGTACTCTTTCTCTCATTTTTATTTACATATTTAAATTATACATCTCTATTTATGAAACTATAATTGTTAAAAATGAGGGGTTTTTGGTGGGGAGAGGGGTAAGTTGTCTATTACATTTCTTTTAAGGGCCTAGAAATTAGTCCAAGTGAAGACATAATTTCATCCATGATCAAGTCAGCAATGAATTGGTGAAAGGTCACATAGGGTAACCGGGAGATCTGGAGGGTCCCAGGGTACACATGACTGTGCAAGCTCACCACCAGACCACTGTGGTCTGCTCTCTGCAGAGACATCCTGTGGTTAGCTGAGTCAATAATTGAAGTTCTCAAAACTTCTTCCCCAACAAAAGTAATGAGCTTTAATAAAATTGTACTTACTGTTACGCAAAGAATGAGACAGGAAAAGAGAATCAATTGAAGGGAATGCATTGTTAGACTTACCACTGCACTGCCATCAACAAGAAATTATTGAGTACCTATTATGTGAAGTGTCCTTTGGATATCGAGTATACAGTGTAGTTCATACCTGTACAGAACTTTCACTTTTGTCTAGGAGATGATGACATGTTTTCTCTGTTCTTCTCTCTTTCTTTGTCATTCTCTCTCTCTCTTTTCTACATATGTATAGAGAGACATATAGCACAAATATACATGTGTACATATAAAAAAACACACATAAAAACTTGACAAAATAAAGCAGCTTATAAGAAATACCCTAAAGTTGTACAAACAATAACCATTCCATAAGTTTAGAGAAGGGTCTGTGCCTGTTTTTATTGTTGTTTTCAGGATAGATGTAGAAGAGAAACAAAAGACATGAGGAGAAAGAGAAAAAAAAAGAGAAGAAACTCCCCAGGATCATATGTTTTTTAGATGTCTGTGTTATAGGTGACTAGAGTCTAAACTAAGGTATAACTGTGAGAATAAGCACAGAAAGGCATGACTTTTTGAGGCATTTTGAAAATACAAAACTACAGTTTTCATGCTTTTATTGTTCCTTCCCTAGAGCACTTTCCCCAACCACTCATCTACAGAACTGCTTCTCAATTGGCAAAGACTAGATTTATTTTTTTTCCAATTCATCATGGACTAATAGTTTTATAAACTACAATAAAAGTAAATTAGTAGAAAAATGAAATAAAAATAAATACTTTCAAAATAAAGCCCCAATTTTTAATTATTAAATTCATCAAGCATAAGGTTACATTTTTAGTAAATATAATAAGAACAAGCCTAATGTGGGTAAAAACACAAAATACAATAAAAAATGGTAAATATGGTCTGGCACGGTGGCTCACACCTGTGATGCCAGCATTTTGGAAGGCTGAGCTGGGCGGATCATGAGGTCAGGAGATCGAGACCATCCTGGCTAACACGGTGAAACCCCGTCTCTTACTAAAAATACAACAAATTAGCTGGGCGTGGTGGCGGGCACCTGTAATCCCAGCTACTCGGGAGGCTGAGGCAGGAGAATGGAGTGAACCCGGGAGGCGAAGCTTGCAGTGAGCCGAGATCACGCCACTGCGCTCCAGCCTAGGTGACATAGCGAGTCTCCGTCTCAAAAAAAAAAAAATGGTAAATACTGTTCATTAAAAGTGTGCATATAGGCAGTACATATGGAAAATTGCTACTCTACTCATAACTTTTTTGATTTGCTATCATGACTAAACAAAACTTAGTGAAATGGTGACTCCCAACAATAAAAGCCTTTAAACACACTTTAAACATAGTGTGTATTGATACTTAAAGTTTTTAGCATGACAAATGAGTTTGTTTTTTGCCTGTTAATTGATCTAATCTAGGTTGAATTGATGACAACTCTGCTTGCAGAAGATAATATATATTTTAACTGCTTCTATGTTTTATCAGTATTACATTAATAGTAGAGACAGCATCTTAGAGGATGCTGATATGAATGAAAAAAGGTCATTCAGTACATGCAGAAATTTTCATTTTTAACTGATCAAAATGAAACAAGGGACATTGTATTTTTAAAATTCATAATGACTTATGCATTAGTAACCAGTTTCAGTAATTTTTCCTGTAGAGTTACAGTTAAATTTAAATTAGCTTTTAATGAAAGAAATAAATTTTGGATTATGTACACATTTGGCTTACAGTTGACAAACTAAAATATTCCAAGTTGGAACATGGTTCTATTGTGCATAGTACTTCTACATAGCTCACACCACCAGCAACAGGAGTGTGATGGCCTCTACTCTTTTTACCTAGTTATCTAACACACACGACAGTTATTACAGCCACGCCAAACTGCTATAAAAGTTTCTAACACCTAAGCTCAGTGTGTGCATTTTTCCTTTTGCAGACAGGGAATAAACAACATTTAGACTGCACCATTCCACAGATCACAATCCCACCCCACTTCCCAGCTTCTATTGGTCTCTGATTCAGCTGCCTGTGTATTTCCTTCATAATCCTTTCTTGTTTTGTCTTGTAATAATCATTTATCTGTTAATCTTTACATATTAGTTTTCCCCATTAACATGTACTCTCATTAGGCTGGGCACAGTGGCTCACACCTGTAACCCCAGCACTTTGGGAGGCCTAGGTGGGAGGATTGCTTGGGCCCCGGAGATTGAGGCTGCTGTGAGCCATAATTGTACCACTGCACTCTAGGCTGGTCAATGGAGTGAGACTCTGTCTCAAATAATTTTTTTTAACGTACCTTCATTAGAACAAGGGCAATGTCTATTTTGTCACAATTGTGTTTCTAACACCTTGCATAGGTGCCTTTCAAGCACATGAAGGACTAACTGAATACTGAATGAATTAATTAGGAATCAGTTTAAAGCCACAAACTCAGTCAAGGAAGGATGACAATGGTGTGGAAGAAGGGGTAAAGGGTGGAAACTAACATATGAAAGACTTTATCACATGCCAAGCCTTATGTTAGATACTTTCCTTTATCTTGTTTCATTCTTACCCTAAACCTGTGAAACAGATGTTATTATCTCTGTTTTACAGATAAGGGAATTGAGGTTCAGAGAGGTTAAGGAACTTTCACGAGGTCACATAGTAAATGACAGAGTTGGAATCTGAAGCATTTTGGCTCCAACACTGACAGCATTTGCTGAGTGATCACATGTGTATAAGACTGGGAAGAGGGGTAATGAATCATACACACACACACCCACACCCAAAAGTAGGAAACATGAAGGAGGAACATTCTTGGATTAGAAAAGGAAAAAATATGGGTTCAGTTTTGGCAGATTGAGTTTTTGATGGAACCATTTGCATGGAAATCTGGAATTGGAGTGAAGGTTCTGAGATGAAGATAAAGACCCAGGAATGGAGTTGCTATGATGTTTATAATTGACTTTCAAACACTTCCACACATACAGTGTGATATTTTATGTAGAATTAGATTAAGCTATAAGCTAGATGCTGCCCATCTCTAATTAAGCATGCACAGTTCAAGAGGAATAGTTGACTCTCACTCAAATACCCTGTACTCCAGAGACACTCCTATTAGTATAAGCAATTTTGTTTCCTGGATCTCCATCAAAACCAATAAACCAATTCTTTGATTATTCTTATAGTAACTCCAGAGGCCCCTCTATTAGTATAAACAATTTTGTTTTCTGGATCTCCATTGAAACCAATTCTTTGATTATTCATTTTTTTTTTTTTTTTTTTGAGATGGAATCTCGCTCTGTCACCCAGGCTGGAGTGCAGTGGCGCAATCTCGGCTCACTGCAAGCTCTGTCTCCTGGGTTCACGCCATTCTCCTGGCTCAGCCTCCCGAGTAGCTGGGACTACAGGGGTCTGCCACCACGCCTGGCTAATTTTTTGTATATTTTTTAGTAGAGACAGGGTTTCACTGTGTGTTAGGCAGGATGGTCTCAATCTCCTGACCTCATGATCCACCCGCCTTGGCCTCCCAAAGTGCTGGGATTACAGGTGTGAGCCACCACGCCCGGCTCTTTGATTATTCTTATAGTAATTGTTAGAAACAGGTATTTATTGGTGTAATGAGTGACTTTTAATTATTGCTATGAAATGTGCTTCCAGTGAAAGTTAAGCTACAAACAATGTGTTAGAAACACTCCCTTTCTATCCCTATGAATGCTTGAACAGAGGATAAGAAACAAGCAAGGCCAAAAGCCTATACTCTCAGGGATGATGCCACAGGTGAGGGTCCGCTATGAAACTGGGAGACTCTGATTGTCAGATGCCGATGATAGAGGTGACAGAACCACTACCTCTGGAATCTTGGTATTTCCTCAGGCCTGCAGAACAGGTTGCACAAATTGTTTCTTTTGTGATTATATTCTAATAAATATTTAGATAATAAATGTTTGATGCATGTAGCAGAATTTGGTCTGGGACTTGCTTTCATAATCACCAGGTAATGATAGTGGAGTGTAGCTAACTCCCACTTTCCTCAAAACTTCTGCTAAAAAGTAATCTACTAAAAAGGACCTAGGAGTTGTATTTAGGTCCACTTGCAACAAGAGTTGTCCACATACAGTTGATAAATGAAATAACTCAGGAAGAGTATGAAGAATGAGAAGACCACAGGACAGATACCGGAAGACAGTCAGTATTTAGAAATCTGGGAGAAAGGAGAGTCCATAAAAAGACTGAAATTAATCAAAAGAAGAGGAGGAGGGGGAGAGCCGAAAGTAAGTTGTTGCCAAACTAAAGGGCTTAAAAACTTCAAGGTATGGGTAATGAGCAGTTTCAAATTCTTCAGAAAAGTCTAGTAACACCCAGACTGAAATTTTTTTAAATCCAGATTTTTAACTATTAGTACTTGACTGATGACCTCAGTGAGAGCTGAACCAAGGTAAAGGGCAGATGTAAGCACTGAAACCAGGTTTCAGGACATTACATAGTGAACAGGCAGTAAGGAGATGAAAACAATGAGTGGGACTTGAGTACGTAATGGAAGAGAAAGAAGTAAGGCAAAATAGGGCATAAATACAGAAGTGGCTGCTACTTGCATTTTCTTTTAAGATCAGAGAATCTTGAATATAAGTTGAAGATGCATTTGAAAGAAAATCTAATACGTTGAGCAAGAATTGAAAGCAGAAAGTAGATGGGCCAAGAAGACAGGTGGGGGAATCAACCGAGAATATGAATAGAGATTTAGGTAAGATTGAGCTGGAGTAAAGTTTTGAGTTCATCCTGACAGTTTTCAGTTTCACTGCAAGGAGGCAGAGCAGAGGGAGGCTTACTGTGCTAAAATGTAGAGACAGGAAAGAAGCAGCACAAAATAGTAATAAGGATCTGGGATAGTGGAGATGAGAAAGCATTTCTTTGAAAAGTTGGATTCCTTGATGCCCTCATTGATTCATCACACTGATTCTGCCCTTTAAAAGAATGCAGAGACCACAATTTATTTATTTATTATTATTAATTTTGAAAGAGAGTTTCATTCTGTTTCCCAGGCTGGAGTGTAGCACTGCAATCTTAGTTCACTGCGGCCCCAAATTCCCAGACTTAACCAGTCCTCCCCACTTAGCCTCCCAAGTAGCTGGGACTACAGGCGTATGCCGCCATACCTGACTAATTTTTTATTATTTATCATTAATAAGGATTTCATAGAGACAACTGATAGAGAACACATTTACTGCCTAAACTGTCTTGCTTTGGATTTCCTGAGCATCCAGCTCCCAACCAAAGGCAATTATTAATGTGCTGTTTAGTTTGTATCTTTCCAAAAGTGATAAAAATCTAAATCTTTATAAGATCAATGGTTATAGCAGTATAAACCCTACTAAATCATAAACATTTATACCTTGTCATAATAATATATCATTTATTTAATAAATGTATATATATCTATTTATCTAATAGATATATATAATACATACAAATTTATTCCTATAAATTTCTTTTTTTTTAGAGATGGGGTTTTGCTAAGTTGCCCAGATTGGTCTCAAACTCCTGGCCACAAGTGATCCTCCTGCCTCAGCCTCCTGAATAGCTGGGACTACAGGCACACAACGCCATGCCTGGCTAATTTTTTTTTTTTTTTTGGTAGAGTTAGGGTCTCCCTATGTTGCCCAGGCTGGTCTTGAACTCCTGGCCTCAAGAAATCCTGCCACCTTGGCCTCCCAAAATGCTGGGATTGTAGATGTGAGTCATTGCACCCAGCCTATTCCTGTAAAACTAGCATACAGAAAGAAACGTTGTATTTAAATTAGTGAAAAAGTTATTTCTATCTACAGCATAGAATTATAAATTCTCACTATCTTTGATCAGAAGAGAACTCAGAAATAAGCAGGCCAAATGTCATTTTATTTATTTTTTGTCATCATAAAATAAAGCACTTCTTGTAAAATACTAATACGTGTACTGTGCTTGAAATATTTGAAGGATATTCTAGAGTTGTATTAAAGTCTGTTGCCTACAACAGAATTTTATGTTTGGGACACATTTAGAACCTATGTATCATCTTTGGAAAAAGATCTGAATATATGTTTCTTATGTTTACTCCAGCAGAATACTGCCATAATACCTTCAGATCTTTCCTCTCTTGGAGAGGCACTGTGTCCTTAGCTGCTACTCAGCATCCTGTTTATAGCTGACATCCTTATGAACCTGGAGGTATTGTGCTTCCCACATCACAGCAGCAGACACGTGTGCATGCCCTAACATCCTGTATGAAAAGCATTTGGGTTTCTAACATCACAACACTATGTTCTGCAAATCTGTGGGAGAATTCTCTCAAAGGAGTTCAAACAAATAGCCATCACACCTTTTTGAAGTTCATAAAAACCTTTTTGATTTTCAAAGACTTTCCCAATAAAGAAACAATAGAGGCTAGAATTTTCACACAATCATTTGACTAGAGTTTGTTAGAGGTAGACTAACACAATAATTGTTTTGCCATAAATTAACATTTACACCAGTTAATTGTCTTTATTGGAGAGTTGAAAAGAATGCAAAAACAACAACAACAACAAAATGGAAGGGCAATGATCTAATTTTATTGTTTTTCATTTCCTTCAAGCGAAGTGTAGAAACCCCTATATCCATTTAGGGGGAGGAAAAAAAAAGATGAACGTAAATATCCTGGAAATGTTTTTCAACACAAATTACAGAAATATCATCAAAAACTACTACGCTATATCCACAAACTCTCACAGATTTCCTGCACTGACTCCAATACAAGGACAAGTTGTTTCTAACCCATACTTTTGACATACAAAAGAAGTAGTTAACTCCTTCAGTAAATTATAACTTATTTTGGGCTCCTTAAACCAAGAAACTAAATGAGATTGTGACTCTGATAATATGCCTTTACTAAAGCATTGTTTGCAACTTCTTCCCTCTAAGTATCGGGTCCTAGAAAGAAACATGAAGCCACAGACCTGCAATGAGAGGAAATAAGTCATCGTTACTCTAAAATTAAAGTACCTATTCCTGCTTTACAGTTTATCAGATGTTTGGTCCGGATGCTGATTGTTTTAAAACTTTGTCTAAACAAAGTATATTTCCTAAAGGATATTAGCAAACCAATTGCTTGCCTCTAGTGACAACGTACTAAATTTTATTAACATAGGAAAGATAAATGAGTAAACAGACACAGTGGTAGTCAGTATGCGTATTTCCCAAGAAAGCTAAAGTCAGGAAAGAATATAACTTATACTCTTTACTGTAACTTATTAATTATCAGTCATAACCAAGATCTACCTAGTGCTAAGTTCTTGGAAGTGAGAAACACTACCTTCCTGATAGGAAGCATAAAATTACCTTTTTTTTCCCTAGTTCCTGATAAGATTATGTATCAGTGGCCAAAATCTTATGAACTTGATCAAATGAATTTCAGAATGTTCACTAATGTTCACTCATTCTCTCAGTAACCTGTACCGTATCACTTCTTACACATACTTGTGGTTTGATTTTCTTAGCGAAGAACAACTTTTAGCGATGGAAACTTGTCTAAGCCACGATGTTTATTTTCTCAAGGTTTTTTTTTGTTGTTGTAAATTGAAAAGGAATTCACTTTTCTGGATTGAAGTTTTTGCCTTTGGGGATTACAACAGCTTTGCTCTATTTTTTTCCTTTTAATTTTTAAGTTCCCCATACTTTCAGCCTCTTCCTGAATAAAGAATAATTATTTGACTGAAATTTATTTTCAGCACACGATCAAAACAGAAATCTTTTGAAGAAGCTCAAAATAACACAGGAAATACTGAAGGCTAATAGCTCAGACTCCTACAGCTATCTAGATTTGCAGAAGAAAATTAAATCAATCAGTGTGTGTAGTAAGGGCTTTTAAGATATTTTTAATGAAATAGAAATTAGCCGATCCATCAGGTAAACACGGGCAATCTGGAATGTATTTAGATAAATTGGAGATGGAGATTAGTTCATAGGTCAGGAAAACACCATTAGTATTTTGGAGTTGTCTTGAGGAAATGGGTCTTTCAAAGCACTAATTGTGCAACGGCAGCTGAGTCACTTAGGAAATTATGAGCCTGAATCCTGTGAGATGCCATCAGGTCCAATAAATATTATGCTTTTCTTCTCCCATCTCTTTCAACACATCTGCATAATCTTGGTTTGAAGGTCATCCAGCTGTACTATGAGTAACCTTTGCTAATCTTTCCTATGAATAATCTTAGTTTTCCTCTTTTTAATTAATAATCCATGCAGAATTTTGGATTTTTGTTCACTCTGGTTTACTGTATCGTCTGATGAGGCAATGGTCACACAACTTACAATTTAAGAGTTTCAAATGGACCCGCAGCCCCGGAGTCAAAGCTGGTTCCCGGCCCAGTCCCTTCTGGCAGCAGCCTGCCTCCTCTTTCTTTTCAAGGGCTTCCTGGCAGGTAGAGTGGCCACGGCCATCTCCAAGACGGAGGTTGCTCCCATCAAGCGGATCAAGCTGCTGCTGCAGGTGCAGCGTGCCAGCAAGCAGATCACCGCAGATAAGCAATACAAGGGCATTATAGACCATATAGGTCGGTATTCTCAAGGAGCAGGGAGTCCTGTCCTTCTGGCGCAGTAACCTGGCCAATGTCATCAGATACTTCCCCACCCAGGCTCTTAACTTTGCTTTCAAAGATAAATAAAAGCAGATCTTCCTGGGTGGTGTGGACAAGAGGATCCAGTTTTGGCGCTACTTTGAAGGGAATCTGGCATCAAGCAGTGTTTCTGGGGCCACATCCTTTTGTTATGTGTACCCTCTTGATTTTGCCCATCTAGCAGCCGATGTGGGTAAAGCTGGAGCTGAAAGGGAATTCTGAGGCCTCGGTGACTGCCTGGTTAAGATCTACAAATCTGATGGGATTAAGGGCCTGTACCAAGGCTTTCACGTGTCTGTGCAGGGTATTATCATCTACCGAGCTGCCTACTTCAGTATCTATGACACTGCAAAGGGAATGCTTCCAGATCCCAAGAACACTTACATCATCATCAGCCAGATGATCGCAAAGACTATCACTGCCATTGCTGGGTTGACTTCCTATCCATTTGACACCATTGGCTGCCACATGATGATGCAGTCAGGGTGCAAAGGAACTGACATCATGTACACAGGCATGCTTGACTACTGATGGAAGAGTGCTGGAGAAAGATTGCTTGTGATGAAGGAGGCAAAGCGTTTTCCAAGGGTGCATGGTCCCATGTTCTCAGAGGCATGGGTGGTGCTTTTGTGCTTGTCTTGCATGATGAAATCAAGATGTACACATAGGTTATTTCCTAGGATTTTACCCCCTGTGAACAGGCATGTTGTATTATGTAACATATCTTGAGCATTCTTGACAGATTCCTGGCTGTCAATGTATCAGTGGCAACTATTTACTGGTTGAAAATGGGAAGCAATAATATTCATCTGACCAGTTTTCTCTTAAAGCCATTTCCATGATGATGAAGATGGGACTCAATTATATTTTTTATTTCAGTCACTCCTGATAAATAACAAGTTCAGAAAAAGAAAAATACCTAAAATTAAAAAAAAAAAGTTTCAAAAAAAGAAAAAGAGAGAGAGAGAGTATGTGTGGGTGTGTTTTCATTCATTCAATTATCCTGGCTGCTAAAATAAGCTAGGAGTAGCTATAAGTCATTGTAGTCAGGAAAATATCTTTTTCTTACAAGGGTATGAAATGGTTTATGGTATGATTTTTGAAGCATTAATAGTTGATAAGATTTATATAAATGGTATCATACACAGAAGGCAAATGTTTTTAAATAGTTTTTAAGTGGGACTAATGTTGTAGTATGAGAAAAAGAGCCCGAAGTGTTAGGCAAAAAAGAGAAAAATGTCTGCAGAATTGTTAACATACAGTTCTCAGGCTACTTGGAAAATGCCTCTCACTTTAAAACGTAGTTTATGACTAAATAGTCTTTTTTCCTTTTTTATTTTTTTAACTTAACTAGATTTTAGGTTGAGTTCTAGTACTGAATAAAACAACTCAGAAAGATCGGTTTTTAATATTTCTTGTTTTATTTGATACATTAACCATAATACTGGCCTTTGATATTAGGCTTTAAGCCCTTCATCTAGACTGTCATATTGCTAACAGGCAAAAGGTTGATTCTTACACATGCTATCTGGTCAACAACCTGCCAAGCAATTACTAAATACCTGTTGTGCATACTGCATTAACGCCTTGAAAATTGTGTGTAAAGGAAGTAAAAGACACTGTCCTATCTTTGAGGAATTGCTAAACTCTTTGGCATAAAATAATGAATGGCTTTTATTGCCTCTTCTTCCTCCAACCAGCTCTTAAATACTGCTTATATTTACTTCATTTTTGCCAGCATCTTCTGTGAGCATTTGTATCATTTCCCACCAAGACCAGTGCCGTGGGCTCCAATTACCACATGTAAGCTAGCGTGTCCAAAATTTCTGTTTCTGGTCCCAAACCCTTGCTCAAACATCAGAGTTGCACTTTCTTTTGTTTTCTGGATAAATCCGTACACATCTACCAAAACTTCTTCAGAAATTGCAAGTTAATTTATATTCTCTATTATCTCCTCCACTTGGTATCTTCTGCTTTTTTTTTTTCCAGAGGGAGTCTTGCTCTGTCATCCAGGCTGGAGTGCAGTGGCACGATCTTGGCTCACTGCAACCTCCACCTCCCAGGTTCAAGCAATTCTCCTGTCTCAGCCTCCCGAGTAGCTGCAACTACAAGTGAGTGCCACCACGCCCAGCTAATTTTTGTATTTTTAGTAGAGACAGAGTTTCACCATATTGGTCAGGCTGGTCTCAAACTCCTGACCTCAAGTTATCTGCTCGCCTCGGCCTTCCAAAGTGCTGGGATTACAGGCGTTGAGTCACTGCGCCCAGCCATCTTCTGCTTTTTAAAAGTCTGTTAGTGGCTCACAAAATCAGGGAATTTGGAATTCTCCTTCTCACTCACATCATCATTAAGATCTGCCCAGTCTCCCTCCAAATATCTCTCTATTAAAAAGTTCCAGAGCAGTTAAGTTTATGTTAACTGCTAGGGTAGCCTTACTTAACTGGTCTCTCTTCTAGTAGCTTCCCTCTTCCATTCACCTATCTGTATTACTTTTCTAAAATTCATATGTGATTACTCCTGTAACTCTCATGGTAAAAAGGAAAAAAAAAGAAACCTTTAATGGTTCCCATATGCCTACAGAAAATATCCCAAAATCTTTATCATATTATAAAGTATCTTTTCTGCCTAGCAACGATCTGTACTTCCAACCACTTTTCCTAGTCTCTCTTTTCCCAAAGGCGCTCCCTGCTTCCACACTACAGAGTCTCAATTTTTGGAGCACCTTAGAATTATGTGGAGTTTTATAAAAATGCAGATTCCAAGACTCTAGAACCAGAATCTCTTTAGTAGAGCATGTGAACCACTCATTTTTACTATTAACCTGCCCTAGAATTCCCTCACAGAGCTCATCCCCCACCCTACTTGTTGTTCCAGCAAATTTCCACTTATGCTTTAAGGTCTTGCTCAAATATTCCCATCTCAGGGTTTTTTTTCTACATAACTCACACAGTAGAAATCACTCTAAGTCATTCTGCTTATGGAACTCTAAATGTTATTCAAATATATAGATTTATAAATTATTTTTGTTAAAACCACACTTCTCATTCCCCCTCCTCTTTTATGTTTCCCCATAATATTTAGTGTCATCTGACATGTTATATATTTTACTTATTTATTTTCTTATGTTTGTCTCCTGCCACGAGAATGCACACTTCAGTAGATAGAGATTTTCAACTCTTTATTCAATGACAAATGTCAAACATACAAAAAAGTTTAAAGATTTGTACAATGAACCATCTTATGAACCCTCATCATGCAGAGTCAATAATTGCTAACATGTTGTCACTATTTGCTTCATCTATCTATCCAGAAATAGATATAGCTGCAAACTCTCCCATTTTATAAAATAAGTACAGATAATACCTTCTAATTATGTGCAATTTTTTCACAAATACAACCACTTATTCACAAAGGAGAACTCAAAAAAGATTTAAGAGTTTGGGTTTTTGTTTCTTTGCTTTTTAAATAGAGACAGTCCAGGCTGGTCTCGAACTCTTGACCTCAAGCAATTCCCCTGCCTTGGCCTCCCCAAAGTGCTGGTATTACAGACAAGCCACCAGACCGGGACAAAAGGGTTAATTTGAATGTGTTTCTTCTGTTGAAGAAGACTATAAACTCTAGGAAACAAACATTTCTTTCCTGAATCATTTGATAGTAAATTGTATACTTCTTGAGAGTTCTTTCCTAAATACTTCATCATGTATTTCTTAGGAATAACATTTTCTATATAACCACAACAATTTTGACACCTAGAAAATCAAAATAACCCCTTCCTCCATTATCAAATTTTCCTAATTTTCAACCGTTAAGATTTCTGTATGTTTTTTCTCTGCTATATTCCCAACAGCCTGAACAGTCATTGGCTCATAGTAAGTCTTAAATAAATAATTTTTAAATTGGTAGATCTGTATCTCTGATTAAACTGAGTTTCTTGAAGGCAGAAACTATGACCTTTTTGTCCCAAGTCCCTAGCATAGTGCCTGGAATATGGTAGGAGCTTCATTAAATGTTTGTATAATTTAACTGACAGGAAGGACACATTGTATTAATTATAGTTATAAGAGTTGAGGTGACATAGAATTAAGGCATAATCAGAAAGGAAATAATTCAGGAAAAGAAAGGGAAGCTGATGTTTCTGAGAAGAATTTAGATCCAAGTCTTAAAGGAAATGGTGTCATCCAGCATGGCACAGAGGAAATCTCTTTTCCACAGATACAGATAATCTTTTCTGACTTCTTACAAATAAAAGATTTTTGTCACAAAGGAGAACCTGTGAGACAGAAAGAAGGCTCAGTTTCTGTCACTACTGTTGAAGACAGCTACTCAAGACCATGAAATAAGTAACATTGTCATGGACAAAAGATGGTAACATTTTCAGAATATATTGTATCAAACCATATAGCATAACCTAAAATTAAAATATGCTATTGATTTTGGTTGTGTTTCTTTAATCGATTTCTTTATAATATCCAATTACATGAGTTTTTTGTTTGTTTGTTTTTTTATGTTTTGTGCATCCTACGCTGAACTAGGAGGCAGAAAAAATCTAGGATGTAACTCTGGTCCTGCCTACGGAAAGATGGGTAGCTTTCTGTCATCACTGCTCTGGGTCTTGGTTTCTTCTTTTTTAAAATAAAGAAGCTGAATTGGAATCAATAGTTTATAAACTGTATTACTAATAAAACCCTTTTTATGCTGCAATTTTTTATGGGTCATGTTGTCAAAATTCAAAATGAAAAAAAAGACAAGTGAAAAGTATTGCTCCTACTCCTGAACCTCAACAATCTAGTCCCACATGTTGAATACACTAAAGCTCCCAATTTTTTTGTGTAGTTTCTGAGGGACATTGTAAGTATAAATAGAAAATGTATTTACAAAATATATATGCATATTTTGTTTTTTAATGAAAATGAGGGGTAGGTTATTCATACCATTGTATGCTCTGCTTTTTACATTTCACGACATATCTTGGAAATTCTGTCAGTATGTAGATTACCCATCTTCTTTTGAAGTTGCATAATATTCCATCCACAACTATTTATTTTGCCAGTTCCCTATGAGTAGACACATTGTTTCAATCTTTTGTAATTATAAATGATACTTCAATGAATAATGTGTATATAAATCATTTACAGAACTATATTTGTAGAATAGAGCCCCAGAATTGGAACTGCTGGATTAAATAATATGTGCATTTATAATTTTTATTCTTGACAAATAGAGGTTTTTTCAATTTATATTCTCAGTAGAAATGTAAAAAAAAAAACAAAACCTCATGTTTCCCCATACTTGTGCCTATAAAGTATGCAATGAAACATTTTTACATGTACATTTTAAGTAAAACATAAAATATCAGTTCTATTTTAATTTTCATTTCACTAATGAGTCCCTATATACATATGCATATATAAATATATATTTCTATGTAATTTTTCTTTTTTATTTGAATCATACTAAATTTATAGACTATGCCTCAGTGACAAGTAACATATTTGATGTTGCGTTTTATTATCTAAGTATGCAATATATTTTTTATTAATTTATTTTTTGCATGTTTTGATAAAACATTTTTATTTGTATATTTTGTTAAGTAAAACATAAAATATCAGTTCTATTTTAATTTTCATTTCACTAATAATGAGCTGAGTCCCTGTATACATATATATATATATACATTTCTATTTAAAATTCTTCTTTTTTATTTCAACCATACTAGATTTATAGACTATGCCTCAGTGACAAGTAACATATTCGATGTTGAGTTTTATTATCTAAGTGTGCCATATATTTTTCTATTAATTAATGTATTTTTTGAGTCTCCCAATAGTGATTTAAAGTTTTCTTCATATTAATCTTACACATATCATGTACAGTATATTCCTAGGTATTTACTCTGTTTTGATGGCATTGAAATAGGGTCTCCTCTAAAATATATTTCTAATTGTTGTCTAAACAACACATACACACACGCAGAGTACTATTTTTCAGTTTTCTGTAAACCATGTGTTCCTATCCTTTAAAGATTTTTCTGTCAGAATGTTGTTGATTTTAAATTATTTTAAATACTCTTTATATGTTGAAAATATTAACCATTTTTTTTAGTGCTCAATATTTTTCTTCAGTTGGTTATTTTCTTTAGACTTTTTATATAATGGGGTCTGTCTAACTTCATTAAATTACTCTAACTTTTATTATTTTACTCTTTAATATCTTTTTGGTATTATATTAGAAAGATCTTCCCCATTTCAAGAATATTTTTAAAACTCCTTCATGATTTCTTCTGTAGTAAATTTCCACAGTACTTCATGTGAAAATATTATCTTCAACATAATATGATTGACAATGGGTTACCACCTTCACACAGCCTCATTTTCAAACAGAGATTCACTGAATTTCTTATTCCAAGTTAATGTCAGCTGAAGCACGAAGAAGATAATAAAGCTGGGGAAGAGAATAGCAGGCAGCTCTGTTTGTGGAAATATTCTCTGCTTCCAGTCTCCTCAGAGGGAGCTGACAAAATGGTTCAAATATGTTCCAGCATCTTGGAATTGCTGCTGCCAAACATAAACCAGGAATCCTCCCCATCGATATTTAGGTGAACATGAACAACTGCCATGAGGGAGCGACGAACTGTAACCAGCTCTGGGTATGGATAGTAAAGCTGAAATCCCAGAACTAAAATGTAGCCAACTAGTTACCCAAGCTCGCTGCTGTTTGGGTCATTTCATTAACCACACAGCAATGCACATTTTAAACAACTTAAACAATTGAATTTAAACAATCGAATTTTGATATCCCATTTATTTTATGGTGGGGATATTGTGGTATGTTGTGGTTTTTTTTTCAACTTTTCAAACTATAAAACATCGGGAATACATTTGTATATAAAGTATGAAGTCTGCAGGAACTTGACCTTTTTCAGATGGATACCAAATGTTCCCAATATTATTTATATCTAGGGATAATGTTCCCCATTGATACAAAATGCCACTACTATCATCTGCTATACAAAGTATGTAATAAATATACACAATTTTTTTCTGGACTTCCTACTTTATCCATTGACATGTCTAGTCACATGACTGTCACATTGTTTTAGTCCTTGTAACTTTGTAAGCATTCTAATATCTTGTGGATTATTAACAACCCCCACTACCAATTCTATTTTTCCCCTGTTACATTTTATTTTTATGTATTTTTCAGAAAACTTGAGAAACATCTTGTCCAGTTTCAATTCCTATTTCTTATGTGAATCATACTGAATTTATGAATTATACCTTAGTGAAAAGTGATATGATTGATGTTTCATTTTATTATCTAAGTACATAATATGTTTTGTTAATATTTGTGGAGGTTCTTCAATAGAGATTTAAAGTTTTCTTCATATCCATCTTATACATAGCACATAAACTTTATTTTTAGAGATTTAATCTTTTCTAACGGTGTTAAATAGTCTTTTCTAAAATGTTTCTAATTGTTTTCTGAATGACAACCTGATTTTGTTCCAGAAAACTTACCGATTTTCTTTATTGCTTTTAAAGGTGTTTGTTTTTGTGTTTTAGCAATTCTCCTGAACATTCCAGAAAGACAATCAAATTATCTACAAATATTGGTAGCTTTATTTTCTCCTTTCTAATATTTATAACTCTAATTTCTTCCTTTTGTCTAATAGGCTAGGACATCCAGTTTGATATTAAATAATGACAGTTATAGTGGATATTCCTGACTTTAATGCAACTTGGTCTAGTGCTTCACCATTAAGCATAATCCTGGTATTGGTGCTGAAGCAGATATATTTTATTATGTCATAAAAGTATCCATCTATTTCTATCTTAAATTTTTTTATCAAAAATGAAATTTGAGTGTTATACAATATTTTGTATTATCTTTGAGGATACTAAAAATGATTCCTAACTCTTTTAGAATTAGTTTTAGTAAATTATATCTTCCCCCAAAATTGTCACTTTAATCTAGATTTTCAAATTTATTTACATGGAATTGAGAATTGAACAAAGTAATCTCATAAGATTGCTTGCGTGTCCTTTTTGTCTGTGATTATTTTCTAGAACTTTCTTATTTAGAATATGTGTGCTTTTTTTCCCTTCTTGATTGAATTATATACAAGTGTATCTACTTAATTTTTTTCCCCAAAGAACTAACAAACCAATCAGTTGTACCAAATCTTCTGATTCCTAATTACAAATCCACCGCTCACCCTCCACTTTTTTACATTAATGTCTTTCCTATGCTTTCTATTGGTTTATTTGCTGCTTTCCTAGGCCCATAATGTCCTCCTTTCCTTGTCCCTGATAATATTCTACTCACATTTCTGTAGCTCAGTTCAGAAAATAGCTTCTCTGACCCCCTCATCAGAGGCAGTCATGCCTCTTCTTTGCTTACATAGCATCTGTGCACATTTAATCTGCAGCACCTTTTATATTTTATCTTAATTTTCTCTATAACTACTTGAGGCCAAGAGCTGTATCTTAACTTCTCTAACATACTGCTTGTAATATAGTAGGTCTCAAGAAGTGTTCAATAATGAATCAAAAATATAATAATCTCAATGGGTATGTATAATGCTTACCTTTCTTATTCATTATTTTGATCTACAGCTAGAATCTTTACTTATGTAACTAAAAATTCAATGAAATGAATTAGAGCCAATGGACAGTGAAGATCATTGTTCTCAGAGAAGTTCTTCATGTTATGGATCAGTGACTCCTTAATACATTTTCCTACTTTTGAAGAAATTGAACTGAATTTATTCTATTTATATAACAGGAAAGATGCCAAACTGTGGATCTGCTTATTCAAAGTGACTGAATTTTGTCAGGCTATTTATCAACAAATAAAGTATTTGTAATTATGAACTCTCTTTGGACCAATTTTCTTTAAATATATTTTTATATTTAAGGCCATTATTTGCTGCAAGTGAATCAGACTCCACCACTGATCTGATTTAATATATTTCATAAAAACTTCTCTGTCCCTAGTCTACCTTTTTAAATTCAGCTCATTGAAGGCCCCAAATGTAGTTTGAGATAAATTCCTTTGACTAAAAATTACTTTTGTCTCTCAAAATGGAAAGCTTTTGGAAAATAACACACACTATCAAATAATTAAAAAATAAATAGATAATCTACTTTATACAAATTCTTTAATTATTAAATTTATTCAACTCTTTCCATAGAGTCTCTGGTTAGCTGGGTCTTAAGAAAGGAAAATTAAACAGCTTATTGAGCAAAAGAGATTGGAAAAGGAAAAGCTGAGGGCATGAAAGTTTTCTTACCCTACATATTTGCTCATCACTATCATTTTTAGCCCTGTAGAGCAAGCATTGCATTAATGTAAAGTCCAGGACATCCAGGGCATGAAAGTTTTCTTACCCTACATATTTGCTCATCACTATCATTTTTAGCCCTGTAGAGCAAGCATTGCATTAATGTAAAGTCCAGGACATCCAGGACATGTTGCTTAATACTCAAAAACCAGTATGTCATCTATTTACTCAAATTGACAAATATTTATTAAATGGCTATTGTGTGTCAGGCACTGTTTTAAGTGCTTGAGATACATTTATGAACCAAACATATTTTTATTCATGTCCTGTTGGAGCTCATATTTTACTGGGAAAAGTCAAATAATAAATAGTAATGATAAACAAATTATAGGCTGGGTGTGGTGGCCTACAATCCCAAGAGTTTGAGGCTGCAGCCTAGGTGGCAGAGCAAGATCCTATCTCATAAATAAATAAATAAGACAGAGAAAGGGAGAAACAGAGAGAGAGAGAGAGAGAGAGAGAGAGAGACTGAGCTCGGTGGCTCATGCCTGTAATCCCAACACTTTGGGAGGCCAAGGCCAGGAGTTCAAGGCTGCAGTGAGCTATGATTGCACACTGCACTCTATCTTGGGCAACAGAGTGAGATCCTGTCTCTCTAAGAAAAAAATATATATATATTTTATATATTTATATAATATATAAATATATATAATATATAGATAAATATGTATATATTTTTATATACATATTTAAAAATATATTATATGTATAAACTATATACATATATATTTTTTTGGAGGGTGGTGAGTGCTATGGAAAAATAGAGCCATTTAAGGGGAGGATCACACAATTTAAGGGGAGGATCAAGGGTGCCAGAGGTGGGGCAGGTTGCAATTTTAAATGAGATTGTCATAGTAAGTCTCACTGAGTAGGTACATTTGAGCAAAAATGTTTAAGTGTTAAGGAAGGTGACCATGTGACTATCCAAAGAATATAGTATTTTTAGTGGAACAATCCACCAGTGCAAAGGCATAAGATGGGGACATACTTGGCAGGTTCAAGAAGCACAGGGAGGCCAGTGTGGTCAGAAATGAGTAAGGGAGGTAGAGAATAGAAAAAGGAGATGAGATCAGAGGAATACTTAGGGTGAGGAGCAGAGAAGATGGACTTGTAGGCATTGGCGTTTACCCTGAGTGGGATATGAAGTCATTGGAAAGCTTTAAGCAGAGGACTGATG
Source organism: Pan troglodytes (assembly GCF_028858775.2). NCBI lineage: Eukaryota > Metazoa > Chordata > Mammalia > Primates > Hominidae > Pan > Pan troglodytes. Next base: position 133,541,451 of record NC_072403.2, read on the forward strand.
TAATCTGACTTATGCTTGCTCTGACTCTCCATAAAGCATAAACTGTGGTAAGGCAAGGGTAGATCAGTTAACAAATCGTTGCAATAATCTAGGTGAAAAGGATAGCTTTTGAACTGGAATGGGACTACAGGAAGTAGTAAGTTACCAGGTATATTTTGAAGGTAGAGACAAGAGGATTAGGTGTAGGGCAGACGTGTTAGGTGTGGGATATAAGAGAAAGAGAAGATAAAAGGTTGACTCCAGACATTTGGCCCAGAATCATTATTAAATGACAGGATGAAGACTGAAAGTAGAAAACTTTAGGGGGAGAAAACTAGAAGTCCCATTTGGGATGTGTTAAGTTTGAGGTATCTATTAGCCCTCCAAATGGAGGTTTTTCAGTTAGCAATTTAGCATATAGGTCTGAAGTTTAAGAAAAAGGTCTGGGTTAGAGATAAAAAATTGAGAGTCTATGACATAGACATAGAATTTAATTTCATATGACTGGTTGAGATGGCAAGGAAGGGAATGTAGATGAGAAGAAAAAGAACTAAACTCTGAGGAACTTCAACATTGAGCATTTGGAGAGAAGAGGAGAAGCAAGTAAAAGGAGACCCAAAAAGCAGCAACCAGTGGCATGGGAGGAAAACCAGGAGAGTATAGTGTCCTTGAAGCCAAGAGAAAAAGTAAATCCAGAACAAACTTGTCCAACTCACCAGGATAGCTTTGAATGTGGCCAACACAAATTTATGGTTGGCGGTGAGATTTTATTAAAACACCATGAGATTTTTTTTGCCATTTAGCTCACCAGCGATCATTAGCGTTAGTGTATTTTATATGTAGCCCAAGACAATTCTTCTTTTTCCAATGTGGCCAAGGGAAGCCAAAAAATTGGACACTCCTGGATCTAGAAGGAAGAAGACTTTAACTGTGTCAATGCAGCTGATATGTCAAGTAAGATGAGTCCTGAGAATGGAGCGTGGCATTTGATGGCATGTTATTGGTGACCACAGTAACAGTGGAGGCATGAAGGGGCCAAAATCCTGATGGCAGGGGGTTTAGGAGGTAGAGGAAGACACTGAGCATGGATAACTATTTCACAGAAGTAGATACAACTACTACGTCTGCTTTACAAGTCCCAGAGAGATTTTGTACCCACCCAAGTTCATATAATAGTAGCCAGGGGAGCTGAGTTTGTTTGAATCCAGAATCTGCTCTTCATGCCACTATCTCATACCACCTGCAATCTGCCCTCCTCACAGACATAATAATTCAATGAAAGAAGAATCGTGGACTAGAAGTCACCATTTATTTCTTGTTTTCTGTGTTTTCCCACCAAAAATTCGGACCAGTGTTCCTACAACCTTCCACAAAAATCAGTTCTTCTCTCACTTTCTATTTTCATCATTTCTGGGCCTTCTTGTCACTTCAATTATGTAACCATTTATCCTTCCTCATCTGACACTCTCCTCTTTAGGAAAAAAAAAAAAAAAAATTCCTGGCTGGATGTGGTGGCTCACTCCTGTATTCCCAGCATTTTGGGAAGCCAAGACGAGAGGATTGCTTGAGCCCAGGAGTTCGATACCAGACTGGGCAACATAGTGAGACACTATCTCTACAAAAAAATTTAAAAAATTAAAAAACAAAATCCCTTGATTACTTCTATTCCTAGTTACCATATTCACAGTTTCCACTTCATTGAATCCTTATTTTATTTCCCACTGACCTAGGAATCAATGTCCTTCTATGTATTTCCTCCACCCAATAGACTTTGTCTGCTAAAACCTGTAACAAGTACACCACTGATTCTGGCTGGGAAGTAACACACCTCATGTAGTTGGAAAATAAAGTGAAGAATCTTTGTGTGCATGTATGTGGGTTGACGGTAAAGGTAGTGGCAGGCAAGCTGAAAACCAAGAGGGAAATAAAAATGTCAGAGAAAGTTAGGTTTACTGTGACCTCCCTAGCAAGTTTGGCAGAAAATGGGTCCAAGGCTGGGAACCGACAATATGGTCCATAGTATGACAAAGAGACATATTGGAAAATAGAGTTTCACACCAAAAGCTTGCAGATTTACAATGCAAGGATGGAGAATGAGTCGGATAATCATAGACTTACGCCAATTACCTGGCAAGGAAGATAGTGAGAATGAGCCCACAAGCACAGATGATTTGACACAAAGTGCCCTGCTTTTATTTCTCTCCTCATGGCATGGCTTCAAGTAGCTATGGCCCAGTTGTTTCATAAAGCACTCCCAAAATCTTCCTTTCAAACTGGAAATTCATAGTCACAGTGACAAGCACAAAATAAATTGAACTTCTATTTTACAATGTGCTCTGTTTGGCATCACTTGAAATGCTGATTTCTCCACAGGAATTATTATCCTTTATGGACACGATGGTCCCAGTCATAATACGCATCTTTGCAACTCAGAAATCTATTACTATTTGTGCATTTTCAGCCTGTTTCTATATACACTGACCTCTTCCCTGTATATTGCCTGCCTTTGCTCCATAAAAGCTAATGACTCATGAACTTCTGAGTCATGCTCTGAAGTTATGTGAATTAGTCTTAATTTAGTACTCTCCGGTTATCAGTATAAGCCCTGCCTGCTGAGAGCTTTGTTTCACCTTCCTTCCTAGCACTTGGAGTTCTCTTAATTGGTAGTTGATAACTTCCACAGTGAGCATTTTACATAAGGCAATAAAAGTTGGCCCGATGACAAACAAAAAGAACAAAACAAATTGGCACTGAAAAGAAATTATATTGTGTAAGACATTAATACCCAGAAAAGCCAAGATTTTGTAGATAAAAAGTTTCTTGTTTATATTGTTATAAAGTAATTAACATCACCTTCTAATAGCAGATCACAAATTAAGATGACAACTCTAGAGAACTTAATAGATATGTGAGGGGGAGATGGGGGAATTTATTCTCTTATGTCAAAGTAACAAGAGAAGCTTTGTTCATTCATAGCTATATATGTCAATGAGATTAAATTATCACACCAGAGAGGAAGAATTAGATTAAATAAGTGGATAACATGCACACACCAAGTGTTCCTACCATATCTTGGGGGCCCAGAGAGAATATAATCTGAGATTATAACATCATTATATGTATGGACACAGTATGGTATTTAAAAGCCTTTAGGATCTAATAGCATCTGAGAACCAGAGAAACATGCCAATGAGTGTATTATCTGGTTTAGAAAACATGTAGACAATGATCCAAGGAATTCATTTCTGTTATAACAGATAGCAACTCATTTAATTGTTAAAGAGTTTAGAAGAAGGATCTTGAAAGTGTGCCTATTATTTCCTTTTTTCTTTGTTTGTAGAGACAAGGTCTCACTTGTTGCCCAGATGGGTCTTGAACACCTGGCTTCAAGTGATCCTCCCGTCTTGGCCTCCCAAAGTGCTAGGATTACAGTATGAACCACAGTGTCCAGCATTTTCTTTTTTTTCTTCACTGCTCTAGGCGTTATTTAACTTTCACTGGTTTTCTGTGGGCATGGGCATGGTTTTTTTGTTTGTTTGTTTGTTTTGGTTTTTTTGGTTTGTTTTTTGAGACATCCAGGCCTGAGTACAGTGGCACGATCATGGCTCACTGTAGTCTTGACCTCACAGGCTAAAGCAATCCTCCCACCTCAGCCTCCTGAGTAGCTAGGACCACAGGCATGTGCCACCACCCCCAGTTAATTTTTTTAAATTTTTTGTAGAGATGGGGTCTCACTACGTGTCTGGGGTTGTCTCAAACTCTTAGCCTCAAGCAATCCTCCCACCTCGGCTTCCCAAATAGCTGGGATTACAGGTGTGAGCCACCACACCTTGCCAGTGGTCATTTTTTCAGAAAAGAAAGTTTGATTTTTGCTAAATGTTTCACACATTTTTAAGGTTTGTAAGTAAAAAATCCTGGGAATTCTACAATCTCTTACTCATTCACAATAGTTTTTTTTTTTTTTCTTTAGAGACAGGATCTGGCTCTGTCTCCTGGGCTGGAGTGACAGTGGTGCAATCATAGCTTGCTGCAGCCTCAAACTCCTAGGCTCAAGGGATCCTTCTGCCCCAGCTTCCTGAGAAAGCATGCATCACTACACCCAGCGAATTTGTTTTGTTTTGGTAGAGGCAAGATCTTGCTATGTTACCCCGTCTAGTCTCGAACTCCTGGCCTCAAGTGATCCTTCCACCTCAGCCTTCCAAAGTGCTGACATTACAGCATGAGCCACCAAACACAGCCCATTCATAATAGTTTTACACACAGTTGATACTTTATTATTCATTCCCAGTGGATAATCCAGAATTAATTTTTATTTGATCTTATAATGTATTATGCTTCTCCTCCAGAAAATTCATTTACTTTTGGTCTACATCAAGATGTTAATAAAAGAAGAAGGCCATATATTTCTTAGCATCCAGGATTAAGTGCATATGTGGTTCTGTCTTTATATATTACAGATGTGACTATAAAGCAGAAGTAGATTGCTGTCCAATAGATATGCATTACATTACATTACAGTTTAACAAAATACATCTATTTCTCTTTCCTTTGTTCTTCCTTCCTTTTACTTTTTTCTTTAAAAATATTCATGAAGTCTCCATGATTGTCTATGCACAGTGTGAGATGTCATAAATAAAGCACTAAACAAGAAAGACAAACATATCCCTTGACCCCGTGAACCTTAGCATCCAGAGAGATAGCTGATTATTGTTTGTTTGTTTTTTCCTGAGACAGGTCTTGCTTTGTTGCCTAGGCTGGAGTTCAGTCGCACAATCATGGCTCACTGCAGCCTCGAACTCTTGGGAGATATAGCTGAGTATTGAAGAAATCTCTATATAATCCCAATTGTCACTGTCATGATAGAAAAGTATAAGGAGGCATGTATATTAATTTATGAGTCAGGCTTCCCTGAGAGAACAGCATAGCTGGACCTGAAGTATAAGGATACATACGCACTTAAGGAGGATATTTGGGGGTGGATACATTCCTAGCTAAAGTTAATACAGTGGGCAGAATTGTGAATAAGCATGGGAGGCTCTGTCCTTCCCTTGAGCCCAAACCTGGAGATGCCACAAAGTTAAAAACGTCTTTGATGGATCCTGGAACTCAAATCAAAGACTGTGAAAAGCCCATGGAGAACCAGAAGGTAAGTCAAACCCCACAGAACCCAGAGGAAATCTTTGTAGTTCTGGGCTTCTCTTGCTTCACATTTACTAGCCAACTCACTGCTTACTCTGCCATACTTGATTCGGGGGGTAGGCAGGAAACATAAGCTCCAGACTGGCACCAGCCACGGAAGTCAGTTCATGTAGGCACCATGGGACTCTAAGTGAGTAGGAAGTATGGAAATAATCACCCAATGCAGGACTAAATGGCTTCCTAGCAACATCACTGAGTCCCTACTGAGTAGTTACAAGAGGAAGAAGCAGCGCACAGAAAAGAGCAGTGCTCCGCACAGGTTGAGGGGAAAGAAAGGCAGGTTACAGAATGCAAAATCAGAGGCTCTTTTCCCTATGGTAGCCACCCTCGAACACACATGTACACTTTCATCAAGAGGAGGGTCAGCTAGGATCCAAGCCATCATCCCTCTCTTCAGGTACATATCACCAGCCAAGGAAGATGGCGATTCCAAAATATGAACACGCAGGAAAATACAGACATCTGAGGAGTGCAAATGCAAGCTCTATGAAAAAAAGATCCAACTATCCATGAGGAAGCAAAACTAATAAATTGAATAAGACTAAATAAGACTTAATGCTTCTTAAGATGCTTAAGATTAAAATACTCATAATAATATCTTTATCAAGGATAGAGAGAAGATTGAAAACATCAAGCAATTAAGAAGATCTAAGTAGAGATATTAAGCATGAAAAATCTAATGTTGAAATAAAGGATTTAGCTGGGCGTGGTGGCTCATGCCTCTAATCCCAGCATTTTGGGAGGCTGAGGTGGATGAATTACTTGAGGCCAGGCTGGACAACATAGTGTGACTCCATCCCTACTTAAAAAAAAAAAAAAAAAGCTGGGAGTGGTACGTTCCTGTAGTCCCAGCTACTTGGGAGGCTGAGGTGGGAGGATCGCTTGAGCCCGAAAGGTCAAGGCTGCACTGAGCCGTGATTGCAGCACTGCACTCCAACCTGGGTGACGGTGAGACCCTGTTTCAAAAAGGAAAAAATAAAAATAAAATAAACAAATAAATAAAGGACTTAATATCTTAGGGAGGTTGAGAAAAGAAAGTATCAGAAATGATTTCAGCCAAAGTTTGCAAGTGACTCATTTGGTTAGTATTGAGAGTCCTATACAAACAGATTTTTCCTATTCAGTCATTTAATAGGGTTTAGATAACATATTTAAGAAATGTTCCTCAAACCTTTTTCTATGACTCATTTTTTAGTTAAAAAAAGTTAATTCTATACAAAAGATATTTTTTGTAAGTAACAGAAATAGTACATAAATACATGCTTACTGTATAAACTTCAACACAGAAGTATGTAGAAGAAAAATAAAACTTTCTTCTCAACATCATTCTCAACACAGTTTGCTTTTCCTTTTCTTTAACATAAATAGGACAACACCATGGTATTATTTTGCTTTTTTCATATAAAATATGTATTATTAATATATCTCTTATACATACATATTTCTGTGTATTTATAGCTCATCTTGTTTTAAATTAGTTTTTTCTTGTGTCTTTACAATTTTGAAAGTATTCATAATTATATGCTTATTATTAAAAAATCAAACAACACAAAAGTGTGTGTAGAGCAAAGTCAAAATCCCCTTTCATCTGTCTCTTTATCATTTTATTCATTTACACACACACACACACATGAATATATGTATATGTGCGTGCATGTATGTATATATTTTCACTGCTGTGAATTCGGGGACTGGAAAGATAGAAAAGTAAGCTTCCACAGCAGATAGGTGCAGTGGAAACATGTTGGTTTCCATTTCATGTTATTATATAAATTTAATCTCTTTTAGTTCGAATATAAACAGAATCAGACAATATCTATGACCCCGTAATTTACTTTTTGACTGAGCAATATTTCTTAGCAACATCTCAGGTAGGCATATGGAACTAACTTATATTACTGATGAATGAAAATTCTCAGGTTTACCATGCCAACAAAAATAGCATCTAGGTATTTTACCAGAGCTATGTGGGACTATATTAGCTTGATCCTTATTCTAAAGATAACCACTTGTTTGCTGGAAAATTTTTTTCTGAATAAACAGTAATAATACTGTGTCTGGAACAAATACTAGCAAACTGTATACAGTACCAGAGTATTCCTTTCCTTGGAGTTTATGGAATTTATTAATATTACATTCCATCCTCAGGCAACTGTTGACCTTTCTAAATATTGTAGTTCAAAAACTAGAAGGAAATGTGCTGGAATTTCAAGTAATTATTTGTTTAGAGAATTTTCTACCAAGGAAAATTAAAGAATATACTTATGGGAGTCTTACAAACACACACAAAAACACATAGTTATGACAACCATTTGATTTTAATAATCACTAAAATTCAGAAACAGTCTTCCCCTTTATTCCCATTATTTTTATTGAAATGATCTGGCTTTTCTGTTGTGTATGTCTCTGGTTTAGTTTAATAATTTAGTTAATTAATAATGACCTACTGGTTTGTTTTTCCAGAATTTTTACTATTATGGTCAGGAAGTTTTATAGAATCACTGGAAAAATCTGAAGATATAATGATATTTCAGTTTGGTTCTTCAAATATAGGTCTTTATTCTTCTTTTTAGTACTGAGCATTAAATAAGCCAAAGTTTTTTACACTTAACAAATCTCATCCTATTAAAAAAAATTCAAAAATTTTACAGAAAACTTTTTCAATTCCTATTTTTCCATTACTTTATATTTAAAGATATAACAACAAAGGGAAAAAAGAAGAAACAAAACTATAAAATGGAGCTGGGCACAGTGGCTCATGCCTGTAATCCCAGCACTTTGAGAGGCAGAGGCAGCCTGGGCAACATGGTGAGACCTCATCTCTACTAAAATTTAAAAAAAGGCACACACCTGTAGTCCTAGCTATCTGAGGGCCTGAGGTGAGAGTATGACTTGAGCCCAGGAAGTCAAGGCTGCAGTGAGCCCTGATCATGTCACTGCACTCCAGCCTAGGTGACAGAGGAAGGCCCTGTCACAAAAACAAACAAACAAACAAAAAAACAAACAAAGAACTATAAAATGTAAAGATGGGGAAATTAAGGGTTTCATGTGTAGTTCAGTGTGAATAATATCTAGTAAAGGACAGAAAGTACTGCTACTAACACAAATAATTAAGCAAAAGTTAAATTAATCCTATGTTTATGTTGCCTTTATTCAAAACAAAATAATTTTTCCTCCTCACTTTGCTCCAGTTGAATATTCCACTATAGTTACTTGTGTGTTGTCATTGCTGCAAAATCTGGGTCCTTATGGAGAGAGTCAATCTCTTATTCCTCTTTATCTCATCAAAATGGGACACGCAGAGCACCTAGTACTCAACACATTATTAGTTGAGGTAATGAAGTAGAAAATTCATTTTTTTTCTTAGCATCATCTTCAGGCTGAGACAAGAAAACGAATATGATTTTATTTTGCAACATATTTCTCCTGGGTAGTAAAAGGATTTGTGGTTCTTCTAATCTTTTGTGCACATAATGCTCCAGTTGACATAAATTCATTTCCATCCTGCCACTGGGGACACCAAATGTCTCTATTTTGGGATCTTAGGAAAAATAATACTGTTTACCTTTGACTCATTTATGTCAAGCATGTCCTTGTAATATTGTGTAGTTACAGGAATAAACTACAAAGACATCATCTTACATTTATATGAGGCTGTATGGTTTATAAAGCATTTTTACACATATTATTTTATTTCATGTTCATAACAGCTTCGTGATGTAGATAAAGCAGGGATTACTATTATCCTCTCTTTGATTTGGTTTCTTGTCTCTGAATGTCCTTACCTACATTTTCACTTTGTGTTATGTAAAGAACTAATGCCTTTAAACATCAAGTTAAATGGTCCAGATTGGGCAAATGATTTGTTTAAAATCTCACAGATGGACTTTACACAGCAGATTCCGAACCCCAAAGTACACACCTTTGACTCATAGTCCATTATTTAGTTCCCTATATCCTCAACCAATTTTCCCGCAGTTTTCCACCTTCCTTCCCCTTGCTCCCTTCACATAACTTAAATATGTGCATATTCTAGAGTAATTAATTAAAAAATTCTTGTAATTTTCCTATATAGTTTTCTTCCAGCCTGTTAAACTATCTATAATTTTCCCTAGAAATCAAATTGTTTCTTTAAGTGATAGAAGCAATTCCATGTTAACACAGCAATAAACACTAATACAGCGTCTGTAATGCACTGAGCACTGTTCTGTGTACTTTAACCAATTTACTAATTTAATTCTCACCACAACCTAATAAGGCAGACACTGTTATTAGCCCCATTTTACAGGTGGGAACACTGCACAATCAGAAAGATGGAGTAATTTGCCCAAATTTATCCAATTATTGACAGAGCCAAGATTTAAACCCTGACAATGGGGTTCATAAGTGTGTGCTATTAGCCATTATGCTATAATGCCTTTCTATGGTTATAGAAACTTGATTACATAAATTCCACATATTTACCCTATGCTAATGCAATGCTTAGGAGAAAAGCAATAGTGCACTTCCGTATACCTTTTATCAGGGCCTCTATCAACAGTGACTATGTTCCCCAGCACCGTGAACAGCATTATTGCTGTTCAGAAAAAAAATATGAAAAACTTCGAAATAATGTAAAAGGATGATTACATGACCTTTCAATGTCACACTGGAGCATTGTTTAATAGGGTCACCCGACAATTATTAAAATCTAGTACAATGACCCTTTCCTTGATATACCCTTTATTACTAATTAGAGCCCAAACTCTATGATATTATATGGTACCTTGTAAATATTATCTGGTAGAGAGGCAGATAATTTCTACCTGGTTGAAATTATAACCCCAAAGGATATGGTTTTATTTCCCTTTAGTTTATTAACGATGTTTGTCTCTAACCTATCAGTCTTTTTGTTCAATGCATATCATTACTTAGTTCCTCAAATGTTCTTTAAGCCAGCTTACCATCCTGTTCCCCTAATTCATGAGTTAAATACAACTTTGATATTTACTTATTCTTTATTTTCATGATATTCACGTTTTTTAATGTTTTTAAAAATTATTCCTGGAAGTCACCATGGTTTTTTTTCACTCAGCTTTTATGAGTTGATTATGAAGAAACATAGAAAAGCCTTTGATATACAAAATAAAATAGAAGCATATAATGTTATGAAATCAGTATGTCCTAGTTATTAATTACTGAAGGACAACTACTCACAAGTCAGAGTTCTGCAAAACCTAAATATGAAACTATTCAGCATTTTGCTGAGTATGAACAAAAGCATAAATAGTATCAGACTCTAATAAGAGGAAAGTGTGGGTGCTGGGAGACAAAAACAGTAGCAACCACACGGAGCCATCATTTCACCTTTCCTCCACAAGTTTAAAATGAAACATATATAACACATGGACACTTCAAGACAAAGAAGTGACTGCCCATTTATGAAATAGAGACGTAATCAATGTCTTTAAATGGTCACCAAATGAAGAGCAAAACCCAACTCTGGTGAGAACAAGATCATTTCTTATAGTACTTTTATTCTGTTTTTGGCTGTTGTCTTTCGTACTAACCAGAGAACATTTTTTGTAAGCAAGTTTCAGGGCCCTATACCCTGGTTTTAGAATGATTCAGACTCATATAGAAAAAATAAAACAAGATGCCAGGCACGGTGGCTCATGCCTGTACTTGCAACATTTTGAGAGGCCAAGGAGGGAGGATTGCTTGAGCCCAGAGTTCAAAACCAGCCTGGGCAGCATAGTGAGAACTCGTACAAAATCTAAAATTTTAGCAGAGTGTGGTGGTGCATGCCCATAGTCCCAGCTACTCAGGAGACTGAAGTAGGGGGACTGCTTGAGCCTGGGAGGTTGAGGCTGTAGTAAGCCTTGATCATGCCACTGCTCTCCCACCTGGGCAACAGAGCAAGACCCTGTCTCAAACTTAAAAAAAAAGAAAAAGAAAACTTCTTTAGTAATTAACATCAAACTTCCATTTCCCCCGAGATAGGAGGATTCCATGTTTATATTAACTAGTAAAGCCAGGAGTGAGCCAAGCTTAAGATAACAGAAGAATGTTTCCTGTTAACTTAAAAGCTGATGCTAAAGAAAGCCAAAGAATAAACGAGTTAAAATTTAAGGCTCTTATATTGCCCAGAATGTAGAAAAAGATTAGATTACTTTTGACTTCTATAAATCAAGAAAATCATGAAAAGAGTAGTGAAGTGGTTAATGTTATATCAGAGGGAGAGACTAGGAATTGCTGAGAATGCAAACATAAGATTAATAAGTGTCCATACTTTGTTGCTATCCCTTTACCTGTTCATTAATTTTTAGCTATTATTTAGCATATAGAATATTATAAAGAAAATGTTCTGATATTTGGTAGCCCTATTTAGCAACAGTCACCTATCACCATCAAAACTACTGGTGACTAAAAAATTAGTATCTAATGCTGATAAAGTGAAACTCTAAAGTCAATGAATATTTTAAGTCCTTCTTGATAACAGGGTTCTATGACAAAACATTTGACTTTACAATAAGTCACCACATCTGGCTAATTTTTTTATTTTTGTAGAGACAGAGTCTCACCATGTTGCCCAAGCAGGTCTCAAACGCCTGGGCTCAAGCCATCCTCCTGCCTCGGCCTCCCAAATTGCTGGGATTACAGGTGTGAGCCACTGCACCTGGCCTCGCTCTTTTTTACTTAAGCTGGTTTGTGCTGGAATTTCTGTCTCATGTAACAAAAAAATCCTAACTGGCATAGATCACATAGAGAGGATAAAAAATTATTCTCTTTTCCCTCATCTAAAGCTCCGTATACATGTCCTACAGGTCATGTTGCCCAGAGGAAGGGCATGGCTCAGTTAAGAAAGAGGCAGAATACAGCCAGTTTTAGCTCATTTTTGAAAGTTTAACTGCCCCATTCAGCTCTCTCCCTTCACAAGCCTTACCTTTGATAGTTTCCTCTTCAACAAATAAACAACAAAGCCCTGCCTCTATTTTATAGATTGTGTGGCAAATGCTTGAAATTGCAGTGTAGTGTTGCTTTTCATTTTTTGGAATAATTTTCTGATTTTTTGTTAGCTTTTCTCTGTAGTTAATGCTTCCCCTTAAGGTTAGAGTGAACATTGATATTTTACCAGTTACTTTCATGTCTCATCTGTCTTCCTGCTCTTCTGACTAAATTCCACTTTATGTCTGACCAAGCCCATTGCTGTGATGGAGGGGAAAGGACTACTCTTCCCCATGTGAATGAGACCCATAGTGAAATGCACAAATGACAGAGTGGAACTTCCGTTTCTGGGAGGACCAATGAGTGTAAAAAAAGGAGGTATTCCTTGATACTTTTTTTCTTTTAAATGAAGATGGGTATGTTTAACTTGTGGAAGAGAACATGGATAGGTTTCAAAACAAGAGATTTGTTAGATTTACTATAGATTCACTGCAAAAGGTGACAAACTACCAACTGTAAAATCAGGCTTAAATCTTTGGTGATCAGAACATCATCTCAGGAAAAGTATGCTCTGGAATGTGTGCTATTAAGCCCTCTCACAAATCACTGTGAAGATGAGAACTTGAAGGAATATAAGACAAATTGTAGTATATTGCTTCTCAATTTACTACACTCTTTCCTTCAAAGTTCCTTGAATCAACTTTAGAACTGTTTTTGACTTAGTGCCTGTGCCAAGAGGTAACATGGACCAATGTATTTTCCTTTTAATTAGGGAACACACATAATTTAGAGAAATAAAGGTGAATCTTAGAAACTCTGTTTAATGTTTTTTAGTTACAAACTTCCTTTTTATTAAAATTAGCTTGTAATAGAAAGAGAAGCTACTTGATAGTATAAATTAGTTGCCTTAAATTGATCTCCTTTTATTTTTTCATCAAGTTATAGAAGGAACTCAGTAAAAAAGCAGGAACTTTCTTAAATTTCCAAGGGTAGATACATTTGGAGGTATTATTGCAAAGGATCATGGTGAAAAGAGAAGGCCTATGGTAGTGCAGAGAGGAACTGTGATATGGGAAAACATAAAAGACAAAGAACAAGTGGAAAAGTCCCACTGTTTTTAGCCAGTTCCAACAAGAACTGATGAAATTTTCTCTGAAATACCCTATTCTGTTCCCCTGCACACAGACACACAATCCAGTGGTTTCCATTGAAACTGCAAGTTTCAGAACCATAGCTAATCTGCAATGTAAGCACATGGAATCAGAAAGGCTAATGGATTCCATAGTCATCAACCACCTTCCTGCTTTGGATCACAGACCAGGGAGGCATGGTTTGAACATGTGAAATAAATGTAGAGATTACATAATGCAGCTTTAAATTGTAGTTCATTTTAAACAGACCACGGTTAGTAAAATTTGTGTGTGTGTGTGTGTGTGTGTGTGTGTGTTTCTAAGGAGAATGTGGTTTGAAGAAGTATGATTTACATGATCTGGGAAAATCCTTACAAATGAATTCCATCCCACCCTTTCAAGGAAATACTGTGATTGTGGCAGCTACCTGATTAAGCTGTATTCTATTACTAGTCTATGATCAGTATCACTTTGCTGCTTGTCTTATATACCGGCATAGTAAATAATAACAAGAAGCCATTAAAATAAGTATAGTTAAGTCTCGATCGGTCACACAAGAGGGTTTTTGGTTCTGTTGAATGGAAAGTATTGTTTCTCTAACACACTTTCAATAGCATTAATAAGACCCGCTTAACTAAATGCCATATCTTATGTTCTGTGAGGAAATATCTTACCTCAAAGAACAGTCTAGAGTGTCAAGAAGGGATGCTAGAAGAACCTGGTTCTCATTTCTTTAATTTTCTCTTATGATACTTATCAGTGCTATGAGTATTCAGAGGAATGTCTTAGTAAAAAGAGTTGACAGCACTCCCAAGAAATCAGTGTAATAATGAGACAAAAGCATGAGTCAAATAGAGTTAGAGGCCACTGATGAATAAGTTTCAGAATACAGAAGGCTTCAAGTAGTAGAAAAAGTTTCTCTTTATCTTTTTAAAGCTACTGTATATACAAATTAAAACTAAGTCCTCTCTTCCTTGGTTTCAATGACCATAAAGCAAAAGGGCATATACCAGATTTGCCTTGGTTGCTACAACCAATTCACTGTTTCCAAAGATTTAGAATCTTCTGAAATACAATATTCCTAATTTTTCCAAAGATTTTCGTATTATGTATTATTCTCCAGGAAATTTATCATATTGTATCAATTTCATAAAATACACTTCTTTCATAAGCACTAATTTCCACAGTGATGTAGGGAAAGATATAAGAAAATATGCTATTTTCTGGGCAGGCCCTGTGGCTCATGCTTGTAATTCCAGCACTTTGGAAGGTCGAGGCAGGTGGATCACCTGAGGTCAGGAGTTCAAGACCAGCCTGGCCAACATGGTGAAACCCTGTTTCTACTAAAAATACAAAAATTAGCCAGGCATGGTGGCTAATGCACCTGTAGTCCCAGCTACTCAGGAGGCTGAGGCAGGAGAATCACTTGAACTCAGGAGGTGGAGTTTGCTAGTGAGCCAAGATCGTGCCACTGCACTGTAGCCTGGGCAACAGAGAGAGACTCTGTCCACAAAAAAAAAAGAAAAAAGAAAATATGCTATTTTTTAATATGAAAACATTGATCAATTTTCTGTATATGCATATATAAACCTATAGATGTATATAAATATTCAGTTCATAGTCTTTAGTTCAAGAACATACAGTCTGCTGTCCATATCTGTGGGTTCTGCACCCATGCATTCAAACAACTGTAGGCTGAAAATGTTTGGGAAAAAAATGGATGGTCACATAGACTTTCATGTCATTATTTTCTAAACAATACAGTATGACAACTATTTATATAGCATTTATATTGTGTTAGGTATCATAAGTAATCTAGAGATGATTTAAAGTATATAGAAGGATTGTATAGGTTATATGCATAAAGTACAACATTTTATATCAGGGACTTGAGCATCCATGGATTTTGATATTGGCAGGGATGTCCTGGAACCAATTCCCCGAAGATATGAAAGGATGACTATACTATATTTTAGAAAGTTCCTTGCAGTTCTTTCATTTTGAATTCAATATTTATTTTTAATAGATAAAATTTTATAGCCCATTTGACTCTCAATATTATTTAGTACAGAAAATCTTTTTAATCCAAGTGCTCATGAAAAGGAATATTTGTAATGCTTTTTTTATGGTGAAAAGTATATATATATACGCATATATATATACATATATATGCCTATATATATATGTATATACATATATATACATATATATGCCTATATATATATGTATATACATATATATATACAGTTAGAACTAGCAAGCTAGACTCATTTTAGATTATCCCAATTTTGTTGGCAACTTCCAAAGCACTGATATCAGGAGCCAGTTGAACATATGCCTTCTTCAAATCAGGGTGTTGACCTTGGCCACATCAATGTCATAGAGCTTCTTCATAGCCTGTTTGATCCGGTGCTTGTTGGCTTTAACATCCACAATGAACACAAGTGTGTTGTTGTCTTCTACCTTCTTCATGGCAGACTCAGCGGTCAGCAGAAACTTGATGATAGCATAGCGGTCAAGCTTGTTTCACCTGGGGGCGCTCTTCCAAGGATATTTGGGCTGCCTCCGGAGTCACAGTATCTTGGGCTGCCGGAAGGTGGGTGACATGCGGATCTTCTTTTTTTTTCTTTTTTTTTTTCTTTTTTGTGGCTATGGACACCTTTCAACACTGCCTTCTTGGCCTTTAAAGCCTTCACTTTGGCTTCGGCTTTAGGAAGAACTAAAGCCGAAGGAAATTCCTTCTTCGCTTTCAGCGCCATCTTGTGATAAGGGTCCAATGCTTTTTTTTTTTTTTTTTTTTAAATCTACGACTGCTTTTAAAAAATGCATTCCTAGTTTCAACTCAAGATATAGGAACGTGTCTTTTTTTATTCTCTTACTCCTGGTCTTATCAACAGTTCAAGGGGTTGGGTGGGGTGGGAGTGGGACCAACATTGAAGATGAAGAAATTCCCACCTGTGTCTGTTTGCCATCTCTATTTGTATAACAAAAAGTAAATTGCTAGATAAGTGACTACTTAGGTATTCTAATTTGGAATGGACTGGCATTTGGAACTGTATCACAGTATAGAAAGTTTTAAATTGGTAGCTCTCAGTCTTATTCATCTTTCTGTCTAGTTAATTCATTTTTTAAAACCTATATTGTTTATGCTTAGATCGTGAGTCTTTCAAAGACATGCTAATTGCTTAATGTCTGAAGAAACTTCATCCCTCCGAGTAATTTCAATTTTCTTTTGACTATTAAGTTTCTGGTAGCAGGAATGCTTAATTTGGCAAACTCTTGCATTTTAAAAGTTTAAAATGAGAGAACTAGAAGGCCACGAAATAACCATACTGAAATAGAAATAAGTTCTAATTCAAAAATTATTCTTTCCAGCCCCCAGGATGAAGGCAAATTGCAATTAGGCCTTGTAATGGAATAACTGCAAACATATTTTCTCCAAATCTCTAAGACAATAAATGATTTTTTCCAACAAAATATTTTATCAATAAGCAGAAGCTTTCTAATACATATGTGATGTGTACCTTTATCAAATCATTGCTTAATAGAGTTTTGCAGATCAGCTGAAAGTTTTTTAATCAATTTATTTTTTGATTTTCAAAGTATTTTTTTTCTTTAATTTTGCCTGGGAAATTGTTTAAATGAACCAGTATCCCGCAAACCGTAGTGGAACAAAACAAGTTGACATTTTAAATAAGGCAACTGGCTTTCATACTCCTGAAACTTCTTATGCTATGGATTAATTTTGCTTTCTTGAAATTCTAGCTATCTTGGTTTTCACAATACAACATTTTTCTTGGTTCTCCTGCTTCCTCTCTGGTCTTCATCTTTTTTTGTTTGTTTGATCTCTTTTGTCCTCATCCTCTTCCTAATTTCTAAATGTAAGTCTCCCTTTCAGGGTTGGGTCTTTGTTTTCAGTCTTTCCCACTTTACTGCAACGTGCCCAGGCTCAGTCTCTCTTCTAAGAAAACATGGCCCTTTGTATTTCTTCCTAATGTGTTGAAAATCAAACTCATCACATCTTCTTCAAAAGCATCCTCCTTTTTTTCCATGAGTTTCCAGACTCTGTTAGTAACAGAACCATTTCCTCAGTCATACTGTCTCTTTAAGCATCTCAAGTGTCTCTTATTTTCTTCTAGTTCCTACCCCATCAATGCATCCATCTTTTCTCTTCTATTCTTCCTTACCCTTGTTTCAGGCAGTCCTTGCATAATATAATGAAATGTAATTGATGTTCCTACCTCTTGTCTCTCCCACGATGAATTCCATGGTAACACCTATGAATCAATCTTCCCGAAGTACAGTATTAGCTATGTCAATTCTCTACCAAAAACCCTTACGAGTTTGCCATTTTCTGCTGTATAAAGTACAATATTCTCATCCTGGCACACAAGTCCATCCAAATACGGGCCTACCATGCTCTGACCCTCTCGCAGTAATGTGAATCTCAGCCAAACTGGTGTGGTTGGTATTCCTAGGACTAACTTTGTGATTTCCTAACTTTTTGCCTTCATCAATGCTTTTCCTTTTATGAGGACTTTCCTTCCCTATCATCTGCCTCAACTTGTTAACACAGAGCTTAATTTTCGAATGCTACCTTACACTTCTAGCCTTCCTTCAACTTCTAGTCAGGCAGAATTCCTTCTGTTTCTTTTATCTTTATCTTCCCATAGCATTGTGCTTGTATGTTTCTAGTGGTACCAACCTTGTTCCACTTTGCACTTTAGCTATTTGAGGATGTGTTTATTTCAATTCAACACATTTTTTTAGTCACTCATATGTAAAATAAAATGAAATGCATCTATTACAGTGTAAGGTCTCTGAGGGAGGGACTGGCTTATTCATATTTGTCTTTGATGTAGCACACCGCAGGGGCCTACGCAGTAATAGATGCTTTAATTACTATTGGTTTTACTGAATTGTGAAGACAGCAATAATTTAGACATAAGTTTGCTCAGCAGTTATTTGAGGCATCTTAGAAAACAATCCAAGATTTAAGTCCTAAAGGATATCGTTTTTCAGATTTTAGAAGTCAAGATCGTTCTTTGGAGTTTTCAATTTTTCTTTTAATGAAGTGAAAATAAAGCTGATTTAGCGGAGCTGGCGCCGGCGCCGCCGCCGCCGCCACCATGTTAGGTCTGAGGCGGCTGCCACAGGCGCGACGGATACTGTGGATCGCCTGACAGCCGCCTGGGGTCCGCCGCTCTGCGAGCGCCGGGAGCTGCAGTGGCACCATGAGCGGGGTCACCCCTTTCCTCCACAGCAAGATCAGCCACATCTCCAAGGCACAGATCTGCTACGAGGGCATCCTCTGCACCATCGACACGTAGAACCCCACCGTAGCCCTCGCTAAAATTCAATTTTCTGGTACAGAAGATAGATCGTCCAATACCACCTCAAGATGAACTATTGGAATACATTGTATTCCATAGGAGTGACATTAAAGACCTCACTGTGAGCCACCAAAACCACAGTGTTCTTTGCCTGAAGACCCAGCTATCCTTCAGTCCTCACTAGGCTCATCAACTTCTTCATTCTGGTGCGTGGGGTTCTCATGGGCCTTTGGGCAGGATGCTCATATACAGTCGGTTCAGTCCAACCTCCTTAGTTGGGCAGGAGTTTGGTGCCGTTGCTGTTGCTGGAAGCTCTTTGATATCGTTTGGAACAGAAACATCAAACAGTGGTGTCTTACCCCAAAGTAGTATGGTTGACTCTGCCTTAACACAGGATACAAGATCTCTAAAAACACAGTTATCTCAAGGTCACTCAAGCCCTCAGTTAGACCCTTTGAGAAAAAGCCCAACCACTGAACAAGCAGTGAAGACTGTCTCGGCCCATTTACCTGCTCCAGCACCTGTTGGGAGAAGGAGCCCTGTATCAACTAGGCCTTTGCCATCTACCAGCCAAAAAGCAATAGAGATCAAGAGCACTGGTGAGCTGAAGTACACAATGTTTCAAGACCAGAAAATGAGCAACTCAGAAATGATAGCAAGAGACAAGTAGCTCCAGGTACTCCTTCAGCTCCAAGGAGAGGGCGTGGGGTTCAGCCGGGTAGCAGGGGAAGATTTGGTATTCTGCGAGATGGGCCAATGAAATTTGAGAAAGACTTTGACTTTGAAAGTGCAAATGCACAATTCAACAAAGGAGAGATCGACAGAGAGTTTCATAATAAACTTAAAAGAAGATAAACTGAGAAACAGGAGGAGCCTGTAAATAGTGAAGATAAAGGTGACCCAGGAGTTGATACCCCAAAAGTAAAGGAAATGCTGATGAAGAAGATCCACTTGGACCTAACTGCTAGTAGGAAAAAACTAAATCCTTCTTTGATAATATTTCTTGTGATGACAATAGGGAACGGATATCAACCTGGGCTGAAGAAAGAAGATTAAATGCTGAAGCATTTGGAATCCCACTTTGTCCAAATCGTGGCTGTGGGAGACGCAGAGGCAGAGGGATCTTTGGTTTCTGTGGTGGCAGAGGGCATGGTGGTAGCAGATGTGGTACTTTAACCATCCCTGGAGGATTTCGCAGTGGATTCAGAGGAGGTCCTGGGGGCAGGGAGTTTTCGGATTTCTAATGTAGGAAAGACAACAAAGTTGCTGTATAGTCTACAAACAAGTCTCTAAAAATAGGTGAATTTTTAGCTCTTCATGGTCCTGAAAATTGATTTCAGTCTTTGTGAAGAATCAAGTGAATTCACTGTACATTTGTCAACAGCACTGGGTTTTTGTTTTTTGTTTGTTTTTCTGCTTAATTTCAAAGATAAAATGCAGTTACTTTTTGGGGTTGCAGGGGAGAAAGGCTAATCTTAAAAAATGAACATAAAATATATTTGGAATAGCAGAAGGTTAAGTAATTTCTTATGTACAGTTAAGCAGTACTTCAGTGGGACTTATAAATATTTTTTCATCACTGAAAGTGTATTTTTTAAATTACTAAATCATATTTTTCAATTGCAAGTTGCCTGCAGATAGGGCTGTGATACTGTGTTTTGGGCCACAGAAGGGTGTGTGTGTGCATGTCTGTATCTTTCTCCTTTTTTGGGGAATCCTATAATATGAGGTAGCTTATTTCATCAATTATTTATGGTGCTGGATGGTAGAGAATTTTCAGTAGAGAATTTTCAGTTAACTAGTTACACACAGTAAATACTGTTTCTTAGGCAAAGGTAACTTTTTTATATAGTTGTAAAATTCCACTATATTCCATTGCCAAAGAAACATTAAGAACTTTGTATAGCCACATAAAAAGCAACCACATTTTTAAAGAATAATCATTTTAAAGTCAGGAAAAAAAGCTGTTTTTATTATTTATGTTCAGGGCAATATCTGTCTTGGTACTCATAAAGTTGTGAAAATACAAAAGGATTTTTTGTGTCTTCCTTCCTATTTTTCTTGCATCAGATCACTTTGCCTCATCTTTTCATCTATAAATTGGGGAATAATATCTACTTCATATGGTAGTTGTGAGATTTCCTTGAATTAATATATGTGAAGCCATGAGCACAATGCCTAGCATAAGATCATTAACATCATCAGCAAGGAAGAAACCCCAGAGCGATTGGAATGAACGTGTCTGCAGCCACGCGCAGGTTTTCCTTGAACACTTATCTTCATCTAAGTTCTTGTGTGTCTAGAATTGGTGGGTTCTTGGTCTCACTGACTTCAAGAATGAAGCCATGGCCCCTCGCGGTGAGTGTTACCACTCTTAAAGGCGGCGTGTCCGGAGTTTGTTCCTTCTGATGTTCGGATGTGTTCGGAGTTTCTTCCTTCTGGTGGGTTCGTCCTCTCGCTGGCTCAGGAGTGAAGCTGCGGACCTTCACGGTGAGTGTTACAACTCTTAAGGCGGTGCGTCTGGAGTTGTTCGTTCCTCCCGGTGGGTCTGTGGGCTTGCTGGCTTCAGGAGTGAAGCTGCAGACCTTCGCGATGAGTGTTACAGCTCATAAAGGCAGTGTGGACCCAAAGAGTGAGAAGCAGCCAGATTTATTGCAAAGAGTGAAAGAACAAAGCTTCCACAGCGTGGAAGGGGACCCAAGCGGGTTGCCACTGCTGGCTCCGGCAGCCTGCTTTTATTCTCTTATTTGGCCCTACCCACATCCTGCTGATTGGTAGAGCTGAGTGGTCTGTTTTGATAGGGCACCGATTGGTGCGTTTATAATCCCTGAGCTAGACACAAAGGTTCTCCACCTCCCCACCAGATTAGCTAGATACAGAGTGTCCACACAAAGGTTCTCCAAGTCTCCACCAGAGTAGCTAGATACACAGTGTGGATTGGTGCATTCACAAACCCTGAGCTAGACACAGGGTGCTGATTGGTGTGTTTACAAACCTTGAGCTAGATACAGAGTGCCCATTGGTGTATTTATAATCCCTTAGCTAGACATAAAGGTTCTCCAAGTCCTCACCAGACTCAGGAGCCCAGCTGGCTTCATCCAGTGGATCCCGCACCAGGGCTGCAGGTGGAGCTGCCTGCCAGTCCTGTGCCCTGCGCCCGCACTCCTCAGCCCTTGGGTGGTCGATGGGACTGGGCGCTGTGGAGCAGGAGGCGGTGCTCGTCGGGGAGGATCAGGCTGCACAGGAGCCCACGGAGTTGGGGGAGGCTCAGGCATGGCGGGCTGCAAGTCCTGAGCCCTGCTCTGAGGGAAGGCAGCTAAGGCCTGGCGAGAAATTGAGCACAGCAGCTGCTGGCCCGGGTGCTAAGCCCCTCACTGCCCGGGGTGGGCGGGGCCGGCCGCCGGCGGCTCTGAGTGCACTCCCGCCGAGACCACGCCCACCCGGAACTTGCGCTGGTGCGCAAGCACCGCACGCAGCCCCGTTTCCCGCCTGCGCCTCTCCCTCCACACCACCCCCGCAAGCTGAGGGAGCCGGCCCCGGCCTTGGCCTGCCCAGAAAGGGGCTCCCACAGTGCAGCGGCGAGCTGAAGGGCTCGTCAAGTGCCGCCAAAGTGGGAGCCCAGGCAGAGGAGGCGCTGAGAGCGAGCGAGGGGTGTGAGGACTGCCAGCACGCTGTCACCTCTCACTTGGATCCTGCATATGTGAGCAATAGTAGCCAAAGTGAACTGCGGTTATCTCCTTCTTTCAGCTAACTTCAATCACCGCTTCTGAGTGAACATTGCAGGTTGTGTTTAGTGAGGGATTCAAGGCTTTATGCTTCATGGTGGGGTCAATCAGATTCTACATCAATTGCTTAAGATTATGAAAAAATATATACATTTCACTTGAAAAAAGGACTAAGTCTGATTTGTTCATCCCTGTACCTCAGCCCATGGCACACTGCCTGGTGTATTGCAGGCACTCAAAAAATTTTTGTTGAATGAAGAAGTCAGTTAATGGAGTTAAACCACTAAGACATGATTTGTTTTTCTTACCTTTAGAAGATATCCTAGAGATGAACTCCCTTTTTTGAGAGCAATTAGCATATAGTTGATTTTATTATGAAGATAAATGACCCCTTATTTTATATTAATTGATTTCTTTGCAACAGAATCAGTGTAAGTAATTGGGAATAAATTCTTGTTAATATATGACATTGTTAGAAACATTCCATCTCGCTTGCATGAAAATCATCTGATAAGGATTAAATGACATTTTGCAGGTGCTTACTGTGTGCCAGACACAGTTCTAAATGTTTCAAAAAATAAAATGTGCATTTCATAAGTGCAGTGTGGAATCCTGGATTGAATCCTGAAATGGAAAAAGAGTATTAGTGGAAAAACAGGAAAAATCTGTATAAAATCTGGAGTTTGGTTAATTGCAATGTATCACTGTTGGTTTCTTAGTTTTGTCAAATGTGCCATGGTAATGTAAGAGGGTAACGTTCAGGGAAACAGGGTGACAGGTATACGAGAACTTTCTGTATTATCTTTGCAACTTTTCTATATACCTAAAATTATTACAAAATACAAAGCTTATTTAAAATTATGTATTCATTTGTTTAATCCTTAAAACAAGCCTGTGATGCAAGTACCATTGTTGGCTCCTTTTACAAGTAAGAATTCAAAGTATAGAGAGGTTAAGTTACTCCTCGGGTCGCAGCTGCTATCAGTGTCAAGATACTGGCATTTTATTCTAGGTTGCAGTGGTCCCCAACATTTTTGTCACCAGGGACTGGTTTCATGGAAGATAATTTTTCCATGGATGGGGGTAAAGGGGTGCAAGGATGGTTTTAGGATGAAACTGTTCCATCTCAGATCATCAGACATTAGTTAGATTCTGATAAGGAATGTGTAACCTAGATCCCTCCCATGTGCAGTTCACAGTAGGTTTTGTGCTCTTAAGAGAATCTAATGCCACTGATCTGACAGGAGGCGGAGCTTAGGTGGTAATGCTCACTCACCTGACACTCACCTACTGCTGAGTGGCCCAGTTCCTAACAGGCCACAGACAGGTGTTGATCTGTGGCCTGGGAGTTGGGGGTCCCTGCTAGGTTGTATACTTTTTAAACAATATGCATTCCTTTATCTCCTGACTCAAGTAATCAAGAAGTCATTCATGAAGCAGATACAATCACCGCTCAGTAAATAATTCTATCTTCTGAGACTCTAGTCATGTGGCCAATGATTGACCATTTTTGTTGTAATGCTATTCCCTGTGAAACTTCGGCTAGATGCTGTTGATTCTTGATTTCAGAATGTCACACAATCAACCACTACCATGACCACAAATTCTAAGTTGAGTGCATTTTAATTGATTATCATGATCATATCTTAAATTCCTTAACCCAAGACTGAAATGTTGAATTCTGTAGTCATTTGGGGGTTATTGTGAAAGCCACTCTCCTATCTCCCTGTACTGGTACCCACACTACCCTCTGTGTGGGTCATATCTGTGCAAATGTCATGCTTTCATGCTTTCCCTGTCAAGCTGTTTGTAAAAAATACATAGTTTCTGAAGAAAAATTGAAGAAAGATGCAGAGAAGAAAAACACTAAGCAAAAACGCTCCAGAAAAAGAACACTAATCAAAAAATCCATCATAAACTTTAAAGACTAAAACCAGAACTTTAAGCTTAGAGGTAGCTAACATGTTCCAAATAATCTTGTACATAGCAGTCAAAAACCTCTTTATTCTTTAATGGGTATTTCTAGCTGCTTTCTTACACCCTTAAAAACTTTATGTCTTGCCTGCACAGCTGCAACTATGACCACAAGCCACTTCTTTTTCTCATTATATTGCCCACCTATTTGTAACAATATCCTTTATTGTTTCCTTAACCACAAACAGCACCGTGGGAGAAACTATTGCTCTCTTATTTATTTCAATATGACAGATGAAAATGCGTGGGGGAGGAGCACGAACAGGAAGAGAAAGGTTTTTTTTCCTTCACTCTTTGATGGTACTATTTCAAAGCACATTTACACTTTCTTTCTTGGTTTTGTTTGGTTTTAATTTGCCCAATGAACATTTATAAGATTTGCAATATATAGGGAAAAATGAAATTATTTATGTTTTAAAAAAATCTATGTGCAAGTTCAAATTTTAGTTTATCTAAGAAGATTGTATTACTTATCCATAGATTTAGATTATTGATTAAAATATTTAATGCATTTCTGCTGGACTAATTTTTCTTCTGAAAACACTTCTTGCTTTCACCTAAAATATGGTGAAAATAAATGCTTATTGCAAGTTTTAGGAAATTTCATTTATCCCTAAGAAATATATTTCTTGTTATGCCCTTGATTTGTTATTTTTTTGAACAAATTGCTTAATAACTTTTAAACTTGGATATTTATAGCTATATTTTCCTTTGATTAAATGTACCTAAGAAGATTTAATTTAAAAAAACGGGAATAAAATTATATAGGGGCTCATTGAAAATCAACCAAAACTGAGTGTAAAATGTAAAAAAAAAAAAAACTTCAGGCTGTAGGAGAAACAACCTATCTTGATCTTGGTGTGAAATTTTCTGGTGCTGCTGCCAATCCTGTTACCATGGCCCCAGGGTCCTTTAGTTCTGTTCTCTCCTTACCTCTCCCATTACTTTCCCTTCCCCATCTCCCTTTTTCCACTTCTAAACACACACACTGGCTGAAGTGGAGTCCAGCGAAAGGATGGTGCACTTCTGTTTGCTTTCTCTCTGCATTTTCTATTTTCTGACCACAAAATGGCTAGAGATGCCTCATATAATCCAAAATAGTTTTAAAGTTTTGTTTGTTTTGTTTTTGTCCAGGATAATGCTATTGGTTTGCCCAATTTTTTTATGCTGTTGGCTATAAGCTCACACAAATTATAAATGTCCTGCATAAATACATTGTGTACTTTTTTCTCTTGGTACTTAGTAAAATATTTTGCTGCAGTCTGTCATTAATATACCATTTAACTTACACATATACATT
This sequence comes from Pan troglodytes, assembly GCF_028858775.2. Taxonomy (NCBI): domain Eukaryota; kingdom Metazoa; phylum Chordata; class Mammalia; order Primates; family Hominidae; genus Pan; species Pan troglodytes. The sequence goes on from NC_072403.2 coordinate 133,567,018, forward strand.
TCCAGCCATTATCATTGTTACCCGTGCTTGACTGAAAAATATACTGAAAATATTAGTCTACTTTTCCACAGGCTCATTTAACTTACATTGTTATATTTAAGGTATATGCCTGTAACACCCCATCTCCCACTTGACACTTCTAAGCCCAACCCACTTTTTACTGTCAGCCATGAGTTCTGCATCTTCCATGAAATGTCACTGGTCCATTCCAGCTCTTGCTGCCTCTTCCTTCTCTCCTTCCTTTTATTTCCTGATTCTTGAGACCTATACTTTAATGTCAATCTTTTGGCTCAAGTTATTAACCTTCAATGGCAGAGTGGCAAATGTAACTCTCTTATGCCACATAACATAGTATCTGCTTGTCTGCTGCTTGCATATTCTAATCTAAATTTGAGTTGGCATACAATCTTATTGTCAATATATGACTAATTTGTGTAATATAGATACTAAAATCTATATATGCTTTATTTACCTTATAAAAATCTGTATATGCTCAAACTAGATCTTGAGTTTCATCAAGGTGGTAACCATGTTTTATATTTGTTGGTGTTCTCTGTTCCCCAACAGTGAAAAGGGTCAGTATATAATGGTTGATAACTAAACCCTCTGTGGACAGGAACAAATTAAGAAAAGATATTCTACTTGTTTACCTATATGGTAACTTAGAGTTGTTTAAATGTCTTGAACAGAAACATAAACAATCTTGACTCAAAATTTAAAATTATTTTCTAATGATTGATGGAAACCACAAACTATAGATAGAAAATGGCGCTGGACCTCTCAGTGACTGACCGACAGGAAAACAGGTACCAGAAAGAATGAAGACTTTTACATCAGGCGTTTTTAGAAGGGATTCGTGGTTATCTGAGTAGAGTTATGATACCAGAGTGGTGTGTTCATCCAAGGCTGATAAGGAACCTTAACTTGACAAGATAAACAAGAGTGAATCAGCTAAATGACATTTGTGATTCTGGCATATCCTCTGAAGATGAAAAATAATCACTGTCTCAGGGTCAAAGTAATGACTCATCTCTTAGAAATTGAGGTGGAAATGTCCAGATTTGGGAAGAATAATATTTCACATTCCATAGGCTATCCTCATTTAAGTGTAGATAGCTAGAGTAAATGATTGTGGGCATCTGAGCTGTGACTAGGAAGTAAAGAAAGGGTACACACAGCTTCAGAGACATTATCATCATCACAAAGGGCCTTTGGACTTGGAGTTTATGCCTTTCTGTATACTAGGAGCTGTGGAAATATAGTCCAGGAAGATGATTTCAAATTTAGATTAGAATATACAAGAAGCAAACAAGCAGATATTATCTTATGTAGCATAAGAGAGAGTTACATTTGCCTCTGCCATTGAAGGTTAATAACTTGAGCATGGATGACCCCACAGAGAAAAGTGAATACATTTTCCAAGTATTTCATTCTGATTGTTGCAATGATCTATCAAAGGCAAAGTAAATAGTTCTGTCACTACACTTGCCTTACAATGCCCACACATGTAATATAGTGTTATCCTTTATGCCAGATAATGTTCAAAACTTGATTATGTATCTAGAGAACTTCAAAAATCACTTGGACTGTACATTTTCGGAATTACTTTAGTATTTCACTGCCTTTGTTAAAAGGAAAAAAGGGAAAAAGAAGAAAGCCGCTCCATGTACACACATAAACTCATTGCCATTATCACAAAGGCAAGAGAATGAAAATACAACAAATCATACATCTGCATTCCTTGCTGTTTATTCTGTTATCAAATTAGCTGAAATGAGATACCTATGTAGCTCATGGACATTTCCTAGGCAACCATCATTCTTTATTCAAAATCTTACCAAGGTCTTAGAGTTCTTAAGATAAGCTGCAAAGAGTCAAATGCAAGCATAGGAGGAAAAAAAAGAGAGAAAACAACTTTTGGTATTTTTAAGACCTAAACTCTGAGATTGCATAATGTTTTGAGGCAAAGAACTCCAAATATCCATTCCACACATAGTTGGAAATGATCCCAGTTGGCAATGATGTGTGTGTGTGTGTGTGTGTGTGTGTTGGTGGAGGAGATGGGTAGGTAAGAGGGTTAGAACAAATTGCTTCCTTTAGTTACACGTTTCCTCAATTAAAGAACAATTGTTATGTTTCATGTCTATAACTGTTTGCACCAGTTTTTCAAAATCACAAAGAATACTAAATTCTATTCTTTCTAATTTTGTTTGACATAGACTTTCTATTGAGCTTTATGGTAGGGGTCATGTAACTGGGACAATCCTTTGCATAAAGAAAGTGCAAGACATATTTTATTTCTGTACATCTTGACATCCTGCATCCCCTTCCAATTGCTTTTTCGTGGCAGGAATTTTTCTTCCTTATCTTTATGTCCTTATATCCTACCAATGTATATCTATAAATTATTATAATACCCATTGTGCAAGAATGATAATTACACTTTTGTTTGCTATGCCTGCAAGTATCTTCTCTCAGGTAGAATATTCCAAAACTATAAATGTAGTTTCCATAAAAATAATATATATCATTTTGTTATCTCATAAGCTTATGATAACCAATGTTTTAGTTAAAAATTCAGCCCCATTACCACAATTATTTCTTTTGTCTCTCTAGGTACTTGGTTCAGCAGTCACACCTAAAGATCTTGTATAGTCTGAAATTATTAACGGTCAACTGGGTTTGAAGGTACGTGACAAAGTATCATAATACCATCATTCAGAAAATTAGTAAGAAGAGGCCAGGAGCTGTGGCTCACATCTGTAATCCTAGCACTTTGGGAGGCTGAGGCAGGCAGATTGCTTGAGCCTAGAAGTTCAAGTTCAGCCTGCGCAACATGGCAAAATTGCATTTCTAAAAAAAAAAATACAGAAATTAGCTGTGCATAGTCATATGCCTGTAGTCCCAACTACTGGGGAGGCTGAGGTGGGAGGATCACTGGGAGGATCGCTTAAGTCCCAGAGGTGGAGATTGCAGTGAGCTGAGAACATACCACTGTAGGTCAGCCTAGGCTATAGGGTGAGGCTCTGTCTCTAGAAAGAAAAGAAAGGTAGATTAGTAAGCAGAAATTAATTCTTTTGTGTCATTTTATGTAATTCTCCTTATGCAAGGCTCTATCTAGTGTGAGGCTGAAAAAATTTCTGCAAATGAATTCATAATTTTACTAAACTTACTAATTAAAATGTGTTGGTTAATGGGAAAGGGATGAAGAATTGCTAAATATTAAAACTTGGAAGAAGACTTTACAAATTTACAATCTATTTTGAGTTTTTCACCAAAGAGAAAACCAAGAAAGCAAACACCAGAAATTGAAGACCATGAAGTATAAGTTTTTTCTGAGTTGAGGACAATGATTAGAGGTTAGGTGTGAAGCACAGAGGTTGGAGATCATGCTGGTAGGAAGGTCTAGGTGTCCTAAGAAAACAGTAAGTGCAACAAACATTGTGCCGGGCACAGTGGCTCACGCCTGTAATCCCAGCACTTTGGGAGGCCAAGGCAGGCGGATCACCTGAGGTTGGGAGTTCGAGACCAGCCTGGCCAACGTGGAGAAACCCCCCCTCTACTAAAAATACAGAATTAGCTGGGTGTGGTGGAGAATGCCTGTAATCCCAGCTACTGGGGAGGCTGAGGCAGGAGAATTGCTTGAACCTAGGAGGTGGAGATTGCCATGAGCCGAGATGGTGCCATTGCACTCCAGCCTGGGCGACAAGAACAAAACTCTACCTCAAAAAAAAAAAAAAAAAAAAAAGAAAGAAAAGAAAGAAAGAAAACAGTGCAACAAACATTGTGATGGAAACAAGATAATTTCCTTGAAAATCTACAATATATGTCAGGTGAGAATGCCCATGGAAGAGTATAACATAACCTCTGACTCTAGGCTAGGATACTCTTGGTCATTCTTACTTCTAGATGAGTTAATCAGAATTGGTGTGTGACTGTTTTAAGGGCTAGAACCTGAAGGGAAACAGAGAAGACACTGTGCTGAAACTGACATTTAGGGAGAAAGTCTAGGACTGTTCACACAATCTTTGCACATGCCTGTTTTGTCTTATTCGATTGTTAATTGCTGTTGGATAAAAGATCTAAACTTAGCAAACAAGGGGCTGCAGAAAGGAGAGAGACCGCTTCCTCTGCTTAGTTGATCAGCATGTGTTTAATAGACATACTCTAAGTAGCTAACGTTTCAGTCATCTGCGGAGACCTTGGGGAAGGGTTGTGACTGAGAGAGAACTTTTGACCGTTAGCTATGACTCACAAAAAATACAAGGCTCTCAGTTTTGTTCTACCCATATGTAAGTTAGTTCATACCACAGATAATATACCTTACTTCAAAGAAGGTGGTCTTGGCTTCAGGCATATATAAAAGTTTTTTTTTTTGTTTTTTTTTTTCTGGCTGCAAAGGCTTTGCACCTGTGTTTCCTTAAAGCACATGAGAAAAATGCAAATTCCAAAGGGATTTATTCTCTGTTTTGCCATCCTAGTCAATCCTACCTTACCAACCAAGAAAACTACAAATTATCATGATTCTGAAATTGGCAGTTTCCCAGAATGTTTGACATTCCATGTTAGTAAGCAGAAAAAAAGAGGAAGAAAAGAAGTCTTTCCTGCTGGGAATGTGGTAGAAATGTTAGAATTCTTTCCAGAAGAAGAAATCCAAATCTACAAGAGCACATTGTTTTCATGTTTTTCTAGGCTGTATTTTCAGCCTTGAAAACTCATGCAGATCCTCCCGCCAGAATATGACCTACACCAGCAAGGCTGAAACTAGCACCTATAAGAAGCAAATCCATGACCGTTAAAATACTCAGTCCTTGGGTGGGACAAAGCACACCCTTGTTTCATTGAGATTGTGCCAGGAAAAGACCACAGTTTAGCTGGCATTGCAGCCATGGCCAGAAGCCAGCTTACCCGGCAACTTATTTAATAGAATTCGCAGCATCTCTTGGACTCTTAAACACAGTTACATTGAACTAAAGTAAAAGATGTGGCAGCTTTGAGATTGGTAAACCTCTTTTATATAGTATGCTGCTGATCTATATTACTGCACACATTGTCCTAATATTACAATCTTCTCTTGGCTTGTCTGTTTACCCTCTAGACCAGTAACATAAGTGAGTGAAAGGAGGCCAGCTTTAAGAAGAGTCAGTCAATATTACCATTCTCGATTTCTGGTAGTGCTGTAGATACATTGCATGTGGGAGGCAACTGACACAGCCTCACTGCTCAGAGCATCCTCAGGAATGTCAGGGACTGAGAAAAACGGGAGAGAGCCTGTCCATCAGAAGGTGGGGCAGTTACTCAGCAATATCTGAGTATTAACATACAGAATCTGAGTCCTGGTGATGAAGGATCCTCCACATTCTCAAAATGAGCTACATAATCTGAAATCTCTTAATTTTTAAGTGTTATATTTTGCCAGTGCAGCCTGTAAGTACTCAAGTGTAGAAACTGTAGGTTTCAACTTTTAATCCAAAGTAGTACCTTTGTTTAGTAGATCAATAGGTCCCCCTCTTCTATAATAATTTAGTAAATTAAAGTGAACTAGGGCCTATGTATTTTACAGACATGTATGTGATGTATACAGATGTGGCCATATGGTACTATTTTGCTTATATCTTCACTGTCAATGAAAAAGGCTCTTGGATTAAAGGTAGACATTGAAAAAGGGAAATTAAAACACAATATGAGTGAGAAATTTATTTATAGAAATGATTGGCCTTGAAGTGTTTCAAGTTCTCTTACCTAGATATATCATAACCCAGAGAATGGAGAAAACATAAAACGTTTTAGCAAACTGCTTAATCCACATTTGAATGGATGAATAAATATATATCTAGAATATTGGATATAATTAGACAAATTACAACAGTGGCTACTAAATAGTTCCAAGGACACGTGCCAGCCCTTGAAGAAGTTTTCACTGCTCTGGGAAGAAATGAAAAAATATAGATAATTATAGTGTATGGAGTATATAAACTTATTTGTGCTTGGACAAATCCCACTACCTGTGGAATTTTTAGCCAGTCTCATCCCTCCTCTGTATCTTTATTTGTAAAATGAGAGTTTAGAATTCGGTGACCTTATTTTTGTTTTCTATTGCTGTTATAACACATTACCACAAGCTTAGTGGCTAAAACAACATAAATTTATTATCTTACAGTTGTGAAGGTCAGAAGTCCAACATGAGTCTCATGGGCTAAAATTGAGGTGTCAGCAGGGCCACATTCTTTCTGGAGGCTCTGACCAGGAATTGCTTTTCTTGTCTTTTCCAGCTTCTAAAATCTACTTCATTCCTTGGATTATGGCTTCCCTCTATCTTCAAAGTGAGTAATAGTCAAGTCTTTTCCTTTTTTTAAAAAAGTGTATTTTGTTTTTAAATTGACAAGTAAAAATTGTATATATTTATAATATACAACGTGATGTTCTGAAATATGTATATATTGTGGAATGTCTAATCACATGTATTACCTCACATATCATTTCTTTTGTGGTGGGAACACTTAAAATCTACTCTCTTAGCAATTTTCAAGTATACAATTTTGTTATTAAGTATAATCATCATGATGTACAGTAGATATCTTGAACTCCTCCTGTTTAACTGAAATTTTGTATCCTTTGTCAAGTCTATTTTATGTCATATCACTTTGAAACTCTTCTGCCTCCTTTTTCTCCTTTTAAGGACCATTTTGATTACATTGGGGACATCTGGATAATCCAGATAATCTCATTGTTTTAAGGCCAGGTGATTAGCACATTAAATCCACGTGCAGATTTAATTTCTCCTCGCTATATAACATAACATATTTATAGTTTCTGGGGAGTGGGACGCGGACATTTTTGAGGGGCCATTTGTCTGTCTACCACATCATTTCAACTAATTTTTAGTTTTTCTGTCCTGTGAATCTATGAGATAATGTCTTGTTAAGCCTGACTTGTTATGAAGGAATGAGACAGGTTTCAGGGAGGTAAGTGGGTCTGAAGTTTGCCATAATTTATGGCATCCTCTTAGCATCCCATAAAAATTCTACCTGCCTCTGAACCACTGAATGTATATGACACTGATTGTTCTTTGCAACCAGGCTGTAGCTAGAGATCATCACTTCAACAGTTTGGTTCCTGACCAGGTATGATGGCTCATGCCTGTGATCCCAGCATTTAGGAGGCCAAGGCAGGAGGATTGCTTGCATCCAGCAGTTCCAGACTAACCTAGTCAACATGTTAAGATCCTGTCTCTACAAAAAATAAAAAACTAGCTAGGTGTTTTGGTATGCTCCTGCAGTCCCAGCTACTCACAACACTGAAGTGCAGATAGCTTGAGCCTAGGAGATGGAGGCTGTAGTGAGCTGTGATCATGCCACTGCACTCAACTTGGGTGATAAAATGAGGCCCCCGCACCGTCTCTCTCTTTCAAAAAACAAACAAAAAAAGCTTGATTCCTGGTATTATTGAAATAGAAGGAAATTTTCAAGATCATCAGATGCCATAAGGTTACCAGTTATTGGAATGAAATTTCAGAGCATGGGCAGAACTCATTCAGGATACTTAAGCAGTTTCACACATGTTGGTCCCTGTCATTTGATAGTCTGTGTTTAGACTTATCAAGTCTACATGAGACCGTTCCTTAAGGACAAAATGGACATTACATTGCTCCCTTGCCTTTAATATCACTGTGCTGAACATAGGAGTAATGTTAGAAAGAGTGAAGTCTGCCCAGTCCCCCTTGCGTCTGACTTTCAGTGACCAAAAGCACACTGTAGAGGCATTGTACGTGTTGTTCTAAAACAAAGCATAACTCTACTCATCAGCCAGAGAAAACTCTGGTTTATGACTCGTAATAAATCATTTTTTTTCCAAACAGACTTACCAATGTTCTTTTAAAACATTTTTACTAGAATATTTATGTTCTCAACTTTCAACATCAGAAGTATTTTATAAGCCCAGTCTGAAATGGAGGAGTGAGTGGCAAAGCATACTCTCTCCCCAACAAACAATAATTGAACTTGGGAAAATTACAGAAACAATCACATAAAGTATTTGGATATTGTCCTATGGGCATATAGAAAATGGAGAAATATTCTTTCAAAAAATCTACTAAATCTTGGTAAGGATTGTAGAGTTTGTGACATTTGAATGACAGCATACTCTATTCCTCTTTTTTTTCACCCTCTCCATCTTATGAAAACTGCCCCCAGGGAACCCTAATTCTGGGACCTGTGGGGAGAGGGAGCCCCATCATCTTTTGGCTTGTGAAGAGTAGGCTGTTTGCTTTTTTCATCTTCCTCAGCCTTGTAATGCAGAAGCTTTATTGTAGGCAAGTGTGGCTGACAGGACCAGGTCTCTATTCCCCTACACAAGCTTCATTCATAGTATAGAAGCTGTACTCAATCATGCCATACCATTCACACAACAATGCTCCAATAGCTCCTGCCCCAGCTCACTTATAAAGTGAAGAATTCACTCTGGGAGAGGCAAGTCAAGAAGACAAGGGACCATTATATCATGTCCCCAGTGAGTGCATCACACTCACTCATGCACCAGAAATATCACTCTGTAGAGGCAGGCCACTGTCTCTGCCTCCAGCTTTTATGCAGTGGCACAGAGATTCTATTCAGAAGGAGAGATATGTCTTAAGGACAAAGAGCTCTGTAGCTCTACCTGAGGAGAATGACTTTAAGTGGAAAAAAGTATGGAACATTTCATGTTTTAAAAGGTGTTGTCTAAATTAATGGAGATTTTGCTGTAAAGTAATTAAAAGGGCTCTCTTAGCTCCATAATGCAAGTAGAAAATGCAAAATGACAGAGAGACCAGAAGTTTGACAGAGAAAACCAGAAAAAGAGACATTCAAGAAGAGCTCTCCTGGGATTACAGTGAATCCTGTGGGTAAGAAGTGCTATGTGAATACTCTAGACATCACCCATTTATAAGCAACAGAACAGGGGGTGAAACAGACTTGGAAATGTTTCTCAAGCAGCATACAGATCAATCAACAAAGAGCAGAGCTTCATTGGCAGTAGAGGCTTAAGGACCAACCTGATCAACCACTGATTGAATTATAAGCTACACTTACCTGGGAGCAACTCCTAGGAAGACAGTTTTAACAATAAAATAACACTCATTCTTTGCAGTGTAGACTATTTGCATGCCCCAAACTGTGTCTTCTCAGGAATTATCAGAGGGGTAAAATCAAAGCTATTAATCCCTGGTTGAACATGGGGCAGAGGCTTAAACTTGAACTATGATAGTGGCCTCCAAGCCACACACACATGCAATGGTAAAGTGTAAAAATCTAACTGGCGAAAGGAACCTAAGTACGACTTTTAATAATAAGTGGCTTATACTGTCCCAGAGGCAACCTCTAGGCAGCCAGGCTAGAAGATAGAAAGAATATCTGATAGGGACATCAGAGGCTTGGAGGGAATATAGATGTTCACAGGACCAGTTCAGCCAACTCATTGAACAAGTAAATAAAGCACTAAGCAAACAGCAGAAAAATCAACCCATGGTGGCAGTAGTGTGTGAGTGTGTGTGTGGTGGGAATCAGGATTCAGAAGCTGTTACCATATATCACTTAAAATTTTCAGCCAAAAATCATGACACATGCAAAATACATATATATATATATATATATATATATATATATATATATATATATATATATATATCGGTAACCCATACACCAGAAAAAAAGCAGGCAGCTAATACTGCTTTTGAAGGGGTCCAGAGGTGGGACTTAACAGGCAAAGACCTGAAAATAGCCATTATAAACATATGCAAAAAACAAGAGAAGACCATGCATAAGTTATTAAAGAAAGATGTGATGAGAATGTTACAAAATAGAATATAAGTAAAAAGATAAAAATTGTATATTTTAAAAAGCCAAATGGAAATTCTGGAGTTAAAAAGTGAAGCAACCAAATAAAACATTCACGGTGACTCATGCCTGTAATCCCAGCACTTGGGAGGCCAAGGCAGGCAGATTGCCTGTCATCAGTAATTTGATACCAGTCTGGCCAACATGGTGAAACCCTGTCTCTACTAAAAATACAAAAAAATGAGCCAGGCATGGTGGTGTGCACCTGTAACCCCAGCTACTCGAGAGACTGAGGCAGGGGAATTCCTTGAACCAGGGAGGTGGAGGTTGCAGTGACCCGAGATCGCGCCACTGCACTCCAGCCTCGGTGACAGAGCGAGACTCTGTCTCAAAAAAAAAAAAAAAAAAAAAATATGTGCAAGGGGTGCTCAACAATACATTTGAGCTGGCAGAAGAAAGAATTACAAGAACGAATTAATGTCTACTTCTAGTATTAGAGATTATGCAATTTGAAAAACAAAGAGTAAAAGGAATGTAGGAAAATGAACAGATCGTCAAAGAAATATTTGATACCATTAAGCACACTGACGAAGGCATAATAGGAGTACCAGATGAAGAAAAGAGAGAGAAAGGGACAGAAAAATTTTAAAGAAATAATGGCTGCAGACTTAAATTTGATGAAAAACATTAATCTACACATTCAAGAACTTCACACAGAATAAATGCAAAGATATGCATATCCATACAAAGTCGTACATAATATGTTGAAAACCAAGGACAAAGAGAAAAATACAAAGGGAAACAATACAAACAAACAAATAAACAAAAAACCTCATTAAGTACAAGAAAACCACAATAGGTAACAGTTGATTTCTCTTCAGAAATAATGCAGAACAAAAAGGCAGTGGATAACATTTGGAAATGCTGTAAGTGAAATACTGCCAATAAAGAATCATATATATATATATGATATCATATATATATATATGATATCATATATATATATATATGATATCATATATATATATATATATATATATGAAAACTAGTTTTCAAAAATAAAAGTGAAACAAAGACATTCCCAGAAAACAAAAAGCTGTGAGAATTTGTTGCTAACAGACCTGACTTACTAAAGGGAGCTCTTCTGCCGGAAAGCAAGTTACAACAGACATTAATTTTAATCCACACACACAAAAGAGTGCCAGTGAAGGCAATTATGTAGGTAATTATAAAACAGCATATAATTGCATATTTCTTCTCTTATCTTAAAGAGAAACTACAAAATTTGATGAAACAATATATAATTATACATTTGGACTCATAGAAATGTAATTTTCTATTGTGAAATAACCTTTGACAATAAGAGCTCACAGGATGCAAGTGGAAGCAAAGTTCTGTTGGAGTAGGGAAATGGCACCAAATGGTAATTCAAATTCACAGAAAGAAGTGAAGAGAATCAAAATTAGTAATTAAACAAGTTAATTTAACAAACATTTTATGTTAATAATTATATACTTGTTCTCCTTTATTCTCTCAGCTTAAGACACAAGATTACTTAAAGAAATATTTTAACAATGTATTGTTGCGTTTATAACATATATAGATATAACAGGTATAACAATAATAACACAGTAAAAGGGTCATAAATGGAGCTATGTAAGAGTAAACTTTCTTTATTTCACTATAATTAACTTATATACATCTGAAGTAGGTTATAAGTTATCATGTATGTTGAAAGCCCTAGATACAACAAAAAGAAAATAATTTATTAATATGTTATTAAAAATTCTCAGAGAAATACAAATATTATGGAGAAAATATCCATTTAATGTAAAAAAGGCAGTAAAAAAGAACAGAACAAGAAAGACATGAGACATATAGAAAACAAAAAGCAAAATGGCAGGTGTAAATCAAAACATGTCAATAATAATAATAGCTGTAAATGGATTAAACAACCCATTCAAAAGACAGAGATTAGAGGTTGGGTGAAAAAAAAATCCAAATTTGTGCTATCTACAGGTTACATACTTTAGATTCAAAGATACAAATAAGCTGAAAGTAAAAGAGTGGAAAAAGATACATCATGAAAACAGCAACCATAAGAGAACTGGAGTGGCTATACTAATATCAGACAAAATAACTTTACAACAAAAATGTTACTAGAAACAAAAGGGTTATTTCAAAATTAAAAATTAAATCCATGAGGAAGATGTAAAAATTATAAACACATATGCCTCTAAAAACAGAGCCCCCCAAATGCATGAAGCAAAACTGATAAAATTGAAGGAAGAAATAAATAATTTTAAAATGATAGTTGGAGACTTCCATAATTCAGTTGCAATAACAGGTAGACAGGAGATCAATAAGAACATAAAATATTTGAACAAAATTATGAACCAACTAGATATAACAGATATTTATAGAAGATTCTACCGAACAATAGCAAAACACACATTTTTTTCAAGTGCATATTGAACACACTACACGATAGACCATATGCTAGGCTATAAAACAAGCCTCAGTAAATATAGAAAGAATAAAATTATACAAACTATGTTTTCCAAATGCATTGTATTAAATTAGAAGGCAATAATAAAATTAAATTTTAAAAATCACAAAAACGTAAAAATTAAACAACATATTACTAAACAATTGGTCAATAAATAAATCATAAGGGAAATTAGAAAGTTTCTTCTGATGAATAAAAATACAACACAATGTGCCACAACTTATGGGATACAGCTACAGCTAAAGCAGTACACAGAGGAAAATTTACAACATGCCTATGTTAAAAAAGAAAAAAAAAAAAAACCTCAAGTCAATAACCTACCCTTCCACCTTAAAAAGACGTGAAGCTGAGATTCCATTCCAAGATGGCCAAATAGGAACATCTCCAGTCTGCAGCTCCCAGTGTGATCGGCGCAGAAGATGGGTGATTTCTGCATTTCCAACTGAGGAACCTGGTTCATCTCACTGGGACTGGTTGGACAGTAGGTGCAGCCCATGAAGGGTGAGCTGAAGCAGGGCAGGGCATCACCTCACCCAGGAAGCGCAAGGGACCAGGGGATTTCCCTTCCCTAGCCAAGGAAAGCCGTGACAGACGGTACCTGGAAAAACAAGACACTCCCGCCCAAATACTGTGCTTTTCCAATGGTCTTAGCAAATGGCACACCAGGAGATTATATGCCATGCCTGGCTGGGCAGATGCCACGCCCACAGAGCCTTGCTCACTGCTAGCACAGCAGTCTGAGATCGACCTGCGCAGCAGCCTGGCAGGGGGAGGGGCGTCTGCCATTGCTGAGGCTTGAGTAGGTAAACAAAGCAGTCAGGGAAGCTCAAACTGGCAGGGTCCACTGCAGCTCAGCAAGGCCGGCTGCCTCTGTAGTCTCCACCTCTGGGGGCAGGGCATAGCTGAACAAAAGGCAGCAGAAACTTCTGCAGACTTAAATGCCCCTGTCTGACAGCTCTGAGGAGAGCAGTGGTTCTCCCAGCACAGTGTTTGAACTTGGAGAACAGACAGATTGCCTCCTCAAGTAGGTCCCTGACCCCTGGGTAGCCTAACTGGGAGACACCTCCCAGTACAGGCTGACTGACACCTCATACAGGCAGGTGCCCCTCTGGGACAAAGCTTCCAGAGGAAGGATCAGGCAGCAATATTTGCTGTTCTGCAGCCTCCACTAGTGATACCCAGGCAAATAGGGTCTGGAGTGGACCTCCAGCAAACTTCAACAGACCTGCAGTGGAGGGACCTGGCTGTTAGAAGGAAAACTAACAAACAGAAAGAAATAACATCAACATCAACAAAAAGGACATCCACAACAAAATCGCATCTGTAGGTCACCAACATCAAAGACCAAAGGTAGATAAAACCACAAAGGTGGGGAGAAGCCTGAGGAGAAAATGTGAAAATTCTAAAAACCAGAGCACCTTTTCTCCTCCAAAAGATCACAGCTCCTCGCCAGCAACAGAACAAACCTGGATGGAGAATGACTTTGAAGAGCTGACAGAAGTAGGCTTCAGAAGGTCGGTAATAACAAACTTCTCCGAGCTAAAGGAGGATGCTTGAACCCAGCACAAGGAAGCAAAAAACCATGAAAAAAGATTAGATGAGTGGCTAACTAGAATAAACAGTGTAGGGAAGACACTAAATGACCAGATGGAGCTGAAAACCATGGCATGAGAACTATGTGACACATGCACAAGCTTCAGTAGCCGATTTGATTAAGTGGAAGAAAAGGTATCAGTGATTAAAGATCAAATTAATGAAATAAGAAGAGAAGTTTAGAGAAAAAAAAGAGTAAAAAGAAATGAACAAAGCCTCCAAGAAATATGGGACTATGTGAAAAGAACAAATCTACATTTGATTGGTGTACCTGAAAGTGACGGGGAGAATGGGAACCAAGTTGGAAAACACACTTCAGGATATTATCCAGGAGAACTTCCACAACCTAGCAAGGCACGTAAACATTCAAATTCGGGAAATACAGAGAACACCACAAAGATACTCCTCAAGAAGAGCAACCCCAAGACACATAATTTCCAGATTCACCAAGGTTGAAATAAAGGGAAAAATGTTAAGGGCAGACAGAGAGAAAGGTCAGGTTATCCACAAAGGGAAGCCCATGAGACTAACAGCGGATCTCTCAGCAGAAACTCTACAAGCCATGAGAGTGGGGGCCAATATTCAACATTCTTAAAGAAAAAAATTTTCAACTCAGAATTTCATATCCAGCCAAACTAAGCTTTGTAAGTGAAGGAGAAATAAAATCCTTTACAGACAAGCAAATGCTGAGAGATTTTGTCACCTGCCTTACAAGAGCTCCTGAAGGAAGCACTAAACATGGAAAGGAACAACTGGTACCAGCCACTGCAAAAACATGCCAAATTGTAAAGACCATCAATGCTAGGAAGAAACTGCATTAACTAACAGGCAAAATAACCAGCTAACATCATAATGACAGGATCAAATTCACACATAACAATATTAACCTTCAATGTAAATGGGCTAAATGCCCCAATTAAAAGACACACACTGGCAAATTGGATAAAGAGTCAAGACACATCAGTGTGCTATATTCAGGAGACCCATCTCACATGCAGAGACACATATAGGCTCAAAATAAAGGGATGGAGGAAGATCTACCAAGCAAATGGAAAGAAAAAAACAAAAAGAGTTTGCGATCCTGGTCTTTGATAAAACAGACTTTAAACCAACAAAGATCAAAAGAGACAAAGAAGGTCATTACATAATGGTAAAGAGATCAATTAAATAAGAAGAACTAACTATCCTAAATATATATGCACCCAATACAGGAGCACCCAGATTCATAAAGCAAGTCATTAGAGACCTACAAAGAGACTTAGACTCCCACACAATAATAATGGGAGACTTTAACACCCCACTGTCAATATTAGACAGATCAAGGAGACAGAAGGTTAACAAGGATGTCCAGGACTTGAACTCAGCTCTGCACCAAGCAGACCTACTAGACACCTACAGAACTCTCCACCCCAAATCAACAGAATATACATTCTTCTCAGCACCACATCCCACTTATTCCAAAATTGACCACATAGTTGGAAGTAAAGCACTGCTCAGCAAATATAAAAGAACAGAAATCACAACAAACAGTCTCTCAGACCACAGTGCAATCACATTAGAACTCAGGATTAAGAAACTCACTCAAAACCACACAACTACATGGAAACTGAGCAACCTGCTTTTGAATGACTACTAGGTAAATAACAAAATGAAGGCAGAAATAAAAATGTTATTTGAAACCAATGAGAACAAAGACACAACATACCAGAATCTCTGGGACACATTTAAAGCAGTGTGTAGAGGGAAATTTATAGCACTAAATGCCCACAAGAGAAAGCAGGAAAGATCTAAAATTGACACCCTAACATCACAATTAAAAGAACTAGAGAAGCAAGAGCAAACACATTCAAAAGCTAGCAGAAGGCAAGAAATAACTAAGATCAGAGCAGAACTGAAGGAGATAGAAACACAAATAACCCTTCAAAAAACCAATGAATCCAGGAGCTGGTTTTTTGAAAAGATCAACAAAATTGATAGACTGCTAGCAAGACTAATAAAGAAGAAAAGAGAGAAGAATCAAATACATGCAATAAAAAATGATAAAGGGGATATCACCACTGATCCTACAGAAATACAAACTATTATCAGAGAATACTATAAAAACCTCTATGCAAATAAACTAGAAAATCTAAGAGAAGTGGATAAATTCCTTGACACATACACCCTCCCAAGACTAAACCAGGAAGAAGTGGAATCTCTGAATAGACCAATAACAGGCTCTGAAATTGAGGCAATAATTAATAGCCTACCAATAAAAAAAGTCCAGGACCAGATGGATTCACAGCTGAATTCTATGAAAGGTACGAAGAGGAGCTGGTACCATTCCTTCTGAAACTATTCCAATCAATAGAAAAAGAGGGAATCCTCACTAACTCAGTTTATGAGGCCAGCATCATTCTGAGAGCAAAGCCTGGCAGAGACACAACAAAAAAAGAGAATTTTAGACCAATATCACTGATGAACATTGATGCGAAAATCCTCAATAAAATACTCGCAAACTGAATCTAGTAGCATAACAAAAAGCTTATCCACCACAATCAAGGTGGCTTCAGCCCTGGGTTGCAAGGCTGGTTCAACATATGCAAATCAATAAACATAATCCATCACATAAACAGAAACAGCAACAAAAAGCACATGATTATCTCAATAGATGCAGAAAAGGCCTTTGATAAAATTCAATGGTGCTTCATGCTAAAAACTCTCAATAAACTAGGTATTGATGGAATGTATCTCAAAATAATAAGAGATACTTATGACAAACCCACAGCCAATATCATACTGAACGAGCAAATACTGAAAGCATTCCCTTTAAAACCTGGCACAAGACAGGGATGCCCTCTCTCACCACTCCTATTCAACAGAGTGTTGGAAGTTCTGGCAAGGGCAATCAGGCAAGAGAAAGAAATAAAGGGTATTCAATTAGGAAAAGAGGAAGTCAAATTGTCCCTGTTTGCAGATGACATGATTGTATATTTAGAAAACCCCACCATCTCAGCCCAAAATCTCCTTAAGCTGATAAGCAACTTCAGCAAAGTCTCAGGATACAAAATCAATGTGCAAAAATCACAAGCATTCCTATACACCAATAACAGACAAACAGAGAGCCAAATCATGAGTGAACTCCCATTCACAACTGCTATAAAGAGAATAAAATACCTAGGAATCCAAGTTACAAGGGATGTGAAGGACCTCTTCAAGGAGAACTACAAACCACTGCTCAATGAAATAAAAGACAACACAAACAAATGGAAAAACATTCTATGCTCATGGATAGGAAGAATCAATATTGTGAAAATGGCCATACTGCCAAGGTAATTTATAGATTCAATGCCATCCCCATCAAGCTACCAATGACTTTCTTCACAGAATTAGATAAAACTACTTTAAAGTTTATATGGAACCAAAAAAGAGCCCACATTGCCAAGACAATCCTCAGCAAAAATAACAAAGCTGGGGGCATCATGCTACCAGACTTCAAACTATACTACAAGGCTACAGTAACCAAAACAGCATGGTATTGGTACCAAAACAGATATATAGACCAATGGAACAGAACTGAGGCCTCAGAAATAACACCACACATGTACTACCATCTGATCTTTGACAAACCTGACAAAAATAAGAAATGGGGAAAGGATTTCCTATTTAATAAATGGTGCTGCAAAAACTGGCTAGCCATATGTAGAAAGCCGAAACTGGATCCCTTCCTTACATCTTATAGAAAAATTAATTCAAGATGGATTAAAGACTTAAATGTTAGACCTAAAACCATAAAAACCCTAGAAGACAACCTAGGCAATACCATTCAGGACATAGGCATGGGCAAGGACCTCGTGACACTAAAACACCAAAAGCAATGGTAACAGAAGCCAAAATAGAAAATGGGACCTAATTAAACTAAAGAGCTTCTGCATGGCAAAAGAACCTACCATCAGAGTGAACAGGCAACCTACAGAAAGGAGAAACTTTTTACAATCTACCCATCTGACAAAGGGCTAACATCCAGAATCTACAAAGAACTTAAATTTTCAAGACAAAAACAACCCCATCAAAAAGTAGGCAAAGGATATGAACAGACACTTCTCAAAAGAAGACATTTATGCAGCCAACAGACACATGAAAAAATGCTTATCATCACTGGTCATCAGAGGAATACAAATCAAAACCATAATGAGATAGCATCTCACACCAGTTAGAATGGTGATCATTAAAAAGTCAGGAAACAACAGATGCTGGAGAGGATGTGGAGAAATAGGAATGCTTTTACACTGTTGGTGGGAGTGTAAATTAGTTCAACCATTGTGGAAGACAGTGTGGCGATTCCTCAAGGATCTAGAACTAGAATTACCATTTGACCCAGCAATCCCATTATGGGGTATATACCCAAAGGATTATAAATCATGCTAATATAAAGACACATGCACACGTATGTTTATTGCAGCGCTATTCACAATAGCAAAGACTTGGAACCAACCCAAATGCCCATCAGTGATAGACTGGATTAAGAAAATGTGTTACATGTACACCATGGAATAGTAGGTAGCCATAAAAAGGATGAGTTCATGTCCTTTGCAGGGACATGGATGCAGCTGGAAACCATCATTCTGAGCAAACTATCACAAGCACAGAAAACCAAACACTGCATGTTCTCACTCATAGGTGGGAATTGAACAATGAGAACACATGGACACAGGGTGGTGAACATCACACACCCGGGCCTGTCATGGGGTTGGGGGCCGGGGGAGGGATAGCATTAGGAGAAATACCTAATGTAAATAATGAGTTAATGGGTGCAGCAAACCAACATGGCTCATGTATACCTATGTAACAAACCTGCATGTTGTGCACGTGTAACCTAGAACTTAAAAGTATAAAAATTAAAAAAAAAAAGAAAAAGAAAAAAAGAAGTGAAGCCAGGTGCAGTGACTCACACCTGTAATTCAAACACTTTGGGATACCAAGATGGGAGAATTGTTTGAGCTCAGGAGTTCAAGACTAGCCTAGGCAAGATGACAAACCCCATCTTTATAAAATAAATAAACAAATAAATAAAAATAAATTTAAAAAATAAAGTAAGAAAAGAAAGCTAAATCTGAAACAAAAAAATTTAAGATAATGCGTATTAGATGAGAAATTAATGAAAATAAGGCCAGACACAGTGGCTCACATTTGTAATCCCAGCAATTTGGGAGGCTGAGGTGGGTGAGTCCAGGAGTTTGAGACCAGACTGGGCAACAGGGTGAAACCCTGTCTCTACCAAAATTGTAAAAAGTAGCTGGGTGTGGTGGCATGTGCCTGTAGTCCCAGCTACTTGGAGGGCTGAGGTGGGGGATCGCTTGAGCACTAGAGGTTGAGGCTGAAGTGAGTCATGATCATGTCATTGACTCCAGCCTGGGCAACAGAGCAAGACCCTTTCTAAAAAAAAAAAAAAAGAAAAGCAAAGAACAAAAATGAATGAAAATAGAGTTGAAAAAAAAAAGTTGGTTCTTTGAAAAGATTAACAAAATGGACACTACGCTAAGGAAAAAAGACAGAAGGCTCAAATAAGACAAAGAATAAAAGGGGGGGATATTATTAAGGACTTTTTATAAATAATGAGGATTATAAGAAAATATATGAACAACGGTGTGCCAATGAGTTAGACACTTAGATGAAACAAATTCCTAGAAAAACACAAACTACGAAAACTGACTCAAGAAGAATTAGAAAATCTGAAGACACATAACAAAATGTTACATTAATACTGTAAAAGCTTCCCAAAAAGAAAAACCCTAGCTCAAATGGCTTCACTAGTGAAAACTGCCAAACATATAAAGAATTAATGCCAATCCTTTACAAACTCTTTGAAACAAAAAAAGAAAAGGGAACACTTCCAGACTTATTTAAGGAAGCCAGGATTACTCTGACACTAGAAGCAAGCGAAGACATCAAAATAAAATTATATATGCTTTATGAATACAGATGCAAAAGCCATTAACAAAATTCTAGGAAATTTAATCTAGCAGGAGAAAAAAGGGATTGTACAACATGGCCAAATAGGATTTATCCCAGGAATACAAGGTTGAATTAACATATGGAAATCAATCAATCTGATTTGTTATATTAATAGAATAAAGGGCAAAACCGCATGATAATCTCAATAGATGCAGAAAATAATTTTGACAAATTAAACCCACTTTCATGATAAAACAAACTTGACAAACTAAAATTAGAAGCAAACTTTCTCAACCTGTTAAAGAACGTCTACAAAATAAAAACAAAAAGAAAACAAACAAAAAAAACCCACAGCTAACATCATACTTAAGGAAAAAACGATCAAATGCTTTCCCTTTAAGTTAAGAAACAAAGCAAAAATATCTTCTCTCATCATTTTCAGTCAGCATTGTGCCAGTCAAGACAATAGGCAAATATAAGAAATAAAATGTTTCCAAATTGGAATGGAAAAAGTAAAACTATCTGTATTCATAGATGACATGACCTTTTCTACAGAAAATCTTAAGGAATTCCCTTAAAAACTATTAGAGCTAATAAGTGAGTTCATCAAGGTTGCAGAATACAAGATCAATATACAAAAATCAATTGTATTTCTATCCACTAGCAATGACAATCTGCAAATGAAATTAAGAATACAGTTCCACTCACATTAGCATCAAAAACTATACAATTCCTCAGAATAAATTTAACAAATTAAGTTCAAGATGTGTACACTGAAAACTGCACAATGTTGTTGAAGAAATAACGCAACACAATTTCTATCAAAAGCCCTACTGACTTTTTGCAGAAATTGACAAGATAAAGTTAATATGGAAATGCAAAGGACCCAGAATAGCCAAAAAAAAAAAAAAAAAAAAAAAAAAATTCTTGAAAAAGAACAAGGTTGGAGAACTTACACTTCCTGATTTTAAAACTTATTTCTGTACACAGCTGCAGTAATCAAGGCGACATATACTAGCATAAAGATAGACTTATAGGTCAATGGAGTATAATTAGAGTCCAGAAACTAACTCTTACATTTATAATTAATTCATTTTTGACAAGAATGTCAAGACAATTCATCAGGGGAAGAACAGCCTTAGTAACAAATGATGCTGGAAACAACTGAATATCTGCACGTCAAGGAATGAAGTTGAACTCTTTCCTTAAACAACACACAAAAAAATTAAGTAAAAATCAATCACAGACCAAAATATAAAGATAAAACTACACAACTCAAGGAGAAAATTTAGGAGTACATTTTCATTTACTTGGGTTAGGCAATGGTTTCTTAGATATGAAATGAAGGTACAAGTGACAAAATAACTAATAGATAAATTGGATTACATCAAGATTAAGAACTTTCATGCTGCAAATGATACCATCAAGAAATTAACAGTGGTGTTGATGCTCAGTGCTACAGAGGACAATGGCTGGAAATCCTCTTTGTTTTCCCTGGCTCCTGGAGTCCAGGGACAGCCCATAGAGCTCCTGTGCCTGGCCAGAAGCCATCATGGAAATCGTTAGTTTCACATTTTCCTGGAAGAAGGAACTGCGTGCAGAAGTGGACCGCAATGCATTTTAAACCTTGTGGAAAGAGCTAAGCTATTGAATTGCTTCTTTTGAAGGAAGGAGTGGAATTATGTAAGATATTGACACAGGAAACTTTTTACCCTAAATTATTGTAATGCTTCTTTCAGTACTTAATGCAAGATTTAGTGTTTATCTATCTCTTTTACTTCATGCTTTAGCTGTAGATTGGAGTGAAATGAGCTATTCTGCCGTGCAGAACTGGCTTTCAAGGGTCAGAATAGTAGATCCAATAATTAAAATTTATGCTTTAACATTTTAGATCTGGTTATTGATATGCTTTCTCAGTAAATCTAAGAGTGTCTTTAAAAATGTAAACCCAGAGCAATTTGAAGTTTCTATTTAAACTTTATTTGCAACTCCTCTAATGAGAAGATTGAATTTATTTACAGTTAATTGTACTATTCAGATTTTTGAATGTATGAGGCAACCGAAAAAATTCTATCTACAGTGTGCTCTTAAAAACTATAAAAAGAAGATGAAAAGACAACACACAGAATGGGAAACAATTATTGGTAAACCATATATCTGATAAGAGACTGGTATCCAGAATATACAAATAACTCATACAATAATAAAAAGACAAATAACCCAATTAACAATTCACAAAGAATTTGAATTGACATTTCCTCCCCAAAACCTATACGGATAAAAAGATGTTCATCATAATTACTCATTAGGAAAACACAGATCTTTTCATCAGGGCATACAAACTAGAAAAATCTTGAGAGATCTTGTGATAGAATATTGATTTTTACGAATATTCTTTTAGTTGGGAAGCCTAGGTGGATAGGTCACTTGAGGTCAGGAGTTCAAGACCAGCCTGGCCAACATGGTGAAACCCCATCTTTACTAAAAATAAAATATTTGGCCAGGCGCAGTGGCATATACCTGTAATCCCAGCTACTCGGGAGGCTGAGGCATGAGTATTGCTTGAGCCTGGGAGGCGAAGGTTGCAGTGAGCCTGGATCGCACCACTGCATTCCAGCCTGAGCAAGAGAGCAAAAACAAGACTCTGTCTCTGGAGAGGGGATTGGGGGGTGTGGCGCAGAATATTCTTTTAGGAATATTCTTTTGAGAATGGTGAGTTTTTAAGTAAGTGTGTCCTTACTTTAAACTTACTGTTCATTTCATGTTAGCATTTAGTTATATTGGAAAAGCTCATTATACCTTTTGATTATGAAGATAAAATCTCTCTTTTTCTCTCTTCTATATATACACATACATATATGTGTACCTACCTATATATCGATATAAATATGATAAGATATAAGTATATAAAATTTCTACTATAATCCAAATTTTATTCCCTAATTTTCATCAAATCTTCAGACTAAAGAGGATTTGCTAGGCATAACTGGAATAAAATTTTATTTTGAAAGAACCAAAAATTTGATGATGGGAACTAGGAAAATATAGAGTATAAATGAGATTCCATATGATCTCATTATTTATAAAGTGTGGGAAAAATAAGGACATACTTGAATATGATGCTAAATTTTTATTAATTAATTTTACTTCAATAGGTTTTTGGGGAACAGTTGGTGTTTGGTTACATGAATAAGTGTAGTGGTGATTTCTGAGATTGTGGTGCACTCATCACCTGAGCGGTGTACACTGTACCCAATGTGTAGTCTTTTACCCCTCACCACACCCCAACCTTTCCCCCGAGTCCTCAAAGTTCAATGTATCATTTTGCGTCCTCATAGCTTAGCTCCCACATATAAGTGAGAGCATATGATGTTTGGTTTTCCATTCCTGAGTTACTTCACTTAGAATTATGGTCTCCAATTCCATTCAGGTTACTGCAAATGCCATTATTTTGTTCCTTTTTATGGCTGAGTAGTATTCCATGGTATAAATATATCACATTTTCTTTATCCACTTGTTGATTGATGGGCATTTGGTTTGGTTTCATATTTTTGCAGCTGAAAATTGTGCTGCTGTAAACATGTGTATGCAAGTAGAATGTGATTCTAAAACTAATTTAAAAGTGAAGCATGCCCTGGAAGGATATGGCATAGGCAGAATTAAAAGCAAAGTCCACTATGGTTGATAAGTATCTGTTATAAAAGAAAAAAAAATACTGTTTTTAAAACATGGAGATCTTGCCAATTATATACAAACCTTTCTTTTTTTATTATAATAGAAAAAAGGTTTTTTTCAAGGTCTTTTTGGCAAAGTCCTCATCAAAATATAGCCAAGCCTCTCTTGCCTCCTGCTAGTATCAAATTAAATATTATCTAAGTTGGAAACAATAAGTGCTAAAATTATTGACTTTATTTAAGGTTTTAAAAAATCACCTTGGAATATTAGTGCTGTTCTATTTTTATCATTAAATATTACTCATTTGAATTTTATATATATATAGTTAAATTTTCTACATAGAAAGCTATTTCTGTTACTGTATCATCATCAAGGGATAGTAACAGGTATTAGAATTAGGACTAATTTTTTCAACCACTGAAGACATAAAACAACTCTATATATCTCCAGGAAATCTAGAACCCGTGATTTATAAGAATCAATATTTATGAGACTGAGTTTTCAAAATGAGTATTCTGCTTAGGTTAATATAATGGTAGAGAGATTAGTTGTCCTCCCCAATTTCCCTACAACATTATTTAAAATTAAAAACAATATTTAAAGATTAATTTTACTTTGGAATGGTGTTACCATCACTTATCAAATATCTTTTCTTCCTCATGAATCTTTGCTGAATTCATAAGTGGCTGAGAAAGTTTTGGTTAGAAATATAAGCTCTTCTATTTCCTAAAATTTTCAGCATACTTCTTACTTTAGAGGTAGTAAATTTCTTGCAGTAGTGCTGCATGCAGATTAAAAGTCAGAAAAGGACTCATGTTTTTTCTTTCATCTGAGTTCCACATAGGCCAGCCTCTCAGCAATACAGATCTTAAAATCAGATGGGCAGTTAAGTCATAGCAAGTATTCAGTAATGCTTTCTGTTTCTGTATTGATTATAAAGGGTTGATTAGGCCAGGTGAAAACCTAGGCCAGTCACCCTTTCCAGATATTGACTTTTTCCAGACAACTAATTTAATAACCAATGCTATATATATGGACATCATATATATATATGATATATATACACACACATATATACACATATATACGTATATATGTGTATATATACATATATGTATATATGTATATATACACATATATATGTATATATACACATATATATACATATACGTATATGTATATGTATATACATATATTCTAGGGACATCTAGCTCAGATATAAAGATTAAATTCAATCTGAAAGGTATACTGACATACTAAATACTGTATCCTGATGGGGATGTACTGACAAGCATACAGAATCAGAAAAAATGTATCTGGCTTGGGAGATAAACCTACTAGAGCATTATTTTGGCTGGTAGGAACTTTCTCTTTAGGTGAATGCCAGGAAAACAGTACTCTGTCTTCCAAACTCTCTTCTTTTCTTCTGATTCACTATTAATATTTGAGTGATAGATTAAGTGAGCCTGAAATTTGCTCTGATCTCTACTTTGTATAATATGATTAAGCAACTAATTGTCTCTGGTCAGGGATAAACTCTTATGTTGACCATCCCTCAACTAAATAATCTAAGAGAGATTGTAGCGAACATCTGGTGTTTTTGTCACGTAGTATTATTTCTTGCCCTCTCTTTCTTTTTTTTTTTTTTTGTTTGTTTGTTTGAAAGAAAGGGAAGTAAATAACACTACAGTGGTTCTCTGGGGAATCACTCTTTTCTATTTTCGTGATAAGTGATGGTGGTGAAATTGATTTCTACTCCATTCTCTATTCCAGTGATCCTGGTTAAGTCATTGTCATATCCCAACCTTTGATAAATAATTCCATCAGAGTTGATGAGATGTGAGGGCGTTTTGTGAGGCCAGTCAATAGAAAATGGCTCCATTTCTTCTCCTGAGAGTCATGTATGAGGAGGTGAAGTCAGGACCTTCAGAAGAAAGGCTACCTACCCTATAAAGGGAACCTAAAACTGCTAGTGAGACCAATATTGAAGCCTAAGGATAAAAATCATTACCACAAAAGGCAGAGGACAGAGATGGACAAGAATGGGGTCTACTATTTGAGCCACTGGTTAAAAGCTCACCTGGAATTAAATATATGTACCTGGACTTTTAAATTACTAATGAATAGATTTGATTTATATTTAAGTCATTGTGATTTAGGTTTTCTATAACGTACTTATGACACAAAGAAATATGACTCAGCTGGCAGGGAAATGAATGCTCATTCACCAAAAATAATAATTTTCTTTCTTTATTCACATAATCTATTTGACCACCAAGGAAACTTTTTACTTACAAAAGTGTGTGTCTGTGTGTGTGCATGTGTGTGTGTGTGTTTTCAATCAGTGGTGTGATTTTGTGTGACTGAGAAGCATAAACAGGTGAAGAGTCACATGCAGGTAGGTTGTGACACTTGTAACAAGCAGATGCTTGGTTCCAATCTTTAGGCCATGGAGGGAATACCACTTTGGTGCTTTTTTTTGATGCTTCACTTAACTGTTTGTTTTACACTGTGAATTTCTTGGATACTTAGCAAGTCTATTTTAGAGACTTAAGCCATAGTGCACACAGCCTCCCTCTGATGTCTTTAAAAGGACAAGAAACATTGGCAAGCTGCTTCTCTTAGTTTATATTTGGGTACTCCTTTATAGAGGGTCAGCAGTGTCAGTGAAAGACCACAAATGGCAGCTGCCTGCAATTTCCCCAATTTTTTATAATTTCCCCTGGCCTTTGCAATTCAAATGAGCAAAGATGAATTCTTTACAAATGCTTTTTGTTTTTTTTTAAATAAATGCTATACTTATATTCTATAATAAACACTAAGTTATAGTCTTTATCTTTTCCCCCAATAACTCCTACCATACTTATGTTGGACTTCCTGCGACATTCACCCCTAGCAGGCAAGTTTCCTTCCACCTTTATTTCTACTTTGGAAAACTGGCTTACTCTTTGTTTCCTTTCTGTGGAACAGCATTAAAAAGGGCAATTTTCAGAACTCTTTTGGTTTCTTTTTTCTTTTGTTCCTATGTTGAAAGACCACAAGTTTGTGTCTAATGTTTCACAGAATAAGCATTTTTATTATTTCAAATCTAATTCTCTGAGTCAGGCTTGAACTCTTTGGCTACATGTACATGACTTAAAGGAAAGAAGTCTTGGAAATTATTTATTTGATTTTAGCAAAGTGTAACTTGTGCCCAATCTTTCAGCCTTCCAAAAATGTCTAATTAGTGAATCAAATTACCGGGATTGGCTCTCTTTATATAAAGTCCTTGTTTTCTTCTCTCTGTACATCCTTTTGTAAGTAAAATTGGCTCTCATGCTGAACTGAAAATATCCCCTCAAAGATTACCAATCCTAAAGGTAGAATCCAGTTTCTAGCCTTATTTTTATGGCACTTCTATTGCACTTTATAACAATTAATACAATCTTTTACTTTAGCCATTAGAATGTAGAATCCTGTGCTTTGAATTTTTTTAAAAAACTGTTCTTCTCTTTTCCTTCATGGCCTCTACTTTTTCTTCTCACATCCCAAATGCAAGCATTTCAAATAGTTTCCTCTTTCATCTTTATTTCCTTTTATTTTCTTCATTATTTTCTTCCAAGACTTCAAAAGGTCAATTCCGTGTATAACTTCCAAATCCATGTTAATCAGCTCCAATTATGCTGAGAGGCAAATCCCAAATGTTCAATGTCTGCTTGATCCCTCAAAAAAATGTATTTCTTAGGCCTCTCATATCCAGTCTTTTCTCCTTCATGCGTACCAACAGATGAGTTCTTTTAAAGCATAGTTCTATTCTTTTTAGATTCTCATTCAGACTCTATCATTGTACACTAATACAATAGAAATTTCTTATCACAGCCTTTAAAAACCCCTACTACCTCTTCAACTTTACTGCTTGCTACTCCTCCACCTGAAAAATGAAGATGCTCCACCATTTATTGTCTCTATAATCCATGTACATCTTTTTGCCAGGAATAATTTCCCTCCATCTTCATCCACGAAATGTCAGCTGTAATGCTGTTGAAATAGCCAAGCCTTTAGAATCCTTTCTTTCCCTACTTGTTTCTTTTTTTTCTGACCTCTCATTGGAAATTTCCTTTCTCTTTTTGACTTTTAGTAAACATTGCCTTGCAGTGGTATTATTTGTGTGTACATGTTCTTGCCAAGAAAGCCATAGTTCCTCCAGAACGAGTAATTAATATTATTCGTTTTCCTTTCTCTATAGTGCCTTGCGAAGGCACTGAATAGACACTCTAGTAAATCTTTGATGTTATTACTGATTATGTGCAAACTTAGTGGTGGTAAGGAACAGCCTTCAACACTTGAAAACGTTTAATTTTCATCATAGGCAAACTTCTCCAAATGGGAGGAAGAATTTTCTTCTCACTGAACTATGTAGCTGAAAAGCACTATACATTTATAAGGCATGTAATAACTCTATGTATTATAATATCAGACTGAATTAGTAAAGGAAGTAAAATTAGTAAAGGAGATATAAGATAGATATTTTCTCAATATGCCTGGAATCTAAGGACAGGACTTTACCTGTCACTGAATAGCTGTGTGGCATTGGTCAGAATATATAATCTCTATAAGTATTTTTTTTATTTGTAGAGGGAGAATAATACTCCATACTGATATTGTTAAGAAAAAACAGGACAGTACATGTAATGAGGTAAATATAGAGGACATGCTCAATACACAACAGCTACTATTGATATTATCATCAATGATGGATTACTTTTTCTTAGCTAAAACTTACATTCCCTTCTACCAAGCAAGACCCCTGAAACTTTAGATGACTCTCTGGGCATAATTGTCCCTCTCAGATTTATCACATGCTGCATTTTCTGCTTTTATCAAATTGCTCATATTCTACCTTCCTTATGTGTGTGTGTGTGTATATATATATACACACACACGCATATTTGTGATTCATAACTGTTCCATTTCTATAGCACAGACCCATACAAATGGAGGCTCTATTTATATTAACTTCTAATGATATAGATGTTTTGATCTGTTCCTCTATATTATTACCATGTACATGATAGAACACTGTCTAAATTAGTAACAAGCTTGAGTGCACATTTGAAGAAGGAATCCTCATAAACTTTCATAATGGAGGCAAATGCAGCAAGGATAACTTTATGTATGCCATCTTGTTCCATCAGCCATGCCTTATAGCTGTTTAGTGCTTTTCAGTTTACAAAACCCTATCCCCACATTATCAACTTTAAATTTTGCAAAAACACAATTAGGATGGGAGGGCAGGTAGCATTATTTCAATACTATAAATGAGGAAAATGAAACTCTCAAAGATTAGCTTGTAAAAAATCACTTGGCTTGTAATGGAGAATCAGGTTCAGAACTGTCTTCTGACTTCTAATTAAAGATATTTTCACTCAATCTCTCTAATTCTTAGTGTCCGTGAATCCTACGGTAAAATTAATCATGCTTGCCAAACAATGGAATTTTAAGACAAACTAGGTAACCTGCTAAAAAATTAATCTTGGTCTTACTAAATAACACAGTGATAAATTATTTTCATGGTGCTGTCTATATTTTATGATTAAGTGAGTTTACAGCATTCTTATCTTAATATATCACCAACTCAACTTTCAGTAACTTTGTGCCTTCTCCTTTCTTCTTTCATTCCTCTGGCATATGAACTGGTTGCAGCTAAGTGAGTCAATCACTATAAGAACAGTTAAAAATATATACTTGATGCAAATGTACTTTGCACAAAAACAAAAATAGGTGCTCGTAAATGGTACCATTGTTTAACCTCGCTCAAAAAGTTCTGGTAAAATCTATGAAAGATAGTAAGTACATTGGTAGGAATTTGCTGCCGCAGTTATGTAGATAAGAAGACATTTAGGTATGAATATCACTGATCAATATTGTAATAGTCTATTAAAACAAAAACAGTTATTTGAGAGACAAAAATAGGTGATAGCATTTCTATTTTGGGTATTAGAATCAAAGTCTAGGGGAGACACTGCTTTCTGTTTTTGCTAACAATTGGTTCTTAGGACTCATAATAAGCTAAGGTTATTTTTTGTCCAACACAAATATCATCTCATATTGCCTTAGTTTCCCTATTAGTAAAATAGGAGTAATAAAACTTACTTCATAGAATTTTTGAAGCATAATCACATATACCTGGTATATAATAAATATTCAGTGCATGCTGGCTAATAGTATCAGCACCAGTATTGTCTTGCCCCTTTCTCCCAAACATTAAGCACATGCTGTAGTTGATGTTAAAAATGGTCACAATTCTCTACCCTTTCTTATATCCATGTCTTTTGAAATGTAACTTTACAGCTTCTCTCCAGCTGGCCCTGTGACTTGCTTTGACTAATAGAATGTAGCAGAAATGTCACTCTCCTCTTGTCTCCTGGAATCTCTGCCTCTTCCCTATAAACAAGCCCAGGCTAACCTAATGGAGAATGAGAGAGCAGGTGGATCAGAGCCAGTCACCTCAGTTGTCCTAAGCAAAGCCATAAACACATCAGATACAGAAGCACATTGGATAGAGCATCCAAGATCAGCAAAGCTGGCTCATAGTCAATATTCAGCTGATGACAGACACATGAGGGAGCCCAGCCAAGACCTCAAGAACCACTCAGCTTTCCTATGATTTATGAACTATAATAAAGGGTTGCTGTTCTAAGCCACTAAGTTTTGAGATGATTTGTTATGCAGCAATGGCTAACTAATACACAGAATTTGCTGGCCAAGAATTGTAAACACTATGGATTGGGTTTGTTTTTGTCTTTTCCATCTTGTAGATGGAAACTCTGGGGCAGAATGAAGGGTTGTCTATGATAATGTTGAGAATAAATGTTTAAAATCAGGTCTAGAAGACTAAGTATTTTATTTGCTATGCTCAGCCAATAGATGATTTTACCTTAGAATTCTGTGACTTGAGAGCCCATACTCTTTTTCTTACACAACCATGTAGTGCAGTGTATCAGTATTTGCCTTGAAGTAGGCATAGAGTTTCAGGGGAGGGAAAAAGAGAAGTTAGAGACTAAACATTTTATATTATTTGGCTGTGTCCCACCCAAATCTCATCTTGAATTGTAGCTCCCACAATTCCCACATGTTGTGGGAGGGACCCAGTGGAGGGTAATTGAATCATGGGGGCAGGTCTTTCTTGTGCTGGTCTTGTGACAGTGAATAAAGTCTCATGAGATCTGATGGTTTTATAAAGGGGAGTTTCCCTGCACAAGTTCTCTTCTTTTGTCTGCTGCCATGTGAAACATGCCTTTCACCTTCGTGAGGCCTCCCCATCCACATGGAACTGTGAGCCCATTAAACAAACCTTTTTCTTTTGTAAATTACCCAGTCTTGGGTATATCTTATTAGCAGCTTGAAAACAAACTAATACAACATTCAGGGCCCTTTTATTATGAAGAAAAAAATTTTACCCTTTAGAAACATTTCTTTTTGCTTGGAATTGCTCTGTTTTTAAAACTTGCCATTTCAAAAAAACTAAACTAAGGATCAACATTCGATTTATCTTAACCCAGATTTTGCTCAGATGACAACATCTTTTTAAAGAGCCTCCTTTGTCCTAGGCAGAAGAATAATCAAGCAAGAGAAATGATAAGTAGAACTTAAAAAATAACCAATACTTTATTCTGAACTACAGAGGATGAACAAACAGCACTTAATTTTCTTCTTTCCTTTCTCCTTCCGGTGAGAAATAGGTTAAGGTTTTTAATGCCTCTCTCTGAATAGAAACTTAAAAATTGAAGCTACCATTTTTCTTCCTAAATTTTCTTAAGATAGAGAAAATATACAAAACATTAGGTGCTACTATTGCTTAATGTTTCTAAGGGACTAAAATAAGTGACCTGAATAATTAGCTAATTCTCTTTGAGTCTCTTTTAACTTTTAGCCAAACTGTTATGCTATTTACTGATCTCACCGTAAATATTTCTTCAGAATAGGAAAAGCAAGATATCAAGTTCCAATTCTTCTTTCTAATAATAGATTTAACTCAAATATTTGTGGGTGGTTTAAAAATGTTAGCCCCACCTTAGATATGCTAAGCTATAACTTCATATTTCTATAATTAAACAGTTTACCTTTGAGAAAGGTTACTCCAAGTATCTAAGATACTCCTAGGGCAAAATGTCATCCTCTGGGGGTTCTCCTTGTCTGTTCCTGGTCTTCTCCTGGGGTTATCTAATATCTATGGTCATGTATATATAATGCTGGCATTGAGAGAAGACTCTGGTCTTTGTGCCATCTATTGGTCTAGGTTAGCCTCTGTCCAAGGAGTGGCTATTGCACCTGAGCTTGGCTGTTGGGCACCAGTGTATGTGTCTCTGCCATGATCTCCTCATTCAGTGTCATCTGTATACAGCCTGTGCTTCTTCCAGGCCTCTGCTCTTTGCAACACTGGTTGACATGTACACTACATTTTCTTTGACTCTCTCTAGTCCCTCACTCAGTCCAGGAAGAGCTTTTATTTTCTTCTTGAATGTTGAAAAACTACTTTTAAGCAGCTCAAGGTCAAGGTTATTAAAATCAGTTTTGGAGATGTAGAATAACCTGGTCTTTTTCTCCTTATAAAATGAAGTGATTAGAATGTCAGATGTTACAATTTTTTTCCTAAGAGATAGTCTAAACCAGTGTTTTTCCTGATGCCAATTTGAGGACCAGGACAGGTTTTTACCACTCCGGTTTGAAATCAGACTGCATCGGACAATCCAATTGATTTTCTTAAAGCTACATTTATTAGTTTACAGTCTGTCTATCATTCTGAGGTTTTAGTCTTTTACATTTTAAAATAGAATTGTGATAGTAGATTACAATTTTTAAAATGGCTTAACTTTGCCAGTAAAAAATTGGCAATATTGTCAGTTTCTAAAATATTTTTTGATTACATGCTTGAATTATTTCCACAGATCTATAAAACCTAAATTTTCAGAAGCCATTGATTCAACCAATCATATTGGGAAAGCTTATATTAACTTGACAATAACAGTAACAAAAAAACAAAGCTTAATCTGCAAAAAAAAAAAAAAAAAACTAACAAAAAGAATTCTGCATGGCATGAAAAAGCTCCTTATTTCTTTGTAATAGCTATTTATTTGTAATAGCTTTGTAATAGCTATAGTCATAGCTATTTAAGATTTCCAAAACTATAAAATAGAGGTGATAATTCCATCACGTAAATTTTTAAGGTAGATCAAATAAAATTGTATTAATAAACTCCCTAGCCCATCATAAGAACTTTCCAATAGTTCATATCACCTCCTCTTTTTCACTTTATAAATAAAAGTTGGATATCAAATAAAAGCAGGTGCTTCCTCCTCAGATATGTATCTTGTATTTCTCACGGGCTTATTTATATCTAGGTTCCTGGAAATTCAAATAAAACTTGACTTTTAAGACAAGTAAGCCACAATTGTATTGATTACATTATAATTATCAGAGATGTTGTATCTTTTTTTGAAGTTCTTTAATAGAACAGTGAATTTTAATTCTTCAGCTTAAAATCTTCTGCTTTGCCTCATTCCCATATAGTAAAGAAGTTTAAATTAGTCAAACTATTGAGGAAAACAAATGAATCACTGCAAAAGGTAAGATTTGTTTTGTAAATACACAATTGACTCCATCCCTTTATTTATCCATCCACTCATCCATGCATCCCCATATCCTAATATTCTAACATTTAAAATGCAGATTTTAGTATTTTAAGCCTTTTTCTTTTAAAAAAATTATTTAAAAATTTTGAACGAAATAGCCACTAAAAGCTTTTTTCAATTAAAGTTATAGTAACTTTTAAAGGTGGGCCACGTGTTTAAACTGACTATATAATTGAAATGCACTCTAGTTAGACATACTTAAATGAATACATTGGGTCACATGAGAAATGTTATCTGGCTCAAATATGACCTACAATATCTAGCCCTTGGTAAGCTGAAGAGACATGCGATGTTTCTCAATGCCTAAAGAAATTGATTGTGGTGTGACAGATTCGGTCAGGCTAGGGAAGTTGTTACCTTCCTTTGGATATGAACCAAATCCCAGCAGATTAGGTAGCTGTTTTCCTGACATTCAGTGAAATGACCGTGTGAATTAGCTCAGCTGGCTTGCATTTATTTTGAGTATGAAGAGTATACTGATATAAAGTAACTAATGAAAAGTGAGTATGGTTTTATATTACATAAAAATTTGAGGTAACAAGCAATATAAAAAATAAGGAGAGGTCATTTTAAACAGCACTAGACACTCTTAAAGCTAAATGTTATCTCCTCAAAGTTTTACTTATATAGATAAATTCTGAACTATTTATTTTAATCACCTTTAATGCAGGAACCTTAATTTAATCTGACATAAAATCATTTACTTTTTCTCAGAGGTAAGTAAGAATTTTAATTTCTTGTATTAACATTAGCCACATACACCTGACCAGTGTTCTTTCTGTCACAATAAAGAAATTAAAGAACTATATGATATGCTTCTACTCTTAATAAATTATAAAATGACAGCCCTCCTTTAAAAAGATCCTCCTGTTTTTTATGATTTGATAAGACCAGAATAAAATTTACTTTGGTGCTCCCTTGAAAAATAGTCTGGTGGAAAAATACATTTAACTACCACCTCTGTAATATAAAAAGGATGTGGACATTAAAAAAAAGTCTTATTCCTTAGAATGAAACAAAATTAATGAACATGATTAGAATAGAAGGATGAAAGCTTGATGAAAAACCAATTTAACTCTGACAAACACCTGGCAAACCTGAGCATTTTGTCTATTAACTCTCCAGACAGAAGAAATTATTTTTTCTTTCCATGTTCAAATAGATGGCATTTCCTACCCTAACCAAACATCTTAATTTAGCATAAACTTCCTCATACTTGTACCTTTAAATATTATTTGTCATGGTCAATGATACTGCTTTATCTACCTTGTTTCCCACCAAAAATCTATCTGTAACATCCGGACACATTTAGGGAATACATTTTAACTGAAGTTCCCATGGTCTGCATCATCTATTGTTTGAAACACAATAAACTGGCAGGGAGTAAATCTATAATAAAATAAGCAACAGTTGCTTGGCATCTGGAAACACATGGTGAAATACAATTACTAGGTATTTTGTAGGGCAAGTGGCTACCTCATACAAACCTTATGTCCGTTAGTAACTAGCACAGGTATACAATATTTCTTATTTAATATCCTTCACTGATAACAGCTAGACACAGTTTACCTCTCACTGAAAACCAAACATTTCTGTGTCATCCTTCAAGGAACTAAGAAACCATCTTCTGCTTTCATATACAATGGAAAGATATTTTGAGGACTTGGTGACCCTATGCATGTTTCCCTTTTTCACAAATGTGACCAAAAAGAATACAGTTTCTTCTAAGAGGGTTCATAGGAAAAAAAATTAAGCCTTCATAAGGAAACTAGAGTATTATTATCAGACTCTAACATCAACTCATGGGCAGGAAAACATCTTTTAAAAGCTCTTTCAAATTCTGAGCCAGATGGATGGTAAGAAAAAAAAAAAGTATGTTTTCAAGTTTTTTGTGACTAGGGTTTCCATCTTTATAATTGCTTGCCTGCTTCCAAACAAACCCCACAAAAAACAAAAGCCCTTCAAAATGTTAGAATTAATAGCTGATATCTGTAGGATTTGTAGACATGGATCATAAAACTGAATAAATATCGATAAAATAAAATCTTGATTTCTGAGAAGAAAAGCATTTATCCATGTTATATGTAAAATAACCCAAATGATTAATAAATTATAATTAAGGATATGGAGTTCTATATTTTATACCTTCTAGCTTCCTACCAATAACTAAAATTCAATCTTCCATAATTAAAAATTCTTGTAGATTATTAAGGAGGCAGGCTCCCATTCACACACATACAAAGAAAGAAGAAATCTGACTTCTGAAAAAGACGAAAGCCTTGATAATCATTTAAAACTGGAACTTTTACATATTTCAAAAGTTAAGAAGTAAAAAACACAACACAGAAAAATCATGTGCCTCTGTGTAACCTGTTTGAAAGCAGGGCAGGAATTTGAAAAACAAAATGCATTACGAAAATCTTAGTTGGGAACTTTTCCATTGCACATCAAGTCTGTTTGCTCAAGATTTAATGCTAAAAAGGTCTGCATAAACACTAAATCATGGTTGCTTCTTCAATTATTACCTAACAGTGAGTCTTGACTACTGACTGACTACAGAGAATGGAATATTATGCAAATTAGATGAAGGGAAATACAAATAGCAGAACATGTTGAATCATTTTCTCTTAGTAAATTTCTTTTAATTTCTATTGCCTCCAAATGCTGTTTGATGCACTATTTCTTTTTTTAAGTCGTAATTATTTAATGAGCCACTAAAACATTTTCATTGATTTTATTTCAGAATAAAGTTAGTTTGTATTTTATTCATCAAAACTGTCTAAATAATAAACCAACTAGTGAAAATTTCCCAGATTATATTCAACTAAATTCAAATGGAAATTGCATCTAATACTTGACCTACTATGTGATTTAAAAATTAATTTTTAAAAACCTGCATAAAATATAGACATATAATTAGAGGGAAGGACTTCATTAAATTAAGCAAAATAACAAGAACAACAAAAACTTAATAAGAAGAGTGGCATCACAATTGAATCAAAATAGGAAAGAGAAATAGAAATTATAGTTGAAGAGCTTAGAGTTCACTATTAAGTTCTCTTTTACTGTTGGACAGCCAATAATTTTTAATTTTCAATAGAATGGCTTTAACTCACAAAATAAGTTTTGATTTATAAATACAAGTATTTTACATAGAAAATATAGAATTTAAGTACAGAAAACTTCATAATAATATCAAAGAATTATCATTTCAGAACTGTGATTTGTTTCCAAGTCAATTTCCCATCCACATCATGAGTCATTGTTTCTCCAAATGACATTCTTTCCCCTTTAACCAATAACCTTTCTAGTATTAATTTGATTGACCTTCTCACTTTATGTTTTTCTTTCTTCCCTTTTTTTCTAACTTGAATTATGTAAAATATTTATTTTTAGTCTCTGGGTCATCCGGAATATGACTGTAGACCATGTGGGAAATAGCTTTCCCCTTTGTGTAATGGGACAAGCATAACCGGTTAGCAGTTAACATATTACATATCTATTATGGTGCAGGAACATAAAAGTAGGAGGTGGTTAAGGAAATTAATTCTGAAATCAGAATTCTTTAGTCCAAATCTCATCTCTAACACTTACTGGTTTTGTAGTCTTGGGAAAGTGGAATGAAATTTTCAGCTTTTATTTTCTTATCTGGTAAAAGAGAACAATACAAATACTTGGCCTATATTAAATTTATTGGTGATAGAATTAAAGCCTTTATGGAATTAAGCATCAGAAAGTAAACCTAAGATAGAACAATACATTATTGTGGCAGAGAGCTATTAATTACATTTTAAAACAAACTAGTAGAGTTTTTCACAATTTAATATATATGTATTACAAGTCTAAGAAATAAAACCTATATTTGGTCCATTTTATACACACACACACACACACACACACACACATACACGCACACAAATACACATTCAGTTTCTTAATATATTGATTGACAAGTCAGAAAAAATTATTAAAATAATATAGTGCAAATGAACAGATGGTGGAGCTACATTTTGTATTATGCTTATTAAGCATGAGCATTTGTGTTCTCTTCTTCAAGAATATATTTGTAGCAGAAATTAAGATAGAAATATTTTGCCTTAAACCTCATGGACAATGCAAATATGTAGATGCAAATTGATTTTTTATATCTTTCTTATCTCTAGCATTTCTAAAATAATTTATCTCATCCGTATACAAAAAAGTGATTATTTTCTTTGTTAACAAAAATTACACAGGTAATTTTTATCAGGATAACAAAAATAAAGATAAACAAAACTGAGAAAAGTGTTACCAAAATTCCTAGGACCCTGAGATAATTATTTCTAACAATTTGGTGTATCTCCTATTTGTGTATGATTGTATGTTTCATAAAAATTAGATCTAAATATACATATTGAGCCAGGCATGGAGGCTCACTCCTGTAATCCCAGCACTTTGGGAGGCCAAAGTGAGTGAACTGCTTCAATCCAGGAGTTCGAGACCAGCCTGGGCAATATTGGTGAAACCTCATCTCTACCAAAATACAAAAAAAAAAAAAAAAAAATTAGCTGGGCATGGTGGCGCACAGTAGTCCAAGTTACTCAGGAGGCTGAGGTGGGAGGATTGTTTGAGTGAGCTAAGCTCCAGCCTGCACTCCACTGCACTCCAGCCTGAGTGACAGTGTGAGACTCCATCTCAAAAGAAAAATAATAAATAAATAAATAAACCTACACAGTATAGTCTTCACTGGTGATTCCTCTGCCTAGCACAGTGTTTGACATATAGTAGAGCCTCAATATTAATGATTAAATGAATAAATAAATGATTTCTAATAACAAATAGAGGAAGGTCCATTTAGAAATATTTGATCATGTTTATAAAAAAGAAAATTAGCATTTTGGCTAGGCACGGTGACTCAAACCTGTAATCCCAGCACTTTGGGAGGCTGAGGCGGGCAAATCACAAGATCAGGAGTTCGAGACCAGCCCGACTAACATGGTAAAACTGTGTTTCTCCTAAAAATACAAAAATTAGTTGGGCGTGGTGGCACATGCCTGTAATCCCAGCTACTCAAGAGGTTGAGGCAGGAGAATCGCTTGAACCATGGAGGCGGAGGTTGCAGTGAGCCGAGATCACGCCATTGCACTCCAGCCTGGGCAACAGAATGAAACTCCATCTCAAAAAAAAAAAAAAAAAAAATTAGCATTTTTATTGGGATTATTTTTATATTTAGATCAATTCAGTGGTGAAATGAATATATTAATATGTAAATTAATGCTACATATAAATATATTAATATATAATATATATTAGTTTATATATTACTATGTTATACAAACATGTTAAACTACATTAAGCTTTTCTTTCAACAGACAGAAAATATTTTTTCATTTATGTATGTCTTTTATATCTCACAGAAGAGATATTCAGTTTTCCTCAAATATATTTCAGATATTTTGATTTTTTTGATTGAAGTTATGAAGGAATATAATGGTTACCATTAATAGTAATAGTGGTTATCTTGCTTTGTCTTTAATGTCGAGACATTTTAATATTTAATGTGTGTTGTTACAGTGTTTCGCTGTTACAGTGTGATGCTGGTAGTTGGTTTCAAAATGTTAGAAATGGAAAATGCTTGTTCCTCGGTGCCATAAAGAAATAGCACTCAAACATAAATTTTTTTTTTTAAATTTTTTTAGTATTTATTGATCATTCTTGGGTGTTTCTCGGAGAGGGGGATTTGGCAGGGTCGTAGAACAATAGTGGAGGGAAGGTCAGCAGATAAACATGTGAACAAAGGTCTCTGGTTTTCCTAGGCAGAGGGCCCTGCCGCCTTCTGCAGTGTTTGTGTCCCTGGGTACTTGAGATTAGGGAGTGGTGATGACTCTTAACGAGCATGCTGCCTTCAAGCATCTGTTTAACAAAGCACATCTTGCACCACCCTTAATCCATTTAACCCTTAGTGAACACAGCACATGTTTCAGAGAGCACGGGGTTGGGGGTAAGGTTATAGATTAACCGCATCCCAAGGCAGAAGAATTTTTCTTAGTATAGAACAAAATGGAGTCTCCTATGTCTACCTCTTTCTACATAGACACATCAACAATCTGATCTCTCCTTCCCTTCCCCACATGTCCCCCCTTTCCACTCAACAAAACTGCCATCGTCATCATGGCCCGTTCTCATGAGCTGTTGGGTACACCTCCCAGATGGGGTGGCGGCTGGGCAGAGGGGCTCCCCACTTCCCAGACAGGGCTGCCGGGCAGAGGAGCCCCCCACCTCCCGGATGGGGTGGCTGGCCGGGCAGGGGCTGCCCCCCACCTCCCGGACGGGGAGGCTGCCGGGTGGAGACGCTCCTCACTTCCCAGACGGGGCGGCTGCCGGGCGGAGGGGCTCCTCACTTCTCAGATGGGGCAGCCGGTCAGAGACGCTCGTCACCTCCCAGATGGGGTGGCGGCGGGGCAGAGACACTCCTCAGTTCCCAGATGGGGTCGCAGCCCGGCAGAGGGTCTCCTCACATCCCAGACGGAGCGGTGGGGCAGAGGCGCTCCCCACATCCCAGACGATGGGCAGCCGGGCAGAGACACTCCTCACTTCCCAGATGGGATGACGGCCGGGCAGAGGCTGCAATCTCGGCACTTTGGGAGGCCAAGGCAGGCGGCTGGGAGGTGGAGGTTGCAGCGAGCCGAGATCACGCCACTGCACTCCAGCCTGGGCAACGATGAGCATTGAGTGAGCGAGACTCCGTCTGCAATCCCGGCACCTCGGGAGGCCGAGGCTGGCAGATCACTCGTGGTCGGGAGCTGGAGACCAGCCCAGCCAACACGGCGAAACCCCGTCTCCACCATAAAATACAAAAACCAGTCAGGCGTGGCGGCGCATGCCTGCAATCCCAGGCACTTGGCAGGCTGAGGCAGGAGAATCAGGCAGGGAGGTTGCAGTGAGCCGAGATGGCGGCAGTACAGTCCAGCCTCGGCTGGGCATCAGAGGGAGACAGTGCAAAGAAGGAGAGGGCAGTACAGTCCATCCTCGGCTCGGCATCAGAGGGAGACCATGTAAAGAGGGAGAGGGAGAGGGAGAAGGAGAGCTCAAACATAAATTTAATTGTCTCAGCAAGGCAATTTTTACCTTTCTGCAGAAGGGGTGCCCCTTGCAGATGAAACAATGGCAAGAATACACCTGGACAGGGGAGGGGCAGGAGTTCTTATTCCTGATGCAGGTAGCCCCTATTGCTATGTCGTTCCCCTATTAGCTAGGGTTGGACTGCACAGTCTAAGTTAATTCTGATTGGCTATTTTAAAGAGGGCAGGGGTATGAGCCAGAGTGGCAGGGTGAGTGGTTTGGCGGGAAGGATGGTTAGGGACAGGTAACTAAAGGTGACTTAGGTCAGAGCAGGTGACCAAGGGTGACTCAGGTTTTGCAAAGCAGGTGACTGGGATGAGTCAGGAAGGAGCAGGTGACCAGGGGAACAGATGTGAACTACTGATTAGGACTGGTGGGAAAGTTGTTTACTGAAACTAGAAGCGAGGAGCCAAAGAGAACCAGGGAGTTAAACTTTAAAATGGAGAATCGAAGAATATGATAGCTGAACATACTGACATACTGATTCTTTGAAGAGAAACTTGGGGTTCACTATATTTAACAAAAAGATTTAACAAAGAATATGCTGGGCTCAGTGGTTCACACCTGTAATCCCAGCACTGTAGGAGGTGGAGGCCAGCAGAGGCAGACCACTTGAGCCCAGGAGTTTGAGGTAACATAGTAAGACTACTTACAAGAATTCTTATGGGAAGGTGAAAAGTGGTATTCATTAAACATGGAATTTATAGGCATGCAATATTCCCGAGACTATTGGAAACCTTTATTGATAATCTGCAAGTAGTTATTCTACAAAGAGAAATCCATGCTAATTGATTAGGGAATGATGGAGATAAATATGACCAAAGCTGTGATAAAACAAATTTCTCATCTCAATTTTATATGATCAAAATATCAGAAATGAAAAAAGTATATAAAGAGAAAACTTGGTAACAAATTAACTATACCTCAATAACTCAAGGACGTATAAAGAATAGAGAGACTCCCAGCCTGGGCAACATGGTGAAATCTTGTCTCTACAAAAAATAGAAAAATTAGCCAGGCATGATGGTGCATGCCTGTGGTCTCAGCTACTTGGGAGACTGAGGTGGGAGGATCACTTGAGCTTGGGAGGTCCAGGCTGTAGTGAGCCTTGATTGTGTTACTGCACTCTAGCCAGGGCAAGTTTCAGAGAATAGAGGAGAAAAGGGAAAGCTTTCTAATTTTTTCACTAACACTGTTTTAGATTTGATATCAAAACTTGTAAAAGGGAATCCAGGAAATTAAAATTGTAGACCCACTCAGTTATGAATATAGATGTAAAATCCTAAAGAAATAATTTTTGAATTATTTCAGTTATATATTAAACAACAATAACAGTAATAATATTTCATGAGGAAATATGTTTTCAAAAATTAAAAAAAAACTACCAATGCAATGTATTGGAACACCGATTAAATTAAAAAAGAATATTATCCGGACAGATGTAGACACATTTAATGAAATTCAGAAATCAGTCATTAAAAAAATAAGCCAGCAACCTAAGAACATAAAGTAAAATCCTAAACCTGATTAAGGGTCTTTATCAATAATGGAACAATAAGCAGTACGTATGATATTGCAACATTTCCATTAAAGTTAGGAAGACAAATCTTGTTGACTGTTCAACATTATACTGTACTGGAGAGATACAGCAATATAATAATTATAAAAATGGGAAGAATAAAAATTAGAAAAGAAAGAATAAACTATTGAAATATGATAGTTTACATGAATAAACCTAAGATTTTAATCATGAAACTTTTAAAATGTAAATAAATTTCAATGCTGTGATTGGATACAATACCCATATATGAAAATCATTTGGTTTCTTATGTATTAGCAGTAGTAAATTAGAAAAAAAGAAAGTAATCTAAGATATATTTATAAATACAATGAAAGCTTTTTGAGCTTTGGAAGAATAATTTTAAAACAACTTATAGACATAAATGAAGAGAAATGCAAAGACAGAAACAAGAATGACAAAGAACCTCCTGTGTTAAGCATGCTTCCAAATCCAAGATGCAAGACACATGAAGACAAGTAGTATGAGAAAGAGAATCCACAAAAGTAACAAAGAAAAATTAGATTTACCCCAGTCTAAATGCAACCTGGGAGAAAAAAAGATTTTAGAATATTTAAGATTAATTTTTTTAACTCATTTACTCATTCAATAATAATTACCATTATTGTGCATATGCCTGTCAGGTGCTGTTCTGATTACATATAGTACAGTGAGGAGAGCTGCAGGGATAGCATGACTACAAATGTGATCAGTGCTGAATTTGTGGGGATCTCAAAGGAAACAGAATTTTATCGTAATCCTGGTTAATACAGGAATTGGTGAGTCAGGCCTTGGGTTTAATTTCTTCTGCCAAATGAAAGGATACATATAACTCTACAGAAAAAAATCTGAGTTCTTTGTACTTGGGGATCCTTCTCTGTAGACAGCTTATTAATACTCCCATTCTGTTTGTTCCAGAAAAAAATATTAATATAAAATAACAGATATTGAAAGTTTTCCCTTAAGAATCTCTAATATTTGGAAAAGTTAAAATAAATGTACTTGTATTAGTCCCTATACTGATATCAACCTATTTTATTAACCAGGCTCATGTCCATCCCTTTTACTATACAATTGTGGTCTAGGTCAGGATCATTCATTGGTCATATAAAGGAAAAGCAAATGTGGATATTTAGAATGCAAACCTTAGCATTTCCTCTTCTGGTAAGCTCAGTGAGTGAGACCATTAGGGCTGAGCCAAAATGCAGGAACTTGTTTCTAAATAGCTTGACCTAAAATAAAGATAATAGAGGAGCTATTTTCTTTGGTTTCCTTTCACAAATGCTTTGGGTTTTTTGTTTGTTTGGATAAAAACACCAAGGATCATTCCACCATTTGGTCAAAATGTATTTCTTGCAGAATCTCTTCTTTCCCAGATGTAGGAAACAGTCCTGTTTATGTTAGTGTAATAAATCTAAGAAATAAAGGAGCTGTTGTCACCTCTTTGTCCAGTTTATAGTAAGGATCAGTGTGAAGCTTACATTCCAGAGGTGTATTCATTCAATTCTACAAGCATCAATTTCATCTGGACTTCTTGATATTTCAACTAAGTGAAGTTACTCTTGGCTCTTTGTGAGTGGTCAGAAATACGGCTTTTTTTCTATTAGCTTCAAAAGGATTTATTTATATTTCATCTTAGTTCTAAATTGCTTTCTCATCTAATATTTTCTTCTGATTTTTATAGCAGCTTGAGAGATACACAAGTATAATAATTCTTATTTTATTCATGAAGAAATAAAATCTCCAAGAGAAGATGTGGATTTTCAG
The DNA here is from genome assembly GCF_028858775.2 of Pan troglodytes. Lineage (NCBI taxonomy): Eukaryota > Metazoa > Chordata > Mammalia > Primates > Hominidae > Pan > Pan troglodytes. The sequence continues at coordinate 133,610,638 of NC_072403.2, forward strand.
TAGAACTGAGACTTCTGAATCTTTGCTTAGTGTACTTTTATTAAGTTCATTTACTTGAACATTTATTCATCAACACATAATTATTGAGTGCCTAACTTAGGCCAAACTATTGCAGGAACTCTACTGCCTATCAAGTTTGATTGTCACTCTTCTTTATAAGTGTTAGAAAGATTTCTAGTGACAAGAACTTCTGATATTAATTATGAAGAGAACATCTCTACTTTATTTTCTCAGTCTTAAAAACTAGTCTATGTTATTATTACAACTTGTTCAGACATAACTTTGATAATGCTTTCAGCCCAAGTTTATGAGAATTTAAATATCAATATTTCTGTTATTGACAGCAATTAAGTCAATATTTGATAGCAAACATTTCAAACTTTTTCCTTTAATGAGGGATGAATTTGGCTTGAAAGGTTTTAAAGTCAGACCCTTGATTATAACCTATGAGCAGCTTTAAAATTTATTAAACCACCAAATATTAGAAGCCCATCATTTACACTCTGGTTTGCTCTAATATGCTGTTTGTATTCTCTTTCTCCAAATACTTAATATGATCAGTCCCTTTCCTGTGACACATTTAAAAATTCACTTTTTTCTACAAATATATACCACAATATTTATTATATAACATATAGCAGATATTCATTGATTTTTTTGTTGTTGGTGGTGGTAGTTTTTAGTGTCCTGTGAATGCAAGGAAATAACACCAAAACGTGGTAGCAGGGAGGTAGTAGTGAGTTCAGCAGCTCAACTTCCCTACTGCTCTTTGTAGCCAAGAGCATCTCGGATCATTGTTCATATCCCAATATGGCAGTTTCAATGTTCAGACACAAGGTGGATTTTTTTCTTCACAGATTTATCCAGTTGTTCTACATTATTGATTGAAATTACTTTCCCTTCACTTTTGAATTACTATGGCATATTTATATCAAAGATCAATTGACCATATATGTGTGGGTCTATGTCTGGACCCTATTCTGTTCTACTGATCTATTCTTCTATCCTTATGCCAATTCTAGATTATCTTGATTACTGTAGCTTTATAATTTGGCTTGAAGTCAGATAATGTAAATCCTTTACCTTTACTCTTCTTTTTCAATTTTTTTTTGCTATTGTAGCTCTTTTGCATTTCCATATTAACTTGTCATTTTCTACAAAAAAAGATTCATTGTGATTTTATGTAGATTGTATTCAACCCATAGATCAATTTGTGGACAATTGACATCTTAGCAATTTTGAGCCTTCTAATCCATTAACATGGTATGTCTCCATTTAGGTTCACTTAAATTTATTTCAGCGTGTATTGTATCTTTATTGTAAAATTCTTGCCTATCTTTTGTTAATTTTTTAACTTAAGGATATGTTATAAATAATTATGTATATATTTATTGCAAATAATTTTTTAATTTAATTTTTCCAATTGTTGCTAGTATATAGAAATACAATCAGCTAATTTTTATATTAATTTGTATTTTGCCACTTTGCTAAGTTAACTTATTGGTTTTGGGACTTTTATAGATTCCTTTCCATTTTGTAACTAAAAAAAATGTATGTAAATAAAATTTAGTTTAACTCTTTCATTCCTTTTTTTATTTCTTTTTATGCCTTTGTGTTTCCTTAGGACATTGTTTGGTACCTTCAATATGACTTTTTTTTTGTTTTTTTAAATTATTATTATTTTACTTTTTAAGTTCCAGGGTACATGTGCAGGATGTGCAGGTTTGTTACATAGGTAAACATGTGCCATGGTGGCTTGCTGCCCCTATCAACCCTTCACCCAGGTATTAAGCTCAGCATGCATTAGCTCTCTTCCCTAATGTTCTCACCCCACTCTGCCCTCCCCGACAGGCTCCAGTGTGTGTTGTTTCCCTCCCTGTGTCCATGTGTTCTCATTGTTCAGCTACCACTTATATGTGTGAACCTGCAGTGTTGGTTTTCTGTTCCTGCATTAGTTCACTGAGGATAATGGCTTCCAGCTTTATCCATGTCCCTGCAAAGACATAATCTTGTTCCTTTTTATGACTGCATAGCATTTCATGCTGTACATGTAGCACATTTTCTTTATCCAGTCTATCAATGATGGGCATTTGTGTTGATTCCATGTCTTTGCTATTGTGAATAGTGCTGCAATGTACATACGTGTGCATGTATCTTTATAATAGAATGATTTATTTTCCTTTGGGTATATACCCAGTAATGGGATTGCTGGGTCAAATGGTATTTCTGGTTCTGAATCTTTGAGGAGTCACCACACTGTCTTCCACAATGATTGAACTAATTTACATTTTCACCAACCCTGTAAAAGCATTCCTATTTCTCCACTACCTCATCAGCATCTGTTTTTTTTTTGACTTTTTAATAATCACCATTCTGACAGGTGTGAGATGTATCTCATTGTGGTTTTGATTTGCATTTCTCTAATAATCAGATGTTGAGCTTTTTTTCATGTTTGTTGGCTGCATGTATGTTTTTTTTTTGAGAAGTGTCTGTTCCTGTCCTTTGCCCACTTAGTAATGGGGTTGTTTTTTCTTGTAAATTTGCTTAAGTTCCTTGTAGATTCTGGATATTAGAGCTCTGTCAAGTGGATAGACTGCAAAATTTTTCTCCCATTCTGTAGGTTGTCTGTTCACTCTGATGATAGTTTCTTTTGCTGTGCAGAAGCTCTGAGGTTTAATTAGATCCCATTTGTCAATTTTTGCTTTTATTGCAATTGCTTTAGGCAAATTCATCATACAACCTTTGCCCATGTCTGTGTCCTGAATGGTATTGCCTAGTGGGGTATTAAAGTCTCCCACTATTATTGTGTGGGGGTCTGAGTCTCTTTGTAGGTCTTTAAGAACTTGTTTTATGAATCTGGGTGCTCCTGTATTGTGTGCATATATATTTAGAATAATTAGCTCTTATTGTTATATTGAACCCTTTACCATTATGTAATGCCCTTCTTTGTCTTTTTTGATCTTTGTTGGTTTAAAGTCTATTTTGTCAGAAACTAAGACTGCAACCCCTGCTTCTTTCTGTTTTCCATTTGCTTGGTAAATTTTCCTCCATCCCTTTATTTTGAGCCTATGTGTGTCTTTGCATGTGTGATGTGTGTCTTGAATACAGCACGCTGATGGGTCTTGTCTTTTTATCCAGCTTGCCATTCTGTGTCTTTTAATTGGGGCATTTAGCCCATTTACATTTAAGGTTAATATTGTTATGTGTGAATTTGATCCTGTTATTATGATGCTGGCTGGTTAATTTTGCAGAATTGTTAATGTAGTTACTTCATAGTGTTGTTGGTCTGTGTACTTCAGTGTGTTTTTGTAATGGCTGGTAATGGTTTTTCCTTTTCATGTTTAGTGCTTCCTTCAAGAGCTCTTGCAAGGCAGGCCTGATGGTGACAAAATCCCTCAGCATTTGCTTGTCTGAAAAGGATTTTATTTCTCCTTTGTTTATGAAGCTTAGTTTAGCCAGATATGAAATTCTGCATTAGAAATTCTTTTCTTTAAGAATGTTGTATATTGGCCCCCAATTTCTTCTGGCTTGTAGGGTTTCCACTGAGACACTTGCTGTTAGTCTGATGAGCTTCCCTTTGTTTCTCTCTGGCTGCCCTTAACATTTTTTCTTTCATTTTGACCTTGGAGAATCTGATGATTATGTGTCTTGGGGTTGATCTTCTTGTAGAGTACCTTAGTGGGGTTCTCTGTATTTCTTCAATTCGAATGTTGGCCTGTCTTGCTAGGTTGGGGAAGTTCTCCTGGATGATAACCTGAAGTGTGTTTTCCAACTTGGTTCCATTCTACCCGTCTTTTTCAGGTACTGCAATCCATTGTAGGTTTGGTCTTTTTACATAATCCCATAGTTCTCGGAGGTTTTGTTCATTCATTTTCATTGTTTTTTCTCTAATCTCTTCTACCTGCCTTATTTCAGCAAGACAGTCTTCAAGCTCTGATATTCTCTCTTCCACTTGGTCGATTTGGCTACTGATACTTGTGCTTACATCATGAAGTTCTTGTGCTGTGTTTTTCAGCTCCATCAGATCATTTATTTTGCTCTCTAAACTGGTTATTCTAGTTAACAACTCCTGTAATTTTTTAAAAAATCATACTTCTTAGCTTCTTTGCATTGGGTTAGAACATAATCCTTTACCTCAATGAAGTTTGTTATTACCCACTTTCTGAAGCCTACTTCTGTCAGTTCATCCATCTCAACTTCAGTCCCATTCTGTACCCTTGCTGGAGAAGTGTTGTGATCATTTGGAGGAGAAGAGGCATTCTGGATGCTGGAATTTTCAGTGTTTTTGCATTGATTTTTTCCTAATCTTCATGGGTTTATCTACCTTTGATCTTTGAGGCTGTATTCCTTTGGATGGAATTTTTATGGGGTCTTTTTTGTTGGTGGTGTTGTTCTTGTTGCCTTCTGTTTGTCTGTTTTTCTTTTTTCAGTCAGGCCCCTTTTCTGGAAGGCTCTTGCAGTTTGCTGGGGGTCCACTCCAGACCCTGTTTGCCTGGAAATTGCCAGTGGAGGCCACAGAACAGCAAAGATTGTTGCCTTCTCCTTCCTGTGGAAGCTTCATCTCAGAGGGGCACCAACCTGATGCCAGCTGGAACTCTCCTGTATGAGGTGTCTGCTGACCCCTCTTGGGAAGTCTCACCCAGTCCAGAGGCACAGAATCAGGGACTCTCTTAAGGAAGCGGTCTGAGTGTCCCTTAGTGGAGCTAGTGCACTGTGCTGGGGAAATCCCTCACATCTGGACCAGCCAGACTCTTCAGAGCTAACAGGTAGGAAAGATTAAGTCCGCTGAAACTGAGACTGCGGCCGCCCCCTCTCGTGTCTTCTTTTCTACCTTCTTTTTGGTTAATCTATTATTTTTACTATTTCATTTTAATCTCTCTGTTTACTTTTTAGCTATTTCTTTCTTTTTGCATTTTAATTTAGCAGTTGGTTTAGAAATTATATGTATCTTTCACTATTATAGTCTGCTTAAAGTTCATTCTCTATGTATTCATAAATTTTGATCATTCCCCTCATCCTTTATTCTATTGTCAAACATTTAACATCAACATGGATAATACATTCTATAATGCACTGTTAATATTTTTTTCTTTAAACATTTAATTTTAAAAAATAAACTATAAGACAAAAAAGATAATCATTAATAGTTACGTGAGTATTTACCATTCCTGATGCTCTTCATTCATCCCAGTATATCCAAATATTTTTCTTCTGTTATTTGACTTCAGGTTGAAAATTTTATCTTTGGTATACAGCTTTTTTTTTTTTTTTAATGAATTCTTTAAGGTTTCATTTACACAATGTGTTTTCCTTTCCCCCTCATTTTTCTTTCTTTTTTTTTTTTTTGAGATGGAGTTTCGCTCTTGTTGCCCAGGTGGAGTGCAATGGCGAGATCTCGGCTCACTGCAACCTCCGCCTCCCAGGTTCAAGCAATTCTCCTGCCTCAGCCTCCTGAGTAGCTGGGATTACGGGCATGCGCCATCATGCCCAGCTAATGTTATAATTTTAATAGAGACAGGGTTTCTCCATGTTGGTCAGGCCGGTCTCAAACTCCCGACCTCAGGTGATCTGCCTGCCTCAGCCTCCCAAAGTGCTGGGATTACAGGCGTGAGCCACTGAGCCCGGCCTTCCCTCTCATTTTTCAATGTAATTTTTGCTGGGTATAAACATGGTTGACTTCAAGTCACGTTTATTGATTTTTTTTTTTTTTTTACAATTCAATCGTAGAATGGGGTTGTAGATGAGACAAGTATCAAAATTTGATTTGGCTAGATTTAATTGTGGTTTAACAACAAACAAGACCCTGGCCCTGACTAAGGAGTTCACAGTCTATGATATTTATGGAGACAAACTATAAATATATAAAAGTTTAAAAAGTAGTAATTGAAGTTTAATAAATGGATATTCCTGAGGGAAGGAAGGATACAAGAGCTAAAAAGAAATTATTTAGGCAGTTAGTGAGGGTAAGAGAGTCCTTGGCAAGGTTTCCTGTCTTAACAAAAAGCAGCCCCCAAATCATTTCTTTTCTAACAAAGAGCAGCCTGTAAAATCAAGCTGGAGACATAGAAAGGCAAGCCAGAAGATTGCACAGGTGAATGCTGTCAGCTGTGCCAATAGAGAAAAGCTACCTAGGGGCCAGGTATGTTCTACATGGAAGCTCCATCTTTCTTATTATTTGTCAACCACATGTACAGTAAAGAAACAGGTGGCCGGGTGCAGTGGCTCATGCCTGTAATCCCAGCCCTTTGGGAGGTCGAGGCAGGCTGATCACGAGGTCAGGAGATCGAGACCATACTTGGTAACATGGTGAAACCCCGTCTCTATTAAAAAATACAAAAAATTAGCCAGGCGTGGTGGCATGTGCCTGTAGTCCCAGCTACTTGGGAGACTGAGGCAGGAGAATCGCTTGAACCCAGGAGGCAGAGGTTGCAGTGAGTCAAGATCATGCCACTGCACTCTAGCTTGAGCAACATAGTGAGACTGTCACAAAAAAAAAAAAAAAAAAAAAAGAAGCAGGCAACATGATACCAGCTATGTAGAGGCCCCATCTGCATAATAAAACATAAGAATGGGGCTGGGCACAGTGGCTCACACCTGTAATGCCAGCACTTTGGGAGGCTGAGGTGGGCAGATCACTTGAGGTCAGGAGTTCAAGACCAGCCCAGCCAACATGGTGAAACCCCGTCTCTACTAAAGATACAAAAATTAGATGGGCGTGTTGGTGGGTGCCAGTAATCCCAGCTACTCAGGAAGCTGCTGCAGGAAAATTGCTTGAACCCAGAAGGCAGAGGCTGCACTGAGCCAAGATCGTGCCACTGCACTCCAGCCTGGGCAACAGAGGGATACTCTGCCTCAAAAAAAAAAAAAAAAAAAAAAAAAAAAAAAAAAGAAAGAAAGAAAAGAGAAGAGAAGAGAAAGAAAAAGAAAGAAATCAGGGTAAAAATTTAATAATAGGATTATTATACTGGATAAAATATCAAATTGGATGACTTCTAAGATTCTTTGATGGGAGAACCACTTCAAAATCAAGAAGTTTAGAAAGATAATAAACTGATAAATATGGCAGCATATATTCATTTGGGAAAGGAACAACATATTTGATAAAATACTTTGTAGGACAGATAAAAAGATATAGAGAGATAGATATAAAATTAAAACTGTTAACAATGCCCAACAACTTTTTTCTTTTCGGCACATTTATTTACCATTCCATAGAAGAGATGATAAAGAATCCAAAAACATTATTTCAGCTGTCACTATGGCTGTCTGTCTAAGTTACTGCTCATTATGAGACAGGTATTATGAGATAAAATCATATCATTTCTTCTGTTATAAGATAGGAAAACCATATTTCTTACCTACTCAAGCTACATTTAATTCTTAATTGATGACTAAAATGTTAGGAGGATGCCCTAGAATAAGCTTATTAGACTTAGAGGAGATAAGCTTTTATCCTGGGAAGATTACAGTTATAAAATATAGTGTCAGAAACTATAAGGAATTTTTTTTCAAGGAGCTAAAAATAGCTATGTGGAATATACACAGGTGACTATTTTCTTCTTCACTTTGACTTTAGATCCTTTTCTAATTAGTTTTTCTTCTCTCTGTAGCCTTTCTTCTCTCTGAAGTCTTTCTTCCTCCTTTTCTCATAAAAACTGAAAGAATATTTTAGTAAATATATATCATTTATATAAACATATATTTTATTATTGAAAAGCATGTTTCCAGTAAGCAAAAATCAAGCCTTTGTAGGCATTATAAGCAAAAGTTGACACATTGTCCACTTAATTTAATATTGACATTATGAAATGATATCTTTATGTTGGTGTAGATTGGAAGTCCTGCCTAATATGGAATCTTGCAGTGATAATAGGCCATACAAAAAGAAGAGAGCTTAATGTGTGGGAATATATGGAAAAATTGAGGGATGTTAGCACTAGAAATATAATACCAAAAAGGATAGAGCATCATAAATTCGTAGTGTAATTATAAGCTGACAGAGAGGAATGGTTTCCCTTGATTTGTTTGAACTTTTTATGTAATATGCAATTTTTGTGTCATATTTGTGAAAGCTATTTTTTTCCAGCTTGTTAGATGATGGCAGTAGTTCTTAATAAATAACACAAGCAATGAGATAAATAACTGTGTCTGTGTGTGTGTGTAGTTATTAAGTATCGATTTATTACACTTGAATGACTACTTTTAAAACTTTTTATATATTTATAGTTTGTCTCCATAAATATCATAGACCGTGAGCTCCTTGGTCAGGGCCTGTGTCTTATTTGTTGGTGGATAAACCACAGTTCAACCTAACCAAACCAAATTTTGATACTTGTCTCATCTACAACCCCATTCTATGTTTGAATTGTAAAAAAATCAATAAGCATGACTTTAAGTCAACCATTTCCACTTGTTCAGTTTTCCTAGGTGGGGTTTTGGGATTGAAGGTATGTAAATATTTCCTTATGGAGTAGAAGATAAGCAGTCTGAGGCTGAGGAAATGGAGCTTCCTCAAAGAAGCCTTCATTGGAGGAGAGGGAGGAGTGGTAGCAGTGGGTATTAGAAATGAAAAATGTATTTTTTTTTTTTTTTTTTGAGAGGGAGTCTCGCTCTGTCTCCCAGGCTGGAGAGCAGTGGCGCAATCTCAGCTCACTGCAAGCTCCGCCTCCCGGGTTCACGCCATTCTCCTGCCTCAGCTCCCGAGTAGCTGAGACTACAGGCGCCCACCACCACGCCTGGCTAATTTTTTGTATTTTTAGTAGAGACGGGGTTTCACCGTGTTAGCCAGGACGGTCTTGATCTCCTAACCTCGTGATCCACCCGCCTCGGCCTCCCAAAGTGCTGGGATTACAGGCGTGAGCCACCGCGCCTGGCTGAAAAATGTATTTCTTATTGATTACTGGTGAGTCGTGAGAGTGGGGAAGCATTAAGAATGAAGAAGCATCTATGATAACCTCAAGAATTCTGTTTTTGCACAGGGACATGCTCAGGCCGAGAACAAAAACCTTTCTTCTTTCTCTTTTCTTTTCTTTGTTTCTTTTTTTCTTTCTCTTTCTTTCTTTCTTTTTTTCTTTCTTTCTCTTTCTTTTCTTTCCTTCTTTTCTTTCTTTTCTTCTTTCTTTTTAATTGAGACAGGGTCTTGCCTTGTTGCCCAGACTAGAATGCAGTGGGGCTATCATAGCTCACTGCTTCCTCCAATTCCTGGGCTCAAGGAATCCTCCTGCCTCGGCATCTCGTGTAGCTGAGACTATAGGCGTATGTTACCACACCTGGCAATTTTTTTTTTTTTTTTTTTTTTTTTGAGACGGAGTCTCGCTCTGTCACCCAGGCTGGAGTGCAGTGTGTAAAGACCATATCTCGCCAACTTACTCAGACTGGTCTTGAACTCCTGGCCTCAAGGGATTCTCTACCCTCAGCCTCCCAAACCTATATCATCCTAATAGTAGATAAACCTAATATTCATTCATATTTTTGAAGTTATACTATGTTCTAATTTTCTGATTAATTCCCCTAGTTTCTTCCCTTTCACTCTCAGATATATAGTTTTGGTTGACGCTATTTGAAATTTGTTTTGATAAAAAGAAAAAGTTGATTTTTATAATCATGTATCCCCTTTTGCTTATGATAAATTCTCTTTCATGTAAACACTGATGTCTTCAAAGTTGTATTTCAAACACTGAACACCACTCCTTCATCATGTATTCATATCATTTATATTGATTGGTCCTTTTGGGAATTTTTTTTTACCCAGGTCTCTGAAGCTGCACCAGTTTCCACTTTTTTACATGTACATTCTCTTCAACTAATAGAAAAGCCAAATCAGTTTAAGAAAAAAGTCAACATAATAGCCTTAAAGATTTAGAAATTGCTATAGCTAATTTAATCTGTTGTTTGGATGACTAAATTCTCATGACAGCCAGATCAGCCATGCATATACAAATCATAGAAATTAGAGCTGGCATAGATGATGACTGCCCTCTAGTCAATACACTCATCCTGCAGATAAGAAAACTAAAGTGAAGGAGGTAAAGTAGCTCACTCAAGATCCCACTGCTAATTTGTGTCTTTTCCATGGGTTGCCAATGGAAAAGTTAAACTAACATGCTTCATTTCATTTATTCTCACTGAAATTACTTCTTTTACTCTCAATAAGCTTTGAAGGAAGGGAACCAAAAATGTCCAGAGGAGAGGAATCATCACAGCGCTTTTCTGTCTTGTTTCTTTATTTGTTTGAATATTGAATTATGAGATTTCCATTGCTTCTGACCCTTTCTATTTTCCTGTAAATAGTGATGGTCCAAAATTGCCTTTAAGCACTGAGCACCACTCCCTTTTACCCATCCGCATCTAATTATTTCTTTTTTCTTTTCGTCTCTTGTCAAGTTAATAGTGTCTGTCGATGTTTTTAGAGGGCAAATCATGTGTGAAGCAAGATCATTTTTAAAGTTCCTGGCACAATAGATGATCAGTCCAAATATTTGTACAATACATGCTGTGCTTCATGGATGGCTGCTGATAATTGTATTGAGGGCAAGACGCAAGGTTTCCCTCCAAGGCACAGATTCAGATTCAAAAATATTTGATAGAGACAATCAAATTGGAAAGGATGATGGAATTTGTTGCAATTAAGCTGGGAAGAGCAGTTGAAATGAGATCCAGATAACACTATTATTGTCCTTTACTATTTGCGAGGACACTGAGATGTATTTTGCACAAATGACTCAAATGCATTTTATTAGGAAAAAGACTCCTACAGACTATAGAGGTTTAAAAATTTTCATTTTTTCTTCATAGTCAAATGTTAAACACTTGTAAAGTTAAAGATTGTGTGCTATGTGATTTATGGCTAGAGATGAAGGGAAAAGAGAGAAGAACAGGCACCAGCCAGACAACATCTGCCCTCCAAAGAGTTTGTTTTTATTTTCTTAAAGCATTTGGGAAAATGTTTAGCAGTTACTTTTTCCTAAATCGCTATGATGAAAGCATTGCGTTAACAAGTGTGTCTTAAATGAATAAGATCTCATTGTTTGTGAGAGCATTACCTATCAGTTTTACGGTAATTCAATATTTTGCCTTCAGTAATAAATGATATCTTATTTTTGGTGTATCTCATTCTTTCATAAGTTTTATTTAACCATGTCCCATCACCTTAATGAGATGGGCAGTGGGTGCTCAAAGGAAACAGGCACCTAAACAGTTAAGAGTTTATCGTCATATAACTTTCATACTCTGTATGTCAGATTGATGCTATGTTTCATGAGTAGAGGCCGCAGTACTCTGTGGGTACTCTGCTTCAGTGAAAAACTTTATAAAAATAATATTTGAATAGATTTAAGAAAAAATATCATGTACTTTATAAATCTTTACAAATAAGAAAATAAGTTCCAAAAAGGCCCCACGTCCTGCCCATTTTTTCCTAACATTTCTGTTGATCACTGGGTTTATCAAGGATACCTTCATTTCTATTATATTCTGAATTTAAGGGTCCATGTAAGGTTAAACTTTTAAAACATCTTCCTACTTTACTACCTATATAACTGACATTTATTAAACACCAATTATGCACTAAACACTATGCGATGTATCATCAGTCATTATAAACCTATAAGAGATATACTTTATTATTCTAATTTGGCAGATTACAAAATTAGGCTCAGGTCAAATAACTTGCTCAAAATCACATAGCTAGTGAGTTGTGGACCCAGAATTTGAACCATAGCAGCTTGATTCCAGATGTTATACTACACTTAAAAAGCACATATATGCAGGTGTTAGATACAATAAATCATAGTACAAGTGCGTAATACATATATATTTTTTCTTTCATCAGGCAGAGTTTAAATTTTAGTTAAGGGTTGGATATTGCTATCAATTTATAGTCATAAAAATATAACCAGAAATATAAAAAGGTGCTCAGCGTAGTGCCTGGGCCATAATAAATGCTCCAAATATTTGTTAAATGACTGAATGAAAGGCATCAGGTAATCAGCATTAAGTAGTACAGATAATAACTATCATTCAAGCTTACAGAAGGAAGAAAAAAGCATTCCCTTTCTGAAAACATAAATTGCATTTTTAAAATGTCATAATGGGAAAAACTTGACATTGACATTGCTCAGTCTAATAAAATGGACAAAAAACGAACATTTTGAGACTCTCATCTATTCAATATTTTATCTTTGACAGTGACGAAGGTGATGTTTTAACAGTAAGTGCTGCTAATAATAAGTAATGTACTTAAACATCTATTTATCTTATAAATTTTAAGACATCTATAAGTGAAGACCATGTACCTTGGTTTAAATGTCTCCTCCAAAACTCTTGTTGAAATGTAATTGCTATCATTACAGTGTTAAGAGATGGGACCTTTAAAAGGTGATTAGGTCACGAGGATAGAGCCCTCATGAATGGACTAATGCCATTATCTTGGGAGTAGGCTCCTGGTAAAAAATGAATTCAGCCCAATTTTCTTTCTTGAGTGTGTGTTCTCTATGTGAGACCTTCCACAATGTTTTGACCTCATCAGGAGTGGCCCCTTGATCTTGGACTTCTTGGCCTCCAGAACCATGAGCCAATACATCTCATTTTTAAATAAATTACTCAATACGTGGTGTTCTGTTATAGCAGCAGAAAATTGAATAAGAGATCATGTTTCATAAGCTCGATTATCTAGCATACACCAAAATCTTTGGCACATATTAAGTATGAATTTGCAATTAAATTATGAATTTCTCATGCATGAATTCTAATCACTTTCTGAGATTAGTTTCACAAGTATCTCTAAGGGATAAAAATTCCTTATGTTGAGTACACTCCATTGAAGCAGAGCTCATTTTTATTTGTATTTCATCATTCAAATATACTCAGATGTCTCATTCTACAGCAGGCTCACTCCAGGCTTCCTAACACAATCTTATAGACTCCTCAGTCTTTAGTTTTCATGTCTGACTTCTTGTTTCTTTTACTTTTCTTTCACTATTTTAAGAAGGTTTTGAATCTAGGTAATATAGAATTATCTATGTTCTGTTCTGTATCATATCTTGGAAACAATGTTAGAAGAAAAATATAATTACAAAAACAGCTTGATTAGCCTTTTAAGAGGTAAAATATCCAGCACCTTTATGGAAAAATAATGTAGTCAAATAATTATTTTGAAAGATGTAATTATTTTGAAAGATGTAGAGCATATGTATTGTGTATGTATGTTTGCATGATGACACTTAAATATCAGAAACTAAAAAAAAACTCTTTATGAAGAAAGAATACATTATTTAAATATGTAATTTAAAAACTGTTCTATATACATATTCCATATCACTTATTCTACAGCACTGCTAATTTTTCTATGTTCCTATTCAAAATGCTTCATATTCATTTATAACATAAAGTACAAATATCTTAACCTGGCATTGAAAGTAAGATCTATTTTAAACTTATCTTCACGATCTTACCTTTGCCATTTCCATTAGAGAAACTTCACATCATACTCGTTGACTTATTATCCCTCAAATAAGTTTTTTTTTAACTCCTTCCAAATATTTACTCTTTCTATGTTCTGTTCATTTCAGCTCGTTGTGCTCTTTATTTACCTTCTTGGAACACTTGTAATTATTAATTATACCTCTTTTTTTAATTAATCAAATATTTTCCTGCTAAAGAATGGCTTTGTAATTCAAGGATAATTGCCTTGAAAGACAAAAGACCACAGTTGCAATGTTATTTTAGTTTGCCAGTAAGGAGCTGTGTGACCCTGGTAAGTCAATTAAACTTCTTTTATTCTAAGATTTATTAAATCTAGGTAAACATTTTAGCATACCTTTTTAAAAACACTCTTAATCTAGGAGTTGGTGTTATATAAAATGAAATTTTCAAATTTGTTACTCTTCAATTAAATAGAAATCGTTATATTAGTGATTATCATTCTCTACCCATTAGACTGGCAAAAACGGAAAATGTCTTTAACCTACACTGCTTGTTGAGACATGGTGAAAAATCACTTGTTCACTACTGGAAGAAATGTGAAGTGTTTCTGCCTTTATGGATATATGTATGTATAGATATCATTCAACCAACAAATTTTATCACTAGAAATACCTCATAGAAATAAAAAGCATCAGTATTTAAAAATATATATACATGAGTATTAATTGCTGCATGTTTAATATAAAAATTTTCTTCATAGGAGTAAAGTAGCAAATAAAACTGGATGGAGGAAAAGAGTGTGCCTATCAACAGGTCAAATTGATTTATCATGCACATGAACCATTATGAATAAATGGATTGGACTTATGTGAAATGACTTGTGAGAACTTCCGTGAAGTTTTAGTTGAGTGAAAAGGGAGCAGAATAACGTTGAAAATGCAGAATTTATAGGTTGCAATTATAAACAGCATTTTCTACCCACAACTGCTCTTGTGGATTTAGTAGAGCTCTAGAAGTTCTCCTGCCACTTGGCAAAATCTAGGGCAAACTCACAATTTCTGCTCACTGTTAGAAAATAAAATGTCTTTCAGTCATTTGAGCTTACAAAAGATCCAGTTTAGTAACTAATGTGTCCAGTCGATGTGATAATTAAAGACTTCATTCAAAGTTAAAGCTTTTAGTCTCCCTAGCTCTGGTCTGGTGCTGAAGAAAAGGCTATCTGCCTGGCTATGTTTCCGCCCTTTTGGCCATGACTGATTAGGTTTGGTTTCTAACTCCTCGAGCATCAAAGACTGGTAGGAGAGGAGGAGAGCTTTGTAAAGGATTAGGAAAGATCTTGTGTGACTAAGTTGTCCTGACTTGGTATTTTCCAGGCTTGGCAAATGTTTAAAGCTGACTCTATTTCTGATGAATGGTTTGTGGGTTCTTTAGAGAACTTCCTATTACTGAGTACGTCTCCTTGCAGTTCACTTGACTTGAGCTGGTACAACTCTTTGTCTGCTATTATTCAATTTCTTCCTAGTCCCCTGGGCATCTGGGTGTACACTTCAGCGTCCCTCTGCTGAAGCCTCTTCACCACTCCCAAAAGCCCTCTTGGCAGGATCTACAGCGGCGCCATACCAACCCTCTCTTCTATAGTTCATGTCTTGTTCATGGGAAAGATACACCCCTGGCCCTCTGTTGACAGACCACAGTATATTTCCAATCATAGCTCTCTATTCTGCTGACCCAATCTCCTTCAGCAGTTCTCTCACCTTTTGTCCCTATCAGCACTGGGCTCACATATCAAGCTCTGCCACTGGTTTCTCTGAAATCCCACTCGCTAGGCTTGAGGCAAGAGATAAGCCCTTTCATCCAGTCTCCCATGGGAGCAGCAGTTGGCATTCTCAGCTAATTGGTAGCTCTCTCCAGTGAAATCTTCAGTCTTCAACTCTGGGCTCTTCAATCTCCACCCTTTTGTATTCTGCTTGGAAGATGGTCTAAAATTTGCTTTTCAATCCTCTACTTTGTATATTCTGTCTATATGAGCAAGTCATCATGCCTCAGGCAAAACTGAGGCAGAATTACCTTTCACTGCTTTTCTTTTTTTTTTTTTTTTTGAGACAGATTCTTGCTCCGTCACCCAGGCTGGAGTGCAGTGGCGCGATCTCGGCTCACTGCAAGCTCTGCCTCCCGGGTTCACACCATTCTCCTGCCTCAGCCTCCTGAGTAGCTGGGACCACAGGCACCTGCCACCACACCCAGCTAATTTTTTGTATTTTTAGTAGAGATGGGGTTTCACCATGTTAGCCAGGATGGTCTTGATCTCCTGACTTTGTGATCCACCTGCCTCGGCCTCCCAAAGTGCTGGGATTACAGGCGTGAGTCACCGCGCCTGGCCACCTTTTACTGTTTTTGATATAATCTCACTTTATATGTACATTAGTTGTCTATTGCTGCATAATAACAATTTTATCACAAATTTAGCAGCTTAAAACATCACAGTTTTATTATTTCACAGTTTCTGTGAGTCAGAAGTTAGGCCATGGCTTAACTGGAACCTCTCTTCAGGGTCTCACAAGACTGTGTAATCAGGGTGTTAGCTGTGGCTTGTCTGGGGAAGGATCCCCTTCCCAATTCACATGACTGCTGGCAGCACTCAGTTCTTGTAGATTGTTGGACTGAGAGTGTGTGTTTCTCGCAGGCTGTCAGCTGCAGACTGCCCCCAGTTCCGGGCCGTGTGGGCTTTCCTAACGTGACCACTGGCATCCTCAAAGCAGTAAGAGGGAGAAAGCCATTCCTTAAGACAGGCGCTACAATCTTATGTGACATAATCACATACATGTAATCATGTATACTCAATCACCTTTCCTATACTTGATTTATTAGAAACAAGTTGATCCCCCTCCTGTTCAAGGTGAGGGAATTATACAAGGGTGAGAATATCAAAAGGTGAGAATTATGGGGGTCACATTAAAGTCTGTCTGCCACAATGTGATAAACAATTTTAAAAATCAGATGTATGTGTGTGTTTGTCTATGAGTGTAGGTATATGTCTATAAAATATTCTGCGGCTACGGAGAAAGACACTAGGCTTTGATACAGGTTATCATGAAGGGAGATAATGGAATGTTTTAGTATAATAAGGAAGAGGAAAATGGAGCAGGGAATCCAAAAGACAAAAAAAAAAATTGCTCATTTAAAAATAAGCATGCATATTATCACAGTTATTCATTTATATAAAATACATATATATGAACTATATATACATGTACATGAATTATATGTAAAGAAATTAAATGAAAACTATGTTACAAATAAAAAATTAAAAAAGAAAGATTTATTTTCTTGCTTTTCTTATAAGATGCTTTTTCCAAATTTGGTTACTAGAACTGAAGTGTTGTGTGTTTTTTTTTTTTTTGAAAACAGTGTAAAAACAACAATAGTGCCAAAAGCAAAAACTTTAGCAAATGAACAGCATTTTTATTTTGTATTTATTTTCAACTTTTATTTTAAGTTCCAGGATACATGTGCAGAATGTGCTAGTTTGTTACATAGGTAAACATGTGCTATGGTGGTTTACTGCACATATCAACCCATCACCTAGGTATTAAGCCCAGCATCCATTAGCTATTCTCCCTGATGCTCTTCCTCCCCTTGCTCCCCCAACAGGCCCCAGTGTGTGTTGTTCCCCTCAATGCATCCATATGTTCTCATCATTCAGCTCCCACTTATAAGTGAGTTCATGTGGTCTTTGGTTTTCTGTTCCTCCGTTACTGTGCTGAGGATAATAGCTTTTAGCTCCATCTGTGTCCCTGCAAAAGAAAGATATAATCTTGTTCCTTTTACGGATGCATAGTACTCCATGGTGTATATGTGCCACATTTTCTTCATCCAGTCTATCATTGATGGGCATTTGAGTTGGTACCATGTCTTATCTATTATGAATAGTGCTGCAGTGAACATATGTGTATGTGTATCTTTATAATAGAATGACTTATATTCGTTTGGGTATATACCCAGTAATGGGATTACTGGGCAAAATGGTATTTCTGCTTCTAGATCTTTGAGGAATTGCCACATTATTTTACTCAATGGTTGAACCAATTTACATTTCTATCAACAGTGTAAAAGTGTTCCTTTTTCTCCACAACCTTGCCAACTTCTGTTGTTTCTTGACTTTTTAATAATGGCCATTCTGACTGGTATGAGATGGTATCTCATTGTGGTTTTGATTTGCATTTCTCTAATGATCAGTGATGTTGAACTTTTTTTCATATGTTTGTTGGCCGCATGTATGTCTTTTTTGAAAGTGCCTGTTCCTGTCCTTTGCCCACTTTTAGTGGGGTTGTTTTTTTCTTGTAAATTTAAGTTTCTTGTAGGTTCTGGATATTAGTCCTTTGTCAGACGGATAGATTGCAAAATTTTTCTCCTATTCTGTAGGTTGTCTGTTCACTCTGATGATAGTTTCTTTTGCTGTGCAGAAGCTCTTTAGTTTAGATCCCATTTGTCAATTTTTGCTTTTGTTGCAATTGCTTTTGCCATTTTCATCATGAAATCTTTATCCATACCTATGTCCTGAATGGTATTGGCTAGATTTTCTTCCAGGGTTTTTATAGTTTCAGGTTTTATGTTTAAGTCTTAAATCCATCTTGACTTAATTTTTTAATTTTTTTTTGAGACAGAATCTTGCTCTGTTGCCCAGGCTGGAGTGCAGTGGTGCATCTTGGCTCACTGCATCCTCTGCCTCCTGGGTTCAAGCGGTTCTCCTGCCTCAGCCTCTCAAGTGGGAGGAATTACAGGCACTCACCACCACACCTGGCTAATTTTTGTAGTTTTAGTAGAGACAGAGATTCACCATGTTGGCCAGGCTGGTCTCGAACTCCTGAGCTCAGGTGATCCGCCCGCCTTGGCCTCCCAAAATGTTGAGTTAATTTTTGTATAAGGTGTAAAGAAGGAATCTAGTTTTAATTTTCTGCATATGGCTAGCCTGTTCTCCCAACACCATTTATTAAATAGGGAATCCTTTCCCTATCCCTTGTTTTTATCAAATTTGTCAAAGACTAGATGGTTGTAGGTGTGCAGTCTTATTTCCGAGTTCTCTGTTCTATTCCATTGGCCTATGGAACAGCATTTTTAGTTATGTAATTTACAACTTTAGAACGTTAAACTGTTTCTACGCACAGATGTAACAATCAAAGTGTCTTCAAATGTACACATATACCACACACATCACACCATGCCCCCCAACCCCTCAACTACATATCAGAGTCCAGCTTTGCTATTAGTTTGCAGGGTAAGAGAATGGAATTTGGTGAAGTGATTGTCAAGTGTTTAAAAACTGTCTAAAAGGTTCTGTTTTGGAGCATCCAAGGAGAAAACAACAAATGAAAATAGTTATCAGATTCAAAATAATTCCAATTGAATAGTAAACCTCAATATTTGGAAGCTGGTAACTACAGAAAGAAAATGATAATAGTATTATTATTTAATTACCTAGACACAATAGTAATCTAGCTTCTTTAACAAAATGAGATATAGATTCAATTTTCCAAAGAACTAAATATCATATAAATTTTGATAGGTAGAAATTGAATGAAAAAGGCAAAAAGATTTAAGCCTTTTAGGTATATTGAATTGATAGACCTAGCACAAAATTTAGTGTTCGTCACTTTCTCATGGGGGTCTACCTAGTTTATGGCCTTTCTTCCTACTTTCCTTTTCTTCTCTCTCTTGCTGTGGTATGAGTTGCTTTGATTCCTGTCTTTATTTCCTCCTCTTAATCTAGATCCCTTTTAATCTAGATTCAACATTTTTTTTCTCTCTGACAGAGTTGATGACTTTTCCGCTCTCCTCTTCCATGAAAACATGTTTCCATTATCACACTTAAATTGCTCTCAAAATTATTTGCTTATAAGCTGTCATCTCCAGCAAAGTGGGAGCCCTCATTTATCTCTTTTTCACCCAATATGTGTACCGTGCTTGGCATTTTGGCAGTATGTATTGATGAATGAATGAGTCTTTCACTTATTTTTATAATGTGTTTGCCTCTGTAGCTTTACTCACCTATACTCTATCCTCCCTTTACTACTTTTCGTTCTGCAAGGCCCAAACGTTTTATAGTTGGAAGGAAACTGAGAAATGAAGCATTCAGTGTTTCTAAGGGTACAGTCTATGAAATCTAGGTTTTAGAGTACCCACTCATTAAAACTGTATATTCCAGAGTACAAACCCACATCTACTGAAACAGAATCATTTGGGTAGGTTTAAAGAACTGATCTCATTTACAAGCTCCTGCGTTATTATGCAAACTAATTGAGTAATTTATAAATGAAATAAAAAAGAGTCAACTTGAATCCTTAGGACTTGGGAAGCCATTTAGGGACCAATGTGATAATATCCAAAATTGTGACAAAGGTCAATGCATTCCTTAATTTCTTCCTTTCTGAATGTATGTGACTTAAAGGGCACACATGAGTACCAATACTTGGATTTTTTTTGGCATGAAATAAACTTATCCTAGAGAATGTGTTCTATTACTTAGATTAATACCATGAAATTGACTTATGTTCAAGCTCTAGTTATGAAGATCCCTGTGGATCGGCATGGGAAGGTGGCCTGTTTGCATTTGGATGTATCTAAATGGAAACATTTACGGCCACTCAGTAATCATTACTGAACTCAGGTAATAAGAATAAATCTGTTCTATGTGCTTAGATTGTATAGTTGGGTATAGTTTTCATAGTCGTTTATCTCATAGGACTTTGTAAGGCTTTTCATTGATTTTGTATTTGTGTGCCCATTATTGAAAGCAGTGGTAGGACTGGTGCACTATTAGATTATTTATATAGCTAAGAAGTCATAGGTTTCTCTTAAGGTGTTGCCTTTTTAGTTGAATTTGAAAGGACTCCAGTGATTATTCCCTTTCTAGGAAAGAGCCTAACTGTAAACAGAAAGAGGTCCACGTAAGAACTATGATATCTATGTTTAGTTGTCATATATTTTCTCTCTCCTTCCCGTTTTTAATTCCCCTTCCTACTTTCCTGTTTCTCTCTGTCCTTCTCTTCTTTTCTTTCTCCATCTCCCTGCTGAATTCTCTGACACATATATACACAATTAAGGAGTGAATAAAACAAGTTAATATCACTCTCAAATTGTTAACAAAACTCAGATGTGTTTCCAATTTAAGACCCAATTACAGTTCCATTTTTAGTTTTTCCATACACAGCTGCATACCATGTTATTCACAATTTTCCCTTTGCCAAAGATAGTTAAACATTGATTTAAGACAATCTGACAACAATGTACATTTTCTTCAAATATTGTCTTCAAAATCACAAATAGTCCTTTATATATTCTTCATAAGAATTCTGAAGTGTTACTCTTAAAGATGTTACTACTTATGTGTATAAATAGAAGTGAAAAAACTAAAATGCATTCCTCCCCATCATTTAGAGGTGCTATGCCAAGTCTTTAAACTCATGTGGACTTGTCTTCCGGGACATGTGCTTTACTTCTACACTGAAAAGATTCACCCCTCATGCTGACTGATGCCCCTCTATGATGGCCTGGCTACTGTCTCCTTTCAGTCACCTAAGAAAAATTACTTAGAGAAATTGAAAAAACTTTGAGTAGCATTCTCTAGTCAATCACTTTCTCATAAAACTGAGACCCACGTAGGTTGGAGTGACTTGCCTTTGGTTACAAATGAGACCATGATGAGGATAGGTATAGAGCCCGTTGCTCATGATGTTCATTTTTTTTCAGGCAGTAATTTCTTGCAGAATTTTGTTCTCCTTCTTGTGCTTTTGGTTGCTCCAGCATAAGCCTTTAAAATGTGGTACTTTTGCTATGAGCTGTGCAAGTTCAAACCAAAAAGAGATAGGCCGGGTGCGGTGGTTCACGCCTATAATCCCAGCACTTTGGGAGGCCGAGGCGGGTGGATCACGAGGTCAGGAGATCGAGACCATCCTGCCTAACATGGTGAAACCCCGTTTCTACTAAAAATACAAAAAATTAGCCGGGCCTGGTGGCAGGCGTCTGTAGTCCCAGCTACTCGGGAGGCTGAGGCAGGAGAATGGCATGAACCCAGGAGGCAGAGCTTGCAGTGAGCCGAGATCGCACCACTGCACTCCAGCCTGGGTGACAGAGTGAGACTCCTCTCAAAAAAAAAAAAAAAAAAAGAGA
Source organism: Pan troglodytes (assembly GCF_028858775.2). Lineage (NCBI taxonomy): Eukaryota > Metazoa > Chordata > Mammalia > Primates > Hominidae > Pan > Pan troglodytes. Next base: position 133,632,226 of record NC_072403.2, read on the forward strand.
TAATAGATTTTAAGTGGGACTCTGATGTACATTAAATGCTATTATAAGTTGATCTGGAAGGTGATTTTTAGGCTAGTTCTTAAAGAGCAGTTTGGACCACACATCCTTTTTAAAATCCGTAGCTGAATTTGGAGGCTGACATACTGAAATAAATTTCCATAAACCCATTGGAAAAAAATATTTCTTCACATTTACTTCTAGTTTACTCTTTGTCAATCTTTGGATTGCTTCCTGATTGATGAGAACAAGATTTTAAGTTTTATGAGGTAAGTATTATTGTTCCCATGATGTAAGTGAGGAAACTCCCAGGAAGAGTTTATGAACTCTTTGTGAACATGATGAAATATATGAAAATAAGTTACTGAAGCTTTCTATAAGGCTTCTAAACCCATGATACAGGGAAAATAATATCAACCTCACAGCAGTTGAGGTGATCCAGTGAAACAGTGCCTGTGAAGTTCTCAGCATGGTGCTGGACCACTGTTGGCACCCAGTGTGAGGTTACTATCATAGAGTTCCTAAAGGTTTTAATTTAAAGTACAGGTAGGAAATGGTGTTCCTCAGAGAATTTTAAGCATAGCTTAATGAGAGCTATCAGGTGTCCTTTGAGTGAATTCCTAAAGGAGCTTTATAAATGAAACTGTTGGGTAGGCCTTCATTTTAGGAATGGGCCATTAGTCATCTAATGTGCTATCTGATAGACTTCAATTAGCCCAGGACTGAAAATTGAGGTTTGATGTGAAACAAATTTTACCACGCTGATAGAGAGTTTGGACTTTCAGGCTGCTAGCACATGGGCATCCTCCACTTCTGGTAAATGTGTTTGGGAGCACAAATCACTTGACTATGCTTCGATATTCAGCGGGCCAGGAGTAACCTTTACATTTAAGAGCAATTTACATTTGCTGATCTCATAAGATAAAGAATCCAATAAAACAAAAACTATGAAAGTGCTATTAATCCTTTGAGAAGAAATGATGTAACTTCAAAGGAGGGCTATGTTGTCTTTATGACAGATTTTGGGTAGTGCCAGGTTAGCAAGTGCAAAGTTATTAAAATTGCTACAGATAGGGATACATACTTCCAACCACCAACTATTACATGTTTCACTTCTTAGGATACTTTTAATAATTCTATAAACAATATTATTGTGCCCATAACAATGGGGTAAGATGGGTAATAATGTTGGAAGCTTTTGAATGGTTTTTATAGAAATAGCTGTAATATTTTGAAACAAAAGCAGAACCACTTTGAATTTCCTATCCTTTTTCACTGTCTTTGCTGAAAATAGATATTAGAGACAGAAAGAAATAAAAGGGTGAAGACAGAAAAACACTTCTACAGAGAAATAAAAAAAAAAAAGCACTAAAATTGCAAAATAATACCCAACTTGGCAGAGTCTAAAACAAATGTGTTTTAAATTTGGCCCTGGAAGATTTCTGTGGTATAATCCACAAAGAAAGACTGAGTAAAGGGCCATCTCCATTTAAATCCTTTCCAATGGCAACTGGAATTTGTGCTGTGCTGGCTTTAGTTAGATCTGAGGGAAGAATTAGGCCCATTTGTTTTTTAAAGAGATTTTAAGGCAGAAGACTAAGCAGGTGTACAAAAGATTTTGGATTGATAAAAATGTAATCATCTTTTTTGAAGCCAATAATAGTATCTATCTAGTTTGCAAGTATTTATTTTGAATTTGCAAGTTAAATGAGTTTTCTAGGGATGGAGTGAACAGGGGTAATGAGTGGCAGCTCTGCCTGGGCTGGTCTAGGATAAAGTGGGTCTTAAGGAGCATCAGAGTGATGCTCAGTGATCTTTTGGAGTAGACTCTTGACAGACTAGCCATGATATTTTTGAAAGCATATTTACTAAAGAATATGATACATGCACACAGTTAAGAATACACAAACCTGAGCCTGAGACCTCAGTAATATTAATTGTTCATTTCTGGAGATGACACAGACAATCGATTACAAGAAATAAACAAACTGCATTTTGCTGTGTGGATTTATATGAGGAAGCTTAAATGGCAAATAATGGATGATTCTAACAACTTCAGTACCTATTGAGAGCAAGAAATTGAGACACTCTCATCTAATAATAAATTATTCTAAAGTGCAATGTTGCTGAATGAATAGAAAGTGACCTTGAAATCAAGATCACTTTGGTTCTGAGAACCAAGGCATGATAAAGGTGAGGCTTAACGTCTTCATACAGTTTATGTACAACTGAGCTCCTGAGACCATGTGCATGTGTTCAAGAGACCCATTGTGCTGAGTTATTATTATTATTTGTCTCAGTGATGTGTTCTCATTACAGAAATTGTATACAATTTTTAGAGACTATCCCCTGACATGATGTTTTCCCTATGAGCAACGAACTAAATCCCCATGTATGTGTTGACAGGAAAATTCAAAACAAATTCCTTGAAGGAAGATCATGTCTTCTTCGTCTTCGTGCATCTTGGGCCCAGGGATACAAACTACAGAGTTTCTAAACAAGTGGTTTAGGTCCGAGACCTGCCTGAAAATGAACAGCAATGATAGCACAGCAAAACACACTGTTTTTATACTTTGATTGTGTGTTCCTTTAATATGAATCCAGAAGGTGCTGGGAGAGATTAACCAGGAGCCAGAGCTCCACCAGGCCTCCTTCTTTTGGTGCCTCCGAAGTACATGCAACATTCAACTTAGCCACTTAATAAAAGCTTGCTAATTGGAATGGACGTAAAATACACTATATATATTATACATACATTTTATTCATACATATAATATATATATTTTATACACACACACAGACACACACACGTACAGGAACCTATCATTTGTAAATATTACAACCCAGCTATTAGTGCTCGCTTTAATTCCTGCATCACACGCTGTTAGGAGTCAGTATCCTACCTCACTTTGTGTTGCTATTTCTCTCCTTATGTATATTTCTTTCTTTCTAAGCATAGTGGGTATGAAATCTTCTAGGGCATAAATGACCTTATATACAAATATAAAAATTTTGTTAATAATGATATTTGTAGACACAAAAAGACATCAGTACACTTCAGAATAGATCTACACTGTTTTTGCAATTGTGGATGATATGGCTTAATCTTTATATAGGAATATGGATGTACCATATATGTATTTCTATTATTTAAAGGGCATCATAGATGCTGAGCCACTGTGTATACTTACGAAGTGCTTTACTGACCCCATCAGCCTGATATGGTTTGGATTTGTGTCCCCACCCAAATTTCATGTCGAATTATAATCCCCAATGTTGGAGAAGGGGTCTGGTGGGAGGTGATGGGATCATGGGTGCAGATTTCTTCCTTGCTGTTCTCATCATGATGAGTGAGTTCTTATGAGATCTGGCTGTTTAGAAGTGTGTGGCACCTCCCCCTTCTCTCTCTTTCTCCTGCTCCGGCCATGTAAGACATGCTTGCTTCCCCTTCACCTTCTGCCATGATTGAAAGTTTCCTGAGGCCTCCCCAGCCATGCTTCTTGTACAGCCAATGGAACTGTGAGCCAATTAAACCTCCTTTCTTTATACATTACCCAGTTTTAAGTATTTCTTTATAGCAGTGTGAGAATGGACTAATACAGACCCTAAAAGTGCTATGGCCTTAACCTTAACCAGCACTTACTCAAAGGATGGGCCACTGAGAGATTCTCACATGACTGTGGCCTGGCTTTTTATTTGAAGAAGGAATTGGTATTTACATTAAGAATTGGGAAGGAAGGAAGGGAAGAACAGGTAGAAAGACAGGGAGATACAATTTCACTTTCTTTTCAGTGAAGTAAACACCAGCTCAAAAATATTTCCACCATAAATCTCTGATTATTGAATATTAATTTCTGGTCTTGGCTTTACAACATCCAAAGGCATTTTCAATTACTATTCAAAATTCATACAGTTTTTCAGACCAAAATAGTTTTGGTTGAATCTAAATGTCAAATTTATTATATATTTTACTATACATTTTTTCCCCCTAGGACATGAGAAAGGAGCTGGTAGAGACAGGAAAAAACTTATCATATAATCAAATAACAAAAAGGTGTTGCATTGCCAAAAAATGTTTGGGAATTTCTTTTCTGGGCCATCCCACTTCCTTATTTTTGTTTCTAGACTGAAATGGTACACAGCATATTCCACTTCCTTTTTCTCTTAAAACCTGTTATAGTTTTGTTTAGTTTGAGGTCAGTCTAACCATGCCCCTCACTTAGAGGCTATATAACCTCAGCGTAGGAGGCTGAAATATTCTCCCTTCTGGTTGGCTGAGGGACACATTAACAAAAGCAGATACTTTAGTATTACTCTAGAATCAGAAGGAAAAACAATGTGAATTTTCTCAGTTTTCCAAACAGCAGCTCTGTGAAAGGAACACGTCCATGTAGCTTATTGGTATTAATTCCATAAAGGCAACCTAAAAATCTAAACTGGGAGCAATTATTGTAAAGCATCTAGTCATGTGAGTTTTATTGAATAATTTATTACTATTAAAACAAAAAAATTTTAAATTCTTTTAACGGTTAAAAAAATGGATATATGGTTTACTGATGGTAAACACTGAAGGACTGGTCTTTGCCTTGGGAATCTTGACAAAAGCTTCTGAAGCTATTTAAATACCTGATGGATTAGGATGATCATTTTCCATCCATTTGTTTTTTGGTGTTAATTGCTTTTAATCCTTAGAGACTTATCCATTAATCTGTTTCCTGGGGAAGAAGTTGAATCTTTGTGTCAAGTTTCTAAATCACCATTAAGAAATGCTAACATTAAAAATATTATCTCAGTGGCTGGCAAGATGGCCAAAAAGGAACAGCTCCAGTCTGCAGCTCCCAGCGAGATGAACATAGAAAGTGGGTGATGTCTGCATTTCCAGCTGAGGTACCCGGCTCATCTCACTGGGACTGGTTAGACAGCCGGTGCAGCCTACGGAGGGCAAGCTGAAGCAGATTGGGGCGTCGCCTCACCCGGGAAGTGCAAGGGGTTGGGGAACTCCCTCCCCTAGCCAAGGGAACCCTGGAGGGACTGTGCCGTGAGGAATGGTGCATCCCAGCCCAGATACTACGCTTTTCCCACGGTCTTTGTAACTTGCAGACTAGGAGACTCCCTTTGGTGCCTATGCCACCAGGGCCCTGGGTTTCAAGCACAAAACTGGGTGGCCATTTGGGCAGACACTGAACTAACTTCAGGAGCTTTTTTTTTTTTCATACCCCAGTGGCACCTGGAATGCCAGCAAGACAGACAGTTCACTCCCCTGGAAAGGGGGTGAAACCAGGAAGCCAATGCTCAGCAGATCCCACCCCCATGGAACCCAGCAAGTTAAGATCCACTGGCTTGAAATTCTCCTTGCCAGCACAGCAGTCTGAAGTCCACGTGAGAGCTCCAGCTTGGTGGAGGGAGGGGCGTCAGACATTACCGAGGCTTGAGTAGGCGGTTTTCCCCTCACAGCCTAAACAAAGCTGCTGGGAAGTTTGAACTGGGCAGGGCCCATTACAGCTCAGCAAAGCCGCTGTAGCCAGACTGCCTCTCTAGTTCCTCCTTTCTGGGAAGGGCATCCCTGAAAGAAAAGCAGCAACCCCAGTCAGGGGCTTATAGATAAAACTCCCATCCCCCCCTGGGACAGAGCACCTGGGGGAAGGGGCGGCTATGGAGGCAGCTTCAGCAGACTTAAACATTCCTGCGTACAGGCTCTGAAGAGAGCAGCAGATCTCCCAGCACAGTGCTGGAGCTCTGTTAAGGGACAGACTGCCTCCTCAAGTGGGTCCCTGACCCCCATGCCTCCTGACTGAGAGATACCTCCCAGTAGGGGTTGACAGACACCTCATACAAAAGAGCTCCAGCTAGCATCTGGCGGGTGCCCCTCTAAGATGAAGCTTCCAGAGGAAGGAACAGGCAGCAATCTTTGCTGTTCTGCAGCGTCCGCTGGTGATACCCAGGCAAACTGTCTGGAGTGGATCTCCAGCAAACTCTAGCAGACCTGCAACAGAGGGGCCTGACTGTTAGAAGGAAAACTAACAAACAGAAAGGAGTAGCATCAACATCAACAAAAAGGTTGTCCACACAGAAACCCCATCTGAAGGTTAACAACATCAAAGACCAAAGGTAGATAAATCCACAAAGATGAGGAAAAACCAGCGCAAAAAGCCTGAAAATTTCAAAAACCAAGATGCCTCTTCTCCTCCAAAGGATCACAACTTCTCACCAGCAAGGGAACAAAACTGGATGGAGAATGAGTTTGATGAATTGACAGAAGTAGACTTCAGATGGTGGGTAATAACAAACTCTGCCAAGCTAAAGGAGCATGTTCTAATCCAATGCAAGGAAGCCAAGAACCTTGGGAAAGGGTCAGAGGAATTGTTAACTAGAATAACCAGTTTAGAGAAGAACATAAATGACCTGATGGAGCTGAAAATCACAGCACGAGAACTTCATGAAGCATACACAAGTATCAATATCTGAATTGATCAGGTGGAAGAAAGAATATCAGAGATTGAAGATGAAGTTAATGAAATAAAGCGTGAAGACAAGATGAGAAAAAAAAAAGAATGAAAAGGAATGAACAAAGCCTCCAAGAAATATGGGACTATGTGAAAAGATGAAACCTACATTTGATTGGTGTACCTGAAAGTGACAGGGAGAATGGAACCAAGTTGGAAAACACTCTTCAGGATATTATCCAGGAGAACTTCCCCAACCTAACAAGGCAGGCCAACATTCAAATTCAGGAAATACAGAGAACATACAAAGATACTCCTCAAGAAAAGCAATCCCAAGACACATATCATCAGATTCACCAAGGTTGAAATGAAGGAAAAAATGTTAAGAGCAGCCAGAGAGAAAGGTCGAGTTACCTACAAAGGGAAGCTCATCAGACTAACAGTGGATCTCTCTGCAGAAACCCCACAAGCCAGAAGAGAGTGAAGGCCAATCTTCAACATTTTTAAGAAAAGAATTTTCAACCCAAAATTTTATATCCAGCCAAACTAAGCTTCATAAGTGAAGGAGAAATAAAAGCCTTTAGAAGACAAGCAAATGCTGAGAGATTTTCGTCACCACCAGGCCTGCCTTACAATAGCTCCTGAAGGAAGCACTAAATATGGAAAGGAAAAACCAGTACCAGCCACTGCAAAAACATACCAAATTGTAGAGACTATTGATGCTATGAAGATACCACATCTACTAATGGGCAAAATAACCAGCTAATATCATAATGACAGGATCAAATTCACACATAGCAATATTAATTAACCTTAAATCAGATTAACCATTAAATCATTCTCAGCAAACCAACACAGAAACAGAAAACCAACACCAACAGAAAACCAAACACCACATGTTCTTACTCTTAAGTGGGAGTTGAACAATGAGAACACATGGACACAGGAAGGGGAACATCACACACTGGGGCCTGTCAGGGGATGGGGGGCTAGGGGAGGGATAGCATTAGGAGAAATACCTAATGTAGATGATGAGTTGATGGGTGCAGCAAACCTCCACAGCACGTATTTACCTATGTAACAAACATGCACTTTCTGCACATGTATCCCAGATCTTAAAATATAATAAAAATAATTATTTCATCTTATCTGCTTATAGTTGTGCTTATAGTTGAGCACTCTCAAGGGGATAAATTTAATTTTAAGGAGCTTAATTTGAACTATGGCTACTGTGAGTATGTAATTGTGTACTCTTAAAACTGTCAGCCTTAAAGTGAGGGTGAAGAGCTGGTTAATCATTTGTGCTTATCTAGTACCTTCCAGGCAATAACACTGAGCTCCAACATTTGCACCTAGAGTAAGAGCCTAAGGTGCAAATCATGAAGTGGTTGCTAATTATTCTCTCCTTGTTAATAATAATGAAAAAATGACACAAAAAAGATGTTCACTGTCTTGCCCAAGGTACGAAGTCAGGAATTGGAGGAGTAGATATTTTGAACCTAGGGAGTTTTGCTCCAGAGCTTGCCCCCTTGATCCTGTGATAGACAGTCCCCTAAGACTAGATGTTAGAGTCGCCATAATCTAAACCACCAAGTTGGAAGATAACCCCAAACAAATATTTTTAACAATACTTTTAAGTCATACATTCTAATGCAAATATTTTAAATTTGATAATAAAAATGTAAGGAAGAAAATCATAGCACAGATATACACTGATCACTGGTATAGTTATATTATTCTGTTAGCTGCTCTGAGAGATACAACTATACATCAAATATGGTTCCTGCCATCTAGGAAATTATAATTTAGTAGCAGAGGAAAGTATATATACAATGTAATGTAATATGTGACAGTTATGTGAGTGTGTATACATAATACACTTCAGAAGCTCCGGAGAGATATCACTGTTGATCTACAGCAGATGACATCTAAACTAAAATTTAAAGTGTTGATTGACAAGATATTATATAAGGTTTTGACTTTCATGTGAAATACTTTTAGGCTGCAAGAATGTTTTAAAGATTTTTGTGTTGGCAAGTTACCTGTTCAAGTGAATTTAAAAATGCAAGAAAAATCACTTTGAAAATTGTAAAAGTTGGTAGATATAAAGACATTTTCAGTGATGATGAGAAAGTGATAAAGTTGTTTTAAAAAGCAGTTTGTAGAGTTCTGAAAGAACCTAAAACAGAACTATCATACCACGCAGCAATCCCATTACTGGCTATATACCCAAAGGAATATAAATCATTTTATCAAAAAAACACACGAACTTGTATGTTCATCACAGCACTATTCATAATAGCAAAGACATAAAATCAATCTAGATATCCATCAATGTTGGACTGGATAAAGAAAATGTCATACATGCACACTAGAGTACTATGCAACCATTTAAAAAAAACCAAAATCATGTCCTTTGCAGCAACATGGGTAGAGACAGAGGCCAATATCTTAAGTGAATTAATACAGGAACAGAAGACCAAATACTGAATGTTCTCACTTACAAGTGGGAACTAAACATTGAGTACACATGGACACAAAGGTGGGAACAATAGACCCCAGGGCCTACTTGAGGAGGGAGGGAGGAGGGAAAGTGAGGGTTGAAAAATTACCTATTGGATACTATGCTCACAACCTAGGTGATAAAATCAATTGTACACGAAACCCCAGAAACACACAATTTACTCATGTAACAAACCTGCACACATACCCTTGAACCTAAAATAAAAAGTTGAAACAGAAAGATAAACAGTAGTAGCCAAGTCTCAGCCAATTACAGGCCACCAGCTCTTCAAACCAGGTTCAAATAAGGCAAACACCCAAATAGGGCAAATACAGAAACAGCTGTAACAAATCTAGCTGTTTCAGTACATCACAGGTCACTTTCCTTTTTCTGTTCATAAATGTTCTACAACACGTGGCAACCCTGGAGTCACCCTGAACTATTCTGGTTCTGGGGACTGCCCAAGCAGAGAATCATTCACTATTCGATTAACTTCTGTTAAATTAAAACAATTTAATGGAAGCCGGCATGCAAAATGAATTGAAGGAAGACAGAACATTAGAGACACAGGTGAGCAGAAACAAGGTAATGCCAGGCCTGAATTAGAATGCTGGAATAGAAATGAATACCATTAGGTGAACAAGCAAGAATGAGAAAGAAGGGCAATTAAAGTGAAACTTCAGCATGATTGTATATTATTCTTTAGCCGTATTCAACTGCTCTGGTAGGTGATGAATAAGATTTAGTTTGAATTGGGGTATTGCAAAAGGGTACAATACAAGGCTAGAAGGGTAAGAGAATTAAGGGTGTATGCAAATGAGTAATCTCAGGGATGAAGTCTGAAATCTGTGTTGGGTTAGGGAAAAAGTGAGGAGGGCACAAGGGGGCAGTTGGTGGAGTCAATAGTTTGGAATGCAAGTGGAACTAGATGACTGTTGCAACGGGAGATCTAAAATAGTTCAACTGGAATTTTAAGAAGTGGTGGCATGGTCAGAGTAAGTTGTTTGGGATCAGTGTTTTGGATATAGTATGTGCCAAAGTCTAATGTATATACCATTCACTCATCTGGGTCAGAAACAGACCTGGTATGCTCAGATGTTGGGTTTCCAAAATGGTAATAGTAATGGTAGTGGGGAGGAAGAAAAGCGGCCAGGTGTTCAGGTTTTAAGGAAATAAGGGAAAATGGCCTGCATATAAATAGTGTTAAAAAGAAACCGAGAAACACATACAAATATAAACAGTTTATTTGAGCAAACATTGATTCATAAATTGGGCAGTTCCAAACCAGAAGTGGTTCTGGAGCTCCACTGAGGAAATGCAAGAGGGAGGATTTTATAGAACAAACACAGAAGTAAAAAGAAAAAAACAGAACAAAGATTGATTACAGTGATTACAGTTACACAGTTGCCTTATTTGGTCTACCCTATTGGAAAGTCCCTAGTTATACACTTATAAGTTTTTTGGCTGTTTCTGATTGGTTGAGCTTAAGTTCATTTTTCCTTTAATGTAGGCATTTATAAGAAATATTAATAGCTCAAGTTAAGTATGCCTATGCTTAAAAATCATCCAAGGTTTGAATTACATATGAGGCCTTACTGGCTTTGTCTGTGCAGTAATTCTTCAGGCCTGATCTCCATTTTAATTTATTTTAGCAGTAGGAAACAGTATCTAAGTAAGTGGATAGTGAGTGGTTAGTCTTATGAATCTTAAAAGAACAGGGACATCTTGAAGGAAGAATGGGGAGACATCATTTTCTAGAGAAACAATAAGGTATTTATTCTCAGTAATGTAGAAATATTTTAAATGGCCAAAATGAACAAGGTATCTACTTGGGTCAGAGGGCAAATTTTTCCATTGAAGGATAAACATGCAATGTTAATGGGGAAAATTTGAATGAAAAACTTTAATAATAGAGAACATTCACTGTATACTTACGATTTCTGTGTGCTATCTTGCAACAGTATTGCAATTTACGTATTTATTACCTCATTGGCAGTGGAGGAAAATACAGCTTAGAGAGGTTGAGAATATCCCCAAGATCGTCACGAAACTTGTAGTGGGAAGGGCTGTATTTGAACCTAGGTCTGTCTGATTACAGAGACTGTGCTTCTTTCACTTCATTGTTATCATTTATTCATTCAACTTATTTATGTGGAATAAAAATATATTAGGAGCTTAACACTAAAAGACAGAGTCCCATTTTCCTATTTTCTAAAAAGTCAATATATTAATTTTCATTGGACACTTAATATCTACAAGTCATTGTAGGAAATGAAAAATATAAAAGAAATCTCTCTCCTCTAGTTGTTTATTATCTATTTATGAGTATACATACAACTATACACGTAAACTGTATACATAAAGATAATGATATGAAAGTCAGCAATTCAGTACTAAATGGGTGGTACAAGCAATATGCACAGCATAAAAGTGTGCAGAGGAGAAACTACCATGGGTAGTTGGGATATTGGGAAGGCTTCATGAAAACTGCAGAACTCCAGCTGGACTGTGAAGGATGGAGTGGATACAAAATGATAGGAGTGAGGAAGATATTTATTTGAGGGAGAATTGAAAATAGGTAGCAATGACGGAAATACTTAAAATCATTCTCCTTTGTGCAAATCTCCCGGCCCAAAACCCCTGAACCTCCCCCTACCCAAAATAAAACCAAATAAATGTCCTCACCTATACCCAATTTCAATATGGCTGTGTAGGAATTTTATATGGGAGAGAAGTAGGGCATTGGACTGGAACAGTAAGTTGGAACCATATCATGAAGGGTCTGAAATGCAAGAATAAATATTCAGACTCCTAGAGAACTTTGAAGACTAAACTGAATGGAAATTTGCAGTAATATCCCCTAGGGAACTCATAATACATTTCCGATTATGGGAGTGCAGAAATAAGAAGTTTAGTATCAACTCTGGCTCTCCTTCCCTGCTAGGGCTAAATGTTAATATTATCCAAGGATGTTTCCAAGTGAATCTCTGCCAGTTCTCTCTTTCCAAGTCACATCTCAGAGTCTCTTCACTTGAATCAAGCTACTCCCAGCTTCTGCACACATCTGGTCCAACACTACTTTGGGATATGTTTTGCTAAGGTTGCTGTTCTGCCTGGAAGGCCCTCATTCCTCAGCTGCATGACCCGAGGTTTCCTTCCTCTAAGACCTTGCTAGCGGCTCCTAGATGCCTTCCAAACCAAATTCTCTTCTATGAGATCAGCTCTCAGCTTTGTATTCCCTGGCACTTATGGAGTATGTTATGGAGGTATGTTATTTTGGCCTTGCTTATGCTGTCTATTTGTTGTCTGTGTGTTACTCTTGTCTTCCTTGGACAGTCAAAGACCTTGTCTCCAGTTTTTTCGTATTCTTCAGTGTAATTAGTGTAATGCTTTGAAGATAAGAAAAGAATATAAAGAAATGCCCTTAAACTTAGCTTTGTTTCACAGCATTAGGCTATGTTATATTTGGTTGAGGATAACAATAATAGCTAACAATACTGTGTCGAATTGAACTATCATTTACAATTTTTTGGATCTGATTACAAAATAAGATTTTAAAAAAGTTCTGCATCTAAAATGTCATTGTGGTTTGGCAAAAATCTTTTTGTTGTTGTTATTATGAATCTTATCTTAACAATCCTATCTTGGAAAATCTAATGGAAACTTCACTGAGTCTTATCAGGGACATTTATAACTCCTTACAATTTATTTTCTATCTTTAGTTTAAGACAAACAAAAAAGTTATGCATTTTTTTTTATCTGTAGCCTCTTTAGAAAGAAGAAAGTTGCAAAGCCTAGGTGTTTTAGTAATCAGTTTTCCTGATACCCCGTTTAATTAATGTTTGCCTTCTGTAAAATTTTAAAGCCTAATATCCCTAGAAGGCCCCTTCACAGTGCAACTTGTACCCTAATAAAACTCCAATCATCCTACAAATGAAAATTTAAAGTGGTACTAGAGTTGATCTCCATGCTCTCAGTCTCTCCTCTTTCCAGGATAGTCCTTCTTTTCCTTCCTTTTAGCACATTTATTAATAAGTTCATGAAAGGGTTTCAAAAAAATTTTTAAGTATAATGAAGGAGAGATCTCCACTTAGTGTTAGCTTGGTTAGGTAAGTGGCTAGAAAGATGTTAATACTTGATTATCTGTATTTAAGGACATTTGCACTTTTAAACCTGAGAGAGTATTTTTATTATAAATATGTTTACAATTATTTTTTATTTTACTTTTATAAAACTATAAAATTCTAGAGTCAGAAAGGGGCCTCCTACATAATCTACATAATCTCCTACATAATCATTTTAAAGAATAAAGAGAAACTAATAGACTCATCTAGAGAGATTCAGCCAGTTAGCTTCAGAGCTAAAAGTGGCATTTTCTTTATTAAAACACACAGAGACACACAAGCACACACACATACATGCTGACTAAACTTCTACCACAACCCAGGCCAGTATGAGCCCTAGGGTTACAATATTTTTATGATATGCCTGGCTCTGCAAACTTACAAGGAGTGGGGGAAGATTATATATATAAGATTGTATATATATATATATATATATATATATACACACACACACATCTATATAAACGATCAATTATACAGTATAAATTTTTATAATAAATCCATGTGAAAAGTGGTATGGGAATTGAGAAGGGATTTAAGGGAAGTCTTTAGAGAAACAGTTATCTCTAAAGGCTTAGTTCAACCGAGAATCTTCTAAACTGAGAGTAAGAAGACATCAGAAATTGAGGGCATCAAAAACAGAAGAAATAACATGAATGAAAGCTATGGAGGTATTAAAAGCTGCATAGCTCATTCAAGGAATGGTCACAAGTTTCATCTACTAATGGGTTGGAGAGGGACGTGAAGGAGAAGAAAGTGGCATAAAACGATGAGGAAAAGGTAAGTTAGAGCTGGCTTTTGGGTGACTTTGTTCACTATGCAGCCGCTTTCAAATTTTGTACTTTACAGACATTGAAATTTTTTAAATAACATGATCAGCGTATCAAAAAGGTGAATTGTGAACATATGGAGCATGGATTAGAGGGAATATGTTATAGAAATAGTTCATGTGAGAAATGAGCAGAATCTCAACTACGACAGTGTCAGAAGAACTAGAGGACAAGTGATAGGTTCAAACCTTTCAGATGCAAGGTCAATAAGTGTCAATGACTGAATAGATTTAGAAGGTGAGAGAAAACCTGAAATTAGCTTCACATTGGATCAACAGGTACCATAAAAAAGATATGAAACTTGCAGGAACTCATTTCAATATTTTGTACATTAGGCCACATTGACAATGGTTACTTCACTAATTTTTTAAAAACTTAGCTAAAGGTTGTCTTCTTTGATATAGGTTTTGTCTAATACAAGTTTTCTTAAGGATAATATTTACACTCCTTTTATATTTTAGTAGTAAAAATTAAATTGAAATTTCAATGTTTAACAATAAATACGAACAAACAGGAATTTTCAATGTATTACGTAATTAGTTTTTGAAGGATCAGATTTCAAAAGAGACTAAGAATTATAAATCTGTAGGTTTATGAATGTTTGAACTTCAGAGGGACATTTTGAGAAACTTGATGTCTTCTTTATTCATATATTTGCATACATACATAAAAATGAGTTATATATATTCATACATGTGTATATAATTTATTTATATGTATGTTATTTAGGACTTATAAGACTTGGAATGTGTCAAGAATTTTTCAAAATGGTTTCCAAATATTGGCTTATTTGTTCTGTATAATAATAAGATAGTATTATTATTACCCTCAGTTTATAATTATGGAAATTGAGGTGCAGTTTCGGAAGCTTAACCAAAGTGACATAGCTAGTAAGTGTCAGAGTCTGACTTTGAATCCTAATGGCCTGGCTCTAGAGTCCTTGATGAGTTGTTGTTTTTTTTAACGTAAGAAACTATCATTTGCCATTGCTCTTGTGTATGAATATTTAGGTACAGAGCTAATCAACCTTTAATAGTTTGGTTGTTTAAAAACTCTATGTATAAAAGGGAAACTAACATAAAGGTTAGACAAAACTTTGAACAAGAATGTGTTGGATCAATACATTATTCAGTAAATTGGTAAGAGAAACATAGTTTGATAATTGAATCTGTAATACAGTTATGGGTCTTTGATGACTCAATACTTCATAGACTGACAAAAGAATATTTATCTACATGTGCAATTTTTAAATTTCATTTCTATAAAAAAGAATGAGAGCAGGCACAGAACTTATAGATATTATTTAGCATTTGGAAATTAAAGTTTGCCACATACATAAAAATAGTTAGGTTTGATAAAGACAAGTTAGTAACATTTTGATATTAAAAATAATTTATTTAGAAATAAAATCTGCAATTGTTAAAGTATCTTTTTCCCCCCAGGAAATAATCCACTTAGACTTTGAGGAGTTAATGGCAGGAGGAAGGTAAAGGGAGTACATCTCTAGTGGGTTGTGTTAGGAAATAAAAAGGGCTGTAATAATAACTATACTCTTTCCTTTCAGCTATTATGGCCTCTTGAAAGTTGCCATCTACACTTGGGGTTCTTACATAGTCTTATTTTATTCAGGCTGCTTTTCCTGACTGTTCTAAACAATCCTGCTGCTTGAAAGCCTCTCTCTCATTAGACTCTAATGGGAGCATCTCAGGAAATACATGAAACTCATACTAAAAGGGCATTAAACAGATGAATGAACACAGTGCTTATGTCTTTAACCTAGGTCATTTAGAATCAGATTCTGGGCTGTTCGCATTATACTATGGCTCATTCATGGATGACTCATATTAAAGAACTGTCATGATTCTCGTTTCTGCTACCCCGTATTGATTAAGTTTCAGAGGTTCATCTGAGAAAAATGAATCAGGGCATGAGAGGACAAAGGTATTCATTCCAGGTATAGATCTAGCTGGGGAAGGTATTTTAGTGAACTTGGAAAAATGCTTGAATGCATTGCAATATATTCCATTACAGGGGGGATGAAGACTGTATCTGGTCAGGTTGGTCAGGTATTTACATAAAATTTTCCTTCCTCTAAAATTTTATCCCCTCCCCTGCAAATAACACAAACACATTCACTGACTGTGTTCTATTTATTGCATTGCAAAGATCTGGGATAATACATATACATTCTTCTCAATTTTTATGAAGAAAAAAATCTTGAGCTGCTTCTTAGTATGGGGTAAGAGTCCCGCCACCTATATTCTAACCTTCAATTCAACACTAATTAGCCCAATAATCTTTTTTTTTTTTTTGGAGACAAAGTCTTGTTCTGTCACCCAGGCTGGAGTGTAATGGCATGATCTCGGCTCACTGCAGCTTCCGGCTCCCGGGTTCAAGCGATTCTCCTGCCCCAGCCTCCCAAGTAGCTGGGATTACAGGTGCACGCCACCACACCCGGCTAATTTTTGTATTTTTAGTAGAGACGGGGTTTTACCATGTTGGTCAGGTTGGTCTTGAACTCCTGACCTTGTGATCTGCCCACCTCGGCCTCCCAAAGTGCTGGGATTACAGGCGTGAGCCAACGCGCCCGGCCTTACTTAGCCAGATAATCTTGATGAAAATTCCCTACTCTCCTGTTTCTTATCTACAAAAAGATATAATACTATGTCTCCTGCTCCCCAAGATGATTATAATCATTAAAGGATATAGTCAACACATATTCCAAGAACGTCTTGGTTTTTCTGAATTGCTCTGTCCTCTTGATTCTGCTAACTGATGAAGAAAAACCTGAAAGTGAGAAATGGAAAGAGAAAATGAAATTTGTGTTTGTGGGCTATGTGGTGCCTGTTTTTTACATTTAAAAGATAATGTATTAGTGATGTATTTAGCTTTTCACACTGATTTTTTTTTCTCATAATGAATTGGGCCAGCTAATTCAAATTGTGAAACTTATCCATCATAATAGATCAAGTTTGTTCCTAGAATATTGAACTGGGGTTATCTTTCATTGACTCTGCAGGAAACATTATGACATAGTTTCTAGAGGTATAAAACAAGTGAAAGATAACAATGGCAACAGTAACAGATGCTAGAATAATACCATTTATGAAAGGGCTTTCGCAACCTTTACCTTGCTGAATCCACACAACTATCCTGGGAGGTAGGGGTCATTATTATTTCCATTCCATAAACAGGGAAACGGGCCAAGACAGATAAACTTCCTCAGCATCACACAGCGAGGAAGGGACAGCTGTGACTTTGACCTAGGTCATTTGGAATCATATACTGGGCTCTTCCCACTATACTACATTTCATTCTGCCCAAAACAATTCTTTTTAGTTAAAACAAAAGAGATGTCATCAATTTTTTTTTTCCTGTTGGTTCCCAGGCCCAGAACTGAAGCTGTTAACAATGAGATAGGCATCTCAGGGAGGATAAAACTTGTAGGTAATAACAGAATGGATAACATTTCCAGAGCACTTATTTCATACCAGATATTGGTATAAGGACTTTGCACATTTTAATTATTTTAATGCTTATACAAAACTTGGACCCCAATATATTATATTCCTCTTCCCATCCCATAGGCATGCAAATTAAATAATTCACTTATTCCTCTGCAATGAGTTAGTTGAACATCTGAATTTGAACCTAGGGAGCCTGGCTTCAGAGCTCCTAGCATAATCACTTGCACTTAGCCTCTCCCACAAGCCTGCATCAGTTACATTCTGGGGGCATCCTGGCCTTACAGTACAGGGAAAAGGCCAGACCAGCAGACAGAGTAGGCACAAGGAGACTAGGGAGAAAGAAATTGTCCATTGACCAATGTTGAAAGGCGAGAGGGGAAAAGAGAGGTTTAGCAAGGCAGAATAGGTTAATCTTTTCATGATAAACTGTTGGCATCAGGTAGGAAGCTTTGCTGCTTGGCTAGGCACAGGACATGATTCTATTTCCTAAAAACTCTGGGCAGAACCAGGTAGTACACAATCCCAGAGATACAAAGGAGTCAAGTGGTGGGTCTCACTTGACTAGACCACGGTGGAGTAAGCCAGGGACCTGATTGTTGGAAGGGAAATGAAAGGTCGTATCTTACAAGCAAACAAACAAAAACAAAACAGTGCAAGAGCCTATGTACTGGCCCTAGGGCACCAAATCATAATAGGATGATCAGCATGCAGCACAGGTTTGTACCTCAGAACCCCTGAGTGAGACAGAGGCTGCCACAATCAAGGAGATTGGTCTCTAAGAATAGTGTGTGCTCTATCTCAATACAATAAATCCAGATAAAAAGATAAAGATAGCTACTCTTTGAACTTTTGGTTCCCAGTTTGCAATAGTACCCTTCCCATTTAATTTGTAAAGAATAAAATGAGTCATCATCAATATTATTGAAAGAAAGGGCTTCTTAAATTAGTAGGGATTAATTTACTAGGAATAAAGTTGAATTTATTCAAAGGCAAGGATCAGCAAGGACGTGGTGGGAGAAATAGCTACAGCTATTAGATTAAGTGTCTAAGACTCTTTCTGATGTTACCTCCCCTAGGACATTTTGCTGAATCCCCCATGGCTGATTTTATGAACTCTGACTGCAATAACTTTGCATTCTAGGCACACTTACTGCTTTGCACCATAATTAGTTTTTGCTCTTCTTATCCATTTTAGGACTTTGGTTGACGATTGAGTTATTCACAATTAGTTTGTGTCACATAATCATCAGTGG
Organism: Pan troglodytes; assembly: GCF_028858775.2. Lineage (NCBI taxonomy): Eukaryota > Metazoa > Chordata > Mammalia > Primates > Hominidae > Pan > Pan troglodytes. The sequence goes on from NC_072403.2 coordinate 133,650,843, forward strand.
TCTACAAAGACCCCACACACATTTTATCTATCTATCTATCTATCTATCTATCTATCTATCTATCTATCTATCTAATTCATTTTTTCAACAGTCTGTACTCCCACGTCCCTCCACATCATAGGCTGTCATTTTAATGTGTTTCCATGTATCCTTTAATTTGTTTGCTAAATGGGCATCATTGCTTTGTGTGAATGTATTTTAATTTATATGTATGGTATTGTTATAGATTATTTTGTTTCTTCCTTTTAAGCTTGCTCAGCGCTATGTGTTTTAAAGGTATATCTGTGTTATTTTGTTACATCTAGTTCTTTGCTTCTAACTGTGGCAAAGCATCCCACAGTGTGCTTCCACACTGAGACCTATATTGCCTGCAACTTATTGCTGACTTCAAAAGGGCTGAGCTGAACATCTTGGTGTATGGACCCTGGAGAGCTTAGTGAGAATTCCTCTTACATAAATACCAGAAGACAGATTGCTCATTCATTGCAATTTGATTACATATTTCCTATCTGCTCTCCAGAACGATGTGCTTTTCAATTCATGTGTTTGTCTAGACTATACATTTCTTGAAGGCAGGCAAAATTGTCTTATTTCTTATAATATTATGTCTGCATTGTGGAGAAAGTGGTTACTGCATATTTATTGAATACACAAATGGGACCAGATAGTCTAGTTTTTTAAATTTCTAAAGGCAACTAGCATGGTGGTTTATAAATGAAATCCATATTGCACAGTTTGCCTACAAGGAGAGTCCTCTTTCAGTTTACCAGTGAGGGAAAAGGAAACACACACACACACACACACACACACACACTATTTAAAAGCTGCCAGAGCTTAGGGACTCTGTCCTGTCTTTGAACTGCTGTTTCCACACAGGGGTGGAAGTGCTTTCTATTATTCTAGTAAAAAGGACATGCTCTGTGGGGCTTCCCATAATTGTTCCAAGAGCCAAAAAACTGGATTTCCAATACCACTTCTCCCAGAAATCAACAATGTTTCCTCTCTCACTCTACCTTCCGGTTAAAAAAAAAAAAAAAAAAAAAAAGTTCCTGTTTGTGATGAACAGGGGTCAGATTTCTCCGTGGGAATGATCGTAAAGAATTAACATCCTTCTCCAGACAATGTCACAGTGTCACGGAGCACGTTTTACCTTCCCCGTAGGGCCCCCACGTGGAATGGGAACAGCCTGGGATATCCATCAGGGGATGACAGACTTATGGCACCATCACAGGTCAATGCCAGACCAATTAGAAGATGAACATTGGGGTCTATTTAAAATAAAATGATACAGGTTCCTGATATGAAATCAAGGCTGCAGGTGTTAGTAAGTAGCATGATTGCTTAAAACAGTACTTAAGTATTACAAAGCATTAGTCTATGATCTAAAACAATCTAGTTAATAAATATATGTATTTTTTCAATTATCCATGCCTAGGAAAAACTAGACAAGAATCAAAATCATAAAATCAATCATTCAGTGTGATGTCTATTTTTTAAATTTCCTACCATGTTTTCATCTTATATAATATTGAAAATTTAACTTTTTATTTAGTGTACAAAATATTTTACCTGAAGCAGAAAGAGAAAATGTTTAATAATAAAGTGGCAGTATAAAATGTAGCATCAATAACTGACCATTTTCATTTCATACTATGAGCTTGAGAGCACCTCGGAAATGAAAAACCTATATTCCAGAAGTGGCCTTCGTCAAAAGGCAAAGTGGTCTTAGACTTTGTGCCTCTGCACAGGCCTTCTGCATCTGTAAAGAAAGGAGGATGTACTGGACAATATAAACTGCATTCTTTTGGATTTGATAAAGTCCTGGAAATTTCACTAAATCTTACTTGTTTCCTATCAGAGGGATTGGGTCAAAACAAACATCTGACCAAGAATTTTGCATTAGTTCCAAAATTACAGTGATTTCCAGGAAAGCTCAGTGAAGGATAAGGAGTTTTAGTTTTCTCAACCTCAGCAGGTTATATTTTCCAAGAAAAGTATTATAACACATAGCAAAAATAAAAATAAATGTGGAGAATCCTCTGCAATGATGGGCACAATTAAATTACAAACAAAGGACAGCTTTCCCAAAATGTATGGTCATATTCTTTACAAACATCCCTTAATGAGAACTGGCTGACCACCTGATCAAAATGACCTTTAACAAGAAATACCTCAAAGATGTCAACTGACACATCATTAATCTCTGAAGTTATGATTAGTCATCACATATTATTTGGTAGTGGTATTAGAGGGAAGTGCATCAATATTAATAACAATGGCTAATGCTTACTGAGTGGTCACTGCAGTGTACGCAAAATTCTAGGTTGTTTGTATATATATTGATTCATTTAATCCTCACAAAAACTATGAAATGGCTGGTAATATATTTATTTTATAGATGAAGAATATGAGGCATAGTAAAGATAAGGAATATGTTCAGAGTTTACAACTAATAGGGAATGGAGCTGGAAGTCAACTCAGTCCTCTAGCTTCAGAGTCCATGCTCTTCTTCATAATGGCATAATAAATATATCTCAAAAAGGGCTTTAAATTTTGAAGAATTCCCCTTCCTTCTTTCTTCCCCATCTTCCTATCCCCAAACTCTACCCTTTCTTTCAGCAAGTGTAATTTAAACACCAGCAAGTGCTAGATAATTCTACATATTGAGAATTCTAAGGTAAATCAAATAAGATCCCTAATCATCAAAGTGTTCACTACTCAGTAGGATAAATAGATTCAACTGCAAGTTAAGATGATACACTATAATAATAACTACAATGGAAAAGCCCAGTTGGCCCAAGAAGCCTGGGAAAGAGATTCCAGAGACAATACTTAACCTGGCTTTGAAGAATGATTACCAGGTGTAGATTGAAGGGATAAGTCATTGTCAGTAGGAGAGGCAGTGTGTGTAGAGTCCTAGAAGTTCACATTTAAAGGCACTTCTCTGGAGTAGCAAATACTTTAATGTGACTTCAGTGCACAAACCTGAAAACTGAGAATATATAAGTGACAGCTATGCACTCTGTAGATGTGTGGTTTCTCCTTGGTCACATAACAATCATCACCTTGCAATATTTTTAAATTGTGTGTTCCTTTACAATTTAGATGATAAATATGCTGTGAAGAAATCAATTCTGCTCAATATTCAAATCCATTGTTTGCCAACACTCACATTCACCTTTGTGGTTCTCATGATAACTCGTGAATATTACCATTACTGTCATTTTACAGCGCAGCACCTGGAGGCTCAAAGAGATAAAATGGCTTGGCGAAATTGACATTAACACCAAATAGTGGCGTCAGTGTTTTAACTCCTGATTCAGTTCTGTTGCCCAACACCAAAATCTGTGGCTGGATCATTGCTTTTAACCATATGTTACCAAAACACTAAGGTAGGCAGAGCAGAAAAACAACAGGATTGTGTCTCTAATGCATCAATAAGTCATTGTACCAGATTTATATGATTTGCAGATTTCTTGATATTTAACAAGAATAAATTTGTTTAAAAATAAATAAATAAAATACAAAGTATCCGATCAATTAAAAGTGAGATATCACTTCATTTGATGTCTTGCTTTAATTTTCTGCAGTAATAGCACTTTTTATTCTGACAGTTCTCTGCCAAAATATTTTTATTAGCTAGCTATATATTTTTAAACACCTTTCTTTATTTTTATTTTTATTTTTGAGACAGGGTCTCACTTTGTTGTCCAGGCTGGAGTGTGGTGGTAGAATCATTGCTCACTGCAGTCTTGACCTCCTGGGCTCCAGTTATCTTTCCACCTCAGCATCCAAGTAGCTGAGACCACAGGAGCATGTCAACATGCTTGGCTAAGTTTTATTTTTTTTTTGGTAGAGACAAGACAGGGTCTCACTATGTTGGACAGACTGGTCTCAAACTCTTGGGCTCAAGTGATCCTCCTGCCTCGGCTTCCCAAAATTCTGGGATTACAGGTGTGAGCTGCTGCGCCTGGCCAAAAAATCTTTCTTTAGAAAAAATAAAAGGCAATGCAAGGGGAATGTCAGTTGGGAGATGTTTTAGTCAGCTTGGGCTGCCGTAACAAAATACCGCAGACTGAGTAGTTTAAACAGTAGAGATTTATTTCCCAGTTCTGAGGTCTGGAAAGTCCAAGGTTAATACAGTAGGGTAGGTTTCATTCTGAGGCTTTTTCTCTTAGCTTTTAGGCAACTGCCATCTTGTAGGGTGCTCACATAACCTCTTCTTTGTACATAGATGGGAAGAGAGTGAGAGAGGTTCACTCTCTCTTTATAGGGCACTAATCCCATTATGAGGGGCCCATCCTCATAACCCCATTAAAATCTAATTACCTCCCAAGAGCTGCAGTCTTCAAATACCTCCACATCAGGGGTTAAGGCTTTAACAAGAATTTTGAGAGGACATTTTTCAGTCCATAATAAGAGACAATTTTTCTTGAGTCTTTTGCATTTTTGCATGTTTTTATAAGCAGTGGCACTGACAGCTTTTTTTCCAGACTATCCTTTCAAAGGTGTTGCTAAAGCAAACAGCTTTAGAAGACAGATAATGTCTGCCTTTGGAGAAAAGGGCAGTTTTGTTTTTTGTGCAGTTTAATAAAGATAATGTCTCTCTCTGAGACAAGATTAAGCAGATTTGCTTGCAGTCCATTATAAAGGACTGAGGTTTCCTAAACTTGAGATTTCTCTTCTGTAATACAATCCACTGCATGTGCATGTGTTACAGCCTTTGCTTTGTCACTCTCTGGGAATTAGGAGTAAAGAAATTAGTGAAATAAAATGCTGATATCTTGACTACTGCTACTGCTGTGAGCAATAAACTGTCTTTTCTCTCACTCAGGTCTCATTTCTTTCGCCAGCACATCTACATCTATGGCAACCTAATTTCTAGCTTGCAAGTAGGGTAAAATCTCAGACCTTTCACAGTTCTTGACAATATCTAAACCACAAAACAAACAAAAAATACAAAATAAACCAGAAAACTATGTGTGATCAGGCAATAAAACTTTACATATGAATTTATAAATAACCCCTAGGCTAAAATAAAGTATGGTATTGGCACTGCATTACATATTTTAATGTTCCTATTGTTATTATATCCAAGGCTTTCATTTAACATTACAGTCATAATATCTCAAAATAGTCCAGAGTCATGCCAATTTATTCAAGAAGGCCTCATTATAAGGAGGACAACTTCTCATCCATGGAAATAGCTTGAGTATCAAGAAAATGCTTCACAGATTTTTAACCCAAACTAATTCAATGAAGCAGTAGGTATTAATTGATTGAACAATTCCTTTATTGAATAAAGTCCATTTATCAGATACATCTAGACTGCTGACAGCTGTGGTGTGCTCCTCTGGCAACTGTGGACTACTGAAACATAAAGGACAGGGAAAGTCCCTGTGGGAAGGAACCTAACATCTCATCTGGAAGAGAGCAAGCAGTAAGCAAATAAATATGATTTCAGATACTATAAAGTGCTTTAAGGATAAAAAATAACAAAGGGATAGAGAGTAATAGGGGCTGATGGAGAACTTAACATATAGAGGAAGGCCTCTGAGAAAGTGATGTGTGAGCAGAGACCTGAGTGTCCCAGTTGAGTAATATTTGAGGGAAAGAGTCTTCCAGACAGACAAAACCCAGCCAGTCAGGGACAGGAATGAGCAAAATCTGCTCTTGAAAATGCAAAAACCTAATGTGAGAGAATCAAGTGAGCAAGTGGTAGGAGATAAAATTGGAGGAGAAGGCAAAGGCCCGTTCATCTGGGACTTTGTCAGCCACAGTAAGGCCTGTACATTACCCTAAGTGTTGTGGAAGCCATTCACATGTGCACGGGGGATGCTTGACCGGTGAATAGACTGTAGCATGGTGAACGTGGTAAGCACTTTAGAAGGCTATCGTACCAGTTTAGACATTACAAGAGATGATGGTGATGATGATTACAAGAGGTGATGGGGAGGTACTTAGAAATGGCCATCTTAGGGGTATATTTTGATGGTAGTTACTGCAATATTTGCTGATAGATTGGATGTGTAGTGTGAGGAAAAGGCTTTATTCAGGGATGATTTTCCAGGTTTTTGCCTGAGCAATGAAGTGGTGTCTTGGACTAAGCTAGGGAAGACGGGGAGGAGTTAGTTTTGTGGGGGAAATTATGAGTTCTTTTTTTGCCATATAAAGTTGGATTTCCTATAATAGATTGAAATGGGGATGTGAGTGAGCAGGTTCTGGAGTACAGAGGAAGTTTCCAGATAGTGCTCTGGTTACCTACTGCCACATAACACTCCCGCTCCAATGAAGCTTAGTGGCTTAAAACGACAGCAACATTTATTTTTCTTGCAAACCTATAATTTGAGTAGGGCTTAATGGGGACGTGTTTCTGCTTCATTTGGCATCAGCTGGGGCAACTTGAAGGCTGGAAGCTGGAATGATCTGCAGCCTGTCTTACTCACTTGTCTGGTGGTTGGGGATGGCCATCAGCCATCTGCTGGGGCTGGGCCAGCACTCCCACACATGGCCTGTCCATGTGGCTGCCTGGTTTCCTCATACATGGTTGTGTTCCAAGGGTGCACATCCCAAGAGAGACAGAACCAGGGTGAAGCTGTATTACCTTTCCCAATCTAGCCTCAGGAGTCCCACAGCGTCACTTTTGCTTCTTTCTACTTATTAGAAGTAAGTCAATTACTAAGCCTGGCCCCTATTCAAAGGGAGGGGAATCAGACTCCACCTTTGGTAAGAGGTGTGTCAAAACATTTATGGACTTGTTTTAAAACTATTACAGCTTAAAAAAACAGATTTGGAAATCACTGGCATATTGCTGACATTTATACCCATTAGAAGAGATGAAATTGCTTAGGGAGAGAGTAAAGCCAGAAGAGACAGAAGGCCAAGGACTATACCCTGGAAGATCACTGACATGTAGTTTCTCAGAGTTAGAGGAACCAGAAAAGAAGACTCAGAAGGGGAAGCCATTGAAAAAGGGAGAAAACCAGAACAATGTGGTGTCCTGAAAGCCAAGAGATGAAAGGTGCTTCACGAAGGAGAGACAGCGGTGTCTGATACTGTGGATGACTCAGACAGATTAAGCAAGGTGCAGACAATGAACTGGTGACTGGGTGTTGTGAGGTGGAGGTTGCTGGGACTTTGACAAGACAAGAGCAGTTTGGTTGTATAATGACAACACAAACCTGGTTGGGGGGATTTCAAGATATAACTGGGAGGTGAAAAAGCAAAGACCACTTTTCAGTCTTCTTCCGTATGTTCTGTGATGCACAAGGCCCCATGGAGTCATGATATAGAAGGGAAAGGGAGAGAACTTAGGGACAGTGTAAGTGTATGGTAAGTAATTTAGACAGAGTGATTATTTATGACTAGTTGAAAATAATCCCTAAGGACATATTAGCTGCACTTTTTCCCTTACTAAATTTTAAATGGCCGAACAATCTCATTTGAACACATAGGTATGACTATTCATTGATACTTAAGACTTTTAAGGTAGTTCTTATGTCCTGAATCTAACAGCAGGAAACTTTCAGCAAATGATTGAAAACAAAGCGAGATATTAACGACACAGCAAATTCCCCAAGAAGAGCAGAGACAAGAACCATTTGCATACAAGCACATTTTGTTATTAAATTTTGTTAAATCTCTTTTCATTTTAATCAGAGAAAAAACAAGGAGTTCAAAATGGGTCTTATGGACATATTTAATTGTGATTTTTAAACCTATTCTTTAAAACCACGTTTTTATATCAATCACATTTTCTAGGTAAGAATATTAATAATAGTTAGTGCTTAGATAGTGATAACTTTCTACTGATCCCTTACCTAACTTTACTATTTCCAATTACTCTTTAAAATACTTAATATTTAATCCCACCATAATGCTATGAGATAGGTTTTTCTTATAAACTAGGAAACTGAGGCTCAGAGGGATCAAATGTCTTGCTTAGCGTCAGCAAAGAGAAGCTGGGGGAGCCAGACTTCCTACTGAACAAGTTGGCTCAGTGTCTGGGCTCCTAATCACAGGGCATACTGCTCCTCAAAAACATGTTCTCTTACCAGAAATGGAAACCAACCTGCAGCTGCTTTACAGCAAGTGTTTCTTTCTGTTTTTTCATTTTCTTATTTTAGTGGACAAATAAAATTTTACTGATATATTTAAAAGGTGTTTTTAAACTCTCAGCCTTGTGGGTGATTTTTTTTTTTTTTTTTTTTAGTGTAGAAAAAAATGTACTGCAGTGCTCTAATTAAAAGAGGGCAATGCCAATTGCCCCTGAACTTTCAGAGCAGAGAGTTCTGTCTTGAAAGAAGCTTTGTTTAATAGACAAAGACTATGAAGAAAAAGTAGTGGCAAAGTTTCATCAGGTGTTAAGTTCTGAGCCAATAGCCATCTGCTAGTTCTCAGAAATGTTTAGGATGCCACCTTTCTTCAAGTTAAAATGAGAGGAAAGCCATTAATACGCGATATTAATCATTGCAACCCAGGCCAAAATTCTGTGGGATTAGGATGAGAATCCTAAATCCACAGTGTAGCCAGTATCATTGCCCACCAATCCAGTGACAGCCAGCTAGAAATAATATTGAATTCAATTCAATAAAAATATATTGCTGGCAGCAGTAGCTCATGCCTGTAATCCCAGCACTTTGGGAGGCCGAGGCAGGTGGATCACCTGAGGTCAGGAGTTTGAGACCAGCCTGGCCAACATGGTGAAATCCCATCTCTACTAAAAATATAAAAATTAGCCAGGTGTGGTGGCGTGCGCCTGTAATCCCAGCTACTCAGGAACCTGAGGTAGGAGAATCGCTTGAACCCAGGAGGTGGAGGTTGCAGTGAGCTGAGATCGCACCACTGCACTCCAGCCTGGGCAACAGAGCAAGACTCCATGTCAGATACACACAGACACACACACACACACACACGTGTATATGTGTTTGTGTATATATATGTGTGTGTGTGTGTATATATATGTATATGTATATATATATATATTTAGCAGCTACTATGTACTGGCATTATTTGTGGTCTTAGGGAACCCAGGAAGCTGACAGTCTCTTTTAGGTGGAAGAGAAACAAGAAAACGGGTAATTAAAGTATATGGTCAGTACAGTAATTATTGTTCAGGGGAGAGATGGGGATAATTTTAAGAGTAGCTGATAGTTCAAATAGGCTTTGAATGATAAATATTTGTGTTTTATAGCAACTAGGTGTGATAGGGGCATAACAGACATTCTAAGCAAAAGGAATACGTGAAAAAGTTTTAAAAGACAAGATACAAGAGACACATGCACGTTACCGTTTTTGTAAAAGTACATGTTTATCATAATATAGTCAAATAATATACGATTAAGGAACTAAAGAAATCCAAAATCTCTATGTGTAGAGACAATCACTTCCATGTTTCCATTAGGAGATGGCCATGAGAATGACACTTGTAGCCTCCCTTCTCACTTGCTCACTCTTTCCTATGAAATGGGAATTGTTTTATCTGATCATGAGCAGACAGAGCCTTAGATAGAGTTTATTTTATTAGGCAAGATGCATTCTGCTCTCTTCCTGCTTCCATGCTGTCATATGGAAGTTTATGTATGCTTATTAGCGTGTGTTCTAGAGACAAATCAGGAGACCCATCACATGCTGTCCCCACTCCTGGAGCCCAGTAAGCACAAAGAGTAAAATTTCCCCTTGTAGATGTGTGGGTAGCAGTCAGATGGCCAAATTAGACTATCTCTTGGATGGGTTGTCTTGAAGTGGGATTTTGCGGGAAGTATTGTGAACTACCTTTGGCTCTAGGACCAATTCAGTATCTACTTCAGACCTAATGGCATAAAAGCTTATGGACACTTTGATTTCTACCTGCTTTCTTTATATACATTCTTTTGTTTATTTGGTTTTGTTTGTTTGAGGCAGGGTTTTGCCCTGTTGCCCAGGCTGGAGCGCAGTGATGTGATCACAGCACGCTGTAGCCTCGACCTCCTAGGCTGAAGCAGTCCTCTTACTTCAGCCTCTCAAGTACTGGGGACTACAGGCGCATACCACCATGCCCAGCTAAATTTTTTATTTTTATTTTTTGCAGAGAAAAGGTCCTCCCTGTGTTTCCCAGGCTGGTGTCAAACCCCTGGCCTCAAGTGATTCTCCTGCCTTAGCCTCCCAGTGCACTGGGATTACAAGCATGAGCTATGGCATCCGGCCTGAAGAACCATTTTTTAATCCTGTGTTTTATATTCAATCCTCAATTCAAAAACAACTGTTGGCCTAGCGCAGTGGCTCACACCTGTAATTCCAACACTTTGGGAGGCCTAGGCAAGTGGATCACTTGAGGTCAGGAGTTCAAAACCAGCCTGGCCAATATGGCAAAACCCTGTCTCTACTAAAAAATACAAAAATTACCTGGGCATGGTGGCACGCACCTGTAATCCCAGCTACTGGGTGGCTGAGGCAGGAAACCTGGGAGGCAGAGGCTGTGATGGGTTGAGATCGTGCCACTGCACTCTAGCCTGGGTGACAGAGTGAGACCTTGTCTTAAAAAAAGAAAAAAAAAAAAAAAGCAACTCTTCTTAGTTATACTTCTAAAATATCTCTCATCTATCCACTTATCTCTGCCCATCTTCATCACCTGCACCATGGTTCCAGACATCTTCTTATCTTCCTGGACACTTATAAAGTCCTTCTCATTGGTTTCCTGATTCTACTTGTATCACTCTTTAATGCTACTATCACATAGCAGATGGATTAATAATTTAAAAATAAAAAACAGGCCAAGAACAGAGGCTCATGCCTGTAATTCCAACACTTTGGGAGGCTTGCTTGAGCCCAAGGAATTTTGTACAAACTTCATTTGTACAAAAAATACAAAAATATTAGCCAGGCATAGTGGCACATGCCTGTAGTCCCAGCTACTTGGGCAGCTGAGGTGGAAAAATTGGTTGAGCCTGGGAGGTCCAGGCTGCAGTGAGCCGTGATGGCACTACTGCACTCTGGCCTGGGTGACAGAGCGAGACTCTGTCTCAAAAATAAATAGATACATAAACAGATTATGTTGTTCTCCTGTTTAACATCTTACAAAACCTTTTCATTGTATTTACAATAAAATCCAAGAAACAACAGCCATACCTTACAAGGCTCTTCTTGGTTCTCTATCCTCACTTTGTACAATTGCCTTATATTCTTTCTCTGCTTCTCTACTTTACACTAGTCTTTTTCCATTTTTGTTCTGGAAACAAGTCAAGATTCTTCCAATTCAAGATTCTTCCAATTCATTTTTGTTCTGGAAACAAGATTCTTCCAATTCAAGGCCTCTGCACATGTTGTCCACTCTGCCTAGATAGCCTTCCTCTTCTGTTTGTATGGTTCTCCTTATATCTTAATAGGATATAAGGATATCTTAATAATAATATGAACTCTCAGAGAGGCTTTGCTCAAACCAACCTAGGTAAAGTAGCCTTCTTTCCCAAACACAATTATTACCTGTCACATCACCTTTCTACATTTCTCTTCTAGAACTTATTACCAGGAATTATTTTGTAAGTTTACTTGTTCATTGTCTTTTCCATTATAGCATATTTATTGTTCATCACATTACTCCTAGTATCTATGACACTGCTTGGCATATAGTGTATGTAAAATAAGTATTTGTTGAAATATTGAATAATTGAAGTTGTGTTTAGAGTCTTGGATGTTTGAAATATGGATCTCAGAGATGGAAAGCAAGTAGGTGATGGGAAGGCCCAAAATGTGGTCATAAATGTGAAGAACTGAAGGTTAAGGTACCGTGGTATAAAAAGGCTGGATGTTTATCCATAAGGACCATCGCCCCAACTGATGATGGGCCCTGGGTTGGGGAAAGTGTCCAATCTGTGTGCTTCTGCTTTTGCCTTTCTTTCTTCAAGTTTCTGGAAAGGCCTTCCCTGGAATGAGATTCCTATTGGTACAACAGACTCGAGGTACAGTTTGACTTCCCTAAATTCTGTCATAATTTCCACTTAATAACTTCATGGATTTTGAGTTCTCATAAACCCAGTGGTGTACTGACGTAGCATTTGCCAACTTCCACTTTGTAAATATTCCCATCATGGCAGATTTCAAGCTACCCACATGACATCATCAGAGACACAAAATTCCTGAAAATTTAACTGGCTCTTGTGAATTTGTATGAGCTTATTCCCACATACCACTGTGAAGAAGTCCCATAAAAACTTCCTTCTGACTCCCATCAGATACTCCCTTTTTTCCCCAGCTTCCTTTTAAAAATGTTGCTATATTTCCTGGAAGCCATTCATCCTGTTGAATAAACCAAATAGAATAATAGGATTTAGGATTTCCTCAAGCATATTCATACTCCTTTGATAGCAGAAGTAAATTTTCCATGAAGCTACTGAAACTTGAGTATCAGGACCCCTTACTTGGCATGAGTTCCTTCTAACACTCAGGAAGAACCCTAGCGATTTCATATTAGTAATTTTTTAAAAAAATGTTTTCCTTAAATAATATGTGGTTTCCCAAATATTCGAAACTTTAAGGCTCTACAACGTCTGAGTCTGCCCCATAGAGAACATGTAATTGGTTACCACATCATAGAGAAAGATGAACATGGCATATATTCTGCAAGTGGCTACCACAGTTACCCTGATTTTTACTTCCTAAGTTTGTGAATGAATTGAACCTGACTGCTGTCCCCTCCCCTACCACTGCCAGTGTTTCTGTAGACATTGCTGCTCTGTGGTATTTTTTCTGTCTCCCTATAACCTTGGCCAATCAGGTGGCATATGAACAACCTACAGTACTTAGCATCAGCCAATTTCAAGCCCAGCCTCTTTCAGCAAATCTAGATCACCCATGGACATCAGATTATTGCTATAGTTTTCCTTTGTGGATGGTCCCAGGCCTATCCACAGGCAATTTAGAGTGATGCAGACTCAAAGTTGGTTGGTATTTTCTAGATAGTGAGGACTATACTCTCCTGACACTAGTCTTCAGGACCAGAGTCACCTTTCACCTTTGAAACTGATGCAAAAGGCAAATACAAGGTTTTACAAAGTAAAATAATACTTGTGAAGATACGATGTCAATAATATTTCTTAAAGTATGAGAATTTAAAGATGGAAAACTGGTAGGCATTTTTAGCCAGATAATTCTTCTTCTTGTAATACTTTCAGGCAATACTGCATAAGTACATGGAAATATGAACAGTACGAATGTGGACCCAGAAGGCACTGGGTGGGCCAGTCTGGAAAGAGAGAGCATATTCACCTATGGAAGCATGCAATTGCATTTCTGACATAATCAGCTGCCTGAATTCCATGCCCAAACTTAGCTAATACATTTTTGTCTGTTAGTAATTAAGAGTTCATTAAAAGTGTTTCCTGGTTCTTTCTTTGGCATTACCTATAAATCAAATTACAGAAAAGTACGTTTGATTTTGAAATCATTTTGGGATTATTTCCTTTTTTGTATATTTTGTTGTTACACAGTATTTACAGACTTAGAAAAGGAAACGAGAAATACAACCAACTGTGACAAACAAACAAGAAAAACAAAACAAAAAGTAGAAGCAGAACCATGAATTCCAAAGAATACTACATATAAAGCATGAAAAGACAGGTTCCATTGGTTTAAAATTCCAACATAAGGAAAGACAGAATTCCTAAGTAGATTTAAAAAACATGAAGGTGTGATTTTATACTATACAAAGGAATTCTTAGCTTTGTTTAAGGTTAAATGATTTCATTTAGTTAGTATCCCAGTACTTTAAGTGTGACTTAGTTTATCAAATTCAAATTTCATGCAGCTATTCAGGAACAATTTAGTTCAATAAAGTAAAGCAAATCTATAGTATGTTAATAGGTTTCTCCATCATCCATTCTTGAAAGCTCATTTTCTCTCCCAACAATTCCCCAGGTTTCATCCCCCTCTGTGAAATTCTGTTTTTTTTTTTTCTTTTTGCTCAAACTGCAGTTTGTTCTATGCCCCTGATAGCACTCATTTTACTCTCATATATTCAGGTCAGTTGTCCTCATCTTTCTTGCCCATTAGGTTACTTTTAAGACAGATGCTGTGTCTTATGCCTCTCCGTAACCCATGGTGCCCCCAAACAGAGTTTTAGATATGACAGATAACGTAAGAGTAAAGATGCTTATGAGGTCCTAGATTTTAGAAGATTCCCACTGAGAATGTTAAATATTAGATGTTTTAAGAAATAAAAAGACAGTAGTTTTTAGGCTTAAGATGAACTTTAAGCCACATGTCTGGGTTTGAATCCCAGCTTTGCCACTCTCATACTGTGTGACTGTGGGCAAATTGCTTAAGTTTTCAGGACATCATTTTGCTCATCTCTAAAATGGGGTAATAATAGTTATTATCTCATAAGATGATTATGTATACAAAATGGGACAGACACAAAAAGAACTTAAGGCCAGGCACAATGGCTCACACCTATAATCTCAGCACTTTGGAAGGCCGAAATGGGAGGATTGCTTGAACTTAAGAGTTTGAGACCCAGCCTGGCGACAGTGTGAGACCCTATCTCAAAAAATTAAAAAAAAAAAAATAGTGTTAAAAAAAGAGCTTAGAATGGTACCTGGCACATAAACACTTGGTATATGTTTGCAATTATTATTAATCATAAATACATATCGATAAATTATTTTACATGAATGCATACCACAGGACTGTGTTCCCATTATGTAAAATGAGAACAATGACTTAAAATAAGACCTATAGATTGATTCTGATGTTGTGATGATGATATTGGTTATTTTAATTTTTTTCTGTACTCTTAAAAAAATTTCCAAGTTATTTACCTACATATATTAGTTTATAAATGGGAAATCTGATATTGTTTCTTAAATAACTGAAGATTCATATAAGCAAAACTTTGAAATAGAAGATAATATAATTTAATAAACTTAGACTAAAAATGTTAATTTGACTTAAAATTATATTGGGAGATTATAAAAATCAAACTCATTTCAAGCATGAACTGCATCAGTGAAGAATATAAAGGGAAACATCTATAGGAAACCTCTGGGAACTTTCTGATGAGCTGATGTTACACACTGTTATTCTATGGGAATGTTTGATATCTTCAGATGCTGAGATGGTGTTTGGGTTTCAAACTTTTTGTTAAGGATCAACACTTGAAAAAGGAAGGAGGAAGAAGCAGAACTGGGCAAGGAAGACGAACAGTGTTGCAGGCCCACCAAGGTTTTAGTAACCTAGGATCTCTAGCGTAGGAATTTTCTGTCTGAGTGTCTCAGGCCAGGTCCTGCCTTGCTTAATCACCAAATGTGGGCTACTTTGAATGTTTTACATATATTATTACATTTAATTCTATGACATTTCAAGGTAATAATGTTATTGGTTTTATATTTATTTTATCCTTAAATTTTCCGGAGAGGACACTGAGGCATAAAGAAGTTAAATGTCTCAAGATCACTTAGCTAGCAATGTAATCCCAGGCAGGCTGACCCTAGATCCTGATGAAAGAAGCTCTATGTTACTGTGTTTTAGAGAAAGGAAAGCAGTGACTGCCTTATATGACTTAGGTCACCAGACCTAGCTGAATTTCATTTTGAGATAATAAAATAAATCATAGATTAAATTTTATCAACATTCTTGGTAACGATTCAGTTTGTGAAAATTTATGGTGAAATAGGTATGATAAATGAACAGATACTATAAAACAAAGTTCTCAAAAGGAGGGAGAGCTGTATGCATAAACCATAAATTAGAAACATTAAAAATGAAAAGAAGGCTCATGAATTCAAAATGAGTTCACATGAATAAATCTCAACAAAAAATAATCTTTTACCAATATGTTTATGCATTTATGGATAATTACAGTAGAATTTTGTTGTAAATAGCATTGCTTTCTGTTGTTAAAGAGATTAAAAACAGAGTTAATTTCTGACTCTAGAATTAGGCTGAATACATATTTGCTTCCATGACATAGTTTGAAGAGGACATTTAAGAAAGTTAAATTTACCAAAGTCTTGTCACAGAGACAAGTATTACCATTCTTACTGATATTACTATTTTGGGATATTTTCAGTGGGTCATTCAATCAACAACTATCTTGGGAGTATCTGTGATGTGTGGGATGCCAAGAACGCCCTAAGTCTTACCTGAGTATAAAATTCTGTGGTTCTTAATTCAAGTTTGCATCCTCTACACTGGGGAGAAGCTAAATATAAGTGAAAGATTATAGGACTGTGTTACTTGGGATTGCTAATGTATCTAGTGGACATTGTTTTTGTGATTATCAAGTTACTCTCCACCATCAATCACAATCAGTAGATATAGGGATACAACTCAGGGTCATTGGTGGTTGAACAGGACTAAACTCACTCAGGGATATGGGTACCTATGCCTTCTTAGGAATAATATTGGAGGAATATGAAGAAGAAAAGAGTAGCTGTGAAGAATCTCACAAAGCTCCAGCAGTATCTTCAAAAAGCTCCGGCCGTATCTTCCATTTTTGCACTGATTTTCTTTCACAGTGTACAAAGTGAAAACAAACAAATGATACCTAGGTGATGAGAAAAAGTATTGAAAGACTTGAAGCCTAAGGAAAATACCCAAAGATATCTCTACAAGTGTGGTAACATTTTAAATATTTGAAGAGGTGGGAAGAATAAATCCCTCACTGTCATTTAGAGTATGCTGAGAGTAATCCAGCAACCTTAAAGCTCAAGCCACTGCTGATGCATTGACTTTGCACGAATCAAGACCCTAGAGAAAATGGGATAAGCTGGATGTTGACATGAACTCCACTATAGGTAACATTTTCTCTGAAAACAGAAAGGTGGTCTATATTCCATTTTCCCCATGATAACGAAACACAATAATGAAGAAAAATAAGAAAACCAGCAGAATAAAATTTAGCACACCAATATTTAAGATAGCTTGCAGTTTAGTCATTTCAAAAGTATAGCATTTAACTTCAATAACTGATTGAATACTGTATCCCTCAACTCCAGGATACAGTAATCTGGAGTTGAGGGGAAAAATAGCAACTAGTTGATAAAGTCCACAAAAAAATTAACACTTGATTTATCTGTGTTCTATTAAAAAAATACTGAAATTGTTAATAGTAGTGATAATGGTAAAAATGAAACCCTGAATTGCAGAACATTTTTTTAATAGAGTTTTCTTTTAGTTAGTTGTTTTGTTTATTCTGAGTATACCTGCTATAATTGTGTGAATAATAGATTGTTTGTTTTACAAGTGAAGAAATTAGGGAAACCTAACAAAAGTAACAAAGGTCAAGTTACCTTTAGCCAACCTTCCTTCACCAAGAACATCAAATAGAAGCAGGACATGCTACTTTATAAAATGTCTTCTAGTAAAGAGTAACAGTAGCAACGCGTCCTAGTTCTCTTCTATAGTCTTTGCATATTTTTCTTCTTTTGTTCTCCCTCTGTATGTGCCAATTTTTTCTCTTTTCCCACTTGTAATTTTCACATAAAGAAAATAATTATTGCTTCATGGAATCCCATGACACTGCAAAATGAGGAGAGCAGTGGCCCAGAAGGAATGGCAGTAGTTGCATATATACCACAGTGTTGACATCTAAGTATTTAATTAAATCAGACTTTTCCACGGGGATCGGAGAATATTTAAGACTGAATCCCGGTTGAAGGACTCTTGGGCAATCACCACAGCAAGGAAACCAAGAGTTAGATTTTTTTTTTTCAAACAAAGATATTGGGCAAGTAATGTTAAAAAAACAAAAAGATAGTATGAAATAGCAATTAGTTTTAGATATTTTAATTCTGATGATAATAAAAAAGAAATAATTTTAGCATCTGAAATAGCAAAAGCTGGAGCTTCCTTCCACAGGAATGCAACACCATTCTTGGGGATACAAATCTTGTGGCCGAGATGGTGACACTTAACATCTGTATGAGGATGCTGGCCACCTAGAGGCAAAGCCTGGGAGAGTGATGGGTCAGAGGAACAGAGGAAGGGGCCTTCTTTATCCTCTACTTTTAGTCTTCCTTCTTCTCTATGCTTTAAAAATATTCTTAGCAGTCAAGTTGGGATGCCTATCATTAACCAAATGAAAACGACAGATTCATTTGACTGTCACTTTTACTATTGATACATCTCCTCCCCTGAGGCATTTGTCTAAACAATTTTGCCTGGAAGAATAAACCTTGAAGAGCTGGATTTCCGTTATCATGAATAAAATGGTAGTAACCCACCTTTGGGTTTTTAATTCAAATCCCTTCACATCTTATAGGCCTGATTATGTACATATATATGAATACATTATATGTATATGCATATATCTACATTTTATCAAAACCATCCTTGAATTAATTCAAGCCTCACTTGAATTAGCACATTTGTGCAGTAACTAAGTCAATGGTTAAGCCAATTAAATTCTTTTTTATTTGACAATTTAAATATTAGAGTTTTTCTGAGTTTTCTTTATTTCTTTTTTCTTTTTTTTTTCTGTGAGATGAGTAAGTTTGATGGATTTAAATACTCTTCTTATGCTCTGAATAAGTTTGATGGATTTAAATACTCTTTTTATGCTCCTTATATCCTAGGAGTAGAAAAAAGTTCCTTAAGTCTCTAGTAGCTAACATCCAAAAGTAAAAAACTGATAGACTTGCTATACTAAAATTAAGGCTGTCTATCCAAAAACAACAAAAATATCAATAGACAGACAAGATAATTGGAATTATTAAATAGCAATAAGGGATCATTATCTATTCTACAAAACATGAATGGAAGAGAAGAAAGCCAATAGGAAAAATACATGTAAGGCAGTGGTCTCCAACCTTTTTAGCACCAGGAACTGGTTTTGTGGAAGACAATATTTTTCCATGGATGGGGATGAGGGGATAGTTTTGATATGAAACTATTCCACCTCAGATCATCAGGCATTAGTTAGATTTTCATAAGGAGCACACAACCTAGATCCTCACATATGCAGGTTCACCTCCTGTTGTGCAGCCTGGTTCCTAACAGGCCGTGGACCACTACTGGTTTATGGCTCCGGGTTTGGGAATGACTGGTGCAAGGGAAAAGCCTAAATGACCTACAAATATATGGAGAAACTCAAACTCACTGGTAATGAGAAAACAAAATTAAAGTATCAGATACCACTGTTTAGACATGAAAATACCAAAATTATAAAGGTTCATAAAACAAAATATTGGTGCAGATATAGGGAGATGAATACTTTTTTGAGTTTTGTTGATGAGAGTGTAAATTAATAGAACCAATCTAAAAGGCAACATAGGTAAGTTAAGCAGATAGATAAGTATCTATATGTTTTAAGATTCAGCAATGCAATCCCTGAATATACTTTTTAAATAATTTCTCACTCAAGTCCACAAGTAGCTGTGCAGGAGGGAGTTCATCATGGTATTTTTTTGTATTAGGAAACGGAGGTCCTCCTTGGAGTCCTTCACTAGCTAAGAGTGTTGATACATGAAATGGATGCATTTTATGGATTTACATACAGGATTAGAGGCACTGAACCAGGTGTATAAATGACCACATGGGTAGGCTGAATGCACAGTGTTGAGTGAAAAGATAAAATAAGATTTTAGTACAATTTGTGCAAAACCACATGAGCATAAAAGGCAATGCTACATACTCACATGTTTAAATCAAGTACATGAGACAAGATGACTGACAGGTTAAGAATGAGTGGTAAGTGGGAGTAAGGGTTGAGAAGAAAAGGAATAAATTAAATGGAGAGGGGCCTTGCCTAGACTGATTTGCCATGAAATGAGAATGACAACTGAAGGACTTCAAAAAAAGAAATAAAAATGTTAGTAAATGAGAAATTGTATCGTCAACATTTATGAAAACATCTTACTGCATTTAAAATGAAATTCCAGTAACTTCCCTAGGCCTACAGGGCCCCAGCATGACCAAGGGACTATCTATCTGTCATTATACTTTGGCCCTATTGGCCCTACCTCAGTGCCTGGGACACATCATAATTTTTTATACTTCAGAAACTTTGTTCATTCAGTTTCCTCTTGATGGGAGGCCACTTTCTCCTTCTTTGGGCTTGCTGAATTGTCACTTCTTAGGGGAACAATCCCTGTTCATCCATTCAAAGAGGTCCCCGTCCTTTATTTTATTTTTTTTGAGACAGAGTATCACTCTGTTGCCCAGGCTGGAGTGGAGTGGCACAACTTCGGCTCACTGCAACCTCTGCCTCCTGGGTTCAAGTAATTATCATGCCTCAGCCTCCTGAGTAGCTGGGATTACAGGGGTACGCCATGACACCTGGCTAATTTTTGTATTTTCAGTATTGATGGGGTTTCACCATGTTGCCCAGGCTGATCTCGAACCCCTGACCTCAGGTGATCCACCTGCCTCGGCCTCCTAAAGTGCTGGGATTACAGGCGTGATGTAATCCGGGCCCTTTTCCCTTCGTCTTTATCATAGCTCCTTCTTTGATTCTTTGTTCACACAACAAACTGTAGTTCTTTTATTTGCCTCTTCACATATCATTTGTCCTCTACCAGCTGGTAAATTCCATTAGGGAAGAAAATATAAATTAATACAAATATGACATGACAATTATTAATTTGTGAATAAAGAGAAATGAAAATTTTAAAATAAATTATGACTTTCCTTCTAAGGTTTTAAAATCCCTATTCCCATCAGCTGATGCTCATAATACTAACCCCCTCCATTATGTGAGAGCTATTTTCCTTGGAGAAACTGAGTCACAAGAGGATTGGTTAAGGTCACTCCATGAGTCAGTAACTTTGCTCGGAATGAAAACCCAGAAGGCTGACTCACTGCATTCTAGGTGGTGAGCGCTCAGCCACAGTCCTCAGCTGCTGTGCCCAGTCAGTCTGAGGTCAGCAACTGATTTAAAGAAATCATAACTGTCTTTAATCAAAACAGATGCAATTCTATAGATATTGACATGTGTTCTGTGGTATTTCTATTTTTCTTACAAGGAGACTATGAATAAAACAATCAAAGTATACTAAAACAGTAGGCAAGAGAAAGAATTTTTAAAAATTTTATTTACATTGCATACATTGTATAAAAATCCAAAAGCCCTTGAAATAACCATGCATACACCACATTTTACCAAAAACGAAATTCTGTGTTCCTCATTACTAACAACTCAAGGGACAACAATACTTTCCAACTGTGTTATAAATGTTTTTTGTTATAAATGAAGTGAGATTTTTACTTGCTGAAATGAATGGTACTTTCGTATACCAAGGCCAATTGCATTGATTCAGCCAGTCAGTTATTCATTCAACATACATTTATTTAGTGTGTGTTATGCACTTTGCAGGGTGACAGACAGAATCCTTACTCTCATGGAGCTTACATTTATTATTCTATGTGACCATGAATAGATTAAACTCTGCTTGTCCATGAGATGAGCAAAAAAGAGTACACCTATTTTTTTCGTATACTTTTTGCTGAAAAATGATACTATCGTTAAAGATCTCTCTTATATTATATATATATTTTTCTAAAATTATTGTAGTTTAAAAGCATACTTTACCTGTAGATATTTATTAGTGCTAAATTTTTTTTAAAGTGAAAGTTATTTGAAAGCATGTGAATTGCTTGCTATACACACTGAAAATAAGCTGCAGCTGTGTGTAATGAAACATGTGGTTTATTGTTCGTCAGAAAGAAAAAGTCGTGATCCATTCTTTCATAAGAATGTGAATATTACAGACTTTTGAAAATCAGACTATGTGTATGGCTATGACAAAACTAAACAGGGGTGAAATATTCAAGTATATGCACTGTGGCCATAGTATACTGTTAAACCTCACAGTAGATATTCAGAATCCAATGTAGTCAAGATCAAGTACAAGTGACTGAGAGTATAATTAAAACGTACACATAGCATCCAAGTAGAAACCTGATAATTAGAGAATTATAGTCTTTCTATGGGCAGGAATATATGTATCTTTTTTTATGATAAATTACAATTCAGGATTTGAAACTCATTTATAAAGGGCATGATACTTTTCTGAAAAATAGGTTTGTAAGATTAGAAAAAGATAAACGTCTAAAAATGGAAGACTTTATACTGAAAAAGAGAATGCCTCCACTTAGTTTTTCATGCAAATAAAATTTCTGTGACTAATGGATACTGGATAACAATATGCTATGTGAAAACCCATATACGTGGACAGAACTGAGGCCACAAGTCCTGGTTCACAATTATCAGCTTTTAACCACCACTTTATTTTGCATTCCCCTTATTCTCGTTTTTGAGGAATGAACAATGAATAAAAACTTAGAAATGAAGTCATCAAATTGCAGAAACAATTCTGTGAGAGGCAACACTCTATGGTGAAAAGAGATTGGTAGTTAGAAAAACTGTCAAAATCCCAAGAACGTATATTTTTCCTCTTCGGATTTCAGTTATCCTATGAATAAAGTAGAAATAATGTTTACCCTTTAGAGGAGCTCAATTATGACAATGATGATTGAGGAAGGTGATGATGGTGATGACAATGATAGTAATGATTTATGATGATGGTTGTGGTTGTGATGATTAATTTTATGTGTCAACTGAGCTGGGCTAAGGGATGCCCAGATAGTTGGTAAAGGTTATTTCTGGGTGTGTCTGTGAGGGTGTTTCCAGAAGAGATTATCATTGGAATCAGTAGACTGAGTAAAGAAGATCACCTTCACCAATGTGCATGGGTGTTAGTTAATCCTTTGAGGGCCTGAATAGAACAAAAAGGCAGAGGAAGGGTGAATTTGTTCTCTGCTTGAGCTGGGACATCCATTATTTCCTGTCTTGGACATCAGCACTCTTTGTTCTTGGTGCTTCAGGACTGGGACTTAACATCACTGGCTCACCTAACCAGTTCTCAGGCCTTCAGACATGGTCTGAAATCTACACCATTAGCTCCCCTGGCACAGGTGCTCAGATCTGGACTGGAACTACTGCAGGTGCTCAGATTTGGACTGGAACTACACCACTGGCTTCCCTGGGTCTCTAGAATGCAGAGGACAGATAATGGTACTTCTCAACCCTCATAATTACATGAACCAAAACCTCATAATAAGTCTCTTTCTAGATATCTTTATGTGTCCTACTGCTTTTATTTCTGTAGAGAGCCCTAATTAGGACAGTGGTGATGTCTAACATTTAATTGTGCTTGTCATGTAGCACACTCAGTGTTAGGTGCTGTCCATGCCCTGTGCAATCTAGTGTAGTGGTAATGAAACCACCTTTGCAAAGATTATGACAGTGAGAGAAATCTAACATGGGTGATTGTTGCGGGAAGTCAGGGACACTGAATGGAGGGACTGGCTGAAGCCATGGCAGAAGAACATAAATTGGGAAGATTTCATGGACATTTATCACTTCCCCAATCAATACTCTTATAATTTCCTATGCTTGTCTTTACTTTATTCTCTTAATCCTGCCATCTTCGTAAGCTGAGGATGTATGTCGCCTCAGGATCCTGTGATGATTGCGTTATCTGCACAAATTGTTTGTAGAGCATGTGTGTTTGAACGATATGAAATCTGGGCACCTAGGAAAAGAATAGGATAACAGCAGTTTTCAGGGAACAAGAGAGATAACCATAAAGTCTGACTGCCTTCAGGGCTGGGCGGAACAGAGTCATATTTCTCTTCTTGCAAAAGCGAATAAGAGAAATATCGCTGAATTATTTTTCTCAGCAAGGAAAAACCCTGGGAAAAGAATGCACTCCCAGGTGGAAGCCTCTAAAATGGCCGCTCTGGGAGTGTCTGTCTTATGCAGTTCTAGATAAGGGATGAAATACACCATGGTCTCCTGCAGCGCCCCCAGGCTTGTTAGGATTGGGAAATTCCAGCCTGGTGAAATTCTAGTCAGACTGGTTCTCTGCTCTTGAACCCTGTTTCCTGTTAAGATGTTTATCAGTGACAATACGTGCACAGTGGGACAGGGAACCTCATCGGTAATTCTAATTTCACCCTGGCCTTGTGACCTTTCCCTGTCCATTTGCCTTGTGATATTTTATTGCCCTTGAAGCATGTGATCTCTGTGACCCACACCCTATTCATACACCCCTCCCCTTTTGAAATCCGTAATAAAAACTTGCTGGTTTTGCGGGTCAGGGGGCATCACAGATCCTGCCAACATGTGATGTTTACCCCAGACACCCAGCTTTAAAATTTCTCTCTTTTGTTCTCTTTCCCTTTATTTCTCAGACCAGCTGACACTTAGGGAAAATAGAAAAGAACCTATGTTGAAATACTGGGGGCTAGTACACCCAGTAGGTGATTTTATCTTGTTTCCATGGATAGCCTCACAGGCTGGCTGTCTTTGCTCATTCCTGGGCATAGGCCAAGCTAACCATGAGAGGAATTTAGTTTATAGTTTAACTTGGAAGCAAGGATGATCCCTCCCTAAAATGAATCCCCTCCTTTTTCCTGAGCTGAAACCACCTTTGTAAGACTAATAAAAGGCCACAAGATTAGGAATAAGGTGGGTGGGGGGCACCAAATGCTGCTAACATATAGATGTAGTTTCTATAATCCCTTAGTGCTCAGGAGTCATGTGGCCAGAAGTCACAAAATTTGTGAATTCCCCATTGCTCCTGTAGATAACATCACAATTGCAGAACTTAGAATTGTGTTTTTGAGATGTTTTTCAGATTTTTGTGTTCTGACAACTGACTCATCCCATCCAGACTCATGACTTACTACTCAACCCATCTTGTCCTGTGGCCCCCATCCCCCAACACAGCAGTGGATTCAGCACACAAGGACCATTTGCCACACCCCTGTGATTGCATCCCCAACCAATCAGCAGCACCCATTTTCTAGACCCCTGCCCATCAAGCTATACTTGAAAAACCCTAACCTCTGAGTCTTTGGGGAGGTTGATTTGAGTAATAATTCATCTATTAGCATGGCTAGCTTAGCATTAATTAAACTCTTTCTTTACTGTAGTACTAAGGTCTCAATAAATTGGTTTTGTCTGTGCAGCAGGCAGAATGAACCCATCAGGCAATTACACTAAGAACAGGAGCTTTGATGGAAGTCAGAGAGCAGGGTCTCAGTAGTGGCCTGCCTCTAAACCTCAGTTTCTTTTTCTATACAATGAATATAGGCCTGCCCCTAAATCTCAGTTTCTTTATAAAATGGGTGTGGTGGCCCACACCTGTAATCCCAACACTTTTAGAGGTTAAGGCAGGAGGATTGCTTGAGTCCAGAAATTTGAGGTGAGCCTGGGCAACATGGCAAAATCCTATCTCTACAAAAAAAACTAAAAAATAAACATTAACCTGGGCTTGGTGGTTTGTGCCTGTGGTCCAAGCTACTCCAAGCTACTGAGCACCCAAGGTAGGAGGATCCCTTGAGCCCAGGAGGTTGAGGCTACAGTGAGCTGTGTTCATGCCATGCATTCCAGCCTGGGTGACAGTGAGATCCTGTCTAAAAAAAAAAAAAGGGTTTAATCAGTATATCATATTCTTAAATTTTTTGGTAAAGATCAAGTTTAAAAAAAGATATATGTAATCTGCACACCAGAAAGCCTGGTTTACGTTGGGTCCCTTTCTTCCTTCTTGATATAACACTTGAATACATGTAGCCACTTCTGATTTGATGAAGAAAAGTTATTAGACCTAACACTGACTTCGATTTCTTTTTGTTATTGTTTTTGCCTAATATTGAGCAGATCTATTAATAGGCACCCAAGCTATAACCATAATTTAGTTATATTTCTAATGCTTCATCCTCTTGATGTCTCTTTGCACATGCCATTTCCTCTGCCAGGAATGCCCTCCTTGTCATTGCTCCCTAGGCAACCTCTCATTTCTTTGAGATCCAGATCTCTGTCACCTTCTCTGTGGTACATTTTGACTCTTTCAGACAGCTGTGTCATTCCCTGAGCCACACCTTCTATCCCTCTTGTTAGCAAATCACTGTGTACACCTTTACCATGATCCTTAGCACACACTGTGCCATGACTCCATGTGTTAATATGACCATTTTCCCCAGCAGATCAGGAAACACTTGAAAGTGCGGACTCTATTTTTATTTCCTCACTGCCTCACTCTGCGCCTGTAGAATGAACACAGACATTCAATGTAAGTTTGAAAACAGTCATTTTCAAATATATATGGAAGTATATATTTTAAATATAACATATATGTATATATATCTGTATATATAACATATAATATATAATAATATATACACACATATAGCCTTAGTATATTCTGAGAGTTGAAGAAATTCAAATTTTGAAGAATGATAGCAAGCAAAATGGGAGCTATCATGGAGGCCTCCTTTCCCCCAGAAGTAGCATTGCCAACTGACCATCTTTCTCATGTCTTTCTAATTATTTACCTGCAAATAGATGTGCATACATCTTTCTTCTTTCTTAGGTAACTGGTATTTTACTAAACCTACTGAAGCTACAACATTCTTTTTTCACTTAACAATATTCATGTAGCTATTTTCACTTCAGTAGCTCACTTTTATCAGTAACAGGTGTGTTTCAATAACCACTTACCCATTAATGACCATTTAAGTTCTTAGCTCTTTTTATTTGTTTGCATGCTTGGTTTTGCTAGCACAGCTAATGAAACAGTAATCATCTTTGTACCTATAGCTTTGAGCACATGTGCCAGCATCCATTAAAAGTAGATCACCAGAAATGAAATTGTTCCAACAAAGGAGATGTACATTTAAAATACAAGCAGGTACTTACAATTTTCTTTCCAAAGAGGTTTCATTAATTTAGACTGTACTTGAGGGTATGAGAATGCTCTTTTCAATGAATTCTAAGCATTGCTTAACATCAGCAATCTTTGAATTTGTGCTATTTCGATAGGAAATACTATGTCATTAAGCCTTTTATTTTCCTAATAATTAGTGAGAGTGAATCTAATTTCAAATGTCTATTTAGCATTTATATTTCTTTTGGAATTGTATTTTTAATATTTTTGTCCTTTTTTTTTTCTTTTTTTTTTGAGACAGAGTTTTGCTCTTGTTGCCCAGGCTGGAGTGCAATTGCATGATCTCAGCTCACTGCAACCTCCGCCTCCCAGGTTCAAGCGATTCTCCTGCCTCAGCCTCCCTAGTAGCTGGGATTACAGGCATGTGCCACCATGCCTGGCTAATTTTGTATTTTTAGGAGAGATTGGGTTTCTCCATGTTGGTCAGGCTGGTCTCGAACTCCCCACCTCAGGTGATCTGCCTGCCTCGGCCTCCCAAAGTGCTGGGATTACAGGCGTGAGCCACTGTGCCAGGCCATTTTTGTCTATTAAAAATCTGATCACTTCACAATTTTTAGTATATTTTTAGGGGCTCCTTACATAGTTTGATATTAACGTTTTTTGTTAGATGAGTTATAGATGTTTTCTCCCAAGCATCACTTGAGTTTTTACATTTGAGTAATGTCTTATCTTATAAAAGTTTTAAAAAATGTATTTTTTAACACAAGGACAGATGTATTCATTTATTTCTTCTACTTTCTGGAATTTTAATATATAGCTTAGAAAGGCTTACAATATCTCAAGTTATAAAAATATTCTCCTATATTTTATTCATGTCTCATAGCTTAACTTTTTTACAGTTAACTTTTTTTTTCAGTGTTTATTTGTATGTTATTTGATATGGAGGGGGTCTAATTTAACAGTTCTCTAAATGAATAAACCATTGTCACAAACCATCCATTACATTGCCCTTATCTTTCCCTTACTGATTTGAGATACACCAGTTTTCATACATTAAGAACATACATATATAGGTGAATTTCCATACCCTATTCTATTACATTTGTCTATTTCTTTATGTCTGCACCAAATCAACAATGTTTTAATTACTTTAACTTTATAGAATCTTGAAGTCTTCTTTTGTTCTTTTTAAAAATACTTTTAGTATTAAAGATTTGTCTTTCCATGTGAACTTTAGAATTAGTTTGTCAAGTTTTAATTTAAAAAATCAAAGTAAGATTTTATTTAAAACTCCATGAATTATGGAGTGAGTTGAGGAGTATCAGCTTATTTATGAAACTGAGTTTTCCCATTTAGAAACATGGCATAATGTCTCTATTTGATTTGGGGTAAATCATTTAATTTATCTGCACATTAGTTTCCTCATCTATGAAATGGGAATAGTAACAGTATTGACTCAAAGGATTGCTATAAAATGCGGATGAAATTAGATAATATAAGGAAAGGCTGAGGTACATTACCTGATATTTAGTAAGTGCTAGTAAATAATAGTTTTTATTACTGTAATTATTATTAATCAATTAGACTACTCTGTTTTCCATTACTATTTTATAATTTTCTTAATATATATGGATAGGTCTTATATATTATCTATTAGATTTAAATTCAGGTATTTTATATTTTCTAATTGATATTGTGGCTGTATGCATTTATTTTAAAAGGTGATATCATAACTGGGAGTGTTTACTAACTCTTACTACTTTTACTGGTTTTCCAGCGAATTTCTTAGATTTTAAAATGAAAAATCATTGTATCTACAAATGCTTTCCAAAATGTATGCTTCAGATTTTACTTGTCTCATTGAATTAGCAATGGTCATAGACTCAAATCTCTATCAAGGCCAATTAACATCAATGAGTGAATTAGGAGCTGAGCCAAAAGGAAGAAAGTGGTGAGAACTTGTTGTAAACTGGGGAATGCATTGCCTGTCTAAAGATATAACAATATGTTGAAGAGGCCAAGCAGAACAGATCCACAGGCTATGTTTGGTCCAAGGAATGCCATTTTTTTGTATCCTGATTTACAAAGTCATCACACTAGAGTAGTCGTTCTCAAAGTGTAAACTGGATAATTCCTGGGAGTTCTCAACAGACTTTTAAGGTCAAAACTATTCTCCTAATAATACTAAAACATTATTTGCTTTTTTACTTGGTCAATATTTACACCAAAAAACAATTGGCTTTTTAGTACAAATCAAGGCAGTGGCTCTAAACTCCTAGCACCCATTGCATTTTTTATTGCCACACGCACACAGAGTGAAGAAAATGGCCAGTTTCATTTAAATATATTCTTGATGAAGCAATAAAAATTACAGATTTTATTAAATCTCAACCCTTGAGTACACCCCTTTTAATATCCTATGTGAAGAATTAGGAGTATGCATAAAGCACCTCGGCTGCTTAACTGAGAATAATGGTTGTCTTGAGGAAAAGCACTTATGCAGTTGTTTGATTTACAAGCTGAACTAGCTCCTTTTTTTTTTTTTTTTTTTTTTTCATGAAACACCGTTTTTCCTTGAAAAGGGGCAGCAGAGAAACTATGGTGATTGGGACTTGTGTGTTTGCAGAAACTTTTTCAAAAGTGAACAAAGTGAGCCTTTACATTAAGGAAAACATCTGACAGCACTTGCTACCAATGACAAAATTCAAGCTTTTAAACAAAAATTAGAATTTTGGAAAGCTTCTAACCAACACTAGGAGCTTCCTGATACTAAAAGATTTTTTCTATGTGATCAGTGGTGATATTAATGAATTTTTTTGACATTGTATCATGAAATAAGTCAGCATTTAGATCTGCATTACTCAGTGACTCAATATTTTCCATAAGACTAGTGAACAATGTTACAAAACCATGCATAGGCAAAGGATTCATTCAAAGTGAAATATAGACCAATAGATTATAACAGAATGTCAAAAGTTCACTGACAAGGTTTCAGATCCCACATTGCAACTAATCTTTGAGAACCTATAGGTTGTTGAATTTTAGTGTAGTATCAAAGAAGAATATTTACAATCATCCAAAAAGACTGCTCTTCCCCATTCCAACTACATATCTGTGTGAAGCTAGATTTTCTTTATTTACTTCATCTAAAACATTGCAATGCAATAGATAACAATGCAGAAACCAATATGAGGGTCCATTATCATACATGAAGCCAGACTTTACAAAATGTTTCACAATAAAAAATGTAAATGAAACTTTTTTCACTATTTTTTGAAAAACAGTTATTTGTGATAAAATTGCTGTTTATAGTAACTGAAAATCATGTCTGTAAAATCACCCATGTGATTTTATTGTTTTTAATGTATTAATGAATATTTTAAAAATCTGTTTTAATTTCTAATATAGTAAATAACAGTAAAAATAAACCATATAAACAAAAGCTCTTGGGCATTCTCAATAATTTTTGAATGTAAAAGAGTTCTGAAACCAAAACATTTGATAACTGTTACGCTAGACTTAGTTTACAGAGGTATTTATATTTTTAAAAGATAATTGCTTTTAAAATCTTTTTTGTTGCTATTCTAGGGATGCATTGTATTTGACTGAAAAACTGTTATGAAAATTCATGTCCCATTTATATTAAAGGAAAATTAAAACAAAAGATTAGCCAGACATGACGGCAGGAACCTGTAGTCAGAGCTGCTTGGAAGGCTGAGGTGGGAGGATCACTTGAGACATGGAGGTTGAGGCTGCAGTGAACCATGATCATACCACTGCACTCCAGCCTGGGCAACAGAGTGGACAAAGTGAGACCTTGTTTAAAAAAAAAAAAGACAACAAAAAATCATATTTTTGTTATTTTCTAGCTTTCAAAATATGTTAATGCCTACAAAAACAAGAAACTCTAGGCTGACCTTTATTTTTAAAAACATAAAACACATTTATAATGTAAAATCTGTGAAAACTTTAACCTCAAGGAAATGATTTTGTATTACTACATGAACACACAACTTTTACTATTATTTCATTAAAGAGAAGGAAAGAACCAGATGAATCAGGCATGGGTTGTATGGCAATAGAGAGGAAAGGCTTCCTATGTAGGCCAGACACCAAGAACAAGTGTCACTCCTTACATAGTGTAATTTGTAGAGCAGAGAGCAGTCTTCCAATCCTAAATACTCTCCTTTTTACTTGGGTATGTGTGTGCGTGCATGTATGTTTGATGGAGGGAATCCAGAAAGTGAAATGTAAGTGAATTTTGCATCACAAAATAGATAACATGAGATATTAATTGAACACTATACATTGATATCAATGAATACCTTAATTAGTTACCTGCTAAGAAAGGAAGTTAATAATGTTGTACTTTTCC
The DNA here is from genome assembly GCF_028858775.2 of Pan troglodytes. Classification (NCBI taxonomy): domain Eukaryota; kingdom Metazoa; phylum Chordata; class Mammalia; order Primates; family Hominidae; genus Pan; species Pan troglodytes. Next base: position 133,681,863 of record NC_072403.2, read on the forward strand.
TTAGTTCAGCTAAAGACAGGGTTCTTTGTCCCATGGCCATGAAAATTCAGGCTCACAGACATTTGAATGGTGAGTAAGACAGGGTTTTATTGCATGAAAAGGAAAAAAAGGGGGAAACAGGACTCTGGCAAGGCCAGAGTTCCCTGCTAGAGCACTTCCCACTCACAGCTTGAATCCCAGGTTCCACACAGGAAGAGGAGGGGCCAGGCTCCTCCCTGCTCCACAAATGGTGCGCATGCCCACCGACACTGGGAGTTTTTCTGGGGACCCCGTCTGACCTGGTTGTCTCAGTAAGAGAGTTACAGCAAAGAGAAAGTTGTAGAGGAGAAAAGTGAATACATGGGAGCTGACTGCAACACTAAAAGAGTGCAATTGTTACTCTTTGGCCATTTCTCTAGGGCCTCTCCTTTTTCCTTTGCTCATGTTGGTCTTTTAAACTGCATCTACTGACTCAGGATATCAGGAGGTGCCTGCTAAGGCTGGGAGTCAAGTGTGTTTTCTGGCCCCATTAGCCCCTGCCCTACTACTGGACACAGCCGCTTTCAAGATATGGGCTTGCATAGGTGCCCTGGCCAAGAATCAGCCACTCGTAGTACCACAACTTACTAAGGAAAAATATGCTCTTCCCTTTTGCTTGAATCTGTAAATCCTGTCACCAGCACAATGCATTTTTAATAGTAATAAGAGTCAAAGCAAAGGGAAAGTTCGGTGGGTAAAAGGTCTCTGACAAGTCTCCTGCTTCTGATGTAACCCTAGCTTCCTGTGAAGAAATATTATTCTCTCAAATAAAAAACATCAAAAGCACAGATTTTCAGAAACAGGTATTTTTCTACACTTTGGCAATTTAACGTGATCTAAAGACTATTAAGAAGAATTTTACTAACTATATCCTGGATTACAGAGAACTCAGAGTTGAGAAGAAAAATACCATTACTGAATATTTTAAAAGTCATAGTACTTCAGCTTATTCACCCTGAAATAATTTTGACTGGTTTATTTAATATAACCAAATAACTCGTTGTAAATTGGGCTATAAATGTATTGATACAAAATTAAATTTTCACCAAAGTTTTCCCTCAGTGAAATGTAATAGATTGTAATATTGATAAAACTTTATAAATATATGTTGCTAATAATACTTTTGGAATTATATGCCACCGTTTTGTTAACGAATTGAAATAATTTTATCTTTTGGGTGGTAGTTATTCTCATAATAAGCTCAAGAGACATTTAAATTCATTCACATGTTTAAAATTATTTGATATCTTCCCTTAGGTATCACAAAGCTTAATATTAAGAACTAAAGTGAAATGAAATTGTATTACATCTAAATTTATAGACAATTTCTTTTCTCAGCATAATTGAGCAGAAAAAGTAAACTTTTGAGATTAGGAACTTTCCTGCATACTTTGAAAAATTTAGAAAAATGATTGACATTTTGCAAATTTCAAGGTTTACTAAATTGACCAGAATTTTTACTGCAATGTTAAACTAGCCTATCATTAGAAAGTATACCTATTATGTGCTTTTTTTAAAGTAGTCAGAAAGAAAACATTTAGAATAAATATTTTAGGCACTGTCATAATATGTAAAAATGTAATCTGGAAGATGCTCTACAAAGTAAAATCTTATAGTGACTCATTCTCTATTACTATTCTACAGTAACTTTTTCTAAATAAAGGACTATTTTGAAGTGAGAATCTACTTCACAAGAGAGAAAATAAAAGCTTCTGAACTTAGGAAAGCACATTTAGTCAATATGATAATCTTCTGTTGTGCAGCTCTTGGAGGTCACTCAGCAGATCTGTCATGACAACCCAAGGCGCATTCCAGAATTTGGCTGTCAACCAGCCATCAGCAGTTTAGAATATTCCTGACAGGGAGCACTGACTGTAAAATCATCTCCACGTTTTCATCAATGATATCCCTAACTGTTAAAGTTTGAGGTGCATTATAAAAATCACTGGGAAGTCCCAGACAGACAAGGATGCATCATTCACTCTACCCAGAGGTTGCAAGTTGTCGTGAAAAAGTTCACCATGAGTCCAGGGATTTCAGTTCAAGTCTCGGCATGGCTATCAGCTAACTACATGGCTCTGGAAGAGTCTTACCTCTCTGGTTTCTTCACATGCATCATCCAGCAGTAAGAGATTGGGCCAATGTACCCAGGACATTTCTTCTGGTGACCTTACTACATTCCCGCTGTAGTTACTTTGAGAATTTTTTTTTTTTTAACTAGCATGAATATATATCACTGTTTTTAAAAGAAAAAAAAATAACCTTTAATAATGGCTAGAAAGGCAGAAATTCTGAAAAAAAAATTGTGATATTTGAGAGACAAAATATATACCTCATATAGAAACACAGAATTAAAAACCAAATTGCTAATTCATTTTCTTTTTCATCGTCCCTCTCCAGTAATCCTTCTTTAGTTTTTACCAGGATTGTAGGGTATGACCCAAATTAACAAAAGCAATTCTCTGTGCGTGGTTAATTCCTAGCCAGTGATCAAGGGTGAAATGCAAAGACCATGTATTAAAGGGTCAGAGCGGTGTGTCAGGGGATGGTCCACAAAGCCCTGGGACCCTGTGACCCGAAGTTTGTTTCTTTGTGAAGTTCAAATAGGGACTCAGTGAAGTGCTAAATAACAAACTTATCCACAGGTGTCTGAGAATGGATTTACTCCACAGGAAATTAAATCAGAGCTGTTGAAGGCTTGAGTTCAGCTTTCTTTTCTGTTTTTTTAATCCAGTTTCTTATAACATAACCTAAGGCCTATTTTCATCACACCACTCACGTCTTTATTTGTGCTTATGGAATGCTGATAATCTGAAGCATTTTTTTTTAAGGTTAAAAAAGGTTTAAGAGCATTTTTAAAAGGTTAAAAAAGGATACGTATCATGAACAAAGTTTTGTATTTGTTTTTTAAATAAAACCTTAGTGTGAAAAACAAAACAAAAAAGCAACATGAAAACAACAGCAGGAGCAAACTGAAGATTCCCTACCTGAGACAGAGAAGAACTAAAATATATAGCAGCACATTTCAAGATACTATATGGCAGAAGATCTCCCTTAGATTAATGTGGCATTTAGTTCTTTGTTGTATGGACAGGAATGCAGCACATTTTTATTACAAAAATAAGGAGCTGTTCGGGTTGTACTTTTTAGCCTCAAAATTGGAAAGGTAAAACCAATAAAGATGATAGAGCATAAAATAAAACTCTGTGCTAAATAGAGCTTACATTCTAATTTACAAGTTTACTTGGAAACATTTATTCTTGATAAAGGAGACACCTGGCTCTACTTTTCCAACTGCATTGGGCAAGAGCTACTAAAAGAGGAGAGAAAAGAAAGGAGAAAAGATTGTGAAAGAATCTTCCAGTATCAATAAATTCAAGCAGAATTTAAAGTTTTGTTACAGAGATGAAAAGCAAAAAAACAACATATAGTTCTAGGTTCAATTATGCTTTATCAAAAAAATTCATTTGTTTTCTCTTGATTTTGAGTGAGAAATGCTCTCTCTGAAAGTATTTGTCACTGTTGAAGACCTTTTCCTTGCTTTCCGTTTTGTTACCTGGTCTTATTTTTTTTTTCCAATTGCCTAAACTTTCCTTCCACAATTTCTTTTCCTGGCTTTCCTCCCTCTTCTACCTCATTTTTTTTTCTGTGGGCATTTAAAGTCAGGGCCAGTCTCCAAAGTCCCCATAGGCACTTTAAATACAAGTCCCTGCAGGGGCAAGTATGGGTGGGCAGTGAACAAGGAGAAGCTGAAAAAGCAGCCAGGCTGCAGACCAAGGAGAAGATGAGCTAGACTCACATAGTCAAACACAAATGAAAATCCCCAGAGAGAGTGGCAGAGTAACATGTCACCCTGGTTCTAGCCAGCTCCCCTATTTCTTCTATTCCAGTCCCTCTCGAAGTGGCCTCTACTTCCTTTCAGTCCAAAAGATTCCTGAAGTCTCTCCAATACCCTTTTTTTCCGTTCTGCAGTTATCTCTTTGCTATCTTTGTGTACATTTTTGAAGCATAGCTTTTCCAAGGTGCACTCCTGACTCATGGTGCTAGAAAAGTAGTTTACTTATCCTAGAGGAAACTGACATTTAAAGGAATCCTCTGTTAATGATGTGTGGCCACACATTATTGTCACTTTACCTTTCTAAACATTAATGTCCTCAGTTGTAAAATGGGGATAATAATACTCACATGGGTTGTTGTGAGGTTTAAAAACAAACCCTATTAACACGTTGCATGGATGTTAGCTATTATTACTAGTAGTAGATTAAAAAATTCTCAGTTTTTTAAAAATTGAGATTTCTCTACTTGAACTCTGCTTTTATTGGAAAGCATCCCTCTGTTTTTGAAAAGGCAGAAGCCCCACAACTTAGTTTATTTTAACCAATCATTCTCTATCACCTGGCAGTGTTCAGTGATCACTGAAAAATCCCATCCAAGAAGATCTATGAAACTAATATCTTGAATCTAAAATTTAAAAAAAAAAACTATTTTTACCAAAAGATATTGACACAGCTCAATGATTATAACATTTCAGTCAGACTAAAGCAATGTCAGAAAGAAACCTACAAGGTAAACAAAGCAAAAAAACTAAAAAGGCTGACTCTTTAGGCCTATTGCCTATTGTAGCAAATTTTAAAAGCAAGCCAATTATTAGACAAGAATATAATCAAAAGTAAAAAATAGAAGTTGAATGATATATGTCTTCTATTGACAGTATCATTAACAAAACATACATAGCCATTAAAGTAACCTATTAGTAAGAAAGATTCCCTTTACTGATGGTGTTGAGCTTACGTTATTCATCTTTGCTACTGGCTGCCAGTAAAGATTTACATTAACTTCCAGATGCAAAATGTGCCAGGCTATGGCATGCATGCATGCGCATGAGCACACACACACACACACACACACACACACACACACTCTTCGGCTCCAAGGTTTACAAATCTAGTGGTGTGGGCCTTTAGATTCACTCACATAGCCATTTCCCACCAAGGCCATCCATGATTCCAAGATGGCTGAGTTGGGTTGGGAATACATACACCTAAATTGGCCAGAACCGACATTATCTTTTACTTATACCTCTCCTTGGTTGGAGCTTCCCTAGTATCACTATAAATATGTATAGAATGCAAATGTTTCTGCATTTAAGGCACTGCCTGATCAATGGTAGATAAAGCAGAAATAGTATACATTTGTTTTAGTCATTTTGAACCTCAAAGAGAAGGCATGATGCCTTCTAAATTCTTTTATCCTAGAAGGCTCTTCTACTACTATTTATAGTTATATATTCAAATAGTTATGTAGGAACAGTCAAGTAGAATCTAAGGCCCAATCAATATGTTGTATGAGGGGTTGTACAATTCCAAATATTTACAGAGTCTGAGCCCTAGGTTTCTACTGTCAAAATATTATTACACCCCATTGACATACCAAGGACAGGGAAGTGGGAACAGTTTACCCTAGGTACAGGCAATAAGTGTGCATATTATCTATGGTCGTGTTCTTTATTATTCCCCAACACCAGCAATTCTGTACAATATCAGTGTTAAAATACCCTCGCCTGAAAAAAATCTTTTGTTAAGTTAAAAGTTAGCAAGTTTTTCTGTAAAGGGATAGATAGTAGCCATGGGCAGCAGACTGGATTTAGCTTGTGGGCTGTAGTTGGTGGAACTCTGGCTTAAATTCTAAATAGTTGTTGTGGTTAGTGATGAGTTTTAATAATGTATATAAACTTACAATTAGCATATTTTATTACTTATCTTTTAATAAATGCTATATTCTACATGCACATTAATTCAGAGAACTCCCAACTATTCAGTGGCCCTGAAACATGCAGACTTTGCTACAGGGTTTAATTTCTAGAGTAAATTCTTGACAGTAAGAAATGGTTTGCGCTTGCTTCTGCCTAGTTCCTGTCTCAAACCCCTGTGGTACTATGTATTTTTAGATTTAGGCAGTAGCCTACCCCTGTAATCCCAGTACTTTGGGAGGCTGAGGCAGGAGGATTGCTTGAGACCAGCCTAGGCAACACAGGGAGAACACCATCTCTCCAAAAAATAAAAAAATTAGCTGGGCATGGTGGGCATGCCTGTGGTCCCAGCTACTCAGGAGGCTGAGGTGGGAGGATTGCCTGAGTCCCGGAGGTTGAGCCTGCAATAAGCTGTGATTATGCCACTGCACTCCAGCCTGGGCAACAGAAAAAACCCTGTCTCAAAAAAATTAAAAAAATAAACAAATAAAATACACATTAATAACTGTGATGTAACAAGGAAGAAACAGAAAGTGGATTGTTTCATTTTATTATACTATTCTGGGTTAGCAAACTATGGTCCATGGGCTATAACTGGCATGCTAAGAGTGATGTTTACATTTTTTGATATTTGAAAAAAATTCAAAAAATATTTTATAACGTGAAAATATATGAAATTCAAATGTTAGTGTCTAAAATAAAGTTTTATTAGAACATAGTCATACTCATTTGTTCATGCATTGCTGCAACAGCAAAATCGAGTATTTACAAGAGATCATATGGCCTATAAAGCCAAAATATTTATTACAGGTTGAGTATCCCTAATTTGAAAATCCAAAATCTGAAGTACTCCAAAATTCAAAACTTTTTAAGTGCTGACATGATGCTCAAAGGAAATGCTCATTGGACCATTTTGAATTTCAGATTTTTAGATTAGGAATGCTGAACCAGTATAGATTGCAAATATTCCAAAAATCCAAAAAAATTCAAAATCCAAAACACTTCTGGTTCAAAACATTTAAGATAATGGATACTCTTGTCTGGTCCTTTATGAAAAACATTTACCAACCCTAGTTGTATGTGACAACCTGGAGTTTTCATATTTGTTTAAAGGTTAAAACAGCAGAACAGGATGTGAATAGTGAGGTATAATATTTTTGTTTCGTAAGTATAAATTTTAGCTCATACATGAACATTTTTTCTAATTTTGAGTTGTATATCTAAACTTGAAAGTTAGCCTTCTCTTTTGTTTGAAAACAACAAAAGGAAACTAATGATTAATACTGCTGTACATCGTATTACTGTACTAGGGCTGCCATAACAAGACTGAGTGGCCTAAACAGCAGAAACTTATTTTCTCACCATTCTGGAGGCTAGAATCTGCTAGGGACTGAATGTGTTTCCCCAAAATTCATATGTTGAAATGTAACCCCTAATGTATTTGGAGGTGCCCCTTTGGGAGGTGTTTAGGGTTATCTTAGGTCAGTAGAGTAGGGCCCTCATGATGGGATTAGTGCATTTATAAGGTGAGGAGGAGACACGTGATGTCTCCCGCTGTGCAAACACCAAGGATGGTCATGTGAGGGCATAACTGGGAAGAGGGAGCCCTCACCAAGAACCTGACTGTGCTAATCCCAGCACTTTGGGAGGCTGAGGCAGATGGATCACGAGGTCAAGAGATCGAGACCATCATGGCCAACGTGGTGAAACCCTGTCTGTACTAAAAATACAAAAATTAGCCGGGCGTGGTGCCGCGTGCTTGTAGTCCTAGCTACTCCGAATACTGAGGCAGGAGAATTGCTGGAACCCAGGAGGCAGAGGTTGCAGTGAGCTGAGATCACACCATTGCACTCCAGCCTGGCAACAGAGTAAGAAAAAAAAAAAGAAAGAAAGAAATGTTTGTTGTTTAAGCCACCCAGTCTTTGGTATTCTGTTATGGCACCCAAACTAAGACGAAGTCCAAGATCAAGATGTCAGCAGCCTTGGTATCTTCAGAGGCCTCTCTTTTCTTGCAGATGCCCTCTTGCTGTGTCTTCAAACGTTTTTTTCTCTGTGTTCACATCCCTGACGTCTCTTTGTTTCTCCAAGGACACCAGTCAGGTTGGATTGGAGCCCACACTAATGGCCTCATTTTACTTAGTCACATCTTAAAGGCCCTGTGTCCAAATACAGCCACATTCTGGGGTGCTGGGGGTTAGAGCTTCAACATGTAAATTTTGGGGGGGGGCACATAATTCTGTTCATAACATACATGATGAAAAAACATATATTCCTAGTTTTTTAAGCCTGAAGGGAAATTAGATTCTAATTGTTCATTTTAGAGCCGAGGGAACAAAAGATCCAGACTTTTTCATGCAAGTGAGTGTGAAAACCTGGGAACCCAAACCTGAGCTTGATGCTTTTTCTTCTATGGTATATTTGTTTTCTGGAGTTTTTTTTCCAGGTTTTTTCCTTCAAGGAAAAATCAAGCATCATATGTTTTCCATAAAACACAGCAATTTAAGCACTATTTCAAGAGGATAAAACTATTTGTGAAAGGAAAATGTAATTTTAATTACTAAACATCAAAGGAATTACACAAACAATTATTTTTCCTAAATGAAGTGTATTTTAAAACTGAGGAAAATTTTTTTCTGCACATTTCCCAGTTTTCAAAAGTCATTTAGTGATTGTTCACACATGAAAAACACACATTGTTATCTGAGGTCTGAGGCCAGCAAGTTTGTTTATAAAGACCTCAGATGATTTCAAAATGCTTGCTGTTTATCACATACATAGGCTCATGAAATAGGCAGGGGAGGGTGAGAGGAGGTATTATCTTATAAAATCTACCAGAAAACCATCTTGAAAGCATAACTAAGATTTTTCAGATAAGAAAGAAGCACATAGTGACTTTTTAAAGGATTAAGGTGACCCAGACTTTGCAGGAGCCTTTTAGTCTGTACAGATGTCCAGGAGCTACCCTAGAGTTTTGAATCCATTAGCAGAGATGGGCAAGGTGTACTTTAAAAACTAAAGATAACTGGCTTATTTCCCTGTAGTGTGTCTGGACAATCTGGCAACATTTTAGACTGTTGGCCTACATTTTAGCTACTGGGATTCTGGCCTCAATTTAATTCTGTTCTTTTCTGTAATCTCTGTATGGATGGCATAAATTAGGAGGCTTGATAATACTTATGGAATGCTTTAATGCATACTAATTAAATTTGCAATAATAGCTAAAATTTTTATTTTTTTCTCATGGAAATAATGCTGTATTTTGTCTTCCTTTGTTTTTACTGGACTAATTTAACACTATCTTATTTTCTTGAAGAATTTGGTTAGTCATCTGAAGAAACATCAAGGAGTTTTTTAGCAAAAGAAATTTTAGAGATAATCTAACCAAAGCACCAGTTCTTAAAGTAGAAGAATCTGAGATGTAAAAAACTGGGGCAATATTCTAATGCCACATAAATAGTCTCAGAGCAAGAACCTGAATCCATGTGTCATAATTCTTCATCTTATTCTTCCTGATATGCCATGCAAAATATAAAAATTTAGGTAAAACTTCATTGATCCTTAAAGAAAATATAATATCAAGTTTTTTCAGTGGAAGAGGAAAGGTTTTCTTGTCTTACCTCTCTAATAGAAGTTTTTGTTTTCTTCCTTCTGCCAACTTTGATCCTTACTAGATATAGTATTCATTTTAGTCAAAGTATAAAGAGAAAATAATTAGGACTTGTTACCATTAGGTCTTGAGAGGTCAATGGTCACTCAGATGGAATTTTGGCAAAGGAGGAAGCTTTAAAGTGGTCATTATATTCTAGAAATTGGTCCTCCAGTTTTTGAGATCATTACACTTTTTTTGTCATTATACTTTAAGATAATGAATCAATTCTTATGAAATGACATACAATAAACTTACTACAAGTGGGTTTATAAAGAAAGTCCAGTGACTAACTTATAATGAAAAAATAAAACTATCAACAGGACAGAATATTTATGTTTACTGAACAGCAAATAGAGTGCCAAATTATAATTGTGGGGTTGCTCAGCATGATTTAATCAGCATCAGGCAAGTTCGACAATTTAAATTGTTTGTGTTGGCAGTCTGTTAGTAATCTGATTTTTTACTCAATAAGCTGATTCACAAATTTTTAGTTAATTTGACATGTTGAGAAGCTAAGGTACAGAGAAACTTTTAAAGAATATATTTGGTGTCTGTATATGAGTTTATGATATTAACAAACATCTTTATATCTGTAAAAAACTATGCATTTTACTAAGCACATTTTATTACATTTATGTTCGTTATTACAGTTGCTTATGATTATTTACATATGTAAGAAAGCACCTGACATGGTTTGGCTCTGTGTCCCCACCCAAATCTCATCTTGAATTGTATTCCTATAATTTCCATGTGTTGTGGGAGGGACCAGGTAGGAGATAATTTGAATCATGGGGGTGGTTTCCCCCATACTGTTCTCATGGTAGTGAATAAGCCTCACGAGATCTGATGATTTTATCAGGGGTTTCCACTTTTGCATCTTCCTCATTTTCTCTTGCCCTGCCTTTCACCTCCCGTCATGATTCTGAGGCCTCCCCAGCCATGTGGAACTGTAAGTGCAATTAAACCTCTTTTTCTTCCCAGTCTCAGGTGTGTCTTCAGCAGCATGAAAACAGACTAATACAGCACCTATTCTAAAAAAAATTTGGACATTTTTCAATTTTTCACAGTAATGTTTCAGATCCCTACCTTTATAGTAAAAGGGTCCTTTGGATACGTTTTACTCACTGTTATAATGTTGCTTTAAAATCACCTACAAATAAAAGTCTGTAACTCTGATTTAAATGCTAAGTGATCAGACTCTCTCAGACATAGTCCTTACCCTTCAGTAGCCTACGAAGATAGACATGTATATTTATCTGAAATGTCCACTCCTCTTAATTATTCTCTATCAAAATTTCAGTCTCTCATTTTTTTCTAAACTCAACTGAAAACTTCTCACCTCCTTAAAAAAAAATCCCATGATAAATTCTCTTATTCTGATTATGCTGTTTATTATTTCAAAATTGACATACTCACTTTGAGCTCTATTAATATTTTAATGTGCTTTTTGTCCATCTTATTTAATGATTGTGGTAGCCAGCCTCTGAGATAGATCACAAGCATGCTTCCCTTCTGATATTCATGGCCTTAGTATTATCCTTCCATAGTAGATAGGGCTAAATTGGATAATGAATTGGACACTGTGAAAATGACAGAGACTTCTGAGGCTAGATCATAAAAGACATTGGAACTTCTTCCTTGCCTCTTGAATCACATGTTCAGGAGGAGACCACTTCCCATGTTAGGAGGACATTGGAGAAGCCATAGGGAGAGGTTCATGTAATGAGGAACTAAGGCTTCTTGTCAACATTTACGTGAGATAGCCATCTTGGAAGAGGATCTTCCAGCCCCAGTCAAGCTTTCAGATAACTGTAGCCCAGGCTGACACCTTGACTGCAACTCATGCAAGGAAGGTCTTGAGCTAGAAATACCTAATTCAGCTGCTCTCATCTTCCTGAAAAACTGTAAGATAATAATGTATAGTTTTAAAGTTATGTTGGATACAGTGAGTTCTAGATTTCTCTTCAAATAATCAGTATGTCAGTATGTTCAGTTCTTTGTCCTCCATTTTAAAGTTTAACTTCCTTATAGTTTCAGTAAACAACCTTTTCCACCAGTTTTAATCAGTAGTTCACATCATTCCCCTGGTCACCTGCTCCATTCTGACTTATCCTGGTCACCTGCTTTGACCTGAGTCATCCCTGGTCACCTGCTCTGACCTAAGACACCTTTAGTTACCTATTCGGTAATGATTTTTCCCATCAAACTGCTCACCCTGCCATTCTGGCTTATACCACTGCTCTCTTTAAAACAGCCAATCAGAATTAGCTTAGACTGTGTGGTCCAACCCTAGCCAGCAGGGGAATGACACAGCAGTAGGGGCTACCTGTATCAGGAATAAGAACCCCTTCCTCTCCCTTGTTCAGCTGTGCTCTCGCTATTGCTCCATCCATGAGTCACATCCTTCTATAGAAGTAAAATTGTCTTGCTGAGAAAATTTTTTGTCTGAGCACTAGTTCTTCTTTTTGGCACTGAGGAACAAGCATTTGTTTCTAACAGTTACTAAGTTTTGCAATATTGTGTTATGCACAATAAGTAAGGATCAAATGTTATTCTAATATTTAAGCTATTTGCTGTCATAAGATTTGTCATTTATTTCTTTTTTTGCATAATCCTTCAGGCATAAAAGTAGCAGAAGAGATGTATGAAGTTAAAGACAAATGTAAATAAATAGTGATCTTGCTACTGTGATTTGGTGTCATAGTGTTTCTCTCTGTGAACTCACTGAGGTGCAAGGACCACAGTTTTTATATTTAGCAATCCAAACTAGATGAGCATGTGCCATGATTAACCTTTTTTCCTAGGTCAAATTCTCAATGATGAAATAACTCCAATAGCTGGTAAAATGTCCACATTTTTTCCCCAAGTCCGCATATTAGATAGTATTCTGTTGCTGTTTTAGGAAACTATTGTTATTTTCACACATACACATACTCTGAATCTGTCTCTCTGTCTCTCTCTCTCTCTCTCTCTCGTTTTCTCCCTCTCTCCACATATTTTTCCCTCTTCCCTTTCTTCATTTTTTAAATGGCTAGCTGAGGATTAGGCGAAGGAAAATTCTTTGAATATTTTTATTATTGATTAGTAATAGTTTTAAGAGCTTAATACATGCTTGCCTTTTCCCCTCTACTAAGTAGGAATAGTCCCTAAGTAGGAATAATCTCTTCTTTGGAAAGCAAATATAAAAGGATTGCTTCAGTTTTTTATCTTTGACTTCTTAGTATAACTAATCATTTAAAAATATATCTGAATATGAGGTAATCAATGAGAAGTTGAATAGAAATAAAAAATATGTTGATGGGACAAGCAACTAAGAGGGTTTTAATTTACAGCAATTGATGATTTATGATGAAAATTGATAACCATTTCACAAACATTTTGAAATTATTCATAGAAAAAAAGTTATTATTTAGAAGATATATGAGTCAGAATTCTCCAAAGAAACTGAATGAGTAAAAAACACAGATAGATAGATGATAAAATAGATTTTTTTAAGTAAATTGGCTCATGGTTTTTGGGAGGATAGCATGTTTGAAATCTATAGGGCAGACCTGCAGGCTGGAAACTGTTGGTAAGAAGTTGATGCTGCATGCTTTAGGTAGAATTTCTTCTTTTTCAGGGAAACCTTAGTGTTTATTTTTCAGACTTTTCAACAGATGGGACAGGCCCACCTACTTTATGGAGAAGAGTCTTCTTTACTTAGCTTGTAACTGCCCAGTGCGTTCACCTTGCCCGCTGCCTAGACAGAGCCAAATTTATCAAGACAGGGGAATTGCGATAGAGAAAGAGTAATTCATGCGGAGCCGGCTGTGCAGGAGACTGGAGTTTTATTATTACTCAAATCAGTCTCCCCGAGCATTCCATGAGTTTGTAAAGATAATTTGGTGGATGGGAGTGAGTCTGGGATAATTTGGTGGATGGGAGTGAGTCTGGGATGGGAAAATTTGGTGGATGGGAGTGTGTCTGGGAGTGCTGATTGGTCAGGTCAGAGATGAAATCATAGGGAGTCAAAGCTGTTTTCTTGTGCTGAGTGAGTTTCTTGGTGGGAGCCACAAGATCAGATGAGCCAATGTATTGATTTGGGTGGTGTCAGCTGATCCGTCAAGTGCAGAGTCTGCATTGTACCTCAAGCACTGATCTTAGGAGCAGTTTAGAGAGGGTCAGAATCTTGTAGCCTCCAGCTGCATGACTCCTAAACCATAATTTCTAATCTTGTGGCTAATTTATTAGTCCTACAAAAGCAGTCTAGTCCCCAGGCAAGAAGGAAATTTGTTTTGGGAAAGGGCTGTTACTGTTTTTGTTTTAAACTATAAACTAAGTTCCTAACAAAGTTAGTTCACCTTACACCCAGGAATGAACAAGGACAGTTTGGAGGTTAGAAGCAAGATGCAGTGGGTTAGTTCAGATCTTTTTTCACTGCGTAGTTACAATTTTGCAATCATGGTTTCAAGTTGACTGCAGATGCTAACCATATCAAGAAAATACCTTCACAGCAACACCTATAGTAGTGTTTGAATAACTGGCTACTCTAGCCTAGCCAAGATGACACATAAAACCAGCCATCAAACAAAGTATAAATTTAAAATTAGCCATGTAGATTTCTTTCTATTAATCATAGGAATTATAAATTCCCAAAATGAGATTAGCATAATAAATGCTTCTATAATTTCCCCAAATGAGATTAGCATAAGTAAATGCTTCTTCAAAGAAGTCAACCACACATTAATATTTTTGTTGTTCAATAACTGAAAAAATATTTTTTTTAATTAGTGAACTGGTTTAAGTCTTAGCACTATATCTGAAAAGACTTCTTGTGTCTCAGAAAATTTCCAACTTTTGACACTAAACTCCTTCCCTTTCTGGAAATAAAATGAGCAAGTGTCTCTTGCACATAATCTGAGTGAGAAGAAAGTTAAAAGTTGCATAGTCCCTAAAGCACCCATGATTTTTTTCTTTTTATCTGCTGTGAATTATTCACTGGTAGAAAGCTTTGGTTTAATTTTAATCACAAACAGCTGTTTCAGGCAGATGCTCAGGGTTCAAAGACATTATGTACACAATTATAAAAATGTTCATTTTTAGAAAAGAGTGAAATAACATAGGTATAGGATGCCTAGGGTTTCAAATTACATCCTTTTGTTTTATTTAAGAATCTATCTACCTAAAATAATTCCTCCCAGCAGCTAAGAAAATAACTCTGTTATTTCTGAAGGCCTGGAAAAGCCAGTGTCAGGTACCCCGGAGAGGCTGACTTTTGTCTTCTCTCCAGATATGCAAATTGTTTATCTCAGAGCAGGGATATTTACACAACCTCCAAACAAATGCTGCTTATCTTTACCATTAGCTCTCTTAACAAGAATCACCCATAGGGGCTGACTCAATTACATCTTTCAAAGTAAATTCTTGGCTACTCGCCCTTCCAATAGGCTGCCAAAAGATACTAGAAGGAATTTCTACCTTCTGCTAACATTTCTGAACCACTTAAAATCCAGCTGAGAATTCCAAGCACTTGCCCTCCTGGGATGTGAATGTTTGTCCTCCTGAGATGTGAATGTTTGTCCTGCCTAGCAGATGTGTTGTCACTTAGCTTCTATCATTTATTATGGCCTGATGGATTTGGTTATTTCTGAAAAGGTGACTCAACACTTAAGTAACACAAGTAGAAAGGCAATATTTTTGCAATAGATTCTGTGCTTAAATTTAAATAAGTTCAGATATGCATTATACAGTTTTGGTAAGCCAATAAACATTGGAACTTCTTTAATAATCTATTTTAGAAAAAAGTTAGTTCAACATTCTGGATGGGAAATAAAGCTACTTATATTCTTCCAAAATGTTATATTAATGACCATTGATAAATGACCCATGGCAAGGTCCTAGGCTGGGTGCTGCCACTGATGAGGTCTTAAAGAAGATATTTACTTCTCTGGGCCTCAATTTCTTTGTCTGCAAAATGGAGGTGAGGCTAAATCAGCAGCTCCCAGACTTGTGATACTAATGGATTAGTAAAATTAAAAGCAATTGACATAGAATGGATAACCTTTGTAAATTGTGCCAAATAAGAGCATTTAAAAATGCAAACTTCTACCACTGTTATCCTCCTCATTTTATTAAGGAAGGATTTTGAATACTCAAAAGTAGAACAGTGTAATCTCAGAATAATACCAGTCTTTTAAATGAAATAAATTTAGATTTAAAAAACGACTACATTGTCCTCATTTATCTTATTTATCTACAGACTTGTAAAAAATTAATAAAAACTGAGTACTTATCCTCCAGCAGTGTTTTGAAATCACAGGTTAAAATGATCTCCACGATTTACTTTCTTTCTCACTCAGCCCAAAATGCTAAATTGGATATTATAATCTTAGAATCTCATTGGTTACTTCTTTGTTTATTTTTTGTTTATTTTCAATCCATTTTCCACCACAGACACTCTTACCTAAATTTCTATGTTAAGGGCATATTTATATTTCTACAGGTAAATCTACAGGTTTATAATAAGTCACTTATTTTCTTTATGTAATTGTATAAGTGCTAAATGATAATAGTTATCTACTGTATGAGACCTTTATCATGTCATTATTGAGTGTATAAAATGTAAGAAACATACTTCAAGAAGGACAGATGAGATTCTCTTCTGTAAATGTTGTGTCAGACATTGGAGAATGGCATAACTTGTTTTCCCATATAGAGCTTTATTTCAAAAATCTATCTGATTTCTGGAGAAATTATGTGCTCTTTCTAAAACCATGTTACAGGCAAATAAAATCTAGTTTTAACACTTTTTTGAAATTAAGTTTTAGAGAAAAAATTTTTCACACTTCTTTGCCATCTTAAAAGAACAATGTGCGAACTTTAACTTTTTTTTTTTTTTTTTTGATAACTAAGATCATGGCTATAAATGCCAAATACTGTGACTCTGGGCTTCACTAAGGTGAGCAATGTGGTTTGTTCCTCTACTGAATGCCCTTACACGACTATACTATGCTACTATAATGAACATTCTATGTACTAGAAACTGTATTATTTTGCAAGCATTATCTAATGAGATCTTTACAATAAACATATTAGGACATGGACATCTTTGAGGTTCATGATTCTGCCTATCACAGTTACCCAGTTTTTTTAAATAAGGAGACCAGGTGAAATAATTTGCATAAACAAGAAGGTAGAAGAGTCAGACCTGAAAACAGACTTTCCATTCTTAGAGCCCATCTTACTGACTACTAATTTTTCCCACAATTTTTATGGCTCTGTCTCTTCCCTCAATATTTCTGTCTCATTCATTTCCTATTATTTTAACAATACCATGTCTATGTACATACAAGTAATTTATAGCTTGTGATGCATAGCTAGCCCCACACCAGAAAATCAAGGCTATTAGAATTAATGTTCAAATAAGGAAAAGGCTTTGAATCCTGGTAGGTTTCTCTGCAAATATAGTTTATGATTTGAATACTTGATTTCATGACATTGTATGTGTCTTCTTACAGACCTTCTTGCTTATTTTCAGATTCTCTTTCATTTGAGAACACCACACCCTTGATATGAAGCACTAAGTGATGTGGTACTGCATATGATATAAATTTAGTACCTATGTTATCTGTTTTATTGTCTATTGTTTTATGTATCTTCTGTTTATCTAACCATAGTCTATAGCTATATCGCACTATATTATTTCTCCCATAAAGTGAAAGAGGATCAACTCCTTAGTAAGGTCCTTCCATTTCTTTCCTTATTCCTGCATGACATCAACATTTAACTTGTGGTATTCCCATACAAAAAGCAATGATAATCATGATAACTTAAAGCTATACTATATTTTAAAATTCAACCTTAGTTAATAATGACAGACATCGTGTTTTTTTGAAAAGAGATTCTGAGAAGAAAATTTACCTGCAGATGGTTTACTAGTGAGTGCTCTTTGTAACAGCACTTTGAAGAGTGAGAGAAGCAGTTTAACCACAGAGAGTAGTTAAATTGAATGCAGTTGTCATGAGGCTTCAGCCAATACCACAGAAAGCTCTCAAAGTGAGATTGCATTTCAGAGATGCTCCAAATTGAGGCAGGAGGACTGGGTCTTTGCACTCCTGCCTTAGGTAGTTATTGGATGAAGGCTTTCCTTGGAAGAAGGCACAGTCTTGAGTAGGACTCAGCTGAGAGCCATCAGTAGGCTACACTACCAACAGATGTGGGAATGACTGCCTTGACCCTTAAAGGGGACATGGCTCCCAGGGCATAGGTTTTGATAGACAAGAGCAATACTTTTAAAAGAAAGAGGGAAGCAAGACGGATACCCAATATATGATGCAGTTTCTACAGAAGTTCCCAGACAATTCGAATTGAGGTAAGGGAATTTATGCCTTTATTGTTCAGTCAGTATCTAACAATCACTGGAAGTGAGCAATATCACTTTGGGTGAGTCAGCTCCCTTGGGTAGTTCACAATGCCTAGAAAAAGACTCAGTTGTGAGTCATCAGTAGGCAATGATCTTACTAGCTAAGGTAAGATCATTTTTGTCTGGAATAAGAACTCATGCTTACTGACCCAATGATATCTTTCAAGGTAAATTCTTGGCTATCTGCCCTTTCAGTAGACTACCCAAAAATATTAGAAAGAGCTTCTAACTTCTGTAACCACATTATCCATTACAAATAAATATTGATTTATAGTCTAGAAATACTTAAACCTATTATCTTCTTCAGACTCAGTCATTTATTTATCTTGCATTCAGCAAATATTCTTAAAATAACTAATGAGTACTCATTAAGCATTGGGCTGGGTGATGGGAAATAGCAGTATATGTTACACCAAGACACAAAGACAAAATGAGGTCCTTCCTTCGTGAAAATTACATTTTTATAAGGAAAGCAGGCAATGAACTGCTATTAATTCACTTAGTTAATATTTTTATTAAGCCTCTATTATTTTAAAGATGCTTCTCTAAATTCTAGATACATCACAATGAATAAGACAGTGTGTCGGTACTCTCAAAGATCCAATGTATTAGTGGGAGAGATGGAAATTATAAGTGACCAAAGTAAAAGAATATAACACTTCCAAATAGTGATAAGTGCTATGGAGAAAACAACAATCAGTTGTAATGTAAAAATGCTATATAATGCTAATGTAATGTAAAAATGCTATGGAGAAAATAACAAACAGTAATGTGATGGGAAATCAAAGGGATAGAGGATAGTTCAAGAAAGGAATGGCTAAGCAGGTGACATTTGAGATGAGACTTGAATGATGAGACCAAGCCTGCCATGTAAAGGCCAGAGGGAAATGTGCTCAAGCATAGGTGACAAGTGAATGTCCTGAGGGAAACAGGAAAACAGCTGACAGATGTATGGTTGGGCAGAGTGAGGAGAGGGGGTAGATGGTGAGGTTAGTAGGCAGCCCTTGTAGGCCATGGGAAAAGTTTTACTCTTTTTCTAAGTGTTGGGAAACTACTGGAGGGTTTTAAGTAGGTACAGACTAAACCTGACAAGTTTCGGGAAAAGGTTTTAATGAATACAATGAAAAAATCAGATATGCGAGGATGCATGTGGACGCAGGTGCTCCTGTCAGAGGGATACTGCAGTAGCCTAGTTAGCAATGTTGGTGATGGGATGGCATAATAACATTAGAGATGGAAATCAATGAACGTTTATGGAATAATTTTGGAGACAGAGGTGACTGGCTGATAGGCTGAGCACAGGGTGGAAAGAGAGGAATCAAGGATGATTCTATTTTCACTTGAGCCTACAACAGACAAATAAAAAAATGAGATAATAATAGAAGTGGTAAGTACTCTGAGGATGATGTGGTAGGGGGTGATGGGAGCAATATTACTCCACTTGGAGATAGTGTGGTCACAGAAGGATTTTTGTGAAGGTTGCATTTGAGCAGAGATCTGTGGCATGAGAAGGAGCTGGTCATTCAAAAATCTGAGGTTGGAGTGAACAGTTGAAAGGGAAAAGTCCTGACACCAGGACAAGGAATTGGAATCAACAGTAGCCCATTATAACTGGAGCACAATGAGAGAGGGGAAATATGCTGGGATACGGTTGCAAAGCAAAGCAAGAACCATAAAATAACTACTTAGGACTTTGTTCCTAAACCTGTATTTAAATCAGTAAATTCATTGATTAGATAAAAAGCTCTGAGTGGAAACTGGAAGACGACCAGCATGGCTGGGGACTCAGTGAAGTTCTCAGAACTCCCAGTATTTGGCAGAGCTGATTTGTTTTAACACTTCTTATTTCCTAGGGCCACTTAGAGATCTTTTACTTGTGCTTAAAGATTCCATATGCCCGAGTAAATAAAAAATTCATTTGTGGCTTTTAGTTGTAAACTTAGAATTAATTTTTGGCAGGTTTACTAACAATAATAATATAGAACACATGTAATGTTCAAAATAGTTTCCATTTTCAACATTTTTTGTAAGACAATGCAAACGTTATTATCCTCATTTTATCAATGAGCTAAAATGAGTCATGATGTAGTTTAGTGGACTTGGCCAAAATGAATTCCTAATTAATGGAGGAATTAGGATTAGAATCCAGGTCCTTTGTTTCTTAGTCCAGATTCCCTGCTGACACACCCTTTTTTCTCTGTAAATGATGAATCATCACAAAAATAATGTTTAGCAGAACACAATTTTGGACTCTTACTTGGTGTGAGCAAGACTACAGAGAGAAGTTGCCGAAAACAGCTTTCTGCACAGCAGGGAATGCTTGAAGACAAAATGGGGAGGAAGAAGCAAACAGGAAAACTCACCAGAAAGTTAAAGGAGAATATTGTTTAAGCCTTTTTCTTCTACTTTTATTTCTAGTCTTTCCCTTTCCTGGAAAATGCCCATTTTTCTAAGATTGAGAAAAAAAATTAAAATACTGGTCTCTCGCATACCTACTTTACAACTAGGAACTTGGTTCTTACACTGTTTCTTTCTTTTTATAGTACTTCTTTCCATTTTAACCATATAGGGTGACTATAGATGTGTATGTGTGTGTGTGTGTGTCTGTGTGTGTGTGCATGTGTGTGTGTGTGTACCACTTAGGTTTTAAGTATCTGGAGGGCAGAAATGTATCATTTAGGCATTTGGTTCATGTTACAGTACATTGTGTGAATACTTGACAAGAGTTTTACCTGGCTAGGTGATTGAGCTTTTTTCTTTTAAGTAAGCAATTATAAAAGGACAGTTATTACTTATCATTGTTTCATTACCTAATAAGTGCCTGTCCAAAGAATATAGGCATCCTATCTGAAGGTGGGTCTCAACGTGTTCAAATGGGTGCATGTTTAAGTGGGCTGGAGAACTCACATTGATCATAGGCTATGGCTGACTTGACAAAAAGGAGTAGAGACCAAAGGCATGTGCCTAAAATAAAACTTCTTGTGAAATTATTCTTTAAAAAGCATTAGCTGGAAATTTGGTTGAATAAGTCTGCAATAAGGGCATTAGATCTTTTTGTATTAACTGGCCCTTCAGTAGTAAATGTGTAAGACCCTTACTTTAAATTTATCCAGTGTCTTGAAAATGCATTATCGGGTTCATATAGAAAAACAACTTGACTTTTCTCAATAGTCTGTTTAAGTATATATAGATTCTTCTGTAGTATGAACTTTTGGGGCATATGTGGATAATTGTGAGATTCTTTTATGTTTTTAGTTTTTCCATCTGAAACAGAAAACCACAATCCTTCTTCACTTTGTCAGTCAGTTAACTGCTATAATTAGATGAGCGAACCTAAAATCAATAATGGAAAAAAAAGAGATTACTCAGAAGATTTATTATCATAGGTAGAAAAGTTAGATGTGTCTTTACATTATTATTTTTACTTTAACAGTTTAAAATATTAATGATAACAGCATTATTAAGTAGTATGGGGCTATTTATTTTAACTATAGTTTAAAATATTAATGATAATAATATTATTAAGTAGTATGGGGCTACTTATTTTTAACTATCTCTTTGATGTGGTTGAAACAAACTCTAAGATGAAAGCTAATTTCTTTGTTCTCCTCCCCAAACTTTCCCATTTGATCACAGCTACTTACCTGAAACTCACTTACGGTTCCTATTGACAGTCCTGAAAAGATATGTTTGAAAATGTCTTCTTTGAGCAGTCGAAAGTTTCACATGCTGTATACCTCTGTGCTCTCTCTTTCTCTCTCTTTCTCTCTATTTAATGAGTGTTAAAAATCACAATTAATGTTTTGGTTGTTTCAAGACCATGAAAAATATTCATCTATTAAGCTGAACATTTTTCAGATACAGGTTCTTATCAAAGAGAAATAACATTTTTTTTAAAGCTGAAAAATTGAATATAGATATATTGAGTAACAAGAAAGAAGCAAACACTTCTTTGCTTACCTCTCTCTGTTACATCATGTGAGCATTATACATGCACTTGTACTACTTTACCCTTCCCTGCTTTGAAAATTAAAATAGTTTGCATAAATAATTTTTGGCAAATAACTACCTTAAAATATACTTTATATAAAGTATGAGCTTCAATACACTGTGGTGACACTCCAGGAAACACTTTGGAACCTCTCTAAGAAGATTTTCAGAAGTTGAGAGGGATTTGTTTCAGGCATGACATAAAATATAAAAATTGAATTTCTTGCACAAACTTAAAACCAAAACATCATATAACCTCTCTGTGTTTTGGACCTATCATGTCTGTCTATTTGGATAAAAACTATTGGATGCATATTTTTTGGTGAGCTGTCAACAGTGAAGCATGAAAACAGATGTGTTTCTGCTATTTTCATTATTAGGGAAATAAAAGCAGCTGTGCTGGGCTGGTGTGCAAAGGAGGCTCTCAGTGAGGCCTTCACACTCAAGAAGCTGGAAAACCTGGCAGTGTGGACCACTGGGGAGAAATTCTGGGCATTGCTGAGGATTTCATTCCTTTCTGGAGTTGTTGGTTGTTTTTCTGATATCAAAGCTCTATGTGAGAATATATGCTAAAGCTAGATAAAGTCATTATGGCTTTAATTTGCATATGGCAATATGAAAGACTATTTTAGAACTGCACTTTTTCAGAATCTGAGACTCTTGTCACTTTAACAAGTGAATGTTGCTTATTATATTTGTGTTGGGGGATGGTCAGTGAGAGGTACAAACTGATGAAACTGCTTTGATATAGTTCTGCTAAGACTATCTAGACAAAGAGGACCAAATATGTGTTTTCTAGACACAATACACACAATGGGGAAAAAAATCCAGTGTATTTGGTGAAAGAAAAATAAATCAAAGTATAAAAACAGTCTTCTTTTATGCAATTACAGAACTGACAATAACCAGATGCTAGGGTTTTTTTTTTTTTTTTTGCATCAAATTGGTCTTTTTTGTGCGGAGGGGCTATTTTGGGTCCAGTTTGGAAAATCTGTCACAGAAGTTTACTTGTCTCAAGCTTTTGCTTCCTTCTGTAGGTGTCTGGTGTTTGTGTTTGTATGTGGAAAGAGGAATGGGGAGGAGGATTTTGTGTGTGCATCTGCATGTGTGTGCGTAAGGCTACTTATATATGTGCGTATTAGGTCCATTTTCATGCTGCTAATAACAACATACCTGACATTGGGTAATTTATGAAAGAAAGAGGTTTAATTGACTCACACTTCTTCATGGCTGGGGAGATCTCAGGAAACTTGGAATCACGGTGGAAGGGGAAGCAAACACATCCTTCTTCACATGGCCGCAGCAAGAAGTGCCGAGCAAAAGGGGAAAATCCCCTTATAAAACCATCAGATCTCATGAGAACTCACTCACTATCATGAGAACAGCATGAGGGTAACTGCCCCCATGATTCAATTACCTCCCATCACGTCCCTCCCAAGACACGTGGGGATTATGGAAACTACAATTCAAGATGAGATTTGGGTGGGGACACAGCCAAACAATATCAATGTGGCTACGTGCTTTTCCTGCCTTTACATAGAACAGAAGTTATCTCTTGGCAAAGAGAACAGAGACAAAATGAGAAAACAATGAAACTAGATTTCTCTATATTGACCTGAAGTTTGAACTGATGTTATACTAATGATCAGGATAAAAGATTAAAGCAAAGAGCCTGATAAAAGGGAACAGTGACATATTTCACTCTATGCAAAATTATGTAAGTACTGCATTTATTTATAGTATCTTGAGAAATTTTCCCAAGGGGAGAAATGTAAATGGACTACAGATAATCAGAAAAAGTACTAAATTTAAGAGTGTAGGTTTTGCTTTAAAATATAGATACTATGGTTTCTTTAGGTAACTATGATAATAGCTCACCACTCTAGCCTTAATTAGTCAGAATCTGCAAGTGAGGTATAGCTACAGGTGTTTCTAATGAGAAATGAAATTCTGTGGTGTCTTTGTATTCATTCTTACAAACAGCTTGTGTGCAATAATCTACTAAATACTTTTGATTTGCTCTTCCTCTTTTTTTTTTTTTTTTTGATACAGGGTGTCACTCATTTGTCCAGGCTGGAGTGCAGTGGCGTGAACGTGGTTCACTGCAGTCTCTAACTCCTGGGCTCAAGGGATCCTCCTGCCTCAGTCTCTTGAGTAGCTACAGTAGTTCACCACTGCACCTAGATAATTATAATTTTTTTTTTTTTTTTGTAAAGACAGGGTCTCCATATATTTCCCAGGCTGGTTTCAAACTTCTGTCCTCAAGCAATCGATTCTCCCACCTCAACCTCTCAAAGTGCTGGGATTATATGTGTGAGCCACCGCACTGGGCCATACATTTTAAAAGGCTGTTTATGAAGCAATTTTAAGAGGAGAGTAAAGAAGAAGACCAAATTTAGGTATGGATTTCAAAAAGCCTTGGCACGATCTCTAAAACTTTTGCCCACACAAGCAATTGTAGAGAGCTACTCAGAGTCTTTCTTTCCCAGGTGAATATTTCTGATGCTACAAATTTAGCTCAAATATTAATTTTTATTTTCATAACATTCCCATTCTCTCCTCTTTCAGTCTCTCTCTCTCTCTTTTCCCTATTATATCTGTCTTTAAATTTATATTACTACTAGCTTATACTCGACCAAGCTTAGAACAACCCAGTGTGAGAAAATGGTTTAAACATCACAGTTATGGAATGGTTATTAGGAATGCTGGTTCAAACATGCTGCTTATCTGATCAACTCTCAATGAAGGGCTTTTTAAAATTTTAACACAAATTTTTAGCATTCTATTGATTCATATTTTGATTCTCAAAAATAACTATTTCCAGGTTGTCCCTACTAAGTATTTTGGACTTGTATATTGAATGGAAACTCAGGGAACACCACCTGTAAGAGCAGGAGGTAAAGGCAGATGCGAGGGAGGGAGGGAAAGTAGCAGCCTCAGGTTCTCCATTCTCCAGGGAGAAACTCCAGAGATACAAATGCCCACCAAACCCACAGCAAGGCCTTCTGGGAGTAACTTCTAAGTTTTTGTCTCTCTCACTCTCTCATATTCCTACCTTCTCCTAGGACATTCACTTCCCTTTTCTTTGAAACCTATAATATTGGGATCGACCTAAACTTTGTATAGGTGTTCAAATCTATTGTAAAATTCACTGTTTGACCTATTGCAATATGGGCTCTTTCCCTTCCCCTCCAAGTAATTCTCTTACACCACTCCATTCTCCTCCTACTTCTCTGACTTCCCTTGGTTTCATGAGGGGCTTCTTTTTTTAATGTCTTCTAAACTTTTGATGATCTTGTTTTTTTTGTTTGTTTGTTTGTTTGGTTTTTTTTCTTTCACATACTTTATCTGAAAGATGTCATTTTATTTCAGGGTATTATCTACGGCCTATTAAAGACTTCCACAATGGATTTTTCCAGTATAGACTTCTCCTGGGAAAAAAACATATTTATCTCCTTTGAATATCTATGCCTGAAATTCAGTCTCTTTCATCTCAACCTCCTCAATCAGTCTCCCTTCCCTGCTCCTTCTCCTGTGACCTTCTCTACAACCCTTTCTCTTATATCATTCACTGCTGAACTACTACCAAATCATGCAGATGTTATTTTTAAAATATTTCTTGATCCTGATATCACCCGAAGAAAATCAAAAGTTCTCCTCCTAGAATATGGCTTCCTGAGGGTAATGAGTGTTTTAAATTAAAAGCCCTTAGAGATCAACAGGCGTTGGAAGAGACTTTTCCCCCATCTACATAAAGACAGGACCCATCAAGGAGAACATTTCTTCTTGTTCCGCTCCCCACATTATCTTATTATCCATTATAGGAAAGAAGACCAAAAAAATATAACTACACCTGAACAGACCCTTTTTCAAGATAATGACTGTCTTCAAGGAACATTTAAATTCCAAAGAGAACTATTTTCACAAGTTAATTTCTGATCTCCGTCCAATCTTTTTCCCTAGTAATTATTTATTGTTCCTTAATAGAATTTCTCTTCCCCCTTTCCACAACCTGTTTTACCAGGCAGGGTCCAAGCTCCATTCTTTCTGTAACCTCAAGATGGTATATACGCTCATGTACCACATTTGGAAAGTTGGGTCTTCATTCTAAAGGCTCCCCTGTGTATATGTTAAATAAATTGTATGCCTTTTCTCCTATTAATCTGCCTTTTGCAAGCTGATTTTTTTCCAGAGAACCTTCTGAAGGCCAGTGGGAAAGTTGGACCCAACATACTTTTCTCATCGCTTCTTGCCTGGATTACTGTAGTAACCTTCTAGCTCGTCTCCCTGTCTCAAAATGTTTGTTACTGAAGCCCATGCCTCACACCACTATCAAAGTGGACCTTCAAAAATCCATTTTGCTACCATCTGATTCAAACCATAAAATCGCTCTACTTGACCAAGTATATACATTTCCTACTAACTAGACACCTCTACATTTCAGTCCTCCTCCCCATCCCAGTTTGTTGCCAATGCTTCTTTTCGCACTTTATTTCTCTTACCTTCATGCCCTTGTTCCTGCTGTTTTCTCTGAATCATCCTTCCCTCTTATCTTCATCTAACTGTTGCTCACTCATTAATGTATCAACTCCTTCACAATGCCTTCCTGACTACTCTTCAGGACCGTCACCCTCCTGAAGGGGTAAGATTTCCTCCATGGTTTGGGGCCTCATGATCGAAACAACTGCTTCTGCACCTTAAACTGAAGCGATGATACAGAGTAGCACTGAATCGGTGTTAATAAGCAGGCAATAAGGCTATAGCCCCCAAGCCTCTATATTTTTCTAAAAAATTGGAAAACAGCCAAGTGGCAACGGTTAAATTAAGGGAAGTGCATCTTCATTCAAGGCAAGTATTTTAAACAGCCTCTAGGTAGCATCTGTTATGTGAAGAAAGTTGAGGGTGGTGAGTAGGAGGGTGGGGACCGGGGTGGGCAGTGAGGTGTGTACAAGAGAGAAAATAGTAAATAAAAAGAAGGCGTGATTTCAGGTTTTAAAATTATGTCCAAAACTTTGGCTATGGTTACTCCCAAATAGAACTGAGTAAGAACGAAAACATGGAAACCTATTAAGCTTTTGAAGACTTTATGTTGTCAAAGAATCCACATGTTATGCTTACAAAGACTTCTATTTATTCAAATCCTAAATCAGACAATTCTGTAAGCCAGATTGCAAAGTTGGGCAGCCATCAAACATACATACTACTTTCAACATGTCCAGAGAGAATGAAAGATAGACTTGAAAGGTACTTCCCAGAGGCCAAAGCCATGAGGTCATGGAAAACAGAGTACTGGAGAGCTCCTCACAGAGAACAGCGTGCTGGAGAGCTTCTCACAGAGGTAAGAATCAGTGACAGTCAGACAGGCTCTATAAGAAACTTACTCTAAGGGAAGGAATCTTTGCAGTTCATATCCAACAGCCCTTGATAATCCCTGTGGACAGATGACTGACATTTCTCATTTTTTCCTATTTAAAACAGATATTATTACAGTTCTCCTGGTCTTAATCCACCATTGTAAACTTAGTGTGTGTGTATTGGTAGAGGGGGCAGGGTGGTGGGGAACATATTTTCTTTCATTTCATAGGTTGCCAGGTGCTGAATGGGACTTAGAGAGGCTTTAATATATTCCTTATATGACACTTAGGTAAGCAAAAGAATGGATTGTGGGAAAGATGATTTTCTTCTTATCCATGGTAATGAAATCTTACCTTTTACAAAGCCATCCAAAATAAAGAGTACATGTGTAGCTTTTTTTGCAGCTGGTTGGTTGTGTTGATATGACTTGGTTCTGGCTTCTAGAACAAAAAGAGTATGTGCTTCTAGGTTTTTCTCTTAAAAGGATATCCTTCCCTTGCTCCCTTTTCCTTTCCCAGTTGTGGGAAGGTAAGGGCTGGGCATCATTTGCAAGATGGAAGCCACATATTGTGAAGGTTGGAGCACTGATGTAGATGGAGGATTTATTCTTGAGGCTTGTGGAACTATGATGCAAGCCAAATGACTTGTTTGGGGATTTGGGGACCTTCTTTATCCCATCATCAAACCAGTATCATAATTAATGTAAATTAAAGATAAAAAGTATCCAAATAGGCCAACATAATTAATTCAACTTTATTATTAAACCATGTGTTCATTTGAAGAGTTTTGTGATTTTTACTTTTTCAAAAGCAATTCCAAACTTTCTCCAGAATCTGCAATAGCAAAATCACACATGTATACACAGTTATTTTTCCTTTCACCCACCATCAATTTACTTGAGGGGTATAGTGAGATATAGACTGGAAGTAGGACACCATTGGTGGACAGATGAAAATGAGATAATCAGATTTCACCCTCTTTGGATGTGTATTTTTGGCTCCTTTGAATTCAAATGGCAGACACTTATATTGTTGCATGTTTTTGTTAAATATTAACTTATAGTGGCCCAAATCACCAAGAGTTGAATTGCAAATAAATACAAAAATGATGAAAAGTGAACTTAATTCGAGAAATTTAGGGAAGGGATAGGAGTAAGTACATTTATGAGAGAGCTGAAACATTGAAGGCCAGGGATTTCCTTGACTCTGGAAATAAGAGAAAATTCTAAAGGCCAATTCATTTGAGCCTGGTCAATATATTGCGAGGGAACTAGATAGTTCTCTTCACTCTATCTGTGTCCTCTCCTTCCTTGGCTGGAGAGATTATCCTGGATTATCTGTGTGAGCTGTAAATGCCATCAAATTTTCCTTGTAAGACAGAGGCATGGCCGGGCATGGTGGCTCATGCCTGTAATACTAGCACTTTGGGAGGCTGAGGCAGGTAGATCACCTGAGGTTAGGAGTTCAAGACCAGCCTGGCCAACATGGTGAAACCTCCTCTCTGCTAAAAATACAAAAATTAGCTGGGCATGGTGGTGCTTCACTGTAATCCCACCTACTCTGGAGGCTGAGGCAAGAGAATCTTTTGAACCCAGGAGGCAGAGGTTGTGGTGAGCCGAGATCATGCCACTGCACTCTAGCCTGGGCAAGAGTGAGACTCTATCTAAAAAAAAAAAAAAAGAGAGAGAGAAAGAGAGGCAGAGGGAGATTTGACACATAGGGAAGAGTATGTAAAGACAGCAGCAGAGATTGCAGGGATGCAGGCACAAGCCATGGAATGCCAATGAATGCTAGCAGCCACCAGAATCTAGAAAATGCAAGGAACAAGTTCTTCCTCAGAACCTCTATACAGAAGGTTGCCTTGCCCACATCTGATTTTGGTCGTCTGGCTTCCAGGACTGTGACAGAATACTTTTCTGTAGTTTTTAGCCACCAAGGCTGCAGTGAATTTTTTTTTTTTTTTACAGCAGCTTAAGGATATTAATACAGTGGGCAAGTTATAACTAGATAGCATACTTTGAATTGTCTTCTTTTAAATAATTGTATACCTCAAGGTTACTCACTAATTCATTCCATTTTCTCTGTAAGTAGAGTTCTTTTCTGTAATTGACTGTGGGCGCACATGTGTGTGTATATGTAGTCATGCTGACTTTGCCCTTTCAGTATTTAAGTAGACAGAGTGATTCTATGGCAATCTTTTCTACATGCCTCATTCTTTCTTGCTCTTTATGACTTCAGTTTTTCGAGCCTGTTTTTGTCAAAAAAATAAAGTTATAAGTAAGTTAATTACTTCAAGTAGTTTCATCTATTACCCCTGCTCTTTGCTGATACATGCAAATACAATTACTGCTTTGCCTGGCCTGGCAGTAGGATAGACATCTGATGGATGAAGTGCTTTATAAGGTATTTTACTATTCTAAGCATTGCATATGCTTTTCTTAGGGTCATATCCACGATGGATAGACTATATGTTTTCAAAAAGTGAACAGCTAAGATTTAGAAGTCAGCAAATTGGTCTATAGACAAGGTCAGTCAAAGTCTTTGCTGTATTAAGTCTATGCTCTACTGGGGAAGACGTACAAGAGAGGTATGGATAATATTTGACAAATGTTAAATTACTGTGTTTGTATCCCTCTCCCCCATAAACCATGTTTCATCACAGTGATTTTATTGGGGTTGCGCATGGAAAGGAGGTGTTGACAAATGCTTCAGGAAGAAGGAAGACACAGACATAGTGAAAGTCTATGTCACAAAGCAGGCAGACAGAACACTCCCTTCTTTCACTGGCTTATGGGCAGAAAAAGAGAAAGAAAACATAAGATATCATGAGAAGGAAAACAGTCAGACATGGGGTTTTGATGAAGGATGTGCCCTTTAAGGAAAATTAAGGCAACAAAGGTTTTGGCCCAGCCGCCCATTAGGTCTCTGGGAGGAGCCCATGAACGGAGTGGCCACACAAAATGAAATGGCCCACATCAGGTAAGTAGGTGGATTGGCATACACACACTGAGTCAGAGTTCTGTTTTTCCTCCTGAAACTCCCTTAGGTACTGTGTAATGTGAATGCTGAGTTGACAGCCCAGTCCCTGGCCAAGCCAAGCACACTCAACCACAAGCTCATCAGATATAGATGTCAGCAGCAGACACTAACAGAAAGCCCAAGGGTGGGACTGAGCCAACCACAGCTCACTGGATCCCAGCCAAGTACACAAACAAGGCAGCACAGGATGGTGGTTAAAGACATGGGTTATGGAGCAGTCTGCCTGGATACAATTCTTGTCTCTGTAGTAATTTTGCATAAGTCATATTGCCTCTCTCTGCCTCAGTTTCTCCAACTGTAAATCTTAATAAAGGTGCGAATGCTCTTAGACTTATAATGGGATTATGGCCCAATAAGCCCATTGTAAATTGAAAATATCATAAGCTAAAAGTGCATTTAATAGGCCGCACACGGTGGCTTACACCTGTAATCCCAGCACTTTGGGAGGCCGAGGTTGGTGATCACCTGAGGTCAGGAGTTCTAGACTAGCTTGGCCAACATGGTGAAACCCCATCTCTACTGAAAATACAAAAATTAGCTGGGCATGGTGATGCATGCCTGTAATCCCAGCTACTCAGGAGGCTGAGGCGGGAGAATCACTTGAACCCTGAAGGCAGAGGTTGCAGTGAGCCAAGATGGCACCACTGTACTCCAGCCTGGGCAACAGAGAGACTCCGTCTCAAAAAAAAAAAAAGTGCATTTAATATATCTAACCCACTGAACATTATAGCTTAGCCCAGACTTCCTTAATTAAATGTGCTCAGAACACTGACATTAGCCTATGGTTGGGCAAACTCATCTTACACAAAGCCTATTTTATAATGTGTTGAATATCCCATGTAAGTTATTGAATACTGTAGTGAAAGTGAAAAACAGAATGGCTTTATGGGTACTCAAAGTAGGATTTCTACTGAATGTGTATTGCATTCACACCATCATAAAGTCAAGAAGCTTTAAGATAAATTATTGTAGGACAGGAACTGTCTGTATTTACCTGACAGAGTTGTTGTGATGATTAAATTAAGCAATGCATGTAATCAACTTAGAACAATTCTGGGATTATAATAATCATTCATTAAACATACTTGAGTTACCCAAGAACCAGCATGAGACCAGGAAATTCCCTTTCCATATTGCTATGATGACACATAAATACTTCCCCTTTTCCAACTTGAGGAAAGCAAGGAGTTCAGAAGATACATGTAAAAGATGAAATAATTATTTCAAACAAATCTAGAGACGATTTAAACCCTTGGATTGAATTAAGTTTTAAAGTGAAATATACTACATAGAATTTCTTTTTCACTTTTCCTTGCTACTAGCTGGTATGGTTGGGGACAGGCTCATGAGTAAGACCACGTTAGTTAATAGACTAAGAAAAAAATACTTCATTTTCTTTGCCTTTAATAAATTGTAGTGTAGGTTAAAGCCTGGTTCTGGGCCCAAGTAAATGAATGACCATTTTCTGATAGTAATGATTTGTGACAAAACTTCAGGTGAATAAAATCATGTATAATAACGGGTCAAAGCAGGAACTTTAGAGCCAGGGAAGAACTCCCTGAGAAGGTAACATTGGAGCTTAGACTTGAATTTGAGAAGGAGCCACACTGACTTATATTTGGAGGAAGAGCTTTTCAGATAGATGGAGTAGCAATGCAAAGGTCTGTTGGCCACAATGAGTTGCTGTGTTTTCAGAACAGAGGGAGAGCCAATGTGCCCAGAATGATGGAGATGGAGGCATAGGCCATGGAAGTATTTCCAAGCTGTGGTAGGGAGTCTAGGTTTTATTCTAAAAGTAATGAGAAACCATAGAATATTTTTAATCAAAGAGTAAGATGACAGATGTACATTTTTACAAGTCACTTATATGCATGGAATATGGATTCTAAAGGGAAATTAGTGGAAGAGATGTAGACTGTCCACTGTAGGTAATCCAGACAAGTGAACCTGGTTTGAACTAGGGTGATGGCAGTGCATATGGGAGAAAGTGGGTGGATACAGAATATATTTGAGTAGTGGAGACAACAGTTTGTGCTGATGCATTAGTTGTGAAGTTGAGAAATTAACAACTTCTTGAATTTTGGCCTTGGCATTGGTGGACAAAAATAAATACCCCTTACCGAGGTGAGAAAGAATGGTTTTTGGGGTTTGTGGCCACAAGACAGAACAGGCATCAAATATTCTGTTTTGAATGTATTTAATTTAAGGTGCTTAGTACATAGCCAAGTATAAACACCAAATAAGTAAAAAGTATGAATAAATCTAGAGCTCTCAGTAAAATTCATGGCTTTAACATCTAAATTTAGGTGTCACCATCCGTATAGATAGATTTGGCATCATGGGACCATAAGCAATCATCTATTTGGAGAATGTAGATAAAGAAGAGGAGAGTGCTCAGATCTATTTAGGATAAAGCAAAACCAAAACACAACACGTAAAGAACAAAAATGTTTCTTCATCTGTCTTTTGTGTATCTGCCAATACAGTGGAAAAGTGCACGGAGGGTACAAGCTAAACTTGGAACACTGATTCTGACATGGTTGTGGGATTGGAGGAAGTTGAAGGAAAATGTTACCTTTCTGCTGTATGCATTCTGTATTGTTTGAAGACACGTGGCTTCAAACATGGAAAGTATCATAACTAATACATGTATCTTATAGATAATTTAGAAGATAATACCAAGCCAAAAAATAAAAGAAACTTTATTAATAACCCCACCCTCAGAAGCAACTACTGCTAACATTTTAACATATAGCCTTCTGGATTTTTTCTTGTACAAATGTATTTAGATATAGAACCTTAAGTATTTTATTTTTAGTATTTCACAAAAAAAGTTCTCCAGAGTTTGTGTTGTCAGTTTTCATTCTATCCCAAGTTGATTTTTCTGAACTCCTAAGTTTTGATACCATTTATACCTCTGATTCAGAGTTTCATTCTGCTTATCCTACTTTTATATCCTTTGACTACCTGTAGTTCCATTTGTGTGCCCTCTCAGAAGCCCAGATTTAATGTATCACACTTGAAATGTATGTTTCCCCAATCTGCACATTCTGAATTTTCCAAACCAGAATTTTCAGGCAGGTTCTTATCCTTGACCTATTCCATTCTCTTACTTTCCATATCTAAAGAGTTAACATGTTCTATATCTTTTATACTCTGTACATCCTTTAAATCCAAATTTAGATATCCTTATTGCCACTGCTTACATTCAAGCTTTTAATGTTTTTATTGTTGTGACAGCTATTTAATTCTTTTGTTGCTGTGTTGTAATCTGATTTTTCTAAAAAAGTAAACCTGAGTATGTCACTCTCTCATCTAAAGCTTCTCAATGACAACCTACTGCCTTCAGGATAAAAGCTGAACTCCATAGTTTCACACAAGCCATTTCCTGATGGGGTTCCTCTGCCTTGGCTGCATTGTATCTTATCACCTTCCTTCTTGCATCTTTATCTCTAGTCACAGGGAGGCACCTGCAGTTTCCAGAATATAATCCAGCCTCCAATTTACCTACAGTTTCTGACAGACTCCCTGGAACCAAATAGTCGTTCAATACATGCTTATTGAATACAAAAATATAAGTTTAAGAAGGCCTCTAAAGCTTACAATGTGGACATGAGAAGTAGCCGACTGTGTAGAGACGAAAAGTCCAAGTGAAAACATGAGCCGCAAATATCAAAAGGATTCAGAATCAGGAAGGATTATTTGAAACTATAGGGATGTAGTCTCCAAGGATTCATATTCGAATCTGGTGCTGTCCAATAGAAATATGATGTGAGTCACATAGCTAATTTTAAACTTCCTAGTAGCCACATTTTAAAAAATGAAAATAAACAAGTAAAAATAGCTTTATTAATATAATTAATATAGCCAATATATTGAAAATATTTTCATTTCAACATGTAATTAATATTTAAAAATTAATATTAAAATCATTGAGATATGTTACTTTTTGAATACTAATCAAAATCTAGTACAGGTGTATATACATCACATCATTACTTTTCTTTTTGAAGTTTTATTTATTTATTTATTTATTTAGAGACAGTCTCACTCTGTCACCCAGGCTGGAGTGCAGTGGTGTGATCTCGGTTCACTGCAACCTCCATCTCCTGGATTTAAGCGATTCTCCTGCCTCAGCCTCTTGAGTAGCTGGGATTACAGGCACATGCCACCACGCCCGGCTTATTTTTGTATTTTTAGTAGAGATGGGGTTTCACCATCTTGGTCAGGCTGGTCTCGAACTCCTGACTTTGTGATCTGCCTGCCTCAGCCTCTCAAAGTGCTGGGATTACAGGTGTAAGCCAACGTGCCTGGCTTAAAGTTTTTTTTTTTTAATCAACCTGATTAATAAAATAATTTTTCATTAAGTTGAAACAGTAAGATTTTTTGTCGTTGTTCTTTTTTTTTTTTTGAGACAGGGTCTCACTGTGTCGTCGCCCAGGCTGGAGTGCAGTGGTGTGATCAAGGCTCACTGAAGCCTTGACCTCCCTAGGCTCAGTACTCCTCCCACCTCAGCCTCACAAGTGGCTGGTACTACAGGCATGTGCCACTACACCTAGCAAATTTTTATATTTTTTGTAAAGATAGGGTTTCACCATGTTGCTGAGGCTGGCCTTGAACTGAGCTCAAACAATCCTCCCACCTCAGCCTCCCAAAGTGCTGGGATTACAGGCATGAGCCAGCATGCCCATCCTGGTATACAGTTCTATAAATTTAACATATGTATAGAATCATGTAATCAACCATAAAAGAAGGATACAGAACAGCTGTATCACTCCAAAAAATTCTTTTTTAAAAATTGACATTTAATAATTGTACATATTTCTGGGATACATAGTGATGTTTTAATACATGCACTGTATAGTAATCAGGTCAGGATAATTTGTATATCCATCTAAAACCTTCCTCATTTCTTTGTGTTGGGAGCATTCAATATCCTCCTTCTAGCTATTTGAAATTACATAATATATTATTGTTAACTATAGTCATCCTACAACTTACAGCACATAGTAATATACTCAATATATACAATATAATTAAGCCACATTCTCAATATAGAGTAGTCACATATATTGCTCATATGTACAATAGATAGTATACACATCATAATGCAGATTAGGGCTCCATAATCGCATGTGGCTAGTGACTACTGTATTCCTATAAAATCTTCTAATCTTCTACAGAGAAGAAGCTGGGGTGGGTGCAGGGGGATCTGTTGAATACCGTGTTGCTGTCATTGGAGTAAGAGCAAGCATCCAGAAGTTCAAGTCTGAGGGCTTTAGGAACATTAGTTCACTGTCTGTGGATGGGATTTGAGATGAGTCAGAAAAGTTGAAAGCAGTGACAAGAGTAAAAGAGTTAGGAAGAAATTTCATGAGGAAGAGTGACAATAATAACCATGATGCAGAAACAGGAAGTCCCAAACTAAAAGTTCTATGAGTGTGGTACAAGAAAATAGACCTACCTCAGGTAGGTTATCGAAAGGTTTATGTGGCTGGTCGTGGTGGTTCATGCCTGTAATCCAAGCACGTTCAGAGGATGAAGCAGGAGGATTGCTTGAAGCCAGCAGTTCAAGACCAGCCTGGGCAGCATAGCGAGATCCCTGTCTCTGCAATAAATTTTTTTAAAGACTTTCCAGGCATATGGTGCATGCCTGTAGCCTCAGCTACTTGGGAGGCTGTTGTGGGAGTATTACTTGACCCTGGAGGTTCAAGGCTGTGGTGAGCCATAATTGTGCCACTGCGGTCCAACCTAGGTGACAGGGCAAGACCCTGTCTCAAAAGAAAAGAAAATATTTTTTAAAAGTTTATGTATTTAGACTTCGCAAAAACTGAGTGTATTTGCTATTTTTTTTTTTCTGGTTTACTTTTCATAGCCTCATAAAAACAATTGACTATTTCAGAGGTTCTTATAGTTTATTATGTATTTAACAGCACTTTTCATGTGTTGTTACTAAAAATCCAAACCAATGGTTTTCATTTTTGTCACCTTGAATATCAGTGAATTGAAATCTCTAAAATAGTACAGGGTGGCCGTGATCTGTAAACCAACTTGATGACAGTACCCCACCCTTCCCTTCAACAAATATGCTGTGAGCCCAGATAGAGAAACCTAGTACCTTTATTAGATAAGGCCACTAATTATAGTGAGGTAGGGCGCATTCATTCACATCCTCTGGTACTTCTGAAGAAGCAGGAGTAATGATGTGTCAGAACCGATAAAAGGTGCTCAGAAACATGTTGCCTGCTTTTTGTCCATAGGGAATACACATCTGTGACTAAAGACATATTAGACTTTCTATGAAAAACTCAACATGCAATCTTTATAAGGAAAATTTTCACTATTAGGCTATTTGTTAATAAGTAATACACCAGAGTTTAATTTATGTATTTTTTTCTGATGTAATGTTCCAACTCTTGGAAAGGTAGTTTATGAAATTTTTAAAAAAGAAGAAGCCCAAAATATTACACTAAAAGCAGAAAATCCTTTTACATATTAAATTAATTGGCTATTTGAACAATGTCCTAGTTTTCACCATATCTGCAAGCATCTCATGATATAATATACCACAAATATCAGCAAATGTTA
This sequence comes from Pan troglodytes, assembly GCF_028858775.2. Classification (NCBI taxonomy): domain Eukaryota; kingdom Metazoa; phylum Chordata; class Mammalia; order Primates; family Hominidae; genus Pan; species Pan troglodytes. Next base: position 133,718,651 of record NC_072403.2, read on the forward strand.
TTCTTCTATAGAGTCTTTCTTATTTTACTACTCCTGATTATATTACCCAAAAGGAGAAAACATTTATGGTATTATTTAGCTTTTTTGTTTTTTAACATTCAATAAGCATTTAATTAGTTTCTCCTATGTCCATTTCAATAAAGAAACTAGATTTTCTTTACTGATTTTATTTGATTTTTTTCTACCAAACTGAGACATCTTTTAAAATTTGGCACTAAAATAAGAACAATACTTAATTTGTATTACAAATAGCAAAGATTGATGCATGTAGACCACAGAAACTTGGCTACAAAGCTAGGCTTTTGGAGCTAGTAATATGAAGTCTCTCTAATGATGTATAGGTCTTCGTGACCCATATTTGGTTCAAACTTAGCCCTTTACAGGTGGGGGAAGGTGGGGCAAAGAGTGGGGAACAAGTCGGGTTCTATTAGCAGATTGGGGAGTGAAGGGGGTTCTAAGTGAAGTAAGTCTACCAGCTATTGCACAAATAATGAGTTTTGAATATTGCAGGGAAAACTGTGGTTATTTGTTGCAGGAAAATAAAGTACCTGCCATTTCTGCATTTGTTTCAGGTTAAATAAATGTTTAAATATATTTTTAAGAAAGACGTGTTCATGGAAACCAGTAATTTTAATTCTACTTGAAAAATCATGACATAATTTTCACTTTTTTCTTCTCAAACCCATGCTTCCCAGTTGATCTTAAATTGGGACCCCTTCCTCACAAGTTTTAAACAGGTCTAATTCATGACAGTTCATATCCATATCTGAAATTTATGGCAGTGAATCTCTATGCCAGTGGTCACTATCACATGGCTCCATTCAGTTTCCAGAAGGAAAATAGTGAGTCTAACTTCTCTAGCCCCCATCAGGCTTCAGGGAGAGAGAATTTTCTCATCAAAGAGATCCTTGAGAACCCTGTTTTAAAGTCAGCTCCCGTCACTTTGAACCTACAATTTTACTACAATGCGTCTGCTAATTATCTTATACAATCATACACATTTATTTGGAGAACTGTTTCCTCTGCTTCTTCTAAGTTAATTTTCTAAAACTATTTTCTATAGAACCGGAAATAATTTGGCCAGAGGGCATTGTCAAAGCCAGTCCGTAACAATAGAGGAATGAGGTTTAGATAATTTATATTGGCCCAGGATTTACTTTTACTTATAGAAAACTTTTTAAAATTGCTTTTAAAGGCTTCTGTATTGGGTCTTTTTGTTTGTTTCTCTGTTTCACTTTTGCTTTTTAATTTTTTATTTATTTATGTATTTTTTGAGATGGAGTCTCCCTCTGTCACCCAAGCTAGAGTGCAGTGGCATGATCTCAGCTCACTGCAACCTCCAGGGTTCAAGTGATGCTGGTGCCTCAGTCTCCCTTGTAGCTGGGATTACAGATGTGTGTCACCATGCTCAGCTAATGTAAATGTATGTATTTTTAGTAGAGATGCAATTTTGCCATGTTCCTCAGGCAGGTCTCAGACTCCTGAGGCTCAAGCCATCCACCCACCTTGGACTCCAAAAGTGCTGGGATTACACATGTGAGCACTGTGCACAGCCTGCTTTTGCTTTATTAAAGACAAAAATATAAAGTTACTTTCTGAGGGATTAAGTAATACACTAGGCGTATTTAAGACAATTAGTTACTTCACTTGGTTAGTCACTCTGTAGCCACTAAAAGTACAAATCCAATGTGTAATAAGACTTTAATAAGAAGAAATAATTAATGAAAAATTAAAATTAATTTATAGCATTTAGACCAACTATAGTTGAGGCATGTCTTAATAAAGCTTCTTTTAAAAAGGGAGGGAGACCGGGTATAATGGCTCATGCCTGTAATCCCAACACTATGATAATCCCAGCACTGTGGGAGGCCGAGGCAGAAGGATCACTTAGCCCAAGAGTCTGAGACTAGCCTGGGCAACAGAGTGAGACTGTCTCTACAAAACAATAAAAAGATTAGCTGTGCATGGTGGCATGCACCTGCAGTTCCAGCTACATGGGAGGCTGACGCACAAGGATCAGTTGAGCCTGGGAGGTCAAGGCTGCAGTGAGCTGTATTTGAGCTACTGAACTCCAGCCTGGGCAATATAATGAGATCCTGCCTCAAAAAATTAAAATAAAATAAAAAGTAAATAAAAAGGGAGAAGGTGTTATTATCAAGGCCAAAAGTAAAAATTATAGTGAGATTGATGTTCAAAGTTAATAACACCTGTAGTTTTAACATGTTCTGATGCAAGCTTTACTGTCAAGTAGTTAAAAAAAAAAAAAGACTCAATCTCCATTTATAGGACAGTCAGTGGCCTGTGGCAATCTGTAAGGATGAGAGAGAAAAAAGCAGGATTAACATCTCACTCTCCCATGGGACTGAACCATGGGACCTGCAAATCCCAAGACAGAGGGAGACTCATACAAGGTCACTTGGGATTAGGCACGCAAACTAATGGCCTTACTAATTGTTCCAAGGGGTCCTGTGATTGGGCGTGAAGCCAGCACACTTCAGCCAACAAAGCCTTTCAATTAGGTACAGTCGCAATGCCAAGTTCCTCAGCAAGAGCATGTGAAAAGGCTCCTTTTGACTTTTGATCAAATCCATTTAAAATCTTTGCCATGGGACACTGAAAATCACCCTTATAAAATATGCCTGGAATGTCTCATACCTGGGAACTAATATTATATGTTATTCTTACTATAGAGCTTACGACCAATGAATTGGTTCATAATGCTCTCAAGTAAATGGATTTCAAAACAAAACACTGCTGTAGATCCGGCTGGAGACAGGAAATCCACCCACATTTGCCAGCAATGTTAGACTATCTGCTTTTGAAGGCAGAGTCCTTGTCTTATACCTCTGTGCAGGTGCAGAGCCCAACATATGGTAGACATTTCATGAATTGTTTTTCTGATTGTATTGATAAGATAAACAGTGGATTCCTTGAGCTTGTAAAATATGCCTCAAACAAATAGGTGGTTTACGGTTTGGAAGACTCTTTTCTACTCTATTTTCTTGGCTACCCATGGTGAGACTTGAAATATTTGTGCTTTTAGGATAGCAGAAGAGATTTTTTTCCTACCCTGGGAAATCCAGCCCAGTGGCAGTGCGCCGACTTCGTGGTGGTTGTCTAATCCCTCCTGCTTTGGAACACTCATTTGTGCGAGATGTGAAGTCTCCTGCCTTGGATCTGATCATAGAACTATGGAGAAGGGCTTTCACTTCAGTATACTTTATTTTCTTTTCAAGTGTAAGAAAAACAAGGTTGGACCCACACGTAGTCCTGGATACTTTGTTTTCAGCTCTTATTTGTCTTTTCTATTGCATTTTTGGTGACAATAGTGATTCACAACCAAAAGAAGGATTCAGATTTATTCTCTTCAAAAGGGATACTCCCATAATTTCAACTCTGCTGAGGTAGATACAATAAGGGAAGTTAAAGAACCCCAAAGCAAAAGAGTTAGGACAGACTGCAGCAATTTCTGTGGCCTGTGGACACAATCATCTGCCTGTTCTGCCAAGCTCCCCTATGTGGAATCAAACAAGTCTTCAGAGAAAGGAATTCAATTTGTTGTTTTTCTGGTGAGGAATGCAGGAATTTAGGAGACATTGAACACTTACATCTTAACCATGAAAGTTTGGAGAATGTAACCTGGAAAAATATACTTTTATAAATTTAAACAATATTTGCAAATTCAAATTCCTATAGAGACCAACAAGGTAAGAAACAAATTTGTGAAGTGGGGCAGGTATTAGATGAAAGAAGTGTTAGGGCTGTGGCAGAGTGGTACATTTATGCCTGTTCCAAAGTTATTCAAATTATTGAACATACACACACACCTTGGGCCGAACATTTCAGTGGCTATATATAGTTTTTTGGCCATTACTTTAACCCATAGATCCTATCTGGCATTTTGTTTAGGTTGTCCATGTTAGGAAAGTTTTTCCACGTGGGACTTAAGCCTAGATCCGCTTACTGTCATGTGACATTTAAAGAGAGGTATGATTTCAAAAGAACTAAAGATTGAGCTATGTGGAAGCAGGGCCTTCTTAGCCCTTCCTAATTCACCAAAAGCTCGATCTGCTACTACAGTGACCCATTGAGGACTGTGTCTGGACCCTCACTCGGTATTCCTCTCCTTGAGCTCCCCCTAGAGGTCAGAGTCCTCCATTAACAGGCCCCCTGCTGTTACTCAGTATCTTCTGAAAGGTGAGATAAACACGCTGGAATAGGAGTGGTACTGGTGTTGCTGATGCTAAGAAAAGAACAATCAAAAGAGAACTAAGAACAATATTTATATATATTTATTCCTCACGTCTTGTTCAATAAATATTGAGGGCATACTACATGCATAAAATTATGATAGGTGTTCTGGAAAATGCAAAATCACCAATACAATACCTCGCTCTTTGGAGAAACTAAAAGCCCGCATAAAGCAACCATTCTTTCTTCCATCTTAACCATTCGTTCTGACGTCTTACAATTATCTTTCACTAATTTTTCTACTATGTACTTCTTAAGTAATGATGTTCTTAAGAATTCTTTTCGAACTTTCTTTCCTCATTTTACAGACCTTTATTTAGGTACACCTGTTCTTTCTTCTGGTTTCAGTTACCACCTATTTTCTGAAGATTTTCACCTTTATATCTCTATATCTCTAGACTGCACCCTTCCTGAGTGACAGACTTAAGCTCACAATTTTCTGCTGTAATTCTCCTTTAGAATATTTCAAAGTCAATTCGAATCCAACATATCCCAATGAAAATTCAAGGCCATAAGTATTTGGTGCCATATGTGCAATACTAGCAATAAGTGCTATGAATCTAGATCACTTTGAGCTGAGATGCCTGGGAAAGTCTTATGGCAGAGGTAGACATGGGCAAGACTTCAACAAGGGATTGTTATTGGGCAACACTGAACAAAATCAGGAGCACACCTATCATTGTTTCTTTTCTTTCTTTGTTTCTTTCTTTTTCTTTCTTTCTTTTTTTTTTTGGAGACAAAATCTCACTCTGTCACCCAGGCTGGAGTGTAGTGGTGCAATCACAGCTCACTGTAGCCTTAACTTCCTGGGCTCAAAAGATTGTCCTGCCTTAGCCTCCTCAGTATCTGGGACTACAGGCCAGTGCAGCCACACCTTGATAATTTTTAAATTTTCTGTAGAGATGAGGTCTCACTTATTGCCTAGGCTGGTCTCGATCTCCTGGTCTCAAGATATCCTCCTGCCTTGGCCTCCCTAAGTGCTGGGATTACAGGCATCAGCCACAGTGCACAGCCTTATCCCAATACTTTGGAGGTTCAAGCTCAGTTTTGACCTCTATTACAATCCATATATATATATTTTTTTTTTATTTTTTAAGTGGAAACTTTCCTCTTGGCAATCTTTTTCATTCTGTTTGTTTTATTTTTCCTCTTCTAATTGAGGAGATTGGAGATTGAAGACCAGACAAGCAGAAGTCCCAGCCATATTCAGCTCACCTCAAAAGTATACATATTTTCCAAACATTTGTAGATTTCTTGATGCCTGGAAACCGAAAAGGACAATCCTGAATCCCAGTTGAGAGGCAGCTTTTGAATGCCAGGCATTTTCTTTATTCACTCTCCCTCCACTTAAGAGTGTGGCTCTGGCTCTGCCTTTGTTTCAGCCAGTAGCTGAATGCAGCCTCTCAGGCTCACAGCACTGCCCTGTAATCCTCTGAAAGGACTGCTGTTCTTTCTGTTCCCTCCCTAGCAGTGTGGCACTTCCAGCTTAAGCAACTCTCAGCCCAACTGAACTCTTTTATAATCCCACCAGGCAAGCTCTTTTGATACTTATTTCAAAATAAAATAGATGTTTTCTTCTTTATATCTTATGCAATGTTGTTTAGAAGGAACACGGAGAGGATTTTCTGTTCCCTGAGTAATCACAGTAGTTGCTTTTCTTCCTAGAATTGTAGATAATTAAGAACATTATTTTTTTTTTTAAATGTACAACTAGGTACACCATGAAAATCTTAGCTGTGTTGTACTTTTTCATGAGAAAAAAAGTATCCTTTTTACTGTGATAGCCTCGGGGTAAAATAAGTTATACTATCACAGCTTACAAAAAAGGCAATATAGTTGTGAAAATTCACTAGAAAACAAGAGGCTCTATTAAAGAGTTCTAATATCTTGTGGTTTTTCCTTCCACGATGACAGTTATTAAAATTTTTTTAATTTTATTTATTTTTTTGTAGCCTCTTTATAGAAAACTGTCCATTTCATTTATCAACCAGAGTTAGAGATCTTTTATAATTGCATCTACTGAAGTTAATTAGGCATATTATATATCATAGCTTGTTTACCATAATGCTGGCTTTGTTCTTGATTGAAGTGTTATTTGGTGAGTCTGTTTAATGAAGGGTTATGTGTTTTCTTTTGTAATTCTAAAAGTCACAAAAAATTTAGCCCAGATGAATAAATGAAGTTAAGAAGCATTTGAAGAAAGAAAGGAAGTCTCCCAATTTTTGCTAGTTTATTAAGCTAGTGCTTGCATTGGAAAGTAGTGAAAAATCTGTTTTGTTTTTAAAGGCAAAACTAGGCAACATCGCACTTGGCTTAGGTTTTGATGGGATAGTCATTTGGCTTTTAAAAATGCATCCTACAGATACAAGAGCATGCACAGACTAGGAACCGGCATGACTTGTTTCAAAGTTAAGGACACAAATATGGTTATAATATAGTCATCTCCACCCTACCTCCACCAATCAATCATTTACTCCCCTGTACCTCTTTTTAGAAAACAAAACAAAACAAAATAAAATGATATCTTTCTTTAAGACCCAACTTCGCTTTCCCTGCTAGGCAAAAAAAAGAAGAAGGAAAAACAAAAACAAAAACAAAAAAAAAAGAAGAAGAAGAAAAATCCAAGAACCCTAGGAAGGGTGACACTTGTCTTGATTCCAACACTAAACAGAAAGGAAACTATCTGCCCTATTAGACTCCTTCTGCCATTGCTGTTCCCTGGCACACAATGTTGATGTTAAGACCTGAGCCTGCAGATTGATGGACAGTGGGTGTGTGCCATCGCTGAGGTATTCTCGCTGTTATATATACCTGCCAGGCCATAGGGGTGTCCTGTATTATGTGCCAAGGTGATAGCTCTTTTTAGTTCATATCACCATGCTCAGCTACTGTTGCTGAAAGCACATAAAATGGGAGGAAAGGGTATTTCAGAGGTGTAAAATAGCATGTGTTACACTTCGAGACAGAAGAGGTATGGTCATGTCTAGACAGAGAAATACACTGGAAAACATCACTTTCTAACAGTGGATAACTTTGGACTATAGGATCATAGATGACTTTGTTTCAACTTTCTTAGTCTTCTGCAAGAAAACCACATTACCTTATTATTTAAAAATGTTTTAGTACCCAAAGGAGTAAAAAATCAGTGACAGAGGAAAAAACAAAACCTAGAAGTGATATTATTTTTATTTTTATTATTATTATTTTTGAGATAGGTTCTCACTGTCACCCAGGCTGGAGTGCAGTGGCCCAATCATAGCACTGCAGCCTTGAACTCCTGTCTTCAAATGATCCTCCCACCTCAGCCTCCTGAGTAGCTGGGACTACAGGAACACACCATCATGAATAGCTAATTTTTAATTTTAATTTTTTTTTTGGAGAGATGGAGTCTCCCTATGTTGTCCAGGCTGGTCTTGAACTCCTGAGCTCAAGTGGTCCTCCCACCTCAGCCTTCCAAAGTTTTGTGATTATAGGCGTGAACCACTGTGTCCAGCTAGTAATATTTTAAAAAGTGTTATGGAGCAGTACTCAAGCTGTATAAGAAGAAGAAAATGAAAAAATGAATTCATCAGATTTAAGGAAAACATTGATGTAGGAATCCAGTTCTCAAATAAAGCCTGGATCTGGGTACTGGCAGATTCTGTGGAGAAGGTTATAGAGAAATAAGAAAGAATGTAGGGCTGAATTCAGCACGGAAGGTTTTCTCACCTGTTTTTTCTATCTCAAAGGTGCCACCCACAGAGATGCCTGAGAATTTTCCTTAGTCCTTCACTCCCTTCTATTTCAGGATTTAGCTTTATGTCTTTGTTTTCCTGCATCTTGAATGTGATATATCAAAGTATAAATATTTTTATGCTCATCCTGGTTGGTGTCCTCTGAACTTCTTGGATCTGTTGTTTTGTGACTTTGAGGGGAGACAACCGTCTTGCCCTGCTCAGGTGCAACAGCAGATAACATGCAGATTATCAACTAAAGTAACTAGAATCAGTCATTAACTATGCCCCTTGTCCCTCTTCCTATCTCCTTTTGGCTTTATTACTATTAAGGCATAGTAAAACCAACAGACCAGGAGATAACCGCCATTGAAAAGGTAGTTTATTATACTCTCAGATCCCAAGAGAAGGAGTACAGGTCATGCCACAGAGGCCACATAGGGAAGCGCCAGGGTTGGTCCCAAAGCAGAGGGAGAGGGGAAAACTGGTGCCCACGAGCCTTCACCATAGTTTCTATGGGGAAAATGGGCAAGGCAGGGCACTCAGGCTTAGAAAGGGAGAGCTTGAAAATTCCAGCAAGTTCTGGGGTATGGGGTTTGTCCCTAGTTGTCTGGCATCTAGCCCTGGGGTGAATTTCAGCAGGTGTATAGTGGCTTGGAGTGTGAGATAAGGGAGGTGGTTGAGGGTATAGACTCTGAATTGGTTCATTTGTATTTGAATAGTGTGCCACTGGGGAGGAGAAACCCCTTTGACAAGAGCGGGGACAAAGGAGGCAGGAGGCTAAGGCAAGATGACTCAGGCATATTATCAGGTTGTCCAGAATTTGATGTATCTGGCATATGCATGTAGGATAGATAAAGCATCAAGCTTACAGAAGCAGGCGACATGGTTAATATACCCTTCTCCCTCTCATCCTCTTTCTCTCTCCCTCTGGCTTTCATACCCCTGTGAAGAGGCTTATGACAAAGGTCCAGTGTACTTTGCTAATGCGTGGTGGGTGGAGAGCAGTGGGAGAGTTGAAAATGGGATGGGGGCAACAGGATGAATCTCCACTCTTGGGTGCCTCACAGCATCCCCAGTTACCTAAAGAACTTCACTTTACTGAAGAAGTCTTTTGTGTGTAAAATCATAGCTAAGGAAGATGTATCATTAAACTAGTGATAGCTGTGTTATCAAAAATTACCCTAATAATAATGAATAATTTTAAAATTATTAAAATGCCTTTATGCATAATTTTTACTCCAAATTTGAATACTTATTAAGCTATGTATGTGTATATATATGGTTTAGAAAATACATATTTAGAAAATATAAACTATATATTTTACAATCTTGATTTGTATATTAAAAATATAAACCCTATATTGTATGTTTTATATTACAAATATATTTATATATGAGATATTACAAATGTTATAAGAATTTAAGTGACAATGCATTTATTACACATGGCATTGACCATTCTTACCAACCTCGAACTTTCTAAATCACGAGTCTCCTTCAAAACCTATTTAAAGTTCCACATCCCTGGGGAACTTGGGAGTAAGCCTTGCTCCCTAACAGGCTAATCCTGCTCATGGTATTGCAGCACTGATTACACTTGCTAATCTACCCCAGGTTATGGCCAGTCCTGGCCACAGGACTGCCACAGTGTTCTCCAAATAAAGGTTTTTTTCCTGAATATTTCTGATAAGAATACTCCTAAACCTGAGTTTTGATCTTGAGTGTCATTATCTCTCTCCTCCAACTCCCCATGTCCTCACATTCTGTATGCTCAATTCAAGATACTAGAATTCTATCTTGACCTATGTTTTGAGTTTTTGCAATGTTATCCTGCCTTGCTGCTTAGACCTGCTGAAGGGTTTCTGCCAGTACAGAAGCCCAGTCTTTGTACATTATAGATTTCCCAGATGGTGATGACAAGCCTGTCTCTACTGCCAAGTATCTCCTTCTACTGTTATTGATGTGTCCTGCCACCCCAAAGCTGCAATTTACTAACAGATGAGTCTATTTCTAAATCCTGGACATTATCTTAAATTAAACCTTACCTTGAGTAACTAGCCATGCCTAGATGATGAGTTATAAAATAATATACTAAGCATTCCAGCTAGTTTTGCTCTCTTCTCACACACTTTATATCAAACACATTGACTTGTTTTGCAGCCAACTGGGTTTGGGGAATCACTTCTCCTGTTACATTTGGAGGAGCTGTACTTCCTCCTGTCTACAATTCATCCTTCCACTTGAGCTTCGAATTCTCCCTGCTCCCTGCTTCTGAGATCTCTCACATGTGATTATTTGATAAATGTCTACCTCCCACAGTAGGCTGTAATTTGTAGATCAGTGATCTTATTCTATTTTTGATTCCTATTGCACCCGTAATGCCTGGTAGACTGCCTGGCACATAGTAAGTGCTCAATAAATATCTGTTGAATAAACAAATGAAAATGCTAAGGCCCTTGAAGTATGGGACTGTATAATGTAAACTCCATCTTAGAATCTACTGTCATGTTACTCAGACTCTCAAAATATATGTAAATGATGAATGAAGACACTCTTGAAGAAATATATAATTTAATGCTGTGTTAGAATTCATAGGCTTCAGAAGATTAATCTTCAATTTCAGAGAAAAGTATTCTGCATAGAAGTTTAGACCTAAATAAAAGAGGACATATCCCTAGGTAAAAGTTCAGACTAGCTGTCAATGATATGGTGCATTCCTAGGCTCATTTTGATGGTCAATATCCACATTCCTTTTTTGAAATCTGTTGAAATAATTTTCTCCTTTTCATATGGGCAAGAAAACAGAATTGGTTTGATCAAAAGACTCAATGCAGTTTCTAACCATTGCACAAGCCAATAAAAGGCTCACTCTGTGTTCATTTTTGGGTTAGTCCACATCTCCATCATTTATTATGGAATGTAACTGGTATTTCCTGCTTTCACAAAGAAACATAAACCCCAGTTGAAATGTCAAGAACTCAAAAGGATGGGGCTGTGTTCTCTCCATTCGTAAAACAAGAAATCCTCCCTCCGCAAAAATCCCAAATAAGACCTGAGGGCCTAACAACAGCAGTCCCAGTTCTGTTTGCTCTGTAGCAGTGCTGTCCAGTAGAAACTTAATGCCAGTTTCTTAAATATAAGCCACATGTGTAATTTAAAATTTTCTAGTATCCACATTTAAAAAAAGGTAAGAGAAATGTTGAAAATAGTTTTAGTAATGTATTATTAAAATGTAATGCTGTTTATTTAATTTTAAAAATATTTCAGCATTCTAAACATACAAAAAAAACCAGAATGTTGGAGATCATGTTTAAGTACAGAAGGTTCTTGAAATTTCATTGATGCAGTGGCTCTTCGCTTTGTTGACAATGAAATGTTCTACAGTTTCTTTAAAAACAAATGGCTTAAAAACTACCACACTTAACTGAAAAAAAAGCAAAAACAAAAAGTAAATACTTTTCAAGCCAGCTGACCACCTTTTGTTCACAGCTAGGAATGGTAGCAGAATGCTATGTGGTTAGATACAGAAACAAGACAACCTGAAGCTAAATGGATGCCCAGTGCATAGTCAACAGGCCCAGCCTCACAGTGCACAGCCTGAGCTATGGCCACTCCCAGAGGCATCTTCTACCACAGCCTCAACATCAAGCAAAGAGCATCAAGAGTTTGTCTTGGTTGTTTTGTTCGTTTTACAAACTATGGATATATGCAATTGATAACTCAGGATTTCTAGCTAATAACCATGTAGTTAACACTACCTTACAAATTAAAAAAAAAAAAAAATGCCAGAAGCACCTTTAAATGCCTTATCACACTAACAGCAAAGCACACAGAGTGAGGAGAGCATGAAGTTGCCTTTTCATTTTAAAAATATTTGGAAATATGTACAACTTTGATATAGTTTCAGGGTGCTCTAGACCCACTTGACCACTTCATGTAAAGAGTTTCTAGTTTGAGAAACAACAATATGATCATAATCAAACTCTGTAATTAAAACTAATGAGGGCAACAGACACTTCTCAAATAAGAGATGTGTCAATTACAGCTCTCCCCTACTTCAAGGCAGGTGTCCCCAACCCCTGGGCCATAGATAGATACCAGTCAGTGGCCTGTTAGGAACCAGGCCACACAGCAGGAGGTGAGTGGCAAGTGAGCAAAGCTTCATCTGTATTTACAACCACTCCCCATGGCTCACATTACCATCTGAGCTCCGCCTCCTGTCAGATCAGCAGCAGCTCTCATAGGAGAGCAAACCCCGTTGTGAACTGTGCATACGAGGGATCTAGTTTACCTGCTTCTTATGAGAATCTAACTAATGGCTGATGATCTGTCACTGCCTCCCATCACCCCCAGAAAGACTGTCTAGTTGGAGGAAAACAAGCTCTGGGCTCCCACTGATTCTACATTATGGTGAGTCATATAATTATTTCATTATATATTACAATGTAATAATAATAGAAATAAAGTGCACAATAAATGTACTGTGCATGAATCATCCCAAAGACCATCTCCCGACCCATCCATGGAAAAACTGTCCCACAAAACTGGTCCCTGGTTCCAAAAAGGTTGGAGACTGTTGCTCTAAGGTATTCACAAGGAGACAAACAGTTTTTTAAATTTTTTACTCCTCTTCCTCCTCCTTATTTTCCTTCCTCCTCATTTTCTTTGTTGTCCTCTTCCACCTTTTTCCAGGCAACTTTAGTGGAACCCTTTGGGCCATCAAACTTTCCTTTAGACTTACAGTCAGCAACATCCTTCTCATACTTCTTCAGCTATGCCACCTTAGTGATGTAAGGCTGCTTTTCACTGTCATTTAAGTTATTCCACATCTCACCCAGCTTTTTGACACGTCTCCAATAGAGATGTCAGGGTTTGTGGATTTGATCTTGTGGCAGAATTCTGAATAGAAAAGGAAGAATCCAGATGGTGGCCTTTTGGGGGCGTTAGGGTTCTTCTTCTTGCCTCCCTTAGCTGGTTCTTAATTCTTCATCTCCCAATCATAGTGTACTTTATCTGCCTTTGCCATTTCGTCAAATTTAGACTTCTCTTTCCCAGACATTGTCTTCCACCTCTCAGAGCAATTCTTGGAAAATTCTGTAAAATTAATAGGGAACTCTAGATTTTTCTTTTTATGTTCTTCTCTGCCCATCTGCACAAAGAAGGCATAGGCAGACATCTTGCCCTTTGGTTTCTTCGGGTCAACTTTATCCATCCTGACTGTATTGTTCCAATATATTTTATTTAGCTTAAAATATCAAAAAAGTCATTTCAACATGTAATCAATATGAAAATTATTGAGATATTTTACATTTTTTTCCTATACTAAGTCTTTGTAATCTGATGTTTACTTTACACTTCAATTCAAACTAGCCAAAATTTGAGAGCTTAATCGCAGGGTGTGGCTAATGGTTACACATTGGGCAGCACAGTTCTAGAATATGCTTCTGCGCTATTGTTTCCCATACAATTGAGAGAGATGTCCACATTTATTTCTACTGCAACCATTGGTACCATAATGAGGAAAGGCCAGCTGTTGAAATCTCTGTAAAGTTTTAATAGATTCAGTAAGTAAGATCTAACCAAGTGCTTGAGTTCTCTCCAAGCCTCTGCTCACTGCAGCTGCAGTTGCTAGATTAAGCTCAGCTTTGATACAATGTGACTGGGTTCATGCTGCTGCTCTTATTGCTGCCATCATTATACAACCTTGTCCAGGCTCACTGTGGCCAGACACAGGAAGAACTCTTTTTCCTTTCATGTCAAGTACAGCCAAGTGTGCTTAAGCCAAAACTGACTCGACATCTCAGTCCTACAGCTTTTGTCAGATTCACTCACATGTATACTTTCTGTTTTTCTTACTCTGGGTAACTCTATCGATCAGAAAGCATCCTTCTAGGCCAAGTACCTATAAATGCTAATAATAATAATAAGTAACAAGTAGCTATAAATGCTAGAATAATATATATATGAATTTTTAAATTTATTTTTTTGAGACAGGGTCTCACTGTTGCCCAGGCTAGAATGCAGTGGTGTGGTTATAGCCCACTGCAGCCTCAAATTCCTGTACTCCAACAATCCTCCCTCCCACCTCAGTCTCCTGAGTAGCAGGGACCACAGGTGCACAGCACCATGTCTGGCTAATTTTTTAATTTTTTGTAGAGGTGGGGTCTCTCTATGTTGCCCAGGCTGTTCTTGAGCTCCTGGACTCAAGCAATCCTTCTGCCTTGGCCTCTCAAAGTGTTGGGAATACAGGTATGAGCCACCCCACCACAGCCAGCTGAATTTTTTTTTTTTTTTTTTTTGAGATGAAGTCTTGCTCCTGTCGCCCAGCCTGGAGTGCAATGGCACGATCTTGGCTCACTGCAACCTCCGTCTCCCAGGTTTAAGTGATTCTCCTGCCTCAGCCTCCTGAGTAGTTGGGATTACAAGTGCATGACACCACCCCTGGCTAATTTTTGTATTTTTAGTAGAGACAGGGTTTTACCATGTTGGCCAGGCTGGTCTCAAACTCCTGACTTCAGGCGATCCGCCCGCCTTGGCCTCCCAAAGTGCTGGGATTACAGGCATGCGCCACCGCACCTGGCCCTGAATAATATTTTTTAAATAAGGTTTTAACAGACAGGACAAATAAAATTGTGGAGAATTAATAAACCAAGCTTTAGTGTCATGAGAATAGCATAAGTTTTCTTAAATTTTCTTATGTAGTAAATTACAAAGATTATACTGTGGATTCTGATAATTTCCAGCTCATCTTTACTAGAGAGTGATTGATAGTAGATCTAACCTAAGATGATTTTGTTGATTTTTCAAATTGTGTTGCCTGGACCTAATGCATCTGCAGAGCCTGCTGCTGGGGGCCCTGGGGCAGAGGAGAGAGGCAGGTGTGGATAAAGGGTAGCAGGCAGCAGGGCATTGGCTTCTCATTCTCTTCTTCCCAAACCTCCACCATTGTCTTCCATTGTTTTTCTTTCAATGCTTCTGGGCAAGATCCGGTATGGATAAATGGTTTCTGTGCCCAATTTTTAAAAGCCCACCTACCTAAGGGAATTGTCTCTGTTTTGATTCAGTCTGCATATTTTTTTGTGCTCCCCATATTACATTTTTATCCTGCCATCTGTGCTGAGATGTCCACTTTTTCCTTAGAGGCTTTACTACTAAGCACTGTCTTTGCTTGTGCAACTGTTCAAAGAAAAATCTTTCAGTACCACATCTTTTAAGCTCATTTTTATTGTGTGTGTGTGTTTTTTTTTGTTTTTTTTTTTTGGCTTTCTGTTTATTTAAGTAATATTCTTACTGTGGGGGAAGAAACTAAATAGAAAAAAGGACATAAAAGTCATCCATAATCACATCACACAGAGATAAAAATGTTAACATTTTGATAATTTCCTCCTGAATTTTAGTTCGTGTATATTTTAAACTAAATTTGAATCATCTTTTATGTGTTTTTCATTATTGTGATCTTGTGTCTATTTCATTAAAGCATAATCATTATTAACTTTAAAATTCTTTTTTTTTAATTTTTAAAATTATACTTTTGTCAATTTTGGCTTCTGTTGCCATTGCTTTTGGTGTTTTAGTAATGAAGTCTTTGCCCATGCCTATGTCCTGAATGGTATTGCCTAATTTTTCTTCTAGGGTTTTTATGGATTTTGGTCTACATTTAAGTCTTTAATCCATCTTTAATCCATCTTGAGTTAATTTTTTGTATAAGATGTAAGGAAAGGATCCAGTTTCAGCTTTCTGCATATGGCTAGCCAGTTTTCCCAACACCATTTATTAAATACAGAATCCTTTCCCTGTTGCTTGTTTTGGTCAGGTTTGTCAAAAATCAGATGTTGGTAGATGTGTGACATTGTTTCTGAGGCCTCTATTCTGTTCCATTGATCTATATATCTGTTTGGTACCAATACCATGCTGTTTTGGTTACTGTAGCATTGTAGTATAGTTTGAAGTCAGGTAGTGTGATGACTGCAGCTTTGTTTTTTGCTTAGGATTGTCTTGACTATGCAGGCTCTTTTTTGGTTCCATATAAAATGTAAAGTAGTTTTTTCCAATTCTGTGAAGAATGTCAATGGTAGCTTGATGGGGATAGCATTGAATCTATAAATTACTTTGGGCAGTATGGCCATTTCCATGATACTGATTCTTCCTATCCATCAACATGGAATGTTTTTCCATTTGTTTGTGTCCTCTCTTCTTTCCGTGAGCAGTGGTTTGTAGTTCTCCTTGGATAGGTCCTTCATATCCCTTGTAAGTTGTATTCCTAGGTATTTTATTCTCTTCGTACCAATTGTGAATGGGAGTTCACTCATGATTTGGCTCTCTGTTTGTCTATTTTTGGTGTATAGCAATGCTTGTGATTGTTTGCACATTGATTTTGTATCCTGAGACTTTGCTGCAAGTTGCTTATCTGCTTGTGAAGATTATGGGCTGAGACCCTGGGGTTTTCTAAATATACAATCATGTCATCTGCAAACAGAGACAATTTGACTTCCTCTTTTCCTAACTGAATATTCTTTATTTCTTTATCTTGCCTGATTGCCCTTGCCAGAACTTCCAACACTATGTTGAATAGGAGTGGTGAGAAGGGGCATCCTTGTGTCAGTTTTCAAAGGGAATCCAGTTTTTGCCCATTCGGTATGATACTGGCTGTGGGTTTGTCATAAATAGCTCTTATTATTTTGAGATACATTCCATCACTGCCTAGTTTGTTGAGAGTTTTTAGCATGAAGGGCAGTTGAATTTTATCAAAGGCCTTTTCTGCATCTATTGAGATAATCGTGTGGTTTTTGTCATTGGTTCTGCTTATCTGATGGATTACGTTTATTGATTTGCATATGTTGAACCAGCCTTGCATCCCAGAGATGAAGCTGACTTGATTGTGGTGGATAAGCTTTTTGCTGTGTTGCTGGATTATCTTTGCCAGTATTTTACTGAGGATTTTCACATCGATTTCATCAGGGATATTGGCCTGAAATTTTCCTTTTTTGTTGTGTCTCTGCCAGGTTTTGGTATCAGGATGATGCTGGCCTCATAAAATGAGTTAGGGAGGAGTCCTTCTTTTTCTGTGGTTTGGAATAGTTTTAGAAAGAATGGTACCATCTCCTCTTTGTATCTCCAGTAGAATTCGGCTGTGACTCTGTCTGGTCCTGGACTATATTTGGTTGGTAGCTATTAATTGCTGCCTCTATTTCAGAACTTGTTTTTGGCCTTCTCAGGGATTCTTCTTCTTCCTGGTTTAGTTTTGGGAGGGTATATGAGTCCAGTAATTTATCCATTTTTTTCTAGATTTTCTAGCTTATTTGCATAGAGGTGTTTATAGTATTCTCTGATGATAGTTTGTATTTCTGTGGGATTGGTGGTGATATCCCCTTTATCATTTTTAATTGCATCTATTTGATTATTGTCTCTTGTTTTCTTTATTGGTCTGGCTAGTGGTCTATCTATTTTGTTGATCTTTTCAAAAAACCAGCTCCTGGATTCATTGATTTTTTGAAGGGTCTTTCATGTCTCTATCTCCTTCAGTTCTGCTCTGATCTTAGGTATTTCTTGTCTTCTGCTAGCTTTTGATTTTGTTTGTGCTTTCTTCTCTAGTTCTTTTTATTGTGATGTTAGGGTGTCGATTTTAGATCTTTCCTGCCTTCTCTTGTGGGCATTTAGTGCTATACATTTCTCTCTACACACTGCTTTAAATGTGTCCCAGAGATTCTGGCACATTGTGTCTTTGTTCTCATTGGTTTCAAAGAACATCTTTATTTCTGCCTTCATTTCATTATTTATCCAGTAGTTATTGAGGAGCAGGTGGTTTAGTTTCCATGTAGTTGTGCAGTTTTGAGTGAGTTTTTTAATCCTGAGATCTAATTTGATTGCACTGTGGTCTGAAAGACTGTTTGTCATGATTTCCGTTCTTTTGCATTTTCTGAGGAGTGTTTTATTGTCAATTATGTTGTCGATTTTAGAATAAATATTATGTGGTGCTGAGAAGAATGTATATTCTGTTGATTTGGAGTGGAGAGTTCTGTAGATGTCTATTAAGTCAGCTTGGTCCAGAGCTGAGTTCAAGTCCTGGATATCCTTGTTAATTTTCTGTCTCATTGATCTGTCTAATACTGATAGTAGGGTGTTAAAGTCTCCTACTATTATTATGTGGGAGTCTAAGTCTCTTTGTAGGTCTCTAAGAACTTGCTTTAGAAATCTGGGTGCTCCTGTATTGGGTGCATATATACTTAGGATAGCTCTTCTTGTTGCATTGATCCCTTTACCATTATGTAATGACCTTCTTTGTTTCTTTTTAGCTTTGTTGAATTAAAGTCTGTTTTATCAGAGACTAGGATTGCAATCCATGCTTTTTTTGCTTTCCATTTGCATGGTAAATATTTCTCCATCCCTTTATTTTGAGCCTATGTGTGTCTTTGCATGTCAGATAGGTGTCCTGAATACAGCACACCAATGGGTCTTGACTCTTTGTCCAATTTGCCAGTCTGTGTCTTTTAATTGGGGCATTTAGCCCATTTACATTTAAGGTTCATATTGTTGTATGTGAATTTGATTCTGCCATTAAGATGCTAGCTGGTTATTTTGCCCATTAGTTGTTGCAGTTTCTTCATAGTATTGATGGTCTTTACAAGTTGGTATGTTTTTGCAGTGGCTGGTACCGGTTGTTCCTTTCCATGTTTAGTGCTTCCTTCAGGAGCTCATGTAGGGCAGGCCTGGTGGTGACAAAATCTCTCAGCATTTCCCTTACTCTAAAGGATTTTATTTCTCCTTCTCTTTTGAAGCTTAGTTTGGCTGGATATGAAATTCTGGTTTGAAAATTCTTTTTTTTTTTTCTTTCTTTCTTGAGATGGAGTCTCACTCTGTGGCCCAGGCTGGAGTGCAGTGGCATGATCTCAGCTAACCACAAAATCCACCTCCTGAGTTCAAGCAATTCTTCTGCCTCAGCCTCCTGAGTAACTGGGATTACAGGTGTGCGCCACCATGCCCGGCTAATTTTTGTATTTTTAGTAGAGACAGGGTTTCACCATGTTGGTTAGGCTGGTCTCGAACTCCTGACCTCATGATCTGCCCACCTCAGCCTCCCAAAGTGCTGGGATTACAGGCATGAGCCACTGTGACTGGTCCAAAAATTTTTTCTTTAAGAATGTTGAATATTGGCCCCCTCTCTCTTCTGGCTTGTAGGGTTTCTGCTGAGAGATCTGCTATTAGTCTGATGGGCTTCCCTTTGTGGGTAACTCGACCTTTCTCTCTGGCTGCCCTTAACATTTTTTTCTTCATTTCAACCTTGGTAAATCTGATGATTATGTGTCTTCAGGTTGCTCTTCTCAAGGAGTATCTTTGTAGTGTTCTCCGTATTTTCTGAATTTGAATGTTGGCTTGCCTTGCTAGGTTGGGGAAGTTCTCCTGGATATTATCCTGAAGAGTATTTTCCAACTTGGCTCCATTCTCTCCATTACTTTCAGGTACACCAATCAAACATAGATTTTGTCTTTTCACATAGTCCCATATTTCTCAGAGTCATTGTTTCTTTTCACTCTTTTTTCTATAACCTTGTCTTCTCACTGTATTTCTTTGAGTTGATCTTCAGTCTCTGATATCCTTTCTTCTGCTTAATCAATTCAGCTGTTGATACTTGTGTATGCTTCACGAAGTTCTCATGCTGTGTTTTTCAGCTCCATCAGTTCATTTATGTTCTTCTCTAAACTGGTTACTCTAGTGAGCAATTCGTCTAATCTTTTTTCAAGGTTCTTTTTCTTTCATTTTCTGGGATCTCTCTCTCTCTCTCTCTCTACATATGTGTGTGTGTGTGTGTGTGTGTGTGTGGTCTTGAAAGTTTTAAGGAACAGTGATCAGTTATTCAGTAGAGAGGAAGGTTTGTCTGACATTCTTCTCATGGTTAGACTGGAGACATGACTTATTACTGGTGATGTTGTCCTTCATACCTGGGCAAGATAGTGTTGGATAGTTTTCTCCACTATAAAATTTCTTCCCCTTCCTCTCCCCCCTTTTTTTAATCTTCCTTCATATTCGATTCTTTGGAAGCAAATCATTAAGAACAGTCCATATTTAAAGATTTAGGGTAGTAATCATTAAGTTTCACCTCCTGGAAGGGTGATGTCTTTCACATTTAATTGTATTTTGAGATTTCCTTCATTTGCACTTGACTTGTGAATTTTTATCTGCCTTTTAAAAAATTTGTTAATCTGTATCATTTTTTTTGTATGCTACTTTTACAGTTGAATTCTATTTTACAAGCCAATGTATACCTCTTTGTCTTTTATCAGAGGAATTTCTCAAGATTTTATCTTTACTGATTGATTTCTAAGGGATGCTACTTGCTTCTAACATCATGTTAATCAGCAATGTAGGCTCTGGCATAGCTTACCAACCCTAAGAGTGTCAGGGAGTTGCTCTGTGTAATGGTGGAGTACTCAGCTGTCTTCTCCATGGTGGTTGAGTTCTCTGGATGGGATCAGCTTTCTTCACATGTCACTGAAGTGAAAGGGGACAATTGAAACCTATTTTGACAGGGTGAGTCATTTCTAAGCAAGCAATGTGACCTAAAAAGAAATCTCTTATTTTGTAATACCATAATCTTTCTGGTTCAAATTTTAATAGCTACCATTTGTGCGTTTGGCATTATCCTGGATGCTTTATGTGTAACATTTTATTTCATCTTCCCAACATTCCTAAGGGTAAGCCTTGTTAAGATGACAAACTCCTCCTAGGAAATGGCAGAAGTTTGAAAATAAGCCCATCTTACTTCTATACCTGTGCTCTTTTCTGCTGCACCAATCCCCTAGTAGACAGAAAAATCCCTGACAGCACATTTCTTCTGCTTCCTACCCTTTCCTGGAACTTTCCAAAATGTTACTATTTATCTGATTCAGGCTCAGAGTCAAATAGGCAATTTTACTGTCCTGCTTCCATTAAGTAGTGCAAAAATCAGTAAGTGGTGGTCTAATGCAGACACACAACAAATAAAACAGTAAAAGTCATGATGTGAAATTGTAAGGAGAGAAGAAAGCCTACCTTAAATAAATTCAATTCAACAAACACTAAATTAGCCCCCTGCTATATGGAGATCCTTGGGAAGATAAAAGAGTGAATTAGGCACAGTATTTGTACATTAGGAACTCTCAGATTTTGATTGAAGGAAACCAAAATATTTCTCTCCAAAATAGTGAGCACTGTTGAATTACAAACACTGAAAACACAGGGGAACACTCTGTCTCAGGCTCTGCTTGCCTGATAGCAGGCCATCAATCCTTCCTTAAGACAGAACTTGCTTATCAGCCCAGAGAAGTCACCAGAGAAGTTTTCAGGAGGCACCAGAAAAAATTGCAGACACATTTTACTATCTTCCTACATTTTCCTACCTTTTGAAAGACTGAAACTGCTCTCTCCTTTGTCTTTCTACTATATCGGATTGATGGTTCTTTGTTGAAATACTATTTAAGCAAGTCCCATAAGTCACTGCCTTGAGAGAGAAATACTTTTGAACTGAGGCCTCTCCTGCATGATGGGTACAGCATGCATTAATAAACTTCCATTTGTCTCTTTTTTTAATCCAATGTTTGTTTTCAGGAAACTCTCTCAACAAAGAACCTAAAAAGGAAAGAAAATAAATTATGTTTTCTCCCCTACATAATAAATAAGCATGAGTTGCTTTTTATAAGAATGGGAGTATCCAGAACATGAGACTGTATCACGACAATAAGGATCACAGTCAGAGGGCTTGTCTCCATTGACATTTAAGCACCATGCTCTGAGCCCTGAGTCAGTGCTCAGTTGGAAAGAATGACCTCAAGTGGCATGTTGTGTTTTAGCCAAGAAATTTCAAATTTTACAGGACTTAACAAGTTTAATAGACCGTTCAACTTCTCCCTAGTATACAAGGGAGAGAGTATAAAAAATATACAAGACTTTTTTATTTCAACATTTTTATATTTACCTAGATTTGTATAAAGTAGACACTTCCCAGACTTTGCAGAAAGTTACTAAACATTAGCTCGGCATAGCAAAATATTTCTAATATTATTGTCTTAATATTACCCACATAAATTGATTATAAATTTTTTTCTCCCACTGTGAGTAGTGTCATTTTTTAAAAACCTAATGCATTTCAAGGAAACAGAACATATTTATGATAGATAGTTCAGTTGGTATTTGCAATGTCCAAGTTGACTTGGAAAAATTGAAACTTACCATACTATTATTCCAAAATTTGATCTTAAGTGCCCAAAGTATGTTTAAATCTTAGCTTATAAAGTGCATCTGAAACTAAAATGTTACAGATTTTTTAAGCTCAAGACTATATGTACAATCTTCTATCTGATTTGAAATATTTTATTTCAGATTTCAGTGGGGTTATCTTCAAATCTGGTATTTGTTGAAATGGTGTTTGTTCAAAAGTTGGACATTCTGTTACACATTATCTAATTTGGTGGCATTAGTAAGTGGTACCAAGTTTCCTGTGTGCAGTCTGTGTCCCTCTGCAAAACTTGTAAAGGGAATCCTAAGCAGACATTGGCAGTTTAAGATTTTTATAATCTTAGTGTACTAAAGTTTAAAAATACATAAGTTCTATCAAAGAAGGTAAGTAGAAAAGTACTGTATTTGCTTCAGGGACGTGATGTGAACTCTTGCCTTATGTTTTAACTACATTTCAAATTGCAAGAAGTCAAAAAAGATAAAACTTTATGAGACTATAGTTATTTCTTGTGCAACACTTGCTAGTAAAAATTCTTCTCTGCCTTCATTTATCTTTATTTTTAGTTTAAAAGCTAAAGCCAAGCCAGGAAGAGGAAGACAAGATGAGAAACCCCAAATCAAGGCAAACATTGCTTTAGCAAAGGATAGAATTGTGAAATAAACCAGAAGGAACGTTATCATGCCTGTCATCTAGGTATCTCCCCACATCTCCCCCATTGCAAAAAAAAAAAAAAAAAACTTGCTTTCTCTTGATATTCTTTCTGTAAAATAGATACTGTTAGAGAAAATATTTCTGCGTTCTTATCTTGTAGAAAAATGTGTCATATGAAATGTATTTCTTTCTCTTATTTCCAGCTGATAGAAATATGAAAGATATTTAAGCCTTGCCCAGACGTTGAACAGATTTCTTAATTAATACTGTAAAGGCTAAAACAAAAACACTTTAAAAAGGGCTTAAATTTTATAATCACCTGCACATTTTGGGCTACATCTGAGTTTCAAACTCATATGAAGGTTTCAGAAGATTCTCTATTTCTTCTTATTTTCAGGTATACATACCTAAGTAGAAGGTATTTCGAGAGCTTTTTAAAAAAGATGGGCAGGGCGTGGTGGCTCATGCTTGTAATCCCAACACTTTGGGAGGCCGAGGCGGGTGGATCACAAGGTCAGGAGATCGAGACCATCCTGGCTAACACGGTGAAACCCCATCTCTACTAAAAAGAATACAAAAAATTAGCTGGGCATGGTCGCGGGTGCCTGTAGTCCCAGCTACGCGGGAGACTGAGGCAGGAGAATGGCATGAACCCGGGAGGCAGAGCTTGCAGTGAGTGGAGACTGTGCCACTGCACTCCAGCCTGGGTGACAGAGCGAGACTCCACCTCAAAAAAAAAAAAAAGATGGCATTTTGGCATCTTTGCTTCCAGCAGTAGTTGGTCAAAGAGCTTCTTTAAAAATTCTATCAACTTTGCATTTCATGAAAGTGGCTAAAAAGAAGAGTCAAAAGCATAGCATTTAAAATATTTTTATTCTAGTCAATTCTGGAAAAAAAATGTTGATGGCCTGAAAGGCAAAGATAATTACTACATGATACTAAATATAAAGCACTAAATGTCTTCAATTAAACTGAAATTTTTGATTATTTTAATGAGGGAATCAAATCAGTGGATTAGTTAACAAAAATAATTGATCCATTATAGGGACAAAAAAGCAGGAATTGAATAAACAGTTGCCATTGGAATACTTATAGTAGTAATAAACTTTTAATAAAAGTAATAAAGTTTTAATGTGCAAATTATTAGGATTATAAAATATTCCACTATTTTGTATTAACTGAAGATGATAAAATATGGGAAAATCACTTTTAATTTAGTAAAATTGCTACTCAAAGTTAATTTTTTTTTTTAAAAAAGGGTGCTTGCTAAGATAGTTTTCTCTTCAAGTTAACGGTATATAATAGACACAGTTTTGAAGTAACTCACACTAAATACTTACTTTACTACTGCCTCCTTCATTGCCTCTCAAGTAAACCTGGTCTAGACCATTCATGGAAAAAAATAATAAATCAACATATCATAACTTGGTAAATATATGAAGCTGAATTCAATTCACCCATCTGATGAACCTGACAGTTAAATTTTAGGAAAATGTCTATCATGTTCCCATGAATTCACAATGAATGACACTGCCCAATTGTTACATATAACCTAACTCATCACACGTCTCCACATGCAGACACTTGGCAGTTTTGGTGTGATCAAATAAGCAACAAATTAGGTGTGTGTCAAAAAAGAAAGGAAAAGAAGAAGAAAAAAGAATTTTCTATATCAACGTAAGTCCCATAGTAGCTTAACAAATTATAAAATACAAGAATTACAAAAGGCATAGTGGTGAACATAAACCAAAATACTGTAAAAGTTTGAAGAGTTGCTGAAGTTAGATTACTTTGGTTGGTTTCTGCCTTGTGTTCCCTGCCTTTTTTCTTCTCCGTCTTCCTGCCTGCCACTCTATCCCCTAGTGGCCACATACAGGCAGACCCAGAAGATCATGGTAGGCTAGGAAGTAGACCAGGAAGCTCAGCTCACCACGGAGTGGCACTTAAAATGAAGTCATGTTACCAAGAAGACATGATGTTTTGTATGCCTGGATTAAGCCCTATTAACTAGTGTGGGATTTTTAACTTTCCCTTCTGTTCTGATTTTCCTGGATACCTGACTTATTTAAAATACCAAGTCTGACTCAAACCATCTTTCTTTCCCTAGCACTGCATCTCAATTGCTGTGCCCTATCCACTGCCTGGTGCTCTGTTGTGATTGGACAGATTGCCCAGAAATCAGGACGCAGCATCTCACTATCACCTGAGAAATAATAAGTCAAAGGATCTTTCACTGTTGTCCCTTATTTATTCATTCACCCATTTGTTCATTCATTCATCCATGTATTAATTAATACATTTATATATTTATTCAGTATCTCCAATTGAAATTTTTTAAGTAGAATCACCAATAATTAGTAACTGATTGGACATAGCTGGAAATAAATGGAGAAGCCTTTACCAATTCTAGTTTTGATAAAATCCAGACTTTACCAAACAGGGAGTCAGATTACATCCCTCGATTTTGCACCCCTCTCCTTCCTGACTCCATGATACACCCTAGTAAAGGAATCTCTCTGTCTATAGCCTATTATTCTCTCTCCTCTCCATGCACTTCTTTTACAGCCTGTCTTTTATGCTGCTTAGGGAGGCTGCTTCCATTCTCGATTTGACTTAAAAATTCAGAGTGATAATTTCATATTAGAAGTTAAACCTATGTAAATTGCACAACCTTCTTTTTACTGTTTAGTATAAATGGCAATTAAATTCCAAATTCCAAAAGCTTTCCTTAAAAGGAATAGTAACTGGATAAGCTAAATATCTTTAGGTATTTATAAAGCATAGTAAAATATTTAATCACCAAATGGAATTTGGTGTATATTTCTTATTTTCAGAAAATCTTTCTTTCTGTGGCTATTCTGTGATTTTATCATGTTACCCTTATAACAGAAAGGAAAACTTAATTTGGAGAATAATTGTACTAGTCCGTTCTCATGCTGCAAATAAGGACATACCCAAGACTGTGTAATATATAAAGGAAGGAGGTTTAATGGACTCACAGTTCAGCATGGCTGGGGAAGCCTCACAATCATGGCGGAAGACAAAGGAAGAACAAAGGGATGTCTTACATGGCAGCAGGCAAGAAGGCATGTGCAGGGGAATTCTCCATTATGAAACCATCAGATCTCATGAGACTTATTTGCTATCATGAGAACAGCATGGGAAAAACCCACCCCCGTGATTCAACTACCTCACACTGGTTCCCTCCCATGACACGTGGGGATTATGACAATTCAAGGTGAGATTTGGGTGAGGACACAGCCAACCATATATTTCTGCCCCTGGCCCATCCCAAATCTCATGTCCTCACATTTCAAAACCAATTATTCCTTCCAACAAGCCATAAAGCTTTAACTCCTTGCAACATTAACCCAAAAGTCCAAGACCAAAGTCTCATCTGAGACAAGGCAAGTCCCTTCTGCCTATGAACCTGTAAAATCAAAAGCAAGTTAGTTACTTCCTAGATACAATGGGGGTATAGACATTGGGTAAATACACCCATTCCAATAGGAAAAATTGGCCAAAACAGAGGGGCTACAGGCCCTATGCTAGTCCAAAATCCAGCAGGACAGTCAAATCTTAAAGCTCCAAAATGATCTCCTTTGACTCCATGTCTTACATCCAGGTCACACTGATGCAAGAGGTGGGTTCCCATGATCTTGGGCAGCTCCAAACCTGTGGCTTTGCAGGGTACAGCACTCCTCCTGACTGCTTTCATGGGCTGGCATTTAGTGTCTGAGGCTTTTCCAGGTGCACAGTGCAAGCTGTCAGTAGATCTACCATTCTGGGGTCTAGAGAATGGTGGCCCTTTTCTCACAGCTCCACTAGGCAGTGCTCCAGTGGGGACTCTGTGTAGGTGCTAGCACCCCACATTTCCCTTCCACACTGCCCTAGTAGAGGTTCTCCATGAGGGCTCTGCCCCCTGCAGCACACCTCTGCCTGGACATCAAGGCGTTTCTATACATCCTCTGAAATCTAAGTGGAGGTTCCCGAACTTCAATTCTTGACTTCTATGCACCCGCAGCCTCAACACCACGTGGAAGCTGCCAAGGCTTGGGATTTACACCCTCTGAAGCCACAGGCTGAGCTGTATCTTGGCCCCTTTTATCAATGGCTGAAGCAGCCAGGACACAGGGTGCCACGTTCCTAGGCTGCACACAGCAGGGGCCACTGGGCCTGGCCCATGAAACTATTTTTTCCTCCTAGGTCTCTGGGCCTGAGATAGGAGGGGCTTCCTTGAAGGTCTGTGACATGCCCTGGAGACATTTTCCCCATTGTCTTGGATTAACATTGGCTTCTCATTACTTATGTAAATTTCTGCAGCAGGCTTGAATTTCTCCCCAGAAAATGGGTTTTTCTTTTCTATTGCATTATCAGGCTGCAAATTTTTCAGACTTTTACGCTGTGCTACCTCTTGAACACTTTGCCACTTAGACACTTCTTCCATCAGATACTCTAAACCATCTTTCTCAAGCTCAAATTTCCACAAATCTCTAGGGCAGGGGCAAAATGCCACCAGTCTCTTTGCTATAGCATAACAAGAGTAACCTTTGCTGCAGTTATCAACAAGTTCCTCATCTCCACCTCAGACTACCTCAACCTAGACTTCATTGTCCGTATCCCGAGCAACATTTTGGTTAAAACCATTCAACCAGTCTCTAGGATGTCCCAAAGTTTCCCACATTCTCTCTTCTTCTGAGCCCTCCAAACTGTTCCATCCTCTGCCTGTTACCCAGTTCCAAAGTCACTTCCACATTTTCAGGTATTTGTACAGCAGCACTCTACTCTACTGGTACCAATTTACTGTATTAGTCTGTTCTCATGCTGCTTATAAAGACATACCTAGGCTGGGTAATTTATAAAGGAAAGAGGTTTAGTGGACTCAGTTCCACATGGCTGGGGAGGCCTCACAATCATGGCAGAAGATAAGGAGGAGCAAAGTGACACCTTACATGGCGGCAGGCAAGAGGACATGTGCAGAGGAACTACCCTTTATAAAACCATCAGATCTCATGAGACTTATTCACTATCATGAGAACAGCATGGGAAAAACTCACCCCCATGACTCAATTTCCTCCCACTGGGTCCCTCCCATGACACTGGTGGATGATTACGATTCAAAGTGATATTTGGCTGGGGACGCAGAGCCAAACCATATCAATAATGAAAAAAATGTAATGAAGAAATTATGCTTTTCAAAAATGTGAGCTACTTTTTAAAAGTTATCCTCAGTACACATCTTTTATTTCTATAAAGTATTTAAAACAAATACTTTGTATGTAAAACAGCTTTCCATGGAAGGTATGTGATTGATTGCCAGACAAGTGATAAAGACTATCTTTGACATGGTCTTTTTCTTTTTTCAAACACGAGAGAACCCCATGTTTGAACGCACTAGTTCAAAGTCCACCTTGTCAGCTAACAATTGGTGATTAGAGGAGACTTAATCCCAGTGTAACTCCGAGAGGTATGCTGACAAAAAAACACTGGTGATTCTGCACTTCCTTCATATAAAAATCTATTCTAAAGAGGTTATTATAAAAGTCTTTTTTCATCCCCTGTATCTTTGAAGAAGTTAGGAATGATAACTATTACCTTTTTGATTATGAATTTACAAATAAATACTAAGTGGAAAGTGTTCATTTTCCTGGCTTAATTATGTCCAGACAAGGCATAATGTTTTTACACTGGTCTGCACAAAGCCTAGGTCTTTTTTCTAAGATGTTGGAAAATCAAGTGAAAAACCATTTTAATATCCCTGTTCTAATTTTCTCTAACTCTTCTTTCTTTCTGAAAACATTGAAAGCTAATAAGACATAAAGAGTTGACCTTAGTTTCAGAAAAAGTAAATTCGCATGCAATTTATTAGGCATCTACAATCTGTTTTAATGATACCAACATTGGCCAATGCCACCTCTTAACAATGAAATTATCCAAAATTTCTGTGTTCTCTATGTCAAAAAGATAAACACCTGTTTATGGCAAACATACAGTTTCCCTACAAACATATAACTATGGAAATAAAGTCATTGGAAGGAAAAATGATTGTGCTCAGTATACTGGAGCATGACAGCCTGGTTATCCTGGCTCCACTGTTGGATGTCTAGGATGGCTAATTTTATTCAGAACCTGATGCCGTCTTTTGAGAGAAGAACATCTCAGATAGACCCTTGCAGCCAGTGTCTTTCACTGTAAGTCTCAGGATAATCATCACCTCAATTTCAATTTCACTGATCTCTGGCCTCCAGCACTTTCTTTCTGCTGTCAGTTTCCTTGGCATTCCACAAGTGGAACCAGAATTCAGATTTGTTTTATTTGGATCAAAGATCCGCAAACTCTTTTTGTGAGAGTCCAGATAATGGGGCCAGGAGCAGTGGCTCATGCCTGTAATCCCAGCACTTTGGGAGGCCAAGGCGGGCGCAGTAGGTCAGGAGATTGAGACCATCCTGGCTAAAATGGTGAAACTCCATCTCTACTAAAAATATAAAAAATTAGCCGGGCGTGGTGGTGGGTGCCTGTAGTCCCAGCTACTCGGAGGCTGAGGCAGGAGAATGGTGTGAACCCAGGAGCCAGAGCTTGCAGTGAGCAGAGATCGTGCCACTGCACTCCAGCCTGGGCAACAGAGCAAGACTCTGTCTCAAAAAAAAAAAAAAAAAAAATAGTCCAGATAATGAATTTTTTAAGCTTTTCAGGCAAAGAGGCAAAATCATGGAAATTACATAGATGTTACATAATCAGAGAGAAAACAAATTTCCACATATTTTTAATTGATGAAATTTAAATATAATAACAATTATAATTGAGTACTACAGCATTCAAGTTATTTTGAGTACTGCAAAATAATATGTATATATATTTTTTTACTTTTTTACTTTGTACCGAAATGAGTTGAAATAATTTTAATACAAGTCTAATAATGAGAAGAATGGAGTTCCCCCTTTTGGGGGTTGCAGGTAACATTTGCTTAACTGAAATTCCTAGTGTTTTCTCTTATCAAAATCAGTTACAAATATCATCTGTTAATGCTATCCGTAAAGAAATTTTATGTATTTCGTCTTCCAAAACATCTTTTAGCACAGATGGCACTGCCAAATACTGTTATCAATCCACCAGCATATGATTTTAATCATAATTAAAACTTGAAATACATTAACACACTCCTATTAGAGTCTTTTGATATTTGGCTTTTAGCGTGTCACTACATTTTGGATGAATAAGCTCTAATTGAAGGTTAGGTGACTAATTGAAGGTTAGGTGAAAGCTTCTCAATGTCTTAGTGAAATATATTTTGAAATATGAAATTTCCTTTTCATTTGCATCAAGGTCTAAAGAGTTCTGCTGAAACTGCAGTTTGAGTTCAAAGAACATATGCACTAAATATTCATATGAGGATGAAAATCTTGACTGTTGCTTTAACTTTTGCCAACATGTGGTTCAAAATTGTCATTTGAGAAAATATTACTTGCCAAAATGACTTTATTGCAGTATCGTTCACATATAAACTCTAAATTCCCTGTAATTTTAGATTGAATTAATTAAGTAATCAAGTCTGCAGTAACAGCAAATTTCCAAAGCTGTTTAGTATTAAATAATACTGATTCAGGGCAATTATTCTTGTTCAAGACAATGTCAAAAGCTTAGTAAATTTGTCCAAATAAGCCATTTTCTGCTCTACACTTTTTTTTCCATCATTAGTTATAACACATCTTAGCAGATACCACTTCAGATTTTACTGAATTGTTGCTTTCTCAATTTTTTTGGAAAATATTCTCTCCTGTAATTATCCCACATGAACTGTTCATACACACTAATTCTTCAGTCATCTCAAACTTGGCATTAATTCCTCAAGTGAAAAACAACTCAGTAGTATTGGTAACCCCTGTTAACTTACCAAGAGCCAAAACTAACCACTAAACACAATTTCCTTTGTTTTTTAATTGACTATTGACATTGCTCCCAATGTCCTCAACTCTTTGAACTGTTATTCTCATTAAAAGGCTAATAATCTTCAGGCTAATAATATCTGCCTAGAGTTTTCTCTAGGCAGATATTAACTATAGCTGCAATCAAATGTGATTTAATTAATTCACAATTTGTAAATGAATTTCCTTGACTAACAAATGAGCAATGTGGACATAAACTTTGGTCAGTCTGATTTTCATTTTTTATTTTTGTGAAGAAATTCTGCTGTGACAAAATAGTCCATGTTAAATTTTTTTGTTATTGCCTTTTTTGTGATTTGGAAGGATACTGTAGTGCATGCATGGTTTTTGGTGACACTGATGTATATTGCATTTTATCACAGCTGTAGTGTCATTGCATAATAAATACAACCCTTCACAATTGAATTCAATAATAAAATAACCTACATTCCATTGTGCCTCAAAGGTACAACTTTCAAACCTCCATTTTCTCTTCTTTTCTTCTTTTGACATAATAAATACCCATTGATAATTTATAAAAATTATGTTGTGGTGGAGCAATTTGCATGACATATTGAAATACTGTTGAGTTACAATTGCATCACTGTGATCTGTAGTACATTGAGCAAATGTAGTACATGAACAAATGAGTGTGGCTGTGTTCCAATATTATTTTATCTGTAGATAATGAAATTTGAATTTCATATCATTTTCAAGTGTCACCAGATATTATCTTTTTGAGTTACTTTCAACCACTTAAAAATGTTAAAAAACCGGCCGGGCGCGTTGGCTCATGCCTGTAATACCAGCACTTTGGGAGGCTGAGGCAGGCGGATCACAAGATCAGGAGTTCGAGACTGGCCTGGCCAATATGGTGAAACCCTGTCTCTACTAAAAATACAAAAATTAGCTGGGCATGGTGGCGGGTGCCTGTAGTTCCAGCTGCTTGGGAGGCTGAGGCAGGAGAATCACTTGAACCTGGGAGGTGGAGGTTGCAGTGAACTGAGATTGCGCCACTGCACTCCAGCCTGGGTAACAGAGAAGACTGTCTCAAAAAAAAAAAAAAAAAAAAAGTTAAAAACCATTCTTAGCTCACGGATGTACAGAAAGAGGCAAAGGGCCAGGTTTAATCCATGGTTCAGAGTTTGCAATCCTATTTAGACCAAAAATTTCACATGGCTGCCATTTCTATTTTCATTCATTAGAAGAAGGAGGAGAAAGAAGAGGAGAAGGGAAAAGAGGAGGAGGAAAAAGAGGATAATTTTTAAATGTCTGAGCTACTTAATCTTCCTCCTGTCCATGTTGTGGAGAGAAGGAGAGATAGAAGAGGAGAGGAAGGAGTAGGGGGAAGATTAGGTATTTATGTACATCTCAGTAAAGCCTGCTCCTCGTGGTCATAGTTCACTTTCTATCTCTAGAATCACACTTGAGCCCCTCGTGACTCTAATTTTATACTGAAAATATGAAATAACTCACTTCTATAGTCCCAAAGTCAGATTTAGAATAAGTAATGTTTTAAGATTATTAGTCATACAAATACTTACTGATTTGTTCTCCATACCTCAATTTAAACCATAAAATGAAACTGCAAAATGTTTGTAAATTTTCAAATGTCTGGGCTACTCATTCTTATTCATGTTCACATTGTGGGTATACATTTTTGTGCATGTGTTATATATAAACTGGAGCTCTCTCCATCTCTACCTCTGCTCTCAAACATATACCTTAGGAAGGAGAAATCATAAGGAATTTGATTGGAAATACTACTTTGCAGGAAGGGAAACTAAGGCTAAGCAATTTATACTTAGTATGATGTCTTTTATAATGACACCACACTCAGTGGGGCATAAGATTAAAAAAAAAGAGCCTCTTAGAAGAATAATGGTGGAGTCTATTGTCCTAAAAAGGACAGGACAAAATAAAGCTAAATAACCATAGCCTTTCATTTCACATGTGCATATGTATATATATCTGTCATGAGACATATATATATGCATTTGCTTTGAATACGAGATTTCGTTTTCTAATCTTAGTGACCACTTTGATGAAGATTAACTACCAGATGATCTAGTGTGAAAAAAAGCAAATTTTCCTTTGGAGTATGTACTGAACCTGAACTGAAACTCATATTTACTTATAATCATGTAATTAGAATACATCCCATCTTCCTGAACAAATGAGATCCTTATAAACATTTGAACTAAGTCAGAGGTGCCATTTGAGTTGGTAGGCATGGAACAGACCAAAAAGGGAAACTTCTACCTGCTGAGGAAAGTAATAAGATTTCCTGAAAAGGGGAAAAAGGACTGAAATAAGAAACATGAAAAAGGACTTCTTTAGGAAAATGTGATTTTTCAAATGAAAGAGGGAAGTTGTAAAGGAGGAAATTTTGCAAGGACTTAAGTGTGGAAATATAAAGAAGTAACTACATTAACTACACTGCAAATAGTTCCAATCTCCTTCTTTCTGGTTGTATTACCACCTAGAAATTTGCCCATCTCCTTATGACCTTTGCATATCAAAACGTTTAATGTGGAGGCTGATAATTGAAGGTGGTGTAGGTTAGGAGGATAGACTGAGAAATGGACAGAAGAGATGATAGGGTATCCTTTCAGTGGGATATGGGCTGATTTTAGACCTTTTGGGGGATAATCCAATTTAAGAGTATACTAAGCTATTTTGCTACTCAATAGGGGTAGGAAACTGATCACTTATAGGAAACTACAGGTAATTCAGATGAATCTTTTCCATAACTATGCAAATAAAATTGATACTTTAGAAATACAATCAATTTAAAGGTTTATATTTCATAGTCTCAAAGTGTGATTCACCGTCCACATGTGACCCAGAGATCCATTCCAGAGGGCTGAAAGGTCAAAACTATTTACATAATAATACTATGATGTATCTGCCTTTTTCACTTCTACTCTTTTACAAGTTTACAGTGGAGTTGTCCAGCTACAGACATATGATATCACCACAGATGATTGCCAAGGCAAATATGAGATTCCAGATGTTTTCTATTAAGCCAGACATTAAGGAGACTTGCAAAAATGTAAAACAATGCCACCCTTCTCACTGCATTTGTGTCAGTTTTAGAAAATATGGCCAATTTTCATAAATATATTACTTAAATTATAATATAAAGTACTATCTGCCACCTCAAGATTATATTGTCATTATATTTCTTCTAGTAGTTCAGTGTTTCAATTTTCTATTATTAATTTTCAGTACATTTGGAACTTACTCTGCCATGTGGCATGAGGTAGGGATCTAACTTTTTTTTCCAAGCCATCAGCCAGCTCATTTACTAAATAATCTTTTCTTCCTCAGTCATTTAAAATGGCACCTCTATCATATATTAGAGTCCTTTATATACTTATATGTTTCTGGATCTTCTAGTGTATTACATTAATTTGCCTCTATCCTAATACCAGTAATAAACTTTAAAAATTATTAAGATTTAGTATAATCTATTTTAATGTATAGTACGGCAAGGAAACCCTCACTATTCTTTCTCGCATTTCTTTCCCAAAAAACATTCCTCTTAAAGAAAGCAAATATGTTCAAAAATTGCAAGTAAATGTATGAATTATGTGTAAGCTGTTAGCAAAGCATTGAGTAGTCTTTAGATGGAGTTGAAACTCAGTCTACTAAAACCCCAAAACCCATAATGAGCAACTACTATGTGCCACATAGGTGCTTTTTAAAGCTTTAAAAAGTGCTTTTTATTAACATATATGTTGGTTTTGGTATAAGTAATTTTTCTTAGCATCTCAACTCATGTTTTAGTCTTGCATGGAATATAAGATATCCAAAAAGTATTAATGTATCATTTCAAGATTTATCTATATTTAGTTTTTCCCAAATCACAAGCCACTATTTTTATAATTAATTATTAGTTTGAAAAGAACAAGAGTTCTAATATATTTTTCATTTCCAGCAAGATTGCTATCTGGTGTGCTAATTATAACAATTATTGTTGTTCAAAAACAAAGCACCACAATTTTCTCTGTTCCATTTTGGGTGATTAGGTTGTCAGGAATATGTAGAAACTTGTCTTGGAAGTTTCCTCACCTATTCCTTTGTAACAGCAGTGAAGAATGGCTTGATAAGAGACAACACAAATTGGCAATGTCATAAAAGATTTCATTCTCTAAAATCATATGTTAATTTTTTGTGTAAAAGATGATACGTATTAACAAATAACAATTAACTACCTTAAGTGTAAACAAATGCAGAAAAGCAGCAACAGTAATAGCTGTACCATTTTAGGAACATTTGAGTGGCTACGCTATAGTTCCCTGTCATTCAAATTATTCATCCATTTATTTGTACTAAATATTTTCTTAATGTCTCTTTTAAAAGATTTTAATGGTTTTTTTAGTTTAATTTATGTAATATGAAGCTACATATATAATATCTATGTGTTTCTTTATACAAATGTTTCTTTACTCAGTTCTTCAGGCTTTCTATATAAAATGTCTTAGCATAGCTAAGTTATTCCACATTTTACTGCCTTTGAAATTCCAAGAAGGGTTTCCTGTACTCTGTTGGCCCTTTTTCACTTTCTTTCTGTTCTTTTTCCCCTCAGATTCTCCTGGGCAGTAATATCAAATAACCATGAGGACATCTGATATTTCCAGAGAGAGGATTTTCTTGTTGCGGGGGGGAAAAAAATCAACAAAAGACCTTTTTGGAAACAGGAAATCATTTTAAATTGACCACATTTAGCATTCCAAAGCTAGAAGCTTTGGAAAGTTTTATTTTATTGCTTTTTGATGTCAGCCTAATGCAGGGTTCCATACTTAGTCTGGATGTCTTAGAATTATTACTTTAGAAAGCGATGCATAAAAACGTCCTGCAGAATTGCAGCCTTATGTATGTGCCAATAGTTCTATCCACCTATCTATCTAGTTCCTCCTAAATAAGCTTTGTATATAAAACAAGACTTATATACTGCAAACAAATTCAACGAGTGATAATAAGCAGTGATTTATAGTATAAGATGAAGGAAACTATACTGGTACTCTGTGGATAATTATTTTAATATATGATATATTTGGATTTATGGGCTTGCTTCTAGATATGCAAATTACTTCTATGAATTATAAAATGTTTAGAAGACAATAAACATGACAACATAATTATAATGTGTTAATTTAGTTTATATGGAGACAATTGACAATAACATTACTTTGACCCAAGTAATCCATGTTTAAGTCATAGAATCTATAGAAAACTGATTGAAATATAATTAAAGAGAGATAGATAACATTCCCTCTATACTTTGTTTGCTTCTCTCTACTCAAAGTGTGAAATCTTAGACAACAGAGAAGAAAATTAGTAAATTACCCTTTTCCCAATTTTTAAATTTTTCGTTGCAATGGGCAGAACTTGTGGAGAAAGTTGAAACACAGGCTAAGTGCTCATCATTTTTGGAAGATCTTTTTTAATGCATTCTAGGATTACTTAAGTTCCTTTTACATGACCATATGGGAAACTAAAGGAAAACCAAAGATACATCAGCATTTATTTCCTGTATGTATCATGTATACATGAGGCAGATAAAGAATTACCATCTCCTCTGGTGAACTGAATTTGTACCTGCCTAAGAGAGAATGAATGACTCTACAATCAAATACTCCAAGGCTTGAGCATCCTGGCATCAATAACAGTCAAGAGAGCTCGCCCAAAGGGAAAGTGGAGTCCAGCACACTGTAATCTGCTTCCACCCATGAAAGGCACTGAAGAGAACATCAGGCCCTGTGTTATTACATAGGTCAAATTCCCAATGCTATTATGGGGAGCTCTGAACACAGTGGTTGGCTGGAGGAGCTCCAGGGGAAGTGCCTCTCCTTACCCCATTGCATGTTCTTGTCACAGAAATCCCATCTGTAGTATTCACTATTGTATCTACAGTGTGTACAACATTGTGATGTTCAATGAATTGAGAATATAATAAATGTAATAAACTGACCCATAGTGATAATCACACTGAGCATTCCAGTCTCAAAGAGACTCAGGGTCAAGCTGAAGATTTTATAGGGCTCTACTGGGAGATGACCATCACGGGAGCTATGCCTGGCAAGAATCCACTAGTAACCACAAGTCACTGAGTACAGAGGGAAGTATGAGAGACAGCAGAAGGAGACCTGCCTTGAGTTGCATCTTTTGCTAACCGGAATTGCCTTTGAAAGCATAAACCCCAAAGCATAGTTCCCTGCTCTCTGCTGTGTTGCAAAGATTTTAAGTGGCAGATTTGGAATTGAAGGGACAAAGGGAAAAGTGTAGAAAAAGCAAGTGACTCATAGTGTGCCACTCAATTTAGAGCAATGTAGCATGCACTTTTTGTGGATTCACTATGAGTTTGGCAAAGTTGTTAATCCACATCTCTTTGTGTCTCAGTTTTACACATCTATAACTTTAATTGTCAGCTCTCTGAGGTTTGGGGGAAGGACTGACTTAACCCACATAAACCTGGATTATACCAGAATCAATGATTCCATTACTGAAGAGTTTTTAAGATCAATAAATTGCTCTGGGTTAATTACACAAGGACATGCATAAACATGGTTCAGAGTATCCATTTCATATTTTTTTCCTGAAGCATTCCCTGGCTGGAAACTATACTTATGTTCATTTTCTCCAGCTTATTCCCTCACACTAGGTACCTCCATTCAAAAAAGATCCATCTATGTAAAGGTCATTTTCATTATATTACAATGAAATTCATTCCAGGAATAGCGGTATTCACAGGCTGCTATAATAGTTGTTACAGGTGGATTTCCTGCTGAAGAGTCATATTCTCCTAAAAGGAGGTTACCAATTTCAAGGAAAGCAAGCTCTGCTAGCTAGACTGACAAGTCCTGAAATGGGTATTGCCAGGTGAAATTGTCTTCTTCATCCTAAACCACTGTTTACCAAAGGATGTGGACTGCCTGTTGAAAATTACAGCCTCAGAGTTTCCTTGGACTATGCTAGAGGCAGATTTTCCAAGTTCAGCGTTCTCAGTGTGCCAGCTTAACCTCTTAAGTTCATACTGTGTGATAAGTGAGAGCCCCGTTTAAATCCTCTTGGCTACTCTTTTTTTTTTTTCCCTGAAGAATCCACATCTTTACACTTAAAAATGAGTTTTCTGGGATTGTGAACTGCTCGATCATTGGAAATGTGTTCACAGAACTAATCAAATGAAAAAAAGTGGTTGCTGTAATGAATTTAATATAAAACCTCAAGAGACTATGTCTGATTTCTTGCAAATGAACTGAGGTGGATAACAATGTCAACCTCTGTATGCTGAGATTTCTTGCTACTGCCAGTAAGATGATATCATTCCTTAGCCAAATTCTATTTTACTTATTAATGAAAATTCTGGAAGATATAGAAAACTAGAATGAAAAAGGAAACATCCATAATCTTATATTCTCAGTCAACTATATTGATATATTTATATTTGTCTGTCTAGCAAAATCCATTTTCTATATATGTGTTCTGTGTAGTTATATTGTCAAGCTAATACTTATGGAGCATTTGTTAGCCATATTCCCTAGATTTTCCACTTACTACTTTATTTTATCCTCACCCAAATTCTATTAATTAGTTTTATGTTTTACAGATAAGGAAACCGAAGTTCAGATAAGTCCAGTGAAAGCCCCTAACCACAAAGTTAGTAAAGGAAAGATTGAGATTCACATCCATGTCTGTCTGGGTTCAATAACCATCTGTTAGCTGTTACTTTGTATAGCCAATAGTGTAAGGAATGTGTCAAACACAAAAATGTTTGAGAATGGATCATCCCCAACAATAACAACCACTTTAAGAGCAAAAATACTGAGTTGCATTCCTTGAAAAATGTTAACGTGTGCAATTATATTCAACAATGCTAGAGACCACTGAGAACTAAGTATCTTCCTAAAGCAAATGTCGCCTTTCATAGTCAGAGATATTTGGCAACCCTAACAGAGTCACATGCGTTCATTTCTTCCATGTGCAGAAGCAAACAGATGTGCATACACTGCAAAGCACAAAGGAGCTTGTCCTGGAGACTATTTTGTCCCAAACATGACATTCAAATCCTCTGGGGAAATATGAAGTAATTGGTGTTGTATGCAGTTATAGCAAGACCTCAAGGGGTTTTAGTAGTTTTGGTAAAAAACATATGGATAATTATTAAGAAACAGTATAAAGTCCAAATATACTTACTTTGACTTAAAATGAACTGGAATAATTGGATTCAGATTTTCCCGATGACAAGGGTGATTATACAGAGTTTAGCTTGAGCTCAGGAGTTAGGTGGCATATGTTGAAAATGACACCTGTATCAACACCCGTTCTTTGCCTTTCTTCCTCTGAAAAGTTGGGATAATAACACTTTTGAGCACCATTGTGAGAGAGAGTGCATAATCCATGTAAAGTACTCAGGACTGTGCCTGACTCAGAGTTTGCATTTAAGAAATGCTAGCAATTCAACACTAGAACAGATTAGTTAATGGAATCCTTACCTTGAGAACATATTTTTTTCTTTCTTTGTAATGGATTTGGTATAGTATAGTATTTCTTTTCATCTTTCAATGTATGACTTAAAATTCTAGAAAAAAGCTCTGGACATACATAATTTAAAAACATTGTAGACTTTCATCTCATTTTTCTTTATAGGAGACTTAAGTCTTCATGATTTGATTAACATTAAGAGCTCTCACGCTCTTTTCTCTTTTGCCTCAGTTGCCCAAGTCATTTAAAATACTGATCATACACCTTTATTCTGTTTATTAGCTTTGTGTATCTCTGATCTTATAGTATCAAGCCATTTTTTTCTCTTTTTAATACTTTATTGAGAAAACTCCAAATCACAGTGTTTAAAACTACAAAATTAAAGTGATTAGGCACAGAAAAAATGATTAAGCCAAGTGATCATTAGAGAATCAGAAAAGAAGCCTGTACACCTTCATACTGCCCCTTAGTTGGTGTGTGACTTGGGCAAATCACTCATGATTCCCTGGTTCAGCTTTCTTATCTGTAAAATGGAGGTTATAATATCTGTCAGGCCTTTCTCCAAGGATATTGCAAAACAAGATAGCAAATGTAAAAACTCTCTGTGTACTCTATAGATTGAGGGCATGAAAGCTTGTTTATTTAAGCTGTGGGATATGCGAAAGCTCTGTGTAAACTATAGAGTGCAAAAGTGCACATGACATTGTATGGGAGTTTATATATTTAATCCCTCCTGATGGAGACACTGTGCTATGATCTGGGGTTTTGCAACATGGTAGCAGCTTTCCAGGAAAGGGAGTTTGCAGCTCTAAGTAGAATCTGATAAAAGCCCAATAAGTGATCTTGAGAGTGTGTACTCTAGGTGTCCAGGGAAGGAAAGGAGAATCAGGGACTGACTGAGCTCTTAGGAAACACCTACAAAAGAGGTGAGTTTCTGACCCTTGCATTAAATATTGGGTAGGATGGAAATAAATGGAGGACAGAAGGGGGTGTTCCAGATGGGAGGAACAGCCAGATCAAATATGTACAGTGGTGGAAGAGCACCAAGGTTGAGCAATGGACTGATTTGAATGAGGCAGAACCTTCCTGTAGGGAAGCAATGAGAGATGAAACTGGCAAGGCTGAGAGAGGCTCAATGGGAGGCCAAGATAATGATGTACTTTGTTAACACATCACATTTGAAAGGAAGGCCACTGAAGGATTTTTTGAACAGGAGAGTGACGTGGTAAAAACTGTGAACTCTAGCTTCAGACAAACCCATTTTTCATCCAAACTGGCCTTTTAGCCAATATTTTCTTAGGCAACACTTACTGGACACACATAGTACAGTGGAAAAAGTGTGACACTCGGAGTCACGGGAGGATCTTTGGAATGTAAGGCCTCTTTTCTGGACCTACCTTTGGGCCAGCATGGCAGGCAAAGCCATTGCCTCATATCCTGCTCTTTCCCAACTCTTCTGGAACCATTTCTGCCACATTCTTGCATTGAATTTCTACCAGTGTCCTCCAGGTTAAGAGTACAAAAAAAGGTTAAAAGATGTTTTCACTGAAAAGTCTTCAAAGAGATTTGAAACTGTCCTGTCTGGTATTAATTCTTTTTCTATTCCTTTATTGCTCAATCTTGTTTCGTTGGTCATGTTGTGTTTCAGCATTGAGTGTGCTATTACATCATAATTAGAAGCATATGATTACATTTTAAATGACCATTTCCTGTCCAGATTCATCATTAAAATGGCCTTTATAGTTAGTAAATTCCAACCCACATCCAATGCTATTTTAACATC
This sequence comes from Pan troglodytes, assembly GCF_028858775.2. NCBI lineage: Eukaryota > Metazoa > Chordata > Mammalia > Primates > Hominidae > Pan > Pan troglodytes. The sequence continues at coordinate 133,759,673 of NC_072403.2, forward strand.
AGATATGTTCTTACTATTTAGAATTATCTTAAGCCACGCTTTTACATGGAGAGTTTGCAAATCATTTTTTTTATGTGTGGAAACTTATGTTAATGATGTCTTTGGCCCTTTCTGGGCCAGAAATATTTGGTTCTTAAGGTATTAGTGGATTCCCCATAGATTATTTAGGTTATGACATGCTAGCGATAAGATTTTTCTTCACTTTTAGCTAGGGAAAATAAACTCATTCTGCCCATCTGCTCTCTGTTTCTCAAAACTGGAAAGAGGAATAAACTTGTTTTTACATATTCCTTGATTTTTATCTTGGCCTCTAGAGAGTGGCAGAAACTTGTCACTCCATATACACGTGTAGATTTGGAACCAGCATTTTTAAAATCATTCTCCACATAACCTAATTAGTACACAAAGGGCAAGTCTGCTATAACTGCCAAGCCAATAAACAGGACTGAATCTAGTCTCCTAGCAAAATGATCAATACGGTATCCCCTTAAAGTGTAAAATAGAATTGTGGGGCGCCTAGATCGCTACAGTAGAGAATCAACCATCTCAGTTTCTATTTCTTTCTCATAGACATTAAATATAACTTTAGTTGAATTGTCTCAATTTCAAGAATGTATTATTTTATTTTTCACATTGTGAAATGATATAGATATTTGATGTCCCAAACAATCATGGTCTGTCTATGGAGCAATGTGAGATCCTTGAAAAACAAGTAAACAATGGTGGAAATGCCTACGGTAATTTGAATCTGGAAACTATGATAATATCATTGCCATCTGAGTTTTAAGTTGTTATAAATGAGAATGGATTTAGAACAGTGTTACTATGAATTTATTCCCCATGCCATAATCAGTAACATTTTATAGATAAAAAAGGATGTTTCAAAATGGTCTTTTAGGGTAATTACTTGTAGTTTATTGTTCTTACACGAAAAATGCTCAGAGCTTAAATTTTCTGAAACTGGACAAGATGGTCAACATGTATTCCTCAATTTTCAACTAAATTGGTTATGCTCTGTTATGATATCTCTTTGGAGAATCATTCAGATAAACCCACTCTCTGTTTCAAATAAAAGGTTGAGGTAATTAAAAGAGATTTTTATAAAAACAACTCTAATCCCTGTTAAGAAAATCAGGAATCATTACTGACATGAGATATAAAAAAAAACCTCATGGACTCCTTACAAGACTAAAGATATCGCTTGCGACTTTTTGAAAGCCATACTTTGAATTGCATTTTCAAAGCCAGCACCTCCCCCGGATGATGAAATAAATTGAAAACTGAATGTTTTCAAAGAAAGAATTCTCATGCTGGAAGGGAGAGGAAATAGAAAGATACCATTCTTAAGATTGTACTTAATTCCAAGTATAGTTATCAATTCTCACCTTTTAAACTCAAGAAGTCATTAATATTTGTACATGCCTATGGCATGGTCTAATGACACAAAAGACATGGTCACTGGTTACATTCATATTTGGGGGGGAAAGTGAATGTATATATTTGTGCATACATAAAAGGTATGAGAATGGATGTGTAATAGCAGAGTGCATGTTAAGAACATAAAAATAAAGGTACATTTTACTACTGTCACAGCAGTGTACACATAAATTAAAAACTAGAGTCTATGGATTAATTAAACCAGGTAGTTCAAGAAAAGATAATATTGCATCATTTGGAAGAAGGATGGGGCTGGGTGTGGTGGTTTACACCTGTAATCCCAGCACTTTGGTAGGCTGAGATCGTCCAATCTCTTGAGGTCAGGAGTTCTCTGAGACCAGCCTGGCCAATATGGCAAAACCCTACCTCTACTAAAAATACAAGACTTAGTCAGGCATGGTGGTGCATGCCTGTAGTCCCAGCTATTTAGGAGGGAGGCTGAGGCATGAGAATTTCTTGAACCTGGGAGGTGGAGGTTGCAGTGGGCCAAGATGGCACCACTGCTTTCCAGCCTGGGCAATAGGAAAGTGGTTTTGCAGAGAGGAAGCAAAAAAATACCATCGTGTCATTTATGTCTGTGTGACCCCTTGAGCTACTCTCCTTCCTTCTTCATCTGTCCTTGGCCTCAAAAATGGACCTGCATTGGTCACATCCACAGACACCCGCCCCCCCTGCCCCATGCCCTGTGGCTTTGTACTGTTTCATTTGAGGTTCTGTTCACTTCTCCGTTTCCTCAACACTTTCGGATTAAGAGTGGTAACAGTTCACTGCTGCTGGCCACCACTCCGGACCTATCTGTGGTGATTTACTTCCTTTCCACTCAAACATTCATAATCTGTTACTTTTTAAATAAATACTCATCTAATTATTTCTATTCTGCTGGGACTTTGGCTGATACATTAATTGGTACTAGAAATAGCCCCAGGAAACAGATCTCTTGAAAGGAGATCCTAGGATTGGTACATCATATCTTTGAGGAGTACAGAGAATTTTTTTTGCTGGGGGTGGGAGGAGTCAGATAAGGTATATGGCATATGAGAGCATCATAAATACTCAAGTTATCTCTGGTGGTTGCACATGGGATAATGTCCTAGCAGAGATCAAGTGGTTGTGGCACTTAGCTGTTCTAACAATTAAGATTATTGAGTCACTTAATTTCTTCTTACAGTTCTACAAAATATACATAGGGAAAAAGAGTTATAACTATAAACATGTAATTAAGAAAGTATAGAGCCAGAAGGTTTTCTGAATAACTTGGGGTAGGCACTTCTCTCCTATAGTCACAGGACAGATGCAGCTGACAACCAAGCTCAGGGTATGATTGTAAAGGTTACAAAGTTTTAGCACTAATTATAAACTTGACCTGCCAGGTCTCTTATGCTAAGTAAAAGGTAATTGTCAAGAAGCAATGAAACTCTGCCTCAATGGGTGATGAAATTTTGGTAGATATAGATGAAGCTAAGAACTATGACTCTCAAATTCCCATAAACTTTCCTTGTCTCACAAGCAAATATTGACTCTTGTTTCAGACCCACTTCACCCGTAGGCCTATAATAAAAGTTGGAGCCCATTACAGACTGGACTGAGAGTACAAAGACTATTCACAAAAGGAAGAATGAATATTCAAGTCATCCCACTAGGTAAAAACCTCTCATCCAGCAGAAGTACTTCCAGATGCTATAAGAGAGCTTGGAATTGGATGGTGGAAGCAGGCAGTTATGATTATCAATTTATGCTGGTGGCCAGCTACAGAGGGAGAATTTAGAAGTTATATTTTATGATACTCCATTATTTTTTACTTCCCTTTCCCTTGTATAGCAGGCAAGGCCTGCTGGTTCACGCCTGTAATCTCAGCACTTTGGGAGGCCAAGGTGGGAGGATAGCTTAAGGCCAAGTGTCCAAGATCAATCTGTGCAACATAGCAAGATCACATATCTACAGAAAATAATAATAAAAACTTAGCTGGACATAGTGGCATGCATCTGTAGTCCTAGCTTCTCAGGAGACTGAGGCAGTGGGATCTTTTGAGCCCTGGGGATCAGGATCAGGGTTGCAGTAAGCCGTGATCATACCACTGCACTCCTGACTGTGTGATAAGCAGGAATTGAGCGAGACCTTGACTGAAAAAAAAAAAAGAAGAATTAGAAGAGTTAACTTTTTAGGCTTCAGGAGGTAATATGATTGAATTGATATTATCCCATAGTGATATGATAGTTGATGAGACTTTGTTTCTTCTCTAGTTGCAGGCACAGGCTTTCCATCCAGGCAGAAACTTTGAGCAGAAAGGGCTGACTGTCTTGTAGTACAACAAAAAGCCTCCCATTCTTTCTGACTTCGGTCAAGGAGGACCCTAGTAGGAGACAGGAAGTAGGGAAGAGAGTGACATCAGGGACTTATTCCTAGGGCTGGCTGTGCCCTCAGTGGGAAATTCCTGCTCCTCTCCAGGTGGCCTTCTGTTCTCACCTTTTTCCTAGCGAGTTCCTCTTCTCACCCCTCTGGACATGGGATGGGAGAGGAGAGTGAGAGCTCTATTGATACTAGCGCAGAGTCTCTGCATGATCTAGCTGTTTCTTAAACTGCATTCACATCTCAGTCATTAGTCCCTTTGTAAACAAACCCTTCTTAAGTTATTCTGATGTGAGTGGGCCATCTGTTTCCTGTGAGGAAGGTCTCTGAATGACACTTAGATGTCTGATAACAAATATGCCAAAACCAACTTTAGAATAAGGAGAAGCAAACTTGGCAAGCTTCACTGTTAAAAAAGAGGTCACTAAGAATTTTCCTCCATTGTGTATCTTTTATGAAAAAGATATCACTGGGTCATCTAAGAGAACACATCCAACTATTTCTGAAATGATGCTGAACTATGGCTGACATTATCCATGAAGCATGCTAAATGTCCCAGTCATGGAAAAACTGGGATCTAGGGCAACACTCTGGAGAAAGACACGATGTCTTAAACTGCTTTGCTTCCCATATATCTAATAATACAACCCCATTTAGCAAAGGCAATCTCTTTTTGAAAAAGGTTCAAGTAAAATTTTTCTCAAGTAATATAAAATTTCCACAATAATCCTTTAAATGTCCCCTTTTTTCATTTATATCCTCAGTCAAAATAAGCATGACTTTATTGTGTAAATCATGTGCTTTGAGAATTTTCAAGTTGTGATGGCGGATTTTCACTGATCCAATCAATCTTTCTTGCTTATTTCTCTCTGGTGGCTAATGACAGGTTATACAGAGAAGGCAACTCATCAGTAATTACATTTTCTATCTGGTTACCCATCTACTAATGGGTTAAGTTAATAAACTCTACCAAACTGTAGAAACACATTCCTAGTAATTAAAATCCATTAGGTTTGCTGCCTCCTACATAAAAACCTAAAACAAACAAAATGAAACCAAACAAAAATAAGAATAACATTGTCTTATGCCAGAATTAGTTGTTATTATTCTTTTTTTTAGGTGGTGATTTTACCTGACACATTTATTAATTCTGTCAATATTTGAATACCAACTATTAGTTTAGGTACTGGTGATTTTTAAAAATGCAAAGACAAATAATACATGAATTATGCTTTTGAAGAGTTTCTAGTCTGGTTGAGAAGAAATTGTGAAACAATGGCATAAATACTACGGGAAAGATAAGCCATGGACATACGTAGGAGGGACAGTTATGTCAGGTAGGAGATGTTGCAGAAAATCTTTTTTGGGGCATCACATAGAAGAAAGGTTTTGAAGGATAAATAGAATTAGACCAAGAAAGGGAACAAAGACATTCCTAGAAGAGGGACAAACGCATACAAAAGTCTATATGTGAAGATCTGAAACAGCACAATGTTCACATCATCACAGTACCTCATATCTGGAGAAAAAGGTGAGTATGGGAAGATGACGAGTCACAAAGCAAGAGAAGCAGGAAGGAATCAGATCACAAAGCTTGGATCAGGCTAAGAACTTTACAGAAGGTTATAAGGATAATGTCATTTGGAATACTGTTCGTTATAAGGGTCAGATTATCGTATGGTAAATGGCTTAAAAAAAAAGGAAACATACTGGTTGTATAACTAAATCAAGGAACTCACTGTGACTTCCTGAGGATGGTTTTTCCCTGTCTCCCGGGTCCAATGTCAGGCTTTGAAAATGAGTATTCTAGTCCCTGGACTCCCACGTGCACACCACAAGGTCTGGAGGAGGAGAGGGAAGCTTCTATCCTGGCATTTGAAACGAGAGTTCTGAGATTCACCCTAATTGAAACTTTTTAGGTCACATGCCCACTCATAAACCAACCAGGGCCTTCCCCTGGGAGTGGAAAAATTTTTCATGAGGCACATATGTCAAATTCTCAAAACTTAAGCATTTCACAAGTAATGGAAATACTCCCATTCCCACTTTTTAAACATTTTTCATTTTATTAAGAAGCTCAACTGATGATCTCTTAAAGAGATGCTTTATTTCTACCATAAGCAGTTGGGAAAAGGACTTATTATCATTTGGCCATGGACACATTATAAACCAAATGGAAAAGGACACATCATAAACCAAATGGAATTTCATTATGTTTTAATTTTGACAGCAGGCTTTCCATGTTTTAAAAACCTTTGTACACACCATACATAGGTAGAAAGTGTACTTTCGGAAGATCTGAATTCCAATTCCTGCCTCACTACTTACTTCCTTTGGGCCTGTGAGCAAAAGACTCAAATTTTCCAAAGTCTTAGTTTTTCTCACTTGTAAAATATAGATAATTACCTGTGACCTGAACACATTACAAGATTATTAGAATCAAATAACTTCATTAGAAAGTATTATGTAATGGTAAAAAGAAAATAAACCTAAATAGTATTATATTTTCAAATTATTATTCTGTGTAGCTAACTCAACAGGTACAAATAATTCATTTTCCACTGAAAATGAAGATTTTTAAATGAAGATTCTAGGAATATGATTCAACAAAATAAATCTCTGACGTTATGTTTTATAGCCAACTCAGATAAGAGTAAGCCTTAAAGGCCTCTATAAAGGATGGCTTCTTGTCTTACCAGAAAATACAGTTTATTTTTTAAATACATATTTATTGCAGAAAATTAGGTAATACTAATAAACATAAAGAAAAACAAATTCAAATGCCCTTAGTTTCACTAGAAATACATTATCAGCATTAAATTCTAAACATATTTTTTCAGACTGTTTTTTACTCATATACATAAATATGCTATATATATATATAAGTTCACACGATAAGGTTTATAATATGTTCTTACAGCTTCATACAACAAAACATCTTTCAATATTCATCAGATTTAATTTCAAATATAAATTATATGCATGAGGACATATTTCATTCATTGCACATCTAGCGTGAAGTCTGTAATAGGTGCTTAGTAAATATTTGTGGAAAGGAGAAATGAGTGAATATACAATCATTTAAATATTTCTCCCAACATAAATCAGGCTACATAGTATATTGCAATAAGAAATAATAATACAATACTTTATATTCCTTAAATATATTATTTTGATTTAAAATATCCAGAATGGTTGTGCACATTTACATATTCATCAGCAATTCATATAATCTTAACAAATTTGCTCTTATTTTAAAACATATTTGCCATTTTGTAAGGTGAAAATCGACATCTCATGTTAATTTACATTATTTGAATCTGACGAGAATTGTACATTTTTATGGTACTTATCCATATTTAGTTTTTTTGTAAATCGCTTATTCAAATAATTTTGGATGTGACTCTGAATCTCTAAAACACATTATCATCTACCAATTCAGGTATTCATATTATAACAATAACAATAAAATGATTAAAGAGATGTGCTGAGAAATATTCAACCAAATTCTATAATGAGAAACATAAACAGGATTTTATAACGTTATTTGCAACAAACTTAATTATGCATTGAAGGCATCAGAATTTCAATGCCTGTTCCTTTTCTAAAGAATAGGTGAGAATTTTTATCCAGTATCAGAACAGCAAAAACAGTATCAGTCTCATATGCATCCTCTCGAATGGTACATTATTCTGTATTGATTAGTCCATGCAGAGATGTTCACATTTTATTTCAGGCATTTCTTATGAGATTCTTAGTTCTTGCCGAGGTATTTCTTCCACATGCAGTCTTTGAGGATGGCATCTTTGATATTTCTTTTCTTAGAAGTTTTTGTAGTACTTATGCATTCCTCTAATGTGTTTTGCACAATGTTGCCTCTCCCTATTCCACACTTTGTCTTTGACTGCTGCATTCTCTCTGGGGTAATCTGCTTGTTCTCATCTCAATGTTCTCATTGTCTCTGGGGTAATCTGCTTGTTCTCATCTTAAATGTGATAGATGTATTTAAGCCCCCTTCATGAGAAGTTGTTTATTCTTAGGAGTTTGAGTTCATCACAGTGCCTTGACAATTTATGAAAATGAATATTAAACTCAAAAAGATAATCCCTGTGTTGAGTATTATTTAATGTACACTATTGTCTAGGCTGTACCTCTAGCAACCAATTAATAAACATGAATATAAAGATTCACAAAATTAAAGTTCATTTTTCATTTGCATTAATATAGACTTTCCCTTCCCTTTGAAGCTGGCTTCTTTTTGCTTTGATTGTTCCTTAATGTTGCGCTGCATCTGGACAGGACTGATTAGTCTCTCAGGTACAATCTCATTTCTAACAGTGTTTGGGTTAACTTTCGCATATGACTCACAGTGATATTACATTAATTATATCTCTTCATTAGATGACTCACATTGATATTACATTAATTGTATCTCTTCATTAGATGAAAAATTTATTAATGGTAGCATTAATGTTTTTTTCTCAATCATTTTGTGTACTTTCTAGTGCTTGGAGGGCTACACTTCCAAGAATATTCAATATATAGTGATAAGACATGCTCTTAAAGTCAGTTAGAAAAAGTGCTCTTAATCATAGTCCTTTTGCTTGGATAAATGATTAAATCAAATGTTCTGTCTAAAGATGAACTATCAATATGAAATAATGTGGGATTCACTAATGATATTCGTGATTTTCATTCACCATCTCTGTTGATTACTTGAATTACAGAGTTAAGAATTTGCTTATAAAATTTGTTGCTAATTCTAAATTTACAGGGGTAAGAAAAAGTTGATTAAATGTGAACTTAATTTTTTAAATTATTAATTTAAATATGCTGTGACAATTTGGAAACATTAATCTACAAAAATCTAATGAAGTTTATATATTCAAGTATGTAAAACATTTTTAAGGGCACAAGTCACAAGATTTTATCCAAAAGTGACCAATATAATAATAGAGTACAGAATCAACAAGGGGCTACATTATACAATATGTTTTCCTATTAATTTTGGTGGTTTGAAAGTAGAGATATTGCTTTACATTGTTATCATTTAGAGTTTTTAACAAAATAGGCATTTCATTAAAATAGAGTACTGTTTCATAGTAACATCAGTTTTACCTTTCTTTCTTCAATGAGTAAACCTCATGCTCTGAAGAGTCCTACATCCTAAGGCATGAGTTTGTCACCCTTAATTTGGATAGCTACCTGATGATGTTGGGTGATCAGACTCAACACCGGGTCGTGGGGATGACGAAGTCCAGCAGAGTCAAAGGAATGAGAAAAGACAGTTTGAGAGAGAAAGTGGGTCCAGGAGGCCATCGCTAAGTATGGAGGCTGCAAAGGCCCCGAGCTCTGGAAGCCTAGACTATTTATTGGTGATCAAACAAAGAAACAGGTGGTGAGAATGTGGGGGTGAAAGGGAGGGTTGCATTAAGCACATGATTTACAGCTGTGATGGTTTAGCATCTGCTCGCTCCTTGAGATAATGGAGAGCAGGTTCTTTTAACTCGAGATACAATCGATCCTGGGGGAGGAAGGAGCAAGGAGCCAGCAAGTCTAGAAACATTCCAGAGGCCAGGAGCCCTGGATTCAATCCAAGCCATGAGGGGTTTTATGCCCCGGGCTTAGATTATGGTGCGTCAGGGTAGCCTTCCACCCTTTAGCACAGAGCTTGGTGTTCCAAAGGCCACAAGGGGTTTTAGACCCTGGACCCCGGACATGTTCCAAGACTCTTTTACATTATGTCAGACATGCAAGCCCTGCCTCAGCTTTTCCCAACACTCAGCTTTTCTCCCAACACCTGATGAAGTTGATGGATTTTTTTCTGAGGTCCTTTTCAGGTGTCTCCTCTATCATAGTTGTGAAAAAAGAATCATTACGATTTAGAGTAGTGAGAAAATGTGGAAAAATTCTCCTCTCCATCCTTTGAACCCCATGGAAATTTATATCTTCATTTGCTTTCATAAAATTTGTCTTATTTCTTTATTATTCTTTCTTTAAAGGTAGGGACTATGGTATATCATTACACCTCTTGCATCAGTAGGAAACATTTCTTCCATATGAAAAGTAGAACCAGGAGTTTGGTGAGTTGAATTGGCTGTCAGGAAAACCACATTAAAATCTCCCTCTTGCTGTTAACTATCCAAGTGATATTTGATGAATCACTTACTGGCCTCAGATTTTTTCATCTGTAAAATGAAAGGATTGAACTAGCTGATCTTGAAGCTGATATCTACTCCTAAAATATTACCAAGTATATAATAGTAATAACCAATCCTTAGTCATCCCCATTAACGTAACACACAAGGAACATGTGGAACATGTTTATATCCCAAAATATTTGGATTTCCTTTGCTGCGAATCACCCACAATCTACAAGAAAGTTTGCATTCCACAGTTTTCTTTAGGCTCTTTTTATTAGCAAACATGCTAAGGTGTATTTATGCATTGTATACTGATAACTGCTCCTAATTGGTGCCAACTCTGAGCAAGGAATCCTCTGCTGTGTAAGTGACTCTGGAGATGAACCTTACGTTAAGAATTGCTTAGATTCTGCTATTTGCATAACTTTGCCATGTTCTTCCAGAGGCCGAGAGACTTGTTGATACAGGTAAAATAATTCAAGCTGAAAGTTTTATTTTATACTCCTGTTTTCTATCTGACTTTCAAACCTGTCCTAGAGCAAGTGAACCAGCACTTTTTTTTCCAGCTTACTTAATTAGGGAAAAATAATAAGGATATATATAAGCTGCTGTGTGTATATACTATATATAGTAAAGATCAAATTAGTTCATTGTAGATAAAATTTTTACTGAAATGTTTCCTCAATTTCTAAAATGATATATGTATGTGTATATATAAAATACAGATATATATATATGTAATTATATATATACTTTGCTGAGCTCCACTTTGACACAGAGGGTGTGACTGCAAAGCAGAGTAGCCAACAAAAACCACTTAACTAGGCCCACCTATACAGTATGACCAAGTTGAGGATAAGCCTCACTAAAATATTTCACCTGGCACGTGTTCAAGTTTTGAGGTTGAATGAGTCTGCTTTTGTTTCTCACTAAGCCTGGAAGAAAGGGAACTTGTTAGGGAGGAGGAGAGGAGAGAAGGGAGGAATGAGTTAAGTCCTTAGCATCTTTAGTGCTTTTTCTTTGCTTCTTTTCAAACAAGCACACCACATTGAATAGCATGTGGAAAATTGGCATTTCCAGTGAATAGAAATTAACTGGCAAACAACAAAAGGGAAAACAGAGGAATGCTGCTGGATGCTGTTTGACTTGTCTCATCTTGTCAGAGAAGGAACACCTGTGAATCAAATGATTTAAGATGAATTTACCTACATGTTTGGCTCCTGTTCAGATGTTTTAGATTTCGTAGTAATTTTATTTACTTGGGAGGGTTTTTAAAAGTATGATTCTTCTGTAAGTTAGGAATAAAAAACAGAAGACTTAAAAGTAGTATGGTGAACAACCATTCAAATATGCCACTTCAGAAAATTTGCTCACTTTGTTTTCTTTTGGAGAAACACAAGTGCACGCGCGCGCACACACACACACACACACACACACTTATTTAAATAGCCAATAAACCAACACAAATATCTGCAGTGTTCTGACTTTTAGAAAAGATTCCTAACCTGGTATTTTGATAAGAAATTTGTCTTTTTAAGAATAGAAAATCTTCTTCAATATCAAAATCCTCTCATATTCATATACAGTAATTTTGCCCCCCCCATAATATGCTGTATGCACTTCCAAGTTGGAAACTAAAACCTCATTTTATTCTAGAGTATCGTAAAAATTTACTGTGAACAAGCTGTGCTGTGACATCATCTACTGAGTGAATGTGTATGGGTTTAGTAAAAAGCCAGAAGCCAACCTCATGTCTCACTTGTTCTTTGCTCTTTCTTTGGAGAAGAAAACCATCTGATATAAATACAAATCATATTTTTTATTCAAATCAATGTTTTCCTGAATGTGGAACAGATACTGTTTGTCATGACAACTCAATCATGACTTGTGATTGAAGCAATTAATCAAAGGAGGGTATTTGGTAAAAGAGCATACGTCCAGTGACAGAAATCACCTTTCATGAAGATTACCTCTATAAAAAGTTATATAAGCTTATATTTTAGTGACAAAGTTGTTAAATAATTCATCACATGTAAAGTAACATAAACATGACCAACAATAGTAAGGTCTTAGAGTTTTCACAGGTCTCAGACATTGTCATTAAATTATGGTGACTGATTTGCAAAGGGGTTTAGCTTTCATGATAGTTGAGCATTAACCTCAGGGAAAAATATATCATGAGAAAAAAAATGCCTACAGATGATGCTGCTCAGTAAAGCTGGACTTCATTATTTTATATCAGGTTATAGTCATCTGAAAAGTAGGGACTTTCAGAATCACAGACTAGTTGAGTTGGAAGGAAACTTACTTCATAATACAACCATAGGCATACCTTGTTTTATTGCATTTCACAGATAATTGCAATTTTTTTTTTACAAATTAATATTGTGACAACCCTGTGTGAAGCAAGTTTATCAGCACCATTTTTCCAACAGCATGTGCTCATTTCATGTCTCTGTTATATTTTGGTAATTTTCACAATATTTCCAACTGTTTCATTACTTTTATATCTGTGATGTATCTTTGATATTACTATTGGAATTGTTTTGGGGCATCAGGAACTGTGCCCATAGAAGATAACAAGCATAATCGATAAATGGTGTATGTGTTCTGACCGCTCTCCATTAGCCAGCTGTTCCCCATCTCTCTCTCTCTCTCTCTCTTCAGGCCTCCCTATTCCTTGAGACACAAAAATATTGAAATTAGTCCAATTAATAAGCCTAGAATGGCCTTTAAGTATTCAAGAGAAAGGAAGAGTTGCACATATCCTGCTTTAAATCAAAACCTATAAATGATTAAGCTTAGCGAGGAGGATATGTTTGAAAGTTGAGATAGGCTAAAAGCTAGGCCTCTTGTACCAGTTAATCGAGTTGTCAATGCAAGAAAAAATTTATTGAAGGAAATTTAAAGTGCTACTTCAGTGAATACATCAATGTTAAAGCAAAACAGCCTTACTGCTGATACGGAGAAAATTTGAGTGGTCTGGATAGAAGACCAAAGCAGCCACAACATTCTCCTAAGCCAAAGCCGATCTAGACCAAGGTCCTAACTCTTTTCAATTCTATAAAGGCTGATGTAGGTGAGAAAGGAAAATCTCTGAAGCTAGGAGAGGTTGATGCATGAGCTTTAAGGAAAGAACTCTCAGAAAGAAAGATTTCTTTAAAAATACTACTGCTCATTGACAGTGTACCTGGTCACCCAATAGCTCTGATGCAGATGTACATGATTAATGTTGCTTTCAAGCCTGCTAACACACATTAATTCTGCAACCCATGGAACAAGGAGTAATTTTGACTTTCAAGTCTTATTATTTAAGAAATGCATTTTTAAAGGCCATAGCTGCCATAGATAGTAATTCATCTGATGGATCTGGGCAAAGTAAATTTAAAACCTCTGGAAAGGATTTACCATTCTAGGTGCCATTAAGAAAATTCATGATTCATTGGAGGAGGTTATAATGTCAACATTAACAAGTTTGGAAGAATTTGATTCCAACCTTCATGGATGACTTTGAAGAGCTCCAGACTTCAGTGGAGGAAGTAACTGCAAATGTAGTAGAAATAGCAAGAGAAGTAGAATTAGAAGTGAAGCCTGAATATGTAACTGAATTGCTGCAATCTCATAAAAACATTTTAATCGATGAGTTGTTGTTTCTTATGGATAAAGAATATTATTTCCTGAGATGGAAACTACCCCTGATAAATATGCTGTTAACATTGTTGAAATGACAACCAAGGATTTCGAATACTGTTTAAAATTAGTTGATGAAGCAATGATGGGGTTTGAAAGGATTGACTCCAATTTTGAAAGAAGTTCTGCTGTTGATAAAATTCTGTCAAACAGCATCCTACAGAAAAACCTTTCATGAAAGGAAGAGTCAATCAATGCAGCAAATTCATTGTGTCTTGTTTTAAGAAATTGCCACTGCTACATCAGCCTTTCATAACCACTACTCTGATCAATCAGCAGTCATCAACATCAAGGCAAGATCCTCCACCAGCAAAAATATTACAATTCACTGAAGGCTCAGATGATTGTTAGGAATTTTTAGCAATAAAGTATTTTTTAATTAAGGTACATATATTACTTTTAGACATAATGCTATTGCATACTTAATAGACTACAGTATAGTATAAACAAAAGTTTTATGTGCACTGGGAAAACAAAACATTTGTGTAACTTGACTTATTGCTGTATTTGCTCTTATGCAGTATTCTGGAATGAACCCACAATATCTCCAAGGTATGCCTGGATATTACTTCATTGATGAGGAAGCTTAGGCTTAAAGGTATCAAGTGACTGCACAGGAAGTTGTGGGCAAAACTTGGTCAAGACTCAGTTTTCTTAGCCCCCCAAACTGTGTGCACATTCTGTTATGGCACATTTCAGGCAGATTCTGGGGATATGCTTGTCTTCATTCCATATTAGTGCCTCTGGCATCTAGAATTCAAAGAGGGAGGTACTTGTATTTGGGTTGAGAACACCAGACTGAATTTCAAACCACATTTTCTTAGGAAATAGAGGCAGTGCTTCTGATGTGTCCAGGAACACCTGACTACTCACTTTCAATAAATGTACAGTGAAAAGAATATTCTGCTCTCTTTTGAGTGGAGTGAGAAACTCAATTTCTAAGAAAGAAATAAAACCTTTCCCCCAGTGTTATCATTTTGATGAGTTTCTGCTAGAAGTTGACATTATCTTTCCAAAGACAAATATTCTTACAAAATCAAAAGAAAGAAGAGAACTGCTATTGTAGTTTTTTTTTTTGGGGGGGAGGGAAATTTTTAGAAGTGTTCATTAAGTAAAATATTCGAAATATAATTTTTATGTCCTGAACTGGAGTCACCCTATGACTGTTTTGATTTTATTTGTTAGAAATGAAATTATAAATTTTAAAGGAAAGCATGTTTAACAGATTTTGAAAGGTTAATAATTGTTGACTATAGTAGGAGGTGATTAAGAAAGGGTTCAGAAACTTTTTTGCATGGGCCTCTAAATAATTCATCATTTGAATCTGTCCAATGTGTTCAGCTTTCACAGACCAGCTTAGTATCCCTGCCAAATTAAAGTTGGCAACTTAAAAGCTTATTGAATCTTTGGACCAAGTGTTTTCTTGTTGTTTAGAATTTTTCAAAGACAGAATAATTATTTAAGGTAGAAAAGTACTTGCCCATGAAAAGATGTTTTAATACTGTTTCTCTAAGAATAGGGTTCTATTTTAATACCTCATATTTCTCTTGTATCCTAGTGACTCCTCAACACCCATTTTCCTGGTAACTTCCCTCATTTTACTTTGGCTCATAGTAAATGACCTTTAGCTCTATGGGATAGGGTAATTTGACCCTCCAGGAAGCTAATACTGAAAATATTATTCCCAATCATATTATTCTTTGACATTTACCTTCAAAGCCACTTAATAAAAGCCAGCTGAAACTTACTTTCCCTTTCTCTATTACTAGCTTGGTTTTTCTTAAAAGATGGTGTTTGATCATAATGTTTAAATAGATAACTCAGTTTTATATTTAAAAATGTGATTTACCTTCCGAAAATGCAATAGGCATGAATTGCAAAGTATGTACTGGATGTATGTTGCCTCTAAAACATTGTATTCAAGAATCCTCAAGAGGGCTGTCTATCTCATTTTACTGCAAGTAACACAAAGAAGCCAGATGGGATATTCAACACTGGACTTGAAAAACTCTAGCTAGATCATTGGATTCATTAGGTACATTTTCCACTTTCCATGTTAGTGCAGGCAACAGTGTTGCTAAGTTTCTGCCACTATGTAACAAAGATGCCTTGTTTCCAGGATCCAATACCATTCCTTCACCGCTTTTAAAGACCTCCCAGCAGCCTCCTCAAAGATCTTGATGAGGCTTTGAGAGTTTTCCTAAAAATCTCTTCAAGGCTTCCAGTGCTTTAGATAACACTCTCCATAGGCCTCCCAAGCTTCTTTCTACTACGTCATCCCCAAAGCCACTAACATATTTTGAAACTTTGGCTGCAATAGCACCCCGCTTCCAAGTACAAAATTTGTATGGGTTGTTCATTATTGTGTAACAAATCACCTAATAACTTAGTGGTAGAAAACAACGACATTATTATCCCTCATACTCTTTGTGGATTAGCAGTTTGAGAATAGCTTCTTGGCTGTCTCCAGCTAGAGGTCCTTCATAAGATTGCAGTTAGATTTCAGCTAAGAAAGCGACCATCTGAAGGTTACCGGGGCTGGAGGATTCACTTTCAAAGTGATGTGGTCACCTGGCTGGTGGCTGATGCTGGTTGCTGGAAGCAGGCCTCAGTTCATTACCACATAGATCCTTCTCCAGGGATGCTTTAGCATCTCATGGATTTATAGTGTTAGGAGATGACTCTCCACACATCTCTCACATCTTGTGAGCAGGGGAACTTAAAATTTCCCTTGTTCTGAATTCTCTTTTCAAAGATGTTTGCATAGCAAACTGCCTTGATTAATGAAGATAGTCCCCCTCTAGAGCAAAGGGCAAGATTTTTCATTTTTATCCTTTTTAATAGAGATACTATCTCCTTACGCTAAAGGTCAGACAAGTTTACAGCCGATTATAAAAAATTGAGTTCCCTAAATTTGGGTGTGTATCTTCTTTAATACAACCCAGTACATGTATAAGCATCCCTTGTTCCACTTTGCATTGGTCTGTGGAAATTGGGGCTGAAATAACTGAACATGCTTAAACTTTGGTTACTTTCACTGTTTTGAGTAATCAGCTGTCCTTTGACTTTGACTCAGGGGTCTTGTTTCTTCTGTTACCATCCACAAAACTGTGGCAAGGTAACTTGTATGTTTGCGAGGAAGATAAAATCTCAGATATTTCATGGTTCTTGATAGGCAGCTGGCTTCCCCTAGAGTGAGTGATCTAACAGACCAATGCAGAAGCTGAGATGGCTTTTTGAATTAGCCTAGAATGTCACATATCATAATTTCTACAATGTTCTATTGGTCAGCCCTGATTCAGTATAGAAAGGGACTATACACAGTTGGGAATACCAGCAGGTAAGACTCATTGAGGACTACCTTGAAACAAAGCTACCACAGCTCTCCTAAAAGTTGTAAAAACCTTAGCTCAGGCATAATACACTGATTATCTTTATGTTCCCTGTAGAGTTCAAACTAGTGTTTTCATACAATATCCACTCAAAAAATATTTGTTGAGTATCATTATGTGGAAGAGTACTGAAATTACTAACAGCATGTGAATTGGGATCAAGTGAATTAAATATAGCATAGTCATAATTCATTTAATGTATATTTAACCTTATAAATTCAACTTTATGAATTGAGGGAAAAAAAGAAAATGGTTTTCACAAAGCAAAGCCCTTTAGCCATAAGCAAATTACTTCCTCTGATGCTCAACCAATAAAAACCAATAATCTATCCCTACTCCAGGGAAAAATAATTTGCTGAACTTCTTGAGAAATAGAATTATATTCAAACCATGTTTATTCTAATCATAAAAGTTTTATGAACTTTCATAGTTAATTTTGACTTAAGCAATCGTCCCCTATAAATGTATTTAGAACCTAATCACTGAAAATATCCCTACTGCACTGTGCAACATTTTTATGAAATATTAAGATAGGGAAAAGAAGAGATTTTAGTGTGGTGCTATAGTTCATCTAACTATGTCTAAATCAAACCGCCATCTTCAACTCCTGCCCATTTGGTTTATGGTATCAGCTCAGCTAATGGCACAGACTTCTTTGAAGCTCAGTGATTGAGATTTATCAAAAACAAACCAAAACCCAAAAAACCTGCCATGATCTTGGTGGAAATAATTTTCAAATTCTTATGTAGTTATTATATTTTCTGGCTTGGAATCATAATGAGTTTAAAGCATTAATTAGGAACACATTCCATCCTTTGCCTCCCATGGTTAAACCATTTAATTAAAGACCTTGAAGCCTTCTGGGCAAAACAATCAGGCCATGATGTGATCATCTCCCTCTTGTTTTCTTTGCTTTGTGCTTCTTCATCTCTAAAAACGTAATTCGTTTATTCTAGGACTGTTTGGCACTTTCCACTTAGCCAACAGTAGACAAAAGAAGTCAGTAGTAGTTTGGTTTTGTAGATTCTTGAAGTGATTTATTTCTGATGGTTGTAGACAGTCATTTATTGCATAAATATTTGTTGAGCAAGTGCCAGCTAAGAATCCTGATACTGTGCTAGGTGCTTTGAAACAAGTCATAAACCAGATGCAGCTCCTTGTTTGCATCTAAAGGAGTGCTCAGGAAAGAAGGTGAAATGAGACAGGGACATTCCTATCTACAACCCAAAGAAGCAAGTGGTAATGTGCCATGGTAAAATATTATAATAACGCAGATGGTGAAGAGATTATTTCTTGATAAGAGGAATTAAGAGACAAAAGAGACATGGAGGAGATGGGATTTAAGTTCTACTGGAAAGGAATTAGACATGCAGAGGCTGGGATGATTGAGACTATTAAAAAAAAAGAACAAGGAAGCAGAAGAATGTGAGTCGTCAGAGTAAAGAATATAAAAGGAAATAACAGGGAATAAATATGAGCTGAGGTAAAGCATGGAAGTTGAAATTCAAATTCTACAAGTGATAGGAAACCACTGAAGATATTTTAGCAGGGTTGTGATGTCATCTGAAGTTTTCCTTAGGACTTGAAGACAAGAGAATGAGGGTGGTAAGACCAATTAATGGGTCAAATAATCTAATGATTTTGGACTTTATTCTAGGACCAAGAATAAGGCATTTTTAAAGAGTTTTAAAGATAAGAACTAGTTATTTAGATTTGTATTTTAAATAGCTCACTCAGGCTGAGGTGCAGAGTTTGGATAGGAAGGGATAAGAATAGAAAGAGAGAAAGGTAAGATGGCTCCTTAACTAGTCTGCCTTTATAGCTGTTAGTATTTGCAGTCTGCCTTTTGCTTGATGATCCATTTTAGACAATAACAACCTCTTCTGGCTTGACTCAGTATCCTCTTTCAATTAGCTTTTTGATTTTCACCTTCTGGTCTCTCACCTTGTGATCATAGAAAGAAATGTACTTGGTTTAAATAGAATCAACACTTTGGATCCACTTACTGCGTGGTTTCCCCAGTAGTGAAATAGGGGATGGTGAGGTGAGAGGAAATTAGAGAACATTACTGCCATTTGTCATTGTTATTATAGATTTTCCCGAGTTTAAATTAGGTGTGTGTGTGTGTGTATGTGTGTGTGTGTGTGTGTGCATGTGTGGGTGCGCATCTCAGTATCATTGAAGCCACATACCAAAGACTATAAGGTTGGCCCTTAACTGCAGGCATGGGACAAAGGAAATCAAAATTCATGTCCTAGACTCAGTAGTTTTAGGAAGGATAAACTCTGAAACTTTTAAGTCTATGAATATAAAGGAGAGCAGGCATTGTGTCCAAAACAAAAAGTCTAATTTTGGTTCTGCCAAATGGGATGGATGTTAGAGAAATCCTCTGGAGCAATTGAAGCTAGAAGAAGTGAACATTTTTTGAAGAACCTTTAACAAAGCCTCTGGGCACAAAAGGAATTGAACATATATTTCTATTTCCTCATTTGCTTTCTTTAATTTTTTTTAATTTCTAAATTGACACATTGTAATTGTACATATTTATGGGGTACAATCTGAAACTTTGATACCTGTATATGTTATCTAATAATCAAATCAGGGTAGTTAGCACATTTATCTATTACCTTACACACTTTTTATTTATTTGTGGTGAGAACATTCAAAAGCCTCTATTCTAGCTATTTTGTAATATACAATACCTTATTGTTGACCATAGTTACCCTACTGTGCAATAGAACACCAGAACCTATTCTTCCTAATTGTAACCTTGTACCCATTGACCAACCTCTCTCCATTTTCTCCTTTCCTATCTGCTCAGTCTCTGATAACTACTCTTTAGAGATAAATTTTTTCTAAATTCCACATGAGTGAGATCATGTGGCATTTTCCTTTATCTGCCTTATTTCACTCAACATGGATGTCCTCCAGTTTCATCTATGTTGTTGCAAATGACAGAATTTATTCTTTTTATGGCTGAACAGTATTCCTCTCTCTCTGTGTGTGTGTGTGTGTGTGTGTGTGTGTGTGTGTGTGCAATATTTTCTTTATGTATTCATCCACTAATGACCACTTAGGTTGATTCTATGTCTTGGCTATTGTGAATGTGCTATAATAAACATGGGAGTACAGATATCTGTTTGACATACTGATTTTACTTTTTTGGACATACACCCAGTATTGGGATTACTAGATCATATGATAGTACTATTGTTAATTTTTGAAGAACCTCCATAGAGTTTTCCATATGGATGTACTAATATACCTTACCACCAACAGTATCTAAGTCTTCCCTTTTCTCTACAGTCCCACCAATACTTATTTTCTTTTGTCTTTTTCATAATAGCCATTCTAACTGGAATAAGGTGGTATATCATTGTGATATTGGTTTGCATTTCCTTGATGATTAGTGATGTTGAGCATTTTTTCCTATACCTCTAAGCCATTTATATATCATGTTTTGAGAAATGTCTATTTGGGTCTTTTGCCCATTTTCAATCTAATTGTTTTCTTGATGTTGAGATGTTTGAGTTCCTTACATATTCTGTATATTAATTCTTTGTCAGGTGCATAGCTTGTAAATATTTTCTCCCACACTGTAGGTTGTCTCCTTACCCTGCTGATTGTTTCTGTTGCTATGCAAACTCTTTTTAGCTTGATGTAGTCCCACTTGTCTAATTTGCTTTTGTTGCTTGTCGCTTTCAGGCCTTATTTTAAAAATTCTTTCTCAGCTCAATGTTGTGAAGTGTTTCCCCTTTGTTATCGTGTAATAGTTTAATAGTTTTGGGTTTTACATTTAAGTCTTTAATCCATTTCGAGTTAACTTTTGTATATGGTGAGAGGTAGAGGTCTAGTCTTATTTTTCTGCATGTTATATCCAATTTTCCTAGCACTGTTTATTGAAACAACTATCTTTTCTCCAATTTGTGTTTTTGTACCTTTGTAAAAAATCAGTTGGCTGTAGCTGCATGAATTTATGGTTTTCTATTCTGTTCCTTTGGCCTATGCATCTATTTTTATGCCACTACCATGCTGTTTTGGTTACCACAGCTTTGTAAAATATTTTGAAATAAGATAGTGAGATGCCTCCAGATTTATTCCTTTTGCTCAAGATTGCTTTGGCTATTGGGGGTCTTTTGGATTTCCATATGGATTTTAGAAGATTTTCTATTTCTGTGAAGAATGTCATAGGTATTTTGACAGGGATACATTCAATCTATAGATCACTTTGGGTAGCATAAGCATTTTAACAATTTTTTTTTCAATTCATAAACAGTTTATCTTTCCATTTGTGTGTGTGTCCTCTTCAATTTCTTTCATCAGCGTTTTGTAGTTTTCAGGTGACAGATTTTTTATCTCCTGGTTAAGTTTATTCCTAGGTATCTTTTTTGTAGCTATTATAGATTTTTAATTTCTTTTTCAGATAGTTTACTATTAACATACAGAAATATTTGTAATTTTGTGTTGATTATATATCCTGGAACTTTATTGAATCTGTTTATTAGTTTTAATAGTTATTTGGTATAGTCTTTAAGGTTTTCTGTATGTAGTATCATGTCATCTGCAGACAACAACACCTTGACTTTCTCCTTTTCTATTTGGATGCCTTTTATTTTTTCCTCTTGCTTAATTGCTCTGGCTAGGACTTCTAGTACTATGTTGAACAGAAGTGGTACAAGGGAGGACCCTTGTTTTCTTTCTGATTTTAGAGGAAGAACTTTTTAGCCTTTGCCTACTCATATGTTACCTGTGGATTTGTTATTTGTAGCCTTTACAGTGTTGAGGTACAAACCTTCTATATTTAATTTGTTGAGCGTTTGTATCGTGAAGGATTTTTGAATTTTAATAAATGCTTTTTATGCATCTATTGAAATAAAAATATGGTTTTAAGCTTTCTTTCTGTTAATGAATTATATCACATTTATTGATTTGCATTATGTTGAACCATCCTTGCATGCCTTGGATT
This sequence comes from Pan troglodytes, assembly GCF_028858775.2. NCBI lineage: Eukaryota > Metazoa > Chordata > Mammalia > Primates > Hominidae > Pan > Pan troglodytes. The sequence continues at coordinate 133,781,647 of NC_072403.2, forward strand.
AATCACACTTAATCGTAGTGAATAGACTTTTTTCAGTATTATACTTTAAGTTCTAGGGTACATGTGCACAATGTGCAGGTTTGTTACATATGTATACATGTGCCATGTTGGTGTGCTGCACCCATTAATTCGTCATTTACATTAGGTATATCTCCTAATGCTATCCTTCCCCCCTCCCCCCACCCCATGACAGGCCCGGTGTGTGATGTTCCCCTTCCTGTGTCCAAGTGTTCTCATTGTTCAATTCCCACCTATGAATGAGAACATATGGTGTTTGGTTTTCTGTCCTTGTGATAGTTTGCTCAGAATGATAGTTTCCAGCTTCATCCACGTCCCTACAAAGGAAATGAACTAATCCTTTTTTATGGCTGCATAATATTCCATGGTGTATATGTGCCACAATTTCTTAATCCAGTCTATCATTGATGGACATTTGGGTTGGTTCCAAGTCTTTGCTATTGTGAATAGTGCCGCAATAAACATACGTGTGCATGTGTCTTCATAGCAGCATGATTTATAATCCTTTGGGTATATACCCAGTAATGGGATGGCTGGGTCAAAAGGTGTCTCTAGTTCTAGATCCTTGAGGAATCACCACACTGTCTTCCACAGTGGTTGAACTAGTTTACAGTCCCACCAATAGTGTAAAAGTGTTCCTATTTCTCCACATCCTCTCCAGCACCTGTTGTTTCCTGACTTTTTAATGATTGCCATTGTAACTGGTGTTAGAATTCTCATTGTGGTTTTGATTTGCATTTCTCTGACGGCCAGTGATGAGCATTTTTTCATGTGTCTGTTGGCTTCATAAATGTCTTCTTTTGAGAACTGTGAATAATCTTATTGTGCTGTTGAATTTGGTTTGCTAGTATTTCATTGTGAATTTTTGCATCTATGTTCATCAGGGGTATTGGTATGCAATTTTATTATTTGTGTGTATCCTGATCTGGTTTTTGTATTAGAGTAATGCTGTATTTATAAAGTGAATTTGGAAGTGTTCCTGCCTCTTTAATTTTCTGAAACAGATTGAGAAAAATTGGCAATAGTTCTTCTTCAAATTCATCTGTAAAGCCATCAGGTCCTAGGCTTTTCTCCAATGGAAGATTATTATTACTGATTCAACTTCCTCACTCATAATTTGTTCAGATTTTCTATTTCTTTATAATTTATTTTTTTCTAGGTTAACAAATCTGTTGCTATATAGTTGTCTATAATAGTCCTATTTTTTGTATTTCTGTTGTGTCAGTTTTATGTCTCCTTTTTCATTTCTGATTTTGAGTCTTTTTTCATTTTTTAAAATTTTTATAGATAATGGTTTGTTAGATTTGTTTTTCTTTCCAAGAAAGCAGCTTTTCACTCATTGATCTTTTGAATTGTTTTTGCAATCTCTATTTTATTTATTTCTTCTCTGGGCCTTATTATTTTATTTTCTCCTTATATCAATCTTGGATTTAGTTTCTTCTTGTTTTTCACTTTCCTTGTCAGATTGTTTATTAGAAATCTTTCTTCTTTTGTGATATAGGAGGATATTGCTATTCACTTCCCTCTCACAACTGTTTTTTGTTGTGTCCCTTAGGTTTTGGTATGATGTTTCTATTCTCATTTGACTCAATAAATTTACCTTTTAATTTCTTCATTGACCCAATGGTTATTTGGGAGCATGTTGTTTAATTTCCATGTATTTGTAAATTTTTTATTTGTTTTTTATTTCTAATTTTATACCATTATGGTTAGAATATATACTTTATATGCTCTCTCTCTCTTAGATTTGTTAAGACTTGTTTTGTATCCTAACATGATCTATTCTGGAAAATGTCCCAAGTGCAGTTGAGAAGAATGTGATTCTGTAGCTGTAAAATAGAGTGTTCTGTAAATTACTGCTAGGTCTATTTGGCCTATTGGAATTTCTTTATATGTAAATTGAAGTTTTTCTCTTGATCATTTAAAAATTCTGTTTTGACAGTTTAGGTGTAATGTGCCACACACACAAAAAGACATTTTGGGGTTGAATGGGGAAGCTTTGAGCTTCCTGAATCTGGATGTGTATATTTCTTCCAAGACTTGGAAAGTTTTCAGCTATTATTTTATTAAATAGTTCTTCTGTGAAGTTCTCCATCTCTTCTCTCTCTAACATTTCAATAATGTGAATATTTGCTTGCTTAATGATATCCCATATTCTCTTTTTTATTCTTTTTATTATTTTTACTTCTTATTTCTTTTTTCCCTTTTTTATTCTTATTTCTTTTTACCCCTTCTGATTGGATCATTTCAAAAGATCTGTCTTCAAGTTCAGGAAATCTTTCTTTTGCTTGATATAGTTTGTTGTTGAAGTTCTCAATTGTATTTTTAAATTTATCCATTGAACTACTTAGCTCCAAGATTTCAGTTTGGCTCTCTTTTATGATATCTATTTCTTTGTTAAATTTCTAATCTAGATCATCAATTGTTTTCCTAATTATGTTAGATTATTTGTCTGTGTTCTCTTATAGCTCACTGAATTTCCTTAAGATCATCATTTTGAATTTCTTTTCTGGCACTTCATACATTTCCTTTCCTTTTGGGTCTGTTACTGGAGAATTACTGTGCCCCTTTGCGGGTGTCATATTTCTTCTTGCTTTTTCATGTTTCCTGTGTCCTTACATTGGTATCTGCACATGTAATGAAACAGTCACCTTTTTCAATTTTATAAAGCAGTGTTTCATAGGGAGAGACATTTTTCTGTAGATGGGTCCTAGGGTGTCAGTTGGGTGTAGTATATTGGCTTTGGTTCTCAGTGGACTCAGAAGCAAGGTGTTTGTGCAGTTTCTTCAGTTGTAATTTTCATCATTGATGTTTCCCATTGCTTCGGTGGCCTAGGCTGTGAAGTTTGTGACAGCAGTGGTGCAGTTTTTCTGGGGATGGTGTCACTGGGCTGGCTATCAGACTAGGTGCATGTGGGAGTGGAAGGCTGGCCAGCTGTGCTACATGCTGTCCAGGAAGCAAGGCTACCACTATCCTGTCTGTAAGGCCATGTGCACATGGGCATAGCAGACCAGCAGGATGGTGCAGTGGCTGTATAGGGGGGCAGGGCCACCTGCATACTGGCTATTGGGTTAAGCATGTGCTGGTACAGGTACAGTGGTCTGGCTGGCTGTGTGGCAGGCTCTCCAGGTGGTAGGACCACTGCTGTACTGGCTATAGAGCCAGATGCAGGCATGCACAAGTGCAGCAGGCCAGCTGGCTCTGTGTTAGCTTCCTCTCTGTGAAGTTTGGCTTATTCTCAGGGTAATTGAATGCTGCATGATTTCAAACACTGGGGTCTCAGCTGCTTTGCTGGGCCTACAGTCTAGGGAGCCAGGGTCATGGTAATGTAGCCACTCATGTGAATATGGTAGAATAATGGCAGAGCATAAAGGATGGAGACAGGCAGTGGCTACTGAGCCCCAGGGCAGGAAGCACTCTAGTAGTGGGTCTGGAGTCAGGGTGGTGCTGTGCTGTAGCAGCCTAGGACACAGGGGAGTAGTAAACAATGTAGGCTCCTACTTTGCAATGTAGTTGTGTGTTCTTCAGGCGACTCTCAAAACTGGATGTGGGGCTTGTAGGAGTATTCTGCAGCAAGGACTGCAGGTGTTTGTGGTGGTAATGGGGACTGCTACAGGTTTCCAGCTATCTTTTTCCTCATAAGAAGTTCCTTCTGGGTCTGAACCAATTCTGGTGGGGAAGACAATGTAGCAGATGTAGGTGATTTGCTCACCTCTCTATGATGCTGTGTTGAGTTTCTGTGCTGCATAAGAATTTCACCACTACCTGGGTGCTCTCCAGCTTACTTCTTCAGTCAATCCACTTGGAATATAGTAGTTTATTTATTGTTTTGGTGCTTTTTTTTTTGGAGGGACAAGCACCAAGTAATTCCAGCTGGCCATCTTGCTGATGTCACTCCTTCCTATTTACTTTCTTAACACCAGAGAGCAGGGTTTGTGATCAAATTTTAGTACTTTAAATTCCCTATGGGTAAGTACTTTTTATACCTTTGGGTTGATAATGAAAATAGTTGAGCCAGTTGTAAATATTTCCTTTTGGTGAGTGACAATACATTTTTTGCAAGATAAATGACTCTAATTTAAAGAAAATTATCTGCTGGCCTCTTTCTATGTTGTTACATTGACTAAAACCCTGTGACTAGATCAACAGTTTCAGATTTAATTAAAATATTAAAATTGCACTCATATGGGTGGCAAACAATGACATGGAAAGAGATTGAGTCTTTTGCCCAAAGTTACATGGCAGAGGTGGTATCATCATTAATACAATTTATTATCAGGGCAATAAGTGGATTTGAATTTGCAAGGATAAGAAGCTAACCTCAAAACACAACAAAGAAGAATGATTGATGAAATAGATGAGAAGATGACTCACCACCAAAGAATTATGATTGGCACGACTTTTATAACTTGCTTCTTATACTTGATCTCAAAGCACTCAATAATGAAATTAAGAAAACATTTAAAATGTTCAGCTTATGAAATTTATTTGCTTTCCTAAGATGGCATGCCCATTCATGACACTTGGGTTCAATGCACATATTTAATGGTAAGAAATCTAGCTTAGAAAAATAATAAAACAAGGAGCCATCAAAGCCCAAATCCACAGTCATTTTTAAGACACTGTTAAATGTTGCTTGCATCATTAAAAAAATTTTCATGTGCCTATCACTGAAGAATCATATACCCAATCTTAGGTAAAAATAACTGCATTTGCCAATAGTTTGCAGTTGAAATAAAAACAAAACTCTTCAGCCAGAGAAACCTTTTAAAATATTTCAATATTTGCCTATATCAATTTCCTGACATATATTAACTAATTTATGCCCTCAGGAGGTATTTTTTCAAAGATAGATTGTACAGGTCCTTTTTCTCAAGCAATTTATAGTTTAGAAAGGCAAATCAGCAATACTTATATATCAAGAAATTTTATTAGGTATTTCTGTTAAAAATATTGCCCCACTTTGTAAACATGTGAGAAAATTATATAAGGTGGGTTTGTTTCAAGACGTTTTTTAAAAATTTTTTTATTGAAGTAAAATATACATATAAACTTTGCCATCCTTACTATTTTTAAGTGTACAGTTCAGTGGAAATAAATACATTTATATTCTTTTTCCCCCCTATATCCCTCCGCCCACCAATCTTAATGAGATCCATTATTTTTTAGCTCCCATATATGAGTGAGAACGTGCAATGTTTGTCTGTCTGTCCTTGGATTATTCACGTAAGAAAATGGCCTCCTGTTTCATCCTTTTTGCTGCAAATGACAAGATTTCATTCTTTTTTATGGCTGAATAATATTCCATTGTATATATATATATGCCACACTTTCTTTATCCATCTATTCATTGATAGATACTTAGGTTGATTTCACATTTTGGCTGTTGTGAATAGTGCTACAACAGACATGAGAGTGCAGATATTTTTTGACATATTGACTTCTTTTCTTTTGGATATACATCCGGTAGTGAAATTGCTGGATCAAATGCAAGTTCTCTTTTTAGCTTTTTGAGGAACCTCCATACTGTTCTTCATAGTGGCTGTACTAACTTACATTCCCACCAACAGTGTATGGAGGTCCACCTTTCTCTGCATCTTCACTAGCAGCAGTTATTGTTTGTCGTTTTGATATAAGCCATTTTAACTGGGGTGAGATTATACCACATTGTGATTTTGGTTTGCATTTCTCTGATTATTAGTGATGTTGAACTTTTTTTATATATATTTGTTAACCATTTATATGTCTTCCTTTGAGAAATGTCTGTTCAGATCTTTTGCCCATTTTTAAATTGTATTATTTATTTCTTTTACTATTGAGTTGTTTGAGCTCCTCATATACTCTAATTACTAATCCCTTGTCAGATGGATAGTTTGCAAATATTTTCTGTGGGTTATCTGTTCACTTTCTTGTTTCCTTTGCTATGAAGGAGCTTTTTATTTGGACATAATCCTATTTGTCTATTTTTGCTTTAGTTGCCTATGATTTTGAAATTTTACACAAGAAATCTTTGCCCAGATCAATGTACTGGAGTGTTTCCCAATGTTTTCTTCTTGTAATTTTATAGTTTCAGGTCTTAGATTCAAGTCTTTAATACATTTTGATTTGATGTTTGTGTATGGTGAAAGGTAGGAGTCTAGTTGTATGCTTCTGCATATAGTTACCCAGTTTTCCTAGCATCCTTTATTTAAAAAAACTGTCCTTTTCTGATTGGAAGTTTTCAGAGTCTTTATCAACAATGAGTTGGTTGTATATGCATGAATCTGCTTTCTGTATTTCATTCCACTGGTCCATGTGTCTGTTTCTATGCCAGTACCATAATGTTTTGGTGACTATAGCTTTGTAATATTTTGAAGTAAGTTGGTATGATGCCTCCAGCTTTGTTCTTTTTGATGAAGATTGCTTTAGCTATTCAGGGTCTTTTGTGGCTCTATAGAAATTTTAGGATTATTTTCTGTTTCTGTGAAGAATATCATTGGTATTTTGATAAGGATTGTATTGAATCTGTAAATTGCTTTGGGTAGTATTGCCATTTTAACAATATTAACTCTTCCAATCCATGAGCATGGAGTATCTTTCCATTTTTCATGTGTTTCATCTTCTATTTCTTTCATCAGAGTTTTGTAGTTTTCCTTTATAGATGTTTTACTTCTTTTGTTAGATTGATTCCTAGGTATTTTAATTTTTTGTAGTTGTTATAAATGGAATTGCTTTCTTGATTTCTTTTTCAGATTGTTCACTGTTGATGCATATAAATTTACTATTTTTTGTATGTTGATTTTGTGTCCTGCAACTTTACTGAATTTATTTATCAGTTTTAACAATTTTTTTGGTGGAGTGTTTAGGTTTTTCTAAATATAAGATCATGTCATCTGTGAATACAGCTAATTTGCTTCTTCCTTTCCATTTTGGCTTCCCTGTCTTTCTTTCTTTCTTTTTTTTTTTTTTTTTTTTTTGAGGCAGGGTCTTGCTCTGTCATCCAGGCTGGACTTCAGTGGTGGGATCTCAGTGCAACCTCTGCCTCCTGGGTTCAAGTGATTCTCCCACCTCTGCCTCCCTATCTGCTGAGACTACAGGCACCCGCCACCACATACCTGGCTAATTTTTGTATTTTTTTGTTAGAGACAGGGTTTTCACCATGTTGGCCAGGATGGTCCTGACCTCAAGTGTTTCAGCGTCCCAAAGTGCTGGGATTAAAAGTGTGAGCCACTGCACCCAGCCTGTATGCCTTTTATTTCTTTCTCTTGCTTAATTGCTCTGGCCTTTCTAGATTTTTAAGTGTATATGTAGGCGCATCTGTTTTTTAAATTATTTTATTATTTCATTCCTTTTAAATAATTTATTTTTTTAGAGATGGCATCTCACTCTGTTTCCCAGGCTGGAGTGCACTGGTGTGATCATAGTTCACTGCTGCCTCAAACCCCCGGGCTTAAAGAATTCTCCTGCCTTGGCCTCCTGAGTAAATAGGAAAACCACTTGAACCCGGGATGGGGAGGTTGCAGTGAGCCGAGATTGTGCCACTGCACTCCAGCCTGGGTGACAGAGCAAGACTCCGTCTCAAAAAAAGAAAAAAAAAATAGCTGGGAGGGTTACGTCAAGGGATTATATTCTGGATTTAATCCCTCTCTGTTACCAAATGCCTGAAAATTTCCTGATAGTTTTTGGGGCCCCATCCTGCCCCCTTTATATCTGCCTATCTACCTACTCTAACAATAATATCTGCCTCATAGGGCTGATAAGAGGATTAAATTAGTTAATATACCTAAAGGACCATCAATTGTGGCTGTCACATAGTAGTAAATTAATAAATATCATAATTGTTAATAGTAGTATTATTTCACCAAAGCAGCAAAGTTACTTTATTGAAGAAAATAAGTTTTAAAGTTAGTTATATAAAAATATTTTAATATTGCACAAGTGAAACTGTGAACTCATTGATTCTTTTTATTTCACATTCAACCAGTTATGATAATGGGAAAACATAATCTGAATGTAACATTTTCTTTTTTATTTATTACATGACACACTAGCATTTAGCTCATAATTTTTTTTGACATTTTTTACCCATGAGAGTTAGTTTCAGCTCTTCAGTCTTGCTTATAGTTTCTTGAATCCAAGTTTGGTATTCCTCACTTTTCTTATGAACAGGGAGATTTTTCTGAAAAGGGAGATAGCACAATTTCATAGAAAATACATGCATGTTTGAATTGAACTTGATTTTTAATTTTTGCATAACATTTTAATTTATGTGTAACGTATGTGTATCTTAGTGGACCAATGATTTAATTGCTCTGAGCCTGAATATCCTTAGGTCTAAATTATAAACTATAAAGCATACCTTGCAGGATTATTGTGTTACCTATTATATATTTAAAATAATTTGCAAGTTGATGGCACATAATAGATAATCAATGATGGCATAAAGTTAAACAGAAACATCAGAAAAGAAGCAACATTTCCAACATATAATAAAAATTAGAACAAAAATAAGACTCTTCACCTTTAGTTTTGGAAAAAATTAAATATTTTAAAATTATGCAGTATGGCAGGTTGGAAAAAACTGGAACCCTTACAAATTGTTAATGAAAAGATAAAGGGGTCCATTCTGTAGAGAACAATTATGTAGTGTCTATCAATGTTTAAAAGACACATAGTCTTTGACCCAACAATTCCACATTTATTTAACTTAGGTAAGAAAAGAAAATAAGTGCAACATGCCAGAAATCCAGTAAAGCAGTTCAAGTATCAGAAGAGCATGAATCAAAACCAAGTGCAAGAAGAGGCACCTTGACATTGAACTGAAGGCCACCAGGTACTCACTGGGTCAATGACTCTTCTCATTTTTATGTAAGTATGAATCATCAGGTGAACTACTTAAAATGCACATTCTTGGACGAATTTCTGAAAAGCTGATGATTCTGGTCCTCAGAACATACTCGAAGTACCAAGGTTCAGGTACTTCCTGCTAAAGGAGTACTTAAACAAAAGAATAAAGAAATGGACACTTCAGTCCCCATGTCTACCCCTCCATGCCAGTGGCCAATAGCACTCAAATTCAGAACACCTTTTCTGATGACCCCATACTGTGTCCAGAATCCAGCCCAACATAATGTCCCATTTTCCAAGTGTAAATTGCTCAGGTATACTTGCAATATGTTAAAATGCTAAGCCCCTTTCATATTATTTCATGTGGTGGTAGGGGTGGTGGTGGTGGGGTTTCACACTTAGGCATGCACCAGAATCAGCTGGAAAGCTTGTTTAAATGAAGATTGCTGAGTCCAGTCTGGATGCTGGGTGGAGTTTTAGATTCAGTAAATCTGAGATGAAGCTGAGAATTTGTGCTTTCATAAGTTCCCAAGTTATACAGATGCTGCTGGTCAGGGACCACAATTTGAAAACCACTATCTTAATGCAATTGCTTCTGTGCAAGAAAACCAAAACCAAAACCCAAACAAAAAAGTTCATGCCAGTACTAAGTGACAAAAACCAAAAAGCTGTAATAAATTCAAAGGAAATATTTTTCTTCTTTGAATAAATCAAACTGGAAAAGCAGGACTTCTCAATCCTCCCAGAAGAAACAGGAAACAGGATTGGAAAGACAACTTCAAAGCAAAGGGCACTCCCTGGAAAATGCCCCACATCCAAGCTGAGAACAGTAGAAGTGTGCAAAAAGAAAAGTCTTAATCACTCTCTGAAACAAGGGCAACATTGACTCGTAAGATGTGTAAGCATTGTTCTTAAATGTAACACTAGATAAGGATTCATCTTGTGAACCGTAGGAGGAGGGAAAATATCTGACAGGTACCCATTTAAAAACATTTCATAACCATTCTCTTGATGAGTCTGTTGAGATGAAGTACTCCAGGTTGAGTTGTAATCTTTTACGTAAAACAGGAAGAAAAGAAGTATTCCGTGACATTCTTACTTTCCTCAAGCATTAAGACTAAAGAAATAATCAAAGAGAAGCAAATGTAGAAATGTAATGTAATTCTTTGGATGGAAATAGTGCCTTTAGGAATAAAATTAGGTTTACTTGACAAAGTTTATCCAGGGAATAGTTTGGGGTTGTTAGTGAGCTTGTAAATTGCCACTGTTACTAAGTGACTTTTAGAATACTTATTGTGAACCTCAGTAAGCTTGTGGATGGTTTTTCATTCTATCCCTGATGTTAATTGAACTAAAAATAAACGAGACATTTATCCAGAATGACTTACCACATCAATTATGAATTATGTATTTATAAGATTTCCTCTCAGATTTTTAAATCTTGGATTTTTTAAAGATGAATTAACACCTTACTTTGAGAAAAAAAATTAGTTACCTCTGGAAATTCATGGGCAAGTTAGCCAACAATGATAATGTTTATCCTAACAGGTGTGAAAGATTTCTGGGGGCATAAGTTTGCTCTTTAAAAAGGGAAAGGAATTACTAGATTTAGAATAACTTTCCCCAAAGCAGAACCTGGAATTCCTCCAACCCCTTTAAGTTCTTTAAGCCTAATAGTTTCTTTTTGTTGTTTCTAATTATTAAGTTATTATATAAAATTCAAGACCGTTTTACACATAAACAGCTAAAAATGAAATTTCCCCAAAGTCCATTAAGGGGATAGATGTTCCTTCTAGAATTTGTATGTTGTCTATCATTTAATCTCTCTATATCTGTGTGTGTGTGTGAGTGTGTGTGTGTATGCTTATCTGTGTAGTAAATATATTTATGTGTTTTTATTTGCAAATAATTTGTACCTTGCTTTTTTCATGCAGCACTGTGGAGATTTTTCTATGTTTATTCTATATCAAGATGTGTAGACCTATATCATTCACTTGATAGTGGTATGGGATTTCAGAATAGAGACACTAGTTCAGTTTAATATTCGTCCCATTGATAACTTTAAGCTGTTACCAGCATTTTTGCTCCTTCAATCAATGCTGTAATCAATGTTCTTATAAACATAACTTGGTGTACATATACAACAGCTTCTTAGATGGCATTGCTGAATCAAAGACTACATACTTTCAAAATTTTGATTGATTATGCCAAATTATCCTCCAAAGAGTTTGTATCAATTTGTCATTCTACCAACTGTGAGAATTCTATTTTATGCATCATCTCTCATAGTGAATGTTATTAAATATTATTTCCCAAATTAATAGGTAAAAAATGACATCTGCTATTCTTTAAGTTTATTATTGTTTATTGGTTAAGTTGAAAGGTCAGTGGAGAATTCATTCTAGTAACAGCAGGAGGAAGAAGGAAATGAAGGCAACAGCAACATTCAAAGAATATTAGATAAGGCAAAAGCTTAGCTGGTGAAATAGAAAGACCTCAAAATACAGTGGGCTAAATAATATGTAAGTTTCTCTCTCTCTCTCTTATGAAATGTCTGGCCAGTGTGGGCTGATGGGGCAGCTCTGCTGCAGGTGATTATTCAGAAACTCAGGTTTATAGCATTTGCTACCCCTAGGATATGATCCTCTTCTGTATGGTAGAAGCTGGGTTGCTGCATATCTATGCAACCTGTGGGAAGGGGATACCTAGCTACAAGGGAGGTTGAGATGTGGTTTCTAGCTAGACATTTATGCATTCAAAACCCCAAACACTAGATTTTAGCAACTTTTTACAGTGGAAGTGATGCCCCTGACAGCTGCTTCTCAAATGGATGAATTGTTCCTTTGCTCCAAAATTCTATGTATATGCCCTGTATGTCCCGGAGGCTTCATATAGTATCCCCAGGGATGAGAAAAAAAAATGTTTGCCAGGTGAATAGTTGCTATTCTATTAAGCAGGAGCTATGTTAATTTTCACCAGTCTAGATATCACTTTTAGTATAACAGCTAAAATCAGATAAAATTGTTGATAATTCACAGCCATTCTCCAAGGACCATCTAACCTTCTTCCTTGGGGCTGATTTGCAGTGTCCTCAAAAACTTCCCAGGTCTAGAAACTGAATGAGAGGCTATAAGAGGTCGTGAATACCCCCCCGCCCTTTGGCAACTCAAGCCAGATTTCTGTTTAAAAGACATACACTTTTTCCAATTATATAGATCAAGTAATACCTCATCAACTGCCCGTCCACTTTATTACAGGGAACATTGTCATTAGCCACCGCCACAGATTCCTGCAGGTCAAAACACTGATTGCCACCCCATCTCTGTGGCCGATTATGGTAATTGCAACCACCTTTTCTCTGAAGGTTAAGCACTACCACATGGCCTTTCCTACCCCAGGATTCCATTATTCTCATTGAAATGAGAGATTCCAAGAAATGAGAGATCCTAATACAATGGCCGCATCCCCCACTTTTATTTTCAGTTTGCCAAAGAGCCACTTCAAAACTTTCTGAAGATGCTATTCTCTTCATGGTGAATTTTCTTACTTGCCTTGATGGAAAGAGTACTAATTTTTTAATGCCTTCACAGAAAAAGGTACAGTGTTCTCTGGCATCTCTTGATGGACAGAGAAGGAAGGAGTGTATATTGCATATAATAAATCTGCCTCAAGACCTTAATTCTCAAAGTCTTGTTTTTTGTTTTTTTTTCTTCAAATTAGAGCAAGAAGGTTCTGGCAGATTAATATCATGAAATGTTGTTTTTCATTGAATCCAGGCTTCAGAAGCCAACAAAGGAAACTACTAGAGGTGCTTAAAGTTGCCTTGGCTGGCACACTAATTCAAAATACTGGGAAGTGCATCTATTATCTATTGATGAATTGCCTCAATTCACCCTTATATTTTGTCTTCCTCAATATAACACTCTTAGAAACCATCCCTACACAGGTTATAAGGTTCCTGATGATCCAGTTTTAAAAGATCTTTTAAGTCTTATGATATATACTGTCTCTTTTTGAAATAGGGTTATTAATTCTATACCTGAGGGCTGCTGAGATATAGCTCTAGTTATGGGTACAGAGGCAATGAGAGATAGTGGGGGGTGGCTTTTCAGAAGAACTGGCATCCCTTTGTAAGTCAAAAGTGCAGATTAGGTCATTGAAAGGTCTTTCTGCACAGAAAGTTTATTTTTCTAACACCGGGAAAGAAAGGCTCCTTTTTGCAAAATAATCTTCAAGTGATTTGGAAAATCAAAGTTTACACGTTCAAATGGGTCTATCCTATCCAAATATCCTCATCCCCAGTCTCACAGTGTAACTTTTCAACCAATGCCCTAACCTTATCATAAGTGCTTTGGTAATGATGTGCATTTATAAAATGCAGCAATTCTGCTACCTACGCAATTATACATTGGGGCCCAGTCTTCAGGCAGGTCTGCCCTGTAGTTACTAGATATAAGGGATTCTTTTAAGGTTCATTATAGGAGCTGTCTAGTTTTCCACTAGTGCTTTGTGTTTGAAATTTAAGTTGCTGTGCATTTTTCTTTTCTTTTTTTTTTTTTTTTTTTTTTGGTTAGCTCCCTGCATAGTCATAAGTAGCTAGCCAGCCCATACTTTTTATAATTACCATTATTGGATCCTCCATCCTATGCCAACACTGGCAATAATCTGAGTAATGATGATGCCACAGCAAGCCATTACCTATCTCCTATCTTCCTTCAGGAAGATAATGCCTTCATCCAACACTTAACAAACCAGCTTCTGAATACCCTATTGAGGAGCTACTTTATGTGGCTATTCCTGGTAGTAAATACTGTATTATTCAGAATCCCTACAGGAAACGATTCTCCCCAGATGGTTCAAATGCAGAGACTTTAATGAAGGACTACTGGGGGGTGAAGGGATAGTGAGCCATCCATGGACTAACATCAGTAAGAAAACATATTACTCCCAGGACAAAAAGGTCGGGGAGGAAATGAAGTTACTCAAACACAGAGGGAGCTAGGATTATTAAAAATATGGGTCACTTGGTTGAAGCATTGGTCTTGGAGGGATGCAGCTAGTGCTAAATATACCTGCCAACACATGGAAACATCAGGGAAGAAGTACTCTTACCTCTCTTTTTTGTATTCTCCAGTCTCCTGCCAGTGCTTCCAATCGCTGAACTGAACTGGAAACAAATCAACAAGGGAAACCAAGAGATGCATTCCTTGAAGTTCAGCCTCCTGGCCTCAAGTAAGGCAGAGGAAGAGAATACATAGATCTGTGGAGAAGAGTGGTGATGGTGGGAGCTGCCAATAAAGAACTATCAAAAAAGGTAACTATCTCACATGTCATCTCATTTTATCGTTGTACAAATGCTATCACCATTTCCCTGCATTTTATAAATAAGGAAAGTGAGGGTCAAAGTGGCCAAGTAAGTAGCTCACATAGCTAGTAAATAGCCATGCCAAGGATGAAACCAGATCTGTCTAGTGCATATTACAGTCCTTCCTCTGCCACACCATATCATGACTTAAACATTTAGATCTGAGCATGAAAATGAAAAGAGATTGAAAGTGATAGAGTTGGGAAGGGGAGTGGGCACACACAAAACATGTGTTTTTGACATTCTTGAAACAATTTTAAATACATGTTCTTAATAGAATTTATAATAATATGAGAAGATTTATTTACAAGTTTTTTACTTACCTGAATGTAGGGCTCATGAGGACAATGATTTTGTTTTTCTTCTTTATTGCTATATTCCTGGTGACAAGATCATTGCACAAAATTTAGTAAATTTTCAAAGAATATTTGTTGAATTAAAAACTAAACAAATGAATAAATTAGTGGGTCAGGATATATGCATGTTCCTTTGGAAAACTAGTAACATAGAACTGTAGCCTGAAATAATAAATTTTTAAATAATTATTCATACCATCAAGCATTTCCTGAATATTTCCAGGAAAAAAAATACCAAGTTATATAGGTATCTATTTTCTTGTTTAAATACAACAATTGTAGTTACACCTATGCTAAAGGCAATCAGTTCTGTCTTTACACCAAGTTTTGACCTCTATGATAACAAAATAATATATTGACCACAGTAACCTTTTAAACACTTATTAAGAAACAGTTATATAAAAATTATTTCTCTTATTTAAGATAAAAGTCACTTGTCCTTTCATTTTTTCCTTACACAAACATTTCCAGATAAATTACCCTTTTGGGTACCCTCTTCTGTGCATAGTTCAATTTTTCATTAATTTTCTGAAAATGTTAATACTTGGTAACATAAACAATATAGTTCTTCATATGTTTACTGACTTATCAAGAGCAAAGTGGAGTGATTGCCTTCCTTTTTTTGGGAAATATATCTCTGTTAATTAACCTATTTGGGAACTACATCTCAATTAACCTATCAGTAAAAACAATTTTCCATTATAGCCATACTCTGTTGTTAATTCAAATCGAGTATGCAGTGAACTAAAAGCATCAAGTAATTTTCACAAAAACTACTCTTAAACAAAATTCATTGTGTATAGGTCCACCTGATAGTCTTAAGACCAAATTTTGAGTTTAGCCACTGGACAATTTGCAGAAGTGCACCCATATGTGTTTTGCCCACCACTTTATCTGTAACATGTAGCACAGTAGCTCATATACAATAATAAAAGGAATAATAATGGTAAACATTTATGAGTGTTTACTTATTTTCCAGGCACATAATACATATCAGATTACTGTTTCAGTCACTAGAGTTGGCTCCTGACTAGTTAGTGAGACTTTATCATTACCAGTTTTGGTGACATATGTTAAATTCCAGGTTTAGGATGATAGTAGGAATTCATTGTGATTCATTCATTCATTTCCTTGTAATGTTTTTTAAGGCTCACTTGGCACTGAATAGAGACCTCAGATTCTAGTCTATTTGATCTGCATAGACTCACAATGAGTATTACCAGAGCTGTTTCATCCCATTTACCTAGCACTCACATTTTGTTACATTTTCCTTTTCTAATTTCTTATTTTTTTAGTTAACTTTTTGTATAACTTTCCTTATTCCGTGCTTTAACCTAAACCATGGAATCAGAGGTAGAGAAAATAAAGGAAAATCACTGCAATAACCAAGGATGTACTGGGGTTTGGGAAGTATAATTATGTTTGATAAACACAAGAGACAGACAAATGTTTCTGAGAATGCTTGCCTATCTGTATAAATGGCTATGAAATCCTGTGTGTTCATTTGTAATTGGCATTATTACATGAGGTTGATAAAATGTGTACAAATCATTTTCTAACATACAACATTGTCTTAAATGCAACATTGATTTTTAATGGAACTTATTGTATAATATAACACCAGTGGCAAGTCACATCACATTTAATGTGCAGCCTGAGGTGGAGTCCAGAAACAATGTAATATTTTACCTCCCATTGGTCACTATAGGTTCAGTAATTTTTCTCAATTCTCCTTCCTGCCATGCGTCTGGCAGTGCATGACTATGAGTGGAGATTTCTCTATTCCCCTGATGTTCGGTTTGGCCACATGAAGTTTTTGGCCAATGAATATAGAATTCTGAGTCAAGATCTTAAGAGACATCCTAGGTGTTTGCTTGCCTCCTTGGCCTTCTGTGAGCCACTGTGAAGAGAACATGACTTGGATAGCTCCTGGTTCTAGGGGTATGTGGAGACATACAAAGCCCACTCGTAGTTAACCTGAAGCCTGGGATGCAGCACAGTCAACTCAGCCTACAGCAGAACCATCCCAAACAAACCACAGACCTGTAGGACAGGAAATAAACACTTGTGGTTCCAGTGCACTGAACTTTTGAGTAGTTTGTTATGTAGTATCATAGTAGCTAGAGCTGATTAATACAGTTACATTGAATTGAGGGAAATTTTCAAAAGAAAGGATAAGAGCAAACAAAGTTAAAGATGATGTCAGGAAAGGAGCACAAGAGAGAACTTCTCTTTTTAAAAGCTAAGAGAGAAATGAAAGTTATTAAAAAGAAACAAAGTTCCATTTGCCTTCAATTCCTGGCCTGCTCTCAAACACTGGATTAAATTAATTGTTATCCCCATATTAAAATTTCAGTTTTTAGGGTGCCCACTAGAGTGAGTAGTGAATAAAAATATCTAGTAGCAAAGGAATAGTCTAATTTTCTTAAATAGGAATACACTGGGAGATGCAGGGTAGGCACAGACGGGCTGTGTATTTCAGCCTGCCTGAGTCACAATTTCCAGTGAAATTCTGTGTGCCTCTCAATTAGGTTTAAATGTTAGAGGTCCATTTATAGAGTACAGTATATCTGCTTTTGATATCCCAATCATATGTCATGGAAAAAATAATAGGGACTTGGGGAAGAAAAGAAAAGAAAAGAAAAAGACAACATTCTTAAGAATAAAAGTTCTGAAACATGACGTGAGTTGAAGCTTCCTTTGAGTATCTCTTTGCTCCCATCATATTAGGAGAAGCTGAATGGAAAAACTGATCCATTATTTTTAAAACTGGAAAATTAGAAAATTACTCTTCAATGCTTTTATGAATATATAACTAATGAGAAATAAATTCAGTTACATTCTTTAACTGCTACCCCCTCCCCCAACATGAGTGATGTCTCTAATTCAGCATGACCTACTGTCAGCTCAGGAAATTTCCATCCTGAGATTTTCCTAGCAGAGTCAAAATCAGTCACCATCAGAAACAGATAAAAAATGATTTAAATGAGAGTGCTTGAAACTGCATTTAAATTCTATCTTGAAAAGTTGCAAAGTGCTTCGTTAATAATTTTCCATAGTATCATTTTTAAACTATTTTGGCATGCTCCATAAACAATACGTACATTTACTGTTCACATAGTTAAGAAAAAGACCTTATATTTCTTGGAACAGAGTATCTTTGAGAAAACAGAAATTCATCCCAGTCCACTGACATTATCCAGCTCATTACGGGTGACAGACAGGTTTGGGTAGACCTTGGCCTGGCAGTAGATTGGAATGAAAGGGGAATTTGGAACAGGTTGGTCTCTCAGGTATGGGTTCCAGGTGGAAGAAACATTGTTTGGGTTTTGGGAAAGCCTCCATCCCTTTTTCCCAGCTGTTTAACAACACATTCTGCAAAGATGTTATTTCTGTACTATTCTAGGCCTACTGTTAAGAGAGTCCCAAGATCCATCCATTTTCCCTTTATTTTTTTCCCCTAAATTTTGTAAGGCTGTTTCAGAAAGCCCAGTGAAGAGGCAGAAACAACACATTTAGGAGACAGAGTCATAAAGGAGATATGGATTCATAATCTAGTCAGTTATTAATTACATAGTGAGTAGACTAAGAAACAAGTAGAAAACTTGTTTCTACTTTCTATCACTGGGATAAAGGAAACAAGATGGAACAAGAAGGAGTTCGTAGACAACCCAAATCACAATTAAAGCAAAAATAGTCAAATGGATTTGTTCAAAACATTTATTTAGGCAATATTCAACATTTGGGAACAAAAGTACGATTCTGTAGGCATCATTCAAAAGTGTAAAAATAATATAATTTTAGTTCACAAAGACCTTAAATTTCAAATAAACTTTCATAAATCATGAACAAAAAATTTTCTGTTAGTCTGACCTGTTTACATTTAATAAATTTATCTTTTGTCAATTATTGGAGTAGGAGCTGTGCAAGGCAAAATTAAAGCCCATGCTCCCTTCCTTTCCTCACTTAATTCCTCCAGTTTCACAGCCAACATAGTGGCTTTGTCTGGGTTTAGGGCTGACCCTATAATTCACTCTCAGAAGATAGACCTAAGCCAGGGTTAAGTTAGAGCTGGGACTGAATTCACCTTCTCACCACCTACAGCACCAAGTGCAGCATCCAATATGTAGCAAAGGCTTCATCAATATTTGTTGTATGAAAACGTGAATAAGAGACTGTTAGCCAGGAGAGGAGTGTTGATGTTTAAGGGGCTCAGTTCTCAACACCTCTCTATTCTGTTTGACTTATGAACTAACTGAGAAGTAGGACAAAAGAGTAAGTCAGATGGAAAACAAAATAATTCCCAATGAAGCTAATAAAATAGAATATGGTTTAAATGTGCGGGCAAGTGAACTTCCAAATACTGATCCTCAGAACTAGATAAACTTACCTACCCAGGTACAAAAAGTACTGGACTACCAGATGCCTTCTCCCAAAAAGAAATGGGGATAGAAAGAAACTAGTTTATATGTATCTAGTTTTTTTCAGATTTACCCATCAGATTGAATATTGTGTCTTTTTGAAGAGAAGCAAATGAAAGAGTAGAGAGAGGCTAAGAGCATCACACTGGTGGGATTCCTCCACATAGAAGGCAACATTAAAAATGCTAAAGAGTCGGCCGGGTGCGGTGGCTCACGCCTGTAATCCCAGCACTTTGGGAGGCCAAGGCTGGGCGGATCACCAGGTCAGCAGATCGAGACCATCCTGACTAACACGGTGAAACCCCGTCTCTACTAAAAATACAAAAAGAAATTAGCCGGGCCTGGTGGCGGGCGCCTGTAGTCCCAGCTACTCGGGAGGCTGAGGCAGGAGAATGGCGTGAACCTGGGAGGCAGGGCTTGCAGTCTGAGATCGCACCCCTGCACTCCAGCCCGGGTGACAGAGCGAGACTCCGTCTCAAAAAAAAAAAAAAAAAGAAAAAAGAATGCTGAAGAGCCATCCCCTCACCTCCCAATAGGGAGGACTGTTACAGAGTCAATAGGTGAGAGCAGGGGCACTTTGTTATACAAAGTAGTGTCCTCTGGTTACTTTTAGTTTCAGGCATTAAATCTCTATATCTTTTTTTGGTCGACTTTTGGGTAATTAGGAAAAATCTTGAAAGTTCCCAAATGTGTTGTCTCACTGTTTGTCTCCACAATTAGCATTAATCAGCCCCCAGATAATGAAATTGACTCCAACTTCCAAAATTGTCCCTTAAACATGGAGACAAATTCTGTGCCCACCATTATGGAGGTGTTACCAAATGAGGCCACTAATAGAATTACACATGAATCATGTGAAAAATTCAATGCTAACTTTAAGTGTTTTAAAACTGTTTGGGGATTTGTGAAATATGATAGACTATAGGAAGCTTTTTTGTTAATTCTGTACATAATAGTATTTTAATACCACAAAACATGCCCAGGAAAATCTTCAAAACAGTCAAATAGGGCCAAGTGCAGTAGCTCACGCCTGTAATCCCAGCACCTTGGGAATCCAAAACAGGAGGATTGCTTGAGCCCAGGAGTTCAAGACCAAGACTGGGTGACCTAGTGAGAACTTCTCTGTCCAAAAAGTAATAATAATAATAAAATAGCTGGGTTTGGCGGTGTGTGCCTGTAGTCCCAGCTACTCCTGAGTCGAGGTGAAAGGATCCTTGAGCCCAGGAATTCAAGGCTACAGTGAGAGGAGATAGCACCACTGCACTCTAACCTGGGTGACAGAGTGAGCATCTGTCTCAAAAACAAAAACAAAAATGTAAACATGAATTTGTATTTTAGTCCCAAGAAAAACAGAACCCCACAAAGATCCAACTTTAACTGATTTTAGGGTAAACAGTCTTAGAAACTACCAAGCAGCACATGGTTCCCATCAGAATATAACTGAGTCTGTTCAGCCAAAAATTCACCTTTGAACTGTCAAATGGTTTAAAAGCCACTGAGAACATGGTCAATATTATTAAATTATACTCAAGAAAAGTTTTATCCTATTTCCTTTTTTATAAACAAATTTTTTCTGTTTCCATTTATTTTAAAGCAGCTAAAGCATATTTCAAATACTGACGAACGATTGAAAGTTGTCAAACAAATGAAATTATGTAAATATATTTAAAGGATTGCAAAGTTGTACCTGTCTGGGAAACTTAGAAACCGAATAGGAAAGGTTTAAAAGAGGAAAACAAAACAAAACAAAAAAGCAAATAACCCAGGCCTAAATATTATATTTAGAGAATTAAGTTTGCCATAGAATTGTTTTCTTCTTGAATTAAAGCCAAGTCAGTGGAAACTTTTAATAAAAATCACATATTTGATACAAATTTATGAGTAATTCTGTCTCTATTTTTAGCTATATTTCTTATGGAAAAAATATAAAAAATCATGTAGCTACTTTTTGAGTTCATCTACTATGAAATAGTTCTGATTTCATTTGGGTTAATTACAAACAGATATTTCTTAATAGTTTAGACCACCTCTTCCTTGAACTCTTTTTCTATGATATTTTCATAAAGAGGGCATAATAACCTCTTAAGATTTTATATGTCCTTATAAACTTGTAGTATTATATTATCAAACAGCATATAATTTTGTGCAATCTTCCTTTACAAAATAATTTTAAAGAAAGGTTTTATGGAGAATCACATAAATATAAAAATACAGAGAATGTTACAGAAATAAAGCTTCTACATTGCTATGCTTCCTTATCTTTTTGATTTCTTTCACCTCTTGTTTTTCCAACAATCTGCTTATGACTGTTTGTCCAACCTCCCAGTGTGCATTGCCTCAGAAAGCTTCTACTCCAATCCAATGCTTTCCACACACTACATTTTTGACCTAGGTGTTCTCCTCTCGCTTGTGGTTCAATCCTAATTTTATACTTCCTAGAACTTTTTTTTTTTTTGAAGAAGCTATGTAAGTAACTAAAATACAACAGTTTTAAACAAAACTCATTTCTTCTCCCTCAGACTGCCTTTCCATTCTAATGTTGAGCAGCAGCTGGGGCACTGTGTCTACTGCCTCTCAAGCCAGGAACTTTGCAGTTATACTTTTTCCTCCATCTTTCTTCCCTTACATCTGTTCTTCTCACAACACCTAATTTGTCATCAAACTACCAAGGTTTTTTGTAGTAAAGTTTTTTCCCCTATGACATAGTACTCTGTTACACCATATCTTCTACAGTGGGATGCACAAAAAGACAGTTTATAGTACAAATATTAATTCCAATAGAATAGAGATAATTCTGGGTTACTGTAGTAATTGAGTTACAGAAAGTTTGGTCTCATTACTCTTTAGGTTGATAAAGTTTGAAGGTAGACATAACTACCTGGTGCCAAAATAACAATCCCAAGTATGGATTATTAGCAGCCTAATAAAAATAGAACACTATATATTTCTTTTAGATTTAGGGGTATAAAATTATCAATTAATATACATAAAATATTTGAACCCCTTCTACAGCAAACACTTACTTTTGTATTCCTTAAAGGAACTCTCAAGGTGCTGTCACTTGTTCTGGCTTCTGGGACTGCTTATGTACTTTGGGGGCAGCACAGTTTCTGATACTCTGAGTAACAAGTTATTGGCACCTAAGATTCTTTAACCCTGGTGGTACTGTGACACAAATATGGTGATATTGGCTGTTCACACTCCTTCCTATAACTTCTCATTCCTTTTCCTGCTTGCTAGCTGATTTAAGAGCCAGCCATCTTATGAGACAGCTTTAAATTCAACCTTGACTAGAAGCAGAGGGATGGATAAAGTATAGATTTCAAGACCCTTTCATTCCTAGAAATTTTGCTTATTTATTTCTTAAAAAATTATTTGATAAGTAAGTGCAGTGATTCTGTGTTGATGAGTGCAAGAAAAATGTCATCGTATTAACTTTAGTCATTATGCAAAGATAGCTCTATATTATTTATATATATCAATTTAGTTTATATATTTGTAGTTTTTCCTTTGAATACCATTTCTTTGTTAAATAATATAAAAACTTCACAAAAATTACAGCAGGTTAATAAACAGAATTGTAATTTAGTTCATTGAAAGATACACAGATGAGTTTAATCAAAATTCATAGCTATCTTACTAACTGAACTCATTAATCAGCTAACAGTGTAGTAATCAGTAGTAATTAGCCATCAGCCACTTTTTTATGGTCATTTTACTAATTAAAATGTTAGCTTTGATTTGAAGCATAGGAAATATAAATTGAAAACTACTTATTCTAACTACAGATTACAGTGAATTACAGTCACCAATACGTTATTGGTTTGTTTGTTAAAATTTCTGTGAGATGACATATCCAAGTCTTGTGGGTTATGTGGATAGTTCTACCTTAAAGGTGAATGGATATTTTGCAAGACTTAAAGTAAAATTTCATATCAAGTAAGTGCTAGATCAAATGGAAGAATTAACCATATATTTATATGTTCCTGTCATACCATTTAAGAAAAATAAAAGGAATGTTTTTATTCAAACCTGTAAATTACTCCTGTCATCTCACTGAGCATCTTAAAAGTTTTGAAACAAAACTTCATTTCATTGCAAAGAAGGACTAAGACATTAAGATATATTTGTCTTAAGTAATAAACTTTTCTATCTCCAACACAATAATGAACAAAGCCATTGGTGAAAGGGTGCAATTGAGGGATTGTTGTCCCTCTATTACTCTGATCAGTGTAATCAATATGTTTATAAACAGTACAGGAAACTGGAAAGAGAATAGAAGGAAAAAACAAGAAAATTTGTTTGTACTGTTCATTCAGGCCCCTATAGCTGTGGGATCCAGGGATTACTCTCAGTAGAACTTCCAAAGGCCCTTTTTTCTTATTTATCTGAAAGACTGTTGTGATACAAATAACACTCACGAAGGGACCCCCTAGAGATTGTTTCATTAATCTTTAATGCTTAAGGCAAACCTACACACAAATGCTCATATGAGACAAAGGAATTATTTTTATGGAGAATTCCACAGTCTCCATGAACACCCCATTCCAGTGTTTAACAACGGTGATGGAGTTCTGCCTTATTCTATAAAGTCATTCTTTGTCTCGACTTTGTGCTCTGACAAGATTGAGAACATCTGGTCCTCATTCCTAATATAATGACATTTCCTGCTCCAGAGTTCCTCTTTAAATCACCCTCAACCTTCTCTTCTTTAGGCTAAATTCCAGGTCAGCTCACTCTTCTCCAGAGTCATATATGCCGAGCTTTTCAGTATGATTGCCATCCTAATTCGTAAAGAGCCACTCTCCTTTAGCCCAGAACCAGTCCCTTAGCTTAGAGGACCAGAACTTCCCACCTGATTCCTGCTGAGCATTATTACATGACCAACCTTCCACATCTCTGTATGCTCGTTACCTTCATTTAAGTTCTCAAACATGCTCAAGGAAAAGAAACTATTTTATTTCAGAAGGAGACATTTCTTTCCATCAACTTGCTTTCCTTTTCTGTCCCAAGGGAAGATTGCAGATCACACTGCGCTTTGGGAGTCAAGTGGCAGACAGCTGTGGCTTCAGCTTCCAGCGGTCACACAACTCCAGAGGGACTGGAAGGTCAAGGGAAGCATGTAGAACCGCAGGCTGTTCACGTGGCTTGGAGGAGGAGATGACCCACCCTTAATAAAACACCGTCTGCCGGACATGCCATTGGGACTGGCATGCTAATTGAAAACAGCAGGAGTGGCTCTGCAGCTCTTTGACTTTAGCACTCAGCTTAGCATAACTTTTCCTTCCACAGGAAAGCAGTCCTCGGCCAGTAAAGCTGTGTTTCTTAAAAAAAGAAAAAAATCCAAACAAACCACTGCTCTAGTAGAAGATAAAGAAACACTTATCTTTATTTTCTTTTTTAGGAAGTTCCATCTTATTTAATTAATTAATTTATTTTATTTTATTTTTTCAAGTGGACCAAAGCTTGACACTGCTGTCCACAAATATTTTATCAAATTAGGATGGAAAATACCTATTAATCAAATTCATTTTTTTCAATATTATGAGTGCCCTGTTATTTTTACTACAATTTATTTTTCTTTTTTCTACATCAAAGTAAAATGGGCAAATAGTTCAATAGGTTTGTATTATTTTTATGGAATAGCAGTAAAGTGCCTACCTCTCCCAACCCCAGTTTTCTTTCCTGGAAGCAACTACTTTATTCTCTTTTAGCTATTTCCTTTATTACTTACCTCTGTTCCTTTAAATAATATGCTTAGTGTTAGTTTTGGTTTTTTAATTTTAAGCAATACATATTGACTTTCTACTATGAAAAATTAACATTTAACTTTCGTCACTCCACCTCTTTCTCATTCATTTTTTGTTTCCCTAGCCTCTCAATATAATTATATTGTAATTTTGGTTAAATAGGTGATAAGTATTCACATTATTAAAAATAGCATATATATGTGTAATGCTATTTACCGATGAGCTATATAGGATAAAATGATTATTCTTCACCATTTATATAGCGTTTTATTTTCCTAGAATTATAAATTTTTCTCGTTTTTTTCTGTTCATTTAGTTTTCTATATATTTATCATGAATTCATTTTTAAACTCTCACAAGTTATCTGTATCTCCTTTTTAAATGTTTAAACATCAAGTGTTTTATCAGTTCTTTCTTGTGGCTAGATTTCTTCTGAAGCCTTTCTTGCACGCTAACTTCTTTGTCTTTAAATTGATATATCATACATGTACATAGTCCTCTAGAGTGTTTTTGATCTGCTGTAATCTGGACTAGTTTCTCTCAAAGCCATCATCATGGTCTTTCCCTTGGCCATTATACTGAGAATTCCATTTGCTTCCCTCTTGAGTGGATCTACTGTTTTCTAGATTCTCTCTCCTTTGTACGGATTTATTCTCTTATTTTGCAGTATTTGAACAACACTGTAAAGATTTCTCCTTGCTCATTTATTAAGCAAGGAGTTCCCTCACTTTCTTCTGTAGTTCTCTGAACCCTTTAATATTGGGGAAAGGATGATGTTGTTTAAATACTATACAGTATTATTAGTCACATTGTACTATGGTCTATTGAAGAAATTAAATATCACATAATTCCATTTTTAATTTTTTAGAATAAGACAACAGATGTCGGAGTAATATCTGTATTTTATTGAACTTTATGATAATATGGCAATCAAGCTATTTTTAAAAAGGCTCTGCTCTGCCACTACAGATAGCTAAAAGTTCAGGATAATATGTAATAAAATTTAAAAAATATATAAACTGGTTTCAAGTGAAAGGAAAATTCTAAGTTGGCAAATACAAAAAAAGAGAACTCAAACCAGATCAGGCTGTGGGGGCAGCTGAGACCATGTAAACCACAGGAGCTATGGATACAGATATCGAATTTAAGGGCTGGGAGATAGGCTATTAATGCCGGGCTGGGAGATAGGCTATTAATGCCCAGCTGGGAGGAGGAAAAAGTCTTAAAACTGCAAGCTTTGAAGTCTGAGTGGAAAGAAGTCTTCAAATTCTTGCTTAAAATGCTACAGTCCCTTACCATAACAATCAGAATTAAGTCCACATTAGCATGGCTTACAAAGCCCTTAATCTGAGAATTTCCTGTGAAATTTCCAGCCTCAGCTATTTCCATGTGGTGCCTGAAACATATATACAGTCTTAATCAACGATACACATGGTCACAAATAGGCTATACACATGGTCACAAATAGGCTATACACTCTTTCTTTTCCATTTGAAAGCTTTTTATTATTATTATTATTATTATTATTATTATTATACTTTAAGTTCTGGGATACAGGTGCAGAACGTGCAGGTTTGTTACGTAGGTATACACGTGCCTTCATAGTTTGCTGCACCCATCAACCCATCATCTACATTAGGCATTTCTCCCTAATGCTATCCCTCCCCTAGCCCCCCACCCCCCGACAGGCCCTGGTGTGTTGTGTGATTTTCTCCTCCCTGTGTCCATTTGTTCTCATTGTTCAACTCCCACTTATGAGGGAGAGCATGCGGTGTTAGGTTTTCCATTCCTGTGTTAGTTTGCTGAGAATGATGGTTTTCAGCTTCATCCATGTCCCTGCAAAGGACATGAACTCACCCTTTTTTGTGGCTGCATAGTATTCCATGGTGTATATGTGCCATATTTTCTTTATCTAATCTATCATTGATAGGCATTTGGTTGGTTCCAAGTCTTTGCTATAGTGAACAGTGCCACAATAAACTTATATGTGCATGAGTCTTTATAGTAGAATGATTTATAATCCTTTGGGCATATACCCAGTAATGGGATTGCTGGGTCAAATGGTATTTCTAGTTCAAGATCCTTGAGGAATTGCCACACTGTCTTCCACAATGGTCGAACTAATTTACACTCCCACCAACAGTGTAAAAGCATTCCTATTTCGGCACATCCTCTCCAGCATCTGTTGTTTCCTGACTTTTGAATGATTGCCATTCTAACTGGCATGAGATTGTATCTCATTGTGGTTTTGATTTGCATTTCTCTAATAACCAGTGATGATGAGCTTGTTTTCATGTTTGTTGGCCACATAAATGTCTTCTTTTGAGAAGTGTCTGTTCATATCCTTTGCCCACTTTTTGATAGAGTGGTTTGTTTTTTTCTTGTAAATTTGTTTAAGTTCCGTGTAGATTCTGGATATTAGACCTTTGTCAGATGCATAGATTCCAAAATTTTTCTCTCATTCTGTAGGTTGCCTGTTCACTGTAATGATAGTTTCTTTTGCTGTGCAGAAGCTCTTTAGTTTAATTAGATCCCATTTGTCAACTTCAGCCTTTATTGCCATTGCGTTTTGTGTTTTAGTCATGAAGTCTTTGCCCATGCCCATGTCCTGAATGGTATTACCTAGGTTTTCTTCTAGGGTTTTTATGGTTTTAGGTCTTATGTTTAAGTCTTTAATCCATCTTGAGTTATTTTTTCTATAAGGTGTAAAGAAAGGGTCCATTTTCGGTTTTCTGCATATCGATAGCCAGTTTTCCCACCACCATTTATGAAATAGGGAATCATTTCCCCATTGCTTGTTTTTGTCAGGTTTGTCAAAGATCAGATGGTTGTAGATGTGTGGCATTATTTCTGAGGCCTCTATTCTGTTCCACTGGTCTATATATCTGTTTTGGTACCAGTACCATGCTGTTTTGGTTACTGTTGCCTTGTAGTATATATACTATATCAGTAGTGATATACTATATACAGTAGTGATGCCTCCAGCTTTGTTCTTTTTGCTTCAGATTGTCTTGGCTATACAGGCTCTTTTTTGGTTCCATATGAAATTTAAAGTAGTTTTTCCTAATTCTGTGAAGAAAGTCAATGGTAGCTTGATGGGAATAACATTGAATCTATAAATTACTTTGGGCAGTATGGCCATTTTCATGATATTGATTCTGCCCATCCATGAGCATGGAATGTTTTTCTATTTGTGCCCTCTCTTATTTCCTTGAGAAGTGGTTTGTAGTTCTCCTTGAAGAGGTCCTTCACAGACCTTGTAAGTTGTATTTCTCGGTATTTTATTCTCTTTGTAGCAATTGTGATGGGAGTTCACTTATGATTTGGCGCTCTGTTTGTCTATTATTGGTGTGTAGAAATGCTTGTGATTTTTTTTTTTTCTTTTTTTGAGACGGAGTCTCGCTCTGTCGCCCAGGCTGGAGTGCAGTGGCGCGATCTCAGCTCACTGCAAGCTCCGCCTTCCGGGTTCAGGCCATTCTCCTGCCTCAGCCTTCCTAGTAGCTGGGACTACAGGTGCCCGCCACCACGCCCAGCTAATTTTTTTTTGCATTTTTAGTAGAGACAGAGTTTCACCGTGGTTGCCAGGATGGTCTCTATCTCCTGACCTCATGATCCGCCCACCTCGACCTCCCAAAGTGCTGGGATTACAGACGTGAGCCACCGCGCTCGGCCAGAATGCTTGTGATTTTTGCACCTTCATTTTGTATGCTGAGACTGTGCTGAAGTTGCTTATCAGCTTAAGGAGATTTTGGGCTGAGATGATGGGGGTTTCTAAATATACAATTATGTCATCTGCAAACAGACAACTTGACTTCCTCTCTTCCTATTTGAATCCTCTTTATTTCTTTCTCTTGCCTGATTGCCCTGGCCAGAACTTCCAATACTATGTTGAATAGGAGTGGAGAGAGAGGGCATCCTTGTCTTGTGCCAGTTTTCAAAGGGAATGCTTCCAGCTTTTGCCCATTCAGTATGATATTGGCTGTGGGTTTGTCATAAATAGCTCTTATTATTTTGAGATATGTTCCATCAATACCTAGTTTATTGAGAGTTTTTAGCATGAAGGGCTGTTGAATTTTGTTGAAGGCCTTTTCTGCATCTATTGATATAATCATGTGGTGTTTGTCATTGGTTCTGTTTATGTGATGGGTTATGTTAATTGATTTGCGTATATTAAACCAGCCTTGCGTCCCAGAGATGGAGCCAACTTGATTGTGGCGGATAAGCTTTTTGATGTCCTGCTGGATTCAGTTTGCCAGTATTTTATTGAGGATTTTTGCATCAATGTTCATCAGGCATATGGCCTGAAATTTTCTTCTTTGTGTGTGTCTCTGCCAAGGTTTTGGTATCAGGATGATGCTGGCCTCATAAAATGAGTTAGGTGGTGTTCCTCTTTTTCTATTGATTGGAATAGTTTCAGAAGGAATGGTACCAGCTCCTCTTTGTACCTTTAATATAATTCAGCTGTGAATCTGTCTGATCCTGAGCTTTTTTTGGTTGAATACCACATTTTCTTAATTCATCCATTGCTGGACACTTAGGTTGCTTTCACCTCTTAGCTATAATAATAATGCTGCAATGAACATGGCAGTGCAAATACCTTTTTGAGATCTTGTTTCCAGTTCTTTCAGATAAATACGAAGAAGTTGGATTGCTAGATCCCATAGTAATTCTATTTTTTAATTTTTTGAGGAAACTTCACACTGTTTCCCACAGCAACTGCACCATTTTACGTTCCCACTGTCAATGACAAGGGTTCCAATTTTCTCACCAATACTTGTTACTTGTTATTTTTCAGGTTTGGGTTTTTGGTGTTTTTTTATTATTATTATTTATTTGTTTGTTTCTAACATAATTGCTATGCTAACAAATGTGAGGTGATGTCTCATTGTTATTTTGATTTGTACTTCCCTGATGATTAAGAGAATATCTTTTGTTCAGCATCTTTACATATACTTGTTGGCCATTTGTATGTCTTCCTTGGAGAAATGTCTATTCAAGTCTTTTGCTCATTAAAAAAAAATGGTTTGTTGTTGTTGATATTATTGACTAGTAGGAGTTCTTAATAGTTTTAGATATTAACCCCTTTACAGATATCTGGTTATTCCAAGATTTTCTCCCATTTCATTAGTTGCCATTCCAATCTATTGATTGTTTCCTTTGCTGTGCAGAAACTTTTTACTTTGATGTTGTCTCATTTGTCTATTTTTGCTTCTGTGGTTTGTGCTTTTGGTGTCATATATAGGAAATCATTGCCAAGACCAATATTATAAAGCTTTTCTCTTATGTTCTTTTCTAGAAAATTTTATAGTTTTCAGGTATTATGTCTAAGTCTTTCATCCATTTTATGTTGATTTTTGTGTATGGTGTAAAACAAGGGTCCAATTTCATTCTTTTGAATGTGGCCATCTACTTTTTTTTTTGGCACCATTTTTTTGCACCTTTTTTTTTTTTTTTTTTTTTTTTTTTTGCACCTTTCCCCATTTTGTGATCTGGGCACGCTTGTCAAAGATCATTTGTATATGTTTGGGTTAATTTTTAAGCGCCCTATTCAATTCTATTGGTCTATATGTTTGTCTTTATGTCAATACCATATTATTTTAATTACTATAGCTTTGTAGTGTGTTTTGAAGAAAGGAAGTATGAGGCCTCCAGCTTCGATATTCCTTCTTAAAATTGTTTTGGCTATTCTGCGTCCTAAGTGGTTCCATATGACTTTTAGGATATTTTTTTTTAATTTCTGCAAGAAATACTTTTAGGATTTTGATAGGGATTACATTAAATCTGTATCTTGCTTTGGGTAGTATGAGAATTTTAACAATATTAAGTCTTCCAATCCATGAACACAGATGTCTTTCCACTTATTTGTGTCTTCTTTAATTTCTTTATTCAATGTTTTGTAGTTTTCAACATACAAGGCTTTCACTTTCTTGGTTAAATTTATTCCTAAGAATTTTATTTTTGGGATTATTGAAAGTAGGATTATTGAAAGTGGTATTATTTTGTTAATTTCCTTTTCAGATTGTTTTTTGTTATTGCATAGAAGTGGTGAGAGTGGGCATCCTTGCCTTGTTCCTGATCTTAGAAAAGATGGTAGTTTTTCACTACTGAGTATAATGTTAGCTGTGGATTTTTCACATATGGCCTTTATCTGTTGAGGTAAAATCCTTCTAGTCTTGGTTTGCTGAGTGATTTTATCATGAAAATGTGTTGAATTTTGTCAAATGCTTTTTCTGCGTTGATTGAGATGACTGTGTAATTTTTATCCTTGTTCTGTTACTGTGGTATATCATATTGATTAATTTTCATATTCTGAGCCATCCTAGTGTTTTAGGGATAATAGCCACTTGGTCATGGTGTATGATCTTTTTAATGTGCTGTTGAGTTTGGTCTATAAGACTTTTGTTGAAGATTTTTGCATCTATATTCATCAGGAATATTGGCCTACAATTCAATTTCTTGTAGTGTTTGGCTTTGTTATTAGGATAATGCTGGTCTCATAAATGAATTTGGAAGTGTTCCACCTCTTTAAAGTTCTGGAAGAGATTGAGAATAATTGGCATTAATTTTTCTTCAAATGTTTGGTAGAATTCTTCAATGAAGCCATCTAGTCCTGGGTTTTTCTTTGTCAAGAGGTTTTTGATTATGTTGTTAGTCCCCTTACTAGTTATAGATTTGTTTAGATTTTCTGTTTCTTCATGACTCAGTCTTCATAGGTTGTATATTTTTGAGAGTTTATCCATTTCTTCTAGTTTATCCAAATTTTTGGCATATAATGGTTATAGTAGTCTCTTATAACAATTTTTATTTCTGTGGCATCAGTTATAATGTCTCCTCTTTCAGTTTTTTATTTTATTTATTTGAGTCTTCTCCCTTTTATTCTTAGTCCAGCTAAGGGTTTGTCAATTTTGTTGATCTTTTTTATTTTTTATTCCTATTCTTTATTTCATTTATCTCTGCTCTGATCTTTATCATTCGTTTCCTTCTGCTAACTTTTGGCTTAGTTTTATTTTTTCTATCTTCTTGAGGTGTAAAATTAGGTTGTTTACTTAAGATCGATCTTCTTATTAAATCTAGACATTTACCACTACAATTTTCTCTCTTAATACTACTTTTGTTGCTACCCTTAAGTTGTAGTGTTTTGTATTTTCATTTTTCTTTGTCTCAAGATATTTTTGAATTTCCCTTTTAATTTCTTCTTTGACCCATTTGTTTTTGTAAGTATGTTTTTTATTTTTATTTTCCATATATTTCTGAATTTTCCAAAATTTCTCCTGTTATTGATTTCAGTTTGATTCCATTGTGGTTGGAAAAGTCTTCTTATATCCATTAGGAACTTATGTGTTACTTAACACATGTTCTATCCCAGAGAAAATCATCTGTGTGCTTGAGCAGAATGTGTATTCTGCTCTTGTTGAGATTATGTTCTGTTTATGTTTTTCAGGTCTATTTGGTATACAGTGTTGGTCAAGTCCTCTGTTTCCTTGTTAATTTTTTGTCTAGTTATTCTATTTATTATTGAAAGTGAGTGTTGAAATCTTCTGATATTATTGCATCACTGTCTGTTCCTTCATTCTGTTCTGTCAATAGTTTATGTACTTAGATGTTCTGATGTTGGGTGCATATATTTATAGTTGTTTTATTTTCCTGATTAGTTGACCTTTTTAATTATTTTATAATGATTTTCTTTGGTTCTTGTGATAGTTTTTGACTTAAAGTCCACTTTGTCTGATACAAGTGTAAATATCCCTGGCTTTCTTTTATTATTATTTGCCTGGACTGTGTTTCTCCATCCTTTCACTTTCAGCCTATAAGCTTTAGGTCTAAAGTGTGTCCCTTGAAGATAGCATATAGTTGGATCCTGTTTTGTATCCATTTAGATACTCTTTCTAGTTTTTGTTTAACTTTTATTGTAGGTTCAGGGGTACATGTGCAGGTTCATTATGTAGGTAAATTGCATGTCATGGGAGTTTGGTGTACAGATTATTTCAACACCCCAAATAATAGGCATTGTATCTGATACATAGTTTTTAAATCCTCAGTCACCTGCCCCCCTGCACCTTCAGGTAGATTCTGGTGTCTGTTGTTCCCTTCTTTGTATCCATATGTACTCAATGTTTAGGTCTCAGTTATATCTGAATACATGCATATTTGGTTTTCTGTTCTTGTGTTAGTTTGCTTAGGATAATGGTCTCCAGCTTTATCTATATTGCCACAAAGGGCATGCTTTTGTCCTTTTTTATGGCTGTGTAGTATTCCATGGTATATATGTACCACATTCTTTACCCAGTCTACCATTGATGGGCATTTAGGTTGATTCTGTGTCTTTTCTATTATGAATAGGGCTGCAATAAATATACACATGCATATGTCTTTGTGGTAGAATAATTTATATTCCTTTGTGTATATACCCAATAATGGCATTGCTGGGTTGAATGGTAATTTTGCTTTGAGTTCTTTGAGAAATTGTGAAACTGCTTTCCACAATGGCTGAATTAATTTACATTTCTACCAGCAGTTTATGAGTGTTCCATTTTCTCTGCAAACTTGCCAGCATGTATTATTTTTGGACTTCTTGATAATAGCCATTCTAACTGGTATGAAATGGTATCTCATTATAGACACTCTGTTTCTCTTGATTTGAGAGTTCAATCTCTTTACATTTAAAGTAACTACTGATAGGGGAGGTATTACCATTATTATCTTGCAAATTGTCTTCTCTCATAATTTTTTGCACGTCTTTTCCTCTCTGTCTTCTTTTGTGTTTCATTGATTTTTTTTTTTTTTTTTTTTTGGTAATGACATGCTTTGATTTCTTTCTCATTTTTTTTTTTTTTTTTTTGTATATCTTCTATAGGTGTTTTATTTCTGTTTGCCATAGGGCTTACATAAAACATCTAATATATATAACAGTATATTTTGAACTAATGATGACTTAACTTCAACTATGTAGAAAAAGCTCTACGCTTTTGTTGTCCCACACAGAATTTATGTTGATGCCACAAATTACATCTTTTTATTTTGTGTATTCATTAACACATTATATAGTTATTTTAATACTTTTGTCTTTTAACATCCATCCAAGAATTGGCATTGATTTATGTACTGCCATTATAGTATTACAATATTCTGTACTTATCTATATGGTTACCTTTACCAGCAAGTCTTCTACTTTTGTATGCTTTCATGTTGCTGTTCAGTGTCCTTTCACTTTAACTTGAAAGATTCCCTTCAGCATTTCTTATAAGTCAAATCTAGTGGTGATAAAACTCTTTAGCTTTCCTTTGTCTGGAAAAGTCTTTATTTCACCTTCATTTTTGAAGGATAGTTTTGCTAGATATTGTGTTTTTGGTTGGCAAGTTTTTTTTTTTCTTTTAGATTTTTCAATATATTAACCCGCTTCCTTCTGCAAATTTTCGGCTAAGACATCAGCTGATAGTCTTCTCTCTCTGTGTAGACTCTCTTGTATGTGACAATTCACTTTTCTCTTGATGCCTTCAAAATTCTTTTTTGGATTTTGACAATTTGATTATAATGTGTCTCAGTGTTTTCTTCCTTGGGTTTATCTTATCTGGAATTCATTTGGCTTCTTGAATCTGGATGTTCATTTCCTTCAAAATAGTGGAAAGATTTTGGTCATTAGTTCTTTAAATAAGCTTTTTTCCCCTTTCTTTCTTTTTCTTCCTCTTCTATTTCTGGGACTGTCATAATGTGTATTTTGGTCCACTTGGTGGACCAAATTAACTCATTAGGCTTCTTCTTTCTAATGAATTCATTAGGCTTCTTCTCTCTTCATCCTTTTTTTTTTTAATTCCTCTCTAACTGAATACTTTCAAATGACCTGTATTTGAGTTCACTGATTCTTTCTTCTGTTTGATCATAGATGATATTGAACCCATTTAGTGAACTGTAAAATTCAATTATATTCTTCAGCTACAAAATTTCTATTTGGTTCTTTTGCATATTTTCTATCTCTTTATTAATATTTGCATTTTATTCTTACATTTTCCTTGATTTCAATGAGCAGTTTTATGATGCTTATTTTAAATTCCTTGTCAGATAATTCACATACCTCTGTTTCTTTAGTGTTGGTTTCTGGAGATTTATTTTGTTCCTTTGGTTTGACCAACTTTAACTATTTCTTTCTGTGCCTTGTTACTTTGTGTTGGGATCCATGCATTTGAAAAAACAGTTACCTCTCCCAGTCTTTATAAACTAGCTTTATACTGAGAAAGACATTCACTAATTAGCCCAATTGGAGATTCTGTGGGCTTCTCAAACCTTTTCTGTGAATATATCTTCTCTAAACTTGTGCATATGCATTTCCCATTAGAGAGATTTTGTCAGGTTCTCTTGCTCTGACAAGTGAGTGTCACAAACTTCCCTACCGGTTTCAATGCAGTTGATTTCACACTCACTTGGGATGCATGAACCTCTTAACTGCTCTCTGGATTTCTAACAAAGATAATTTGTCTGTGTATTGTTATTGAATCAGTGTCTCCACTGGGGAAGGAGGTAATGGAGTCTTCTATTTTGGCATCTTGCTGATGTCCTCCCTCAAAGCATAATTAATTGTATAAATAAGAACAAATTTCTCTAAAGTATCAAATAGTTATTAGAACACACAGGTTACAAAACGGTATTTTTGATAGAGCAAAGTTCCATCCTTCCTTTTCTACCTCTCTTTTCCAACTTACACTGTAGTTGAACTTGGGGTTTGGATTGCAAAGCAAATTTCTAAGGAAAAGGGACCTTACAAGGAAATTTTAAAATAAGTCTTACTGATATTTTTAGAGCATCCAAAATAAGTCTCTTGGGAAGTAAGTTTCTAAAATTTCATCACTCAGTCTTTTCTTCATCACTCAGTCTTGAAGTTGGAAAATCATATTTTTTAGTAGCCTTATAAAAAAAAGTGTCAGAACTTTATGTAATAAGTAGTTCAAATCACCTCAATTTTCCTACTGTTTTCAAATATCTTCGTCATGAAGTGATGAGCCCCAACTGCAAAATTTTTATTAGCTGTCAACTTTCCATTGACCAATGATTCATTTTCTCATGTAATAAATCACTTCCACTCCACTACACAGTAGGAAACTTCGTGGTGTGTTTCCAGCATAATTAAAAATAGTTTGTTATTCTCAGCTTCTCCTTGACTATTTGAATAAAGATATTAGAGAACCATCAAAGTCTGCATACTCAACACAGGATTGTCACACAGTTGGTCAGAGTGCCAAAAAGCCAAAGAGAAGGAAACCACAGTTGAAGAAAAAGCATTCTTCTGGCCAAAAGGAAAGATGAGTACAACTGCCTCATACATTCTATTTCTCAAAAACTGGGTTCATATATGTAAAAATTCACACACACATCTATATACACAAATATACCTACACACACATAGGTATCTATGGACAGCTGATACATATATATGTATACATGTATATATGTATAGGCATATGAATGTATATGAATAGCTTAATATTTATATTCTATACTGTTTGTACATATGCATATACACCAATATTAAGCTATTCATAAATATTCTGTAAGCTTCTTTTTTATTATTTTTCCTCTAGAATAGAATACATTACTATATTAGATTTTCATTGTTTTGGAGCTCTCATTTGCCACTTACATTTTCTAAAATAAGTTATATTATTTTATTACTAGGTACAGTGAGAGGGGCAGATAAAACAGAGTATAAATAAAATCTTAAGTCAAGAAAAGGTTGACAATAATTAATTTGAAAATATTATTTCCCAAATAGCTTTCTTTAGATTAAAAAAAAATCTAGTCTAGCAAGCCACATGTTATTGGTAGATATTTTGGTCTCTAGCTATAATGCTACTGATAAATTTTATCCTAATATTAATTTTAGAAACAATATAAGCAAATAAATTATTTTCTTTTTCTTCAAATTTTCATTTCTTTACTTCAATATGTTTTTGGGGAACAGGTGGTAATTGGTTATATGAATAAGTTCTTTAGTGGTGATTTCTGAGATTTTGGTGAACCCATCACCTGAGCAGTGTACATTGTACTCAGTGTGTAGTCTTTTATCCATTGCCACCCCTCACTTTTTTTCCCGATGTATCATTCTTATGCCTTTATAGTTTATGCCTCCTCATAGTTTAGCTCCCACATCTGAGTAAGAACATACAATGTTCTTCATTCACGTTCTTCATAAGATGTTGGTTTTCTATTCCTGAGTTACTTCACTTAGAATGAGTCTCCAATTCCATCCAGTTTTCTGTGAATGCCATTATTTCATTCCTTTTTATGAATGAGTAGTACTTCATGGTGTATATACCACATTTCCTTTATCCACTGGTCGATTTGATGGGCATTTGGGCTGGTTATATATTTTTGCAATTGCAAACTCTGCTGCTATAAATATGCATGTGCAAGTATCTTTTATGTATAATGACTTATTTTCCTCTGGGTAGATAGCTAGTAGTGGGAATGCTGGATCAAACAGTACATCTACTTTTAGTTCTTTGAGGATCCTCCACACTGTTTTCCATAGTGGTTGTACTAGTTGACATTCCCACCAACAGTGTAAAAGTGTTACCTTTTCATCATGTCCACAACAACATCTATTACTTTTTGATTATGGCCATTCTTGCAGGAGTGAGGTGGTACCACATTGTGGTTTTAATTTTCATTTTCCTTATAGTTAGTGATGTTGAGCATTTTTCCCCATACTTGTTGGCCATTTGTATATCTTCTTTTGAGAATTGTCTATTCATGTCCTTAGCCCACTTTTTGATAGGACTGTTTGTTTTTTCTCTTCCTGATTTGAGTTCTTTGTAGATTCTGGATATTAGTCCTTTGTTGAATGTATACATTGTGAAGATTTTCTCCCACTCTGTGGGTAGTCTGTTAACTCTGCTGATTATTTCTCTTATTGTGCAGAAGCTTTTTAATTTAATTAAGTCCCATCTATTTATCTTTGTTTTTGTTGTGTTTGCTTTTGTGTTCTTCGTCATGAAGTCTTGGTCATGAAGTCTCTGCCAAAGCCAATATCTAGAATAGTTTTTCTGACATTGTCTTCTAGAATCTTTAGGTTTAAGATCTTAGATTTAAGCCTTTGATTCATCTTGAGTTGATTTTTGTGTAAGGTGAGAGATGAGGAACAAGTTTCATTCTTCTACATGTAGCTCCCCAATTATCCCAGCACCATTTGTTGAATAGATTGTCCTTTCTCCACTTTATGGTTTGTTTGCTTTGTCAAAGACAAGTTGGCTATAAGTGTTTGGCTTTATTTCTGGGTTCTTTATTCTATTTCATTGTACTATGTGCTTATTTTTATACCTTTACCATGCTATTTTGGTGACTATGGCCTTATAATATTGTTTGAAGTCAGGTAATATGATGCCTCCAGACTTGTTCTTTTTGCTTAGTCTTGCTTTGGCTATGTGGGCTCTTTTTTGGTTCCATATGAATTTTAAGATTTTTTTTCTAGTTCTGTGAAGAATGTTGATGGTATTTTGATGGGAATTACATTGAATTTGTAGATTACTTTTGGCAGTATGGTCACTTTCACAATATTGATCCTACCCATCCATGAGCTTGGGATGTGTTTCTATTTGTTTGTGTCTTCTATTTCTTTCAGCAGTGTTTTGTAGTTTTCCTTGTAGAAGTCTTTCACCTCCTTGGTTAGGTATATTCCTAAGTGTTTTTTTTTTTTTTAATTCAGTTATTGTGAAAGGGGTTGAGTTCTTGATTTAATCCTCAACTTGTTTGCTGTTGGTGTAGAACAGAGCGACTAATTTGTGTACATTAATTTTGTATCCTGAAACTTTTTCATTTACCAGTTCTAGGAGCTTTTGGATGAGTCTTTAGGGTTTTCTGGGTATACAATTTTACAATCAACAAACAATGACAGTTTGACTTCCTCTTTGCTGATTTGGATGCCATTTATTTCTTTCTCTCATCTGATTGCTCTGGCTAGGACTTCCCATACTATGTTGAATAGAAGTGGTAAAAGTGGGCATCCTTGTCTTGTTCTACTTCTTAGGGGGAATGCTTTCAACTTTTCCCCATTCAGTATAATGTTGGCTATGGATTTGTTGTAGACAGCTTTTATTACCTTAAGGTATGTCTCTTCTATGCTGATTTTGCTGAGGGTTTTAATCATAAAGGGATGCTGAATTTTTTCAGTGTCTATTGAGATGATCATGTGATTTTTGTTTTTAATTCTGTTTAAGTGGTGTATCACATTTATTGACTTACATATGTTAAACCATCCCTGCATCCCTGGTATGAAACCCACTTGATCATGGTGGATTATCTTTTTGATATGCTGTTGGATTCGGTTCTCTATGATTTTGTTGAGGACTTTTGCATCTATGTTCATCAGGGATACTGGTCTGTGACTTTATTTTTGTTATGTCCTTCCCTAGGTTTGCTATTAGGGTGATACTGGCTTCACAGAATGATTTAGGGAGATTCTCTTTTCCTCTATCTTTTGTAATAGTGTCAATAAGATTGGTATCAATTCTTCTTTGAATGTGTGATAGAATTCAGCTGTGAAGCCATCTGGTACTGGACTTTTTTTGTTGGCAATTTTTAAAAATTTTATTTCAATCTTGCTGCTTGTTATTGGTCTGTTCAGAGATTCTATATCTTCCTGGTTTAATCTAGAAAGGTTGTATATTTCCAAGAATGTATCCATCTCTCTAGGTTTTCTAGTTTATGTGGATAAAGGTGTTCATAGCAGCCTTGAATAATCTTTTGTATTTCTGTGGTATCAGTTGTAATATCTCCCATTTCATTTTTAATTGGGCTTACTTGGATCTTCTTACTTCTTTACTTGGTTAATCTTGCAAATGATCTATTTTATTTACCTTTTCAAAAAACCAGCTTTTTGTTTCATTTTTCTTCTGTACTTTTTTGTTTGAATATCATTTAGTTCTGCTCTGATTTTGGTTATTTCTTTTGTTCTGCTGGGTTTGGGTTTGGGTTTGGATTGTTCTTTTTTCTCCAGTTCTGTGAGATGTGACCTTAGATTGTCTATTTGTGCTCTTTCAGGCTTTTTGATATAGGCATTTAGTGCTATGGACTTTCTGGGATACTGCTATTGCTGTATCCCAGACATTTTGGTAGGTTGTATCACAATTATCATTCAGTTCGAAGAATTTTTTAATTTCCATCTTGATTTCACTGTTTGCCCAATGAGCATTCAGGGGCAGGTTATTTAATTTCCATATATTTGCATGGTTTTGAGGGTTCCCTTTGGAAGTGATTTCCAATTTTATTCCTTTGTGTTCTGAGAGAGTACTTGATATAATTTCGATTTTCTTAAATTTACTGAGACTTGTTTTGTGGCCTATCATGTGGTCTATCTTGGAGAATGTTCCATGTGCTGATGAATAGAATGTATATTCTGCAGTTTTTGGGTAGAATGTTCTATAAATATCTGTTAAGTTCATTTGTTCTGGGGTATAGCTTAAGTCCATTGTTTCTTTCTTGACTTTCTGTCTTGATGACCTGTCTAGTGCTGTCAGTGGAGTATTAAAATTCCCCACGATTATTGTGTTGCTGTCTGTCTCATTTCTTAGGTCTAGAAGTAATTGTTTTATAAATTTGGGAGCTCCAGTGTTAGGTGCATATATATTTAGAATTGTGGTATTTTCCTGTTGGACTAGTTCTTTTATCATTATATAATGTCCGTTTTTGTCTTTTTAAACTGCTGTTGATTTAAAGTTTGTTTTGTGTGATATAAGAATAGCTACTTCTGCTCACTTTTGGTGTCCATTTGCATAAAATATCTTTTTCTACCCCTTTACCTTAATTTATATGAGTCCTTATGTGTTAGGTGAGTCTCCTGAAGACAGCAGAAACTTGGTTGGTGAATGTGTATCCATTCTGCCATTCTGTATCTTTTAAATGGAGCATTTAGGCCATTTATATTCAATGTTAGTATTGAGATATGAGGTATTATTTCATTCATTTTGCTATTTGTTGTCTGAATACCTTGTTGTTGGTTTTTCTTTGTGTTATTGTTTTATAGATCCTATAAGATTTACGCTTTAAGGAGGTTCTATTTTGGTGTATTTTGAGGATTTGTTTCAAGATTTAGAGCTCCTTTTAGCAGTTCTTGTAGTGCTGGCTTGGTAGTGGCGAATTCTCACACCATTTGTTTGTCTGGAAAAGATTGTATCTTTCCTTCATTTATGAAGTTTAGTTTTGCTGGATACAAAATTCTTGACTAATAATTGTTTTGTTTAAGGAGGTTAAAAAATAGGACCCCAATCCCTTCTAGCTTGTAGGGTTTCTGCTGAGAAATCTGTTGTTAATCTGATAGGTTTTTCTTTACAGGTCACCTGATGCTTTTGCCTCACAGCTCTAAAGATTCTTTCTTTCATCTAGACTTCAGATAACCTGATGACTATTTGCCTAGGCAATGATGTTTTTGCAATGAATTTTCCAGGTGTTCTTTGAGCTTCTTGCATTTGAATGTCTAGAATATTCTCCCAAATATGTTTTCCAAACTTTTAGAATTCTCTTCTTCCTTGGGAATACCAATTATTCTTAGGTTTGGATGTTTAAGATGGTGCCCAACTTCTTGGAGGCTTTGTTCATTTTTAAAAATTATTTTTTCTTTTTTTCTTTTTTAATAAATTGGGTTAATTTGAAAGCCTTGTCTTGATGCTCTGAACTTCTTTCTTCTGCTTGTTTGATTCTTCTGCTGAGACTTTCTAGTGCATTTTGAATTTCTCTAAGTGTGTCCTTGATTTCCAGAAGCTGTGATTGTTCTTTATCTATTCTTTCTATTTCACTGAAGAGTTTTCCTTTCATATCCTGTATCATGTTTTTGATTTATCTAAGTTGGACTTCACCTTTCTCTGGTGACTCCTTGATTAGCTTAATAATCAGCCTTCTGAATTCTTTTTCTGGCAATTCAGAGATTTTGTTTGGGTTTGGATCCATTGCTGGTAGCTGGTATGATCTTTTGGGAGTCCTAAAGAAGTTTGTTTTATCATATTATCAGAATTGTTTTTCTGGTCCCCCTCATTTGGGTAGACTATGTCAGAGGGAAAATCTGAGACTCCGGGGCTGCTTTTCAGATTCTTTCATCTCAAGGGTGTTCCCTTGATGTGGTGTTCTCCCCCTTCCCCTAAGAATGAGGCTCCCTGAGACCAAACTGTAGTGATTGTTTTTGCTCCTCTGTGTCTAGCCACCCAGCAGAGCTACTGGGCTCCAGGCTGATACTAAAGAGTGTCTGCAAAGAGTACTGTGATATGGTCCGTCTTTAGGTCTTGCAGCTATGGATACCAGCACCTGTCCTGGTGGAGGTAGCAGGGGAGTGAAATGGACTCTATGAGGGCTTTTGGTTGTGTTTTTGTTTAGTGCACTGGTTTTGTGTTGGTTGGAAGTGCACCTCTAGCCAGGAGGTGATGCTTTCAAGAGCGCATCAGTTGTGGTCCTATAGGGAATATGCAAATTTGCCCTAGGGATACCTGGTTAAGTATTTGGGTTTCTCAGAAGGTGGGCAGGGCCATAGAGCCCCCAAAACATTATGACTATTGTCTTCAGCT
Source organism: Pan troglodytes (assembly GCF_028858775.2). Classification (NCBI taxonomy): domain Eukaryota; kingdom Metazoa; phylum Chordata; class Mammalia; order Primates; family Hominidae; genus Pan; species Pan troglodytes. The sequence goes on from NC_072403.2 coordinate 133,823,920, forward strand.
ACCATGGTGAATACAGAAAGACTACCAGGTTGGGGCAGGGATAGGTGTGTCTGAGCCCAGCCTCTCCTTGTGTGGGGCTTGTTGTGGCTACTGTATGGGATGGGGGTGTGGTTCTCGGTCTAATGAAATTATATTCCCAGGGGGATTATAGCTGCCTCTGCTGCATCATATAGGTCACCAGGGAAATAGGGGAAAGCCGGCAGTCACAGGCCTCACCCTGCTCCCACACAGCCTGCAGTCCTAAAGGCTGGTCTCACTCCCACCATATCCCCTCAGCAGCACTGAGTCTATTTCCAGGCAGCTGGTGACAGGCAGACAACATGTCCCAGACTACCAGCCTCCCTCCTGAGAAAGCAACTCAACTCACAGTTTTTTTGGCATCTTGGAGAGCCTGCAGCAGTGATTCCGTTCCTTCAAAGGGTCTGTGGATTCTCTCAGCTTTCCTGCTATGTTCCTGTGATAGTTCTTGGAGCAAAAGTTCACTATGTGAGTCTCCACACGCTGCTCTGTCCATCTGGACAGGAACTGCAAGCTAGTCCTGCCTCCTATCCACCATCATCCTCCGCAAATAAATAATTTTCAACTGGCATTTATTATTAATCTGTTCCAGGCACTTAATACATATACACATATTGTCTAGTCTCAATGACCACATTATAGAAGAAGATGTAAAGTAACTTGCCAAACATCCCACAGCCAGATAGTGGCAGAGCTAGAATTGATACTGAGCAGAGAAAAGAACCATGCTCAAAAATCTTATATTATTCTTTCTTTATTCTTGGTGTTCAATGAGTAATAACACAGTCTATTTGCTCTATAATCTTAAACTAAAACACGATGTGATAGGAAAGGATAAATTATAATAGTATCATCCTACTTCATTTTATGGTAAAGCAAATCAGTCACCACAAGAGAGAAAATCACCACACACACACACACACACACACACACATAAAATTGTGAAATTATACGAAGTATCATTTTGTTGTCAATATGCCCCTCCAAAGACTGAGTTGATTGTACTACACCTTCTCAGAGCTCTATCTGGGAAAGGATAAGAAGGTTCACATACTTCTTTTTTTTTTTTTTTTTCCTAAATGGCAAAAAGCCCAGACTTTTTTGTTACCATTCCATGGTAAACATTTGTCTCTCCAGTCACCCAGATTCATGATTCATTTGTTAGGGGCTTAGTGGGCACATTTTGGCTGTCAGCCTGCCATGTGCCCATGCCGGGCATTGAGTGAGTTCTGTATAGAAGAAGTCTCTCCTTTTTGACCATACAAGAGCATGTGGATGGGCTTTCTAACCAGATGCAGTTTAGCAATGAGATAGGTATGCAACACAGGAAAGGCCTAAGGAGGCACCTCGCTCACGAATTACCACGGGTGCCACACTCAGCACTGAGCAGTGTTGGCCATGAACTACATTACAGCACAGTAGCTGTACTGTTTTATCGTGCCTGTTTATGTGTTAGATAGCACAGAGATGTGACTTCTTAAGGAACCATCACTGTTTGAAACACATGAAGCAAGCCTAGAACTGCTATATTATATGACAACTATGTGTTTGCTTTGTTTCATAATGATTCGTAATGGTCTTTTAAGCATTATGAATCAGGCTATACAGCCTCAGTTTTTACATCATTTTAAAATGAGACTTCTATCAACACCAATTCTAAAAATGTCCATAAAACATCTGCACTGATGCCCCCTAACCTTGTTGGAGCTCAAGCTTTTGCCTTTAAGAAATCATTGTACAGAACAACAACAGTATAAAACTTGAATAGCTGAGAATGTAAATGTAGAGGAAGTAAACAGGCAAAGGATAGTTAAAGCCACATCTTTTCTTTCTGTTAGGTTGGTGCCTTCTCTAACACTTTCTATGTTTCTTATTTCATTCATTCTTTTAATGAATAATTATTGTGTGCCTTCTATGTGCAAGGCACTGTAGTAGGAACAAAAATGGAGGAGATAATTTTGAGGCACAGAGTAGTTTGAGGGGTAGGCTGGTGCTGGGAAGTGTGCTAATAAGCATAGTTTAAATTAGGAAATGAGCATAGTATACCCAAATAACAGCAATATTGAAGTGAGAGAGGAATAAATATAAAGAAGTAAAAAAATTCCCATGTATATTGCCTATGCCAAATTTTATTCACAGCCAACCCTGTAGCCAGAAAGAAGTAAATATTTGTTCTCTGCCTCCTTCCTTCCTGAACTCAGAGTTCTGTCTCAAGCATAATAAGCACAATTCAACTTAATTACACATTCAATAGGTTTCAGGTGGGGAGAGGCTCTAATTTAAAATATTTTCTATCAGAAAATATGTTTTACCCTTTACAAGCAAATTTTGAGAACTGTGTGCACCTACATAGAATCATGTTCTTTCCTTTTCATAGGACTTAACTCGTCATATAACTATATTCGTAATTGTGTAATGATATAGAGCTTAGCTAACTATGTAAAGTTAGGCTGAATATGTAGCAAAATTTCATCTTCACAGTTAAAAGTTCAATATCTATTTATGGCCACTGTATTAGTCCATTTTCATGCTGCCGATAAAGACAATAACCAACACTGGGAAGAAAAAGAGGTTAAATTGGACTTACAGTTTCATATGGCTGGGGAGGCCTCAGAATCATGGAGGGAGGTGAAAGGCACTTCTTTTTGTTTTTGTTTTTGTTTTTGTTTTTGTTTTTGTTTTTACAGAGTCTTGCTCTGTCACCCAGGCTGGAGTGCAGTGGCACGATTTCGGGTCACTGCAAGCTTCGCCTCCCGGGTTCACACCATTCTCCTGCCTCGGCCTCCTGAGTAGCTGGGACTACAGGCGCCCGCCACCACGCCCGTCTAATTTTTTTGTGATTTTAGTAGAGATGGGGTTTCACCATGTTAGCCAGGATGGTCTCGATCTCCTGACCTCGTGATCCATCTGCCTCAGCCTCCCTAAGTGCTGGGATTACAGGCGTGAGCCACCGTGCCTGGCCAAAAGGCACTTCGTACATGGTGGTGGCAAGAGAAAGTGAGGAAGATGCAAAAGCAGAAACCCTCGATAAAACCATCAGATCTTGTGAGACTTATTCAGTACCATGAGAACAATATGAGCGAAACTACCCCCATAATTCAAATTATCTCCCATTGAGTCACTCCCACAATGCATGGGAATTATGGGAGTATAATTCAAGTTGAGATTTGGGTGAGTACACAGAGCAAAACCATATCATTCCACCCATGACCCCTCCAAATCTCATGTCCTCTCATTTCAAAACCAATTATGCATTCCCAACAGTCTCCCAAAGTCTTAACTCATTTCAGCATTAGCCCAAAACTCCACAGTCCAAAGTCTCATCTGAGATAAATCAAGTCCCTTCTGCCTATGAGCCTGTAAAATCAAAAGCAAGCTAGTTACTTCCTAGACACAATGAGAATACAGGTATTGGGTAAATACAGCCATTCCAAATGGGAAAAATTGGACAAAACAAAGTGGTTACAGGGACTATGCAAGTCTGAAATCCAGTGGGGCAGTCAAAATTTAAAGCTCCAAAATGATCTCCTTTGATTCCATGTCTCACATCCAGGTCACACCGATGCAAAAGATAGGTTCCCAAAGTCTTGGGCAACTCCACCCCTGTGTCTTTGCAGGGCATACCTCCCTCCTGGCTGCTTTCACAGGCTGGTGTTGAGTGTCTGTAGCTTTCCCAGGTGCATGGTGCAAGCCGTTGGTAAATATACCATTCTGGGGTCTGGAGGACGATGGCCATCTTCTCACAGCTCCACTAGGCAGTGCCTTAGTAGGAGCTCTGTGTGGGGGCTCCAAACCCACATTTCCCTACCACACTGCCCTAGCAGAGGTTCTCCATGAGGGCCCTGCCCTGCAGAAAACTTTTGCCTGGGCATCCAGGCATTTCCATACATCTTCTGAAATCTAGGTGGAGGTTCCCAAACCTCAATTCTTGACTTCTGTGCACCTGCCAGCTCAACACCACGTGGAAGCTGCCACGATTTGGGGCTTGCACCCTCTGAAGCCATAAGCCAAGCTGTATCTTGGCCCCTTTTAGCAGTGGCTGGAGCAGCTGGGATGCAGGGCACCAAGTCCCTAGGCTGCACACACAGCATGGGGACCCTAGGACTGGCCCACAAAACCATTTTTTCCTCCTAGCCTTCTGGGTCTGTGAAGGGAGGGGCTGCCATGAAGTCCTATGACATGCTCTGGAGACATTTTTCCCATTGTCTTGGGGATTAACATTGGGCTCCTTGTTACTTATGCAAATTTCTGCAGCCAACTTGAATTTCTCCTCAAAAAATGGGTTTTTCTTTTCTACTGCATCATCAAGCTGCAAATTTTCTGAACTTTTATGCTTTGTTTCCCTTTTAAAATGGAATGCTTTTAACAGCACCCAAGTCACTTTTTTTTTTTTTTTCAGACAAAGTCTTTGTCATCCAGGCTAGAGTGCAGTTGTGTGATCTCAGCTCATTGTAACCTCCACCTCCTGGTACAAGCAATTCTTCTGCCTCAGCCTCCTGAGTAGGTGGGACTACAGGCATATACCACCATGCCCAGCTAATTTTTGTATTTTTAGTAGAGATGGGTTTCACCATGTTGGCCAGGCTGGTCCTGAACTCCTGACTCAAGTGATCCACCCACCTCAGCCTCCCAAAGTGCTGGGATTACAGGCATGAGTCACCGTGACTGGCCCCAAGTCACATCTTTAATGGTTTGTTGCTTAGAAATTTATTCTGCCAGATACCCTAAATTATCTCTCTCAAGTTCAAAGTTCCACAAATCTCTAGGACAGGGGCAAAATGCTGCCCATCTCTTGGCTAAAACATAGTAAGAGTCACCTTTGCTCCAGTTCCCAATAAATTCCTCATCTTCAACTGAGACCACCTCAGCCAGGACCTTATTATTCATATCACTATCAGGCTTTAGGTCAAAGCCATTCAACAAGTCACAGGGAAGTTCCAAACTTTCCCACATTTTCCTGTCTTCTTCTGAGCCCTCCACACTGTTCCAGCCTCTGCCTGTTACTCAGTTCCAAAGTCACTTCCACATGTTTGGGTATCTTTTCAGCAATACCCCACTCTACTGATACCAATTTACTGTATTAGTCCATTTTCATGCTGCTGATAAAGACATACCCGAGATTGGGAAGAAAAAGAGGTTTAATTGGACTTACAGTTTGACGTGGCTGGGGATAACTCAGAATCATGGTGGCAGGTGAAAGGTACTTCTTATATGGCGGTAGCAAGAGAAAATGAGGAATATGCAAAAAGAGAAACCCCTGACAAAACCATCAGATCTCATGAGACTTATTCACTACCATGAGAACAGTATGAGGGAAACCGCCCCATGATTCAAATTATCTTCCACTGGGTTCCTCCTACAACACTTGGGAATTATGGGAGTACAATTCAAAATGAGATTTGGGTGGGGACAAGGAGCCGAACCATATCACACACTATCTTTCTACCTATTATGGATTCAAAACTGTTTTTTTTTTTGTGTGTGTGTGGATTTCTAGTATGAGACTTTTTATCCTAAACATTTACCAATAATACATTAATTATAACTTAAAGTATTTTCTCCTTGAAGTTAAATTTGTGGTAGAATTCTTAAACTTTAAAAACTTAGAATTCAATCCTTTTTTTGGGTGAAGTTTTTGAAGCAGTTAAAGAAAGGATTTTTTTTCGATTCTGTACCAAGATCATTCCAACACTACATAATTACAGTCTTGTGAGTAATTTTAAATGATTTTCTGAGAGATCAGCTTAGTTACTGAACAAAATTTAACAAAAAAATTAGTTAAATCTGAAGTTGCTATGCTTATGGTGCAGGTACATTCTTACATTCTTTTTCTTCTCCAAAATTTTTCAGATCCAAACACCATATCAGAGTTAATTGCTTTTTAGGGCTTATATTTAGAGACATTTTAATAAAAGTCATGAGACTTCATTCTGTGTTTTTATGGGACTTGAATCTAAAGAGATGAATCCGAGTGGTTGTTAAATCTGAATTAATATTGTTGACATTCCATTGGCAACACAACTGCTGATTTGGAATATCTGTTGTGACTTTAGTACACTTTAGTCATGAAGATTGAGTGCAAAATATAAGATTTCAAAAAAATTTTGAAAAGTTCATTTTGGGTCACAAATGTGGTTCCCACTTGTATTTCTCTAGTTACATGTTTAACAGCAGAGTAAATGTCCAGCACGACTGACATTCTGGGAAAAAGAATTAACTAAGAGGTTTTTCAAGTTTTATGAATAGAAAAATCACAAGAGAATTCAGATAGCCCCAAAAAGCTGTTGACATATTATGGTAGAAATCCCTGCTCACTAAGGAGTACTTACAGAATAATCATTCAGAGAAAGGTGAATTTTGGCTATGCCACTTCATAGCTCAGAACTTGTGATTTTATGCAAAATACTTCAACATTCTCAGCCTTGATGTCCACATATGTAAAATGAGAGAAATAATGGATACTATATAGAGTTATTATAAGGATGAAATGAGATCATGAAAAAAAGTGGCTGAGACATTGTAGCTTTGCAATACATGGTAGCTGTATAGCTGTATATGCCAGGAAAATAAATGCTGAACAATAATGAGTGACTAAATCACAACAGTCTTGTGAATTCTGGGCCCGAGTCCTAAAGAACTTGTGAAAAACCATGACCTTTTCATTGACTGGTATGTGTTTTGTGTAGGAAACATGTTTATAATGTATGAGAGATTGAAGTTCAATTCTCTTATTTTCTTTCACTCAAGAGACATCATAGTGTCATGCTCTCAATATTGTTCTTTTTAATACTTATTTGAAGAACTGAGTCTATGCTGCCTAAGAATTTATGATTGGTAATGGGAATTAATCATATAAACTAGACCCTGCGTATGTGTTAGCTAATGCTTTACCTTTGTTTAGTCTAGAAATGCCTTAACTTTATTAAATACCTACCTCTTAAAAAAGTACTGAGAAATTGCATTGTTGGAAATTTTAGGAAAGACTACTGGGGGTGATTTGGGGAGTTTTCCTATAAATTATCTTTGCAGACTTCTGGGTACCCTTCTGCGCATAAGGCAAGTTCTGCCTGTAGCTTCTCTGCTGTTTTCACGTTCCACTTCAGGTAAACGAGGGACTGTGCTGTTTAATCACACGAGCCTATGTGACATAATTTATGCACATAAGCATAATATGATTTATCTGCACACAAAAAAATCAGAAGACAAACAATATAGAAAAGCAATGTACACAAAGAAATTCACAACAGTATTTTTTATAGTAATACTAGAAATGACCTAATCACTCACAAGAGGGAAATGACTGGATAATTATCAAATTAAGTCAATGAAATATTAGTTGCTAAAGTAGTAATTATGAACATGACAATGTCATAATATAATGTTACTTAAATAAAACAGAACAAAGATTGCATTTCCTCATCATTACAACTTCAGAAAATATGTAAGCATGGATAAATTCTAGAAGTAAAAACCAAAAATCATACATGATAGTGAAAATTGTGTGTATTTGCTCTTTCTTTTTAACTTTCTTCTACTGCCATAATTATGCGGGTACAAAAGAAATAAATATAGAGTAAGCAATAAAAAATTCAATGTGATCTACAAAATGTATAGCACTGTATAAAATATGTTCAAGTATTATTCTGTATGTAAAAGTTTAACTTCAGACTATTTAAATTAATAATTATAGGAATAGTTGAATACATATAGTAATGTTTGTCAGTTAGTATATCTAAAAAAAAAAAAAAACCAGAGTAAATGAATTAGAAGTAGAAGACACAAATTATTGCCTCAACTAAGCCACTAAGTGACAATTTAACTTGAGACGGTTTATTTTTCTAAACTGAATTTTAACTGTAAAACTCAGGAATTGACTAAGATTCTTTCAGGTATGTTTCCAGTCTGAAGTTTTTTTATTCTGAGCCTACAGCTCTCTATCCAAGCTTTATGTAATGTTTACACCTTTTATTTCAGGCACTATCCTAATAATAATACTAATTACTACTATCGTATTTATTAGAACATCTGCTGGAAATGTGACTTAATTAAATCTTAAATGATTACAAGTTATATCCACTATTTAAAATTTCTTCTCAGCTCCCTATCAATCTTAAGAATTTTATCTTTGGAGATAGCTAAGGTAAAAATTATATATATATATATATGATTTCTTTTATATATAAATATATGAAAAATATATATTCTTTCATATATATAAATTTTATATATGATATATAAAAATTTTATATATAAATTTTATATATGATATATATAATTACTCTATCTGAAAATGAAAACTAAAGTGTATTTTTATACCTGCTTTTTGTTCTTTTTAAACTTTTCAACCTAAAAAGTGTGCACAATTTTAACTTTGCAATTTAATTAGATCATAGAATTATAAGATACAATTTTTTGTAAGAATATAATTGGATAAGGTTTTTTTTATTAACAGACTAATTAAAAATCGGTAAGAATTTGAAGTGATCAAATTAGTTTATGAATATAAAACAAACTACCGAGGGTATTTAGAAATAAGCTCCAGCAAGGAACTTCAGACTGTCTTAAACAAAACATATTCTCATTCTTACCTGCTCCTTACAACTGATTAGAATAATTACAAATGAGCTATAAAGTTAGGGCCATCGAGAGGCAGCTTGCTTTTTGATATTTTCAGTGTCAGGAAGGAAATGAATTGCCTTCAATCAAGGACTGGTAATTACCACAATTCAGGAGCTCACCACCTACAGGAAATGAAAAGGCAGAACATAAAGTGTGTTATAGCAGCTTACATTGCTTTGATCTTCAGCAAAACTCCATTTGCTGCAGTATCCTGGCATTCTCCACTTTATTGAATGTGAGGGTTCGTAATGGACATGGCGTGTTGCTGACTAATTTCAGTGAGGAAACTCCACCTGTTTCTCTCTTATTTTCATGTTTGACAAGAAGCTCTTTCTCCTACAGATAAACACATTAAACTTTATCTGATATGGCATGAAGTAAAACAGTGTCAATTTGAGGACACAGACAAGTTTGAATGAGCTACATAAACATTTAGGCTTTGTTGGACCAACTAAATTTTATTATAAATCTCTCCTCAAACACGTTATAGTCTGCACTCAAAGTCGCTTGTCCAATAAAAGCCTATTTATTTTTTACCTCTATATTTACTTGTACCAGCACATAGAAAATTTTAAGCCTCAAGAGAAGACAAATCACAAAATATTCAGCACCAGAAACCCCACATTTTAAAATTCCATGGGGTTTGGGGATTGATTATTTAGCACAAGTTGTGGGTCAGATGAAAGACATTCTGGTCAGAGGGTTTATAATTTTAGATGCTTTATTTCCTGTGTAATATTTATGATGTGGCATTTCTGGAAATATGTGGTCAGGGAAGGTACAGAAAGCAACATATTCATGAGAGCTGGTACGAAGTTTGGCGAGAGAGATACGATAACAGGTAAAATAAACTCTTCCCATAACCCCTTTTCGTCTTACACACAAGTGACCCCTCTCTTGAGATAGGCTAACCCAATAAAGCCTGGTTGAGGTATGTCTGTTCATTAATCCAACATTTAATAATTCTCTCCCATGTACCAGGCACTGTACAAGGCACCAGATCTGGCAATGACTACCAAGGCAACCTCTAATAGGAACAAATGCTCATTTAAAACCCTCCAGCCAACATGGCAAAACTCCATCTCTACTAAAATTACAAAAGTTAGCTGGGCGCGGTGGTGCGTGCCTGTAATCCCAGGTATTCGGGAGGCTGAGACAAGAGAATCGCTTGAACCCAGGAGGCGGAGGTTGCAGTGAGCCGAGATTGTGCCACTGCACTCCAGCCTGGGCGACAGAGCAAGACTGTTTCAAAAAAAAAAAAAAAGCCTCCAGCCTAAAATGACTCCTTTAGTTTTTGTCCACTGGTCATTCTATGTAACCCATTTAGAATCTGGCTTTTAAACTAAGATAATTAAAGTGAGATTAAGAAACTATTAAGACTGACATGAGAAAAATGTCAGCAAGGACCTTTAGGTTTATCTACTGAATTTGTCTCATGAAATGCTATTCAGTGACATTTACTAAACTGAAGTAGCTACAACTATGTACTTCTAATTGGAAAAAAAATTTTCATGTAGCTTGAATATAGGTATGGGAATAAGGGGAAAATGAGAGTTACTTAACTGCTGTGGTTTGAATGTGTCCCCCAAAGTTCAGGTATTGGAAATTTAATTCTCAATGCAACAGTATTGAGAGTTGGGATCTCTAGGAGGTAATTAGATCGTGAGGGCTCTGCCCTGGATTAATGCTGTTATCACAGGAATGGGTTAATTATCATGGGAACAGGTTCCTGATAAAGGTGATTTCAACTCTGTCTTGCCTTCTCATGCTTTCTTACCCTTCCACCTTCTGCCATAGGATGATGCAACAGAAAAGCCGTCACCAGATACCAGCACCTTAATGTTGGACTTCTCAGCCTCCAGAACTGTAAGAAATAAATCCCTGTTCTTTATAAATTACCCAGTCTCAGGTATCCTGCTATAGCAGCACAAAATGGACTATGATAGAAAATTGGTATGAAGGAGTAGTACCATTGTTATAACAAATACCTAAAAATGGAAGCCACTCTGGAACTTGGTAAGGGGTAGAGTATGGAAGAATTTAGAGGAGCAGGCTAGAAAAAGCCTAAATTGCTGTGTATTACTCCAGGATGGTAAGAAATAAATCTCTGTTCTTTATAAATTGCCCAGACTCACAGCACAAAACAAATTAAGACATTAAGATTTGCCCCATTCTTAGAATTCATTTCTTCCATTTTCCCTTTAATTAAATCAATGCCAGCATCTAAGCAGTGTGCACCTTTTGACCATAGTCTTTCTAATTGACCAGAAGCTTAGATGTGGAAAATGCAAAAACTATGCACATTTCTGGTGGGTTTAACTTCTGAGAAATTTTTACAAGGTTTTCCTTATTTTATCTGCTCCAGTAAACCTGTGGTTTCATGAACAGGCCTAGAATTTGAGATCCAGCTTCTAAACTTCAAAGGTGACTTTTCAACCCATTTGTTTTTAGACTCGGTATTAACCTTTTGAGTTCTAGAATAGGGTTTTAGAACTTACTTTCATAAAAGTTTATATAGTCAATTCCATTCATTTATGCTAAGGACATAGAATATTTCTAGATTGCACAATATGTTTCTGTGGTAATTGAATGGAAATCCAGGTTTCCTGACAAGAAACAAAGGATCTCTTAGTCTCTCTTGATCCCAGTCACTTCTGAAGAAAAAAAATTATTTACCTGAAGTCCATTGCTTCCTTGTGGGATTCTTTTTTTTTAAATGCTGGATTGTGGATTAAATAAAAAGATCTGAGAAATAGGTCAGAAATTAAATCCTGGTGTTGTCATGGTTTTTTTTAAATAGCACCCTTGAAATTGGTTGCAGAACATACATTTTATCTGATTCTAATTATGTGGAATTTCGAAGTCATTTTGGTAACAGAAACTACTCTAACCTGTTATTAAACTCAGGATTTTTTTAAGAAATAAAAATTGCTTGGTAAGAATGTTAACGTTTAAAAAACTATTAATGAATCAGACCAACAAAGCCTACTCAAATGAATCTGTGTCTTTATTCATGGTTCAAGCATTACTTCCACTTAACTAAAAATGAATATATCCTCTGGAACTTAAAATAAAGATTGAAAAAAAATGAATGCATCTTTTTAATCTTTTATGGTTACAGATATAATAGAAAAATTGTTGCTGCCTCAAAACCCTACTTTTAAATAATTAATGAAATATAGGCATTAATAAATGTCTCTAAAATTGCATTTCCCAGGGATATATCTATTTAACTCCTGATTCTTTTGTTAAAATCATCAATACATGGGAAAAGAAACTGAAGCTTTTTAAATTACATGCTAATATATGGCCATCAATTTTAAGGGATTTTGAAAAGTCCACAGTAGTAAAAATAGAGTAGGAAAAATTATAGTGAAGAAATAAAATAAAATAAATTAGCTAAACAATTAGGCTCTCTTTATTTATTTGAAGGAAGTATTTAGAAGTATGTGCTGATTCTTATGTTCTCATACTTCAAGATGAGATCATGTTGGCATGCACTATTAGGGCCCTCACTCTTGTCCATATTGTTTTGGCAAGCTTTAAGCAGATGGCTCTGTAATATGGTAATATCTTCTCTTTGGATAACTCTTCATTTCAAAGCAATCTGTAGACATTACACCTTTAATTACAGGAGCCCTCAAGGCACAAAGCAAAAGCAGAATGAATTTCATCATGGGAATATACATAGCAAGGCATTAACATCTATAGTTAAATAAGTCAGCATCAAACTTCTTGCTGTTCCACCCACCATTTCACACAGTTCAGCTAGCTGACTCGTTCATAACTTTAAGGCTAATCAGAATAAATTAATGATTCATCACTAATAAAGATGCAGAGTGTGTACCTTTATTCTTCAGTAGGGTAACATGACCCTTCTGAGTACTTCTGGAGCAAATGTGTATGAAGTGCTTGGTTTTTTGTCACTAAGTCTATGTACTCAGAAAAGACACAAATTTTCAGTATTCTGGTTTACCACTTGCCAGGCAAAGGAAACTGTAAATAAATGTTTCACCACATATTTATGTGAAAAAAATTAATTGGTGAATGGGCTTTGTTGTGATTCTTAATAATAATGAATCATAGTTTTACACATATAGTAGGATGAAGCATTTGAGATTTGATTCTAGCATTTCTATCTATGTGTTTATAATTTATCCAATGGAAGTATTAAAAGAAAAGCTTTTTGGGAGGCCTTATTTGAGTTCAGAAGTCTCACACTTACGCACTTCTATCAAGTGATGTAATAGGAATGTGTTTAAGATCAGCAGATGATATATTGAATGTAAACATAATGTGCTCACGATGAAAGCCAAAACACTAACTTAATTGATTGGAAGAAAACAGAAACTCACCAGGAGTCAAAATCCCAAATAAGAGGTCCGTGTTTTCAAGGCTTATTTTAATAGTATTAACTACTTCAACAAATTATTTTTCTTTGCTTTTTTCTATTCACTTAAAAATATTTAATGGTTTTATTGAACTATATTTTACATATAAAATTCGCCCATTGAAAATATGCAACTTGATGATTTTTAGTAAAATTTAGAATTGTGCAAATGTGATAGATTCCATTTTAGATAATTTCTGTCATTCTAAAAAGATCTTTAATGTCCATTTTTAGTGAAATCTGCTCCCACCCCCAGTCCCAGCAAACACTGATATAATTTTCATCTACTTATTTTTGCTTTTCCTAGAAATTTCATATAAAAAGTGTGGTTTGCAAAATAAAATCCCCTGCACTTGTGAATGTTATATCACATTGGAAAGGGGACTTCACCAACGTAAATTGCGTACAAATGCGGAGATTATCCAGGACTATCTGGATGGGCCCAATGTAATCAATTCAGCCCTTAAAAGCACAGAACCTTTCTCAGCTGGGTCAGAGAGATACAATAATGGAAGAAGAGTCAGAGAGATGCAATGCAAGAAAGACTCAGTCTGCCATTGATGGCTTTGAAGTTAGAGGAAGGGAGCCATGAGTCAAGAAATGGAGGGGACCTCTAGAAGGGAACAGTCAGAGAAATAGATTACCCTCTAGAGCCTCCAGAAAGAGACACGGCCCTGTCAATTTAGCTTAGTGAGACCCATGTCAGGCTTATGGCCTCCAAAATGATAAGATAATACATTTGTATTGTTTTATGTCATTAAGTTTGTAGGAATTATTATGGTAGCAATATAAAACTTATAGAAATGACTTCTTTCATTTTGTATTATTTTGAGATGCATTCATTTTGTTGCATGGATCATTCTATTTTATTGCTGAGTATCATTCTATTGTATTGACACCAAACTTTGTTTTTCCAGTCACCTATTGGTGGGCATTTGGGTCGTTTCCAGTTTTTGGCTATTGTAAGTGATGATTTTATAAACATTTACGTACAAATCTTTTTGTGGATATCTAAATATATGATTTTGTTTCTCTTGGATAAATACCTAAGATTAGAATTGCTGAGTCATATGGTAAAGGGATACTTAACTTTTAAAACCTCCCAAACTGTTCTTCAAAATGGTCGTGCCATTTTACATCCCCACCAATAATGTATAAAGGTTCCAGTTTCTCGAAATATTTGCCAACACTTGGTATGGTCAGTCTTTTTGATTCTAGTCATTCTAGTGGGTATATAATGATATCTCATTGTAATTTTAATTTGCATTATCCTAATGACTGATGATGTTGAGCATGTCTTCATTTGGTGTTTTTATTATTATTTTTAGCCATACATATATCTTCTTTAGTGAAATGCCTATTGAAATATTTTTCCCATTTTCTTGTTGAGTTATTTGTCACCTTATTACTGAGCTTCAAAAGTTCTTTATGTATTCTGTTCAATAGCCAGATGACCTCACCTTCTAGCATTCACACCCTTGAGTAGTGCCTTCCTCATTGCTCCAGGATTGGTCTGACCAACAGAACCAGACAACATATGGCAGAAATGGTGGTATATCACTTCCAAGGTTAGGTTATAAGAGACTGTGTTTTCCATCTCAGCTTCTTTCTCTCCCCTGCCAAACCCCTTTGCATCATTCATTCTGGAGAATCCAGCTGCCGTGTCTTGAGGACAATCAGATGGCCTGTAAAGGGCCCCTGGGACAAGGAACTGAGGTATTTTTCCAACAGCCAACAAGGAACCGAGGCCTGCCAACAACCGTATGAGTGAGCACGGAATTGTCTAGCTCCAGATGACTGTGGCTTTGGCCAACAGCTTGTCTTGAGACACCCTGAGCCAGCACCACTCAGCTAAGCCACTTCCAGATTCCTGCCCCTCAAAACTGTATGGCTTGTTGTTTTGAGATGCTAAGTATTAAGAGTAATTCAGCAATAGATGACAACTATATTCTGGATACAAGTGTTTATTATATGTATGATTTGCAAATATATTTCTCACTTTGTGGTTTGTCTTTCCATTTTTGAAATGGGATCTTTCGAATACCATCAGTTTTCAATTTCGATGAAGTCAAATTCGCCAATTTTTATTTTGTGAATCAGGCTTTCAGAATCATGTCTAAGAAATTCTTGCCTAAGGACACACATTGTTTATCAGATGTCTTCTTCTAAAATGTGGATAGTTTTAATTTTTCTACTTATGTCTCAGATCCATGTTTATTTAAATTTGTATATGATGTAAAGTAATCATCTGAGATTTTTTGTTTTGGTTTGGTTTGGTTTTTGTTTTGCATATAGCAATCCATTTGTTCTAACACCACTTGTGGTAAAGATTATTGTTTTCCTCTTGAATTGCCTAGGCATCTTTGTTAAAAATCAATTTACTGTAAATGTGTGGGTTTTTTACTGGGTTCTTCATCCAGTTTTATTGATCTACATATCTATTATTATACTGATGTCATACTGCATTGATTACTGTAACTTTGTATTAAAATTTGAAATTGCACAGGTCCTCCAACTTCATGCTTCTTTTTCAAAACGTAAATTGGAATCATGACTATTTGTCATTAACAAACTCTTCTTTCAACAGCATAATAATATTTTTGAAATGAATAAAACAGATGAATCAGTTTTGATAAAAATTAAGATATCCAAAATGTTTTCAGAGGTTTTCACCATAGTAAAAAAAAAAAATACAAACTTGATTTAAATAACTATTATTCACCTATTGTTTTCTCAATGGCTACATTTCATAATGTTAGGACTGATTAACACCAAAAGCAATATCCAATATAAAAAAGCAATGATGTCTTTTGAAAGGATTTTAACTATTTATTGATAGCATGTAACTTTATTAAGAAAACAGGTAACATGAACAAAAAGTTAAATTATTTTTCAGCACTTATCTATTGGTCATGAGAATTTAGAAGCTAAATCCTCATATTGCTGTTAGTGGCATAAATTGTTCCAAAAAATGTTTGGAGAATAATTCATAGATTTCAAGGAATATTTTAAGATTACTTTTGTACTGTTTATCAAAAACTGCTTATTATTTTCTGTTTTTTTTTTATTGTTTTTGCTTTTCCTGAAAGAGTACAAATATCAATTGAATTAAACTTTTCTGTATATTTTTTCAAAGTATTAAAAATAGTACCCAGTGGCAATTTTTTGTTCATCAAGACACTGTGAAAAATTGCCAATATTATGCAAAAAGAAGGTTGTTTTTATTAGGACTATTCCTATTTACTACTTAAATTGGATAAGCTTTAAAGCATCATGTACAGACTTAAAAAGCTTTGTCCTTATTGACACTCAAAAAACCCAGGAAATCTGGACATTTAATTTTCTACTACCTCTTTCATGAAAAAGCATAATAAAGATTTTCTTGTTTTACTCTCTATGTTCCTGTTGTATCAATGCTATCAGTCTAAGAAGAATCATTTAAAAGTTTTATTAAGTGAAATATCTGAGAGTTATTAGCTGGTACACTCATTTTGCACAGTCTGTGTAAACAGGATGATTACCTCTAGTGTTGGATCTCTGTCACTATCAGACAATTCCAAAATGAACGAAAATGTCAAAATCTGAAATTTCCTGTTTACTTCTGACTCTGAAAAGAGTCAACAAGGCATATGTGACATTTAGCCTAATTACCATTGTTGCAAAAAATCATTTAGAAAAGTGTCAGTGAACATAAACTAATATCCTTCATCTCATATTAACTGGTTTAATAGTTTTCTCTAAATCTTTATGGAAGATAATTTGGAAAGGTCTTTCATTGTCAGTTTACATTTGAGTTGGGTTGTGTAAATATGTGGAAGTATATCTGGGCATCTTTCAAGATCAGTTAATTTGGGGTTAGGGTTAATCCAAAATTATTCTATTTGGCATATACTAGCGTATCTACTAAAATTCAATAAAATGGGTAGCCTATATAGAGGTATTACTTATATAAATTATAAGAAGGCTCCAAAAATGATTAGAATATGTTAAATGACACATGTAACAGGATAATAGGCAAATTACTGAAAATTGCTTTTCCTATGAGAGCTAATGCTAAACTTTAGTTTTTGCTGAACTTTAGTTTTTGCTGTTATGTCTGCCACTAGATGAGGTATGTCTGAATATACCACCCAGAGTGCAGGCAGAAATTTCTATGTTTGAAAATTTTAAAAATAAATAAAGCTAGGTTTATTTCATGAAATAAAAGTGTTTTGAATCTCACTTAATAAAATAAAAATGGTAAAGAACAAAGCACAGTGATTTCAATGCTGAGATCTGTGCTCCACAGACAAAGATTCCATTTCTGACTGAGACATTGATATGCTTTCAGGAATCAGTAATGCCATCAAAACATTAAGTTCAGATACCCTGAACTCTTTACTGACTGATTTGTCAATCAGCCCTCTGCATTTTTTTCTGATCCAATCTTTTATTACATATGCATTTGTAAAAATTGAAGTCCTGCCATTTGTTACTTTATTTTTCTGTATTTATATATTTTAAATTTTATTAAGAAAACAGGTAACATGAACAAACATTTAAACTATTTTTCAGCACTTACCTGTTAGTCATGAGAATTTAGAAACTAAATTTTCATAATGCTGTTAGTGGCATAGGAAATTTTTCCAAAAAAATGTTTGGAGAATAATTCATAGATTTCAAAGAATATTTTAAGATTACTTCTGTACTATTTATCAAAAACTGCTTGTTGTTTTCTGGGTTTTGGTTTTGGTTTTGGTTTTGGTTTGCTTTTCCTGAAAGAGTACAAATGTCAATTGAATTAAACTTTTCTGTATATTATTTCAAAGTATTAAAAATAGTACCCAGTGGCAATTTTTTTCTCATCGAGACACTATGAAAAATTGTCAATATTATGCAAAAATAAGGTTGTTTTTCTTATTACTATTCCTATTTACTACTTAAACTGGATTAACTTTAAATGGTCCTACTTAAACTGATTCCTCAATCGGACATTTATTCTATGTTATACTAATCTTTTTTCTTTTTCAAATGTTATATTTTAAGTTTATAAATTTGTGTACCATTCAGCAGCTGGGAGAGTAATACAGGAAGGACATTATTTTCCACCAAGTAAAATATGGCACACAAAATGTTAGAAGAGCAGAGCTTGGATGGTTAGGCGAATTATGACAAGCCTTCCATACCTCTCTATGTCCAAGGAAATATAGAATTTTTAGAAGGACTCTACTATATGCACCATATTTTAACTTCCGTTTACATAGGATGGGGGATTTTTTTTACTTTTAAAAAGGAAAGCAAGGAGAGAGTTAGTATCTAGCTTTGTTATACTACATCCTGATTTTGCATTGTTACACTATTGTCCAATGTTTTATAAAGTATGTTGTAACAAACATTTGATGGTGGGAGTCACGAGAGGCTATGTGTAGCCATAATGAAGTGCTAGTCTATCTAAACAGACTTGGTTTCTACTTTACCAAATCAGTAACTTTTCTGATAAGTGGTAAATTTCTTCACACATTTGATCTTATTTTGAGTTAAGGTTTGCAGATTATGTTATAGTTCATTGAAGTCCACAGCAGTTTCCAGTCTTTTCTTTCTAAGTCACATTAAACATGTATCATTAGGGGCAGAATGGAAATATGCACAGCTATTTTAATAAAAGCTAGGAGGCCGGGTGCAGTGGCTCACGTCTGTAATCCCGGCACTTTGGGAGGCTGAGGTGGGTAGATCACCTGAGGTCAGGAGTTCAAGACCAGTCTGACCAACATGGTGAAGCCCCATCCCTACTAAAATACAAAAAGTTAGCCGGACGTGGTGATACATGCCTGTAGTCCCAGCTTCTTGGGAGGCTGAGGCAGGAGAATCGTGTGAACCCGGAAGGTGGAGGTTGCAGTGAGCCGAGATTATGCCCTTGCACTCTAGCCTGGGCAACAAGAGTGAAACTCTGTCTCAAAAAAAAATGCTAGGACGTTCTCTTGGCAAAACCAATATTATTAATAAACATAACCCTTTTTTTTGTTTGTTGCCTATGATGACATTCTTAGATTTCAATAGAAATGAGAAATGTAAATAAGCAGTCATTTCACAATTTAATGGTTCAGACTATGACAAGTTCTAGAAATGAAATTTCCTACCATCAATGATCTCTGCCTTCCTAGCCTAGTTAACATGGTAAGGAACATCACTTCTGGTAATCCAGTCAGATGCCGTATTCAGTGTGAGTGGCTGAGTGTAAGCAGACATTTTTTCTTGTGTCTCACATGACATTGGCTTGGTCTAAGTCTTGTCTGGCATCCTGTTAAGTCTATATGACACAACTTTTACTATGCTTTTCCAGCTCATTCTTTTCTCGAGTTATGGACTAAAAATGCAGAACTAATATTCCCAAATGTTTTTACTAGACTTCTTCAGAACATTAGGAGTACTATAGATAACACCAGTATTATTGTATTGGTTTCTTTAAATAGTTTTTGAGATTCTGTTTGTTTTTTTTTTTTAACTGTCACAAGCAATGTATTGAAAATATAGGGAGTTATATTTTAACAGAATTTCAAAATAGAAAAAGAGCATTTTACTTTTTTGGATTCATGGGAATTTTCAAAATCATTATTCAAAAATAATGCTTCTCAAATTTATTGAATCATAGTATATGCTCTTTGCTGGCACACTCAAATCTGACTTTGAATGTCAAAACTAATTTTTTATTGTTTCTCTGTAATTTTCAGCAAGATTACAGACCAATAATCAAAGGAAATAAGGAGATTATGTGACACAGTGTCCTTTATTCTTTTAGAGCAAATTTGGTATTGTTAATTCTACCTGTAACCATTTGGCTTTTCTTTTTAATGAGTCAATGGGCTTGTAATAATTTTAATTCTAGTAAAGATTTTATGTATCAGTGGTAAATTAGTGCTATTAAGATTTGATTTATAATTTTAAATATATGTAGACAGTAAAGAAAATCTGCACATAGGAATTGTTTCAGAAAGAATGAGTTCACTTTCTTTTATAATTATTTGTGATTCTATGTGTGATGGTATGTGTATTTAAGCCTACTTATATACAATCATATAAGTTTTAAAATATAAGATTATCATCAATTTTTCAACTAAGATAAATTATGTTTAATTTGGGGCTTAAAAACTCAGGCAATAATAGAAAATAAGGGTTCCCTTCTAAATTTATTGCTGTCAAGATGAAATACCAAATATCATAAGCATTGTCCTTTATAATTCCAAGTATGTTTTACTTTTGAGAGTTTCGTGATGTGCCATTTGGCCTACTTGTTTTACCTCCTTGTTTGCCAAGACAAGTCTCAAAGGGGTGTATGAAAGATATTTGGGGCCAAATAATAAAGTGTGGTTGAAAAACACTTACCTCCTGTAAATACAGTTTTACTGAGAGAATATCAAGATTTGCATCTCCAGCAATAATACCAGGTAGTCTTGTAAAATTCCTGATGTCTTTGCTTTACTTTGTTTATATGTAGAATTTTAGAGGATCAATGATGTTACATGTAAGATGGTACATAATTTAAGTTTCTAAGTTCAAATTTTCTGTAAATTAAAAATCAGCCAAGTAGTGTTTGATTTAAATGAGACATTTTCTTTGAAAGGATTGTGTCAGAGATTGTTGTCTAGAAGAAAAAAAAGACTTCCTTAACATACACGGTACCTTAAAGAGATTGTGGTTTGTAACTCATTTGACAACTGTCTATAAAAGTGGTTTCCAATATATATGATAATAAATCTTTGCTTAGATCTTATGTCTGCTTATTTATGTTTATTTATTAATTTATTATTAATTACAAAGTAGCCTTTGCAGTGGCCCTGCTTCTTCTGGTATTTTATCTTATCATAGAAGCTTACATGTGCAGGTGTTCCTCACTGCTTGGTTTTGCAATGCCATTGGAGATATGTCATGTAAGGTGAGCTGCTGAAATCAGCTACTCAAGGACTATTGCATGACTCCCAAGAGTTCTGTGCTTCCTCCCACAGCTTGTACCTACTAAACAACTTTTGTTGTCAAGGTTCATATAAGACCTACATTTGGAATTCCTGGAAAATTACTCACATTAATTCTTTGAATGTTTCTTTCTTCCTGGAATTATATTTTTTGACCGTCAACTTTATGCAATACTCTAGAAAGATAGTAATAGCATTCTCACATTCTCGGCACTACATTTTCTTCTCTATTATTTGTCAAGTATTAAAGGCCCCAGAGGGGTCAGCAGGATGAAAACTGAGGATTTGTCATCATAAAATTCCAGATTAAAATTCTAGTTCTGAAATATTTTGCTGTGAGGACAAATTTCTTAAGCTGTCATAGCCACACTTTCCTCATGTATAAAATACAGCTGAGAACAGAGGCTAAATGAGTATTAAGTATCTTTACCTCAGACCATTTAAAATGAAGCTAACTTGTAAAAGTCTGAGCAACAAGGATTAGAGGAAGTACAATGAAATGCATAACAATGAAGCACATAACTTGTGTCATGAGAGATCCTGTGAAAATGTCCTTTAGAAACAGTGACCAATGTATACAGGTTAACTTGTAATGTCTTTAATGTAGAAGAAAAACAAACAAATGCCATTGCTTTTACTATCAATACAACCTCTGGGGTGGGTGGTGGAGTGGGTATGGTTGCTGAATCTTCTCTCTGCCTATAAATATTAATACCACTTGTATGTGTGAACATTTATGTGTGTGATGTGGTTGTATGTAGATGCAGGTGTGGAGGTGAATTGCTTCTAGGCTTGGGTTTAAACCTCAGGCCCACACAGTGGTCTAGACCACTTCTGTGATCTAGACCCTTAATTTTTGTTTCCTCATATTTGAAAGAGGACAATAACAATTTATCTCTAAATGTCACTGGATTAGTATGAAAATCTCGAGATAATTAAAGTGATAATTAAACTGCAAAGTATCATAAAACATAAAGCACTGTTATACAAGCTTTGTATATCTGCACTCAGAAAGAAAATGCCTTCAATGCTCTACCATTTGCTTTCTTTTTGAAATTATAAAATAAAGCACAAAGAAAACCTCATGAAATAAATGTATAATTTAATGCATTGTTGTAAAATCAACATCCTGGTGAACACCATCCAGATCAATAAATAGAACTTTGCCAGCCACCGAGAAGCTTCTGTATGTGCACCATTCAATCATAAGCCCCTTTTGGTCTCTCCAAAGTAGCCACTACTCTAATTTTTATAGCAATTATTTCCTTGCATTTCTTTATAGTTTTATCACCCAAGTAGGCATCCCTAGGAACAATAGTTGGGTCTTATCCTTTTTTTTTAAGGCAATGTCTTCTAAGTTGCTATTAATCTACCAGTTCCCTTCTCTATTCCATTTTGTCTTCCACTTCTCTTAAAAAATACCAATAATTCACATTGGAAGTCTTCCACAATCTGAATTTTATTGATTGATGTTTCATAGTGAAGTCAGCATAGTTCCTCTGTCCTCTGTGTTCCTTGCAAATTGTTGGCTGAATCCAGATGCTTGATCAGAATGTTTATCATTTTGACAAGACTATGGTTAGTTTTGGGTTTATTCATCAGTGTCTGGTGTTCTCTCTTTCTGGGTGTTATTGGCTGTTGATGCTCAATGCCTAAATCTATTAATTTATAAGAGACTGCAAAACAGTACTTTTAAAATTCTGTCATTTCTTTTTCACGTATTAATGGAAAGAATTTGGTAGAGATAGTCATCCTCATATACTGTTTGTTCACTCAGTGATATTGTTTATATAGGTAAGTCAAGATAATTAATTGATTGTTTTCCTTTTATTTCCCCCGGTTTTAAAATAATGAATTATTATTTTATCCTTTTGAAACTCAACTTATTCCATGGAAATTTCTAAATCTTTTTCACATGACCTTAGTGTTCTTTGATAATTCTAGATTCACCCTCTTCATGCTAAGAACTTGCGATTTTCTTTCTAGGCCTTTTCAGTGTACGGGGCTGTTATTTTTAAACGTATGTATATAAAAATGTCTCATTACTTTATTCTGATACAATTCAACTTCAGGACAGAGTCTTTATTTAACTTCATCTGAAGTGTGCCTATTTCTTCATTCTTTCACAAGTGTCCTTGTTTCTCAAAGACACAGAGGATGGTACAATTAAAATACTTTATAAAACCAGATAGTTTTATTTCACATTATACACACAACATTCTCAGAATAACAATTCTCCTTATGATTACTGGAATAGGTCACAGTTTTCCATATTGTTTCTCCAGTCATCTTCTATGTTATTTAGAATAGTTGTACTATATTTACATTGGCAGAACATGTAGCTATTAAAATACTCTCCCTTTTAAATTAAACTCTCATTTAATTTTAGTTCTCCAGGTAAATATTTATTCAAAGGTACATTTTCTTTCTTTCATTATCATTAAATATATTATTCTATTTCTTTAGTGCATAAAGTGTTGCTGTCAAAAGTCTGATGAAAATCTATTTTTTCTTTATAAACCATCAGCTATTTTTTTTCTTTCCTTTAAAGTCCAATACTTTACTAGAATATGCATTGATATTGATTATTCTGGGTCAGTATTCTCAGATAATCTCAGACGTATGAAACAATGTGGATCTTTCAATTTGTAGTCATATTTTTTTCAGGGATTACATTTTGTTGTGCATTTGTTCTGTTCCCTTGTTTCTCCTTCCCCAACTTCCCTTTTATCCTTTTGTTGGATCTTTTTTTATCAATCTCCATAATTTATCATTGTCTTAAATACCTTTTTATCTCTTCATTTATTTCCAATGTTTAAAAAAGTATTTGCTTTCACTTTCTATTTCTCTTAAAACATTATCTGTTATGGTTTTCTTTTGCATTTTCTCTAATTTTTTATTCATTTCTTTTTTTTATTTCTAATTCATTTCTAAACTCTTTTACCTCATTTCTAGTTATTCCAATTTATGTTTTTTTATGTCTTATAACCATTCCTTATGTGTATAGTTAAACTTATGTACAGGTTGTTTTGTGGCCATATCTTTCTGCCATAATTCCTTTGCCGGTAGGGATATTACTTTACTTCTTATCATCTTTTTTCTTTTAGCAATCGGTGTGCTATTTAATCTCAACACCTTTCTGTTGCTGATTATTTTGCTAGGAGATACATATTTAACATAACTCTTCTATTGTTTTTTGGTTGTTTTTTTTTTTTTTTGAGATGGAGTCTTGCCATGTCGCCCAGGCTGGAGTGCAATAGGGTGATCTTGGCTCACTGTAACCTCTGCCTTCTGGGTTCAAGGGATTCTCCTGCCTCAGCCTCCCGAGTAGCTGGGACTACAGGCGCATGCCACCATGCCAGGCTAATTTTTTGTATTGTTAGTAGAGACAGGGTTTCACCATGATAGCCAGGATGGTCTCCATCTCCTGACCTCATGATCCACCCGCCTCGGCTTCCCAAAGTGTTGAGATTACAGGTGTGAGCCACTGCGCCCAGCCCCTCTTCTATTGTTTTTGTGAAATGCACAAACATATGGTGACTTGCTTTCTAATATTTACTGTCTCTTTATCCTTCGTTTTATCTATAATTTATCTTTTATTCATCTATTTTGCTTATATTCTACTCAACTTTGCTTCCATCCCAGCAGTTTCTCCTCAGTGTGGGGCTTTCCTGTAAAAGAAATTTAGCCGGTTGGTTTTCAAAGTTTATGTGGTCCCCACTGGTCCAACCCTTTAAGAAATTACTGACTATTCTGTGGTGGGCAGAATTCTAAAGATTACTCACAAGATTTCTGTTGCCTGGTTATTCAATCAGACACTAATCTAAGTACTCTCGTGAAGGAACTTTACAGGTGTCATTAAGGTTACTAATCAGCTGACCTTAAAATCAGGAGATGGTCCTGGATTATCAAAGTAAGCCAAAATCTAAACACATAAGCCCTGAAAAAAAAGGAAATGTCTCAAAGTTGAGCCAAAAGATGCCACAGAAAGAAATTCAGATATATTTGAATTATAAGAGGGACTTGACCTAACACTGCTGTCTTTGAAGATGGAGGAAGAGAGACACAAGTCAAGGATGTCAGCAGCTTCTAGAAGCTGAGAATGATTATGGGCCAGTAGTCAATGAGGAAATGGGGACCTCATTTTAACAACCACATGAAATTCTGTTGACAAACTGAATGAGATTATAAATAAATCCATCCTCAGAGCCTCTAGAAAGGAATTCAGCCCAGCTGACACCTTGATTTCAGCCTTGTGGGCCCTGGAGCAGAGAAAGCTTCCAAGCTTATAGGACTTCTTGCCTACAGGACTGTGAGGTAATAAATTTGTGTTTTTTTAAGCCACTAAGTTTGTGATAAATTATAGCAGCAATAGAAAACTCTGTAGAGCTCTTGTATTCAGATACTTATTTAAGCTGCTGTTCTCAAGTTGGCTCGTTTTCCTCTAAAATGAATACTATTGGCTATTTGGAGTTTCTTAAATTCATGTTCATTGAATGTTCTGTTACCTCTTTATGTTTCTTTTTATATAGATGCTGATAAAATCCTGGTCTTTTAGCTGTAGAATTTATCCTCTGCAGTTTGTATTTTGTGGTCTGTAGGGCTGTCATGTAAATTAGTGTTGCTGTTCATGTTATCCACAGGTTTTCAATTTGTATTCAGTTGTTCTATTTTTATATAAGGATTCAGAAGGATTACAAATTTGCTGCTGCCATCTTGCCAGAGTCTCTCTGGTCTTAATGTTCTTGTTAGTCTATGACTCTTACCCAAACTTGATCTTCTTTTATAAACATACCGTAATTATCTCATCTGACCTGTGCCTGCCGGTGATAGCTTACCTTATTTCTCTCAGTACTTTTGAACTCCATTGCCTCATATACTATGTGGGTGTATGTCTATTAATTTGCTGCTTTGAAAATGGGATTTGATTGTTTCCTGCTGAGTGATACTTAGTGTTCTTATGCTGTGGACAATGACTGCATTTACTGTATTTTGGTCACTTAAAATGGTGCACAGCATCTAGCAGGTATTTTATACATCAGGTTAGACCTATGTGTCTAATGCAATCATGATTCTTCAATGAGGAAATCCAAGAGAATCCCAAGAAAATCAACTAAGAAACTGTTAAAACCATGAAAACATTTTGTAATAGTCAATGGAGAAAAAGAAAAATATACAAAAAGATCTATGGATTTCTTAAATGCCAGAAATAGTTAAGAAACTATAATAAAAATAATCTATTAGTAATAGCAATAAAAACATAAACAACAATATAATATACTCACCAAGAAAGTGTTACCTATATACAAATCCTCACTGAGAGCCAAAAAAATTTAGCACATGAAGATATATATACACACAATGTTCTTAAATGTGATTTTTCAGAAATAATATCATATAAGTATTAGAGTAAAATTTAAGTGACTGTGTTAGGATTCTCCAGAGTTACAGAATGAATAAGGTAAATAGATAATGATATATGAGAGATTTTTTATTAGAGGAACTGGTTCATGTGATTATGGAGGTTGAGAAGCCCCATGATAGATCAGGTGCAAGTTGAAGAACCGGGGAAATCAGTAGCATGGCTGTCCAAGTTTGAAAGCCTCAGAACCAGGGAAACTGATGTTGTAACTCCCAGCCCCAGGGCCTGAGAGTCAGGAGAAGGGAGTGGGTGGTGGTGGAGTGGTGTCACTGGTGCAGGTTCCAGAGTCCAAAGGATGGAAAACCTGGATTTTTAATGTCTGAGGGCAGGAGAAAAAATGTGTCCCAGCTCCAGAAGAGAGAGAGAACAAATTCGTCTTTCCTCTGCTTTTTGTTCTACCCTACCCTACCCTACCCTTTTTGTTCTACCCTGTAATCCAGTCAAGTTGACACCTAAAATTAACTAGCACAGTGAATATGCATATTGTAGTGAGAAAAACCTCTTTAAGCATACTATTAAAAACCGAAATTATGGCCAGGTGCAGTGACTTATGCCTGTAATCCCAGAGCTTTAAGAGAATAGGGAGGGAGGATCCCTTGAAGTCAAGAATTTGAGACCAGCCTGGACAACATAAAAAGACTCTATCTCTACAAAAAAAAAGTTAACAAAAATGAGCCAGGCACTTGGCACACACCTGTAGTTCCAACTAGTTGGGAGGCTGAGGCCAGAGGCTGTCTGGGAAGCTTGAGCCCAGAAGCTTAAGGTTGCAATGAATGAGACCCTGTCTCAAAAAAAAAAAAAAAATGGGAACAGAAATTATAAAGAAAAGATAGAAAGATTTCATTGTCTGTCTCTCTCTCACTGAAGTTTAATGTACTTTGTTGGTTACAGTATAATTATCTTGTTTAGCAAAAATATGTTTAAATGCCTTGTTAATTAAAGTGTACATAACCCAAACTCCAGTAATTTGCCCTAAAATCATCATGAATTGAAGAAAATATTTCATTCTAAGCATATTAATTACAGTATAATTCATAATTTAACAAATTGGAAATATAAAAAATTGAAAAACATAAATTTTCTAAAATTTATTAAACTAAATTAATTATGCTTCACCCAACCTAGGGCATATAAGTACCAATTTAAAATACTGTTAGTTTTGTGTGTCAGGGGTGTGTGTGCATTGACTAGAAAGATGTTTATAGTAATATAGCAAAACAGCTTACAGAAAGTACATAAATTTATTTGTGGTTTTTTAAGAAAAAAAAATAATCCTGAGTACTTTTCTGAAAACAAGGCTCCCAGACTTTTCCACCATTTAATTACATTTAACCATCTTAGCAATATATTCATGACACAAGGACGTCCTCTTTAGTATTCTTTTTTTTTTTTTTAATTTTACTTTAAGTTCTGGGATACAAGTGCAGAACATACAGGTTTGTTACATAGGTATACATGTGTCGTGGTTTGCTGCACCTATCAACCTGTTATCTAGGTTTTAAGTCCCACACGCATTAGCTATTTGTCCTAAGGCTCTCCTTTCCCTTGCCCCCTACCCGCTGACTGGCCCCAGTATGTGTCGTTCCCCTCCCTGTGTCCATGTGTTCTCATTGTTCAACTCTCACTTGAGTGAGAACATATGGTGTTTGGTTTTCTGTTACTGTGTTAGTTTGCTGAGGATGATGGCTTCTAGCTTCATCCATGTCCCTGCAAAGGACACGATCTCATTCATTTTTGTGGCTGCATAGTATTCCACGGTGTATATGTATCACATTTTCATTATCCAATCTATCATTGATAGGCATTTGGGTTGGTTCCATGCCTTTGCTCTTATAAACAGTGTTGCAATAAACATATGTGTGCATGTGTCTTTATAGTAGTATGATTTATATTCCTTTGGGTATTCACCCAGTAATGGGATTGCTGGATCAAATGGTATTTCTGGTTCTAGATCCTTGAGGAATAACCACACTGTCTTCCATGATAGTTGAATTAATTTACATTTCCACCAACAGTGTAAAAGTGTTTCTATTTCTC
Organism: Pan troglodytes; assembly: GCF_028858775.2. Lineage (NCBI taxonomy): Eukaryota > Metazoa > Chordata > Mammalia > Primates > Hominidae > Pan > Pan troglodytes. Next base: position 133,852,352 of record NC_072403.2, read on the forward strand.
CACAGCCTTACCAGGATCTATTGTTTCTTGACTCTTTAATAATCACCATTCTGACTGGTGTGAGATGGTATATCATTGGGTTTTGATTTTCACTTCTCTAATGATCAGTGATGTTGAGCTTTTTTCATGTTTGTTGGTCACATAAATGTCTTCTTTTGAGACGTGTCTGTTCATATACTTTGCCTGCTTTTTGATGGTTTTTTTTCTTGTAAATTTGTTTAAGTTTCTTGTAGATTATGGATATTAGACCTTTGTCAGAAAGGTAGATTGCAAAATTTTTTTCCCATTTCTGTGGGCTGCCTGTTCACTCTGATGATAGTTTCTTTTGCTGTGCAGAAGCTGTTTAGTTTAATCAGATACCATTTGTCAATTTTAGCTTTTGTTGCTTTTGGCGTTTTCATCATGAAGTATTTGCCCATGCCTATGTCCTGAATGGTATTGCCTAGTTTTTCTTCTACGGTTTTTATGGTTTTGGGTTTTGCATATAAGTCTTTAATCCATCTTGAGTTAATTTTGTATAAGCTGTAAGGAAGGAATCCAGTTTCAGTTTTCTGCATATGGCTAGCCAGTTTTCCCAGCACCATTTATCAATTAAGGAATCGTTTCCCCATTGCTTGTTTTTGTCAGGTTTGTCAAAGATCAGATGGTTGTAGATGTGTGGTGTTATTTCTGAGGTCTCTGTTCAGTTCCATTGGTCTGTGTGTCTGTTTTGGTACCAGTACTATGCTGTTTTGGTTACTGTATCCTTGTAGTATAGTTTGAAGTCAGGTAGCATGTTGCCTCCAGCTTTGTTCTTTTTGCTTAGGATTGTCTTGGCTATATGGGATCTTTTTTGGTGCCATATGAAATTTAAAGTAGTTTTTTTCTAATTCTGTAAAGAATGTCAATGGTGGTTTGAGGGGAATAACATTGAATCCATTAATTACTTTGGGCAGTATGTCCATTTTCATGACATTGATTCTTCCGATCCATGAGGTTGGAATGTTTTTTCATTTGTTTGTGTCCTCTCTTATTTTCTTAAGCAGTGGTTTGTAGTTCTCCTTGAAGCGGTTCTTCATGTCCCTTGGAAGTTGTATTCCTAGGTATTTCATTCTCTTTGCAGCAATTATGGATGGGAGTTCATTCATGATTTGGTTCTCTGTTTGTCTATTGTTGGTGTATAAGAATGCTTGTGATTTTTGCACATTGATTTTGTATCCTGAGATTTTGCTAAAGTTGCTTATCAGTTTAAGGAGTTTGGGGGCTGAGACAATGGGGTTTTCTAAATATAGACTCATGTCGTCTGCAAACAGAAACAATTTTATTTCTTCTCTTCCTATATGAATACCTTTTATTTCTTTCTTTTGCCTGATTGCCCTGGCCAGAACTTCCAATAATATGTTGAACATGAGTTGTGAGAGAGGGCACCCTTGTCTTGTGCTGATTTTCAAAGGAAATTCTTCCAGCTTTTGCCCATTTAGTATGATATTGGCTGTGAGTTTTTCATAAATAGCTCTTATTATTTTGAGATATGTTCCATCAGTATGTAGTTTATTGAGAGTTTTTAACATGAAGAGATGTTGAATTTTATCAAAGGTCTTTTCTGCATCTATAGAGATAATTATGGTTTTTTGTCATTGATTCTGTTTATGTGATGGATTACATTTATTGATTGTGTATGTTGAACCAGCCTTGCATCCCAGGGATGAAACTGACTTGATTGTGGTGAATAAGTTTTTGAATGTGCTGCTGAATTAGGTTTGCCAGTATTTTATTGAGGATTTTCACATGGATGTTCATCAGAGATATTGGCCTGAAGTTTCTTTTATGGTTGTGTCTCTGCCAGGATTTGGTATCAGGATGATGCTGGCCTTATAAAATGAGAGGGAGAAGTCCCTCCTTTTCAATTGTTTGGAGTAGTTTCAGAAGGAATGGTACCAGCTCCTCTTTGTACCTTTGGATACCTCTGGTAGAATTCGGCTGTTAATCCATCTGGTCCTGGGCTGTTTATAGTTGGTAGGCTATCAATTACTACCTCAATATGAGAACTTGTTATTGATCTATTCAGGGATTCAACTTCTTTCTGATTAAGTCTTGGGAGGGTGTATGTGTCCAGAAATTTATCCATTTTTTTCCAGGTTTTCTAGTTTATTTGCCTAGAGGTGTTTATAGTATTCCTTGATGGTAGTTTGCAATTTTGTGGCGTCAGTGGTGATATCCCTTTCATCATTTTTTATTTTGTCTATTTAATTCTTCTCTATTTCCTTTTCTATTAGTCTAGCTAGCAGTCTATGTATTTTGTTAATTTTTCTGAAAAAAACAGCTCCTGAATTTGTTAATTTTTTGAAGGGTTTTTTGTGTCTCTCTCTTTCAGTTCTGCTTGGATCTTAGTTATTTCTTGTCTTCTGCGAGCTTTTGAATTTGTTTGCTCTTGCTTCTCTAGCTCCTTTAATTGCGATGTTAAGGTGTCGATTTTAGAACTTTCTAGCTTTCTGATGTGGCCATTTACTGCCATAAATTTCCCTCTTAACACTGCTTTAGCTGCATCCCAGAGATTCTGGTATGTTGTCTCTTTGCTCTCATTGGTTTCAAAGAACTTCTTGATTTCTTCTTAATTTCATTATTTACTCAGAAGTCATTCAGAAGCAGGTTGTTCAGTTTCCATGTAGTTGTGTGGTTTTGAGTTAGTTTCTTAATCCTGAGTTCCAATTTGATTGCACTGTGTTCTGAGAGATTGTTTGTTACGATTTCAGCTCTTTCGCATTTGCTAAGGAGTGTTTTACTTCCAATTATGTGGTCAATTTTAGAATAAATGCCACGTGGCACTGAGAAAAATGTATATTCTGTTGATTTGGGATGAAGAGTTCTGTAGATGTCTATTTAGGACCATTTGATCCAGGGCTGAATTCAAGTCCTGAATATTCTTGTTAATTTTCTGTCTCAATGATCTGTCTAATACTGACAATGGGGTGTTAAAGTCTCCCACTATTATTGTGTGGGAGTCTAAGTTTCTTTGTAGGTCTCTAAGAACTTGTTTTTTGAATCTGGGTCCTCCTGTTTTGGGTGCATATATATTTAGGATAGTTAGCTCTTCTTTACCATTATGTATTGCCTTTCTTTGTCTTGTTTGATCTTTATTGGTTTAAAGACTCTTTTGTCAGAGACTAGGATTGCAAACCCTGCTTTTTTTTTTTCTTTCCATTTTCTTGGTAAATTTTCCTCTATCCCTTTATTTTGAGCTTTTGTGCGTCTTTGCATGTGAGATGGGTCTGCTGAATATAGCACAACAATGGGTCTTGACTCTTTATACAATTTGCCAGTCTGTGTCTTTTAATTGGGGGCATTTAGCCCATTTACACTGAAGGTTAACATAGTTATGTTTGAATTTCATACTGTCATCATGATGCTATCTGGTTATTTTGCATACTAGTTGATACAAGTTCTTCATAGTGTCACTGGTCTTTATATTTTGGTGTGTTTTTGCAGTGGCTGGTACTGGTTTTTCCTTTCCACATTTAGTGCTTCCTTTAGGAGCTCTTGCAAGGCAGGCCTCGTGGTGACAAAATCCCTCAGCATTTGCTTGTCTGGAAAGGATTTTATTTCTCCTTTGCTTATAAAGCTTAGTTGGCTGGATATGAAATTCTAGGTTGAAAATTCTTTTTCTTTAAGAATGTCGAATATTGCCTCCCCCCACCGCCCCCCCCCCCCCCCAGGCTTCTAGGGTTTCTGCTGAGAGGTCTGCTGTTAGTCCAATAGGCTTCCCTTTGTAGGTGACTTGGCCTTTCTCTTTGGCTACCCTTAACATTTTTTCCTTTATTTTGACCTTGGAGAATCTGATGATTATGTGTCTTGGGGTTGATCTTCTCTTGGAGTATCTTAGCAGTGTTCTCTGTATTTCCTAAATTTGAATGTTGGCCTGTCTTGCTAGGTTGGGGAAGTTCTCCTGAATAATATCCTGAAGTGTGTTTTCCAACTTGGTTTCATTCTCCTGTCTCTTTCCAGTACTCCAATCAATCATAGGTTCAGTCTTTTTACATAGCCCCATATTTCTTGGAGGTTTTTTTCATTCCTTTTTGTTCTTTTTTTCTCTAATTTTGTCTGTATGCTTTATTTCAGCAGGATGCTCTTCAAACTCTGATACCCTTTCTTCTCCTTGGTCAATTCGGCTATTGATACTTGTGTATGCTTCATGATGTTCTTGTGCTGTGTTTTTCAATTCCATGAGGTCATTTATGTTCCTCTTTAAAATGGCTATTCTAGTTAGCAGCTCCTATAACCTTTTATCAAGATTCTTCGCTTCTTTTCATTGGGTTAGAATATGCTCCTTTAACTCAGCGGAGTTTGTTATTATCCACCTTCTGAAGCCTACTTCTGTCAATTCGCCCATCTCATCCTCTCCAGTTCTGCACGCTTGCAGGAAAGGCGTTGCAGACATTTGGAGGAAAAGAGGCACTCTGGCCTTTTGGGTTTTCAATGTTTTTTTTCATTGATTCTTTCTCTTCTTCATGAGTTTGTCTAGTTTTGATCTTTGAGGCTGCTGAGCCTTGGATGGGGTTTTTATGGAGGCTTGTTGTTGTTGTTGTTGATGCTATTTTTGTTGCTTTCTGTTTGTTTTTCTTTCAGTTATCAGGTCCCTCTTCTATACGGCTGCAGCGGATTGCTGTGGGTTCACTTCAGGCCTTATTCATCTGGTTCACTCCAGCATCTGGAGATGTCACTCAAAGAGGCTGGAGAACAGCAAAGATTGGTGCCTACTCCTTCCTCTGGGATCTCTGACCCTGAGGGGCACTGACCTGGTGCCAGTAGGTATGCTCCTGAATAGGGTGTCTGACAACCCCTTTCGGAGTGTCTCACCCAGTTGGGTGGCACAGGGAGCAGGACCCATTTAACAAAGCACTTTGACTGTCCCTTGGTGGAGGAGGTGTGCTTCGCTGGGGGAAAACCCACTTGCTTGAGCTGCCCAGATTCCTCAGAACTAGCAAGAGGACAGAATAAGTCTGCTGGTCCGTGGAGACTATGGCTACCCCTCCTGCTAGAGGCTCAGGCTCAGGGAGATCAGAGTTCTGTCTCTGAGCTCCTGGCAGGAGTTGTTGGAGCTACTGCAAGGAGGCCTTGCCCAGTGAGGAGTGATGGGTCAGGGTCAGGCCTGAAGAGGGGCTCTGGCCACAGT